>NC_060141.1:32262336-34786503 GCF_021461385.2 Schistocerca piceifrons | reverse complement strand
AGCTTACACTTAGAGATATATAAACTGATCCAGTTAATATGGGAGAGCGAGACACTGGTTATAACATGCCCAATATACAAGAAGGGAAGCAAAATGGAATGCTGTAATTACAGAGGAATCAGCTTGAAGAATGTAACGTATAAGCAGCTGTCCATCATTATCCTCGGCAAATTGCAACCATTCATAGAGAACAAATGGCTCTGAGCACTATGCGACTTAACTTCTGAGGTCATCAGTCGCCTACAAAATGGTTCAAATGGCTCTGAGCACTATGGGACTCAACTGCTGAGGTCATTAGTCCCCTAGAACTTAGAACGAGTTAAACCTAGCTAACCTAAGGACATCACACACATCCATGCCCGAGGCAGGATTCGAACCTGCGACCGTAGCGGTCGCTCGGTTCCAGACTGCAGCGCCTAGAATCGCACGGCCACTCCTGCCAGCCCACAGAGAACAACATACAGGAGTACCAAGCTGGCTTTAGACCAAACCGATCGACAATAGATCACATATTCACACTAAGACAATTGTTTGAAAAACATTGGGAATATGATAAAGATATCTACAGCCTGTTCGTCGATTTTCAACGTGCGTATGACAGCATCCACAGGAATAGCCTATACAATGCAATGCAGGACTTCAGAATCCCTGAGAAGCTAGTGAGAATGGTGGAAGCTTGTATGGAAGGGTCAAAGGCAGCAGTACGTTTCCGAGGAGCCACATCTTAAACATTAGAGATTGAGACAGGCCTCAGGCAAGGGGCTGCTCCCTCATGTGTTCTGTTCAATGTCATCTTAGAGAAAGTAATAAACGAGTGCAGGCAACAGGAATGGGTTGGAGCAGAGATGGGCAGTAACTTCAATTGTCTCGCATAAGCAGATGAAATAGTGCTATAATAGGTTTGTTTATAAATAAATAAATCTTCTGCTACCAGTCACGATTTTCTTTATTTTACTATTCGCACGGCGCGTTTCGAGAAATAATTCCCATTTTCAAGTGCGTTTTTTTGATGTGTGTTAAGCCATTTCTTTTGATGTTGTCAGTGTGTATGAGTCTGCTTCATTCTGTTGACTTTTAAGTTTTCTAATGGTCCATTTGTGTAGAGAGTCACACACACTTAACATCACACACAAGTGTGTGTGACTCTCTACACAAATGGACCATTAGAAAACTTAAAAGTCAACAGAATGAAGCAGACTCACACACACTGACAACATCAAAAGAAATGGCTTAACACACATCAAAAAAACGCACTTGAAAATGGGAATTATTTCTCGAAACGCGCCGTGCGAATAGTAAAATAAAGAAAATCGTGACTGGTAGCAGAAGATTTATTTATTTATAAACAAACCTATTGTATCTACAGTCGCAGGCTTTCAAAAACCATTTATATTGGATCAAATCAGATAGTACTATAAGTGAATGAAAGCACGAGTTGAAAGAAATGTACCAGGAAACGGACAATTATGTACAGAAGGTAGGGCTCAAACTGAATGGAGACAAAACGGAGTTCATGCAATTAGGAAGAAGACAAGTGCAGACAGAATTTCTTGAGGTACATGGCAAGAGGTTCAATAGAGTAGACCAGTTCAAATACTTGGGATGGTCGTTTACCACGCACAACAACATACAAATGGGTATCAAGGAAAGAATGGAGTGGGAACGAAATGCATGCATTCCCTCAGAGTGACGCTCGGCTCTAAGTCGATCTCAGTGAACACTGAGATGGAAACCTGCAACGCAGTGGTATGTCCGGCAGTGATGTACGGTTCAGAAACGAGGAGCATGACTAAGCGAGAAAGGGAAAAACTATTAATATTTGAAAGAAGAGTAATGAGGAAGATATTGTTCGTTGTGGTCTTCAGTCCTGAGACTGGTTTGATGCAGCTCTCCATGCTACTCTATCCTGTGCAAGCTTCTTCATCTCCCAGTACTTACTGCAACCTACATCCTTCTGAATCTGTTTACTGTACCGTATTCATCTCTTGGTCTCCCTCTACGATTTTTACCCTCCACGCTGCCCTCCAATGCTAAATTTGTGATTCTTTGATGCCTCAAAACACGTCCTACCAACCGATCCCTTCTTCTAGTCAAGTTGTGCCACAAACTTCTCTTCTCCCCAATCCTATTCAATACCTCCTCATTAGTTACGTGATCTATCCACCTTTCTTCTGTAGCACCACATTTCGAAAGCTTCTATTCTCTTCTTGTCCAAACTAGTTATCGTCCATGTTTCACTTCCATACATGGCTACACTCCATACAAATACTTTCAGAAACGACTTCCTGACACTTAAATCTATACTCGATGTTAACAAATTTCTCTTCTTCCGAAACGATTTCCTTGCCATCGCCAGTCTACATTTTATATCCTCATTACTTCGACCATCATCAGTTATTTTACTCCCTAAATAGCAAAACTCCTTTACTACTTTAAGTGTCTCATTTCCTAATCTAATTCCCTCAGCATCACCCGATTTAATTTGACTACATTCCATTATCCTCGTTTTGCTTTTGTTGATGTTCATCTTATATCTTCCTTTCAAGACACTGTCCATTCCGTTCAACAGCTCTTCCAAGTCCTTTGCTGTCTCTGACAGAATTACAATGTCATCGGCGAACCTCAAAGTTTTTAGTTCTTCTCCATGAATTTCAATACCTACTCCGAATTTTTCTTTTGTTTCCTTTACTGCTTGCTCAATATACAGATTGAATAACATCGGGGAGAGGCTACAACCCTGTCTCACTCCTTTCCCAACCACAACTTCCCTTTCATGCCCCTCGACTCTTATAACTGCCATCTGATTTCTGTACAAATTGTAAATAGCTTTTCGCTCCCTGTATTTTACCCCTGTCACCTTCAGAATTTGAAAGAGAGTATTCCAGTTAACATTGTCAAAAGCTTTCTCTAGGTCTACAAATGCTAGAAACGTAGGTTTGCCTTTTCTTAATCTCTCTTCTAAGATAAGTCGTAAGGTTAGTATTGCCTCACGTGTTCCAACATTTCTACGGAATCCAAACTGATCTTCCCCGAGGTCCGCTTCTACCAGTTTTTCCATTCGTCTGTAAAGAATTTGCGTTAGTATTTTGCAGCTGTGACTTATTAAACTGATAGTTCGGTAATTTTCACATCTGTCAACACCTGCTTTCTTTAGGATTGGAATTATTATATTCTTCTTGAAGTCTGAGGGTATTTCGCCTGTCTCATACATCTTGCCCACCAGATGGTAGAGTTTTGTCATGACTGGCTCTCCCAAGGCCATCAGTAGTTCTAATGGAATGTTGTCTACTCCCGGGGCCTTGTTTCGACTCAGGTCTTTCAGTGCTCTGTCAAACTCTTCACGCAGTATCTTCTCTCCCATTTCGTCTTCATCTACATCCTCTTCCATTTCCATAATATTGTCCTCAAGTACATCGCCCTTGTATAAACCCTCTGTATATTGGGACAAGTTTTACATAACGGAGAATGGAGGAGGAGGAAAAACGAGCAAATCTACCTTCTGATGCGACAAACAACTATCCTACAGAAGATAAAGAACAAAAGAATACAATGGGTGGGCCATGTAGCCCGTAAGCCAGATGGAAGACAGGCGAAGACGGCACTAACGGGGAAACCAAACACCAAACGACCCTCTGGACGACCAAGGCAGCGCTTGATGGGCGACCTGGCGAAGGACCCAGCAGCCCTGGGAATTGAAGACACGTGGTGGAACCGGGCACAAGACAGGAAGGAATGGAGGCAGTCTGTGGAAGCAGCGCGTGGTCTGCAGGGCCTTTGATCGCTCAGTATCTATCTACCTAGCCTTCATGTACGACTAGCTATAGTTATTGACCTTCACTAACTCTAATGGAGTTCAATACATAGAAAGCATGCACATCACAATGAACGGTGTACATTCGCAAGTGCATCAGATCATCATAAGGCAACTATGGAGTTAAATATTAAAGCAAAACTGTGAATAGGACATCAGATACAGTCAGATGTCCGAAAGAATCTGTAGCCTTAGAACTGAAGATAGCCTACTGATACGATAAGTCTGAAAAGCATTTATTTCATTTTTTCTATCAAGTCTTGTAGTAGCACACGAGAGCAAATTACTCGGTCGTAGAAGAAGTCACAAAACAGCTGCAGGTAAAAATTTTAATAAATCGAAATGCAAAGAAAGAAAGAAAAACTAAAAATTAAATTATCTTTGATCTATATAAGTAAATAACAAACAGCGAAATGCTAAAAAAATGCTGCAAATAATTCCTGCACAGAACAGTAGTGGGCCACAAGGAAAGCTTTTAAATTAGTTTAGAAAACCTACGGTTTGTCACTAAAATTTTTGACGTCTGCCGAATGACTCGTAATTAGTGGTGAAACGTCCCCTTAGAACAATTATACATGACGGCTCACCTCCAACTGCGCAACGCTACGCGCTGTTCACATCCAGCTGCCGCTGCCCAACACTACAATGGCAGACAACAATGCAAACTAACCAGAGACTGCACACAGCACAGCCAGTGATTTTCATACAGAGCGTTACGTAACGTTGCCAATAAGAAAACATAAACAGCCTACTTACAGTGGAAAAGCTTAGTCCTTCACATTGCTGAGATTTTCAATTGTGGCCGTGGTCAACTAACCTCAGAGCGCGCGAACATACAAGTAATTCTGACAGTGAAGCATAAGAAGCCTTACCTTTCACTCCCAGGAGGAGCAGTTTATGGAACGATCTGGTCACTTGCGCGCTACGCCCCTAAGGCTGGCGCATTTTACGAACAGTCGAAGGGCCGCCACGCATCTAACGTACCTTTCAAACCCAAATCATACCACTGACTTCCAGCGACTCCCCGTAACTAATACATACGTCTTAGAAGCTTCCTATAACATCACCGAATAATGAAGGGAAAAGTTAAAAGTTTGAGATTCGATGAGTATGGGTGATATTGAATCATCTTCCAACTTTTGAATATCTGCTTTCGTCACGTTGGTACTACATGGACAGGCAGAGAGTTTGACATAGTCTTCTCAGAGGTATTTCTTCAATTTCGTCTGAGGGGTCTGCGTTGGCAGGTACTAACAAACTTCTGTGGATGAACAGAAATTTATGTAAAGGGATCTACATTTTAATAGTATGCTCTTCCTGAAGTTAACGTAAAGACACCATTTTTGTCACCTTTGACGACCTGGGATGTGAATGGTAGGTTTTCCCACGAACTAGTTTTGACGAGGAAGCCGAAATCCTCAGATCAATACCTACTGATTTTGTTGGTTGTTTGGCTGATTCGGGGGAGGGGATCAAACTGCGATGTCAACGGCCTCATCGGATTACGGAAGGATGGGGAAGGAAGTCGGCCGTGCCCTTTCAAAGGAACCATCCCGGCATTTAGGAGTGGAAAAGGGTATTCACGTCTTGTGTTCCACTATCCCACGGCCGTTGCAAGTATTTCGGCATGCTGTAGCATTGTTTTTCTCTCCAAGTTCATTTGGTATTCGAGCTACAGCCTGCGAACCGCCGGATTTCACTTCCGCGTCTTCCACAGGTGGTCTAAATCGCAAAGAGAACAAAAGGAGAAGAACAGCCAGTGGACGAGCAGCTGGCTCCTAATCCGCCCGGCCGCTCTCTCTCTGCGCCGCGTCGCTCTCGACTTTTTCTGCGTCTGTCGGAAACGACGGCTCGCGTGCCATTCGCGGACAATGGGCGGCGCTTTGAGGAGCCTCCCGACTATTGTACTGCGCCCGCTTCATCCTTACACCATTCGATTCACGGAATTCACAGTATTATTAGTCCAAAGTGGCTCTACTATCTTTTCTGGTTCAGTAGCTCCTTTACAAGCCGCCCGTGTAACGTTACGCGCGGGGCAGTACAAGGTGGTGAGAGAAACACGTGCCTGCCCGCACGCCGGACAGAAGCCGTCGGCACAGGGACCGTGCTGTCGAACGTCAACGTTGAGCGTGCTAAGTTCAACGTGCTGCTGAACGCTCAGGAACGATGAGACTTGTGCACACGGTACGTGGGACACCTCTTGGTTTGCGCGATCGCAACGCGCTCCAGCGGCAGTTGTCGGCTGTATCTGGCTCGTAACTCACACGCTTTGCGGAATGGATGAGCGTAAAATTCCCATATTAGCTCCACTAAAACTTACTTTTCTCGCTTGCCCATGCGCTAGTCTGCAGTATCTGTTCATAAAAACTTAAATATCCATGAAAATATTATAAGGCTAAAAGGGAAGTTACAATGAAATGAACACCCTTAGCTGCTTACAGGCGTTGACATACGTCAACGGGGACAGATGAAAATGTGTGCCCCGACCGGGACTCGAACCCTGGATCTCTTGCTTACATGGCAGACGCTCTATCCATCTTTTTTTTTTTTTTTAATCTCATTTTGTTCGCTTCATCTGCTCGGGGCGGACGTCGTAACACATCCGTTTAAGTTTGTTCTTGATCGATTAGCTCAGATTTTTTTTATTACAGAGGGCTGCTAGCCCTCTGACTTCCATCTGAGCCACCGAGGACACAGAGGATAGTGCGACTGCAGGGATTTATCTCTGGCACGCCTCCCGCGAAACCCACATTCTCAACGTATTGTCCCGCACTACGTTCGTAGTGCCCCCGCCCATTATACTCATTACTCGTGGCGCGTTGCCGATTCCCGTAAGAGTTCGGGCACTGTTTGTGCATTCGCACAGAAGAAGATGATGGTCAAGTGGCCGGTGAGCCTTAACAATATATATACACTAAGATGGTATCTGTTCTTTCGGACATGATATCTGTTCTTTCGGACATGTCCGAAAGAACAGATACCATCTTAGTGTATATGAAAAGGGAAGTGGTTCAAATGGCTCTGAGCACTATGGGACTTAACTTCTGAGGTCATCAGTCCCCCAGAACTTAGAACTACTTAAACCTAACTAACCTAAGGACAACACACAACACCCAGTTAGTAATATAGCTATAGTTTAAGCTTTCAGGGCATGGTAACAAGCTAGATATAATGGACGTACGTACGAGGTCACTAGAGCGTAATGAGTAGCGTTACAGTTTCACTGTGAAAAGTTGGCGAGTTAGGGAATCGCGTCTCACTATAATCAACTGTTTTTCTTCTAACCTACGCATTTTTATTAGGTCCTGATACTTTCTTATTAGTTTATATAAATATATACCATAATATTCGATGTAATGTAAACATAAGGACGCTCATTTTGAGGGGGGATTGTGTTCAATTGGCTTAATCTACAGGACTCCTTGCAGTACTTGGAGAAAGATATTTTGCCCTCTTTTTAAAAAAATTTGTAATTCACATGTACAGATCCTGCCACCGAGTAGGAACAGTGATCAAATAAGAAAGACCTTAGGATTTTACTAAAAAGTGAGAATGATGTAATAATTTTTATCTGATTTGGAGAACTACTGTAAATTTGTATCTCAGTATTTGTAATGGAACTTTCATTAGCCGATTCCTTACTGACTGGACATAGTACTTCCCTTTTCGCCGCCCGCAGTGGCCGAGCGGTTCTAGGCGCTTCAGTCTGGAACCGCGCGACTGCTGCGGTCACAGGTTCGAATCCTGCCTCGGGCATGGATGTGTGTGATGTCCTTAGGTTAGTTAGGTTTAAGTAGTTCTAAGTTCTAGGGGACTGATGACCTCAGATCTTAAGTCCCATAGTGCTCAGAGCCATTTGAACCATATTGAGCAGTGGGAATAGACGAACAAGATTGGGTATATCAGTACACTGGACCTTTCCACCCCGTCCACTTCCTCGGGAATCTGTTTTCCAGATACTCTTGTACATTCAAACTGAAGTACGAAGGGGTCCCATATTTCATGGTATGGCGAACAGACAGCAAGTCAGTTTCCAACACTGCACGCAGCATGTCCCAGAAAGTCTAAAGTGGGTTTGTCCATTCAGTCATTGACCACCAACTGGTTTTCGTGGTTTACACCACACCACATGTTCATAACCACATGGTATTGATGTTTAGCCACGACAGTTCGTCGCTTGGCTACAGTGAATGTACAGAGTAGTTGTTTACCTGGAGAGCCATTTTTAAATTACCTAGTATTCAAAGTATTTTGTTAGTCATGTTATTACCTCTAAAACAAAATTACGGTCGGGTATTAAATGGGAATTTGAGTGATAACATACTCCCACAATATAACCATTAGTCTCTAATAAGGAAGTTATGTTCCAAGAAGCCAATTCCACTATTTATGCATTTCGTCTCGGTCAGCAGTGTTGGGCAATACGTAAAAGAATTCAACAGCTCAACTTGTTTCCTAGTAGCTCCATTGGAAAATTATGAAGTATCCGTGATTGGGCCTGAGCGGAGAATCCTAAGGTGATTTGCCATCCTAGCGATACTCACAGAATTACTGCCATGTGTTACACTTGACGATTCACGATACATCGAACAAATTCAGTTCGGAACATTTCACAGCGCGGAAAATCGTAGCTTTACGTGAGTCTAAATGTGGGCCACTATAGCTATAATCAAGTCCACTTGTCTGAACTCAACTATTTTGCCACTCCCTGAATATTATCTACACCATTTTCTGACGGGCTGTATAATTTACTCCTACGCTCTGCCTGTTACTATATTACAAAAGTTTGCTTATAAACACGAGACTGAACGGGGAAAATGACCGCCCTGTGCGGAACGACGCCTGAAAGCTACACGAAGGCCGGTGACGTCGGCACACAGACCGTGCATCCGAACGTTGAACGTTGAGCGTGCCGAGTTTCTGACGTCACAGCGTGGAAAAAAAAACACGTTGGGAAGTCTTTCCGAACGTGCAGAGAAATATGAAACATGACAGATATTCTGAACGTGCGGCTGAACGTTGATAAATGAGATGGAAGAACGCCACGTACGTCACATGCACGCCATTTCCCTTCGGTGCAGAGCTGTGAGGCGCCATATTGGCGTCAAATTGAAGCCCGTATGTGTATATATGCCTTTTCTGAGCACCAGCAAACAGGTTCAAATGGCTCTGAGCACTATGGGACTCAACTGCTGAGTTCATTAGTCCCCTAGAACTTAGAACTAGTTAAACCTAACTAACCTAAGGACATCACACAATTCCATGTCCGAGGCAGCATTCGAACTGTGATCACAGTGGTCGCGCGGTTCCAGACTGAACCGCCTAGAACCGCACGGCCACTCCGGCCGGCCGATTCCCACTGCCCTTGGTGCATGTGGCGATACATGAAACGTTTAGTGCACGCTTGTCCTGTTTGCAACCTGAACGACTTGGAGCAGCTGTTTGACAATGTACATCTATTATGGAGCACCTTCATTGGCAAGAATACATCTGTGCCCTTAAAGTAATGTAGCCACCTAAGTGCTGTAACATTGCAGCGCTTAACGCATCACAACGCTTTGTGTTACGTTTTGTCTTGTTTTCATCCTAGAAATCACCCTCTCCCTCTTGACGTCGGTTACACGTGTTTAGAAACTGTAAAACGTATTCAATGGATGTTCCGGAGACTTTGAGCACTAGGTGCACGTAGAAGATGGTCGCCCTTCAAGGCTACATAGCAGCTGAAAGGAACACGACAATCTAAGCGTGATTCTGCATCTCTTCCAGGAGCGTACTGTACGCCACCGTGCTGCGGTACTGAACTGAATAAAGACTCTTTCCATTGATGTAGCGTAATGACTTTTGGAGAAGTAACTATAGTATTTTATCACACTCTTTTGAGATAAAAAAGAGGATACGGCACTGTGAAAAGGAAAACATGGAAAGCGACGGAAAAACAAGCTGAAATGTGTCCAGAACTGCAAGATTGGGATCCCTTGGTATTACATCTGAAGTACCGATTCTGTGTAACGGCAGTGTTACCACGTCCATGCTGAAATCTGTTGGATTAGAGTAACTAATAGATATTTAATCATCCAAAAATATGTTCAGATGCAACCAGACGATTATATTCAGTATGCTACGTAACAACAGTGATACGTAAATTAACACAGCTATGAATCTTACACAATAAATTCTTGACCTTCTTAATACTTATTCTTAATAGAGTCTTGGAAGCCGTAAAATCCGTTGTCGCTAACATGTATTTCCCTTCAAGCATATATATATATATATATATATATATATATATATATATATATATTAAATGCGAAAACCTTTCAGACTATCCCAAAATAAAAGAAACTAGTATTCAGTGGGATAAAATTGCGTGCAGATGTAGGCAACAGGGTGATTACGCTAAGAATGAACTTACCTTTCGCGACACACTAAAATAGCGGTCCTGTCACATCACAAAACTTTAGAACACGCGCCTGATTTGTTCCATCATCACCTTACAGAGTACAGATTTCAAAATAAAGAGTGTTCCAAACCTTTAGGGAGAAAATTATACTATGGTAGTGATTCCTGGCAGAGTACTTTGAGACAGAATTAAATGAATATTTATTTTTTTATTGACGTAAAGAACCAAAGTTTTATAGCAACAGCTTAAGTTCATAACAGATGTCAAAATCACGATCCCCAGTCCCAGTATTGTCTAACCAACTGACAGAATTGAGCTCTGGGTTCATAATCTTTTTAGAGCGTTACTTCAACACGTTGTTTCTGATAGGCGTGTAACGCACGCTCTAACAGTACTCCTCGCACTGTATTATTTGAAGCCTGCATTGCACTGGAAGGTTAGCGGGTGCTTAATGATGGACCTTCTCCCACACGATTGAGCACCATCTCTCAAACTACACTGACCGAAAAAATTTCATCAAGATTTTGACCATCGCCCTAGTTTCTTGCAACTTTCGATGCCTGTTGCGAACCTTTTTATCTGTATTCGTTCAGCTTCCCCAAGACATTCTGCTGCACCATTCATTGGATTCTGTCTTGTCTACAAGTTGTAGTCACACTCCATCTTTTACAACCAGTTTTGGACTGCGAACAATGATAAACTCCGTCACAGTAGTCGATGTTTCAGGCAGATGTTCGTAATGAAACAAGCGGTTCACGAACACATGCGCCGCACACATTTTTCGCCCAGTACATAGTGCCGCTTGAAATACTAACTTCTGACCACCTGAAAGCACTCACTTACGGATCTTCTACTGCGTCTATAATTTTGATCTTAAGTGTTTGGGACACTTTGTAAATGTCTGCTTACTAACACATAAGACGCCGCAAGTGTTACGTTTTATTGAGTCCTTAACTCGGAGTAGTGAGGTGTAGCGTTAGTGAAGGCTGGTGGCAGCAGTATACAGACTAGTTAAAATACCGCACTGGTTTTACAAGTTGCCAGTACAGCTCAGTTGCAGAACCAGCCGGCTAATTCTACAGACCGAGGCTGCGAGGAGGGGCCTTCCACAGATGACAGAGACTGCGATAGCGGTAAATGCGTCATTATGAACCTTGCTGCGATGTAGAACAAACGGGAGGACGCAGTTATGGCTCGCTCTCATTGAGGTCCGGCCTGCCAGCGGCTAATCTTTACCGAAGGTTGTTTATGTAAAGCCCGAATAGCGGGAGGCCGTGCTATCAGATCAGCAGGTTGCGCTCCAAACAACCAGCTGACGTTTAACAAGGCAGAGAGTGCTGGGCCGGTGTTTCGGGCGTCAGAACCGCCGTCGTTATCAGGAATTGTTAATCTCAGTAACACAATGTGTAGCCGAGGAGCAGCGTAAGGAACCTGTCGGTTAAGCTATTTCACCAGTCAGCATACCGGTGGAATAAACAGGAAGTTAACTATAAAGTCAGTAGTTAACCTAAAAGTAATCGTATATGACTACGTTATTTAAATGGAATACTTTCGAAACGTCACCACCAGCGTGCTATTAGCTTAGTATTAATGCAGTAAATATTCTGCAAAGTCACAAATAATGGACTCTCATCTCACATACACTGTTGACTTTCTAAGACAATGGTACTGATGACAGGCGCACTCCAATCTTTATACGTAAAAAAAAGAAGAATACCTCCAACAAATGCACAGACTTGTTTGTCTTCCCGTTGGAAGGAGCCCATTACCTGTCTGGATGTCAAGAGTCAGCACTGTCTTCCCGTCGGAAGGACAATACTACATCTTCAAGACTGCATAGAAATCCACTACTTCCGTGTGCATTTTCTTTTACTGCTCAGACTTTGAGAAAAATACTGTAATTAATACTGTGATGAATGATCAGGACTGTCTTTATGGACTATGAGAAAATTTTCGCTTTTGACCAACAGTATATGAATAAGTCTGTGCATTTGATTTCTTTGTTATTGTAATTATAAAAAAATTTCAAATCTGTATTGGCCACTGCCCAAAACGATTCGTAAAATTTTTTGTTGGCAGCATGGGGGCTATGTATATAGGCTGTTTAGGTGTTTATATTGGTAACGCCACGTAGCGCTCTGTATGAAAATCACTGACTGTGCTGTGTGCAGTCTTTGGCTGCTTTGCATTGTTGGAAATTTTGCTATTGTTGCGTTGCGCAGTTGGAGGTGAGCCGCCAGCACTGGTGGATGTGGGGAGAGAGATTGCGGAGTTTTCAGAGCGGATGATCTGGACGTGTGTCCATCAGAAACAGTAAATTTGTAAGACTGGATGTCATGAAAGATGCGCCAAAACCTCGACCCAAGAGAGTGTGGACAGATGAGCAGAGACGAGCAGTTGGCGAGAAAATGAAGAAGTACTGGGAAGAACGGAAGAAAAAGAAACACCATAAGTCTTAAGTTGTATGCGGTCCATAGCTGGCCAAATTCATAATATATATATATATATATATATATATATATATATATATATATATATATATATAATGACTTTTGAACACTATTAAGGTCAATACATTGTTTGTTCTTTATCAAAATCTTTCATTTGCTAACTATCTAACTATGCCTATAAGTAGTTAGTGACTTCAGTAGTTAGAATCTTTTATTTAGCTGACAATATTGGCGCTCGCTGTATTGCAGTAGTTCGAGTAACGAAGATTTTTGTGAGGTAAGTGATTCATGAAAGGTATAGATTGTTGTTAGTCAGGGCCATTCTTTTGTAGGGATTATTGAAAGCCAGATTGCGTTGCGCTAAAAATATTGTGTTTCAGTTCAGTGTTGATCAGAATAAGTAAAGAGAGAAATGTCTGAATACGTTCAGTTCTGCTCAGCTGTTTTGAAAATCAAATAACGTAAGGTCTTTATCAGCACAGTAATTCATTAATTTTTCTAAGGGGACGTTTCAGGGTGAATGTTTTGGCATCTACGTGCTATACTGGCAGGACACGAGGCAATGTTAAATATGCATCCAGTCTTTATTATAATACCCTGAAAGTTGTTTGACTTTGTAGTGAACAGGTGTTCATGACAGAAAGGAAACAGAAAGTTGTGAAGTCTGTGAGGCAGGTCCGTGGCCGGAATATCCGCCTCACTTCAGCCTCTCTGCTCGCCGTGACACTGGCAGGGATAGGACAGACGGTCCTCACAGCCCAGGCCTCCTTCTACCCCCGGCATACATTCCCGGTCTCACCTCGACGGTACGCTAGATGCACCTGGTGCCATCCTGGAGTTACTGGAACGATGAAAACCTCCGCCCCTGTCCGGGAAAGAACCCGCCATCTCCAGGCTCGTAGTGTCGTGCTCTGCCTGTTAGACCAGCGCGGCCACGAAATAATACAAAATGAAATTCTACCCAACTGCAAAGTGCCTTTCATTAAATGACTACTTTCTTGGTTTTCTTAAATCCAATTTATCCCAGTTTATGCCATATATCGGACTTAAACCCAACAAGAGCAAATCTAACTTTTCACTTTCATAAGCTCGTACATTTTCGTAAGCTCGTACGACGGTTTCAAGTACTGGATGCAGTTCAATTTGTTCTTACATTTCCAACCAGAGTTACACGAATTCTGAGTAGGGCAAGGGTGGATAACTTACCATTATAGTCATCTTTATAACTCGTCCACGCTTTATTTGTCTTACAATATCACGCTGTAGTGTGAAAATGACCCTTGACCAGTAGATCCACTGGCGCAACAGCCTTTCATTACCGGATTAATCACTCCATATAAATTAGAGTTTCCCACTGCGTTTCTCTTTCTATGTGAAGGATAATTTAGGAAATACTATAGGAAATTTGGTACGGTTTTCACTAATAGATCGACTGACACACGAGGACGGTTTGATCTTAAATGTTTGGGACCCACTAAAAAATACCCTCTTACTAACACATTACCGCATTACACACTGTTACCTCTACGCCAGACAAGTCTTCCGGCTGTACATACTCGGTGCTACTTGTGCGAATCGGGTCGCAGGTAGACTATAAATGAGACAAGTAGTGCTACCGTGTCACTCCACGGATACCAAGTGGCAAATTTCATGTCGTTAACACAGAACCGCGAAACCGCAAATTCCAGGCTTTTGCAAAAGCTGCTTAGAAATCGCTGCTGCGGGCTGCTTAGAGTTCTCGTAAGACGGAATGATCCCGGCGTATTGAACATACTTTTAAAGTGGATGCACGTCTCTCATTTCTTTGTTCCTATTAGAGGAAATCAAAAAATCTTTACTGATATGTGCTGGAAGATACGAACTATATTCGAAAACCAATTTTACAAATATCAAAAATAGTCTCGGTTGCGCTTCTGAAATCACGTACACAGTTCGCTATGGTCATGCCTACAATATTAGTTTCACTACAGTACATATGAAACTGTACAAATCAAATTTTTCCTCTCCTTTAAAGAGAATAATATGCAACGGCAGTCTTTATGATACATAAATATCTTCAACATTTCGTGGCCCTGTCAGCAACTGTATAAACATTAATTTTAATTTTAATAATCAACAGCCTCAGTTGCACCGTTTACCTAGACTTTACCTAGGTTTCAGTCGGGATAACCAACCTTCTTCAGAATAATAGTAACTACCGGTTGTCCACAGTAGACATCGTCAAGCTAAAACTACAAATCCATAAACTATCGTCAGACTGTAAAAACTTATCTGAAACTGCCACGGCCCCACTTCGCTACCGCGATGCGGCAGCCACGAGTGCTGTACTGCAGCTCTGACGATAATTTATGGATTTGTAGTTTCAGCTTGACGATGTCCACTATGGACAAACGGTAGGTACTGTTATTCTGAAGAAGGTTGGGTTATGCCGACTGAAACCTAGGTAAAGTCTAGGTAAACGGTGCAACTGAGGCTGTTGATTATTAAAATTAAAATTTATGATACATCCTTTGCTCTGATGTGTAGAGAATAGATTCTGTACTGCTTAGCGTTTGTAGACCAGAAATATGAGTGGAAATCATAGGACCAAACGCAGTTAAGGGGCTCCGGAAAGGCTCAAAATCATGAAAAGTTCAATTTTTACTTTTTTGCGTTTTCTGAATCTGCAGACTATTACCTTTTAATAGATATATAATTTATTCAATTCCGAAAACTACAACTATTTTTAAATTTTTTTTGAAATGTGTTCTACATGGGCGTGACCCACTGTGGCGCTGTTAAACTGCTGTCAAATGGTGTTATTATTAACGTCCGTGTTCATCAGGTACATTTTAGTGATGTGAGATAAAGTATGTGTTGTGCCTAACCTGTGATGGTTCAATATATATCGCTGGTGTGATTGTCGATTGTTTCATGTTTATTTACTCTGTCGTTATCTCGAAAATATTCGTAATTAATTCTGTTTCTTGAGTCTCTGTTTTGTTGAAGTATAATAATGAGTAAAAGTAAAGTTATTAGAAATCCTCTGAAGGCTTTTAAGAAAAGGAGAAATGTTGGAAAGCCAAAGGTATGTGTTATTACTGTAAACAATAAAGACGATAACCAAGTGAGTGAACCTAACCTCTCAAGTACACCTGCCCATAGCAGTCAAAGTGGGAAAGAAAATACTTCACAGAAGAAGCTTGGTTCAATGAGTGAAAACTATGAATGTTTTATGGGCGAATCGGATGTGAATGAAATATTTGATATGTCGGTTCTCAAAGGAATTTTTTCAAACTGTGTAAGATGTATTCATTGTAGTGAAGTTGGTCTGGAACTCTCCATAATAAAGCACGTAGGACTTGCTAGTGAAATACAACTGAAATGTGATAAGTGTTCATACATGACCACCTTTTGGAACAGTGTTGCAGTAACTGCAACTGAAGAAAATGGTAGCAAAATCTACGAACACAACAACGAGCGATGCTTGCTTTAGACAAGGAACGCCTTCGGGCTGCAGACAGGGCTGTAAAGAGTCTAGAAATACAAGCAAGAGTAAACAGGAGGAGGAACAAGAGGAAGCTGGAGGAGGAGTTTGCAGAGGATGAAGATAATCCATCCTATGGACCTGGAATGCACTAAAAAGTTAATCCAATCTTTGTCGCTCGATTCCCAAAACTTTTATTTTCTCATACTAATTACATGTTTTCTAAGGATCTTCCAAAAATATTTGTTTCAAACTTTCAGTAAATGTTACACAGTACCTTCTGCATAATCTAACACAGCCATTTTCCAAAAAACTGTATATTTTTGAATATATAAATAAAAAATTGCAAAAAAATGTTGTGAATTTTCATTACAATTGAAAAAAAATCATCTTTAATAACTGAACTAAAATTTTGCAAAATCCCTGTGTTAAGTTGTAGCCCATATTCCAATAAATAATCTGTAAAAAGTTCAACTTCCTACCTCAAATACTTTGTGAGGAAAGATGTAATTTATAAGCGTTATTTTAACATTGCAAGTATAGGGCGTTCCGGAGCCCCTTAAAGCAATTGCGTGCCTTTTTAATAGAAATTCGATCATAAAAATGAAACAATCGTGGATTAACAAAGGTTCTCTTCCTCAGCAAATATTCATCTAGGAATTGCGCTAGAGGAATGATGGATCCTGTTCTAATGTTAAAGGCACTTGTATAGGAACGGAACATTCCTGCTTGTAATTCCTATCGGAGAGAGATATTTCGAGAGCCTGATTGTCCCTCTGCCGATGGTAAAATTTACTTTTCTTTATGTGTACCTTAAGTCAAAAACAGGACGTAACCTTATTTGAGACTGACGGAAAAATCTTAGTATCTCAGGTGGACATCAACGTTAATGTATTGTAGTCATGTGAGTCTCTTCTATCACCACCACTGGAGTACCCAAGTTACGAAGACTGCAAAAAGCGAGACGTGCCAGGAAGGACCCAGTAAGACTTTTAAGGCACTATCAGTGCTGTATGAAGGCTGCAATTCACTTCTTAGGAGCTCACTGTGTCGCCCACAGAGAAAGAACGCTGAAGAGCCAGAGAAACTGGTGCACCTGCCTAATATCGGGTAGGGCCCCCGCGAGCACGCAAAAGAGCCGCAACGCGAAGTGGCATGGGCTCGACTAATGTCTGGAGTAGCGCTGGAGGGAACTGATGTGAAGAATCCTGCAGGGCTGTCCATAAATCAATAAGATTACGAGGGGCTGGAGATCTCTTCTGAACAGCACATTGCAAAGCATCCCAGATATGCTTAATAATGTTCATGTCTCGGAGTCTGGTGCCCAGCGGAAGTATTTAATCTTCCTGGAACCACTCTATAGCAATTCTGGACGTTTGAGGTGTCGAACTCTCCTGCCGGAATTGCCCAAGTCCGTCGGGATGCACAACGGACGTGAATAGATGCAGGTGATCAGACAGGATGCTTACGTACGTATCACCTGTCAAAATCGTATCTAGATGTATCACGGGTCCCATATCACTCCAACTGCACACGCCCCACACCTTTACAGAGCCTCCACCAGCTGGAACACTCCCCTGCTGACGCGCAGGGTACATGGATTCCTGAGGCTGTCTCCATACCCGTTCACGTCCATCCGCTCGATACGATTTGAAACGAGATTCGTCGGAGCAGGCAACGTGTTTCCAGTTGTCGTCAATCCAATGTCGCTGTTGACGGGCCCAGGCGAGGCGTAAAGTTTTGTGTCGTGCAGTCATTGAGGGTACACGAGTGGACCTTCGGCTCCGAAAGCCCATATCGATGGTGTTTCATTGATCGATTCGCACGCTGAGACTTGTTGATAGCCCAGCATTGAAATCTGCAGCAATTTGTGAAAGATTTGTGTAGTGTTGGCAGAAGAGCCAACACCGTGTTGCTAGAGGAGGCCGAAATAGACGCGTTTAAGCTCACGCAGACTGGCGTGAGGTCTGGAACAGTTAAGGGAATTAATAGTAGCAAATAAAGTACGTAGTTGATGTAATACTTAACTTTAATCCATAATTGGTGAACATTGGTCTGACGGTACAGGCATCACAAGTTAAATATCTATTGATAATGGCGCCTTGCTAGGTCGTAGCAAATGACGTAGCTGAAGGCTATGCTAACTATCGTCTCGGCAAATGAGAGCGTATTTGTCAGAGTAGCATCGCTAGCAAAGTCGTCTGTACAACTGGGGCGAGTGCCAGGACGTCTCTCTAGACCTGCCGTGTGGTGGCGCTCGGTCTGCAATCACTGACAGTGGCGACACGCGGGTCCGACGTATACTAACGGACCGCGGCCGATTTAAAGGCTACCACCTAGCAAGTGTGGTGTCTGGCGGTGACACCACAATTTGCACTTCCGTCACGTAGAAAGATTCTTTTCAGTTGTCGTTCGTTCCGTTGGTGCAGGATCTTTTTTCGACATCAACAATATCGGACATTTGATGTTTCACCGGATTCCTGATATTCACGGTACACTCGTGAAATGGTCGTACGGGAAAATCCCCACTTCATCGCTACCTCGGAGATGCCGTGTCCCTTCGCTGGTGCGCCGGCTATAACACCACGTCCAAACTCACTTAAATGTTACTAGCGTGCCATTGTAACAGCAGTAACCGATCTAACAACTGCGCCAGACACTTGTTGTCTTATATAGGGGTTGTCAACCGCAGCTCCGTATTCTGTCAGTTTACATATCTCTGTACTTGAATCCCCATGCCTGTACCAGTTTCTTTGGTGCAGTGGTGTGTATATGTAATCTGTTTGGTACATGTCTCCTGTAGTTTACGCAGTACTTCAATTAGAGAGTTTTCTTGTGAGTTAAATGGAACACGCAGTATGATCTCTTTCAGTTCTCGGCGAACTGCTACGAGGAAAACGACAATGCTTTGGACTTTGACTAGCTGACTTGCATTGTTGGTGTTTATTCAGTGCTACGCTCACTACGGCCTTGGCTTTTTCTAAGGATTACGATCTTGTACCAGACGCGGACACTTTAGCAATGAAGCGTTGTTTCACTACCGTGTTTACGACAACGCGTTTAAAAAAAATAGTATTATAAAACTTTTTAATCACTTCTGCTGGTGGCAATTCTACTGAAATGGTAGAATGGCGCATAGAAAATTTTTACTTGTCTATTAATGAAATTGCATTCCCCCTTCCAGCATCAGATTCCCATCAGACTGACGGGAACGTTGAACGACGATATTGGTCAGATACCAGTGACCGATCTCAAAATTAAGCAGTTTGCGTAATTACATTGCCCGGGTACTGATAGAAAAGCTGGTTAGAAAGATTTCAAGGACGCTGAAATAAAAGTTTGATAAAGCAAATGCAAAGTGAACACTAGCAGCGTTCAGTTGTGGTCACCAAACAATTCGTCTTCAAGTCTTCTTCGCTGCAACCTGAAAAAGTTCTAAAATACAATATAATAAATTGAGATGTGACGTTGATGGAAGAGGAAAGATTCAAACACGTAAGTTACAGATACGAGAGCGACACTTACATTTTATGAAATAGCCATCGAAAACAAACGAGAGAGAAAGAGAGAGAGAGAGAGAGAGAGAGAGAGATAACAGCTCCTTCTTTCATATATAGTCCAAAAGAAATTACGGCGACTACCTTCAGCTTGCTTTACAGAGCGTTTCTTTCCAGTATTTCGGTATATAAACATTTCTCCGGAACATTCTTTATCGGAACAGCACAGAAATACATCGCCTATATTTTCTCCTTACTTTACAGATTTATTTACACAGACAAAATTTATTCTTAATGTCTTTTAGCATTAATTGATCCGCGGCCAACCGTGCAGTTTGATCGTCCTAACGGAAACCGTTCAGAAGCTACGACGGTTTGTTTCATATAGTTCAATGATTGTCACCCTGTATCATCTACTTCTGCCCCTAACTCTCACTCGAGTTCACTGGCATCTGGATCGCCGGCGTCTTGTCAGACTCTTGAATAAATCGATGATTTTGTTCGCTCCTCAAGGTCGTATGACCTATTCTGCAATGTTTTGGCAGCTGAGAAAAGCTTTCCCTCTCTGGCTTTACCATGTGCGTCAAGCATGTCAAAGTATCTTCGGTCTTTACGAGACTTCCTCAGTGAGAATTACAGAAACCGATGCCCGCCATCTTGCAGCCACTGCCGGGCCTGCGACAAGAGTGGCCACCTCGCCGTTATCAGTCCACAAGCATTTCCTCCAACGTGTGCTCAGTGGCAGCCTAAGTACTACGCCATGGCACCTACAGACACAGCTGTGGAGCCGGCGGTTTCCTGCTGCCACGGAAGTTCACTTTGGCTTCGACTTGTTTGGCAACTCTCTGGAGTTCCATCGGGACACTGGCGCGGCTGTGTCTTTAACCAACGATGACATACGTCACTGGCTCACTTTGCCTCCATTGCGATAGATCGGGAGCCATGTCCTGTATTACTGTCGCAGGCCCATACCTCTTCTCGGAGAACTGTCACTGGTAGCTAAGTACAAACAAGATGGATGTGTACTAACCTTCTTAGTCGTGCGATCCCCTCACGCTGCTAATATTTTCGACTATTTCTGCGTTCACAATAGAGGAACCCGTTAATTTAGTGTCAACCACAGCCCTTTCCCTTATCTTGAAGTCCTGTGCACGCCATAAAGGGAGATTTTTGAACTGACAATGGGCTGTTTTCGTAACTGTACGGTTCACATTTCTTTAAAGCCTTTGACGTTGTCTATATAGGTTCCGGGACATACAGCTTGTACTCACCCCACCGTTCTCACACTCTGAGATTACCTGTCAGTTAGAGGGATGGATACATTTAATTATCCTAATTTTTTACTTCATTACAAAAATGAGATTGACAGGAAGTACAAAATGGCTAAGCGGGAATGGCTAGAGGACAAATGTAAGTATGTAGAAGCATATATCACTAAGGGGAAGACATATGCCGCCGGCAGGAAAACTAAAGAGACCTTTAGAGAAAAGAGAACCATATGTATCAATATCAAGAGCTCAGATGGAAAAGCAGTCCTAAGCAAAGAACGGAAAGCAGAAAGGGTTGGGTTGGGTTCTTTTTGGGAGGAGACCAAACAACGAGGTCATCGGTCGCATTGGATTAGAGAAGGACGGGCAAGGAAGTCGGCCGTGCCCTTTCAAAAGAACCATCCCACATTTGGCTGGAGCGATTTAGGGAAATCACGGAAAATCTAAATCAGAATCGCCAGACGCAGGATTGAACCGTCTTCCATGCTACTCTATCCCGTGCAATCTTCTCCATCTCCCAGTACCTACTGCAGCCTACATCCTTCTGAATCTGCTTAGTATATTCATCTCTTGGTCTCCCTCTACGATTTTTACCCTCCACGCTGCCCTTCAATACTAAATTAGTGATCCCTTGATGCCTCAGAACATGTCCTACAAACCGATCCCTTCATTTACAGTATTCATATACTTAGAGAAAGCTTTTGATAATTTTGACTGGAATAGTCTCTTTCATTTCTGAAGGTCGCAGATGGCAGTTGTAAGAGTCGAGGGCCACTAAAGGGAAGCAGTGTTGAGAAGGAAAGCACTGTTGATTAGGAAATGAGACAGGGTTGTACCCTATCCCTGATGTTAGTCAATCTGTATATTGAGCAAGCAGTAAAGGAAACAAAAGAAAAATTAGGAGTAGGAATCAAAATGCAGGGAGAAGAAATAAAAACCTTTACGCTTGCCGATGACATTGCAATTCTGTCAGAGACAGCAAGGGACTGGGAAAAACAGCTGAACGGAATGGGCAGTGTCTTGAAAGGAGGATATAAGATGAACATCAACGAAAGCGAAACGAGGATAATGGAATGTACTCGAATTAAATGCGGTGATGCTGATGGTATTAGGGAATGAGACGCTTAACGTAATAAATGAGTTTTGCTATTTGGGGAGCAAATAGCTGATGATGGTCGAAGTAGAGAGGATATGAAATGTAGACTGGCTATGGCGAGGAATGTGTTTCTCAAGAAGAGTGTTAACATCGAGTGTAGATTTAAGTGTCAGGAAGTCCTTCCTGAAAGTATTTGTATGGAGTGTAACCGTGTATTGAAGTGAAACATGGACGACAAACAGTTTAGACAAGAAGAGAATTGAAGCTTTTGAAATGTGGTGCTACAGAAGAATGCTGAAGATTAGATGGGTAGATCACATAATTTATGAGGAGGCACTGAATGAAATTGGAGAGAAGAGGAATTTATGGCATAACTTGACTAGAAGAAGGGCCTGGATGGTAGGACATGTTCTGAGGCATCAAGGAATCAGGTATCTTGTATTTGAGGGAAGCGTGGAGGGTAGAAATCGTATAGGCTAAGAGATGAATACACTAAGCAGATTCTGAAGGATGTAGGTTGCAGTAGTTACTCGGAGATGAAGAGAAAGGATAGAGTATCATGAAGAGCTGCATGAAGCCGCTCTTTGGACTGAAGACCACAAAAAATGTTCAAATGTGTGTGAAATCTTATGGGAGTTAACTGCTAAGGTTATCAGTCCCTAAGCATACACACTACTTAACCTAAATTATGCTAAGGACAAACACACACACCCATGCCCGAGGGAGGACTCGAACCTCCGCCGGGACCTGAAGAATACACAACAATAACTTTTTGCTAGCTTATAGTGACGTGAATCTTTATATACTGTACGCAGAACATAATAACACAATGTGTAATAGGCCTGCCGCGGTGGCCGAGCGGTTGTAGGCGCTTGAGTCCGGAACGACGCCGCTGCTACGGTCGCAGGTTCGAATCCTGCCTCGGGCATGGATGTGCGTGATGTCCTTAGGTTAGTTAGGTTTACTTAGTTCTAAGTCTAGGGGACTGATGACCTCAGATGTTACGTCCCATAGTGCTTAGAGCCATTTGTACCATTTGAACCAAGGTGTAATAAAATGTAGGCAGAGATGGGTCATAAACGTCCCAATGTGTCCCTTCAAAGAAACCGTCCCGGCTTTCTCATTAAATGATTTAAGAAAACGATGAAAAAATGTAAATCTGGATCACTGGCTTTCTACTGTGCCCCCTCACTTGTTTTGGGACTGCGAGTGCGAAGTCGTTGTCTGATGACGGCTCCACGGTGCGGGTTTTTGCCGCCGGGTGGCACAGAGGGAGGCGAGGCGAGGCAGTGCCGGGCTGGGCTCCCCCTCCCCCGCGGGCCACCCCCTCCCCCGGCCCACGCCGGCGCCGCTCGGCTCCCGGCCCGCGGGCCGCAGTCTGTGCCCGACTGTCGCTTCAGCGCGCGCGCTCCTTCACTCGCCGCTACCTCTCTGCCTCACCTGCCGCTCGACCCGCTCTGCTCAGGTAAGCGCCGCCACCCAGCCCGCAGCGGCCGGTGGGCAGCATCTGCGGCCGGGTGCTACCGTCCCAGGCACGCCAGAGATTCGTCGTCTCTCACGTTTTCTCGCCGTCATTTGCTTACGGTGTGCCTTCAGCCCAGCTGTCAATTCCATCTTTACGGACGATGTTCCCACGACCGACCCAGTCGCCTTCTTCAGATTAGCATCTAGGCAGCGAGTCCGCACAACAACACAGCTCACAGGAAGGAAGAAAGATTAGGTTGTAACTTCCCTTCGGTATCGAGGTAATTAGAGACCGAGCACAAACTCGGATGGGGTCAAGAACGGGGCAGAAAATTGCCTGTGTCCCTTCAAAGAAGCCATCCCAGAATTTGTCAGGAGCGATTTAGAGAAATGACGGAAAACCTAAATCTGGATGGCCGGACACGGATTTGAACCGTCGCCCGCCCGAATGGGATTCCAGATGGTAACCACTGCGCCATATCGCTCGGTAACACAACGCCTGAAAGAAGGCGACTGCGCCAGTCACCAAAATATCGAGCACAAAAGTGGAATCGTCAACTCTACATCTACATCTGCATTTATACTCCGCAAGCCACCCAACGGTGTGTGGTGGAGGGCAGTTTACGTGCCACTGTCATTACCTCCCTTTTCTGTTCCAGTCGCGTATGGTTCGCGGGAAGAACGACTACCGGAAAGCCTCCGTACGCGCTCGAATCTCTCTAATTTTACATTCGTGATCTCCTGGGGAGGTATAAGTAGGGGGAAGCAATACATTCGATACCTCATCCAGAAATGCACCCTCTCGAAACCTGGACATCAAGCTACACCGGGATGCAGAGCGCCTCTCTTGCAGAGTCTGCCACTTGAGTTTGCTAAACATCTCCGTAACGCTATCACGCTTACCAAAAACCCTGTCACGAAACGCCCCGCTCTTCTTCGGATCTTCTCTATCTCCTCTGTCAACCCGACCTGGGACGGATCCCACACTGATGAGCAATACTCAAGTATAGGTCGAACGAGTGTTTTGTAAGCCACCTCCATTGTTGATGGACTACATTTTCTAAGGACTCTCCCAATGAATCTCAACCTGGCACCTGCCTTACCAACAACTAATTTTATATGGTCATTCCACTTCAAATCGTTCCGTACGCATACTCCCAGGTATTTTACAGAAGTAACTGCTACCAGTGTTTATTCCGCTATCATATAATCATACAATAAAAAAATAAAAATAAACCCAGGCGGGCGTTAGAAAGAACTCTATAAAATGCCAGCAAGTTCCCTACGCAAGTCTCAGTAATTAAACGGGAGGTATTCGGGACCATGAGTCAAAACTCCCCACTATACTGAAACTATGAAAGCACTGACTTCCATACAAAGCGTCGCATACGCATAGGAGTAATTATCCGTAGCGACCTGCTGTGGAATGGGCACATAAAACCAGCAGGAAAAGCAAGCGGCAGAATCAGGTTCAGAGGAACGATCCGAAAGAAACGTAACTGAGATGCGAAAGAGGTGCTCTTAAATGTTCGATCGATTCTTGATTACCAGTCGTGCATACAACGAAGAGCGGCGCTTTGCGCCACGGTTTCGTTTAGTACGCATGTCATCGTTATGGAGATGCTGGAGCGGCAGATGCCACAAAAGAGGCATGGTCCATCATGGAGAAGTTTATTATTGAAAGTGAGAAATCGTACGTTATGAGTCAGCAACATATTGTTTCACACCAACAGCACAGTGAAGTGCAAAAATTATTCTGGTACCAGAAAGACTCTTCACTGTACACTGAAAAATGGCTTAGGGACTAAATATGTGGATGCTAGGAAGAGGACAACCACTACTAGCTTCTCGTAACCAGAGGTCTCTATTTATCTTTTGGATATCTTCTGTACTCTTTGTGGTAACACAGAAGGGCCCGAATATCTCTAACATCATCAGTAATTTCCGGGCGGGACCAAAAATAAATAAATCAATATTGCTCCGCAAATCCTTCGAATATATCCGAAACCCTCGAAAGGATCTGAAGGAACAAACTAGAATAACATTTTAACGAATAATTTTTAATTAGTCAAATCACCTGATTCGATATCAGTAAGCAAACTTTAAATTTATATATACGGTCGCACAGAAATCTGCAGCCACTGGCTTGTTATTTCGGAACAATTTTCCAAACTTTGGATGACGATACCGCCTTACACATACTGTTATTTATTTTCATGTGCTATTTCTGTCAAATTCTTTGATTCTTCTACTTTCTGTTTTATATTTACCAAAGTACACTGCTTGATAGTGACATAAATTATTCTGTTCTCGAGCTCAAAGTTCGTTTCGGCACCAAAGCGCTATACCAGTCAAGGTCTCGTCGTGGGTGGGATGTACTTGTCTTATTCTGAGGTTTCAAAAGACTCATCGGCCATTTATGGAGGAACGAACATTTTAAGGGGGCTCTGAACAACGGTGCAACTTGGTATTTTCCGCGTGTACTGTTTACTGGCACGCATGGAAGAAGCAGCGCATCGACTGCAAATTGAACCCCGAATCCTTGGATTAGCAGTTTGCCAAGCAGTCATCCACCGAGCCACCGGCCGAACGCAAATGAAAAAACTTCGAACTAAGAGGATGGGCTGTTCAGGGACGGTTTTCCGGCGGTGAACGGAACTGTAGCTTTTCGCGTCTCTGTGTATATGAAATAATATATCGGAGTGGTTAGGATTCTGTGTTAAAATTCGAACGGCGCCCCCTCTCCCCCTCTCCTCACCCCTCCCTCCCATACAACTACGATTCACAAGAAGGTGGCTCTCACGCCCAACAGACTCACGTAATTTACGTACAGTGATGTGGATCTGTAATTCTCACTAATTAGGTGTTTTGGATGTGCTGTATTTATTACTCGGCTGAATTATCTTGTAAAGTAGTCACAGGTGTGTTGGAGAAGAGCTTCTTCCTGTGTACAAGAGCATTAAGGATGTTAAAACAGAGTAAATTGAAATATTTGCAAAGGAGGGAAGTAAAACCACGGATTAACATCCCGTCGATGACAAGGTCGTTGCAGACGACACTCGAATGTGCTACGGATAGGAAATAGGGAATCGAGCGTGTTCTCCTCCTAGCAGCCGTCTCAGTATTCCTCTTAATCGATTTGAGGTAAACGTCGAAAACATAAGTCACGGAGGTTTAGACCGCACCACTCGGCCACCCCAGCAGAGCCGCGGACAGCGCAGAACAGCTCTGCTCGGAGAGCCGCCGCCGCCGTCGCCGCCGCCCTGTAGGCCAATTGCGGCGGCGTTCACTTTCGACGGAGCGACCGCGCGGGTGCGTCCTTCAGCCGAATTAGAACGAGATGAAAGGGGCAACATCTGGAGGAAAGAAGCGGCAGTACGCCGCTCCGTACTTGGCTGAGCGCGCTGCAACGATTCCACATTCTGCGACGGTGGAAAAATGCAGCGCCGAACCGATTTTACTTTCCCTGCACCGTCCACAATCGACATTTACGTCGTAAAGTAGCAAGTTCCAGCTTTCGGCAGTGACATTTGCCAGCACGCAACCACGTGTGCTGCAGCTTTCAATGGCGTTGTTTATACTGAACTACTTTTTCAGCCACTGCAACCTTGCGACTAATTAACGTACATTCGTGCATCGGAATTCAGCTCTACAGAACAAAACGTCGTCAATGCAGTGACACTTCTAGAAGTACAGTTACACAATTCTTGGCATTTTAGATCTGTCAGTATCGAGGTCGGATCACTGTCTCTATCTTAATTTCGGAAAGGGACCCCTCGCAGCGCATTTAACATTCACTTACAGTGATTCACTTACAGATTCGCTTACACTCTCTCACATAAGACACATCGAGCCTAAATTCTTATGCTCTTCTTTTATGTTTGGCAGATTATCACGTGTGGTTTGCGGTTGGCCGAAATCAAATTAGCAGTCGATGAAATGAATCTCCACTGTTTTATATCAGAACTGATTGTAATGTCACACATCTCCTTCTGAGAAATTTCCGGTTCTGTTCTTTCTGTCTGCTTCCCAAAACTGCTTCCAAGTAACCTGAAACGTTTTGCAGCAATATATACGAATTTAATCGTATCACATGTTATCCATTTCTACCATCGAACCTTCCTCTTATTATGTTAACAGCCGATTCCTGAGACTCCATAGATAGGCACTAAGGTACTCAGTGTCTCACTTTCTTTTATGATGTTCAATGATGAAAGGAAAATATTTGCCACCTACGTAGGAAAGACTACAAATTATCACCGTTCTACATAATCTAGCATAAGCAGATTTGGTTCAATAATAAAGTGTCTCAAACTAATTTCGCGTTCGTTTCTTTGTACGTGTAGCAGGAGACATGCTGAAATGGCAGTCTGTTCCACTTACGCTCATTCATTTGATCTCTCATCGAGACAAATGTTTCTAGAGTCTAGACTCTTCCTGGAGCGCAGTTTCACACTTTAAAATGATCAAAAAGTTCATCGTTGGGTTCAAATATTGTTTTCATCTATTGTCCATTATCGTCAGGTCAAAAAGGTTTACAAAAGCCACAAACAATCGCGTAACGTAATTTACCAATCGATTCATCAGCAAACATGTCGCCGGAGATGGCGTATCAGGGCATCCTTAACGTAATTTTGGCTTGTACGCAAAATTGCCTGGGTATTAGCTAGTATCGTTTTTATGAAATCTGCACCAACTCCAATTTAATTTCACTCGTCGAGGATGATTTGAAACCAGTTTCTGCAAGCTGACAGGCCTAAAAAATTTTCATTGACAACAGTTATTATCACATGCTTACCAATCCTTTGTGAGATAGTAATTGAGTGGTTAATTTTATAACACGAATCCATAATATTCGCCGGCTCGTTACTAAACCCAACTATTTCCTTTTCAACAAAATTACTTTTGTGTATATTTACTCTTTCTTCTAGCAAAACAATTTTCACGATAAACATACGTTATGTTCTCGACATGAAGGGGCAACGGCAACCTTACAGTAGGAGTTTCGACTAAAAATGGATTGGTGAACATGGACGAGTTTCATTATCAGCACAAACATCATACTCATTGTTTTTATTCGGGCGTACTAAGTTTTCTGGAACTCAGTCGGTGCTTACTGCATTGTTACAGCAACTAAAAATTTCAAAATATCGTAGTTTTTAGGCTAGTACGATAGTCCGCAAAACTTAACTGAATAATTTCTTGTGTTTCTGCACACCATTTCATTTCCTTTTTTTTCGGAGCTGTTGTAAATAACCTGAGCCTATAATTATTGACGTGACGCACAATATACAACAAAATTATTCGTATAACTCTTTTGCTCTCTATTCCTATTTTTATGTGTCTAATAGGTAGTATTTCTTCGTAATTCATTATTTTACAGTTCACACATCGGCAGATTACTAAACGTGTTTCGTAATCTGTGAGTACGTCCCTTCCATTGACAGCAAGATATAATTTAAGCATGTCACACTCACAAGATGAAGCTACCACACTGCGTTCTCATTTGCTATGCTGTAACATTCTACCAGCATTCTCGAAGCGCTTTTGAAAACTGACATTTGTGGTCAGTTTATATGTTATTCTGGGAAATTGTTGTTACTGGCGTAGCGTCATTGCTGAAGTCACGCTTTGTTAACGTAGTAGAAGGTGACATCAGAAAGAGGTTGACATCAAGTGTGGCATATTTCATTTTAATATGGCATCCCAAGTCGCTTTCAAAGAAACTATAATACACATAACGAGACGAAAGCACCTTTAGATATCACAAGACTGAAAATCAAGTACAATCAACCTACTGCCGCACGAAATGTCAGTTTAGGTATCTTGTAAGAATGCAAGCAAGTGCCAATGTAACTATTTTATTAAGGTAAGGGGGCTGACTGTCTCCACTGAATCTTTGTGAAGGTACGTCAAGAAGCAACGAAGCCAAAATATAAAGGAACCTTGTAACATTTATCGTGGCAGTTGCATAAGATGGCGTGGCCAATATTTCTGGAACGGAACAAGTAGTTCAAAGACGCATGTGTTGCAACAGGAGGTAAAAATGCCTTTTGCTCCACTACTTCTGCACCTTGTAACTATTCAACACACTGAGAAACCTGACAATAATCAACGAACATTACAGCATGAAATTTTAGTGAATCATCCATTTTTCAGCACAACTGGAAGTTATATCAAAAATCAGTCTTTGCTTATCTTGTGCATCGCTGCAGTGATCAAGGAGCTGAAATGGCGAATCCATACATTCTAATATGACAGGCCGGTTTTTTCAATTAATTACGACTAAAACCCATTTTTCATTTTTACCTCAACGATTTATTGTGTTGACTTCCATTCAGACACTTACAAAAAAGATAAGTTTTCCACAAACAGAATAGTAAAAAAAAAAAAAATCTTCTTTTCATTATTAGTACTCTGACCAGTCTGAGTTAAATGTGTCTCTCTCCTTCATTCACATAAAACCGACTTCATGTACGACAGACAACTAACTGAGTTATGAGCACTGTGGTTACAAGTACGCCATTTTGGCGCCATTATACGTTCAAAGAGATCTCTACGTCGAAGATGCGTTTCTGAATATTTAAATCGAAGTAAATGTTCTCTGTCTATTAAAAAGTTGTCCACCAAATTTGTATTATCGCTATAATGTGTTTCATTCAATTATTTTTAATTGACAAATTGTATGACTTTATATATTTGCAATTAAACACAACGTAAATGGTGTCAAGACGACTAGCCTTCTGGCATACACATATCTTTGCATAAAAAGGATACAGAATGTTCTCATACTTATCAAGACGAATAAGTAAATAGTAATAACGGATAAATACAATGATAAACCAGGCTGCCCTGCAAACATCACGAACCGTTTAAATACGACCAAAAATTATATGGGAAAATTCAGAAATATAAGAGATTGGAATCGACAGGTTCAATTTGGAAAACGAATATCACCCTATGGCTGTTACAAGTTGCGTATATAATCCACAAATCACGGTACAGTGCGCAGCGGAAGGTACTTCGTACGAATATTATCGATTTTCTATTCTATTCCATTCGCCATGTTAGAGAGGTACAAATGACGGTCTATGGCCTCTGTCCGTGCCCGCATCTCTCTTGTCTTATTGTCATGATCCGTGCGTGAGACATATGACGCTGGAAGCACAGGCCCTAATGGTCGCAAAGTCTACTTCGAATACAGGTTCTCTAAATATCAGGTTTTAGCGAACACTGAGTCACCTCTCTGTCTTTCTTCCAAGGAGTCTCAATTAAGTACCCTGAGCATTTCTCGTACACTTTTGTACGAGTTATACCAACTTGTTACTGTAATAGCAGAGCGCCTCTCTTAATTCGTCCAATGTCTACTGTCTTCTCTACTCGTTAAAAGTCCAAACGGTGGATCACTACTCTACACCTGGCCACACTCACGCGTCGTGTGCTATTTCCTTTGTGGTGTTCTTTCCCTGGAGCCTCTCAAGAAGTGTTTTATTTTCCGTTCGACTTCCCTCATACAGATTTTACGTGATCGTCCCATTTGATCTTAGTATCGCCCCTAAATACTTATACGATGTGAGGTGCTGATGATGTTCTAACTTTGTAGTCGGCCCCTCTCGGGTTCTTTTTCTCTGTGTTTGGCGTCGCCCCGCATTTATCGACATTAAAATAACTCGAGGATTCTTTCTGAAGCGGAGTGCCGAGACCTCAGTGGCTGACGCACTGCTGCCCGATCTTCCGGTGAGCGCGCCTCAGACCATTAGCACGCGGACGGCTTCGCTCGCCGGAGTCCAGTTTTTCGCGCTGCGTTGCGCGGGCTGCCGGCGTGCAGGCGCTCGCTGCGTGTCCCGGAAGCCGCAGCGGCACGGCATAGCCATTAGTTGCTCTCGCCTTACACCGCGGCCTGCGCTGCTCCCGGTCTTGCCCCTGCAACCGATACCCTCTGGAACGTGCGGCTAGCTGCAGTGCGGTGATTGTCACTACCGCACACAGTTACGTGGCTGCCTCTCCTACACGGATTACCGCGACCACACGGAAACACCGGTGCTTGCGATATTGTCGCAGAAATGTACACAATAATGAGCCCATATCGCTGAAGTCAGTCTGTTGTAGAATACCGGAACACGTTTTAAGCCCGTGTAAAAGCTGTTTGGAAAACGAATTTCTTGTCATAAGAGTTCCACAAACAGATGCCATGTAAAACTCTGCTCACTTTCTTCGTCCAAGAGATTAGAGGTGCCGAAGATAGCTGGGCCCGGAAGGCATTCGCCAAAAGTAGCTTAACGATCAAAATACGAGATTACTGAAATTTGTGCGAGTTTTGTTTGGTATTCAGAATTTCACAACAGACTCAACTCAACACTTCCTTCCTAAGGGCATATATCTATCATATATAGAAGTACACTGAAGAGCCAAAGAAACTGGTAAACCTGCCTAATATCATGTAGAGCCCCATCGAGCACGCAGAAGTGCCACAACACGAAGTGCCTTGTACTCGACTAATGTCTGAAGTGGTGCTGGAGAGAATTGCACGTTGCAAGGCATTCAAGATATGATCAATAATGTTCATGTCTGGGGAGTTTGGTGGTCAGTGGAAGTGTTTAAACTCAGAAGAGTTTCCTGAAATGAATCTGTAGAAATTCTGGTGTCGCATTGTCCCGCTGGAATTGCCCAAGTCCGTCGGAATGCACAACGGACGTGAATAGATGCAGGTGATCAGACAGGATGCCTACGTACGTGTCACCTATCAGAGTCGTATATAGACGTATCAGGGGTCCCATACCACACTGTTAGAGAGCCACCCCAGCTTGAACAGTTCCCTGCTGACATGCAGAGTCCACGGATTCATGAGGTCTCTATGAGCGTACAGTCATCCACTCGATACGATTTGAAATTAGACTTGTCCGAGCAGTCAACATGTTTCCAGTCTTCAACAGTCCATTGTCGGTGTTGACGGGTCGAGGTGAGGCGTTAAGTTTTGTGTCGTGCAGCTGTGTTGTACACACATGTATAAAAATGCTAAGCTCGTACTACACACATCAAAAAAAGTTTTGCATCACCTCAGTTCCGAGAGTTCCGGAACCTGAAGAGAAAATAGGAATAGAGATCAACATAAACATCATTTCCGCACTTTTTATTCGTCATGAAAATCACACATTGCATGTCGTACCACCATACAGCGAGACTTTCAGAGGTGGTGGTCCAGATTTCTGTACACGTCGTTACCTCTAATACCCACTAGCACGTTCTCTTGCATTGATGCCTGCCTGTATAGTCTTTCGTGTCTGTCGGAAGTATTTCTGCTCTGCATGGTACTCATTCTTGGTTAATCATCTTTACTTTCATTTTTTTTTCAAATAAAGGCCTGTTTTCTTTTGCGAACCGTTCGAAACAGAGCACCAATGACAAACCTCTTTCAATACTTGGCTAATTCACTTAAATCTAATTATATATGACAGAGACAGATTTTGCTGTGTATGCTAGAGATACTGTTGCAAAGTTCTTCAAGCAATATTTTTACGTTTTCAAGTTAGAGTCATGTCTATACGTGGCATCTGCGTATCTGATTAATGTACACTCCTAGTGAGGTGTATTAAACCCGAAGGATCGACGAAATTATTGCAGAACAAATAATTCGTTCTAACGTGCCTACTATGAGTTCTCCAGTTTCATTTCGGCAGAAAGCATTTTCGAATATTGAAACTGAATTTGGTTTTACGTCGTGAACACAGACTCATTTGAGAAATCGTGCTGTTTCATATAGTCAGGGGCAGAATGTGCACCACAACGGACTTGCCTGTCTCGATCTATAAAGCAAAGCTGGACTATTTTTGTGCATCGAGAGACAGGCAGTCGCAGTCGTTTATCACAACGTTTCGCCCTCCCTCGCACCGAACAGTTCCCCCTGACCCACATCGCGTCTGGCCAGCTGGCCTCCAAGAGATCACCCGACACGCTCTGCTCTCCTTCATTACTGCGCAAACGGTGATAAATGGCCCCCAAATTTGCCATTGTACATGCCGAAAAGCAGCAATTTTTCCCAGTTTTCGGTTATTAAGTTTGATCTCAGTATCAGTAACAAACCTAATTTCTCTCCTGTTCAGAGAAACTTGCGGCCAATCACAGGAGTGTGTCCATGACAGTACAGTAACGTAAGTGACAGCAGGTAGCTGACAGAACTTGACCCCTCCGAATGCTTTACAAAAATCAAATACAGAGTGCTGCTGACAGACGGATGAAATATCTAGATCTTCAATGCGGCACAACATGAAGTTCTCCCAAACTTTATGTCAAGTAGATTTATGGACCCAGTTTTAATTTGACGTTTATCAGGATCGAGCATTTGTATTTATCCAGTATACATTCCTTGTGTTTACGAGTACTGTGAGAAAATGATTTGGAGATAAAGTAAATTGTAAGTTATTTGTGAAGCATTTTTTAATATTCTGTAATTTTTAATTTATTCTTTCTTATTTAGGCTGTACTAACTGGTCTTGAATAAAGAGTCATTTAGTAGGCTTCAAACCATAACCTTTGCTTTTATCAATTGTTGTTTACCGAAGTGTTTATGTAGACTCGACATCGGATTTATTTCCTCTGGCCTACAACTGAATGCCACCTGCATCCTTACTGGTTAAGGTTTCTCGCATTATTACTTACCCTGTGCCAAGTCCCACTGACCCCGCCTGCCACCCCTTTATCTGTTTACTGCTGTTAGTGGGATTGATATATGGATTTATTTCATTGCCTATTTTTCTTAATACGTCTTCTCTTAGATTTTTACATTCCGTAGTAAAGATGCACCAAAGTGGGACCTTTTTTCAATGCTCAACCCGCATGTAATATAATTTCTATCCCTCTGCTGTATTTTTTTCCGAAAGTACATTTGATGAAATAAAAGGGAAATCTGCCTAAAAGGCAAAGGGAGGCCGACCGATAACATTGAGCCTACAAGCAACTGGAAAAGTCACAGTATAAGAGTCAGGTAACAAAGCAATGTTAAAGTAAAGCATTTTGGCGCTGTAAGACCGTAGTTTCTCCCGACGTACGCAGTATTCCAATTACTTACGAGAATGCAGCGTGGTGACGTCGTCCACAACCGCCGATATTTCAACAGGAGCGCACATCACCATTTTTAAGACAGGACGGCAGCGAGTAAGCGAATTTGAAACCTCGGTTTTTAGAGATACTCCGGAAAGATAAAACACACACAAACACACACACGCACACACACACACACACACACACACACACACACACACACATACTGTAAACGCTAGCGCCGTCATAAACCTTATAAATAGAGATGGCGGTTTTCATTTAAATTCTGCATGGAATCCTGCTCTATCACTTGACAAAAAATAGAGGGATAGAGCTAATGCAACCTCAGCAGTTGATTATTAATTTCACCGTCGATAACTTCTGATGTCGGTCATCTTCGGTTTGTCATGGCGCTAGGTTTACAGTGTGTGTGTGTGTGTGTGTGTGTGTGTTTTATCTTTCCGGAGTATCTCTAAAAACTGAGGTTTTAAATTCACTTGCACAGCGCTTACTTCTTGCAGTTTTGCCTTAAAAATGGCAGTCTATGCTCCCGTCGAAGTATCGGAGGTTGTCGATGATGTCACCGGCTACATTCCCGAAGTTATTTGAACGCGGTATCTTTTGTGTTAGCAGAAGAGCCAACACCGTGTTACGAGTGGAGGCCGAAATGCACGCGTTTTGGCTCATGCAGGCTGGCGTGAGGAGGGAAGAACTATACTGGCGTGAGGTCTGGAACATGACAAGGAATGAGAATTCAGAAAGCGGACGTAATTAGTTTGATACTTAACTTTAATCCATTAATGATTAACGTCGCTCTTGACGGTACACGATCACAATATTATCTGTTCAGAAGACATTCTTGAAGATAGTACTTATTGTAACTGGATATGGCGCCTTGCTAGGTCGTAGCAAATGACGTAGCTGAAGGCTATGCTAAACTGTTGTCTCTGCAAATGAGAGCGTCTGTAGACAGTGAACCATCGCTAGCAAAGTTGGCTGTACAACTGGGGCGAGTGCTAGGGAGTCTCTCTAGACTAGACCTGCCGTGTGGCGGCGCTCGGTCTGCAATCGCTGATAGTGACGACACGCGGGTCCGACGTATGCTAACGGACGGCGGCCGATTTAAAGGCTACCACCTAGCAAGTGTGGTGTCTGGCGGTGACACCACAGTATATACCGAGAGATACTTAAAGTAGTAGATGAGATTTCCTATTTGGGCATCAAAATAACTGATGTTGGTCGAAGTAAGGAGGACATAAAATGTAGACTGGCGGTGGCAACTAAAACGTTTCCGTAGATGAGAAATTAGTTGGAAGCCTTTTCTGAAAGTATTTGTGTAGAGTGTACCCATGTATGGTAGTGAAACATGGACGATAAACAGATTAGACAAGAAGAGGATAGCTCTCGAAACATGGAGCAACAGAAGAATGCTTAAGATTAGGTGGGTAGATCACGTAACTAATGAAAAGGTACTGAACAGATTTGGGAAGAAGAGGAATTTGTGGCACAACTTCACTAGAAGAAGGGATCGGTTGGTAGGACACGTTCTGAGGCATCAAGGGGTCACCAGTTTAGTACCGGAGGGAAGTGTGTGGGGTAAAAATCGTAGAAGGAGACCAAGAGATGAATACAGCAAGCAGATTCAGAAGGACGTAATTTTCAGTAGTTACTCGGAGTTGAAGACGCTCGCACAGGATAGAGTAGCTTGGAGAGCTGCATTGAAACCAGTCTTTGGACTGAAGACCACAACAACAACAACAACAACAACAACAACATAGTACTGTTGTTTGGGAGGCCTTAAGCCCTAACGGGTGCGTTCGCCACCTGTGGGAAATGGTTTTCTTCCGCCGCCGATATTGCCCCTTTCTTTGCGGACATCTGAGAGTTGTGTCTTACGTGTATTTATTGACTGTAATTGACTGCGATGGATGTTTGTGATTGCGATGGATGTTTGTAGCTGCGGATGTATCTGAGGTATGATGATGGTGATGATGATGATGATGATGATGATGATGATGAGAGACGGGAGAGAGTAAAACTCGGTGCTCGCACATAGCCTACTGCTCTCAAACAGAATCGAATGGGCCGTCGACTTTAACGGCCTCATCCGACGGGCGGATCACCATCCACAGTGTCGCATGCCCTCACCTCATCAGACGATGCTGAGAGATTTGTAATTTGAACCCGGATATTGAAGCAGAGCCTGGCAGTCAGGAACTTTAAGCCACCATCTCTCCTCCTGTTGCCGGGCGAATCCTGGCAGTGAACTTTTCATCAGTCACCAGCATTCGAACTGGCTTTCCTCTGAGCCGAATGCCATTGCACAGCAGTTTCTTAGCGACCTCGGCTACGGAGTCTGATTAATCAGATAAAAACTGAACACAGTTTCCTAGCGAATCATGACGGCATTTCTTTATCGGACAGAATGCAGGAGATAAACCTAATAAGGGGCTTAAATGAAAGGCAATCATTACAACAAATTAAGCCGCTATCACAGAATGACATTCATCTGTGCGTTCGGGGCCTGGTATTCCACCTCGGCTAGATCCTTTGTACTGCCGAGGTTTCTTACTCGCTCTAAGGACTGCGACTCCGGTTAGACAGTTGGCATTACCGGACGAGACAATATTCTGCCAACCACAGCTCCTCCCCACTAATGGCCAATGAAGCCGCAGGCAGAGAGAGCCTAGCGGACGGTCTGCAACTCGTGAAGCTATACATGTCGTATGGGTCACAGTCAAGAGATGTCATGGAAAAACTAGTGTTCTTCCGGGGAAAGCTGCTTGTGGCGACGATATGGACCTTTGACTAGGTTGCTTATTTCGTCACGGTCCTTTAGGGGAAAGCTACATCTGGCGACGGCACAGACCTTCTAGGTTGCTTATGTCAAAGCTCTCGCTAACATAACTCAGCCGAAAGTATCGCATTTAGCACAATGTTCAAGGCAAGTGGATTATCATTAGATTTTAACAGCACTCTGTACTTACGACTCAGTATTTCTGAAAGAACTCGTCAAAGGTGTGAGTGTAGGCTAGTCATACAAAGAAATACAGGCTACTGGTTGACCCGAGCGACTAATTCACACTCTACTGCAATCAGTTACAAAAAGATAACGTAGTAACAGAGGAATAAGAAAGAATTTATTAATTTATTACTACAGGTTTACATTTAGAGTAATAGTCTCTAATATTAATTACACTGTAAATAATCGATATCATTACATGCAATATAGTTAATTGTAAAATAAATAAATAAACGAATATTGTCTTAGTCGTATAATTTTATTTTTTAAAACTTCTTTATTTTACAAAACTTCCCTGAAAACCATGTTAGCAGTTATAATATGATCATCGTTTACCTTTTGGCTGTGTGTGTCTTTAGCATAAAAAAAATGACAAACGTGCGACTCGTAAAAGAGGCACATACAACTATGGATGCGAAAAACAGCTTGTAATAAATAGAATCCTGCCCTTTCAAGCATCTGACCTTTTGCTTCATTAATGGTCCTAGTAAAGGCTACTTTTATTGGGAATTGTTTTCTTATGATTTGGAAAGTTATGGTTTGATCAGAAGGTGTCAGGTTGAAGCGGGGTATGAGCAGAGTTTTATCGGAGGCATCGAAATTTTGCAATGGTGATGTACTCGCCTAAGTGAGTTATCACTAACATTCCACCATTAATTAATGTCATTAACGTTAAGATTTGTAATTAACATAATAATAGCATTCGCCTATAAAAGATATTGATGAGGTGGCAGACAGAACGGATTTAAAAGGTTCAAGAATTCTACGGGTTACAATTAAACGTTGTTTATTTCTTCAAGTTGGACAGATTCAGAACTGGGGTAAACGTTTGTCCCTCCGGGTAACAAACTGGAAACCACATTTTCAATATTTATTGCTCAGTCATCATTTTTTGTGGACATAGAATCGCCGTTGTATAGAACTGAGAAACATTTTGTTCATTGATTTCTGTGACATTTGGTAGGATGACTGGGTGTTGTGTGATGTCCTTAGGTTAGTTAGGTTTATGTAGTTCTAAGTTCTAGGGGACTGATGGCCATAGATGTTAAGTCCCATAGTGCTCAGAGCCATTTGAACCATTTTTGAACATTTGGTAGGATGGAAGTAAAGTTATGGTAATTACAATAAATATGCTTCCGAATTTTAATCACTCATTGAAGTAATCTGATTTTCTAAATCATCAATCTAAGTAACCATGCAATGAAAACGGGAGACCACTTGCTCTCATATTTTGACTCAACGTATGAATTTTAACATGAGACCATAAGGATGATAGTTTAACTGCTCTTTCTTTCGACAATGGCTGTTCTATTGGCATGGTTAATGACGGATAATACTTGACGGACATCTCCACCAAACACAATTATTTTTTCTCCACAAGGGAGATTATTATTCACGATGTCCCTTACAAATCGATCGACAACAATCTAATTTCTCACTGAATGTAAGACTTGCATAGCTATTGCCCTCTGCTGTCCGTTTAGTTATCAGTAAGCTGTCCTATCTTTCGTAGGTTTTTGTTCTGCGTCGTAGGCTTCCGTTGTGAGCTGTGCGAGGATCACAGTAAGGGAGCGCAGGTTGAATTTTTGGCAAGATTCTCCAATTCTAGCGGTATGAGGTTGTAGACTGCAGGTGGCAAGTGCTGTCTCTGGAAATATTCTGAAAGTACAACGCTTGCTTACAGAAAGTAAACAACTCCAAACGCTGTTGCGCATAATACTAAAATTATGTAGTCAACGGATGGCGCCTTCTAAATTCTTTAAATCGACGTTTATGGCCGAAATCATATGATAGGCTAGAGTTGCGTAAAGAATTTAAACAACTGCAACAGCATGTTAGTTAAACACGCTGTCAATACATGGCCCGTTACATCGTTTTTATAGTGAAAGCCATAGCTTTCAACTATTTGTGTATTTTTCGTCATTAGTGGTGAATGAAATCTTGAAAATTATCACTCAATCATTAATTTTGACTAACTAATGCGGGAGATATGTCGTTTAGACAGAAAGCACTGTTGAGAAATAATACGTAAGGCGGTCTTTTTGAGACCGTAGACTCATTAATCCTTAACTGTAAATCAACAGTTATATTTCCGTTAATTAATGAGTTAGGGTATCACGTTTTCGGGAAACTCAGCTTACAATGACGGTATATTCAGAATACAGAAGCGGGTTATAAAAGTTAGATGTGATGTTGGTTCTAAAACATCCTGCGGAGACCTCTGTGAAAAGTTGGTAGAGTGATAACTCTTTCAGAATACATACATTCATTAATGCTCTTTGTCATTTTGACTGTTGCTTTTCTTCTCAAAAAACAGTCATAATCGTGAAAATAATACTGTGAGCAAAAACAGCCTTCTTAAAAACTTTAAGTTCTGTATATTAGTCGAGAAAGGACTCAGATACGGGGTACACTTGCGTTCTGAAATTTCCCATAGCATATTAAGTATCTTGTGTGTGGAGCTCTGTTCTTTCGGACAGCTGTTTGTACACCTTTCATATCTTCACAGACACTCTTAAAATGAACGTTTCCTGGTATTTTATAATTAATACTAGCACTGTAATATGACAACAGTTCATAATGTTTAATCTTTTCATTGTAGTCTGTTTGAACAAGATGTACGTCCTCGTCTTCTTTTGAATCGAAAAGACACCCTTCGAAGGAATCTATCAAATACAATTAATGGAATATGATAACGATAACCATTTTGTCGTAAATACAGCGATCTAGCGCAAATTGTTACACAATGTTTCTATCACAATCTGAGGGTCGTACAACGACTACTTGTACAGTTTAGTACTTGATTAAACTGTTATAGCGCTGATGTAAAAGATCTCCCAATAGTTGTCACTGGCGTGGATGGACGACTTACAACTACGAGGTGTATAGTCGTCAAAAAAATCTCCGCCTGAACAAGCCATGAAGGCCCAACGGTACTGACCGGTCGCCGTGTCTTCCTCACCCACAGACGTCACCAGATGCGGATATGGAGGGGCATGTGGTCAGCACACCGCTCTCCCGGCCGTATGTCAGTTTACGAGATCAGAGGCTCTACTTCTCAGTCAAGTAGCTTCTGAATTGGCTCACATGCGCTGAGTGCACCCCGCTTGTCAACAGCTCTCGGCAGACCGGACGGTCATCCATTCAAGTGCTAACCCAGCCCAACAGTGCTTAAATCAAAGCCAATAAAATAATAAAAAAGAAATGCTGTGGTAGATTCCTAGCCCGGCCGCGCTCCTCTTGCTCGGAGGAAAGCTATCGCCGTCCGATAGTGCGCGACCGGCCGCGGGCTCTATCGCTACCCTGCGCTAAGTGCATTCCAGGGCGTCCCCTATCTGGCACCTCACAGCAGCTGAGCAGTCCCCCTGATACCTGGAGGCAGCCCGCCCTCCAGACACGCACGGGCAGCACGTGATACGAGAACAGCCGAGGCGTCGCACGATGCGTCCTCACTTGCAGCCGACGTTGCGAAAGGTCTCTGCCAAGCACTTAAATGTGAATTGCAGAGTAATCATGTAAATGTAGTTGTTTTCTGTTCGTTTACGTAAAATAATTCACATTCGCAAGGGAATTACTCGCATGAAATACGTGGCCAGTAAAGAGTCGTCTATCAAAGCAACATTCATAGTTTTCTTTTGCAGTTTACTGCTGTCTACATCACATTATCTACGCATAAAAGTGCAATACCAACTGTGCGGCAACTGAAGATTAATTTATATAAATCATGACTTCCGACATAGGAGCTGAGAAACGGCATACTAAAATCAGAAGCTTTGTATCAGCAACAGCGGCAACTGCACTGGTTTGTATGTCTACCTGAGGTACAACGAGGTTCGTGAACGTAATCGTCTCTTCAAATGTCACTGCAACAATTTGGTCGAGCTTCATCTCAAACACAAAAAATTGAATTATTCGCGCATTCTGAATTCTTTTTCATTCAGGACGAGTCGCGTAAGAGATAAACATCTATTTTATTTCTGGAACACTTCAAGACATCAAAACGAGGTTTTTTGTTGCGTTTACACAGTTTTGGCTTCCAATTTGAGCATATTTCTCATATGTTCTGAAGAGCCAAAGAAACTGGTACACTTGACTAATATCGTGTAGGGCCCCCGCGAGCACGCAGAAGTGCCGCAACAGGACGTGGCATGGACTCGACTAATGTCTGGAGTAGTGCTGGAGGGAACTGACACCATGAATCCTGCGTGGCTGCCCATAAATCGGTAACAGTACGGGGGGGGGGGGGGGGGGGCCGGATATCTCTTCTGAACAGCACGTTGCAAGGCATCCCAGATATCCTCAATAATGTTCATGTCTGGGGAGTGGCCGGCCTGGGTGGCCGTGCGGTTCTAGGCGCTACAGTCTGGAACCGCATGACCGCTACGGTCGCAGGTTCGAATCATGCCTCGGGCATGGATGTGTGTGATGTCCTTAGGTTAGTTAGGTTTAAGTAGTTCTAAGTTCTAGGGGACTGATGACCACAGATGTTAAGTCCCATAGTGCTCAGAGCCATTTGAACCATTTTTTTTTTTTTTTTGTCTGGGGAGTGTTGTGGCCAGCGGGAGTGTTTAAACTCAGAAGAGTGTACCTGGAGCCACTCTATAGCAATTCTTGACGTGTGCAGTGTCGCATTGTCCTGCTGGAATTGCCCAGGTCCGTCGGAATGCACAATGGATATGAATGGTTGCAGGTGATCAGACAGGGTGCTAACATACGTGACACCTGTCACAGTCATATCTAGAGGTATCAGAGGCCCCACACCGCTCCAACTGCACACCACCCACACCATTACAGAGCCTCCACCAGCGTGAGTAGTCCTATAACGACATGCAGGATCCATGGATTCATGAGGGTGTCTCCATACCTGTACACGTTCATCCACTCGATACAATTTGAAACGAGACTCCTCCGACTGGGCAACATGTTTCCAGTCATCAACAGTCCATTGTCAGTGTTGACGGGCCCAGGCGAGGTGTAAAGTTTTGTGTCATGCAGTCATCAAGGGTGCACGAGTGGGCCTTCAGCTCCGAAAGCCCATATCCATGATGCTTCGTTGAATGTTTCTCACGCTGACATTTGCTGATGACCCAGCAGTGAAATCTGCATCAATTTACGGAAGGGTTGCAGTTCTGTCGCTTTGAAGGATTCTCTTCAGTCGTCACTGGTCCTGTTCTTGTAGCATCTCTTTCTGGCTTCAGCAATGTCAGAGATTTGGTGTTTCACCGGATTCCTGATATTCACGGTACACTCGTGAAGTCAGCTTACAGGAAGATCCCCTCTTCATATCTCGGAAATACTGTATCCCATCGGTCGTGGGCCTACTACAACACAACGGTCAAACTCACTTAAATCTTGCTAACGTACCATTGTAGCAGCAGTAACTGATCTAACAATTGCGCCAGACACTTGTTGTCTTATATAGGCGTTGCCGACCGCAGCACCGTATTCTACCTGTCTACGTACCTCTGTATTTGAATACACATGCCCATAAGAGTTTCTTTGGCGCTTCAGTGTATATTCTGTTAAAAGTTTCAACGTCACCATCAACGTGCATAATGTCACTGTACTTGTGTTTTCAAGAGAAAAGTGTGTGCTTCCATTAAGAAATACCTACTCACTTTAATATCTTGCTTTATACGAGGGTTGAAGAGTGTTAATCGCGCAGCTAAATTACCTGCCGCTCCGGGTGCTATCACGTGATGAAAACCTCTTTTGGATTTTAAGAACCTTTTACATCTTGAATCACATAAAATAACTTCAAATGGCGCGAAGAGACTCACCGTTGAAGGTGTTAACAGTGAAGCAAAATTAGCTTTAGTGGTGTTTGTACTGGGGATTCCGCGTTTGCATCGGTGAGATTAGTGGAAAATCACTGTATTCTATTTCTCTACATACTGTGCAAGAGGACTGTCACGAACAGCAGCCCACAGTAGGGAGTTTCCCCAGCAACTAAATTATCTGAGTAACAGAGGACGCTAGGTGTGTCAGTTCCGCTGCGGGAGGTAATAGGCTGACTTTTCCAGCAGTCGTTAATTTGCAATTTGTTTATGAATGGTAGAAACGTTTTCTGTGTCTGTCAGAAATGAAGAGCCACCGTCTTTTACGGACTGACTAGACGCAGGGGAAGACTTCGGCTCTTGTGTTTGAATCGTCCACATTATTTTCAGTGCAGCTCGTCCAGAGCGTACTTATATGAGACAGGGAACAATCAACATACAGTGACAGTTGAAACCGCTACAGTAACCCAAGAATCGTTAATTAATGTTACTTCTCTCCGAGGGGAATAAAAACAACAAATGATGTACTTGTAGGACATTATCTTTTCAGAGAGGCCTTCTCTGAAGTTTAGAATTCAGGAGGAAGGTAATGGCGGCAGTGAAGCTGTGAGGGTGGGCCGTCAGGCGTATGTGGATAGCTTAGTCAACGACGCTATTGTCCATGAAAGGCAGAGGTCCTGGTGGAGGTCCGAGTGCGCCAAAGAATTTAAATCCACTAGGAAGTATCGAAGCGGCGTATATTCCGCTGCAGAGTGTAATATTCGTGTTAACAGAATCTTCCGTCGCTTCTTGGTAGCACAACATTGTAATAAATGAAAGGCACCAGTTTGCTTTTGTTCTACAATATTACTTTCATTGTTAACCGGCTTTGGGCCTTTATCACCAAATAATAATACTCGGTAAATGTCTGAAGATGGCCTCGTAAGCCGAAAACCGGTTAACAGTAAAAGTAATATTGTAGAACAAAAGCAAACTGGTGCTGTTCATTTATTGAAACATTCATCCTGTCCAATGCTTCTACTGTTTTCAGTACAGTTATAAAGAATACTTCCCCGTATTTTTTTCCGGAATATATTGCTTGTTTATATCTACTTAAATATACGTATATGGAAAATTTGTTTCTGATAAACAGTTGTATCAGCAGCCATAGCCTTGTTTCATTAAGCTCTACCGAGCAAGGTGGCGTAGTGTTTAGCACACTGGACTCGCATTCGCGAGGACGCCGGTTCAAACACGCGTCCGGTCATCCTGATTTACGTTTTCCGTGATTTCTCTAAATCGCTTCAGGCAAATGTCACGATGGTCCCTTCGAAAGGGAACGGCCGATTTGATTCCCCATGCTTCCCTAACCTCATGGGACCGATGACTTCCTTTCCCCAAAATCAATCAATCAACCATTGATCTGTGCCGTAAGTATAACGCATTTAACCAAACTGGAAGCTATAGTTGGCAGGAACGAGCTTCCTCAGTTTACCGGTTAATTCTCGAACGAAATGAATGTGTATCGTCACATAGGACCATTTTATGTCGTCTTCACGGAAAAAGCAAATATTGTTCCAGAACGAGATTTTCACTGTGCAGAGGAATGTGCGCTGATATGAAACTTCGTGGCAGATTAAAACTGTGTGCCGGACCGAGACTCGAACTCGGGACCTTTGCCTTTTGCGGGTAAGTGCTCTACCAAATGAGCTACCCAAGCACGACTCACGCCCCGTCCTCACAGCTTTACTTCTGCCAGTACCTCGTCTCCTACCTTCCAAACTACCTTCCAAAATATTGTTATTGTATAGTGCACAAGTTATAGTTTTCATAGAGTTGCAACAAAATTTTTCACTACTGATACGTAGGTAGGTTTCAAATTCCTCAGATCGTTAGGAGTGTCTTAGTCGGCTACTTGCTGGAAACGTGTTTCCGCAAATTCAAGTAATCCAGGAAGTTACAGTAAGACTACCGTGGCAGACTTCGTTTCTACGACGAGTTTCGTAACGGGATAGGTTTAGTGTGGTTTCAGCCAGTTTGAGGCCAGATAAGAAGTTAAACGACAACTAACTGGTGGCTGCGTGACGTCGTATCGTGCAAGGAACCCCGTGCGCGCGACATGTCGTGGTTGTGGGAAGAGGGAGGGGATGCTGCCCCCGGCCTGTGGGGCTTTCTCCGCCAAGTCGCTGTGGATCAGATACGCAGGCCGCTGGCTCAGGGGGTGGAGGGGAGGGTCGCGCGGCCTTGTGCAGCTGAAGAGTCCCGGCGCCTCGTGCGCGAAGCCCGCGAGCCAGCAGCGGAGAAGAAAAGTGTCGCAAGCGTGCGGGACACCTGGAACAGCACCGCCGCAGAAATGTGGGGAACTCGCCTGCCACCGCTAATTTACTTACAAGGGAACCTCCCCATCGCACCCCCCTCAGATTTAGTTATAAATTGACACAGTGGATAGGCCTTGAAAAACTGAACACAGATCAATCGAGAAAACAGGAAGAAGTTGTGTGGAACTATGAAAAAATAAGCAAAATATACAAACTGAGTAGTCCATGTAGAACATATGCAACATCAAGGACATTCATAGTAGCTGGGCGCCGTGGTCTCGTGGTTAGAGTGAGCAACTGCGAAACGAAAGGTCCTTGGTTCGAGTCCTCCCTCCACTGAAAATTTTACTTCTTTATTTTGGCAAAGTTACGATCTGTCCGTTCATTCATTGACGTCTCTGTTCACTGTAATAAGTTTAGTGTCTGTTTTGCGACAGCACCGCAAAACCGTGCGATTAGTAGACGAAAGGACGTGCCTCTCCAATAGGAACCGAAAACATTTGATCGCAAGGTCATAGGTCAACTGATTCCTCCACAGGAAAACACGTCTGATATATTCTTTACGACACTGGTGACGGCATGTGCGTCACATGACAGGAATATGTTGTCGACCCACCTAACTTGCACACTTGGCGAATGGTTAAAAAGATTCTTCTACCTTGCCCAATTTAGGTTTTCTTGTGGATGTGATAATCACTCCAAAAAAAGTGATGAAAACAAGAGTTTGTCACTTAAACTGCATCAAATGAATGCAACAGTTTCACAGTCGCACAGTTTTCCCTGTGCTCTGTCAAAACATATGTTTTTTACGTTTTCAAATGTTTCTGTGCGTAGACCGTCAAATTCTGTATATGTCCAAGCAAATCTGAACATGTCCTGGAATTTTGGAGAGCGAAGTTGATTACGTGTGAGTGCCTGAACTTTGATAATTATCTGAAAATAAAAAATTAAAATTTTCACCCGAGAGAAAATTTGAACCTAGGACCTATCGTTCAACAACTGCTCACGCTAACCACGGGCCCACGGCGCTCGTAAGCTAACACATTCCTTGATGTTGCCCACCTTGCGCATGGACCACTCAGTTTGTATATTTTGCTTATTTTTTTCATAGTTCCACACAACTTCTTCCTGTTTTCTCGATTGATCTGTGTTCAGTTTTTCAAGGCCTATCCCTGTGCCAACTTATAACTAAATCTGAAGGGGGTGCGATGGGGAGGTTCCCTTGTTAGTACAGACCGTGACAGTACAAACGTTGCAGCGATGCTGGAGAGAGGCAAACGTATCAGTTTGAGAACTGGAAGCTCTAGCGCCAGAAACGACGGATATCTGATTTATTGTAAAGAGTACATTCGCAAATCGCGTATTGTTTGATTTGTTTTGAACGGATCCTCTCGTAAAGTGGGAGTAATGTCAGCTCTCACCTTTGCGGTCCATGCCCTGTGCAGGGTATTGTCTGTTCCGCAGGTGTGTTCTTGCATAGTTCCGGATGACGCCGTCCAGTAGATAAAGCCGATTAAATTTGATTTTCCTACTGACTCGCGCTTTTGCTGCAAATGTTTTTGGACGGCTCCACTGTCCTGTGGACGGTTGCTTTTAAATAGCGAAACTGGTCGAAATACATTGAAGAGCCAAATAACTTGCCTAATATCCTCTAGGGGACCCGCGAGCATGCAGAAGTGCCGCAACACGACGTGGCATGGACTCCAGTAAAGTCTGAAGTAGTGCTGGAGGCAACTGACACCATGAATCGTGCAGGGCTGTCCGTAAATCCGTAAGAGTACGAGGCGGTGGTGATCTCTCCCGAACAGCACGTTCCAAGGCATCCCAGATATGCTCAATAATGTTCATATCTCGGGAGTCTGGTGGCCAGAGGAAGTGTTTAAACTCAGGAGGTGTTCCTGCAGCCACTCTGTAGCAATTCTGGACGTGTGGGGTGTCGCATTGTCCTGCTGGAATTGTTCAAGTGCACAATGTAAATGAATGGACGCGGGTGATCAGAAAGGATGCTTACCTACGTGTCACCTGTCACAGTCGTATCTAGAGGTATCAGGGGTCCCGTATCACTCCAACTGCACACGCCTCACATCATTACAGAGCCTCCACCAGCTCGAACACTCCCCTGCTGATATGCAGGATCCAAAGATTCACGAGGTTGTCTCCGTACCCGTACACGTCCATCCGCTCGATCCCGTTTGAAACGAGACTCGTCCGACCCGGGTAAATGTTTCCAATCATCAGTAGTCCATTGTTGGTGTTGACGGGTGCAGGCGAGGCTTAAAGCTTTGTGTCGTGCAGTCATCAAGGGTACTCGAATGGACCTCCGGCTCCGAAAGCCCATATCGATGATGTTTCGTTGAATTGTGCGCACGCTGACACGTGTTGATGATCCAGCACTGAAATCTGCAGCAATTTGCCCACATCTCGTGGTCGTGCGGTAGCGTTCTCGCTTCCCACGCCCGGGTTCCCGGGTTCGATTCCCGGCGGGGTCAGGGATTTCCTCTGCCTCGTGATGGCTGGGTGTTGTGTGCTGTCCTTAGGTTAGTTAGGTTTAAGTAGTTCTAAGTTCTAGGGGACTGATGACCGTAGCTGTTAAGTCCCATAGTGCTCAGAGCCATTTGAACCATTCTTTTGCAGCAATTTGCAGAAGGGTTGCACTTCTGTTGTTTTGAACGTTTCTCTTCAGTCGTCGTTCCCCCAGATCTTGCAGGATCTTTTCGCGGCCGCAGCATTGTCGGAAGTTTGATTTTTTAGAGGATTCCTTATGTTCAAATGGTCGAATGGGAAAATTCCCACTTCATTGCTACGTCGCAGATGCTTTGTCCGATCGCTCGTACACCGATTATAACACGACGTTCAAACTCACTTAAATCTTCATAACCTGCCATTGTAGCAGCAGTAACCGAACTAACAACTGCGCCAGAGACGTGTTGTCTTATATAGGCATTGCCGACCGCGGCGCCGTATTTTGCCCGTTTACATATCTCTGTATTTGAATACGCATGCCTATACGAGTTTCTTTGGTGCTTCAGTCTAAATGAAATGCTATACTTCCCCGTGGCGGTCGTATATGTACATTAATTACAACGGTCGCTGTGTCCCACCATGCCCCCTGCTGTCTGTGTTTGGTGATTCGAATGTTAGAAGCGCATTGAGATAAACGTCAAATTTATATAGTTGGTCTGCTGAGAATGATAGCAAAGTGGACACATTTAGTAGTAACTTTATTCATCCGGACAGCTTGCTCTAGGTACTATGTTCACCTGAGTTGTTCAAAGTGTCACTCCCCCCATCCAGATTCTATTCAAGGATGACAACGACGTCAAGGTTCTGTTGTACCTGGTCAAAAAGCTTTATAGTTTCCCGATCCGTGTGACAGACAACGAGAATTCTTTCCAGGAAATCTTCATTCTCGAAATTTGTCTTGCCGCACACACAAGACTTTTCATATGCTCCCATAAGAAGATGTCTAGAGTGCATTACTGGGTATTCCTCGCCGTATTCATAATGTATGCCTACACTTTGCTCGGGTTTGTTTACCCTACGGCGCTAACACCTACGTACATGGAAATCGGTTTATATCGTCGTACAAACAAAGATTCTTAGCGTCTCGAATTGCACTAGCAGAGTTATCTCTGATTGCGGAGCAGGCTTCCTGATGTTAAGCTGACACGTATTCGCCTCTCCACCACCCCTCGAAGTTCGAATTGTCGTCAGATGACGCACTCTGGGCGTAGCAGAGCTGAAACGATTTGTGACAAAACACAGCTGTCACTAAAATGATCGATGTAGAATTTCCGACTAGGGACCTTTCGTCTCGGGTGTAATTGAGCAGCAGAGCTCGAAGCTCGGTATTAGTGTCACAAGGTATCTGTTTTGATTTAAATGCCAATTGCATTTTATTGTGATCATTCATTCGAAGTCCACCCCACGTTAAATGTGGGGTTTATGAAAATCTGTCGTACTTTGCTTGTATAAATGAGTTTTCACACGTTATAACGTTATTTTTTGCCGACATATACAGATTTTGTTTTGCGTTATGAATAATATCGGCCACACCGACTATTCTGCCGTGGCGGGATTTCCTTCGGTCAGTGTGGCAAGACGAGAACATCTTAACACGACCCCGAATACGTCGCGGCCCCTTCGCACATAGATTCTTCCTCCACAGGGAAAATCCACCATCGTACCGTGCGAATGGTTCAAATGGCTGTGAGCACTATGCGACTTAACTTCTCAGGTCATCAGTCGCCTAGAACTTAGAACCAATTAAACCTAACTAACCTAAGGACATCACACACATCCATGCCCGAGGCAGGATTCGAACCTGCGACCGCAGCGGTCGCTCGGTTCCAGACTGTAGCGCCTAGAACCGCACGGCCACTCCGGCCGGCCGTGCGAATGAGTTTAGGATGTCAATATGCCATGTATTGACAGACTGCTCAGCCTCTGCTAATGAGACAGCAATCTATGGCTTGATTCGGTGCTTTATAAAGTATGCAGAAGCTTTATACAATTCCCGTCATTCCTAATTTCATTTATTTTCTAAAGATCTAATTGCAGTGTACTTACTGTTCGTGTAAGCTATTCTGCGTGAAACTCTTTATAGTAAGTACTTGTTGTTACTGTGGCCCTCAGTCTGAAGACTGGTTTCATGCAGTACCCCATGCTACTCCACTCTGTGTGAGCCTCGCCATTTCGGCATAATTACTGCACTCTAAGTCCATTAAAACCAGCTTAGTACAGTCAGGCCATGCTCTCCGTCTAGATTTTTATCCACAAAACTTTTTCAGTTTCCTTGTGATGTATCCTGTCAACCAATCCCTCTTTTTAGTTTAGTCGTGCCGTTAATTTCGTTCCTCTCCATTTCGGTTCAGTATCTGCTCATCAGTTATCCGATCTTTCGACCTAATTTTCAGGGTTCTTCTGCATCACCACTCTTGAAAAGCTTTTATCCTCTTCTTATCTGAATTGTGTATCTCCATATTTCACTTTGCACTTTGGATTTGATTTTCTGATTCAGAAAATTATGTTCCGTGTTAATAGATTTTTCTTTCAGAAGCGCGATTCCTGTTATTTCTCAACTTGGTCTATGATCAGCAATTTTACTGCCGAAGTAACAAAACTTGTTTTCCTACTGTTGGTTTCACGTTTCCTGATCTAATTCTCTTAGCATTGTCTGATATAATTCAACTACATTCCATTACGCTGTTGGCATTATCTTTCAATAAACACAAACTAAATACATTTAACATCTCTACCATGAATACATTTCAAAAGATTGATTGTTGTCAGTCAAGTTCGAGTAACAAAGTGTTTTACTTTCCACAGCGAAACCACTTGTAAACGGGAGACTGTTCGCTTTGTGGGATGGTCGGCAGAAGAGTTCCTTCTCATGCAGAGTCCGATGCCACACGTCGGTCTCATACATTTCTTGCGATACGTGTTGAACAATGCACACCTTGCAGACGTTCCCTTCATTTACAAGTTTAGCTTGCGGAATGTATGGTTTGTAACAACTAGTGATTTGAGGTTGAGTAGTTCAGTCAGCGCTTTTTTATCCTTTCACCAAAGCGCGAGTACCGGTACCAACACTCCCTGTATACGTTTAAGAGTGGGAAACATAGCAGTTTTAATTGACCCTGATCCACATTGTAGTGAGAAGAGATGACCCGATGCTTACCTTCTAGTGTTTCCAAACTCTAACCAAATATTGTTTAGTATGAAGTCGGACTGCTAGTAACGAACGGCTTCATCTCTAATCTCAAAAACAGACGATGTGGGAAACGTGCTAAAGCTGCTAGAGGTCAGTAGATAGCAGTACGTGCGATCATTCCGCTGTCATACCACTGGTGAGCTCGGTGGTAGGTATGAAAATAGGAGGTTTGGTGCAGGTAACGCTGGTAAGTCAAGTATTGAGAGACATGTTGGGTAAGTTAAAGAAATCCTGGCAGGTGCGAATATCGGTTGATATAGTCTTCCCAACCCAGAAAATGCGGAAAGGGTAGGAGAAAAAGAAATGGTACTTATCACTCATGAGCACAAGGTGTAAGATACTTTGCGGAGTGCTATGCAGAAGTGGATACCATGTCAGATATGGTAACCAACGATCGCAGAGACGGCTAGTGAAGAGCTGTACGCGTAAGAGTCGATTTAAACTGCGCGTTAATCGAACGCCATGGAAGGCAACGTCAACGTTAAACTTTTGGTGTAGTCACGCTTCGAGCAACGTCAACACAACCTCCCTTCGCGTAGCACTGTAATGAAAGTTGATGGTGAGGTTATGATGGCAGCTTGATTTTTTTTGGGAGGGGGGGGGGGCGGGCAAACAGAGTGGTCATCGGTCTTGTCGGATTAGGGAAGGGAGTCGGCTGTGCACTTTCTAAAGAACCATGTCTGTATTTGCCTGAAGCTGTTTAGGGACATCATGGAAAACCTAAATCAGGATGGACGGACGCTGGTTTGAACCTTCGTCCTCTCGAATGCGAGTCTAGTGCTAACCATTGCGCCATCTTGCTCGGTGAGGTTTTGAGATACCACCCATATGTCTATTTCATACATCCTTTGCGTTTTGTTTTCATTCACAGTAGAAAACAAAGTCCTTTTTGTTGTTCATTTGAGCTAGCGTTCATGAAAATTCTTTCATGTATTTATTTTTTACTTTTACAGAGTGTAGGCTTTTTTGTCCAAGCATTGTAAAACCTAAATTATTTTCGCTTTCAGATAAATGCTCATTTTTCGTACAAGAAAAATCGTGTGTAAAATACACAAGTCCTCGTCCGACTTTTCCAGTCTATGATGGTAGCCCAAAGAGCAATGGACCGCACTTTTTTCTTCAATAAAAAATGGTTCAATTGGCTGTGAGCACTATGGGACTTAACTTCTAAGGTCATCAGTCCCCTAGAACTTAGAACTACTTAAACCTAACTAACCGAAGGAGATCACAGACATCCACGCCCGAGGCAGGATTCGAACCTGCGTCCGTAGCAGTCGCGATGTTCCAGACTGTAGCGCCTAGTACCGCACGGCCACTCCGGCCGGCCGTGTGTGTGTGTGTGTGTGTGTGTGTGTGTGTGTGTGTGTGTGTGTGTGTGAATTTCTTAGGGACCAAACTGCTGAGGTCATCGGTCGCTAGACTTACACACTACTTAAACTAAGTTAAACTAACTTATGCAAAGAACAACACACACACCGATGCCCGAGGGAGGACTCAAACCTCCGGCGGAAGGGGCCGCGCAGTCCGTGACATGGCACCCTAGACCGCTCGGTCACTCCACGCGGTGCCGAAAGGCCTCTGATGACCTCACCCTCCGTGCCCAGCTACTGACTGTACTTCTGTCGACAGTAGATACTCCATAGACTTTGCACATGAGTTTGTGAATATTCCCCACAGTTTCTTTCTCTGCAGCGAGAAATTCACTGATGGCACGTTGCTTGTAAGTTACAGACGTCATTTCGAAACTGTCCTGCAGCTACGCTAGCTGTCGGAAGTGACGGAAACTTGGCGCGCTCCTCGGGAGATTTCGAATAATACGTACGTAACGATTCGCATTCGTAGCATTGTTTTCGGCTGAGAAAACTTACTTTCTGGCCAACCCTCGTATTATGAAAACGAAGGAAACTGTAAAGTACCTGCCGGCCGGGGTGGCCGAGCGGTTCTAGGGGCTACAGTCTGGAACCGCGCGACCGCTACGGTCGCAGGTTCGAATGCTGCCTTGGGCATGGATGTGTGTGATGTCCTTAGGTTAGTTAGGTTTAAGTAGTTCTAAGTTCTAGGGGACTGATGACCTCAGAAGTTAAGTCCCATAGTGCTCAGAGCCATTTGAACCATTTGTAAAGTACCGACTCCGAAGAAAGGACTACCACATAATCTATTACCATCAGGCCAGTGAGTGTGGCGATTATAAGTTGATATCCAGTGTTAGCTGATAATTGGTCAACGTCAGGACATTCTACATTCTTCCCGAGAAACTCGGACGTCGCGATCCTGCTCTTCGTCAATGCTGCCGTTTGAAGTGCGGTGTGAATTGTTTCGTCGTTTCGTTACGCGGCGTGCAGTGTGAATCGACCTTAAGACGGCAGGGCGCAGCGAGGTGTGCGCGGCGGCGCCAGAGGCCGTGTTGTGCTGCTGCTCTACCCTCCCTCCCTCACCGCGCACGCTGGCTGCGTGAGTCAGCGGCGGCTCGCAGCGATGACAAAACGGCTGCCTTGCCGGCGCGGCGGCCGGCCTTGCGAAACGGCCGCGGCGAGGCGAGGCGAGGCGAGAGCGACCCACTTCCCGGGCGCACCTGGCGCCACGCGGCCCGCCCCCGCGGGGGTGGCCGCCCCCCGAGCACCCCCTGCCGCCCCCAGGGGCTGCTGGGGGCGGAAAAGGGGCGGCGCGCCGCGGCGGATCGCCGCAGGGGCGAGCACGCCGCACGCACGCCGCGTCTGCCGGCCACCCACGCACGGCCCCCCAGAGAGGAAGTGAAGCGCTGAGCCTCGCGCACCCGGCGCCGTCTCGTCAAACTGACTCGCGGCCGCAGCACGGCTGCCAACGCGAGTGTGCACTACCTACACCAGCAAGATACGAGGCACAGCCAGTAATTAAAAGAGACAAATTGATCTAGAAATGAAACAAATAATAAAAGAATTTTTTTAATTTCATACCTTTAGGTTGGCAACACTGAGATGAGTGGAGAACAACCGATGAATAAGATTTTCCCGGGTTCGATTCCCGGCGGGGTCAGGGATTTTCTCTGCCTCGTGATGGCTGGGTGTTGTGTGATGTGTCCTTAGGTTAGTTAGGTTTAAGTAGTTCTAAGTTCTAGGGGACTGATGACCATAGATGTTAAGTCCCATAGTGCTCAGAGCCATTTGAACCATTTTTTGAATAAGATTTGTTTCGTTTGTGACATTGTTCTTGTTCTGGCCTTCAAATGACTCTGAGCACAATGGCACTTAACTTCTGAGGTCATCAGTCCCCTAAAACTTAGAACTACTTAAACCTAACTAACCTACCACACACATCCATGCCGGAGGCAGGATTCGAACCTGCGACCGTAGCAGCAGCGCGGTTCAAGACTGTAGCGCCTAGAACCGCATTTGGCCTTCAGTCCAGAGACTGGCTTCAATGCAGCTCTCCACGCTACTCTATCCTGTGCAAGCCTCTTCAACTCCGAGTACCTACTGCAACCTACATCCTTCTGAATCTGCTTGCTGTATTCATCTCTTGGTCTCCCTCTACGATTTTTACACCACACGCTTCGCTCCAGTACTAAATTGGCGATCCCTTGATGCCTCAGAACGTGTCCTACCAAACGATCCCTTTTTCTAGTCAAGCTGTGCCACAATTTCCTCTTCTGCCCAAATCTGTTCGGTACCTCCTCATTAATTAAGTGATCTACCCATGTAATCTTCAGCCTTCTTCTGTAGCACCACATTTCAAAATCTTCTATTCTCTTCTTATCTACACTGTTTATCGTCAGTGTTTCACTACCGTACATGGCTACACTCCATACAAATACTTTCAGGAACGACTTCCTGACACTTAAATCTATACTCGATCTTAACAAATTTCTCTCCTTCAGAAACGCTTTCCTTGCCATTGCCAGTCTACACTTTATATCCTTCCCACTTCGATCATAATCAGTTACTTTCCTTCCCAAATAGCAAAACTCGTCTACCACCTTCAGTGGATAACATCGGAAGTTCACTGACGCTTCTTGCGGATGATGTGGTATATCGAGAGGTTGTAACAATGGAAAATTGTATTTAAGTGCACGAGGATCTGCACAGAATTGACGCATGGTGCAGGGAATGACAATTGAATCTCAATGTAGACAAGTGTAATGTGCTGCGAATATATAGAAAAAAAGATCCCTTATCATTTAGCTACAATATAACAGGTGGGCAATTGGAAGCAGTTAATTCCATGAATTATCAGGGAGTAGGCATTAGGGGTGATTTAAAATGAAATGACCATACAAAATTAATCGTCGGTAAAGCAGATGCCTGACCGAGATTCATTGGAAGAATCCTAAGGAAATGCAGTCCGAAAACAAAGGAAGTAGGTTACAGTACACGTGTTCGCCCACTGCTTGAATACAGCTCACCAGTGTGCGATCCGTACCAGATAGGGTTGATAGAAGAGATAGAGAAGATCCAACGGAGAGCAGCGCGCTTCGTTACAGGATCATTTAGCAATCGCGAAAGCGTTACGGAGATGATAGATAAACTCCAGTGGAGGACTCTGCAGGAGAGACGCTCAGTAGCTCGGTACGGGCTTTTCTTAAAGTTTCGAGAACATACCTTCACCGAAGAGTCAAGCAGTATATTGCTCCCTCCTACGTATATCTCTCGAAGAGACCATGAGGATAAAATCAGAGAGATTAGAGCCCACACAGAGGCATGCCGACAACCCTACATTCCACGAACAATACGAGACTGGAATAGAAGGGAGAACCCATTAGAGGTACTCAAGGTACCCTCCGGAGTATGGATGTAGACGTAGATGTAGAAGTGTCTCATTTCCTAATTTAATTCCCTCAGCATCACCTGATTTAGCTGCGCGGGCTATGGCGCCTTGCCACGGTTCGCGCGGCTCCCCCCGTCGGAGGTTCGAGTCCTGTCTAGGGCATGGGTGTGTGTGTTGTCCTTAGAGTAAGTTAGCTTAAGTTAAGTGTAAGCCTGGGTACCGATGACCTCAGTAGTTTGGTCCCATAGGAACTTACCACAAATTTCCTCTTGATTTAATTCGACAGCATTCCATTATCCTCGTTTTGCTTTTGTTGATGTTCATCTTATATCCTCGTTTCAAGACACTGTCTATACCGTTCAACTGCTCTTCAAAGTCCTTTGCTGTCTCTGACAGAATTACAGCGGCAAACCTCAAAGGTTTCAATAAAATTTTGCTGGGTTTGTGACTGCATTGTCAATATGTAAAAGTTGTTTGTTATATACCTGCAGACGTGGCTGTTATCTAATTCTCATCGGCTGTTAAGGATGAAGGGGACGGATGTTAGAAGTCTTTACTGGTGTTTTTATTATTTCTTTTCATTGTTGGAAATCCAATGTTTTGATTGGTTCAAATGGTTCAAATGGCTCTGAGCACTACGGGACTCAACTGCTGAGGTCATTAGTCCCCTAGAACTTAGAACTAGTTAAACCTAACTAACCTAAGGACATCACAAACATCCATGCCCGAGGCAGGATTCGAACCTGCGACCGTAGCGGTCTTGCGGTTCCAGACTGCAGCGCCTTTAACCGCACGGCCACTTCGGCCGGCTTTTCATTGGTGTTTGCGTTCCTGGTTGTGACTGATGGAAAAAAACCAGGCGGCATTAGTGATGTGGCGTTCATTTCCTGCTTTCTAGTACCGGCTGAGGCGCGCCAGTACTGGTATGCAGCTATATAAGAAACAAAGTTTTCTCATTCATAAACAAAAACACCCTGAAGAAGGTCACTTGTAACAGGGACCGAAACATCGGAAAAGACACATTCAGAACGTTAATGACATCCGTGCTCTCGAAGTGAACCGTGCTGAATGTGTTTTACAAGGACTATTTTACCGTCGGGACCCGATAGGTCTCGAAATGGAAACTACAGTGAGAATCAAAGGTGTTTTATCTGCAAAGTTTAGCTATATCATCCACTATTTCTCTATACAATAGCCGCTCCGGCTTAGAAATTTGTTTTAGCGTGCTACTAACTTTCCAATACCCTCAAAACACAAGCCAGCCACCTGTGCTTTCCGCAAATCTCTCTGCTGGTCTGCAACTGGCTGTCTGTACGAAAATACGAGTACAGTCCCCGTAACCAGCGGGTGTGTGAGCAAAGAGGTGGAAAACAGAGGGAGCCGAGTCCTGCTCGGATGATTAAACACTTCTCACAGAAAATGATGCAGAAGCGTCCGCGCTTGTCATGAAGGCGGACAGTGGCTGATGACAACATCCCTCTCGATTTGTTCTGAATTGCCCTTCGTAGACGGTTTTCTCGAATCGCCTGATCCTCTCAGTGATCAATATCATCAGTTTGCACTCGCTTCCGTCACTGCTCGCCTGCAACGTGAACATCTCTAAGTTCTGCTTCAAAGTTACTGCAACTTTGCTGTCACGCATGATAGTTACATTATGCCGGAATCAGACGGAAACCATCAGCATAAAGAAATCGAATAACAGCAGGCAATTCACACTTGGGGGGAGTCTCTATTGTTCTAGGGATCTTTACGGGCTCGCTGTGCCTTCGAAATTGAAAAGTGCGACGTGACATGATCGACGGGCATACTACGGACACAGCGCAACACATCTGCCCAAAACTTCATCGGATTTTCACTGACTCTTTAATTTCGCTACCGATCTGTCCTTGAAAAAAGAAATGGTCTTCGTAGACGTGCAGTGTCCTTCAGGCTTCTATTGCCACATTTCTGCGATACATACTTTACAAGGCTGAGATTTCGGAGAAAGTTGCAGATGAAAGGAAGGCAAGAGACAGCGACCAGCAGAAAATCTCATTTTGAGATCGCGCACAGTATTCTGCAGGCGCAGAGTGTGGCCGTGAAATAACAGTGGTTAGCCTCCAGCGGCGGCGGCAAATTGCAGGCGCGTGCTGCGCCCGAGCCCCCAACCCGGTTCCCCGCCTCCGGTTTCGTTCTTCCACTTGTTTTCTTAGGCGCGGCGGTCTGAGATCGACTCCAGAGCGCACACCGAGTTGTAATTGGGGCAAGGCAATTACAGTGATTTCTAAGGACGAAATGAAAACATCGGTCCTTGTCTACATACTCCGTACAGTCGGGAGATTTTTGCGCTGTGACAATGTTTACGCAAGACATGGATGAGTTGCTGCGAGCCAGGAATTTTTCCAATTTTATTTAGCAGCTCCGGTCCACTTCTCTCCACTCTCCGCACCTCCGTTCATATCCTGTTTCCATTCCTCGTCCTCCATCCCATTGCGTCGATATAATTCTCCTCAATTTATGTATTATTATAACTATAAGAAGAGAATTATCATACCGTGGCATCAAAAAGTAAAAATAGTGTTTTGTACTGGTGGTGCCCTATACCTCAAAGATATTTAAAAAGAAAGTCATACTTCAGAACTGCCAAAAGTTACCGATGAAATAAATCTTTATTAACTACCGGTTTCGGCCATCTCATCATCTCCAGGTACCATAAAATTACTTACAACAGCCTATATGGAAATGCCACAGTAAGAAGCTTGTCATACAGGTTGCTATAAATAATTTCATAATATCTCAAGACCATAACATGATCTAAATCGTTACTTAATAAAGATTTATTTCATCAGCAGCTCACAGCGGTTCTTAAAATAATATGACTTTCTTTTTGCCACAATTACTTTGGAGTTGTGATTTGAGTAGTACTGATGGAAAAGCAAAAGCACGAAAAATGTAACTGCGAATGCAAAGGGTTCTTCACAGTTTCATATGACACAGAATCGCTTATTAAAACAAAATAATTTTATTAAATTTATGTCTAAAACTATTTGTTCAGTAAATTCTCTAAGCCAATAGGAGTGTTGTTGTGATAAACAATGGAGAAAAACTGAAATGAAAGCGCTACTAAAAACTAGAAAGTTGTCATTGAGGATATGACATTCTGAACCTGAGGAGCATTAGACATGCAAAGAATAAAAAGAAGATAGTGACTGAAATAGGTTTCTTGTTAGTAGACACGTTACGCCCACAAAGATTAAAATTTCTGAAACCGATTTCCTACGTTAGACTCTGGCTCTTCAGTGTGTCTTGTCTGAAATCGGTCTTCTACGTACTAAAACAAGGCTCACATTGGCATTTTTATGCTACTCACTTTTCATTTCGTTTCATCGCCAAAGGATGCTAGTCCTTGGCTGTTTAACATGGTACTTGGGAGCAGAACAGTCTCTTATTTACAACATTGACAGCAGACCAGTTATTGTTTTTAATTTTCACTTTTATAAGGAAACCATTGAGTCAGTAAAAGAGTACACCCAGTATGATAATAGAAGCTTTCTTCTTTGTATTATATCAGTTAACACCACTTTCTTACTGACAAACTACCGTGTTGGACCAGCGAACTGATAAGACATGATGTTGCGTTATTCCATTAGATGAAAGCCACAACTGCGACGCACTGACTAAATTACATTTTAAAATGTTATTTGTTCAAGTGATCTCCTAGGTTGAAACGGCGATATGCGCAGTTGAACCCACATCTCAGTAGCCATCCTGTTGACTTCTCCAAGCGTCACTGCCATGTCTCTCAGTTTGTATTACTTTCCTATCGCTTTCAGTATCGTAAGAGGCCTTCATACGGAGGGAAATCGTTACGAGCAGCACAGTTCATTACTATCTGGGTCTTAATATGTGTTCCTCTTCATCACACAATTCCGCCATTACAAAGAACGCTTCTATTGTATGAGTCGGAAAAAAAGGTTAATGTATTCACAAAAGAGTCATATTTGTTCTGCTGTTCCACAGATTCCACATGTACATGGAAGTAATTTGGGGAGTATTCCAGAGGAGTGCTGTAGGGCAATTAGTCTTTTTTTTATATATACCCATAATATGGCTGGTAGTATCAGTTGTGATCCTAGGCTTTTCTCTGATATCGTTGTTTCTACTGAGAAAGTTGTCAGACAAAATCTTTTGTACCATTCGCTTTGAATTTCACAAAATACCATCCTTGTCGTATGCTTGGCTATTAGCTCTGAATGTAGTGCTCTAATCTTCATGAGAGGTAAAACTGTAGTAGTCTCTGGCGCCACACACGCCTAACAGCAGACATGCCGTGCCTTATGAGGAACGGAAGTACAGGCGCAGTATTTAGTAAAACAGATAGCTTTCAGACTGCTAAGAAATTTCAGTTTAACTACGAGAAAGATTCTTTCCAAAACACTTGTACGGCATACAGTGTGTGGAAGCTGGAACGTATGGGATGCGTATCAGATTAGACCAACAGGGAAGGCGTTCAACGTCCCGTCGACTGACGGACATTCGAAGAAACACAAGAACTACACTGGTGTCCAAAACTAAAGCAACAAACGTAGATTTTGAAAGGTTGCGTTTATTTTGCTCCCAAATAGTGTGAACACGTGATAGTAAAGTAGAACAGTGTAAAAAATACAGGACATGAACAACTGCAACACGCATAACAGTAGACGAAAACGTTCTTCGTTTTTTCCACTTAACAGATTTGCACACACATTCCGATAACTGGTTAAAGTGCTCCGTATGGGGTGTGACCACCTCTGGCAGAAATGCAGGCCTGGCAATGACGGGGCATGCTGTGAATGATGACATCAGTCTCACGTTCAGGCAGTAACGCCCATTCTTCATGCAGAGCTGCTCACATGTCTTGGAGAGTGGTTGGTGGAGCAAGCCGTCTCACTAGTGCGTCCCAGACTTGCTCTACGAGATTCAAAGCGGGAGAGCGAGCAGGCCACGCTATGCTTGCAACATCTTCCGTTTCCAAGAAACATCAGCCACCGGTGCTCTATGAGTTCGAGCATTATCGTCCATCAATACAAAGTCTGGCCCCATAGCACCTCGCAACAAACACATATGATGTGCCAAGATCTCGTCAAGATGTCAGACAGTAGTTTTCTGCCGTTCACCTGCGCAATTTCAGGAAGAGGTGTTTGACTGGTCAACATAATTCCTGCCCACACAATCAGCGATTCGCCTCGATATCGGTCTCCTGCCACAATTTCTGGGTTCCAAAATCATATTTCACGTTCCTTCCAGATGCCAATCCGTCGAGAATCACTCTCCAGACCAAATTCGGACTCATCTATCGAAAGAACATTTGCCACTGTTCGACCGTCCAGGTTGCATGTTGACGATTCCACAGTAGACATTCCCTTCTGTGAAGAGGCGCCAGAGGTACACATACAGAAGGCCAATCTGCCGAAGCCTTCTGCACGCCGTTTGCCTCGATACAACACGCCCAGTGGTTGCTGCGAGATCAGACTAAAGCAGTACTGTCGTGCCCTTACAGCCAAATAACGGTCCTCTCTTTCTGATGTTACACGTGGTCGGTCCTGTCCTGGTCTCCAGCACACTGTTTCGGTCTCTATAAACTGTCGCCTCATCTGAGAGACAACAGAACGATTCACATTAAGCCATCGGCCCACATCAGTTTGCGATTTTCCTGCTTCCATTCTTCCTAAGTCCCTCTGTGTACACAACGATTGTCGATGTGGGACTACCCTGCAAACACAGTGTGTCGAAGCTGGAACGTATGGGATCCGTATTATTAGGTACCCTGACGTCATCGTTGGCGCGGTTGTCCGTTGACCAGAATGCCATCTTCCGTAAAGAATACGATCTTACGAACGTATGATTACATCTTGAATTTAGACACGGGACGGGAAAATAGCTGTTTTTTGCTTTAATTTTGGACACCAGTGTAGTTAGGAAACTTTAACAGCTAATTTTTAGAGCGTCCTCTACAAATAACCGTCCGTTAATTAGCGATACAAAAGACCATGGATATAAAAGGAATTTAGTGACATCTCTTACAGAGCAATATACGAAGTTATGGGACGGTAAGTGGCTAGTGGTGGCTCGGGGTAAGAGAAGTCGAGAGCAGTGAGCAAAACTACATTGGGAAACCGAAGCAGTCGACTCATAACGAAAAGATTGCGGAATGTACTGCAAAAGCAAAACTTCGAGAAGACGAACTCTGAAGCCGTCGGTGCCTTAACAATCATTCCGTGCAGCAACGATAATCTGGGAAGAGCGAGGCGTGGGTGCCGCTCGACCACACAACAGACTTCTTAAGTAATAGAACCCAGTACGTTGTCCTCGATGGTGAGTGTTCATCGGAGGTGAGGGTATCATCTGGAGTGCGCCAGGGAAGTGTGGTAGGTCCACTGTTGTTTTCTATCTACATAAATGATCTTTTGGATTGAGTGGATAGCCATGTGCGGCTGTTTGCTGATGATGCTGTGGTGTACGGGGAGGTGTCGTTGTTGAGTGACTATAGCAGGATACAAGATGACTTGGACAGGATTTGTGATTGGTGTAAAGAATGGCAGCCAACTATAAATATAGATAAATGTAAATTAATGCAGATGAATAGGAAAAAGAATCCCGTAATGTTTGAATACTCCATTAGTAGTGTAGCGCTAGACACAGTCACGTCGATTAAATATTTGGGCGTAACATTGCAGAGCGATATGAAGTGGGACAAGCATGTAATGGCAGTTGTGGGGAAGGCGGATAGTCGTCTTCGGTTCATTGGTAGAATTTTGGGAAGATGTGGTTCATCTGTAAAGGAGACCGCTTATAAAATACTAATACGACCTATTCTTGAGTACTGCTTGAGCGTTTGGGATCCCTATCAGGTCGGATTGAGTGAGGACATAGAAGCAATTCAGAGGCGGGTTGCTAGATTTGTTACTGGTAGGTTTGATCATCACGCGAGTGCTACGGGAATGCTTCAGGAACTCGGGTGGGAGTCTCTGGAGGAAAGGAGGCGTTCTTTTCGTGAATCGCTAGTGAGGAAATTTAGACAACCAGCATTTGAGGCTGACTGCAGTACAATTTTACTGCCGCCAACTTATATTTCGTGGAAAGACCACAAAGATAAGATAAGAGAGATTAGGGCTCGTACAGAGGCATAAAGGCAGTCATTTTTCCCTAGTTCTGTTTGGGAGTGGAACAGGGAGAGAAGATGGTAGTTGTGGTACGAGGTATCCTCCGCAACGCACCGTATGGTGGATTGCGGAGTATGTATGTAGATGTAGATGTAGAACTGCGACGCAGTTGGCAGGTGTAGTCATAGGTGGAGATGACCAAAAAATCGAACCTGCGGTGAGATTTGTGACAGGTTGCTGTGACACAGCTAGAACCTGTTGGTACGTTGGTGACAACAGGTTGCCCTTACGCCTCTCCGCCACATACTCAGTGGGCCACTCGCGGGCCGCTGCCACCCCCGCAATCCGGCTCGGTTGGAGGAGAAGGCGATTGGTCGCTCTGTCCGGCCAATGGCGCACACGTAGAAAGTGCCAGCCGTGACCTCAGAGCCGACCCGGAACGCTTTGTAATCGACCGCGACCGTACTGTAGCATTAAGGCACGACGCTGGTCTTTCTGGGACTGACATTAGCGGTGCGGTCGCACAGACACGTGCAGGGTGACTTGGCGACCTGATGGCTGGCGTTCCACGAGGCGGGGTGGACTGCGACTCCCACGCCCGCTTCTTAGGCCCCTCCTCCCAGCGTGGCGGAACTCTGCGCGCCAGGGCGGCCGAACGACACACGAGGCGGTCCTCTGCCCGCTGGTCGAACTGTCACCTACCGTGCAGTGGCGCGGCCATCCTAGCAACAGAGCGACGGAGGAATGGCACACTTCTGTGGACAAAGGAGATCACTAGTTAGGCCGCAGTATTTACATACATCGACACATATTAACGACAAATCATCTTTGCTACCAGAGAAAGAGCCTCTTCATGTAACATTTTTGCGCTCATTTCCTCTTCAAACACTTAATGATACAGTTCAGCTATTCTAGAATTAATACGGAGAAAACCAAGAGTATGTTCTATGATACAGGTTCAAAGTGGTTCAAATGTCTCTGAGCACTATGGGACTGAACATCTGAGGTCATCAGTCCCCTAGAATTTAGAACTACTTAAACCTAACTAACCTAATGACGTCACACACATCCACGGTCGAGGCAGGATTCGAACCTGCGCCCGCAAAACTCGCGCGGTTCTGGACTGAAGCGCCTAGAAGCGCTCGGCCACCGTGACCGGCAATAATACAGGGACAACAAAGGCATTCCTAAGATTAAGGCATGACACAATTGAACAAGTAATAAATTTAAATACTTACTTGGCACGGTGGTAAGATTATCGTCTTGCTGGGGTTGGAAGATCCTGTTGATGTTTTTCCGTGCTTTCGAATTAAATGTGGTTGTTCTAAATTCGGAACTTTTACAAAACACAGTTTATTTCTTTTTTCTGTTTACCGAAACATGTTTCTGACGAATATGCAAAACTGTGCAGCAAAACACTGTCTGCAAAACTTTTACACACAAACAAATCAAATAAGTTCTGCTCCAACAGACAGACTGCAAAAACTCTCACCAAAAATTTAAAATTAGCACTACACTGGACGAAAACAAAACCATGAACCACTGAGCGCCGACATTAACGTAGCATATTTCTCGCAAAACTCTTTTCTTTGTATGAAAACGCGTCTACAAGGCGAGAATGATGTGTAAAAGATGCGAAAAACGTTGTGTTTGATTAGAATCAAATAAGTAAACTCAATGAAGACGCACAACAGTAAATAAAAACGTAAGTACATGGGATACATGACCACTATCGTCAGAAATAGTATTTCAAAATTAAATGTTCTTCCAACTACTCTGCAGACGACGTTGTGCCAAACAATAAAAAAGCATAAACACAAACCGACCTTGACAAGTCCACTTTCACAGTTAATGTCAGTCCAGGTGAACAACTACAACAACAAAAAACGAACGTGTTATAGTTTTTCCGCTTAAAATAGAAAAGTAACCTTCAACTATGGGTAATATTTTTAGAGAAATAAATTGACGCCCACACAAGATGACACGTACATGTGTGGCTAAATAGAAAAAAGAAATATATTGTGTTTTGCAGAAGGGGGAGTTTAAAAATTAAAATTGAAATACTACGTCATCTCAATAGTGAAGGGTACTACACGCAGCCAAGAAACTGAAACCATGATTTCAAAGGATAAGCAAGTATTCAACAGGAAGAAACCACTATGTGGAAAACAGAACACACGCCCGAGAAAAAAGCTAGTTAAATGTTTAATGGCGAGTCTGTATTTACGCATTCGGGAGGACGACGGTTCAATCCCGCGTGCAGCCATCCTGATTTAGGTTTTCCGTGATTTCCCTAAATCACTCCAGGCAAATGCTGGGATGGTTCCTTTGAAAGGGCACTGCCGACTTCCTTCCCCATCCTTCCCTAATCCGTTGAGACCGATGACCTCGCTGTCTGGTCTCCTTTCCCAAACAACCCCAACCCCATTCAAACCAGCTTCCAGTCTGTGTTTATATGGCGCAGGTAACCTGGGCATTAAGGAAGCGAGATGAAGAAAAGATTATAGACGTTTGATATGAGGAGGATGGAGAAGATAAGATGGGCTGAAAGAGTTAAGAAAGAAGAAGCATTATTAAGGTTTGATGCAAAGAATCCATGCCGAAAAAACTTTTCGAGAGAAAAAAGAACTGTTCACGAGCTCCATAAGAAGCTAATGCTTAGGCTTACTAACACATACACTATGTGATCAAAAGTATCCGGACACCTGGCTGAAAATGACTTACAAGTTCGTGGCGCCTTCCATCGGTAATGTGGGGATTCAATATGGTGTTGGCGCACCCTTAGGCTTGATGACAGCTTCCACTCTCATAGGCATACGTACAGATGCTGGAAGGTTTCTTGGGGAATAGCAGCCCATTTTTCACGGAGTGCTGAACTGAGGAGAGGGATCGATCTCGGTCGGTGAGGCCCGGCACGAAGTCGGCGTTCCAAAAACATCCCAAAGGTGTTCTATAGGATTCAGGCCAGTCCATTGCAGGGATGTCATTGTCGTGTAACCACTCCGCTACTGGCGGTGCATTAAGAACAGGTGCTCGATAGTGTTGAAAGATGCAATCGCCGTCCCCGCTTTGCTCTTCAACAGTGGAAAGCAAGAAGGTACTTACAACATTAATGTAGGCCTGTGCTGTGATAGTGCCATGCAAAACACGACCACACCATAACACCACCGCTTCCGAATTTTACTGTTGGTACTACACACGCTGGCAGATGATGTTCACCGGGCATTCGCTATACCCACACCCTGCCATCGGATCGCCACATTGTGTACCGTGATTCGTCACTCCACACAACGTTTTTCTACAGTTCAGTCGCCCAATGTTTAAGCTCCTTACTCCAAGCAAGGCGTCATTTGATATTGACGGGCATGGTGTGTGGCTTATGAGCAGTCGCTCAACCATGAAATTCAAGTTTTCTCGCCTCCCACCGAACTGTCACAGTACTTGCAGTGGATCTTGATGCAGTTTGGAATTCCTGTGTGATGGTCTGGATAAATGTCTGATTATCACACATTACGACCCCCTTCAACTGTCGGCGGTCTCTGTCAGTCGAGGTCGGCCTGTACGCTTTTGTGTTGTACGTGTCCCTTCACGTTTCCAGCCGGCCGAAGTGGCCGCGCGGTTCTGGCGCTGCAGTCTGGAACCGCGAGACCGCTACGGTCGCAGGTCCGAATCCTGCCTCGGGCATGGATGTGTGTGATGTCCTTAGGTTAGTTAGGTTTAACTAGTTCTAAGTTCTAGGGGACTAATGACCTCAGCAGTTGAGTCCCATAGTGCTCAGAGCCATTTGAACCATTTTTCACGTTTCCACTTCACTACCACATCGGAAACAGTGGACCTAAGGAAGTTTAGGGGTTTGGAAATCTCGCGTAAAGACGTATAACACAAGTGTCACCCAATCACCTGACCATTCTCGAAGTCCGTGAGTTCCGTGGAGCGCCTCATTCTGCTGTCTCTCATCGTCTAATGACTACTGAGGTCGCTGATATGGAGTACTTGGGAGTACGTGGCAGCACAATGCACCTAATATGAAAAACGTATGTTTTTGGGGGTTTCCAGATACTTTTGATCACATAGTGAGTTGAGATCCACTCCAAAGCTCCATCGTCCCGAGACAAGTGAATAAGACTGGGAGATCTTTCAAACAGTGCAGTTACTTGGAACAAGTCTATTGCAGTCTTCTAATGTGATAACGAAATTCTCGTGTGGTAGTGTAGAAGAGTAGGAGTGATACAAAATAAATCTCTAGTGGACAACATACCTAAGGATCGAAGATGATTCAGTCAAAGTAGAGGAGTGTGAACGCAGTACAACCGATGTCGTCATTCAAACAGTGCGACAAACCAACGGGCAGCGCAAGCTGGTTATGGAGCAGCGAGGGTGACCTTCGCGCCTTTGATCTCCATCAAGAACAGGACGAAAACGGTGATCTGGCCGTGTGACGTGGACCAACTATAATTGGAAGAGAGTAATATGTCCCGGTGAGTCACCAGTCGCCTCGTTTGCAACAACACGCCCGCTTCACGGCCGCGGGCTACCAAAGAAGGCCGTGTGTTTATCCAAATGCACTGTTCAACATGGGGTCATCTCCATGACAGTTTCATTATATTCCTATTGTTACTCTCGGAAACGAGGGTGTCTCATGCGTGATGTCCGAGATTTCTTGATGTTCTTTAAAACGATATCGTCGCCTGTATTCAGAATAGTAGAACATTTAACGCGTACTGAACACGCGAGTGAAATTCGAGACTTCTCTTGACCTACGCAATCATGAAACGTTACCTACCATCTGCGGTAAATTTTAATGCTCCGTGCCGAGAATTGCTACGTACGTCGGCGTAGGTCGGACTAGTCACTGCAGTGGATGGCAAATGGCACAAAAGTTTCTCTTGCAGCGTTCTCTCGAAGCGTGTCAACTGTACGACAGGCTGCAGGTTGTTCCGCGCCGTATTCATCGTGTTCCTTGGGGTCTGGCAATTATCCAGGTAACTGTCTGTGAACAAGGTTCAGAGATTTCGGCTTGCCGTTGCTGTTGTGCGGAACGTCAGTACGATAGGCCTGTGGAGGACGAATCGGAGAGGGAGGCTCTTCAGTTGGTGGCGCGGCGCCGCCGGCCACCCGGTGACCCAGTTGGCGTGTGACGTCACGAGGTGGCGGCTGCTCGCCGGCGCTGCTGCTGGCGCCACCCGTGACGCAAGCTGGCCGCCCGACCGGTCAGCCAGACTCCCTTCCCCGGCTGCGGCTCCGGCCCAACATGGAGCGGAGGCCGCAAAGTCTAGACCCGACGCCGTCTCCGACCACCAGCTCTTTCCGCTTCCATGACTAACAAACGACAGTCTCGGGAGATTTATTTCCTTTATTGCTATTTCATCCCCCTCGTCCCGTATAGGTGGCAAATTGGCTGTCAGCGTTCCAAACATCCCACTCTTCAGCCGAGACACTTCTGCTATAACTGAATATACAATACGGTTAAAGGGTGAAACTTTTCTACACGTTTTTAAAATTATGCAAAGCGGGATTTCATCGATACTATTAACGTAAAATTTAGCTGGTGACTTTCTTACTCTTTAATCTATATTTTATACTACACTACTATCCATTAAAACTGCTACACCAAGAAGAAATGCAGACGATAAACGGGTATTCATTGGACAAATATATTATACTAGAACTGACATGTGATTAAATTTCCAAGCAATTTGGGTGCATAGATCCTGAGAGATCAGTACCCAGAACAACCACCTCTGGCCGTAATAACGGCCCTGATACGCCTGGGCATTGAGTCAAACAGAGCTTGGATGGCGTGTACAGGTACAGCTGCCCGTGCAGCTTCGACACGATACCACTGTTCATCAAGAGTAGTGACTGGCGTATTGTGACGAGCCAGTTGCTCGGACACCATTGACCAGACGTTGTCAGTTGGTGAGAGATCTGGAGAATTTGCTGGCCAGGGCAACAGTCGAACATTTTCTGTATCCAGAAAGGCCCGTATAGGACCTGCAACACGCGGTCGTGCATTATCCTGCTGAAATGTAGGGTTTCGCAAGGATCGAATGAAGGGTAGAGCCACGGGTCGTAACACACCTGAAATGTAACGTCCACTGTTCAAAGTGCCGTCAATGCGAACAGGAGGTGACCGAGACGTGTAACCAATGGCACCCCATACCATCACGCCGGTTGATACGCCAGTATGGCGATGACGAATACACGCTTCCGATGTGCGTTTACCGCGATGTCGCCAAACAAGGATGCGACCGTCATGATGCTGTTAACACAACCTGGATTCATCCGAAAAAAATGATGTTTTGCCATTCGTGCACCCAGATCCGTCGTTGAGTACAGCATCGCAGGCGCTCCTGTCTGTGATGTAGCTTCAAGGGTAACCACAGCCGTGGTCTCCGAGCTGATAGTTCATGCTGCTGCAAACGTCGTCGAACTGTTCGTGCAGATGGCTGTTGTCTTGACTCAGGGGTCGAGACGTGGCTGTGTAAGGTGCCAAGACATGGGCACTTACACGTTAGCCTACCATCATTAGTATTAATAGTAAGGGACTGGCCAGGGCATCAGATCATGACTCTATTGAATTATGATAAATATGAGGCACTCTCGAGCAGTATTCCCTTCATGTCTGCATGATTGAGCCACTAACTTAAAGGGTTGGTGAAAAGTATCGGAAGTTGAGGATTGTGCAATGTAAAGTCTGCAGCTGGCAGTAGCTCGTCCGGCCGCCGTGGGCGCCAGGTAGCGCTCACTGGAAACGCGGGACAATACGGAGCTTTTGGGAATAGCCCGGCATGCGGAGCCACCTGCGCTGGGCAACACGTGGCGAAGACGGGAATTTCGTTTGCCTAGGGGAGTTATGACCTACTCAATCATTGGGTAGATCTCAGTGGAGGGATTTCGGCGATGATAGAGTGTTCGACATTGGCCGAAACTGACTATTCTTCCGCCGCGTTTTCGTACGCTGGGGAGACGAGAGAATTGTGGAGAGGACTTCGCCTTTAGCCCTCAAGGTTGCCGGTGAAACCGACAGGGGATTCAGTGTTATAATGCTAAATTTAAAGTGATCAACTGTAATGGAAAAAACGCTGTCGTCACAACTGCGGTAGCCGGCCGGAGTGGCCGAGCGGTTCTAAGCGCTACAGTCTGGAACCGCGCGACCGCTACGGTCGCAGGTTCGAATCCTGCCTCGGGCGTGGATGTGTGTGATGTCCTTAGTTTAGTTAGGTTTCAGTAGTTCTAAGTTCTAGGGGACTAATGACCTTAGAAGTTAAGTCCCATAGTGCTCAGAGCCATTTGAACCACAACTGCGGTACAGGGAGAAGCATTTCCTTTACTTATTCTTTTTCACATGAGTCAATACTGGTTTTTTCTATTTCGTGTTAGTAAACATATTTACATATTAATATTTAAAGCTCTGAATAGTGTGTCAAATGGAGATTGAGAAGAGGTTAAAATTAGTGTATGTCGGGAGAGATTATTGTTTCCGTAAAATTTTGTTTTATTTATTATCCCTTACAGCACTCTTTCAGTCAGAACAGTGCGACGGATTCGTATGTAAGGCTTTTTTCAGTAATAGTATCAACAACATGAAGTAGAAGACTTTTTACTGTTGGAATATCTATCCTGTTAGGTGATTGTTTCTGCCATTAGAAAACTTAATATGGCAGTACATTTTTCTTTACGCTTTTCATCTGAAGCTAAGATGTAGAAAAATGAAACTGTAGCAACATCAGAGAGAATGCTGTAATTAATGAACTAACTAAAAGAATAAAAACCAAAAATAAAACTTTCTGAAAAGATAATAAAATAAGTTGTGCAATATTTTGTGAATCCCAGTAAATAATGGGAGTCGAAGAGAATATTATACAGAGATACAACAACTCTTCGTAAACTGAAACGTGAAAAGTAAATATCAGGGATTAGCGACCGCCCTTAGCCCATAACGTCATTAGAGACGAAAAACAACCTCGGATAGGGACAGGACGGGAAAGGAAGTAGTCTGTGTTCTCTTCAGTACGTATACGGCGACATAGGGAACCAGCACGGTATTCGTTGTATAGGAAAGTACAATCCAGCGCTGTTGTAGATAATGCACTATTTTTCTTTATAATAGCACTTTTTTGCAGCATGGGACCAATTTTTATTTATCCTCATAGAACAAATTAGCTTCCTGTTACAATATCAGCTGGGGATAGTTTATCTTTCTTAACTGCAATACGCACTGTATCATGTGGAAAGTGTTATCCCCGATCGATGCGTCAACCTCTCTCTCCAATTTTTCACTCACTTTTGAAATTACTCTGTCTTTACCGTGTAAATTTTCAATCGCTGAAATGAGTGAACAATTGATATATGATACTCGTGGTGAAATGTATGTGCTTGTGGACGCTTTGAGTATCATTCCTTTCTCAGACACTAAACACATGAATCACACGCGGTGCCATTTTAGCTCCCGTAAACGTTTATTATTCCTCGTACAACTCCGACAGCTAAATGCAGTCGGTATTTATTCCTGGCTAAAGCCACAACCTTTGCTTAAAGTCTGCGTAAAATTGCCGTCTCTCCTCAATATTGCCAGTATTGGCGAAGGAAACGTACTTGCCAAATGACCTATAAATGTCAAATTACGATGGCTCGTATAACCCCGTATACTCCTGCGTTTGTCTGTGTCATTAGATCGTATGTCAAGCGCACACGATACTCAATTTCTAGTTAGCGCTTACTTGTGATTCAGCGTTTTATGTGCTGCTACAACTGCTGCTAGAAGAGCTCATTATCCTCGCTGTTACTGCGGCCTTTCATTTAGTGATGAGCTAGCCATCGTGTCGCCGCGAGGGGCGTGCGTTAATCGGCTTCTATTCTCGTTTCCCCCTCCAACCCCCCCCCCTCCCCCCCCCCCCCCTGGTAAAACCCGAAAGTCATTTCGCGGCTATTACCTCTTACGCCCTAGATTACTTAGTGACATGCTTAATAGTCATCGCAGCCAAGAGTCATGTCTAATTGATTGTCAAGGTCCGCGTTACCATCCAGTTCATTCTCTTCTTCATTCTTCTAGTGCCCAGTTTCATTAAAACTTTATTTCACGCGCTGATCTTACCGTCCCTCGCGAATGACTGTGTCTCATTTGGGAAATGGCGTCGCGTGTTTCACTTTCATCGCAGTTATTTTTGCACTGCTGTATACGCAATGTCTCAGGGAAGCATTCAAATGTTCAAATGTGTGTAAAATCTTATGGGACTTAACTGCTAAGGTCATCACACACTACTTAACCTACATTATCCTAAGGAGAAACACACGCACCCATGCCCGAGGGAGGACTCGAATCTCCGCCGGGACCAGGGGAAGCATTAACGCAACGGGGCCCACCTAAAAGGATGGTAACAGACTACTACACTCAGAACTTCGGCGCTTTTACTCATGAACAAGAAATCCATCCTACAAAAACAACCGTTGGAACATTTCCGTCTTTTATGCGTAATACAAACATACGTTATTGTCGGAGAGAGTGACAAATCCAACCTGATCATGTGGTCCTTGGTGACAGATCTGTATTTGTTTTCTAAACTATTAAGTGTCCCCCGTGTATCAACATAGCAGTGCAGGCGGTCTGCGTTTTACATGGGGTCTCCCCTAAGTCGTTGGGTGCCTTTTTTCATGTTTGGGCTGATATTTACAGTTTATTTTTTGCAACGTGTTGCTGCAGTCAACCAAAACAAATACGGATCATCATGTCTTTCATGTGACGCCCAGCGTCGATGGAAATCGTCGGTTCGTTCTTCGTTAGAGAGAGGATGATTTTTAAAGTCGAATTTCACGTGCCGATTCCACAGAGCGATGCCAGATTACTCTAGCGTGGTATTCCTTCTATCCATGTTTATTATCGACAACACCCCTCCTCTGACACACGCTGTCTGCTACTTCCATGCAGAAGCGCTGGTCAGTGCGAGGGGGACCTGATCATTCTTCGTGTTCCACTGTCCCTTCCAGTACATACCGACAAAACGAATAACGCATTGGACTAATTTGGGACCGCTCTATCGAGTATGCGCGTAAAGTTTCACCTTAAAAATCATTTTGTTTGTAATGGGAAACAAACCGACGCTTTCCGCCGAAACTGGACGTCGTACGAAAGATTTGACGAACAATATTTGTTTGCGATGACTCCAGCTACACATTGCAAAAACAAAATTGTACGCAATCTTGTAAACAGTATGAACACACGTTTGTAATGTACTAGACTGACGACAATACACAGAATAAAACAAATATTACAGAGCCTTATGTTAAATGAAATGTCCAGAAAAGCGAAAGAGAGGAAGTATCTCCAGAAAGTAAGGTACTTAAAACGGCTTACAACTATTTTGAAAAAGAAGTAATACCTCAACAAAGCAGGGAACATAAACGAAACAAAATTACTTGGAACTTACTGCCACATTAAAACTGTGTGTGAGACCAGTGTTAAACCCGGAATCTTGCTCTTCGCGGGCACTGTTCGTCCACTCCCCCCCAGGCTTAGTTCCTGCCAGGACCTATCACCTGCTTTCTAAGAAACACAGAAGCTCTCCTGCCTACCTTGCGGGACTAGAACTCCCGAAAGAAAGGATCTAGAGGACAAATGCCACAGTCACCGGCTAAAGGATAGTCTCAAAATGTATAGATGTCACTGCAGTCCATTGTTTGCAGCTTCAAAACTTTAAATTGTTTTAAATTGTTGCCATTTGTGTATCTCTCTTAGAAATTACCTGACGAGCTGACTATGACCACTGCTAGAATATGTAGGCACCTAGAGAATACAAACAAAAATTTATTTCTGTGGCTGAATCTAAGATCTTGTTCTCCTTAAGAATGTGTTGCCCGTCATAATATTCTGGTTTAGGAGTCTGAATGGTCTTAATAGATGTCTGAAATAGTGTATCAAAAGGATTCATCCGATTTGACAAGACTATATCGTCTACTTGAATAAGGATAGAAACGTGGAGTAAATTTTAACTTACGTATGAAAGTAAAAGTTTACCTATATATCAAAAAGTTGGCAATTCCTGTCGTTGTCGGAAGGGGCTACTGCGGTGCAAGGCAGCTTGCGCGATCACTCCGTTACAGTAATTACGCACACCTGGAGATGTCGAGTTTTCCACAGTTGCGACAATACGCCGTAAAGTTCACTTTCCAATAGGACGGAGGATCACCTCACGGTCAGATGCGGGTTAAAGCGCGTACTTCTCAAAAGTGACCTGCCTGGGAGGTGCGTCGCTCGTAAGGCGCGTACGCAACCCGGAACACACTCTAATGGCTTACAAGGTCGCCTCATCTGATGACGCGTGACCTTCTTTTTTTTTTGGGGGGGGGGGGGGGATGGGGAGGGGGAGTCTGTGAGAAATGACCCTTCTAACAACTCTGTGTGAACTGCCACGTGAAACAACAACAGCAGTAACTCCAGAATTGCTTGCGCCAGTTTGGCTATCGTCGGGATGTTTTTCGTGCGTCCAGCAGAGGACACGTTCAACGTTTGTCAAAAATAAATGAAAAATTTGATCTCGAACATAATTGTAATAAATATCCTAAGGATTTATAAGTATGCATGCAAAAGATATACCCTTGTAAAATGAAATAGTTCTATCGAAAATAGAAATAAAAGCTAGGCAGACCTGTGCATATGTTGAAAATCACGGCAAGTTTTTATTTTCATTCATGTGGAAGACACTTTCTTATAAAAGCCGATAAAGCTTTTTGAAATTTCGTATTTCAGCCAGCAAAGGGAACAGTGTCTATACAGTGAGGCGTTGACTTGTCAACAGTACCTATTTAAACCATTTTTGTGTTTCGTATTAAAATTAATTTAACTAAATGTAATCGACAAAGAAACAAAATGTTGAAATGGAGTAAAAACCACGCTCTACGTGAGACGTTGGAACTGACAGAGATGCGACTGCGTATATCGGTTGATTTAGCACTGCTCTCTTTACAGACTGTAACTGTTTATCTACCAGGTGATTAAAAAGTCAGTATAAACTTGAAAACTGAATAAATCACGGAATAATGTAGATAGAGAGGTACAAATTGACACACATGCTTGGAATGGCATGGGGTATTATTAGAACCAAAAAAATACAAAAGTTCAAAAAATGTCCGACAGATGGCGCTACATCTGATCAGAATAGCAATAATTAGCAAAGTAAGTCAAAGCAAAGATGATGTTCTTTACAGGAAATGCTCAATATGTCCACCATCATTCCTGAAAAATAGCTGTAGTCGAGGAATAATGTTGTGAACAGCACTGTAAAGCATGTCCGGAGTTATGGCGAGGCATTGGCGTCGGATGTTGCCTTTCAGCATCCCTAAAGATGTCGGTCAATCATGATACACTTGCGACTTCAGGTAAGCCCAAAGCCAATAATCGCACGCACTGAGGTCTGGGGACCTGGGAGGCCAAGCATGACGAAAGTGGTGGCTGAGCACACGATCATAAGCAAATAAAACGCGCAAGAGATCTTTCACGCGTCTAGCAATACTTTTTTTTTGTTCTAATAAAGCCCCATGTCATTCCAAGCATGTGTGTCAATTTTTACTCTGTATCTACATTATTCCGTGGTCTATTAAGTTTCCAAATTTATACCGACTTTTTGTTCACCCGGTATATTGCACGATCTATAACATGCAAATTGGAAATGTGAAAGCCGAAAATAAACCAATTTTTGTTATTATACTTTCACGTATCCAACATGCTAAATTGACTTTTAAACGTATTCTGCATTAAAGTCGGCAACTAACATTCTAAACGCTACCTACACTTTAGGGGGTAAATACACAATTAATAAAATCACTATTTTCGTTACAAGTAGGCTGCTACAGTTCGTATTTCAGCACGAATGGCGTTTGTCTGTGCGGGAGGAGAACACGTCACAGCAGCCATGTACACTGTACGTAATCCGACTTGTCGCGAGTCGCCACTCTAAATACATCTCTAATGTTAGCGCTCCTGCTTCTCTCAGCCTTTAGCTGGTACCGCCGTTACGTGCTTAGCACAGATGCGCTATCTGGTAAGTGTGCGGGCTGCCCTTGACTGTAGACTGCAGTTGGGCCGTTGCAATCTTCCAGGCGGATCTTCTCGCCAGTGCTGTTTGTTTACTCCTTGAATCCATTGTCCACCGAGGCAGTATCACGATAGTGCTTGATTGATGGCGTTTTCTTGGAATCGAAGTACACCATCTGCTGCATTGTGAGAGGCAATCTTTGTCTAGACTGCCGCCACTGGGTTCTTTTTGTGCTAAACAATCACTACAGTCTATGTTTGCGCAACGCCCTCTCTGTGGAATGCAAACCCCATCAACCTATCACGCCAGCACGCCACGTTACTGAAACGCCAAGGTAGAACAGAAACTTGTTGTCGGCAGCTACTAGCGTTGGGTCATCGCGTGATGACCTGTAACTGCAGGCGTTGTCAGCTTGTGTTTCAGGCAGAGAGCTGTAACTACACTACTGGCCATTAAAATTGCTGCACCATGAAGATGACGTGCTACAGACGCGAAATTTAACCGACAGGAAGAAGATGCTGTGATATGCAATTGATTAGCTTTTCAGAGCATTCACACAAGGTTGGCGCCCTTGGCGACACCTACAACGTGCTCACATGAGGAAAGTTTCCAACCGATTTCTCATACACAAACAGCAGTTGACCGGCGTTGCCTCGTGAAACGTTGTTGTGATGCCTCGTGTTGGGAGGAGAAATGCATACCATCACGTTTCCGACTTTGATAAAAGGTCGGATTGTAGCCTATCGCGATTGCGGCTTATCGTATCGCGACATTGCTGCTCGCGTTGGTCGAGATCCAATGACTATTAGCAGAATATGGAATCGGTGGGTTCAGGAGGGTAATATAGAATGCCGTGCTGGATCCCAACGGCCTCGTATCACTAGCAGTCGAGATGACAGGCATCTTATCCGCATGACTGTAACTGATCGTGCAGCCACGTCTCGATCTCTGAGTCAACAGATGGGGACGTTTGCAAGACAACAACCATCTGCACGAACAGTTCGACGACGTTTGCAGCAGCATGGACTATCAGCTCGGAGACCATGGCTGCGGTTACCCTTGACGTTGCATCACAGACAGGAGCCCCTGCGATAGTGTACTCAACGACGAACCTGGGTGCACGAATGGCATAACGTCATTTTTCCGGATGAATCCAGGTTGTGTTTACAGCATCATGACGGTCGCATCCGTGTTTGGCGACATCGCGGTAAACGCACATCGGAAGCGTGTATTCGTCATCGCCATACTGGCGTATCACCCGGCGTGATGGTATGGGGTGCCATTGGTTACACGTGTCGGTCACCTCTTGTTCGCATTGACTGCACTTTGAACAGTGCACGTTACATTTCAGGTGTGTTATGACCCGTGGCTCTACCCTTCATTCGATCCCTGCGAAACCCTACATTTCAGCAGGATAATGCACGACCGCATGTTGCAGGTCCTGTACGGGCCTTTCTGGATACAGAAAATGTTCGACTGCTGCCCTGGCCAGCACATTCTCCAGATCTCTCACCAATTGAAAACGTCTGGTCAATGGTGGCCGAGCAACTGGCTCGTCACAACACGCCAGTCACTACTCTTGATGAACTGTGGTATCGTGTTGAAGCTGCATGGGCAGCTGTACCTGTACACGCCATCCAAGCTCTGTTTGACTCAATGCCCAGGCGTATCAAGGCCGTTATTACGACCAGAGGTGGTTGTTCTGGGTACTGATTTCTCAGGATCTATGCACCAAAACTGCGTGAAAATGTAATCACATGTCAGTTCTAGTATAATATATTTGTCCAATGAATACCCGTTTATCATCTGCATTTCTTCTTGGTGTAGCAATTTTAATGGCCAGTAGTGTAACTTCTCACGAACAGGTGGTGCGTGTATTACTCCCTCCAACTACTTCATTCTCTGCTTACTTCCAACACTGCATCTAATTGCGGAGGGTGGTCACTCAACCAGTGACCTAGCCTCATACGACTGCGCAGATTATGGGACACTGTGCGACATTCTCCTCGTTAAGTGACATGCACGCCTTGGCAACTCATGTGGTACAAGAGGCGGTCGTCTCCACCTCGTAGCCGACTGTAGAGCTCTTGGAACGGGCAATCAAGCGCACCTCGACGATAATCATCATCCATTTCGTCCCACACACCTTAACGTACTCTTTCTGACAAGGTCTCTGCTGCTTGTACCAACGTATCTCGCATTAGAAATGCGCCACTTCAAACATGAATTGGACACTGACTGGGCGTTCAAACAAGAATGCACCGGAAGCCAGATACAGTCTCTATTTGATGACACTCATTTATGGCCAGTTCACACTTGCTTGCATTGAAACGATCAGATTGTCCAGTGAAGTGGGATCGTACAGGCAAGCTCCTACAGCAGGCGCTTAGAAGTTCAGTGCCCCCATGTCACGGCCACCTCACGCTCGCCATTGGACTACACAGGTCGCCAAATGTGCTCTATCACAAGTAAGTTTCACTATTCGTTCAGACTGAATTCTAAAAGATATCCAGTTTTTTGAAAAAAAGTATATTTCAGAACATCCAAGAACTGCTGATGAAATAATTGTTTATTAACCACCGGTTTTGATAATGTCTTCATCTTCAGGTATCAAAAAATTACAACAGCCTATATGGCAACATTCATACGGTGGTGTCAAATAGCATGAAAGACATTCTGCGTCAATGCCGTGACATTTTACTGTTGACGGCTGTGACGCAGGAAGCCTTTTATTTTATTTGACGCCTTAGTAAGAACGTGGCATAAACGATGTAAATAATTTTGTGCTACCTGATGATGATCGAAATTGGAAATTGGTAGACTCATTTCATCAGCAGCTCGTGGTGTTTCCGAAATAAATAAATAAATATATATATATATATATATATATATATATATATATATATATATATATATATATAATTTTTTTTCAAATACTTGCGAGCGCAGGAATCTAGTTTTTTCATGGCATCCCTCAGTATAACAAATAGTGTGACTTTAATGTTACTATTAATGACAGTTTCAAACAGACGTTATGCAGTTTGCTGACTGTGGAATAGATTTCACATTAAAAGCAACGTTTCGTCCCCATCTGCAAAGGACATTTTCAAGGGGGGTTGTGGCTTCTTTTCTTGAAAATGTCCGCAGATAGGGACGAAACTTTGGGTTTTAATGTGAAATCTGTTCGGCCATAGCGTAACAGTCCGGAATATTTTATTAATTGCGACATTTTCGGCCGTGAGACTTTACATTTTACCGTTGGGTGACTCCTGTTATCACAGGTCTACATGTTTGCCGTATTCGGAGAAACCATTGTTACCCTTCTTCTGTTCATTTTCACCACACGGCTGCTGAAAACCTGAAGCGGCACAGATCAGTTCTGAAGGACGTTCGCTCTGGGTACGTGTTTTTGCACAGGCTCAACAACTGCAGACCTACCGTTTGGAGGTAGATAGTTGAAATGGCTCTGAGCCCTATGTGACTTAACATCTGAGGCCATCAGTTCCATTAAACTAACATTCCCCTAAACCTAAATAACCTAAGGACATCACATATATCCATGCCCGAGGTAGGATTCGTACCTTCGACCCCAGCGGTTGCGTTGTTCCAGACTGAAACGCCTGGAACCGCTCGGTCACAAAGGCCGGCTTCGAGGTAGATGCAGGGAGGAAAATTTTGTGATGTGTGGCAAACAAACTGGGGTCTTATTTGCAAGCAAGCAAGTTCGAATACCTTTCGCTCGATCCTGGTTACTTTTGCTGAAGTATAAGAAAATTTTTAAAATGGCCAACTGATTCACTGCGTGGGCCTGCTCAAAGGGATTGCCTCCGAATTTTTTAATTCTGTTCTCAATATCGGTTGAGGTATTACTTGCCATGCAGATTACTCGGTCGCTTTCCCACTTCGCTGACGCAAGCTGCAGCCCTCTGCCGCTAGAGGGCTCCGAGCTGTTGCGTGTAACGTAGCGGTGCGTAACGCAACTATGTCGGTGCGTGAGAAACAGCTTCCTGTAATGGACTGCCTAACCGCAGGAAACGCGCCCCCAGTCACTTGGACGTGGTGTTATAGTCGGGACACAACATCTCCGATGCAGCGATGAAGTGGGGAATTTTCCGTACGACTAATTCACGAGTGTACCCGGAAAAAAATCCTACAAGAATGGCACCAGCGATGACTGAAGAGAATCGTTGAACGTGGCAGAACTGCAACCCTTCCGCAAATTGCTGCAGATTTGAATGCTGTGTCATGAGCAAGTGTCAGCGTGCGAACCATTCAACGAAACATTATCGATATTGGCTTTCGGAGCCGAAGGCCCACTCGTATACCGTTTATGAAAGCACGACACAAAGCTTTGCTCCCCACCTGGGCCCGTCAGCACCGACATTGGCCCGTTGATGACTGTAAACATGTTGCCTGGTCGGACGAGTCTCGTTTCAAATTGTATTGAGCGGATGGACGCGTACGGTTATGGACACAACCTCATGAAAGCATGGACCCTGCAGGTCAGCAGGGGACTCTTCAAGCTGGTGGAGGGTCTGTAACGGTATGGGGCGTGTGCAGTTGGAGTGATATGGGACCACTGATACCTCTAGATACGACTTGGCAGGTGACACGTACGTAAGCATCCTGTCTGATGACCTACATCCATTCATGTCCACTGTGCATTCCGACGGACTTGGGCAATTCCAGCAGGACAATGTGACAGCCCGTACCTCCAGAATTGCTACAGAGTGCCTCCGGAAACACTCCTTGAGTTTAAACACTTCCGCTGCCCACCAAACTCCCCAGACATGAAGATTATTGAACATATCTGAGATGCCGTGCAACGTACTATTCAGAAGAGATCTGCACCCGCTCGTAATCTTACGGTTTCATGGACAGACCTGCAGGATTCATGGTGTCGGTTCCCTCCAGCACTACTTCAGACGTTAGTCGAGTCCATGCCGCATCGTGTTGCCGCACTTCTGCTTGCTCGCAGAGGCTCAAAATGGCTCTGAGCACTATGGGACTTAACATCTATGGTCATCAGTCCCCTAGAACTTAGAACTACTTAAACCTAAATAACCTAAGGACATCACACAACACCCAGTCATCACGAGGCAGAGAAAATCTCTGGCCCCACCGGGAATCGAACCCGGGAACCCGGGCGCGGGAAGCGAGAACGCTACCGCACGACCACGAGCTGCGGACTTGCTCGCAGAGGCCCTACACGATATTAGGCAGGTGTACCAGTTTCTTTGGCTCTTCAGTGTAAATGACGCAACAAACGTCCAGGTTGTGGCGGCGGACTGTACGCTACCTGCTCTCAAAAACAGACTGGAGCTCACGTGTGGGGTCCTCGACCTATTGCTTCGCGGCTAATATGATGCCGTGACACAGGAGTCGTCACGAAGTTTGCGTTATACAGCGACGTAACAAAAACTGCTAGATTGCCGTCCGGATGGGAGCAATAGAAGTGTGAGTCGGGTGGGCGGGGCTACCAGATGTGCGACTGACGCAGCAGCAGCAGCAGCGGCCGCTGCCCGGCGCCGCCCTCATGCATAATTCACGCGCCACTGCGGGCGCACCCCGCGGCGGCGGCGGCGGCGGCCTTGCAGACCACGGCGTCCGCCGAGGCCCGGCGCCGACGTCCCCAGGTGCTGCGCGCGCCTTCCGTCGCTGCCACAGGCCGAGGTGCCTACCGCTTCCGTAGCACGCGGCCCGTCCGAGCACTGCGAAAGGCACCGATCCGCGAAACCGTGGAGCTGCCAGTTCGGCGAGAGTTGCGGGAAATACTTCAAATCGCTCAAAAGAGGAAAGGCTGCTGGACCTGATGGGATACCAGTTCGATTTTACACAGAGTCCGCGAGGGAACTTGCAGTTCTACAAGAGCGTAGCGTTCCAAAAGATTGGAAAAGGGCACAGGTCATCCCCGTGTTCAAGAAGGGACGTCGAACAGATGTGCAGAACTATAGACCTATATCTCTAACGTCGATCAGTTCTAGAATTTTGGAACACATATTATGTTCGAGTATAATGACTTTTCTGGCGACTAGAAATCTACTCTGTAGGAATCAGCGTGGGTTTCGAAAAAGACGATCGTGTGAAACCCAGCTCGCGCTATTCGTCCACGAGACTCAGAGGGCCATAGACACGGGTTTCCAGGTAGATGCCGTGTTTCTCGACCTCCGCAAGTGGTTTCATACAGTTCCCCACAGTCGTTTAATGAACAAAGTAAGAGCATGTGGACTATCAGACCAATTGTGTAATTGGGTTGAAGAGTTCCTAGATAACAGAACGCAGCATGTCATTCTCTATAGAGAGAAGTCTTCCGAAGTAAGAGTGATTTCAGGTGCGCCGCAGGGGAGTGTCGTAGGACCGTTGCTGTTCACAATATACTGGGAGATCAAAAGTCAGAAAATTGAAAACTTAATAAACGACGGAATAATGTAGATAGAGAGGTAAAAATTGACACACATGCTTGGAATGACTTGGGGTTTTATTAGAATTAAAAAAATAAGTATTGCTAGACGCGTGAAAGATCTCTTGCGCGCGTCGTTTGGTGATGATCGTGTGCTCAGCCGCCACTTTCGCCATGCTCGGCCTCCCAGGTCCCCAGACCTCAGTCCGTGCGACTATTGGCTTTGGGGTTACCTGAAGTCGCAAGTGTATCGTGATCGACCGACATCTCTAGGGATGCTGAAAGACAACATTCGACGCCAATGCCTCACCATAACTCCGGACATGCTTTACAGTGCTGTTAACAACATTATTCCTCGACTACAGCTATTGTTGCCGGTTGATGGTGGACATATTGGGCATTTCCTGTAAAGAACATCATCTTTGCTTTGTCTTACTTTTTTATGCTAATTATTGCTATTCTCATCATGTCTGTCGGACATTTTTTGAACTTTTGTATTTTTTCGGTTCTAATAAAACCCCATGTCATTCCAAGCATGTATGTCAATTTGTACCTCTCTATCTACATTATTCCGTGATTTATTCAGTTTTCATATACTGACTTTTTGATCACCCGGAATATAAATGACCTTGTGGATAACATCGGAAGTTCACTGAGGCTTTTTGCGGATGATGCTGTAGTATATCGAGAGGTTGTAACAATGGAAAATTGTACTGAAGTGCAGGAGGATTTGTAACGAATTGACGCATGGTGCACGGTGTGGTGTCACCGCCAGACACCACACTTGCTAGGTGGTAGCCTTTAAATCGGCCGCGGTCCGTTAGTATACGTCGGACCCGCGTGTCGCCACTGTCAGTGATTGCAGACCGAGCGCCGCCACACGGCAGGTCTAGAGACACTTCCTAGCACTCGCCCCAGTTGTACAGCCGACGTTGCTAGCGATGGTTCACTGACAAATTACGCTCTCATTTGTCGAGACGATAGTTAGCATAGCCTTCAGCTACGTCATTTGCTACGACCTAGCAAGGCGCCATTATCAATGGCTATTTATCTTGCGATGCATGTACCGTCAAGAGCTATGTTCACCACTTATGGATTAAAGTTAAGTATTCCAGCAGCTTCGTACTTTATTTACTAGACTCAACTCCTTTAACTGTTCCAGACCTCACGCCAGCCTGCGTGAGCTTAAACGCGTGCCTTTCGGCTTCACCTCCTAGTGGCTTGGCTGTCTTGCCAAGTCACAACACAGGGAATGGCAATTGAATCTCAATGTAGACAAATGTAATGTGCTGCGAATACATAGAAAGAAAGATCCCTTATCATTTAGCTACAATATAGCAAGTCAGCAAGTGGAAGCAGTTAATCCCATAAATTATCTGGGAGTAGGCAGTAGGAGTGATTTAAAATGGAATGACCTTATAAAATTAATCGTCGGTAAATCAGATGCCAGACTGAGATTCATTGGAAGACACCTAAGGAAATGCAGTCCGAAAACAAAGGAAATAGGTTACAGTACACTTCTTCGCCCACTGTTTGGATACTGCTCACCGGTGAGGGATCCGTACCAGATAGGGTCGATAGGAGAGAGAGAGAGCAGATCCAACGGAGAGCAGCGCGCTTCGTTACAGGATCATTTAGTAATCGCGAAAGCGTTACGGAGATGATAGATAAACTCCAGTGGAAGACTCTGCAAGAGAGACGCTCAGTAGCTCGGTACGGGCTTTTGTTGAAGTTTCGAGAACATACCTTCACCGAGGAGTCAAACAGCATATTGCTCCCTCCTACGTGTATCTCGTGAAGAGTTCATGAGGATAAAATCAGAGAAATTGGAGCCCACGCAGAGTCATACCGATAATCTTTCTTTTCACGAACAGTACGAGTCTGGAATAGAAGGGAGAACCGATAGAGGTACTCAAAGTACCCTCCGCCACACACCGTCAGGTGGCTTGCGGAGTATGGATGTAGATGTAGATGTAGATGTAGATGTAGATGTAGATGTAGATGTAGTTGGACGGGACTTGCAGCCGTACTTTCAGGAACAGCTAAACACACCTGCAACGCCTTACGACGGACAACGCGTCTGAACGCTACGTCTTACATTAATTTCACTGCAGGGTCGCCAGCGGGCATCAGCCTGGAATTAATTTTCATCAACTACATTTCCACGAGTTGTTTTAGAGCTTTCCATTTTATGTGCAGGTGAGGCGGGGTTTTAAAACACTAGTAAAGTTTTAAAATTTGGCTCAGCCGTCTGAAATTGGTGATACGTTCCCGAGTCACGCGACGCGACAAGGAAGAGCTGCCCTGCCATATGACGGCCTAGATTATCGGCGGACACTCAACGTCTGGACCTGTACCTAACCATCATAGGCCACCGTTCATTGTGTGGAGGAAGGCTACTCCTCCAATCACTGTCTTTTTCTCACCTCCCTTATTCTGTTGCTGAATGGCGCACGGTACGAATGGTTGTAGGTATAATTTTTTAATTTCTGTGTTTTCCTCGTTCTCGCGAGGCGTATAGGGGAGGAAGTAACATGTTTCGTCACTCTTGACTGAAGAGAACAAAATTATATATGTTCCACTTTACTAAGTCATTTAATTACAGTCTCATGATGTAAGTTTAAACCCTGTTAACTGAATAAATTAATGAACTTTCAGCATTGCAGTGCGTCAGCAATCGTAAGTATCGAAATAATTAAGAAAAATCCGCCTCGATTGCACAAACTACCTGCTGTTTACCTAGGTTTCAGCGTGTGTAACCACGCCTTCTTCAGAACAAATATAAAACAGCTTGCCTAAATGGGCATAGTCAAAGGCTAAAATCAACACCTACAGCGGCATGACCCCATAAAAATTTTTTACAAATACTCGGTACATGTACCGTACCGTGTACCGTGTATTTGTAGAAAATTGTTGGGCCAGTATTTTTCCATGAAACAATAACTTCTGATAGGTATGTCAACAACATGCTGCATCATTTTCTAGAGAAACAGCATCCAATGAAAAACCTAGGGTTATTTTATGTAGAACAGTGCATGGCAGCACATCGCCAATGCTTCTCTGACGCTGATACGGAGTGTTTTTGATTAAATGATCATTGACTGGTCTCCTTGTTCGCCAGATATAAATCCGTGTGAAAGTTGTTAGGAATGAATATTGAAGTAAATAAACAAGAACTGTGAACATGTTATATGTTACTGAATATTATGAAGAAGCTGAGAGCTACAAGAAACATATATACCCTAGTAAATGTCATAAGTATGGAAGGTTAATAGATTGATTGGGCTTCTTCTGATGATCTGGATGCTGCATTCGCAGCAGCTCAGTCACAGATCAACTTGTTATGGAATTCGATGTCTGAGGCACATACTTCTTGGCAGGCTTCTTGACACCTTTATATTTCTCAGATTTCATTGGAAGAGGAATTTTTTAAAGTTTTTCCTGAAGAAATGTCAACGTAGTTGGATCTTTCTGAATGACTAAATCATCAGACGTAAGGTGTGGCAGTGGTGCAGTATAGGAAACTAAATGATTGTGTTTTTTGCAGTATCAGGCAGCATGTACTTCGAAATAGTAAACTTCTCTGTAACAGCTCTTTTAATATTACACTGAATCACTTTTTTTAGGTGGAATGAAAGGTCTAAAAATACGTATTGTGTGACCTGGAGCACAGCGAACTTCTTACATTTATTTTTGATAAGTTTATTTCGCCAATGCCCTTGCCGCACTGGTAACACCGGTTCCCGTCAGATCACCAAAGTTAAGCGTTGTCGGGCTCGGCTAGCACTTGGATGGGTGACCATCCTGTCTGCCGAGCGGCCGGCCGGGGTGGCCGTGCGGTTCTGGGCGCTACAGTCTGGAACCGCGTGACCGCTACGGTCGCAGGTTAGAATCCTGCCTCGGGCATGGATGTGTGTGATGTCCCTAGGTTAGTTAGGTTTAAGTACTTCTAAGTTCTAGGGGACTGATGACCTCAGAAGTTAAGTCCCATAGTGCTCAGAGCCATTTTTTGATCTGCCGAGCGCTGTTGGCAAGCGGGGTGCACTCAACCATTGTGAGGCAAAGTGAGGGGCTACTTGAATGAGAAGTAGCGGCTCTGGTTTCGTAAACTGACACACGGCCGGGAGAGCGGTGTGCTGACCACATGCCCCTCCATTTCCGCATCCAGTGACGCCTGTGGGCTGAGGATGACACGGCTGCCGGTCGGTGCCGCTGGGCCTTCCAAGGCCTGTTCGAACTGAGTTTTAAGTTTATTTCGAGTTATTTGGCATGTAGATACTGTTACCATGTGTTATTATTAAATAACATATGACAGATATGGTAACACATCGAAACCGCATTAAAACAATCAGATACAGTAAACGTTCCATTAAAATAGATGGGCTTTCACTTTTCCGAAGCCCAACAACGGGAATGAAATACTATTTCTAAGCTTGTATACTACGTATTCTCAATAATGTAAAGAAATGTCTTTTTGCTTTAGCATGACATTCTGGACACAGAGATGTCACTGCAGAAATATCTACGTTACGTTCTACTCCTTTACTTGCCACAGTGTGACTACTACAAATGTGAATACCGCTTGGTGCCACTACAAGGTGAGTCCCGGACATGTCTGGTCCTTGGTCCTTGACACAGACAGCCAACGCTGAGAAGCGCATTCCATATCTTATTCTGAATTGGTCCTATGGAAGTCTCGTTCTTGCGCGATATGATCGAGCAATTTTCGAAGTATGTAGTGGTAGTAAAATCTCATTTTAGTCTATTGTAAAAGTCGACGCATCTGGTTACTGCACTGATGGCTGCAATTCCTAGAGTGTAGACATTTTTGGCGGTCAATTAAATTTATGAGAGCTAAATGTCAACTGAAGATTAAAAACTTTTCCTACTGCAGAAACTGTCGTCAGCTTCTAAACCACTGTCTCTGTTACTGTGTCTCTTGCAACTTGAGATTTTGGTGCCAAAGGCGAAGTTGTCGACCAGGTTATACGCCATCATCAAACTTGAGGCATCAACTACTGAACATGAAGTTCAAAGCATTCGTCTTGGAGGAGATGAATTCTTGTTGTCTCTTTTGCTACACTCGGCAACGGCCTTGCTGCAGAGGATACACCGGTTCCCATGAGATCACCGAAGTTAAGCGCTGTCGGGCGTGGGCGGCACTTGGATGGGTGACCATCCAGACCGCCATTCGCTGTTGCCATTTTTCGGGGTGCACTCAGCCTCGTGATGCCAATTGAGGAGCTACTCGACCGAATAGTAGCGGCTCCGGTCAGAGAAAACCACCATAACGATCGGGAGAGCGGTGTGCTGACCACACACCCCTCCTACCCGCATCCTCCACTGAGGATGACACGGCGGTCGGATAGTCCCGATGGGCCACTTGTGGCCTGAAGACTATGATAAAGAGCGACGTCTTTATACATAGAGCGCATGATAGAAAACCGTTTACAATATTGTTATTATTATTAAAAAAGATTTGAGCTCGACATGTATGGTTTACGGTCAGTTGGTGGCAAAGTGGCCAACAGGCACAGCTAACTACTGGCTCTAGCGACATGTCAGCACAGATCGACGCAGCTATACAGGCAACTCTGATCTAATGCTTATTTGATTTGGGTTGGAATCGCGTTTTTTTTCGGTTAGTGTTCAATTCAGACTGTGCAGTTTGCTGGCAGTTCCTTTCCTTATCAGAAACTTTTGTCTTAGTCGTGTCTTTAGTACTATGCTGCCCCACTGATTCGTTCATGGTATTGCACCTCCTCCTCCTCCAATAGTACAATGAAAGTAGACGTGTAAGTTTACAACGGGAGCAAACAGAGGCGTGCGCATCCCATGGCGACCTTTGTTTATCAGCAGCTCTCTGTGGGCCGCACCGGCCGAGCTGGGACACATTTTTGGAGGCGCCATTAATATTAATCGGAGCTTTCGCCACGCGCGGCCGCGGCTGGCGTCACGCCCCCCTCCCCCCTCCTCCCCCCCCCCCCCCCTGACCTCCCTGCGACGGCGCCCGGCCGGCCGGCGCGGTCCTCCATCACCTCCAGTGGCTGTCAGCCCATGTAGGGCAGCGACTCCCAGCGGGCGCTAGGAAATTTGTTTACGACGCCGCTAGCAGTTAAAAAATTACAAATAACGTGTGGAGGTACTTGCTTTCTACGAAAGGTCACGTCAGCGGCCATTCGTAGTGTCCTCACGTTAGTTTCTACTTTCCGTTTTCCATCCGGCGAATACAGATATTAGCAATCGCTTAACTATTAAATCGTCGGTCGCTTTAGATTCCCAAGATCTTTGCCGGCCGGTGTGGTCGAGCGGTTCTAGGCGCTTCAGTCTGGAACCGCGTGACCGCTACGGTCGCAGGTTCGAATCCTGCCTCGGGTATGGATGTGTGTGATGCCCTTAGTTAGGTTTAAGCAGTTCTAAGTTCTAGGAGACTGAAGACCTCAGATGTTAAGTCCCATAGTGCTCAGAGCCATTTGAACCATTTGAACCCAAGATCTTCTTTCGTAGAGACTTCTTTTTCCAACTAACTCTACAGTTGTGTGGTGCATTAGTGGACAAAAGTTTTTCATACCTTGAGCAAACGAATACACACTCATCTGGATACACACTAACCCACAAACTGCTGCATTGTACCATCGTCCTATAAATCTTCACTGACTTGTGCGTTTCACTGCCTAACCCGAGGAGTAAAACGGGCTGTTTGATATTGGATCAACTGTAGAACCCATTTCGTTTCAGCCCAACACCATGTGGGCTGGTAGTGGGGCAGTGCTGGTCCCCAACTGGAAACATCAACGATGGGTTTACCGGTTGCGGCATGTGCCTACAGCCTAGGGAAACCTTCTGAAAACCAAGATCGGAACCAGGGGATTGGAGCCATCTTTATCTGTGGAACAATAATGTCCATTATTCCAGACATAATTTATAATGCTGTGGCTTTTTTTTTCTTTTTTCATTCCCCAGTTTGTGAGATGAGAATGAGCTTTTGTAGAACTTTGTTCATTTCAGTCAAACATCCGAAAAGGTTGGGAGTGCGGCACTGGAAGTCCCAGTTGGGAACGTTTGGGCGACCATCACCAGTTTACTCTCCTTGATGACTGGGGGAAGCTTCCTGAAAACTTTCGTCAGAAACGATGGATGGCAACTATTTTATCTCTGGGACAAATTTGTCCATTGTCCAAGCCGAAAATTCAAATTTTGTGTATGTGTTTGTCTACATGTATCGATCTACGAAATTTGTATAGAAATATAAAGCATTATTACGACATAGAGAATGAGAGTGTTTTGTATAAAGTAACACTTCGTATCTTTACATTCATGGGATGCACTACACATTTTAAGAAATGACTAATGCAATATGGTTGCTTAAACCATTGTAACCTTTTTCCGTGGAGATGGTCCAAGACTGAAACCGGTAGATATTTGGGTTTAAGATAAAACCAGCTGATGGTCCAAATATGCATTTTATACATCGATGTTGTTTCTCTGTTATCAAAGTTCCACTCAATGAGTTTCCTGGAGTACATCGGCTCCAGTGTCTCGCAAAACACCACCAAGCACTTTCATACGTGTCTTGCCACAAACTATTTCATGTGGAGTCAGCCGTATATTGCGCAAACACGACATAAAGACTATTCATAAACAGACAAAAAACACCGAGGAGTGTCTCAGACCTGCAAAAGACCCACTTTCAATGTCAGGAATATATCACATACAATGTACATGAGGAAAAGTCTATGTTGGAATGACTGGGCGGTCAGTCAAAATCTGGATCACCGAACACAAGCGACAATGCAGGTTGGGGCAGGTGGAGAAATTGGCCATGGCGGAAGACACACTGTGTGAGGCCGACCACATAGTAAAATTCGCCGACACGGAAGTTCTTGCTGTAGAGATGAGCTATCACACCCGCTTGTTCAGAGAAGTTATTGAAATACACAATCATAAGAATACCTTCAACAAGGTCAACGGATCCCGGATTCCTGTGTTCCAGGTAGCAAGGAGGGAATCGCAAAATTAATGCCCACGGAAAAGCCCTTGGACGTTGGCGCGCGAAATACATTAAATCTGCAGTCGGGAGGTCGACTCCACTCCGCCACCAGGAACGGAGGGTAAAGCTTTGACAATGCCGGCCACTCGAAATGCCAGAAATATCATCAAACAAACGTCAGCGGAAGAATCCGAGACAGAAGCCAACAAGCAATTTGTCATTGTGAATTCTGTCCAGTAAAACAGAAACAAAGGTGTTGAATAATCTCCTACTAGTGCGGATTTTTTCTATTTCCATCCAATAGCGTTCTGGGGTGGGAAGGAACGCAGGCACAATTTTCGAACAGGCATATAAGACAGCTGACCCATGGCATGGCCGAGAACTGCGTTCTCTGTAGAAAATAACAGTTTCCTGACGATTTGAACCGAACATTGTTTCGTGGTGTCGCTTCAGACGTAACGAAGATTCATACGCTAAACTAGAGAATCTTCATCTGATTATAGTTTTCTTCTTTTGCTAAAAGGCTTCTACGAACAATACTGTGCTTTTTCAACAGAAAGCGGCTGTCCCACGTCCCCTCTGGAGAGCTTGCGTTGAGGGAACTGAATGCCGGTTAGTATACGGGAGGGTGCGAGTCCACCTCTGATTCTGAACAGTTTTATGGAAAGCCAGTTCCTGTTAAAAGGATTCTTATCGTTTGCTTGGCAGCTCGTAGGCTCCCAACAGCGAAGTACTCTTACCATACTTAAAAGAGAAGCGAATAGAAAGCAGTGAAAGGAACAGTGACTGGAGGTACTGAATCTCGACTGCAATTGTAATGCAGCGTCAATGATCAAGGATAGTGAGCACAAAAACATTCTAAAATATATTGGGTGACAGTTTCACAGAAAACACACCACCCAAAACTTGGACTGAAAAATAAGCAATATATTAAAGTTGTGTTCGTGATTAGCCTTCATTGTGTGTGTTATGGTAAATACACACCTAAATGTGCTACTGAGCTCAAAGCCACAACATTTACATAAAATTGAAAAGGATCCTGTGTGTATGAAAATCGATCTCATTCATAAGCAAATAAATAAGCAAACCAATAATTTCATGTTCAGTAGACTTTGTCAGTACTAATTGTTTGAAAAAAAAAAAGCAATTGTATAAAAAAAAGAACTGTAATATCGACCTGTATAATAATGTAACCTGAAACACACAAAAATTTCTACACTATCATACGACCCCGGTAAAATAAAGAAACTGATGGAAGCTATATTGCGCAAAGGAAACGAAACAGTCGCGTATTACGAATCTCACTTGGAAAATGAATTACTGGCAGAAACAGCAATACAGCAAGACTCAGCAACGACTAAAGAAATACTGCTAAAAACTAACTACAATTCGTCCAGGGAAACTGGGTTTCTAATCGTGACACAGAATGACAGTGAAACACATGACCCAACTTTTAAGTACTGAAATTTCGGTAATTTGCAAGAATGTTTGCCTATCGAAGCCGCGGGTTACAAACGACAGATCTCGAACGTGCGATTCTAAATCGATCAATCGACTTTGGTGGCGGGCGTTATGATAAATTATTTGCGAGATGCTAGGACAACCCAAACGATTTATAAGAGTAGTGAGTGGGATGTCTGGTATTGTAGACCTTTCTTCGGCCGATTGCCTCACGTGGAAGAATCTAATCCCATGCTTATGCAATGTCGAAAATTGTTTGAATTTTTGTCGAAAATGTGACACTCTACCCATATTTTTGCGTGACATAGGCAGAGTCTTCCCAGGTTACGCCAAAAAGGGAATGCTTCCCGTAGCAGACACATCAAACGGACTTTCTCATGACGACAGCGTCGACGACGAGTGCGGTAAGTCGTTTCGTTTGTAATTACAACTATTTTAATAACGCTCTTCTTTTGTCGTTGCTGTAGTGACCGCTGTAAACATGCTCATAACACCCACCGCAACAGTTGCGTGATCGATTTAGAATCGCACGTTCGATATCTGTCGTTTGGAGCCCGCAATTCGATAGGCAAACATTCTTGGAAATTGCCGAAATTTCAAATGTTTACTATCAAAAATAGTCTTGATCACAATTTATTTGTTACGGTGCCCGGTTTCGACCACTACTGTGGTCATGTTCAGGCCTACAAGTCATATACAAAGCTTTAATTAGAGGGCTACATACATTACAGAAAATACATAAAGTTACTGTTTGTTAAAAGATACTTCGGAATTAAGTTTCATAATGTAAGTGCGTAACACATTGTTCACTGTTCACTCCCGATATGTATTCATAAATAATTAATTTATTGCCATGTCAGGTATTGGGAGATTACAAGAAGTTTAGAGGGTTGCGCATTAAAATTATGAAACTTAATTCCAAAATAAATTTAACAAACAATAACTTTATGGATTTTCTTTAATGTATGTAGCCGTCTAATTAAAGCTCTGTATACGACTTGTAGGACTGAAGATGACCACAGTAGTGGCCGAAACCGGTCACAGTAATAAATAAATTGTGATCAAGACTGTTATTCGTAGTAAATATTTGTAACACATTGATCACTGTTCACTCACACAACGTATTCAAAAATAACCGAAATTTCACTTAGGAAGGAACTTATCAAGGAAAACAATTATAGACTCTGATATTTTCTCATTTAATCTAATGTCTTCCATGGCACAGTAAGTTAACTCAGAAGATCAATCAATAGAATAACTATCGAAATTGTGACGAGTGTGAAGTGGATCAAGAATGCAAGTACAAAAAAAAATAAAAATAAGCTTTGTACCTCATCAAGTAATACCTTGTTCTTCATTACAAAACGTTTATGTGTCTGTATGCTCTCCGACTATCGTTCTCAGTCATCATTCCTGCTCGTTATTATGAATCTCAGCTACAGTTCACATAGTTCCAAAAGTGCGTGCATGCATTATGCTGTACACTCGACGAACCCACGCAGCTATCCACTACCGACTGTCAAAGATTCTACGACACCACAGTGCTGTGTAACAACTACAGTCGCTATGACCACAATTCTTGAAATATATCATTTTCCTTTACAAATATCAAGACATCCAATAACATCATCCAAAGACAGCCATCTTACAGTTGTTTTAGAAGTTAAAGTTACAGGGTGGCCTGAAGGAATAGAAGGAGAGAAAGAAATAACAAGCGATGAAGCACTGTAATTGTTCGTCGTTCTCACAAAGTATAAGATAGATATTAATAATAATAAATTCAGTAAATTGGACAGAACGCTCGTCTTTAGTGATTTTTTGTTCAGTTTCCTGGCATGACTCAATCCCATTAAGGTCATGATGCTCCCTACGGAGGAAGCTGAAACGAATATAACGGCAGAGATCTTGGTTTTTCGTAATTATGACGTAAGAAGAAGAGAAAACCTATACTCACACCTGCTTTAGTGAGGGAGACTTTGAAATCATGTCCATATTTGTGGAGGAAGAAGAGCCTTTACTTTGCTGTTTTGAGGACGTGAAGTGTTGGAACGAGCCTACATAGTATCTCCCTGCAGTCGGCAGCATGTGTGTGTGTGTGTGTGTGTGTGTGTGTGTGTAGGCGGGCCGAGGCGACAGAGAGGTCAGGCAGGCAGCTGTTGGACAGCCGTGGCGCCAGGAAGGCGGCGGGCAAAGGCCACGGCGGCGTCCCCAACCAGGCTGCCCTCTTTACTTCCAAACGTCGCCCTCTCCCTCCTTGTCGGCTACCGCAGCGAAATCTTAATTCTAGACTTCCGGAGTATGTCTGGCTAAAGTCACGTATGTGGAACACGAAAATGCGTTTCTCTTACTCAGAGGAAAAAAACCAGACATTGGTAGCTCATCAATCTCTGTACCATCTACATCTACATCTACATGATTACTCTGCAATTCACATTTAAGTGCTTGGCAGAGGGTTCATCGAACCACAATCATACTATCTCTCTACCATTCCACTCCCGAACAGCACGCGCAGCACCTAAACCTTTCTGTTCGAGCTCTGATTTCTCTTATTTTATTTTGATGATCATTCCTACCTATGAAGGTTGGGCTCAAAAAAATATTTTCGCATTCGGAAGAGAAAGTTGGTGACTGAAATTTCGTAAATACATCTCGCCGCGACGAAAAACGTCTTTGCTTTAATGACTTCTATCCCAACTCGCGTATCATATCTGCCACACTCTCTCCCCTATTACGTGATAATACAAAACGAGCTGCCCTTTTTTGCAATCTTTCGATGTCCTCCGTCAATCCCACCTGGTAAGGATCCCACACCGCGCAGCAATATTCTAACAGAGGACGAACGAGTGTAGTGTAAGCTGTCTCTTTAGTGGACTTGTTGCACCTTCTAAGTGTCCTGCCAATGAAACGCAACCTTTGGCTCGCCTTCCCCACAATATTATCTATGTGGTCTTTCCAACTGAAGTTGTTCGTAATTTTAACACCCAGTTACTTAGTTGAATTGACAGCCTTGAGAATTGTACTATTTATCGAGTAATCGAATTCCAACGGATTTCTTTTGGAACTCATGTGGATCACCTCATTCTTTTCGTTATTTAGCGTCAACTGCCACCTGCCACACCATACAGCAATCTTTTCTAAATCGCTATGCAACTGATACTGGTCTTCGGATGACCTTACTAGACGGTAAATTACAGCATCATCTGCGAACAACCTAAGAGAATTGCTCAGATTGTCACCCAGGTCATTTATATAGATCAGGAACAGCAGAGGTCCCAGGACGCTTCCCTGGGGAACACCTGATATCACTTCAGTTTTACTCGATGATTTGCCGTCTATTACAATGAACTGCGACCTTCCTGACAGGAAATCACGAATCCAGTCGCACAACTGAGACGATACCCCGTAGGCCCGCAGCTTTGTTAGAAGTCGCTTGTGAGGAACGGTGTCAAAAGCTTTCCGGAAATCTAGAAATACGGAATCAACTTGAGATCCCCTGTCGATAGCGGTCATTACTTCGTGCTAATAAAGAGCTAGCTGCGTTGCACAAGAACGATGTTTTCTGAAACCATGCTGATTACGTATCAATAGATCGTTCCCTTCGAGGTGATTCATAATGTTTGAATACAGTATATGCTCCAAAACCCTGCTGCAAACCGACGTCAATGATATAGGAAATTACAAATCCAGTCGCATAACTGAGACGATACCCCGTAGGCCCGCAGCTTGATTAGAAGTCGCTTGTGACTTTAGACAACATTAGCTGACATGTTTCGGAGCATGTAGGTAATAAAAAACGAAGTACGAGAAGTAAGAAACCAAAAGATCTCGAGTTGAGTATGTGCCGATTTTTCGCAGGTGAAGCGCAAAGGTGTTCTCTACGCTATGAGGGCGTACTGAAAAGTAATTCCTCCTTATCAGTTGTGTGAGCACTCTTAAAGCTTCTTAAATAAAACCGGCTTTATTAACATTGCTCGATACTTAACAATCATATACAACCGTTCGCTCGACGAAAGATACGTAGCCAAAGACTGGAACGTTGCACAGGTCACACTAATATTCAACAAAGGTACTAGGAATAAACCATTAAATTACAGGCCCATATCGTTAACGTCGATAAGCAGCAGAATATTGGAAGATATATTGTATTCGAACATTATGAATTACATCGAAAAGAACGGTATATTGACATATACCAACACGGATTTAGAAAACAGTATTCTTGTGACACACAACTACCTTTTTACACACACAAAGTTATGAGTGCTATTGACAAGGAATTTCAAATTGATTCCGTACTCATAGATTTCCAGAAGGCTTTTGAGACTATACCACACAGGCGGGTAGTCGTGAAATTGCATGCTGATGAATATCGTCTCAGTTATGTGACTGCATTCATGTCAGAAAGGTGACAGTTCGTAGTCATCGACGGAAAGTGATCGAGTTAGACGGAAGTGATTTCTGGCGTTCCCATAGGTAGTTTATAAGCTCTTTGTTGTTCCTTATCAATATAAACGATTTAGGAAACAGTCTGAGGAGCTGTCTTAGGTTGTTTGCAGATGACGCTGTCATTTATCGACTAGTAAAGTCATCAGAAGATCGAAAAGAATTGCAAATCGATTTAGAAAAGATATACGTAGGGTGTCAAAATTGGCAATTGCCCCAAAATAACGAGAAGCGTGAGGTCATCCACATGAGTGCTAAAAGGAGTCCGTTAAGCTTCGATTATACGATAAGTCAGTCAATCTAATTCAAATGGTTCTGAGCACTATGGGACTTAACATCTGAGGTCATCAGTCCCCTGGAACTTAGAACTACTTAAACCTAACTAACCTAAGGACATCACACACATCCATTCCCTAGGCAAGATTTGAACCTGCGACCATAGCAGCAGCGCGGTTCCGGCTTGAAGCACCTAGAACCGCTCGGCCACAGCAGCCGGATAATCTAATTCAAATAAATGCCTAGGAATTAGAATTACGAACAGTTTAAATTGGAAAGAACATTTAAGTGGGAAAGAACACATAGAAAATGTTACGCGGAAGGCAAACCAAAGACCGCCTTTTATTTGCAGAACACTTAGAAAATGTAACAGATGTACTAAAGTCGCTGCCAACATTTCGCTTGTCTGTCGTCTTTTAGAACACTGTTGCCCGGTGCAGGATCCTTACCAGATAGGATCAACGGAGTACATGGAAATCGTTCAAAGAAGAGCAGCACGTTTTGTATTATCGCGAGATAGGGAGAGAGCGTCACTGAAATGATACAGGATTTGAGGTGGACATCATTAAAGCAACGGCATTTTTGGTGTGGAGGAATCTTCTCATGAAATTCTGATCACTAACTTTCTCCTCCCAATGCGAAAATATTTTGTTGACGCCTACGTCCATAGGGAGAAGTGAGCATCAAAATAAAATAATGGAAATCAGAGCTCACACGGAAAGATATAGGTGTTGGTTTTCAACTTAGCGCTGTTCAGAAGTGGAATAATAGAGAATTAGTGTGGAGGTGGTTCGATTAATCCTCTGCCAGGCACTTAAATAATCTGGTGGGAAATTTTAGCTGTTTGCTTCTATTATCCATAGAATTTGATGCAATAAATACGAAAAAGATCGGTTAATATTTGATAGTATTTGTTCAGATTCGTAGAGAGTATGTGTAGCGTCGGCAACGGGCTTGCCGCAGTGGATACACCGGTTCCCGTCAAATCGCCGAAGTTAAGCGCTGTCGGGTGTGGTCTGCAATTGGATGGGTGACCATCCGGCCCGCCATGCGCTGTTGACGTTTTTCGGGGTGCACTCAGCCTCGTGATGCCAATTGAGGAGCTACTCGGCCGAATAGTAGCGACTCCAGTCGCAGAAAACCATCGTAACGACCGGTAGAGCGGTGTGCTGACCACACGCCCCTCCACGCCCCTCCTATCCGCATCCTCAGCTGAGGATGACACGGCGGTCGGATGGTCCCGATGGGCCACTTGTGGCCTGAAGACGGAGTGCTGCTGCTGCTGCTGCTATGTGTGACGTATTGCACGCAGCGACAAGTAAGTGCACCGTAGACAGCGAGCTTGAGAACCACCATCTGCCTTCCTGCCGGCTCTATGGCAAGCTACGCTTTGAATGCAAAATGACGATTACTAATAATTTGCTGCGTTACGACCGGTTCTACAATTTTATCCAAGTTTCACGAGAACGTCGCCTTCTTCCGAGATCTGTTGGCGTTGGAATCGCCTGCGAGAGACGCTGTTGCAGGCACTGGCTATTGGAAACAGACTTGGCGCCACGGCGGTGTAGACCGGCGCAGCTGGAAATCGGGATGGGCGGCTCACGCTTTTAAAGGACAGCGGCGGCAGATGCGGCCTCGCCGTTAGCCAGACCAAGGACGCGCCGTCCACGACGGCACGGCGAGATGACGCGACGGGGCCTTCCCTGCTCTCTCTCTCTCTCTCTCTCTCTCTCTCTCTCTCTCTCTCTCCTCTCCCAACCGGTCGCGAGGCCTCACAAACCAGGATAAGGAGGTTAACCCCATGTACGAGCTACTGACGCAACTTCCCATTGTCGTCCCAGCGCACTACTTGTACTGCTTCAAAACGTCTAGAACACCTGTGTAAGTATTTGCTTTAGGTTAAACAGTAACACGAAATAATAGAATAATCCTGATGAAAATCGGTGTTCATGCCACAAGATGCGCTACCTAATTACACTGGTGTCCAAAGTTAAAAACAACAAATTGCTACATCCCCGTCCCGTGTCTAAATTCACGATATAATCATATAAACTGTCAACGGGCGTCGTTACGATCGTGTCCTGCACGAAAGATGCAATCCCAGTCAACAGACTACCACGCCAACTATGACGTCAGAATACATGTCAGCCGGCCGGAGTGGCCGTGCGGTTCTAGGCGCTACAGTCTGGATCCAAGCGACCGCTACGATTGGTGCAAATGGCTCTGAGCACTATGGGACTCAATTTCTGAGGTCTTTAGTCCCCTAGAACTTAGAACTAGTTAAACCTAACTAACGTAAGGACATCACAAACATCCATGCCCGAGGCAGGATTTGAACCTGCGACCGTAGCGGTCTTGCGGTTCCAGACTGCAGCGCCTTTAACCGGACGGCCACTTCTGCAAGCCGGCTGACCGCTACGGTCGCAGGCTCGAATCCTGCCTCGGGCACGGATGTGTGTGATGTCCTTAGGTTATTTAGGTTTAATTAGTTCTAAGTTCTAGGCGACTGATGACCTCAGAAGTTAAGTCGCATAGTGCTCAGAGTCATGTGAACCATTTTTGATACATGTGAAACGGGATAGTGTTTTCCGGATAGTCTCACATCCACAGTCGTTGTGTACACTATCACAGACGGTTCAGTATGGTACGGAGAAGACTCCTCCTAGCAGGCTCTCCGCGGTGGAGGGCCATGGGCAGAGTGAAGCGGGACAGTTGCAAACTGATGTGGCCCAATGGCTTGATGTGAATCGTTCTGTTGTTTTTCGGATGTTTCGATAGATTGTAGAGATCTAAACTGTATCCCGAATACCAGGGCAAGTCCGAACACGTGTGACATCAGAGAGAGTGCACCATTATTTGGCTGTAAAGGCCTTAGTATTACACGACAAGTGTAGTTCTTTTCACAGATGAGTTCCAATTTGGTCTGGAGAGGTATTCCCGACGGATTCGCATCTTGAGCGAACGTGGAACACGATTTCGCGACCCAACTCTTGTGGAAAGAGACTGATATCGAGGATGATCCCTAATGGTGCGGGCAGGGATTATGTTGATCACTGGAGCACCTCTTCGTGATGCTCTACGGGTGAATGAGCAAGATTTGACTGTTGTCAGGTACCGTGACGAGATGTTGGAACCACATGTGCGGTTGTTGCGAGATGCTGTGGGCCCAGGCTTCGTACTGAAGAACGATAGTGATCGACCTCATAGAGCACGGGTGGTTGACGTTTTCCTCGAAATAGAAGATATTGCACACATGGTGTGGACTTCTCGCTCTCCCGATTTGATGTTCAAATGTGTGTGAGTTCTTAATGGACCAAACAGCAGAGGTCATCGGTCCCTAGACTTACACACTACTTAACCCAACATATGCTATGAACAATACAGACACCCATGCCCGAGGGAGGACTGGAACCTCCGTGGGAGGGGCTGCGCAGTCAGTGACATGGCCCCTCTGACCGCGCGGCCATTCCGCGCAGCTCCCGATTGGAATCCCATACAGCACATCAGGGATGCACTAGGGACACGGCTCGCATCGCGTCCACTAACCACTCTCCAGCACTTGCGAGCAGCGCTGCAGGAAGAATGGGCGTTATTGCCTGAATACGAGACTGATGACATCACTCGCAGCATGCCCTGTCATTTGTCAGGCCTGTATTTGCTGCCAGAGGTGGTGACACTCCATACTGAGCACATTAACCACTTGTCGGACTGTGTGCTTAAATACGTTAAGCTGGAAAAAACGAAGAACATTTTTGTCTACCGTCATGCATATTGTAGTTGTTTACGTTCTGTGTTCTTTATGTTGTTTCTACTTCACTATCATCTGATTATACTGTTTTGTGGCAAAATAAACGCGACCTTGCAAAATTTCTGTTTGTTGCTTTAATTTTTGACACCAGTGTAGGAATAACAGGGGATACTGAAACTATACAGGATGTGCTGCCTAACTATGTTCCAAAACGCCGCGCGTAAAAACGGGGCTTCCCCGGGGCTTTTACCTCGGGTTCTATTTGCGATGGAGTGGTAGGGTCAAGTGTTTTGGATAGCACTTGGGCCAGGGACCGCTTGTATACCCAACAGAACGATAGTCTTAGTGTCACCACCCTACGGTAAATGGTCAAGTATGAATGTTACACACTTCCTCCTGCTTAGGCAAATGAAGCAAATCGGTTAGTTCTTTTTGCATTTGATGTACTCTGCGGTGGGCCTTAAGGGGTTATGGAGGCACCATTAGTTCGCAGGCGGTTCCTTAAAAAACGCCCAAAATGGTTTTTCTGCCACTTCGATCCGCGATTTCCAAGACTAGTATACACAGCAAATGTCCGAAATTTTTACGATATATTCCTAAGACCCCCATCTGCCACAGAGGTGCTCCCCTACCCGCAGTCCCTGTCCACTGCACTGCCGTTCGCTACTTAGAAATTCCCACAAGAGGTCGGACGTATTTGTGCATTCGCACTGACAACAAACGAAGACGCCAGTATAACGGCCACAGGGCACGACACATCAGTAGTACTCCACAGTTGATCGCCGCCTAACAATATCGTTTGCCCAACAGCAACAAGTTTTCATCCTTGAACGGCAACTTACCCTATGTTTTTGGATAGGGTCCGCCTTTAGCAAAACACAATTTTGGCTGGGCTCTGAGCACTATGGGACTCAACTGCTGTGGTCATAAGTCCCCTAGAACTTAGAACTACTTAAACCCAACTAACCTAAGGACAGCAAACAACACCCAGCCATCACGAGGCAGAGAAAATCCCTGACCCCGCCGGGAATCGAACCCGGGAACCCGGGCGTGGGAAGCGAGAACGCTACCGCACGACCACGAGATGCGGGCAAAACACAATTTTGTTTTTTAACCCAAACATGTTTCACTGCAGTTGCAGCAACCGCAGTGGGATTTTATTTTTCATCTGTTAAAGATAAACATTGTTCTATACTGTTTGTATAAATGTAACTATTAGTTTTTAAATCCTAATTACAGATAATCTATTTGGAAAACACGTAAATTACGAAATTCATACCTGATGTGTTGTGTTTCTACAGTGACTGTTTTGATGCATAGTTTGTCATGTGCAACAACTTATACCTTAAATTAGATAAATGGTTTAGGCCAAAAATTACGATTTGAAAAATTGTTATTTCTATGCCTGAAATTATTTAATTGCGTGCGTGTGTGTGAAAAATCAGTAAAAGATGCAAAGATATTTGAAGTAGGTTATTACTGAACTAACCACGTGTTCTTTAATACACATGAACATTACACTGAAGTATGAGCACAGCAATGAATGCAGCACCAGACAGGGAACTGCCTCCAAAGCACTCAAAAAAAGACTTTGACAGTCAAAATTGTTCAAATGGCTCTGAGCACTATGGGACTTAACATCTGAAGTCATCAGTCCCCTTGAACTTAGAACTACTTAATCCTAACTAACCTAAGGACACACCCATGCCCGAGGTAGGATTCGAACCTGCGACCGTAGCGGTTGCGCGGTTCCAGACTGAAGCGCTTAAAACTACTCGGCGACACCGGCTGGCTCCGGTAGTTTTAAATAAATAAATATTTTGTGCGATCTATGCTGTTGAATGTTTTAGTAAGTACAGTACTGGCCATTAAAATTGCTACACCACGAAGATGACGTGCTACAGACGCGAAATTTAATCGACGGGAAGAAGATGCTGTGATATGCAAATGATTAGCTTTTCAGAGCATTCACACAAAGTTGGCACCGGTGGCGACACCTACAACGTGCTCACATGAGGAACGTTTCCAACCGATTTCTCATACACAAACAGCAGTTGACCGCCATTGCCTGGTGAAACGTTGTTGTGATGCCTCGTGTAAGGAGGAGAAATGCGTACCATCACGTATCCGGCTTTGATAAAGGTCGGATTGTAGCCTATCGCGATTGCGGTTTATCGTATTGCGACATTGCTGCTCGCGTTGGTCGAGATCCAATGACTGTTAGCAGAATATGGAATCGGTGGGTTCAGGAGGGTAATACGGAACTCCGTGCTGGATCCCAACGGCCTCGTATCACTAGCAGTCGAGACGACAGGCATCTCATCCGCATGGCTGTAACGGATCGTGCAGCCACGTCTCGATCCCTGAGTCAACAGATGGGGACGTTTGCAAGACAACAACCATCTGCACAAACAGATTGACGACGATTGCAGGAGCAGGGACTATCAGCTGGGAGACCACGGCTGCGGTTACCCTTGACGCTGCATCACAGACAGGAGCGCCTGCGAATGTGTACTCAACAACGAACCTGGGTCTACGAATGTCAAAACGTCATTTTTTCGGATGAAACCAGGTTCTGTTTACAGCATCCGTGTTTGGCGACATCGCGGTGAACGCACATTGGATGCGTGTATTCGTCATCGCCATAATGGCGTATCACCCGGCGTGATGGTATGGGGTGCCATTGGTTACACGTCTCGGTCACCTCTTGTTCGCATTGACGGCACTTTGAACAGTGGATGCTACATTTCAGATGTGTTACGACCCGTGGCTCTAGCCTTCAATCTATCCCTGCGAAACCCTACATTTCAACAGGATAATGCACGACTGCATGTTGCAGGTCCTGTACGGGCCTTTCTGGATACAGAAAATGTTCGACTGCTGCCCTGGCCAGCGCATTCTCCAGATCTCTCACCAATTGAAAACGTCTGGTCAATGGTGGCCTAGCAACTGGCTCGTCACAATACGCCAGTCACTACTCTTGATGAACTGTGGTATCGTGTTGAAGCTGCATGGGCAGCTGTACCTGTACACGCCATCCGAGCTCTGTTTGACTCAATGCCCAGGCGTATCAAGGCCGTTATTGCGGTGGTTGTCCTGGGTGCTGATTTCTCAGGATCTATGCACCAAAACTGCGTGAAAATGTAATCACATGTCAGTTCTAGTACAATATATTTGTCCAATGAATACCCGTTTATCATCTTGCATTTCTTCGTGGTGTAGCAATTTTAATGGCCAGTAGTGTACATTTATTTACATGCATGCGACATCTGGATCACAGTGAAGCGTTCGCGAGGCCAGTTAATTACCCGGCGTCGCAGCCCGGGCGCCGTCCAGACGCGACCGGTTCCTCTGGCCGGCCTGCAGCCGCGCCGCTCCAAAACGACGCTCAGGAGGCGGCGTGCGGCTGCGTGCCATTTACCGCGCCTGCCCGCAGCCGCAGCCGCAGCCGGGCGCCGCCTGATAAAACTCGCCGATAGCACGGCCCGCCGAGCAGCGCGCTCGCCGCCTGCCGTCCCTCCGGCGCGGAGAGACACGGGGACACATCGACACGCCGGCGCGGTGGCGCCACTGAAATGTAACTGTCAGCGCCCGTTACGGTGTCTGCGGCCGGGAACGCAAATCAGAGCCTCGCAACTGTCCTGTTATTGGCACCGCGGCTCGTCAGCTGAAATCTAAATAACTCTATTAACTGGTAGATGGCGACCAACCTCGTCTCGGGTAGTTAGCTTCCCGTTTGGTCGAAAATTGTCTACCTCTCTGCATTTGCTTGTTGACGGTACTCGTTCTAATCGCTCCGCACACTATATCCATTTGTTGAAACTGGTTCAAATGGCTCTGAGCACTATGGGATTTAACATCTGAGGTCATCAGTCCCCTAGACTTAGAACTACTTAAACCTAACTAACCTAAGGACATCACACACATCCATGCCCGAGGCAGGATTCGAACCTGCGACCGTAGCGGTCACGCGGTTCCAGACTGAAGTGACTAGAACCGCACGGCCACACCGGCCGGTCCATTTGTTGACTCTCACGGTGTGTGATGCAACGATAGCGTGACAATTATTGAACTACATGAAATAAAATGGTAATAGCTTCCGAACGGTTTTCTTTAGCACGTTCAACTGCACGGAAGGCCGCGGTGCACAATGGGAATTGGTATGCCCGTGTATGGTTTGATTTAGCCCACTTTCGTTTGGATGGGTTCGTCAACAGCCAAAATTGGCGCATTCGGGGGACTGAAAATGAGCATTTCGCGATTGACAACTCTTTCCACCCACAACGGGTGACTGTGTGGTGTGTAATGTCCAGGCCTGCCGCTGTGGGCGGGCGGTTCTAGGCGCTTCAGTCCGGAACCGCGCGACTGCTACGGTCGCAGGTTCGAATCCTGCCTCGGGCATGGATGTGTATGATGTCCTTAGGTTAGTTAGGTTTAAGTAGTTCGAAGTTCTAGGGGACTGATGACCTCAGATGTCAAGTCCCATATTGCTCACAGCCATTTCAACCATTCTGCGATGTCCAGTCAGGCAATAATCGGTCAGATATTCCTTGATGGCACTAAAAGGTACGTCAAGGTTTTGGAAGAAGATTTAATCCCTATTATCCAAAGTGGTCCTGATTTCGACAAGATGAGGTTCATACAGAACGGAGATCGACACCATCGAAGCACGAGAGTGTTGGATGTCCTTGGGGACCGCAATCTGCCTCTGGGGTAACCAGAGGCCACTGGCATGGGACTCGACTGGCCGTCATATTCTGCGGGTCTGAACACACGCAATTCGTTTTTGTGGGGCTACATTAAAGACAAGGTGTACAGCAATAACCCCAAAACAGCTGCTAAGCTGAAAACAGCCATTCAGGAGGTCATCGACAGAATCGATAGTCCACAGGTCAGGGGGTCATGCAGAATATCGCTATTCGTCTGCGCCACATCATCGCCAATGATTTGAGGCATATCGAACACGTCGTCACCTAAATCCGAATATCTGTAGTGACGTTTACTTTTTGAATGAAGTGTGTGCAACCCGTGGTTTCTCACTAATTTACGGTTTTTTCATGTAGTTCCTTTAAATCCAGAATGAGATTTTCACTCTGCGGCCGACTGAGCCCTGATATGAAACTTCCTGGCAGATTCAAACTGAGTGCCGGAACGAGACTAGAACTCGGGACCTTTGCCTAGTTCTGCAAGATATTTGGAGACCTTCTGTAAAGTTTGGAGGTAGGAGACGACATACTGGCAGAAGTAAAGCTGTGAGGACGGGGTGTGAGTCGTGCTTGGGTAGCTCAGTTGGTAGAGCTCTTGCCCGCGAAAGGCAAACGTCCCGAGTTCGAGTCTCGGTCCGGCACACAGTTTTAATCTGCCAGAAAGTTTCATGTCACCGCTCACTCCGCTGCAGAGTGAAAATCTCATTCTGGAAACACCCCCCAGGCTGTGGCTAAGGCATGTCTCCGCGATACCCTTTCTTTCAGCAGCGCTAGTTCTGCAAGATCGCAGGAGAGCTTCTGTAAAGTTTGGAAGGTAGGAGACGAGGTACTGGCAGAAGTAAGGCTGTGAGGACGGGGCGTGAGTCGTGCTTGGGTAGAGCACTTGCCCGCGAAAGGCAAAGGCCCCGATTTCGAGTCTCGGCCCGGCACACAGTTTTAATCTGCCAGGAAGTTTCAGCTTCCCGTTTGATCGAAAATTGTGTAGCTTTCTGCATTTGCTTCTTGACTGTGCGTGTTCTAATCCCTCCCCACAATATATCCATTTGTTGACTGTGTGATGCGACGATACAACCAGCGTGACAATTATTGAACTACATGTAATAAAATCGTCATAGCTTCCGAACGGTTTTCTTTAGGACGTTGAAACTCCACGGTTGGCCACGATCCACAATGGGAATTAGTGTGTCAATGTATGGTTTCATTTAGCCCACTTTCAAAAAAAAAAAAAAAAAAAAAATGGCTCTGAGCACTATAGGACTTAACTTCTAAGGTCATCAGTCCCCTAGAACTTGGAACTACTTAAACCTAACTAACCTAAGGATATCGCACACACCCATGCCCGAGCCAGGATTCGAACCTGCGACCGTAGCGGCCGCGCGGTTCCAGACTGTAGCGCCTTTAACCGCTTGGCCACCCCGGCCGGCTAGCCCACTTTCTTTTGGATGGGTTCGTCAACAGGCAAAATTGGCGCATTTCGGGGACCGAGAGTGCGCATTTCGCGATTGAGAAATCTTTCCACCCACAACGGGTGACTGTGTGGTGTGCGATGTCCAGTGACCGAATAATCGGTGCGATATTCCTTGATGGCACGGTGACTACCGAACGGTAGGTGAAGGTTATGGAAGATGATTTCGTCCCCATTATCCAAACTGACCCTGATTTCGACAAGATGTGGCTCATGCAAGACGGAGCTCGACCCCATCGAAGCAGGAGAGTGTTTGGCGTCCTGGAGGAGCACATTGGCGAGCGCATTCTTGCTGTGGGGTACTCAGGGGCCACTGGCATGGACCTCGATTGGGCGCCATATTCTCCGGATCTGAACACACGCAACTCGCTTTTGTAGGGACAAGGTGTACAGCAATAACCCCAAAACAGCTGCTGAGGTGAAAACAACCATTCAGGAGGTCATAGACGGCATCGATGTTGCGACAGTTCAGCGGGTCATCCAGAATTTCGCTATTCATCTGCGCAACATCATCGCCAATGATGGTAGGAACATGTCATAACCTAAATCCGAATATCTCTAGTGACGTTTACATGTTGAATAAAGTGTGTCCACGCCGTAGTTTGTCAATAGTTTACGTTTTTTCACATAGTTCAATAATTGTCGCCCTGTACGTTGCATAATAAGCTCACCAGACAAAAATTACTCAGCCCAACACGCACGCACAGATTATGGCGCAGCGATCGAGTCGCGTGTTCGATCGCGCACGCACTGCCTTTGCGTGAGCATAAGGAAGTAGCGATCAGCGAGGTATTTATGCATCGATTGGACATTGTGCAAATGTTCAAATGTGTGTGAAATCTTATAGGACTTAACTGCTAAGATCATCAGTCCCTAAGCTTACACACTACTTAACCTAAATTACCCTAAGGACAAACACACACACCCATGCTAGAGGGAGGACTCGAACCTCCCCCGGGACCAGCCGCACAGTCTATGACTGCAGCAGGTCACCTTGCAAGAGGCATCTCTCCCCGGGGACTGGTTGTTTCTGTTGTTCTCATCATTTCATCATCATCATCATTCGTGACAGTGGCTAGATTGGACTGTGTAAAAAAATTGGACTGTGTAAAAAATTGGACTGTGTAAAAATGGGGACTTTGGACGGGCGTTGATGACCGCGCGGTTGAGTGCCCCACAAAACAACAACATCATCAACATCATCATCGCAAGATGCCGCTGCTCACAAAGGCACATAAAGACGACAACAGCAAAGTTCATCGGGCTAGAAGAATATATGATTGCTTGCCTGATAACTCTCCAATCCTATTAAATCTAAACTGGCTTGAAAAACCACCTGACTTGAACCCCAGAGAAAATCTGCGAGACGTATTGGAAGAGCGGATCAAACGTCGATATCAACTTCCCCGCAATTGGGACGATCAAATCCTCAACGAGTGGCTTAATCTGGATGCGACGTTTCTGTACAACCTCGTGACCTAACTGGCTAACCGAATCCAGGCGCTTATCAAATCCAGGAGCTTGTAATGATTTATCTAGGGGTGACTAATTCCCTAATCCGAGCTTGTGCTCCGCCTGTAATGACCTCGATGTCGACGGGACGTTAAACACTACTCTCCCTTCTTCCAGGCGCCATACAACGTGAACCAATACCCAGGAGGCACCAGGAGGCTCCAGTTGTGCTGCGTACACACCATCTCATTCATCGGAGTTTGGCATGTGGAGTATCGGTTTTAAATGAGACGTGTTCACAGCGGTGTATGCAGGGATCGAAACCTACGTCCGTCATGTTGCTTCCCGAGAAAAAAAGGACACAGACATGGGGTGCCAGTTATTGAACTACATAAAAGAAACGTAAATTAGTTACAAACTATGGCGCCCGCGCACACGCTTTATTTAACATGTAAATGGCACTACAGATTTTCGGATTTAGGTTATGACATGTTCGATAAGCGTGCCATCATTGGCGAAGATGTGACGCAGACGGATAGCGAAATCCTGCACGACCCGCTGAAGTGTCGGAACATCGATGCCGTCGATGACCTCCTGAGTGGCTGTTTTCAGCTCACCAGTGGTTTTGGGGTTACTACTGTACACCATGTCTTTAATATAGCCACACAAAAAGCACATACATGAGTTCAGTTCCGGAGAATATGGCGGCCAATCGAGGGCCATACCAGTGGGCTCTGGGTACCCCAGAGCCAGAATGCGGTCCCCAAAGTGCTTCTCCAGGACATGAAACCTTGATGGGGTCGAGTTCGGTCTTGCATGAACCACGTCTTGTGGAAGTCAGGGTTACTTTGGATAACGGGGATGAAATCACGTCCAAAACCTTCACGTACCGTTCCGTAGTCACCGTGCCATCAAGAAATATCATGCCGATTATTCCGTGACTGGATACTGCACACCACCCACTGATCCTTTGAGGGTGAAGAGACTTCTCGATCGCGAAATTCGGAATCTCAGTCCCCCAAATGCGCCAATTTTGCGTATTGACGAACCCATCCAAATGAAAGAGGGGTTCTCGCTAAACCAAAGCACACAAATTCCCATCACGCCACGCGGCTAAAACGTCCTAACGCAAACCGTTCAGAAGTTACGACGACTTTATTTCATATCCTTCAATAGTTGTCACGCTGTACGTGAAACACAGCGTACTTGAACACGTTCTCCTGTTCCAAAGTCCTTTACACGTGGAGTTCCTTTGATACTAACAAACTATTCTTGATGAAATCTCGGGTTGTGCAGCCGAATCGTGGCTTGTCTTTCCGCAACGCTCCGACGAGTCTCCTACTGGTGATGTTAAGGCGAGTCCGGAACCGCGCAACCACTACGGTCGCAGGCTCGAATCCTACCTCGTTCATGGATGTGTGTGATGTCCTTAGGTTAGTTCTAGGCGACTGATGACCTCAGATGTTAAGTCCCACAGCGCTCAGAGCCATTTGTTAAGGCGAAGATGAAAAACAGAAACGTTGCGGCAAGACAACGCCATGACTTGACCGATTAACTGAGAACAACTCAGTGATATTCGACGAGGAAGCCTGCTTTCCCACACATTACTGTTCATCGCAGTTTATCAGATAAAACACTGAATATGTTCATCTACATACATACGCCACAAGGCACCGTACAGTGTGCGGCGGTGGGTACTGTGTACCGCTACTAATCATTTCCTTCCCTGTTCTAGTCGGAAATATATCGAGGGAAAACGACTATTTATATGCCTCCGTATGAGCCCTAATTTCTTGGTCTTCCGTGGTCTGACCTGTTACGCTTCTAGATTCCGGATTTCACTCAGAGGTAAAGCGTCAAATCCAATCTCAGATATACTCAATTTTCTCGACAGTCCATATAAAGTGACCAATCACGTGAATTCTTACCAGAATGCGGTTCGCCTGGGAAATGTTCTTGAGCGGCGTGACTCGCAAGTTCAGGAAAATCATAGGAACTGCAGTTGTCGTGAGAGCAGATGGATCCGAACCCCGCTCCTCCCGAACGCGGATCCGTGGTCTCAGCCATAGTGAAACATTATTTTGTGCTATCCGTGAAAATGGGCGCTACAGTATCCTCGTCCCTCCAACTTTCAAAAAGTAACTGCTGAGTGACAGAGCCCCTGCCCTGCGCCCTTCACACCTGTGCTCGGCACGCGAAAGCCGCGGAGACGCCACAGTGGCATCGTGCCTCACGACGACAGTAAATCTCGCAGTTCCAGAAAGCTCTGAGGTGAGCCGGAGGAAAGGACACACTGCCGCTCCCTGCACAGCTTCGTGCATGTCTAAAGCCGTAAACTCAAAGAAATTAGACGGGAAAACGGGACAGTCTGCCCACGAAGAAAAGTGGCAGACATTTACCAGACAGTTATTTTAATGAAATTACAATGAAATGAACACCCGTAGCTGCTTACAGGCGTTGACATACGTCAACGGAGACAGATGAAAATGTGTGCCCCAACCGAGACTCGAACCCGGGATCTCCTGCTTACATCGCAGACGCTCTATCCATCTGAGCCACCGAGGACACAGAGGATAGTGCGACTGCAGGGATTTATCTCTGGCACGCCTCCCGCGAGACTCACATTCTCAACGTATTGGTCGCACTACATTTGTAGTGCCCCCGATCATTATAGTCATTACTCGCGTTGCCGATTCCCGTAAGAGTTCGGGCACTGTTTGTGCATTCGCACAGAAGAAGAAGATGGTCAAGTGGCCGGTGAGCCTTAACTATATATATACTATGATGGTATCTGTTCTTTCGGACATGTCCGAAGGAACACATACCATCGCTGACCATGCAGCTCGTCAGAATGAAATTACAATGAAATGAACACCCTTAGCCGCTTACAACTTTAATTTCATTTAGAGACAACGACGGTACTGCGCCTATAGTTGCGGGCATTTTCGGCCACAAAGTCCCAACCTTACATAACCAAAATCCTCACCAGAAAATGGTGACTCGAATGCACACAACCAGTGTTGTGTTATCGCGCTGTTTACCAGACCTACTGACTCAACAAACTATCATCTAATCTTTGCCAACAAGAAGTAGCGTAAGAAAAGGCGCAATAGTCGCCCCCGCAGCTGGCGAAAACCGTAATATTAAACCACTGTCCTTGTGGTATCCGTCAAGCATTTTTATTCAAACGCGACTATTTGCACCGGAACGTGAAGCAAAGAAATTAGACATTTTCGCCATCTACTGCCCTCGTCATATTTCGTTTCTTAACTGTACTCGAAGATGTGGTCGGCGACAGCTGACTGGTTCGGTTGTTTTACTAGGCTGTGTCTCTGATGTTTCTTGCACCACTAATCAGTCACGCCGAGAAAACCAAAGAGATGAGCAAATGGATTGTTTAAAATTTGTAGAAGTCTACCTCCATCACTATTGCGTTGTGGCTCTCCATTTACATCTTCTTAGTGCAGCCAGCTATCTCTTCACCGATGCGAGCAGGTGATTTTGTTCTCAACGTCGCTTACAAGCGTGCCAAGGCAGTAGGTGGCGTGAAGCGGTCGATCCCTCATACTCGCGTGGCCTGGTTTTTGCACATGGGTACTTAACTACTGCCGTCCAGTTCGCTCTCTTTCTCTCTCTCTGTAATCTCTTTGTCTCGGTCTTTCGCATATTTGACGAGATTTCTTGTCTCGTGACCGATCATCGCGCTGATCATAAAGTTATTAGAGCATATCGAACGAGTAGCTGTTCGCAAAGGGGTTTCGAAATCACAAGCTAGCGAAACAACATTCGTGACCTACGAGAAAGTGACCGGTGTTGTAGTCCTAGAATCGAAGGTGACCTTATACGCTAGCTTTCCTTTTGCAGTTACAAGCCGCCAATTTGTGTCTCATTCTAAGCTAGAGAGCAGCTGCATCTGGTGCAGCGCCGTTCCGGCAATAGGTCAGTGGGGGGAGTGAGGGGGGGGGGAAGCGGGGAGGGGGGGGGGGGAATGACAGTAGTGTCAGCTTTTGCTTTTGTTTTTTTCTCATGAAGGGAGGGGCAGTGCTTGTTGAGGTCGGTACAAAAGGGGACAGGGGTAGCAATGAACCACAATCTCAGTTCACTTAGGAAAAAAATAGAACAAAGAATCAATAACATCGAAATATATGACAAAACTCTCCATCTGGTGAGCAAGATGTATGAGACAGACGTAATACCCTCAGACTTCAAGAAGAATATTATAATTCCAATCCCAAAGAAAACAGGTGCTGACAGATGTGAAAGTTACCGAACTATCAGTTTAATAAGCCACGGCTGCAAAAGACTAACACGAATTCTTTACAGACGAATGGAAAAACTGGTAGAAGCCGACCTCAGGGAAGATCAGTTTGGATTCCGTAGAAATGTTCGAACATGTGAGGCAATACTGACCCTACGACTTATCTTAGAGAATAGATTAAGGAAGGCAAACCTACGTTTCTAGCATTTGTAGACTTAGAGAAAGCTTTTGACAGTGTTGATTGGAATACTCTCTTTCATCTTCTGAAGGTGGCAAGGGCAAAATACAGGGAACGATAGGCTATTTACAATTTGTACAGAAACCAAATGGCAGTTATAAGAGTCGAGGGGCATGAAAGGGAAGCAGTGGTCGGGAAGGGAGTGAGACAGGGTTGTAGCCTATCCCCGATGTTATTCAATCTGTATATTGAGCAGCGTGGAGGGTAAAGATCGTAGAGGGAGACCAAGAGATGAATACACTAAACAGATTCAGAAGGATGTAGGTTGCAGTAGGTACTGGGAGATGAAGAAGCTTGCACCGGATAGAGTAGCATATATATATATATATATATATATATATATATATATATTGTAGCTTCATGTAAGTGCTTTAGAGAAAGTACCGAGAAACTGAATCGTCATTTCAGGACCACGACTCGAACACGACCTGCTGGTTTTGAGACTACCTGTTGGTGTGGTATGCTTTCGTTTGATTAATGAAAACCGCTGCCTGCAGGCCGGTCCCATGTACTTTACCCTGCTATTCTCTCAGCGTGACTGACAAAGATCGACGAAGACACCACCATACGCCGCTACTGGAGGAGACACGTTGGCCAACTTCTTTTTAGCCATTTTTCGTTTGAGTCTAACATTTTATGTACCTTTGCAGCTTTATCAAGAATCCTTACAAGATGGCAACTGTACGAAAAAATATCATTTTATGAAAGTTGATAAATGAAAGAAGAAGTGAAAGAGCCGAACTAAAAAAAAATCGAAATTCTTCACGAAACAAGGACCAGATGACTAGTTGCATAATTAAAGGAGACAATATCTTTCGACTTAGCAAGCTGGAGAAGAAACAAACAGGAAGGACAGACGGTTACCGTTTAACGACTTCCGGACATCAACTTCCCTAGACACGACTCCAAGACCTATTTAAATTAACACGAAAAATCTAAATAAGGATTATAAAATTGGGATTTCAGTGCTCGCAACTAGAAGCAGTCAATCAGTTTTGCTATCTGGACAGCAAAATAACTGGCGATGAGCGACATAGAGAGAATATAAAATGCAAAACCACCTACAGCAAGAAAAAAAAGAGGAAAATGTTAGCTTCTAATGTAAATTTAAGTGATAAGAAGTGTTTTCTAAAGGAATTTGTCTTGAGTGTAGCCTTGTAATGAAGGTGAAACGTGAACGATAGTCAACTGAGACAAGACAAAGACGGAAGCTTCTGAAATGCGATGCTACCGAACAATGGTGAGCATTGTATGCGTGGGTCGAACAGCAAATGGGAAGGTTCTGAATCGAACTTGGGAAAAGAAATTTATGGCGCAACTTATTAGAGGAAGGGATCGGTTGATAGGACACGTCCTGATATAGCAAGGGGTCTCCTGTTTAGTACTGTGGGGGGGGGGGGGGGAAGTGTTGGGGGGTAAAAATTGTAGCGGGAGTTCCAGACATGAGTGCAGTGAGCAGATTCAGGATGTAGGCTCAATAGTTATTCGGAGATGGAGAGGCTCGCACAGGATAGAGCAGCATGGAGAGCTGCAACAAACCAGTCCACGGACTGGAGACCACAACAACAACAAATTAATGCGTTAAATATTGCGGCACCTCGCTTTATCTGGTGTGCGATGGAGGGACTGACGAGCGAAAACCGTGCTTTAAGAATAGAGCCGCGCGGGATTAGCCGAGCGGTCCAAGGCGCTGCAGTCATAGACTGAGCGGTTGGTCCCGGCGGAGGTTCGAGTCCTCCCTCGGGCATGGTTGTGTGTGTTTGTCCTTAGGATAATTTAAGTTAAGTAGCGTGTAAGGTTAGGGACTGATGAACTTAGCAGTTAAGTCCCGTAAGGTTTCACACACTTCTGAATGTTTTAAGAATAGAGTTGGGCTATAAAGAAAATAAAGAAAGCCAGATCTAGGATATAATGGATTCGAGGATCGTTTCAGAAGATTATTGATTACTATAATGAAATCAGAGAGTGTGCCAACGCAGGAATATGCATAAATATGTGTATCCCTCACGTTTTCAGCTGCGTAATTTGGCTGGCTCAAACGGCTCTGAGCACTATGGGACTTAACATCTGAGGTCATCAGTCCCCTAGAACTTAGAACCACTTAAACCTAACTATCCTAAGGACATCACACACATCCATGCCCGAGGCCGGATTCGAACCTGCGAACGTAGCGTTCGCGCGGTTCCAGACTGAAGCGCCTAGAACCGCTCGCTGCGAAATTTAGGAGACTCCTGTAACAATTTAGTCCCCAAATACCGATTAGCAAAAAGTTGCCGCAAGAGGCTAGAAAAATACACTACCTGAAATGTCTTAACATCAGAGTGTCTAGCTGTCAGAAATCGACATGGTGATATCACGTTACTTGCAAGCGTTTCTATGCAGAAATAAATATATCAAACTTCCTGGCAGATTAAAACTGTGTGCCCGACCGAGACTCGAACTCGGGACCTTTGCCTTTCGCGGGCAAGCGCTCTACCATCTGAGCTACCGAAGCACGACTCACGCCCGGTACTCACAGCTTTACTTCTGCCAGTACCTCGTCTCCTACCTTCCAAACTAGTCTCGGTCGGGCACACAGTTTTAATCTGCCAGGAAGTTTCATATCAGCGCACACTCCGCTGCAGAGTGAAAATCTCATTCTGGAAACATCCCCCAGGCTGTGGCTAAGCCATGTCTCCGCAATATCCTTTCTTTCAGGAGTGCTAGTTCTGCAAGGTTCGCAGGAGAGCTTCTGTAAAGTTTGGAAGGTAGGAGACGAGGTACTGGCAGAAGTAAAGCTGTGAGTACCGGGCGTGAGTCGTGCTTCGGTAGCTCAGATGGTAGAGCGCTTGCCCGCGAAAGGCAAAGGTCCCGAGTTCGAGTCTCGGTCGGGCACACAGTTTTAATCTGCCAGGAAGTTTCATATCAGCGCACACTCCGCTGCAGAGTGAAAATCTCATTCTGGAAACATCCCCCAGGCTGTGGCTAAGCCATGTCTCCGCAATATCCTTTCTTTCAGGAGTGCTAGTTCTGCAAGGTTCGCAGGAGAGCTTCTGTAAAGTTTGGAAGGTAGGAGACGAGGTACTGGCAGAAGTAAAGCTGTGAGTACCGGGCGTGAGTCGTGCTTCGGTAGCTCAGATGGTAAAGCGCTTGCCCGCGAAAGGCAAAGGTCCCGAGTTCGAGTCTCGGTCGGGCACACAGTTTTAATCTGCCAGGAAGTTTCATATCAGCGCACACTCCGCTGCAGAGTGAAAATCTCATTCTGGAAACATCCCCCAGGCTGTGGCTAAGCCATGTCTCCGCAATATCCTTTCTTTCAGGAGTGCTAGTTCTGCAAGGTTCGCAGGAGAGCTTCTGTAAAGTTTGGAAGGTAGGAGACGAGGTACTGGCAGAAGTAAAGCTGTGAGTACCGGGCGTGAGTCGTGCTTCGGTAGCTCAGATGGTAGAGCGCTTGCCCGCGAAAGGCAAAGGTCCCGAGTTCGAGTCTCGGTCGGGCACACAGTTTTAATCTGCCAGGAAGTTTCATATCAGCGCACACTCCGCTGCAGAGTGAAAATCTCATTCTGGGAATAAATATATCAATTTTCTGTCTTTGGTCTGCATTTTAACAGAGACTGTAGGAAACGTTTGTGTCCGTTAATTTAATTTACATAGTACCTGAATCTCATAGAGTTTTCTGACAGCTCACTTCATTTCATTTCCAAGTACCTTCGGGTCAGTGTGAACTGACCCGGAGTATGGCACATCATCGTGATCTGGGACGGAACACAAGGTTATCTAGACGATCCGACGGTGTATTCCAGGTCCTCTTACTTCCACAGCTCGCAATAGATATGCGTTGTGTTTTAAAATTATAGAAACGTAGTATATGCTATAAAAAAAACTAAATCTTGCCAGACTATGAGCTACTGGATGCAGAAGACTAAACATTTTAGAAGCTTTGTGGTGTTAAAAATGTATCATGCCAACTTTTTACGTATTCACGAAGAGAAATGAAGAAAGCTAATGGGGTCATCACGAAGTCCTGCTGGTAAATTAATGGACTCGCTCTTTGAGAAGGACTGTGCGATAATTCTGCTGCATCCATCTAAATCTGGAGTACGATGCGTTGTCAGAAGACAAAACTGTGTTCAAGCCGCAGATGTATCTGAACACCACAGGCCTGATCCTGTTCGAGGTGGCGTGCCCTCGGCTACCTTCAACCTTCCAGGAACCTGCTGTTTAACGTGCGCTTCGAACCACTGTGCAGCTAGGCATCTTTCACATTAACAAATCAGATGTGAAAGAAGTGATAAGTGACAGATAGACATCCTAGGTGTTACGGCATGAAGTCAAGCGCCGTCTGGCCACTCGGGAGCGATAGAGAAGAGACGGCTGTGAGAAGACATCAGGCCGACTGGTCGCGGCCCAGTTCAGTAGTAGCTTCAACACTAGTGATTTGTAAAGCAGCGACTTAGGACTGTCTATACTGAAAAAATGGTTGAAATGGCTCTGAGCACTATGCGACTTAACTTCTAAGGTCATCAGTCCCCTAGAACTTAGAACTACTTAAACCTAACTAACCTAAGGACATCACACACATCCATGCCCGAGGCAGGATCCGAACCTGCGACCGTAGTGACGCGCGATTCCAGACTGTAGCGCCTAGAACCACTCGGCCATCCCGGCCGGCGTCTATACTGAAGAAACTTGATTATTTCGTATGTCGCCCTCTGCCTGCGACACATTTGTGTATTGGCAGAGTTAAGCATTGTCTATTTTCATTTTGTAATAAAACTCATTAATAAGATTTGTTTGAATGTAGCCGAGCGGTCCTAATAAACAGGTTTCCTAGGCACCCCATATTTGACGACGAGCAGGGAGACATAAAGTACGATTGGACAGGAAGTGAACTCTAAATCTGTGGATATGTTTGAAAATAAATAAGAGAGTGATAGTGAATGAAATTATACAGCAAATATTACTACAAAGTGTGTTCTATCCACTGTACAAGGGCTTGTGGAAGATTAATGAATTTTTAGGAACTACACTGAAGAGCCTACTATCGTCTAGGGCACCTGCGAGCACGCAGAAGTGACGCAACACGACGTGGCATGGACTGGACCGATGTCTGAAGTAGTGCTGGAAGGAGCTGACACGATGAGGCTGTCCATAAATCTGTAACAGCACGACGGGGTGGCGATCTCTTCTGGACAGCACGTTGCAAGGCATCCCAGATGTGCTGAATAATGTTCATGTCTAGGGATTTTGGTGGCCAGCGGAAGCGTTTAAACTCAGAAGAGTGTTCCTGTAGCCAATCTGCAACAATTCTGGACGTCTGGGTTTTTGCATTGTCCTGCTGGAATAGCCCACGTCCGTCGGAATGCACACGCCCCACACCATTACACAACCTCCACCAGTTTGAACAGTCCTCTGCTGACACGCAGGGGATTCATGACCGAGCGAGGTGGCGCAGTGGTTAGCACACTGGACTCGCCTTCGGGAGGACGACGGTTCAATCGCTCGTCCGGCCATCCTGATTTAGGTTTTCCGTGATTTCCGTAAATCGCTCGAGGCAAATACCGGGATGATTCCTTTGAAAGGGCACGGCCGACTTTCTTCCCAGTTCTTCCCTAATCCGATGAGACCGATGACCTCGCTGTTTTGTCTCTTCCCCCAAACAACCCAACCCAACGCCATGGATTCATAAGCTTGCCTCCATACCCGTACGCGCCCATACTCTCGATGCAACATGTAAAACATTCTCGGTATTCTTGCCGCGTCAGTTCTGGATAAAATCTCGAGCTTTCGACGATTACCTCCATCGTCATCGCCAGGAGCTGACTGTCTTCACTGCTGCTGTGGTAGCCTGTTTATAGCCCGTGGGCGGCTTCTGATTGGTCAGCTTATGATTGGTCGGCGATTTCGTACTCCTGTCGCAAACGTGTCACTGTGTGCGCCGGTGGCGCCACCGCTTCCGTTTGAACGTAAACCTTGGAAGGAACGTCTCTACTGCTTCTCCGCATCAAGCGCTCGTTTCCAGGCTACCACAGCAGAAGTGAAGACAGTCAGTTGCTCCTGACGATGACGATGGAGGTAATCTTCGAAAGCTCGGGATTTTATCCAGAACTGACACGGCAAGAATACCGAGAATGTTTTACATGTAAGTGCCGTCGCGAAAAACTTCGTTCCCATATTACTCTCGATACAATTTGATACGAGACTCGTCCGAACAGGCAACATATTTCCAATGATTAACAGTCGAATGTCGGAGTTGAAGGGCCCAGGCGAGGCGTAAAGCTTTGTGTCGTGCAGTCATCGAGGGTACACGAGTGGGCCTTCGGCTCCGAAAGCCCATATCGACGATTTTGCGGTGAATGGTTTGCATGCTGACACTTGTTGATGCCCCAGCACTGGAATCTAGAGCAGTTTGCGGAAGGGTTGCACTTCCGTCACGTTGAACGATTCTCTTAAGTCGTCGTTGGTCCCGTTCTTTCAGAGTCTTTTTGCGGAGGCAGCGATGTCGGAGATTTGATGTTTTACCGGATTCCTGATATTGACGGTACAATCGTCGAAAATCTAGGTAGTGATGATTCCAAGCTCGGATGCAAAGAGGCCTAGGTGTTATTCTGCGATATTCAAAAGTTTTATAGATGTGTTTCATAAACCATTCTTGAAGATTATACTTTTGCAAGTTAGGAAAATGGTGATGTAAAAAGAGTAATCAGCACTACGAATTTAAGTTACACTTCTTTTTTATTACTTTTGTTGCAATATCACGTAACTCGTTCCAAAACATCACTTCACAATATAAAAGATACTTGAAAAAAATCTTCCTCACTGTTAAAGTTCACATTTCATAAACTGACTACAATTTGCGCCTTTTTAACATGACGACTAAAGCTTGACTCTCTCTAATAACCGCTTACGCGGCCGGCCGTTGTAACCGAGCGGTTCTAGGCGCTTCAGTCTGGATCCGCGCGACCGCTACGGTCGCAGGTTCGAATCCTGCCTCGGGCATGGATGTGTGTGATGTCCTTAGGTTAGTTAGGTTTAAGTAGTTCTAAGTTCTAGAGGACTGATGACCTTAGATGTTAAGTCCCGTAGTGCTCAGAGCCATTTGAACCATTTGAACCGCTTACGCGCCCAAAAATCAGAGTTACAAGTGTGTCAAAGATCATAGTGACAAAAAAAAGAATACACATAAGAATAATATCATTGCAATATATACATATCGATGTATCGAAGTACCTCTACATTAATGAAATCAAATGTGAATATTGTCACAGATATATGTTAACTATTTTACAGAAACACAGTAGAATATTGCTGGTATCGAGACGTTGAGGTGAGGTGCCGTAATGGTTACGTAATTCAAGTACCATTACAACGTACAAACTCACTGAAATCTTGATAACCTGGCAGTGTAGCAGCAGTAACCGATCTAACAACTGCGCCAGACACTTGTTTATAGGCGTTGCCGACCGCAGCGTCGTATTCTGCCTGTTTAATGAATGTCTGTACTTGAATACGCATGTCTATACCATTTTCTTTGGCGCTACAGTGTAGATTTACACGTTTATGATGTCATTAAGTATTAGTGAGAATAGTAATGAATACGATGTAACTACTGCGGTCCAACTAAACAGGGTGCAGTGTGAGGAAACTGAGCGCCGATTTGCTCGTAAAGGTGTACAGTGCGGGTAGAGGCCGCGCCCAACTGCCCGAGCTATAAAGCGGGCGTTAACAGCAGGAACGAGCTGCAAGAATGCCGCCATTCCCATTCTGCTCGCTCCCACGACGAACGTCCGTTCGTAGTCGTAGGCATTCAAACGAGCGGCCGAGGCGGTAGCTGCGCTCGCGAGTAAAAAGCGGCGCAGCTGAGGAGGGGCAGTGGCTGGCGGCAGCTGGCGGCCGCGGCCGGAATGCGCCGCGTGTGAACACGGGCCGCGCATCCGGGAGGCGGCGCCGACGCCACCTGCGTGCTCAGCCGCCCCCGGCGGGGCGCCGCGGCGCCAGAAGCCGCGCCGCCGCCCACAGGGGGCAGCACCGGCCGCGAACACACCCCTGGCCCGTGCAGGAACCTCCCCGAAAGCCGGCGGCAGCCTCCAGGGGGGCTAATGGTGCTCTACGCTGTCTCCATTGAGAAACGCCGAGACTCCCAGGCGCGCGAGTCGCTGCCACCACGCGGGCCTGTCTCTGGGTTCCAAACGCGACGCCATCAGTCAGAAACGCAACGCGGGAGCCGCGCTGGTGTCTCGGTACAAAAGACACTGTGCTTTCCGTCTCGCAGCAACTCCAGCTGATCTACTTCTCCGTCTCTATCTCGACGTCGACGAGACGTTAAATTGTAGCCTTCCCTTCGACCATAGATACTAGTAGACTGGCCTTGCTGTGCAGAATCTATAGGGCTGGAGTGGCTCCAACATCAACCACGTGACCGTTGGCAAAACGTGGCGGGATTTCAAATCAGCGGTCTGCCATTCTATGTTTGTATCGTATTTTGCCCATATTTCTCAATTAACTGCCAAACACTTCCAACAAAATTTACTTTTTTATTTGCGAAAAATTATGCCAGAACTACATTTGATCTGGGTTTGTTCACAGTACCATTTATAAAATCTAACAAATACATCGAACGTCACTCTGGTGGGCAGCGGGACGAAATTACTATAAACTATCAATTAAAGTAAAATGTCGTTAAAATTCTTTTAAACAGTAGGAGTGGGCTCGAATCAAAACTTTAAACATTGGATTCGCCGCGTTTTGAGCTCTAGTCACTTATAAAAGAAAATGGGATATGGGAATGATGGCAACTATAGGTGCGAAAATTGTCGACTTTAGTAGCTGGTCCATTTTAGAGTATCAATTTTAGGTGCACTTCTAAGGTTCAGTTCCCTCTGTTTTTGCAAAAGTTTAAGCTATCAGTTTTAAAAAAACGTAATGTGCTACAGTTCTATTCTAATACAATGTTTTACTAACTCGCAGTTATCACACACATGCTAACTACATTCAGACTTACAGGCATTGGAAGCACAGATTTCAGAAGACGAGGTATCATCTAACGAACGCCTTCTAGTGTGTGATTTACGCAGCTTAGGCCTCTTCGATTTCATATGCTCCGGAAAATCAAAAAGTCTCGGGATAGCATCACTACTTAGCCAATTCCCTCCAGTCTTAGCCCTATAAAAACATCAGGATTAAAATTGACAGACACTGTAACTATAAATTATAAATATACATTGTAAATAATAACTAATCTATCAAAACACTTCTCCTCGAAGTGCTTCGAGCAAAGGCGCGTATGTGCAGATGGCTTAAAGTTGTTCCGTTTCACGGCCTGTATCCAAAGCTGCCTTCGGTTTTCATCCTCAGGGAAACTATGAGTAGGAACGAGAAACAGTTATACTTACTTTTGTAACTGAATTATCACAGATACTTTCCAAAATGTAATATGAGTCCGACTTTACTGGCATCACTTTCAACACTTTAATTTACGTGATTATTTCAAGTGTAAAAAACATATAAAAGTCACTTCAGCAGATTTCAATAAACGCATCTGCACTATCATAGAAACACACGTGAAATGTAATGCCATTTCCCCAGACAAAACGCTGAGTACAGCCATAAGCGCAACACGAAACAACCAACATTCGCCGGCCGCGGTGGTCTAGCGGTTCTAGGCGCTTCAGTCCGGAACCGCGCGACTGCTACGGTCGCAGGTTCGAATCCTGCCTCGGGCATTGATGTGTGTGATGTCCTTAGGTTAGTTAGGTTTAAGTAGTTCTAAGTTCTAGGGGACTGATGACCACAGATGTTAAGTCCCATAGTGCTCAGAGCCATTTGAACCCATTTGAACCAACATTCACGTGACTTCCCAGAGATGATGGAGCCACGAAAATGACGTCAAGGCCAGTCTATTATATTTATGGTCGAACAACCCTCCTTCCTTTTCTTTTCCGACAAGTACACGGACCATGACTGCCCTCAGAGAAAGAGACGAAGAACGGCAAAACCTTTTCAGTAGAATGAGCACACACTGTAAGTAGGCTGTTTATGTTTTTATGTTGGTAATGCCACGTAGCACTCTGTATGAAAATCACTGAATCTGCTATGTGCAGTCTGTGGCTGGTTGGCATTGTTGGAATATTCTCTATTGTAGCGTTCGGCAGTTGGATGTGAACAGCGCGTAGCGTTGTGCAGTTGGAGGTGAGCCGCCAGCAGTGGTGGATGTGGGGAGGGAGAGATGCCAGAGTTTTGAGAACATACGACCTGGACGTGTGTCCGCCAGAAGGAAGGAAATTTGTAAAGATGGATGTCATGAATTGATAGATATATATATGATGACTTTTGAACATTATTAAGGTAAATACATTGTTTATTCTCTATCGCAATCTTTCATTTGCTAACTATGCCTATGAGTAGTTAGTGCCTTCAGTAGTTAGAATCTTTTGTTTAGTTGGCAGTATTGGCGCTCGCTGTATTGCAGTAGTTCGACTAACGAACATTTTTGTGAGGTAAGTGATTCGTGAAAGGTATAGGTTATTGTTAGTCAGAGCCATTCTTTTGTAGGGATTACTGATGGTCGGATACCGTTGCGCTAAAAATATTGTGTGTCAGTTTAGTGATGATCGGAATAAGTAAAGAGAAAACTGTCCGAGTACATTCAGTTTTGCTCAGGTGTTTGAAAATCTAATAACGTAAGAGTGTTTCCAGCACTGTCATTCTTTACATTCAAAGGGGAAGTTTCATAACACTATGGACTGAGAATAAGCGGAAGAAAGACTAATGTTGAAAATTAGAGAGAGACTCGTAAGACAAGAAATGACGAGGTTCTCAGCAGAACTGACAAGAATAAGGAAGTGCATGATAGGACATATGTTAGAACATCACAGAATATCTTCCATCCTACCTGAGGGAGCCGTAGACTCTAAAAACAGTAGGGGAAGACGGGCATCGCAACATATCCAATAAATACGAGAGTGTGCTGAAAAGTAATGCCTCCCAATTTTTTATGTGAAAACTGTTGTGACTTGGCAAGACAGCCAAGCCACTATGAGGTGAAGCCGAAAGGCACGCGTTTAAGCTCACGCAGGCTGGCGTGAGGTCTGGAAGAGTTAAAGGAGGTGAGACTAATAAAAAGGTACGTGGCTTCTGGAATACTTAATTTTAATCCATAATTGGTGAACATCGCTCTTGATGATACATGAATTACAAGATCAATAGCAACTGATAATGGCGCCTTGCTAGGTCGTAGCAAATGACGTAGCTGAAGGCTATGCTAACTATCGTCTCGGCTAATGAGAGCGTAATTTGTCAGTGAACCATCGCTAGCAAAGTCGGCTGTACAACTGGTGCGAGTGCCAGGACGTCTCTCTAGACCTGCCGTGTGGCGTCGCTCGGTCTGCAATCACTGATAGTGGCGACACGCGGGTCCGACGTATACTAGCGGACCGCGGTCGATTTAAAGGCTACCACCTAGCAAGTGTGGTGTCTGGCGGTGACACCACAAAAACTGTTACATTTTTAAAAACATTGTATTCTGCAGGTCTACCTATTTATTTACATCTCAACATAGTCACCCTTGCGACAGACAAATTTCTCACAACGAGAGACCATTTCTTTAATACCCCGTAGAATATTTGGCTTTGTTGACAGATCCACGACGTCAGTTCCGCTTGCACCGCTTAAGTACTGTAAAAGTGAAGTCCTCGAAGGCACTCTTTAAGTTCTGGAAACACATGAAAATCGGATGGGGCCAACACTGGAGTGTATGGGGGCGATCAATGGCAGTGAACTCGTGGCGTCGGATCGTTGCAGATCTCGTGTGTGGTCTGCCACTGCCGTGCCGAAGGGAACGGTGCTCCGTGTGTGGACGGACTCTTCGCATTCGGAATTCGATTACAGCACAGTGTTCGTCACACACTGACATAGTTACGTTACACACCGCTGGGGTACATCCTAGAATTCGGAGCCCTCTAGCCGCAGTAAATAAGTAGACACGAACAATAAAGGCGTCTACTGTTAATAACGTTTGTTTTATTTAAAAGGCTTTAATATATTTTGCATAAAAAATTCGGAAGCATTACTTTTCAGGATGCCCTCGCAATTGAGGGCGTTTCGTTGCAAGTGCCACTCTGAGAAGAGAAGGCTGGCAAGGGAGACGAATTCACAGCGGTCCACATGAAAGCAGTCGGAACGCCGCCGAGACAAATAAAAAGGGGCCAGGAACAGCTGGAAGACAGTGCTATTATAACTGACTGTTTTGTGACTTGAAATAAATTTTTCTACATTCCTCCGAAACCTGCTATCAAATTAAATTTCATTTTCCCGCGACTACATTCGAACTTACTTTATCATTTGGCAAACTCCAAGCTTTTGCATCTGGGAAGGGTAATGTGGTTCAATTAAGTAGTGCCTAGAGACCGATGACCTCAGCAGTTTGGTCCCATAAGACGTTACCACAAATTTTTCGGGGATAAATGACCGCCAGATCGCCTCGAAAATTGATATAATGAAATTAAAGGATACTCACGAGAAGTAAATTTATAAGAATTCGTTCTGCCAAGTACCTCCAGTCTCAAGCCTCAATTTAATATGTCTCCTGCTCAGTAAAAGTTGCGCCCAGGTTATTACGTCGCAAGACAAAACGTAAAAAAACAGGTAGCTGATGGAGAAAACGTAGCAGTTGTGTCCTGAGGCATTCCAGGGCCCCTTTTGTCCGGATATAACGGAGAAGCTACATGTGGCGAACAGCGTCACCTACAAGATTCTCCGAACGGCTACAAACGGGGAATTTTTAACGGTATCTCAAAAAAAAAAAAAAAAAGGTTCAAATGGCTCTGAGCACTATGGGACGTAACATCTGAGGTCATCAGTCCCCAAGAACTTAGAACTACTTAAACCTAACTAACCTAAGGACATCACAAACATCCATGCCCGAGGCAGGATTCGAACCTGCGACCGTAGCGGTCGTGCAACGGTATTTATTACTGCAATGTTCACCTACAGCCAGGACCGTACTTCCGAAACAGTGCCAAAAAAATAAATAGGAAACAAGAAGTTATATCGATCACATAACAGGAATTACGACTATAACTGTTTTGGTTAATATTTTGTGCAGTGCAAGTCATTATTAGGCATCAAACAGGCAACACAAATCTAGTTTCGCTAGGCGGTGTTGCCACGAATGCTGGTGGCGGTCACGCGTTCCGCGAAATAGGGACACAATCGGTCCCGGACACCTGGGTCGTTTACGCTGCAGGCTGTCACCTACAAATAAGTTACCGACACTGGTTTCTGCGGCATCGTCATTTGTGACGTGAAATGCGTCTCGCTACGATTCGGGAGCGTTTTGTTCGAGCAGGAGTAAGTGGCGCCAGGAGGACCCGTAGCGGTACAGCGACCTTGCGAGGCTGCCGCCCCCTCCACAGCTGGAGTCCAGCGCACACTGGCTGGCTGGGCAGGCGTGCGCAAAGGCCGCTGTGCGCATGCGCCGTGCGTGCTGCCTCCAGGGCACACGACCGCCGACCAGCGTCGCTTCGTCATGGCTCTGAGCACTACGGGATTTAACATCTGAGGTCATCATGGCTCTGAGCACTATGGGACTTAACATCTGAGGTCATCAGTCCCCTAGACTTAGAAGTACTTTAACCTAACCAACCTAAGGCCATCACACACATCCATGCCCGAGGCAGGATTCGAACCTGCGACCGTAGCAGCCGCGTGGTTCTGGACTGAAGCGCCTAGAACCACTCGGCCTCCGAGGCCGACTCGTCTGACGAAGTAAATTGCTATATGGCCCTTTACACGCTCGGATAGTTGCACTGACTTGTCTCTGCAGACATGGTACACACAGACAAATCGCTGCGTGTGGATGAATCAGAGACTACAAAATTTGTCTTTGTTACTGTGTTCGGCCTGTGCGAGATCTAGCGGCGTTAGAAATATCGTAGACCATATGTGCAGACCAGCTGAAGTCCTTTGGTACTTTGCATAAGGCACGACATGTTTCTTCAATGATGTGGCTGAACGGTGAACCTGATCAAACAGCAGAAAACGATCAGCGTAGCTTCTGCCAGTTGTCAAGTATGCCAAGTTTATTATACAGTGTGACAATTATTTAAGTATAAGAAAAAACAACGTAAATTACTTACAAACTCCGGCGTGCTTACACTTAATTCAACACGTAAACGTCACTAGAGATATTCAGATTTGTTATGACATATTCAATATGCCTGCCATCATTGGCGGTGATGTGGCGCAGACGAATAGCGAAATTCTGCATGGCCTACTGAAGTATCGGAACATCGATGCTGTCGATGACCTCTCAAATGGCTGTTTTCAGCTCAGCAATGGTTCGGGGTTATTTCTGTACACATTGTCTTTAATACAGCCCCACAAAAAGGAGTCGCATGTGTTCAGATCCGGAGAATGTGGCGGCCAATCGAGGCCCATGCCAGTGGGCTCTGAGTGCCCCAGAGCCAGAATGCAGTCCCCAAAGTGCTCCTGCAGGACATCAAACACTCTCCTGTTTCGACGGGGCCGAGTTGCGTCTTGTGTGAATCACAACTTCTCGAAACAAACGTTACTTTGGATAATGGGGATGAAATCATCTTCCAAAACCTTCACGTACCGTTCGGTAGTCACCATGCCATCAAGAAATGTTGCACCGATTAACCCGTGACTGGATACTGCACACCACACAGTCACTCGTTGAGGGTGAAGAGACTTCTCGATCGCGAAATGCAGATTCTCATTCCCCCAAATGCTCCTATTTCACTTACTGACAAACCCATCGAAATGAAAGTGGGCTTCGTCGCTAAACCAAACAATCATGGAATACTAATTCCAGTCATACCCCTTGGCCAACCGCGCAGTTTGAACGTCCTAACGCAAACGGTTTAGAAGTGATGACGATTTTATTTCATATAGTTCAATAATTGCCACCCTTCACACTTTCATAGTCGTTTATTGGTATGCTCAGTACGGTGTTGTTTTTCCTTAATTGTGGCGAAATATATTGCAGCAAGACAAAGGATGTCTCTTCGTACTAGCTAGTTAAACCATTCCTCTTTTTCAATATTTAGCTCTTTCAAAAGATTAAACTGCGAAGGCGTTACGCGTTTTAGAAGCTACACTTTTGTTCATTTTCTCCGTAGTGATTTGTTCTTTTTATAACTTCCGAAATAATCGCACTAGGCGGAATAATTATCTTACAAGCGAATTTAATTGATTTGACCATGACCGGGAAGTACTCTGCACTTGGTTCAGGTCTATGCGAAAGCCGCATGCGGTTGTAAGGTGTGAATACGAATTGAATGCTGAAGACGGTCGTTGAGAACGTGGTCTGCACAGACGAAGCTGAACGTTAATCGCCTCTTGACACATGACTTCCTGGTAGGTGTCTGTGTTTGTCAGTGGCGAGCGCTGTTGAGTTACGTCTGGTCCTCACCAGAACACGGAGGTTAACGATCGCATAATTTCAGTTATTCTTCATTACAGCAGTTCTAACGACGACTATTATAGCAAATGAAATCGCTTCTAGTCCTAATTCAACAACTGCTGACGGCAATATTACGAAGGTAAGATGAAAATTATTGCTCTGGATTGAGGATAACATTGATATTATTGAAATAATGTGTTTGTTTCGTATTCAATCAAAAAAAAGTTCAAATTGCTTTAAGCACTATGGGACTTAACTTCTGAGGTCATCTGTGTCCTAGACTACTTAAACCTAACAAACCTAAGGTCATCACACACATCCATGCCCGAGGCAGGATTCGAACCTGCGACAGTAGCAGGAGCGCGGTTCCGGACTGATGCGCCTAGAACCGCTCGGCCACACCGGCCGGCCGTATTTAATCAAACTGCCCAGTACGCGAATGAGTCGTCAACATAACATTCTGAGTAATTGTTGTATAAAGCCTTAATAGAATATTCTTGTTCTGTTATTTTATAGCGAAGAGTAAAATAGGATATTGTACTGTCAAAAGATCCATGTTTACGTTATTTATCGTCAGAGGAAATTAATTCAGAGTTGGTGCAGGTTTATAACGAACCTGCTCTTCCATCTTCAATTGTTGGCAAGTGTATTAGTGAACTAAAGCGTACTGCAGCTCTCTGAGTGATGATCCAGCTAGAGGATGTCTCGAAACTGCAATTGCAGATAAAAACACAACACTATCGTATTAAACGTGCATGGAACTGAAGATGCCATAGTCACGGCAGAAGGGAGAATTAACGATAAGAAAGTAATTAAGAGCTGCTTGTGGCGAATGGTAACAGAAACGAAAAGCTAAAACCGTTTTTTGGGCGATATCTGGACGTTTACGAGAAAAATGTAAAAGACTTTTGGCTCCGATTTGTTACTGTGGCTGACACGTTGACCCACCACTTCACGACAGAAACGAAACACCAGTAAATGAGTGGGCGCTAGCCACAGGTCCACCAACAAAACCGGACAGGTCGTTCCCAGCGGCTGGGAAGGTTATGTTCACTGTTTTCCGTGAAATGAAGTGCACAATTCTCAACGACTTCCTCGCAAATGTTAAACCGAAACTGATGGGTACTACGCAAGTCCTCTCATCCCAAAGCAGGGTAAAAGTAAGTGGGGAGATTTCCGGATTGCAAAAGAAAAATAATGATCTTTTATTAGATCACTGGCAGAAGATTTTGGTACTAAGAAAGTTGAGTGATTTGAAACAACAGTTGTTGCAACATTCACAGTAGTTCTGTAGCTAAGAAAATCTTAGTGGTTATTTAAAGGTTCTTATGTCAAAAAAGTGCTCGTTGGACATTAATTACAATGTCTTGCCTTTCTAACCGCAGCCATTCGTATAAATAGGGGCTCATTTCGGGGTTCTAGGATGTGAATTTAAGACCATCGACCGAATTCACGTGATCACCCCGTAATTAAACAGAATTAACGCTTTACAAACATAACTGTGTTTATATATGATAAACAGTAAAATTGTTGATGAGCTTCTGACACCTATCGTTCTTCTTATATCTACTAACGACTGTGCTTTTGCTCATAGCAGCTGAAAATTGGTTTTTCTCCTGCACCGGTATTTTCTCAGTTATTCGCAACACTTTAATCTATTCTTTTAACACAGATGTTCCGTATATACATATAAATATCTGCCTGCTGTCCCGTCTAAGTGACTTTTCTTCTACTACTTTGCACTCACCCCCCCCCCCCCTCCCCCACCCGACGCTCGCTCACTCTCTCTCTCTCTCTCTCTCTCTCTCTCTCTCTCTCTGTGTGTGTGTGTGTGTGTGTGTGTGTGTGTGTGTGTGTGTGTGTGTGCGTGTGTGTCCATGCGATCATTGGTAGAAGACGGAGATAGTGTGTGTGTGTGTATGTGTCCATGCGATCATTGGTAGAAGACGGAGATAGAAGAACAGCCCTATGGCAACATTTCATGATCCACTGGCGGAGTTCTACTGTACAATATTTTTAGAAAGTTTGCTCGTATTTTTTTTTTAGTGTGGCGTCTTAACTTGCACATTTGGAGACTCCCTTTTCGCTTTCGATTCTACGAAGCCTCTCGAGAATCCCTTCAGAGGATTTTCGGTTATTCCTTCCCTGAAGTCTGATTTTATAAGAGATAAGAACATAAACGCTGACTTTGTCTCTGCTGTCAAAGGCGTAACGTAAGAAGTTGTAAAGCTTTTATATTATGCAGTAACGTGGGATAGGAGAGTTTTTTTAGAGAGGTTCTGGGAAAATGGAGTGTACTTGTAAAGAAAATCACATACAAGGCGGTAGAGCTACCAGTTCTAGAAGGTTTGTAGTTTTTACTTAGTAGGCGTCACAACAGAAACGCTACGCTAGAATCGTAATAGATCGGTATAGCTCACACGAAACAGTAACAGAAATGCTCGCGAAACTTAAATGTGATTCCTTGGAAGAAAGATAACATAGTGAAATCTGGTTGTTTCCGTGCAACCATTTATTGCGAACATTGTGTAGCTCGCGCAGATAACATGAAAATACGATACTTAGAAGGGGAGGCCGCCAATTGCGAAATTCAGATTCGATTCATACTGCGCATAATAAAAGTTCATGGCCAGAGGTGCAAAGCACCAAGATGCGCTTCTCAGCCGTTGTCGAGAAAATCGACAGTTAAAAGAAACCGTTGTGGTGAAATACTCTCTACGATTAATAATTCTCTACAGCGTCGTGGCGCAGCGATAAGCGCTCGGGTTCGTAATCCGAAGGTCGCCGGATCGAACCTCGCGCTATGCAACCCTTTTTTTTAGTATTTGTTTTTTTTTTAATTCATATATATATATATATATATATATATATATATATATATATATATATATATATATATATATAATTCCCGGCAATCAGTTGCAACAATTATGCATATAATAAGTTGTTGAAAGTCGTTTGTCGTGGAAAAACTGGCGACTTCGAACATCATTATGTTTTCCGCAAACAGAGTTGTATTTCACAAATGTTATTAATTGTCTTCATAATGTTAACCACGTATAGTTAACGGAAGACGTAGAAACGATATTCCGAAACGAATACGTATAGCGTAAGTGAAACGTTCGAATTAGAATAGAGACCCCACGAACACAAATTTGCTGTGGCAGGTATGAAATATAAACTCCGTTACTCCCTCGTTACACTTGAATGACCGATGTTGAATGGGCCGAAACGAGCCGCCGCATAACAGCGTAGTTGCCTGCTAACTTCGAAAGAAGGTAGATGCGGTCCCTAGCGCAACTTATAACATTGTCGAAAATCAGTGCGGACGTGAGAGCTTTGGTACACCCTGTTAAAAAAAACGGAAAAATGGAGGCGGTACAATTGGAGAGCGATCCGCCTTCACCAACATGCATAAGCAATTCATTAATACTATATATATATATATATATATATATATATATATATATATATATATATATATATATATATATAAACTATTAATGAATATATATATATAAACTATTAATGAATTGCTTATGCATGTTGGTGAAGGCGGATCGCTCTCCAATTGTACCGCCTCCATTTTTCCGTTTTTTTTAACAGGGTGTACCAAAGCTCTCACGTCCGCACTGATTTTCGACAATGTTATAAGTTGCGCTAGGGACCGCATCTACCTTCTTTCGAAGTTAGCAGGCAACTACGCTGTTATGCGGCGGCTCGTTTCGGCCCATTCAACATCGGTCATTCAAGTGTAACGAGCGAGTAACGGAGTTTATATTTCATACCTGCCACAGCAAATTTGTGTTCGTGGGGTCTCTATTCTAATTCGAACGTTTCACTTACGCTATACGTATTCGTTTCGGAATATCGTTTCTACGTCTTCCGTTAACTATATATTTGAATTACAAAAAACTAATAATAATAAAAAATTGCATGGCGCGAGATTCGATCCGGCGACCTTCGGATTACGAACCCGAGCGCTTACCGCTGCGCCACGACGCTGTAGAACGTTATTAATCGTCGAGAGTATTTCACTGCATGGCGCGAGATTCGATCCGGCGACCTTCGGATTACGAACCCGAGCGCTTACCGCTGCGCCACGACGCTGTAGAACATTATTAATCGTCGAGAGTATTTCACCGCAACGGTATCTTTTAACGATTTTCTCGACAACGGCTGAGAAGTGCATCTTGTTGCTTTGCCACATTGCACCTCTGGCCATGAGCTTTTATTATGCACAGTATGAATCGAATCTGAATTTCACAATTGGCGGCCTCCCCTTGTTAGATTAGAGTACATACAGACGTATATAGACATTTCTCCCTCCCTCCTGGACGGAACAGGAGGGAAAAATCGTTAAGATTGGTACCAAGTACCCTCTTTCTTGCACGGTACAGTCTATCGCCGAGTATATGAATGTAAACAGAGATACTTGCAGTTCTTCACTCGCGAAAGGCCAGTCTTGAAATCGTATCAAGAGTTATGGAGCACCTTTCTAACAAAAATATCATTAAACGTGGTCAGTGTATCGACGAATTATCGAGACCGATTAAGAGTGAAGCTCGAATTATATTTGAATTTTGTGCGAAACTGGCATTTGATCGGATGAAAAAAAGTGCAAGCGTATCCTAGTTGCTTACTGTAGGTGAGCGACGCTTTCGTATTATTGTTCTCTTCTCAGTCGCGCCTTTTCTTGGCAGCTGCCTACCTCGTAAAACCTCTGCAGATGGTCTCAGCTGTAGGAAACAGATCAGTTCTCTTCCAGACGACTTTCGTGAAAATGTGGCATACTTGTCCCCACACTCACCGAGTACCGCCCATCAACGCCTTCGACGAACTGTTGTACGGTTATGGGCTGAGACTGTGTAAACATCGAACGGGATTTAATAAATACCAGCGTCATAGCAGTGCAACTCTGCAAAGTAACTCGCATTGCTCACTCGACTGGAGGCTAACTGTAAAATCTCCAGTGTTGTACGAGAGGCTGCGTGGCCGGACGGAGCAGTAGGTTCGATGCGAGGCAGTGGGTGGGGACCCACGGCGGCGGCGTCTGTCCCCCGATGTTATCCAGCGTGTTGGCTGTCCGGGACCGGTACAGTCGCTGCCCGCGCTACTGGGTCCCTGCGCGAGTACCGCCCGCCACGTGGCTCACCTCCCACGCGTCTCTACACGTGCACTTACACCTGAGCTCCGCAAGGAACCTTACGGTGTGTAAGCGACTGTGCACGGTCTTCTGTACCATTTGTGAATGAGCACAGGTATTCTTTCTCGTACCCGACAGTGGTTCATACTCCCGGACGAGCCGCAGAGTCGATTGTTAATGAATTAATTAATTTACTATTTTCTTTTAGCCTGTCATCTATATAAAAGAACATACAGACCGTCGCACATAAGTCGTTATGAATAAAGCACATCATAGAACCCCAGAACCCAAATTACCTGGTTCAAAGAAGTCAAAGCAGACTTAGAGGAGATGGGTATAGGAGAAGATGATATAACCAACAGAGACTTAATGAGAGACAAAATTCAACATTTTGAAGGATTTGAAGTGAAGAAGAGAAGAACTGGAGGAACAGTGTGGACAGAAGACCGAAGGGAGCAGCACAGAGAGAGGATGAAGACATATTGGCAGAAGAGAAAAGAGGAGGAGCGCAATAGGAGAAATGTACATTGAAAAATAGTTGTTTAACGCGGTCCCTAGACGGCCAAAATCGGAATAAAAAAAAAAAAGCACATCATATTGTAACGTAATTTCAAATTCGTTAGTAATAATTGAACATTAAGCTATTTAGGGGGGAGATGGGAACGTAGAACATCTAAATTAAGAGAAAAAAAAGAAAAATAATAACTAAAAAGAAAGTCGACATATTACCATCTGGCCAACTGTCGCGCAGACGTTTGTTCAACTGGAACCCATAAGGCACACGTTACAGTTGTATTACACTGTGCAGCATAGGTAGATCTCAAAATTTGTAATTTGTCATTCTGTACTACACTCTATGAGCCACTCCAAATCCTTGAATGCCATCCACTTCTCCTTGCTTTTCGAATCCGCTTATCCACCAGTACAAGATCCTTTATCCGTTCATCCCTTTTCCACACCCCCTCACTCACACTGAACACCTCCGTATCGAAGCGCAGTCTGAGGTTCTGCGGCCGGCAAGTAGACGCTGTACCTCGCGATTCCATAGACGGCGCAGTCCGAGAGCATAGCGGTCAAGCCCTCTGTCTGACAAGTTCTGACCCTGATTCAGCGAATAGCTCCTGCATATTTATTTCTCCTATACCCAGGCAATAATTGTAGGATGAACCTCCTACAGTTTCAGTCTCTATGGCTTTTATCTTACCATCTATGTCCCTCCTACCTAGTTAAACAGTGCACTAAGATATCTCAGACTAACGCTTGATCTTGGACCAACACGGAAATCCCACCTAAAACTTTCCAACAGAAAGCTCACAGTACCTTCAGCTACTATAACAGCTACATCTACATCTACATCTACAGCTATACTCCGCAAGCCACCTGACGGTGTGTGGCGAAGGGTACCTTAGTACCTCTATCGGTTCTACCTTCTATTCCAGTCTCGGATTGTTTGTGGAAAGAAAGATTGTCGGTATGCCTCTGTGTGGCTCTAATCTCTCTGATTTTATCCTCATGGTCTCTTCGCGAGATATACGTAGGAGGGAGCAATATACTGCTTGACTCCTCGGTGAAGGTATGTTCTCGAAATTTCAACAAAAGCCCGTACCGAGCTACTGAGCGTCTCTCCTGCAGAGTCTTCCACTGGAGTTTATCTGTCATCTCCGTAACGCTTTCGCGATTACTAAATGATCATGTAACGAAGCGCGCTGCTCTCCGTCGGATCTTCTCTATCTCTTCTATCAATCCTATCTGGTACGGATCCCACACCGGTGAGCAGTGTTCAAGCAGTGGGCGAACAAGTGTACTGTAACGTACTTCCTTTATTTTCGGACTGCATATCCTTAGGATTCTTCCAATGAATCTCAGTCTGGCATCTGCTTTACCGACGATTAATTTTATATGGTAATTCCATTTTAAACCACTCCTTATGCCTACTCCCAGATAATTTATGGAATTAGCTTCTTCCAGATGCTCACCTGCCGTATTGTAGCTAAATGATAAAGGATCTTTCTTTCTGTGTATTCGCAGCACATTGCACTTGTCTACATTGAGATTCAATTGCCATTCCCTGCACCATGGGTCTATTCGTTGCAGATCTTCCTACATTTCAGTACAACTTTCCAGTGTTACAACCTCTCCATATACTACAGCATCATCTGCAAAAGGCTAACTGGTCGAACATGGGGACTGGATCCTCCACACCTTGAAAGCCTTGAACCGATGTATCCTCACCTACGCAAATGTCGTCTGGATATTGCCCCATCAACGCTCTATCAATCCCTCCAAATCTTAAACGCCACACGCTCCGCCTTGCTTTCGGAGTTCGCTTATCCGCCTCTACAAAAACCCCTTACACGCTCATCTCTCTTTCCCCACCTCCTCGCCCACACCGAACTCCTCTGTATATTCCATACTTCCCTTAGACTCGAGTCCCCCCATTGTTTCCCCCGTACTCACAAATCCTACTGCCCGCCTCTGTTACCACATCCGACCCACTCTACACTTACACTGTCCTCCCAGCGAACTTTTAACGGACTCCCACTACTTCTGAAGTGGGGCGGAGCGTGTTATGTCTAATGGGAGGGTTTAGATTTAACACCCTCCTCCCAACTTCAGGGCTGACCTCTTTCTCGATCCCACTCTACATATACGTCCCCCATCCTACTCATCTGTATCCTGGATCTCACATCATTAATGAAAATCGTCGCTTTATGCATATAGTTCACACGGTGTTTTCTTTATCGGCAGTCTACATCTACATCCATACTCCGCAAGCCACCTGACGGTGTGTGGCAGAGGGTACCTTGAGTACCTCTATCGGTTCTCCCTTCTATTCCAGTCCTGTATTATTCGTGGAAAGAAAGATTGGCGATATTCCTCTGTGTGGGCTCTAATCTCTCTGATTTTATCCTCATGGTCTCTTCGCGAGATATACGTAGGACGGAGCAACATACTGCTTGACTCCTCGGTGAAGGTATGTTCTCGAAACTTCATTCACTGAGTACTGGTCTTTTACGCTCTCGGTGACCTTGTTGTCTTTTGAACTCTGTTTCTAGCAGCGGTTCATTGTTTGAACTTTACCGACCACTCGGGAGTCTCGTTTGCTCCGTCAATCACCGCTCCACTGCGTGACGAGTCGTACTGAACTTTTACTACCGACGCCGATACTATAGACCACTGCATTCTTATACAGACTTGTTCTGAAGTTACCGTCTTACTTCCACGAGATGTTTGTGGGAAGATGTAATACATTGCTCCACTCTTCTTGCAGCGTGGACTCTGAATTTTAACAGAAATGCTTCCTGTGACGGAAAAGGATTCTCTCATACCGGCCACCACTAAGTCTAGTCGACAGTCTTCGTGCCACTATTGGCTGACTAAGGAATCCCCCACAAAATTCGCAGCTGTCCCTGGAATACACCCCTATATCCGCTATTAATCCTTCGCAGTAACGGCCCCTTGCTAACAAGCACTACACAACACGCTCCCGGACTAGTAAGGCCACATTTGTAGATGAATTACTCTTCTTTTCGATTCTTACAGTTAATTTCTTCTGCCTTCACTAAATGTAGTGTTATGGGGTCTTCCCACATTCAGTGGTTCCGTTCGCATATTCATCGATCCTTTGTGGATGCTGCTGTTTCTAGTGACTGATCTCGAATAGCGCATTCAACAGTAATGGGCTCTTCTGCGTATATTAACAGCCTGACAATTATTGAATTATGTCAAATAAAATCGTCATAACTTCTGCACGGTTTCAAAAATGGCTCTCAGCACTATGGGACTTAACATCTATGGTCATCAGTCCCCTAGAACTTAGAACTACTTAAACCTAAGTAACCTAAGGACAGCACTCAACACCCAGTCATCACGAGGCAGAGAAAATCCCTGACCCCGCCGGGAATCGAACCCGGGAACCCGGGCGTGGGAAGCGAGAACGCTACCGCACGACCACGAGATGCGGGCTCTGCACGGTTTACGTCAAGACGTTCAAACTACACAGTTGGCCGCCGTAAATGATTGGGATTCGTATGCAGATGCGTGGTTTAATTTAGGGACGAAGCCCACTTTCATTTGGATGGGTTTCTTCAACAACCGCAGTTGGCGCATTTGGGGGACAGAGAATACGCATTTCGCGATCGAGAAGCCCTTTCACTCTCAACGGGTGACTGTGTGGTGTGCAATTTGCAATCACGGAATAATCGGTGCTATAGTCCTTCATGGCACGGTACGTCAATGTTTCAGAAGGTGGTTTCATTCCCATTAGCCAAAGTAACCCTGATTTCCACAAGATGTGGTTCATGCAAGACGGAGCTCGACCCTCTCGAAGCAGGATAGTGTTTGAGGCCCTGGAGGAGGACACTGGGGCCGACATTATGGCTCTGGGGTACCCAGAAGCCACTGGCATGGCCCTCGATTGGCCGCCATATGCTCCGGAACTGAACACATGCGTGTCCTTTTTGTGGAGCTATATTGAAGAGAAGGTGTACAACAATAACCCCAAAACCATTGCTTTGGTGACAACAGCCATTCAGGAGGTCATCGACAGAATCGATAGTCCACACGTCAGGGGGTCATGCAGAATATCGCTATTCGTCTGCGCCACATCATCGCCAATGATTTGAGGCATATCGAACATGTCGTCACCTAAATCCGAATATCTGTAGTGACGTTTACTTTTTGAATGAAGTGTGTGCATGCCGTGGTTTCTCACTATTTTACGCTTTTTTTCACAACGTTGAATAATTGTCATCTTGTGGTGGTGGTGGTGGTTAGTGTTTAACGTCCCGTCGACAACGAGGTCATTAGAGACGGAGCGCAAGCTCGGGTTAGGGAAGGATTGGGAAGGAAATCGGCCGTGCCCTTTCAAAGGAACCATCTCGGCATTCGCCTGAAAAGATTTAGGGAAATCACGGAAAACCTAAATCAGGATGGCCGGAGACGGGATTGAACCGTCGTCCTCCCGAATGCGAGTCCAGTGTGCTAACCACTGCGCCACCTCGCTCGGTGTCGTCTTGTATACAGGGTGAGTCACCTAACGTTACCGCTAGATGTATTTCGTAAACCACATCAAATACTGACGAATCGATTGCACAGACCGAACGTGAGGAGAGGGGCTAGTGTAATTGGTTAATACAAACCATAAAAAAATGCACGGAAGTATGTTTTTTAACACAAACCTACGTTTTTTTAAATGCAACCCCGTTAGTTTTGTTAGCACATCTGAAAATATAAACAAATACGCAATCAGTGCCGTTTGTTGCATTGTAAAATGTTAATTACATCCGGAGATACTGTAGCCAAAGTTGACGCTTGAGTACCACTCTTCCGCTGTTCGGTCGTGTGTATCGGAGAGCACCGAATTACGTAGGGATCCAAAGGGAACGGTGATGGACCTTAGGTACAGAAGAGACTGGAACAGCACGTTGCGTCCACTTGCTAACACCTTTTTATTGGTCTTTTTCACTGACGCACATGTACATTACCATGAGAGGTGAGGTACACGTTCGACGGGCGTTTCATAGGACATAGAGAACACATAAATTGGCCAGCCCGTTCTCCTGATCTTACACCTCTGGACTTCTTTCTGTGGGGTACGTTAAAGGAGAATGTGTACCGTGATGTGCCTACAACCCCAGAGGATATGAAACAACGTATTGTGGCAGCCTGCGGCGACATTACACCAGATGTACTGCGGCGTGTACGACATTCACTACGACAGAGATTGCAGTTGTGTGCAGCAAATGATGGCCACCACATTGAACATCTATTGGCCTGACATGTCGGGACACACTCTATTCCACTCCGTAATTGAAAACGGAAACCACATGTGTACGTGTACCTCACCCCTTATGGTAATGCACATGTGCGTCCGTGAAAAAGACCAATAAAAAGGTGTTAGCATGTGGACGTAATGTGCTGTTCCAGTCTCTTCTGTACCTAAGGTCCATTACCGTTCCCTTTGGATCCCTACGTAATTCGGTGCTCTCCGATACACAAAATCGAACAGCGGAGGAGTGGTACTCAAGCGTCAACTTTAGGTTACAATATATCCGGATGTAATTAACATTTTACAATGCAACAAACGGCACTGATTGCGTATTTGTTTATATGTTCAGATGTGCTAACAAAACTAACGGGGTTGCATTTAAAAAAACGTAGGTTTCTGTTAAAAAACATACTTCCGTGCATTTTTTTATGGTTTTTATTAACCAATTACACTAGCCCCTCTCCTCACGTTCGGTCTGTGCAATCGATTCGTCAGTATTTGATGTGGTATACGAAATACATACAGCGGTAACGTTAGGTGACTCACCCTGTATATATCAATATTAAATTTGATGTGGGATAGGTAACAGAAAACTCATACTCGAGGCATGTGATGTAAGGTGGATTGCCTGTCATAAAGTGCATGAGATGTTTTCCGGGCCAGTTCTGTTTTGCTCACCCTGTACTTACACTGTGCAACACGAGAACAAGTTTTTGATTACTGTAACGCTGTCTGCGAATGATATCTACCTCTATCAGTTTCCAAGTAAAGAAATGTTACTCCGTGGTGATTGTGCTTTACTTCTCAATGTTTTGTCATAATTGTAGACATTTATGGTAGACGAACCTCTTGCCTTTATTCGAGAAAATGGGATTCGTAGACTGGATTGTAGACAGGAGTGTTATCAGTGCCGGTGCAAGCGGCATGCGCTGGTGGCGGCGGTATCGGCCCTTGCTCGTGGGACCGCAGCGCGACATTAGCATGGCATTAGCATGGCTGCGCCTCGTGTAATTGGTGCTCTGGCGATCCGGCGCTGTCGCCGTGGCAGATTACACGGCCCACTGAGCGGAATGAAGCGGTCGCAGCCAGCTGCACGCGCCCCCAGGTCTCGGCCGATTGCCGGGGGCGCCGTAATGACTGACTGTCGTGGTGGGGCTGCAGAGACGTAGCGTTGTCCTGTGAACCGCCCTCTGCCGCCGCGCTGCTCGCCTCAAGGAAAACGTGCGGCTCTGCCACCAAACGAATGTAAAATTAGAGAGATTAGAGCGCGCACGGAGGCTTTCAGACAGTCGTTCTTCCCGCGAACCATACGCGACTGGAACAGGAAAGGGAGGTAATGACAGTGGCACGTAAAGTGCCCTCCGCCACACACCGTTGGGTGGCTTGCGGAGTATCAATGTAGATGTAGATGAAACTTCCAGCGACCTCTTGAGTAGTGTGGTGTCACCGCCAGACACCACACTTGCTAGGTGGTAGCCTTTAAATCGGCCGCGGTCCATTAGTATACGTCGGACCCGCGTGTCGCCACTGTCAGTGATAGCAGACCGAGCGCCACCACACGGCAGGTCTAGAGAGACGTACTGGCACTCGCCCCAGTTGTACAGCCGACGTTCATAGCAATGGTTCACTGACAACTACACTCTCATTTGCCGAGACGATAGTTAGCATAGCCTTCAGCTACATTTGCTACGACCTAGCAAGGCGCCGTACTCAATTGATAATTAATATTATGAAGCATGTACCGTAACGAGAGATGTTCTACAATTGTGGATTAAAGTTAAGTATTACATCATCTACGTACTTTATTTACAATTCTCAAGATATTGTCCTGTTCCAGACCTCACGCCAGTCAGCGTGTAATTAAACGCGTGCATTTCGGCCGCCTCTAGAAACACAGTGCTGGCTCTTATGCCAACACTACAAGTAGTCTACTCGCTGAATCCTTCTCCTGATCGTCACGTGCTTTTGTCGTTTACCTATACTGTGAGACGCGGTGTGCAGAGATCTATTTCCACTGGTCGTCAGTGCAACGCCACGTCATGACGTGTCATCGATCTTCCGAATGGCTATTCGTCCCCTCCAGACGGAAAACCAATGTCACGTCTTGTAACGCTGCCCAAAACTGACTCAAGCCTAAAGGTCATTGAGTCCCTGCGTAAGGGAAGTACATCATAATGAGGATGAGCTGATAGCGCTACGCGGGCCTTGGTGGCCGAGCGGTTCTAGGCGCTTCAGTGCGTAACCGCGCGACTGTTACGGTCGCAGATTCGAATCCAGGCTCGGGCATGGATGTGTGTGATGTCCTTAGGTTAGTTAGGTTTAAGTAGTTCTAAGTTCTAGGGGACTGATGACCTCAGATGTTGAGTCCCACAGCGCTTAGAGGCATTTGAAACATTTGATAGCGCTACATTGCCACTCTTAAGCTGAGAACATACCTAAAAAATACAAGTTCTCTAAAAAATCTAAAAAAAGTGAGTAAAATGATGGTTGTGTAGGCCGAAGATTTAAAATACAATAAAATTCAACATGGCTCTTTACTTGACTGTACTAACCTTTAGGACATGAACGGTTAATGAAGAGGGTTGTTGAACTAGCGGGTTTTGTAAAGGACGTGGGATTCAAAAGAGGGGATGCAGGATCCTAAACGAAGCTTTTGGAAGGGGAGGGAGGAAAGCAGTCGGAAGAGAAGACCTTGAATGGAGGTTGAGAATTGGAGATGAAGTAATAGGGTTCAGGTGTGTGGAAAGTATAGGAAAATCGGAAGGGGTTAAATGTGGGAGAGGCAACAATTGACTTCATACACGATTCGAGGATGGGCAGGTAGATTGGAGAGTGCGTGGCATTAGAATATATGGAGGGGGTGGCGAAATTGTGGTGCTACCAGAATCCATGCGATATTGGGGCTCTGTAGATGTGGAATATGGTGGAACGCTGTAATTCCCATGTCGGCCTGTCAGGAGTTTGTCTACTATAGAATTTTACTGTGTGGTTAGTCAGGGGAATTTCCTTGTTTATTTGCGGCCAGGGTGAAGAACTATAAATGGCAGCAACTGGGTGGCCAAAGTAAAATTCACAATGAATGTGCTCATAGCCAAACACCACATGGAATTCATAGGAGAAAGAGAACGTCTTACCAGTGCTGTCTTGTGCAACGCCAGTATTTATTTGCTCCTGAAAATACAAGATGGCTGGCCAAGTATACATGTAGATGTACAAGTAGATATTTGATTTATTAGTATTGGAAATTGAGTGTCTTAATGACAGTGTTGTTTACATGCCTCTCTACGTAGATCCAATAAGTACAGGGCTATTACAAATGATTGAAGCGATTTCATAAATTCACTGTAGCTCCATTCATTCACATATGGTCACGACACACTACAGATACGTAGAAAAACTCATAAAGTTTTGTTTGGCTGAAGCCGCACTTCAGGTTTCTGCCGCCAGACAAAATGGCGACAGGAGCCGAGAAAGCGTATGTCGTGCTTGAAATGCACTCACATCAGTCAGTCATAACAGTGCAACGACACTTCAGGACGAAGTTCAACAAAGATTCACCAACTGCTAACTCCATTCGGCGATGGTATGCGCAGTTTAAAGCTTCTGGATGCCTCTGTAAGGGAAAATCAACGGGTCGGCCTGCAGTGAGCGAAGAAACGGTTGAACGCGTGCGGGCAAGTTTCACGTGTAGCCCGCGGAAGTCTACGAATAAAGCAAGCAGGGAGCTAAACGTACCACAGCCGACGGTTTGGAAAATCTTACGGAAAAGGGTAAAGCAGAAGCCTTACCGTTTACAATTGCTACAAGCCCTTTGAATTTTCGGCGCAGTTGCAACAGCTCATGGAAGAGGATGCGTTCAGTGCGAAACTTGTTTTCAGTGATGAAGCAACATTTTTTCTTAATGGTGAAGTGAACAGACACAATGTACGAATCTGGGCGGTAGAGAATCCTCACGCATTCGTGCAGCAAATTCGCAATTCACCAAAAGTTAACGTGTTTTGTGCAATCTCGCGGTTTAAAGTTTACGGCCCCTTTTTCTTCTGCGAAAAAAAAGTTACAGGACACGTGTATCTGGACATGCTGGAAAATTGGATCATGCCACAACTGGAGACCGACAGCGCCGACTTCATCTTTCAACAGGATGGTGCTCCACCGCACTTCCATCACGATGTTCGACATTTCTTAAACAGGAGATTGGAAAACCGATGGATCGGTCGTGGTGGAGATCATGATCAGCAATTCATGTCATGGCCTCCACGCTCTCCCGACTTAACCCCAAGCGATTTCTTTCTGTGGGGTTATGTGAAAGATTCAGTGTTTAAACCTCCTCTACCAAGAAACGTGCCAGAACTGCGAGCTCACATCAACGATGCTTTCGAACTCATTGATGGGGACATGCTGCGCCGAGTGTGGGAGGAACTTGATTATCGGCTTGATGTCTGCCGAATCACTAAAGGGGCACATATCGAACATTTGTGAATGCCTAAAAAAACTTTTTGAGTTTTTGTATGTGTGTGCAAAGCATTGTGAAAATATCTCAAATAATAAAGTTATTGTAGAGCTGTGAAATCGCTTCAGTCATTTGTAATAACCCTGTAGCTAAAATTTGTGACTGCTGTACCGAGGCTTAACGCCTACAGTATCGGCAACCAACATTACATCAGTGCTTCGAAAATGCCTAACACACAGAGGACAATTTTCTGAAAGACCGGCAGCCTCGCTCCGACTGTCCACCAGGAGGCAACGCAAGCGCCATCAGAGGCGGGCGTATTCTCTTCAGCAAGACACGTGATCGAAAAAGAGCCAGCTGTATCCTAGCGCAGTGGTATTTAGGCCGGCGCTCATAGCAGACCAGTTCGCTCTGAGTAAGTTCTCCCGGACGGTGCACCAATTCTGTAAGCATTCCATCCATTAGGAGTTGGGTAAGTCACACTGATCAGTGCGGTACGTTATTCTTGCTGGGCATCACTTGCAGGTTCACAGCTACTTATAAGCTTACGCCTAGAGACTTGGGGCGGGAACTACAGTTTGCAAACTATGCACTACAGGAAGACTCTGCCTTAACGCGCCTGTTTTAATATCAACGATACGTCAGTACTTGTTACTTATTGTAAACGGGAGACAAGTGCTGATATTAGTAAGGTTAAATCTTGGCCAGATTTGGAGACACAATGTAAATGTAAGAATAAGTTGTTTCAAGGTGTTAATCCTTTTTATATTGGTTTGGAAATTGCTGGCGATGAACCAGCTAAGAATGATGTTGTTCAGAGTGAGGTGAAATATGTGACGTTTGTTGTACGAAACAGAGTGTACATGACGTTCTGTAAAAGAAAGGGCACAGTTACATTCTAAATAAAGTTTATTGTTTACAGCTAATGTCTGCGTTGGAATTTTTTTATGGAAACTGGGACCATATCAGGAACTATCCAGACGACCTTCGCCTCGCCTTCCTTGTTCCTACGACACAGCAACGAATCGACTAATTGGCTTTAACATTTTATGGAAATACGATAAACTACTCAGCTGCTGTTATTGTTTTAGAGGAACTCTGGTTTTATAAACCTGATCTACAACAATTAATTAATCAATTTCGAGAATCTTACAGAGAGTTTGTGTTTATGCCGAATGGTGTGAGATGCGCACATCGGTACTACGATTTTAGGCAGGGTAGATACAGAGCATTGCGGTACAATTATTAGAACCTCAATAGTAAGTCACAGAGTCCTTCTCAGACACACAGCCGTAGGCCATCCTAGAAAATGGCCTCACGTCCAGTGAGGTCTCCAAGTCAGGGTAGACAAAAATATAGGCCTGTGCACAAGTTGGATAAAGAAAAAGAGAGGTGGCAGTGTAAATGTGAGTATGACTTTTGTTTGCACTTTAGGTGGCAATTATTGGCGAGGCTTTATTATGTGTTGGACATTTCAGGATGGCGTACAACTTGCGTCCCGCTCTGGGATACACAAGAAGAGACTATGAGAATGCGGTGGCCGTGCGGTTCTAGGCGCTCCAGTCCGGAGCCGCGCTGTTGCTACGGTTGCAGGTTCGAACCCTGCCTCGGGCATGGGTGTGTGTGCTGTCCTTAGGTTAGTTAGGTTTAAGTAGTTCTAAGTTCTAGGAGACTGTTGACCTCAGATGTTAAATCCCATAGTCCTCAGAGCCATTTGATACGCCAATAGAGCATTCGAGTCTAAGTGAAAGCATTTTTATGAAGTGCGTTCAGGGCAAAAGGGGGTGCTGGATCTCAGTGACAACCCAGCGAATTATTATATGGAGATGGTATCTGCCCTTTCGGACATGTCCGAAAGAACAGATACCACCTTCATATACTTAAGGCTAACCGGACATTGACCTTCTTCTTCTTCCGTGCGGATGCACACACTTTGCCCGAACTCTTATGGGACTCGGTAAGATTTTCTGCCGCGAGTAATGAGTGTACTGTGCAGGTCTCTACGAATGTATTGTGTGGACATTAAGTTGGGGATGTGGGTCTCACGGGGAGGGTGCAAGGGATAAATCCCTGTAGTCGCACTATCCTCTGTGCCATCGGTGGCTCAGTTGGATAGAGCGTCTGCCACGTAACCAGGAGATCCTGGATTGGAGCCCCGGTCGGAACACATATTTTCACTGCCCCCATTGATTTACTGTCGGTAGCTTAGGGTCTTGATTTAATTATCATTTCATCCGATGAATTATCAGGGCACTTTTCTTCGCAGCGACTGTACGAAGTGATGAGAGCCATGCTGAAACACCAATTGTTTGCCCAGCTAGTAGAAACAGGCCTGCTATTGCAGACACAGCTCTCATGGAGGATGCAACACGTTCAGACGCTTGCAACATTGTGTTTGATTCGTAAACATGCCCTCCACATAATGTCAAACAGATTTACAGAACGATATGAATGTGGCCGTTCTCTTTCGCCCGAGTCCCCGGACTGGATGATTATTTCTTTTCGAGCTTCGTCGAATATAGGACGTACCACAAGATATCCGAAAATGCAGTACAACTCAGGACCATAGTTGTGAAATGAAGGCGTGCAATTTATGAAGATCTGTGAGAGACAACATCAGAGCACTGGGGATGCTTCAATAGCTTTCGAGGCAAAATATGTGGAATGAGCGCCAATTATGATGCAATTTCGTGCTGCAGTGACTTCTGTGAATTCGGAACTGTTCTTGACAAGTCTAAATATGCAACTCATAAAACAAATCGAGTGTAATTTCGTTGAAAGTGGTGTTTGCCAGCTTTCAAGTCCCTGTTAGGTAAGCTGACGGCCAATCGTTTCAGACGACACTGCTGTGGCTGCTTTGACTGTGGCACAACGTAAACACGTCATACCGGGGCGGGTTTATCGTTGCTAACCAGCCACCATGTCGTTGTGCGGCGGGCATCGAAAGAGCACCTGGAGAAAACACGTTAGGACTCAAGGCGTGTAACTTATATAATAAAGAACAATAAGTTATAATAATTAGGATTAATGAGTTATATAATAAGCAATTAGCTCAACATCCAACTATGTTGAGGATGTTCGAAATGAAGCACAAGTTCATTTACAGAAAGACAGGAAGAAAACCAACTGTGGTTCGTTGTAAATAACCACTCAGAAATTCGTCTCAAGGAATGTTAGGAAACTGTGAAAAACCCAAATCTTCTTGACTTCCGCAAGTCGTTTGATACAGTTCCCCACAGCCGTTTAATAAACTAAGTAAGAGCACATGGACTATCAGACCAATTGTGTGATTGGATTGAAGAGTACCTAGATAACAGAACGCAATGGAGAGAAGCCTATCGAAGTAACAGTGAGTTCAGGTGTGCTGTAGGGGAGTGTCGTAGGACCGTTGCTCAAAAATGGTTCAAATGGCTCTGAGCACTATGCGACTCAACTACTGAGGTCATCAGTCGCCTAGAACTTAGAACTAATTAAACCTAACTAACCTAAGGACATCACACACATCCATGCCCGAGGCAGGATTCGAACCTGCGACCGTAGCGGTCACGCGGTTCCAGACTGAAGCGCCATTAACCGCACGGCCACACCGGCCGGCGGACAGTTGCTATTCACAATATATATAAATCACCTTGTGGATAACATCGGAAGTTCACTGAGGATTTTTGCGGCGGATGATGCTGTAGTATATCGATAGGTTGTAACAATGGAAAATTGTACTGAAATGCAGGAGGATCTGCAACGAATTGACGCCTGGTGCATGGAATGGCAATTGAATCTCAATGTAGACAAGTGCAATGTGCTGCGAATATACAGAAAGAAAGATTTAGCTACAATGTAGCAGGTCAGCGACAGGAAGCACTTAATTCCCTGCACCATACGTCAATTCGTTGCAGATCCTCCTGCATTTCAGTACAATTTTCCATTGTTACAACCTCTCGATACACTACAGCATCATCCGCCGCAAAAAGCCTCAGTGAACTTATCTGGGAGTAGGCATTAGGAGTGATTTAAAATGGAATGACCATATAAAATTAATCGTCGGTAAAGCAGATGCCAGACTGAGATTCATTGGAAGAGTCCTAAGGAAATTCAGTCCGAAAACAAAGGAAGTAGGTTACAGTACACTTGTTCGCCCACTGCTTGAAACTGCTCACCGGTGTGGGATCCGTACCAGGTAGGGTTGATAGAAGAGATAGAGAAGATCCAACGGAGAGCGGTGCGCTTCGTTACATGATCATTTAGTAATCGCGAAAGAGTTACGGTGATGATAGATAAACTCCAGTGGAAGAGTCTGCAAGAGAGACGCTCAGTAGCTCGGTACGGGCTTTTGTTGAAGTTTCGAGAACATACCTTCACCGAGGAGTCAAGCAGTATATTGCTCCCTCCTACGTATATCTCGCGAAGAGACCATGAGGATAAAATCAGAGAGATTAGAGCCGACACGGAGGCATCCGACAATCTTTCTTTCCACGAACAATACGAGACTGGAATAGAAGGGAGAACCGATAGAGGTACTCAAGGTACCCTCCGCCACACACCTTCAGGTGGCTTGCGGAGTATGGATGTAGATGTAAATCACAGAGGAAAGCAGTTCTGTGTCGTGTGTCGCCTCCACTGGTATCGTAAGACGTAGTAAATACGGCAGATTATTTGCATAAACCTCTCAGTGCTAATCGGGAGGTCATAATACTTCCGTCCAGTCTATAATGAGTACCTAAGAATATGATACAATATTTACGATCAGTGATTCTCGCTACACGCAATAAGTCTAGAGTTATTTGTACAGTAGTATTTGAGACACAGTTACGTTATGTCCGTGTTATTTTTGGAACAATAATACTATACGACTAAAACAGTAAAGTGGTTGCTACGTGAAGGAGACCTGTTTCAATAGAACCGGTACGACGTCGATCGCGTTTGCTGCAAAATGTTTAGTGATATACTGGGAAATTTGGAGATGTAAGTGGAAGTAATATCATTTGATTGGTTTCATAACTCACTAGTTGTTGATGTTTAATTGCATAATTGTCTGTCAAAAGATTATTGGAGGTAGCAGGGGTTCAAAATGGCTCTGCGCACTATGGGACTCAACATCTGAGGTCATCAGTCCCCTAGAACTTAGAACTACTTAAACCTAACTAACCTAAGGACATCACAACCATGTCCGAGTCAGGATTCGAACCTGCGACCGTAGCAGTCACGCGGTTCCGGACTGAAGTGCCTAGAACCGCACGGCCACCGCGGCCGGCTAGGAAGCAGTGGAATAATTGCTGACTCAGTGGGCCCTCGTCATGGTAAGCACAGTAAGTCACACATGTCATTCACGTCTCATCACACGCTAAGACCATTAAGTAATAAGGGTGGCGCATTGTCGGAAGAGAGTACGTGTTCGGGGAGTGCTGTAGACACAGTTCATCTGTGGTACGGATAACAGGTGCATCGCAACGTGCGTCTGAAATGTCGCGGTAACTGGATATGTACTCCAAAATTAAAGTACGCGGGACAGTACCAATCTTATGAGTAAAACGTTAAAATTGCACCAGAATCACCGTCAAATTCTGGTGTGATATGGACCAAATGCAATGTCCATCCAGCAATGATGAGACGGTGCCATCAATTTGGGCAATATCTCACAGACGTGGGTCACACTGCTCGAGAAGTCCACATCTTGCACCATGCGGTTTCCGGCATTTTCGAAAGATGAGACAGCTGTTCTTGTGTACCTCCGCGAGTGGATTTCTGCTTCTGGTATAAGCTTTCCACCATTGCTTACTCAGACTTGGGGACTGTGTTGAAAAATAGTGTCATGCATGTGTGTCGCTTTGTAATTTAGTGTAGCATTCACTAAAACACAAGATTTTCACGTTCATCAAAGGCTACTTGGCTTGCATTGATGACGCGTAACTTACTTTTCGCAGCTGCCTGTTATGCTACAGCATATGTCCTGTTGGCACGGAACTACACTCAAAAATACTACAAGTCGTACAGTCACGAAGAATCGTGTGTCTGCTCTTTCATCGGAGTGCAGGGGACACTTGTGTAACTTAAGTATTAGTCAAGGGCTGCCTTTCACCGTTAATCCAAAGAGCGTCGGAGGACTCCATTTCGTATTTCCAGTTAAACAAGATTTTTTAGAGCAGAAATGGCTTGCAGTACTCATTTCAAGTACGGTTACAGTGTCAGCTGAAATCTTCGTAAGTAACGCCATGACCTCATGAAGATTGTTAACTGGTCCTAATGAAGATGGTTCAAATGGCCCTGAGCAGTATGGGACTTGACATCGGAGGTCATCAGTCCCTTAGAACTCGGAACTACTTAAACCTAACCAACCTAAGGACATCACACACACCCACGCCCGAGGCAGGATTCGAACCTGTGACCGCAGCAGTCGCGTGGTTCCGGACTGAAGCGCCTAGAGCCGCTCGGCCACAGCGGCTGGCTCAAATGAAGACTCTGGTAACTCAGTAGATAAGCTATGTCCTAGATACCGGTGTTGAAAACGTCGGTAATACTGCTTGTTACTTTGAAACGTGAAGATGAGATCTCGTATCCCTCAACAGTTTAACAGTAACGAGATTAATAGCCCGTTTCCGGAGATGCGATCAGTTGCAGACAAGGAGAGAGATGATAGACCGGCCATTTTGACAGATGCTAAACTGAGTGATGCATTGTTCGCCGTCCGCAGCTCGTGGTCGTTCGGCAGCGTTCTCGCTTCCCGCGCCCGGGTTCCCGGGTTCAATTCCCGGCGGGGTCAGGGATTTTCTCTGCCTCGTGATGACTGGGTGTTGTGTGATGTCCTTAGGTTAGTTAGGTTTAAGTAGTTCTAAGTTCTAGGGGACTGATGACCTCAGAAGTTAAATCCCATAGTGCTCAGTGCCATTTGAACCATTGATCTCATAGTAACAGCAGCGGTGCATGTTAAGGGAGGAAAGGACAACTCGACCTGTCATAAGAAACTTTATTACCGGGAGAGCTGCTAGCATGGTAATTACTAGTAAAATCTTTTGCCTCGATTATTAGGTACAGCTGTCACTTGCAGAACCTAGCAGAGATTTGAAAGATAATGAAATACAATGGCCCAGTGATTATTATTTTCAGATTGCCCTTGGCACTGACTGCCGATACGCAGACGTGTATGCTCCTTCCAGCTGTGGAAGACGCTCGGATAAACGACTTCGATTACCATCTCCAGTTCTTCGTTTGACAGTAGAAAGGATCAGCACGGAAGGAGGGGTTTCATTCTCCACGCCGCGATTGAGATAAGACAAAATTTATAGCGCGCTACCGCGCGTATCAGTCTCCGGAGCCGGCAGATAGCCATCAGCTTATGAAAGGCCGCGCCGTCCTTTGCAGCGACGTGACAAATGGGGAACTGAATACGGGAGCACGAGCGGGCCGCAGCAGTTCCTGCCGTTGGGCTCCTGACGGCGGTACAAGACGTCACGCTGGCCGCACGTCAGCCCCAAAGGCCGGCGATTCAGTTGTACGGCGGCGAGCGCAGCAAAACAGCGGACAATAAGCGCAGCGCCGCGGGATCACGTCGCCGTCAATCGGGGCTGACAATGCCGCAGCAGTCTGGGCGGTAGCCTTGGCGGGGACCGGCCGCCGGCTGCCTGCTGCTCGTCCTGCTCACCAATCCTCACTCAGTGCGTCAAGCCGCCGTGCTCTGCATTGCTCTGTTTATCTCACACTCTTTCTTTTTTCTTTAATGAAGAAACTAAGATTAGGGCGTTGCTGTTGTTGTTGTGGTCTTTACTTCAGAGACTGGTTTTATGCAGCTCTCCATGCTTCTCTATCCTGTCCGAGCCTCTTTTCCTCCGAGTAACTTGTTGTTGTTGTTGTTGTTGTTGTGGTCTTCAGTCCTGAGACTGGTTTGATGCAGCTCTCCATGCTACTCTATCCTGTGCAAGCTTCTTCATCTCCCAGTACCTACTGCAACCTGCAGTTTTCTGTCACATGATATGTTCGATAGGCTATGACGTCACGATCGACGAAGCTTTCCAGTCCTGATACATTTGGAACGCCTGTACCACCACGTACAATAGCGACTGTTAACCATCCGTTGCCATGGGTAAAGGAATCATTGATGTCATTGCTGAAGTTCAGTCTGCAACCACAGAAGACTGCGGGTCCATCCAATAGAGAATGTGCAGAGACAGATTTGATAGTATTCTTTTTCTTGTCGGCAGCAGATGTAGTCATTTCGACGTCTTCAATTGTTTTATATATTGTCTGTCTTGCACGACGACGGTATCTTCTGTAAGGCATCTTGGCAGCGTTCAATGCAGTTGCCTGTGCAGCAGCAGCACCGCGAATGAACCGCTCCGCGGGCTGTGCTCGCTTTTATAGACGCGCGATAGCGCGTCACCAGATAAGGGACTTAGAATATGTTCGTCGTGCAAGACAGACAATATATAAAACAATTGAAGACGTCGAAATGACTACATCTGCTGCCGACAAGAAAAAGAATACTATCAAATCTGTCTCTGCACATTCTCTATTGGATGGACCCGCAGTCTTCTGTGGTTGCAGACTGAACTTCAGCATCGACATCAATGATTCCTTTACCCATGGCAACGGATGGTTAACAGTCGCTATTGTACGTGGTGGTACAGCCGTTCCAAATGTATCAGGACTGGAAAGCTTCGTCGATCGTGACATCATAGCCTATCGAACATATCATGTGACAGAAAATGCAAATAAAGACTTCGGCAAATCAACATATATGTCGCCCTCACCCTTCCTGTCACACTACTTCACAACTGCCAATCAGCGTTCATAATATGACGCCATCGTCAAAGTATAAAAGTAGGAAATACGCTAATAACATAAAATTGATTCATTTAAATGTCTGATTAACAGATAGTTAGTATGTGTACAGCTTATTTATATTTTGGATAAAAACAGTGAACTACGATGTGTAATAGTTGTGCCCTCTATGGGCAACCTTAATACTATTACAGTGTCAGTTACATCAAAGATGTGAAAGTCCTTGGCATTGTGGTATACACTCCTGGAAATTGAAATAAGAACACCGTGAATTCATTGTCCCAGGAAGGGGAAACTTTATTGACACATTCCTGGGGTCAGATACATCACATGATCACACTGACAGAACCACAGGCACATAGACACAGGCAACAGAGCATGCACAATGTCGGCACTAGTACAGTGTATATCCACCTTTCGCAGCAATGCAGGCTGCTATTCTCCCATGGAGACGATCGTAGAGATGCTGGATGTAGTCCTGTGGAACGGCTTGCCATGCCATTTCCATCTGGCGCCTCAGTTGGACCAGCGTTCGTGCTGGACGTGCAGACCGCGTGAGACGACGCTTCATCCAGTCCCAAACATGCTCAATGGGGGACAGATCCGGAGATCTTGCTGGCCAGGGTAGTTGGCTTACACCTTCTAGAGCACGTTGGGTGGCACGGGATACATGCGGACGTGCATTGTCCTGTTGGAACAGCAAGTTCCCTTGCCGGTCTAGGAATGGTAGAACGATGGGTTCGATGACGGTTTGGATGTACCGTGCACTATTCAGTGTCCCCTCGACGATCACCAGTGGTGTACGGCCAGTGTAGGAGATCGCTCCCCACACCATGATGCCGGGTGTTGGCCCTGTGTGCCTCGGTCGTATGCAGTCCTGATTGTGACGCTCACCTGCACGGCGCCAAACACGCATACGACCATCATTGGCACCAAGGCAGAAGCGACTCTCATCGCTGAAGACGACACGTCTCCATTCGTCCCTCCATTCACGCCTGTCGCGACACCACTGGAGGCGGGCTGCACGATGTTGGGGCGTGAGCGGAAGACGGCCTAACGGTGTGCGGGACCGTAGCCCAGCTTCATGGAGACGGTTGCGAATGGTCCTCGCCGATACCCAAGGAGCAACAGTGTCCCTAATTTGCTGGGAAGTGGCGGTGCGGTCCCCTACGGCACTGCGTAGGATCCTACGGTCTTGGCGTGCATCCGTGCGTCGCTGCGGTCCGGTCCCAGGTCGACGGGCACGTGCACCTTCCGCCGACCACTGGCGACAACATCGATGTACTGTGGAGACCTCACGCCCCACGTGTTGAGCAATTCGGCGGTACGTCCACCCGGCCTCCCGCATGCCCACTATACGCCCTCGCTCAAAGTCCGTCAACTGCACATACGGTTCTCGTCCACGCTGTCGCGGCATGCTACCAGTGTTAAAGACTGCGATGGAGCTCCGTATGCCACGGCAAACTGGCTGACACTGACGGCGGCGGTGCACAAATGCTGCGCAGCTAGCGCCATTCGACGGCCAACACCGCGGTTCCTGGTGTGTCCGCTGTGCCGTGCGTGTGATCATTGCTTGTACAGCCCTCTCGCAGTGTCCGGAGCAAGTATGGTGGGTCTGACACACCGGTGTCAATGTGTTCTTTTTTCCATTTCCAGGAGTGTATATCGATTATACCGAGTCGCCTACATCACAATTGCATCTTTGTTGGATGCTGCAGAATCGTCTTATTTTAACTGTAGTTTTTATAGCAATATTGTTTATAGCAGTAGGGTAGCAGCCAAGAGTACGTTCCGCATTATGTATATCTGAATAACTGATGAGACTGCTGATTAAATTTTTAAAACTTATCGATCTAATAGTTTTTATAATAATCAATGTCAATTTAATAAATTTTTTATATGTTGTGCAGCATATTTTACGTACCTTCTTCCAAGTCCTTTGCTGTCTCTCACAGAATTACAATGCCATCGGCGAACCTCGAAGTTTTTATTTCTTCTCCATGGATTTTAATACCTACTCCGAATTTTTCTTTTGTTTCCTTTACTGCTTGCTCAATAAACAGATTGAATAACATCGGGGAGAGGCTACAACCCTGTCTCACTCCCTTCCCAGCCACTGCTTTCCTTTCATGCAGTAACTACTGCATCCTAAATCCGTCTGAATATCCTGAGTGCATTCATTTCATGGCCTCGCTCTACAATTTTAACCCCCCCCCCCCCCCCCCCCGCCCCCCACTCTTCCTTCTGGTATACTAAATTTGTTAAGTCCCCTTAGAAAAATTAGGAATGACACTGCTGGAAAAACTTCTATGTTTTTTGATTTTCAAACAGCTGAGCAAAACTGAATGTACTCAGACAGTTCTATCTTTACTTATTCTGATCATCACTAAACTGACACACAATATATTTTAGCGCAACGCACTCTGAATTTCAATAATCCCTACAAAAGAATGGCCCTGACTAACAATAGCCTATACCTTTCATGAATCACTTACCTCACAAAAAGGTTCGTCACTCAAACTACTGTAATATAGCGAGCGCCGATACTGCCAGCTGAATAAAAGATTCTAACTACTGAGGCACAAACTACTGATAGGCATAGTTAGCAAATGAAAGAGTTTGATAGAGAATAAACAATGTGTTTACCATAATAGTGTTCAAAAGTCATTATATATATACAGGGTGAGTCACCTAACGTTACCGCTGGATATATTTCGTAAACCACATCAAATACTGACGAACCGATTCCACAGACCGAACGTGAGGAGAGGGGCTAGTGTAATTGTTTAATACAAACCATACGAAAATGCACGGAAGTATGTTTTTTAACATAAACCTACGTTTTTTAAAATGGAACCCCGTTAGTTTTGTTAGCACATCTGAACATATAAACAAATACGTAATCAGTGCCGTTTGTTGCGTTGTAAAATGTTAATTACATCCGGAGATATTGTAACCTAAAGTTGACGCTTGAGTACCACTCCTCCGCTGTTCGATCGTGTGTATCGGAGAGCACTGCAATATACATCGCGTTTCTACAGAATGATCTGCCAACGTTGCTCGAAAATGTCCCACTGGACACACGTCGACGGATGTGGTATTAGCATGATGGTGCACCTGCACATTCCGCAATTAACACTAGGGTGACCCTTGACAGGACGTTCGACGGGCGTTTCATAGGACGTGGAGGACGCATAAATTGGCCATCCCGTTCTCCTGATCTTACTCCTCTGGACTTCTTTCTGTGGGGTTCGTTAAAGGCGAATGTGTACCGTGATGTGCCTACAACCCCAGAGGATACGAAACAACGTATTGTGGCAGCCTGCGGCGACATTACACCAGATGTACTGCGGCGTGTACGACATTCATTACGACAGAGATTGCAATTGTGTGCAGCAAGTAATGGCCACCACATTGAACATCTGTTGGCCTGACATTTCGGGACACACTCTATTCCACTCCGTAATTGAAAACGGAAACCACGTGTGTACGTGTACCTCACCCCTCATGGTAATGTACATGTGCGTCAGTGAAAAAGACCAATAAAAAGGTGTTAGCATGTGGACGTAATGTGCTGTTCCAGTCTCTTCTGTACCTAAGGTCCACCACCGTTCCCTTTGGATCCCTACGTAATTCGGTGCTCTCCGATACACAAAATCGAACAGCGGAGAAGTGGTACTCAAGCGTCAACTTTTGGTTACAATATCTCCGGATGTAATTAACATTTTACAATGCAACAAACGGCACTGATTAAGAATTTGTTTATATGTTCAGATGTGCTAACAAAACTAACGGGGTTCCATTTAAAAAAACGTAGGTTTGTGTTAAAAAACATACTTCCGTGCAGTTTCGTATCGTTTGTATTAAACAATTACACTAGCCCCTCTCCTCACGTTCGGCCTGTGGAATCGGGTCGTCAGTATTTGATGTGGTTTATGAAATATATCCAGCGGTAACGTTAGGTGACTCACCCTATATATATGGTTCAAATGGCTGTGAGCACTATGGGACTCAACTTCTGAGGTCATTAGTCCCCTACAACTTAGAACTACTTAAACCTAACCAACCTAAGGACATCACACACTTTCATGCCCGAGGCAGGATTCGAACCTGCGACCGTAGCGGTCTCGCGGTTCCAGACGGCAGCGCCTAGAACCGCACGGTCACTACGCCCGGATATATATATATATATATATATATATATATATATATATATATATATACTCCTGAAAATTGAAATAAGAACACCGTGAATTCATTGTCCCAGGAAGGGGAAACTTTATTGACACATTCCTGGGGTCAGATACATCACATGATCACACTGACAGAACCACAGGCACATAGACACAGGCAACAGAGCATGCACAATGTCGGCACTAGTACAGTGTATATCCACCTTTCGCAGCAATGCAGGCTGCTATTCTCCCATGGAGACGATCGTAGAGATGCTGGATGTAGTCCTGTGGAACGGCTTGCCATGCCATTTCCATCTGGCGCCTCAGTTGGACCAGCGATCGTGCTGGACGTGCAGACCGCGTGAGACGACGCTTCATCCAGTCCCAAACATGCTCAATGGGGGACAGATCCGGAGATCTTGCTGGCCAGGGTAGTTGGCTTACACCTTCTAGAGCACGTTGGGTGGCACGGGATACATGCGGACGTGCATTGTCCTGTTGGAACAGCAAGTTCCCTTGCCGGTCTAGGAATGGTAGAACGATGGGTTCGATGACGGTTTGGATGTACCGTGCACTATTCAGTGTCCCCTCGACGATCACCAGTGGTGTACGGCCAGTGTAGGAGATATCTCCCCACACCATGATGCCGGGTGTTGGCCCTGTGTGCCTCGGTCGTATGCAGTCCTGATTGTGACGCTCACCTGCACGGCGCCAAACACGCATACGACCATCATTGGCACCAAGGCAGAAGCGACTCTCATCGCTGAAGACGACACGTCTCCATTCGTCCCTCCATTCACGCCTGTCGCGACACCACTGGAGGCGGGCTGCACGATGTTGGGGCGTGAGCGGAAGACGGCCTAACGGTGTGCGGGACCGTAGCCCAGCTTCATGGAGACGGTTGCGAATGGTCCTCGCTGATACCCCAGGAGCAACAGTGTCCCTAATTTGCTGGGAAGTGGCGGTGCGGTCCCCTACGGCACTGCGTAGGATCCTACGGTCTTGGCGTGCATCCGTGCGTCGCTGCGGTCCGGTCCCAGGCCGACGGGCACGTGCACCTTCCGCCGACCACTGGCGACAACATCGATGTACTGTGGAGACCTCACGCCCCACGTGTTGAGCAATTCGGCGGTACGTCCACCCGGCCTCCCGCATGCCCACTATACGCCCTCGCTCAAAGTCCGTCAACTGCACATACGGTTCTCGTCCACGCTGTCGCGGCATGCTACCAGTGTTAAAGACTGCGATGGAGCTCCGTATGCCACGGCAAACTGGCTGACACTGACGGCGGCGGTGCACAAATGCTCCGCAGCTAGCGCCATTCGACGGCCAACACCGCGGTTCCTGGTGTGTCCGCTGTGCCGTGCGTGTGATCATTGCTTGTACAGCCCTCTCGCAGTGTCCGGAGCAAGTATGGTGGGTCTGACACACCGGTGTCAATGTGTTCTTTTTTCCATTTCCAGGAGTGTATATATATATATATATATATAGCCACAGACTGCACACAGTACAGTCAGTGATTTTCATACACAGCGCTGCGTGGCGCTACCAACATAAAAACCTAAGCAGCCTACTTACAAATTGGTGATCCCTTGATGCCTCAGAATGTCTCATGTCAACCGATCCTTTCCTTTACTCACATTGTACCGCAAACTTTTCTTCTCCCTAATTCTATTCAGTACCTCCTCATAAATGACGCGATCTATTCATCTGATCTCCAGCATTCTTCTGTAGCACCACATTTCAAAAGCTTCTCTTATCTTCTCGTCAAACTGTTTCTCGTCCGCAATTCACTTCCATACATGGCCACACTCCATACAAATACTTTCAGAAAGGACTTCCTGACATTTGAATCTATACTCGATGTTAACAAATTTCTCTTCTTCAGAAAGGCTTTCCTTGCCGCTACCAGTACATTTTATATCCTCTCTGCTTCGAACTTGATCAGTTATTTTGCTGCCCAAGTATCAAACCTCATCTACTAATTTAAATACCCCCTTTCCTAATCTAATTCTCTCAGCATCACCTGATTTAATACCGCTACATACCACTATCTTCGTTTTGCTTTTGTTGATGTTCATCATAAATCCTCCTTTCAAGATGAGGTTATAATGTTTAATTGCTAGAGAAGCAGCGCATGCATGAATGGAGTATGACAGAGTAGCCAACTCTCCTCCACTATACCATTTAAATGAAGAACCTAATGTGGTATTCGTCTTCAGTTATGTAGCGAAATCACGGGAAACGTAAATCAGCGCTTCTATTGACACTGAGATCACACTGACAACTTTAATCTCAGTATCACTATTAGTAAAGAGCATGCCCTTCTAACGAGGAGAAATCTTCAGACGACAGTCGAAAGTACGACAGTCGAGTATTATAGAACCATCGTGTTCACAGTATACAGGGTGTTCCAAAAAGATACGGCCAAACTTTCAGGAAACATTCCTCACACACAAATAAAGAAAAGATGTTATGTGGACATGTGTCCGGAAACGCTTCTTTTCCATGTTAGAGCTCATTTTAGTTTCGTCAGTATGTACTGTACTTCCTTAATTCACCGTCATGATTTCATACGGGATACTCTACCTGTGCTGCTAGAACATGTGCCTTTACAATTACGACACAACATGTGGTTCACGCACGATGGAGCTCCTGCACATTTCAGTCGAAGTGTTCGTACGCTTCTCAACAACAGATTTCGGTGACCGATGAATTGGTAGAGGCGGACCAATTCCATGGCCTCCACGCTCTCCTGACCTCAACCCTCTTGACTTTCATTTATGGGGGCATTTGAAAGCTCTTGTCTACGCAACCCCGGTACCAAATGTAGAGACTCTTCGTGCTCGTATTGTGGACGGCTGTGATACAACACGCCATCCTGTAACAAAGTGTTTGAAGTCACGCTGGTACGTTCTGTTGCTGAGTGTTTCCATTCCATGATTAATGTGATTTGAAGAGAAGTAATAAAATAAGCTCTAACATCGAAAGTAAGCTTTTCCGGACACATGTCCACATAGCATATTTTCTTTCTTTGTGTGTGAGGAATGTTTCCTGAAAGTTTGGCCGTACCTTTTTGTAACACCCTGTATACACGGAAGAGCCAAAGAAACTGGTACACCTGCCTAATATCGTGTAGGGCCCCGCAACCACGCAGAAGTGCCGCAAAACGACGTGGCATGAAGTCAACTAATGTCTGAAGTAATGCTGGAGGGATCTGACACCATGAATCCTGCAGGGCTATCCATAAATCCGTAAGAGTACGAGGAGTTTGAGATCTCTTCCGAACGGCACGTTGCAAGTCATCCGAGATATGCTCAATAATGTTCATCTCTGGGGACTTTGGTGGTCGGTGTTTAAACTCAGAGGAGTGTTCCTGGAGCCATTCTGAAGCAACCCTGGACGTGTGGGATGTCCCATTGTCCTGCTGGAAATGCCCAAGTCCGTCAGAATGCACAATGGACATGAATGGATGGAGGTGATCAGTCAGGATCCTTAGGTACGTGTCACCTGTTAGAGTCGTATCTACGTGTATCAGAAGTCCCACATCTCTCCAACTGCACGCGCCCCACACCGTTACACAGCCCCCACTAGCTTGAACAGTCCCCTGTTGACATGCAGGCTCCATGGATTGCTGGCCAGGGAGGTTGCTGCACGCCTCGCAGAGCACATTCACTTTCAGGGGCAGTGGGTGGGCGAGCAATATCCTGTTGGAACATCACCTTCCTCTTGTAGGGACGACAAAAGAACGCATCAAACAATGTTCTGCTCGTACCGATCGCTGGTCACCGTCCTCTCCAGAAACCCCAAAGGCGTACGAGAGTTGTAGCTTATCGCGTTTGTCCAATCGTTTTCTTCTCTGCGATCGAACATGACCTCATTAGCAGTGTACGGAGTTTTATAAACATTGAAGTTGTTGCGTACGTCTTCAAATGAAGACAAATATGATACCCAATTAATATGTTTAGTAGAAATGTAGGTTCTCACAAATCTGTTAATTTCACGGAACACACGTCAGTAGGATTACACTAGGGACTGTACCTTGAGATAAAAATACTCTTTATACTAGCTGTGATGGAGCTACTGGGTCTCGTACGTATGCCCTCTACGAGACAGCGCTCACCATGCCTACGTCGTATGCACAAACGACTGCCACTTTTGCGTGCAGACACAATCTGCTTTGATCACTGCAGACCACGGCGTGCCTTGCCATCTTCCAGGTGATGGTCTCACGGCACCAGTCGAGCCGTGCACGTCGACTGCGGCGTGAGTGGGAGGCAGGCTGTAAGAGTGCATGCCCGTAGCGCCACTGCTAATAACCAGCTCGCGGCAGTTCGCGTTGATACGCCAGGTCGCAATCCCTCTTGTCTGTGGTGTGGTAGCTGTACGATTTGCCACTATAGCTGGTAAGCACGACGATCATGGCGCGCGTCTGTCGTGCGTGGGCGTCCATAACCTCGTGAGAGAATGTTGACATGACCACACGATACCACACAACGCTGAGCCTTCTGCCTGCCAGGTAGCTGTTCCACTACACTGTCTGTTGGCGGATAACGTTGAAATCATTATCAGTACATCTACTACGCTTCTGGTGGCATATGCCGTCATCGGATCAAAATCTTTTCAGGGGTACTAACTCCTTTCCGGCAGCGTATATCTTCTCTACTTTGTACAGGGTGACAATTATTCAACTATACGAAATAAAATCGTGATAATTTCTGAACGGTCTGCGTTAGGACGTTCAAACTGCGCCGTTGGCGGCTGGACATGGTGGAAATTACTATGAGCATTGTTGTTTGGTTTAGCCGCGAAGCCCACTTTCATTTGCACGGATTCGGCAAATGGTTTCCAGAAAGGTTTTTCAACAGAAAATGCAATATATGCTTTCACCAGTCAAATTTTGAATGATCTGAATAACCGAACACCACCCATTGGGATTTTTTGTGATCCCTCAAAGGCTTTTGATTGTGTAAATCATGAAATTCTGCTAGACAAGCTCAAGTATTGTGGCATGAGTGGGACAGTGCACAAATGGTTTAATTCGTACCTAACTGGAAGAGTGCAGAAAGTTGAAATAAGTAGTTCTCATAACATGCAAAGATCAGCACATTCTTCAAACTGGGGAACTATCAAGAATGGGGTTCCACAAGGGTCAGTCTTGGGTCCTTTGTTGTTCTTATTATATATTAATGACTTGCCATTCTATATTCATGAAGAGGCAAAGTTAGTTCTCTTTACTGATGATACAAGTATAGTAATCACACCTGACAAACAAGAATTAACTGATGAAATTGTCAATACTGTCTTTCAGAAAATTACTAAGTGGTTCCTTGTAAACGGACTCTCACTGAATTTTGATAAGACACAGTACATACAGTTCCGTACAGTGAATGGTATGACGCCATTAATAAATATAGACCTTAATCAGAAGCATATAGCTAAGGTAGAATATTCCAAATTTTTAGGTGTGTCCATTGATGAGGGATTAAATTGGAAGAAACACATTGATGATCTGCTGAAACGTTTGAGTTCAGCTACTTATGCAATAAGGGTTATTGGAAATTTTGGTGATAAACATCTTAGTAAATTAGCTTACTACGCCTATTTTCACTCTTTGCTTGCATATGGCATCATATTTTGGGGTAATTCATCACTGAGGAATAAAGTATTTATTGCACAAAAGCGTGTAATCAGAATAATAGCTGGAGTCCACCCAAGATCATCCTGCAGACATTTATTTAAGGATCTAGGGATATTCACAGTAGCTTCTCAGTATATATATTCTCTTATGAAATTTGTTATTAACAACCAAACCCAATTCAAAAGTAATAGCAGTGTGCATAACTACAATACTAGGAGAAAGGATGATCTTCACTATTCAAGATTAAATCTAACTTTGGCGCAGAAAGGGGTGAATTATACTGGCACTAAAGTCTTTGGTCACTTACCAAATAGTATCAAAAGTCTGACAGATAACCAACAAGTATTTAAGAAGAAATTAAAAGAATTTCTGAATGACAACTCCTTCTACTCCATAGAGGAATTTTTAGATATAAATTAAGAAAAAAAAGAAAAAACAAAAATATTTAAAAAAATAAAAAAAATAAAAAATAAAGAAAACAAAAAACACAAAAAATAAAGTTGTTATATTAACTTAAGTATGTTGTTAAATTAACCTAATTATGTCATGTATTGGAAAATTCGACTCGTTCCACATCATTACGAAATATCGTATTCATGATCCATGGAACTAGTATTAATCTAATCTAATCTAAGCGAAATTGGGGCATTTGGGGGATCGAGAAGTCTCATCTCAACGTGTGACTGTGTGTTGTGCAATTTCCAGTCACGGAATATTCGGCGCGGTATTCCTTGATGGCACGGTGACTACCGAACGGTTGGTTGGTTGGTTTGGGGAAGGAGACCAGACAGCGAGGTCATCGGTCTCATCGGATTAGGGAAGGACGGGGAAGGAAGTCGGCCGTGCCCTTTGAAAGGAACCATCCCGGCATTTGCCTGGAGCGATTTAGGGAAATCACGGAAAACCTAAATCAGGATGGCCGGACGCGGGATTGAACCGTCGTCCTCCCGAATGCGAGTCCAGTGTCTAACCACTGCGCCACCTCGCTCGGTGACTACCGAACGGTACGTGAAGGTTTTGTGAGATGATTTCAGCCACATTATCCAAAGTGATCCTGATTTCGACAAGATGTGATTCATGCAAGACGGAGCTCCATCCCATCGAAGCAGGAGAGTGTCTTATATGCTGCACGAGCACTTTGGGGACCGCATTCTGGCATGGGCCTTGATTGGCCGCCATATACTCCGGATGTGAACAGAAGCGACTCCTTTTTGTGGGCTATATTAAAGCCAATGTGTACAACAATAACCCCAAAACCATTTTTGAGGTGAAAAAACAGCCATTCAGTAGGTCATCGAGAACATCGATCTTCTAACACTTCAGCTGGTCAAGCAGAATTTCGGTATTCGTCTGCGCCACATCATCGCGAATGACGGCAGCCGCATCGAACATGTCATAACCTAAATTTGAATATTTGTAGTGACGTTTACCTGCTGTAGTTTGTAACTACTTTACGTTTTTTTCATATATTTCTATAACCTTCACCCTCTACATCGTGAGTTATCTTTCTGGCCATATAGCAAAACTTATCTACTAGTTTCGATGTTTCATTTGCTAATCTAGTCTCTGAGCATCACGTTTTTGTTTTGAAAACGTTCCATTATATTTGTTTCACTTTTGTTGACGTTCAGCTTTTAAACTCTTTTCAAGATGTTATACACTGCGTTGGGGTGGTCTTGAAAGTCCTTTGCCATCTGTGACAGAATTAAAATGTCATCGGCGAACCTCAAGGTTTCTATTTCTTCTCCTCAAACCTTAACTCTCTTACCAAATTGTTGCTTTGTTTGTCTTAATGCTTTTTCAATGTACAGACAAATAACTTGTCACATATGATAATTTTAACTTTATGACTAGGCGCAAAGTAATTGGCCCCAATTACGACGGAGTTTTCAAGTTCTAGTTTACAAGTGTGAAGTACGAACAGGTAAAAACTGCCCGTGCACAATAAACTCTGCTGCAAGTTTTACGGGTCGTAAAACGGATTCTCGCCTGTAGCATAAGTCTGCAGCCATTGCTGTAATCGACTGCTCCCAAATGAGAATTTACTGCACCCAGCGCATGTTTTGGAAACTGCGCCATACAGTAGCCGAGAAACCCATTACTCATTATTATCGGAAAGCTTTCTCAGCGCGAGCGAACTCTTAAAGGATTCGCTAGGACGCGTAATTTCAGAACACTTTTCGGAACTCGAGGTCGTTAAAATGAGACGGCGCCGTCTCACTGTTCGTAGTGGAAGATGGAGAGCCGCCGGTGGTGCAGGGTGGGGGTGGGTGCTCCGGTGCTGCCGCCCGGCGGTTCCCCAGCGCCCGCCAGCCGGCGGAGCGATTTTCGCGAGAGCGGCCGAGGCTGCCTGGCTGGCTGGCTGGCTGGCGGTTGTGCGCCGCAGCGGCAGCGGCCGCACGCAGCCAGCCGCGCCGCTTTCTCCCCATATATATACGGCCGCCGCGCCTCACTCTAAACTCACTCATTTTCGCCATCCCTCGCCGCGCGCCTCAAGCCGGATTTCCACACGCAGCTCAGGTGACTCGAGGGCTCAGACTGCAGTGCAGTGGCGCCGTCCTAGGTGCTGGCGTCCCAGCCCGCTGCAGTCGAAATTCTAGTGGCGCCATCTACAACGTGGCGCCACCGTCACCGTGCAGCTTGCGGGAGTAGAGCTACGGAAATGACTAAATAAGACAACAAAAATCTCGGATACTGGCAGCAATAGTGGATGGCCTACAAGAATGGCGCGCGACTATCAAATACAGTGATGAACATCATCTTGTACAGAATATATAGCTATCTGATTTTATCACGTTCATAAAAATTCGAATTTCACTGATTGATTCTGTTATTAAATGCACAGTTGCGAGGGACGTTCAGTAACTGATGAAACACATCTTTTTTCCGGCTAGTTTCGGCTGAAGAAGTGCGGAATTTGTTGAGGGACGTGGTGCAATATTCCCGCTTCAGCCCCAGTACTTTCATGAAGTTCCGATGGCTGGCGCACTGTACGTAGCCTTCAAAATGGCGTTCCAAGCAGAGAGGTACTATTGAGTTTCTTGTGGTGAAAATTAAGAGCATCGCAGAGTGGAACAACCGACAAGAGGTGCACAAGTCACACACAATCCTAAAAACAGATTGCACCTTATATATAAACAGTTAACAGCATCTCCATGTCCAATAAGAGCTTAAAGCTAGGTACCTCTTCAAGGGACCTACGCCTTCCGTTAAGACGCAGCGCACAGTCTGTATGGAAGGATCTTAATTGTGGTCCCTCTCTTTTGAGCCCAACCCGACGGATACCTATGGTAGGTCGGGGAAAACCACCGCTCAGGCTGTGTTGCTGGCGGGGCCGGAAGGTGCTAACTGCCACACCACGTGTCATTGTAAGTCTCATTGGCTCAGTGTGAACTGTTTGTACAACCAACATACACAGCCTATACCTCAACCTCGACTATACTAAGAACTTCTCATCTGAAGCTTAAAGTTAGGCACCTCTTCAAGGGACCTACGCCCCCTGGTAAGAGGCGGCGCACGTCCTGGTTGGAAGGATCGTAATTGTGGTTCCTCTCTTTTGAGCCCAACCCGACGGATACCTATGGTAGATCGGGGAAAACCACCGTTCAGGTCGTGTTGTCGGCGGGGCCGGGAGGTTCTTGCGCCTGATGTACTCTACTAGGAGCCTTGTAGGCTCAACACTAACCGTTAGCGTCATTACCTTATTACTTTTACCACAGGTACCCTTCAGTAGCAACTTTGAGCCAAGCACAAAATCAGTTACCTCTCTATTGTATATCGTAAATAGCTTAGCAGGCTGGACATGGAGGTCTTAGTCTTAGTTTCTAGCTTTAACGTACCCTAATCTCTTCTAGTTAAGGTAGTTTTTAGGATGGTAGATGTTAAAGGCATGGTGAGCAACGGCCAGCGTCTTGAAGGTCATTCCAAGACCCGGGCCGCTGCCCACGACCAGGTGACGGGCAATATTATACCTATAACTTCTCTATTCAGTTCTCTTCCTTCCTTCTTTCTAAATATTTAATTTCGTTTTGTTTATTAATATCTTACTTGATTTTGTATTAGTTATAAGTTTTTCTAATGCTGCACAAAATAAAAGATATCAAATGGATCTAAACAGAGCCCGCCTCCACGTGGCGGGACACGGGCAACGGTGTGAGTGGGGACGGGAGCCACAGCGGCTAAGTGGCAATATACGACCCACCATAAGAAATTAGACGGTGGGTCATAAAATATAAGCAGCTAGCGAAAAAAAAAAATTGTTCATATGCGCTTGCACAATGTCTTTGGAGACCTACCAGGGAACAAAAGCACGGTGAGTCGTTGGGCGAGGCATCTGTGATCATCGCAACAAGATCTCACAAACGTGTCCGATCTCGCGCGTGCCTTCCGGCCGCACACAGCTGTGACTCCTGCAGTGTGCGGACACTCTCATTCGAGGTGATCGACGGGTCACATTCAAACACATCTCTCCTCAACTGGACGACTCTCTCGGTAGTGCTGATACACCGATTGGGGTACTCAAAGATCTGTGTCCGCTTGGTGCAACGGTCAACTCTGAAGTGTACTTGAGCTACCTTCAGGAAATTGAAGAAACTACTTCAACATGTTCGTCGCCACAAAAATGCGAAGGAATTCTACTTGTCTATGGCAACACAAGGACTCAAACAAGTCTGCCCACCCGAGAGGAGCTCACAGAACTTCACTGGACTGTTCTCCCGCATCCTCCCTACAGCTCGGATCTCGCACCTTCCAACTTCCATCTGCTTGGCCCAATGAAAAATGCACTCGGCGGGAAGCAGTGTGTGGATGATGGAGGGGATGATGATGCAGCAAGATGTCGGCTCCAACGTCGACCAGTAGAGTGATACCAAGCGGGTATATACGCCTAGCAGTAAGGCAGCGTAAGGCCGTCACACTGAACGGAAATTATGTTGGAAAATAGGGTTTTGTAACCGAAAGAGCGAAGAATATGGTATATTGGGATCCTGTATAAAACCAGCCCGCATTCCGAAAAAAATATGGTCCATCACCCACTGAACACCCATCGTACAATTTAGATTTTCGTGTCCAATTAAAAATGTATAACATCAAACCGAATTTTTTTTTCTCAAACGTCCAGAATCGTAATTGCAAAAAATGGTTCAAATGGCTCTGAGAACTATTGGACTTAACATCTATGGTCATCAGTCCCCTAGAACTTAGAACTACTTAAACCTAACTAACCTAAGGACATCACATAACACCCAGTCATCACGAGGCAGAGAAAATCCCAGACCCCGCCGGGAATCGAACCCGGGAACCCGGGCGTGGGAAGCGAGAACGCTACCGCACGACCAGGAGCTGGGGACGGACCTCGTAATTGCAATTATGAGCAGATTATTCTACCATTATCACAATATGAACGCGCTACCAGCAATAAAAAAGAGTTTAGTATCAACAGTAGAGCTTAAATTTTCCCCCTTTCGGAATGAACTGAGCTACAGATTTTTTTAGCGTACGCTCATTCTCTACGTTACACACAAACAAACAAATAGAGTCTTACCTACTCAGCAATTGTGTGTACCTGATATAGATTCCGTGCATAACTTAGTGTTTATGTGCTCGTAAGACTCGTAATTGTCGGCAAGGTTGTAAGCGAAATGTAGAAAGAGGACATTATGCTGACCGCTGCTATGTTAGCACGCAATATCAAATGCAGACATTTTTATGTGTTTATGAAGCTGGTGCCTGTACAGATACGATTGAGGATCTTGCAGCTCTTTAAGAATTAAATTACACTCCTGGAAATTGAAATAAGAACACCGTGAATTCATTGTCCCAGGAAGGGGAAACTTTATTGACACATTCCTGGGGTCAGATACATCACATGATCACACTGACAGAACCACAGGCACATAGACACAGGCAACAGAGCATGCACAATGTCGGCACTAGTACAGTGTATATCCACCTTTCGCAGCAATGCAGGCTGCTATTCTCCCATGGAGACGATCGTAGAGATGCTGGATGTAGTCCTGTGGAACGGCTTGCCATGCCATTTCCACCTGGCGCCTCAGTTGGACCAGCGTTCGTGCTGGACGTGCAGACCGCGTTAGACGACGCTTCATCCAGTCCCAAACATGCTCAATGGGGGACAGATCCGGAGATCTTGCTGGCCAGGGTAGTTGACTTACACCTTCTAGAGCACGTTGGGTGGCACGGGATACATGCGGACGTGCATTGTCCTGTTGGAACAGCAAGTTCCCTTGCCGGTCTAGGAATGGTAGAACGATGGGTTCGATGACGGTTTGGATGTACCGTGCACTATTCAGTGTCCCCTCGACGATCACCAGTGGTGTACGGCCAGTGTAGGAGATCGCTCCCCACACCATGATTCCGGGTGTTGGCCCTGTGTGCCTCGGTCGTATGCAGTCCTGATTGTGGCGCTCACCTGCACGGCGCCAAACACGCATACGACCATCATTGGCACCAAGGCAGAAGTGACTCTCATCGCTGAAGCCGACACGTCTCCATTCGTCCCTCCATTCACGCCTGTCGCGACACCACTGGAGGCGGGCTGCACGATGTTGGGGCGTGAGCGGAAGACGGCCTAACGGTGTGCGGGACCGTAGCCCAGCATCATGGAGACGGTTGCGAATGGTCCTCGCCGATACCCCAGGAGCAACAGTGTCCCTAATTTGCTGGGAAGTGGCGGTGCGGTCCCCTACGGCACTGCGTAGGATCCTACGGTCTTGGCGTGCATCCGTGCGTCGCTGCGGTCCGGTCCCAGGTCGACGGGCACGTGCACCTTCCGCCGACCACTGGCGACAACATCGATGTACTGTGGAGACCTCACGCTCCACGTGTTGAGCAATTCGGCGGTACGTCCACCCGGCCTCCCGCATGCCCACTATACGCCCTCGCTCAAAGTCCGTCAACTGCACATACGGTTCACATCCACGCTGTCGCGGCATGCTACCAGTGTTAAAGACTGCGATGGAGCTCCGTATGCCACGGCAAACTGGCTGACACTGACGGCGGTGGTGCACAAATGCTGCGCAGCTAGCGCCATTCGACGGCCAACACCGCGGTTCCTGGTGTGTCCGCTGTGCCGTGCGTGTGATCATTGCTTGTACAGCCCTCTCGCAGTGTCCGGAGCAAGTATGGTGGGTCTGACACACCGGTGTCAATGTGTTCTTTTTTCCATTTCCAGGAGTGTATAATGAAATCTAGACCTTTTAGCTGCTTACAGGCGTTGATAAATATCAACGGGGACAGTTGAAAAATATGTGCCCCGACCGGGGCTCCAACCCTTCACCTCGTGCTTACATGGTAGACGGTCAGGGCAAGCGGTGTTTTTACTATACAGGTCATCGGGTTCAGATCTTATTAGTATCACAGGAGTGAGCTCATAAAAACAGAAATGTCTCAGACACTTCATCATGTCATTCCATTCTTTACAGAGCCAAATTTAAAAAAAAAATGGCTCAGCATTACAAAGCTCAGCGGCCAGCGGGGAAACAGCATCAGGCAGCGTACGCCCGTTTTTAATTAGAGATTGGGCCCCTCCACGCCCGCACCAACGTGGTGACGAAACCAAAAGTTCTACTGTCACCTCCGCCAACATGTTAGTTATCTAGTAAGTGGATCACAGGGTGCTGGGCTGTGATGTTATCCGTGCGTCTGAGCAAGACTACGCATTAACACGGTCCATCAGGTGATAGATAGGGGACGAAACGCGAGTGAGGGTAGCGATTTGAAGAGCAGAGAGAAAAAAGTGCCATGGCTCGTGCCGTGGGAAAGAAACCTCTGCGACAGGGGGATGGGTAGTAAGAGCAGTAGTGGCTTACTAGTTCATGCAAGGTTGGATTTGTTAGTATGGGTATCATGCATCATTACCCTGGCAAGAGATGGCGATGTGTCCCAGTTGCTGCAGCCGCTACATTCCTGTAACAATCAAGATCGTTATACAGTAGTGGGAGATCGGCCATAGATCATCTCACTGTGTGGGGGATGTGTGGAGCTTGTCTGCATGCAGTGTTCGGTACGGCTTCCCTGCGTGGTGCCAATTTTTCGGCAGTGCATTCCAGCTGGATATCCAGTAATGGCGTCTGATTAACAGGGGCTCACCCGTACCGTTTGCGTGCGCTTGGCCATAGGTCCTTACAAGTGTGTCTTTTGGTCTTTTATGTTTCCATCTATGGCTGTGGTCGTAGTTCCCCAGATTCAGAATAAACGGGTTCTGCGAATGTCTGGAGTTTCTGTATAGTCTTGTGGTAAGTTTGTGGATTACCTCCGTGAGAGTCTCAAGTCGGTATTCCCGGTGAAGGTCCGCGATGCGTGTGTATCGTGGAGCGTTGCTTATGATTTTGAGTACTTTGTTTTGTATGAGCTGCAGACGGCACAGGCGTGTAGGCGCAGCGTGTCCCCAGACAGGAGCTGCGTACGTCATCAGGGGTCGGATAAGTGTCGTGTACATGGACCTCGACACCCTTCTGTTCAGTGTGCTACGCCTGTTGTGATAGGGTAGAGCTGTTTGAGCCTCGCGCTTGCTCGGTTGGTGTTGTATATGGTCCCCCCAGAGTAATTTCCGGTCCAGCCAGACACCGAGGTATTTGACTTTCTCACGGAAACGTATTGGGCGTGCATGTAGAGTTATTGGTCTGCAGTATCGGTGTTTGCGCAGTTGCTTCGGTCTTCTAGTGAACAGAACGGTTTCGCACATGTCGACGTTTACTCTAACACGCCAATTCTCCAACCAAGGCTCAGCCACTCTGAGTGCAGTCTGTAGGCGTGACGTAATGTTTGATGGTTTCCAATCATGCGCGAGGATGGCTGTGCCATCCGCGTAGATTGCCATCGTTGTGTTGTGTGTGGTTGGGAAATCGTTTATGTAGGGGCCCTAGCATGCTTCCCAGGGGTACTCCCGCGAGTATACCGTGTCGTGTTGATTGTTTTCCCTGCACGTCAGTGTTGAAACTCCTGTCTGTGAGGTATGAGTGTATTAGACGCCCCCGCCCGTCGGGGAATCCCGCGTCGCTGAGTTTGCGAATGAGGCCGTTGTGCCACAGACGGTCGAAAGCCTTTTCGATGTCCAGGAACCCCGCCCCTGCAGCTTTGTCTATGTCGAAGCCATGTGTACGCCCGGTGTTCCTGCGGCGCCACCGGCCGTCGGCCGTGCTCGAGGGTAGGCGCGCCGCCTGATTTACGGAGCTGGAGCTGGAGCTGGAGCTGGTTGCGGGCGGGCCGGGGCGAGGCGAGGCGACAATGGCTTGTCGCCGCTAATTACGGGACGGCGCGGGCCCCACACCCGCCTGCGTTTTATGGCTCCGGCGCGTGTACGGCTGCACCTGCATTTGCATAAACATTCCGCGAGGCACAAAGGACTAGGCAGGAAACAAACCGCTCGGCGAGAAAGGACGGGTACCGCTGTTGACGTAGTTCTAAACACCTCACTCGCCTCGCTTTGCCGCGCAGAAAGAACGGTTTCGTTCCACTGTCAATATCTGTCGTCACTTGAGAGGAAATTTATTCCTGCTTTTCACATGGCAGGGACTATAACACAGCCGAGCGGTTCTAGGCGCTTCAGTCTGGAACCGCGTGACTACTACGGTCTCAGGTTCGAATCCTGCCTCGGGCATGGGTGTGTGTGATGTCCTTAGGTTAGCTAGGTTTAAGTAGTTCTAAGTTCTAGGCGACTGATGACCTCAGATGTTAAGTCCCATAGTGCTCAGAGCCATTTGAACCATGTGACTATAACACAGCACAGTAAAAGGGGTCGTAAGTTCCATATTAACTCGTGTAGATCGGTCAAACAGCATATCGAACGATACAATCCTCCTGTCCAGCTATTAAAATACATTAGACACTTGTTTTCTGAGCGTGCGCAGGAGGTGTGCTGCGGGCACCTCCGAAATGATTCCCCTGAAGGCCGGAACATTGCCGCAAAATAATGAACATCGGAGGTCATCAGTCCCCTAGAACTGAGAACTACTTAAACCTAACTAACCTAAGGACATCACACACATCTATGCCTGAGGCAGGATTCGAACCTGCGACCATAGTGGTTCCAGACTGAAGTGCCTAGAACCGCTCGGCCACTCTGGCCGGCAACATTGGCGCAGCTGCATCTGCGCGCCAGCAGGACACCTGACGGTCCACCCAAGTGGGTGACTAAAAGTGGCTGTTCGCCAGATACTCTCTCAGCAATCGCAGAACAGAAATAGTTAAACTAATTCAACAATAAGTAAAAAAAAAACTAACGTATAGAAGAGACAAATAGTTGAAACTTCCTGGCAGATTAAAACTGTGTGCCCGACCGAGACTCGAACTCGGGACCTTTGCCCTTCGCGGGAAAGCGCTCTACCATCTGAGCTACCGAAGCACGACTCACGGGCGGTCCTCACAGCTTTACTTCTGCCAGTATCTCGTCTCCTACCTTCCAAACTTTACAGAAGCTCTCCTGCGAACCTTGCAGAACTAGCACTCCTGAGAGAAAGGATACTGCGGAGACATGGCTTAGCCACAGCTTGTGGGATGTTCTGCAATGTTCGCAGGAGAGCTTCTGTAAAGTCTGGAAGGTAGGAGACGAGATACTGGCAGAAGTAAAGCTGTGAGGACCGGCCGTGAGTCGTGCTTCGGTATCTCAGATGGTAGAGCGCTTGCCCGCGAAAGGCAAAGCTCCCCAGTTCGAGTCTCGGTCGGGCACACAGTTTTAATCTGCCAGGAAGTTTCATATCAGCGCACATTCCGCTGCAGAGTGAAAGTCTCATTCCGGAGACAAATAGTTATTTACAATAGTGACAAGTCTAACGGAGGGGACACAACTAGAATTTAATGTGATAAAAAGCAGACAGAGTGGGGGGATGGCTGCTTCGTGATTGGCTGCCACTTGTGGAGATGCGCTGACCTAGCAGAACGTGTCACGTGTCTGGGATTCTCTCTTAATTGCCAGGAAGACGAGACAAAGTCCACTTCAAGCGGACTACTCACGTAGGCTTGGTGGACTGAACAAGGTGGTGTGGCGTGCCGTCTGGGTAGTTGGTAGAGATTTTGAATCTTGTTTTTGCCTGCCAAACCTAAGACACACTTATTTTTCTGTTGCAATTTAATGATTTTTTGTGACAGAAATACTACAACCCGTGTGTTCACACCAGCAGCGTATTAGGCATGCTGACATTCCCAGTACTATCCTGGTGCCTTTTTAAAGTCGTTAGTAACGTAGATCTAATAAACTTTAATCTCTGCAACCACATGTTTCATTAGAGCTCTCACACTGCTGGCGACCTGACAGTAATGCCAGTTTTAATGTAACTGTCACATTTTCAGCCAACTTCGTCTCGTTGCGTGTCAGCTGTTGTGTACAAGGGCCACTCTAGACATAAGCAGATGTGGTAGGGCTTTTCTCGCAGAAACCAGCATGGAACAAGTGTGAATCGTCTATAAAAGTCGCTTTACTTGTGTGGCTCACAGCCTGGTGTTACACCGTTTTGGTCGTGGCACTTCGGTGCCTTCCCCTGATGATAGTAAGAGTGACATATTAATCGTGACCTTTAGGAGGAAACCATTCTGTTATTTTTCTTAATCGATTTAGGCTAACCCCTTAAGCTCAGAGTACGACCGGCAATTCAGAATTCAAACCGGCATCTTTCCGAATGCGAATCCGCTGCAAAACCTCGCATGGTTCCAAATACCACTCTGGCCATTTGGGCGTACGTCTCCGCAGTTTACTCAAAACATTTCAGTTGCATGATAGAATGGTTCCTCTTAAAAGCACACAACTTATTTCTTTACTCATCCTTGTTCAGAGTATTTTTGATGTGTCGATGCTGTCAGTATTATAACCAGGAAGGAAGAAATCAGCGTCACTGACATTGACTGTGTTTCTACCGAGGTGTTATTGGGACGGTCACTTGGTTCTACAGACGATTGCCCGGTTTGTCATAGTACAGATGGTGCATTGTAGTGCAGCTGAAAGGATTCATTTATACAATGAAGCGCCATAGAAAATGGCGTAGGCATGCGTTTCAAATACAGAGATATGTGAACAGGCAGAATACGGCGCTGCGGTCGGCAACGCATATATAACACAACAAGTGTCTGGCGCAGTTGTTACATCGGTTACTGCTTCTACAATGGCAGATTATCAAGATATAAGTGAGTTTGAACGTGTGTTATAGTCGGCGCACGAGCGATGGGACACAGCATTCTCGAGGTAGCGATGAAGTGGGGTTTCTCCCGTACGACCGTTTCACGATGGTAACGTGAATACCAAGAATACGCTAAAAATCAAATCTCCGACATCACTGCGGGCGGAAAAATATCCTGCAACAGCGGGACCAACGACAACTGAAGACACTTGTTCATCGTGACAGAAGTGCAACCCTTCCGCAAATGGTTGCAGATTTCAATGCTGGGCCATCAACAAGTGTCAGCGTGTGAACCATTCAACGAAACATTATCATCGATATGAGATTTCGGAGCCGAAGACCCACTCGTGTAGCCTTGATGACTGCAGGACACAAAGCTTTAGGCCTCGCCGGGGCCCGTCAACACCGACTGTTGATGATTGGAAACGTTGCCTCATCGCACGAGTCTCGTTTCAAATTGTATCGAGCTGACGGACGTGTACGGGCATGGAGACAACCTCATGAATCCATGGACCCTGGATGTCAGCAGGGGACTGTTCAGGCTGGTGGACGCTCTGTCATGGTGTGGTACGTATGCAGCTGGAGTGATACGGGACCCCTGATAAGTCTACATACGACTCTGAGAGGTGACAAGTACGTAAGCATCCTCTCTGATGACCTGAATCGATTCATGTCCATTGTGCATTCCGACGGATTTGGGCAATTCCAGCAGGACAATGCGACACCGCACACGTCCAGAATTGCTACTGGAACATTCTTGTGAGTTTAAACACTTCCGCTGGCCACCAAGCTCCCCAGACATGGACATTATTGAGCATATCTGGGAAGCTTTGCAACGTGCTGTTAAGAAGAGATCTCCACCCCCTCGTACTCTTACGGATTTGTGGACAGCCATAGAGGATTCACGGCTTCAATCCCGCCAGCACTACTTCACACATTAATCGAGTCACGCCAAGTCGTGTTGTGGCACTTCTGCGTGCTCGCGGGGACCCTACACGGTTCAAAATGGTTCAAATGGCTCTGAGCACTATGGGACTCAACTGCTGTGGTCATCAGCCCCTAGAACTTAGAACTACTTAAACCTAACTAACCTAAGGACATCACACATATCCATGCCCGAGGCAGGATTCGAACCTGCGACCGTAGCAGTCGCACGGTTCCGGACTGCGCGCCTAGAACCGCGAGAAAACCGCGGCCGGCCCCTACACGGTGTTAGATACGTGTACCAGTTTCTTTGGCTCTTCAGTGTATTTTTTTAAAAAAGCTTGCAACAGCTAGCGTCTTTCATCCTGTTCCTAATGATCTAGATGTCGACGGGAAATTACACCATAATCTTTCTTGCCGGCCGGAGAGGCCGAGTGGTTGTAGGCGCTACATTCTGGAACTGCGCGGCCGCTACGGTCGCAGGTTCGAATCCTGCCTCGGGCATGGATGTGTGTGATGTCCTTAGGTTAGTTAGGTTTAAGTAGTTCTAAGTTCTAGGGGACTGATGACCTCAGCAGTTAAGTCTCATAGTGCTCAGAGCCATTTGAACCATAATCTTCCTTCATTCTTTCTGCCGGCCTATCTGAAAATGTATATAAGAAGGCCAAGAAATTTTCCACATGTGTTGACACCACACGGAATGTCGATGGAACAGTTTGGCACTTTGTGTACGGTTGCCTGTATGTTATTTACGGCGCTCGCGGGAGAGGTCCTGGCGTTGCCTAGGACAAGCCGACGAGCAGTAACAGTGGCTCGGCTGGGCCACTGGGGAGGGAACTGTTCGGTGACCATCCATTCGTCAGGCGGCGCCAGAGAGCAGAGGCCAGAAAGCAGGGAGCGGCAAGGCACGGCCGGCCGGGCATCACTGAGGAAACCGGTCGCGGTCGGCGCTTCCCGCCCCCCGTGACCCCGGCACGGCACGCCGAGGCGCGACCCCTGCGCGGTCAGCGGGAGCGGCTAAACGCACCAAGTGCAACGTACTGCGCAGAATAAAACTGCCCGCCCTCCACAGCATCCATAACGCCGCTGCGGGGCTGCCTGACGTCTACAAAGTAGTCGCGCAGTGATCGCCAGGAGCGATATGCAACCGGACGCTGCATAAACACTGCGGTAGCAGATGCAGGCTGCGGACTCAACTGGCTGCTAAAAGGAAAAAGAAAGGGCCGGAGCGGGAGGTATACAAATTTCCCGTTCGCTCTGCTGTCCAATACTTCTGCTATTTGTCTTATCGCAGTGGGTTGGTCCAGAAAGGTGAGGCGCCATTTCTTAAGTCGTCTCAGAACGTTGGGCAGGTACCAGCAGCGTACATCCGCATGTACATCAACACTCCTCAAGCCACCTGACGGTGGGTGGCAGAGGGTACTTCTGGTACAATTAAATCATCCCCCTACCCTGTTCCAGGCAAGGGTAAAATACAGGGAGCGAAAGGCTATTTACAATTTGTACAGAAACCAGATGGCAGTTATAAGAGTCGAGGGGCATGAAAGGGAAGTAGTGGTTGGGAAAGGAGTGAGACAGGGTTGTAGCCTCTCCCCGATGTTATTCAATCTGTATATTGAGCAAGCAGTGAAGGAAACAAAAGAAAAATTCGGAGTAGGTATTAAAATTCATGGAGAAGAAGTAAAAACTTTGAGGTTCGCCGATGACATTGTAATTCTGACAGAGACAGCAAAGGACTTGGAAGAGCAGTTGAATGGAATGGACAGTGTCTTGAAAGGAGGATATAAGGTGAACATCAACAAAAGCAAAACGAGGATAATGGAATGTAGTCAAATTAAGTCGGGTGATGCTGAGGGAATTAGATTAGGAAATGAGACACTTAAAGTAGTAAAGGAGTTTTGCTATTTAGGGAGTAAAATAACAGATGATGATCGAAGTAGAGAGGATATAAAATGTAGACTGGCAATGACAAGGAAAGCGTTTCTCAAGAAGAGAAATTTGTTAACATCGAGTATAGATTTAAGAATCAGGAAGTCGTTTCTGAAAGTATTTGTATGGAGTGAAACATTTGTATGGAAGTGAAACATGGACTATAACTAGTTTGGACAAGAAGAGAATAGAAGCTTTCGAAATGTGGTGCTACAGAAGAATGCTGAAGATAAGGTGGGTAGATCACGTAACTAATGAGGAGGTATTGAATAGGATTGGGGAGAAGAGAAATTTGTGGCACAACTTGACTAGAAGAAGGGATCGGTTGGTAGGACATGTTTTGAGGCATCGAGGGATCACAAATTTAGCATTGGAGGGCAGCGTGGAGGGTAAAAATCGTAGAGGGAGACCAAGAGATGAATACACTAAGCAGATTCAGATGGATGTAGGTTGCAATAGTTACTGGGAGATGAAGAAGCTTGCACAGGATAGAGTAGCATGGAGAGCTGCATCAAACCAGTCTCAGGACTAAAGACCACAACAACAACAACCCTGTTCCACTCGCGAATGACGTCTGGGTATCATGATTGTCGGTAAGCTTCCGTATTAGCTCTAATTTCGCGAGATGTTGTCCGGCTCTTACCGAAAAGTACTCTCTCCAAATTTCAATCGTAAACCTCTTCGTGATCCACAACATCTCTTTGTAGCGCCCGCCAATGGAGTTTGAAGGATCTCTGTGACGCTCTCTCACCGACTAAACGATCCCGTCACGAAATAGAGCGCTCTTCGTCGGATCTTCTCCATCTCTCTTTCCTACCTGGTTAGGGCCCCAGATTTATGAACAGTGCTCAAGAATCTGTCGAGCAAGGGCCTTGTAATCCACTTCTGCCGTGGCTGAGTTACATTACCTTATGAATCCTCTTATGAATCGCAGTCTGGCTCCTGCTTTTCCTACTATTTGTTTTATGTGATCATTCTGCTTAAGGTCACTCTGCGTACTTACTCCTAGATATTTTAGGGTAGATACGTTTACAGCAGTTTGTCAAAAAAATGGTTCAAATGGCTCTGAGCACTATGCGACTTAACTTCTGAGGTCATCAGTCGCCTAGAACTTAGAACTAATTAAACCTAACTAACCTAAGGACATCACACACATCCATGCCCGAGGCAGGATTCGAACCTGCGACCGTAGCGGTCACGCGGTTCTAGACTGAAGCGCCTTTAACCGCACGGCCACACCGGCCGGCAGCAGTTTGTCATCAATACTGTAAATGTACAGTGGCGAATGTCTTCTCTGGTGTATGCGTAATATATTACATTTATTTGCGTTCGGGATCAACTGCCAGAGCCTGCACCATTCATTAGTGCTCTGCAGGTCTTTCTGCAAGTCGATACTGTCTTCTGGCGATGCTACTTTCTTATAGACAACCGCATCTTTGCGAACAGTATAAAAGACCTTTCTACGATTTCTACTGGATCATTTATTTTCATTGTAAACTAACGACAGTGGAGTCACTTCGGAAAAAACGAATTTTTAGCTTAGAAGTGAACTAACCCCTTTATCGGGCCCAGAGAACCGAGCGGCCGCCCAGTCTTCTTCTGCCGTGTGGTGTCATTGCCACACAGTACGGGAAGGGCAGGGGGTGATCACGCCGCTCTCCCTGGCTTTGTCGGCTTTCGAGACCTCGGAGCCGCCAGTTATCTCTCAAGCAGCTCCTCAGTTAGCATCACGAGGCTGAGTCGACCCCGCTTCCGTCATACCACCACGAAAAAATCCATGGAGGACTGAACCCAGATCCATCGCATGGCAGTCAGAGGCGCCGACCACGCACCTACGGAAGCGGACGTAACGCGGAAATACACTGCAGAGCCGAAGAAACTGATACACTTGCCCAATATCGTGTAGGGCCCCCGCGAGCACGCAGAAGTGCCGCAACACGACGTGGCATGGACTCGACTAATGTCTGAAGTAGTGCTGGAGGGAACTGACACCATGAATCCTGTAGGGCTGTCCATAAATCCATAAGAGTACGAGGAGTTGGTGATGACTCCTGAACAGCACGTTCCAAGGCATCCCAGATATGCTCAATAATGTTCATGTCTGGGGAGTTTGGTGGCCAGGCACTCTGTAGCAATTCTGGACGTGAGGGATGTCGCATTGTCCTGCTGGAATTGGCCAAGTCCATCGGAATCCACAGAGGACACGAATGGATGCAGGTGATCACACAGGATGCTTACGTACGTGTTACGTGTCAGAATCGTATCTAGACTTATAGGTGGTCCCGTATCACTCCAACTGCACGCGCCCCACACCATTACAGAGCCTCCTCCAGCTTGAAGAGTCACCTGCTGACATCCAGGGTCCATGGATTCATGAGGTTGTGTCCGCACCCGTACACGTCCATCTGCTCGATACAATTTGAAACGAGACTCGGCTTACCAGGCTACATGTTTCCAGTCATCAACAGTCGACTGTCGGTGTTGAGAAGCGCAGGCGAGGCGCAAGGATTTGTGTCGTGCAGTCATCAAGGGTACACGAGCGGGCCCTCTGCTCCGAAAGCCAATATCGGTGATGTTTCGTTGAATGGTTCGCACGCTGACACTTGTTGGAGACCCAGCATTGAAACTGCAGGAATTTGAGGAAGGGTTGCACTAGAGTCACGTTGAACGATTCTCTTTAGTCGTTGTTGGTCCCGTTCTTGCAGGATCTTTTTCCGCCCGCAGCGATGTCGGAGATTTGATGTTTTACCGGATTCCTGATATTTACGGTACACTCGTGAAATGGTCGTGTGGGAAAATCCCCACTTGATCGCCACCCCGGAGATGCTGCGTCCCATCGCTTGTGCGCCGTCTATAGCACCACGTAGAGACTCACTTAAATCCTGATCACGTGCCAAAAGCGATCTAACAACTGCTCCAGACACTTGTTGTCTTATATAGGCGTTGTCGACAGCAGCGCCGTATTCTGCTTGTTCACATGTCTCTGTATTTGGATATGCATGCCTATACTAGTTTCTTTGGCGCTTCAGTGTAGTTACAGATCATTATAGAATGTATCCCTCAAAACGCACTCCCGCGTCCGGCCATCCTGATTTAGGTTTTCCGTGATTTCCCTAAATCGCTCCAGGCAAATGCCGGGATGGTTCCTTTGAAAGGGCACGGCCGACTTCCTTCCCCGTCCTTCCCTAATCCGATGAGATCGATGACCTCGCTGTCTGGTCTGCTTCCCCGAAACAACCAACCAACCATCAAAACGCACTGACGGGAAAAAAATCGCGACATAAACGAAAGATGGTAGGCGTCTTTCTACATCTGAAAGATGATGTCTACTCAGACTTCGCCACAGTGTCATAAGAGTCGGGCTAATAGCGCCACTAAGGGTATGCAAATAAGGTTTGCTTTAAATAGGAGCTGTACCGGTCGTGATCATTAGCTGCCTTTGAGATTGGACGTGGTGAGTTGATGTTAGGCAAGAATGCCTTTAAGGTGATAAAGAAGTCATTATCAACACCGTATTGAGTTTGATCGACGTCGTGTAATAGAGCAGCTAGAAGCTGGATGTTCATTCTGCGATATTGCAGTCAGACTTGGCAGGAATGTAACCACTGTATACTGCATACGTGATTGCTGGCAGCGTTGGTGTGTGTGTGTGGGGGGGGGGGGGGCGGGGGGGGGGAAGGGGGGGGAATGTACAGTCGCAGGAAGATCGAGCTCCGGACGCGACCACGTGGCCCTACCGAGAGAGAAGACCATCGTGTTCGGCGTATGGCTCTGGCGCATCTGCAGGAATTTGAGCGGCAGTTTGCATCACAGCGACACAACGAACTGTTCCAAGTCGTTTATTTCAGGGACAGCTCCGAGCCCAGACGTCCTCTAGTGTGCATTCATTCGACCACAAAACCTCCGCCATTTGCGACTTCATTGGTGTCAGGTGAGAGCTCATTGGAAGGCAGGATGTGTTTCCTGATGAACTCTCGTTCTGACCGGTGCCAGTGGTGACCGTGTGTTGGTGAACAGGATTCTAGGAGGTGTTTTCCAGCTGGATAACGCTCGCCCACTCACCGCTGTTGTAACCCAACATCCTCTACAGGGTGTCGACATGTTGCCTTGGCCTGCTCGATCACCGTATCTGTCAAAAATGGAGCACAATTGAACGTCAACTGTAGCGTCATCCACAGCCAGCATTGATCGTCCCTGTACTAAGCGACCAAGTGCAGCAGCCTTGTAACTCCATCCCACAGACTGACATCTGCCACCTGTACAATACAACGCATGCACGTTTACGTGCTTGCATTCAACTTTCTGGCGATTACACAGATTATTAATGTGCGACAATTTCACATTTGCAGTGGCTTATCTCGCGCTTGCATTACTTGTGTTCTTGCGATATGAAACACTTTATATATTACCTGGACAAATGTATTCCTGAAATTTCAGTACTCTACAATAATCATGTTTTGGCGTTGCAATTTTTTCTTTCATTGTACAGTTAGTGTGTGGTCGTGGAGAATTAAGAACTCATAAGACCGGTGGAGGTTAGAACAAGAAATGTGCCACAGGAAGTAGTATGTATACGAGATTTGCTATTGGGCAGCAAAATCATTGAAGACGGCTCAAGTATTGAGGATTTAAAAAGAAGACTGGCAGCAGAAGAGAAATACTTTCTGAAAAGAGCAATAAGCTAACAACTAACATAAACTTAAGCGTTAGGAAGCCCTTTCTGAAAGTATTTGTCTGGGCTGTAGATTTACCTGGAAGTGAAGTACGGGCGATGAAGAGTATTGAAAAGAAGGGGCAGAAGCTTCTGAAATATGGTGATGTGGAGCTATAGAAGATGAAGTTGCGTAGAAAGAGATAGCTAATCAAACGACGAAGAAAAAATTATTTATGATACAACTTGAATAAAGTAACGGTTGGATCGTCAGATGACATCCTGAGGCCTAGAAGAAGCGAGTGTTCAGATGGATGCTATATGTGCCACAAAACTGGAAACATCATGGAACTTAGAAAAAATTGTTAATAATGACGTAAACACCATTGATGAAGTCTTCCCATGTGCTGTACTTTCAGTAGTTCTCGAAACTGATTTTATTATGGTACATTGCTTCATTTATGTAAATACGGTACCTCCAAAAAAGTTATTAATCACACCCAAAAATAATCTGCTCTGCTCCTACTATCACTTGTCGAAACCTTGTTTCGTTCTCTAACCGGGTTACAAAATACAGGTGTGGTCAAAACCTCTTCAGTGGTCACTGTATTAACTTCGTTTTTCTTGATTATATCTTTGTGAAGATAGTAAACAGTGTTTATGTCTTAAAGTACTGCTGTCAGACTATGTTAAATTAATCATTACTCAGGATGTTTTGTTTCCTCCTTCATTCTCAATATCCTTCTACAGATAGGAATACTGGACTTCACAGACACTGAAAATATTTTCGTTTTCATGTTTTGTGGATCTACTTACGGCTCGTGCACTATGTTTTGTGTAGCGGGATGCGATCTTCTCTTGTTTTGTTTCTGTGGTTGTGGCAGCGTCCAGCATTGCTCTGTGCGTGTGTTTACGTTTATCGACTAATGTATGAAATCATCTTCTGACTGACTCACTCAAACAAGTTGGGACACACCACCCTCCCCCCTTTCCCTTATTTGAAAAAATAAAGACTGTAACTGTCTATATCTGCTATATATGCACACACACACACACACACACACACACACACACACACACACACGCACACACACACAAACACACGCACTCACACGATGCAGAAACTTCAACAACCACAAAAGCAACACAAAAGACGATCACATACCGCAACATCTAGACAAAGTACACGAGGGGCAAGTGGACACACACAACGTGCAGACGAAAATACATTTAGTGTCAGTGAAGTGCAGTGCACTAAACCTGTAAACATTAAGAATGAAGAATTCCGGCCGCGGTGGCCGAGCGGTTCTAGGCGCTTCTGTCCGGATCCGCGCTGCTGCTACGGTCGCAGGTTCGAATCCTGCCTCGGGCATGGATGTGTATGATGTCCTTAGGTTAGTTAGGTTTAAGTAGTTCTAAGGTCTAGGGGACTGATGATCTCAGATGTTAAGTCCCATAGTGCTCAGAGCCATTTGAACCATTTTTTTGAATGAAGAATGAAATAAACATCGCAGGTAAAAAAATTTATTCAGTACTTTTTTAATAGTACTAATTTAAAATATGAGAACTGTTTATGAACTTGGCAAACAGTTTTGTAAGAAAAAACCACATTGTTACACAAATCAATAGAGATTATTTGAAACTCAATAAAATATGTATGGTCTATATATGATTTTTACTACAGTCGCAAAAGACGGTACACAACCAACATATGTTAGTTGTAGTTTCAAGTCTACTGACTCTGCTGCTCTTTTTTTACACACAGACAAATCTGTCGGTAAATAAATAATGTTGTCACGATTGCTTATTGTACTTCGCTACGAATGTACAGTTATCATTTGTTACTGTAATTTTTTTCATTTCCGAAGAACCACGGTTCATCGTAGCGATGCAGTCGTTTGGTGGAAGAGTGGGAAAAGAATGGCGCGACTGCGCACGAACTTCCGTCGGTCTTCCACCTTGGCTCTCGGCTGTCAGTCTCGCTCGACAGTTTCGTAGAAACTTTTAATCTCGAGTTCTCGAGAATGCTTGAGATGCACACCGTGCTGGAGCAAAGTCGGCGAGCCACTGTGCTTTCCTTGTGGGGCGGCCGTCGCAGCAGATGTAGCTGGAGCCGCCTCCGCCAGGCTCTGAGTCCTGAGGCGCGGTGTGGCGGTTTCCACTCGGCTGGCCAGCCTGACGCCCTATAAGGGCAGACACGCCACGCTCGCCAGCCCCGTAAAGGGCTGCCCCCGACACTGTCTCTCTCTTTCTCTCTCTCTCTCTCTCTCTCTCTCTCTCTCTCTCTCTCTCCTCTGCCAGCTGTCGCCGTCACCGCCGCGAGTCAAAACACCCGTCCGTACTCTGCTTGCCGTCTCCCGCAGCCCTTCCTTATGTTGTTGTTGTTGCTGTTGTTGTGGTCTTCAGTCCAAAGTATGATGCAGCACTCCATGCTACTCTATCCTGTGCAAAGTAACTACTACAGCCTACATCCTTTTGAATCTGCTTACTTTATCCATCTCTTGGTCTTCCTCTACGATTTTTGGCCCCCACGCTTCCCTCAGGTACTAAATTGTGATCTCTTGATGCCTCAGAATGTGTCCTACCAACAGATCCCTTCTTTTACTCAGGTTGTACGACACATTTTTCTTCTCCCCAATTCTGTTCAGTACCTCCTCATTAATTCTGTGATCTATCCATCTAATCTTCAGCATTTTTCTGTAGCGCCACATTTCAAAAGCTTCTATTCTCTTCTTGTCTAGACTGTTTATCGTCCATGTTTTACTTCCATACATGGCTACACTCTGTACAAAAACTTCTAGGAAGGACTTTCTGACATTTAAATCTATACTCGATGTTAACAAATTTCTCTTCTTCAGAAACGCATGCCGTGCTATTGCCAGTCTACATTTGAAGGGCTTATTTCAATAGTGGTACAGGTCCATTTTTGTTCATTCTGAGATACAGAGTCCTAAAGTTAAAAGGGCTCCGAAAAATCTGCAGTTGAGATACTAGAAATATTCAAGCATATATACTTGAATATTTCTTGTATCTCAACTGCAGATGTACAGCGTGGTCCATTGATAGTGACCGGGCAAAATATCTCACAAAATAAGCATCAAATGAAAAAACTACAAAGAACGAAACTTGTCTAGCTTCAAGGGGGAAACCAGATGGCGCTATGGTTGGCCCGCTAGATGACGCTGCCATAGGTCAAACGAGTATCAACTGCTTTTTTAAAAATAGGAAACCCCATTTTTTATTACATATTCGTGTAGTACGTAAAGAAATATGAATGTTTTAGTTGGACCACTTTTTTCGCTTTGCGTTTTTCTTGCATCTCGGTTTTCAGACGGTCCAATAACGACGAATAACATTCAACTTTAATAGTGTTACCCTTTTCCAGATAGTCGATGAGGATTATCTCTTGCGAAACCCAAAAAACAGTCACCATAACCTTTCTGGCCGAAGCAATGGTCTTCGCCTTTTTTGGTGCAGATTCTCTCTTGGTAACCCGTTGTTTACATTGTTGTTTGGTCTCAGTAGTAATGTATTCATATTTCATCCACAGTGACGAAACGACGCTTAAAGTCCTGTGGATTCTTCCTGAACAGCTGCAAATGATCCTTGCAACACTTCACACGATTCCGTTTTTGGTCAAGCGTGAGCAATCACGGAACCCATCTTGCGAATAGGTTTCTCATGTCCAAATATTTATGCAAAATGTTATGTACCCGTTCATTCGAGATGCCCACTGCACTAGCCATCTCATGAACCTTAACTCTTCTGTCATCCATCACCATATCATGGATTTTATCAATGATTTCTGGAGTCGTAACCTCCACAGGGCGTCCACAGTGTTCAGCATCAGTTGTGCCCATATGGCCACTCCAAAAATTTTTAAACCACTTATAAACTGTTGTAATCGTAGGTGCAGAGTCACCGTAATGTTTATCAAGCTTCTCTTTAGTCTCCTGAGGCGTTTTGCCTTTCGTAAAGTAATGTTTAATCACCACACGAAATTCTTTTTCGTCCATTTTTTGACAATCACTCGACTTCTTTGATTCACACGAATGCCAAACACAAAGAAATAGAGCAATACGGCTGAAACTTGGTGTGCGTTCTTTCCAAAGATGCTACTAACTAAACATGACTTCGATACGCGGCGGTGGTGCCATCTCCCGGACTTCGCACGGAGTTTTCAAAAGCCTCTCGTACATGGTTACTATAGTTCAATTCTTTTATCTCGGCGGTTCGCGCATGCCCGCCCACACGCGGGAGATTGCTGCGTTGCCAGTTGTACGCGCCAAGAGAAGCAGCGACATAGTATAGTTCGCAAACCTACGTTTAGGGGGGAGCGCGCAGTTTTTGAAGTAAAGCCACTACGGCCGCATTAACCCTTTCGTTGCTACTAGATGTGCTCCCCGCATTCCGCGCTGTGCGCGATTTTGTCATCACTGCACTGCTCGCCTGTGCAGACACATGGTGTCGCCCGCATCTCGTGGTCGTGCGGTAGCGTTCTCGCTTCCCACGCCCGGGTTCCCGGGTTCGATTCCCGGCGGGGTCAGGGATTTTCTCTGCCTCGTGATGGCTGGGTGTTGTGTGCTGTCCTTAGGTTAGTTAGGTTTAATTAGTTCTAAGTTATAGGCGACTAATGACCTCAGCAGTTGAGTCGCATAGTGCTCAGAGCCAACCACACATGGTGTCCGACTGCTTTGACATAAAACTATTTGGCCCAAAAATTTGATTTTTACACATCTTCTTGACTAATACCTTCCCCCCATAAATGACTTAATTTTGTTTCGATGTTCAACGCTGTTATTGTTCAGCATTAGATGTAGTAAACCATTGCACGAAATTTTGAAGCGTTTGCAGAGGTAAATGTCCATAGCGTATACTTTCCGTATGGTCGATTTTAGTTGCCACTAGAAATTTCAAAAAATTACATTCAAACGAATAAAATTCATGAAGTAACACACTTCGATATTGTTTTGAAAATAAAGAAAATATTAAGCACTTATCAAGGTTTGAACTCAGAACCTTTCGCTTAGCACTCATACACTTTAACAATTACACTAACGCATCTCATCATTGATTGTATTTCCCGGAGGACTTTAAAATATCACGCAAAACACCGAGAAACATTGTTGGTATGATTATGAATTACGTTTCGTCGAAGTACAATAGGAAATAGACAATTACCACTGTTCATTATTGCGAAAAAGCGGTTAGTGAGAATGATACAAACACCTTTCCATGCTATCACCTGAATTAGGAGGCTTATTGCTTGTTTGGTTTAATTAATTGGTTCAAAATGGCTCTGAGCACTATGGGACTCAACTGCTGAGGTCATTAGTCCCCTAGAACTTAGAACTAGTTAAACCTAACTAACCTAAGGACATTACAAACATCCATGCCCGAGGCAGGATTCGAACCTGCGACCGTAGCGGTCTTGCGGTTTCAGACTGCAGCGCCTTTAACCGCACGGCCACTTCGGCCGGCCGTTTAATTAATTAATAGAGTATAAAGCAACTGGTATAAAGAATGCTTTTCCAAACTTTCTATAAAAGGAAGTCTGCTATCAAGACATTGCTTTTGTTCAATTACTTTATTTATGACTGAACGTTTCTAAAACCGCAGACACTCGTCCGTGCTCTGCACTGCAGTCGAGCTCTGGCAACGTCGTTCTCTGTTCATTGGCTGACTGTGTTTTGTGACGTCAGATGCGCAGAACGAACCTAAACTCGGCCGCCGTCATAAATGGCGCGCACTTTAGTAGCATACCATTCCATACAGACACGGTCAAGAATGCACATTAAAATGACACAAGCAAATGGGATATCATCACTCACTGTACTCGTATAGTCATGGGCACGTCGAAACATGTCAGCTCCGCAGTATCCTTTCTTTCAGGAGTGCTAGTTCTGCAAGGTTCGCAGAAGAGCTTCTGTAAAGTTTGGAAGGTGGGAGACGAGATACTGGCAGAAGTAAAGCTGTGAGTACCGGGCCTGAGTCGTGCTTCGGTAGCTCAGATGGTAGAGCACTTGTCCGCGAAAGGCAAAGGTCCCGAGTTCGAGTCTCGGTCGGGCACACAGTTTTAATCTGCCAGGAAGTTTCATTTCCGCGCACACTCCGCTGCAGAGTGAAAATCTCATTCTGGATGTCAGCTCCTGTCTACCATTCTGTCACATTTACACGCTGATCCACGCCACTTCGCCGAATCTGCAGGACGAACCTGCGCGCGCTTCACTGCCGTGATTTGCGTCAGCAATGGAGAGTGACACGACTGCCCAGTTCCACAACGCTCCAGAGCCTCCATTGTGCTCTTGTAAGAAGGGTGGTGGTGGGGGGTGAGTAGTGTGTTGTCCGGTAAGCTTATCATTGCTACTTTATTCCACCACCTTGCTGCGATGAGCTCAACACGGAGCTCTGTTGTTAAGCAATACTAAACGTTAATACACTACTGCCCATTAAAATTGCTGCACCGAGAAGAAATGCAGATGATAAACGGGTATTCATTGGACAAATGTATTACACTAGAACTGACGTGTGGTTAAATTTTCACGCAGTTTGGGTGCATAGATCCTGAGAAATCAGTAACCAGAACAACCACCTCTGGCCGTAATAACGGCCTTGATACGCCTGGGCATTGAGTCAAACAGAACTTGGATGGCGTGTACAGGTACAGCTGCCCATGCAGCTTCAACACGACACCACAGTTCATCGAGAGTTGTGACTGGTGTATTGTGACGAGACAGTTGCTGGACCATCATTGACCAGACGTCTTGAATTGGTGAGAGATCTGGAGACTGTGCTGGCCAGGGCAGAAATCAAACATTTTCTGTATCCAGAAAGGCCCGTACAGGACCTGCAACATGCGGTCGTGCATTACCCTGCTGAAATGTAGGGTTTCGCAGGGATCGAATGAAGGGTAGAGCCACGGGTCGTAACACATCTGAAATGTAACGTCCACTGTTCAAAGTGCCGTCAGTACGAACAAGAGATGACCGAGACGTGTAACCAATGGCACCCCATACGATGAAGCCGGCTGATACGCCAGTATGGCGATGACGAATACACGCTTCCAATGTACGTTCACTGCGATGTCGCCAAACACGGATGCGACCATCATGATGCTGTAAACAGAACCTGGATTCATCCGGAAAAATGACGTTTTGCCAATCGTGCACCCAGGTTCGTCGTTGAGTACACCATCGCAGGCGCCCCTCTCTGTAATTCAGCGTCAAGGGTAACCGCAGCCATGGTCTCCGAGCTGATAGTCCGTGCTGCTGCAAACGTCGTCGAACTGTTCGTGCAGATGGTTGTTGTCTTGCAAACGTTTCCATCTGTTGACTCAGGGATCGAGACGTGGCTGCACGATCCATTACAGCCGTGCGGATATGATGCCTGTCATCTCGACTGCTAGTGATACGAGGCCGTTGGGTTCCAGCACCGCGTTCCGTATTACCCTCCTGAACCCACAGAGTCCATATTCTGTTAACAGTCATTGAATCTCGACCAACACGAGCAGCAATGTCGCGATATGACAAACCGCAATAGCGATAGGATACAATCTGACCTTTATCAAAGTCGGAAACGTGATGGTACGCATTTCTCCTCGTTAGACGAGACATCACAAGAACATTGCACCAGGTAACGCCGGTCAGCTGCTGTTTGCGTATGAGAAATCGGCTGGAAACTTTCCTCATGTCAGCACGTTGTAGGTGTCGCCACCGGCGCCAACCTTGTATGAATGCTCTGAAAAGCTAATCATTTGCATATCACAGCATCTTCTTCCTGTTGGTTAAATGTCGCGTCTGTAGCACGTCATCTTCGTGGTGTAGCAATTGTAATGGCCAGTAGTGTACTTATGCTCATACACACGTCTTGCCAAATGATACTGGTGAAGTGCATCAAAGACTTTGCACAAGTCGGGAAACAGAGCGTAAATTTGAGTGTGTTTGTGTGTGGGCAAGTCAATACACAGATGAGACTGGAGGACTATTTCAGATTTCGGCAGAAGCGGCTGCCGAGGTGGAGTGAGGTGTTTGGTGGTTGCGGGAGCGGCGGCTGACGGCCGATACGATCTGCTGAGCGGCGTGGCGTGGCGTGGCGTGGCGTGGCCCGTGCCGCTGCCGCCTCGGCCGCCGCCTCTGCCTTATCGCGCATCTCTGCCGCGCTGGGGCGTCACCCGGCAGTCGGCCGACTCGCAAACAGCCGGCAGCTCGGGGCAGATCACGGCAGGTGCTGTGCGCTCAACGCGGCAAACTGCAGCCGCTGTTTTTGCCACCCAGTCTCACAAGGGGAGGCCGCCAATTGTGAAATTCAGACTCGATTCATACTGCGCATAATAAAAGCTCGTGGCCAGAGGTGTAATGTGGCAAAGCACCAAGATGCACTTCTCAGCCGTTGTCGAAAAAATCGACAGTTAAAAGAAACCGTTGCGGTGAAATACTCTCTACGACTAGTAATTTTCCACAGCGTCGTGGCGCAGCGGTAAGCGCTCGGCTATGTAATCCGAAGGTCGCCGGATCGAATCTCGCACCATGCAAATGTTTTTTAGTATCTTTTTTTCGTAATTCAAATTACACACACACATATGTATATATATATATAGATATATATATAGATATATATATATATATATATATATATATATATATATATATATATACATATATTTCCCGGCAATCAGTTGCAACAATTATGCATATAATAAGTTGTTGAAAGTCGTTTGTCGTGGAAAAACTGGCGACTTCGAACATCATTATGTTTTCCGCAAACAAAGTTGTATTTCACAAATGTTATTAATTGTCTTCATAATGTTAACCACGTATAGTTAACGGAAGACGTAGAAACGATATTCCGAGACGAATACGTATAGCGTAAGTAAAACGTTCGAATTAGAATAGAGACCCCACGAACACAAATCCGCTGTGGCAGGTATGAAATATAAACTCCGTTACTCGCTCGTTACACTTGAAGGACAGATGTTGAATGGGCCGAAACGAGCCGCCGCATAACAGCGTAGTTGCCTGCTAACTTCGAAAGAAGGTAGATGCGGTCCCTAGCGCAACTTTTTTGTAATTCAAATATATAAATATTTGAATTACAAAAAACTAATAATAAAAAAAATTGCATGGCGCGGGATTCGATCCGGCGACCTTCGGATTACGAACCCGAGCGCTTACCGCTGCGCCACGACGCTGTAGAAATATATAAATTGTAGACAGTATTTCACCGCAACGGTTTCTTTTAACTGTCGATTTTCTCGACAACGGCTGAGAAGTGCATCTTGGTGCTTTGCCACATTACACCTCTGGCCATGAGCTTTTGTTATGCGCAGTATGAATCGAATCTGAATTTCACAATTGTCGGCCTCCCCTTGTCAGTGTCGGCAGCGCTGACGAACGCCTGAGCTCCTCAAACTCGATGGAACAGGAAATTCGTGGAGACGTACAACCAAGTGTGGCACTGATCAACTGATGAGAGAGTCAAGTGCACCTGCAAAAGCTCGGTAGGAGAGAAGTTAAATGTGATAAGCAGGTAGGCTACTGTAGGTACTGCAAAGGCAGAGGCTAAAAAACTATGGTAAACTCATCGGTGAAACAAGAAAATATTGGATTCGTTGCGTATAACATATGATATCAACAGAAATTACGTCCGACCACGGTAGCTCAGTGGATGCCGGCACAGTAGCTCAGCGTGTTCCGTCAGAGAGCTGGTTGGCCTCTGTAATAAAAAAAACTGAGTGAAAGGATCAACAAAGAACTTGAACGGATGTTATGTGACGTACACAACGATCAACAACGAACAAAATGCAAAAAAAAAAAAAAGTGGTCAGCGCGACAGAATGTCAATCCTAAGGGTCCGGGTTCGATTCCCGGCTGGGACGAAGATTTTCTCCGCTCAGGGACTGGGTGTTGTGTTGCCATCATCGTCACCATTTCATCCCCATCCACTCACAAGTCGCCGAAGTGGCGTCAAATCGAAAGACTTGCACCAGGCGACCGGTACACCCGACGGGAGGCCCTAGTCACATGACATCTACATTTTAACAGAAATTGCAAACTAACAAAATTTTAGCGGGTCAGAAACAGCAGGACGCTCTGGTTGAATAAACAAGTAACACAGTGTACACACAGATTGATGTTGATCAATCTGAAGCCGATAGACGTGAAGACTGAAGTTTCGGAAGAAGAACAAAGGGATGGAAACAATCCGTCGAAAATACACTGAAGCGCTAAGGAAACTGGTATAGGCATGCATATTCAAATACAGAGATATGTAAACAGGCAGAATACGGAGCTGCGGTCGGCAACGCCTACAATAAATGGCTCTGAGCACTATGGGACTTAACATCTGAGGTCATCAGTCCCCTGAACTTAGAACTACTTAAACCTAACTAACCTAAGGACATCACACACACCCATGCCCGAGGCAGGATTCGAACCTGCGACCGTAGCGGTCGCGCAGTTCCAGACTGAAGCGCCTAGAACCGCTCGGCAACGCCTACATAAGACAGCTAGTGTCTGGCGCAGTTGTTACATCGGTTACTGCTGCTACAATGGCAGGTTATCAAGTGAGTTTGAACGTGGTGTTAAGATTGGGGTACGAGCGATGGGACACAGAATGGTTCAAATGGCTCTGAGCACTATAGACTTAACATCTGAGGTCATCAGAACTACTTAAACCTAACTAACCTAAGGACATCACACATATCCATGCCCGAGGCAGGATTCGAACCTGCGACCATAGCGGTCGCACGGTTCGAGACTGAAGCGCCTAGAACAGCTCGTCCACAGCGCCCGGCCATGATCCAGAGCCAGCAACACTAGCCACCAGTGGAATCGCTCAAAGTGACGCCTTTCCGCAAATTGCTGCAGATTTCAATGCTGGGCCATCAGCAAGTGACAGCGTGCGAACCATTCAACGAAACATCATAGATATGGGCTTTCGGAGCCGGAGGTCCACTCGTGTACCCTTGATGAGTTATTCTACCGCGCACACATCTGCGGCTAGACTTGTCTGGTATGAGACGTGCCCGGGGAAGGGGGGGGGGGGTCCACTGCGGGCCGAAACACACAATAACCTTGCGTTCTGTGTGGAACGGCGTTGGGGTGGGTGGACTGCTGTGGCCTGTTGTGGAGCTGTGAACGACTTTAGGCTTCTGCGGATCGATGCCTGTCCGTCGTTTCTAGGACCCCGGTTTAATACCTACATACGTACATACCCCTCATGGCTGCACGACGCAAATGTTGGCGCCTCGCCTGGCCCATCAACACCGATATTGGTCTGTTGATGACTGGTTAACATGTTACCTTGTCGGACGAGTCTCGTTTCAAATGGTATCGAGCGGATGGACGTGTACGGGTATGGAGACAACCTCATGAATCCATGGCCCCAGCATATCAGCAGGGGCCTGTTCAAGCTAGTGGAGGCTCTGTAATGGTGTGGAGCGCGTACAGTTGGAGTGATATGGGATGCCTGATACGTCTAGCTACGACTCTGACAGATGACAAGCACGTAAGCATCCAGTCTGATCACCTTCATCCATTCATGTCCTTTGTGCATTCCGACGGACTTGCCAATTCCAGCAGCTCAATGTGACACCCCACACGTCCAGAATTGCTACAGAACGGCTCCAGAAGCACTCTTCTGAATTTAAACACTTCCACTGGCCACCAGACTCCCCAGACATGAACATTATTGAGCATATCTGGGACGCCTTGCAACGTGCTGTTCAGAAGAGATCCCCACCTCCTCGTACTCTTTACGGATTTACGGCCAACCCTGTAGGATGCATGGCGTCACTTCCCTCCAGTACTACTTCAGACTAATGCCACGTCGTGATGCGGCACTTCTGCGTTCTTGCGGGAACCGTACACGATATTCGGCAGATGTACCAGTTTCTTTGGCTGTTCAGTGTAGAAATCATTAAAAAATTTCCAAAAATATTTCTAGCCCAGCCTTTTATGAGACGATGGAAAGACGAGAAGAGAGGAACCTGGAAATATTTCAAATATGGGACTACAGCAGAATGGTACAGAATCAAATGGGTAGGAACTGAATGAAATGAAGATATTCCAGAAAGCATAAACGATGAAAGAATAATACGGAAAATTACGGCACAGAACATTAAGATAACGCTAATATATACGGTAATAACCAACTCTGGACCGAAAAGAGCACTAAAGAGGAAAAACCATGGTAGGAGAAAAATATCTAAAGTTATTGAAGACAAATTGTTTGGTAGCTGCTCAGAGATTAAAACGTTAAGTAGAAATGAAAGGCGGCTCAAACTAGTCGAAAAACATAATTCTATAAACAAAACAATAGCGTCCTTCGGCTTGTATGATCTTAGTACGAGGTTTTCAACCAGTCTTAAATTGTAATTCTTTCAGTGGAAGCTTGTTCCCAAAGTTTTCAGAGCAGTTAGACTCTCTCGCATCTATCCTTCTTTCAGGGGGCGAAATCAGTCTCGCCATCGTTGTTCATGAAATAAATAGGTGTATGATAAGAAAAGATTTTAAACTTTAGAACGTACACTAAAGCCTATAAAACAGGATAAATCGAAGTGTCGTCGTTGAATACTGCGCGAATATTTGTGGCCTCCATCTCGTCAGATTGGAGGAAGACATGGAAGAAATTCAGAAGCTTGCTATTTTATTTGTTACTGTTCGCTTCGATCAGAACGACAGATTTACGGGAATGCTCCGTGAGATTAGACAGGAAGCCTTGACGAAAGAAGTTAATATTTCTGTGAAACGCAGAACAAATTTACAACATCAAGCGTTCATCTCGCCTAAGGAAGATAGTTTAAAAAGTCGCTTTGACCTTTATTGGAGTTAACAGTCTGGGTCACATTCTATTTACGTTGAAAACATGCATCCTCTCTTTCGCTGCCTTACAAGACATGAATGTAAAAGTACTGTAAGAAATTATCTGTTCAAATAAAACAAAACATAACCGAGTGTGTCTATTCTACGGCTTAAAATTAGGAGGAACAGTGCTAGTATGGAGGTGTACAGGAAATTATTTTTCTCTTCCTCCGTATGAGAGTGGAACGGGAAAGGAAATGAGTGAGTGACAGTGGTACAAAATATCCTGCGCTATGCGGAGACAGTGGCTTCCATATTATGTATATAGATGTTAATGATGTATAGTATTAGCACAAAAATTGAATGACAATTGGTTCTGCAAAATCAGATACTTAATTATCGCTTTGCATCCGACATTTTTATGACTATAAACAACCAACATTTCTAACACTCAGCATACGAGTATACTTACGTGTCATCTGTGGTGTTGGTGAAAGCAATGATTTCGGAATAGAGTGAGACACCGAGGAAGGCTGGTGATCGAAGAAAGCGACAGCCAGTCAAATACTAGTGGTAAACCATGGCAACTGTACCGTGCTAGGATCCTCGACGGCGTGAAACACCTGCCTTTTGTTAACGTACGACTACAGAGGACAAGATAGTGCCACGAGTCACTATCACACGAACAAAAATTTGTAAAAGTATGGAACAAGCCCCACCGAATCTTACTGTGAGTCGCAACTAAAGACGTTTGCCATAGGAAACAAGGATAGCTGTACAGCTCGAATCCCATGGATGAATGCCTTGATATGCTCTGACAGCAAATCGACCTGGGGCATTTTTAAGCTGGCCGAGCGACGCCGTACTGCGGTAAATGGCCTGGAATCGTATCCGATAGAAAGGAGTGGGAATCGTATCCCGCACTTCGACAAATCAGCTTTCGGCTAATGTCGATATAGTTTCTTTCTGAAAGTCATAATAGATTGTTTGACACGTCCTCGTTCATTCCGAGACGGAATTCAGTCTCTGATGACATCAGTTTCGTTCCTTTTTTTATAATACACAATAGGCCAACTAGTACAGCGGCGCCTGGCGTATTCTGCGTCTTCTCTCCTGGGTGAAACAGCAGTTCGTACTTGACCAGCGTATGTTAAAAGTCGTCGATAGCGAACAATGTATCACATGGACTGTAGACATGAAAGTGATTCAGCTACAGCCGGCCGCGGTGGCCGTGCGGTTCTGGCGCTGCAGTCCGGAACTGCGGGACTGCTACGGTCGCAGGTTCGAATCCTGCCTCGGGCATGGGTGTGTGTGATGTCCTTAGGTTAGTTAGGTTTGAGTAGTTCTAAGTTCTAGCGGACTTATGACCTAAGATGTTGAGTCCCATAGTGCTCAGAGCCATTTGAACCATTTTTTTTTTTTTTTTTTTTTTTGATTCAACTACGATGTTCACTTCTGGTATTTCCGAATCCGTTTAGGACGTTGTAATTCTGTTTTAACCCTTATGACTTGTAAAGAAGTCCTCACCAAATGTCTTTTCACAGTTATATTAGTTGTGTAACTATCAAATTAGCTTTTTCGGGTAGTGTAGAAGTATCTGCGAACCGGAGATGGTCGACGCAGAATTCTAATACCGCAACAGTGCGTTGCTCAAGAATGGCTGTTCGTCTGCTGAAGTAAAAAGGGCGTAAAGACCGCCACGTAAAGATCATAGTGATGTATAGCCGTCAAGGAATCCAAGGTTTCGGTACTGTTGACTAAAGACGTTACTGGCTGCTTAGGGAGAATCTTGAAGAAATGTGGCCTTATTTTAAAAACCCACTGGAAGATACTTTAATAACATAGGTCGTCCAGAGATGCTCGATAACCACTACATAGATCAGCTACTGTGGAAAACACTTTGTAGACAGGAGTGCATCAGGTTCAGCTCCTGGCTGCCAAGAGCGGATATTATGACAGGCTATACGAAGTCGCAGTAGAGATTATTACACAAGACTATATATTTTATCGAAAGATGATACTGAACGGTATCTGGATCCCAGTACTGAAGTCGTTTGCCAATCGTACGCCATGGAGTAATAGCTGTAGCGTGTGACAACGACCTACAAACTACAGCTACGATGAGTTTTGAAAACACGTGACGTCACGACTCTGCGCGGAAGCACGCGCAAACGAAATTTTACTTCAGTCAGAATCCCTTGAAGGCGTTCTTCATATATAGTGATGAGAGTTTACGTCTGTCCAAGAAATACGTTCGACTATGGCTCAAAAACTGTGGATAATTCAGTAAGTGTGGAGTTCTAATGTAATGAATTTCCTTGAGACAGAGAAGTTGCTGTCCATGTATCAGCACGGCTTTAGAAAGCATCGCTCCCGCGAAACACAACTCGCCCTTTTTTCACATGATATCTTGCGAACCATGGATGAAGGGTATCAGACGGATGCCATATTCCTTGGCTTCCGGAAAGCGTTTGAGTCGGTGCCCCACTGCAGACTCCTAACTAAGGTACGAGCATATGGGATTGGTTCCCAAATATGTAAGTGGCTCGAAGACTTCTTAAGTAACAAAACCCAGTACGTTGTCCTCGATGGTGAGTGTTCATCGCAGGCGAGGGTATCATCTGGAGTACCCCAGGAAAGTATCGTAGGTCCGCTGTTGTTTTCTATCTACATAAATGATCTTTTGGATAGGGTGGATAGCAATGTGCGGCTGTTTGCTGATGATGCTGTGGTTTACGGGAAGGTGTCGTCGTTGAGTGACTGTAGAAGGATACAAGATGACTTGGACAGTATTTGTGATTGGTGTAAAGAATGGCAGCTAAGTCTAAATATAGATAAATGTAAATTAATGCAGATGAGTAGGAAAAAGAATGCCGTAATGTATGAATACTCCATTAGTAGTGTAGCGCTTGACACAGTTACGTCGATTAAATATTTGGGCGTAACATTGCAGAGCGATATGAAGTGGGACAAGCATGTAATGGCAGTTGTGTGGAAGGCGGATAGTCGTCTTCGATTCATTGATAGAATTTTTGGAAGATGTGGTTGAACTGTAAAGGAGACAGCTTATAAAACACTAATACGACCTATTCTTGAGTACTGCTCGAGCGTTTGGGATCCCTATCAGGTCGGATTGAGGGAGGACATAGAAGCAATTCAGAGGCGGGCTGCTAGATTTGTTACTGGTAGATTTGACCATCAAGCGAGTGTCACGGAAATGCTTCAGGAACTCGGGTGGGAGTCTCTAGAAGAAACGAGCTGTTCTTTTCTTGAATCGCTACTGAGGAAATTTAGAGAACCAGCATTTGAGGCTGAATGCAGTACAATTTTACTGCCGCCAACTTACATGTCGCGGAAAGACCACGAAGATAAGATAAGAGAGATTAAGGCTCGTACAGAGGCATATAGGCAGTCATTTTTCCCTCGTTGTGTTTGGGACTGGAGCAGGGAGAGAAGATGCTAGTTGTGGTACGAGGAACCCTCCGCCACGCACCGTATGGTGGATTGCGGAGTATGTATGTAGATGTAGATGTAGAGAGTCTTCGCTTTAAAATCGCACGGTGTAGAACTTGGGCGTGAACTTTCCGGATATACTGTACGCGCGTACAGTTTCCACTGGTCAGCGGATCGGTGCAGGCACGAGCAGAGTCTCCGGGGAGCGACCTCATTGCGCTGCCGGAACGACGTCTCCCGTCTTCAAAACGCGGCGCTGTCGTGTTGCTGTCAGGCCGACTACTTGTTGACTGAGCGGAATGCCGGCGCCTTATGCAAATGGCGAGCCGCGTTTAGCATAAGCGCGGCCGTGTGTGGGCGTCTTCTGTGTGTGTGTGTGTGTGTCAGTGTGTGTGTGAGCAGGGTCCGGACAGAGCGCCGTTGTGCGGAGATGGCCGCCCGATATGGAGCACGCGGCCATCCGTGGCGCGGGGGGGCTCCCTGCGGAATGTAAACTCTGCCCTGCACGCGCGCCGCCACGCTCACTCCAGTTTCTCAACGCTCGTCTTTCCAGCGGGTCTGGCACTGGCGCTAAGATCAACATCGTCAGGGCACTGCAGCAGAACCACGAGGTGGGCGTGACCTGAAAACTTGTAATATTGTTACATTACAGTCAGTGGGAAAACGTTCGATATATGACCAAATATGTTATGTCCGCACTATAACACAACATGTTGTGACTTGGCAAGACAGCCAAGTCACTATGAGAGGAAGCCGAAAGGCACGCGTTAAACTCACGCAGACTGACGTGAGCTCTGGAACAGTTAAGGAAATTTTTAGTAGCAAATAAAGTACGTAGTTGATGTAATATTTAACTTTAATCCACAATTGGAGAACATCGCTCTTGTTTAGATATTATTACAATCTCAATATAACTGGTAATGGCGCCTTGCTAGGTCGTAGCAAATGACGTAGCTGAAGGCTATGCTACTATCGTCTCGGCAAATGAGAGCGTAGTTGTCAGTGTAGCATCGCTAGCAAAGTCGTCTGTACAACTGGGGCGAGTGCTAGTACATCTCTCTAGACCTGCCGTGTGGCGGCGCTCGGTCTGCAATCACTGACAGTGGCGACACGCGGGTCCGACGTATACTAACGGACCGCGGCCGATTTAAAGGCTACCACCTCGCAAGTGTGGTGTCTGGCGGTGACACCACACAACAAATATTCCGTGATAACCAAATCTATTTGACCTTCTGTCAATCAAAACAAAACTTAAGTTCGACTACACAACACTTCGCTGGCTGTAGCGCCAAGAAGAAATCAGAGTCACTAGGAGAGAATACAAGCCCAAACCATTGCCAACCAGTCGATACCGACGCGTCGCAAGTTTCCAGCCAGGGAGGCCACAGTACGGTTCGGTTGTCGTGAATCCAGCAGCCGGATAGTACACAGTCATTGAACTGGTTAAACGGGCCCATAGACTTGCTTAAATCCGCACGTCCGGCCAATCAGAGTGTCGGTAGATGGCGCCCTTATACGGTTGCTCACTCTGGTGGCAAGGGCAGCGCCGCCAGGGTAATCCGTATCGATAGTGGTGTGTACGCTGCCGCTAACCACGCGACGACGCGTTCACTTGCGCCAGTTGTTGACATCTTGTGCGGCGCCAGCTGTACTCGCTGTGTGCTGCGCGTGTTGTAGCACGCCACGCCGAGTTCACGGCTGCTGTGCGGCGGCCGATACGACAAAATATATACTGTCTTCGGTTTTCCTTACATTTATGTCATGTGTCATACACTGAAGAGCCAAAGAAACTGGTTCACTTGCCTAATATCGCACAGATCCCCCGCCAGCAGGGAATAGTGGCGCAACAAGACTAATGTCTGAAGTAGTGCTGGAGGGAATTACACCATGAATCCTGCAAGGCTGTCAATAAATCCGTAAGAGTACGAGGAGGTAGGGATCCCTTCTGAACAGCACGTTGCAAGGCGTCCCAGATATGCTCAATAATGTTCATGTCTGGGGAGTTTGGTGGCCGGCGTAAGTGTTTAAACTCACAAGACTATTCCTGGAGCCACTCTGTAGCAATCCCGGACGTGTGGGGTGTCGCATTGTCGTGCTGGAATTTCGCAAGCCCGTCAGAATGCACAATGGATATGAATGAATGCAGGTGATCACACACAATATTTACGTACGTATCACCTGCCAGAGTCGTATCTAGACGTATCAGGGGTCCCATATCACTCGAACTGCACACGCCCCACACCATTACAGAGCCTCTAGCAGCTCGACCAGTCCCCTGCTGACATGGAGGATCCACGGATTCATGAGGTTCTCTCACTACTCGTACACGTCCATCCGCTCGATACAATTTGAAACAAGACCAGTCGGACCAGGAACATTCTTCCAGTTATCAACAGTCCAATGTCGGTGTTGACGGGCCCAGGTGAGGTGTAAAGCTTTGTGTCGTGCAGTCATCAAGGGCCTTCTGCTCCGAAAACCAATATTGTTGACGTTTCGTTGAATGGTTCGCGCACTGACACTTGATGATGGCCCAGCATTTAAATCGGTAGAAATTTGCATTTCCGTCACGTTCAATGATTCTCATCAGTCGACATTGATCCCGTTTTTCAAGGGTCCTTTTCATCGATGTCAGAGATTTGATGTTTTACCGGATTCCTGATATTCACTCGTGAAATGGTCGTACGGGAAAATACCCACTTGATCGCTATCTCGGAGATACTGTGTCCCATCGCTCGTGCGCCGGCTGTAACACCAAGTTCAAAATCACTTAACTCTTGATAACCTGCCATTGTAACAGCAGTAACCTATCTAACAAATGCGCCAGACACTTGTTGTCTTATATAGGGGTTGTCAACCGCAGCTCGGTTTACATATCTCTATATTTGAATACGCATGCCAGAACCACTTTCTTTTGCGAATCAGTGTTTCTCCTTCATATCTTCACCAAACACAATACACTCTAAGACAAAAAATATATAATATAACACAAAACAACGATGCACCACGAACGAATATTCCGAATGGGTCGGAAATCGGTAGATGTTATGTACACGTACAGACTGACAAATGACTACAAATTTTAAAAATCTGATTATTTATTCAAGACAAAGAGTTTCACAAATTGAGCAAGTGTGTAACGCGTTGGTCCTCTCTGGCCTTTATGCAAGCAGTTATTGGGCTTGCCATTATATATATATATATATATATATATATATATATATATATATATATATATATATTTGTGTATTTTGTGTTTTACTTCCTTTTTTAGATCTAATAATTGCTTGTTGCCTGTAACATTGACCATTCATTGTTTTTATACGTTGTTTGTGTTGCTACTTACTTACTGCTGTATTCTATTAGCCATACGAAATATATATATATATTTCGTATGGCTAATAGAATACAGCAGTAAGTAAGTAGTAACACAAACAACGTATAAAAACAATGAATGGTCAATGTTACAGGCAACAAGCAATTATTAGATCTAAAAAAGGAAGTAAAACACAAAATACACAAAAATACATAGAAATTATAGTAATAGTATCTAGTAATAGGCTTTTCAGAAGGAAAAGAGTAGACCAGACTCATGGTTGTATATCCAAGTCCCTCAGCCAGCCAGAAGCATCTCCCTCCAGGAGGTGCACCTCCTGCATTGTGCCAGGGAATCTCCTCGTAGGGCAGTCCATTGCGATATGATGTAGAGTTTGTGGATTCCCACAGTCGCAGTTGGGTGAGTGAGTCTGTCCCCATCTGTGCTTCCAGTAATTACATCTACCATAGCCTGTTCGGATACGATTTAAAGTTGTCCGAGATTTTCTGGGAAGACCGAAGCCCTCGGGCCGCACGGTTGGGTCCGAGACTGAGTTAAGGTGATCAGGGTTAGACGTATCCCATTCCCGACGCCAGGCCTCGTCGATATCATAATTGTCCTCGATCAGCTGTTACCCTAATCTCCATGATGGCTTACGGGACTTGAGCCTGTGGCTGGGATTCTTGCAGTCTTCGTGTAAGGGTAGGTCACGGTTGTTAGCGCACTTTTGCCATTCCCTTTTCAGTGCAGATTTTCGCCTTAGATGAGGTGGGGCTATGTTAGCCAGTACCGGGAGCCATTGGTGGGGCGTCGGTTTAATAGTGCCTGAGATGAGCCTCATGGTGTAGTTTAGCTGGGCGTCCACCGTTGCTGTATGAGTGCTGTGCAATGTAGACTAGCCTCCCCGTGGTGCACCCTGGGCAACGTGATTTTTTATCCCAGCTTTACAGAATCAGCACAGACATGAAGGCTTGCCATTGATTGCCATTGATATGCCTTCAACCAGAGTATCGTCAGAGACGGCTGAATTCCTTAAACACACTACCCAGCGAGTGCAGCAAGGTGGAGGTTCCCTGCTGTTTTGGGATGGCGTTACGTGGGGCCGACGTACGCCGCTGGTAGTCATGGAAGGCGCCGTAACGGCTGTACGATACGTGAATGCCATCCTCCGACCGATAGTGCAACCATGTCGGCAGCACACTGGCGAGGCGATCGTCTTCATGGACGACAATTCGCGCCCTCTCGTGCTCATCTTGTGAATGACTTCTTCCAGGATAACGACATCCCTCAACTAGAGTGGTCAACATGTCCTCGAGACATGAACCCTATCGAACATGCCTGTGATAGTTTGAGAAAGGCTGTTTATGGACGACGTGACCCACCAACGACTCTGAGGGATCTACGCCGAATCGCTGTTGAGGAGTGGGACAATCTGAACCAAGAGTGCCTTGATGAAGTTGTGGATAGTATGCCACGATGAATACAGACATGCATCAATGCATGAGGACGTGCTACTGGGTATTGGAGGTACCGGTGTGTACAGCAATCTGGACCACTACCTCTGAAGGTCTCGCTGCATGGTGGCACAACATGCAATGTGTGGTTTTCATCAGCAATAAGAAAGGCGTAAATGATGTTTATGTTGATCCCTCTCCCAATTTTCTGTACAGGTGCCGGAACTCTCGGAACCGAGGTGATGTAAAACTTTTTTTTATATTTGTAGTTTCTTCCTCGGGGAACAAATAGTCTCCGGAACGTTAAAAAGGAAGGACAGGTCGCTGAGACCCCAGGACGTGGGGCACCCACCGGCTGTGAGAAATAGGGGAGACCCAGGCAAGAACTGCATGAAGTAGAAAGCCAGAACAAAACAAATGTGTCGTTAGACTAATTTTGCCATCAAACGGTAAAAAGGATTTCCTGTCTCCTAAGTCATTCTTGGTTTTGGAAATACGTAAACCATTATGGAGCGGACTGGACAGCGACATTCCACAGATGCTCGAAGGTGATGCGAACAACTCGGGCTAACTGCTCAATCATTCATCGACCCTTCCGGTCGGTCATAAACGGAGGTTGGTCGCATTCAGGACAGAAAGAGCTTGAGCTGATGACGTCACTGCCAGAAAGCGTCGTACAGTGCGTCCCTCTTCTCAAAGCCTCTTTCGTCTCGCCTCCGTTCCTCATATGATGAGACCTCTGCTCCAGACGTCAGGGATCTCGAGACAGTTCTGCATGCAGCTGTCAGTATTCGCACATCTCACAGCAAGACCCTTTCCCTAGCGTTTATACCGCTTTATGTGGTTGCCTACTTACATAATTTGCGAAATTTATTATTATTTTAACTTAGTGGACGGATCATCGTCCTGTCGACACAGTAGTCAGTTAACTTGAGGGACGGAAGCCGTATGCGCCATCTGTACATCGTCTAAACTTTATCCTCTGGATGATCATATATTAACCTGTGGCAGAGATTGTAGGCCATGATGCAACTGCCTTAAATGAGTGATGAAAATTGCCTAAAATCAGACTTAGGTTGGATAATTAAAACGGTAATTAAAGTTATATGTAAATAAAAAGGGCGTAACACATGATTCAGCACTGTGTTACCTTCGGTATGCAAATTAAATGAAATCAACCAATTGGAAACGTAGTTAATTATCTTTTTTCTTTCGGTTTCTCCGATTAGTAAACAACGATTGTCATCGTACCGAGACGTAAAAAAAAATGTATTTTAAAAAAACCATTTGCTTAGCTTGAACCGCTATGTTTTCAGTCTTTGTGCCTCGAGCATTCGTATCCCAGTAGGTGTTTCTTTGATGGTATTCTGCCACATTCTGCCCTCACTCTACGCACAATCGCAAAGTTACAGAAAACTTTCCAGTTTCTGGTTCTTTTATTTTAAATGAGCTAGGCCCTATGTAGGTGGCATATTTAAAAGTTTCATGATTTACAGACTGTACTGCATAATTTACGCTTCCTCAGACACGTCTCCAAAAACTTTGCGAGAGTGTGCATCGTTTAAAGCAACGGATTGTATGCGCGTGAAGAGGTGCTAAGTTTCTCGTTTGGTCATACAGATTTTTCTATCCCTTGGTTTCCCTGATATGCAACACGTGAATCCTGAGATACTTCCTTGAACAAGGTGGCAGTCGATTTCTTCCCTGTTTTTGTCCAACGAGCTCGACGTCGACAGTACGTTATATGAAACTTCCTGTCAGGTTAAAATTGTATGCCGGACCGAGATTCGAACTCGGGAACTTTGCATTTCGCGTGCTACCCAAGCACGACTCACGACCCGTCCTCACAATTTCAGTTCTGCCAGTACCTCGTCTCCTACCTTCCAACCTTCACAGAAGCTCTCATTCTGGAGTACGTTATATTCTAACAGTCTCGTCTTCTCATATGGTAAGAAGCTTCTACAGTCCAACATTCGCTATACGCAGTGTGTTGCAGCTCAGGGTTGTCGCCTTCCGTATGAACTTTTCTGCTGCTGTGCGAGACTGAACTGCTCGTGCTTTGGTTTTTTATGCTCTTCAGTAACAATGTTTTCACAAATAACTTTAGAGATGGAGTCAGCCTTTTGTTGCAAAACACAAATTGCTTTTGATTCTTTAATTATGTTTCTGCAGAGCTGAACCGTCATTAGTGAGTCTTTATCTCCCATTTCTTCGTATTTTGTTTGAGTTGTTAGAAAACAGTGCATTAATGTAGTGAAATTGATGGCAAAGTCAGGAACTAGCGATCGCTATCTGCCCATTCGGAGTGCCTCAAAGTGGAAATTCATCCACGAAAGACGTGGCTTACGAAAGACTTGTTCCACACCTTGTCTAGCCTCGTGTTGACTCTCTGCAACTGCAACTCATATTTATGCTCGTATTTCAATACTACGTCGCCGTGCCAGTAGTGGCGCCTAGCGGCAAGTCACGACACTAACACTGCTGACAGTTCAAACCGTGCAACGCACAGTCAACGTGACTCCTATAAAGTTGGGTATCCAGATGGTAAACAGTTTTCCGTCTCCAGTGGCTCAAGTAGTGAAAATTTGATAATAACCATGCTATACATAGTGAATATTGTAGGTGAAAACAAATTCTCTTGTAGCACTCCTCTATTGATCTTTATTTGTCATGTCTTCTCTTTCCGTGTATCTATCGTAATTTGTGTGTTTTGATGCAAACTCTTTCTTTGTTTTCTTGGATATAGTGGTTTTCCAATGATGTTGGAAAGATTGCTTCTGTTCACTCCTATGAAGGACTTTTCATAGTATCAACGTTGTATTCTCGTCGTTTCTAAATTAACTGACGTACAATAGTAATATTGCCACTGCAAGATCGTCCCTTTCTAAAGGCATTTTGTTCCACCATTGGGAGGGTGTCGACTGTCTTCCTCATTTAGTTATTGATAACTGTTGCTCCACTACGTCTCCAGTACGAGTAGCAGAAGAACAACGCTTTCGATCTTGAAACACGACTTATAAATTGTTCTCCCCTAATCAATGGGACGTCTGAATATATGGCCGGGAGGTGGGGGGGGGAGGCATCTCTGCTATCGAGAATATCGTACTAGAAGAGCACGACGCCACAGCTACACCGAGACGCCAAAGGAACTGGTATAGTGATACGTATTCAAATACAGAGATATGTAAACAGGGAGAATACGGCGCTGCGGTCGGCAACGCCTGTGCAAGACAACAAGTATCTGTCGCAAGTGTTAGATCAGTTACTGCTTCTACAATGGCAGATTATCAAGATTTAAATGAGTTTGAACTTCGTGTTATTGTCGGCGCGCGAGCGATGGGACACAGCATCTGTGGGGTAGCGATAAAGTGGAGATTACCCGTACGACCATTTCACGAGTGTACCGGGAAATCAGGAATCCGGTAAAATGTCAAATCTCCGGTATTGCTGTGGCTGGAAAAATATCCTGCAAGAGCAGGACGAACGACGACTGAAATGAATCCTTCAAACCTGACGGAAGTGCAACCCTTCCGCAAATTCTTGCATACTTCAGTGCTGTGCCATCAGCAAGTGTCAGCGTGCAAATAATTCAGCGAAACATAATCGGTGTTGTGACTTGGCAAGACAGCCAAGCCACTATGAGATAGCCGAAAGGCGCGCGTTTAAGCTCACGCAGGCTGGCGTGAGGTCTGGAACAGTTAAAGGAATAGAGACTAGCAAAAAAGGTACGTAACTTCTGGAATACTTAACTTTAATCCATAATTGGTAAACATCGGTCTGACGCTACATGCATCACAAGATAAATAGCAAATAATAATGGCGCCTTGCTAGGTCGTAGCAAATGACGTAGCTGAAGGCTATGCTAACTATCGTCTCGGCAAATGAGAGCGTAATTTGTCAGTGAACCATCGCTAGCAAAGTCGGTTGTACAACCTGGGGCGAGTGCTAGGACGTGTCTCTAGACCTGCCGTGTGGCGGCGCTCGGTCTGCAATCACTGCTAGTGGCGACACGCGGGTCCGACGTATACTACCGGACCGCGGCCGATTTAAAGGCTACCACCTAGCAAGTGTGGTGTCTGGCGGTGACACCACAATCAGTATGGGCTTTTGGATCCTGTCGTCTACCGTTGATGACCACATGACACAAAGCTCGCCTGGGCCCATTAACATCGACATTGGCTCGAAACATGTTGCCTGGTCGGACGAGTCTCGTTTCCAATTGTATCGAGCTGATGGACGTGTACGGGCATGGAGACAACCTCATGAATCCATGAACCCTGCATGTGAGCAGGGGACTGTTCAAACGGGTGGCGGGTCTGTAACGGTGTGGCGCGTGTGCAGTTGGAGTGATATGGACTACTGACACGTCTAGATACGACTCTGACACGTGACACGTACGTAAGCATCCTGTCTGATCACCTGCATCCATTCATATCCATCGTGCATCCCGACGGACTTAGGCAATTGTACGAGGTGCATTCAAGTTCTAAGGCCTCCGATTTTTTTTCTAATTAACTACTCACCCGAAATCGATGAAACTGGCGTTACTTCTCGACGTAATCGCCCTGCAGACGTACACATTTTTCACAACGCTGACGCCATGATTCCATGGCAGCGGCGAAGGCTTCTTTAGGAGTCTGTTTTGACCACTGGAAAATCGCTGAGGCAATAGCAGCACGGCTGGTGAATGTGCGGCCACGGAGAGTGTCTTTCATTGTTGGAAAAAGCCAAAAGTCACTAGGAGCCAGGTCAGGTGAGCAGGGAGCATGAGGAATCACTTCAAAGTTGTTATCACGAAGAAACTGTAGCGTAACGTTAGCTCGATGTGCGGGTGCGTTGTCTTGGTGAAACAGCACACGCACAGCCCTTCCCAGACGTTTTTGTTGCAGTGCAGGAAGGAATTTGTTCTTCAAAACATTTTCGTAGGATGCACCTGTTACCGTAGTGCCCTTTGGAACGCAATGGGTAAGGATTACGCCCTCGCTGTCCCAGAACATGGACACCATCATTTTTCCAGCACTGGCGGTTACCCAAAATTTTTTTGGTGGAGGTGAATCTGTGTGCTTCCATTGAGCTGACTGGCGCTTTGTTTCTGGATTGAAAAATGGCATCCACGTCTCATCCATTGTCACAACCGACGAAAAGAAAGTCCCATTCATGCTGTCGTTGCGCGTCAACATTGCTCGGCAACATGCCACACAGGCAGCCGTGTGGTCGTCCGTCAGCATTCGTGGCACCCACCTGGATGACACTTTTCGCATTTTCAGGTCGTCATGCAGGATTGTGTGCACAGAACCCACAGAAATGCCAACTCTGGAGGCGATCTGTTCAACAGTCATTCGGCGATCCCCCAAAACAATTTTCTCCACTTTCTCGATCGTGTCGTCAGACCGGCTTGTGCGAGCCCGAGGTTGTTTCGGTTTGTTGTCACACAATGTTCGGCCTTCATTAAATTGTCGCACTTTCGACACATCCATAACTCTATCACCACATGTCTCCTTCAACTGTCGATGAATTTCAATTGGTTTCACACCACGCAAATTCAGAAAACGAATGATTGCACGCTGTGCAAGTAAGGAAAACGTCGCCATTTTAATTATTTAAAACAGTTCTCATTCTCGCTGCTGGCGGTAAAATTCCATCCGCCGTACGGTGCTGCCATCTCTGGGACGTATTGACAATGTACGCGGCCTCATTTTAAAACAATGCGCATGTTTCTATCTCTTTCCAGTCCGGAGAAAAAAAAAATCGGAGGCCTTAGAACTTGAATGCACCTCGTAGCAGAACAAAGCGACACTCCACACGTCCAGAATTGCTACAGAATGGCTCCAGGAACACTGCTCTGAGTTTAAACACTTTCGCTGGCGACCAAACTCCCGAGACATGAACATATGGAGCACATCTGGGATGCCTTTTAAGATGCTGTTCAGAAGATATGTGCACCCCTACACTTACGGATTTATGGACAGCCCTGCAGGATTCGTGGTGTGAGTTCCCTGCAGCACTACTTCAGACATGAGTCCATGCCACGCCGTATTGTGGCACTTCTGCGTGTTCGCGGGGGCCCCACACGATATTAGGCAAGTGTACCAGTTTCTTTGGCTCTTCAGTGTAGTTTGGTCAACGCTTTGGGAGCCCGGTTAACCGGTGTGAGGGGCGTGCGCATGAGCGCGCGTGAGCAGCCAGGAACAGGGAGCCCCGGTGCCCGCATTCCTGGCAAGGTGAGCGGCCGCCGCCGCCGCCGCCGCCCGCTTTCACCCGCCTCCCATTTTGGGCAGAGGCGGGCAGCGCGGCGCGGCGGGGCCGTGATTCACCGCCCCCCCCCCCCCCCCCCATATCCCGCATCCCGCGTCCACACTCTCTGTGGCCGCCGTCATACGGCAGGCCGCTGCCATAACTCGCACCCACAGGGCGTGTTCAGAATCTATGGGTCTCCTGGTCTGAACTCGTCTGCTGGCTCTCCATGGCCAAACTGATCCACAAGCGTAACATATTAGAGAAACTTTCCAACTAAAGGCCTATATTGCAGCCGTTAAGGTTACTATTTAATTGTACACAACTTTGAAATAAATTTACTATTTTGATGAGGTGATGAGATTAAAAGAATGTCATAGAAGAAAACTTAGAAATACCGCATTTTGCTCAGAAGAGAATACCGATGAATTTATTGGAACAAACATATAAACAGCCATCTTCACTAGAAACACTATTCTCGGCAGATTAAAACTGTGTGCCCGACCGAGACTCGAACTCGGGACCTTTGCGTTTCGCAGGCAAGTGCTCGCAGGAGAGCTTCTGTAAAGTTTGGAAGGTAGGAGGCGAGGTACTGGCAGAAGTAAAGCTGTGAGTACCGGGCGTGAGTCGTGCTTCGGTAGCTCAGATGGTAGAGCACTTGCCCGCGAAAGGCAAAGGTCCCGAGTTCGAGTCTCGGTCGGGCACACAGTTTTAATCTGCCAGGAAGTTTCATATCAGCGCACACTCCACTGCAGAGTGAAAATCTCATTCTGGGAACGCTATTCTCTTTTACCGAGGGAGGTGGCGTAGTGATTAGCACACTGGACTTGCATTCAGGTGGACGATGGTTCAAACCCGAGTCCGTACATCCTGATTTAGGTTATCTCCTATTTCCGTAAAATCGCTTGAGGCACGTGCCGGGATGGTTTCTTTGAAAGGGCACGGCCGACTCCCTTCCCCGTCCTTCCCTAATCCGATGGGACCGATGACGTCGCTGTTTGGTCCCCTCTCCCGAATCAACCAACAATCCATCCATTCTGTCTTGAATGATCAAACTAAGAAGCAAACTTCTGTACTGCTGTATCGATGGAGGGAACATGTAAACTGCCATTGTTAACCTAACTATTAAAAACTTAAAGTTCACATTACTACTGTGTTTTGCAAAGTTAAGTGGATAGCTTCCATCACGATGTAGACTATGAAAAAGAATGTTAGCAGCAGTATATAAAGAACGACATTACTGCACTATCCACTGAGCGGTCTAAGGCGCTGCAGTCATGGACTGTGCAGCTGGTCCCGGTGGAGGTTCAAGTCCTTAGGATAATTTAGGTTAAGTAGTGTGTAAGCTTAGGGAGTGATGATCTTAGCAGTTAAGTACCATAAGATTTCACACACAAAAAAAAAAAAAAAAATGGCTCTGAGCACTATGGGACTCAACAGCTGAGGTTATCAGTCCCCTAGAACTTAGAACTAGTTAAACCTAACTAACCTAAGGACATCACAAACATCCATGCCCGAGGCAGGATTCGAACCTGCGACCGTAGCGGTCTTGCGGTTCCAGACTGCAGCGCCTTTAACCGCACGGCCACTTCGACCGGCCTTTCACACACATTTGAAGATTTTTCTGCACTATCCAGTTCTTCGGCAGAACCAGTCAAAGCACTATCTGAGGCGACTTGAGGTGTAAACACGTGTGTCCGCCACCATCCCGTCTTTGCCAAGCTCATGTTCAACATACTTGGTTTTAGTGATCCAGACCCTAATGTTGTAGGACTAACATATAAAGAAAAGCCTTCGCTCGAGGAAGTAAAATGTAAACGCCTTGTATGCAACGTAAAAGCTTTTGTAAACAAGAAAAATGGTTCAAATGGATCTGAGCACTATGGGACTTAACATCTGTGGTCATCAGTCCACTAAAACTTAGAACTACTTAAACCTAACTAACCTAAGGACACCCGGGGCAGGATTTGAACCTGCGACCGTAACAGTCGCGCGGTTCCTGACTGAGCGCCGAGAACCGCTAGACCACCGCGGCCGGCGTAAACAAGAAAACCATTAACTATTCTGTTACATTATAGGACCAAAATGACGTGAAACCTGTACAAGAAATCCTCGCTGCATCCTCAAGATCAGCTCAGGCCCGTATCTACTTGTTGTTGTTGTTGTTGTGGTCTTCAGTCCTGAGACTGGTTTGATGCAGCTCTCCATGCTACTCTATCCTGTGCAAGCTTCTTCATCTCCCAGTACTTACTGCAATCTACATCCTTCTGAATCTGCTTAGTGTATTCATCTCTTGGTCTCCCTCTACGATTTTTACCCTCCACGCTGCCCTGCAATGCTAAATTTGTGATTCCTTGATGCCTCAAAACATGTCCTACCAACCGATCCCTTCTTCTAGTCAAGTTGTGCCACAAACTTCTCTTCTCCCCAATCCTATTCAATAGCTCCTCATTAGTTACGTGATCTACCCACCTTATCTTCAGCATTCTTCTGTAGCACCACATTTCGAAAGCTTCTATTCTCTTCTTGTCCAAACTAGTTATCGTCCATGTTTCACTTCCATACATGGCTACACTCCATACAAATACTTTCAGAAACGACTTCCTGACACTTAAATCTATACTCGATGTTAACAAATTTCTCTTCTTCAGAAACGATTTCCTTGCCATTGCCAGTCTACATTTTATATCCTCTCTACTTCGACCATCATCAGTTATTTTACTCCCTAAATAGCAAAACTCCTTTACTACTTTAAGTGTCTCATTTCCTAATCTAATTCCCTCAGCATCACCCGATTTAATTTGACTACATTCCATTATCCTCGTTTTGCTTTTGTTGATGTTCATCTTATATCCTCCTTACTTACTTACGGTGCGAAAAGAAAGCATTCATCGAAAAGCGTGGTCGGCTGCAGTTTTTTTCCTACAGAGATATCTATCACCACCGATAAAATGAAAAAAAGAAAAGAAAGAAAACATGGTTTCGCACTTGCACCTTTACTTTCTTCTTATGGGGATTAGTTTGGATTTTATATCGGTCCGTAATTATAGGTTACACGAAAAAGCATCAAAGACATGTTACCACAGAGGCAGCTTTACCCTGGTGTCACACTGCTACTGCACTCCTACGGCGGCGCTCACAGCCGCCGCTGCGGTTCTGCGTTAACAGTGTCCGCTGTCTCTGTCGTTAGACACGTTGGAGACGTCCATCCTTACCTGTGATCCCGGGAAATGGTCTTATGTTAGGTTCCCGACTCCAAACGTCCATTGCATTCAGTTGCCTTCGCAATGTTCACCCGGACACTGCTAAGTACGGAACCTCATTCACTGACAGCAGCAATTCGTGTTCGGTCTGAAACCGATTGCCGTTGCCATGCACTGACGCTAGTCTTGTCACCCTGTTTTACATGGGCACGAGTGCTGTACCATTCCTTTTGGACGTGTTGAACAGTCTGCGTTGATAGTGAAAGAAATCTGGCAACTCCATTCACTATTTGGTCTGTGATGTTTTGGGCGGTTTTTGATACCACTACTTGGGCCCACTCATTCATGTAACCATGAACGTGGATGTTTATTATGCGATCACTCCATTCTGCCACGTCTCCAAGTCGATGCACCTTATAGCACTGATTCCATACTATCGATTGGCACGAATATAACGTTAGAGGTACTGTGTCACATGACCGCGTCGCACCAGTCCTGCATCTACAAAGCTCCTTGGGGACCAGTGTGCTCTCTTCAGGGTGAGTTTACAAATGGTGCTCGTCCGCCTTCGTAGCTGAATGGGCAGTGCGGCTGGCTGCCTCGCGGGAGACGCCCGTTCGATTCCTGGTAGTGCGAGAGATTTTTCCTTGGTACGAGGATTGGTACCGAGTAATCTGCAATCAACTGAGGAGCTACTCGTCCCATTAGTTGCGGTTCCGAGGTCAAGAAACGCGACAAACTCCGAGAGCGCGACGTGTTGACCACATGCCCCTCAATACAGCATCCAGTGACGCCCTTAGCAGAGGATGACACGGCGGTCGAACGGACCCGATTGCACGCCTAAGGACAGAACACGGAACTTGACCTTTACCATGTGCAAAAGGTGCTTACGAGGTAGGAAGTCATTTGACTTTTAGTTTCGCAGTGAGTATGGTAGAAAACCCAAAGAGATACTGGTCGTATGTAAAGTACACCAGTGGCAAAAACCAGTCAAAACCGTCACTGCGCGACAGCGATGGAAATGTTACCGATGATGGTGCCACTAAAGTGGAGTTACTAAATACAGTTTTCTGTAATTCCTTCACGAAAGAAGACGAAGTAAATATTCCAGAATTCGAAACCAGAACACCTGTTAGCATGAGTGATATAAAAGTAGATAGGTGATGTGAAACAACTCTAAGAAAGGCAAGTCTTCCGGTCCAATTCCTTTCAGAGTATGCAGACACAATAGCGCCTTTTTTAGCAATCATACACAACCGCTTACTTTACGGAAGGTCTGTTCTTAAAGACTGGAAGGTAGCACAGGTCACACCAATACTCGAGAAACGAAACAGGAGTAACCCATTGAATTACAGACCCATATCACTGACCTCAGTTTGCAGTAGGATGTTGGAGCATATACTGTACTCGAACATTATGAATCACCTTGAAGAAAATGACTTATTGATGCATAACCAACACGGATTCAGAAAATATCGTTCTTGTGCATCACAGCCATCTCTTTATTCCCATGAAGTAATGAGTGCTGTCGACAAGGGATCTGAGATCGATTCCATATTCCTAGATTTGCAGAGGGCTTTTGATACCGTTCCTCACAAGCGACTATTAATCAAATTGCGTGCATATGGAGTATCGTGTTAGTTGTGTGGATTCGTTATTTCCTCTCAGAGAGGTCACAGTTCGTAGTGATGGACGGTAAATCATCAAGCAGAACAGAAGTGATATCTGGCGCTCCGCAAGGTAGTGTCATAGGCCCTCTTCTGTTAATGATTTACATAAATGATCTAGGTGATAATCTGAGCAGCCCCTTTAGATTGTTTGCAGATGACGCTTAATTTACCGTCTAGTAAAATCATCAGACGATCAATTCCAATTAGAAAATGATCTAGAGAGAATTTACGTATGGTACGAAAAGTGGCAATTGGCACTAAATAAAGAAAAGTGGAGGGCATCCACATGGGTACTAAAATAAATCAGAAAAATTTTGGGTATACGATAAATCGCACAAATCTAAGGGCTGTCAATTCGACTTAATACCTAGGAATTACAATTACGAGCAACTTAAATTGGAAAGACCACAAAGATAATATTGTGGGGAAGGCGAAACAAAGACTGCGCTTTGTTGGCAGAACACTTAGAAGATGCGACAAACTCACTAAAGAGAGAGCCTACATTACACTTGTCCATCCTCTGTTGGAATGTTGCTGCGCGGTGTGCGATCCTCGCAGTACATCGAACAAGTGCTAAGAAGGGCAGCTCGTTTCGTGTTATAGCGCAATAGGGGTGAGAGTGTCACTGATATGATACGCGAGTTGGGGTGGCAGTCACTGAAACAAAGGCGGTTTTCTTTGCGGCGAGATCTATTTACGAAATTTCAATCACCAACTTTCTCTTCCGAATGCGAAAATATTTTGTCGACACCCACCTACGTAGGGAGAAATGATCATCATAATAAAATAAATCAGAGCTCGAACGGAAAGATTTAGGTGTTCCTTTTCCCACGAGCCATTCGAGAGTGGAATGTAAGAGAAGTGCCAGGCACTTAAGTGTAAATTGCAGAGTAACCATGTAGATGTAGATGTACCGGGTGATCAAAAAGTCAGTATAAATTTGAAAACTGAATAAATCAAGGAATAATGTAGATAGAGAGGTACAAATTGACACATATGCTTGGAATGACATGGGGTTTTATTAGAACCAAAAAAATAAAAAAGTTCAAAAAATGTCCGACAGATGGCGCTTCATCTGATCAGAATAACAATAATTAGCATAACAAAGTAACACAAAGCAAAGCTGATGTTCCTTACAGGAAATGCTCAATAAGTCCACCATCATTGCTCAACAATAGCTGTAGTCAAGGAACAGTGTTCTGAATAGCACTGTAAAGCATGTCCGGAGTTATGGTTGAGGCATTGGCGTCGGATGTTGTCTTTCAGGATCCCTAGAGATGTCGGTCGATCACGAGACACTTGCGACTACAGGTAACCCCAAAGCCAATCATCGCACGGACTGAGGTCTGGGCACCTGGGAGGACAATCATGACGAAAGTGGCGGCTGAGCACACGCTCATCATCAAACGACGCGCGCAAGAGATCTTTCACGTGTCTAGCAATATGGGGTGGAGCGCCATCCTGCATAAACATCGTACGTTCCAGCAGGTGTTTATCAGCCAGGCTGGGGATGATGCGGTTCTGTAACATATCGGCGTACCTCTCACCCGTCACGGTAGCAGTTACAAAACCAGAATCACGCATTTCCTCGAAGAAAAAATGCCCGATAACGGTCGATGTGGTAAATCCAACCCATACCGTGACTTTCTCGTCGTGCAGCGGAGTTTCCACGACAGTTCTAGGATTTTCGGTAGCCCAAATTCTGCAGTTGTGGGCGTCGACAGACCCTCGGAGCTTGAAATGAGCGTCGTCGGTCCACAACACGTCATCTTCCGCCATCTTTTGAAACGCCCACACCGCAAATGCCCTCCGCTTCACTAAATCGCCAGGTAACAGTTCAGGATGCCGATGGATTTTGTACGGATAGCATCGGAGGGTACGCCTAAGTGCCAACCAAACAGTAGTGTATGGAATGCCTGTGCGACGTGCGACTGCACGAGCGCTGACTTCCCCGTGCATAGACGAACTCGCTACACTCTCCATTTCTTCCCGAACTGTCTCAGCAGCATTACGCCTTGTGGTCGGTCGGCCACTACGGGCTCTATCGTCCAAACAACCCGTGGCTTCGAACTTTCTAGCCACAGCTGCATTTGTCAACGGACCTTTACCCGTTCGAATCCCCTACCTATGGCGATAGGATCGTAACGCTGAACTAGCACATTTCCCATTCTGATAATACAGCTTCACTAAAAGCGCCTTTTCAGGTAACGTCAACATGCTGCGAATGCTGGCGCATCTGATTCTCTCTATCATTACAGTTCCTTTTATACACGATTGTCATGCGCAGTCACTGACGTTTTGCTGTCCAGCGCCATCCGTTGGACATTTTGTGAACTTTGTTTTGTTTTTGGTTCTAATAAAACCCCATGTCATTCCAAGCCTGTGTGTCAACTTTTACCTCCCTACCTACATTATTCCGTGGTTTATTAAGTTTTCGAATTTATGCTGACTTTTTGATCACCCGGTAGATGTAATCTGGTCCACTACCGTTACGCGCGAGTGTCCCTAGACAGGGCTGTGAAGGATCCAGTGGAGCGTTTACCCGCAGGCGACACACAGTGGTCCGCCATCCGCTCGCTCAGTTCTCGCCGCCGCGGCGGAAGCGCGCCCGTCGGCAGACCGAGACGCGGCTTTCTCCAATTTCCATGCAGTCTCCGCCGCTGCCCACGAACAATGGGGAGTACGTAACGCCGCGGTCCCCCCTGAGGCGCGACCTCGGCCATTATTCGGTACCGCGACCGTCTCCTCGCCTCGCCCTCGCTCCCTGCCCTTTGCCAGCCGGTTCGCAAACGTCTGCCGAGACGCTTATCTGGTGCCATCCATCTCCGGACGTTCACAGACTGTTTCGGCAGGAAACCGTTCCTCCCAAATACAGGAGGCGGTGTTTCGTTTTAATTCCTCGTATATCCTGAGAGCCGTGCCGATTTAGGACAGACGACCTTTTACGGCAGGGTGACCTTCTCCGTGTGCCACAGGTTACCCTATGACGAAACACGAGGAAATTTATGTAAACAGTTTGCCACACTTGCAAAAACGTCGTCATTTTTTATCTTCTCACTGTTAGACTTCTTTCTCTCTTTCCCTCTATGTCGACGCCCGTCACTGGTCTTCCCTTTTGTGTGTGTGTGTGTGTGTGTGTGTGTGTGTGTGTGTGTGTGTGTCATCTGAGTCATCAGTCTCCTGACTGGTTTGTTGCGGCCCGCCACGTATTTTCTCTCCTGTGCCAACTTCTTCATCTCGGAGTAACATTTGCAACCTACGTCCTCAATTACTTGCTGGAAGTAATCTAATCTCCGTTTTCCTCTACAGTTTTTGCCCTCTACAGCTCCCTCTAGTACCATGGAAGCATGGAAGTTATTCCCTGATGTCTTAACAGATGTCCAACTTTGAACATGGTTGACGTTTGCAGCATCCGTATACACAAATTTGAAAAATATGTAAAAATCTGCCAACCGGTTGCATACATTTTCTATATACCTTGGCCAGGTTTCGTCACCTCTAAGGGTGACTTCATTAGAAGTTGGCACATTTTTACATATTTTTCAAATTAACAGATGTCCTATCATTTTGTGCCTTCTCCTTGTCAGTGTTTTCCACACATTCCTTTCCTCTGCGATTCTGTGCACAACCTCCTCGGTCCTTACCTTATCAGTCCACCTAATTTTCGACATTCGTCTGTAGCACCACATCTCAAATGCTTCCACTCTTTTTCCGTTCTGGTTTCCTAACACTCCACGTTTCACATACATACAATGCTGTGCTCTCCAAATACATTCTCAGAAATTTCTTCCTCGAATCAAGGCCTACGTTTGATATGACTAGACTTCTCTGGGCCAGGAATGCCATTGTTGCCAGTGCTATTCCGCTTTTGATGTCCTCCTTGCTCCGCCCGTCTTAGGTTATTCTCCTGCCTAGATAGTAAAATTCCATAACTTCATCTGCTTTGTGCCCATCAATCCTGATTTTAAGTTACTCGCTGTTCTCATTTCTGATACTCGCCATTTCTTTCGTCTTTCTTCGATTTATTCTCAATCCATATTGTGTAAAACTTTTCATTCCATTCAGCAGATCCTGTAATTCTTCATCACCTTCACTCAGGATAGCAGTGTCATCAGCGAATGGTATCATTGATATCCTTCATCTTGAATTTTGATTCCACACCTGTAGCTTTCTTGTATTTCCATCATTGCTTCTTCGATTTACAGATTTAACTGTAGGGGCGAAGGACTACGTTCCTGCCTTACACACCTTTTAATACGAGCACTTCGTCCCTGGTCGTCCACTCTTATTAATTCCTCTTGGCTCTTGTACATATTGTAAATTACCCTTTCTCTCTATAGCTTATCCCAATTTTTTTCAGAACCTCGAACATCTTGCACCATTTTACATTGTCGAACGCTTTTTCCAGGTCAACAAAGCCTATGAACATCTCTCGATTTTTCTTTAGTCTTTCAGCATCAGAATTTCTTCTGTGGTTCTTTTACATTTCGTAGCACCAAAGTGATCGTCATCTAACACACTCTCCATTTTCTTTTCCATTCTTCTGTATATTATTCTTGTAAGCAGCTTGGATGCACGAGTTGTTAGTAGTTTATATTAACGATCCAAAGGATAATGTTGCAGGGTCCTTATGGCTATTGGCGGACGGTGGTGTTGTCTACAGGGCAGTTCCAACGCTAGGAGACTGTGTCGAACTGCAGCAGTACTTGCAGAGGACCGGCGATTGGTGCAAAGACTGAACGTTCACGAACGTAACATACTCGAATTATCCACTGCTGCTCGATTGCGTTGCCCGGAGCTCGTGGTCGTGCGGTAGCGTTCTCGCTTCCCACGCCCGGGTTCCCGGGTTCGATTCCCGGCGGGGTCAGGGATTTTCTCTGCCTCGTGATGGCTGGGTGTTGTGTGATGTCCTTAGGTTAGTTAGGTTTAGGTAGTTCTAAGTTCTAGGGGACTGATGACCATAGATGTTAAGTCCCATAGTGCTCAGAACCATTTGAACCATTTTTCGATTGCGTTATTGCTGACATACCAGTCGAGACTGCTGGTACCGTCAAATGCCTCGGAGTCACCATGAGGAGCGAACTAAAGCAGAGTACTACATAAAGCAAACTGTAGGCAAAGTTGATGCCGGGCAGACTTAACGAAACGTAATTCGTCCACGAAATAAGAGGTCTGTACATCGCTTGCAAGAACCATTCTTGAGTATTGGTCATCGATCTATGACTCTTACAAAGTTTGGTTAGAAGAAGGGATAGAGAGGGCTCAACGGAGAGCCGCATGACTCATCACTAGAGCTGCAAATCGTGAAGGTTTCCTTCGACCACGTCTGTCCCCCACAAGGCAGAGAGGCCGTACTGTGCACCAAACACTTCGTAACGGCGTAACCCCTTCACATCTGCACCTGCTGTCTGACAAGAAGTGGTGGACTCTTCGCAACACTACGTGTCATTTGATACCTCTGGTTGGAGACCACAGTAGGCAGGGTAAAGAATTACCCTCCATGCGTAGGCTGTCGTTAGTAACAAAACACAGACCGCTGCCTTTCGAGTGCTGGACTGGTGGTGAATGACGTCGCGTTGTGTTCAGCGATGAACTGCAAATCTGCACTCGCCGGATGGGCATCGTCGGCGACCTGTTTTGCGGGGGCGTCGCGGTGCCGGCAGTCATCGGGTATGTCTTCAGGTCACAGCAGGTACTGGCTGAGGGAACAATGCTACATGACGGACATCCTGCTTTCTCGTGTCTTACCTCCCTTTCGACGGTACCGTGGTGCCATTATTCAACAGGACAATGCAGTCCACACATGGGTCGCGCCTCTGTGAACTGTCTGCGTGATGTTGAGCTACTTCCGTGACCATCGAGATCCGCAGACCTGTCACCGATACAACGTGTTTGGGACCAGCTCTGACGTCACCTCCGTGTCACTGCCAGTATCCAGTATGTCAAGGACTGATCAGAATGCTTGTAGACCAGTTGGTCTCAGGAAAGGACGTAACGGCTTTAGGACAGCCTTCCCATCCAAATCATTTCGTGTATCCAGGCCAGAGTGGGTGCAACGCCATAGCGACAAGTGGAATCGTACTGTAAAGGGCTTCGTCAATTTTAGTCAACGTTGTAGCGGCCGAAATAACATCGCATATCCTCTCAACCGTTTACTCCTCCTCTCCTGGGCGCTTCATTCCTTTTATCGGGCGGTGAACATCTCGCTAAATGACCACGACGAGAAAATCGGAGATACTGAAGTTCATAATGAGCGTTACCGACTGTGATATTCCATACGTGCTGTTCACAGATGTAACGTGGAAGGAGGGGCGGGATGGATGGATAAGTGGTATCAGAAGTGTCTTCGCCATACACTGTGAGCTGGACTGCGGAGTGGAGCTGCGGATGTGGATGTATGCTGGCATGAGAGTGAGACAGGCAGAACAGACTGGCAATGAAATTTCCTCATTAACCTCAATTCATAGTCACTTCCGTTCAATGTTTTAACTGAGCCAAAGAATGAGGCAGTGACGTCACATAGCTGTGCCTGAATTGCTGGGTGTAATTGTTCAGAGCTATCATTGTCAAATTCTAATCATGTCACTGCAGGCTGCAATGAACTAGCAGTCGCATGTGAAAAAATGCAATTTAGTACTCATAGAATTGATTTACATTGTACGTACAACACAGCGTCGTCAGCCATCTGGCATCCACATAGGGCTGTTGCTCCTGGTAATGTCATCTTTCCCGCTTCCATTTCATCATTTATATGGTGCTTTCAGAAGTCTCTTAAAATCCAGCAAGGAATTTCCTTACTCCAGCGACCATCCATTCGTCTGACTATACGTCTCTCTCACCTCCGTTTCCTTCTCACTGCAGTTAGCACGAATCTACGTGCAGGCTTATTAGTCCTTTCGCTACCTTTTTTATTTTACGGAGTGAAGACACTAAGGGGGTTATATTAATTAATTTCATAGTCTGAAGTGACTATATAAAAATATTTTCCGCCATTATTTCAGGAGACGACTGCCTAAAAACTAGAACACGTAGACACACATTAGTGGACACAGCATCTCTCCAAGTTCTTAACTCACATTACAGGCGGTCTGTATGTCACGCGACTAACGTCAGGAAGTTCGTGCACTTCATTGACATGAATTGTCCTGGAAGGTTTCACAGCAGCCCGATTTGCAAATGTGCTCATTGGATTGGCTATCTGCAGGCGAGAAGTAATCCTGCAATTAGGAATGGAGCAGAATCGACGTTTACAATGAAGCTTGAAGACGCGTAACAACAACATGAAGCAAACTGCCAATGCTTCTCTGCCATCATCTAGTGGAACAGATACATCCAACGGTACTGAAAGGTTTAGGGTCCAGCCTAGGAGTCACACCACAAAAATTTGAAATAAAAATGCCTCTGTTTCAATACTGAGGCAAGGGCCTCTTATAATGGTAAAGTAATTATTTTTTGTGGCCTTATTCGGCTGAGTTTTTCAGTCGACGGCCTTTATGAATTACGTCAGCATTCACCTCTCAAACGGGGCGTTTCCTTGCGTCAAATATTCAGTTGGCAAAATAGCAAAGATTTTTAAATGAATGGTTAGAGGAACTTTGTCAGTTTGAAGTCGGTTCTATTTCTTCCATCTCTCATTTCATTCAAACCGAGACCCTTAAAATATTTACTTCCTGTTGCCAGAAGCGGGTTCTTGAGCTCCTGAAGCGCTGGAAGAGCACGAGGCCTCTTACGACCGAAGGTGGCTGGGAGTTTACTGACTCGTGACGTCAAAGCTAGACCATGTGATCACCACCGAGCATTTTTGTGGGAAGTTCAAAAATCAAATAAATGTATTTAAAACTATGACAGCATTTTTATGAAAGTACATTTTTTTTGCTAATAATTACAGTACTGTTAACTGAAAACAACTCCAAGAATTTGCCAACCTTCTTATTATAGCAGTATGACAGCTGAACACCTTATGAAGACATTATACGTAGTAAGAAGTATAGACTCAAAGGAATTTGCGAACATCAGTACCCCCTAGTCTTTAAAGAATCGAACTCCATTGTGTGAAACAGCCCCGTGCAAAATGTGCTACGAATATATATATATATATATATATATATATATATATATTTTTTTTTTTTTTTTCAGGTAAAGAAGTAGTAGATAGTAGATTAATGTACTAAGCGATAAATTTTTCCTTTTATTCTTTTGTATCACTTGTCAATGACAAGAAGATTCCTACAGCTTTCAAGTTACGTGTAGAGTTTCTTGGTTACCGCAAAGTGCTCGGATCCTTAGGTATTGGGTGACTATAGTCTGGGTAGTTGGAGCGTCATGTGTTACACACATACAAAGTTTCTAACTTTAATACTTATCTCATCGTGTTATACTTCTAACATAAAATTATACCTCTTAATTATTAGGTTGTGACAGCATTTTAAAATTTTGAATTCGGTGCATAATTATAAGAAATCAAATTTTTGGTGCCCCTGTAAGCCAATAGATAGGCTTTCTGCAACTGGGAAATGGGTGACATTTTTTAGCCGTTTATTAATATAGATGATTATTTGCAACTTTCATTTCAAGGCAGATTGTCAGTGAAAGTAGTCTAATTGAATAAAAAAATCGCTTAGTACTTACATTTACTTTATTATTTTGCATTTGTCTTGTCGTTGCTTATAACTACATTTCGGTTTTCTTTTTTCCAAAATTGAAATACTGATTTTTGGGTGAACATGAATCTCAACTTTTTGTGATATAGTTGTTCATGGCGATGTTAAGGAGTCGTGTTGGATAACGTGATGTTTTCAGTTCTTTTCATCTTTTCAATCTCATAAATTCGTTCAATCGAAGATTTTATACACAATAAAATATTTAACTTCAGTTGCTGAGTTACAGGTTTTTAATTGGAGAATTAATCTACAATATTATTTTTGAAGGTTATTTGTCACAAAGTTTCTCGTGTCAGAGCCCACATTACAAGTCCAGATCCTGAAAACGGATCTGCACTGCAGTCGCAATTAAGAGGGACGTTCAATAAGTAATGCAACACATTTTACTCTCGGTCAGTTTCGGCTGAAAAAATGAGGAATTTGTTATATAGATGGTGGAACAGTTCTGCTTCAGCCTCGTTAGTTTCATGAAGTTCCGATGGGTGGGAGCTCTATACGTAGCCCTCAAAATGGCGCCTGTAACGGACCTGCGTTTCTAGCAGAGAACTGTCACTGAGTTTCTTTTGGCGAGAAACCGGAGCATCGCAAACATTCATAGGCTCTTGCGGAATGTCTACGGAGACCTGGCAGTGAACAAAAGCACGTTGAGTCGTTGGGCGAGGCGTCTGTCATCGTCGCAACATTGTCGCACAAACCGGCAGCACGCAGTCGTTCCTCCTGCAGTGTTGGAACGTGTGGACATTCTCATCCGAGGTGATCGAGGGAACACAATCAATTAAGCAGTACGCGGATTATGGGGACATTATTGATGCAGCAAGACGCTGGTTCCGACGTCGACCAGTAGAGTGGGGGCATACTGGCCCTGCCAGTAAGGTGGCGTAAGGCCCTCGCATGGAATGTAGATTATGTTGTAAAATAGGTTTTTGCAGCCAACATAGTGAGGAATAATATGGTGTGATGGAGTTGTGAATAAACGAATGTGTTGCGCTACTTACTGACCGCCCCTCGCACCTGAGCCAGTAGCTTGCTTGTGTCGTGTTGTGCTGTGCTGTGCTGTGTGCTGTTGCCGCGGCTGATACAGTGCCCTGCCTGGCTGCCCGCAGCCCGACTACTACCGGGACGCGGCGCACTTCCGCCGCCAGGGTGACGGCCCGTGCTACCAGCTGGAGATCCCGCACGCCAAGCTAGACTTCACCGGCGCCTACTCCGTCGTCGCCCGCAACTGCCATGGGGAGGCCAAGGCCGTGATCTCGCTGCAGATCTACGCCAAAGGTAGGCCATTCCCTCATCTTCTATCGTCTAGTCTACTCACTGATCTCAGACTTGCACCGCTTCGTCTAACCCAGCCCAGCAGTTCCCCTGGACTGACTCTGTTTACGACGACCTAACCTATGACAAAGCTATGAAGCATTGCACGATACTCGAAACTAACAACAAATCCCCCCCACCTCCCCACCCCTCGCAAAACTGACCCTTACCCTTAACATTAAAGCTTGAGTATTGCGAATACACAGAAAGAAGGATCCTTTATTGTATGATTATATGATAGCGGAACAAACACTGGTAGCAGTTACGTCTGTAAAATATCTGGGAGTATGCGTGCGGAACGATTTGAAGTGGAATGATCATATAAAATTAATTGTTGGTAAGGCGGGTACCAGGTTGAGATTCACTCGGAGAGTCCTTAGAAAATGTATTCCATCAACAAAGGAGGTGGCTTACAAAATACTCGTTCGACCTATACTTGAGTATTGCTCATCAGTGTGGGATCCGTACCAGGTCAGGTTGACAGAGGAGATAGAGAAGATCCAAAGAAGAGCGACGCGTTTCGTCACAGGGTTATTTGGTAAGTGTGATAGCGTTAAGGAGATGTTCAGCAAACTCGAGTGGCAGACTCTGCAAGAGAGGCGCTCTGCATCGCGGTGTAGCTTGCTGTCCACGTTTCGAGAGGGTGCGTTTCTGGATGAGGTATCGAATATATTGCTTCCCCCTACTTATACCTCCCGAGAAGATCGCGTTTGTAAAATTAGAGAGGTTCGAGCGCGCACGGAGGCTTTCCGGCAGTCGTTCTTCCCGCGAACCACACGCGACTGGAACAGGAAACGGAAGTAAAGACAGTGACTCCGCCATACACCGTTGGGTGGCTTGCGGAGTATAAATGTAGATGTATCTGCCCCAGATAGCAGGAAAACCTAGTGGCAACTATTTATTCACAACCGATACAAAACAGTTACATGTTTGCACCTGTTGCTGTCTCTCAAAGTAGCCACCAGCGTTGTGTAGAACCCGTTGCCAGCGAGGTGGAAGGCGTAGTATACCGTTAGTAGAGCCTCTTCTGTTGATGGTGCGAATGGAGCGGTCTACTGCCTGTCGAATCTCTGGAACAGTTCTGAAGCGAATGCCGCGAAGTGGTTCCTTCATCTTCGAAATTAAATCAAAGTCACAAGGACTTAAGTCATCTGTGACCAGCTTTCCGAAAGAAGCGGCGTCACTTTCTGCGCAACCCACCCATCATTTTGCACGACAATGACAATGTGCGGGCCCATACAGCGCAAGCTGTGGCTGCTCTGTTCGGTCGATGGGACTGGGAAGTACTGTACCAGCCACCATACTCCCCAGACTTAAGTCCTTGTGAGTTTGATTTGATTCCAAAGATGAAGGAACCACTTCGTGTCATTCACTTCAGAACTGCTCCAGAGATTCGACAGGCAGTAGACCGCTACATTCGCACCATCAACAGAACAGGCTCTGCTAACGGTATACTACGTCTTCCACGTCGCTGGCAACTACTTTGAAAGACAGTAACAGGTGCAAACACGTATCTCATTTGTATCGGTTGTGAATATAGCGGGGGTAGGGGAACACACACACACAAAAGGACTGAACGTTTACAAGCTTTCGTAGCCAGTGGCTCCTTTTCCTAGCAGAAGAGTTGAAGCGGAAGGAAGAGGTTGGTTGGTTGATTCGAGGGGAGGAGACCAATCTGCGAGATTATCGGTCTCATCGGATTAGGGAAGGGTGGGGAAGGAAGTCGGCCGTGCCCTTTCAAAGGAACCATCCCGGCATTTGGCTGAAACGATTTAGGAAAATCACGGAAAACCTAAATCAGGATGGCTGGAGACGGGATTGAACAATTAATAGGCAAACGGTGTTACTGCTATTTCACATAAACCTATACTACGCCAATAGTCACATCTACAAATTACCCGGTAGTGACTGTCGCTAACAATGCTGGATAGAGTGAACATTTTACGCATGCGATGGTTTACAGTTACAGAAGAAATCTGAACGCTTTTACCGATCCACTCGCCTCAGTGCTTAGACATTTGTCTCGTGTTTGCGAGGGTTTCAGTTTGAATCGCCGTCCGGCCATTCAGATGTAGGTTTATCGTGGTTTCATAAGGATGACTTATTTCAAATGGACACACCGAGCGAGGTGGTGCAGTGGTTTGCACACGGGAGGATGACGGCTCAAATCCGCGTCCGGCCATCCTGATGTAGGTTTCCCATGATTTCCCTAATTTGCTTCAGGTAAATGCCGGGGTGGTTCCTGTGAAAGGGCACGACCTCCTTCCTTCCCCAACCTTCCCTAATACGCTGTTTAGTCCCCTCTCCCGAATCAACCAACCAACCAAATTAACTAAACTAAAACTAAACTCCTCCCGAACAGGCTATGGAGACCCAATGGTACCGACCGGCAGCCGTGTCATCCTCATCCCACAGGCGTCACTGGATGCGCATATGGAGGGTCATGTGGTCAGCACACCGCTCTCCCGGCCGTATGTCAGTTTCCGAGACCGGAGCCGCTACTTCTCAACCAAGTAGCTCCTCCGTTTGCCTCACAAGGGCTGAGTGCAGCCCGCTTGCCAACGGCGCTCGGCAGACCGGATGGTCACCCATCCAAGTGCTAGCCCAGCCGGACAGCGCTTAACTTCGGCGATCTGACGGGAACCGGTGTTACCACTGCGGCAAGGCCGTTGGCAACCAACCAAATTGACTCAGCCAATTTCCTTCTCCGAACTTATCCAGTCAGAGCTTGATCTTGCTCCAATAACCTCGTCTTCGACGGGACATCAAAAGCTAATGCTCTTCTCTTTCCATCCTGAATATGAGGCGAGATCAGCAAACGTCCTGGCGTAAAAACCTCCGGTTCGACCAACTATTGAGTATGACTCACTACCATTGCAGGAGGGATTCAGATTTATAGTATTCGTAACGCGTTCCTTTGTGTTACGCGAGCGTGCATTACAGTCCAAACGAGAGACTTCTTAAAGCATTAATTTGTCTTATTAACATACATGTGTAAAAGTTCCTCTATTCACAGTCCTACTAAAGTATTCAATCTTTTCTACATTTTCCTTCAATTATGAGTGAAATGTCTTTTGAACGTACGTACGAATTTCCTAAAAGTATTTAAGTATGTACGAACTTCCAGCATGCTGGAGTATCTTGGGTCAGCATCTTTAAATAAGTGCCTACAGATGCGATGAAGCAAGGAATTGTGTGGAAAGGGCATCTCCCTTCAGCGCAAAACACAATCTCCTAGGCATTCACGAAACCATGAAATGACAGGTCTGTGGCAGTGGCGGACGTATCTCGTCGCAAATGTGATAAAAATTTCGTAACTACAGTCAAGCAAAAGTGGCATCCAAAACAGGCAAATAAAATCTGAGGAAGTGCTGTATGTATAATCAAAATATCAGAGTATGTGTAAGTAACTTTTATCACAGGTACTCGCAAGATGAAAGTCGAAGCCGTAAAGTAAAGCAAATCGGAATTGTTAGGTGGCATGGTCTTGCAAAGTAGCGTTGTGTGCTATTACACAATGAACCAGTCTCTAAAGCATGGTATATTTTAAGTATCATTATATAACTTTGCGATTCATTCTGTTGTGCATGATAACTTCATTACTGCTTGCGCCGAGAAGACGAAATACTATTCCTTCTCGGAGTTGTTTATTGCTAGAACATACCGAACGATATATATCGAGAACAACATCGGCGCCTCTTCGCTCTTCTTCGTACTAGATGCTGTGGGGCGGCGGGTAGAATTATTGTTTTATAAAATGTTCCTATTATTTATGCTGTCTTTTGCCGTTCTCAACACTGGCTCTCTAACTACAATATTGGCAACCAGAAAGTGATTAGCAAAACGTGAAGCCTGTAATTAGAATTCCTAGTGCCCACTTCATCTGAGAAAAACACTTATAGCTACAACTTATAGCTCTGAGAAATTAGGAGATTGTCTGGGATTCATAATGAAAAACGATTTAGATTAAAAATAGTTCAGTATATTCTGAAAGTCACAGATAAAAAAAAAAGAAGAATCCACACAATCTGACTAACAGAGCAGTTCAGAGTCTAATGCGCTGATGCAACTATAACTGTCCAAATTAAATGTTTAAGTGAATGGTCGCCATAATTTGATGATAATGTTCATCAAACGCCACGCTAAATAATGATAGAATGTCTGTCCCGCGACGGCACGTGAAAATACGACATACGCAAACTGAAGATAGATAATTAAAGTCAACCCAGAATTAACACTTTACTCGAAAATGATTTCATGGTTACGCGTATCCCGAGTAACTTAATACGGCATCCGAGGCTGTTTATAGCAATGATACCGACACGACGCGACTCCCGACACAGGTGGTGTGCTATTCAGCGTCTGGAGAGAACTGGGGCCTTCTTTTCTCGCGCAGCGTTCTTATATATAAAGCCGCGGTGCGGACGGCTAAGGGAACGCCTGATCAAATCCGCTCTCCCGACTAGCCGCTGGGCTAGTAATGCACCACATTAAGTTACTGAATAAATCATAGCTTCTTTTGCTGATGGCCGATGAAGCTCTCAATTGAAATGTGCATTCAACACACAGGTAAATAATCATAATAAAATTTTGACGTGGCTAAGTTAAATATTTTGGGCGAGAGAATTAATTTAATTACACTGCACGCAGTAGACGAGCTCTGAACTTGCCCTTTGGAGATACGCTATCGCTATAGTTTTATAGTTATTCAAATGAAACTTCTCACATCTTTATGGTTATAGCGGATCTCCATTCTACTTAAATATAAACATCCTAGCCTTATTTATTAGCCTACTTAATCTATCTTGCTTCGCTAATTTTTAAGAGAAAAACCAGAAAATTATGAATTTCAACTAAAATCTTAATTTGTGAGATCCAGAATACTGTTTCTACTAAATTATTATGAAAAAGGAACCTAAATATAAATTTTTAAGTTTCTAGCTCTTTTCTGTTGCGCCAATGATATTTACAGAAAATCGTCCAAATTTCGAAAATGGTTAAAGTTATCGAACTGATATTCAACACATATTAATTTAGTATTACTCCTGACATGCTAGAACCGTTTCAGGCTATGTGCTTGATTTTAAAAGTATTGCGCAACATTTATGACGTCAGAGGTAGTTACAGTGGACTGGCTGGCACACAATGGAAAGACTGAAGTGAATTTACTACGGCGTGAGTAGGCTGCTTCCCTGCAATGCGTTATATATCGTTTCTGACTTGGAAATTAGTCACTGGTCACAGATTATAGAAGGACTTGCTAATAGCGAGACGTGGCGCCCGCATCCCATTACAGTGTATCTGGCTACACGGCGACACATGTGTCCGGCCCAGAGAACCGACAAGGAACACTGGGGAACGCGTCGGAACAGGACTCTCTCAGCTGGTCAGCCCGTGACAAACGGTCCCACGCCCGGTCCAGATAGCTATGGAAATGTTTGGCGCTCGCTGTCGAAGTCTATCCACGAAAACGTCGCCGGCCGCGTTGCCCTGTTGGCGCCTTAGAAGGATATCGACTGGTGCGACCACAAGCTGCATTCTCGGTCACTCTGAACACCTGTCCCCAGCACTGAATCGCACATGTGTGGGCACGCGGGGTGTCGCATGTGTTGTAATGCAACGACGTGTTTGGCAAATTTCGTATTCCAATCGTGGACGATGGGAAAACAATGTTTCAGGAAATAAATCTTCCACAGCTACACTTTACATCTCTATTTACTAGCTATGTCTAGTTTCAGGGCTATACAGCGTGCGGCAGTTTGTCATTAAGGACTCCTGGCTCCTAACGTATGCCGGATAGTTCGATGACAGGTTGCACACAAACCTCTCTTCTCCCCAATCCTATTCAATACCTCCTCATTAGCTATGTGATCTACCCATCTAATCTTCAACAAACTGGAATAAATGTCCCCACTTCTCTGATTTCATCTTTGTGATCGCAGTGAGTCGTTTACTTGGAAAAAGCAGAATGATCTTAGATTCCGCTCTGAAACTTTATTCGCGAAACTCCAAGATTTCAAACAATACTCACTATCGTTTCCCACACGCTGTCATGTATGTTGAGCTAATGGTTTATGCTTAACAGCTTTGTACGTTTCAGCAGCTGTCAAAACCTCTGGACAGCTCAACTCCCTGTACAAGCTAAATGGGACGCCACGATTGATTTAAACCGCAGTTCGGACGTAAGCATCAACAGCAGAACTCGTTGCGTAGCAAACAGCTTCTAATTTGTGAATATTACTCCCACTGCCTCGTACCCTCGTAACACCGATCGATCGTCTTCCCACGCAAAACTCGAAGACTCGTTTCTGCATAACTTGCTCAGCCACGTAGTGGATGTATGTTGACAGGTGTTCGTCTACGCAGGATTATGCTGCAGCCCACCAGAGCTTACTGGACCACACCATACCGATGGCCACTTCGTTGCTTCCCTTCACACTTGAATTAAAGTGCATCGTGCTGATTTTTTAAATTACCATAGCAGCCTTGGGAATCAAGAAAAGTAAACGGATTACGCGTGCCGTCCCATCAATTGGTACAACGTATGTCGTGGTTCTGCTGTTGTTGCGATCTTCAGTCCAAAGACTACTCTGGCACAACCCCCTACGCTAGTCTGCCCCTGCGAGCCCCTTCTTTCTTCTTCACTGTGTAACCACCGCAACATGCATTCATTTTCCCACAATCAAGTCTGCGCCTCCATCTAAATCCCCCGCCCCCCAACACACACACACACACACACACACACATATTTTCCTCCATCAACGAATGACGATTCCTTGACGCTTTAGGATGTGCCACATTAGCAGATCCCTCCTCTTACTGAAGTGTGCCACTAATTTCTTTTCTCCCCAGTCCGATCCAGAACCACTTCATTAGCTCTCCGATCCTCCTATCTAATCTTCAGCATTCTCCTGTAACAACACATTTCAAAAGCATCCACTATCTCCTCCTCTCAGCTATTTGGTGTCCACGTTTCTCTTCCATACAAGATTACTCTCCAGACAGATATATTCACTCGAATTTCTAGTCACTTAAGTCTGTATTCGAATTGAACAGATTTCTCTTTTTCAGGACTGCTGTTTTTGCTATTGCAAGTATGCATTTTAAATCCGCTGTATTTCGGACATCGTCACTTATTTTGCTCCCAGATAACAGAACTTATCTACTAAATGTAGCGCCATTTTTCCCCAACCTAATTCTTCCAGCTCCACCTGATTTCATTCGACTACATTCCGTTTCCCTTTACGTGTAGGTCCTCAGTGTCGACGTCGTTTCTGAGTGTTAAAACCATTGCACCGCAGGCTGCCAAATTCTTTTTACAAGATGATCTTTATCGCACCTGTTTCCACGTAGCAGTAAATGAGTTTCAAAAATGACACACATTTCACCGACGCGACATCAAACAGTGTAACGATGTTCAAGAAAGTGTTTTACGCTTTTAATTTCTTGATAATCTTATCACAGGCATTTGAAAACGGCCACAGGCCGCAACTGGTCATTAATGTAACGTAATACATGATGCAACATAGGCCATTTTAAATGAAGAGTGTATCAGAATACGGTGAACATTTAAAATGGTTTTAGGATTGCAAAACCATTCCGCTTGATTTATTTTTGTTGATGTTCATCTCATAATCTCTTTTCAAAACTGTATCCATTCCATTCAAACGCTCTTCCAACTCCTCCTATTTGTGAACGACCACCTGGAGTTCTCGATTCTGCCACTCGCATTATATGTTTGCAACATTAGTTGCTTTTGAGTAACATCTTTTGCCATGCAAAACTCAAAACACTTGCCATAAGATCTTCTTTTAAAAGCATACTTGGTTTGTTGTTGTTGTTTTGTCCAGAACCTGCAAACTCCGTCTTCCATGAATCAAAAATCGTGTTTTTTTGGTGTTCTGTCCAGAACCTGCAAACTCCGTCTTCCATGAATCAAAAATCGTGTTTTTCTGACTGTCCATTCTGTATCGCCATCCTCACCTGCTATTGAACATCGAGGTATCCAATGCGTCCCAAAACTACAACGCTGTTTCTAGAACACGGTTTGGGCGTCGTTATCTGTGGAGATACGATCTATAGTGTCTTCACGTCTGCCAATGTATTGAAGGACTACGTCCTCTCGATGGACTAATGTTTTCTGTTTGTTAGCCTAGATGGGCGTGACGTGCCTTTAAAAATGAATGGAAATGATTGAAGAGAGGGATGGGAATTCTCAAAATATATTATGCAGTCGAATAAGTGACTAGTATTGCATATTTGCTGTGAAACGACATTACAATGTCGTGCAGAAATAATTTAAAAATCACATCACCACCATCACCGTTCTGACCTAGGACACGTCTTCATATCCAGCTCTCCACGCAATCCTTGACATTTGCTACCGTCTTCGATTTCTCATAACTGTTTACTATCCTTTTACTATCCACCATCTAGTATCTTCTGCGTCCTCTTCTTCTTCTTCCATTCACCATTCCTTCTATAGCATCCGTCATTAGAAAGTCTCTTCTCGTCCAATGTCCAAGCCAATTGTGTTTCCTCTTCCTGGTCACCTTTAAAATTTCTCTCTCTTCCCCCACTCTTCGCAATACTTCCTCATTTCTTTTGCCCATTTTATCCCTTCGAACCTCCTACAAATCCACATCTCAGATGCTTCTATCCTTCTTTCTTCCTCTTTCCTCAGTGCCCACGTCTCAGCTCTGTATAACGCCACGCTCCATGTGAAGCACTTCGCCAGTCTCTTCCTCAGGTCCCTGTCCATGCACTCTTATAGAAGCCTCCCCTTCCTATTAAATGCCTCCTTGCCAATTGCTATACCTCCTTATTACGTCTCATGTCGTCCATAATAATGCTTCCCAGATATGTGAAAGCACTATCTTGTTCTATATCGTCCTGTTCTATCTTTATAGCTGTTGTTACTTTTCTTGCACTTATCACATACGTTTTGTCTTTTTCTTATTAATTCTCATTCCGAATTCCTCACAGATCTTATTTACTTCTTTTGACATTCCAGTCATACTTCTATCGCTCTCTGTCAATAACATTATATTATCCGCAAATCGAATACACTCTGTCCTCCTACCGCCAATCCACACTCCTCTATTCTGTTCCAAACATTTCTGAACAATATTGTAATTGTGCCAGAGACAGAAAATTACCTGGAAGAGCAGCTGAACAGAATGGACAGTGTCTTGAAAGGAGGATATAAGATGAACATCAACAAAAGCAAAACGAGGGTAATGGAATGTAGTCGAATTAAATCGGATGATGTTGCGGGAATTAGATTAGGAAATGAGACGCTTAAAGTAGTAAAGGAGTTTTGCTATTTGGGGAGCAAAATAACTGATTATGGTCGAAGTAGAGAGGATATGAAATGTAGGCTGGCAATGGCAAGGAAAGCGTTTCTGAAGAAGAGAAATTTGTTAACATCGAGTATATATTTCTGTGTCAGGAAGTCGTTTCTGAAAGTATTTGTATGGAGTGTAGCCATGTACGGAAGTGAAACGTGAACGATAAAAAGTTTAGACAGGAAGAGAATAGAAGCTTTCGAAATGTTGTGCTACAGAAGAATGCTGAAGATTAGATGGGTAGATCACATAACTAATGAGGATGTATTGAATAGAATTGGGGAGAAGAGGAGTTTGTGGCACAACTTGACGAGAAGAAGGGATCGGTTGGTAGGGCATGTTCTGAGACATCAAGGGATCACAAATTTAGTATTGGAGGGCAGCGTGGAGGGTAAAAATCGTAGAGGGAGACCAAGAGATGAATACGCTAAGCAGATTCAGAAGGATGTGGGTTGCAGTAGGTACTGGGAGATGAAGAAGCTTGCACAGGATAGGGTAGCATGGGGAGCTGCATCAAAACAGTCTCTGGACTGAAGACCACAACAACAACATGCTCCAACAGTACTGAGGAGACGCAGTGGTCTTGACTCACTCCCCTTCCAGTTGTGCTTTCCTCTGACATCTCATGAAGGAGCAAAAAATTACTCCGATCAACAGACAGGATTCATTGTTCTGCACATCAGGAAGCACTCCTTGCTAAATTTGCAGGCACGCAGCAAGTGAAAAATTGATCGTACGAATAGTAAAATATCTCAACTCGCACACATTATTCCGCTGTCGGTTGCAACAGCAGCTCGTCACGCAAGAGACGAGCCAGTGGAGACAGTAGCGCCGCAGAAATCGGTGTGGGTAAGAGGGCGACGCTGGTGCCTGGGAAGAGAGCAGTGTGTGTGTGTGGACCAGAGGCCGGGCCCGGGGAGGTGTGTGCTGTGCGACGCGATGCGCCGCTGCGATAGGCGGCGCGGCCGCTGGCGCCGGCCCGGTAATTGGGGGTTCCCCGACACCGCAATTACGGCGCGCCGCCGCGGCTGTAAATCCCCGCCAGTGGTCGCCGCGCGCGGCGCGACAAATTCGGCGAACTGGCGCAGCGGCGTGGCTCGTGACCGACGGAAAAAAAGGAGAGATGTTCGGGGCTCCGCTCTTAACGCCTTTTACTGCTCCACCCGAGCGGAGCGATTTCGTGCAGCAGTTGCACTGCGTACAGAAGCACCGATACGGGTGGCGATACGTTGGCGTGGCACTACTATATTACCAGCACTCTGCTTAAGGGGATATTCTATCTCGACACCCGACCTGAGTCTCCACATCTACATTACGACCCTCTTACTTTAAGGTCAACGGTATGGGAAGTGTGCCAACAAATCTCTTCCTTACGTGCTGCAGTAAGCCGTAGTTGGACGGCAAAGCTGAAGAGGCCTTGTTTCGACCTTTGATCTGCAGGTGCTTCTTTTTTTAACAAACGTAACACTGGCTGGCCGCTGCTGCGTGCTCGTTCTGTTCGGTATTGTGGACGCTTGTGCCGGATTTCGATATCTATGAGATGGGGAATTTGTTCCCCCTGAAGAGGATGGACTTGTCTTTCAGCGATCGTTCTGAATGGCTTGAGGTTTGAGCTGACTAGCCTGGCCTAGGAGCGTAAGTTTCCCTGTGATGGCGAGAGTTTTCCATCAACTTTTGGAAATAATCTACATCTACATTTATACTCCGCAAGCCACCCAACGGTGTGTGGCGGAGCGCACTTTATGTCACTGTCATTACCTCCCTTTCCCGTTCCAGTCGCGTATGGTTCGCGGGAAGAACGACTGCCGGAAAGCCTCCGTGCGCGCTCGAATCTCTCTAATTTTACATTCGTGATCTTCTCGGGAGGTATAAGTAGGGGGAAGCAATATATTCGATACCTCATCCAGAAACACACCCTCTCGAAACCTGGACAGCAAGCTACACCGCGATGCAAAGCGCCTCTCTTGCAGAGTCTGCCACTTGAGTTTGTTAAACATCTCCGTAACGCTATCACGGTTACCAAATAACCCTGTGACGAAACGCGCCGCTCTTCTTTGGATCTTCTCTATCTCCTCCGTCAACCCGATCTGGTACGGATCCCACACTGATGAGCAATACTCAAGTATAGGTCGAACGAGTGTTTTGTAAGCCACCTCATTTGTTGATGGACTACATTTTCTAAAAACTCTCCCAATGAATCTCAACCTAGCACCCGCCTTACCAACAATTAATTTTATATGATCATTCCACTTCATTTCGTTCCGTACGCATAGCCCAGATATTTTACAGAAGTAACTACCAGTGTTTGTTCCGCTATCATATAATCATATAATAAAGGATCCTTCTTTCTATGTATTCGCAATACATTACATTTGTCTATGTTAGGGGTCAGTTGCCAATCCCTGCACCAAGTGCCTATCCGCTGCAGATCTTCCTGCATTTCGCTGCAATTTTCTAATGCTGCAACTTCTCTGTAAACTACAGAATCATCCGCGAAAAGCCGCATGGATCTTCCGACACTATCTATTAGGTCATTTATATATATTGTGCAAAGCAATGGTCCCATAAGACTCCCCTGTGCCACGCCAGAGGTTACTTTAACGTCTGTAGACGTCTCTCCATTGATAACAACATGCTGTGTCCTGTTTGCTAAAAATTCTTCAATCCAGCCACACAGCTGGTCTGATATTCCGTAGGCTCTTACTTTTTTTATCAGGCGACAGTGCGGAAGTGTACCGAACGCCTTCCGGAAGTCAAGGAAAATGGCATCTACCTCGGAGCCTGTATCCAATATTTTCTGGGTGTCATGAACAAATAAAGCGAGTTGGTCTCACACGATCGCCGTTTCCGGAATCCATGTTCATTCCTACAGAGTAGATTATGGGTTTCCAGAAATGACATGATACGCGAGCAAAAAACATGTTCTAAAATTCTACGACAGATCGATGTCAGAGATATAGGTCTGTAGTTTTTCGCATCTGCTCGACGACCCTTCTTGAAAACTGGAACTACCTGTGCTCTTTTCCAATCATTTGGAACCTTCCGTTCCTCCAGAGACTTGCGGTACACGGCTGTTAGAAGGGGGGCAAGTTTTCTCGCGTACTCTGTGTAGAATCGAATTGGTATCCCGTCAGGTCCAGTGGACTTTGTTGAGTGCTTTCAGTTGCTTTCCTATTTCTATAACCTTCTGAATGTCCTGGTAGGAAGCATAACGTTACAGAAAGTGCTAACAGCAGGGGCAGGTAACAGACACGAAGGTGCCTGAATACTGTCGCCGGTGTTCATTTGTTGAGAAGAATAGGTATTAAATAATATCGTGGAGCTTTATGGAGTTCGCGAAATAGAGTAATGCGCTCTTGCGTTTGGAAAAAGAAGCCTTGTGCTCTCCGGAAGAGAATTCATGTTTTACAGGGTATAACTTTCTGAAGTCGAGAATTAATGATAATTTGATATCAACGAAGCTACGTTTCAAAGATGGGAAGACTACAAGGATTGAAAATGCTTTGTGGTGTGCGAGCGTGCGATTCTGTTGAGCATTTTTCGGCTTTTCCTTGGCCAGTGTTGCAGTTTAATGAGCACGCCTGTGGTAAATAGGCATAGACCTTTATCAGATTGCAACTAGCTGTAGATGGTGTTCAAACACCAAAGCAGAATTGTCGAGTATTATTTAAAACCGATGAATTGTATTTGATTCTTTGGAAATTTCAGTGTGTGTTTTTGCTTGGTATTTTCCCTGCTGGCTTTAAACGGTATTGCCGACCTGCTGTTGTCGAGGTTATCAGCAAAAGCTCGTAGGCGCCAGCTGGAGGCAGTGAATCATCTGTTGGTGGTGTACACTTTCCAGTCTCATATCAGATTCCAGAATATTGCTGGAAGTAACACAGGACACAAACCAGGACTCATGTCAAAAGGCAGCGTCGTGGCACTCATGTGTGCACAGTGTTATCGTTGGGAATAACGTTGTCGGCGCGGCTCTCTGGTGCTGCATGAAGAACATAGGACACCAACAGTGTCCGCTGTGCTGAAACTCTGTGGTGTTCCAGGAGCCGTCACACTACCTGCTACAACCAAGACCCGTCCCAAATTCAAGGCTCGTGACGCGGCTTCGCGGTTCCACAAGGCCGAGTGAACTCTGTGTCTCTCCTCTCAGGCGCCAGTCGCGTGGGGCCGTTGAGACGCTGCACGGCGTTATGTCCCCCTTAACCCGTTGACTCCACGATCGCACGGCAGTCGTGGGATCCCCACCAAAGCGGTCAACCACAGTGCGAAGCAATAAACTGCAGCCTTGACAGGCTACGATCCTGCCGCTGTCGGATTTACACTGAAGAGCCAACGAAACTGGTACACCTGTCTCACATCGTGCACGCAGAAGTGCCGCAGCACATCGTGGAATGGACTCCAGTAATGTCTGAAGTATCGATGGAGGGAACGGTCACCGTGAATGCTGTACGGCTGTCCATAAATCCATAAGAGTACGAGAGGGGAGGAGATCTCTTCTGAACAGCATGTTGCAAGGCATCCCAGATATGCTCAATAATGTTCGTTTCTGGGGAGTTTGGTGACCAGCGGAAGTGTTTAAACTCAGAAGAGTGTTCCTGCAGCCATTCTGTAGCAATTCTGGACGTGAGGGGTGTCGCATTGTCCTGCTGGAATTACCCAAGTCCGTCGGAATGGACAATAGACATGAATGAATGCAGGTGATGAGAGAGGGAGCTTACGTAGGTGTCTCCTGTCAGAGTATACATGCCGCACATAAACAGGAGCACCCAGAAAATTACGGAAATTAATTAAAATGAAAATAACAGAATACAGTGACCCTAGAGACGAAGTACTGACCCCCTCTCGCCTCGGAAACTGACATACGGCCGGGACAGCGGTGTGCTGACCACATACCCCTCCATATCTGCATCCAATGACGCCTATGGGCTGAGAAAGACACGGCGGCCGGTCGGTACCGTTGGGCCTTCATGGCCTGTTCGACAGGAGTTTTAGTGTGTAGACCCGCCACACGGCGTATCTGCAGTAGTAGTCTGCCTTGAGTTCCAGACACTTCAGTGACTCTCAATTAATCTCGTAATGAGAAATGTTCGTTCACAATGGACCTTCATATCGCACATACCGAAGTTCCAATAAAACAATACTTTTATTGTAGCTATTGTTGTGTCTAGACAAGACAGCCTAGACACAATGAGAGGAAGCCGAAAGGCACGCGCTACGCTCACGCAGATGGGCGTGAGGTCTGAAACAGGATACGTAATGAATGCTATAAAGAAAAGTACGTAGCTTCTGGAATACTTAACTTTAATCCATCCTTTTGGTACATCTGGAGATTGTGGCGATACAAGTGAGACTCTTTAGATACATGCAATGTTACTAATGGCGCCTTGCTAGGTCGTAGCCATTGACTTAGCTGAAGGCTATTCTAACTATCGGCTCGGCAAAGGAGCGAGGCTTCGTCAGTATAGTCGCTAGCTACGTCGTCCGTACAACTGGGGCGAGTGCTAGTCCGTATCTCGAGACCTGCCTTGTGGTGGCGCTCGGTCTGCGATCACACAGTGGCGACACGCGGGTCCGACATGTACTAATGGACCGCGGCCGATTTAAAACTACCACCTAGCAAGTGTGGTGTCTGGCGGTGACACCACAGCTATGAATACTGGCGACTAGCAGCTAACAAAGAGAAGTGCAAGGCTGTACACCTCGCTAAGTGTAAAGGCGTGGCATCCCTTGGTTACAGGATTAACAAGTGGCGATTAGAATCAGTCATTGCAGGAAAGCGATTGGGAGTGACATTATGCAGGGATATGATGTGGAACGACCACTCACGTACACTGAGATGACAAAAATCATGGGGCTACCTCCTTCTGCCCGGGGTAGTGCAGAGCTCCACGTGGCATCGACTCGACACGTCGATGGAAGTCCCCTGCAGAAATATCAGGCCATGCTGTCCCTATAGCTCTCTATAATTGCGAAAGTTTTGCCGGCGCAGGATTTTGTGCACGAACTGGCCACTCGATTATGTTCCATATATGTTCGTTGGGATTCACGTCTGGCGGTCTGGGTGGCCAAATCATTCGCTCGAACTGTCCAAAATATTCTTCAAACCAATCGTGAACAGTTGTGGCCCGGTGACACGTTTGGGAAGATGAAGTCCATGAATGGCTGAAAATGGCCTTCAAGTAGCGAAATATAACCATTTACACACAATTACCGATTCAGTTGGTCTAGAGGACCCAGTCCATTGCATTTCAACGCAGACTACACCAGCTGGAATCGGGCCTCATCTGACCAGGCCACGGTTTTCCAGTCGTCTGGAGTCCAACCAACCGATATGGTCGCCAGCCGAGGCGAGGCGCTGCAGGCGGTGTCGTGTTCTTAGCAAAGGCACTCGCGTCGGCTCATTAACGCCAAATTTCGCTGCACTGTCCTGAAGTACACGTTCCTCGTACGTCCCATATTGACTTCTGAGGTTATTTCTCGGAGTGTTGCTCGTCTCTTAGAGCTAACGAGGCCACGCAAACGCCGCTGCTCTCGATCGTTAAGTGAGGACCGTGAGCCTCTGCGTTTTCCGTGGTGAGAGTTAATGCCTGGCCGTCAGCTGTGGGCGAGCGGTTCTCGGCCCTTGAGTCCGGAATCGCGCGACTCCTACGGTCCCAGGTTCGAATCCTGCCTCGGGCATGGATGTGTGTGATGTCCTTAGGTTAGTTAGGTTTAAGTAGTTCTAAGGTGAGTTAATGCCTGAAATTTGGTATTCCCGGCGTATTCTTGGCACTATGGATCTCAGAACATTGAATTCCCTGACAATTTTCGAAATGGAATGTCCGACGCATCTAACTCCAGCTACCATTCCGCTTTCAAAGTCTATTAACTTCCGCCGTGCGGCCGTAATTACTTCGGAAACCTGTGTGGAAGTGACAGCCCCGTCAATGCACTGCCCTTTCGTAGCTGCGTATCCGATACTACCGCCATCTGCATATCGCTATCCCAATACTTTTGTGATCTCATTGCAAGCTCAGTTGTAGGCAGTGCTAATGCGAAGCTGCAAGTCATTAGCAAGATACTAGAAGAATACGGTCTGTGTACAAAGGAAGATGCACACAAATTACTGGTCCTGCCTATAACTGTCCACTAACAAGGGTATAGGACCCCAAGCAGGTCGTGCTAACAGGGGACACTGTACGAGTACAAAGGACGGCGCGTTTGGTCAGAGGGTTGTGTGATAGGCGAAAGAGAAAGCAGTAGAAAAGGAGAAACTTCTTAAATCGTGAACACTTGAAAGAAGTCGTACATCTCCCAGGTATACTCTTCGATAACTTCAAGAAGCTTTTCTTTCTGCAGAAAGTACGAGTATTCCGTTAACGCTGAACGTACTTATCCCACAGACATCGTGCTGAAGAAATTACGGAAATAACAGCTCTCTCAGATTCGTACAGCAGCCATTCTTCCCAAACTCTGTCTATGATTTAAACAGGGAGCATCCTAAATATACAATATGATACAGTAACACTATCTGGGAAAGTGATTCGCGGAGAGCAGGTCTAGACATGGAACCGCTTTGATGGAAACACTGCCATCGTTAGGTTGATTTCTGTGTCTTTTATTTTCTCGACATTCTTAATAGGATGTACAAGAGATGTTTAAAAACACACACCGAGTGCCAGAAAGTGCTGTAGGCCATTAATGAGAATTTTCCAGCAACATACTGAGCTTTCATAGCTACGATGTGGATGCGTACATAATTTGCTAGTGCGCAACCACTTCTGGCCAACGGCCTTGCCGCAGTGGTAACACCGGTTCCCGTCACATCACCAAAGTTAAGCGCTGTCGGGCTGGGCTAGCACTTGGATGGGTGACCATCCGGTCTGCCGAGCGCTGTTGGCAAGCGGGGTGCACTCAGCCCTTGTGAGGCCAATTGAGGAGCTACTTGTTTGAGAAGTAGCGGCTCCGGTCTCGGAAACTGACATACGGCCGGGAGAGTGATGTGCTGACCACGTGCCCCTCCATATCCGCATTCAGTGACGCCTGTGGTTTGAGGATGATACGGCGGCCAGCCGATACCGTTGGGTCTTCACGGCCGGTGCGGGAGGAGTTAACCACTTCTGAAGACAGACACATCGCGACCCACATGGTTTTCGCTGTCTATCTTGTACAAAATTATTTTCTCTTCGCAAACTGTGAAGTTGTGAGAACTATTACGTCGCAACGATGCGTTGCATATCTCCTCATGTCAAGTGACTACGATGTCGTCATAGCCAGTACAACCCGAGGGTGTGACGAGCGGTCACAGGGCGATCAAACTCAGCAAAACCCACGCCTTCTGTGCTTAACACATTATTTGTCCCCGATGTCAAATGTGACACACAGTCATTACACCTGTTGCCATGTCAAACGTGTTACAAGAAACTTCGACAGTACAAAACAGAGAAGGTTTTGTTGCATCGACATGCAGCGAAAATCTTCACATGCACCTAAGTTAGTTGATGTATGTAAATTTTTAAGAGAGACAAGTGCTGCTGTACTATACATTTAATTGTCAAACTGCAGCATTACGGAACATTAACTAGTTTTTTCAGGTAGAAAAATGACAGAATGTTGAAAGGTCATACAGTACATGTAAGAAACTTCGGAGTACGCAGTATTTCATACACATATGAACGTGTAAAAACATTGTAACCGCCAGCTTGTGCAAAGGTGATCTACTCGTATTATTATCATCTTCATCAACATTACCGGCCGGCCGGAATGGCCGAGCGGTTCTAGGTGCTACAGTCTGGAACCGCGCGACCGCTACGGTCGCAGGTTCGAATCCTGCCTCGGGCATGGATGTGTGTGCTGTACTTAGGTTAGTTAGGTTTAAGTAGTTCTAAGTTCTAGCTGTTAAGTCCCATAGTGCTCAGAGCCATTTGAACCATTTTTTCAACATTACGGTAAAAAAAAGTGCGCCATTAACATTAGATCATCGGCGTTCGATGAACGGTATTTTAGAAATTATAAAGCGCATATTTTATTAAAACATTGTAAAAAATTGCACGTTAGTGTTGAGTGCACCGCACATTACTCATCGACTAATGATTGACCCGCATTGTAGATCATTGAACAGCATACAGGACGAAGATGGCACACTCTCCTCTCTTCTCTCAGTCTGTGTTTTCGCAAACGGACCAGCTGCTTTTCGCTGAAACAGTCCTGAGATGTCCTCATGAGGCCAAATGAGTTGTCCTCGCTGGGACGACTGGAAGGAGACCGGTTGTCAGTTCCCCTGATCCGTACGGAAATTAGACAGGCTGACGGTGAACTATAGAGGCGGAAATTTTATTTTATATACATTTTTAGATTTTATACTCATATCTTTTGTTTTAAAAAGCTCAGCAGAAGCGATGTACACTTCAAAGGAACGAATTTTTGGTTAAAATATCATAAACGACGCGTCAATGCTTCAGGTCGTACTTGCCCCTTTCGTGCTATCATTGTCGATAAAGTTGTGTAGAAATCCTGAAACGTTCATGAAGTATATAAGAATATACAGCCTACAGTTGCAGGTTAACTTTATCGTTTATCTAGGTTTCAACGTTAGTAATAACGTCTTCTTCAGAACATAAAATATTATTTAAATGTTTGCTTAAAACAAGCCATGTCCTAAGTCAACTTTATAAAACTTGATGCATACCATAAGGTTTTGTCACTTCTATTGAACAAGCTGTAGCAAATTCACTTTAAACCCGTTGTATGGGCCTCGTAGTGTGACTGGAGACTTCACTTATATTCCTACGGACGGGGAAACAAAGCAGCATTCAACTGTCTGGATATTCCCAGATGACATAAAAGGAACGAAAGCCTTTCCTTCACGAAGCACTTCCAAGTAAATGGCCACTTTTTTCTTTCGTTACTGTGGGTATTGCTTTAGGACATAAAAGAATAATTAATGATAAATGATATATGAGTGCAACCGTTTTTTATTCACCAATGATCAATGAAATCAGGAAAAAATAACCAGACAATCGCGCCATTCTCCACCATGACAAAAGAAACCGTCATACAGCACTTCAAATAATTGAGCATTTGAGGGAGAAAACCATCTGATTAGTGACTCCTCACCCGTTTGACGGGACTTATAGCCTTATGACGTCTTTTCCCACCGTATTTCAAAGAAAATTGCCTAGACAAAGATTTTCATCACGTTACGAAGCTCCTGAACCCTCCGGGGAGCATGTTTTTGAGTTGTCAACATTAATGTTCCCAATACTCGATCCATTACACGCAAAAACGTATAGATATTAAAAGTGCAAAAATTTGAGCAACAATGAAAGGATCTACATCTACATCTACATCCATACTCCGCACGCCACCTGACGGTGTACTTTGAGTACCTCTATCGGTTCTCCCTTCTATTCCAGTCTCGTATTGTTCGTGGAAAGAAAGATTGTCGGTATGCCTCTGTGTGGGCTCTAATCTCTCTGATTTTATCCTCATGGTCTCTTTGCGAGATACACGTAGAAGGGAGCAGTATATTGCTTGACTCCTCGGTGAAGGTATGTTCTCGAAACTTCAACAAAAGCCCGTATCGAGCTACTGAGCGTCTCTCCTGCAGACTCTTCCACTGGAGTTTACCTATCATCTCCGTAACGCTTTCGCGATTACTAAATGATCCTGTAACGAAGCGCGCTGCTCTCCTTTGGATCTTCTCTATCTCTTCTATCAACCCTATCTGGTACGGATCCCACACTGGTGACCAATATTCAAGCAGTGGGCGAACAAGTGTACTGTAACCTACTTCCTTTGTTTTCGGATTGCATTTCCTTAGGATTCTTCCAATGAATCTCAGTCTGGCATCTGCTTTACCGACGATCAACTTTATGTGCTCATTCCATTTTAAATCACTCCTAATGCCTACCCCCGGATAATTTATGGAATTAACTGCCTCCAGTCGCTGACCTGCTGTGTTGTAGCAAGATGATAAAGGATATTTCTTTCTATGTATTCGCAGCAGATTACACTTGTCTACATTGAGATTCAATTGCCATTCCCTGCACCATGCGTGAATTCGTTGCAGATCCTCCTGCATTTGGAGAAATGAAATATATTTCTTTTTGTAAAAACCTGAGAACGTGGCCCTTGTATACTGTAAAATGAATGGCACCTTGTTCAAAATGTTGACCAAACTACAAACCACAAAAGCTTAACTTTTTGAAATAAGTGACACATGGTGTGTTTTGTGTGTGTGTGTGTGTGTGTGTGTGTGTGTGTGTGTGTGTGCGTGTGTGTGTGTGTGTGTGTGTGTGTGTGCGAGAGAGAGAGAATCTTGTTTGTACGCATTTTCTTGTCAGGGTTGCCCTCGCCCAGCACGCTCTGCACTTGAGATGACTTTACTAAGGCTCTTGTTTGTGTTGCAGGCCAGGGCAAGGAGGACGGCATGGAGCCGAGCAGCGTCACGTACGGGTGAGTGAGTCCAGTCAGCAGTGGCCGCCGGCTCTACCTGCCTACCTGTCTACCTGTCTACTTGTCTACCTGTTGCCAGTCCACAGCTGCGCTCGTGGCGCCTTCTGGCGCTTCACTGTTCCTCCCCACACACACACCAGCACCGTTCCACTCAAATTCTCTCATCCTTACCCTGTATAAGGAGGCCATAGTTGTCTACGGAATTGGAGTGTATGAATTTCCTACAGCCAGACACTTTTCAGGTGGTTTACACCAATTCAGTTATGCCTCAACTTATGGTCGACAGACTTCCGTTAAAAAAATCCTAGAAAGCTATTGCCTCACAGACACGTTACTTCCGAATGGTCGCCCTCCTTTCCATCTCCCTCCTGGAGAACGTTTTCCGACTAGTTTTGACCACATGTTGTCATCTGTACTTTCTAAGTAGCGGATTTACAACCGCCGCTACGCTCTAACTACACCAATAGTCTTGCTGGTTGCCAAAACTCTCTTCTTTTATTACTCTTCACCTACTCCGTCCTACATTCCTGTGCAGTATTATTAGTCTCATAGTCGAAATCATATACTTTTACGTATACAGGGTGTTCCCGTAAGAGTGTGCAAAAATTACTCTTCACCTACTCCGTCCTACTTCCCTGTGCAGTATTACTAGTGTCATAGTCGAAAGCATATACTCTTGTGTATACAGGGTGTTCGCGCAAGAGTGTGCAGAAATTTAACAGGACATAGAGGTTGCTTCACTGAACAGTTTCTGGTAGGGAACCCAGGGTCGGAGCTTAAGGAGATTTCAGGAATAAAATCATATTTCCGTATACCTTTTTATTTACATTAGTTACAGATGTCTGCAAATACCATCACTGACACAATGAACGTACCATTTGTATTGTATCTTAAAAAATGTGCTGAAACTGACGGCCATCGACCTCAGTGTAAGCGTGACATCGGCAAACAAGATTCTGACGCACCTTGACAAATATGCCTGGTGTGCTTCGAATCACATCACAAGCAGCTACAATTCTAGCAACTAATCCCATCTCCGTATCCACTGGGGCCTCATACACAAGTGAATTTAGATATCTCCATAGGATATAGTCAAGGGGGTCGGAGGCCATGGAATAGGACCTCCCCCTCCAATCCATCGACCAGGAAATACCGTACCGGTACTGCTCTATCGTATTGCACTGTAAGTCTCTGAATAGCACTGCGTAATGAATGGATGTGTCGTCGACTCATAGCACTTTCTATCATGGGACAGTGTAAATACGGTACAGCGGAGCCACCTTATGGACAAGTAAATAGGCTTGTCCTACTTGTTTCTTTGCGGCAAATAAGGAATTTACATGTAAATAAACAGCACAGTACGTGTAAACGTGCAAGCCTGTTAGTTGTGAATAAATTGGTAAACGGTAAACCTAGTCAAAGCGGTAGACAAGTTTACATCCATGTCTCCTTAAGTTGGCTTCTCCGACCCCAGGTTCCCTATCTCAAATTGTTCAGTATGTCCCGCTATGTTTTTGCACGCTCTTTGGGAAACACCCTGTATGTCATGGAAGGTAAAATTAAAGATATTCCAGCTCAGAGCCTCACCACCAGTCGTTCTTCCCGAGAACCGTTCGCGAATCGAACAAGGAAAGGGGGGAAGTGACAGTAGTACACAATTACTCTCTGCCACACACCACAACGTGACGTGCGGAGTATACATGTAGCCGTGTAAACTGCCCCCCATAAGCAAAGTACTTCTCTGAATGGTAAATTACAGACTGTCGCCGATCGCAAGCCAAGATCGGCGTATGTTATTGATAGGCCTACTCTTCTGACAGAGCCATCATTGAACTTCTGTTTTATTTGTTTCTCCTTCCTAGTTGCAGCTATTGTCCACAATGTGCAAAGTCTTTTCTGAAGATTTGAGAAGAGTAAGACTACAAGAAACTTTTTACTTTACTTATATTTTCTTGTGGAGTTGGCTCCTGTTCTTCTTGTCTAGGGGTCTCATTCTTGAACCTGAAATTCTCACGTTTTAGGTCCTCATGGTTGAATTGATCTAAATAATTTTGAAGATTTTCGTTGCAGAATTTTTGTTTTTACGTTAATTTATTTTGTCACATTTTAGTATATCACACAGTCTTTTTAATTTTCACATCAACAAAGCCGAAGGTACATTGTTCGCCCAAAATACAAAATACTACTGCCTCACTCAGCGGAAATAACAATATTCCGAACAGTTTACAATTTTTCTTGACAAATGAATTTCTATTAGTTTTGATTATTATTTCATAAATGAATCCAGAAATATACATAATAAACAGTACTATATTGCGTAATTAATAATAGAAACATTAAGTGTGCCGAATAACTTGTAATTTCAAATGTTTCTAAAAAATTGTGGATTCAGAACTAGTATGTATCGTTTATAACATCCAAAATAATAATTTATATTCATAAATTTTAGCTTGAAAAATAAAATGATATGAAATTTTTCAGAAAAGCAGCTGAGGTAATTGATATGTCCAAAATTGGTAAAATAGTATTGGTATCGACTATTAGTGTTGAGGAAAAGTAATGCTAGAGGAGGATCTCCCGTTACACTGGCTATTCGCTCACAAACGTCGTTATTTAAACATTTTGCACACACACTCTATTCGCTCCATTAATAATTTGAATAATTATCACTTTCGCATCAAGCAACTTTACATTATTACATTATTAATTATCCACTTCCGAATAGCTAGAGGGGGAGGCATTGCGGTGTTCCATTCCAAACCGAATTTCAAGGTTTCTCTCCTGGAGGAAGACATGTCACTTGCAGTTCAGTTCAGAATTTCCCGGCAGCATTAACGGCACTCAGAACCAATCAAGCGCTGCACCGGCTGCAGTGTATCTCCGCACGCCACGGCCTCCAGACACGGACTGCGCCTCCTTAGGTTCAGGATCATCAACGATGGAGGCAAAGAGTTATATTTAAACCGGTCTGCGTCGGACGTTCAGTGTCTGAAGCCGAGACGTTGCCACGACATGGAGCGCACTGCCTGCAGGCAGCTGCCACAGTGCTTCTCTCTCCGCGACGGTAGAAAATCTGTCTCTTACAGACACAAAATTCGTATGTGATATAGATATCAATACAGTCTTTTAATTATGTCAAAAATGTGAGAACGAAATATATCGCGACGGCACTGTGGTGTAAAATATCCTATGACTTCTTTTCGCGTCAATTCTGGGTTAAAAGCTCGAGTTTCAACGATTATCTCCACCGTCTTCGTCAGGAGCAATTACCACTTGCTCCTGGCGAAGAGACTGGACGTCTGTTCCTCCTGACAAAGACGGTGGAGGTAATCGTAGAAAGCTCGAGATTTTAACCCTGAAGTGAAGCGGCAAAAAAGTCCGAGGACGTTTTTTACATGCCAGAAATGATTTTTAATTTCAATTAGGGCAGGTAATGCTCACACGAGGCACGACACAAGCTTCTCACAAATAACCAAAGTCGAAATGCTATTTCTCAACGAGAAACCTTAGCGTAGTCTCTTCTTGTATACAAAATATACATGGCGTATTCTGTGGAGTATTGCTGAAAGGTTCACGATTTGGCAATCTAAGTAAGTATGTACAACGGTGTCCAAAATTAAAGCAACAAACTGCCGTATCTCATTCCCGATTTAATGACACAAACTCTTAACAGATGTCTGTACGATCGTATCCTTGCCGGAAAGGGGCATTCTAGTCAACAGACATCGACGCTAACGATGAGGTGAGGGCACCTATCAAACGGTATAGTGTTTGCCGGGTAGTCACACATCCACAATCGCTGTGTACACAGCCACAGAGGGTGCAGTATGGTACAGAGAAGACGCCTACCAGCCACTCTGCTGTGGAGGGCCATAGAAAGAACGGAACCAAGACAGTTGCAACCTGATATGGCCCGATGGTTTAATGTGAATCGTTCTGTTGTTTTTCGGATGGGGCGATAGTTCAGAGAGACCAAAACAGTAGGCCGGTCAGAGTGGCCGAGCGGTTCCAGGTGCTACACTCTGGAGCCGCGCGACCGCTACGGTCGCAGGTTCGAATCCTGCCTCAGGGATGGATGTGTGTGATGTCCTTAGGTTAGTTAGGTTTAAGTAGTTCCAACTTCTAGGGGACTGATGACCTCAGATGTTAAGTCCCATAGTGCTCAGAGCCATTTGAACCATTTTTTGAACCAAAACAGTATCCCGGAGACGAGGACAGGGAAGACCAAATGTGACATCAGGAAGAGTGGACTGTTATTTGGTGTAAGGGCACGTCGGTACCGCCTTAGAACGTAGCATCTCACCTCCCAGGACCCACTGGTCGTGTTGTATCGAGGTAAACGGTGTACTGAAGGCTTCGGCAGAGTGGCCTTTATCGTTGAAGACCTGTGGTATGTCTTCCTCTGACGCTTCTTCAAAGGAGGCAGTGTGTAGAGTGGAGCCATCAACAAGCCACCTGGTGGGTCGAACAGTGGACAAATGTTGTTTTCACAAGTGAGTCCCGATTTGGTCTGGTCAGTGATTCTCGACGGTTCGCTCCCGGAGGGAATGTGGAGCACGATTTTGGGACACAACCATTGTGGAAAGAGACCGATATCAAGCAGGATCGCTAGTAGATTGGCCAGGGATTATGTTTACGTCTCGAACATGTCTTCATGAAACTGTACGGGTGAATCGGCAAGATTTAATCGCTGTCAGGTATCGTAACAAGATCTTGGGACCTCATCTGCGGTTCTTCCGAGATACTGTGGGCCCATATTTTCTATGGCTGGACGATAATGCACGACCTCATAGAATACGGGTGGTGAGGTTTTCTTCGAAAACGTTGTTTTCACTAGTGAGTCCCGATTTGGTCTGGTCAGTGATTCTCGACGGTTCGCTCCCGGAGGGAATGTGGAGCACGATTTTGGGACACAACCATTGTGGAAAGAGACCGATATCAAGCAGGATCGCTAGTAGATTGGCCAGGGATTATGTTTACGTCTCGAACATGTCTTCATGAAACTGTACGGGTGAATCGGCAAGATTTAATCGCTGTCAGGTATCGTAACAAGATCTTGGGACCTCATCTGCGGTTCTTCCGAGATACTGTGGGCCCATATTTTCTATGGCTGGACGATAATGCACGACCTCATAGAACACGGGTGGTGAGGTTTTCTTCGAAAACGTTGTTTTCACTAGTGAGTCCCGATTTGGTCTGGTCAGTGATTCTCGACGGTTCGCTCCCGGAGGGAATGTGGAGCACGATTTTGGGACACAACCATTGTGGAAAGAGACCGATATCAAGCAGGATCGCTAGTAGATTGGCCAGGGATTATGTTTACGTCTCGAACATGTCTTCATGAAACTGTACGGGTGAATCGGCAAGATTTAATCGCTGTCAGGTATCGTAACAAGATCTTGGGACCTCATCTGCGGTTCTTCCGAGATACTGTGGGCCCATATTTTCTATGGCTGGACGATAATGCACGACCTCATAGAACACGGGTGGTGAGGTTTTCTTCGAAAACGTTGTTTTCACTAGTGAGTCCCGATTTGGTCTGGTCAGTGATTCTCGACGGTTCGCTCCCGGAGGGAATGTGGAGCACGATTTTGGGACACAACCATTGTGGAAAGAGACCGATATCAAGCAGGATCGCTAGTAGATTGGCCAGGGATTATGTTTACGTCTCGAACATGTCTTCATGAAACTGTACGGGTGAATCGGCAAGATTTAATCGCTGTCAGGTATCGTAACAAGATCTTGGGACCTTATCTGCGGTTCTTCCGAGATACTGTGGGCCCATATTTTCTATGGCTGGACGATAATGCGCGACCTCATAGAACACGGGTGGCGAGGTTTTCTTCGAAACGGAAGATATTGCCCGCATGGCGTGGCCTGCTCCCTCTCCCGATTTGAACGTCATAGAGCAAGTCTGGGACGCACTAGGGAGACGGTTGCCTCACGTCAGCGTCCACCAACCACTCTCCAAGACTTGTGAGCAGCGCTGCAGGAAGAACGGGCGTTACTGCCTCAATAGGAGACTGATGACATCGTTCACAGCATGCCCGTCTTTTGTCAGGCCTGTATTGCTGCCGGAGGTGGTCACACCCAGTACTCAGCGCATTAACACGTCGTCGGAATGTGTGCTTAAATACGTTAAGTTGGAGAAAACGAAGAACATTTGTGTCTTCCGTTGTAGATCTTTACTGTCTATGTTCTTTACATTATTTCTATTTTATTATCACCTGATTATATTGTTTTGTGAAAAAAAAAACAAAAAAAACGCTACCTTGCTTTAATTTTGTACACCAGTGTAGTTCCGTCAAGTCTGCCGCACAATACGTTGCACTTGTTACGGCCAGCTGTGTTATGAATGTAAGTGTAGCAGCACCGCAGCGTCAGACGGTCAGTGAGTGAGGCGTGATTTCCGCGTGGTGTGTTGGCAGCCGCGTGCAGACGCTGCCGTGCGTGCGGCGCGCGCTCGCCGACCGCCGCTGCTGCGACGGCGACGCCGTGACGCTGGAGTGCCGCGTGTTCGCCACGCCGCTGCCCGACGTCCGCTGGGAGAAGGACGGCCGGGTGAGTCTGCAGCAAGGCCGCGGCGCCAGCCCCGTGCCAACACGGCAGAACATCACACACTCACTAGCACAATGTAGTGAACTATACACTCACGATACCATTAGATAAGCAAGATTACAAATCTACCACACTTGTGTTGGTGTCTTTTGGACGTTACTTATCCACTGTAAGTTTTATAGTCTATGTGTACATTAACATATGTAAACCTCTTTTTTTCCACATCTAGTTCCAGAGGAACCAAATTAAGGAGGAAATCTCCAAGGTCACAGACCATGTCAGCACATGAAATTACAACATAAAAGTAATAACCGATAAAATGAAACGTTCATGAACCCAAAAAAGACAAGCCATAAGTTTATGTAAAGGCAATCAACAATACAACACAGGAATCAACTTATTGTTTCGAGGAACTCCTCGATGGTACACAAGGACTCACCCATGAGGAAACTCTTCAGTTTCGATTTGAAAGGGCGTGGATTACTGCTAGGATTTTTACATTCTTGTGGTAGCTTATCGAAAATGGATGCTGCAGTATACTGCACGCCTTTCTGCATGAGAGTCAAGGAAGTTCGATCCAAATGCAGATTGGATTTCTGCCGAGTATTAACCGAGTGAAAGCTGCTAATTCTTGGGAATAATCTGATATCGCTAACAAGAAACGACAGTAAAGAATATGTTTATTGAGAGGTCAATGTCAAAATACCCTGGCTAGTGAACAGGGGTCGACAAGAGGTTCATAGGCTTACACCACTTACTGCCCAAATTGCACGTTTCTGTGCCAAAAAATATCCTTTTAGAATGGGAAGAGTTACCCCAAAATATAATACCATACGACATAAGCAAAATAGACTAATTTTCCTGTCAAATGATTACTTACTTCAGATACCGTTCGACTGGTAAAAATGTCAGTATTAAGTCTTTGAACAAGAACCTGTACGTGGGCTTCCCACGACAGTTTACTATCTACCTGAACACCTAGAAATCTGAACTGCTCAGTTTCATTAATCATGTGCCCATTCTGTGAAATTAAAACTTCGGATTTTGTTGAACTGTGTGTTAGAAACTGCAAAAACTCTGTCTTACTCCGATGTACCGTTAGTTTTACTTTCTACAAGCCATAAACTTAGGTCATGAACCGCACTATTTGAAACAGTAATTGTTGCAGACAACATCCTTTACTACCAAGCTAGTGTCATCAGCAAACAGAAATATTTTAGAATAACCTGTACATCTTCAATTTTACACGTTATATACTTACCACATGTATGCCACTTTCTGATACACTTGAGAAAGACGTAACAAAAATGCCGAAACAGGTAGTGGACTAAATAAAGTTCTACAGAGCAACTGGAGCGGCCTCTTCATTAATCAAACAAGTAGTTGCGGAGCACGTGGCGAAACCAACAATTAACTGAACAGCCTGTACTCCTAAAGATGTGTCCCTCTTGTTTCTAAAAATATGGTGACGGCACTTTCTCAATTTAGTCACGTTGGCTTGACAATCACTATGAATTCCTTCAGTTCGAAGAACTGCATTTTAGCCATCAGCTGTACGAATTATCCTTTATACTCTACCAGTTTCTGTCGTAGCGACCATCATCACAGAAAGAGAAAGTACACTAGATAGGTAACCCATTCATCTTTCCTTCAATATAATTGAAAGTCCTCAAAGATACCAGATGTTTAGATAAACGTACGTCACGCACCATGACTCTAAACAGCGTAACATTGGCTTCACAATAGCTCACAACCGAACGTGAAAGGAAGAAATATTTTTTGTTTTTTGACAGACTAGTTTTTAGAAAAGCGTTATTAAAAACCTGCCTGTGGGTACCTGTCGAACTGAATTAATCAGAACACTTTGGTCATCTGAAAAAAGTATCAGCTCTGTTTGTATGTTAAGTGAAAGGCAATTCATAAAAATAAGGAAGAAAAATTAGACGCATCGTTGAATTCCGTGGCACTCCATTCGTGATTTTTTCCCTGTCTCTAAAATTTTGTCCACTTTCAGCATTGTCTGAATCATTCAGTACCAATTTTTAAATTTTATTTTTTAAGGTATGAGTTACAACAGATGATTTACCGCCATGAATTGTTCAAAACGTAAGTATTTATGAGAGTGTATCATGGTCTATAAAAACACATCACAAAAAGGAACATTAATTTGAACGAACCTTCAAAATGCTATTCGAAATTTCATCAACACCACGTGAGCTTTTGTTTCCGTAAATTTCATAATTCTGTTGAATTTAATTTTCAGTGAAGGATGTTGGTGGTGTTTCTAGCAGCTTAAATGTTTGTGTGATGAAATTTCGACTATTCCCTCTTTCTTCTTGAACATATCGACTGGCTCTTCTTTCGCTAGTACATCTATAAAACGATTATCAAAAATGCAAAAAGAAAGAATGTGGCGATCTTAGTCGACTTTACGAAAGTGTCTGGCTCCGCTAACAGACCTTGCCAATCACATTTAGAACTACTGGCCATGATTCACATGTTACAGGCTTGTTTATTTTCATAGAAATTTCACCTCACTTTTACACAAAGAGAAAAACAGCAATAATGCAAGAATCTTTACCTGTTCATGTAATAGCAATCTGAGCTCTACAGGCAGTTATTTTTTTCTACCCCACTGGATCTTATATTTGAAAAGTGCCACGTGACATACTTCCAAGCTGTGAGCGGAAATGAATTCACTAGCGTATTGAAGAGCAACGTGGAAAAATGACTGGCACTGAATGCATGTCTAATAAGATGGGCGATGGGAGCTGCAATAGAGTGCGTTATTGTGACTGAGACTCTGTACACAGAAACAACTCGCTCATTGGCAGACTGAAGTTATTGAAGACCATGATGAAGAATTATATCAGAAAATATCAAGATTCTAGACGGCAGCGGAGCAAGCTGTAAGAAGTAAACCGCATGATACAAAGTGAGTGTACCGATCGACATTAAAAACGCTAGCATTTAAGAGCTAATGAGAGTGCAAGGTTTGCATGTAACTGCCGGAACCGTGCATACTGCGAGGATTATAGCGGTTGAACCTGCAATTTTTGTTCGTCGTGGTTAATGGTGGTAATTCTCGAGCAGAGATGGCCGTTAGGAATACAGGTTGCTGGACGACTGGTCACGAAGCGAGAGGATACGGCAGAGACGCTTCGCAGACCGGACTAGCAGAAGTTCTTGCCCGATACAGCAGAAAATCTCTACTGAAAAACTGTTTCACATGATCGTTTCTGGTACCAACAATGGGCGAAAAGAGGTCACGTGACAGTGATCGCATTACTTAAAGAATACTACTGGACATGAACGTAGTAAAAATCCACTTCAGTCCACATTCCACCTGTCTGAAACGTTCTGAATCTTGGTGCTTGCGCGAGATTATGGCAACAACAATAGACTCCTGGTAAATAGAAATAACTGCAAAAATGGTTGTTAGATATATAGTGGACGTCAGCTTTCAGCTGATTTTTGGACGTTACACACACTTGCAATATTATTTATTAGACGGAACATAAGTAGATTAACGCGAATTTCCAGATAATTCACAGTTACATTTCATCCTTTACAAATATTTAAGGGGTCAGGGATTTTCTCTGCCTCGTGATGACTGGGTGTTGTGTGCTGTCCTTAGGTTAGTTACATCTACATCTACATCTATACTCCGCGAGCCACCTTACGGTGTGTGGCGGAGGGTACTTATTGTACCACTATCTGATCCCCCCTTCCCTGTTCCATTCACGAATTGTGCGTGGGAAGAACGACTGCTTGTAAGTCTCCGTATTTGCTCTAATTTCTCGGATCTTTTCGTTGTGATCATTACGCGAGATATATGTGGGCGGTAGTAATATGTTGCCCATCTCTTCCCGGAATGTGCTCTCTCGTAATTTCGATAATAAACCTCTCCGTATTGCGTAACGCCTTTTTTGAAGTGTCCGCCACTGGAGCTTGTTCACCATCTCCGTAACGCTCTCGCGCTGACTAAATGTCCCTATGACGAATCGCGCTGCTTTTCGCTGGATCATGTCTATCTCTTCTATTAATCCAACCTGGTAAGGGTCCCATACTGATGAGCAATACTCAAGAATCGGACGAACAAGCGTTTTGTAAGCTACTTCTTTCGTCGATGAGTCACATTTTCTTAGAATTCTTCCTATGAATCTCAACATGGCGCCTGCTTTTCCCACTATTTGTTTTATGTGATCATTCCACTTCAGATCGCTCCGGATAGTAACTTCTAAGTACACTCCTGGGAATGGAAAAAAGAACACATTGACACCGGTGTGTCAGACCCACCATACTTGCTCCGGACACTGCGAGAGGGCTGTACAAGCAATGATCACACGCACGGCACAGCGGACACACCAGGAACCGCGGTGTTGGCCGTCGAATGGCACTAGCTGCGCAGCATTTGTGCACCGCCGCCGTCAGTGTCAGCCAGTTTGCCGTGGCATACGGAGCTCCATCGCAGTCTTTAACACTGGTAGCATGCAGCGACAGCGTGGACGTGAACCGTATGTGCAGTTGACGGACTTTGAGCGAGGGCGTATAGTGGGCATGCGGGAGGCCGGGTGGACGTACCGCCGAATTGCTCAACACGTGGGGCGTGAGGTCTCCACAGTACATCGATGTTGTCGCCAGTGGTCGGCGGAAGGTGCACGTGTCCGTCGACCTGGGACCGGACCGCAGCGACGCACGGATGCACGCCAAGACCGTAGGATCCTACGCAGTGCCGTAGGGGACCGCACCGCCACTTCCCAGCAAATTAGGGACACTGTTGCTCCTGGGGTATCGGCGAGGACCATTCGCAACCGTCTCCATGAAGCTGGGCTACGGTCCCGCACACCGTTAGGCCGTCTTCCGCTCACGCCCCAACATCGTGCAGCCCGCCTCCAGTGGTGTCGCGACAGGAGTGAATGGAGGGACGAATGGAGACGTGTCGTCTTCAGCGATGAGAGTCGCTTCTGCCTTGGTGCCAATGATGGTCGTATGCGTGTTTGGCGCCGTGCAGGTGAGCGCCACAATCAGGGCTGCATACGACCGAGGCACACAGGGCCAATACCCGGCATCATGGTGTGGGGAGCGATCTCCTACACTGGCCGTACACCACTGGTGATCGTCGAGGGGACACTGAATAGTGCACGGTACATCCAAACCGTCATCGAACCCATCGTTCTACCATTCCTAGACCGGTAAGGGAACTTGCTGTTCCAACAGGACAATGCACGTCCGCATGTATCCCGTGCCACCCAACGTGCTCTAGAAGGTGTAAGTCAACTACCCTGGCCAGCAAGATCTCCGGATCTGTCCCCCATTGAGCATGTTTGGGACTGGATGAAGCGTCGTCTCACGCGGTCTGCACGTCCAGCACGAACGCTGGTCCAACTGAGGCGCCAGGTGGAAATGGCATGGCAAGCCGTTCCACAGGACTACATCCAGCATCTCTACGATCGTCTCCATGGGAGAATAGCAGCCTGCATTGCTGCGAAAGGTGGATATACACTGTACTAGTGCCGACATTGTGCATGCTCTGTTGCCTGTGTCTATGTGCCTGTGGTTCTGTCAGTGTGATCATGTGATGTATCTGACCCCAGGAATGTGTCAATAAAGTTTCCCCTTCCTGGGACAATGAATTCACGGTGTTCTTATTTCAATTTCCAGGAGTGTATTTTACGGTCGTTACCGCTTCCAATGATTTACCACCTATGGCATAATCGTACTGGAATGGATTTCTGCCCCTATGTATGCGCATTATATTACATTTATCTACGTTTAGGGAAAGCTGCCAGCTGTCGCACCATGCATTAATCCTCTGCAGGTCCTCCTGGAGTACGTACGAGTCTTCTGATGTTGCTACTTTCTTGTAGACAACCGTGTCATCTGCAAATAGCCTCACGGAGCTACCGATGTTGTCAACTAAGTCATTTATGTATATTGTAAACAATAAAGGTCCTATCACGCTTCCCTGCGGTACTCCCGAAATTACCTCTACATCTGCAGATTTTGAACCGTTAAGAATGACATGTTGTGTTCTTTCTTCTAGCAAATCCTGAATCCAATCACAAACCTGGTCCGATATTCCGTAAGCTCGTATTTTTTTCACTAAACGTAAGCGCGGAACCGTATCAAATGCCTTCCTGAAGTCCAGGAATACGGCATCAATCTGCTCGCCAGTGTCTACGGCACTGTGAATTTCTTGGGCAAATAGGGCGAGCTGAGTTTCACATGATCTCTGTTTGCGGAATCCATGTTGGTTATGATGACGGAGATTTGTATTATCTAAGAACGTCATAATACGAGAACACAAAACATGTTCCATTATTCTACAACAGATTGACGTAAGCGAAATAGGCCTATAATTATTCGCATCTGATTTATGACCCTTCTTGAAAATGGGAACGACCTGCGCTTTCTTCCAGTCGCTAGGTACTTTACGTTCTTCCAGCGATCTACGATAAATTGCTGATAGAAAGGGGGCAAGTTCTTTAGCATAATCACTGTAGAATCTTAAGGGTATCTCGTCTGGTCCGGATGCTTTTCCGCTACTAAGTGATAGCAGTTGTTTTTCAATTCCGATATCGTTTATTTCAATATTTTCCATTTTGGCGTCCGTGCGACGGCTGAAGTCAGGGACCGTGTTACGATTTTCCGCAGTGAAACAGTTTCGGAACACTGAATTCAGTATTTCTGCCTTTCTTCGGTCGTCCTCTGTTTCGGTGCCATCGTGGTCAACGAGTGACTGAATAGGGGATTTAGATCCGCTTACCGATTTTACATATGACCAAAACTTTTTAGGGTTCTTGTTTAGATTGTTTGCCAATGTTTTATGTTCGAATTCGTTGAATGCTTCTCTCATTGCTCTCTTTACGCTCTTTTTCGCTTCGTTCAGCTTTTCCTTATCAGCTATGATTCGACTACTCTTAAACCTATGATGAAGCTTTCTTTGTTTCCGTAGTACCTTTCGTACATGATTGTTATACCACGGTGGATCTTTCCCCTCGCTTTGGAACTTAGTCGGTACGAACTTATCTAAGGTTTAAGTAGTTCTAAGTTCTAGGGGACTGATGACCATAGATGTTAAGTTCCATAGTGCTCAAAGCCATTTTTTTTGTCCGCAGCTCGTGGTCGTGTGGTAGCGTTCTCGCTTCCCGCGCCCGGGTTCCCGGGTTCGATTCCCGGCGGGGTCATGGATTTATCCTTCCGTTATTACCAAAAACGTTATCCACGAACAACTTTCTTTTTTTAATCGTTACGATAAGTTATTCTGTAACTCTATTTCTCTTAGCAGTACCTCAGTTGTCTTCCTTTCTGTTCGGCAAGTTCTGATCAGTACCTTCAGAAACCTTTTTATTGCTTTAAGAATTTTTTGAGAGATTAATTCCGTAATGATTAAGCAACTTAGTCAAGACGTGCTCATTGCTAAACTGTACATCGGAGACTAATATTCCTCTAATACTTGTAGAGCATCTGTTCTCATATGCAGTGACTGTACGTCGGTATTAGATATACACTCCTGGAAATTGAAATAAGAACATCGTGAATTCATTGTCCCAGGAAGGGGAAACTTTATTGACACATTCCTGGGGTCAGATACATCACATGATCACACTGACAGAACCACAGGCACATAGACACAGGCAACAGAGCATGCACAATGTCGGCACTAGTGCAGTGTATATCCACATTTCGCAGCAATGCAGGCTGCTATTCTCCCATGGAGACGATCGTAGAGATGCTGGATGTAGTCCTGTGGAACGGCTTGCCATGCCATTTCCACCTGGCGCCTCAGTTGGACCAGCGTTCGTGCTGGACGTGCAGACCGCGTGAGACGACGCTTCATCCAGTCCCAAACATGCTCAATGGGGGACAGATCCGGAGATCTTGCTGGCCAGGGTAGTTGACTTACACCTTCTAGAGCACGTTGGGTGGCACGGGATACATGCGGACGTGCATTGTCCTGTTGGAACAGCAAGTTCCCTTGCCGGTCTAGGAATGGTAGAACGATGGGTTCGATGACGGTTTGGATGTGCCGTGCACTATTCAGTGTCCCCTCGACGAACACCAGTGGTGTACGGCCAGTGTAGGAGATCGCTCCTCACACCATGATGCCGGGTGTTGGCCCTGTGTGCCTCGGTCGTATGCAGTCCTGATTGTGGCGCTCACCTGCACGGCGCCAAACACGCATACGACCATCACTGGCACCAAGGCAGAAGCGACTCTCATCGCTGAAGACGACACGTCTCCATTCGTCCCTCCATTCACGCCTGTCGCGACACCACTGGAGGCGGGCTGCACGATGTTGGGGCGTGAGCGGAAGACGGCCTAACGGTGTGCGGGACCGTAGGCCAGCTTCATGGAGACGGTTGCGAATGGTCCTCGCCGATACCCCAGGAGCAACAGTGTCCCTAATTTGCTGGGAAGTGGCGGTGCGGTCCCCTACGGCACTGCGTAGGATCCTACGGTCTTGGCGTGCATCCGTGCGTCGCTGCGGTCCGGTCCCAGGTCGACGGGCACGTGCACCTTCCGCCGACCACTGGCGACAACATCGATGTACTGTGGAGACCTCACGCCCCACGTGTTGAGCAATTCGGCGGTACGTCCACCCGGCCTCCCGCATGCCCACTATACGCCCTCGCTCAAAGTCCGTCAACTGCACATACGGTTCACGTCCACGCTGTCGCGGCATGCTACCAGTGTTAAAGACTGCGATGGAGCTCCGTATGCCACGGCAAACTGGCTGACACTGACGGCGGCGGTGCACAAATGCTGCGCAGATAGCGCCATTCGACGGCCAACACCGCGGTTCCTGGTGTGTCCGCTGTGCCGTGCGTGTGATCATTGCTTATACAGCCCTCTCGCAGTGTCCGGAGCAAGTATGGTGGGTCTGACACACCGGTGTCAATGTGTTCTTTTTTCCATTTCCAGGAGTGTAGTTGAACACTTAATTTTACGCAACATTCTAAATACAGAGCCTGCTAGGGAAGATTTGCCGTTTGGCCCCATATGTTTAACTTATTCAGGATAATTTGCACTGCGCTTAAGGTATGTGAGATTTATACTAATGGAAGGACCGTTTATTCTTTATGAGTCCCACACTCTTTTATGTCATAGTATGGCAAACTGTGATTCTCAGTGCAGCTGTGGCCGAGCGATTCTATGCGCTTCAGTCCGGAACCGCGTTGTTGCGACGATCACACGTTCGAATCCAGCCTCGTGCATGGATATGCGTGATGTCCTTAGGTTAGTTGGGTTTAAGTAGTTCTAAGTTCTAGGGGACTGATGACCTCAGATGTTAAGTCCCATAGTGCTCAGAGCCATTTGAACCAAACTCTCAGTAGCTGAATTTTGTTCATAGGCGTGATGTTCAAATGGTTCAAATGGCTCTAAGCACTATGGGACTTAACATCTGAAGTCATCCGTCCCCTAGACTTAGAACTACTTAAACCCAAGGACATCACACACATCCACGCCCGAGGTAGGATTCGAACCTGATACCTCAGCAGCAGCGCGGTTCCGGACTGAAGGGCCTAGAACCGCTCGGCCACAGCGGCCGGCTTGGGCATGATGCCCAAGTAACAAAAATCATGTAAGGGTGTAAATAGTGATCCTGAAAGCCCGCATTAAAAGCTAATATATGTTAAGCAGACAAATAAAATGTTACCTGATCAAAGATTATTCAGAGGTCACTTTTGCACTGTGGAGCTACATAGGGATAACTGACACTTTGTTGCCATGGATTTGGAGGCACGTTCGGAAAGCCATTCTACCATTGTCTTAACCTAAATAATTGTCACATACCCAAAGAAAATCGTCCACAGAATATTTTCAAATATTCACATCAAAGATAGCTTTGCTTTACCGAGGTTCCGGAACCTGTAAAGAAAATTGGAATAGAGATCAACATAAACATCATTCCGCCCTTTTCATTGTTCATGAAAACCACACATTGCACGTTGTACCAACATACTGCGATACCTTCAGAGGTGGTGGCCCATATTGCTGTACACACCGGTATCTCTAATACCCAGTAGCACGTCCTCTTGCATTGATGCATGCCTGTATTCGTCGTGGTATACAGTCCACAAGTTCATCAAGGCACTGTTGGTCCAGATTGTCCCACTCCTCAACGGCGATTCGGCGTAGATCCCTCAGAGTGGTTGGTGGGTGACGTCGTCCATAAACAGGTCTTTTCAATCTATCCCAATCATGTTAGATGGGGTTCATGTCTGGAGAACATGATGGCCACTCTAGTCGAGCGATGTCTTTACGATGAAGGAAGTCATTCACAAGATGTGCACGATGGGGGCGCAAATTGCCTCGGCTATATGCTACCGATACGGTTGTACTATCGGTCGGAGGATGGCATTCACTTATCGTACTGCCGTTACGGCGCCTTCCATGACCACCAGCGGTGTACGTCGGTCCTACATAATGCCACCCCAAAACAACAAGGTACCTCCACGTTGCTGCACTCGCTGGACAGGGTGTCTAAGGCGTTCAGCCTGACCGGTTTGCCACCAAACACGTCTCCGACGATTGTCTGGTTGAAGGCACACGCGACGCTCATCGGTGAAGAGATGTTGTTGGACCCATCTGTACCTCGCTGCATGGTGTCGTGGTTGCAAAGATGGACCTCACCATGGACGTCGAGGGTGAAGTTGCGCATCATCCAGACTACTGCGCACAGTTTGAGTCGTGAGTTGGCTGAACGAAAAGCATTATTCAACATGGTGGCGTTGCTATCAGGGTTCCTCCGAGCCATAATCCGTAGGTAGCGGTGATCCACTGCAGTAGTAGCTCTGGGGCAGCCTGAGCGAGGCGTGTCATCGACAGTTCCTGTCTCTCTGTATCTCCTCCTTGTCCGAACAACATTGCTTTGGTTCACTCCGAGACGTCTGGACACTTCCCTTGTTGAGAGCCCTTTCTGGCTCAAAGTAACAATGCGGACGCGATCGAACAGCGGTATTGACCGTCTAGGCATGGTAGAACTACAGACAACACGAGCTGTGTACCTCCTTCCTGGTGGAATGACTGGAACTGATCGGCTGTCGAACCCCCTCAGTCTAATAGGCGCTGCTGATGCATGGTTGTTTACATCTTTGGGCGGGTTTAGTGACATCTCTTAACAGTCAAATTGACTGTCTCTGTGAAACAATATCCAAAGTCAACGTCTATTTTCAGGAGTTCTGGGAACCGAGGTGACGCAAAACTTTTTTTGTGTGTGTACTCCAGATGTTTTCGCAGCTTCATGAAAACTTGCTGTTTGCTGTCAAAACTGTAGGCTGGCTCCATAAACAACTGAATTATAGTTTGTACCAACATACAACTTGAAGACGTTCTATTAGCAGGGGTTATTGATGTACACATTGTCTTTAATATAGCCCCACAAAATGGAGTCGCATGTGTTCAGATTCGGAGAATCGAGGCCTCTGGAGACCCTAAGGCCACCATGCGGTCGTCAAAGTGCTCCTCCAGGACATCAGAAACTATTCTGCTTTTATGAGGTCGAACTCCGTCTTGCGTTAAGCACATCTTGACAAAATCAGGGTCAACTTCGATAATGGGGATGAAATTATCTTCCATGATCTTCCAGAACCTTCACGTGTCGTTCGGTAGTCACTGTGCCATCAAGGAATATCGCACCGATTATTCCATGACTGTACACTGCACATCACACAGTCACCCATTGAAGGTGAAGAGCCTTCCCGATCGCGAAATGCGGATTCTCAGACCCCCCCCCCCCCCAAATGCGCCAATTTTGCTTACTGACGGACCCATCCAAATTAGGGTGGGCTCTTTCGTTAAACCAAACCATATTAATTCCCATCATGTCCCGCGGCCAACCGTGAAGTTTGAAGATCCTAATGCAAACCGTTCAGAATTTATGACGAGTCTCATGTAGTTCAATAATTGTCACCTTGTATGTATGCAGATGTTCTATGAAATATCTTTCAGTCAGAACGTTTGATAACGTACATCCCGTTGACACGGCTGATAAAATTATAGTTAAAAACGGATAATAAATTTTACACAGCAATGGTGGCATCATTCGCCCAGTATTTTTAGTTGCGCAAAGCTGGAATACTTGGATATTTACTGTTCTGTCGTTACCGTGCCGTTGCTTATGGGAAAACACCTGCCGTGTTACTCGGCGGCAACCCGCTTACCTTCTGCGCGCGAGAGTTTGTCGCTTTCAAGGCGAAATACAATGTCGCCGCGTGCCATTTTCACAGTAAAACCGCTAACACATGTAAACGTCGTATCAGTACCTTTAGGTTACATCAAAAGAATACGAAAGGCTCTTTCAAATGGCAACTGTATTTCAGGCAGGACAATATTATCGGTGTGGTGAAAAATTAAATTATGTCGTAAGGAATACCGAGTTTCGGTAAACAGCGCAGATTCAGAATTATGTCCACAATGGTATTGGTGTCGTGACACCGCACTACCGCCTTAAACCTCGCAAGGCTAATGTTTATTGCTCACTGATAGGCAACAAAACATATGAGGCTCTACATGCATGTTTTTGCTTAGCAAAAGAGGTTTCGTTGCAACCACAAGTAGGAACTGAAGGAGTCGTAGAAGAAAGTGTTAGCCCACAAGATCGTGTTTTGGGTTAATACATGTTATAAGTTTCATTAAATTTAAAGGCAAAATTATAAATACAATAAGGTAATACGATTTATATAGCAGGCAGTGCTTCCCAGCGGTACGTGGGGAACTTCTTCTTAGTTGATCTGCTTCATTCGAAAACACAACTGATTACGCAATCATACCAATCCGTACCAAGCTGAAGGGTGGCACTTTATTCCATCGACGCCTTCAGTTATTAGTAGAGACATTTACCCTATGCGCAAGACGTATTCAGGTACTCAATGGTAACACTGTCATACTAAAAAGCAAGAAATCAGAGCTCAAATTCCCGTCTGGGACACGTTTGTAATATCTCGTAGAGGTAGAAACTAAATTGCTCTGTGTGTAACAACAGATGGGCTTTCTATAGCAGCGATCGAACGTTTCGAAGCAGTTTTTTGTGGAGGAAAAGTCAGTGTTAGAAAAATGTTTCTCTTGCCTTATGTCAGAGTAAAAGATAGCTAGGTACTTACAGCCCAGCGAGAGAACAGTTTTATGTTCACGTTCAGAACATTTATGATTCTGGTAAAATCTATTATTCCTTTCCTACCAGATTTCATCCTCCTCTTTGTCCACTCTTGGTTCGTAGCTTCTCCTTTGTTGCGTAAACGACTTACCGTCATCGTTAGCACGTCTATTCGCTCACATTTCACATGCAAACGCCAGTAGGAAGTCGAATTGATACCTTGCCACGACCGCGTGAATATTTATGGGCACTGGTTGCCAGTCCCTCTTAGTCGCATACGACATCCTCACAGCGAACAGTAACGAGAAGCAGAAAACAGACGTACCCTTTGAATACCATTAATTTGATACTGAATTAGAGCAGTGTCACACTTTGAGAGGACGAAATTTACTACGTCGACCGTCTATTTCTGAAAAAAATGCGCAGTACAGCCCAAGAAGCATTCTACAGTAGAGTCAGTAGTTGATTTCATTACCCTGTATGACAGTCGTTAATTGTTTGCCGGGTACGGTTTTACAGGAATATTCTATATAAATCTAATGAAAAGGGTTGTAGCACTTCGTCTTAACAAGAATAAACAAGGCATAATTACAGAATAATTTTCGAGTACTAATATTTGCTGTTTCTGAAAGAACTGGTATAATAAAAGATAAGTTTCGTTTCAAAAGACAACTTCAGCGTCATATTGAATGAAAATACTAAAGCTTCTGTACACGTGTATCCAAATACAAAGGGGAGTGATCAAAACCATGGTGACAAGTTGATGCAGGTCACTGTTGCAGGTTTTCCTTAACGCTGTATTCGTAACAGACTGAGGTCATAAGAGTCTGTGCGCCCCCATTTGTTGAGTACGGAAACTGACGGCTCGCAGAACGGCCAGACTTTCGGTGGCTGTCTGTCATGCGAGCGTCTTCACGGTTTGTTGTTTGCAATGCAGCTTCATTGTCTATGTTACACAACATCCGTTATAATACAAATAGCATTAGGAGCTATAGTACGTTATCCCTTGTAATTTGTAAATGTTCTTAAATTTATTTAATTTGTTGTATCTTGAGCTTTCGCCAATGTGATTTCCCCGATTCATAATCGTATAATTCTCCTTCCCGTGTATCCGAAAACGGTTGCTCAACAACTAAAACCGGTTATGTAACTCCTCCTCTATATTTCCCTGAAGAAAAGTAAATTTACAGTGATCGGAAGAAATCTCACATACGGATTCTTCCGTTAGTTCTTGGTAGAACAGTTGCATGTTTAAGGCTGAATAACAATTTTTGTTTGTTTCTGTCGGCCTGCTACAGTACCGTGGCGCCGATATTCCAGGGTGTTCCGGGACTTCTGATGCATTTTCATAACCGATTATCCATTAATGAAGGAAACTCTGTCGCGATTCCTAGCAACAGATTCTCTAACCCAAACCTAAGTTAATATTGCGTAAATTCTATTTTTTATACATAAGACATGTTTATAACAGTACCACAACACTGCTGACTGCTTGCTGATTCTGTAGATACCATACAATTATTCTGAAATTGTATTTTAGGATTCCTATGAGAAATTTATTTTTCTAATGTTCGAAACAGTTCAATTTATCAAGCCACAGTTTGCTGAGGCTGCATAATAACTAAAGACTGTAATTAGATAATAGGTTTCACAGGGGCCTATACCCTTGGCTGATTCAAAAATTGTGTCACGTATTAACGAAATAAGTTATAATGCAATATCGAAATTCAGGTCAGCGACTGTTTGCAAAAGTAATGTTCATTTTACTAAAGGCAGAGAACAAAACGTCGCGTCCTACACATATAAATGTAACACAGATGCATCACGCGAATTAATATTTCATTCAGAGAGATCCAGCTTCTGTTGTTAGTACAACTGAAGCGGATCCCTCTAAATTAATTATCATGCCTCTGAGTTTCGGATGTCCTACATATCAAATTAATAACAATACAATATTAGTCATAATATTAAATTCTTCATAACTTCGGAAATATTACATATATAAGACCAGTTTTGGAATCAGCACAGAGATGAGACCTTCTACACATCGTTTCACAGTTGTTTCTTTTAATTTGCTAAGATGGCAAATGTGTTGTGGAAATGACAGTTGACTCAAGTATGGTTGCAGCCACATTAATATATACTACGACTAATTTAATATACAAAGGGAAAAACGTTTCTGAATTAAAACTAAAATAAATTTAAAAATTGCTAGTCATTAGGCAGCTCATTTCACTGTGAACTAGATATTTACGCTTTGTTTCTGTGACCTCACATGCCTCAAATTGTTGAGAAGAGACGTGTGTATATATACTCGTATTACTGAGAGTCGGCAAAAGCCAGTTCAGACTGAGTGATGCTGAGGTAGCTCGAAGACACCGAAACCTCCAGATGTCAGTGGAGTATCAACCAAAACTCCGATTCAGTTCGTACTACGTTCTGTCGTCCAGCAGAACTGACGTAAACGTTAATTAAAAGTAAAGCCAGAACTAAGGAGTACATCAAAAGCATAAACGTGACTACCAAATGTTCCTTCGGTGGGGAAGTTGGTAGAGCGTTGGATCGTCATACGAAACCCCAAAGACGACAACCATTTCTACTGAAACACGTGAAAGTGGGACAACGTATTTATGACATGTGCTCGTAAAAGGGCTGTTCGGAATTTACAACAATGTTCTCTTGGCAGTTTGCCTTCGCTTCGTTTCTTTCAAAGTAGTAAATCTGTAGAGTACATTTGAAGTTTCGCAGAATATACAATCAGAACAGAAAAATGAATCAACAATTCCATCATACGTATGGAAGTAATAGTAATAATAAAAATATTTAATAATAAACAAAATAATAAGATCAATAATAAATACATACGCTCCGCCTGGAGCAGTTACTGGGTGGATTGAGTAGCTCAGTAATTGCTGCTGCCGGTCCCAAGCCCGGTTGAAGGAGGAGGGTAAAAACCAAAAACACCAAAAGGCACCTGCAAAACTCCAGCAATGTATCCGCTGCCGTACGGACTAACAACCCGTACGATGAGAGTGAATTCAATCGACAATCAGCCACTCACCTCGTGCAGACGCCCACCAGCTGAATATGAACTTAGCGTGATGGAAACACAAGCAACAAAGCAGCTACCTCAGGCACTAACTCAGAAGAGCGAAGGCGAACCTGGTCATTCGGATTATGGGGGAGCAGGACATTATGCAGGGAGAGCCGGATCTTCCCAAAACTCCTCAAACCAAAGCGGAAGCAATTCATTGCTACACTGAACGTACAAACACTGACTAAAACAGGAAAACTCAAGATACTGACAGAGACTTGTGATAGATTTGGGATTCGTACGCTTGCAGTATAAGAAACACGTTTTCGTGATTCTGATTGATTCCGGTGGCTATCGAGTCTATGAGGGAAATCCTGCAATCAAACTGAAAAATAGTGACATAAGTGTGTTTGGAACGGCATTCCTCGTGCATAACAGTATCCAGGACTCCATGGTAGACTTCTCCTCACCCTCTGAACGCCTCTCTCTACTCATAGTTAAATGTGCCAATAAGGCCTAGACACTGATAAACGCACATACTCCAGTCAATAACGATAGTGACAAAAGCAAAGTGGAGAAGTTCTGGTCACGACTCGAGCGTCTACTCACCAATATCCCTCAACACCATGTCAAAGTCCTGTTGGGAGATTTCAGCGCGCAAATTTGCAGAGAACACGTACACAGAAATATAATTGAGAATTTTTCAGCACACAAAAAGACGAACACCAATCTCTTAATCAACATATATTAGATAGCCAACGTCCATCTTAAGAAACCACCGGGCAAAATGACTGCATGGAAATCCCCAAACAACCACATTGGGGAATATAAGTACTTCAAGCACTTGGGTGAAATGGTCAGTAACACTGGCAACGAGAAAGTAGCTCACAGCACACGAGCAGAAAAATTACGTAAAGCTTATATAATGGCCTGGAACACATACAATAAGAAATCGCTATCCACCCAAACCAAACTTCACCACTGTCATGAAGTCACTCTTCCAGAAACGCTCTGCACAACTGAAAGATCATAATTAACCATCAACATCAAGGACATTGAGAAAATGGAAAGGCAAATACTCAGGAAAATATTTCGACCCAAATTCAAGATGGTATTTGGATGCGCAAAAGCTCTGAAGAACTGTACTCAAGCCCTAAACGTTTCACGTTAGTTGCACGGATAAGACGATTGAAATTCTACTGACATTTAGCAAGAAAGGACGGCTCTAGAATGACCAAGAAAATCTTTCTTGTCATCAAAGGAACTCGCCAAACCAGCGCACGGTGGCCAACAGAAACCCAAAGTGACCTCACGGAACTCAGTATTGACCCACTAGAATCCACATGGACTGCGTACAGACAGAAAATCGACTCTCATAAGTTCACAATCACACCAGACGGAAAAGAATCTGAAATTGAAAAACGCATGGACACAAGAAAGAAGACAGGCCTATAGTGAAAGGACGAGGAAGTTTTGAGAAGAAAAGAAAAACAATAAAGCTAAGAAGACCAGTGCTAATTAATGGTTCCGCGTGCTCCTTAGAGGGCGAAACGAGTAAGTAATAATAAACACATACGTTCAACTAACGGAGAGAAACCAGACTGCAGCAAGAACATCGCTACAAACTCGGAAAGTCCTTTTACATATCAGGAAAATGTTCTCCCATATGCCAGTTTCAAGTGTAAATAGTTAAAAAAAAATTGTCATCGGTGTTATTTGAACGCTCTACCTTTTTGTACAAGCGAGATCTACGACAAAATTACTCACAGATACGCTTTTCTTGTGCTACACAGCTCTGGTGACACTTTCAGTTACCGTTTACGCATCTTGTACTGGACGACAGCACACAGCACGGACTAAACTGGAGTTCTGGTTGGTACGCTATCGACACACAACGTTTGGCTCCGATCTGAGTGTCTGACATCTGGAGCTCTGGCTGTGAGACGCCCAGTATGTTACTTTTGTGAATGACTTTCTAAAATGAGTTGGAAGCAGTGGCAAACTTGGCCAATGGCTGATGTTACTGTCAATTTGAATTGTGAACTGTATCCACATAACAAATGTTATTCTATAGGCATATGTTTTGACTTATTAGTTGGTACCAACTTAATTAATCGTTTGTTATAAATGAAATCCGCAAGTTGACTCTGTGGCATCAGTTACGTGTCGGGTCAGGATTTAATTTTTTTGTTGATTTGGATCTGCAAAACGCCACAGACTGCAGGGACGTACTTGGAAGACTGAAGATAATATCATAATTTTGACAACATAGTCCACGGAGAGCAGCGACCTGATTCTACGAGGGGCGTTCAGAAAGTAAGCTCCGATCGGTCGCGAAATGGAAACGACTATGAAAATCCGATAAAGCTTTGCACAGATGTGTTGGGTAGTGTCTCTAGTATAACCCCAGTTAGCATCACGTCGCTCTTCTCATTTCTGAGCTCGCAGTGAGTGCGTAAAGATGCCTAGAAAATAGTGTCTGCCGCCAAGTACGAGGGCCTGGTGAGAAATTTCGCCTGAAGCTATGCAGCTAACATTACATATCTGTCGTGCTGTTTCTTCTTCAAGACAATTCTCAGCCGCATTCTGCAGGGGCAATGAAGATGCTCCTGCATCGTTTTCAAATGGAAATGTGAGATTACCCACAATACAGTCCGCAATTGTCTCCCCCTGAGTTTCATCTCTGGTCACATGAACCGGTGTCTTTGAAGACAACATTTTGACACAGACAACGAGGTGTAGGCCAGCGTGGAGAATTGGCGGAAAGCACTGGCGGCTGCCTTCTATGATGAGGCTATTGAAAAGTTGGTACAACGCTATGACAAAAGTCTAAGTCAGAACGGCGACTACGTAGAGAAGTAGCTGAAAGGTGTAGCTAATTGTTACAAGTAAAACATTTCTGATGTTCACTGTGGTTTCAATTTGGCAATCAATCGGAGCTTACTTTCTGAACAGGCCTCGTATATATATTAACCGGTTTCGCCTTATTTACAAGCCATCTTCAAAATTTTTTGGCCCCGGAGGGTAGGAACAGCAAGGTTACAAACTGTACTATTACATATGGTTTCAAAATAAAATACACAAAAATTACAGCCAGTACTATTATATATGGTGTTAAAAATAAAGAAAAGTTACAGCGTTTACCCTAATGGCTGGTGGTGGCGGCTCCTCCGACTTTTCGTGATACCCACGATCATACACTGACTGATGGCTGTGGAGCCACGGGTCAAATAGTGTGCATTTCGCGCCGACTACGGATTACATCATCACCAGCCAATGGCAAACGCTTCACAAGAGCTGTGTGCAATTCGCACAGTAAGTTCGCGTAGCCCACGTACAGGTACATAAGGTGTTAAAATGTTACCAACAATAAGGCAAGTGGTCATTTATGTTAAAATAAACAGACTTACAAAACAACAGAATCAGCTGCCATAGAGATAAACGCTGTTTCTAATGGCTTATACAATAGTACTCCAGAATGAAATTTTCACTCTGCAGCGGAGTGTGCGCTGATGTGAAACTTCGTGGCAGATTAAAACTGTGTGCCGGACAGAGACTCGAACTCGGGACCTTAGCCTTTCGCGGGCAAGTGCTCTACCATCTGAGCTACCCAAGCACGACTCACGCCCCGTCCTCAGAGCTTTACTTCTGCGAGTACCTCGTCTCCTACCTTCCAAACTTTACAGAAGCTCTCCTGCGAACCTTGCAGAACTAGCACTCCTGAAAGAAAGGATATTGCAGAGGTACGGGCAGAAGTAAAGCTGAGAGGACGGGGCGTGAATCGTGCTTGAGTAGCTCAGTAGGTAGAGCACTTGCCCGCGAAACGCAAAGGTCCTGAGTCCGTGTCTCTGTCCGGCACGCAGTTTTAATCTGCCAGGAAGTTTTACAATAGTACTGTCTGTAATTTTTACTACAGCTTTTCTTATGTTACTTTAAGACCATATGTAATGGTACATTTTGTAACTTTGCTCTTCCTACTCTTGCAGGGCCAAAAAAAAATTCTGAAGATGCCTTGTAGATAAGCCGAAACCGGTTAACAAAGAAATATTGTTCCGATCTCGACTGTTCATTTTTAAGTAAAGATATAACTAAGTACCTTTGAGAGGTAATGACTAAAACATTGTGACTAGTTTGGTCAGTACGTGTGCAGTAAGCGCGCTATGGCACTGAATCTTAAAACGTCCCCTTAGAAAAATTAGTGAATTACTGTGCTGGAAACCCCTTACGTTATTTGATTTTCAAACAGCTGAGCAGAACTGAACGTACTCAGACATTTCGCTCTTTACCTGTTCTGATCAACACTAAACTGACACACAATATTTTTAGCGCAACGCAATCTGACTTTCAAAAATCCCTACAAAAGAATGGCCCTGACTGACAATAACCTATACATTTCATGAATCACTTACCTCACAAAAATCTTCGTTACTCGAACTACTGCAATACAGCGAGCGCCAATACTGTCAGCTAGATAAAAGATTCAAACTACTGATAGGCATAGTTAGCAAATGAAAGATTTTGATAGAGAACAAACAATGTGTTTACCTTAATACTGTTCAAAAGTCATAATATATATATCAGTTTATGACATACAGTCTTACAAATTTACTGTCTCTGATGGACACACGTCCAGATCATCCGTTCTCAAAACTCCGCCATCTCTCTCCCGACATCCACGACTGCTGGCGGCTCACCTCCAACTGCCCAACGCTACGCGCTGTTAACAGTCAACTGCCCATCACTACAATAGCCAACAACAATGCCAACCAGCCACAGACTGCACACAGCACAGCCAGTGATTTTCATACAGAGCGCTACTTGGCGTTACCAATAAAATCCTAAACAGCTTACTTACAGTCTTTCTCGTTGCCTCCTGGGCAGCTGATCCCGCTGGGCGGCGACTTCGTGGCGGAGGTGGAGGGCGAGACGGCGCGGCTGAGCATCGCGCACGTCTTCCCCGAGGACGAGGGCCAGTATACGTGTGTCGCCTCCAACGCGCTCGGCTCCGCGCGGACCTCCGCGTGTCTGCTCGTCGACGGTGAGTTGCCTCTTCCCTCCTCCCACACGCAGCGCGCTCCTGCCTCCACAGGCGACTCGTCCACCACGAGTGGCCAGAGGTAGCGGCGAGCCACAGGATGCGACTTCAGTGGTGGTCTTCAGTCCTGAGACTGGTCTGATGCAGCTCTCCATGCTACTCTATCCTGTGCAAGCTTCTTCATCTCCCAGTACCTACTGCAACCTACATCCTTCTGAATCTGCTTAGTATATTCATCTCTTGGTCTCCCTCTGCGATTTTTACCCTCCACGCTGCCCTCCAATACTACACTCCTGGAAATTGAAATAAGAACACCGTGAATTCATTGTCCCAGGAAGGGGAAACTTTATTGACACATTCCTGGGGTCAGATACATCACATGATCACACTGACAGAACCACAGGCACATAGACACAGGCAACAGAGCATGCACAATGTCGGCACTAGTACAGTGTATATCCACCTTTCGCAGCAATGCAGGCTACTATTCTCCCATGGAGACGATCGTAGAGATGCTGGATGTAGTCCTGTGGAACGGCTTGCCATGCCATTTCCACCTGGCGCCTCAGTTGGACCAGCGTTCGTGCTGGACGTGCAGACCGCGTGAGACGACGCTTCATCCAGTCCCAAACATGCTCAATGGGGGACAGATCCGGAGATCTTGCTGGCCAGGGTAGTTGACTTACACCTTCTAGAGCACGTTGGGTGGCACGGGATACATGCGGACGTGCATTGTCCTGTTGGAACAGCAAGTTCCCTTACCGGTCTAGGAATGGTAGAACGATGGGTTCGATGACGGTTTGGATGTACCGTGCACTATTCAGTGTCCCCTCGACGATCACCAGTGGTGTACGGCCAGTGTAGGAGATCGCTCCCCACACCATGATGCCAGGTGTTGGCCCTGTGTGCCTCGGTCGTATGCAGTCCTGATTGTGGCGCTCACCTGCACGGCGCCAAACACGCATACGACCATCATTGGCACCAAGGCAGAAGCGACTCTCATCGCTGAAGACGACACGTCTCCATTCGTCCCTCCATTCACGCCTGTCGCGACACCACTGGAGGCGGGCTGCACGATGTTGGGGCGTGAGCGGAAGACGGCCTAACGGTGTGCGGGACCGTAGCCCAGCTTCATGGAGACGGTTGCGAATGGTCCTCGCCGATACCCCAGGAGCAACAGTGTCCCTAATTTGCTGGGAAGTGGCGGTGCGGTCCCCTACGGCACTGCGTAGGATCCTACGGTCTTGGCGTGCATCCGTGCGTCGCTGCGGTCCGGTCCCAGGTCGACGGGCACGTGCACTTTCCGCCGACCACTGGCGACAACATCGATGTACTGTGGAGACCTCACGCCCCACGTGTTGAGCAATTCGGCGGTACGTCCACCCGGCCTCCCGCATGCCCACTATACGCCCTCGCTCAAAGTCCGTCAACTGCACATACGGTTCACGTCCACGCTGTCGCAGCATGCTACCAGTGTTAAAGACTGCGATGGAGCTCCGTATGCCACGGCAAACTGGCTGACACTGACGGCGGCGGTGCACAAATGCTGCGCAGATAGCGCCATTCGACGGCCAACACCGCGGTTCCTGGTGTGTCCGCTGTGCCGTGCGTGTGATCATTGCTTGTACAGCCCTCTCGCAGTGTCCGGAGCAAGTATGGTGGGTCTGACACACCGGTGTCAATGTGTTCTTCTTTCCATTTCCAGGAGTGTAAATTGGTGATCCCTTGATGCCTCAGAATATGTCCTACCAACCGGTCCCTTCTTCTTGTCAAGTTGTGCCACAAACTCCTCTTCTCCCCAATCCTATTCAATACCTCCTCATTAGTTACGTGACCTACCCATCTAATCTTCAGCATTCTTCTGTAGCACCACATTTCAAAGGCTTCTATTCTCTTCTTGTCCAAACTATTTATCGTCCATGTTTCACTTCCATACATGGCTACACTCCATACAAATACTTTCAGAAACGACTTCCTGACATTTAAATCTATACTCGATGTTAACAAATTTCTCTTCTTCAGAAACGCTTTCCTTGCCATTGCCATCCGGTCCCCAGCGCCAGCGCGCCTTATCAGTCCCGATTGCGCAACCGGAAGCTGAATTTTCCAGCAACACGGGCCTAGTAATACTAAGGCCCGTGTCGCGCGGCTGCCTCGCTCAGCGGCTAAGTCCGCTTCAAGGTCACCCGCCTTAAGCGGCTACGTACATTAACTGCACAGAGCCATGGAAATAACCCACTCACCTCCTCAGGGGTCGTAACCCCTGCAACCCACAGAAGAGAAAGATGCTTCAGTAGCTGGTTCATTTAGAAAAGGATAGGATCTTTATTAACAATGGTAATACAGAGTAACCTCTCCTTGTACAATAATAGCTTTAGCAAATGGACCATCTATCTTGACCCAAACATGTACTCTCTCATTGGCATTAACCTTTCTCCTGTTCTTTGTATAAAGAGAAAAAGGCTTGCCATTAGTAGCGACACATGTACCGTAATCTCTGTTAGGTACAACACCAGTTGCTATGGTGCGATAAGCAATTATGTCATGGTCATAATAAGATTCTAGTCCTTGCAAAGCAGTGTCACCACCTCTCACAACGGCAATAGTCAACCAACCATTACCACTAACAACTTCGTTAGTAGTACATGTGAAGTTAATTTTTGCTCCAACGAAAAAAAGTAGGTCCTGTGAGAAGTTCTTGTTGTGAAACATTGTTTGGAATCATCTTGAAACTGTCTATTGTTTTATAAACAGTCATCCTGCTCCTCTTTGAATATCTTCTGACCGGATGTCAGTTCTTCAGTAGAAGAAAAAAAAACGCACTTTCGCGATCCCCCCACCCTCAAAAAAAAAAAAAAAAAAAAAAAAAAAGACTGCAATAACTCTTCAAAGTACGGACTGATTAAAAAGTATGCTACAGACCAATTTTATAATAACCTAGACACATCTTATCGAAAATTTTCCATCCCTTACTAATGCTGAGCAGTATAAACTGCACCTTTAGATTAGTAATGTTTATTGCATTTATTGTTTTATCTTGTTTTCCCACATTTTGTGCCTTCCCATTCCCAAAACCTGGTGCTGTTGTAATTCATGCTACGTCCTGTGGACAGTCAGCGTTCCGCCACGGTTGACTTTATTGGCTGCCCCATATCAGAGTGACGCTAGTGCTCAGCACATCTTCCCTGTGCCGTCACGATGGTCTGACCCACGTGAACTTTCTCGCACTGGCGAGGGTAGCCGTGGATTCCAGGTTTCCAAAGACCTACGTCGTCCTTAGCAGGGTGACGTTATTGAACTATGTTAAAACAACGTAAATCAGTTAAAACACACTTCATTCAATATGTAAACGTCACTACAGATATTCGGATTTAGGTTATGACATGTTCGATGTGCCTGCCATCATTGGCGAAGATGTGGCGCAGACGAATCGCGAAATTCTGCATGACCCGCTGAAGTGTCGGAACATCGATGCCGTCATTGACCTTCCGAATGGCTGTTTCCAGCTCAGCAATGGTTATTGCTGTACACCTTAATATCACCCAACAAAAAGGAGTCGCATGTGTTCAGATCCGGAGAATATGGCGGACAATCGATGCCCGTGCCTGTGGCCTCTGGGTAGCCCAGAGCTATAATGCAGTCCCGAGAGTGCTCTTCAAGGACATCAGACACTTTCCTACTTCGATGGGGTCGAGCTCCGTCTTGCATGAACGACATCTTGTCGAAATCAGGGCTACTTTGGGTAATGGGCATGAAATCACCTTCCAAAACATTCACGTATCTTTCGGTAGTCACCGTGCCATCAAGGAATATCGTACCTATTATTCCGTGACTGAAAATTACACACCACACAGTCACATGTTGAGGGTGAAGAGAGTTCTCGATCGCGAAATGCAGATTCTCAGTCCCCCAAATATGCCAGTTTTGTTCATTGACTAACCCATCCAAATGAAAGTGGGTTTCGTCGCTAAACCAAACCATACTAATTGCCATCATGCCCCGCGGCCAACCGCCCAATTTGAACGTCCTAAAGGAAATCGTTCAGAAGCTATGGCGATTTTATTTCACATAGTTCAGTAACTGTTACCCTGTATATGTGGTGATGGTTCTGGAGACCTACCAGAGACACTGTTGACCTCTTGTGTAATCTCGCATATGCTGTGAAACATCTGCCTTGCACTGATTACCATCCCACGTTCAAAGTCGGTTACCTCCCGAAGTGCTGCTATCTTTACTACACACCTGTCTGGGCCGGCCGAAGTAGCCGTGCGGTTAAAGGCCGCAAGACCGCTACGGTCGCAGGTTCGAATCCTGCCTCGGGCATGGATGTTTGTGATGTCCTTAGGTTAGTTAGGTTTAACTAGTTCTAAGTTCTAGGGGACTAATGACCTCAGAAGTTGAGTCCCATAGTGCTCAGAGCCATTTGAACCATTTGAACACCTGTCTGGTACAGGCTGCGATATTGCGTCTGCAGTCGCGCCATACGGCGCAACATTCGGTCGTCGTGCATGTCAGCACCAGTGACTTTTGGCCACTCAGTATATTTACTTCTGGCGACTCGTGTGTGTCTGTGTGTGTTGTGTGTGTGTGTGTGTGTGTGTGTGTGTGTGTGTGTGTGTGAAACAGAGAGAGAGAGAGAGAGAGAGAGAGAGAGAGACAGTATGTGTCTAATATAGTCTTCTAGTTTTTATGATATATTAATATTGTTTTCTGTTTTTGTAATCTACTGCCCCAAAAGGAATAGATCATGAATAATCTTCAGCTATCAGAATATTTCTGTAATTTCATTTGTGTTGGGGATAATTTTGGTATCATTTATGATTAACAGTCTGCAAGATAAAATTGCATTGCTATATGTTAAAATTTATATTGTTTTATTATTCACATGTAATTTGAAACCTCATTTTCAATGTCACATAGAGGAATCTAGTTATGTTCAGTCTACAGGCACATACATAGCCTCCACATTCAGGAATTGCATGTGAGAGAATCAGACACTTATTTCCTTTTACTCTAAGTATAATCATATTATTTTTATTAATTATATTAACTTTGATATTCACTTATTTTTAAAAATTGATGATTTGTATGTTATCTCATACTTTAATTTAATTTTTTTTAAATTCTGAATAGAGGAATCCTATTATGTTTATACATAGCTACTGAATACTACCTGTATCTAAGATTGTCTATGCAAGTTATTTTAATATGTGAAATTCTAATATCACAATCTTACATAGATAAATCTAGCCCACTTCAAATTTTGGGGATATGTTTAAATTGTACTTTAAAATAGCATCAACGAGAACTCGGTTCTCTGTAGACACCTTATGATTTAGAATTCTTTTTCTTTGTTTTCTTTCGTGTATATTTCTTTTTTATATCTTTTATGTTTCATTTTATATTTAAATAATTATATTAGTTTTTATCAATTAGTTTGCAGATAAACGTCACTCACTGTATTAATTAGCATACTAACACACAGAGCAACAGCCAGGGCAGAAACTTTAGAAAAGGTCCGCCTCCACGTGGCAGGGACGGTAACGGAATGGGGACTTGTCAAGCTGACATAACTTGCAAGCAGCCATTTCGGCTAAGAGACCAAACACTGCCTGGCTTGTTAATTGTTTTAAGTAGCACACGGCCCACCTTAGTAACGCAGGTGGTGGGCTACTCTGTAGTGTTTAAATGCGAGAAATGCGAGTATGTGTGTTTTGTGACATCTATGCAACAATACTGTTTACACTGCTATGCAAATTAACTAAACAATTTTTTTTTGTAGCGATTAGAGTTGCTAAGGTTACCTAAGCCAATCTTTTCATTCCCTACTGTACTTCATTAATCTGTGTTACGTACTCCATTCTTTGTCCAACTGTGCAATTTATCTGCTCCAGTACTACTTCCGGCACTACTTTAGCCGCGTTAAAATCGGTCAGGGTCACCATATTGAGAGCTGACACCGTCTGCCGATTACTGAGTTGCTTTCTTAACTACTGACCGACCCCACGTTTACCACGTGATACGAGGAACCATTTGTCGGTAACGAAGACAATTGCAGCAAACCACACTACGTTAAAGTCCATAATTTATTGTTCCATAATTAGTTTCAAACCTAGACCCACCACCACACTCTGGGTGGCTCATGGGTCACCGTGTCAAACATCAAGCACGCTACACTCCGAGTTATACACCAAAAAATGTTTTCCTCAAAATAAAAAAAAGTACAAATTTTTATAAGAAATCCTCGCTGCCATCTCATAAAAGATGTAGGCCAGAAACTAGTTACAAAAAAATAAGCTATTGGTTCAAAAACAGTGTTGCAAGTTGCAGTTTTAATCATTTCCGATATTTTGAAACAAACAGAATAGGTGTCCTCAAGCTGTCACAGATAAGAAATGAGGAATTATTATGTAAACATAAGTTCATATACGACAAATAGGTATCTCACTTTTCAAGTTGCCGGTGTGTAAAAGTAGATGAAAGTCTCACAGTATGACGTCAAGCGACGAATGCGAGAGGATGTGAGTAGGAACACAATATGTCTTTCTGTTTTGTATTAGAAACAGTCATCGGAAAAAACTGACCGCGTTCGAAGAATTATTTTGGGCGCTCAAAAAGTGTAGAATGCATCCAGAAAAACAAGTGAGTTGGCGCTGTATGGTTACCTCACAGAAATCAGGAGCAGGAAGGAAGAAGATTCACCGGTTTGCTTTTGTTCTACAATATTAGTTTTATTGTGTTAACCAGTTTTCGGCTTACTAGGCCATCTTCAGACATTTACTGAGTATTATCACCAAAGAAGTTACAATATTTGCAAACAACATTGGAAGAGAATTAACCCATCTAGACTGAAGTACAAACATACAGTAAGTAACATCTTTGACAGTGTGGTGGTAATGCAATGAAAAAGTAAAAATTGAACAGTACATAAATAACAATGGAGCAGACAGGAAAACCTTTAACATAGAATAGGAATAGCATGCCTACATAACAGTTTCTATTAATAAACAAAACTAATAAAATAAAATAAAATAAAATAAAATTAGTACTAGACCAGGCTACATCAGGAGGTATGAAACATGGAGAGTGATACACAAACCAATTAAAAGAAGAGACAATTATCAATGTAACTGCAGAATACATAAGGATCTTAAGCAATATCAATAAGATAAACAGAAATAAATAAATGCGGGAAAATGGAGGCGTTTGAGGGAACCTACAGTAAATGCAGTATCCCCTGTCGATAGCACTCTACTTCGTCAGAATAAAGAGGCTGTTGTGTTTCACAAGGATTATACACTCCTGGAAATGGAAAAAAGAACACATTGACACCGGTGTGTCAGACCCACCATACTTGCTCCGGACACTGCGAGAGTGCTGTACAAGCAATGATCACACGCACGGCACAGCGGACACACCAGGAACCGCGGTGTAGACCGTCGAATGGCGCTAGCTGCGCAGCATTTGTGCACCGCCGCCGTCAGTGTCAGCCAGTTTACCGTGGCATACGGAGCTCCATCGCAGTCTTTAACACTGGTAGCATGCCGCGACAGCGTGGACGTGAACCGTATGTGCAGTTGACGGACTTTGAGCGAGGGCGTATAGTGGGCATGCGGGAGGCCGGGTGGACGTACCGCCGAATTGCTCAACACGTGGGGCGTGAGGTCTCCACAGTACATCGATGTTGTCGCCAGTGGTCGGTGGAAGGTGCACGTGCCCGTCGACCTGGGACCGGACCGCAGCGACGCACGGATGCACGCCAAGACCGTAGGATCCTACGCAGTGCCGTAGGGGACTGCACCGCCACTTCCCAGCAAATTAGGGACACTGTTGCTCCTGGGGTATCGGCGAGGACCATTCGCAACCGTCTCCATGAAGCTGGGCTACGGTCCCGCACACCGTTAGGCCGTCTTCCGCTCACGCCCCAACATCGTGCAGCCCGCCTCCAGTGGTGTCGCGACAGGCGTGAATGGAGGGACGAATGGAGACGTGTCGTCTTCAGCGATGAGAGTCGCTTCTGCCTTGGTGCCAATGATGGTCGTATGCGTGTTTGGCGCCGTGCAGGTGAGCGCCACAATCAGGACTGCATACGACCGAGGCACACAGGGCCAACACCCGGCATCATGGTGTGGGGAGCGATCTCCTACACTGGCCGTACACCACTGGTGATCGTCGAGGGGACACTGAATAGTGCACGGTACATCCAAATCGTCATCGAACCCATCGTTCTACCATTCCTAGACCGGCAAGGGAACTTGCTGTTCCAACAGGACAATGCACGTCCGCATGTATCCCGTGCCACCCAACGTGCTCTAGAAGGTGTAAGTCAACTACCCTGGCCAGCAAGATCTCCGGATCTGTCCCCCATTGAGCATGTTTGGGACTGGATGAAGCGTCGTCTAACGCGGTCTGCACGTCCAGCACGAACGCTGGTCCAACTGAGGCGCCAGGTGGAAATGGCATGGCAAGCCGTTCCACAGGACTACATCCAGCATCTCTACGATCGTCTCCATGGGAGAATAGCAGCCTGCATTGCTGCGAAAGGTGGATATACACTGTACTAGTGCCGACAATGTGCATGCTCTGTTGCCTGTGTCTATGTGCCTGTGGTTCTGTCAGTGTGATCATGTGATGTATCTAACCCCAGGAATGTGTCAATAAAGTTTCTCCTTCCTGGGACAATGAATTCACGGTGTTCTTATTTCAATTTCCAGGAGTGTATTTTGTGAACTCGTGCTCACACTGTGTCAACAGATCCTTTTCTTCGAAATAATTCGTAATGTTCGAATACAGTCTATGTTTCTAAAGCCTTCTAGAGATTGATTTCAGTTGTATGGTTCTGTTATTTAGTGCATTACTCCTGTTGCCTTTCTTGAGTATTGGTGTAACCTGTGCAACTTTCCAGTTTTTAAGTTGGGATATTTCGTCGAACGAGCGGTTGTATATGATTGTTTAGTACGGAGCTATTATATCAGCATACTCTGAAAGGAATCTAATTGGTATACGGTCTGGACCGGAGGACTTGCCTTTATTAAGTGGCGTAAATTGCTTCACTACATCAAAAATATCTACTACTAAATTACTCATGTTGACAGCAGTTCTTGATTAGAATTTTGGCACAATTACTTCGTCTTCTTTGGTTAAGGAATTTCGAAAACCCGTATATAGTTATTGCGCTGTAATAACACTCGCGTTACCGTCGCTACAGCGCAGCGAAGGCATTCATCGTGTCTTGTCTGTAGTGAACATCACATGTGACCAGAATCTCCTTGGACTTTCAGCCAGATACCGAGACACAGTTTCGTTGTGGAAGAAAGCGTCGTGCATTGAAGTTCGCGCTAAATTTCTAGCTTCTGTGAAACGTGGCCAGTCTTCTTTCTCTTCTTCGTACTCTTCTAATTGGTAGCCAGATGAACCTTCCTGATTAGAAAAGAAAGCCAAATACGCAATATATTTAACGTTTAACGACGAACTTTACACCCTACCCGTCATCACTCGTTCTAACTACTTAGGTGTTGTCCTTCAGGCGAAGATGCTTCCACTGATTGTTATTTATCATAAATGTTTGCTACTAATGTTGGTAGCAGTCGTAATACAATTTATTTGAAACTTTCTTTTTTTTTTTTTTTGCACGAATACGATTTTTAAACTTCTTATAGCCCATTAATTTTTTTCGCAAAGAGCAACATTTCATTAATCGCATTTAAATCATGGACTGCTACAAGTCGTTTTTGATTGACATCATCTTCCTCTCTCATTTAATCATAGCTTTTCTCCCCTTTTTTATGCGCTCTTCAATTCGTCAAAGTTCCTGCCTTATTTTCTTTTCGGCGTAACTGGTTTTTACGTTTGAGTGGCGGCTTATACAACTTCAAATTCCACTGTCCGGTTCTTGCAAAACTGGATGCGCGCGATAATCATCGTTGGAGGCACCCAGCAGTCAATTAGCATCGTAATAGCTGATCCCCTCAGCGTGGCAGCCAGTCGAAACTTTGTGTGCTTTTAATGATTTTATAGCCCCTGGAAGACTAGATAAAAATCACCCCTCTCAGACTGGATCGTTCACCGATGCGCCGTAAATTGCAGCCCACCCATGCACTAGGATGATAGCGGGACATGTAATCGCTAAAATCCGTCCCGGCCTTCTATGATTGCTCTATCTCCATGGAAACGTGGAAAGCAGGTTCTTACGTGTAGGACGACTTATTTTCGTTCAAATGGCGTCAGGTTGCCTCATTTTAATATTATGTTGTCGATAGCGCAAGCAGCAGGAAGTCTGACGTACACGTCTTATTTCTGTCTCTGTACTCCTACAGATCCATCAAGAAGACGTCCTGTGGCTAAGCTACCTGATTGATATTTAAGGGGGGCGCATCGAAATCCACGTCCAATCATCAAGTTTTCGGTGTCCTTTGGTTTCTTTACGTATCTCCAAGTGAACTATTGGTTAGTTCCTTTGAAAAAGCCACTGCAGATTTCCTGTACGGTCCTTGTTCGTTGTGATCTGTGTGTCTGTAACTATAATAGTTATCTTCCTACAGTTGTCAGCTGGTTTTTTATGCTCGAAAAAACGACGTATTTTAGGTAGTTAAGTTGAACGAGGTACCTCCTTTCTTGCAAAACACAGATCTACTTTTATGATTGTTTTCCTGCACAACAATATGTCAGCACATTTGCACCATTGCCAGTGGACTTCAACTGTAGTGAAAATTATAAATTCAGAGGTTTTTAGGAACAGCTGCAATCTAACATCGTATCTAAATATTTTTGTTTCTAATTGCGACTTAATTTTTTACCTTAATTAGCAGTAAAATTACGCACGAGACGTGACTGGAAAACTCCCGTGTATCGACCACAGTCAAGTATAAAATAAGAAGATAAACGTTGTGTTTCGAATGTGTTGAAGTTAGCGCTTGACGACCTAGGACTGCAGTAGTTAAATGCTCCTATAACGTGCAGTGTTTTTATGCCGCTGTAGAAGTGATACACTGAACACAGACCACCTCAGATCTAGAGGTCCTGGCCGCAAGATGGAGAGACGACACTTTGATATGATATCATAAATGACCTTGAACTTGATGTGAAGTCTAAATCGAAGCTGGTGGAATCCAAGATGGCGGATGGAGGAATTTACAAATTAAAGATTGAAAATTGCGGGAAATTTAAATACTAAAGATGGCAGATCGCAGTAAATTAAAAATTGAAAATGGTGTATGCCGGGAAATTTAAAATTTTAAGATGAATGGCAAACAATTGACTGAACAAGCGCAGTTATGCTTTGTAGCACCTGCCCCTCCTCTCCCCTCCACTTTCCACCAATCAGAGCCTAGTACTTTAGACACCTCTGAAATGAAGCGGTTAATCACAATGCTCAAAAGAATCCGAACGCTCTAATTCTTTTTTTGCGCAATGTTTAAAGGTATTTATCTAAAAGGCCTGCAAATTCACAACAGAGCCTTAAATTCTTTATTTCCCACATCTAAATTGTGCTATGATTCTTGTCAAGTGTAACAAGGCAAGCAAGCAGTATCGGCAATACTGAACTTGCTGACGGAGTGTTTTGCTTGTTCCGACACGTTCTATCTTGTTGATGTCCGTTACAATTCGATCTCGGAGTGATATGACACACATGCTGCATTTCAAAACACACGTAGGCACTACTGCTAATCTAACTTATAGCTCAAATTGCAGCTGCCCGTGATAATTACGAAAATAATATTATTCCACGGCTTAAAGTGCAAATTTCGACGATAAATACGAATGTAAACAATATTATTCCCACGTCTAAATTCGTCAGAAACCCCTCTCTAAACCCGATAAGGAAGTTAGCCAAACACTACTGTGCTCTGGTGCTAGTATGTTAACTTTACTTTGCTGTTTAAAACATATGTCATCTTCTACTAACATACAATGGAAACTACATCACACTTCGATGGAATAGTTTAACAAACAGTACTAATATGCATTCATATAGGTAAAAAGCGAGCGTTCCTATGCTTTCAAAGTCAGTCAAACATTACAGCGACCACATGCTATGGTATTAACTTTATCTTTCAGTATAAAATGCTTGTCATCTTCTCTTGATAATGATAAATCAAGCTCTGTCATAGTGAAAACTACTCTCTTTGAATTGGATATTTTTCAATAATTTTATACATCAGAGTTGATCCGGATACTTTGTACACTTTACTGGCTCTTGCTATGAGGTGTCAACTACTGGGTACGAATGGCTAAACAGGAAAACAGTTGAATGGTGAACTGGTACGATGGTTAAACGTTACGCGTTACACCATTCCCCATTTACCACTACCCGTTACCTGTCACGTGTATACAGGGTGTTACAAAAAGGTACTGCCAAACTTTCAGGAAACATTCCTCACACACAAATAAAGAAAAGATGTTACGTGGACATGTGTCCGGAAACGCTTAATTTCCATGTTAGAGCTCATTTTAGTTTCGTCAGTATGTACTGTACTTCCTCGATTCACCGCCAGTTGGCCCAATTGAAGGAAGGTAATGTTGACTTCGGTGCTTGTGTTGACATGCGACTCATTCCTCTACAGTACTATCATCAAGCACATCAGTACGTAGCATCAAGAGGTTAGTGTTCATCACGAACGTGGTTTTGCAGTCAGTGCAATGTTTACAAATACGGAGTTGGCAGATGCCCATTTGATGTATGGATTAGCACGGGGCAATAGCCGTGGCGCGGTACGTTTGTATCGAGACAGATTTCCAGAACGAAGGTGTCCCAAGAGGAAGACGTTCGAAGCAATTGATCGGCGTCTTAGGGAGCACGGAACATTCCAGCCTATGACTCGCGACTGTGGAAGACCTAGAACGACGAGGACACCTCCAATGGGCGAGGCGATTCTTCGTGCAGTTGACGATAACCCTAATGTCAGCGTCAGAGACATTGCTGCTGTACAAGGTAACGTTGACCACGTCACTGTATGCAGAGTGCTACGGGAGAACCAGTTGTTTCCGTACCATGTACAGCGTGTGCAGGCACTATCAGCAGCTGATTGGCCTCCACGGAAACACTTCTGCGAATGGTTCATCCAAAAATGTGTCAATCCTCATTTCAGTGCAAATGTTCTCTTTACGGATGAGGCTTCATTCCAACGTGATCAAATGGTAAATTTTCACAATCAACATGTGTGGGCTGACGAGAATCCGCACGCAATTGTGCAATCACGTCATCAACACAGATTTTCTGTGAACTTTTGGGCAGGCAATGTTGGTGATGTCTTGATTGGGCCCCATGTTCTTCCACCTACGCTCAATGGAGCACGTTATCATGATTTCATACGGGATACTCTACCTGCGCTGCTAGAACATGTGCCATTACAAGTACGATACAACATGTGGTTCATGCACGATGGAGCTCCTGCACATCTCAGTCGAAGTGTTCGTGCGCTTCTCAACAACAGATTCGGTGACCGATGGATTGGTAGAGGCGGACCAATTCCATGGCCTCCACGCTCTCCTCAACCCTCTAGACTTTCATTTATGAGGGCATTTGAAAGCTCTTGTCTACGCAACCCCGGTACCAAATATAGAGACTCTTCGAGCTCGTATTGTGGACGGCTGTGATACAATACGCCATTCTCCAGGGCTGCATCAGCGCATCAGGGATTCCATGCGACGGAGTATGGATGCATGAATCCTCGCTAACGGAGGACATTTTTAACATTTCCTGTAACAAAGTGTTTGAAGTCACGCTGGTACGTTCTGTTGCTGCATGTTTCCATTCCATGATTAATGTGATTTGAAGAGAACTAATAAAATGAGCTCTAACATGGAAAGTAAGCGTTTCCGGACACATGTTCACATAACATATTTTCTTTCTTTGTGTGTGATGAATGTTTCCTGAAAGTTTGGGCGTACCTTTTTGTAACACCCTGTATAGCACCAGATTTGAACCAATATCAAAAGTATGAATGCTGGACGATCCTCTGGCAGGTGTCAATGGGGTTTAATAATTCACAATGTAAAATATATAGAAACGTTAAGATGATATAATCTTTTATTTAAAATTAAACTTTCTCAAAAGATTTCCACAACCGGAGATCTTCTAAATTATGGTAAAATTCTTAAGAACGGCAGTGCTCATAGGCAAATATGTCTCTCCTGCAGAGAAATAATTATCAACTGAGGCTGTAAATATACCAATACCATTACGCTTGCATTAGATAAAATTCCAGATCATTATTTCATTATTGAGAGATGATGTCATACGCATTGGCAAGGGAGAGAACGCAATGTCAAAGTCTAATCTAACTGTACTTAATGTTGAATACAGGAAAACTTGCCAGGTTTTGTCGGAGGAGAAGCTGCGATCCAAGAAACATGCACATCAACTTCCCGTCAGATCCATTTCTCAGAAACTGATTCGAGAAGGACAGTTCTTTAGAAAGAAGAAGAAGAAGAAGAAGACAGACCAAGACAAAGATGTTAAAGTCAAAGAAAACAATGTATTTATGAAAGCATAACGTAGGGATATGGGGGAGCAGAAGAGAGAGAAAAAGGGGATGATTACAATGAGTAAGATGGCGAAGAGGAAGAGGATGATTACGATGATGCTGTTGATGATGGTGATGAAGAAGAAGAGGATGCTTATGATGAGGAAGATGACATTCTCGATTAGGAGACGCTGTCAGCAAATCACTAGTAGATACCGACTTTATCCATTGGACTGACTCGAATGAATGAATATAGCAATTAGTTTTCTTGCTAGCTCTGAAAGCTGTAATCAATAATTCACATGATAATGAAATACTATCTACAGAAGAGGAACGTCGAGAAACATCAATTATTGCTTGACGTACACGTTGGCTGTCGAAAATATTAAAACGAAAGGCTTTATTGCAGAATGGGATGTCGTGTACAAGAGCATTCTGCCAGTTGACAGACATCGACAAAAGGTTCATTGCACAAATTCGAAAGATTTGGAAATAGTTCACATAATTATTACATGGGATTTCGCATACTGAACAGCATGCATTGGATCATGGGAACAGGTACTGACGGGACACATTCGATTTGAGGAGAACTGAAAATATAGTCTGGACTGTAGCGCCAATCTTAAAAGCTGGTCGTCATAGAAGCTGAGAGCTTGGAAGATGCACCCATGTTCATGAAATAACCTACTGTTTGAAACAGATATTATTCTAAAAAGCATTGAAGATGAATCACACAGCATACGATGCCAAACGATTAGAACTGCAGTACGAAGTTAACTGTGATTTCAGTGTATGTCTGAAAGCGTAAAATACAATAAATGTGATTTATTTTGTGAAAATGTAACAAAAAATTGTTATGAAATTTATACCTAGAGTATCCTTTTTGGTTTTCTCCCTTCCATTCCACCTGTAACATAATATAACGTTAAAGTCTCGTTCCAGTAACAATTATAGAGAGAGGGATGAAATTTGCCATAAACGTTAGTGGAGTATAAAACAGAGAGATAACTGAAAATTATTGATGAAGCAGAACGTTAGATGTTTACGTACTTTTGGTTCAAAAATGGTTCAAATGGCTCTGAGCACTATGGGACTCAACTGCTGTGGTCATAAGTCACCTAGAACTTAGAACTACTTAAAACTAACTAACCTAAGGACAGCACACAACACCCAGCCATCACGAGGCAGAGAAAATCCCTGACCCCGCCGGGAATCGAACCCGGGAACCCGGGCGTGGGAAGCGAGAACGCTACCGCACAACCACGAGATGCGGGCACGTACTTTTGGCTTTGGTAATATTGTAATAGATAATACCTTTGAAAATAGTGCAGAATTCAGGTGCGTGTTTGCGTGGAGTTGCAACAAACATTTTTGTATAGCCAAATGAAGCTAATACCCTAGCATGGCCTCACTAATATATTTGACTGACTTTAATATCCGTTTTAGAGACCAGTTTTCGACGAATTTAGTCATGGGAATAACATTGTTTGCATTGGCAATTCTTGTAGACAAGTGCGCTTTAAGCTGTAAGCTACATCAACAGTCGTATTTTTTGCAGTATGACACGCGTGTGAGATTACACCGATCCATGCCAAGTGCGTTGGATATCACCAAGACAAGACTTGTCGGTCAGAACAAGCAAAATTCTGATCCAGTCAGTTCAGTCTTGCAAATGGCTGCCAGTCTGCCTCGAAACGCTCGACAGGCATCATAGTATAATTTAGATGTGGAAAATGATAAATTTGAGGCTGTGTTATGCCTTAAGCCATCTACGGTACAGAAATCGAACTTTACAAGCCTGCAAGTGCTGCTTTACGTAATTTTTTGGATAAATGCTTTTGAACGAGGTACAAAAAAATTTCAGTATTTGGGAACTTTTGAGCACAACGAAAAGTACTGCAAGTTACACCATTTACGTGAATTTTTTGGACAAATAGTTTTGAACAGGATGCAAAAAATTCAGATCCTCAGATTCTTTTCAGCATGGCCAAAAATAGTGCTGCAATTTACACTCTTTTGTAATTTTTTGGAAAAGTATTTTTTGTCATGTGTAAAGAAAAGTGAGGTCAGCGTGTTAGCATCTTTGAGCAGGGTGAAAATACTGAAGTTTACACATTTTACAAAATTTTGGGTTTAGTACTTCTGAACATGGCACAAAAAATTCAGTGCATACGGATACTTTTGACTACCAAGATGGCTGCGTTGTGATTAACTTTTTTCATTTTAGCGGTCTTCAAAGTACTAGACGCTGAAGGTGGTCGGAAGAGGAGGGGAGGGGAGATGTAACTAAGCACACATGAGCCATTTGCGTCATCTTGGACATTTTTAATTTAGACATCTCTAATTTTTAAATTTTCCGCCATCAATCATCTTAGATTCCGCTATCCTGGATTGCGATGTCACGGTAAGGTCAAATTGAAGGTCATTTATGAACTCATAGCAAAAATGCTTTCATTGGGTTACGAAGCCAGTACCTCTAGATCCGAACTTAGGTCTGAGTGGTGGCCTGGAGTCGTTTTAGCATTCCTACTTACCTCCCACTTCACGTGAGAAATATGTATGTGATGACAAGAACGGTGAAAGAAAGAAGTACTCACGAAATATTTTTTCGCAACACATTACGCTAATTACGCGTTGTCAGTTTCCTCTCATAAAAACACGCTGTGGTAAGGCAAACGTTATCCAGTCAGGTATATGTCCAGTACGTCTAACGAATTACTAATTAATGTAACGAACAAGCTACAGAATTGTTAAGACTTTCGTGGCCACTTGTTGACAAACTGCCTGTTAGCTTCTGCCTCGGGTTCTTCGGCCGACGTTCGTCTCATGATTGTTCTGACGTTTCGCCACCACGAGCGGCTGGCATTGTCAAAGTTCCACCCTCCATTGCACCACCACGAATGGAGGGTGAATCTTGGACAATGCCAGCCACTCGTGGTGGCGAAACGTCAGAACAATCATGAGACGAACGTCGGCCGAAGAACCCGAGGCAGAAGACGACAGGTTGTTTGTCCACAAACAAACTCGGTATAGAAACAATAAAATATTTAGATCTAATTTTCATACAAAATAGTTATAAAAACGTTTACTTTGAGAATTTCAATAAAATAAGAATCCAGTGGTGGTCGGTGGTTAAATGCCAGATTATTAATCTAAAGGTCTCGGGTCATATTCCTGGTTAGACCTACGACTTTTATCTGTCATTTATCATTTCTCTCACCCCTGACGTTATTGGTTAATGTTAAAAATGCCGAGACCTGCTGTGGTTCAGGGCCCACGCTAATCTATGGCCCCCCTCTAACTGGCTGGCCAGGTCAGCTGAAAGCTCGGCGGAAGACAAGGCGAACCACAGCCAGTAGAATAATGCGTAGTACAATACTGTGGTCTTGCCAACCTTGCGGGTAAGACCACGCTGATGATGGCACAGGTGTGCTGGAGCATACATTGGTAAATAAGCAGTGTAAGAATTAATTTAGAGAAAGAGGTTGCTGAAACTCAACCCTGTAGCAGATCCTCCTCTGTTTCGTTCCCAATTTCCTTTCTACAACACTGTTAACGTTTTCCTGAGATTCCAGAATGAGATTTTCACTCTGCAGCGGAGTGTGCGCTGATATGAAATTTCCTGGCAGATTAAAACTGTGTCCCGGACCGAGTCTCGAACTCGGGACCTTTGCCTTTCGCGGGCAAGTGCTCTACCAACTGAGCTACCCAAGCACGACCCACGCCCCGTCCTCACAGCTTTAATTCTGCCAGTATCTCGTCTCCTACCTTCCACTCGCCCGCGAAAGGCAGAGGTCCCGAGTTGGAGTCTCGGTCCGGCACACAGTTTTAATTAGCCAGGAACTTTCTGTTCCTGAGTTATTGTGCTTCTTTCAACAAACGCCGAACTATTCCAATGAGGTCAGGAGCGGCAGGTGCGTCTGCTCCCACGGGTCTGCGACAGAATATAGTGGAATAGACGGCAACTCGGCAGACGGTATTGTGGGGCAGCTTAAGAGGGCAGAGCAGACCTTGCGAGCAAATAATTGAGAGCCCTTGTAGGGCGGAAAGCGCCGCCGTTCATTATAACAGGTGCGCCGACGGTTTTGCCAAAATAGGAACTCCGACTGACGGCGCCCAATCAGCTGCGGAGGAAAAGGAAAAGCGGCTTTCTTGTGACGTAACCGCCGCTGCGGCCACAGCGGGCGCGCACCGCCTGCCTCCCACCGGTCCGCTGTTCTGTTCCCCCCGGCTTCGTTACTCCTGGGACAGTGGCCGGCGTCTCACGGTACAGGAGGTCGCCGTGATTTCATACTGCGCATCAGTGATTTAGGTATCGTGTGAGTAGGAGCTCCAGCTCACTCCTGCTATGTCGCCACTCGCCCATTTCCATTTCTCTTATTAGACCTGGATAAACTGATTAAACTAGAGGCTGTAGAGAGTTTCAGGGAGAGCATAAGAGAACAATTGACAGGAGTGGGGGAAAGAAATACAGTAGAAGAAGAATGGGTAGCTTTGCGGGATGAAGTAGTGAAGGCAGCAGAGGATCAAGTAGGTAAAAAGACGAGGGCTAGTAGAAATCCTTGGCTAACAGAAGAAATATTGAATTTAATTGATGAAAGGAGAAAATATAAAAATACAGTAAATGAAGCAGGCAAAAAGGAATACAAATGTCTCAAAAATGAGATCGACAGGAAGTGCAAAGTGGCTAATCAGGGATGGATAGAGGACAAATGTAAGGATGTAGACGCTTATCTCACTAGGGGTAAGATAGATACTGCCTACAGGAAAATTAAAGAGACCTTTGGAGAAAAGAGAACCACTTGTATGAATATCAAGAGCTCAGATGGAAACCCAGTTCTAAGCAAAGAAGGGAAAGCAGAAAGGTGGAAGGAGTATATAGAGGGTCTATACAAGGGGGATGTACTTGAGGACAATATTATTGAAATGGAAGAGAATGTAGATGAAGATGAAATGGGAGATACGATACTGCGTGAAAAGTTTAACAGAGCACTGAAAGACCTGAGTCGAAACAAGGCCCTGGGAGTAGACAACATTCCACTAGAACTACTGACGGCCGCGGGAGAGCCAGTCGTGACAAAACTTTACCATCTGGTGAGCAAGATGTATGAGACAGGCGAAATACCCTCAGACTTTAAGAAGAATATAATAATTCCAATCCCAAAGAATGCAGGTGTTGACAGATGTGAAAATTACCGAACTATCAGTTTAATAAGTCACAGCTGCAAAATACTAACACGAATTCTTCACAGACGAATGGAAAAACTGGTAGAAGCCGACCTTGGGGAAGATCAGTTGGGATTCCGTAGAAATATTGGAACACGTGAGGCAATACTGACCTTACGACTTATCTTAGAAGAAAGATTAAGGAAAGGCAAACCTACGTTTCTAGCATTTGTAGACTTAGAGAAAGCTTTTGACAATGTTGACTAGAATAATCTCTTTCAAATTCTAAAGATGGCAAGGGTAAAATACAGGGAGCGAAAGGCTATTTACAATTTGTACAGAAACCAGATGGCAGTTATAAGTGTCGAGGGGCATGAAAGGGAAGCAGCAGTTTAGAATGGAGTGAGACAGGGCTGTAGCCTCTCCCCGATGTTATTCAATCTGTATATTGAGCAAGCAGTAAAGGAAACAAAAGAAAAATTCGGAGTAGGTATTAAAATTCATGGAGAAGAAGTAAAAACTTTGAGGTTCGCCGATGACATTGTAATTCTGTCAGAGACAGCAAAGGACTTCGAAGAGCAGTTGAACGGAATGGACAGTGTCTTGAAAGGAGGATATAAGATGAACATCAATAAAAGCAAAACGAGGATAATGGAATGTAGTCGAATTAAGTCGGGTGATGCTGAGGGAATTAGATTAGGAAATGAGGCACTTAAAGTAGTGAAGGAGTTTTGCTATTTGGGGAGCAAAATAACTGATGATGGGCGAAGAAGAGAAGATATAAAATGTAGAATGCCAATGGCAAGGAAAGCGTTTCTGAAGAAGAGAAATTTGTTAACATCGAGTATAGATTTAAGTGTCAGGAAGTCGTTTCTGAAAGTATTCGTATGGAGGGTAGCCATGTATGGAAGTGAAACATGGACGATAAATAGTTTGGACAAGAAGAGAATATAAGCTTTCTAAATGTGGTGCTACACAAGAATGCTGAAGATTAGATGGGTAGGTCACATAACTAATGAGGAGGTATTGAATAGGATTGGGGAGAAGAGAAGTTTGTGGCACAACTTGACGAGAAGAAGGGACCGGTTGGTAGGACATGTTCTGAGGCATCAAGGGATCACAAATTTAGCATTGGAGGGCAGCGTGGAGGATAAAAATCGTTGAGGGAGACCAAGAGATGAATACACTAAGCAGATTCAGATGGATGTAGGTTGCAGTAGGTACTGGGAGATGAAGAAACTTGCACAGGATAGGGTAGCATGGAGAGCTGCATCAAATCAGTCTCAGGACTGAAGACCACAACAACAACAACGTCGATGTCCCCCCAGCATCATTCCACGATTTTCTGGCGACCGGATATTTCGCCAGTTTCACGTCCTTTCTCTTCCCGACCCTCGTTCCCGATAAAACGTAGTCAGCAAAGAGGAGGTACAGATGGTGCTTTATCACTGTTCCATATTCTAGGGTTTCTTCCGCAGCTCGGAAGTACGATGGTGAGTCAAATGAAAACCTTAAATTTGTAATAACAAATCGAAATTTCGCGTCGTAAGCGTGCTACAAACACCGTGCAGAGTGGCCTATAGGTGGCAGCATAGTGCAGATGCACACATACCATCGCAGTATCAGTATAAAGATGGCCGCCACACTTGCCACTTGCACCAGAGAAGAACACCGTTCTGTTATTAGGTTTTTGCGTAGTGAAGGTGTGGAACCTATTGAAATTCATCGACGAACGAAGGTTCAGTACGGTGATGCATGTTTGTCACAGCAGCAAGTATACGAATGGAGAAGGAAGATAGCAAATGGTGTGACTTCAGTGGAAGATGCTCCTCGTCTAGGTTAGGCAAAACGAGTTGTGACTCCACAGAACATTGCAGCAGTTGAAGCCATAGAGAAGGAAAACCGCCGAGTGACACTGAATGACATTGCAGCATGTTTACAGATAAGTCGTTGGTCAGCACACCACATTGTGCATGATGTGCTCCAGTTTCACAGAGTGTCTGCAAGATAGGTGTCACGGCAGCGGACTCCTGAAATGAGAGAACGACGTGTTAATGCTTGTGAAGAACTTCTTCGGCACTTTGAACGAGAAGGTGATGGCTTCCTTGCAAGAATCATTACTGTGGCGAAACCTGGGTTCACTTCCACCAGCCGAAAACGAAGAGAGCGAGCAAGGAATGGCGCCATTCCTCATCACCAAGTGATTTCCATATGTTTGGACCACTCAAAGACGCAGTGTTAGGAAATAAGTTCCGTTCTGATGAAGAGGTACTCCACGCTGTGCATGAGTGGTTGCGAGGACTACAAAAAGAAATTTTTTCTATAGGTATTTATGCACTTTGTAAGCGCTGGAGGATTTGCACTGAGCGTTGGGGAGATTATGTTGAAAAGTCATACAGCTTTGTATCACTTCTGCACAATAAATAATATTTAAAAAATATTCGAGGTTTTCACTTGACTCACCCTCTTAACAACAGCTTAAAGGCCTCCGTGCGTACTGCAATTAGTCTAAACTTGTCTTCGCGGGGTTTGTGGTGTATTCGTATATTCTTAATCTAATACTGCTGTCCGCAGCTCGTGGTCGTGCGGTAGCGTTCTCGCTTCCCACGCCCGGGTTCGATTCCCGGCGGGGTCAGGGATTTTCTCTGCCTCGTGATGACTGGGTGTTGTGTGCTGTCCTTAGGTTAGTTAGGTTTAAGTAATTCTAAGTTCTAGGGGACTGATGACCATAGATGTTAAGTCCCATAGTGCTCAGAGCCATTTGACCCATTTTTATCTAATACTGCTTCTTGGTTCAAATGGTTCAAATGGCTCTGAGCACTATGGGACTTAACATCTATGGTCATCAGTCCCCTAGAACTTAGAACTACTTAAACCTAACTAACCTAAGGACATCACACAACACCCAGTCATCACGAGGCAGAGAAAATCCCTGACCCCGCCGGGAATCGAACTCGGAAACCCGGGTGTGGGAAGCGAGAACGCTACCGCACGACCACGAGCTGCGGACATGCTTCTTGGTACTTCATGGGTAGGATTTCGCGAAAGTTTTATCAATCCAGTGACCATTCGTACTGCCTTCCTTTGAATACGTTCAGTATCCCTGTTAGTCGTACCTGGTATGGATTCTAGGCTGGGACGCACAAGTGCGTTGGCAGTAGTCTCCTCAGACTTATTCCATCTTCCAATAAACCGAAGTCTGTACCTTCTTTAACAACCACTAAGCATCTGTGACCGTTCCGTTCCATGTCTTCACCGAGGTGCTTGCATGAGTTGATTAGCTCCAGTTGTGATTGACTGACACAGTACTCGTAGGATACTACTTTCACGCGTTTTGTGAAGTGATAATCTATCATTTCCATACATTTAAAGCAAGTAGTCAATCAACATGTGACACCACATATTTTCAGCTTTTATCAGACAGTACTTTATTACAGATAATTGCATTATGTGCACAAAGCCTGTGGTTACTATTAATATTATATGTCAGACCATTAGCATACAATATTAGGAGCAAGATTCCAAGTACATTCCCTGGAACACGCCGTAACATACTGCGTCCCCCTTACCATTTCATCTGAGAGAATACAGGGTTGTCAGAAACAGTCAAACGCTTGTAAGGGTGTTGCAGGGTAGGTCGTACTGAGAAATAATTGTTGTTAGGAAAAAATTCGATACGTTGCACCGTTTCCGAGTTAATTAGCGTTGAAGTTATCCAATCAGACAGTTGCGCGCACAAATTCAAGAGAGCGATACAAAAATCGGACGTGGGACGGTAGCAAGGATCGAACTCGAGCCAAACGCCGAGCAGTCTCGTGCTCTGAGAACAGCTGACACTAATTGGATTTGGAAAACCGTTTGAATTCGCACACGCAACGACCTGATTGCCTACCTTAAATGCTAATTAGATCGCAAACCATCTCAGATTGTTTCTGACCACCCCTGTATCTTCTTCCCTTCGTCCTGCCTCTCTACTTTTCTTGATGCTTTGTTTCCGTCGGCTCCCTGCGGTGCGTCCCTTTGTTTAAGATTTGCAACTGGAGCTGAGGACAACCTCACACGCGAGGACACCCCACATGTGACCGGCAGTGTGCGCTAGGACGGCGATGTTCATGGCGGAGGTAGCCAGTTCCAATCTGAAAGGCACCTGTAATTGCAGAAGTTCGACCTGCAAGGTGTCGGGAGATAATACGCTATGTGGTCGAAAGTATCCGGATACCTGGCTGAAATGACACAAGTTCGTGGCGCCATCCATCGGTAATGCTGGAATTCAGTGTGGTATTGGTGCTGATGACAGCTTCCACTCTCGCAGACGTACATTCAGTCAGGTGCTGGAAGGTTTCTTGGGGAATGGTAGCCCATTCTTCACGGAGTGCTGAACTGAGGAGAGGTATTGATGTCGGTCGGTGAGGCCTGGCACGAAGTCGGCATTCCAAAACATCCCAAAGGTGTTCTACAGGGTTCAGGTCAGGACTCTGTGCAGGCCAGTCCATTACAGCGATGTTATTGTCGTGTAGCCACTCGCCACAGGCCGTGCATTATGAACAGTGTTGAAAGATGCAATCACCATCCCCGCATTGTTCTTCACCAGTGAGAAGCAAGAAGGTGCTTAAAACATCAATGTAGGCCTGTGCTGTGATAGTGCCACGCAAATCAACAAGCGGTGCAAGCCCCCTCCATGAAAAACACGACCACACTATAACACCACCGCCTCCGAATTTTACTGTTGGCACTAAACGCGCTGGCAGATGACGTTCACCGGGCATTCGCCATGCCCACACCCTGCCATCGGATCGCCACGTTGTGTACCGCGATTCGTCACTCCACACAACGTCTTTGCACTGTTCAATCGTCCAACGTTTACACTCCTTACACCAAGCGAGGCGTCGTTTGGCATTTACCGGTGTGATGTGCGGCTTATTTGCAGCTGGTCGACCATGAAATCCAAGTTTTCTCACCTTCCGTCTAACTGTCATAGTACTTGCAGTGGATCCTGATGCAGTCTGGAATTCGTGTGTGATAGTCTGGATAGATGTCTCTGCCTATTACACATTTCGACCTTCTTCAACTGTCGGCGGTCTCTGTCAGTCAACAGACGAGGTCGGCCTGTACGCTTTTGTGCTGAACGCGTCTCTTCACGTTTCCACTTCAGTATCACGTCGGAAACAGCGGACCTAGGTATATTTAGGAGTATGGAAATCTCGGGTTCAGACCTATGACACAAGTGACACTCAGTCACCTGACCGCGTTATAAGTCCGTGAGTTCTGCGGAGCGCCCTATTCTAGTCTCTCACTATGTGTAATGACTACTGAGGTCGCTGATGTGGAGTACCTGGCAGTAGGTGGCAGCACAATGCACCTAATGTGAAAAACGTATGTTTTTGGAGGTGTCCTGATTCTTTTGATCACATAGTGTATGTATAGTCACCGATCACCTAACTCGACACCAGTGTTGTGAGCTAGCTGGAAACGTATTCAGAAATGGCAGTGTTGATGATAATCCACTCCTCCTGGAGCAGCTACATGACACGACTACCTTATATATCACCTAAGACCGTCCTTTCGTTTCGACAAGTATTCGTACCGTATCAACAGAAAACCCCAGTGCACAGTAGTGTACTACAGCTATCCACTCGACAGAGGTACGTACTCGAAACTTCAACCACAGGCAATGGCAAACCATTCCACAATTATTTTTAGGAAGAAGCTGTGTGGATTGTTTAATAGTATCACTATACGCTTAGTATTGACTAAATGACACTGCAAATCAGTACACAGTCTGAGTTGCCTAGTACGTAACACTTTGTAATGGTGATAGTGGATGCGTCAGCTGTATATTTTGAGAAAAATTTATTTTCGCAGCCTCATTTATGCTGCGCAACGAGATCTGTGAAAATATTCTTTACTTACTTCATAATCGGTCCGAAGCAGATTTTAAGCAAATGATGGTGACAAAAGAAGTGACTATTTTGCTAGGCTCGTAACACTACCGTCACTTATAGAAACTACTATAGCTTTTTGTACAGTTTCCAATGTTCATTGTTATGTAATATTCTCCAGTCATGATTAGCGTTGGTTCAAACATTTTTCTTAACATTTTGCGTTGAGGTACCCTTTTTTTAACTCGTAGATTCAAACTGTAGCCTAAAATTGGTGCAATTAATGTTTTTCATACGTGCATATTCGGTTTCCTACAAAGTAATTTGTTTCTGAAAAATTCAGTTAAGACTATAACAATTGTTAGATTTTTGAATTCATGCTGCTGTTTCAACTTTTACGGGACTGATTAGAGGTTACATGGTTCCGACACATATAAATAAGAGCACTATTTTGCTCAATTTATCCATTTCATAGTGATAGCAATGTTCCTTGTGCATTTCCTTAAATATTCTCTTTCAGTATCGCCACTAGATTTTAAAAAAAATCGTTTGAATATGCCGTGGGTGATGTCATCAGTCTCTTGTTGCGGCAATAACGCCCATTCTTCCTGCACAGCTGCCCGCGAGCCTTGGAGAGTGGTCGGTGGACGCTGGCGTGACGCAGCTTGTCTCCTTAGCGCATCCCACACTTGCTCCATGGGATTCAAATCGGGAGAGCGAACAGGCCACGCCATGCGTACAATATCTTCCGTTTCCCAAAAGACATCAACCACCTATGTTCTATGAAGTCAAACAGTACAAAGTCTGGGCCCACAGAATAACCGCACATGAGGTCTCAAGATCTCGCCGCGATACCTGACAGCAGCTGAACCTTGCCGATTCACCCTTACAATTTCGTGAAGGAGTTTTAGAATGGTCAACTAATCCCTGCCCACACCATTAAGGATTCTCCTCAATATCCGTCTCTTCCCACAATGTCTGGATTCCGAAATCGTGTTCCACGTTCCTTCCAGACGCGAATCCGTCGAGAATCACTCTCCAGACCAGTTTGCGGAAGTCCTACTTCTTCTTACGGCCCTCCACCGCAGAGAGTCTGGTAGGCGTCTTCTCTACGCCATACTGCACCATCTGTGAGTGTGTATACAGAGTTTGTGGATGTGGGAGTACCTGGCAAACACTATTTCGTTTGATAGGTGCGCTGACGACATCGTTGACGTGGTTTTCCATTGCCCGGAATGCCATCTTCCGTGCAGAACACGATTGTACGGACATCTGTTCCCATTTTGTACGATTACTCCGTGAATTAGATACAACACGCGAAAGTAGCGGTTTGTTGCTTTAACACTGGACATAAGTGTAGACCTGGTTCGCATAGCTACAGCTTGGCGTGGTCAATCAAGTAGTACGTCGAAACTTCCTGGCAGATTAAAACTGTGTGCCCGACCGAGACTCGAACTCGGGACCTTTGCCTTTCGCGGGCAAGTGCTCTACCAACTGAGCTACCGAAGCACGACTCACGCCCGTACTCACAGGTTTACTTCTGCCAGTATCTCGTCTCCTACATTCCAAACTTTACAGAAGCTCTCCTGCTTGGTTCGCAGGAGAGCTTCTGTAAAGTTTGGAATGTAGGAGACGAGATACTGGCAGAAGTAAACCTGTGAGTACGGGCGTGAGTCGTGCTTCGGTAGCTCAATTGGTAGAGCACTTGCCCGCGAAAGGCAAAGGTCCCGAGTTCGAGTCTCGGTCGGGCACACAGTTTTAATCTGCCAGGAAGTTTCATATCTGCGCACACTCCGCTGCAGAGTGAAAATCTCATTCTGGAAGTAGTACGTCATCCACAACATTATTAAACACCAACCTAGAATCTTTACAGGTACAACATTTCCCGATATTTCTAAAGCTGTGCATCCAGTTCTCGCATTCACCACTGAACACCTGGGGTCATCTCACTAGGAAGTGGGTGCTCGAGGCGGATGTGTTACAGAGGCTCGACGCCATTTAACTGCTTCTTAACCTGACGTCGGCGGGCTCTACAATGCAAATGGAGCTTAGGCCGCTCCCGTGTACCGCCTGTTATGGATTACGTGGAGTGAGGCAACGCCACACAGACCACATACGGAAGCTCTAGAACCAGCGGAATGCGTCACTTCCAGAAATACTCCCCATTCTGATCAGCTTTCCTGAGCGCCTAACACAAGATCTCATAATGTCATGAGCGTGACTTTTACTAGACTCTAGAAACGTCGAATATTCGCGCACAATAATTTAGAACCATTACATGTTTGAGCCTAGGATAATGAACAACATTCTATTCAGACCAGAAACTGATTTGATGGGGCCTGCCGCACCAGTCTCACCTTCCCAAGCCACTTCATTTCTGCATAATTGCTGGAACGTACATTCATTGGCTCCTCATTACTGTATTCAACCCTTGGTTTCCCTCTACAACCAATCACACTTGCCTCCATTACCAAACTAATGATTACTAATGAGTATATGATGCCTCCAGACGCGTCCTGTCAACTGATCCCACCTTTTAGTCAAGTTGAACCACAAATTTCTTGTCTCTTCAATCCTGCTCAATACCTCCACATTAGTTACGCGATCTACCCATCTAATATTTAGCATTCTTGTGTAGTACAACATTTCGAAAGCTTCCATTCTCTTCTTGTCTGGACCCTTTACCATCCACGTGTCACTTATGTACAAGTGTACACTTCTGAGAAATGAGTCCAGAAAAGACTTCCAAACACTTAAAATTTATACTCCATATTAACAAATTCCTCTTCTTCAGAAACGCTTTTCTTGTCATTTATATCCTCTCTGCCTCGGCCTCGTAGGTCATTCTGCTGCCGAGACAGCAGAACCCACGCAATACTTTTAGTGCCTCATTTTCTAATCTGATTCCCTCGGCATCGCTTGATCTATTTCGACTACATTCCATTACGCTTGTTTTGCTTTTGTTGGTGTTCATTGTGTAGCCCCTTTTCAAGACACTGCCCATTCCATTCAACAGTTCTTCTAAATCGTTTGCTACCCAAGGCACAATTACATCATCCGCAAGACACAAGACTTTAACTAATTCTCCCTGAACTGCGTCTCCCTTACCATATTTCTCCTATGTTTCCTTCACTGCTTGCTCAGCGTGCAGACGGAATAACATGGAATTTTTCTACAACTCTGTCTCTCTCCCATCTCATCTGCTATTTCCTTTTCATGCCCTTCGACTCTTATGGCTGCAGACAGGCGTACGAACAAGCCGTACATCTACATCATTCTCCTCAAGCCACCTAATGGTGTGTGGCGGAGGGTACTTTTTGTACCACTAACTGAGCCCTCCAACCCTGTTCCACTCGCAAATTGCGGGTGGGAAGAATGATTGTCGGTAAGCCTCTGTATTGCCTCTAATTTCTCGAATTTTCTCCCGATGGTCATTAAGCGAGACATATGTAGGGGGAATAATACGTTGTTCGACTCTTCCTGGAAAGTGCTCTCTCGAAATTTCGGTATTAAATCTCTCTCTCTCTCTCTCTCTCTCTCTCTCTCTCTCTCTCTTGCAACGTCTGCCAATTGAGTTTATTGAGGATTACGCAAAGCTCTGGTGCCGACTAAATGATCCCGTGGCGAAACGTGCCTCTCTTCGTTGGACCTGCTCTATTTCTTCTAACAATCCTATCTGGTAGATATCCGAGATAGATGAACGGTACTCAATAATGGGTCGAACAAGTTCCTTATAAGCCACCCCCTTCCTGGATGAATTACATTTCCTTAAGATTATTCCTATGAATCTGAGTGTGGCATCTGCTTTTCCCACTATTTGTTTTTTATGGTCATTCCACCGAAGGTTGCTTCGGGTAGTTACTCCTAGATTTTTCACGGCAGATAATGTTTTCAGCGGTTTGTCACCAATAGTGTAGCTATACAGTAGTGGATTTCTTTTCCTGTGTAAGCGCAATATGTTATTATCTTTTTACGTTCAGGGTCAACTGCCACAGCCTGCACCATTCATCAGTTCTCTGGGGGGGAGGGGGGTCATTCTCCAAATCATTACTACCTTCTGGTTGTAGACAACCGCATGAATTGCGAACAGCCTAAGACAACATTCGACGCTCTCTACTAGATGATTTATATTTATTGTAAACAATAACAGTCCTATCAAATTTGCATGGAGTACACCGGAAATTACCTTTACATCTGTCGATTTTGTTCCGTTAGATACTCTTTCGCTCCCTGTACTTTATCCCTCCTACTTTCAGAAGTTCAAAAAAAATTTCAAATGTATGTGAAATCTTGGGGGACTGAACCGCTAAGGTCATCAGTCCCTTAGCCAACACACTACTTAACCTAAATTATCCTAAGGAGAAACACACTCGCACCCATGCCCAAGGGAGGACTCGAACCTCCGCCGGGACCAGCCGCACAGTCCATGACTGCAGCGCCTTACATCGGAAGTTCAGACACCTTTTAGACGTAGTAGGAATTAAATTTAAGTTCACGGAGTGAAAGTCGGTAGCGCTGCGGTGCAGTGTGCGTGTTATCTCGTGGAGTGCAAACACCGGCTGTGGCTGCGGCTAATCGGCGGTTTGTACAGCGCCGCCTCACCCAGCCTTGTGCTTCCAGTGCCGGAGGAGAAGGAGACGCTGCTGTCGAGGCAGCTGTCGCGGCCGCCGGCGCTGCTGTCCGCGGGTTCGACTCCCCGCTCCACGCCCAGGACCACGCCCACCAGGAGCCAGTCGCCGACCGTCTCACGTGAGTACCGCGGCGCGCTCTGACGTAGTGTCCGCTGCGAGCGAGTAAGTAAAGGTCCGGCACACAGCGCCGATTTAGCAGTAACATACTGAGGCCATGCTCAAGCCAGACTGCTGCTGTTGCTATACTGATGTAATTCATGTAGACGTATCTTTATTTTGCGGTTGCATCACAGGAAATGTAAACGAGAAAATAGTAAAAAATCAAAATTTCGGAAATTATTGGCAGTAACGCAGTATAGTGTTCACGGCGGTGCATACTGAAGTGTGAGATCTATTTTAATGATGAAAGAAAAATGTTATAGAAGACGTCAAATCAGCAGGAGAACATGATTCAAAGAGCAGAGAGATGATACTGGAGAACATACGATGAAAAAGACTAGAATTCTATGGACACATAATAAATGACAGTGGGCTAACACTAGACTGAAAGCTACCACAAAATGTTTTGAAGAAATAAAAAAAGAATATGGACAAAATTTCTTTCGGTCGAAAGAGAATGTGCAATATATAGGTGTTCCGAGCTAAGATCGACATCCTCAAAGGGTTTGCAGAAAAAACGAATTCCAGAAGTCATGAACATGGTCGAAATATAAGAGAAAAACATCAGTGGAAGAATGAAGAAATTCTGGAAGTGTGATAGGACACAAGTCGCGCTACAACCTGGATTTTGACCAACCGGAAAAAAAATCCAGGAAAGGTCTGTTGACCGCTCTCCAGAATAACTTGAATCTCTGAGGAAGAAGAAAAAATGTATCTTTAGAAGAGTTACCTTTTCATCGCCATGTGGCGCTACAGTTAGTACCGTTATTTTATGCAGCTACAATTACACTAATAATTAATGAAAAAGGCGATTTGTCTGTTCCTAGGACTTTTATTATTCAGAGCGTACTTTTTCCCAGTTGCAGTCCACCAGCCAGAAATTTTTTTCTAAGGAACGGCGATCATAATCGACCCTGTGTCCATAAGAGCCCTAAGCAGTTAAGTACAAAGTACCATTTAAAAAATCCCAACTCTGTTCATTTTTATGGAAACCTCGTCGTGCTTTTCCACTCAAAGGATTTGCAATTTTTGCTATATTCGATTAACCGGGTGAGTGATCACTGAATTATGATGGTATCGAAATTGTGACCATGTGACGAGGTGATTTTTGTGACAGTACATCAGACGTCTTAAAGAGTCAGTCCGTCTGCTGATGGTGACTAATCGGCTGAAATGGAGAATAGAAAGTGCTTAATAAGTAATTGGCAAAAACGTGATTCTTTGGCAGTTGAAATACATCTGTCGAAGATTCCTTGTAGATAGTGTGCATCTTAAGTAATTGCACATTTTTTCCTAATGGAGATAACAACTTAGAAGATGACACAGCCCTTACGCGTCACGTGCGTCTTATGCAGGAACGATTTGATGAAGACTACTACATCGATCGACCTCGTCTTCCTAGACGCCCAATGCTTCCAGGTTTCGACGGCACCGAACACCGGTTGAACTTGACGATATGGGGCATGTACTCATGAAAACCTCCGCCAGCTCCACTGTCGCTACTGGAAGGCGGCCTGCAGCTGCCGCCGTGAGTTACAAAGTAACTTCTGAGGGTGGACAATGCAGTGCGCGCTACAGCACAATTTCAGGTCGAACATGAGAGGTGTCTATGACTACGCTATCCAGAGGAATTGCTGGCAGATAACCACGCATTGAAAAAGGACATAAAATAGTATTCCACGACTTCTCTATGATTATCAAGGCTAACGATTTCTGGGACAGCGAAATACGTGATAACACACATAAAGCTGGCGGTAAGAAGCTGACAAGGCGACCACGGCTATTCCTTGTCACCGATTGCCTCTAAATGTATGGTATATGCAGGGCTTGCACGATTGTAAAATGTAAAATGGTGCAAGATGTTCCAAGTTCTCAGAAAAATAGGGGTAATCTATAAAGAGAGACGGGTAATATACAATATGTACTAGAGCGAAGCGGGAGCAATAAGAGTGGACAAAAAAGTACGAAGTGCTCGGATTAAAAAAGGTGTAAGGCGGGGATGTAGTCTTTCGCTCCTACTGTTCAATCTCTACATCGAAGAAGCAGTAATGAAAATAAAAGAAAGGTTGAGGAATTAAAATTCAAGGTGAAAGGTAGCAATGATACGATTTGCTGATGATATTGCTATCCTGACTGAAAGTCAAGAAGAATGACAGGATTTTCTGAATGAATTGAACAGTCTAATGAGTACAGAATACGGATTGAGAGTAAATCGAAGAAAGACGAAAGTAATGAGAAGTAGCAGAAATGAGAACACCGAGAAACTTAACATCGTGATTGATGGTCACGAAGTAGGTAAAGTTAAGGAATTCTACAATCCAGGCAGCTAGGTAACCACTGATGGATGGAGAAAGGAGGACATGAGAGGCAGACTAGCACTGGCGAGAAGAGCATTCCTGGCCAAGAGAAGTCTGCTGGTATGAAACATGTACTTTAATTTGAGGAAAAAGTTTCTGTGTATGTAAACTCGACAGCAAAATAAGTGGGGCACGCCTGAATTCCAACGTGTAGGCTGCACCTGAATGTATGCAACCAACACAGCATATCTGTGTTGCACATCGTCGCAACCCTCCACAGTACAGTCGTTGTATTATACACAATGGGTACCGCTAGAGACTACTAGAGAACACCGGTCTTTATGGCAGTCCGTCCAGATGTAAAGTAACACCACGATAGTACAGAAGAGATCAGATAGTCCTTAACGATTGTAAACTAAACTTAATTACAATAAGTGACATTTCAAACGTTATGGGACAACTAATTTTCTCACATAAATCGTTCAGTAATCCCTAGGCAAAATTAAATATTTGAGACAGTATATGGATTTGTAAAGTTGTATGGGAATTGGAAACAAGTTCTTTGCTGTCTAAAAGGTTTACCCAACACATGCTGAACGTCATTCAACGTTCAATGGGGAGTGGTTCTGCATCAACTTTATGTAATACTAAGCAGTTAAAAGAAAACGTGATTAACGGCAGCAACCACTCTACGGAAATCCCAACATTAACAGTGAATCACAAGTAATATCATTGTTCACATTACTCATCAACAGTTACTTGTACACAAAGTTGTTACTTTAAATGACATGACTAACGTCTTTGTTCTGGATCCAGATACAAACCCAGAACGTAAACCCATTGTTAACCAAGCAAAGCTTTGTGCCTTATCGAGACTCTTTATCACTAGGCAGAAAAGGACGTCAAATACTGACGTTTGTACCAGTATCAGTTATAAGTTCTCAACTTAAACGTAAATGACGATAATGTTTGGTCTCTAGTAGTCTCTTGACGTACCCATTGTGTATAGTCAAACGACTGTACCCCACAGGGTTTTGGTGTTTAGAGGACCTGCAACAAGAGCTACGTTATGTTGGTTTTTGCTGTCAAGTGTACGTTTGCAGCACAACATTGTATGGTAGAGGAACATGGACTGTAATTGCTGTATGGGGATTAAGAAGACAGATACCATAGCTTGCAGACTACTTCTATCAAATAAAAACAAATAGACCTTGACCCACAATCGAACCTTCGACCTCCTGCAGGGTAATCCAAAACGCCGTCCACTGCACCAACTAGACAGTACTGCTCCCTCTCTCTCTCCCTCTCTCTCTCTTTCTCTCTCTCTCTCTCTCTCACTCTCTCTCTCTCCCCCACCCCTGACATGTATAGTTACCATTCCTGCTGCCAGATTGCCAATCTTTAACGTACATTTACTGCCCGAAATATGCGCAGGACGAAATTTTGTGAGAGACATTTTTGTATTGCCAGTATATGATGAATCGCATTGCGAAGTCCGAGTTTCCGATTTTTTTTTCAGCGTTCAATAGGCATTCATTCTTTGGAATTACAAAAAAAAAATGTAATTTACTGACCTTCAAAATAAATTGTTATAAAGTCAGTATGAGAAAACTGTGGTTAATTGTACACTACTGGCCACTAAAATTGCTACACCACGAAGATGACGTGCTACAGAGGCGAAATTTGACCGATAGGAAGAAGATGCTGTGATATGCAAATGACTAGCTTTTCAGAGCATTCACACAAGTTTGGCGCCGGTGGCGACACCTACAACGTGCTGACATCAGGAAAGTTTCCAACCGATTTCTCATACACAAACAGCAGTTGACCGGCGTTGCCTGGTGAAACGTTGTTGTGATGCCTCGTGTAAGGAGGACAAATGCGTACCATCACGTTTCCAACTTTGATAAAGGTCGGATTGTAGCCTATCGCGATTGCGGTTTATCGTATCGCGACAATGCTGCTCGCGTAGGTTGAGATCCAATCACCGTTAGCAGAATATGGAAGGTAATACGGAACGCCGTGCTGGAGCCCAACGGCCTCGTATCACTAGCAGTCGAGATGACAGGCATCTTATCCGCATGGCTGTAACGGATCGTACAGCCACCTCTCGATCCTGAGTCAACAGATGGGGGCGTTTGCAAGACAACAACCATCTGCACGAACAGTTCGACGACGTTTGCAGCAGCATGGACTATCAGCTCGGAGACCACGGCTGCGGTTACCCTTTACGCTACATCACAGACACGAGCGCCTGCGATGGTGTACTCAACGACGAACCTGGGTGCACCAATGGTAAAACGTCATTTTGTCGGACGAATCCAGGTTCTGTTTACAACATCATGATGGACGCGTCCGTGTTTGGCGACATCGCGGTGGACGCACATTGGAAGCGTGTATTCGTCATCGCCATACTGGCGTATCACCCGGCGTGATGGTATGGGGTGCCATTGGATACACGTCTCGGTCACCTCTTGTTCGCATTGACGGCACTTTGAACAGTGGACGTTACGTTTCAGACGTGTTACGACCCGTGGTTCTACCCTTCATTCGATCACTGCGAAACCCTACATTTCAGCAGGATAATGCACGACCACATGTTGCAGGTCCTGTACGGGCCTTTCTGGATACAGAAAATGTTCGACTGCTGCCCTAGCCAGCACATTCTCCAGATCTCTCACCAAGTGAAATGGTCAATGGTGGCCGAGCAACTGGCTCGTCACAATATGCCAGTCAGTACTCTTTATGAACTGTGGTATCGTGTGGAAGCTGCATGGGCAGCTGTACCTGTACACGCCACCGAAGCTTTGTTTGACTCAATGCCCAGGCGTATGAAGGCCGTTATTACAGCCAGAGGTGGTTGTTCCGGGTACTGATTTCTCAGGATCTATGGACGCAAATTGAGTGAAAATGTAATGGGATGTCACTTCTAGTATAACATATTTGTCCAATGAATACCTGTTTATCGTCTGCGTTTCTTCTTGGTGTAACAATTTTAATGGCCAGTAGTGTACTATCTAGGCAGCAAGATGACCAGTGAGGGCGGAGGAACAACATCAGAGGCAGACTAGCACTGGCGAGTAGAGCATTCCTGACCTATAGAAGTCTACTGGTATCAAACATAGGCCTTAATTTGAGGAAGAAATTTCTGAGAATGTACGTTTGGAGCATAGCATTGTATGGTAGAGAAACATGGACTGTAATCGCTGTATGGCGATTAAGACGCCAGATACCATACATTGCAAATAAAAAAAAAATAGGCCTGGACCCACAATCGAACCTTCGACCTCCTGCATGCTAATCCAAAACGCCATACACTGCACAAACTGGACAGTACTGCTGTCGCTCTCTCTCTCTCTCTCTCTCTCTCTCTCTCTCTCTCCTGACAGATATTGACCGTTCATGTTGTCAGATTGCCACTATGTAACGTGCATTTACTACCCGAAATATGGGGAGGACGAAATTTTGTGAGAGACATTTTTGTATTGCCAGTATGTGAGGGATCGCGTTGCGAAGTCCGAGTCTGCGAATTTTTCTTCATCCTGTGTATCTTTATGGGCCCGTGCGTTAAATAGGCACTCATTCTTGGAAATTACCAAAAAACTGTAATTTGCTGCCTTTCAAAAGTCAATTGTAATAAATTCAGTATGGGAACTAGTGTGGTTAATTGTGGTGACGCGACTGCGGCCCGTTGCCCCCGCAGGCAGCGCGCGCGACGCCACGACGCCGGAGCGGCGGCCGACGACGCCGTCGGGACGGCGGGCGCGCGCCGCGGCGCCGCCGCGCTTCTACGCCGTGCCGCACAACCGCGTGGCCGAGGAGGGCGAGACGGTGCGGCTGCAGTGCGCGTGCGCCGGCCACCCGCAGCCCTGGACCACGTGGCACAAGGACGGCCGCGAGCTGGCCCACTCGGCGCGCGTGCGCGTCTCCGAGCGCGACGACCTGCGCCTGCTGGAGATCCGCGAGGTGACGCGCGAGGACGCCGGCCTCTACCGCGTCACGCTGGAGAACGCGCTCGGCCGCGTCCAGGCCTCGGCGCGCATCGACGTCATCGGTGAGTACCTGCTGCTCTCTCTCTCCACCGCAGTATCTCTCCCCACCGTATCGCGGCGCTGCCCACGCGGCGATCCCGAAGGGCTGTGCAACTCAGTGCTGGGGAAGGCTTTCTCGCACACCGACTAGTTGCCCCCTCAAAGATCACACTGATTCCTTTAGTACGCTGCACAGGCGTAGAACTGTTATCAGCCGGTCACGCGATTCCCACCGGTGAGATAAATCACGGCAGTGAAGTGCGGGACGCCTGACTGCAGATGCGTTTTTGCGGAAGGCGCTCTCGCGCACACACATACGAGGCGACGCGCGTCTGTATCTTGCGCCAGTTGCGAGTATGGTGTCGGCCGGCTCCTACAGTGAAGGCGAAAACTACTCACGGAACGTATTTCTTTGGTAAGCACACTAATTTGCTCAATACTTTCGAATATTACAAAGGTACTGCAATCCACCTGTGCAACTACTAGAAAATGCGTCTTGATATCCCTATATGCTTTTCGCTTTGTAGATACAAAGTTATTTTGCTAAGCACACTAATTTGCTCAATACTTTCGATTATTGCCAAAGCTACTGAAATCCACCTGTGCAACTACCAGATAATACGTCTTTATGTCCCTATATACTTTCCGCTTTATAGATACAAGGTTATTTTGCTAAGCACACTAATTTGCTCAATACTTTCGATTATTACCAAAGGTACTGAAATCCACCTGTGCAACTACTAGAAAATGCGTCTTTATATCCCTATATGCTTGTCGCTTTATAGATACAAAGTTATTTTGGTAAGCACACTAATTTGCTTAATACTTCCGATTATTACCAAAAGTACTGAAACCGACCTGTGAAACTACTAGGAAATGCTCCTTTATTTACCTATATGCTTTTCGCTTTATAGATACAAAGTTATTTCGCTACGCACACTACTGTGCTCAGTACTTTCGATTATTACCAAACGTACTGAAATCCACCTGTGCAACTACTACAAAATGCGTGTTTATAACCCTATATGCTTTTCGTTTTATAGATGCAAAATATCTTCAATTGTCTGCAGTGATACGTATTTAATATGTTATTTTGCTTTCAAATCTAAAAACAGTTCGTTACACAAGGTGTTTAAGTGTGGCTTTTACTTGCAGTATTTCGTGTCTAATTTTCGTTCGCATCAGGAAGTGTCGTCTACTTCCACATTTTTGAGCTTTTTAATGGTTTCTGTCTAATCTCGTGTTGTTCCGCAGCACTTTTCATTTTCTGACGTGAAATGCCACACAATATAGCATTATAGATAATACATCGTAAGTGAAAATCCCTCGTGAGTATCTTTTTTAACGAAGTGTACTGCGAGAGAAAACAAAACTGTAAATATGTACGACCGAATATCACTGAAGATGTTTCATCTCAACAATACGAACTCTTTATATGTAAAAGGCGATGTCCCGAATGACTGACTCGTTCACTGACTTGTCATCGCCCGGCCCAAACCACTAACGACAGAAATTTGAATAGGATGTTGTACTTATGCTGTAGGCGTCATTTAACATGGTTTTTTTCAAAATTCGACCACTAAGGGGATGAAAGGCTTTTTGAAACTCCGTCGCTATAAAAGCAATTTTCAAACTACACCTACGAATATTGGTGTTTGGATTCTCGGTGAGAAATAGGGAAATACGGGTTTTTACAAAATTTAACCCCTGTCAGGGTGAAATACTGGGTGAATTTTTTTCTAAACTGAACTACAGAGTGTTTTTAAAGCTACGTCAATGAAAATTGGTATTTGACTTCCTAGTGACAAGTAAAGAAGAAATAAATGTTTCAGTGTTTTTGTAAATTCAGCCCCTAAGGGGGTGAATAGGGGACGAAAAATTTTTATGAATATTTCCTTATAAAAGCATTTTTGAAGCTAAATCTACGAAAATTTGTGTTCAGTTTCTTTGTTGAAAATAAAAAATACGTGTTTCACTTTTTTTGGAAATTCAGCCCAAAGGAGGTCAAACAGGGAGTGAAAATTGAAAAGAAATTAGTCCGTTATATTAAGAACAATTTTAAAGCTACATCTGTAAAAATTGGTGTTTCGATTATCGGTTACATATAAAGAAATGTGTGTTTGGGAATGAAAGTTTCTATGGAAATATCACCACGAGAACGCAAAAAGCACGATTAACAAAAACCTTAGACTCCAGCTTCCAGAATCGCTTTTTGGTCAGATGTACGTAGGGAAAAGACATTGCTTCTACGGCTTTAATTAGCACGAAACGTTTAGAAGGTCTTGCATTTTGTGAACACCATAGAAATTCGAGTAAAGAAAAAAAATTCTTTGCAGACCATACACTCTATGCGAGTGAAGCAGCGAGCGCTAAACTAGTGATGATACGCGTATAAATACGCGTTTCCTGGTAGTTGGGCAGGCGGATTTTAAATGCCTTCTATTATAAGTGGCAGTCAAATGAAAACGAAATAGATGGAAAAAGTGAGTAAACGTTTATTATTGCAAATGTAATAGTCATAATTGTTAATATATTTATCACACTGTGAGACAAGGGGGTACATGCCTTCTTGCAAAAATGTTTGCAGTTGCCTGCAGAACACAGATTGCACTTCTTCCTCCTAAGCAAGTCGACCACCACGAATGACTTTCTTCAGGGTTTCAAAGATATGTTAATGACACAAGGAGGGATCGTGACTGTACGGAGGATACGTAAGAGCTCCCCAGCGAAACCTCTACATCGTACAATCGAAACAGCTCGCCCGCACAAACATTTTTTTCATGAAGGCAGTGACCATCTTGCCTCGCAGTGGTATAAAATCTATTAACAGTTATGGCGTTTACTTTTGGAATAACAAACACTTTACATACATTTTTCCACGTGTTTCGTTTCCATTTGGTTTCCCCTTAAAAGTGTATAGTAACTATGGACACTATAGCCAAACAAGTAAACAATTTAGTCTCGATTAGTTTGTGGCAGAACCACAGGAAGGCAAGAAGACGTCTGCGGCAAACACTTATGTATTGTTACAGAGACTATTAAATTCGATGAAATTTATCACAACATGAGAATGTTATTCAGGGTAGAAAAGAAAGCTAGACTAATACGCTATAAGATGTGTGTGAATGCGTATGGGACTTAACTGCTAAGGTCATCAGTCCCTAAGCTTACACACTACTTAATCTAAATTATCCTAACGACAAACGCACACACCCATGCCCGAGGGAGGACTCGAACCTCCGCCGGGACCAGCCGCATAGGCTACGCTATAAGAAATAGTTTCTTAGTAACACGCAGAGGTTCTTTTTTCTCATGACGGGAGAGAGCGCAGTGTCATATTAGTTACTGACTTCAAACCATGCGCTGGAGGAAGACCTGAATCCGAGTAACTCGCTCTCGTAGGCGGTGGGTTACTGATCGGGCAAGGCGAACACTCCACACGAACAGGTACAAAGCCCTGTCCACTCTCCCGAAGATACCTGCTTGTTTTGCAGCATGGTGGGACACCTCCTGCGAAGCTTGGAAAAAGTTAAGGAAAGTATTTGCAATTGAAACGTTGCGCTGGTTGGTAAGGCGTACTTGGGTAGCGTAAATTGTGGCGTTCTGCACGGGTGATGATGTGCACAATGACCACTTTTAGACTAGAGTGTTGTTTGTGTTCATGTTGTCACGCACGGTCGGGGAATATGAGGATCGGGGAGGATTGTACACGCTTGCACACATGTCTCGTTAACAGTTCCATGTGAGCCACCGGACACAAAATCCCAGTCCAATAAATCACCTTATTCGGTAAATCGTTACACTTCACGTATTTCGACTGGATGTCACTTCGTAGATTTGTGTTCATAATCACTGATAAATGGCGCTGGCAGCTCACCACCGGGCCACTTCGCGCTGAGTGCGTCTCGTTCTTGATGTCCCGGTCTCAGACTCGAACAAGACACCTCCGCCGTATCGCCGTAAGTGCTGACTGACATCACCAGTCTCATATTATCGCACCAGCTGGTGCAGTGAGGCTATGCTGGAGACATACTGGCTCAGATCTCTCTGCGACTATTCAGATTTCTCTAACTCCCCTAGGCCGAATACTTGGATGGTTCGTGCAACACGTCCACGACTAATTTCCTGTGCCACCTCTTCCCAGCCCGCCAGTAATGGTCCTCATTGTCGATCAGTCATGAAATTCAACATTTCCTTTTCTTCTTCGCTTGCTAGCCACATTTCAACTGTCTTCCACCATCGTCGTCGAGCTTTCAACTTCCAGATTCCAGATCTATGAGCTCACTGCAGTTAACTACATCGAACACAAAGACACCCTTTTGAATTTGTGATAAACCTTTTGCATTTCCTTTATGTTTTCGTCTTCTTTAAAGGCAAAGAGAGAAGATGAAGCGGTAGCCCATCATAGAGCCTATGCCTACCGTCATGTATTTTTTGACTTTCAGTTGTTAAAAAACACAGGATTTTTTCTGGTACCAGTAGGAGGAAGGAAGGATTCGCGCTCAGCTAGTGAACGAGTGAGAAGCACGCCATTTTTAGCGAGGTCGCTATGAATAAGTGAGGAGTATGTATTTCATATGTGCTCCGTTTAGAAAAATACAGTATTGTTTTATTAACAGAAACGTCGTGTGAGTTGTTATTTCAAATAGTACAATAATTACAAGAACTGAAGCCCACCTGTGTACTTTGGAAAATTACGAAGATACGATAAGCTTAATGGGAACACGGTCAAGACTTCAAAGGTGAACACGGCGACCAAACGTAGCATTATAAAGAATGGTAAGCACAAATCTACAGCGGAGAAAGAAACTACTTCGCCCTGCAAAATAATATGAGCTTATTTCCAGGCATAGCTCAGCTTATTGTGCTTGTCATTCATACTGAAAAATTAATCTCATTAATTCAATACATTTTAAAAAGCCACGCATTTCAACATTTTATTATCATCTATTCCATTATTTTATTATACAGGGTGATTCAAAAAGAATACCACAACTTTAGGAATTTAAAACTCTCCAACGACAAAAGGCAGAGCTAAGCACTATCTGTCGGTGAATTAAGGGAGCTATAAAGTTACATTTAGTTGTACATTTGTTCGCTTGAGGCGCTGTTGACTAGGCGTTAGCGTCAGTTGATGCTAAGATGGCGACCGCTCAACAGAAAGCTTTTTGTGTTATTGAGTACAGCAGAAGTGAATCGACGACAGTTGTTCAGCGTGCATTTCGAACGAAGTATGGTGTTAAACCTCCTGATAGGTGGTGTATTAAACGTTGGTATAAACAGTTTGCAGAGAATGGGTGTTTGTGCAAAGGGAAAAGTTCTGGACGGCCGAGAACGAGTGATGAAAATGTAGCACGCATTCAGGAAGCATTTGTTCGCAGCCCAGGAAAATCGACTCGCAGAGCTATCAGAGAGAGCTGCAAATTCCACAATCAACTGTATGGAGAGTCCTACGAAAATGTCAACTACCCGAGGCGATGGATCGGCCGCCAGGCAGCCCGTGACAGAGCACTTCATCACTGGCCTCCAAGAAGCCCTGATCTTACCCCCTGCGATTTTTTCTTATGGGGGTATGTTAAGGATATGGTGTTTCGGCCACCTCTCCCAGCCACCATTGATGATTTGAAACGAGAAATAACAGCAGCTATCCAAACTGTTACGCCTGTTATGCTACAGAGAGTGTGGAACGAGTTGGAGTATCGGGTTGATATTGCTCGAGTGTCTGGAGGGGGCCATATTGAACATCTCTGAACTTGTTTTTGAGTGAAAAAAACCTTTTTAAATACTCTTTGTAATGATGTATAACAGAAGGTTATATTATGTTTCTTTCATTAAATACACATTTTTAAAGTTGTGGTATTCTTTTTGAATCACACTGTATTATAAATTGCAAAAGTCTCGTGAAATGCCCTGATGAGCCAAAATGTTTCCACTGCCCGTTTAATATCGCGTTATTCCACATTTGAAACGCCATGCAGTAGCAGTTCCGCGTGGTATTGGTTCCACAAGCCCTTGGTAGGTTCCCTGAGGTGGGTGGCGCCAGATATACAGGCACAGTTCAGGCAATTCCCGTAAACTGCGGGCCGATCACGCGTGGCCGCGGAATTGGTCCCCGATGGCGTCCCAGATATTTTCCATCGGATTCATTTCAGTCGAATTTGGTGGCCTGTACAACAACGAAAGTTCACTGTCTTGTCCCTCAAACCAGTGTGGACTTGTCACACGAACATTCGTCCAGCTGGTGGATGTCGTCGCCGTCGGAGAAGACATCAAGCATGAAGGGGTGCAGGAGTTCCGCAACAACATTCACGTGCTCCGCAGCCTTCATGGCGCCGTCTATTACTACCGCAGGTCCCATGGGAGCACAGTCGTAATACGGTGCTGCCCCCACTGCCCTGCGGTGCATGTTTGAACAGCTGTTCCCCTGGATGACGACCTATCCAGACACGATCATCGACGATGCAAAAAGCACCGTAATTGATCCGACCAGGAGGTAGATTTCCATTGATCCATCATCCAGTCCAGATCATCCCGTGTTCAGTACAATCATAAATCACGATGTCGAGGGGGGGGGGGGGGGGGGAGGATTCGAAGTTACACAATGGGCGCTGAACGGTGGGTTCCGAAACACTTGCGCTCGTAATGTTCGATTACAGTAGTGGCAGTGTGCTGTTCGACACAGCCACGTTGGTTAAATATCTAGGAGTAACGTTGCAAAGCAGTTTGAAATGGAGTGAGCGTGTAGAATTTTTTAGCAGAGAAGGCGAACTACTGACTTCTGTTCATTGGGAGAATTTTAGGAAAGTGTGGTTCATTTGCAAAGGCGGCCGCATTAGGACACCTGTGCTACCCATTGTTGAGTATTGTTCGAGTGTTTGGGATCCGTACCAGGTCGGATTAAAGACAGACATCGAAGCAAGACTGGTTGCTAGATTTATTACCAGTATGTACGATCAACATGCAAGTATTAGGGATGTTTCGGGAACTAAAATTGGAATCACTGGAGGGAAAGCGATGTTCTTTTCGAGGAGCACTATTGAGAAAGTACCACGAAGATAACATTAGACACATTAGGGCTCGTACAGAGGCGTACAGGCAGTCGTTTTTCCCTTGCTGCATTTGCAAGTGGAACAGAAAAGGAAATGAGTAGTAGTGGTTCAGGTTACCATCCACCACACAGCATTCGGTGGCTTGCCGATTATACGAGTACATGTATGTAGATGCAAAAGCATTGTACCATTTCGTGGGGTTAAAATGGCTCTTAGCACTATGGGACTTAACTTCTGAGGTCATCAGTCCCCTAGAACTTAGAACTACTTAAACCTAACTAACCTAAGGACAACACAGACATCCATGCCCACGGCAGGATTCGAACCTGCGACCGTAGCGTTCGCGCGGTACCAGACTGCAGCGCCTAGAACCTCTCGGCCAAAGCGGCCGGCTTAACGCGTCGATACTCGAGAAGAGCACCAGCAGTATTGTTGTTGTTTTGATAAAACAGCCTTACGAGTAAAGCCCCCGTCGCCTTGTCCAGAACCATGTTGACTATCCGCAGATGAAATGCACATTGATGCCCGTGTTTCAAACCTACGTCACCTTGTGGTACTGGCGCTTAACAGCAATTCATGACACACTAACACTACATACAAATCAAATCTTGCAGCGCACACTCGGAACATCATTCCTACAAAGTTGTGCACTTATACCGTAAATAGTTTTACATCTACACTAGATCAAGTAGTGAAGGTTTAATTGAAATGAAATGTCTTGTGGCCAAGGCCTCCCGTCGGCTAGACCGGGCACCTGGTGCAAGTCTTGTTAGATTGACGCCACTTCGGCGACTTGCGCGTCGATGGGAATGAGATGATGATGATGAAGACAACACAACACCCAATCCTGAGCGGAGAAAATCCCCGACCAAGCCGGGAATCGAACCCGGGCACTTTTGCATGGCATTTTGTCGCGCTGACCACTGAGTTATCGAATCGGGCGAAAGTTTAATTATAACCGCCCTGTAGTTTTAAAACGGGTTTTGAACTGCCTTTTATCGGAGTAAGCGAGCAAACGGTGGTTTCTACCGATGGATCTAAGCAAAGGAACAGTGTCGACTATTTTGATATCGTCCCTCACTGTATAATTAAAGCCCGCCTATGAAGCCAATTATCAGTGTACTATGGAGAGGTGCGGGCAGTCGAAATGGCACTGGAACAGATGAGATTTCCTGTCGGAGGGAAGTTTCTTGTCTGCTCGGACTCCCTTATTGCCGTATTGACTATTCAGCAAACTTTCCCAGCTTATAGGATAGTTCAGATGGTGCAGGTAACCATCCACCGCTTGGAAAGGTAGGAGAAAGATGTACCCTTCTGTTAGGCCCCTGAATACATGGGAATCGAGGGGAATAAGTAATCTGTTAGAGCAGCGAAAGCAGCTTGCCAGGTAAATACCACAGTGAACCTTAACGTCCACTACAGGCTGTCGTGTCGCGGGCAACAGAGAGTTACGGCTCAGTGGGAAAGGCAGTGGCTAGAAGCTGCCAACTCACTGCTTTCGTATCGGGCACTATCTATTGACACATGCGTATCCTTTGCGGCTTGAACACGCACCGGAATGTAGGCTTTGCAGCGTCACACTCATGGTGCACTATGTTTTAACGTCACGCTGATATGAGGGAAACCATTACTCCGTCGAGGTCATCATCCTCAGGTGATGATGAAACAATGACAAGAAAATTGTTGACAGTTTGCTTGGCGTCAGCACGTCTGCCCAGTTTAAATGGACCAAGGTCTTAATGTGTCTTTGCGTGGCTGGCTCGTCCTATTAGTTCCACGATCGAGCAGCCATCTTTATGCCATGCACTATTTTATTAGTACTAACAAAGTACTATGCATAGATATACTGGAGACGATACAGGGTTACAACTATTGAACTATATGAAATAAAATCGTGATAACTTCTGAACGGTTTGCGTTGGGATGTTCAGATTGCACTGCTGGCCGCCGGGCATGATGCGCATTAATACGCGCGTCGTTGTTGGGTTTAGCGACGTAGCCCACTCTCATGTGGATGGGTTCGTCAATAAGCGATAATGGGGTATTTCGGGGACTGAGAACCCGCATTTCACGATAGAGAAGTCTCTTCACTCTCAACGGGTGACTGTGTGGTTTGCAATGTCCAGTCACGGAATATTCTTTGACGCCACGGTGACTACCGAATTGTATGTAAAGATTTTTGGAAGATGATTTCAAACCCCATTATACAGGGTGTTACAAAAAGGTACGGCCAAATTTCAGGAAACATTCCTCACACACAAAGAAAGAAAATATGTTATGTGGACATGTGTCCGGAAACGCTTATTTTCCATGTTACAGCTCATTTTATTACTTCTCTTCAAATCACATTAATCATGGAATGGAAACACACAGCAACAGAACGTACCAGCGTGACTTCAAACACTTTGTTACAGGAAATGTTCAAAATGTCCTCCGTTAGCGAGGATACATGCATCCACCCTCCGTCGCATGGAATCCCTGATGCGCTGGTGCAGCCCTGGAGAATGGCGCATTGTATCACAGCCGTCCACAATACGAGCACCAAGAGTCTCTACATTTGGTACCGGGGTCGCTTAGACAATAGATTTCAAATGCCCCCATGAATGAAAGTCAACCGGGTTGAGGTCAGGAGAGCGTGGAGGCCATGAAATTGGTCCGCCTCTACCAATCCATCGGTCACCGAATCTGTTGTTGAGAAGCGTACGAACACTTCGACCGAAATGTGCAGGAGCTCCATCGCGCATGAACCACATGTTGTGTCGTACTTGTAAAGGCACATGTTCTAGCAGCACAGGTAGAGTATCCCGTATGAAATCATGATAACGTGCTCCATTGAGCGTAGGTGGAAGAAACTAAAAGGAGCTCTACCGTGGAAATTAAGCGTTTCCGGACACATGTCCACATAACATCTTTTCTTTATTTGTGTGTGAGGAATGTTTCCTGAAAGTTTGGCCGTACCTCTTTGTAACACCCTGTATAAAGTCACCCTGATTTCGTCAAGATGTGTTTCATGCAAGACGGAGCTCGACCCCATCGAAGCAGAAGAGTGTCTGATGTCCTGGAGGAGCACTCCGGGGTCTGCATTGTGGCTCTGGTTTACCCAGAGGCCACTAGCATGGGCCTCGATTGGACGCCATATTCTCCGGATCTGAACACATGAGACTCCTTTCTGTGGGGCTGTATTAAAGACAAGGTGTACATCAATAGCCCCAAAACCATTGCTGAGCTGAAAACGGCCATTCGCGAGGTCATCTACAGCATCGATGTTCCGACACTGCAGCGGCTCATGCAGAATTTCGCTATTCGTGAGCGTCACATCATCGGCAATTGTGAAAGACATATCGAACATGTCATAACCTAAATCCGAACATCTGTATTGACGTTAAATGTGTTTCTTTCAGTGGTTCACTCTTCCGCGCGTCCTTACACATGTGCCTACAAAATTTCATTGACCTACGATCATTCGTTTTTCATGGGGGCCCTCTCAAGTGCCGAAAACTTTATTTTAACCACCCTGTATAGGGGAAATGGTGATCTTTTCGTACTCTGTCATATGCAGATTAAGGTGTGGACGCATCAGTAATCTTTGGAGGTTTTTTGGTCCATCTCTTTTTAAGGATTGAGGAGTGTGCTACACAGATATGCTCGAGATAGTCCTTCACACGGACAGAAAAAGGCTTATTTGCCTGGCGACCGGTAAATCTTCATTGTGCATGCGGGCGAGCAGATCTAAATATCCGGCAAAATGAATTTTGCCGTCTAAACTCTGTTCTCCTGTCAGTGAAATAACTTTTCCTTATAGGTCAAGAGCTTCATTACATCATGTGAATAAAAGTTTCGTGGAAGAGAATGAGCAACTGGATGATCAGTCACAGCTGTCAGGTTTTTATCGGCTCCTGACATTAGTAATCATCGTGCGTACCGAAAGCTAAGCTACTTTTATCTTAAGGTGTGTTTGTTGTCACAGTCAATTCAGGCTAATACCACAGCTCTACTGACGCCTTTACTGATTTGAGACACGCACCGCACGTCAAGAACCTTAAGGAACGAAAGTAAGGACATATTTTAACCATCATCACAAAATACTAGCCTAATCATTTTTGCCATGAGACGATTAATTATAGAAAAACTGGCCTGGGTAAATCTTGGCATTTAATGCAGAACGAGCAACAAGAAGCCGTCCAGTCATTTACGATTACGATTTACATGTAGACAATGTGTTGAACCGCGCAAGTAACATTTGGCACAGAACGGTCACCTCGTGCTCGGTTGAGATATTTTTCTCTCTCTGCCTGTTTCACATAAGTTAATCAGCCAGGTGCAACATGCAGCACCTTTTTTAAATTAATGCAAATAAACGCCGCGACATATTGCTACCCACGTTCTCAGTATCGGAGCTCCCAGTGAAGGTAGGGTTCCCTTGTACCAGGTACGATATTTATGTCCTGATATCGGCTGTCTAGACATACGAGGAGTGGGCGTTTGTCGACAACGAGTACCGGCAAACAACTGCACAGTGGTGTAGTTTAAGGTGCCATACACCTCACCATAAACCTTTTACTATGGTGGGCCTTCGTTCAGGAGGTATACCCCGACATGATAAAGGTCATGGGATAACGATATGCGTGTATGCGGACACCATAAAGGTATGAAAGAGTAGTGCATTGGCGTAGCCGTCGTTTCTACTGAGGCGATTAATCTGAAAAGGTTTCCGAAGTGATTATAGGCGGAGGACGAAAATTACACTACTGGCCATTAAAATTGTTACACCAAGAAGAAATGCAGATGATAAACGTGTATTCATTGGACAAATATATTATACTAGAACTGATATGGGTGCATAGATCCTGAGAAATCAGTACCCAGAACAACCACCTATGGCCGTAATAACGGCCTTGATACGCCTGGGCATTCAGTCAAACAGAGCTTGGATGGCGTGTACAGGTACAGCTGCCCATGCAACTTCAACACGATACCACAGTTCATCAAGAGTAGTGACTGGCGTATTGTGGCTAGCCAGTTGCTCGACCACCATTTGCCAGACGTTTTCAATTGGTGAGAGATCTGGAGAATGTGCTAGCTAGGGTAGCAGTCGAACATTTTCTGCATCCAGAAAGGCCCTTACAGGACCTGCAACATGCGGTAGTGCATTATCCTGCTGAAATGTAGAGATTCGCAGGGATCGAATGAATGTTAGAGCCACGGGTCGTAACACATCTGAAATGTAGCGTCCACTGTCCAAAGTGCCGTCCAGGCGAACGAGAGGTGATCGAGACGTGTAACCAATGGCACCCCATACCATCACGCCGGGTGATACGCCAGTATGGCGATGACGAATACACGCTTCCAATGTGCGTTCACCGCGATGTCGCCAAACACGGATGCGACCATCATGATGCTGTAAACAGAACCTGGATTCATCCGAAAAAATGACGTTTTGCCATTCGTGCACCCAGGTTCGTCGTTGAGTACACCATCGCAGGCGCTCCTGTGTGTGATGCAGCGTCAAGGGTAACCGTAGCCGTGGTCTCCGAGCTGATAGTCAGTGCTGCTGTAAACGTCGTCGAACTGTTCGTGCAGATGGTTGTTCTCTTGCAAACGTCCCATCTGTTGTCTCAAGAATCGAGACGTGGCTGCACGATCCGTTACAGCCGTGCGGATAAGATGCATGTCATCTCGACTGCTGGTGATACGAGGCCGTTGGGATCTAGCACGGCGTTCCGTATTAGCCTCCTGAACCCACCGATCTGCTAAGAGTCATTGGATCTCGACCAACGCGAGCAGCAGTGTCGCGATACGATAAATCGCAATCGCGATGGTCTACAATCCGACCTTCATCAAAGTCGGAAACGCGATGGTCGCATTTCTCTTCATTACACGAGGCATCACAACAACGTTCCACCAGGCAACACCGGTCAACTTCTGTTTGTGTATGAGAAATCGGTTGGAAACTTTCCTCATGTCAGCACGTTGTAGGTGTCGCCACCGGTGCCAGCCTTGTGCGAATGCTCTGAAAAGCTAATCATTTCATATCACAGCATCTTCTTCCTGTCGGTTAAATTTCGCGTCTGTAACACGTCATATTCGTCGTGTAGCAATTTTAATGGCCAGTAGTGTAACAGACTTTGAACGCAGAATGCTAGTTGTAGCTAGGTGCATGGGACATTCCATTTCGGAAATCGTTAGGGAATTCACTATTCCGAAGTCGACAGTGTCAAGAGAGTGCCGATAATACCAAATTTCAGGCATTACCTGCCAACACGCAGTGGCCGCCGGGCATCACTTAACGACCGAGAACAGCGACGTTTCTCCAGAGTTAACAGTGCTAACAGACAAGCAACACTGCGTGAAATACACGCAGAAATCAATGTGGGGTGTACGACGAACGTATCCGTTAGGTCAGTGCGCGAAATGTGGCGTTAGTGGGCTGTGGCTGCAGACGACCGACTCCATTCGCTAACAGCACGACATCGCCTGCAGTGCCTCTCCTGGCCTCGAGATCGTGTCCGGTGGATCCTAGAGGGGAGGGGAGTGTTGTGGGGGGGAGGGGGCTAGGGGGACTGTGCCCTGAGCAGGTGGGTCCCTATTTCAGCTCGTAGGAGCTAATGGTACGTTTCGAATGTGGCGCAGACCCCACAGAGTCATGGACCCAAGTTGTGGACAACGCACTGTGACAGCTGGTAACGGCTCCATAACGGTGTGGGCTGTGTTTATACAGGATGGATGGGGCTCTGAACCAATCTGTAAATGGTTATGTTCGGCTACTTGGAGCCCATTTGCAGTCATTCATGGACTGCATGTTTCCTAACAACGATGGAATTTTTATGGATGACAATGACTCATGTCACCAGACGACAATTGTTCCGGATTGGCGTGAAGAACATTTTGAACAACTCGAGCGACTGACTTGGCCACCCAGCGGACAGTTATGCGACATAATGGGGAGGTCAGTTCGTGCACGAAATCCTGCACAGGCAGCACTTCCGCAGCTGTGGACGGCTACAGAGGCGACATGGCCTAGTTTTTTTCGCACGCGACTTCCAAGGACATGTTGACTCGGGAATGGATGTGTGTGATGTCCTTAGGTTAGTTAGGTTTAAGTACTTCTAAGTTCTAGGGGACTGATGATCTCAGAAGTTAAGTCCCATAGTGCCATAGTGCTCAGAACATTTTTTTTGTTTTGTTTTTTTTTCGTTTTTTGCTTTGAGAAACTACTTTCCTTAGTTATCTGTCGAGCAGCGATTGAGAAGTGGTCTTTTGATTTGCTTGCAGTTGATGCGGAACCAGTTTTCCCACTTTCTGCACCTTTCCCACAGCTTTCACATTCAACTATTTCGCGAGTTCCTGTTGAGTTTGAGCATCATCTTCATGCAGTAAGGCCTGCAATTCGTTGCCTTCGAACTTTTTCGGTGGTTTCCTGCGCTCGTCATTTCTCACTTCAAAATCAACACTTTTGAAATTTTGCGGCACTCGAAACACTGTGTTTCCCCAAGAGCATGTTGTCCGAAAGCTTCGACACGCATTCGATGCGATTCTGCAGCAGTTTTGTTCAAATGGTAACAGAAAACCAATACTGTCAACACATCGTAGTTCTTAGGCACAAAACTCGACATGTTTACGGGACTGAAACAGATACCGATGTGTCGAACTTGGGTTACTGTGTGTTGGCATTCGTCGTCAGCGTTTGCAGAGAGCAGATGGAGCTACAGAAGCGGTCTCACTGGCCCTACATTGACGGCTAGCATCATCGACTGCAAAATTCCGGTTTGATACTCCTACAACTGGTAATCAAGTGCAGCTGTGGAGCAATCTCCTTTTCTTTCTTTTTTTATCTTTTATAGTAACTTTGGCTCACATTTCCTATTGTCGTTTCGTATTATCATTATCTCGTGAAGCATTTACTTTACGTTTATTTTGTTTTTTCTGAACTGTGTGTTCCTGCAGCCTCATGATAACATTGTCCCTACAGCCGGCAGGGTGATAATGCCTAGTATGTTCTGTTATCTTGACTGGTTTTTGAGGCTACTCGTAGGTGTTCAAAATGGTTCAAATGGCTCTGAGCACTATGGGACTTAACATCTGACGTCATCAGTCCGCTAGAACGTAGAACTGCTTAAACCTAACTAACCTAGGGACATCACACATATCCATGCCCGAGGCAGGATTCGAACCTGCGGCCGTAGCGGTCGCGCGGTTCCAGACTGTAGCGCCTAGAGCCGCTCGGCCACTCCGGCCGGCGAGATTGAGGAACCCTTCACTTTAGTTACTGCTGATTTTTCCATCATTAAGATTGTGAGAAAGTGCGTCTTGTTAATTAGACAAACACTTAGCCTTTTTTTAAAGTGTTAGACCCTTTTACGTAGTTTAAGGAATTAACATTTCCACACAAATTCAGTAACACAGGAGAATAAACAGACTGGTGACGTAAAGAAGTCATAAAACCTGTGAGAGAGCGGCCCATAAAGCGCGCTCTCTTTTGTAACATTAGATAACGAGCGATTAATTTGCCTTTGAAGAGGCAGCCTTTCGTGATAATTGCCAATTAATATCTTATTCCGTAAACACTCGACGCAAATTCAAGCACCTTATTCTCACGCTATTCGGCTTAAGCTTTCTTGTTGCTTCTGCGTTGTATAGTCTGCGAACCACTGTGAAATACATGGCAGAGCGTATATCCCACTTTAGCGTATACCCCACTGTACCGATTATTAGCGCTCTTTCGCTTATATTCATGTACTCAGCGCGTGAAGAATGATTGTTTAATACGTGCTGTAATTAATCTAATCCTGTCCTCACGGTCCCTATGCGAGCGACATGCGTGGGGTTGCAGTATATTCCTAATTATGCAAAACCCGTTCTTGAAACTTTGATAGTAGACTTTATCGGGATAGTCCCCGCCTGTCTTCAAGACAGTTCAGATCTTTCGACGCTTTTTGTCAGACTCCCCCGCGGGTCAGAAAAACCTGTGACTAATCGTGCTGCCCTTCTCTGTATACTTCCAATATCCTCTGGAAGTGCTGCTTGCCCTACGACTTTCTTTGGTGAGTGCGCGTTCACTCAATGAGTTAGCGTGTCATGGCGCAGACGGGAGGAATGAATTGCGGCGAAAGACAGACACACGCCTGGTTAACCGCAAAGTTCACACGAAACTCGTAAGAAATCCGAATCCGCGGCGGCGGAGTGGAGCGGAGGGACAAGTGTTTCCAGCGCGCGGCCCCACATTCGGCTGTCCGACTAGCGAACCAGTTCTTACTGGGTCGATGTTTATCGTGTCTCTGTAGTTTCTCTTTTTGTAGTCAGTTTTGTGACGGCGTATCATTTGCATCCCCCCACCCCACCCCCGAGCGACACGACAGCCTGTCAGTTTGGCACAGCCTGCGCTACAGAGAACAATCACTCTTAATACCACTACAAAGCTCTCGCAAAGCGCACACATTGAAACCAAAAGTCATTTCCTAGCACGTATGCACAATCCTGTGTTTCACACTGTTCCGCTCGTTTCACGGTACTGTGTGTGCCTTTATGATTTAATTTGTTGTTATCAAAAGAAAAGCCAGAATTGCTCTTAGCGATGAAACTTGTATTAGATGCAAATTAATAACATCATTGCTCTCGATACTGCCTGTCAGTGCGATAATAATTTTGAGTGTTCATGGTGTTTCCGTACCCCCATTACAAACAAATGAAGTTGGTACGAGGGGTCCACTGTCTCCGGCACCTCGTTGCAGAGCAATAATGTAATTACTCTTTATTCGGTTTGTTGCCGCAGCAAACTTATCCATACAGTTAAGTATTTATGCTGACGCACAACTAACGCTGTCGGAACCGAGCAGTGCTGAATGCAAGCTTGAAGAGGGAGATAAAATGGACGTTGCTGTCGTCAACAGCAGGTAGCGCGAGCGAGTGGAAACAAGACTAACTTTGCAGTATTGCGCACTGTTTTCAGTGCAACACAGATTCAAGGATAACGGGGGCAAGAAACCAAAAGAAGCACAGTAACTCTATAACACATCACCGGTGACGCGGGTCCTTCACACCAAAATATTCAGAAGCTATCCCTAAACAACCTGTGAAAATTTGTCGCTGGAGTACTGGTTCACTCTGTAGGTGATTAAAAAGTTTCTGGAAACGATTTCAGAATGCTTCTACACTGCTACAAGTGCAGAGAGAACTATCGCCTCGTGAAGATTGCATTGCTCTTCACTCCTTGCTGCTGGACCAATTCCGACCAGTTTCAACATTTGTATTTATTTTACTAACGTTATATCTGAACGGTTATTATTTTAAAATATTGTTGAAGCGCGTTTCCCGCTGTCGTCATTAAAAACGAAACGTGCGTTTCCAAAGTGGCATTCATAAAATGCACTTGGTAAGAATCTCTGCTATATATTTCACGCCTTTATTATAGGCTCCACTCCAGATGATGCCGGCGTATCAACGACGACGAAGAATTATGAGTCCAACGACTTCTCTGCGGTAATTTTTTAATATTTGGACAAATATATCGATGAATTAATGTTCATTTCATGACGATTCCTTAGTATACGTCCATTATATTTTGCCACGGATGTATCATTATGGCTTTCTCGTTACCACTGTTGTTCCTTTTTGAAGCAACGTGCTTCGCTGTAGCAATACATGTGCAATGGTGGAAGATCAGGAAAGAAATGACGCGAGTCCATCGCAATGCGGACAGATTAGCAGTCTGCCGCGTTAGGCCGCTGCGCTAACACGCTGGCCGTCTCGTACAGCATTCAGCAGGCTCGTAAAGCCTGGAAGCTCTGTCCTTCCAAATTACTTGAGTGGCGCATCGTACTAGGGCAGTGTTTCTTACACCTAAGTGCGTACTAGAGTCATCCGAAATACAAGCGAAATCAGTGACTTATCGCACGTACGCCGCTCTCGAAGATAAAGTCTCAGACCCGACGTCTGGACTAGCGTCACCAGCGCTAACAGCCTCTGCAGAAAGCTGTACTGGCTCTTTACAACGTTTTAGCAAACGCCAGCACGTAAAAGGTCTTGTGATGAGATTTCAGATGTATGAGAGGTGAGAAAGTCGCACCAGAATCAAAAAGCTACAGTCTCCGCAGAAGCAAACTGAATTATCTTTACCGTGCAGTTACTAGTAAACACCATCTGTCTTTTGCAACTGTATTTTTATTGTTGTTTTTACCTGGATGAAAGAATTTAGAATGTTCTGTGTCAAAAGAGTGCGAATGTGTTCACAAGCGAAAAATTTTGCTGAGGAAGACAGAATGAGGGTCGAGGTAGCTGGTTAATCACCTTCTATTGTGAGAGCGTTTTAAAGAGGAACATTTTCGCGTCTGTGCGTTGGTATTGAATATAACCGGAGAACCATCAGTGGGAGAATGGCTGCAGCTAAGCTCCCTGGACAAAATATTAATGATTCTTTAATAGAGGACACTGATCGCTTTCGCTTGCGGTGTGGAAATGGTATCAGGCGGTCGGGTGACCCTGTGCCACGGACACAAGTCAAGGCAATGAAGTGTGTGCGCGCGCGTCGGTGGTAATGCAATCAGCACAGTAAGTTCTGTCGACGTGACAGGCTGGCAGGAAGGAGCTGTCGTCCCCGGACGTGCCCACGACCTCACCACGAGTGAAGTTGTCCGATTTGTTGGTGTATCAACTCCCAGTGCCTGACGCGTCTACAAAGAATGGTGTGCCACTCGCAGCCGTGTAATATACGAGTAGCTTGAGAACAAGAGTCGTGAAACAGATCCTAACCGACAGGGGTCGAGTACGAGAGTCACTCCTCGTGTGTTCCAGTGGGTTTCAAAGGCGATAGCGGTTGGTGGTGTCAGTTAATGCTGGTTCATATCCGCCACTTTCCCAGCGAACGTTGCGGGGTCCTCTGCATCCAACGAATATTTGGAGTCTGGTACACAAAGGCTCACAGCGTCACGGAAAGCTGCACGTCTTCAATGGACTTTTCAACACAGAAACTGGATTGCAACTCATTCCATGGAGTTTCTGACTTGAATCCAGATGACGTCGACATACTGCCGCAATATTTTGACTAACAACTATTCGGCCATCTTCGGGAGACTTTTACACTAAGCTAACTAGAAGCGAGTAGTGTAGTCCAACCAGTTACGATTCGGCGTGTTTTCAAATGAGGCATCGCGTTGAGTGTACTGACTGTCCAAATGACGCGTTTAACAAGCAGTGCGAGGACAGCTGGTGAAATGAAGCACTCACCATCTCCGCAATTTGGTACCTCTGCAGGATCTAATCATCCATGACTGGCTTCATTTGCATATGGAGTACTTCAAGGAACTCGTTGACTTATAACTTTCCATTGTTGTTCAAAATATTCCTCGACATATTGAGGCTGGTCTCGAGACCAGAGGCGGTGTGCTACGTGGTGGTGACTAATGTTTTACTCTGGTGTTTTTAACACTAACTCTGTCCGCCCCGATAGCTGAATGGTTGTGTGAGCCCGTGGTCTAGTGGTAATCGTCATGCATTCTAAACTTATAGCCGACACGGTGGCTCAGCGTGTTCGGTCAGAGAGCTGGTTGGCCTCTGTAATAAAAAAACTGAGTGGAAGGATCAATAAACGAACTTGAAACGATGTCATGTGACGTTCGCAACGACCAGAATGAAAAAAAAAAAAAAATGGTCAGCGTGACGGACTGCCGTCCTAAGAGGCCCGGGTTCCATTCCCGGCTGGGTCGAGGATTTTCTCCGCTCAGGGACTGGGTGTTGTGTTGTCTTCATCATCATTTCATCCCCATCCGGCTCGCAGATCGCTCAATGTGGCGTCGAATGTAATAAGAGCTGCACCAAGGCGGCCGGACCTGCCCCGCAAGGGGCCTCCCGGCCAATGACGCCAAACGCTCATTTCCAATGGTAGCTCTGAATTGCTTCTTTTGGGTAGTGGATACTGACTGGCAGATTACGAATCTAAATGCAAATCTAAATCCAAACATTCTTTAAGGCTAGCTTTGGGAATTAATATTTAGGTTCTTAATTAATTTATTTCTTAAGTAAAGACCTGCTCCCTGTTATTATTCAGGGTGTTCCATTGATCGTGACCGGGCCAAATATCTCACGAAATAAGCGTCAAACGAAAAAACCGCAAAAAATGAAACTTGTCTAGCTTGAAGGGGGAAACCAGATGGCGCTATGGTTGGCCCGCTAGATAGCGCTGCCATAGGTCAAACGGATATCAACTGCGTTTTTTTTAAATAGGAACCCGCATCTTTTATTACATATTCGTGTAGTACGTAAAGAAATATGAATGTTTTAGTTGGACCACTTTTTTCGCTTTGTGATAGATGGCGCTGTAATAGTCACAAACATATGGCTCACAGTTTTAGACGAACAGTTGGTAACAGGTAGGTTTTTTAAATTAAAATACAAAACGTAGGTACGTTTGAACATTTTATTTCGGTTGTTCCAGTACCTTTGTGAACTTATCATTTCTGAGAACGCATGCTGTTACATCGTGATTACCTGTAAATACCACATTAATGCAATAAATGCTCAAAATTATGTCCGTCAACCTCAATGCATTTGGCAATACGTGTAACGACATTCCTCTCAACAGCGAGTAGTTCTCCTTCCGTAATGTTCGCATATGCATTGACAATGCACTGACGCATGTTCTCAGGCGTTGTCGATGGATCACGATGGCAAATATCCTTCAACTTTCCACACAGAAAGAAATCCGGGGACGTCAGATCCGGTGAACGTGTGGGCCACGGTATGGTGCTTCGACGACCAATCCACCTGTCATGAAATATACTATTCAATACCGTTTCAACCGCACACGAGCTATGTGCCGGACATCCATCATGTTGGAACTACATCGCCATTCTGTAATGCAGTGAAATATCTTGTAGTAACATCGGTAGAACATTAAGTAGGAAATCATCATACATTGCACCATATAGATTGACATCGATAAAATGGGGGCCAATTGTCTTTCCTCCCGTAATGCCGCACCATACATTAACCCGCCAAAGTCGCTGATGTTCCACTTGTCGCAGCCATTGTGGCTTTTCCGTTGCCCAGTAGTGCATATTATGTCGGTTTACGTTACCGCTGTTGGTGAATGACGCTTCGTCGCTAAATAGAACGCGTGCAGAAAATCTGTCATCGTCCCGTAATTTCTCTTGTGCCCAGTGGCACAACTGTGCACGACGTTCAAAGTCGTCGCCATGCAATTCCTGGTGCATACAAATATGGTACGTATGCAATAGATGTTGATGTAGCATTCGCAAGACCAACGTTTATGGGATTCCCGATTCTCGCGCAATTTGTCTGCTACTGATGTGCGGATTAGCCGCGACAGCAGCTAAAACACGTACTTGGGCATCATCATTTGTTACAGGTCGTGGTTGACGTTTCAAATGTGGCTGAACACTTCCTGTTTGCTTAAACAACGTAACTATCCGGCTAACGGTCCGGACACTTGGATGATGTCGCCCAGGATACCGAGAAGCATACATAGCACTCGCCCGTTGGGTATTTTGATCACAATAGCCATACATCAATACGATATCGACCTTTTCCGCAATTGGTAAACGGTCCATTTTGACACTGGTAATGTATTACGGAGCAAATACCGTCCGCACTGGTGGCATGTTACGTGATACCAAGTACTTATACGTTTGTGACTATTATAGCGCCATCTATCACAAAGCGAAAAAAGCAGTTCAACTAAAACATTCATATTTCTTTACGTACTAAACAACTGCGTTTTTTAAAATAGGAACCCCCATTTTTTATTGCATAATAAAACGGGGGTTCCTATTTAAAAAAACGCAGTTGATATCCGTGTGACCTATAGCAGCGCCATCTAGCGGACCAAGCATAGCGCCATCTGGTTTCCCCCTTCAAGCTAGACGAGTTTCGTTCTCTGTAGTTTTTTCGTTTGATACTTATTTCGTGAGATACTTGGGCCGGTCACTATCAATGGACCACCCTGTATATTGTGTGATTTTACATGTTCTGCTGCACAAATTCAGTTTTATTAGCAGCAAATTTCTTCTTTTTTTTGTTGAAAATTTTAAGAAAAAAATTTTAAAAACATATATGTACGGAGTCCGCCAGAAAAATGTATACACACTTTAAGGAACGAAAAGTATTACTTAAGTGTTGATTTTACATTTAATAATTAATCACACATGTCGTACAACCTTCAGTTTAGCACACGGTTACTTTAAATGTTCAAAATGTGTACCGTTGGCGGCTATAAACATAAAAGAACGACGAGCGGTCGCCGCAGCTGCGTCAGTCAGTGTTACAGTGGAGGCCGCTCCAAATGTCGCTCTAATCTCCTGGCGAAGTTCCTCCAGAGGGCGTGGCTTATGTCGATGGACGCTATCTTTCACAGTTCCCCACAAGTAAAAGTCCATAGGTGTTGGATCTGGAGACCGTGGAGGGAACTCAATGGGCCCTCTTCATCCAATACAATGCCCCGGAAAATTGTCATCCAAGAAAGCTCGTAGAGCTAGGTTGTAGTGTGGTAGCGCCCCGTCCTGTTGGTAGAAGACCTCTTCCTCAGCTCCACAAAGCGCACGTATACCTGGCAAAATTGATGTTCATAACATTTCCAGGTTCACTTCTCCAGTGACAGTAGCATCAAAGAAAAAGCGTCCTACTAAGCCCCCTAGATGATAGTCCACACCACACATGAACCCCCAGTAGACTGACCGCTTTATACTCATAAACATGCAGATTTTCCGGTGCCCTGTACACACTGTTATGCCGATTCACGGTTACATTAAATTTAAATTGTGCCTCGTCACTCCACACTACCTTCGTCACAAATTGTTCGTCATCAGTTACCATTTGCTGATACCATTCGCTAAATTGCATTCGGCGATCAGGATCGACATCATTAATCGCGTGCAGTATTCGTGCAATGTAAAATTTCCACTTTGCAGCTTTCAGAATTCTTCGTACAATTGTACTGCTAACCCCCATTTAACGTGCACATTGCGTAGCAGACTTCTGTGGAGAATTAACAAACGTTTCCGACACGAGAGCCAACGAAGCAGGACTTGCAGCCGTACGCTGTCTTTTTGATCTTCCTTTGCGAACACCACAAATCGTTCCATGCAATTCAAACCTTGTCAGTGATGCATTTAACTGATAGGCGGGTTGGCGGTTCTGTTTCAGACTCCTGCCTCCACTGACGTTGCACCTGAACGGCATTATCAAACTCGAAGAACCACTTCACAATACAATTTTCGTTGTTCGAATGTCAAGCGTGCTCCAGCTATCTTGTTTTCTCAATACCGACGTGAAAGTACTAACATCTGTTGAGCCAAAGACTATACTACGACACACTCGTAACTCAAATCGAACGACAGTATCGATATCTCGATAGAGCCTGAGAAATAGTGTATACATTTTTCTGGCGTTTGTTTAAACTTATTACTAATTTAGATAATGATAGTAATGAGATACATAATAGGTTATGGATGTATTTTAATTTAAATTTAAAAGTGTATTTAATGGAAGAAACAAGAGAAGGAAATTTGACTTAGCTATGATGAGACAGTTCTTCCCTTTATACCTTCTACGCGTATAGTTACGTCTGTTAAAAATGTGCTGTCTTGAGGGTGGTAATACTTAATATAATATATTGACGACAAAGGTTAACATGTGTTTGCAATCTTAAGGTAGCAGTGGAGATTGGGAGTTGACTTCGAGTCAGTCACACAGCGAAAGAAGAAGAAATGTCAGGTCTTCAGATAGTGTTACATGCTATGAAATGTTATAACACATCTGCACAGAGAGGTTTTTTTTCAGATTTGGTGTAGAGCCTTCGCTTCTTTTGCTATGTCTATATATTTGTCTCGTCTTCACTTCCTGTGTGTGATCTAATATCAGATTCCGTGTCTGTGCTGGTGTCTATGTCGTTTACCGTGTACTGCTGGTCTGTCCGACTTGGAGCCTGTCTTATTCTTCCGTGTGGTCTCTCCTGTTTGTACGCCGCATATAGAGCTTGCGATACTTCGTCTGCGATGTTGTTTATAGAGTTCCATTCAACTTGTCTGCGTATTAACTGTCCTATGTCCTGGTTTCCTACACTGGTTCTTATGTGTCCTAGAGCATCGCAGATGAGAACTATGTGTTGAAATGGTTCAAATGGCTCTAATCACTACGGTAACTAACATCTGACGTCATCAGTCCCCTAGATCTTAAAAATACTTAAACCTAACTAACCTAAGGACATCACACTGATCCATGCCCGAGGCAGGATTCGAACCTGCGACCGTAGAAGAAGCGCGGTTCTGGACTGAAGCGCCTAGAACAGCTCGGCCACAGCGGCCGGCCACTATGTGTTCAGGTGTACCGTTCTCACCACAGGCACAAGTGTGAGTGTATTTTAGTCCAAGCCTATGGAGACGTACAGGATACGGGCCATGGCCCTCGAGAAAGTGAGCCATCCCGCGTGTTGGATTTATGTACTTAAAATTCATCCACTCTCATACTGGGGAAGGAAGAGTAGACTCGTCTTCTCTTATCAGTTGTATGCCATCCGACTGCCATGTATCAGTTCTCCACATGTTTAAATTCCGTCTGTCGGTTATGTCCAGTTATTTCTCTTACTTTGTCGCGTCTTCTCCTCTTCAGCCAGTACGCAGCTGCTCTGTGGCGAATTGTAATGTCTACAGGGAGAACTCGCAGTACCACGCACACTTAGCTGCAGTTTCTGGTCGCTTCAGTACGGTACCTGCGTGAAGCGCATATCAGCAGGACGCAGCTGTTGGTCGCTGCACTCGGCTACTCGCGGGCCACCCGCTGTTACTCGACAGCTACCTGACGGCCGGTACACGTCGTCGACGGCGGCACACGCTCTCACTGCCCATAGCCCAGACGCAGCGTCTGATTGGCATCGGCGCCTTTGGCTGAGAGGCCCGGCCGCGCCTAACGAGGCAGGACCACGCGGCGGTTCCGCCGCCCGAAACCGGCGTTTTTGTGCGCCCGCGGTCGCCCCGTGAGTCACCGATTTATTTTCCCGGACGTATCGGAGGAGGTGTGTGGTATCGGGTTCGTGTGTGGCGAGAATCAGGTTTGGTGGTGGCAGCGGCGGTCGCCCAGGCCGGCGGGCTCCAGCGACGCTTTCCGGGTGGCGCCAGCCAGTCATCAAGCGCCGCCGAGGCGAACCAACTTTCTGTGTTCTGCTGAGCCACTGATGCGTTTCCTTACTGAACAGTTGATGTTAGAAGTGGCCGAGCGGTTCTAGGCGCTTCAGTGCGGTACCACACGGCTGATACGGTCGCAGGTTCGAATGCTGCCTCCAGCATGGATGTATGTGATGTCTTTAGGTTAGTTAGGTTTAAGTAGTTCTAAGTTCTAGGGAACTCATGACCTCCGATGTTAAGTCCCACAGTGCTCAGAGCCAAACCTCAACCCAAACAGTGAATCTGACCGCCTGAGTGGCAGTGGAGAGCTCACGGGGTCTCATCACTTTCATTGTTGTCGAATAATCTGGCCTGGACGTTCAGGATTCAATGTATACAGGAGCAGCCATGTACTGAGCTTTTCACGGGCTATCGTGTGAGAGTTTTGTGACTACAGGGTAACAATTATTGAATTATATGAAATAAAATCGTCATAACTTCTGAACGGTTTCCATTAGGACATGCAAACTGTACGGTTGGCAGCGGGGCATGACGGGAATTAGTATCCGTGCTTTAGCGACAAAACACACTTTCATTCGGGTGGGTTCAAAAAATGGCTCTGAGCACTATGGGACTTAACATCTAAGGTCATCAGTCCCCTAGAACTTAGAACTATTTAAACCTAAATAACCTAAGGACATCACACATATCCATGCTCGAGGCAGGATTCGAACCTGCGACCGTAACGGTTCCTCGGTTCCAGACTGAAGCGCCTAGAACCACTCGGCCACACCGGCCAGCTGGGTGGGTTCGTCTACAAGCAAAATTTGCTCTTTTGGGAGGACTAAGAATCCGCATTTCACGATCGAGAAGTCTCTTCACCCTAAACAGGTGACTGTGTGCTGTGCAATGTCCAGTCACGGAATAACCGGCCTGGCCGGTGTGTCCATGCGGTTCTAGGCGCTTCAGCCTGGAACCGCGTGACCGCTACGGTCGCAGTTTCGAATCCTGCCTCGGGCATGGATGTGTGTGATGTCCTTAGGTTAGTTAGGTTTAAGTAGTTCTATGTTCTAGGGGACTGATGACCTCAGATGTTAAGTCCTATAGTTCTCAGAGTCATTTGAACCATTTTTGATTAACCGGTGTGATATTCCTTGACAGCACGGTGACTAGCTAACGGTACGTGAAGGGTTATCCAAAGTGACCCTGATTTCGATAAGATGTGATTCATGCAAGACGGACCTCGGCCACATTGAAGCAGGAGAGTGTTTGATGTCCCGGAGGAGAACTTTGGGGACCGTCTTCAGGCTCTGGAGTATCCAGAGGCCACTGGCATGGGCCTCGATTGGCCGCCATATTTTCCTGATCTGAACACGTGCGACTCCTTATTCTGTTACTCGCGGACCATTCGCTTTGAGTTGACAGCTATATTAAATCGAGGCGTACACCAATAACGTCAAAACCAATGCTAAGCTGAAAACAGCGATTCAGGAGGTCATCGACAGCATCGCACCTTCGCCAATGATGGCAGGCGTATCGAACATGTCATAACCTAAATCCGAACATCTGTAGTGGCGTTTACGTGTTGAATAAAGTGTGTGGACGGCGTACTTTGTAACTAATTTACATTTCTTTCATATATTTCTATAATTGGCACCCTGTCCACTGTAGTGAGGATCGATTGCTGCAGTTCCGTCATTTTCACTGGTGATACAAAGCGTTCTGACGACATTTTGAACGCAATGCAGCAGTGGTTCTGCGTCGAATGGATTCGGCAGATCCTCGGTACGTTTCTGGAATTATGTTCCACCAGATGTCTGAGCACTGGCGACGCAATTCCCGTGCATTACGGGGCGGCGGTTTATGGGCACGGAACTGACATCCCATAAAGTCCCAGATGTGATCCGTCGACTTCACGTCTGGCGAATTTGATCGCCAGGTGACATGATGCACAGATATCCTGCTGCAAGATGCCAGGGGCAGCAGGTGTGAAAGAACGCACGTGGTCTGCCATAGTGTTCACGTGGACCCCAGCTGCCGCGGTCCCTTCGCTTACCACCTGTCGATGACCACCAGCATACAGCATAATAACACTTCCGTCGAACTGCGTCCGTGGCGTGGTACGTGTTTCTAGCAATCGTTCTCTGGATCACGGCGTATCTAGACACAATCACCGACCAGGTGTAATTAAAAAACGTGATTCATCCTACTAAGCGACCCGTCGTCACTGACCTACCACCCAATGTTGATGATCCCGGGCCCATTTCAGTCGTAATTGACGATGTCGTTCACTCGTCATGGCAACAGGAACGGTATGCTTCGGAGTCCCATAGTCAACAATGTGTGCTGTAAAGTTTGCCTAGGAGCACTGTACCGTGTCGGCACATGTGCCCCAAACCGACTCCCGTCCTGCTGTACACAGCGGGTAAGCCTCTCACCTCCACGCACTGTGGCCAGCTGTGTGCGCCCAACCCACTGTCACTTTGCTCGTGGCTTCACCGTCCTTCACCCACTTTCCACCAGCTTCGCAGAGATGCTCTTTCCCAGGCACAGGACCATAACAATCTCCCCTTTCCCAGAATCGTTTATGTCAGTGGAGTTCCCCAATGGCCGCCCATATCGGAGCTAGAATGATTCCCCACCCGCCTCTTCTCCGCTTACATACTTCCCCTACCACATTACATGCCTGCATCGCCCGAGGCGTTACTGAATATTACAGTCTCCACTGGTCACAGTGTTTTGGCTCATTACTGTAGTTACTATAAGAGAGACTCCATAGAAATTTAGGTATATTTTAGCTATCGGGCGTTTGCTGAGTATGTATTTATTCCCATATTTTATTATCACACCTCCTTCTTTCCCCTTTTATCCATCTTCTCCTTCACCCCCTCTCTATCTATCTCAGCCACCCCTTCTCTGTCCATCTCCTCCACCCCTCCCTCTCAGTCCACCTTCTCCGCCCTCCACACTCTGTTCATCTCTCCCTGCCCCTCTCTCTGTCCATCATCTCCTCATCTTTCTCTCTATCAATCTTCTACTCCCTCCCTCAGTGCATCTGCTCCTTGACCTCTGTCCATCCCCTCCTCCCTATATTAATTCCATCTTCTTTTCCCCTCTTTGGTCATCTCCTCCCCCTCTCTTAATCCATCTCCTCCTCGCCCCTCTCTCTGTCCACCTCCTCCTCCTCCTCCTCCTCCTCCTCCTCCCCCCCTCTCTCTCCATCTCCATCTCTCTCTCTGTCCACCTGCTCCTCCTTCCTCTCTCTGTCCATATCTTCCACTCTCTGTCCATCTTCTTCTCTTTCTCCATCCATTTCCTCTTCTCCTCCATCTGTTCATCTCCTCCTCTCCCCTGTCTGCCTGTCTCTTCCTCCCCCCTGTCTCTCTCCATGTCCTATATCCTCTCTGTCCATTTCTCCCTCCGCCTCTCTCTTTGTTCGTCTTCTCATTTCCCCTATCTGTACCCACTCCCTCCTTCCCCCTCGCTTTCTGTGCATCTTCCTCTTCTCTCTCCACTTTATTACGCTCACCCCGATAGGAAGCTTGTGGTTCTTACCCCAACTGTATTTCTTTCCATATCGTGACTAATATATGTACGAAATTTTGTTGAAATTGTTCCAGGGGTTAAGGACGGGCTGTTTATCCGTGGATTTGCCCGCGTACGAACATGTCAAATATATTTCACACAGATTTAACATATTTCACTGAATTTGTGCCCTTATTTCACCTGTATCTTTAGCGAGTTCCGTCCTATTGTTTCATTTTCGTGTAGGTGAATGTTTATGACGTCGTATCTTCTGAACTATATGCTGTACAATGATATAATTTTGCAGGTACATTCAGTGATATGTGTGCCTACTGTCTGAGAAATGTGTTGCGAATACAATTAGAAGTAACGAAGTAATAAAATTAAACGTCTTGCGTGATGCGGCAGTTTTTCACGCATGCCAGCGTTTATAACGTCATATCTCCGGGGATTGTGTGTTATACACTGATGTATTTTTTCTGTTACATTCAGTGGTAAACGTGAATACTGTATCCAAAATGTACGACGAATGTAGTTAGTAGTAAAGAAGAAATAAATTAAAACGTCAAGATAGTCAGACCCTACATGGAAAAATGTTTGCAGTTGCCTGCGGAACCATGATTATATCCGGGCGTGTACCTCTTCTTCCGAAATAAGTCGACAGCGACGAATGTCTTTCTTCAGGGCTCCAAAAATATGGAAATCGCATAGGATGAGATCGGGAATGTGTGGAGGATGTGCAAAGATTTCCTAGCGAAATGTCTGCAGAGTACTCGAAACAATTTTGGCAACATGTGCGGCCGTCCGTCGATTTGTTTTAGACGAAGAGGTGTATGCCGGGGTACAATTATGGTTTCGTAGGCAACCGCAAACAGTATTCCACAGAGGCTTTAACCGTCTTGTGCCACAGTGGGGTAAATGTATTAACAGCTATGCTCATTACTTTTGAAATACTTTTTTCGCATCTGTCTCGTCGACATTTGACAGAAAAAGATGACAACGTTACAAAAGTGGAGCGAAATACACGAAGACCTGCAGCTGATTGTCGCTTGGTGCATGGACTACCAGTTCACCCTGAATATAAATAAATATAGTGTATGCGGATAGGCGTCAAGACCCACTACTGTACGATTACAAGGTTGTCGAACTGTCTCTAGAAGCGGTCACATTCGTTAAATATCTGGGAGTACGTCTAAGGAGCGATGTAAAGTGGTACAACGACAGAAAACTAACAGTAGAAAAGACATATATCGAACTGAGATTCATTTGAAGAATCCTCAGGAACTGCAGCGCGCTTACGAAAGAGGTAGCTTACAAAACCCTCATTCGACCAGTGTTCGACTGTTGTTCTTCAGTCTGGGATCCTTATCAGATAGAACTGATAGAGGAAACAGAGAATATCCGAAGAAGAATAGAGCCTTTCGTCAAAGATCTGTACAGGAGGCGCGGAAGAGTCATGGGAATGCTCGGCCATCTCCAGCGGCACACGCTGTAAGAGAGGCGAGTTCCTCGACGGTGTCATTAACTGTTTAAATGCAGTGATCGTACGTTCCTAGAAGATACGAGCAATTCATTGATTCTTCCTACGCATATCTCCCGAAAAGACCCCGAATATAAATTGAGAAAAGTTAGAGCTCACACAGACTTACCAACAAGTCGGAAATACTCAGTGGGGACAGGAACATCTCTGGAGCCCCGCACCGCTCTGGCCGAAACATCGGGAGTAAGATAGTATCTCGCTTATTCGAGGCAAGGTCCGCAACTGTTCGGTACTGACGAATTTTTTTTTTTCTTACATTCATACAGAATTCCGGTTTCGGCCGGCCACCTCCATTTTCAAACCACACACCTTGGTATTAACCGTAATTATTCATACAATATTGTTGTTGTGGTCTTCAGTCCAAAGACTGGTTTGATGCAGCTCTCCACGCTACTCTATCCTGTGCAAGCCTCCTCATCTCAGAGCAACTACTGCAACCTACATCCTTCTGAATCTGTTTAGTGTATTCATCTCCTGGCCTCCCTCTTCGATTGATACCCCCCATGCTTCCCTCCAGTACAAATTGGTGATTCCTTGATTCCTCAGAATGTATTCTACCAACCGGTCCCTCCTCCTAGTCGTGTTGTGCCACAATTCCTCTTTTCCCCAATTCTATTCAGTACCTCCTCATTAGTTACGTGATCTACCTATCTAATCTTGAGCATTCTTCTGTAACCACATTTCGAAGGCTTCTATTCTCTTCTTCTGTAAACTATTTATCGTCCATGTTTCACTTCCATATATGTCTACACTCCATACAAATACCTTCAGAAAAGACTTCCCGACACAAATCTAAATTCGATGTTAACAAATTTCTCTTCTTCAGAAACGCTTTCCTTGCCATTGCCAGTCTACATTTTATATCCTTTCTACTTCGACCATCGTCAGTTATTTTGCTCCCCAAATAGCAAAACTCATCTACTACTTTAAGTGCCTCATTTTCTAATCTAATTCGGTCAGTATCACCTGATTTAATGCGACTACATTCCATTACCCTCGTTTCGTTTTTGTTGATGTTCATCTTGTATCCTCGTTTCAAGACACTGTTCATTCCGTTCAACTGTTCTTCCACGCCCTTTGCTGTCTCTGACAGAATTACAATGTCATCGGCTAACCTCAAAGTTTTTATTTCTTCACCATTGATTTTAATTCCTACTCTAAATTTTTCTGCTGTTTCCTTTACTGCTTGCTCAATATACAGATTGAATAGCGTCGAGGATAGACTACAACACTGTCTCACTCCCTTCTGAACCACTGCTTTCCTTTGTGCCCCTCTAGTCGTATAATTGCCATCTGGTTTCTGTGCAAATTGTAAATGGCCTTTCGCTCTCTGTATTTTACCCCTCCCACCTTCAGAGTATTCCAGTCAACATTGTCAAAAGCTTTCTCTAAGTCTACAAATGCTATAAACGTAGGTTTCCCGTTCCTTCTGTGAGGATTCGTAGGATGATTACTGTCTCGCGTGTTGCTATATTTGTCCGGAATCCAAACCGATCTTTCCATGATCGGTTTCTAACCGTTTCTCCATACTTTTGTAAAGGATTCGTGTTCGTATTTTGCAACCATGACTTGTTAAACTGATAGTTCGGTAATTTTCACACCTATCAGCACCTGCTTCCTTTGAAATTCATACAATATGGTGCCAAAAGGCACAGCAAAGTATAGAGTGGATTTCGTGTACTCCCACTGATTTTAGACCGTGCGCCCGTGGCTCATCTTGGACTACGACGATACAAGGTGGAAGATTCACCAGCACCTAGCAATATTGATCCCCGTGCACCTTTCGTGACTGAAGAGGGAAAGAGGGGAATCGACAATAATAGACAAAGTGCCCTCCGCCAGACAGCATCAGGTAGCAGATGCGGCAGTGTGGCTGTGCTGCCCGCAGCACACGCCGCTGCCTTCGGGCTGTCCGTGACTCAGCGCCACGGATCGAGGCGTCGCCGCACGCACTTCCGACGCAGCTCTCGCATTTTGGCGCCCACCATATGCGAACGCTTCCTGTGCGTGCCGATGGTCTCCCGTTCCCGGAACGACCGAGGCCTGAGTTGTGCCAGTCGGGCGCCGTCGCATTAATTCTCGCCGCGCGCTCGGACCTTGGAACAGCGCCGAAGGTCGCTGCGCCACCACTTCCCTGAACGTCAGCACACAGTGATACGCGTAACTGAGTGGGAAACCGTCGTAATCACACTCAAAAGGTAAACAATAGCCGGATGCTGACAGTGTGACTCGTCGCGAAGGAAATTAAGATTCTTTCTGCTCTCAGTAATACTGACACATTGAAATCAGGTGGGAAAGCGCGCGGTTCTGTTTCCTAAGACGCAGCATTTGATATTCCTTAGCAGAGCATTATCCTAAAAGATATGTGCTGAACTACGGGATTGGTGAGAATTGACTTCTTATGTAATCAGTTTGAGAATATTTCTCTTGGACAAAGCAATATAGCTAAAATACAGGGTGATTCAAAAATAATACCACAACTTTAGGAATTTAAAACTCTGCAACGACAAAAGGCAGAGCTAAGCACTATCTGTCGGCGAATTAAGGGAGCTATAAAGTTTCATTTAGTTGTACATTTGTTCGCTTGAGGCGCTGTTGACTAGGCGTCAACGTCAGTTGATGCTAAGATGGCGACCGCTCAACAGAAAGCTTTTTGTGTTATTGAGTACGGCAGAAGTGAATCGACGACAGTTGTTCAGCGTGCATTTCGAACGAAGTATGGTGTTAAACCTCCTGATAGGTGGTGTATTAAACGTTCGTATAAACAGTTTACAGAGAATGGGTGTTTGTGCAAAGGGAAAAGTTCTGGACGGCCGAGAACGAGTGATGAAAATGTAGCACGCATCCAGCAAGCATTTGTTCGCAGTCCAGGAAAATCGACTCGCAGAGCTAGCAGAGAGCTGCAAATTCCACAATCAACTGTGTGGAGAGTCCTACGAAGAAGGTTAGTTATGAAACCTGAACGTCAACTACCCGAGGCTATGGATCGGCCGCCAGGCAGCCCGTGACAGAGCACTTCATCACTGGCCTCCAAGAAGCCCTGATCTTACCCCCTGCGATTTTTTCTTATGGGGGCATGTTAAGGGTATGGTGTTTCGGCCACCTCTCCCATCCACCATTGATGATTTGAAACGAGAAATAACAGCAGCTATCCAAACTGTTACGCCTGATATCCTACAGAGAGTGTGGAACGAGTTGGAGTATCGGGTTGATATTGCTCGAGTGTCTGGAGGGGGCCATATTGAACATCTCTGAACTTGTTTTTGAGTGAAAAAAAAACCTTTTTAAATACTCTTTGTAATGATGTATAACAGAAGGCTATATTATGTTTCTTTCATTAAATACACATTTTTAAAGTTATGGTATTCTTTTTGAATCACCCTGTACTTTAAAGTCGATTAAAAACAGTCTTTGCCTCAATAAAATATTTATTTGTGTTGGATATTTACTTTCTAATCTTTGCGTACTTGTACAATTTCAGTCCTCTTTTACTTCTTCCAGTCCCAAATTAACTTTTCTGATTCCCTTAGTACAATTCCGTCTCCCAATAACACTTTCCCATCGACTTCTTTTTACTCATTTCCACCGGTAGTTTATTTGTCTACTTCATTTTTAGCATCCTGTTATCATATAATGATTCAGATTTCTTCTTCTGTGACTTTCCCTCTGCTTACATTCCACTTCCTCAGGATTCATAGTTTCAGAACTTTCCTTTTCAGTCCTGTATCAATGGACTAGTTTTGTTCAAGAATGCTTTCTTCGCCTCCCGCTAGTCTGCCACTGTGTACCTTTCTACGACATCCTGAGTGACCTTGCTTCATCAGTAGAAGAACCATTTCATTTCTTCTGCTGATTTGATGTTTAAATGCGTCGTAGTTACCATTTACGTGCCTCATTCTTCACAGAATTGAAAACTTTTGCAGACGTGTCAGACTGCTTTCATGGGATTTTTTAATAAATATGTTTACCTTTTCAGTCGATTGGAAGCTGTCTTCCTGCTCTCCTTCTGCTGTGCTAATTATTCCGTCACGGTATGGTCAATAGACTCAACATCCGCGATAAGCTATTTTAAGAGTTTTAACCCTCGTCCCGGGTACCCGACTAAGCTTTGCCTCCTCCTGGCACCGGTTTTCTCTAATCTTCATCCCACAAGTATTTTTTATTGTACCTATTTCAAACTTCATCTGACAAGTTTCACTTCGCAGTGAAGTACATTGAAAATCTGAGCGATGAAGAAGAGTAAGTCCGATGCATGATAAAAGAGAAAGAGGAGATGGACGTGAAGAAACAGGAAATCCAGTAATTTTCATAGAATTTGATAAACCACTGAGACACACAAGCTCAAACATGTCAGCAGATGATATACTTCCAGAATTAGTAAAATTAATTATATGTAGAAGGGCTAGAAGATTATTTGACTTTACGTCAAAATTTTGTGAAACTCTGAACTTATCATTAGAAGTTCAGACAAATTTATCATCACGTCATTGGAGGACGCACGAACAGATAGATCTCACAACCATCAGACGATCAGGCTGACATCTCGGGCTTGTAAACGAATGCGTAGAATAGCAAACATAAAAGTAGAAGCAAAAACTGTAAAAGCACTGTGTTTATGTTAGTTTTGGTTCAGATAGGTTTAAGTTATCAGACACAGAATTTTGATCTTCGTTTTAGTCATAGAAAGAAGACTAAGAGTGAATCAGAGAACTGCCACAGATTTATTCACGTAGGGGAAACCTTCGACATTTTCAGGTTCCTGAGACACGTAAATATCATCTTCTACAGAGAAAAACGAATAAAATGAAGTGATACCAATAAACCGTAACAAAACAAGTTCGTGTTAAGAATATAAAGCTGGCTTAAATCTTGTCGTCTCTAACGTTAAACCAACGTGTGGAAACATCAGCGAAGGACGCGAAATTAACGTTTAGTAGTAGAATAAAGGCTGTGGGGACAGGTGAAATGGTAGAGTTAAGATCTCAGAAAGAAAGGAAGACGTAAAATGCTATTAAATCTAATGTACAGCAAGCGACAATACTATGACATTAAAATCTGAAGCAATGCGACATAGCTGTAGAAGATATGTAAAAAATCTCTTACGTACAAAACAAGATTACACAGGATGGCCGAAGTAAGGAAATTTCCAGAAGCTGTCTGATGCAGATAAAAAAGCTTTGTTGAGTGAGAAATGTCTGTGCCGGTATCAAATCATGACATCGAATGAGAAGTAACTGGAACTGAATGCCTGGACCACAACGTTCTAAGACAGTGAAACGTGTACCGCGTGAAATCCGGTGTAGAGGAAACGAAGTAACTTTAAAAAGTAGGTGGACAAATAGATTAGGGAATCTGAGAAAATTAGAAAGAGTGAGCTTCACAAGACCTCTCGAAAATAGTTTGGAAAAAAAGGGGCAGGTTTGTGGCACATGCGACAAAGCAATGCAGAACAGCTAACTTGGCACTGGCATGGTTCAAATGGCTCTGAGCACTATGGGATTTAACTTCTGAGGTCATCAGTCCCCTAGAACTTAGAACTACTTAAACCTAACTAACCTAAGGACATCACACACATCCATGCCCGAGGCAGGATTCGAACCTGCGACCGTAGCGGTCGCGCGGCTCCAGACTGTAGCGCCTGGAACCGCTCGGCCACTCCCACTGGCATGGCTAATACAGGGGAAACACTGTTGAAGCAGATAAATTTTAAGGTGTATGAAGTAGGTTATAAAAGCAACAGATAAACAAGGGGGGGGGGGCAAAAGAAGGGAAGAAACATCTGGTTTCAGCTCTTCCTCTAGCACATAGTCGCAAGATACGGAGCGCAAATTTGAAGCGAATGGATGGCGAAGGAAATGGATCGTGACCATTCCAAACGCATTATATCATTATTTATCTTAATCGAATTAAGGAAACTCTGAATAATAGATTCCAGCTATCAGTCGTCCTTTTTCAATTTTATTGGCAGATCTAGATTTGAGCTAGAAACTAGCCATTCTCAATGCACTATCATTTTTGATCAATGGATGTAATGCCTGTTGGTCGGGCTTCATCCACAGTTAAATGAATATCAACTGTGGATGAAGTCCGACCAACAGGCATTACATGCATTGATCAAAAATGATAGTGCATTAAGAATGGCTAGTTTCTAGCTGAAATCTAGATCTGCCAATAAAATTTAAAAAGGACGACTGATAGTTGAAATCTATTATTTACAAGTCAATATAACAGTCGCTGCCCGCAACAGTCTTCTGAATGGAAGGTAACCTGATGAAAAAAACTCTGAATAACCTAAATTTGGAGGCCAGACGGAGATGTAAACTCCGATATTCCTGAATGTGAGTCCGGTGTTTAATTCGTAAATTTTTAACGTACAACAGCAGCAGAATGTCTCGCATGCTTCCGCTGCCTTCTCCAGTGGCTTCCTTCAGACGGCACTTCACTTCCACTGGTTTAGAAATTTGTGTTTCCATTCAGTGTAAATATTTGACACCAGTAGACCTCGTAACAGAAGGTTTCTTAACCAGAGACTATTTCTTTCGGAATACACTGTGTTGCATAACACAGGTTGTATTTTTTCGTGTCTTTTTTGAGTTACAATGATCAGTATGTAGATGTTTTAGTACACCGTAATTTGTCACTTTGTCAACCAATCGGAATCCATGTTAATTTACAGTTCCCCCCTTAACTGTCTGGGTAAGTCAGTTCAAGAGTCGGTGGAAGGCAATGGTGTACCACCTCCAACACGACCGTGATTAGCAAAGCACTGTTGCCTTCAGACCAGTCTTCGGCCTGATGACAATTTTGTTTACAATGCTAAGCGGAACTTTAATTTAATAATCCAAATTTGCTCTTGCGTGAGAAAACAGCAACAACATGCGTTACGTACAGGGGATTCGAGCTATGAGAAAACTTAAGCATCGGAACCAGTTTGTATGACAGGTTGATTACATCTGTTTGGGGTATGATACAGTGCGTTGGGAATTTTTATTTCTATTACAACACTGGTTGCAATCAGTACACAACATTAAATTGTAAGCAACATAAGAAAAACAAAACTGTATTTAAAATTACACTGCCAGAAAAAAATAGTACGCCTGGGAAGACGACTTCAATTCTGATCCTATGACGGCAAATGCCGCCTGTTGGATAGTAGATGTGCTGATAATGGTTTCAACGTCGTGCGCCGACAGACACCGTAGAGGCACGGCTAACGGAGCGCCATCTGTGTCTACCGTTTAATAGAAAATGCTCTCAACCAGAAGGCTCAGCGTGTTGCAGACGTGTGAATCAGGCAGGCAGCTATAGCACAGAGAAGCACCCGTGCCTCCTACAGCCAGCCAAGTGAGTGAGTTTGAATCAAGTTGTGGTCTTCCCAGTGACAGCATGGTCCTTTCGGAGAACTGCCACATAAGCTGGACGTGGTGCGTCAGCTGTGCAACAATGCTGGTGCCAAAGGTCACGTGAACATTCCCACACCCGCAATTCCGCTGTGTTCAACCCTAGTCCAAAAGAAACATGTCGACCGCAGTTTTGGAAACCAAGAGTTCCCCTCTTACGTCAGACATTTTCATTTCACTTATTGAAAGATCTGCTGCCTGCTTTTTTTTTCTAAAAAAAAAAAAAAAAAGATCGTACATTTGCATGTGACGATACTCTGTTCCATATTCCTATTTTTTAGTAATGAAACAAGAGTAACAATAATGATTTGCTACTGGAATAATATGAACATAAATCGAGGAAAAGGAAATGGAAACAATTTAAAAATTTAAGAAGAAGTTGGTGATAGGAGAGGTTTTTAATGGAAGAAAGTGTCCCATTACCTGGCCGTTGGAGGTGGGACGAAATCGGAACAACTACGGGCCAGTCCCAGATGGAGCAGCAATTTGCTTAGACCTAAGAACAAATGATATTAATATGTTATTTACAATTTTTCGTTAAATATAATATGTTTGTATACATTTCTCATACTAATGTTACTGTTGGTTATTGGTAATGTCATGGCTTTCCCTGTGGGAGGGGAGCCTCGGAAGTTCGTCGAGGCTCGCCTCAGTAGGAAGTTTCAGCTCGGGGTATGTGTGTAATGTACGCCGTTATGAAGTTGAACGTGGCAGTTATTTACACGTCATTATCTGTAGGTACAATCGTTATACATTTCATATCGCTGGATAATGTTCACTATATATACAGACAGCACGCTCCATGTGGTGCGGAAACAGAGGTATCTACCCCTTGACGCAGCTCCTGCAGCCCGTATGTCGGCGCACCGAGCCGAACCGCCGCCTCCTGATGCGGGAGACCGCCTCTGTGAGTTGCCGGGCGACCTAACAGAGGAGTTCCCGCCATGCGGAATATGTCGATAGCGAAGCGAGTCAAATGGTTCAAATGGCTCTGAGCACTATGGGACTTAACTGCTCTGGTCATCACTCCCCTAGAACAGTGGTTCCCAAGAGGTGGTCCGCGGATCCCCAGGGGTCCGCGAGCTATGCCAGAGGGGTCCGCAAGATGCTATTAGAATAAAAAAATATATTAAATATATTTCGTATGATAACAGATTTTTTGGCCGCTTCCTGCATGAGCAGAGCTTTAGCGAACGCTAACTCTGCGTCTAGCGTCTTCCTAGAGCCAACTGACACTAGCACACTCCAGCGCAAGACCAATACACTCAGTTTTAATTTTTTCCTCCCATTCCCAGTTCCTACTCAATTTTTATTTTTTAAAGGAGTTTGTTATACTGAACACCCAGATTTGAAGACAAAGATTTTGAGCAGTAATCAAAAATTTAACAATAACAATGACGGCTAAATTGAAAAAGTGTTAAGCTCAATATTTTTTTCAATAATGAATATGTCAATGTTTTTTCTAAGTACCAAAAATAGAAAAAGTATAAAAAGACTCTTGATTTGGCTTTTTCAGGTACTTGATACTGTGATATGACAAGGTACCAATCATGCTCAATGAGGGGGTTCTGGAGAAAATTTTGTTGGGAACCCCTACCCTAGAACTTAGAACTACTTAAACCTAACTAACCTGCGGACATCACACACATCCATGCCCGAGGCAGGATTCGAACCTGCGACCGTAGCGGTCGCGCGGTTCCAGACTGTAGCGCGTAGAACCGCTCAAAGCGAGTCAGGGAAGCAAAGCAAGTCACAGATATAGACCGCGCTTGGCACACTTATATTTATGTTCCATTCTAAATTTCTCATCTTGCATTTTATACCCTCTCTGCTTCATTTTACCGCCCAGACAGCAAAACCCATGTGCCACTTTTGGTGTCTCATTTTATAATTTAGTTCCTTCAGCATCGCGTGATTTAACTGGACTACATTCCATTACCAACGTTCAACATTCGTCAATGTAATCTTATTACCTACTTGCAAGGGCCTGTCAATTCATTCCAGCTGCTGTTCCAAGTCAGCGGCCATCTCTTACAGAACTGCAGTTTCTTAGTTGTACCTCAGAGTTCGTTTATCCTTCCTGAACTGTGATTGTCTTTCGTAGTTTCTCGTCGGTTTCCTTGAGCACGACATCAGTGTAGAGACTAGACGACCCTGTCCTGGAGACACCGCCGTCGCTATGCAGCTGCAGCGGCCCGCCCCTATTGCCCCGTGTCTGTCTGTTGTTGCAGAGCGCCGCGGCCGCAGCAGCACGGGCGTGCGTGCGTGGAGCGCATCGCCGCGCACGTCACCCACGCCGGGCCGCCGCCTGGGTCCGGCGCCGCAGCTCACCGCCTACCGCGCCGCCGCCGCCGCCCCCAGCGCCTACTCCGGCTACTCCTCCTACTACAGGCGAGTAGCGGCGCACCGACGCCCCTCTCACTCCTGACGCCTGCGAGAACCATTCTGAGAGTAACGTCCGATCGATAGCGAAATGGAAACCGCTGTGAAAATCAAAAATGTTTCATTTGCAGCTGTTAGCTACATCTTCCAGCTACTTCTCTACGTAGTCACCGCTCCGCCTTAGACATCTGTCGTAGCGTTGTACCAACTTTCCAATACCCTCGTCATAGAAGGACGCCGCCTCTGCTTCCTGACAATTCTCCACTCTGGTCTACACCTCGTTGTCTGCGCCAGACCGTTGCCTTCATAGCCAGTGCTTCATGTGAGCAGAGATGAAACTCAGGGAGAGTCAATTACGGGCTCTATTGCGGGTGATCAAGCACTTTCCATCGAAAACCCTGCAACAGCATCTTCATTGCCCCTACAGAGCTCGGCCGAGAATTATCGTGCCAAAGGAAGCGCATGACAACTATGTTATGTGGGCTGCATGACATCAGGCGAAACCTCACACCAGGCACTCATACTTTGACGAAGACACAATTGTTCTAGGCATCTTTACGTGCTCACTGTGTGCTCAGCACTGAAAAGAGCGACGTGGCACGATCGACGTGCATACTAGAAACACTGCCCAAAGAATCGGTGCAAAGCTTCATCGGATTTTCACTGTTTTTTCCATCTCGAACCCAATCGGGCCATACTTTCCGAATAGCCCTCGTATATGGGGGACAACTTATCAAGATTGAATTCGGCGGAAACTTACCAATTTGTATAACATCCCAATTCATACAGAAAGGAAGGAACGTAAGAAGCTGACAGCCGAAGCCTGTTCCACATAGGAGGCCGTTTCCTGTATACCGTCTTCGACGTGCAGAACCCAAACACGCCAACTGTAGTTCAGATGTTGCGAGGTAGTTAATCCGCTGCCTGTCAGCATATTGTCCCAGACGGGTGACGATCTTACTAAAATGTTTTACGCTTGCCAGTTTCTCCGGAGTGACAGTCATTGAACTATATGAAATAAAATCGTCATAACTTCTGAACGGTTTGCGTGAGGACGTTCAAACTGCACAGTTGGCCGCGGGGTATGATGGGAATTGCATACGCACGCGCCCTGTTGTTCGTTTAGCGACGAAGCCCACTTTCATGTGGGTGGATTCGTCAATAAGCAAAATTGGCGCATTTGGGGGACTGAGAGTCCGCATTGCTCGATCGAGAAGTCTCTTCGCCCCCAACGGGTGACTGCGTAGTGTGCAACGCCCTGTCACGGAATAATCGGTGCGATATTCCTTGATGCCATGGTGACTGCCGAATGGTACGTGAAGATTTTAGAAAATGATTTCATCCCCATTTTCCAAAGTGACCCTGATTTTGACAAGAGATGGTTCATGTCAAACGAAGCGCGACCCCATCAGAGCAGGAGAGTGTTTGATGTCCTGAAGGAGCACTTTGGGGACCGCATTATGGCTCTGAGGTACCCAGAGGCCACTGAGGGCCTCGATTGGACGCCATATTTTCCGGATCTGAACACATGCGACTAATTTTTTGGGGGCTGTATGAAAGACAAGATGTAGAGCAATAACCCCAAAGCCATTGCTGAGATGAAAACAGCCATTCAGCAGGTCATCGACAGCATCGATGTTCCGACGTTTCAGCGGGTCGTTCAGAGGTTCGCTGTTCATCTACGATACATCATCGCCAATCATGGCAATCATATAGAACGTGTCATAACCTAAATCTGAATATTTGTTGTGACGTCTACATGTTGAATAAATTGTGCGGACGCCGTAGTTTGTAACTAATTTACGTTTTTTTTTTCACATATTTTTATAACTGCCACCCCGTACATAAGCCTGTTTCTATAGGCCTCAACGGACTCTCGCCGAATTAAGCAGCAGAAAACTAATAATCTCGAAAACGGCTTTGAATTTTGCAATATTACGACCCTTGCTCAACAAGGGATACCAACTAGCCTGAAGGCCATCCCTCGTGGATGGGCTTGTATAAGAAACTCCTGCCAGCACGAGGCGACGTGGCTGCTGCCGACACAGACAGAACCGGCAAAAAGTACTCGCGCTCTCGCCTTCTCGAGTCTCTGCGAAAATGACTGCAAGAGACACCACATACGCGCGCTCACATTGTCGTAGTCTGCAGATACGTGTTCCCACTTTTTAATTTTCTGTTTTAATTATCTATTGATTTATTCTGGTTAGCGCCACCAGGCCAACATTACATTTAACCAGGTGTTCATTATAATCACATACCTTGACAGATGTTGTAAATACACTTATATTTAGTACTGGATACAGCACTTAAAGTACCACAACATAAATAGAGGGAACCAGTACTAGCTACAGTAGGAAAGGGAGCTTATCGTAATAGTAAGTGAAATACTGGCTATGGTGAACGCACACTTCGATTGTATGTCCAGTAATTTACGACATTATCAAAGTTGTGAGAGGTCGTTGCTATTAAAGATCTCAAATTGATTCCACGGCGCATTCACTTTTCAAACTGTCGGACGAATGCCTTTCAAATAATGTATTTCACTGGCTTTCAGTTGGGACTGATGACCTCAGATGTTAAGTCCCATAGTGCTCAGCGCCATTTTGACTTTCAATTTGGTTCAAATGGTTCAAATGGCTCTGAGCACTATGGGACTTAACTGCTGAGGTCATCAGTCCCTAGAACTTAGAACTAATTAAACCTAACTAACCTAAGGACATCACACACATCCATGCCCGAGGCAGGATTCGTAGCGGTCGCGCGGTTCCAGACTGTAGCGCCTAGAACCGCTCGGCCACTTCGGCCGGCGACTTTCAGTTTCTTGGAAGTTGTATAAAGTGATGTTCTAAGCATGATATAAACAAATTATCTTTACTCTTGTGTTAAAACAGTTTATAGGTTTCATTCGTATTGTTTCTAAAATTATTAAAAGTTACATTTGGGGAGGAAGGAAAAATTAACAAATCGCGACCCCCAGAACGGAACGCTTGACCGACGACTCACTCTTGAACAACTCAGCTACAAAACCTTACCGTGTAGAGTAAGTAGTTGCTGGTGCGGCAAACATTGTCCGTATCAGGCAACACAAAAAACGGTCTCTAATAAGTTTAGGGGCTTTCCATTGCGTTTACCAGGCATTTCGAACAGATCGTGAGAAACTTTTCAGTCTCCATGTGCGCCATTGACGTCTTCTGTACAACTCTGAGACCATTCTTTCAATGGCTAGACACTTAGTATAAAGAAACTGTGAATTATAGGGTAGCTGTCACTCTGAGCGCAGTTACAAATCAAGTTCTGTTTTAGATTTAGCAGAAGCAGACATGGAAAATTTTTATTAGAATCGTAACAAGTTGAATTTTATAAATACGAGTATGACAATCAACAAATAATCTAGTGTCACGAAAGTTACTTTTCCGAGTGAAACAGCGATTGAGGTATTGCACCTTCTAACAACAAAGGAAAGCCAGTTTTTTTTCTTTTTGTTTCTTTTTTTCAATTCGGCACAATGTATGAATGATTTTGATCCATTGTCGGCTTAAGAAGGGGGCTGACGGTTGTGTTATGTACAGTGATGAGCCAAAACATTATGACCACCTGTTTAATAGCTTGCTTGTCCGTCTCTGGAACGAAATACATCATTGATCCTACATATCAGGTATCCGACATTTGTTGATAGGTTTGTGGAGGTATATGTCATTATATGTCTACGCACAGGTCATGTAATTCGCGTTAAAGAACGGGCCGGTGATTTGCGTTCGCGCTGATGGCGCCCGATAGCGACCCAGATGGGTTCCTTAGGATTTCTGTCAGGCGAATTTGGACACCGAGACATCAACGTGAGTTCACTATAATGTTCCTCGAATAACTGCAGCACGGTCCTGGCTCCGAGACACGGACATGTATACTGTTGAAAGATGACATAGACGTCGGGGAAATCATCAAGCAGGAAGGGATGTAAGTGGTTCGCAACCGTCAGCTTGTCTTCGATTACTATCACAGGTCCCACGCAAGCGCAGGAGAAAGTCTCCCACAGCACAATACTGCATGCACCAGCCTGCGTCCGCGACGCGCTGAACATTCAGAGCCGCCGTTCACTTCGATGGCGGCGTCTGTGGAGACGACCATCGACCTGGTGTAGCAAAAATGTGATCCACTCGAAGAGCCGACACATTTCCCTCGATCGACGATCGAATGCCGAAGGTCCCTTGCCCTCCGCAGTAGTCACTGACGATGTCGTTGGTTCAACATGCGTTTTCGGTTCAACAATGTACGATGAAACACTCCTGCTTCGAAGCACTTGTGCGTGCACCAGCATTGTGCTCTTTCGGCAGAGATGCTGCAGATCATCATGTATCCTACTATACAGACAAGCCTCCGAACCCGACGTTCTGTGAAGAGTCGTGGACGCCCAACCATTTAGCGCCTAGTGGTAGCTTCACTACCCTTCTTTTCTTCTACAGACATGCTACGTGAATTGGAGTTGCTATCAGTAAAACAAAGGCGTTTTTCGTTGCGATGGGTTTCTTCTCATGAAATTTCAATCATCAATTTTCTCCTCTGACTGCGAAAACATTATTTTGGCACCCACCAACATGGTGAGAAACAATCATCACGATAAAATTAGAGAAATCAGGGCTCGCACACAAAAATTTAAGTGCTCGTTTTTCCCGCGCGCCGTTCGAGAGTGGAACGGTAGAGAGACAGCTTGAAGGTCGTTCATTGAACCCTCTGCCAGGCACTTTATTGTGAGTAGCTGACCAGTTGCAGCTGTAGCGGCGCATCGAAAGCTAAGTACTAATTAATTGTTTGTGTATAGTATTTTATTTAGGAACTTTAGTGGTCTTCAACCGGTGTTCTTGGTGTTTTCCGGTGAAATAACTTCAGAAGAAATTTTTGCGAACTGCTTTCAGTTTCGTTACTGTCATTAGACGTTTGATTTTCTTTCTGTGTTAGTATTTTGTTATATTCTCATTTGTTGTTGATTAATACTTTCAATAATAGTAGTTACTTCCCTTGTAGAGCAAGTTTGTGATAATTGTAGTCAGTTTTTAACATCCTCTTATTGTAGTAGCGGAACTTAGATAAAGTTGTTTTCTTGTTTCAATAATTGTTAAATTTTACCATGAGTGAGAAGTGTGGGCTTTGCCGTAGGTTCGTGAGTAGTGGATTGCGGTGTGAGACTTGTTCGAAGTATTTTCACTGGGGGGAATGCAGTGGGGAAGCCAGTGGGCATTCTGGTGAGATCCTCTCCTGGAACTGCAGGTTATGTAGCAAGAGTAAGTTGATAGAGGAGCAGGAGCGTAAGATCTGTGCCCTTCAGGTGCAGTTGAAAAACGCACAGGAGGAGCTAGATAGGATGAGGAGGGAGAAGGGGGTTGGGGAATGGGAGCTGGCTGTTGGCAAGAGATCTGCTAGGAGAAGGAGATTTTCAGATAGTTTTACTATTGGTGTTTGTAATAGATATGACCAACTGTCAGAGTCTAGTGGAGAGGAATCTCTAGTAGCTGTAGATGTAGGAAGTATGCAGCAGACCTCAGCAGTTACGGTGGCTAGGACAGTTGCAAAGTCTAAGAGAAAGAAGAAGGTTCTGCTGTTAGGTAGTTCTCATGGTAGAGGTGTAGGCCAGCAGTTGCAGGAAGTTTTGGGGAGTGAGTACCAGGTCACCAGCATTGTGAAGCCTAATGCAGGATTGGCTCAGGTGACTTTTAACATAGGGGGGTTATGTAGGGATTTTACTAAAGAGGATCAGGTAGTGATTGTGGGTGGGGCTGGTAATAGTATTGATAGGGATGGGAAGTATGACATAGATGGTGACCTGGAAAAGATAGCCACTCAGACTGGCAACACGAATGTGCATTTCGTGGAACTGTTTCAGCGTCACGATCGGCCTCATCTTAATATAGCCGTCAGGCGTAATAACATGAGACTTGGGGGTGCGCTGATGACAGAAGGCATGAGTCACATTTCAGTGGTGTCGGTGGAGTCTATCAGTAGGACGGGTTTCACTAGACATGGCCTGCACCTCAACAGGTATGGGAAGGGGAGGTTGGCAAAACTTATAGGTGACAGCATAGGTGGGGGTGGTGGGATCACTCATGGGAAAATTCCGGTAGTTGTGGGTGTTAGAGCTGTACCTTTTTTAGATTGAAGTCAGCTGATAGGTATTCCTGCTTAAGGGAAGTCTCTCTAACAAAGAAACCACTTTCTACAAAGCTTGGGTATCCGATTAATGAGGGAATTAGTATATTTCATCAAAATATACAAGGTATTCGAGATAAAGTTAGTGAACTGCTTATAGATGTTGACTCTGAAATTATTGGTATATCTGAACACTTCTTAAATAAGGAGATAATTCAGAGGCTTCCTTTACCAGGATACAGGTTGGCTGGCAGCTTTTCTAGGAGCTCTTTGCGGTGTGGGGGAGTAGCCATGTATGTGAAAAACGGTATCCCATTTGAGTCAATTGATGTTTCAAAGTACTGCACTGAAAAGGTGTTTGAATGTTGTGCAGGTGTGGTTAAATTTAGTGGAGCTAAACTTCTTACTGTTGTTATTTATAGATCCCCAGACTCCGATTTCACAACATTTTTGCTAAAGCTAGAGGAGGTTCTTGGTTCACTTTATAGGAAATACAAAAAGTTAGTTATATGTGGTGACTTCAATATTAATTGTATAAGTGATTGTGCAAGGAAAAGGATGCTGGTAGACCTCCTTAATTCATATAATCTTATGCAAACCGTATTCTTTCCAACGAGAGTGCAAGGGAACAGTAGAACAACCATAGACAATATTTTTGTTCATTCGTCATTATTAGAAGGGCATTCTGTTAGCAAAAAGGTGAATGGCCTTTCAGATCATGATGCACAAATTTTAAGTCTAAAAGATTTTTGTGCTTCAACACATGTTAAATATAGTTACCAACTTTTTAGGAAAGCTGATCCAGTTGCTGTACAGACTTTTGTAAACCTTATCAAGGAACAAGATTGGCAAGATGTTTATAGTGCTGATACAGTAGACGATAAATATAATGCTTTCCTCAAGACTTTTCTCGTGCTCTTTGAAAGTTGCTTTCCGTTAGAACGTTTAAAACAGGGTACTAGCACAAACAGGCAGCCTGGGTGGCTGACTAAAGGGATAAGAATATCTTGTAGAACAAAGTGGCAATTATATCAAAACGTTAGAAACAGTCAAAATCTAAATGCAGCAGCCCATTACAAACAGTATTGTAAGGTGCTTAAAAAAGTTATTAGGAAGGCAAAAAGTATGTGGTATGCAGATAGAATAGCTAAGTCTCAGGATAAAATTAAAACCATATGGTCAGTCGTAAAGGAAGTGGCTGGTCTGCAGAGACAGGTCGAGGATATAGAATCAGTGCGTAGTGGGGATGTCCGTGTTGCTGATAAGTCGCATATATGTACAGTACTTAATAATCACTTTCTGAATATAGCAGGTGAACTAAATGGAAACCTAGTCCCAACAGGGAATCATATAGCGCTCTTAGAAAAAAGTGTTCCGAGACTGTTACCTGAAATGCTCCTCCATGATACTGACAAGAGGGAGATTGAGTTAATAATTAAATCACTAAAGACCAAGAACTCTCATGGATATGACGGGGTATCTAGCAGAATACTGAAGTATTGTTCCACGTATATTAGCTCAGTACTTAGCCATATCTGTAACTTTTCCTTTAGCAGTGGTCGGTTTCCTGACCGATTAAAGTACTCGGTAGTGAAGCCACTTTATAAAAAGGGAGACAGGGATAATGTTGACAATTATAGACCTATTTCTATGCCATCGGTGTTTGCTAAAGTTATCGAGAGGCTTGTATATACAAGGTTACTGCAGCATTTAAATTCACATAATTTGCTGTCAAATGTACAGTTTGGTTTTAGAAATGGCTTAACAACTGAAAATGCTATATTCTCTTTTCTCTGTGAGGTTTTGGACGGATTAAATAAAAGGTTGAGAACGTTAGGTGTTTTCTTTGATTTAGCGAAGGCTTTTGACTGTGTTGACCACAAAATATTACTGCAGAAGTTGGAACATTATGGAGTAAGGGGAGTAGCTTACAATTGGTTCGCCTCCTACTTTAAGAACAGAAAGCAGAAGGTAATCCTCCGCAATATTGAGAGTGGTAATGATGTTCAGTCCCAATGGGGCACTGTTAAATGGGGCGTTCCCCAAGGGTCGGTGCTGGGGCCACTGCTGTTCCTTATTTATGTAAATGATATGCCTTCTAGTATTACAGGTGATTCAAAAATATTTCTGTTTGCTGATGACACCACCTTGGTAGTGAAGGATCTTGTGTGTAATATTGAAACATTATCAAATAATGTAGTTCATGAAGTAAGTTCGTGGCTTGTGGAAAATAATTTGATGCTAAATCACAGTAAGACTCAGTTTTTACAGTTTCTAACCCACAATTCAACAAGAACTGACATTTTAATCAGACAGAATGGGCATGTTATAAGCGAGACGGAACAGTTCAAGTTCCTAGGCGTACGGATAGATAGTAAGCTGTTGTGGAAAGCCCATGTTCAGGATCTTGTTCAGAAACTAAATGCCGCTTTATTTACCATTAGAACAGTATCTGAAATAAGTGACATTTCAACACGAAAAGTAGTATACTTCGCATATTTTCATACGCTTATGTCATATGGTATTATTTTTTGGGGTAATTCTTCTGATTCAAAAAGGGTATTTTTGGCTCAAAAACGGGCTGTTCGAGCTATGTATGGTGTAAGTTCGAAAACCTCTTGTCGACCCCTATTCAATAGTCTGGGAATTTTGACATTGCCCTCACAGTATGTATTTTCTTTAATGTCGTTTGTTGTTAGCAATATTAGCTTATTCCCAAGAGTTAGCAGCTTTCACTCAGTTAATACTAGGCAGAAATCAAATCTGCATGTGGAATGCACTTCCTTGACTCTTGTGCAGAAAGGAGTGCAGTATTCTGCTGCATCCATTTTCAATAAGCTACCACAAGAACTCAAAAATCTTAGCAGTAGCCCAAACACTTTTAAGTCTAAACTGAAGAGTTTCCTCATGGCTCACTCCTTCTATTCTGTCGAGGAGCTCCTGGAAGAGATAAAAAATTAAGCAAATTCCAGTGTTACATTCTTGATTTTCTTTATTTAAACTAACGACTTGTTTCATTTTATGTGTTTCTACAATCGTGTTATAATTTCATGTATTGACTCGTTCCATGACCATGGAGACTTCTCCTAAATGTGGTCCCATGGAACAATAAATAAATAAATAAATAAATAAAATAAATAAATCAAGTAGATGTAGATGTACCTCTTTCCGTAGATGCTCACGACACTAGCACATGAACAGTCGATCAGCTGAGCAGTTTTCAAGAAACTCGTTCGCAGGCTCTGCGTAATAATAATCAGCCCTTTGTCAAGACCGCCCATCTCAATAGTTTTTCCCATTTGCAGCCCATATCTTCGCTAGGGTGATCTCCTGTCCGTGTGCGTTCCGCCTACATACTTTCGTCACCAAGCCACGTGCTCTCAGCGCCATTCGGCGGCATCCAACGTCACGATGGGCAGCGGTCCTAATGTTCTGGCTTCTTAGTCTGTGTAGGCGCTGCTTACCATGCCTGGCGAGGTGACTTTCTTAGCTCATCATTTCGTTATCCTATCGTGCAAGACTTCAAAACAGCTGTTATACATTCTAAGTGAAGAAACATAGTCGCGATATTCTCCAATTTTGTCTGAAAGCTCTGCCACTAAAGCTCATGAGGCAGCTGGTCTACAAAAGCAGCCGATTAACATGTCTAACCCAATCCCCTTCCCCCACCTCCTCCTGTTCCTCCAACATCTCTGCATCCTTTACATTGTCCACCGGCTTGATGCCCCCCCACGCCCTGGTTTCCTCCTTCCTCTCCACCCCCCACCTGTTGCCGCGCCTCTATCGCTGTATCCCTCCCTCTCTCCAGCTCGACACCCTCCATCATCAGGCCAATTTCCAGCACCTCCCCCTCCCAGATGATGAACTTCGCTGCGACATCTACCCTTCCTTCCAACTATAACCTGGCCTTGTTCCCCCCCTCCCCAGGGTCCCCCTTTTTCCTTTCCCCTCCTTCTCCCACAGCGGATTTTCCTCCTCCCCCCCCCTGAGCCCCTGCCCCCATCCTTGCCTCTTTCCATCCCATGTCCCTCCCTACCTGGCCCTCTCTGGCGCGCCCCCCGCCCATCTCCCCCCCTCTCGTCCCCTTCTTCCCTTCTCACTCGTCTCCTTGCACCTGACAGATCCTCCATTTTGATCATCGTCAGTGAGCCACGTCAGTGTTGTGTTTAGTGCTGTTTCTCCTGTGCATCGAGAGGTGTGATTTTAATTGTGTGCTGGCCGTGTACCTAGTGTTACTGTCAGTGTTTGTTATGTGATACGCCATCCATCAATACTTTTATGCTCCGGTCATACTGCGCCTTGTTTCTTTTAATTGTCCCAGTGTGTGGTTTTTTGTGTGTGCTACTTTTTTACGGTTTTTATCTCTATTTTACATTCGCCACTTTTTTGTCCATTGTCTTCCATGATGTTCCCCTTTTCTGTATCTATGTTCACCATGTTTTCTCCTTTGTTATTTTTAAATGTCTTCTATTGTTTGTTCTATGTCTTTTCGGTTTTTATCTCTATTTTACATTGAAACGTCCCCTTTGAACAATTTATATATGGCTGTGCTTAACCTGACACACAATATTTTTTAGCGCAACGCAATCTGACTTTCAAAATTCCCTACAAAAGAATGGCCCTGACTAACATTAAACTATACCTTTCACAAATCACTTACCTCACAAAAATCTTCGCTGCTCAAGCTACTGCAATACAGCGAGTGCCACTACTGCCAGCTAAATAAAAGATTCAAACTACAGAAGGCACTAACTACTGATAGGGATAGTTAGCAAATGAAAGATATTAATAGAGAACGAACAATGTATTTACCTTGATATCATCATATATAAATATAGCAGTTCATGACAAATTTCAAAACTCCGCCATCTCTCTCCCCACATCCACCACTGCTGGCGGCTCACCTCCAACTGCGCAACGCTACGCACTGTTCACAGCCAGCTGCCTAACACTACAATGGCGAGAATTACAACAATGCAAAGCAGCCACAGACTGCACACAGCACAGCCAGTGATTTTCATATTGAGCGCTACGTAACGTTGCCAATAAGAAAACATAAACAGCCTACTTACATAGCCCCCATGCTCCCCACAAAAAATTTTACAAATTTTTTTTGGGCAGTGGCCAATAATGATTTGATAAAATTTTTCATAATTACAATAACAAAGAAATCAAATGCACACACTTATTGATACAATGTTGGTCAAAAGCTAAAATTTTCTCACAGTCCATAAAGATAGTCCTGATCATTCATCATAACAGTAATTACAGGTTTTTTTTCACAAAGTGTCATTAGTAAAAGAAATTGCACACAGAAGTAGTGGATTTCCATGCAGTCTTGAAGAAGTAGTGTTGTCCTTCCAACGGAAAGACAGTGCTGACTCTTGACATGCATACAGGTAATGGGCCACAACAGAGCAAACCCACAGCAGAGTCATTTGAAGTTTGGAAGAATATTGGTAGGTAGGTCATCACAGAGCAGACCCACTGTAGTCCTGGTAGAGATTATGGTATTGGTGGGCCACCAGAGGTGCAGACCCACTGTAGTCCTGGTAGAGATTGTGGTAATGGTGGGCCATCAAAGATGCAGACCCACTGTAGTCCTTGTAGAGATAATGGTAATGGTGGGCCATCAAAGATGCAGACCCACTGTAGTCCTTGTAGAGATGGCCAGCAGCCATCTGTTGCGATTGTGCAGGTGCACACTCACCATCAAAGAGTCTTGCGGAGAATATAGCAAGTCCATAAACCACCACTTGTGCACTCACAAAGTTTTTGGAATTGTCCTTAGAACCAGCAATGCTGTTATCCAGTCCCTTGCTGAATTATTAACACACGTGCAAACACTAACAGTCCCTACTTCTCACATATTGTCCATATACTATGACCAACAGAAACGTGTGCAGTGAAATGTAACTTAATTGGAAGAACTGGTGTCTGTACAATTATAAATTTACAACATGAAAATACAATTACAAAGGTACAAAATACATCATTAAAGAACATAACAATACAGATAACATTTGTAGTAACACAGGCTTTACAAAAGAATAGAAATAAACATATACATCAGTGGAATTATGACATGAGTACATACATAAAGGATCACAATAACTTTTGAAACATCAACTTCACACATGAGCATTGAACAGAACAGAATTAATAATGTCTAACACCTTTACAAAGTAAATAACATATTATTAATGCCAATTATATTCGAGGATAACAGTATTCCTCATCATAGTGAATGTAGCTTAATATTAAAAGAAGAAAAAATTCTATGAAACTACACAGAGACAGGAAGAAAACAAATACACAAGGGTACACACACACATAGTGGGATAACACCAATAGGAAAGGACAGGGTTCGTTTTCAGTGTAACATTTGGTACTGCAGTCCAACCCAAAACTTCATATATCTTTCCTCTTATTTCATCCTTTGTTTCCACCAAAAAAATTCTATCTAAGCATGCTTTCTGTATTTATATGTTCACACATTTCTCACCTCAACATTTATTTCCAAGAAAATCCTACCTAAACCTGTTTTCTGTATTCTAACCATATTTCTTTCAAAAGAAATATGGCTCATTGTGCAATACTCATTTAGGCCCAAATCGTTTTCATATAACTTTCAAAGCATTCTTTCCCTATTCTCCATAGTTAGGTTCTTATATAGTCTACCCCCTCTTAAGGTAACTTAAATCTACTGAGCTCAGATACTAAACTAAGGAACGTGGCAATGCAGCAGCACATAAAACAATTAATATAAACAGCAATAAAAAAATAGAAAATCGCAAAGCAAGCTACAGTAAATCTAAATTACCAAGCAATTCAACATTACAACTAATATGAGGCAATGCAGCAAACAAAAAATAAATCTGGCTTAGCAGAGTAACACAAATTAAAGTTCAGTAGCACTATGCCTGGCAAACAGCAGCTTATATCTAAACATGACATAGCTCAAGCAGAAAAAATAGTACACTAAAGATAACAATGCAGATAAGGGAAATGTATATTCACATCTTAATGTCTATGTAATTAAAGTGGTGCACCACAACAACTGATTGTAAAAGAAATATTACCATGTACTTGAAAAGAAAATTATGTGTTACTGTTACTAGTTCCTTCTTATTGTTCTTTCCTTTCCAAGTGCTCCTTTTTTAAAGAATGTGGATTATAAAATAATTATTTAATAGATCTGTTGACAGAAAGTGTTCACATTAGCAAATGCATTTCATTTTATAAAAGCAATGCTGCAACACAGCTGGAAACCAGATATCAAATGAAATAAGCAACTATGAAAAGCAAAGCATAAAAATATCATTCAGTAGTCATGTGACATTTCATAAGTTAGTAGAAATTCTCTCAACTCTCATAGAAAGACGCTTGTCATAATCAGGTGTGCAGATGTAAAAATATTTCTTGTCATTTTATTAGGCATTTCAGTAAATATCAGAAAGTACGATATGTTTCCAAGTAATCAGCGTGTCGGATTTGCGATGCTTTCTCTAAAGGAATGGCAATGGCCAGGATAATGGCCTCCCTTTTTTTTTTGTTCTACCTGTGCCGCTGAAAAGGGCTCGCAATAATGGCTTTTTCTCCAGGCGTCTGACACAGCTGGGTGCCCGCGACGCATTACGTGCAGGTGGTCACTTAACTTTCGTACCGAAATATTTACGACAGCAGTTTCTGCTACCATTGCAGTCTCATATAAAAATATTTCACAGGTCAAGAATTAGCGTTGCAAATCTGTAGAAACAAAATCCTATAAATATAAGTTTCCAAAAAAATATTCGTCAGCATTGTGATACAGTCACACATTTCATAACTCTTAAAGTACGTTTCTTGGTTTCCAACATCCTTTTCATAAATCAGAGTCCCTAAACACTACTCATTATTCCTTACCTCATTATACATATACATATTCATATTCATCAACACGTCTTCAATATTTCATCATAATAGCTACATAGCATAATCAGATTCCTCATATAGCATCAGCTTATTTATCATAAACATACCTCAACAGCATAGTACACATCGTCGTCGTAATAATAACATCATAACACTTCAGTCAAATCTTAAAATCGTCGTAACTTCCTCCAATAATTTCTAAGCCTAAAAAGAATTCTCTGCTCATTTAAATAGTGTCATCTACCTCAAACGTACTTTAAAAATCATGATCTCATACCAAATACATCATTCAAAGCTCTCATAGTATCACAATGGTTCCGAAAAATATGAACAGTTTACAAAGTACAGACAAAATACAGTTTCATAAGTGTGAAGTTATCCACGGTGTAATTGCGTAAACATCTGTCACTGATGTAGTAAAAAACATGTTTATCTCTCAGTTAAATGATCAGATAGCTGTGTAATTTGTGTGTTAGAGAAATATGGTACCGATGTGTAAAGTTGTATAAGCAAATACCATATTAGCTAGGGCTCCTTGTGCTTGCCAAACACATGGTACACAAAGTAAGCGTGTACCCCCCTTAGGATTAATGTAATTATACCCTCAGGTGTTACAGATTACAGCAATGGAATGAAATGTATCATGGAAAAACTTCGTATCATTGTACTTCAAATATCTTAAAAAATAAATTTTTAAAGTACAAAATTAATCACTCAAATGCGTGTCCTGTAGCGCTAAATGTGCGTCTTGTTGCAACATAATCTCTGTGGAAGTGTCGTAGTTATCGTCCTCCAAAAGCTAAGTTCTGCAGAAGTCAATGTACTTACCTCATAATACACAAAAGTGAAATGCTTTGCGTATAAATGTCTTAGTTATTACGCTTATTGCCGTGATGAAGAAAGTACTGTACTGTAACGTAATGTTGTGCCACGAAAAAGGCTGTCTCATTGTTGCTATACCACAAAAGTTACTACTAAAACATGTTTTTCTTTCCAGAAGAATTCAGAAAACTGTGCAGATATAAAACAGATACACCGCAAAAGCAACATTGTAAATTGTCACTCATTAGTAGCGTCGTGATAAAAATCGTGTAGCTGTCACATAAACTAACCTCTGTGTCATCTGGTATCTCTCAGAAAGCACTTTAAATTCAGAATGTATTTTCAAATAAACCAAAATGTTGCATTAAAATCTCATTAGCAGTACTGGTAAATGTTCTAAGTATGTGAGCCTTATAGTCGTTACGTAATCGTGCAACAAACAAGCAAGAATGTACACACACAATAACACTGTGACGTCTGTTCACTATAACAATGCATTCGTCATTTCTGTTTAAATATTTCCCTAGGTTCTAGACTGGATATTTCACTTCAAACATTGTTACATGTTAACAGATTCTAAATCTGACAAAGCATATTAGTAATGTGAAGCGAAAAATTTTATGACAAAGACTAAGTTAAAAAGCAGATTATCTTTCAATAAACGGTTTTACATGTGAAATGCGGTGTAAACCTTTACTCTTCCTAGTACGCAGAGTTTCAACTTCAACGCAATTATCGTGTGGTATACGTCGTTAAACAATACTGGAATTTTTCTTAAGGTTAGCGTCTATGTCATTTTTCTCTGAGCCAGCCGGCGCAGGTGGCTGCCTGCGGTGCGGGTCATTGTCTGTTCCTTTGTTGGCGCGCGTCGTTACTGGGATTAGGAGGCCTAACTTCCACAAATTCGCCTTACCGAGAGGGCCCAGCTCTGTTTAAAGCTCGCCAGTTCTGATGGAATTCAGGTCTGTCGTTTTGTCGGTAGTTTACACAGTTTCTTTCGTGTCGGTCACGTGGTGGAGAATTTCTCCCTGAATCGTAACTGCGCGCTGAACTGTTGCGTCTGAAATTATTCTGTCTCCCTTGATAATAATAGTTCTGATTACCATATTGTCTGTTTCTCTGATTGTCTCTGTGATAGTCATTACTACGGAAATGCGATCTTTCTCTGTAACTATTATTACTCTGCCAGCGGTTGTCATATGGGTGGTGTCTGTTTTGGTCACGATTTGCGTTGTAAGAATAGCCTTGTCGCGTCCAGTTATTATTTCTTTCATCGCGGAATTGCGACTGATGTAATCTGTAATTATTGTGCTCCTGCGTTCCGCGATTGTCAGTGTCACTTTCCAGTTCTTGTAACAGTCCCTGAAAAGCTTCAATGTCGTCTTTGCAACGTCCTGCCAAAATAATATGTCGTAAATGTTCAGGTAATTTGATTAAGCAAATGCGGATGAGTTCTGAGGGGCTGTATGGGTTTGACAGGTACTGATTCTTGTGCAACATGTCTTCAAAATATTTCACAAGACTGGAGAATTCAGATTGTTCGAAATGTTTCATCATTATGATACCATGTTTTACGCGGTCTTGTGTGGCTTGAGACCAATACGCTGAGAGGAAGGCATGGTAAAATTCTCCTTCACTGTGGCAATCGTGAATGACCGATCGCATTCTTACAGCTGGTTCATTCTCTAAGTAGCCACACATAAATTCTAATCTGTGTTCCAACGACCAGTTGGGAGGAAAACAATGAGAGAATTGATGGAGCCATGCTTGTGGATGAATGTCGTTGCCAGAATTCTTAAATGTTTTGAATTTACGTGTAGTAATGAACAGCTTATAGTCAAAATTGTCATGTCGGCGAGTCGCATACCGGTCATTGTTAGGTCGTGTCGGCCGTTCCATCTCAAAATTCGGTGCACATTGCCAATTTCTTTCATAACTTCCGAAATGCCCTGTGTTATTATTTTGCGGCTTTTCCGTGTTTCTAAGTCCCTCTTCCCGTGTTGGAGCGCGAGTGTCCTCTGAAATACGTAATTCTTGTATTACCTGTGTCAGCTGATCTTGTACTTCCCGGATTTCTCTTTGGTGTTGTGTATTAATTTGATTCTGATTTTGTTTGAATTTTCTGATTTGTTCATACTCTTCTGTGTCAGTGAAGGCTACGGGTCTTGTGTCATTCAGATCATCATCTACCTTTGTAGATAAGTTAGTGACCTGATCCGAAAGTTCGGCTACTTTCTCCGATAGTGTACTTATTTCTTCAGTGTGTTTTTCTGAACCAAGTTTCAGAATATCTACTGTGTCCTTAAAGTTTTCCTGAGTTTTTGCAAGTTGCGTAACCGAATCGGTAGATGCAACTGAGTCAATTTTAGCCCACAAGGTCTCATGATTTTCATGAACAATGGTTTGCAGTTCTTTTATGGCTGCTTCGTGATTCAGTAATGCATTTTCATGCCGCGAAAAAATAGGTTGAAAATGCTCACAAATTTGTGTTTTTACGTCATTACAGACTTTTTGACGTTTCGATTCAATGTTATGTAACTCAGTAGTTAAATCTTCACGTGTTTGTTCAAGCGTGGTGTGAAGATTTTGTTCCATTGCGTCTAACTGTTGCTGTGTTTGTCTCTGGTGTTGTTCCATTGTGTCTAACTTTTTAAGATTTTGTCCCATTTGTCTCTGATTTTGTTCCATTTGTTGCATTAATTGCAATAATAATGTATTAGTGTCTGGAATCTGTTTCTCTACGCTTTTCGGCAGTGCATTTGCACCGGCAACATTCACATTTTGACAAGCAGAAAATGTGTCTTGACTTATTTGAGAAAACGGTGATGACCCAAAACCTGAATCTACAGTATTTGCGATATTGTGTTCTGTCATTCCCGATTCCTGAGGCGAGCTGTTGCCGACCAATCGATCGATAACGCTTCCCTGTTCACTACCTGTTTCACTGTCTACACCATTATTTGCCGCCCGCTCCATTTCCCTATGCGCAATTACCAAATTACTACTTTGAACATTAGTTAATTCATTACTCTGCGGCGCTAACACACTGCCTTCGTCTTCACTGTCATTTCTCAGTTTACTTTGGAGCCTAGTATTACGTTTTTCACACGCCATAATTGTCACAATATTTCACACGATAACACAGAAAAGCACAATTTGAAGAGCAAAATAAAATAACATAGCAATGGAAATAATGTCTACTTAATTGCCAGCGCAGCTGCGAAATACTTGGTGCAAATCTACATGCATGCCACAACTGTTTTACTGTACAACAATGAAAGGCTACAACTACAAAGGAGATTCTCTCTACAATTACGCCCTAGCAATAAACAAAATCTACACTAATTACACAAACTACAAGAAAAATCAGAAGATTCCAGTGAGGTATCCTCGGCTAAGGGTCGACATATGAAACGTCCCCTTTGAACAGTTTATATATGGCTGTGCTTAACCTGACACACAATATTTTTTAGCGCAACGCAATCTGACTTTCAAAATTCCCTACAAAAGAATGGCCCTGACTAACATTAAACTATACCTTTCACAAATCACTTACCTCACAAAAATCTTCGCTGCTCAAGCTACTGCAATACAGCGAGTGCCACTACTGCCATCTAAATAAAAGATTCAAACTACGGAAGGCACTAACTACTGATAGGGATAGTTAGCAAATGAAAGATATTAATAGAGAACAAACAATGTATTTACCTTGATATCACCATATATAAATATAGCAGTTCATGACAAATTTCAAAACTCCGCCATCTCTCTCCCCACATCCACCACTGCTGGCGGCTCACCTCCAACTGCGCAACGCTACGCGCTGTTCACAGCCAGCTGCCTAACACTACAATGGCGAGAATTACAACAATGCAAAGCAGCCACAGACTGCACACAGCACAGCCAGTGATTTTCATATTGAGCGCTACGTAACGTTGCCAATAAGAAAACATAAACAGCTTACTTACATAGAGAAAACATAAACAGCCTACTTACAACATTCGCCACTTTTTTGTCCATTGTCTCTCATGATGTTCCCCTTTTCTGTATCTATGTTCACCATGTTTTCTCCTTTGTTATTTTTAAATGTCTTCTATTGTTTGTTCTATGTCTTTTCGGTTTTTATCTCTATTTTACAATCGCCACTTTTTTGTCCATTGTCTTCCATGATGTTCCCCTTTTCTGTATCTATGTTCACCATGTTTTCTCCTTTGTTATTTTTAAATGTCTTCTATTGTTTGTTCTATGTCTTTCGGCTGAAGAGCAGCGCATATGCTGCTGCCAGCCCACCCCGATGGGGAATTGAAATATAATAAAAGAAAAAAAAAGTCTGACCCAACTATAACACACTTCACATAATCGATATACGCAATAACCTCACTACATGCAATAGAGTTCTTCACGGAAGTAATTATTCATTGGTCTTTTTTTTTTCCTTCCATGTCAGACAAAGACAAAGTTGTTATTGATTTCTGTAAGCAATAACATCACGATAAAGCGTTAACGCCATGTAGTTATGAGATGGCTCTCTGGTTGTCTTTCTCTTAAGCGAAAGATAAACTATAGTATTGTGGGGCAGTGAAAAGCAAAGGATTCCTGAAGTAGTATTCTCCTCGGGTGAAATCTTGACATATGTTTATTGGATGTCGCTCAATTATACTCAGAAATGGTTTTTGTATGAAACATGATCACGAATGACTGGGTGCGATGTTTCTGCCGGACTTAACACCAAGAAAAACGTGTAAAGATATATAGTCTTCTGCATGAATGAGAACGTAGCCTTTTCCGAAAGCTTACGGTTTGTTCGCCAGAACAGATATCTCATATTCTTGACAAAAGTGAGAAACGTTAAACTATATCCAAAATAATGACGTAACGCTAGTAGTATCCTGGTTTTCTTGTAAAAAATAATCTCTGATCAGGCCTACTATCGATTAAACTCGTCCAGGCGATAGAAACGTCACCTGGCGAGGAATGACTGCTAGTTAAACACGCGCACGCTACATGTAGTATCAGTGACCCTGCTGTCCATGTGTAGTATCTGGAAGGTGCGCGGTCTATATGAGTTTGACCGAGGGCAGATTGTGATGGCCCGGAGGCTCGGCACAATCATTTCGGAAACTGCACGACTTCGAGGAGTGTCTTCAACACGTGGCGAAACCACGTTGAAAACACGTCCAGACATCGTGGGTTTGGGCGGCCACCCCTCATTACACATGTCGGACTCTTAGGCTGTTAGACTGGTAAAGCAGGACAGGCGGCGAACTGTGTCTGAACACACAGTGCACCGAACGCTCCTAATGATGGGCGTCCGCAGCCGACAACCCATGCATGTGTCAATGTTAACATCACGACATCTGCAACTACGACTGAAATGGGCACCGTTACCATCGGCACTGGACGTTGGCGCAGTGCCAGAGCGTTGCGAGATCTGATGAATCCCGATACCTTCTTCATCATGCCGATGTGTGGGTGCGAATCTGTCGCCTTCCAGCGGAACATCTCCTCGACACCTGTACTGCGGGGTGGAGACAAGCTGGCGGCGACTCCACGATGCTCTGGGGAACCTTGAAGTGGGTATCCATAGGTCCAGTGGAGCTCGTGCAAGGTCCCACAATCGCCATGGAGTGTCGTACACTGGTTGCAGACCTCGTATATCCCTTCATGACCATCATGTTTTTCCCAATGGCAGTGGCATTTTTCAACAAGATAATGCGCTATGTCACAAGTTCAGGAGTGTTGGAGTGGGTCGAAGAACACAGTGGCGAGTTCCGATTGATGTGCTGGGCCCTCCAACTCGTCAGAGCTGAACCCGATCATACACATTTTGGACGTGATTGAAAGTGACGTCAGAGCTCATCGCCCCCTCCCCAGAATTTGCGGGAATTAGGTGTCTTTTGTGTAGATGTGGTACCAACTCCCTCCAGCGACCTACCAAGTCCTCAGTGCTTCCATGCCACAGTGCGTCGCTGCTGTTATCCGTGCCAAAGAAGTTACATACCGGCAGTGCACTGGTTCCTTAGCCTTCGTGTGAGCTGTGAGCATTGATGGGATAATGTATAAAATACAAGAGTTGTAGCAAAAAAGTGGTTTTCGAGAGACGGACGTGATAGTTATCAGTCAAAGTAGTCTTCTATTCACCAACTTCCTGACGCACAAAAGCAACTGTTTTATTGGAAATGAAATGAGCGTTTGGCGTCAGTGGCCGGAAGGCCCCTTACGGGGCAGGTCCGGCCGCCTTGGTGCAGGTCTTATTACATTCGACGGCACACGGGGCGACCTGCGTGCCGGATGGGGATGAAATGGTGATGGAGACGACACGACACCCAGTCCCTGAGCGGAGAAAATCCCCGACCCAGCCGGGAATCGAACCCGGGCCCGTAGGACGGCAATCTGTCACTCCACTTTTTTTTTTTTTTTTGCAATGTAAACATTGTAGATAAAACTTTGTATACAGAATCGTAACTGAGTCAGTAAAAATATATGAACTGCCGGGAATCGAACCCAGGACCTTCTCTTCACACAAAATTATGGTCCAAATACATTCCCCCTTTTTTTGTTTTTTTTCATTTTTTTCCTCTGCCAACCTTTTTTTTATATAGATGGAAAAAGGCGTCTTTCAGTTACGACAAACAAAATTAAAATGTACATCCGTAGCAACAACAGAACAAGAGTTCCTTCTAAACTATGAAATAGAATTTGAAACCAATAGTGTGATGATAGATAATAAAGAAAAAAAATGTAACCAAATCCCGCACGCCATTCCATGTGCATGGCCCATCTGCGTACAGATTCCATGTTCCAAATTGGTACAACATTTCGCAGCGTATGGAGCCCCATGAAGGCGGTCATCCTCTGCCCGGTACTCCCCAACTGTGAGGGGGATTATCGAAGACACTGCGTAAATAGTTGGCAAATAGTTGTCGGTATCGGGGTGTACACTCAAGTGTGCTATGACTGTCCTGGAGAAATTGCCAGTAGTCAAGTACCATCTTCTCATCATCTCGAAAGAGGTAGTATATGGACATGCCTTTAAACCATGTGAGAGCATGAGTCTTCGCAGGTGGGAAATAAGTATCCTCTGGACAAAGGAGGAGCCGTGGCTCAATTGTGCGAGGCGCGATACGTAGCTAGCAGGCGAGGATCTTCTGCACTAGCAGCCATACCTCTGACGCCGATCCACATATTAAACGGTGTTCGTCAGTATCCACGAGGTGGCAATGTGGACAAGGGGGGGAATCCGCCATCCCAATAGCGTGCAGCCTTTGTCGTGTTACAACCTTCCCGTTCACCACCTGGTACCACGCGGCTCGTACCCGCGTGGGGAGGAACGGCTTCTGGACCGCTCTCCACACTGCAGGCCATAGGGTCGTAGGGATCTTCCTCTCAATCACATTGCGAGGGATGGACCTTAGCAGCAGTCTGTAAAAGTCTCTCGCCTTGGGAGTGCGAGTGTTGGGAAGGTCTAGGTGCACGTAACTATACTCAAGAATAAATGCCGAGAGGTGCGAGAGGAGGGTGTAATGTGCGCAACCGTGACAGGTGGCAGAAGAGACGCCGGCAGCAATTCCTCTAACAGACGACCCGTAAGGGAAGCATCTTTGTGGGTCCACAATTTCATCATTGTGCACAAGTATAATGCTGTAGCCCTCGCTCGTACATTTATAAGTCCCAGTCCGCCATCAAGCGGAGGGAGGATGAGTGTTTCGTAGCGGACTTTGAATAGGTGTCCGGCGGTAAGGTAATATCCAAACGCTGCTTGCAGTCTGTGTGCCATCGCTGTAGATATCGGTAGGACCTGGGGCATGTGGATCATCTTAGTTGACACGTGAAGGTTGAGGTATTCCACACGCTGTAGGAGGTCCATCCGTCGAAGTAAGTTCCGGCGAACTTCTGTGCGTATCGCCTGTAGTAATCGTGCATAGTTCATGGCAGCCGTGCGGCGCACATCCTGTGTAAATGAAACTTCCTGGCAGATTAAAACAGTGTGCCCGACCGAGACTCGAACTCGGGACCTTTGCCTTTCGCGGGCAAGTGCTCTACCAACTGAGCTACCGAAGCACGACTCACGCCCGGTACTCACAGCTTTACTTCCGCCAGTACCTCGTCTCCTACCTTCCAAACTTTACAGAAGCTCTCCTGCGAACCTTGCAGAACTAGCACTCCTGAAAGAAAGGATATTGCGGAGACATGGCTTAGCCACAGCCTGGGGGATGTTTCCAGAATGAGATTTTCACTCTGCAGCGGAGTGTGCGCTGATATGAAACTTCCTGGCAGATTAAAACTGTGTGCCCGACCGAGACTCGAACTCGGGACCTTTGCCCTTCGCGGGCAAGTGCTCTACCAACTGAGCTACCGACGCACGACTCACGCCCGGTACTCACAGCTTTACTTCCGCCAGTACCTCGTCTCCTACCTTCCAAACTTTACAGAAGCTCTCCTGCGAACCTTGCAGAACTAGCACTCCTGAAAGAAAGGATATTGCGGAGACATGGCTTAGCCACAGCCTGGGGGATGTTTCCAGATTGAGATTTTCACTCTGCAGCGGAGTGTGCCCGAGTTCGAGTCTCGGTCGGGCACACAGTTTTAATCTGCCAGGAAGTTTCATATCAGCGCACACTCCGCTGCAGAGTGAAAATCTCATTCTGGATCCTGTGTAAATGTTATGCCCAAGAACCGGATCTTGTTAACTAGTGGGAGGGGGGGCTAGAGCGTCCTCCTGTAGACCTCTCCCAATGGGCATCGCTGCCGACTTGGCCACATTCATGAGGCTGCCCGCTGCCAAACCATAGCGATTGATCCATTGTATCACGGAGCGTACCTCGTCACCAGATCGGACAAGTAATAGAAGGTCATCAGCATATATCCTGCAGTGAAAGGTGTGATCCCTCAATGACATGCCCGAGAGCCTGTGTTTCAACCCTCCGACAAGTCGTTCGAGTGCGATCGCGTAAAGGATCATGGAGAGTGGGCATCCTTGGCGAACTGACCGTCGGATCGGAAAGGGACCCAGAATCCGTCCATTCACCAGTACAAGGGATGCAGCTCCACGGAAAAGGCGCTGAAAGATGTCGAGAAAGTCAGGCGGGAAGCCCATGCGGGCCATAACGGACAGAAGGAAGTTGTGGTGAATTCTGTCGAAGGCGTGGTCGAAATCAATGGAGATCCGAGCAGCTCGAAGGCGACAGGATGTGGCGATGGCTATTAAATCCCTGCATTCACTGGTTGCCGTTTGCATGTTGGTCACTCCGCCCTGTGTCGTTTGCTCCATTGAGAGGAGTAGGGGCAGAACCTTCTTTAGTCGGGCGAAGATTTTATAGCCCGAGTTGAGCATTGTAATTGGCCTGTAGCCCTCGACCGTCCGACCTCTGGAAGACTTGTGTATCGGTATAAGGAGACCTTCCACGAATGCAGGTGGCACGTGGGAACCGGGGGTCATCAGTTCTTGGTACATGATGATCCATCGGGGCATCATGAGATCGCGGAAAGTACGATAAAACTCGAGCGGCAGTCCGTCTGGCCCGGGAGATTTGTTGAGTGCTCCCTTGTTAAGCACGTCCTCGATGTCGTCTCGTGTAATCCCACCTAACAGCGTCGCCGATGCTGCATTGTCGAGGGTGTGCGACACGTGCTGCAGTATGTCATGATCGTCCGCTTCCTCGTCCTCTGTATTCACCTCGTCGTAAAACCGGCGATAGTGATCCGAGAAGGCTTCTGTAACCGCCGCCTGAGTCATTACGACCCTACCACCTGGCAAAACGAGGTCCGTGATCAGCTGCTGTCGGCGTCGGCGGCTGTCGAGCACGATGTGATGCATAGACGGGTTTTCTCCTTCCACTCGGTCTTGACGTCGCGATCGCACTACGACCCCCTCTAAACGTTTCCTCGTAAGAGACAATATTTTACCTTTAATTCGGCGGCTTTCCATCTGTCGGTTTGGAGATGGTGGTTGGCTGTCGAGTTCGCGAAGTATCGTGTAATAAAAGTCCAATGTGTGACGATGCCAAGCTGCGATATCCTTTCCGAATTGTGTTAGCACACGCCGAAAAGCTGGTTTTGCACAGTCCACCCACCATGCTAGAGTCGATGGGTATCGGGGAAGACGACGTTCGCAATCCAGCCATGTGTCGGCGATAATCTGACGGCATTCCGGGGCTTGAAGATGTGCCACATTCAGCTTCCAGGGTCCTCGGCTGCGCCATATCCGCTGCTGTTGTAGAGTGAGTGTGCATATGAAAGCGCTGTGATCGGAGAAGGCAAGCGGCCAACGTTCGGCGTCCAATACTCCCGGCGCTAGAGCTCGTGAGACATAAATGCGGTCTAGGCGACTGGCGGAGTGACTAGTAAGGTATGTCGGCCCGGGACGGTCACCGTGCACTGTCTCCCACGTGTCGGTGAGAAGCAGATCTCGAACCAGGAGCCGAAGTTCTTGACAAGTCGAGAAATGTGGGACTTGGTCTTTGGGGTGGAGCACACAGTTAAAATCGCCGCCGAAGATATATTGCTCGAAGCGGCTGATAAAGAGGGGGGCGATATCCTCCGAGTAGAACAGCAATCGTTCGCGGCGTTGGTCAGTTCCTGATGGAGCGTAAATGTTAATGATGCGCGTTCCCAGTGCTGTGATCGCCAGCCCCCTTCCCGACGGAAGGTAAGTCACTTCTTCGATGGCAATTCCGCCGCGCACTAGTATTGCCGTACCGCTGCCATTCCGGTCCGCCGGTGACACATATGTCACATAACCGTAGAAAACGGGGAGGGCCCCTATATTCACTTCTTGCAACAGGGCAATGTCAACATCCGAAGAACGAAGCATCTCACGCAGCAACTGGATCTTCACTGCCGTTCGTATCGTGTTGAGGTTAAGCGTGGCGATACGATAAGCTTGTTGCCGAACCACAGGTGTTAAGTTATCCATTAAGCCTGGAATTACCTATGACGCTTCTGGCTGTATTGACACCTCCGCATCCCCTCAAACCTCACCTGCAGTCCTTTCTAGAGAGCCGGCGCCAATGCCGTGGGCCCTGTTGGCGTAACTTGCATGGTTCCGTCGTCGTCGTGGTCATCCGCCCACGTCGGGGAACTGAAAGCGAGATCGTCCTCCCTACCTTCCTCAGGACACGGCATGGGTGCTTGCACTCCAGAAGGTGGTGGGCAGCATCTGTCCTGCATCTCGGCATCCGATTTTGCCACTGTAGATAGATGTGGTCTGTCCTCAGTTTCGTTCGATCGTGCCACACTGCAACAAATGGCGGCTGCCTCTGTGGTAGCGTCGTCATTGAAGGTGGAATCGTCATCCTCTGGAGTCTGTGTCGCATCCCGTTCGGAAGTTGCTCTACGCCTCCGCTTCCGTCGTTTCGGAGAGCGTTGCTTCCTGGTGTGTCCTTCTGTGTCAGACGATGGCAAAGATTCACGACGTTCCGGCACAAAGGCAGCCGTAGGCACAATAAGCGACTCTACGGCCATGCTATCGTCATGTATGTTGTTATCCGTCGACGGGGGCGGCGGCATCGGAGTTGAATCCGTAGCTTGTGGAACGGGTGTGTCATCATCGCCCTGTATTGGAGCATGGAGCCGCGACCCAACAGTGGATGTCGGCTGTCGTGGTGAAGTGGTAGCTGTCGTGAGGGCTGCTGCATAAGTCACGGGAAGCAGCGTCGGCTGCGATGGCGGGTCCGCTTCAGCCGGCGGCAGCTGAGTGATGCGACGTTGCGTACATTCTGACCTGAGGTGTCCCTCCTTCCCACAACCAGAGCAGGTCTTCGGTTGCCCATCGTAGATGACGATGGCACGGCAGCCACCGATATTCAGATATGAAGGTACATGTCTTTTAAGTTCTATTCGGACCTGGCAGACGCCGTTCAGCACCGGATATGTCTGGAATTGCGTCCATTTTTCCGAAATATGATCATGGACCGTGCCGTAGGGGCGCAACGCTGTCACGACGTCCTCCGCCGATAGTTCGAAAGGAAGTTCGAAAATTCTGATCGTGCGAAGTCCCATGCCAGAATAATCGACGTGCACAGTCCCCACATTGCCATAAGCATGGCAGAAACGGAGGCCCTGTTTCGTGTCCCGAAGGATCCGTTCACATGTTGCGTCGTTGATGATCTTGACATATACGATACTACTCACAATGGACAAGTGAATGCCGAGAATGTCGGTAGCCGGGATTTTAACTTCTTCCCGTAGAAATCGTTCGACTTCGAGTGCTTCGGGCAGTGCAAATTCGTTGCGGAACGTAAATTTGAGCGTCGATTTTCTGTATTGGTGCGCCATAGTGATCTATATGCTGAGTACGGCACGCGCGAAACGGCCGAGTACTATGTAAACAAACACGAGCGCTCGCTCCGCGGCAGGAACACAAACAGCGCGTCCTCACCGCAGCACAGCCAAAGGCCAACTGTGTCCACTCAGCTATCGGGGCGGACACTTTTTTATTGATTTCATTAAACTATTCTCCAATTCTGCTCGTCTTGATATCGAAGCGGGGTTCTGTATATGTTTCAGCTTATTTGTTAGAAGTCCCCTTGGCGTCCTCGAGTAGTGCGGTAAAAACACACTTGTGATTTGAAATGGAAATACATCAACCACCAATTACAATTGATTTGAACTGCGAATATTTTCGCATTTCCCTACATATTCGATGCTCCGCAAGTTCTCTGTGGGCAGTCACAGGCTACAGAACTCCTCTCGCCGTGTTTTCAGGAGAGCTGACGCACACGTGCCTCTGTGCGGTGGCACCGAAAGCCCAATTTACGGCCTTAATTTAGACGGCAAAAAGTACTCCGCGTTGCGCCTCGCCTCCGCGGCCATGTTTACGATCCGGAGGGAACCGACCGGCTGCCATTACGCCAGAAGCGTTTCGTAGTTACGTCCGACTTCAAATTACGGCGATTGCGTACACATTCACGCCTTGTTCAGCATTCATCAGCTCGTTCGGAAATGCGTGAAACAGGATTCTCGCTTAACGAGGTGACTTTTATGTGGAGTTTTATGAGCAGTTACCTCTTGTTAGTGCACGTTAAGAATGTCTGTTCCTGACCAAATTACAATCTTCCTTCGTGTATGCTGTACCCTTAAGTTCAAGGGATATGAGGAAGTAACGTGATGGCCAGTATAGCTGCAAAGCCAGGAAAGATAGCATATAGCGATATTTCAATGATCATGCTTTTACGGTTCAGTAGGAAGAATTCGCGGTTAAATTCGCAGGTGATGTGCTGGTATGCTGCGAAAGAAATCCTGTAGACGGAGCCGCCACCTCTGCCGGTGCTCCGGATGTATTCGTCAGTCCACGTGGATAGTTGTATTGCTGGAAACAAGCCAATTTCCTGACAATAGGTATGCTCCGAAAGAAATCCTGTAGACGAAGCCGCCACCTCTGCCGGTGCTCCGAATGTATTCGTCAGTCCACGTGGATAGTTGTATTGCTGGAAACAAGCCAATTTCGTGACAATAGGCACGTGACGTGGCTGTGCGATCTTACACGGCCGAGCGAGCAATACGTCGGTCCTGTCAGGCGCTAGTCGCGTGAGGCGAGGTCCTGCTCCGCATCGAGTACGGCCCCCTGATCTCATCCAAATGACACTCGCGGGATGGTCGGAATCGCGAGCAGCGGTATTCGCGGAACGGTGAACCGCACTCTCGCTAGACCCCAGTCTGTCGACCTCCTTCTAACACGAGGCACAAGAAATGGAAAAGAAAATTGAGGATGCGTCAGATGACGATCAGCTTGGCTTTAGGACAGGTAAAGGCACCAGAGCGGCAGTTCTGACGTTGCGGTTGATAAGGGAAGCAAGGCTAAAGAAAAATCAAGACACGTTCATAGAATTTGTCAACCTGGAAAAACCGCGTAACACTGTAAAATGGGGCGAGATGTCCGCAATTCTGAGAAAAATAGCGGTAAGCTGTAGGGAGAGACGGGTAATATACAATATGCACAAGACGCAAGAGGGAATAATAAGACTGCACGACCAAGAACGAAGTGCTCGTATTAAAAAGGGTGTAAGACACGGATAGAGTCCTTCGCGTGTACTATTCGATCTTACATCGAACTTCAATGATGGATTTTAAAGAAAGGTTATGGAGTGGAATTAGAATTAATGACGTCACATTGGCGACAAATTTCACCTACGTGTTCCTTTTACTTCCCTCCACGTCTGAAATGGAAGTTAATTTATAATGACTGAATAATATGGAAACTTTTTGGCGAGAGAAGTAGCTTCCCCAATATTTTTTTACGTAACTATCTCCCATACTTCCAGGTAGAAATTTTGTTACTATTTTGAATACTTAAGGCTATAAAACAAAATACTAGAAGTTACAGTTCATTATCATACTCTGTCTGACTCTGGTTTTCGAAGTTAGAGCCTGGAATAAAATCTCTGCGATTCTGCAGAATTCCGGCGATCGTCGACTCTGAAAATTCTTAAAATACTCAGAGGAACAAACGTACGCCGTCGGGAAGCCGTCTTGGATGCTATAACGTATTCACTCTGTAGCATCGGAATCAGTGTCCAAGTTGTGTATCAATTTCGATAAAGTCCAGAATTTAATCTCTTAAAATAGGGCATAAACAACAGTGGTGCAGGCTCTGCTGATTTCCCAGGATACAAAATTACCTACGAGTTGCGACACACCAAATAATGTTCCGAGCCACAGACAAGGCACAACATTAGGTTAGATGGCCTTGGGCAAGTACAGAAAGGGCAACAGCCTCAACGGGTGCGGGGCAAAGTCAGGACATGCGGGGACCAAGCAGCAATCGGTATTGTAATTGTCAACTGTCGAAGCTGCGTTGGTAAAGTACCGGAACTTCAAGCGCTGATAGAAAGCACCGAAGCTGAAATCGTTATAGGTACAGAAAGCTGGCTTGAGCCAGAGATAAATTCTGCCGAAATTTTTACAAAGGTACAGACGGTGTTTAGAAAGGATAGATTGCATGCAACCGGTGGTGGAGTGTTCATCGCTGTTAGTAGTAGTTTATCCTGTAGTGAAGTAGAAGTGGATAGTTCCTGTGAATTATTATGGGTGGAGGTTACACTAAACAACCGAACTAGGTTAATAATTGACTCCTTTTACCGACCTCCCGACTCAGCAGCATTAGTGGCAGAACAACTGAGAGAAAATTTGGAATACATTTCACATAAATTTTCTCAGCATGTTATAGTCTTAGGTGGAGATTTCAATTTACCAGATATAGACTGGGACACTCAGATGTTTAGGACGGGTGGTAGGGACAGAGCATCGAGTGACATTATACTGAGTACACTATCCGAAAATTACCTCGAGCAATTAAACAGAGAACCGACTCGTGGAGATAACATATTGGACCTACTGATAACAAACAGACCCGAACTTTTCGAATCTGTATGTACAGAACAGGGAATCAGTGATCATAAGGCCGTTTCAGCATCCCTGAATATGGAAGTTAATAGGAATATAAAAAAAGGGAGGAAGGTTTATCTGTTTAGCAAGAGTAATAGAAGGCAGATTTCAGACTACCTAACAGATCAAAACGAAAATTTCTGTTCCGACACTGACAATGTTGAGTGTTTATGGAAAAAGTTCAAGGCAATCGTAAAATGCGTTTTAGACAGGTACGTGCCGAGTAAAACTGTGAGGGACGGGAAAAACCCACCGTGGTACAACAACAAAGTTAGGAAACTACTGCGAAAGCAAAGAGAGCTCCACTCCAAGTTTAAACGCAGCCAAAACCTCTCAGACAAACAGAAGCTAAACGATGTCAAAGTTAGCGTAAGGAGGGCTATGCGTGAAGCGTTCATTGAATTCGAAAGTAAAATTCTATGTACCGACTTGACAGAAAATCCTAGGAAGTTCTGGTCTTACGTTAAATCAGTAAGTGGCTCGAAACAGCATATCCAGACACTACGGGATGATGATGGCATTGAAACAGAGGATGACACGCGTAAAGCTGAAATACTAAACACCTTTTTCCAAAGCTGTTTCACAGAGGAAGACCGCACTGCAGTTCCTTCTCTAAATCCTCGCACAAACGAAAAAATGGCTGACATCGAAATAAGTGTCCAAGGAATAGAAAAGCAACTGGAATCACTCAATAGAGGAAAGTCCACTGGACCTGACGGGATACCAATTCGATTCTACACAGAGTACGCGAAAGAACTTGCCCCCCTTCTAACAGCCGTGTACCGCAAGTCTCTAGAGGAACGGAGGGTTCCAAATGACTGGAAAAGAGCGCAGATAGTCCCAGTCTTCAAGAAGGGTCGTCGAGCAGATGCGCAAAACTATAGACCTATATCTCTTACGTCGATCTCTTGTAGAATTTTAGAACATGTTTTTTGCTCGCGTATCATGTCATTTCTGGAAACCCAGAATCTACTATGTAGGAATCAACATGGATTCCGGAAACAGCGATCGTGTGAGACCCAACTCGCCTTATTTGTTCATGAGACCCAGAAAATATTAGATACAGGCTCCCAGGTAGATGCTATTTTTCTTGACTTCCGGAAGGCGTTCGATACAGTTCCGCACTGTCGCCTGATAAACAAAGTAAGAGCCTACGGAATATCAGACCAGCTGTGTGGCTGGATTGAAGAGTTTTTAGCAAACAGAACACAGCATGTTGTTATCAATGGAGAGACGTCTACAGACGTTAAAGTAACCTCTGGCGTGCCACAGGGGAGTGTTAGGGGACCATTGCTTTTCACAATATATATAAATGACTTAGTAGATAGTGTCGGAAGTTCCATGCGGCTTTTCGCGGATGATGCTGTAGTATACAGAGAAGTTGCTGCATTAGAAAATTGTAGCGAAATACAGGAAGATCTGCAGCGGATAGGCACTTGGTGCAGGGAGTGGCAACTGACCCTTAACATAGACAAATGTAATGTATTGCGAATACATAGAAAGAAGGATCCTTTATTGTATGATTATATGATAGCGGAACAAACACTGGTAGCAGTTACTTCTGTAAAATATCTGGGGGTATGCGTACGGAACGATTTGAAGTGGAATGATCATATAAAACTAATTGTTGGTAAGGCGGGTACCAGGTTGAGATTCATTGGGAGAGTGCTTAGAAAATGTAGTCCATCAACAAAGGAGGTGGCTTACAAAACACTCGTTCGACCTATACTTGAGTATTGCTCATCAGTGTGGGATCCGTACCAGGTCGGGTTGACGGAGGAGATAGAGAAGATCCAAAGAAGAGCGGCGCGTTTCGTCACTGGGTTATTTGGTAACCGTGATAGCGTTACGGAGATGTTTAATAAACTCAAGTGGCAGACTCTGCAAGAGAGGCGCTCTGCATCGCGGTGTAGCTTGCTCGCCAGGTTTCGAGAGGGTGCGTTTCTGGATGAGGTATCGAATATATTGCTTCCCCCTACTTATACTTCCCGAGGAGATCACGAATGTAAAATTAGAGAGATTAGAGCGCGCACGGAGGCTTTCAGACAGTCGTTCTTCCCGCGAACCATACGCGACTGGAACAGGAAAGGGAGGTAATGACAGTGGCACGTAAAGTGCCCTCCGCCACACACCGTTGGGTGGCTTGCGGAGTATCAATGTAGATGTAGATGTAGAAAATAACCAAAGAATTTAACGTGTACACGTAATGTTCCGCATTATATCCAGAGAGCCTTTATGTAACGAGTCAGAGATAATCTGCCTCTCGCAGTTGTAAGGACTCTTTGTTCCATATATATTGCTTGCTCGGCAATTCACAGATATCAATGCAACATTCTAAATAGAAGAGAAAGGAAGTGATTCTGTGACATCTTACCTTTATGTCTGACTCGGCTTTGACTCTCACGGAGTCGTGAACAGAACCGCAACTCCCAAATTTTGCAATCACGGGGGTATATTATGTGTGGCTGAGGAATAATATTTCAGACACGCCACTGCTCAGAATTGTCACGATAAGAGTAAGTAAGTCATTCTGTGACATTTTACATTTATGTCAACCTCGACTTTGACGCTCACGCAGTTGTGAATAGAACCGCGACTCCCAAATATTTACCTCGGCCACACATAATAGACCCGCGTGATTTCAAAACTGGGAGTCGCGGCTCTATTCACAACTACGTGTGCGTAAAAGTCGAGGTTAACATACATGTAAAATATCACGCAATCAGTTACTTTCTCTTATATTAAACGATCTTGCACTGCTGTCTGTACTCTCACGGAGTCGTGAACAGAACCGCAACTCCCAAATTTTGCAATCACGGGGGTATATTATGTGTGGCTGAGGAATAATATTTCAGACACGCCACTGCTCAGAATTGTCACGATAAGAGTAAGTCATTCTGTGACATTTTACATTTATGTCAACCTCGACTTTGACGCTCACGCAGTTGTGAATAGAACCGCGACTCCCAAATATTTACCTCGGCCACACATAATAGACCCGCGTGATTTCAAAACTGGGAGTCGCGGCTCTATTCACAACTACGTGTGCGTAAAAGTCGAGGTTAACATACATGTAAAATATCACGCAATCAGTTACTTTCTCTTATATTAAACGATCTTGCACTGCTGTCTGTACATCACCGAGCAAGTAATTTATATTGCACAAAGACTCCTTACAATTGCGAGAGACAGAGGGTGGCATAAAGGACGTCATTGAAACCACACCTTCCTTCGAAGCAATGATTCCCACAGATTTTGCGGTCGAAAGCGACAGTTCGCAGCGCGATGATCAACGGTGCGACGCTTTTGACAACCTTTGACCCTACTGACCCGCGCCACGGACGCTTCAATTCTTCCCTAAAGACTCTGTGGGCCAGCAACCCCAATGAAAGTGATTGCACCGTTTCGGATTGCAGTGCGACCGCAGTTTTTGCTATGGTTTACAGTGTGAAAAAACAGGTACCTTTCGATGAATTTTGAACACAATCCAAAGCAGCAAAGAATGTGCAGTGTTACGTGGCTTTATGCTTAATTACAGACTTACAGTTTCATCAGTTGATTTGTTTTCACCACGTAACGCCCGCGGTTTACGTCCTTCTTCGTTGCTGAGCGATGTATCACTTTTCGTTCTGACGCCGCAACTCTTCCTTTCCTATATCATTACTACTTTTTGTCTATATAAATGATGAACTATTGGTTTTGCCGTTTAACACCTTTTTAATAACTATGGAAGTATTACAGGCATCGGGTCCCACCTAATGTGTCAGCCGCCTACACGTTTGCAAGAACCTTTCAAGACTCCATCGATCTGTTAACAAAGAGAAAGCAGAATATCTCTTTGTTTGACGTTGTCCGACAACGACCTAGGAAGCTCGACGCCCTCGCGGCCCAGGCTATTCCATGGCTCGCGGTAGTTTGCAGCATTCGTTTTATTCCTTGCCCACTTGCCGCTACGTCGAACTTTCGTGGTGATCGTTGGGCAACGTCTTCCACGTTATCTGCAACATTAATAAACTTTCTTCCCACAGTATTTCTGAAAACCCAAAAACAAACTTAAAGAACATAACAATAATAACTGTTCTTGCATTTTTTCGTACAAGTCTTGGTCGATTTAATGAGGGGTGGGACAGGCCTAAGCCTTGTGACACCACAAATGCTAACGCTTTTTCAGCCCTACTACTTTGCACACTCTTGTAGCGCAGTCATAAGGGGTGGGGGCGAAGGGCAGGTAGGTACCTGCGCTGAATGGGCGAGACATCCGCCAATGTTTCTAGCACTAGGATTGTTTTATATTCAGTGGCGTGTCTTACGACAACTGCGACAGCATATCTGTTAGAAAGTGTACACATTCGTGGCTGTTCAGAAGTCCCATCAAATAAAACATCCACTCGTCTTGCGATTCTTGACGCACGTGGATTTGAGTGTGTCGAGGTGATGCCCCCACCTCTGCCTGGTTGTGACCGCCTCGCTGTGTCGCGTTGCAGGCGCGCCGGCGCCGGCGACGGCGGCGACCAGCCGATGGACGGCGACGTCGAGGAGGGGGAGGCGGGGGCGCGCCAACAGCAGCCGCAGCCGGTGTTTGCAGAGCCGCTGCCGCCGACCTGCACCGCCGTCGAGGGCTCGCCGCTCGAGCTGCGCGTCCGCCTACACACAGGTCTGTGCGCTGCCAGCAAGCTAGGCAACTGCTCGCCGACTAACGCAGCCCGCACCAGAGTACTTCGGAACCAGCCACTCAGTCAAGTAAAACTGTTACACAAGCTTGACCGCATCTCTTTTGGCGTCTGACTGGTCCAACAGCCACCAGGGGAAGACGAGTTAGATCCCATCTCCAACTCTTCATTCATTTTGATACATCTGAAAATGACTCTGCAGCCGAGTGTGCGCTGATATGAAACTTCCAGGCACATTCGAGAGACTCGAACTCGGGACCTTTGCCTTACGCGGGCAAGTGCTCTACCAACTCAGCTAACAAAGCACGACCTACGACCCCTCCTCACATCTCCACTTCCGCCAGTACCTCGTCTCCTACCTTCCACAGAAGCTCTCCTGCATACCTTGCAAGACCTTCTCAGTTGGTAGAACACTTACCCGCAGAAGGCAAACGTCCCGAGTTCGAGTCTCGGTCCGGCACACAGTTTTAATCTGCCAGGATGTTTCATATCAGCGCACACTCCGCTGCAGAGTGAAAATCTCATTCTGGGAACATCTCCCAGGCTGTGGCTAAGCCATGTCTCCGCAATATCCTTTCTTCCAGGAGTGCTAGTTCTGCAAGGTTCGCGGGAGAGCTCTGTGGAAGATAGGAGACGAGGTACTGGCGGAATTAAAGCTGTGAGGACGGGTCGTGAGTCGTGCTTGAGTAGCTTAGTTGGTAGAGCACTTGCCCGCGGAAGGCAAAGGTCCCGAGTTCGAGTCTCGGTCCGGCACAGAGTTTTAATCTGCCAGGAAGTTTCATATCAGCGCAGAGTGAAAATTTCATTCTAGAAAATCCCCCAGGCTGTGGCTAAGCCATGTCTCCGCAATATCCTTTCTTCCAAAAGTACTAGTCTTGCAAGGATCGCAGGAGTGCTTCTGTGAAGTTTGGAAGGTAGGAGACGAGGTAACTGGTGGAAGTAGAGCTGTGAGGACGGGGCGTAAGTCGCGTTTGAGTAGCTCAGTTTGTGCAGTAAATGGTTCCCTGGTTCAAGTCTTGCCACACCAATTTTTTTTTCTCGTTCAGTCTGCAAATTTTTTTGTTAAAAAAAACAAAGAAAAAAAGTCGTAAAGTGTTCCCCCTTCAAAGAGAAGGCTATGGTAGCTATCGGTTGAAATCTGGAGAGAAGACTTTTACTTCATGTGTGACAAAGTTACTATCACGTAGATCGATAAAGAGTAAAGAAATCTTTAGTAAACTTCTCCATTATAATTTTTCTTGCTATCTTGATTGAGTACCCAGTAGATCCAAAGTCATACACTTACGGGTTTACGCACTTGTCATTGCTGCATTTTGTGCTTCTGTATTTCAAAAAAACAGTGGTAGAGCACTTGAAAAAAGTTTAAAAAAATACAGTTGGTACAAAGGCTTGACAATAAATGGGTAAACCTCAATGCTGGGAATTTGGACAGCGGTCGGCCGCCTAGAAGAATGCGGAATGCACCAGCAATGGTGGACTTCCAGACAAATTGAAATGTGGCGACTTACAGCTCTTTGGAATACTATAATAGTTCACAGTTAAATAATAAAGCAAACCTGAAAAGATCTGTGATCTCAGAAAAATGAGACGGGAAAAAAAGTTGGTAAAGTACTTGCCCGCGAAGGGCAAAGGTCCCGAGTTCGAGTCTCGGTCCGGAACACAGTTTTAATCTGCTAGAAAGTTTATATCCTATCTCTAATTCTTTATTCATTTTGAGACATCTGAAAACGAGACGGCAACAGAGATAAAACTGATCAAATTAGCGCCAAATTGCTAGCAAAGGATACATGGCAAGGAAGAAAAAGAAAATCATACATAAAACCACGAAACTAAACAGAACGACTTGTGTCGCAGCGCAGGGCATGTGCGATACGTCACTACACTACTGACACTTCCCTGTGTTCCTTCAGCCATAAAAAACGAAAGCTTTAAATGGTACCTCACCTCCTATTAACCCAATATTCCAACGAGAAATAATATACAGGATAAAAAATTAAAAGTTCTCGAGTCTGTTCATCAGTGAAAACTTAAACTGAAAAAAACATGTAGTAGACCTCCTAGAACGTTAACGTGTGAATACTTTTGCCATAAGAATAATTGCCCACTTGGCGGATATACAGTCAGTAACATATTTTGCATATTTCCTTTCGGAATTATGTTCTGTGGTAATTCCTTAGGCACTGCACGAAGAAAAATGTTATTAATATTACGTGTGCCTTTCACAAGCGTGCATACATGGAAATATTAACCACAGCCTCACACTGAATTTATTCACTTATTTAGCAACAGTTCTCCTAAATCTGAGAGTAACAGAAGTATTTACAACACTAGAAAGAAAAACAACGTGCATTATCCTTTAATCGATCTAGTTTTAGCATACCTAGTGATGAAATATGCAGCTATAAAAGTCTTTGACAGCCCACCCATAGAAATAAAATATTTGACAGATAGCAGAAGCGTTTTTGGATATAGATTAAACATGTTTGTTCTTAACAGATCGCCCTGTAGCTTAGAGGAATTCATGAGTAGAGATTGATAGCCAGTTATACACAAAAACCTGTAAATGACCAGTTTCTAGCCATATGCTTGTAAATATATTATTTCATCTTTTTTTAAAGTATGTATTCTAGGTTTGTTCGTTTGATGCATTCGGCATCAAAACATTAACATGAATGTCGTCTACGGAGCTCGCTACTAACTAGCGACGAGAACATCGTAGAACTTTACTGCACACGGTCCAATTGGAGTTTTTATGGCCTTGTAGATAAAAACCATCGTACAGTCATTTTAACATTTCACATATCCATATCTATCAAAAACGAAAAATATGAAGAATAATGGAAAAGAAAATCGAAGCTCAGTTAGATGAATATCAGTTTCGCTTTAGGATAGGTAAACGTATAATAGTCAGTTTTGACGTCATACCTGTTCATGCACCCAAGACTTAATAAAATTCATAGGATTTGTCGACCCACAAAAAACAACATAAACTGGTGCAACATGTCGGAAATACTAAGAAAAATTGGTATAAGCCACAGAGAAAGAAGAGGAAACAATAATGGAAGACGACGTGCTTAAATGAAAGGGCTGTAAGGTAAGGATGGAATCTTTCTGCGCTGCTGTTCAACCTGTACGCTAGAAAAAGGGTTGAGGGGAACAAAAGAAAGGTTCAGGGGTAGGAATATAATTCAGGGTGAAAGGAAATCACCGATAGTAGCCGCTACTCACATCGCTGTCACCCGTGAGAGTGAGGCATCTGTCAAAAGGAGTGAACACTTTAGTGAGCACAGACAGTAGATTGCGAATAAAACAAAGAAGGACGAAAGTAATGAGGAGGAGTGGAAATCAGAATAGCGACAAAATTAATATCAAAGTCTGGGACCACGTCTTAGGCGAAGTGAAGACTTCTGTCCACCTTGGAAACGAAACAACGCATTATGGGCGAAGCAAAAAGGACGTAAAAAGCAGATTACCGAAGGAAAACATCTCATTTACGGCAAAAAGAAGCATATCATATTGAATTCTAAGGTAATTCGTGTTTCAGAAACAAATGTTCAATGTACAAAGGCATGTCATAAGAAAAATATGTAGTGCTTACTCTAGATTGTCTTGTACACAAATTTGTAAGAAGTCACTTCTTTCAACCGTGGAATCACAAGGCGCATTTTCTTTCGTGGCGTATGTTTTATATAATCCATTAGAATTCATCAGAAAAAATGTAGTCCATAATTAAAACACTACATGAAAAAATAGCTTCATTAATGTTCATTAAAACTGAAATCAGTTCACTAAAGGGTGAATAATGCTATTCTCGAATTATGTTATCACATATACATCGGTTTTAAATGCTTGTCATATACCAAAGGTAAATTTGAAACTAAGCTGAAAATGTTCCTTTTAGAAACTTGCCGCCTTTTTACAGCAAAGTGTTACTTTATTACTTGTGTTACTAAATTAAATATTGTTCTCTGTTACGTGAACTAATCTTTAATTACTGCATCCATATGTCAATAATAATTAAGCTACTATTCTCTACCACGTCATCACGATACGATGTGCCAAGTGACCCATGCAGCAAGTAACTACCTAGTCGACTCCAGTTTCCTTTGCTTCCAGCTTCTGTTACGACAACTGATGTATATATATCGCTTTGCACAGACTCACACTATTTCAGACTTACATATGCACTGACAGCCAAAGAAACTGGTACACCTACCTAATATCGTGTACGGCTCCTGCGAGCACGCAGAAGTGCCGCAACACGACGTGGCATGGACTCGACTAATGTCTGAAGTTGTGCTGGAGGGAAATGACATCACGAATCCTGCAGAGCTGTCCGTAAATCCGAAAGAGCACGAGGGGGTGGAGATCTCTTCTGAACAGCACGTTGCAAGGCATCCCAGATATGCTCAATCATGTTCATGTCTGGGGAGTTTGGTGGCCACGGAAGTATTTAAACTCAGAAGAGTGTTCCTGGAGCCACTCTGTAGCAGTTTTGAACATGTGGGGTGTCGCATTGTCCTGCTGGAATTGCACACGTCCGTCAGAACGCACAAAGGACACTGATTCTAACGTTTTTCGGACGACAAGAGACAGTGTGGTATTGAGTTGCAAGGCTCACAACGTCTCTCAGATCAGTTGTGTGTAGCCGATCCTCTTCTCTGGGTAATCAGCTACGTCGATCTCCCAAAATCTTCTTCTCCGTAGGCTATAGCTGGTTAAAGGAATTTATTAAACTACTTCTCTATTCTTGAAATAATTTGGGTACTCGTAGAATTCTTTTCAGTTCAATCACTTTATATTTTCAACTTTCACAGACAACAACTTCTGCAAGCTAACTTAGTCCTTAAACATTAGACTTATTTACACATATTCAAATATCAGTGGTTTGATAACCAAATAATTTATGGTCATCATACATGTGTCTTGTTTCGTTCATAGCCAAGATATGAAGTAAGTCAAAAGTCTCTATACAATCCATGCTTCATCTGTCTCTTTAACAATCCTCATGGCACCACAAACCGCGGAATCTTACACACACACATTCCATGACCTTTCAATACAGATTCCAAGGTGCTGCCGGTAGGCACTTGTCGGTGCCGCTCGTATGACGCAGCTCCCGTCTTCTCGTGCCAAACGTCAATCCTGCACACACAGACACGTGTTGCGCAGTAAATAGGCTCTCTCACACTCGTCTTTACAACATCGCGTGTTCGAGGCGGCAGAACGTCGAGTGGTTCCAGAATTTACGTGGAAATTCTCGAATCACTACAGAATGAACGCATTTGATCGTACGTGTCACCTGTCAGAATCGTATCTAGAGGTATCAGAGCTCCCATATCACTCCAACTGCACACGCCCCACACCATTCCAGAGGCTCCACCAGCTTGAACAGTCCCCTGCTGACATGGAGGGTCCATGGATCTGTCTTAGAACTGCGCCAGACACTTGTCTTCTATAGGCGTTGCCGCCCGCAACACCGCATTCTGCCTGTTTGCGTATCTCTGTATTTGAACACGCATGCCTATACCAGTTTGTTTGGCGCTTCAGTGTATATATATGTAGCTCTACAAAGACTCATACTATTTCAGGCTACTATATCTTCTAAATGAGGAAAAATAGAATCATCATCATCATCATCATCATCATTTAAGACTGATTATGCCTTTCAGCGTTCAGTCTGGAGCATAGCCCCCCCTTATAAAATTCCTCCATGATCCCCTATTCAATGCTAACATTGGTGCCTCTTCTGATGTTAAACCTATTACTTCAAAATCATTCTTAACCGAATCCAGGTACCTGCTCCTTGGTCTGCCCCGACTCCTCCTACCCTCTACTGCTGAACCCATGAGTCTCTTGGGTAACCTTGCTTCTCCCATGCGTGTAACATGACCCCACCATCTAAGCCTGTTCGCCCTGACTACTACATCTATAGAGTTCATTCCCAGTTTTTCTTTGATTTCCTCATTGTGGACACCCTCCTGCCATTGTTCCCACCTACTAGTAACTGCAATCATCCTAGCTACTTTCCTATCCGTAACCTCAACCTTGTTGATAAGGTAACCTGAATCCACCCAGCTTTCGCTCCCATACAACAAAGTTGGTCGAAAGATTGAACGGTGCACAGATAACTTAGTCTTGGTACTGACTTCCTTCTTGCAGAAGAGAGTAGATCGTAGCTGAGCGCTCACTGCATTAGCTTTGCTACACCTCGCTTCCAGTTCTTTCACTATGTTTCCATCCTGTGAGAATATGCATCCTAAGTACTTGAAACCGTCCACCTGTTCTAACTTTGTTCCTCCTATTTGGCACTCAATCCGTTTATATTTCTTTCCCACTGACATTACTTTCGTTTTGGAGATGCTAATCTTCATACCATAGTCCTTACATTTCCGATCTAGCTCTGAAATATTACTTTGCAAACTTTCAATCGAATCTGCCATCACAACTAAGTCATCCGCATATGCAAGACTGCTTATTTTGTGTTCACATATGTTAATCTCACCCAGCCAGTCTATTGTTTTCAACATATGATCCATAAATAATATGAACAACAGTGGAGACAGGTTGCAGCCTTGTCTTACCCCTGAAACTACTCTGAACCATGAACTCAATTTACCGTCAACTCTAACTGCTGCCTGACTATCCATGTAAAGACCTTTAATTGCTTGCAAAAGTTTGCCTCCTATTCCATTACCTCGTAGAACAGACAATAACTTCCTCCTAGGAACCCGGTCATATGCCTTTTCGAGATCTATGAAGCATAGATACAATTCCCTGTTCCACACATAACACTTCTCCATTATTTGCCGTAAGCTAAAGATCTGGTCCTGACAACCTCTAAGAGGCCTAAACCCACACTGATTTTCATCCAATTGGTCCTCAACTAATACTCGCACTTTCTTTTCAACAATACCTGAGAAGATTTTACCCACAACGCTGATTAAAGAGATACCTCTGTAGTTGTTACAATCTTTTCTGTTTCCATGTTTAAAGATTGGTGTGATTACTGCTTTTGTCCAGTCTGATGGAACCTGTCCCGACTCCCAGGCAATTTCAATTATCCTGTGTAGCCAATTAAGACCTGACATTCCACTGTATTTGATGAGTTCCGACTTAATTTCATCCACCCCAGCTGCTTTATTGCACTGCAATCTATTGACCATTTTCTCCACTTCCTCAAATGTGATCCTATTTCCATCATCATTCCTATCCCATTCTACCTCGAAATCTGAAACATTACTGATCGTATTTTCACCTACATTGAGCAACTCTTCAAAATATTCCCTCCGTTTGCCCAAGGCATCCACAGGATTCACCAGCATTTTTCCTGACCTGTCCAAAATACTTCTCATTTCCTTCTTACCTCCCTTTCTAAGACTGCTAATTACACTCCAGAATGGTTTTCCAGCAGCTTGACCCATAGTCTCCAACCTGTTTCCAAAGTCTTCCCAAGATTTCTTCTTGGATGCTGCAATTATCTGTTTGGCTTTGTTTCTTTCTTCAACATGACTTTCTCTGTCTACCTGACTTCTAGTATGTAGCCATTTTTGATACGCCTTCTTTTTCCTTTTACAGGTTGCCTTGACTGTGTCATTCCACCAAGCTGTTTGCTTCATCCTACTTTTACACACTACTGTTCCAAGACATTCTTTAGCCACTTCTAGTACTGTGTCCCTGTACCTTGTCCATTCCTTGACTGTAATTGACTGTAATTGACTACATTCAACTAACTGGTACCTTTCTGAGATCACTGTTATGTACTTGTGCCTGATTTCCTTATCCTGAAGTTTCTCCACTCTTATCCTCCATATGGACCTGATCTCCTGCACTTTCGGCCTCACAATCCCAATTTCACTGCAGATTAAATAATGATCAGTGTCATCAAAGAATCCCCTGAATTCACGTGTGTCCCTCACAGCCTTCCTGAATTCCTGATCTGTTATTATATAGTCAATGACAGATCTCGTTCCACTGCCTTCCCAAGTATACCGATGAATGTTCTTATGTTTAAAAAAGGAGTTTGTGATTACTAAGCCAATAGAAACTTGGCAAAAATTTTTACTTACGTATCCAAACCAGAAGCTTACCTTGGCGCCAGTTATAAGTCATCAGTTGATGTAGTTCGCGGTTGAGGTCTCTGTTGTGCAGCTAGCTCGCTAGTTGATTGCCAGACGCGCGTCGAGTCGAAAGCCCAATAACACAAGAACAAACGGCATTACAACTTAGCTGCATGATTTTCATCGAGAATACAGCGCTACATCTCCTACAGGTCAAAGTATTCGATGATGGCATCGGCAGTCTGAAAACGCTGTTTGTTTACGTAAGGAGAAATCCACAGGTCGGGACTGAATGTCGTCTGGGTGTTTGGTGCAGGGCTACTTCAGCATTTGTGAAACGTGAATGATACCTCTGATCGTAAAGGTAATTATAAAAAGTAGTCCAAGGTGGTACGTGCATCCACGTTACACGCTTGTAAAACGCTTAGCTCTTCTGGAAATAACTAAGTAGTGCCAAGCGTAAGTTAAAATTCAACCCAAGTTTCTATCTTAATTCGTGTAGAAGATATGGCTGTTTGGATTCGGAAGAATGTTTTGGAAACACCCTGTGTCGCAAATCGCTTTTCTCACGTCTGGCGGTGATTTGCTCCACGTGAGGCCAGTTGCCTCGACTGCTGAGCCTGATTCGTCAATAATTCCGACTCAGTCTGCAGACGTCTCACGGTGAGTGGGTTGTGGTAGAAGTTAATCGAGATGTCAAATGTTTTTTATTCCAGTCTTTGATCGCAATATCAATTCGTTTGACGATGACCGGTTTCAGTCAGTAATGACCATCCTCAGATCTTTTCTATAACATGTCCTAAAGCGATAAGACCCTACTTAATGGCATAGACAGAACATATCAATCTACTCCGCACAGCATCGTCACATAGATCTAAAATAGGGTGTAGAATAGGCCACAAACTGTGGACGATGTGGCCTATTCTACACCTTATTTTAGATTTATGTGAAGATGCTGTGCGGAGTAGATTTATACACTACTGGCCATTAAAATTGCTACAGCAAGAAGAAATGCAGATGATAAACGGGTATTCATTGGACAAGTATATTAGACTAGAACTGACATGTGATTACATTTTCACGGAATTTGGGTGCATAGATCCTGAGAAATCAGTACCCAGAACAACCACCTCTGGAATAACGGCCTTGATACGCCTGGGCATTGAGTCAAACAGAGCTTGGATGGCGTGTACAGGTACAACTGCCCATGCAGCTTCAACACGATACCACAGTTCATCAAGAGTACTGACTGGCGTATTGTGAGGAGCAAGTTGCTCGGCCACCATTGACCAGACGTTTTAAATTGGTGAGACATTTGGAGAATGTGCTGACCAGGGCAGCAGTCGAACATTTTCTGTATCAAGAAAGGCCCGTACAAGACCTGCAACATGCGGTCGTGCATTATCCTGCTGAAATGTAGGGTTTCGCAGGGATCGAATGAAGGGTCGTAACACATCTGAAATGTAACGCCCACTGTTCAAAGTGCCGTCAATGCGAACAAGAGGTGATCGAGACGTGTAACCAATGGCACCCTATACCATCACGCCGGGTGATACGCCAGTACGGCGATGACTAATACACGCTTCCAATGTGCGTTCACCGCGATGTCGCCAAACACAGATACGACCATCATGATGCTGTAAACAGAACCTGGATTCATCCGAAAGAATGACGTTTTGCCATTCGTGCACCCAGGTTCGTCGTCGAGTACACCATCGCAGGCGCTCCTGTCTGTGATGCAGCGTCGAGGGTACCCGCAGCCACGGTATCCGAGCTGACAGTCCGTGCTGGTGCAAACGTCGTCGAACTGTTCGTGCAGATGGTTGTTGTCTTTCAAACGTCCCCATCTGTTGACTCAGGGATCGAGACGTGTCTGCACGATCCGTTACATCCTATTGATACGAGGCCCTTTGGATTCAGCAAGGCGTTCCGTATTACCCTCCTGAACCCACTGATTCCATATTCTGCTAACAGTCATTGGATCTCGAGCAACGCGAGCAGCAGTGTCGCGATGCGATAAACCGCAATCGCGATAGGCTATAATCCGACCTTTATCAAAGTCGTAAACGTGATGGTACGCATTTCTCCTCCTTACACGAGGCATCACCACAACGTTTCACCGGGCAACGCCGGTCAACTGCTGTTTATGTATGAGAAATCGGTTGGAAACTTTCCTCGTGTGAGCACGTTGTAGGTGTCGGCACCGGCACGAAGCTTGTGTGAATGGTGTGAAAAGCTAATCATTTGCGTATCACAGCATCTTCTTGCTGTCGGTTAAATTCTCGCGTCTGTAGCACGTCATCTTACTGGTGTAGCAGTTTTAATGGCCAGTAGTGTATATCTCATGACTTCAGGACAAGGTGTAGAAAAGATCTGAGGATGGTCATTACTGACTGAAACCGGTCATCGTCAAAAGAATTGATATTGTGATCAAAGACTGGAATGAAGAAAATTTGACATATACGACACTATGTCGCAGCTGGTGAAACCAAAGTGTGTGGCCGGCCGGAGTGGCCGTGCGGTTCTAGGCGCTTCAGTCTGGAACCGCGCTGCTGCTACGGCAGCAGGTTCGAATCCTGGTTCGGGCATGGATGTGTGTGATGTCCTTAGATAAGTTAGGTTTAAGTAGTTCTAAGTTCTAGGGGACTGATGACCTCAGCAGTTAAGTCCCATAGTGCTCAGAGCCATTTGAAGCAAGGTGTGGTGGCGCGTGTGCCGCAGAGGGCGAGCAGCTGTCGGTGACGTGGTCCCGCGAGGGCGTGCCACTGCCCGACTGCCGCGACTTCCGGTACGGCCGCGGGCCGGCGGGCCGGCGCTCGCTGCTGCTGTGGGACGTCTTCCCGGAGGACGCCGGGCTGTTCCGCTGCGAGGCGCGAGGCCAGGGAGGCCGCGTGCTCGCCGTCTCCTGCACCAGGCTCTGCGTCCTCACAGACTGCGGTGAGTGCGCGCGCTGCCTGCCAGCGGCAGCCAAGCACTGCCTGCCCAAGACTGTCCGGACACGTTCGAGTGGATATCAGTAACGACTGGGATCGCCCTTCTCCTTTACGACGGCTTCAACTCTGCCGGAGGCCCTTCCACTGAGGTCTATCTGAGTCTGCGGAAGATCGGCAGCATGTTCTTCCTCAACAGCCAAAACCTGGCCACGTTACACACTGCGGTCAAGAGTGAAGTCATTGTTCTAACTCATCCGTCCGCAGCTCGTGGTCGTGCGGTAGCGTTCTCGCTTCCCGCGCCCGGGTTCCCGGGTTTGATTCCCGGCGGGGTCAGGGTTTTTCTCTGCCTCGTGATGACTGGGTGTTGTGTGCTGTCCTTAATTTAGTTACGTTTAAGTAGTTCTAAGTTCTAGGGGACTGATGACCATAGATGTTAAGTCCCATATTGCTCAGAGCCATCTAACTCATCCCAAAGATTTGCCGTTGGCATTACCCTACACCTACATGGATACTCTGCAAATCACATTTAAGTGCCTGGTAGAGGGTTCATCGAACCACCTCCACGATTCTCTATTATTCCAATCTCGTATAGCGCGCGGGAAGAATGAACACCTATATCTTTCCGTACGAGCTCTGATTTCCCTTGTTTTATCGTGGCGATCGTTCCTCCCTATGTAGCTCGGTGTCAACAAAATATTTTCGCATTCGGAGGAGAAAGTTGGTGATTGGAATTTCGTGAGAAGATTCCGTCGCAACGAAAAACGCCTTTCTTTTAATGATTTCCAGCCCAAAACCTGTATAATTTCTGTGACACTCTCACCCATATTTCGCGATAATACAAAACGTGCTGCCTTTCTTTGAACTTTTCCGATGTACTCCGTCAGTCCTACCTGGTAAGGATCCCACACCGCGGAGCAGTATTCTAAAAGAGGACGGACAAGCGTAGTGTAGGCAGTGTCCTTAGTAGGTCTGTTACATTTTCTAAGAATCCTGCCAATAAAATGCAGTCTTTGGTTAGCCTTCCCCACAACATTTTCTATGTGTTTCTTCGAATTTAAGATGTTCGTAATTGTAATACCTAGGTATTTAGTTGAATTTGCGGCTTTTAGATTAGACTGATCTACCGTGTAACCGAAGTTTAACGAGTTCCTTTTAGCAGTCATGTGGATGACCTCACACTTTTCGTTATTCAGGGTCAACTGCCACTTTTCGCACCATTCAGATATTTTTTTCTAAATCGTTTTGCAGTTTGTTTTCATCTTCTGATGACTTTATTAGTCGATAAACGACTGCGCCATCTGCGAACAACCGAAGACGGCTGCTCAGATTGTCCCCCAAATCGTTTATATAGATAAGGACCAGCAAACGGCCTATAACACTACCATGGGGAACGCCTGAAATCACTTCTGTTTTACTCGATCACCTCGTCAGTTACTATGAACTGTGCCCTCTCTGACAGGAAATCGGAAATCCAGTCACATAACTGAGACGACATTCCATAAGTACCCAATTTCACTACGAGCCTGGCCGGCCGGTGTGGCCGCGCGGTTCTAGGCGCTTCAGTCTGGAACCGCGCGACCGCTACCGTCGCAGGTTCGAATCCTGCCTCGGGCATGGATGTGTGTGATGTCCTTAGGTTAGTTTGGTTTAGGTAGTTCTAAGTTCTAGGGGATTGATGACCTCAGAAGTTAAGTCCCATAGAGCTCAGAGCCATTTGAACCATTTTAACTACGAGCCGCTTGTGTGGTACAGTGTCAAAAGCGTTCCGGAAATCCAGTAATACTGAATCGGTCTGAAATCCCTTCTCAATACCAATCACTTCAAGTGAATAGAGAGCTAGTTGTGTTTCACAGGAACGATGTTTTCTAAACCCATGTTGACTATGTGTCAATAGACCGTTTCCGTCCAGGTAATTCATAATGTTCGAACACAATATATGTTCTAAAATCCTGCTGCATATCGACGTTAACGGTATGGGTCTGTAATTTTTTGTATTACTCCTACTACCTTCCTTGAATATTGGTGTGACTTTTGCAACTTTCCAGTCTTTCGGTACGGATCTTTCGTCGAGGGAACGGTTATATATGATTGTTATGTATGGAGCTAATGCATCAGCATACTCCAAAAGGTACGTAATTGGTATACAGTCTGGACCGGGACTGTGAGCTCGCCAGTCGCTTTCAGGAATGTTATTGTCCGCAAACCAGTGTCTCACACACGGCTGCTTAATGACACAGTGCATTGTCATACTGTAGAGTCATCGCTTCCGAATTGTCCCTGCACTGTACATAGTACACAATTGTAAAATGCGTTCGTAAATTTCTGCATCTAGCGTTTTATTAAGCGCAATAGCGGGACGAGACTCTAACAACTAAAAACAAGCGCATACCGTAACACCGCCTCCTCTGCACTTTGCTGTTGATTCTACACAGGATGGCAGGTATCTTACTCCACGCGCTGGCCAAAGCCAAACATTCTCATCGAGTTGTCTAAAGGTACTGCGTGGTTCATCACATCAAATTACTCCTCTCCAGTTACCCACTGTCCATGCGTCGCTTAACATTGACGAAGGCAAGTGTGGCCTTTGAGAAGCTGTTCAGCCATTTTTAACTCCCTACGCACACTTATTGTGCTCTCTGAACTCTTCCCAGCACTTCGGAATTCACGAGCATCTACATCTACGTGATTACTCTGCTATTCACAATAAAGTGCCTGGAAGAGGGTTCAATGAACCACCTTCAAACTGTCTCTCTACCGTTCCACTCTCGAACGGCACGCAGGAAAAAGGAGCACTTAAATTTTTCTGTGCGAGCCCTGATTTCTCTTATTTTATCGTGATGATCATTTCTCCCTATGTAGGTGGGTGCCAACAGAATGTTTTCGCAATCGGAGGAGAAAACTGGTGATTGAAATGTTATGAGAAGATCCCGTCGCAACGAAAAACGCCTTTGTTTTAATGATTGCCACTCCAATTCACGTATCATGTCTGTGTCATTATCACCCCTACTTCGCGGTAATACAAAACTAGCTGCCCTTATTTGTACTTTTTCGATATCGTCCGTCAGTCGCACCTGATGCGGATCCCACGCCGTACAGCAATACTCCAGAATGGGGCGGACAAGTGTGGTGTAAGCAGTCTCTTTAGTAGACCTGTTGCACCTTCTAAGTGTTCTGCCAGTGAATCGCAGTCTTTGGTTTGCTCTACCCACAATTTTATCTTCGTGATTGTTCCAATTTAGGTTATTTGTAATTGTAATCCCTTAGTATTTAGTTGAATTTACAGCCTTCAGATTTGTGTGACTTCTCGTGTAATCGAAAGTGAGCTCATTTGTTTTAGTACTCATGTGAATAACTTCACACTTTTCCTTATTCAGGGTCAATTGCCACTTTTCGCACTATGCAGCTATCTTATCTAAATCATTTTGCAAGTCGTTTTGTTCATCTGATGACTTTACAAGACGGTAAATGACAGCATCATCTGCAAACAATCTAAGACGGCTACTCAGGTTGCCTCCTATGTCGTTAATATAGATCAGGAAGAAGTGATTCATTTCGCTCATTTCATGTGATTTTTCTTTTCTTTTTTACGAACACTCTCCACAATACCTGACGGTCGCTATCCGTCAGCACGTGTGGTCTGCCTAGTCTTCGTTTATCTGCGGGTTTTCCTTCGCGTCTCCTCATGACCAACACTCCACTTGGGCCACTCTGGAGGTTGAGACATCGCTGATAGATTTGTTACCCGGGTGACATCCAATGACCAGGGCGCATTCAGTGTCACCGACCTCTCCTGATCGACTCATTCTGCTGTTACCTTAGCTCAGCACGATAGACCCCGCCTCCTTTCATATTGGCGGGTTTCGCTCTCTCGTAACAGTTACTGATCAATTACCGCATTACGCATTACTGTCCGGATACTTCATACCGGATAGCGTATTCACTAACGAATCAGTTTCACAAGCATGTTGGACATCTCCGTCCATATTGTCCAGACCATTGAGACGTGCACCGCAGACAGAACTTCCTATTTTACCAGATATTACGACGTTTTGCCGTTCCGTTAATGTACGGAGCGCAGGAAGAATGAATGTTTACATTTTTTCTTTGCGCACTGTAATTAACCTTATCTTGTTCTCAGGATCTCGATGGAGCTATACATTGGGGGTTTCTAGTAAATTGCTAGAGTCATCAATTGAAGACGTTTCTCGGGACTTCGTAAGTTGGCTAGCTCGGAGCAATTCATGTCTATCTTCAAGTGTCTGACAGTGCAGTTTTTCGCCACCCCCGTATCATTTTCCCGCGAGTCAAACAAACCAGTGACCGATCGTGCCGCTCTTCTTTGTACACACTCAATACCTCCTGTTACACCTGTTTAGTATGGTATACTTATATGTTGTCTGTTCTTTCGGACATGTCCGAAAGAGCAGACACCATTGATGACCTGCATCCGTCTAAAGCGAAATTAGAATTATATTAATACCTTTAGCTGCTAACGGGCGTTGATCTATATCAACGGGGACAGGTGGAAATGTGAGCCCCGACCGGGACTCGAACCCGGGATCTCCGGCTTACATGACCGAAAGAACAGACACCATATCCATATAAGTATATAGTTCTGGCAACACCGGCCATGACTTTCTTCTTCTGTGCGGATGCACACATATTCCCTGAACTCTTACGAGACTTGGTGAGAATGTCTTCCACGAGTAATGAGTGTGTTAGGGTGGGACACTAGGAATGTAGTGTGTTTACATTCAAGGTGAGAATGTGGGTCTCGCGGAAGGCGTGCGCGAGATAGTCCCTGCAGTCGCCCTATCCTCTGTGCCCTCGGTGGCTCAGATGGACAGAGCGTCTGCCATGTAAGCAGGAGATCCCGGGTACGAGTCCCAGTCGGGGCACACATTCTCACCTGTCCCCGTTGATATAGATCAACGCCCGTTAGCAGCTGAAGGTACTAATATAATTCTAATCATTTAGTATGGACCCCACACACTTAAGTAATATTGTGCGGTGGTTCGTGCGAGTGTTCTGTATGCAGTCTCATTTGTAGACGGATTCAATTTGTCTAGTGTTCCACCAATGAACCTGCACCTGTAGTACCTGCGGCAGACCCTGTGAGACCTTTCCGTTTCGTATTCCTACAAATTATAACATTGAGTTATTTATGTAAGTTGAAGAACTGAAGTTGTGACTCGCTGATATCGTAGTCATAGGGCACTACGTTTTTTTTGTTTTTTGAAGCGTAAAATTTTACATATCTGAACATTTGCACTATGTTGGCAGTCTTTGCACCACTTTACAATCTGAGGGACCTGACTGCATACTCATGCAGTGTTTTTCAGACAGTATTTCATTACAGATAACTGCATCAACTGCGAAAAGTCTCAATATACTACTAATATTGTCATTAATGTACAATAAGAACATCAAGTGTCCGAACACACTTCCACTGGGCACACCTGAAGGTACTTCTACATATGTCGATGACTATGTACCCCCTACCAAGATATCCTCAATCCAGTCACAAATCTCCCTCAATACGCCAGATGGTCCTATTTGAGATAATGAACGGTGGTGTGCTCCGGCCCAAATGGTTTTCGCAAGTCAATAAATACTGTATCTACCGAACTGACTTGGTTCCTGTCATTCAACATGTCATGCGAGAAACACGCGAGTTGTGTTTCGGATGATCTTTCTTTTCGAAATTCGCGCTGTTTGGTATCGAGAAGGTCATTCTGTTCGAAGTGACTCATTATATTTGAGGTTCGAATATGTTCTAAGATTTTACGAATAATGGATGCCAGGGACATTGGACGGTAGTTTTGTGGATCACTACTTCTACCCTTCTCTGTGCATATTTCCAACTACTGGGTACGGTTTTTCGTTCGAGGGGTCTACGGTACATAATTCTTAAAAGAGAGACCCAATCAACCGAAAATTCCCTGTAGGGATTTCATCGCGCCCTGGCACTTTGTTTTAACGATTTCAGCTGCATGTCGTGGAAAGGACACTCCACAAAATCTAGCCACCCCACCATTCATTATGACCTCGGCTGGGCGTGGAAGAGAGTAGACAAGTTTCTTCAAGTATGCAGCTCGCAGTGATGATTACATCGTAGAGCTACCAAACTGTGCCGATGTTCGTTGTCAAGTTTCATCTACTCTTCCAAATAGTCCCAGACATTTTCTGTGGGATTAAATCGAGTGCGTTAGCGAGTGAGCGAAAGTGCAATAGGTTACCCAGCCAGGAACGTATTCGCGTTGCCCTCAGAACACGACTGGGACCACCCTGGAAGACGGGAGTGTCCATATCATCCACACCACGAAGATGTAGAAGAACTGGTAAAATCTGGTCCCCAGGACTGTTGAAGCAGACATGGTGGTTCATGTTCATCGTAACCTGAGTGAGTCAGCCAAACTCATGGTACAAAGACACGTCCAAAACATCAGAGAACCACCTCAGACTTCAACTACACCCTCCACACACTTCGTAGTAAACGCCTCATTGAGCCTTTCGTGCAGTGGACGCACTGCATCGTTTGGAAACAAGCAACATCGCTGCTCGTCGGACCATTCTACACGACTCCACTCAGCTACTCCTGAGTTTAACTTGCATCTACATCTACGTACATAGATACGCACGAAGCCACTGTACGGTGCATGGTGGAGGGTACCTTGTACCACCACTAGCCACTTCCTTTCTTGTTTCACTCGCAAATGGAGCAAGGGAAAAACAGCTATTTATATGCCTCGGTACGAGCCCAGATTTCTCGCATCTTATATTTGTGCTCTTTAAGGGAAATGTACGTTACCGGCAGTAGAATCCTCTGCAATCAGCTTCACTGCCGGTTCTCAAAATTTTTTGAATATCACCTGGCGAAAAGAACGTCGCGTTCCTTCCAGGGATCCCATCTGAGTTTACGAAGCATCCTCTTGAAACTAGAGTGCTGATCGAACCTACCAGTAACAAATCTAGCAGCACCCCTCTGCATTGTTTCGATGGTTTCCATTAATCGGACATGGTAGGGATGCCAAATACTCAAGCAGTATTCAAGATCGGGCTCCCTATTACTGTCCTCGCAACATTACGCCCAGATATTTAATCGACGTGACTGTGTTACGTAGCACACTACAAGTGCTTTTTTTCGAATATTACGGGATTTTCTTCGCCTACTCGCCTCCATTAACTCAAATTTTTCTCCATTTAGAGCAAGCTGCCATTCATCGCACCAACTATAAATTCTGTGCAAGTCATCTTGCGTATTCCTACAGTCACTCAACGACGAGACCTTTCTGTACACCACAGCGTCATCAGCAAACAGCCGTAAATTGGTGCTCACCCGGCCCGTCAGATCATTTGTGTATATAAACAATAATAGCGGTTCTATCACACTTCCTGGGGGCACGCTGACTTTACCCTCGTCTCTGATGAACACTCGCCGTCGTGGACGACGTATACTGGGTTTTATTACTTAAGAAGTCTTCGAGCCAATCACATACCTGTGAACCTGTTCCATATGCTCGTACCTTCGTTAATCCTAGAACACTAAAGGAAGGGAAAAACTGCATTGGTACTGAAGCGTTGCAAATTTTAATACTCCATATTTCATTAAGTGGAAGGCATAATTTATTGTTTGTCCAGTAGTGAATAACAATTATAAGGCCTCCAATAGTATGTCACATACAAAATAAGTACAAAATGTCTTGCTTTATACACTATACCGAAAATACCTGATTGCTGGGAACCAGGCATTCGCATTAACTGCAATCGTAAATCTTGAGAGGGTTTAGTAATATAGGATTAACAGTAAGCAGTGGAGCACTGTGTGAAATGCTGTCTGGAAATCCAGGACCATGGAATCTGGTTGTTGCCCTTCTACATCTACATCTACATCATACTCCGCAAGCCACCTAATGGTGTGTGGCGGAGGGTACTTTCGGCACCACTATCTGATCCCTCCAACCCTGTTCCACTCGTGAGTAGTGCGTGGGAAGAATGATAGTCGGTAAGCCTCTGTATTGGCTCTAATTTCTCCAATTTTCTCCCCGTGGTCAATACGCGAGATGTATGTGGGAGGAGGTAATATGTTGTCCGACTCCTCCTGAGAAGGGCTGTCCCGAAATTTCAGTAGTAATTCTCTCCGTGATGCACAACTCCTCTCTTGCAACGTTTGTCAGTGGAGTTTGTTTAGCATCTCCGTAAGGCTGTCTCGCCAGCTAAACGATCACGTGACGAAACGCGCCCTTCTTCTTTGGATCTTCTCTATCTCCTCTAACAGTCCTACCTGATAGGGATCCCAGATAGGTGAACAATACTCAAGAATCGGGCGAACGAGCGCCTCATAAGTCACTTCTTCCGTGGATGAGTTACATTTCCTTAAGATTCTCCCTATGAATCTGAGTCTGGTGTCTGCTTTTCCCACTACCTGTTTTATATGGTCATTCCACTTAAGGTCGCTCTGGATAGTTATGCCTAGATATTTTACGGCAGACGCTGTCTTCAGCTGTATGTCATCAATAGTGTAGCTGCACGGTAGTGGATTTCTTTTCCTATGTATGCGCAATATGTTGCATTTATTTACATTCAGGGTCAATTGCCTGAGTCTGCACCATTCATCAATTCTTTTCAGGTCGTTCTGCAAATTCTTGCTGTCTTCTGGCGTTGCTACTTTGGTATAGACAACTGCATCATCTGCGAATAGCCTTAAAGAGCATCCGACGCTTTCTACTAGTTCATTTACATATATTGTAAACAGCAACCGTCCTATAACACTTCCCTGCGGTACTCCGGATACTACCTTTACATCTGTCGATTTAGTTCCGTTAAGAGCGACGTGTTGAGTTCTAATTGCAAAAAAGTCTTGAAACCAGTCGCAGGTCTGCTCTGATACTCCGTAAGCTCGTATTTTTTCATTCGACGGCAACTCGCGACGCTGTCAAATGCCTTACCGAAATCAAGGAACACTGCATCGAGCTGAGCGCCATTGTCCACTGCGCTGTTGATATCGTGGAGGAACAGAGCGAGCTGAGTTTCGCAGGATCTCTGTTTGCGGACTCCATGTTGATTTTTATAGAGGAAATGTTCATTTTCCAGAAACGTCGTAATTCTTGAGCATAAAACATGTTCCATAATTCTACAACAGATCCATGTAGGTATATAATTGTGTGGATCTGTCTTACGGTCTTTCTTATAAACGGGAATGGCCTGCGCTTTTTTCCAGTCATTAGGCAACTTTCGTTGCTCAAGCGAGCTACGATAAATTACTGCTAGAGGGGGAGCAAGTTCTTTCGGATAATCTTTATAGAATCTTACATGTATCTCATTTGGTCCTGAAGCCTTTCCACTACCAAGCGATTGCTTTTCAATTCCGCGATCGGTTATCTTCATCCATGGATTGCAGGATGTCATGCGAGGAAAGGGCAAACTGAGCTGAGCTCCGCGGTTTGTGGACAGGAGCTCTGGTGTGTTCCCGTGAGTTGTTTGGCCCGCCGTAGCAGTGCAGCCTGATGTGCCGCTGTGAGCAACGGCTTTTCGCCAAGTACCCCTTTCCAAACTGCATCGTACGCGGTTCCTTTCGCAATGTTTGCTCTGAATCTGTGTAAGACGTGCCTGCATTCACCGACAGCAGCAATTCCTGTTGGATGTGAAACCGATTTTCATTGGCGAGGCCTGACCCTCGTCTTCGCTCCTAACGGTTAGGATATTTTTACTGTCATTGTTTTTGCGCCGTGTCACGTGTCCGTGAGGGCTACGCCATTCCATGTAGATGCGTTCGTCAAATAGGGCAACATCACTGAAGTCCTGGTGGGCGTTCTGCCGCGTCGTCTTACAAAATACTCGTTGTTGTTATTGTGGTCTTCAGTCCTGAGACTGGTTTGATGCAGATCTCCACGCTACTCTATCCTGTGCAAGCTTCTTCATTTCCCAGTACCTACTGCAACCTACATCCTTCTGAATCTGCTTAGTGTATTCATCTCTTGGTCTTGTAACCTCCCCTTCACTTACCGACCTTAATGACAGTGAAAAATGAAACCGCGTGTACCTAATGGGAGTTTTGGAAAAGCAATCGTCACCGAAGTTAACCTGTCGGTAAAGAGGGAGGAAAGGGTTACATCTAAATGAAAGGAAATGTGCTAATGAAACTGGTGGAAATTAATTTTGAAAAGGGGTAAAGTTAATAAAGAAGGTAAATGTGCAGCCGTTACGTTAACAATTAAGTAGCGGTAATTAGGTATTAGAGATTTGGGGGAAATCACGGTCGCCAGTCCTAAGGACAATTACTATAGTAACTGAAAAAGAAAGGTTATTACACATATAATTAGCACTAGAAGCGTGGCAACTGAAGGTTGACACGTGTAGTGTGAAAACTGAAAGTTTGTCAGAAGTAATAAATTTCGCTACACCCTGACTTAATTTAGCAAAAGAATTAATAACCGGAAAATCGAAAGTTAATTTAGTGACTGAAGTTAATAGTGAGCTTTCTTTCTGAAGCACATCGAAATTCAGTAACATACAGTTAGTCTTGGACTACCTCAACAATCATTTCAAAAACTACTTGAATCTACGCAATTTAGAAAGAAGAGATTTAACTTTGAACTTGAATTAAATGATTCTGAACAATTAACAATAGTAAAATTTAGTACGTACCAAGCTGAGCTGCAGTCACAGGTAAGCTAAAATACGGTAACAAAGCTAGCACTCTTAATTCGTGCTTGTGTAATCTGAATATTGTAGCCAGCTATTAATGCCATAATTGAACTTTGAAATTAAAGCAGTGAAAACGAGTTAGCTATATTACTTTAATGCTGGCGTTTGAATTTCAACGACACTCGGGTTCATTTCGGAAAAGGAAGGGACTCTGCTTGGTGATGCAATTGGGACAATGAGCAACAAACGTTCATGCTAAGTTGCTGTAATTATAGTTACGAAAATGGAACAAGATTAAAAGCTGAGGTCTGCCATACAGCTCTAAAACTTTACGTGCGTCCAGTCTTCCTTGTCGGTTGATTGAAGGTTTGAAGCCGTCGGTCGAGGAGGTGGCGACAGTCACTCATTGTCGGCCGTCGCTGTTGCAGAAGCTGGATGTTGGCGCGCCTTCTTCTCGACACGGTCACCAGACGAAACGGGCTCTTGATGCGCGCTAGTTAATGTTTCCCGTCCGCGACACCATGTCAGAAACTATCATCGCAAGTCGAGCGCAATTACATGCTGCCAAACCCCGAAAGCGCGGCAACTCGCGGGAGCGTCACACAACACACCTGCTCCACTCGCTACTCCCGCCAGACTCTCACTGCCCCGCCCGCGCTCCACGCGGCAGAGTTAACACTACCAAAGATCCTACACACTTTGATTCTTCACACGACCCATCGATGTAATCGTTCGATAGCAGTTTTCCCTAGGCAAGACCCAGCGTAAAAATACAAATACTATTTACGAAACAAACCAATTATACATCGACATAAATGCATAAATATATATATATCCAAACAGTAAAGCAATTACAATATATAAAGAGACAGAAATGTCATATCTTGAGGTAACAAAACAAGGAAAAAAATAATAGTACAATAGATGGAAATAGGAGGATATGCATTTCCGGCGTTACACGTGCCCCACATTGTCTGAGGATGTTCGTGTAACGTAAACAGACTCAGAAAATGTCCCAAAAAAGAAACAGCGGAAATGCATATGCTCAAAACATCAAAAAAATTTAGCATTCGTCTAATTAACCATAAACCAATTTGTAGACAATAATAATTGAGTGGAGAAACTCCTTATCTTATTCCACTCTGTCATCTTGAACAAAATAAAACAGGTTGACAACATATTAAAATTCATAGAAAACGTAGAAAATGGTTTAGCTATTCTAAAATTGTCAAAATCCGTAACACTATCATGAAATGGAATACTATTTACAAAATTAATCAGAGTACATGGTCATAAAAACAGGTAGATCAAAATACGCAAATTAATAATTAATTACTTAGAATACACATTTTTACATAACCCTTTCATAATTAATATTCTCGTCATGGGAGTCCATTAAACGCTAAACAAGAAAATAATACACATCAGATCGAAAAAAACATAAATATTGACAGTAGAATTCTTTCAGCTGTCCAGGAAGAAAAACAATTCCGCCTTCCGTACTCGCAAGTACAAAGAATGCCGACAGCGGCCCAAGAGCCGACAGCGGCACCGCCTCGCCAGTATTGTTGCGCCCGCCTGTGCGGCACGCTTCATCTCACTCGCCCTTGTGACGCCGTTTCCAGAACGTCCGTTTCACTGAATTCTTTAGGAAAAACTCACTCCCGAGTAATCTCAAGGAGTCCCTTAATACTATCACAGTGGATAACTCAACACTGTCCATCATCACACGCATGTACTAGCCTGAAACTTAAAACAGCGTCTAAGTACATCGGCAATGACTAGTAAATCACATATTTATGAAATCTTACAGCTATTTACAAAATCATATTTACATTCCTTAATCTACTGTGACTCAGCTGAAAACTTAAACTAGCAGCTTGGATTTTTCAGTTGATTAGATCATGATTAAATTGATTAAAATTAAATTGATTAATCAAAATTAATTACTTATTAATTACAACTTCTTTAATGACCTTGGTCAGTCAAAAGCATGGCAATCTAGCAAATCGTTAAATCTTACACTCTATTTTACATACTGTATAAATTACCCATTGTGTGGTATTAATCGATCCTAGGTTGGTACAATTTCAAGTCTACAATATTCCGTAAGCATTTGTGTGAGGCATACCAATGACTTTATATGGTCCATTATAAACAAACTTAAATTTAGAGTTTTCATGGTCTATCTCGCTCGATTTCTCATGAGCTTTTACAAGTACTAAGTCTCCGATTGCAAACTTAGCAAAACGCGCTTTAGCGTCATGACGACGTATGCGAGCATCGGCTTTTAGCTTCATTACTTCTCGCAAACGATCTTTTTTCACACCAATACTAATGTTAATCCGTGGAGGGAATTTGATTATCTCTTCCAATTCACTTTCTACACTTTTGTCAATGCCGAAATTCCTCATGTTATGGCAGTTCAAAATCATACCTACGTCAATACCATTCGACCAGTTAACAATGTGTATAGGCTGGTATTGCCTATCCACACCGTCTCCTGCCTCGTCAAAACTAACTACCATTGTTTTATCTAGTGACATACATGTCAAAGTTTTGCTTTCGCAGTTAATCACTGCACGGTACTTTAATAGCCAATCTAACCCGATAATTACTTCCGTAGTTAAATCTGGCACGACGACAAACTCTTGTTCAAATCGCGCCCCACATATCTCGAAGTTGACAAAAATCTGTTTTGTGACCGGTTTACTGGCCTTCCCAGTAGCACCGATAATTTTCACTCCTGTTACTGGCATAACTACGATGCCAGGTCTGTCTTTCATTAACTCAAATATTTTCCCAGATACAGCACTCAATTCTGCCCCGGTGTCAATCAACACGTTTAGTTGTAGGTCGTGCATATTAACGGACACTACTATCTGTCTACACTTGTCCTCGACTGTTTCTTTATTTTCCCACAGTAAATCCTCGTCTATATCCAGGTCATTCCAGAAAAAACCATCCGGCTTTGATCCTAAATCCGATTTATCTGGCGGCTTTTTCAGCCTCTGTTCACATACAGTTTTAATTTCAACACGTTTGTCCTGAGGCTTAGTCTGTAGCTTCGCCTCCAATACCGAAACCTTTTCCTGTAACTCGTCAACTAGTGAGTGTTGCTTTGCTATCGATTCACTAATTGTCACCTTCGTTGATTCCTCTTTGGTCAGATTGATCTCATCTGCCAATCTACCTGGAGAAATGTGCCCAGTAGTATCTGCAATTACTTCCTCTGGATCTGCGCAACCCACACTGCTATCGTCTGACTGTATAATGTCAACTCTAACCTCATACACGCTGTAATCTATGTGCTTTTCTACCAATCGTGTCCGGCTATCACTAAAATTTTCGTAATCTTTCTCCTTAATACTCTCGCAATGTTTAAACTGGAGGTTTGCGTCGGATGGGTCGGCTACTTCTACCACTACAACTTTCGGTAAAGTCTGCCGGTTAGGGCCAGAACTTTCCGTTACTACTTCAACATTCAACTCCTGCGGGACGAAACACGACGCATCTTGCTCGTGCTCCCCTTTAACATCAACTATTTCTGGTAAAGTCTGCCGGTTAGGGCCAGAACTTTCCATCACTTCACAAATACTATCTTCCTGTGGGACGAGACGCGGCAAATCCTGCCCGCGCTCCCTATAAACACTCCTCCCGTACAGGCCCCTATAATCTCTTAGTTCGTCGTATAAGCGACCGAACTGCCTTAACCAGACCTCATCCCTCTCTGCATCCCCTCGCTCGATGACGGGCGTTTTATCCGACATCTGATCTTCTCTCAACAATTGCGAACCATTCTTAAACTCAATCTCCAGTTCCGCTGTGGGTATTACAGCTGCCACTTTATAATCGATTTCCGGAACACTACTTAAATTGTTCTCACTGACAGTGAATGTACTACCTACTGCCGTGTATACTGCTGATCTACTACTTGTGGGCGCACTCCTTTCTCCTAACACTGGCACACTCTCCCGCCGTTGATTATTCCATACGGAATTTTCATAACGGCGACACCTGGGTTTTCTCTTGTTATTGGGCCGCCAAAATTTCTCCACGCCCGCTCGGCCCCTCACCGGCGCGGCTAATGGTTTCCCTGTCTCGTCCCAGCAGATACGCTCCCCGGATGCTGCTGAGGCGGCTGATCACACCCTCTGGCGTTATTACTATTCTGTGAAGCCCGTATCACGTTAGTATGATACTGGTTTCTGTCATTCCTGTTATTATTTGCATTGTACCGATTGTTATTACGGTCCTAACCATTATTGTTATTGCTGCGGTATGCATTATTCCCATGGTTATCGTTGTTATGGTTGGGGTGGTACCCGTTGTTGTTACCACGGCCTCTACCACTGTCGCGATTATTGCGCCAATAGTCCTCGTCCTCAACTCTTTCCAGGAAATCATTGATTGTCCTGTAATTGCTTCCTACGTAGCGTTTTGTATCATCTGGAAGCTTCTTGTAGAGTTCCCAGACTATTTCGGATTCCGTGCGGCGATCACGCAAATATCCCAACTTGCGGATCCAGCCCTCACAAAACTCCCTCATCGAACCGCGCGAATTCGCATCGAAAGGCCTCGATACGACAAATTCGCGCCAGACACTTTGCTGTTTTTGCTCTGACCAGTATTCAGCCAGAAACAAATTTTTAAACTCGTCAAAAGTCAGGTTCGTAATGTCGAGGTTTAAGCCCCAACGCTTGGCATCACCAGCCAGCACATCAATAACCGCATTAATTTTTCTCTCATTAGTCCATGATCTGGGTAAAACTCTTTCACAATTTTTAATGAAATCCGTCGCGTGCATACCGCCTTTTTTCAAGGGGTCGAACCGCTCCTCTTTCGTCAACAATTCCGAACTATGTGTACAGATTGGCACATAGCTCTGTTTTTCGTCAAGTTTCTTTTCTAATTCCGACACTCTCGTAATTACTTGGCAAGTGGTTGTCGCAAGCGTTTCCAGTTCCCTCTTTTTCTCTTCACAGGTATTAGCCTGCTCCCTCACTTTAGTGTCTACTTCGGACACTAAAGCCTTTAAAGTTTCCACCTTCTGTTGATCCTCTTTTTTCACTAATTGAATTTGTTCCGTCACCTTATTCTCGATGATCGGAGCAACTGCTTCTCCTACACTTTTCTCGATTCTGCTAATTTCGGAATCAAAGCGAGTATTTATGCTCGCAATTTCCGCCTGAACGCCTATCATTTCCTGTTTAAGATTACCGATTTCGGTATTAATTACAACAATATCTTCTTTGATTTTATCAACTTTTGTATTAACAACTCCAACATTGTTGTTAACAACATTAATAGCTTTGTTCTGATTGTCTAGCTTTCGTTCAATCTTTTCAGACTGAGCTTCTTGCTTGGCAGACAGAGCTATAATTTCTGCCGATTGACTCTTGATTTCATTAATCAAAACATTCAATAAATCAGTTAAATTCCCGGAGACTACCGGTTTTACTTCCGTAGCTTGTTCCTCTATACATGTTCCCCCGTATTCATCATCAACGGGTACAGATTTGATTTTCGCTTCCGATTCCGAAACATTTTCTAAAGTTTGGAATTCCATTTGTGCTCTTTGTTGCGTTTCGGCGGTCGCGTCTTTCATGCTAGCCGCCTGCCCCTGAACAATGGGAACCGCCGTGCGCGTTTCCCACTGTTCGACCGATTGTTCCGTATCCAAGTCTACCAAATTTTGGTAATTGTTGCCTTCACTCATTTTAATAATTTTCAATATAAATGACAAATCTCAAATGTAATTAGGATTACTCCCACTACTTATTCTCGCTGACGTAACGGCCTGTACGTAACCAGTACTTTGTTACGAGATTTGCACAATGCCAAATTCGTGTCCAGAACAACCTCAAAACCGAAGATTGTCCTGTCACCAGGTCGCCACGTGTAACCTCCCCCCTCACTTACCGACTTTAATGACAGTGAAAATTTAAACCGCGTGTACCTAATGGAAATTTGGGAAAAGCAATCGTCATCGAAGTTAATCTATCGGTAAAGAGGGAGGAAAGGGTTACATCTAAATGAAAGGAAATGTGCTAATGAAACTGGTGGAAATTAATTTTGAAAAGGGGTAAAGTTAATAAAGAAGGTAAATGTGCAGCCGTTACGTTAACAATTAAGTAGTGGTAATTAGGTATTAGAGATTTGGGGGAAATCACGGTCGCCAGTCCTAAGGACAATTACTATAGTAACTGAAAAAGAAAGGTTATTACACATATAATTAGCACTAGAAGCGTGGCAACTGAAGGTTGACACGTGTAGTGTGAAAACTGAAAGTTTGTCAGAAGTAATAAATTTCGCTACACCCTGACTTAATTTAGCAAAAGAATTAATAACCGGAAAATCGAAAGTTAATTTAGTGACTGAAGTTAATAGTGAGCTTTCTTTCTGAAGCACATCGAAATTCAGTAACATACAGTTAGTCTTGGACTACCTCAACAATCATTTCAAAAACTACTTGAATCTACGCAATTTAGAAAGAAGAGATTTAACTTTGAACTTGAATTAAATGATTCTGAACAATTAACAATAGTAAAATTTAGTACGTACCAAGCTGAGCTGCAGTCACAGGTAAGCTAAAATACGGTAACAAAGCTAGCACTCTTAATTCGTGCTTGTGTAATCTGAATATTGTAGCCAGCTATTAATGCCATAATTGAACTTTGAAATTAAAGCAGTGAAAACGAGTTAGCTATATTACTTTAATGCTGGCGTTTGAATTTCAACGACACTCGGGTTCATTTCGGAAAAGGAAGGGACTCTGCTTGGTGATGCAATTGGGACAATGAGCAACAAACGTTCATGCTAAGTTGCTGTAATTATAGTTACGAAAATGGAACAAGATTAAAAGCTGAGGTCTGCCATACAGCTCTAAAACTTTACGTGCGTCCAGTCTTCCTTGTCGGTTGATTGAAGGTTTGAAGCCGTCGGTCGAGGAGGTGGCGACAGTCACTCATTGTCGGCCGTCGCTGTTGCAGAAGCTGGATGTTGGCGCGCCTTCTTCTCGACACGGTCACCAGACGAAACGGGCTCTTGATGCGCGCTAGTTAATGTTTCCCGTCCGCGACACCATGTCAGAAACTATCATCGCAAGTCGAGCGCAATTACATGCTGCCAAACCCCGAAAGCGCGGCAACTCGCGGGAGCGTCACACAACACACCTGCTCCACTCGCTACTCCCGCCAGACTCTCACTGCCCCGCCCGCGCTCCACGCGGCAGAGTTAACACTACCAAAGATCCTACACACTTTGATTCTTCACACGACCCATCGATGTAATCGTTCGATAGCAGTTTTCCCTAGGCAAGACCCAGCGTAAAAATACAAATACTATTTACGAAACAAACCAATTATACATCGACATAAATGCATAAATATATATATATCCAAACAGTAAAGCAATTACAATATATAAAGAGACAGAAATGTCATATCTTGAGGTAACAAAACAAGGAAAAAAATAATAGTACAATAGATGGAAATAGGAGGATATGCATTTCCGGCGTTACAGTCTCCCTCTACGATTTTTACCCTCCACGCTGCCCTTCAATGCAAAATTTGTGATCCCTTGATGCCTCAGAACACGTCGTACCAACCGGTCCCTTCTTCTAGTCAAGTTGTGCCACAAACTCCTCTTCTCCCCAACTCTATTCAATACCTCCTCATTAGTTATGTGATCTACCCATCTAATCTTCAGCATTCTTCTGTAGCACCACATTTCCCAAAGCTCCTATTCTCTTCTTGTCCAAACTATTTATCGTCCATGTTTCACCTCCATACATGGCTACACTGCATACAAATACTTTCAGAAACGACTTCATGACACTTAAATTTATACTCGATCTTAACAAATTTCTCTTCTTCAGAAACGCTTTCCTTGCCATTGCCAGTCTACATTTTATATCCTCTCTACTTCGACCATCATCAGTTATTTTGCTTCACAAATAGCAAAACTCTTTTGCTACTTTAAGTGTCTCATTTCCTAATCTAATTCCCTCAGCATCAACTGACTTAATTCGACTACATTCCATTATCCTCGTTTTGCTTTTGTTGATGTTAATCTTATACCCTCCTTTCAAGACACTGTCCATTCCGTTCAACTGCTCTTCCAAGTCCTTTGCTGGCTCTGACAGAAATACAATGTCATTGGCGAACCTCAAAGTTTTTATTTCTTCTCCATGGATTTTAATACCTACTCGGAATTTTTCTTTTGTTTCCTTTACTGCTTGCTCAATATACAGATTGAATTACATCGGGGAGAGGCTACAAGCCTGTCTCACTCCCTTCCCAACCACTGCTTCCCTTTCATGCCTCTCGACTCTTATAACTGCCATCTGCTTTCTGCACAAGTTGTATATAGCCTTTCGCTCCCTGTATTTTACCCCTGCCACCTTCAGAATTTGAAAGAGAGTATTCCAGTCAACACTGTCAAAACCTTTCTCTAAGTCTACAAATGCTAGAAACGTAGGTTTGCCTTTCCTTAGTCTTTCTTCTAAGATAAGTCGTAAGGTCAGTATTGCCTCACGTGTTCCAACATTTCTACGGAATCCAAACTGATCTTCCCCGAGGTCGGCTTCCACCAGTTTTTCCATTCGTCTGTAAAGAATACTTTAAAAAATGGCGATGTTTCGGCCGTGTTTCAGCTGCCTCGCCAAGGGCACAGCCTGATCCGCTGTGGAGTGGGTACAACAGTACACCGCGTTTCTGAGCATAACGCTAGACCACCGACGCCACACTTATTAGATTTTATTGGTTCTAGAACGACATTGACGGGTTTTAGGAAAGAGGGAGAGGTCGTGTGGCAATCTATTGGTGCGTTATGCGGTTTGCTGGCAACTGACAGCCCGCCGTGTATCAGCGACAAGCTTCTGCGGGCCGTCTTTTCCAGTTGTGCTTCGTTCTGCGTATGCAGCAGATCGCAAGAGTGTCCGGTGAGGCCGGTGCTGTGCGACCACGCCTTCCCTCTCGATGACGTCAAGCTACTTCAGGACTTCGATTTCGATTGCCTCTCTTATTTCGGGTGTACACACCGACGACAGTCCTACAACTGTGGTGCTTCGTCTAACCCGACAGCCAGCCCGCAGCCGCGGTGGTCACCAGCTAGAATCGACGTGTGCTGCCCCAGCCGCACCCAGCGTTCCTCTGCTATGCGGTTGCTGACCCTTTCGGTATCCCAACGCTGGCGGCGCCGTATCTCGTGCACACCTGCGCCGTTGAGGGCTCTTACTGCGTGCGTAGTGGACCCCACTAAAGCCTGGACCCTGCGGCCACTCCGAAAAACTGGTTTCGTGCCTTCTCAGCTAAGCACAGTGCCTGCCCGATCGCCGATGCCCTTGACGCAAGGTGAGCAACGTCTCTCGGGGCCGTGCTGTTATTTCATTTCTTGTGTCTGGTTTGCTTCTGAACTTAGAAGCTCTTCTTATTGTTCCATTATCGTACCAGCGAAAAAAGCTCCTATAGCAGCATAAGAAAAGGCGAATGTCGTCCTGTTTATTAACACACTCTGACTGAAAAGTACGGTACAGGCTGCCTCATTCTAACTTCCTCAGCACCATTTTAAATTTTTTCCCATACATTTTGGCGTGCGAACATTTCGCGCTCTCTTTAACATCCATCACTCCCCCCCGCTCTCCTAAGTGTAATTCACTCACACCAACTAGTCCATCGCTGTAAGTCGCTCATACCCGTCCACTCCGACCTACCCATTCACACTCACTCACTCAGCCCAACACATTGTCCTTATCGCTTTGTGTCTCTCCTATTGCCACTGTCTCCCGTCTCACAGCCACATTCGTTCTGTCCTACTACTACAGTCTCCTCTCACTCTCACGGTCTCCCTCTTGCTCTCTCTTATTGCTGCTATCTCACTCATTCCTTCCCGCTGCTGTTGTGTCTTCTCGTTGTCATTATTTTTCTCTTCTTCGTTGCTATTTTCGTAGACTCTGTCTCTTATTACCATTGCCTCATCCAGTTCCACCTTCTCATTCTCTTTATTCCTCTTCCGCCGGCACTGCCTCCTTCACTCTTTTCCTAGCACTGCCCTGTCACTGTCAGCTACGTTTGATTGCCACTGTGTCCCTCTGTTTCTCTCACACTCGCATTGTCACCTTCGCTCTTACTGTAACACAACCAATGTCTGCTAGCTTACAGAATTTATTAATTTTTTCGCTTCTTTCCCACTGCCACCGTCTTCTTCTCTATCACCACGAAAGAGCGCGAATATGTTCACTTGCCAATATTTTTCCGAAAGTTTTTAAAAGTGCTGAGGATAGTAGAATGAGGCAGTCTGTTCCCCATTTTTCAGTCAGAGTGTATCAATAAACAGGGAGCTTGTTCTCCTTTTTGTGCTCCAATAGAAGCATTTTTACCCTGGCATGTTACTCATACGAAAAGAACTTTATGAGTCAGTAAAATTTTCATAGATTACTTATGTCAAATTGAAATAACGCTAAACCATATAATTTTATCCCTCAGACCGGATTTTAGGTGCACAAAAATTTTGCATGTGCTACAATATTACAACAACATAGAGTTCCTAGAGCCCTTCTGATAATAACGGAGATTTTTACAGCATATTTCTCCGCGCTAGGTCACTTTATAAACTACGTTTTCGCCTCACACCGAATTTTACGTGGGTAAATGTGTGTGAATTCCTAAGGGACCAAGCTGCTGAGGTCATCGGTCCCTAGACTTACACACTACTTAAACTAACTTACGTTAAGAACAACACACACACCCACGCCCGAGGGAGGACTCGAACCTCCGGCGGGAGAGGCCGCACAATCCGTGACATGGCGCCTCAAACCGCGCGGCCACTGCGCGCGGCTTATGTGCTAATTTTACGTCTTCGAGCAGGGTAACTTTGAACGCCTGTATCTCCGAAACGAATAAGGATATCAAGAAAACTTTCAACGTTGTTGTAGAGAGGGATCTTAGCAATATGCCGCAACAGTTTAAGTCGTTTGCTGTGTAGACCCGTCTTGGTATGCGCAACTCCATTTCGGTATCCCAGAACCATGTTTTTCGGGTTTCCTCAGGAACCGCCCGTGAACAGTATGGTGCGTGCCTCCATAAGCCCCTTAACGAGCACCGTAGACCACATTTAACGCAAAAATAACAAACCGATTTGTTCTATTTGACTAAACTGGAGGAAGTGTGCAATATCCAAACTTTGACTCTGTACTGTAGGAGACTTACAGTAATAAGATCCTTTTGTTGGGTATAAAAATGGTCCCTAGCCCTATGGCTATATTTGTATCCACAATAAAACCCGAGATACGAGCCCCAGATAGATCCCGTTTTTATGCGCGGCGTTTTGCAACACATTAGGTAGCGCATACTGTCGCATGCGTACCGATTCTTTGGCTCGGAAACTGTTGTGGAGTTCTTTCAATTCTTGTCTGGTATTGTCTTTATCGGTGGGCTCCAGTGGTCAGCGTGTGTAGGATGGAACACTTCTGAGCCGGATGATGCTGGAATCGTGCTAGTAGGTACCGGTTAGTGAGGCTACTTTTGGGGTAGAGCTTCTGTCACAGTTTGCCGTTGTGAGTTCTGCAGAACTCCACGTTCAGGAAGGAAATCGCAGCGTTACTTTCTTGTTCTGTCGCGAACTCGGTGATCGTCTGCAGGCTGTTAACATGCCGTCGGCGCTTATGCAGATCTGCTCCTTCATGCGGCGAAATGACGAATTTGAAGTCCACGTATCGCAACAGGCAGCTTAGTCGTCGGAACTGTGCGGAGGTTAAGGTTGTTTGCTCACATGTTTACATGAAGATGTCCACTGCTTTCGGAGAGAGGAGCGGGGGATGGTCCCTATGCCACTATGTCCGTTTCTTCGTAATGTGATATAGGTTGCGATATATGTAGAAGATATTTGTATTGTTGAACTGGTACTTTTTGTTGAGTTTTAAAATCAGTTTCGTCTGGTAATCTCTTGATTTTACTTATTTTATTTACTTATTTGATTTTACTTATATATTCCTTGATCTATTTACCTCGTGTCTGACGCACGACAGACGGTTCAAGTACATCCCGTTGCACGTTTTATTACTAGATGTAATAAGTCACAGCGTTTCTGGCCAAACACCTGTTGTATTTAATGAGGAATGGATGTCTGTTTGAGCAAAATGCGCGAGGTAGCTCTTAAGAGATTAACTTTTCATTGTCCGCCCCCGGTAGCTGAGTGGTTAAAAAAAAAAAAAAAAAGTGGTCAGCGTGCCAGCATAATGTCAATCCTAAGGGCCCTGGTTCGATTCCCGGCTGGGTCGGAGATTTTCTCCGATCAGGGACTGGGTGTTGTGTTGTCCTAATCATCATCGTTTCATCCCCATCGACGTGCAAGTCGCCGAAGTGGCGTCAAATCGAAAGACCTGCACCAGGCGAACGGTCTACCCGACGGGAGGCCCGAGCCACACGACATTATTAACTTTTCCTTGGTATGGGCCTTTTTCTAATCATTAGTGTTCGGTATATTTGGAATGTGCTGTTCATGGGGAATACGTGTCTTGTGATCGAATGCGGCGGTGCAACGGTACGACTCGGGACTCGCATTCGATAGAACGGAGGATCATATCATGCAGATTTTTGAAACTTCCTGGCAGATTAAAACTGTGTGCCCGACCGAGACTCGAACTCGGGACCTTTGCCTTTCACGGGCAAGTGCTCTACCAACTGAGCTACCGAAGCACGACTCACGTCCGGTACTCACAGCTTTACTTCTACCAGTACCTCGTCTCCTACCTTCCAAACTTTACAGAAGCTCTCCTGCGAGACATGCAGAACTAGCACTCCTGAAAGAAAGGATATTGCGGAGACATGGCTTAGCCACAGCCTGGGGGATGTTTCTGGAAACATCCCCCAGGCTGTGGCTAAGCCATGTCTCCGCAATATCCTTTCTTTCAGGAGTGCTAGTTCTGCATGTCTCGCAGGAGAGCTTCTGTAAAGTTTGGAAGGTAGGAGACGAGGTACTGGTAGAAGTAAAGCTGTGAGTACCGGACGTGAGTCGTGCTTCGGTAGCTCAGTTGGTAGAGCACTTGCCCGTGAAAGGCAAAGGTCCCGAGTTCGAGTCTCGGTCGGGCACACAGTTTTAATCTGCCAGGAAGTTTCATATCAGCGTACACTCCGCTGCAGAGTGAAAATCTCATTCTGGATGCAGATTTTTGTTTTATGTAGTTTCTCCAAATCGCTTAAAGCAAATACCGGGATGGTTCCTTTAGAAAGACCACCACCGATTGCCCTCCCTGTCCTCTCTCAGCTCGAGTTTACGTTTCGTCTTGTACTCGTCTTTGCCGGGACACTAAACCCTAATCTTCCTGCCTTGTTTCTGCTTGAAATGTACCAGTCTTTTACTTAACTCGCAATTCGTTGCTCCTCTGATGACGGTTGTATAAATAGTTGCAAAAGTCCAAATTTAAATTCACACCAATTAGGAGGTCACAGGCAATATCGAAGGATAAATCGGCACTCTTAACTGCAATAACAGCATGGTCGAAGTTGGCTGTAACAGAATTGAGCTCAGCTAGCAAAATTCACACTGACGGACTCCGGCGGGTGTTGACGCCGCAGTATAAATATACATCGACAATCAACATATTAAACAGCAGTGTTACGGACATATTTTTTATGAAACTCCAATGAGAGTTTTGAATTTTCTGTATTTAATGATGAAAGAAACGTTGGTATGTACGTGATACTAACTTTATAAATCCATTGACATTGCGATGGGCAATAACAAGAAGTTAGTTACTTTAACAATGTTACTTATTAAAATGTGGATTATTACAACCTGACGCTGATTTAAAAGATGCTACGGTGATTTCGTCACCATAAAATAGAGTACTTTGTGCTTAAGTAAACATTTTTACTTGGAATCGTCGTGAAATTTAGATGCTGGAGCTCGTTTATGTAATCACAACGGCGACATAGTTTGCTCTAGAGTAATTGCATCAATACATAAATATTCTAAATCCAATTGGTTGGATCACAGTTACCAACAATGTAAATGTTAAAACAGAAGGGGACGTACTGAGACGTGAGACCGAAAGTCCCCTTTAATGAGTGGTACAATTCGCGATGTCGCTATCGTAAGCTCTTGTGTTGGCGCGGTATCGATGTGTTCAGAGCGTGTTGTCCCATTCTGCCACGTCATATGCTTCGTAGTGGAGATGGATAACAATTTTATAACTGATTCACTTCAATAATGTTATAGGAAAGTTTGTAGAAATGAACTCCATTATAGCGTTATTCTAACTTATCCGTCGTTGGAGAGCCGTTGTTTTTTTTTTTTTTTTTTTTTTTTTGCATTGAACTCTCATGCAAAATAGACACTTACGAGCAATACCTCACTTAATTGCATAGAAAACGTCAGTGACTTAACGATTTATTTCTTCTGTCACGGCGCTAACCATGTTGCACACTGAAGAAAACGAGTTCAAATTCCCGAGCGGCGAACCTGAGAAAAAATTCCCTCTGGTTTGCTAATGCTTTTGAAACGAATACCAGAACTTCTGCCATACCTTTCGACACCTTAGTCCTGCACTGCCTACAATGATAACGATGGCAACTGCGCTTTAGAGCCTGCCGAAGTGGCCGTGCGTTTCTAGGCGCTGCAGTCTGGAACCGCAAGACCGCTACGGTCGCAGGTTCGAATCCTGCCTCGGGCATGGATGTTTGTGATGTCCTTAGGTTAGTTAGGTTTAACTAGTTCTAAGTTCTAGGGGACTAATGACCTCAGAATTTGAGTCCCATAGTGCTCAGAGCCATTTGAACCATTTTTGCGCTTTAGACTTTCCTTGCATCTTCTGCTACCGATTTTGAAACGCATCTAATGCTTGGGCAGAAGAAAGAATAAAGATTGGGGCATAACATCCCGTCGGCGACACGCTCACTAGAGGCAGAGCACAAATTTGGATTTGGGGGTGACCGAGAGGGAAATTTTCGCTGTCTTTTTCTTTTTTTTCTTGAGATTGATTTAAGCAATGCAGGGACACGTTGGAAAGTCCTGTATCTCGATGGCCGGACGAAGATTTGAACCTCCGTCCTCCGAGTCCCCCTAGCTCGCTCTGACAACTGAGCCCCCTGTTTCATTTGCTGTGTCACTTCTGGAGCCTTGTGCGAGGCAGTACGACTTCCGGACAACACGCTCACAGCGCTACCCTGCAGGCCCTATGCCACCTCCCAGTAGATGTCACCTCAGTAGCTCGTCAACACTATTGGACACCAGCAACGTGATGTCCGGTGTCATAGTTTCTGTTGAGTGAAATATTTTTGAGAAGATAAATCTTGAGGTTCTGACTATAGAGTCCTGATGCCTACCTCTTTGCCGTAGCTTCCAAATCATAACGAAACTATGTCTCTGACTAGAATAACGCTAGTCACGTTTCGTCTTCCTTCATGTTTGTTTACGAAATATTTTTTTCACTTTTGAGATGGAAGGAACGAGAGAGAATCTTTTACAAAATAGTGAACAATGGAGCATAACAAACCTAATCGGCATATCGATGTCATTACTTTGCACCTTCTTGGAGGAACAATATGGAATTTGATGTCACAGCAGAAACAGTTTTTTTTATTTTGCGGTGGCACTAAACACGAGACGAGCATACATTTATGTGTTTTATTTTTACATCTGCAACGTGTCTGCGCACATAAACTCTCCGGTCAGTATCAGACAGTCATACCTCTGTAGATTCTGCAAACCCTATGTGGCATTGTTCTCATGGTACTTCCGTAGCGTTTGTTTCCTGATGAGTGGAGGACGAAAGATTACTAACTTCAGCGATTTTCAGCATCAGCATATACAGCTAAATGTCCCGAAAACGACGTATCGTACGAAAAACTAGTGATCTAGGTGAGAAGTTAATGTTATTAGTAAAAGTGTCATCTGTCTGTGCTACAACTTGCCACCTCCTAACCACCCCTTCCGGGCAGGCGGGGTCAACTTTATATTTTCAAATGGGGACCGCCCATTTTACTACATATTCAGATTCTACGCCAAAAAATACGTACGGTGAGTCCGATTGCTTCTCACCACTGGGGTGCTTGATTTCTGTGAGTATTCAAGGCAGATACGCGTGTCACTATCACTTCATCGACTTTTTGCCTCACTACAGTGGTTGTGTTTTGCATTCTGCCTGTAGCCGCGTAGCGGCCAGGACGATAGTTACGGCGGTTCGATGGAAGTACACTCCGACATCAGTCACGCTGACGGCGGGGTTCGAGGACTGCCACCGAAATGAAGCACTCCAGTGGTTCAGGGACTCAACCCCCTTTAAAACAGAAAACTACGATACATAAAAGTAGCCAATTTGCCACAAATGCCAATGTTTAGCCTCAACATTTGTACCATGCAATCACACTTGCTATACTCAGATAACGTTTGAACATCAATATCAACCGTTATAACGCGAAGGGTTGCATGTACATCGTCAATGAAGTGTAGAATCAAATGCGTCGGATCTTAATTGAAAAAAAAGGCACACTTGATATCTGTCGATTACAGCGCCACGAATGGAAAACAACGGATTCAGTAAACCGTACGTATTTTTTGACGTGTAATCCGAATATGCAATAAAGACAGGAATTCCCATTCGATAATACAAAGCAAACCCCGCCCACGCAGGAGGGGTGACTAGGAAGTGGCTAGTTATAGCACAGAGAGATGTCCCCTTTACTAGTATTAACTGTTCACCTACATCATATTCTCATACGATGCCTCGTTTTCGAGATATTTGACTGTTTCAAGCTAAAACTAACACCCTATATGTTTAGTGGTATGAAATCCTTATTTTCATTTTGGAACAAACGCTCACAGCATTAACACAGGACTCGCGTCCTATTGATCTTGAGACAATCTTCCTTCGGCACCAGACTACTGTCATCTTTCTTCTAAACGTCTAATTCCAAAAAGTTAACCATCGCAAACAATAACATAGGAAGAGTCTGGTGTTGAACGTGTCAGAACAAAGTCGATACACGAATCCAATAGTTTCGTTGTAACAGCAGCATAAGTTTACGAGAGGCATATACATGTGCATATGACGCGGGCCTTGAAAGCAGGGCGTACAGTTGCGATTCGGAAAGAAATCACCAGGCAATAACACACTGAAGAGCCAAACAAACTGGTACATCTGCCCAATATCGTCTAGGGTCCGAGCAAGCACGCAGAAGCGCCGCAACACGACGTGGCATGGACTCGACTAATGTCTGAAGTAGAGCTGCAGGGAACTGATACCATGAATCCCGCAAGGCTGTCCATAAATCCGTAAGAGTAAGAGAGGGTGAAGATCTGTTCTGAATAGCATGTTGCAATGCATCCCAGATATTCTCAATAATGTTCAATTCTTGGGAGTTTGGTGGCCAGCGGAAGTTTTTAAACTCAGAAGAGTGTTCCTGGAGTCACTCTGTAGCAATTCTGGACGTGTGGGGTGACGCATTGTCCTCTTAGAATTGCCCAAGTCCGTCGGACTGTACAATAGACATGAATGGATGCAGTTCATCAGACAGGATGCTTACGTACGTGTCACCTGTCAGAGTCGTATCTAGACGTAGCAGGGGTCACATATCACTCCAACTGCACACTCCCGACACCATTACAGAGACTCCGCCAGCTTGAACAGTCCCCTGCTGACATTCAGGGTCCATGGATTCATCAGGTTGTATCCATATCCGTACACGACCATCCGCTCGATACAATTTTAAATGAGAGTTGTCCGACCAGACATGTTTCCAGTCATCAACAGTCCAATCTCGGTGCTGACGGGCCCAGGCGGGGCGTAAAGCTTTGTGTCGTGCAGTCATCAAGGTTGCGCGAGTGGGCCTTCGGCTCCGAAAGCCCATGTCGATAATGTTTTGTTGAATGGTTCGCATTCTGACACTTGTTGATGGCCCAGCATTGAAATCTGCAGCAGTTTGCGTAAGGATTGCGCTTCTGTCCTGTTGAACGATTCTCTTCTCTCGTCGTTCGTCCTGTTCTTGCAGGATCTTCTTCCGGCCGCAGCGATATCGTAGATTTGATGTTTTGCCGGATTCCTGATATTCACGGTACACTCGTGAAATGGCCGTACGGGAAAATCCCCATTTCATCGCTACTTCGGAGATGCTGTGTCCCATCGATCGTGCGCCGACTATAACACCACGTTCAAACTCACTTAAATTTTGATAACCTACCACTGTAGCAGCAGTAACCGATCTAACAACTGCGCCAGACACTTGTTGTCTTATATAGGCGTTGCCGACCACATGGCCGTATTCTGCCTGCTTACATATCTCTGTACCAGTTTATTTGGCGCTTCAGTGTATAATACGTTGTAAACCAGTCTCTACAGTCTATAATGGACGAGAACAAAGGGAATATAATATTAGGACGTTGTCTTTCTTCCCAAATACAGAACACCACCTCTAACTTAGATTAAGAATCACCCATGGTCTTATTCAAGAGTCCATAAATCAAAGAAATGCAAACGTTCTCTTGTCATGTCGGTGGCGATGTCATTAGAGATGCAGCACAAGCTCCGGCAGTTGTTTTAAGCGCTCTTGAGAAATTAAACACGAAAAACCTAGAGCGAAAATTTCTCTCAGCAGCGGGGAGTGCACTAATTTTAAACTTTCTAGCAGATTAAAGCTGTGTGCCGGACCGAGACTGGACCTTGGGACTTTCGCGTTTTGCGGGCAAGTGGTCTTCCAACTGAGATACTTGAGCACGATTCACGACAAGTCCTCGCAGCTCACAGGCAAAAGTCCCGGGTTTGAGTCTCGATCCAATGTAGTTTTAATCCGCCCAGAAGTTCCACGGAAAACCTAATTCTGCGTAGTCAGACCGGGGTTTGAACCACTGTCGTCCCGAACACGTGTAGAGTGTTTTACCACTGCCCCTCCTCGCAGTACAAAACCTTAATCTTGGGCATGAGTGGGATAGGGGTGAAGAGTCAGGGCAGGGGACAACCGCGAGCTTGCTGCACGCAAATACAAGTCCAGAGTTTCAACCAGCGCACCACCCCGTTTGACATGTAAGAAGTGAACGTTCTGTGGAGCGAGATGATGACGGAAGATGACGCTCAGTCTTCGGGAGATCGTTGAGGCGTAGATGTCTCAACGGGGCGAATTGAATGACACAGCTTCAGCTGAGGAAGCGTGTCGACGGTTCTTTCTGTCACGAACCGCGCACGTTAAACAGAGCCCTGCGTGCAACCAACTGCGCGGGCTGACCTTGAGCGGAGAAGCTTGCCAGACTGTAACGCCGTGAAAATGCCGCGAAGCGCAGTTATCGAACACCTGACGTCGATTCGACACGGGTGCAGACCTCTGCTTATCGACTACGAGCGTGTGTGCGGTTTGCTTCTGCCGTCGTTGTCGACGTTCACCCGTCAGCTGCTTTTATCGACTGGAGAGAGGATTATAAGCTTCGCTCGTGTCACCTGCGGCTCAACGACAGCCACATATCTGACTACGTGCTCTAAGGTACGCTATTCGATCAGGTGTCGTGATAAAACTTAACGCTAAAGGGTTCAGTTTCTCGAATTAGTCGCAGTATTGAGAGAGTTTCGTGTGTTTAGCTGTCCGTTGCTGTGGTACCTGAGTAAGACAGAAACATCAGTTCCCTGCGCACGTAATACACTTAGTAATAGAACTTCAAACAATAAGCAATTTGGAAGCAGTTCTGTTAATCAAAGAAGGCAGTAATAAAATCTGTATTCCTAACGAATAAATAGCCTGTTACATCTGTCCTGTGGTTAACGTTTCCCCGCCACAATATGACGCATAGCCTCATCTCTTTTCAGTTTGCTGCAAATTAGAGAAAACGGGGAATGCAGAAGAATTTAATAATACAAACAATAGACTACAGATCTTGCATTTTAAGCCTTCGTGTTGTCGTAGATGTTTAAAAGTACAGATCTTATTGTGAATTTTCTATCCATCTCAACCGGTAAACTGCAGTGCATAGCAGAACTCAGCCTGTCACTGTTTTTCAGGAACAACGATCGTCATCAATTTCTTCGAATCAGGAATTGGTTTAGGAAAGGCGTATACGAGTATGAAATCCCCAGATGCGATTTAAATTCAAACTAAAAGTGAAGTCCTGAAATGTGGTGGTATCGGTCTTTGAGCAATCATCGCAGTGTAGCTGTGGGCCACACCGTACACGTGTAAGTTTTGACCTGGTGTGCTGACTATATTTATATGTTCTGACGATGCCATTATGGCCTTACCACTTTAGGACATGGTGTAAAAAAGATCTGGGGATGGTCATTTCGGACTGAAACCGGTCATCGTCAAAAGAATTGATATTGTGATCAAAGGCTGCAATAAAGAACATTTGACACTATTGGATCACTGTTCTTACACGCGACTATGTTGCAGCTGGTGAGTTTCTGCTTATTTAAACCACATACATCAATATTATTCTTGGATCGCCGTACATCTGTTTATTGTATGATCTGTTTCACAGACAAACAGTATTTTCGTAGGATCCTGTCAATGAATCGAATTCTGCCATCTGCTTTACCTACAACTGAGTCCATTCATGTTATCAAAGGCTACTACATTTTTACTTTTCATGAAATGCTCAACTTTCCATTTTTCTACATTTAGACCTAGCTACAATGTCCTGTAGTAGCTCGATTTCTGTGCGGGAGAGGTTGGAAATAAATCCACTCTTATCTGATAATACATCGTCAAATATAACCGCCCAGTTTGCAAAATATGCGTAGTTCAAGCTAGCAGTACTCAATACCTGATACATCCAAAATAATTTCTGTGCCTGTTAATCTCGTGTTCGTCGTCGATAGAGTGGTCCGTTCTGCCAGTGAATAAGTCGTCAATCCTCCACGTACATCTGTACGGGGTGCGCCTTAAGGTACTCCCACCCTTCCTTGTTCCACTCGCCTGTGGTGCGCCGTAAGAGCGATTGCTGGTAAGCCTTCGTGTGGGCTCCAGTCGCTCTAATTTTATCGTCATGGTCTTTCCGCGAGATACAGGATGACTCACGAAGTTATGCAAATATTTTAATATATTATTCTACAAGTAAAACTAAAGAAAAAAGTTCATATAAACATAGGTCCGCAAATGTTTAATTATGTAGTTACGGTTAGTAAAAGATTTTGCCTAAAATTTAGCAACTTCTCTAATATGAAGCTATCGCAAAACTATACAAAGTTAAAGTACAGCACGATTTTCATTTATTTTGTTGTCATTGATCTGGAGAATCTAATAAAATCCGTCCTACACGTGTATCTGCAGTAGTTTTCCAGAACATTCAGAGAAGCAAAGAAGTAATTTCGTGGAATTTTTAATTTGTTTTTTAAAATTCCAGACACTTGCACCAAGTTTTAAACAGAAGTTGAAGAGAATTTAATTTTGGAAAAATGGTGGTAATAACGTTAACCGAAACTTTATGAATGTGTCAGATAATCTGCTTTTATTAATACCATAGCACACTTGAATTCATGTTAAAACGGAGAAAACAAAGCTCAGTGTTAAGGAAGTTGTTCAGTCATACAAGGTTAGGAAACGACTGAAACAACTTACTAACGGTTGCCAACAATGACATAAACGGTTGCCAACAATAACATAAACGCCTCTACATTCTTGATGGAAAGTAAACAGATTTACTTGTGTAATAATCTTTGCTTTTCTGTATGCTCTGGAAAACTACTGCAGATACACGTCTGAGACATACTTTATTAGATTCACCAGACCGATAACAATAAAATAATTAGAAATCGTGCTATACTTTAACCTCGTACAGTTTTGCGACGGCTTCATATTAGCGAAGTCGCAAAATTTCAGACAAAAATCTTTTATTAGCCGTAGCCCCGTAACTAAACATTTGCGGACCTATGTTTACATTGACTTTTTTCTTTTGTTTGCATATCTTCGTGAATCACAATGTATACGTAGCAGCGATTAGTATATTGGTTGACTCTTCTAGGAAAGTAGGCTCTGCGAATTTGAACAGAAAATCACACGGTCATGCACAAGGCCTCTCTAGCGGCGACTACCACTGGAGCGACTCACATACACTTTCTTTCTTTCTAAATGAATCTGTAACGAAACGCACTGCTCTTCTTTGCCTATTCCCTGCTCAAGTATTGATCGAACGAGGTTTTGTAAGTTACGTGCTTTGTTTGTGGACTACCGTTCGCGTAATCCCAGATGTTTAATGGATGACACTGCTTTCATGACTGTTGTGTTGTAGAATACTCATACAATAACTCTATTTCCGGCTGTTTATGCGCAATAAGTGTAATTTCTTCACGTTGAAGGTCAGTTGCTAACCTCTGCACCAAGTGTAGATCCCTCCGATATTGCAGCTGCTAAGTTGGCTAATTATACTCTATGAACGTACACTCTAAAAAGACGTCGGTGTGATTCTCTATGGACAAGTGTTCGGATGTCCTGAAACACCGAAACTACGTGGTTACTCCCGTCTATGGCCCTTAGAATACCAAAAGTCAATGCGCGCGAGTTCTATTTCACATGACTGACCTTTCGTTTGTTGCCGAGAAAAGGGGCGTCATTTTGCAGTTAGCACTGAAATCGAGTTCCACAGTATCCAAAAATGAAATTAGTCAACTCGTTCCAATACTCCTCTGTCACTAGAGTTTTTTCTACATCTACATCTATACTCAGCAAGCCACCTGACGGTGTGTGGTGGAGGGTACTTTGAGTACTTCTATCGGTTCACCCTTCTATTCCAGTCTCTTATTGTTCGTGGAAAGAAACATTGTCGGTATGCCTCTTTGTGGGCTCTAATCTCTCTGATTCTATCCTCATGGTCTCTTCGCGAGATATACGTAGGAGGGAGCAATATACTGCTTGACTCCTCGGTGAAGGTATGTTCTCGAAACTTCAACAAAAGCCCGTACCGAGCTACTGAGCATCTCTCCTGCAGAGTCTTCCACTGGAGTCTATCTATCATCTACGTAACGCTTTCGCCATTACTAAATGACCCTGTAACGGAGCGCGCTGCTCTCCGTTGGATCTTCTCTATCTCTTCTATCAACCCTATGTGGTGCGGATCCCACACTGGTGAGCAGTATTCAAGCAGTGGGCGAACAAGCGTACTGTAACCTACTTCCTTTGTTTTCGGACTGCATTTCCTTAGGAATCTCAGTCTGGCATCTGCTTTACCGACGATTAATTTTATATGGTCATTCCATTTTAAATCACTCCTAATGCCTACTCCCGGATGATTTATGGAATTAACTGCTTCCAGTTGCTGACCTGCTATATTGTAGCTAAATGATAAAGGATCTTTCTTTCTATGTATTTCGTCGTCGCAAGCCGCACCTTTCGCCGAAATATCTCAGCGCAGTGTTACGATATATAATCTTCGGCTAGATTGTCCGAGCAGTGTGGCCAGTCGCTAGTGAGCAAACTCCCAGTTCACGCTGTGGAGGAGGTTACCGCGCCGGCGCGCGCTGCGGTTGCGCCCTGTCGTCCGCCAGCCTTCTTCCAGCGCAGGAACGCGCCGTGACGTCGCGGTGACGTCACGGGCGCGTCTCTGAAGCTGAAATGCGTAGCTGTGAGCAGGGCGCCAGTGCCGCTGGCGTGCCAGCTCGCGACACGTCGTGCTCCAGCTGCGCTGCCTTCAGGACGCGCTGCCGCGCCGCCAGTGTAAGGTCAGTAGCGGCGGGGACTACGGGGAACCTGTCCACTTCTGTCGCAACCGCTGTGTTCATTCAACACTGCTCTTGTCCTCAGAATTGTTTGCTTTAGTGGTCTCCGTTCTCTGCCTAGCTTTCACACGATAAAGCAGCCTGTTACGTTCTGGTGTCCAACTTTGTTTACGAAACACGTATGCTCTGTAGCGTATTTTACACGCAGGTATGCGAAGACATTAGGCCGAAGAAAATCAGTCGAGTGCTCGCATGATGAACTGCAATCCTCATAAGGTCAACCATGCCAAAATCCATCATTTCCAAAGTAATGAGTCTGAGTGAAAGGTTAATACCGTGGGTCGAGACGGGAATCAAACACAGTACCTCTGGCTCTTATAGACGAACCTCTGCCATTTTCAATGTGGGAACATGTGTCACAAAACGAGTCATAGCTTTACTTTGGTTCTGTCTCTCATTTGGCGATTCGGAACTCCACACAATACCCAATTTGTTTCAGCAGAACTAGAAGTCTAATTAGTATCTTTACATTTACACTGACGGAGATCCACTGCAAAACAAAACTTACTGTACTTTTATTTACCCGTATAAATGTTTCATCACAATTGTGTAATCTCAGTTAGTACCACTCATCTAATGGTCTGATAGGCCTTTTTTATTTTCAAAAGGTTTGTAAGACAACATCATAGTCGTATTATGATTAAAACTGCCATAACAGAACGTCCTAATGTAAGATGATAATTTAAAATATTAAATATCCTCTTAATTATTATGTGCATTTCTCTTTTTCTTACAAAGTGTTTATAGCACAAAATTTCAAACCCTTCGATACTAATCACCAACCGAGATTGTCGCAGGTGGCACAGAAACAAAGGTATTAATAGTTGTGGTTTGGAAGAAAAGGCGTGCAGAAACGCATTTATGTAGCAAGCACGGAGTGCAAGAACGAATCTTGTTACTTCCACGATGGCGAAATCCATGTTCTTAGTGAAACCTTCAGCAGAGCTTCCAAAGATCTCCACGCTAATATTGCGTCAAGAAATGATAGTTCTGGAGTTGCGGGAAACATGGTTGTTGTTGTTATGATCTTCAGTCCTGAGACTGGTTTGATGCAGCTCTCCATGCTACTTTATCCTGTCCAAGCCTCTTCATCTCCCAGTACCTACTGCAGCCTACATCCTTCTGAATCTGCTTAGTGTATTCATCTCTTGGTCTCCCTCTACGATTTTTACCCTCCACGCTGCCCTCCAGTACTAAATTGGTGATTCCTTGATGCCTCAGAACATGTCCTGCCAACAGATCCCTTCTTCTAGTCAAGTTGCGCCACAAACTCCTCTTCTCCCCAATTCTATTCAATACCTCCTCATTAATTATGTGATATACCCATCTAATCTTCAGCATTCTTCTGTAGCACCACATTTCGAAAGCTTCTATTCTCTTCTTGTCTAAACTATTTGTCGTCCATGTTTCACTTCCATACATGGCTACACTCCATACAAATACTTTCAGAAACGACTTCCTGACACTTAAATCAATACTCGATGTTAACAAATTTCTCTTCTTCACAAACGATTTCCTTAGGCAACTGAGTATTTTAGTCACTCTGGGATAGCTTAGTCGATAGAGCACGCCCCGCGAAAGACAAAGATCCCTTTTCGAGGCACTAAGTGGTTCGTAGCTCCTTCCTGTCTCAGTGTTACTCCATCATTTGTTGATGAGGATGCTCTTGGCACAAGGGAAGGCTTTAGGAGAAGACACGCTTTGAAGTTCAACGACTCGTTGTAAGGAAGATTTAGGAAATGGAATGAGTGATGGATCGAGTGATGTGACGCAGCTCATGATACGTTTTTAATTGACATATCCATCGTTCAAATGTAGCCATCTCGATTTATGACTGCTATTATTTCATAAAAGAGCCGACACAAACAATTATACAAATATTTTCTGTAAACAGTGCTGAACAGCTGCAATGTATTTAAAGAAGGATGTGATAGAACCACTAGAAGCAGTTGTAATGTGCACTCATTCACAGACAATCGAACACGAATTTCACGCCAAACCTACCCTCGGTAGTCTGTGATTTGAAGCTAGATGTTAGGAAACATACATTATATAGCAGCTTCTGGTGTTTCTGTTATGCCATTCTATAAAATGATACAAATGTACTTTCTTCTTGGAAAAACAGCAATATTATTCCACTACTGACGAAATTATGACCGATAATCTATCATGAAAGAAATTCTGTTAACATTCACTAGCGAAGCCCTGAAGCACTAAACCATGTCATTTTAAACAGAAACTGGCATCTATATGTTGCATCTTCTAGGGTGCATTTCTGTTGCTCTTGTTGAGTTCATAAGTGCGGTTCCACCGAATACTGCATGACCAATGTTTCACGGTACAACAGCTCGCTTTTGGAAAAGATAATACGTTACTGGAAACTCGGTTTCCGCGTTTTCTTACATATCTGTTTCGAGAATCTCAGTAAGGGAAATTTCCACCCTCTATAATTACTGGATACTCTGCTGACAACCATTACTGAATAATTAGCGGACTCGTTGAAGATTTACTTGTCAACTTTTATCAAATGCGAGGATAATTCCTGCAACCAGCAGTCGGATCACGTGACGCTTATATTTTTCTGATAAAAAACTTTCAGAAAAGGAGAGCTTCATTATAAGCGCAACTGTCGTTTTAGAGACAAGCAGAAACAAACATCGAAGATTCGGACATTGTAGGTCATACCGAAATAACTTCTTCAGATACGGTTCGTTAAACACTCGTTAGGTAAATAGAATCTGTAACGAAACCACATATTCATTTCTAGATGCACAAAAACGTGAATCACAGGGTAAGTGAAAATTTCTCGCTTCCAGTCCATCTCTAAGCCTTGTCTATACACCTCCGATCGCGTGTCAGTTGAACCAGAAATTAAATTTAGAAAACATGTCATTTAATACGCAGACAGTCATAACCGAATTTAGGTATGAAAATTGTACCTGATACTAGCTTATCGAACGTTGCTTCGCACCAGTAGACTGCACTGCACAGGCTGCAGAGATTTTTTATTTTTATTTATTCGAATTTTTATGTTGTTCACAAACTGCAACACCTTAGCTTTTCACGCTAATTAAGACCAAATAAGCATGGTCTTTTGCGAATGTACTTCTGCCCAAAAAGCGGTCTGGTTGGTGGAGTCCAATGTTTTTGCTCATCACGCCTTTTGCGTTCTTTTGGACATATTTCCACAGTAACTTTCATCTCCTGCTTACATGGCAGATGCTCTATCCATCTGAGCCACTGGGGGCACGAACTTTCATCCCCTAACACATATTTCTTTATATCTAACCGAGAAGTGGTATACCAGTTTTCATAAATTTCGGAATTTGGGCTGGGCCACGGTGAGTCAGTGAGTCAGTCTGACCGTATTTCACCCCCTGAGGGGTTGAATTTCCAAAAACAGTGAAACACGCATATTTTTCATCTCTAACCGGAAACCCAAACACCTATTTTCTAAAATTTAGGTTTAAAAACGCTTTGACAATGAAATATTTTCATAAAACGTTTCACTCCTTTTCCAGCCCCTTAGGGGCCGAATTTCTAGAAAGAGTGAAACTCATATTTTTTCGTCTGTAACCGAGAAGGCAAACACCGATTTTCAAAGATTTAGATTTGAAAATTCTTTCGCAATGAAATATTTTCATAACACGTTTCACATCCTCTTCAACCCCCTTAGGTGTTGAATTTCCAAAAACAGTGACTTATGTATGTTTTATTTCTAACAGAGAAGCCAAATACAAAATTTCATAGAGTTAGCTTCAAAAATGCTTGCACGATGAAATATTTCCATAAAAACTCTCATCCTCCGTTTCACCCCCATTGGGGCTAAATTTTCTAGAACGGTGAAAGATGTATTTCTTAATTTGTACCCGAGAAGTCAAATACCAATGTTCATAGATGTACCTTTAGAAATATTTTGTTAGTTCTTTCATAAAAAGCTTTCACCCACTATTTCACCGTCGATAGGGCTAAATTTCCAAAAATGCTAAAACATTTATTTTTTTTTTAATTCTGGCCGAGAACCCAAATACCAATTTTCGTAGGCCTACCCTCAATTGCCCCAATAGCGACATTTTTCAAAAAAAAACTCTTCATCCCCTATTTCACCCTCGTAGGACTGGAATTCCGAAAAATCGCTTGTTAAACGACGTCTACAGTGTAATGTCCACACCTTATCCGAATATCAAGTTTCTGTCCTTAGGGGTTTGGGCTGCGCGACGCTGAGTCACTCAGTCAGCCAGTCAGACAATTAGGACAGTGCCTCTTATATATATATATATATATATACATTCGTGTTTCTACTTCATTTTATATCAGGCTACATTCGATTTTTGGCCAAAAAAAAAAAAGAAGCCTGCACCTCGAAGCACCCTGAGCTTTTAAAATGTTTCATGTGGACTGGCGCCACAGACAGCTCTGACGACGATGCGATTTTCGGACTGTACGTCACCAGAGCACAGCGCGTCCTTCCCTTCTCTTTGGCCTAACAGCATCTCGCTTTTACTCTACTGTATATTGTATACAGATGATGCTATCGGTTGCCGGCTAGTAAAATCATCAGAAGATCAAAACCAATTACTAAACAAATTAGTCAAGGTATCTGTATGGTGCAAAAAGTGGCATTTGACCCTGAACAACAAAATGTGTGATGTCCTCTACATGACTACTAGGAAAAATCCGTTGACTTTCAGATACACGATCAATCATGCAAATTTAAACATTGTCGAATCTATTAAATACCTACTTATTACAATTACAAATAAATTGAACTGGAACCATCACTTATAAAATGTCGAAAGAAAGATAAACCATAACCTGCGTTTTTTTTAGGTAAAATACTTAGAAGATGCAAGAAATGTACTAAACAGGCTGCCAACACTACGCTTGATCGTCCTCTTTTGCGCAGAACTGGAGATTTCTTTCTTTTTTTTTCTCTCTCTCCTACGGCAACCTCTTCGTCTGAGAGTAGCGTTTGCATCCTAATTCCTCAGTTATTTATTGGATATATTCAAATCTCTGTCTTCCCCTAGACTTTTTACCCTCTACAGTTTCCTGTAGTACAAAGGAAGTACTTTCTGATATATTCTTTCCTTCGCATTTATGCGGAGCACCTCCTCATTCCTTCCATTCTACCGGATTCTCAACATTCTTCTGTAGCACCACATTTCAAACTATTCAATCCCTTGTGTTCCGGCGTTCCCACGGCCCATGATCCACCATCGTATGCGGCTACGCTCCAGACATACTTTCTCAGAAATCTATTCCTCAAATTAAGGCCGATGTTTGATACCAGTATACTTCTCTTGGTCAGGAATGTTCTCTTTACGTGTATTACCCTACTTTTAATGTCCCCCTTGCCTAGCTCCTTATAGGAAATTTTGCTTCCAAGGTAGCGGAATTCCTTAATTTCGTCTACATGGTGACCCCAATTTTGATGTTAAGTTTTTCGTTACTCTCGTTTTTGCTACATTCCACCATCTTTGTCTTTTCTCGTTTGCTCTCAATCAATACTCAGTATTCATTAGACTGTTCATTCCATCCTATGAGACCCTGTAATTCTTCTTCGCCTTCACTGTCATCAGCGGATCTTAGCACTGATATCCTTTCACCCTGAACTTCAGTCCCACTCTTGAAGCTTTTTTCTATTTCCGTCACAGCTTCTTCGAAATATAGATACAACATTAGGGGTGAAAGACTGCATCCCTGTCTTATAATATTTTTAATCCGAGCACTTTGTTCTTTGTCTTGCGATCCTATCTTAACCCTGTTCGTTCTTGGGTGTATTGTATATTACCAGTCTTTCCCTATAGCTTACTCCTATTTTTCTTAGAATTATGGAATCCTTACCAGAGAGTTCAAAGAAGGACAGTTCGTTTTGTATTAACGCCAAATAGGGGAGAAAGTGTCATGGACATGATATGCGAGTTGCAGAGGTAATCTTTAAAACAATGGCGTTTTTTCTTTGCAGCGAGATCTTTCCACGAAATTTCAGTTAGCAACTTTCTCCTCCGAATGCAAAAATATTTTATTCATTCCCGCCTACATAGGGGGACATGACCATTGTAATAAAATAAGCATTCAGCATTTCCAGAGCTCGCACGAAAGATTTAGATGTTCATTTTTCCTGCGCGCTATTCGACAGTGGCAAGTTCGACAAATAGGCTTAAAGTAGTTCTGTGAACCCCTGCCAGTTAACTGCAAAGCAGTCACGTAGACGGAGAACACATTGATTTATATTACTATATTCGAATCATGTTACTAAGGTATCCACTATAGTATCCACTAGGCGTCTCCGTGAAAGCTCCGAAGTACGACGCACTCGAACGCTAATCACATTGTCATTAGTAGCGCTGAGAGATAAGCTGGTGGTGGTGGTGTTGATGATTCACTGTTTCGTGTCGACTAAGCATCCTGAAGTCAACTTTTACTTCCTGTCACCGCCGCGTTATTCACAGCCTAGACACGCAGTGAACACCCAGCTGGTAATGGTGCGGTCCGATGTTGCAAGGCTGTTGCTGCGTCGATAAAGATATGCAGCCATTTAAGTCTCGTTCTGGCGATAACTCTGGCTCTTAAAGGGCAACCACATTAATTTACGAGCGAACTGATCCAGTACGACTGCCTGAGGATAAAACAATTCTAACTTCAATTTTGAACACAGTTTATAACATTTTGGTAGCAAGAGGATTAACACCGTGTTTTACAGGTGATATTTGCAATTTGAAAATAACAGATATTTCACTTTCGTTTGTATTTCAGAAGATATCGAAATAAGTATTATTCCGTTAGTAATCGACATTTATTGTCTGTAGGAAAGACCAATCAGCTTGTGAAGCTACTTCGAAGCTCGTGAACCCAACGGTATTTGCTCCTTCTTCGTCGTCTACGGTGGCGTCGTCGTCGTTTTAAGAAATTATTGTAATGCGACGTGACGTCATGTGTTACATAAACATACCAGCATATCTACTCCGTAATCTGTTGCGTGATGCATTTCGGAGGACACTCCATAACGCTGTTAGCTGTTCCTTTTCACTCTCTTCCTCCAAGTGTGAAGTGAGATGCACCCGTTCTAAGCCATTGTAGCGTCGCTATCTTTTTAGCCGTACACCTGGAGTGACCTTTCCTGTCCCGTTGACATATGGAAACAGGGAAAAATAGAACATCCAGCGAGCTTAAGCTTCCCTGTTTTGTTCTTGTTTTCGTAACAAAACAGCTCTTGAATGTCATAAAATTCTTTTTCAATCGTTCTGGACAACCTGTTCTTGAAATTTACCAACCAATGATTTGTGAGAGGGAAAAACTGAACAACCCAAGCCATTTCGATTTATCTTTCTGGAGCAGCTTCGTAGTAGTTTCATTCGTACTTAATCACTTAATCATTTGGGCAGTTCCTTAGCAGAGCATCGCCACACGTTTTTGATGTTTTCTTTTTGTGAAGATTTAAAAAACCGACCAGTCCAAAATATGCCAGTTGCTTTGCCAACATGGCTTTTCTTCCTGGAATTCACTCGAAGAGTTATTTCAGATGTTCACTCCCATTCGTATCTATATACAACGTTACCCCCACATTACTAACCTTCTGTCCGCACTCAAAAAATTGTACTTTATTTTATAACTACGTTTTCGGGGTGTTGTTGCTGATGTGGTCTTCAGTCCGAAGAGTGGTTTGATGCAGCTCTCCATGCTACTCTATCCTATGGAAGCCCCTTTAACTCCGACTAACTACTGCAACCTAAATCCCTCTGACTCTGCTTACTGGATTCATCTCTTGGTCTCCCTCTACGATTTTTACCCCAAACGCCTCCCCCCGTACTAAACTGGTCATGCCTTGATGTCTCAGAATGTGTCCTACCAACCGATCCCTTCTTATGGTCGGGTTGCACCACAAATTTCCCTTCTCCCCAACTCTATTCAGTACCTCCTCTTTAGTTATGTGATCACCCCATTTGATCCTTCAGCACTCTTCTGTAGCACCATATTTCAAAAGCTTCAATTCTCTTCTTGTCTTCACTTCTATATATGGCTACACTACATACAAACACTTTCAGAAAAGGTTCAAATGGTTCAAATGGCTCTGAGCACTATGGGACTTAACATCTATGGTCATCAGTCCCCTAGAACTTAGAACTACTTAAACCTAACTAACCTAAGGACATCACACAACACCCAGCCATCACGAGGCAGAGAAAATCCCTGACCCCGCCGGGAATCGAACCCGGGAACCCGGGAGTGGGAAGCGAGAACGCTACCGCACGACCACGAGATGCGGGCACTTTCAGAAAAGACTTCCTGACACTCAAATATATACTTCTTCAGAAACGCTTTTCTTGCTATTGCCAGTCTGCATTTCATATCCTCCCTGCTTCGACCATCATCACTTATTTTGCTTCCAAAATAGCAAAACTCTTCTACTACTTTAAGTGTCTCACTTCCTAATCTAATTCCCTCAACATCACCAGATTTAATCCGACTACATTCCATTATTCTCGTTTTGCTTTTGTTGATGTTCATCTTATATCCTCCTTTCAAGATACTGTCTATTCCGATCAACTGCTCTCCTAAGTCGTTTGCTGTCTCTGCCATTGTGGTAACCCCTATGAATTTATTGCCGTACAGTCAGGATTGGCAACACTCAGCTCTTTACACAATTTTATTAATAAAATGTAAGACACATTCCCTCTCCATAATAAATTCACAAACTGACCACTTACCTTTCATCGGGGTAACTGAAATTCACAAAAATTATGATAACTGTCAGGAGCGACAAAGGAAACACGTTGGACTTCATAAGGTGACAGGGCCCTCCAGGGAGAATACGTTAAGGCATTTTCTGAAAGATGCCGGCACCTCATAGCCCTCAGGACCATAATAGCCACTTTTTTCGGCTCACCCCTATGTTCTGTCACATCTTGAAACCATTTCAAATTGGTGCTAAGATTGACAACTTGCTTTAAATATTAATAACTGGAAAAAATATACACTTCACATAACGGATGAAAGCAGTATCCTACGATACAATCTCAGTGAGACACAAATGGAATCAACCAATTCATGCAACTACCGCGTTGTAACAGTCTGTAGGAACGTGAAATGAAATTGCCGCATAAAGCATATTTGAGATTTCCATTAACAGATGGCATTCCGGGAAAATACAGTCAACCTAAATAGGAGACTGGTTACCAAATGCTTGGAACGTATTTCCCGTGTCGAACCCATACCAAACTGGACTAGCAGGGTATGTTGAAAAATTACGAAGAAGGGCAACACGAGTTGTAGTGGATTTGTTTGACACACCGGAGAGCAGCACGGAAATGCTGAAAACCCTGACGTGGCAGATACCTGAAGATGGAAGCTGTCCCGTGAATGGCTGGTTACAAAATTTAAATGCGGAGGACTACTTACAAACTTTCAAGTACAACCTTGATGTGGGAAATGTAGAAATGTTCTACAGCCTTCCACGTATCGCTGCTGCAGGGGCGGAGAAGCCAAGATCGGGTCAACTGCCGCAAACGCTGAGGCGTCTGAGCCGTCGGACGGACAGCGAAAAAGCCCAAATAAATGGCACAGTTGGAAGCACCCACTGCCATGCACTTCAAAGCGGCTTAGAGACTAAGAATGTGCATGTAGATCCATCTCAGAAGAGTCAAACGTGATCGGTCAGTTACGATATGGACAGTATCTGTTGCATTCCAAGTGTAACGTTGGCGCCGGCCGGAGTGGCCGTGCGGTTCTAGGCGCTACAGTCTGGAGCCGGGCGACCGCTACGGTCGCAGGTTCGAATCCTGCCTCGGGCATGGATGTGTGTGATGTCCTTAGGTTAGTTAGGTTTCATTAGTTCTAAGTTCTAGGCGACTGATGAGCTCGCAAGTTAAGTCGCATAGTGCTCAGAGCCATTTGAACCATTTTTGTAACGTTGGCATAAACACATTAATCAAGTAAGGACTCTACGACGCAATGCCGTATTGGCGTCATCCTACTTCCACATACGGAAACACAGCACATGAATCAAATCGTGAAACGCGCTGCTTACACTGCGGTTGGGGGGGGGGGGGGGGGGAAGGAAGGGGAGGGGGGCGCAGACTGCACGTGTGTCACCAGCTGACCTAGACTCCTAGACATGCACTTCAGTGGAAACCGTGGGGTGTCAGGAAGGCTGCAGTATTAAGCTGATAACCACGAACGGCCTACATTTGCTTGTGTACTTCGCAAGTCACTGTACAGTGCACAGCGGCAGCGTAATTGTTGCTCGGTCTTCTTGAAAAAATCTTTCTCTACATTTACCCAACAGGTTAACTAAGTCGCCCTTCCTCCAAAGATTTGCATTCAACTTCCGCGAGTATTTCTGTTAACGTTTTCATATAGGCTATAGCGTGTTTCCACCATCTGCTCAATTCGTTTCGTGTGTATTGTTGTGCCTACTTGACTCGGATTTCAGACACTGGAACAGTACTCAAGAATTAGTCGCTGTATCGTCTTGTGTCCGATTTACTTTACAGATGTACTACATCTTCCCAGAACCCTTCCAGCAAACCTAAGTTTTGCCTAACACTGATTTTACATGATCAAAAATGGCTCTGAGCACTATGGGACTCAACTGCTGAGGTCATTAGTCCCCTAGAACTTAGAACTAGTTAAACCTAACTAACCTAAGGACATCACAAACATCCATGCCCGAGGCAGGATTCGAACCTGCGACCGTAGCGGTCTTGCGGTTCCAGACTGCAGCGCCTTTAACCGCACGGCCACTTCGGCCGGCTTTACATGATCATCCTACTTCTTATCGCTTCGTAATATCACACATAAATATTTGTAGTATGCGATGTGCTCAAAATGTTCTCGAGTAATCTTGTTATAGCCGGCCGTGGTGGCAGTCCGGTTCTAGGAGCTCAGTCCAGAACGGCGCTGCTGCTACGGTCGTAGGTTCGAATCCTGCCTCGCGCATGGATGTGTGTGATGTCTTTAGGTTAGTTAGGTTTAAGCAGTTCTAAGTTCTAGGGGACTGATGATCACAGATGTTAACTCCCATAGTGCTCAGAGCCATTTTTTAATCTTGTAATCGGATACTGTTGAGTTCTTTGCATTTGTTATAGGTGCTGTTCTATATTTATCCACGCCTACATAAAGCTTCCATCAATTACATCAAACTTGTGAAAATATTATCCACATAATTTTGCGTTTCTTTACGAACGCCAGAGCACAATCCTGTTAAGCTACTGCTACTACATGATAAATCTTTCGTGTAGGCTGTTAGGGGTATAAGTACAGATATTTTTATTGGCGACTGAGGACAGTGAACTGAAGAACATTACATTAGTATTTACTTCATTTGCGGATTAATAATTATAGCTCTTAGGAGTAGTATGCTTTTAGGTTTGTTAGTAATGGTTCAGATGGCTCTGAGCACTATGGGACTTAACGTCTGAGGTCAGCAGTCCCCTAGAACTCAGAACTACTTAAACCTAACTAACCTAAAGACATCACACACATCCATGCCCGAGGCAGGATTCGAACCTGCGACCGTAGCGGTCGCGCGGTTCCAGGCTGAAGCGCCTAGAACCGCTCGGCCACACCGGCCGGCGTTTGTTAGTACCTCCAAGCAGACGTTGCATCAGCAAACGATTAATGTTCGTCTTCCACTGGGCAGCAGGTCAGGGTTCCATTAGTCAAATATTATTCGAGCTAATCACATGTTTGGGAAGCTTCTCCTTGAGACAGGAGACGGTCCTGTGGCACAGTGCCCAGCATCTCTCGGAAATGTAGGCACACGGAATCCACCTTCTCACCGGCTTCTATTGTCTGAAAGATGTCATGTATGCAAGAATCAGGCTGTATTTCGCGCGAATGGTCTTTTCCTTCTGGATGGATACTTGCTGATGCTTTCCGAGGACGTTGCTTTCCTCCAGGAACGTCATACGGTTGAAGCGTAGAATAGGCTCTAGACGCTCCTAGGGCAGTTGACGTTCACTCATTTATTTATTTGCTATTTTCTTTTAGTTTGTCAACTAGATACAAGAATAGACCAAATGTGGCACATGAATTCCTATACATTAATGTAACACATAAACGTTTCGAGTAATTTCGAATGTTTTAGTAAAAACAAAGCGTTGTGGTGTTCACCAAAAAAAATCTGCAAAAATAGTTTCTTAAAAAGTATAAATCAAATACTTTTAAAAATCTTTCTATTACTCTGGCAAACAGACGTTCGTTCACGTGGAATCCGGCAGGCAGGTCCACCAGTAGTACGGCTCTGTAATTCTGTTAATTCTGTGCTCCGAACTCTTATCCTGTCAGTAAGCAGAAGTGACCTGTGATTTTTTTTTTCCAGTGACGCCGAACTATTCGGTGCACAAAACAGTTTCGGTAACTCTAATCTAGCAAATTATCTAACTTCTCAACGTACTCCGTGCAAAATTCTGAGAGTCGAATTCCGCCATGGCCTGGAGTCTTTTCTGCTTTAAGTAGCCTTACAAGTTTTCCAGTACTGCGACTGCTAATATCCATATCTCTCGTTTGTGAGTGTGTGCGACTGTCAGACTTTGGTAGTGCCCCCACGCGTGAATACATTTTTAAACGCGGAATTTAATATTGCTGCTTTCCTTCTGCTGTCTCCGACACCACAAGGATCCAGGAGAGACGGGATGGACTCTTTGAAAAATGGTTGAAATGGCTCTGAGCACTATGGGACTTAACATCTGGGGTCATCATCCCCTAGAACATAGAACTACTTAAACCTAACTAACCTACGGACATCACACACATCTATACCCGAGGCAGGATTCGAACCTGCGACCGTAGCGGTCGCGCAGTTCCAGGACTGTTTGAATTCGTTCATTGACTCCCTTACGGGCAGAACTTTGTAGCATATTCTGACAGAGAATACGCCTCGATCTTTGTTGTCAATGGTCTACTCACTTGGCTTTTGTTGTTAATTGTTTCCTGGCGGGTAAAACCATCATCAGCCAACAGTTGTCGTCAGAGGCGATAGCGTACCTGTAAATAAGTTCTGGAAAGACACACATGCACTGGAGGGAATAACCAGGTGTACATTCGACGCAGGCAATCCTTTGATTTGTGATGTTCTTCAGCAACTGTGGTTGCAGAAACAGTTTCACTGATAAACAAAACACTTATTTTCTGTAGATATTCACCTCTTTCTTAGAGAACTGAAACATGATGACTCATAATATGCAAACCATTTGCTTCTACTATCCCCCGTTCTCGATATGTGCTGCACCAACAATTCGTATACGGTGTGTTTCACGGCAAACGACTGACAGGCATTACTTTCCCTTGAGCATTTATTACGACATGGAGGACTAAACAACTTGGATTTAGGTACTACATCTACATCTACATTTATACTCTGCAATCCACGCAACGGTGTGTGGCGAAGGGCACCTTACATGCCACTGTCATTACCTCCCTTTTTTGTTCCAGTCGCGTATGGTTCGCGGGAAGAACACCTGTCTGAAAGACTCCGTGCGCGGTCGAATCTCTCTAATTTTACATTCGTGATCTCCTCGGGGGGTGTAAATAGGGGGAAGCAATATATTCGATACCTCATCCAGAAACGCACCCTCTCGAAACCTGGACAGCAAGCTACACCGCGATGCAGAGCGCCTCTCTTGCAGAGTCTGCCACTTGAGTTTGCTAAACATCTCCGTAACGCTATCACGGTTACCAAATAACCGTGTGACGAAACGCGCCGCTCTTCTTTGGATCTTCTCAATCTCCTCCGTCAACCGGATCTGGTACGGATCCCACACTGATGAGCAATACTCAGTATAGATCGAACGAGTGTTTTGTAAGCCACCTCCTTTGTTGATGGACTACATTTTCTAAGGACTCTCCCAATGAATCTCAACCTGGTACCCGCATTACCAACAATTAATTTTATATGATCATTCCACTTCAAATCGTTCCGCACGCATACTCCCAGATATTTTACAGAAGTAACTGCTACCAGTGTTTGTTCTGCTATCATATAATCATACAATAAAGGATCCTTCTTTCTATGTAATCGCAATACATTACATTTGTCTATGTTAAGGGACAGTTGCCACTCCCTGCACCAAGTGCCTATCCGCTGAAGATCTTCCTGCATTTCGCTACAATTTTCTAATGCTGCAACTTCTCTGTATACTACAGCATCATCCGCGAAAAGCCGCATGGAACTTCCGACACTATCTACTAGGTCATTTATATATATTGTGGAAAGCAATGGTCCCATAACACTCCCCTGTGGCACGCCAGAGGTTACTTTAACGTCTGTAGACGTCTCTCCATTGATAACAACATGCTGTGTTCTGTTTGCTAAAAACTATTCAATCCAGCCACACAGCTGGTCTGATATTCCGTAGGCTCTTACTTTGTTTATCAGGCGACAGTGCGGAACTGTATCGAACGCCTTCCGGAAGTCAAGGAAAATAGCATCTACCTGGGAGCCTGTATCTAACATTTTCTGGGTCTCATGAACAAATAAAGCGAGTTGGGTCTCACACGATCGCTGTTTCCGGAATCCATGTTGATTCCGTCAGAGTAGATTCTGGGTTTCCAAAAACGACAAGATACTCGTACAAAAAACATGTTTACAATTCTACAACAGATCGAGGTCAGAGATTTAGGTCTATAGTTTTGCGCATATGCTCGACGACCCTTCTTGAAGACTGGGACTACCTGTGCTCTTTTCCAATCATTTGGAACCTTCCGTTCCTCTAGAGACTTGCGGTACACGGCTGTTAGAAGGGGGGCAAGTTCTTTCGCGTACTCTGTGTAGAATCGAATTGGTATCCCGTCAGGTCCAGTGGACTTTCCTCTGTTGAGTGATTCCAGTTGCTTTACTATACTGTACTATGGATACAGAAAATTCTTACTGATTCAAGCGAAACATACTTCCACAGCTTATTGGCTGTTGACTTGCGCTTATTGTATACATCCTAAACGTCCCGGTGAAGTGTCCAGCAGTAGTCATCCAACATCTCTGCACTCCATTCACGCTGACACCTTAACTCCATCTCCGAGATGTCTTTATGTAAACGTTCATCACGTTTCCCATTGGTTGAACCTAGGTTCTCGGCTAAGAAGACAGGAACTGAGTATAGGGCATGAATTTTGAAGGGCGTGTTGTAACCCCGCTGTGCGCAATCATATATGCACAAAATTTACATTCTCAATACATTTTTAATAACTAGAGTGTCACTCAGTCATGTCTTTCAGCGACATTCAAAAAGTATTGGAAATAATTGTCAGCTATATGTTCTTCCTTATTTGTGAACCTGTGCCGGGCGCTGTGACCGAGCGGTTTTAGACGTTTCAGTCCGGAACCACGCGGCTGCTACGGTCGCAGGTTCGAATCCTCTCTCGGACATGGATGTGTGTGATGTCCTTAGGTTAGTTAGGTTTAAGTAGTTCTAAGTCTAGGGGACTGATGACCTCAGATGTTAAGTCCCGCCAGTCGCGGTGGCCGAGCGGCTCTAGGCGCTACAGTGTGCAACCGCGCGACCGCTACGGTCGCAGGTTCGAATCCTGCCTCGGACATGGATGTGTGTGAGTCCTTAGGTTAGTTAGGTTTAAGTAGTTCTAAGTTCTAGGCGACTGATGACCTTAGAAGCTAAGTCCCATAGTGCTCAGAGCCACTTTGTTTTGTTAAGTCCCATAGTGCTTCCATTTTTTTGTGAACCTGTAAACACATACTTCATTTCCACACAGATAAGGTGTGAAAACCAATTTACAGGTACCGAAAAGCGTCTGAATATTTGTCTAGTGCCCTTAAGTGGCTCTTAATGAGGCCAGTCTTTATACGAAGCGCTTGTTTGACAACTTTGTCAGGCTCAGTGAATAGCAATGGCCACATATTATCTCTTATCAGCCAGTTTTCTCTGTACCTAGTTGCGCGTTCAGCTTCTGCTGCACGAGTCATAAGATAAAGTATCAGAACGCGGCGTATCTTGTCTGCATTTCCATGACAACATGGATTATGGACTTTCAAACCACCACACTTACGCCAGGTGAACTGTACTTGCGATAGCGCAAATTTTGAAGGAGTCGCGACACGCTTTCTTGTTTTTCTTTCAGGTGGTCAGAATGTCAAGCTAGTGCCTTTAAACCTGACTCAGATGAATCGATGAACAATCACTGTGATTCAACACCGTGTTTCATCCCGAAGCTCGATTTTAAGAACTTGAATGTTTTTGCATTAGCAGTTAGTGCCACTCATTACAAGGAAATGCATAAGTTCTTTGTCTTGATACAAGAAGACGAAAGAGCGCTGTTTTCCAGCGTTGCTTCATCGGATCTATAATATGCGGGTGCTTTTGGTATTGGCCAAGAGAAGGGTTATTGTAAAATTTCTAACGAATAGTGTTCCATGACAAAATTTTGTCAGTATCTTCAAAACCTGACGTACCAGGGCAAAACAGTTTTCAGGATTTGAAGTCGGCATGCAACACTTCATTACGAGATATGTATCTACAGCTCGTTGATCGGTGTCAAAGGGGTGCAGCTGGAGTTTTAAAAAAGTTAAGTACTTCACCTTTTTAAAGTTTTCTTTTATTTCACCGCTGTACGCACTTCACTTGCAGGCCCCTGGTCCTGTGTTGGTACATTTAAGTTCTGTGCGTATTGCGAGAGGATCCACTGCCCTTCGCTTACTTCCACTCCACAGTGATTAGACGGAACACAACCCGTTGTATAAAATTGCGTTAACTCACGTGAGGTGTGACAAGATGCACAAGGCGTCCTCTCTCTGCGGCCCCTGACACGCGTCTTCTCGCTGCAGAGCCTCCACGCTGTCTGGCGCATCCGCTCGCTAAGCAGTAGCTGAGTACGCAAAGGACCCGGAGGATCCGTTAGGCGCACGCAAAGTAACAACATTTCCGAGCAGGGAGCGGATTACACTGGAAACACTGACCAGCCCAGCTTGCAAGATGCCACAAGGCGGCACATGTAGTTGCAAAGGGAATTACGGAACTGGACAACCGTCTAATTGACGCATTTAGTTTTATGATGACCTGTTTCTATCAATATTTGATCGTCTTTAGATCTAAAAATAAAAGAAAGCATGAAACTACCTATCAGCTTTCCATTACTTTACAATAGGTAGAAAGAAAAACAGATAACTATTGGATCTACCTATGTCATTGCGTAGCAATCCTTCATTGCCATACGGAACGAAAGACTACAACGTCACGCATAAAATTCCCCAACTACGCTGCCCTCTTGTCTCCAAATAGCATGGTTTGCTACCGTGGACTGTGCTGTAAATACATAACTGGCAGAGGGTGAAAAGTGGGGGCCGGCGAAGTTGGCTAGGCAAGAAAAGATCAAAAGGAGTGAGAGAGATGACACGAGTCTAAAAGTTATTTTTATGTAACTTTTTTGACAGATACAGGCTTACGAAAATCCTGTGAAATTTGTAAATTGGGCAAAGTAAAATTAACGTTAAATATTAAAGTTGTAAAACAATGGAACTATATCACTGCAAAAAGTATGAAACAGTAAAATTATTAAAGATGAAATTACGAGAAGTAACAAAAAATACAGTAAACAGAATGTGTCGCTTATAGTTAACTACGTTATCTTCTGCTCGGTGGGACTGTACAGCCCGCGGATTTTGCGTGGTGAAGTGAATGGAAGCCACTCTGCACGCCAACATGCTCTCAGAACTTGCCTGGTGTTCTCTCTTTTTTTTTTTTTTTTACCCAAACATTTTCCCGCGGGTTTATGCATGCTATAGTAAATGGGTCGTGGGTGTCACTTCTCCAAGTTTAAATACAATTTTACTGAAGACATACCTGGGATTCAGGACCAGAGAAATCTAAATAAAAGAAAATTGATCAGCGTTGGTCGGTCATTCACGTAGCGAGCGTGCTAAGCCACTGGGCTGGCGGTTCAAGTCCCGATCGTACATCGAGAATTAAATTTCCCAGGTTTCTCTATATCACGCCTTGGACAGGATGCAGCCGACTTCGCCGCCCAGCCCAGGCGTCCACGCGTGTGCTCCTCCTTTAATGACGTCGCCGTCCGCCCCCAGTAGCTGAGTGGTCAGCGCGACAGACTGTCAATCCAAAGGGCCCGGGTTCGATTCCCGGCTGGGTCGGAGATTTTCTCCGCTCAGGGACTGGGTGTTGTGTTGTCCTAATCATCATCATTTCATCCCCATCGACGCGCAAGTCGCCGAAGTGGCGTCAAATCGAAAGACTTGCACCAGGCGAACGGTCTACCCGACGGGAGGCCTTCGTCACACGACATTTCCATTTCAATGACGTCGCCGCCGACGGGCCGTTCCCCTTGGTGCTTCGTTCGTACGAGCAGAGCAGCGCCCTCGCACCGCAGCGAGCGAATGTCTTCTAGATCGCGTCGCTGCGAATCCTACTGCTGCCAGCTGCCATTTTGCTCATTTTTCGAGGTCGGGTAATGACGGCTTTCGAAATGCCACGAGGAGAACACTGTCTGGCAGAGCGAACTCGTAAGGTCGGGCTCGTTCTCGGGTAATTTCCGTTTGTAAGCGGCAGTTCTGCTGCACCGTGGACAATAGCTGGCTACGTGCAGGTAGAGAGGCAGTAACGCAGCGTCGCTGTACGAGATCGAGTTCGTAGGCAGCTATTGGAAAATTAAACGTCCGTATCTACATCAAATTCCTCTTCTGGGATCTCTGAGCATTGTGCGACGTAGAATACGTCTGCTTGGTAAAAAATATCAATCGTTTCCGTTGGAGACCAGTTCCGAATCCCGTTAAGCCAGCTGCTGCTTCTAAGGGTGAAATAAAATCTGCAATTCGCTTACCATTCACTTACTTTTACGTTTCTCTTCCAGTGAATATTAATTTTACCCGCTAGATAACTTCTAAAGACTAAAAATAGGCTTTTTTTCTTTTTCTAGGGACGTATTCTATTAGCCACTCTAAAACAAATGGTAGTGGATACTGGTCGATGTATGTCTAGAAATATGGTCGACTGAAATATGAAGAGCCGGCCGGTGTGGCCGAGCGGTTCTAGGCGCTTCATTCTGGAACCGCGTGCCCACTACTGTCGCGGGTTCGAATCCTGCCTCGGGCATGGATGTGTGTGATGTCCTTAGGTTAGTTAGATTTAAGTAGTTCTAAGTTCTATGGGACTGATGACCAGAGATGTTAAGTCCCATAGTGCTCAGAGCCATTTGAAATATGAAGATTTCTCGGCTTAATGTGTCAAATGTGTTATCATGTGAATGATTGCGATGATTCGTGCTGGAGTAGAGATACCGTTATGGGTGATCATGGAAATGAGAATAAGGAGATGGTGAAACCCAGCCTAGGTACAGTGAAGAGCCATCAAAACGGGTACACCTGCCTAATATCGTGGAGGGCCACCGCGAGCTTGCATAAGTGCTGCAACACGATGTGGCGTGGACTCGAGTGATATCTGAATTAGTGCTGGAGGGAACTGACACCATGAATCCTGCAGCACGGTCCCTAAATCCCTAAGAGCACGAGGGGTTGGAGGTCTCTTCTCAACAGCACGTTGCAAGCCATCCAATAATGTTGATGTGTGGGGTGTCTGGTGGCCAGCTGAAGTGTTTAAACCCCGGAGAGTATTACTGGCGCCACTCTGTAGCTATTCTGCACGTGTGGGGTGTCGCATTGTCCTGCTGGAATTGTCCAAGTGCGTCGGAATATACAATGGGCAAGAACGGATGCAGGTGATGAGACAGGAAGCTCAAGTCCGTGTCACCAGTCAGAGTCATATCTGGACGTATCAGGGGTCCCATATCAGTCCAACTGCACACGCCCCACACCATCACAGAGCCTCCACCAGCTTGGACAGTCCCCTGCTGAGATGCAGTGTCCTTGGATTCCTGAGGTTGTCTCCATATCCGTACACGTCCATCCGCTAGAAACAATTTGAAACGAGACTCGTCCGACCAGGCAACATGTTTCCAGTCATCAACAGTCCAATGTCGATGTTGAAGGGCCCAGGCGAGGCGTAAGGCTTTGTGTCGTGCAGTACACGAGTGGACCTTCGGCTCCGAAAGTCTATATGGATGATGTTTGAGTGAATGGTTCGCACTCTCACACTTGATGGTAACCCAGCATTGAAATCTGCAGTATTTTGCGGAGGGGTTGCACTTCTGTCACGTTGAACGATTCTCTTCAGTCGTCGGAGGTTTGATGTTTTACCGGATTCCTGATACGATGCACTCGTAAAAAGGGCATACGGGAAAATCCCCACTTCGTCGCTACCTCGGAGATGCTGTGTCCCATCGCTCGTGCGCCGACTATAACATAACGTTCAAACTCACTTAAATCTCGATAACGTGCCACTGTAGCAGCAGTAACCGATCTAACAACTGCTCCAGACACTTGTTGCCGACCACAGCGCCGTATTCTGCCTGTTTAGGTGTCTCTGTATTTGCATACGCATGCCTATATCAGTTTCTTTGGCGTTTCAGTGTACATAGCCTTCTCCGTCGGATAACACGAACAGGGACGCTCCGTCTGCTCGCTAACGCAGGCACCTCAAAGCTTCAGTGTCTCCCTGTTAGTAGCCAAAAGATTTCTTATGCAAGAAGAATTCGAACTGCCTTGAAATTCGTAGTCCCAGACCGAGTGCCAGTAACAAACGTTAGAGCACTAGGTTTCGAAGGCGGGTACTGCATGTAACTGCCTATAAGATCTGCCCTGCTTTCCTGTATGCGATGTTGTAGCTGTGTAAACCGTGCCCAAAGAAAGACTTCTTCGGCCTGCTGGTTGGCGGCTGTATCTGTGCGGCGGCGCTCCGGCGGATTCACCGGCGGCCCGCGATCGTGTATCGGCGCGAGACGTCGCCGCGGGGTATCGGTTTCCGCGTTCCTCGGCGCTACAGAGGCGCGCACACAGCCGCGGCGGGCAAAAACTGGGGCCGCCAGCGCCGCGGATTGTGACTTACTGGCGGCCGCTCGCCGCCCATGACGTCACGCACCACCGCGAACGATGCTACACTGTACGCCGTAACGAGGCGCGCCCAGAAGCCGCATAACACTGGCGCGTTCAGAAAAAAAAAAGAAATGCGCGCGTCCTGATACTCTTTGTCTTTCACCGTCAGCGCTTTTTATATTCAGTAATCCGAGAACGCCTCGGGGACACATGGCTAAACTACCACTACATCTGCGTACAAAGTGCTCAAACCGCTGCGAGTACGTGGCGAAGGGTACTTCCTACTGGTAGTGACTTTCTGCCCTCCTCCACTCTGGTGCTGAGCGAGGAAGGAATGAGAGTGTATACACCTCTGTAGATTTCTAGGAATGAAAGTCTGGGAAGCAGCTGTGTAAGAAAATGAACGATGGACTGTTTTAAAGTTGAAAAAGGAACGTTTGAGATATGGTGCTGCAAAAGAACTCTCAGAATTAAATGGCCAGTTAAGACGACAGGCAATGAGGCCCTGTTTACACTTCACGAGGAAAGGTGCAGTCGAATGTCGATAAATCGAAGTCCAATGAGCCTGACGAAAAGATCAAGTAACTGAGAGTCCGATTTAACGAAAGATGGTCTGAGCAAGGTGGAATCCTTCGACCATAGATACTAGTAGACTGGCCTTGCTGTGCAGAAGCTATAGGGCTGGTGTGGCTCCAACATAAACCACGTGACTGTTGGCAAAACGTGGTGGGATTTCAAATGAGCGATCTGCCATCCTGTGTTTGTATCGTATTTTACCCACATTTCTCAATTGACTGCCAAACGCTTCCAACAAAAATTACCTTTTTATTTGCGAAAAATTATGTCAGAACTACATTTGACCTTGATTTGTTCACAGTACCATTTATAAAATCTAAAAAATATATCGAACGCCCCTCTGGTGGGCAGCGGGACTAGATTACTATAAACTATCAGTGAAAGTAAAATGTCGTTAAAATTCTTTTAAACAGTAAGAGTGGCCTCGTGTCAAAACTTTAAAGATTGGATTCGCCGCGTTTTGAGCTCTAGTCACCTATAAAAGAAAATGGGATATGGGAATTATGTCAACTATAGGTCCCAAAATTGTCGACTTTAGGAGCAGGTCCATTTTAGAGTATCAATTTTAGGTGCACTTCAAAGGTTCAGTTCCTACTATTTTTACAAAAGTTTAAACTACCAGTTTTAAAAAAATGATATTTTAGATGAAAGGTGAGACTCTGAAGTTTCAGAAAATAATTTTGGAACCTACATTTATTTAATAGTATTACAAGGCAGAAAAAAATGCTCTTCATGTGTCGACTGTAGGTGCTCTTACCTTATTATAATCTCACTTGTATATACAAAAAGGCGCGTATGTGCAGATGGCTTAAAGTTTTTCCGTTTCAGGGCCTGTATCCAAAGCTGTCTTCGGTTTTCATCCTTAGGGAACCTATGAGTAGGAACGAGAAACACTTATACTTACTTCTGTAACCGAATTATCACAGATACTTTCCAAAATGTAATATGAGTCTGACTTTACAGGCATCACTTTCAACACTTTAATTTACGTGATACTATATTTCAAGTGTAAAATACATATAAAAGTCACTTCAGCAGATTTCAATAAACGCATCTGCATTATCATAGAAACACACGTGAAATGTAATGCCATTTCCCCCGACAAAACGCTGAGTACAGCCATAAGCGCAACACGAAACAACCATGTTTTGCCAACATTCACGTGACTTTAGCCCAGAGATGTTGGAGCCACGAAAATGACGTCAGGGCCTGTCTATTATATTTATGGTCGAAGGTGGAATCAGGAAAAGGGGCAAATACGCTGAAGCACCAAAGAAACTGGCATAGACATGTGTATTCAAATACACAAACATGTAAACAAGCAGAATACGGCACTGCGGTCGGCAACGCCTATGTAAGACACCAAGTGCCTGGTGCAGTTGTTAGATCGGTTACTGATCCTACAATGGCAGGTTATCGAGATTTAATTGAGTTTGAACGTGGTGTTGTAGTCGGCGCACGAGCAATGGGATACATCGTCTCCGAGGTAGCAAGGAAGTGGGGATTTTCCCGTACGACCATTTCACGAGTCTATCGTGAGTATCAGGAATCCGGTAAAACATCAAACCTCCGACGACTGAAGAGCGTGACAGAAGTGCAGTTCAATGTCGGGTTATCAACAAGTGTCAGCGTGCGAACCATTCACCGTAACATCATGGATATGGCTTTCGGAGCCGAACGCCCACCCGTGTACTCTTGATGACTGCACGACACAAAGTTTTACGCCTGCGCCCGTCAACACCGACATTGGATTGTTGACGACTGGAAAGATATTGCCTGGTCGGATGAGTCTCGTTTCAAATGGTATCGAGCGGATGGACGAGTACGGATATGGAGACAACCTAACGAATCCGAGGACACTGCATGTCAGCAGGGGAGTGTTGAAGCTGGTGGACGATCTGTAATGGTGTGGGGCGTGTTCAGTTGGGCTGATATGGGACCCGTGATACGTCTAGATACGTCTCTAACAGGTGACACCTACGTAAGCATCCTGTCTGATCACCTGCATCCATTCATGTCCATTGTGTATTCCGACGCACTTTGGCAATTCCAGCAGGACAATGCGACACTCCACACGTCCAGAATTGCTACGGAGTGGCTCCAGGAACACTCTTCTGAGCTTAAACACTTCTGCTGGCCACCAAGCTCCCCGGACGTGGACATTATTGAGCATATCTGGGATGCCTTGCAATGTGCTGCTCAGAAGAGATCCCAGCCCCCTCGAACTCTTACGGATTCATGGACAGCACTGCAGGATTCATGGTGTCAGTTCCCCCCGGCACTACTTCAGACATTAGTCGAGTCCGTGCCACGTCGTGTTGCGGCACTTCTGGGTGCTCGCGGGGGCCCTACACGATATTCGGCGGGTGTACCGGTTTCTTTGGCTCTTCAGTCTAGAAGTATAAGTTAATACATGGTACTCTAGACAACTAGGAGTGTAATCTCTGATACATATTATGTTGTCCTCTACACTGACTAAACCATTTCAAGACGAAGTTATTCACCTCGTCGGGTCCGGTTTCGCTCTTCTTGTGATACATAAGTTTCCAGCGATCTAAGCTTTCCGCCCCAAGAGTGACGCCGTAATGGCTCCCTGGCTCGCGGAATCCCGAATCATTTCGGTGCATCCTTTCTTTTCACTCCAAATTGCATGGCTTCTGTCACTTCTCTCTTTTTTCTTTCGGAAGTCATACACGTGTACTTCTTTGAAGTCCGCCCCCAGTAGCTGAGTGGTCAGCGCGACAGAATGTCAGTCCTCAGGGCCCGGGTTCGATTCCCGGCTAGGTCGGAGATTTTCTCCGCTCAGGGTCTAGGTGTTGAGTTGTCCTAATTATCATCATCTCATCCCCATCGACGCGCAAGTCGCCGAAGTGGCGTCAAATCGAAAGACTTGCACCCGGCGAACGGTCTACCCGACGGAAAGCCCCAGTCACACGACATTTACATTTAGTTCTTTGAAGTCAGTTTCACAAGTGATTTGTGTACTATAGTAAGTTACGTATTGTTTAGAAAACAAAGATGTAATTCGTGTAATTGAATGACGAAGCAATTATTTGAACAGTTGACGAAACAATGCGAACGATGTGTAGTTAGACAGCCGCTGGCACGCACTGAATCAGGGTGCTCGTGGGACGGTCTCTCTAGACAACCGGGCAATCGCTTCGATATACCGAGTGTACCAAAAGCTACAGAGCGAGGTGGCGCAGCGGAGAGACGCCGGACGTGTATTCGGGAGGAGTACGGGCCAAAGCTCCGTCTGTTCATCCAGCTTTAGGTTCTCTGTGATTCCCCTAAAACGTTTAAAACGAATGCCGGGATGATTCCTTTGAAAGGGCATGGCCGATTTCCTCCCATTCTTCCCCCATTCCGAGCTTCTGTTTCATCACGAATGGCCTCATAGTTGATGGGACGTTAAACCTTAAACTTCCATCTTTCTTTCTTTCTCAGCAGACACTCTTTGACAATCAGTGCTCTGTCCTTGATACCCAATCCTTGATCATAGGTAAGACACAAAGGAATTACATACACTGGCTGCGAGCGGGCATAGGTTGAAATTAATGGGGAAGTCGAAAATTTGTGCCTGGCCGCGATTCGAAGCCGGGTGTCCTGCCTACTAAGCAGCTGCTCTCAGCACTAACAAGGGAACCTCCCCATCGCACCCCTCTCAGATTTAGCTATAAGTTGGAACAGTGGATAGGCCTTGAAAAACTGAACACAGATCAAGCGAGAAAACAGGAAGAAGTTGTGTGGAACTATGAAAAAAATTAGCAAAATATACGAACTGAGTAGTCCACGTGCAACATATACAACTTCTAGGGTATTGTGCAGGCAGGAGCGCCGTGGTCCTGTGGTTAGCGTGAGCAGGTGCGGAGTGAGTGGTCCATGGTTCAAGTCCTTCCCCGAGCAAATAATTTACTTTCTTTATTTTAGCAAAGTTATGATCTGTCCGTTCGTTCATTGACGTCTCTGTTCACTGTAATAAGTTTAGTGTCTGTGTTTTGCGACCGCACCGCAAAACCGTGCGATTAGTAGACGAAAGCACGTGCCTCTCCAATGGGAACAGAAAACATTTCATCGCAAGGTCATTGGTCAACCGATTCCTCCACAGGAAAACACGTCTGAAATATTCTATACGATACTGTTGACGGCACGTGCGTCACATGACAGTAATATGTTGTCGACCCACCTAACTTGTACACTTGGCGAATGGGTAGAAAGATTCTTCTACCTTGCCAGATTTAGGTTTTCTTGTCGATGTGATTATCACTCCCAAAAAAGTGATCGCATCGGACGGACAGACGGACAGATAATAATTGTCTGAAAACAAAAAAATTAAAATTTTTAGTCGATGGAAGATTTGAACCAAGGACCTTTTACTCCACAGCTGCTCACGCTAACCACAGGACCACGGCGCTCCTAACTGCACATTTCCCTTGAAGTGGCATATGGCACGCGGACTACTCAGTTCGTATATTTTACTAATTTTTTTCATAGTTCCACACAACTTCCTGTTTTCTCGATTGATCTGTGTTCAGTTTTTCAAGGCCTATCCACTGTGCCAACTTATAACTAAATCTGAGGGGGATGCGATAGGGAGGTTCCCTTGTAAGTCATCCGGACACAGCGGTCATCGCAGTTGCACGGAGTGCCGAAGCTCACCTCCCGTCAGACCTAAATTCTCAACGTATCTGCGCACTGCTAATGTAATGCCCCTTGCCCCGTATCCTCATTACTCGCGGCATTTCGCCGATTCCGTGAGTGCGAATCCCGGACCGACACAGATTTTCTACTTTCCCCATCGATTTCTACCAACGCCTGCTCACATCCAATGTTTGTAATTCGTTTGCGTCTTGGCTCATAATGGCTGCTAGATCAAAATGATTGTTCTTTCGGACTTGTCCAAAAGAAGAGACAGCACATACACGAGGTGGACAATAAAGTAATGAGACTGATGTGAAAAAAATGTTGCTTATCGTTTTAGTCAACTATAGTGTCGTCTCCTTCAAAGTAGTTCCCTTCTGATTGCACACACTTTTTCCAGCGATTCTGCCATTGATGGTAACATTTCTGGAACTCATCATCTGTAATATCCTCCAAGACGTCACATATTTTTGGACATCTTGTGTTGTTTGGAAATGGTGTCCCTTGACCGCCGTTTTAACTCTTGGAAATAGAAAAAAGTCGCACGGAGCGATATCTGGTGAATAAGGTGGCTGTGGTAGTACTGAAATTTGTTTTGAGGTTAAAAATTGCTGTACTGACAGAGAAGTATGGGATAGCATATTATCGTGATGCAGAATCCAATTATCACAATGTTGGCACGGACACGAAGAACTCTTTTACGAAGTCTTTCTAAAATTTCTTTGCAGTAATATTGGTTAACTGTTCGTCCAGGAGGCACCCATTCTTTATGACCTATTCCCTTGGAATCAAAGAAGCTCACAAGAGGCTGGTGGTCGTCCACTGCGATCCTCATCTTCAACATTCGTTCTGCCTTCACTAAACATTTTATGCCAACGAAAAACTTGAGGTCTTGACATTAACTCCTCTCCAAAAGCCTTCTGTAGCTTACCGTAAGTTTTCGCGTTTTCACCCAATTTAACGCAAAAAGAAATGATACTCCTTTGGGCAATATTACGTGGTTCCATTTCCGTGACGAGAGACACAAACACGTGTTAATAACTTATGACAGCACAACTTACAACTGAGCAGTTGCATCGATGTTCCGCTTGGACTAGAAGCAGCTTATAGACCAAGGTCAAAGATATTGTGCCTACGCAAGCCTGCAGGGTTGCCACATCTTGCAAAAAAAATCAGTCTCATTACTTTATTGTCGCACCTCGTATAACATCGTAGGTAGTCGTGCTTGTGGGTCTTCGCCTTCCTACATTGTTGCCAATATTGAAACACATCCATTACGGCACAGCAGTGTCCTAATGGTCGCCAGCACCCGGCTCAGCTGCCCGCAGCCGTCTGGTAAGGGCCGCGCAGTGAGTCATTGGAACGTCCCCCGAAGGCGAGTGCAGAGGTTGTTTCAACGTATCTGCGCTCTTACACATCTGCAAGACATATCTATAAACTGTAATAACGGCGTCAACCGCTCCAGCAAAAGACGGGTGTCATCGTCTCTGACTGCCACACGGTGGATTTGGGCACTACTTCTGGTACAGCCACAGGTTTTATCTTGGCGTGCGACTGGAAAGGGTTCTCCTCATAAGTGCAGCTAAGCAGGTGTTTGAAGAGAATCTAGCGGCTTTTGCTTCGACTACATTATCAGCTTATGAGCCCAATGAATTCGAGTACTGCCGTATAGCCGGCCGAAGTGGCCGCGCGCTTCTGGCGCTGCAGTCTGGAACCGCGAGACCGCTACGGTCGCAGGTTCGAATCCTGCCTCGGGCATGGATGTGTGTGATGTCCTTAGGTTAGTTAGGTTTAAGTAGTTCTAGGTTCTAGGGGACTAATGACCTCAGCAGTTGAGTCCCATAGTGCTCAGAGTCATTTGAACCACTTGAACTGCCGTATATTTGCCTCTTAACCGAGGATGAATAAGTGATCGAACGACAGGCAAATGTCCTTTAAGACAATAATGACGCATACTTAACCGTGTCGGTCAGTTTCGAGACATTTGAGGATTGGAGGCTATTTTTTTCGTCATTCTGCATTTCTTTATTTCTACCAACTAAATGGATATAACGGAATGAAGGATAGTGAATTGGTTACGAACAGATGAGAGAATCCTTGGAAGCTACACTCTCTTGTCACATTAATATGACCACTTGTCGAAAGCCTGGATAACCACCTTTTGCAGAGCGAACCGCTGGAGACATGCAGTGAGGTTCTGGAGAGTACGGTCACGGATGTGGAGCCATGTCGTGGCCACGTGGGCTGGGTTTCTCGGTTGAGGATCCATGGCGCTGACACCTCGATCGAGGTGGTCCCACAGATTCTCGACTGGGTTTAAATCCGGTGAGTTTGGTGGCCAGGAAGTACGGTACACTCGTCCTGGTGCTCTTCGAACCACACACGTAAACTGCGAGCTGTGTGTGGCATTGCATTGTCCTGCTGGTAGATGCTATTGTGCCGAGGAAAAAAAATGGCAAGTAGAGGTTGACATGGTCCCCAAGCATAGCTGCACACTTTTCTTGATCCATTGTGCCTTCCGGAATGACGAGATGACCCAGGGAATGCCATGAACACATTCCTCGCTCAATAACGTTCGCTCCTTATCTGCTTTCAGACGTTTCACGCCGTATACGCCATCTGTCCGATGGAGCATAAAACGCGATTCACCTGAAAAGTCCACCTGTCGCCACTCATTGTATGTTCAATTGCAGTGTTGGCGTACAAAGTCCAGCCTTCGTCGCCGATGGACAACTGCCAGTGAGGGTGCATGAGTCAGACAGTTGGTGCAGAGCGCCATACGCAGCAACGATCGTTGGGACAGGCGTCAGTTACTCAGCATTTGCACGTCTATTCGCCCGCACGCGTCTCCGCAGCCGTCGTTCACCACTTTCATCTGTGGCCCGTGGTGCACCACAGATAGATAGTGTCGGGAGTTCCATGCGGCTTTTCGCGGATGATGCTGTAGTATACAGAGAAGTTGCAGCATTAGAAAATTGTAGCGAAATGCAGGAAGACCTGCAGCGGATAGGCAGTTGGTGCAGGGAGTGGCAACTGTCCCTTAACATAGACAAATGTAATGTATTGCGATTACATAGAAAGAAGGATCCTTTATTGTATGATTATATGATAGCAGAACAAACACTGGTAGCAGTTACTTCTGTAAAATATCTGGGAGTATGCGTGCGGAACGATTTGAAGTGGAATGATCATATAAAATTAATTGTTGGTAATGCGGGTACCAGGTTGAGATTCATTGGGAGAGTCCTTAGAAAATGTAGTCCATCAACAAAGGAGGTGGCTTACAAAACACTCGTTCGACCTATACTTGAGTATTGCTCATCAGTGTGGGATCCGTACCAGGTCGGGTTAACGGAGGAGATAGAGAAGATCCAAAGAAGAGCGGCGCGTTTCGTCACTAGGTTATTTGGTAACCGTGATAGCGTTACGGAGATGTTTAATAAACTCAAGTGGCAGACTCTGCAAGAGAGGCGCTCTGCATCGCGGTGTAGCTTGCTCGCCAGGTTTCGAAAGGGTGCGTTTCTGGATGAGGTATCGAATATATTGCTTCCCCCTACTTATACCTCCCGAGGAGATCACGAATGTAAAATTAGAGAGACTCGAGCGCTCACGGAGGCTTTCCGTCAGTCGTTCTTCCCGCGAACCGTACGCGACTAGAACAGGAATGGGAGGTAATGACAGTGGCACGTAAAGTGCCCTCCGCCACACACCGTTGGGTGGCTTGCGGACTATAAAAGTAGATGTAGATGTAGATGCCTCGGCGCCGGTTTTGGACAGCGCCGTTTTGGCATGGACAACATAACTTAATCACGGCGGCACGCGAATAGTTGACAAACTTAGGCGTTTCGGAAATGCTTCCATTCTTGGCCCGACTGCCAATGATGGTGCCCTTCTGCACGTCAGATAAATCGCTCCGTTTCCGCTTTACGATAATAGCTGCACCTTTTTCGGCGCCCTCCCGACACTCTTTAGATACCTTCAACCGCCAGTGCTGCCAGCTGCCGTCTGTGAGGGTTATTAACGCTGCCGTCGAACACAGACGGTGGTCACGCTGATGTGACTGAACCGTGAATGTGGAAAAAGAGACGGGGCTGTGGAGCGGCAGAGGGGTGCCGCGTGCTCGGGTCGGCGGGGGTGGGCGGCCGCCGCAGGGGTGACCCCGCGACCCGAGCCGCCGGTCAGAGTGACCTGTGGGCGCGCAGCCGCGGCCGGCATTCCGCCCACGCGCTGCCACGCGAGTAGTCCGGCGTGCGTGCGAGCACGCGGGGGAGGTGGTTCTGCGTCAGCGACTGCTGCTCACTGCTTCAGTACTGATGGCGCAAATGGATTTCCTGGCGAATTCAGTACGGCGCTCGACTATTCTCCGTGTTAATTCAATTACTGAATGTCCCCTCAGCATGGGGCCCTGCACAGCAATCATGAAGTCCATTTGTCTTCGTCATTTAAGGTGCTGGTTATGGTATGTACCAAACAGGGGACTAAGGTAGTGGTTACGCAACAAACCAAACAGCAGACTAATGCATTGCATCAAAAATACTCAGTGACTTTCATGTTAGGTAGTCAGTTATTTAGCTCTTCAGTACACCTTTGCACCAGTCAGAGCGACTGTTGTACACCATTTCCCATTTCCGAACATTTATATCAGCACGTAGGCGACAATAGGACATTGTACGTCTGCGTTCCAATGTTAGCGATTTGCTCGTCAAACTCTTTCCTCGTATTCTCCTACTGAGTTTGTCCAAGAAAGCCACGCTTTGAGAGATTGATTTCTCGGTACGGAAACATCTTTGCAGAGTATCTGCGGTTTAGAATACGCGAAAGAAAAAAAAATCCCATACTAAATCGGAGCACCCTCCTTTTCCCAAATACAACTGCAGCAGCTGTCTCCATGGAAATTTTATTACTTTATGATAAATATGAAATAAGTCGGACGACACTGTAAGAATTTTACTTATGTTCCATTTTATATAATTAAATCTGAAGTGGTTTACTTCCCTTGAGGTTTATACATAGTTCACATAGATGACGCCATGTAACCAACCGATGTGTTTTCCATACAACCCGCCTTCCGCAAACAGTAGTATTCAATGAACTGTGGATGAAGCCCGATCAACAGGCATTACATGCATTGATCAAAAATGACGTTGGCATGTAATATACAAACCATGTGAGGCAAACCATTAATTGCAACTTTTTTATGACATCATCTAACTATGTACCTCTTGTGTTCTTACCATTGAGAATGGCTAGTTTCTAGCAGAAATCTAGATCTGCCAATAAAATTTAAAAAGGACGACTGATAGCTGAAATCTATTATTTAGAAGTCAATATAACAGTCGCTGCGTGAACAGCCTTCTGAACGGAAGGTAACCTGATGTCTCCGTTGGTCATAAAACCTTTTTCATTAGCCTTAGCCACCCTCGGATCGGCGTCATAAGTATGCTGGTTTTAACTGAACCAACTCGAGCAGCAGTATAGCTGAACGATAATTGCAGTCTCGATAGGCTGCGATCCTGCCGATCTCGCTTTGATGCACGTCAGGCTGCTAGACGTTTTACCTTTTTACACAACGATCTTCTCACAAAAAAACACATTCATAAACGATTTCTGAAAGAGATACCCGCTGCGAAATATTTCCTTATACTCTATAAGGCAAAGAAAACTACGCACTACGAAGGAAGTATCCGCATGGGACGGAAATCAGTAGATGTTATGTATATGTACAGACACACACATGATTACAGTTTGAGAAAAACTGGGTGATTTATTCAAGAGAAAGTGTTTCACAAATTGAGCAAGTCAACATCGCGTTGGTCCATCTCTCGCCCGTAGGCGGGCAGTTATTCAGCTTGGTACTGACTGACTGGATTTCCTCCTGAATGATATCGGGCCAAGTTCTATCAAATGGGAGCGTCATATTCTCCATATCTCGAGCTGGTTGGAGGGTTCCGCCCATAATACTCCAAACGATCTCGGTTTGGGAGAGACCTGGCAACCTTTCTGGCCGAGGGAGGATATGGCAAGCAGGAAGACAAGCCTTAAAAACTCTCGCTTTGTGCGGACGTATGCTATCTTGCTGAAATGTAAGTTTGTCACGAAGGGTGACAAAACGGGCCGCAGAATATCGTGGACGTACTTCTGTGCTGTAAGGGTGTCGCAGATCACAACGAGAGGGGTTCTCCTATGAAATGAAACGACACCACAGACCATCACTCCTGGTTTTTGGGCCGTATGGCGGGCGACATTCAGACTGACAACCCACTGCTCTCCTGGGCATTTCCAGACACGTCTTAGGCCTGGGATCTCATTTACTGGAGTAGACTACGTCTTCAGTCACGAGTCCCACATTGAATTGAGCCCCGATGACGAGCAAAGACGTGTCTGGAGAGGTTCCAGACCGCAGTGGGGTATGAACCTGAATGTCGCCCGCCAAACGACCGGGACAACCAGGAGTCATGGAATGGACTGTCGTTTCTTTTCGTATCACAGCCCCTTTGGTTGTCATCCTCGGCGTCCATACAGCACAGCGATGCGTCCACGATATTCTACTCCCCCTTGTGTCGCCCTTCATGGCAAGCCACTCTGGGCTTACATTTCAGCAAGATAATGCCCGCCCGCACAGGGCGGGAGTTCCTGCTGCCTGCCTTCGTGCTCGCCAAACCCTCCCTTGGCCAGCAAGGTCGCCGGATCTCTGCCCAATTGAGAACGTGTACAGCATTATGGGTTGGGTCCTTCCAGCACCCTGTGATTTTGACGATCTAGAGCGCCAGTTGGGCAGAATTTGGCTCGATACCCCTTAGGAGGGAATTCAATAACTGTCAGTCAATGCTAAGCCAAGTAAATGCTCGCATAAGGGCCAGAAGTGAGCCAACGTGTTACTGACTTGCTCAGTTCGTTGATATCTCCCCCTTGAACAAATAACCCATTTTTCTGACAATACAATCATTTGTTTGTCTGTATACGTACATCACATTCGGGTGTTTTCTTCGTGATGCGTCTTTCTTTCTTTTTTTTTCCTTAGAGTCCGTGCTGAATGGACGTGGTGTTATTCTGCCTGTTTTGATACTGCTGCGCCGAAATACTGATCACTTGCACATCGAAGTGAAAGTTGTGGCAGTCGAGAGCTTGCTGATACGTCAGCGGCGTGTGCGTGGAGTTGGTGCTCATAGCACGGTCCTACACAGCTGCGAAACGTGTAGGGCCACGCACTGTGACCACCGTACACGATGGCTGCGACGGGCTGCAAATCTCCGTCCACCGTGTTGGATTCGACGTTGAAATACTGCGACCAGTTTGAAGCTGTCTGCTACAGCATGGAGCGATGACACGGTTGCCACCGTGATAACTGTCGTTGTCGGGAAAAAGGAACGCCTCATTTTGCCACGGGCAGGTGCACGCCATAATTGACCTGCAAGAGTGGCAAAGCGTAGTGTTTTCAGACGAGTTCGGTTTTACTGGGATAACAGTAACGGCAGAATACGTGATGGGCGCCACCGTAGCGCCCACAGTTTAGGTCCACTGCATTGTTATGTTGTGTAGTAGATATATGCCGAGTGTAATGGTCTGGGAAGCGATTGGATACAACACGTTATGTCGTCCTTATCTCGTTGCAGTGTGTTGAAGGGACAGTGTACAGCAACGGCCACATGGGAAAAGTTTGAAAGCTGGTCGTATTTCACCTTTCACAACGGATTCCCCGTGCCACTATTCGCGACAATGCCTGAGAATGCGCAACACGTAACGAGAAAAGTTCAAACTACACTACTGGCCATTAAAATTGTTACACCACGAAGATGACGTGCTACAGAAGCGAAATTTAACCGACATCAACAAGATGCTGTGATATGCAAATGATTAGCTTTTCAGAGCATTCACACAATGTTGCCGCCGGTGGCGACACCTCCAGCGTGCTGACATGGACATGAGTAAAGTTTCCAACCGATTTCTCATACACAAACAGCAGTTGACCAGCGTTGCCTGGTGAAACGTTGTTGTGATGGTTCAAAAATGGCTCTGAGCACTATGGGACTCAACAGCTGTGGTCATTAGTCCCCTAGAACTTAGAACTACTTAAACCTAACTAACCTAAGGACATCACACACGTCCATGCCCGAGGCAGGATTCGAACCCGCGACCGTAGCAGTCGCACGGTTCCGGACTGCGCGCCTAGAACCGCGAGACCACCGCGGCCGGCGTTGTTGTGATGCCTCGTGTAAGGAGCAGAAATGGGTACCATCACGTTTCCGACTTTGATAAAGGTCGCATTGTAGCCTATCGCGGTTGCGGTTTATCGTATCGCGATATTGCTGATCGCGTTGGTCGAGATCCAATGACTGTTGGTAGAATATGAAATCGGTGGGTTCAGGAGTGTAATACAGGACGGCGTGCTGGACCCCAACGGCCTCGTATCACTAGCAGTCGAGATGACAGGCATCTTATCCGCATGGCTGTAACGGATCGTGCTGCCACGTCTCGATCCCTGAGTCAACAGATGGGGACCTTTGCAAGACAACAACCATCTGCACGAACAGTTCGACGACGTTTGCAGCAGCATGGACTCTCAGCTCGGAGACCGTGGCTGCGGTTACCCTTGACGCTGCATCACAGACAGGAGCGCCTGCGATGGTGTACTCGACGACGAACCTGGGTGCACGAATGGCAAAACGTCATTTTTTCGGATGACTCCAGGTTCTGTTTACAGCATCATGATGGTGGCATACGTGTTTGGCGACATCGCGGTGAACGCACATTGAAAGCGTGTATTCGTAATCGCCATACCGGCGTATCACCTGGCGTGATGGTATGGGGTGCCATTGGTTACACGTCTCGGTCACCTCTTGTTCGCATTGACGGCAGTTTGAACAGTGGACGTTACATTTCAGATGTGTTACGACCCGTGCCTCTACCCTTCATTCGATCCCTGCGAAACCCTACATTTCAGCAGGATAATGCACGACCGCATGTTGCAGGTCCTGTAGGGGCCTTTCTGGATACAGAAAATGTTCGACTGCTACCCTAGCTAGCACATTCTCCAGATCTCTCACCAATTGAAAACGTCTGGTAAATGGTGGACGAGCAACTGGCTAGCCACAACACGCCAGTCACTACTCTTGATGAACCGTGGTATCGTGTTGAAGCTGCATGGGCAGCTGTACCTGTACACACCATCCAAGCTCTGTTTGACTCAATGTCGAGGCGTTACAAGGCCGTTATAACGGCCAGAGGTGGTTGCTCTGGGTACTGATTTCTCAGGATCTATGCACCCAAATTGCGTGAAAATGTAATGGCATGTCAGTTCTAGTATAATATATTTGCCCAATGAATATACCCGTTTATCATCTGCATTTCTTCTTGGTGTAGCAATTTTAATGGCCAGTAGTGTACATCCTGGGCCGGCGGGTTCAACTGACATGCCAACCATTGCACGTGCCTGTGATTCGGTCGGTCGGCACCTTTTCGTCATGGCCATCCACCAACCACTACCGACACTTTGTGGACTGGCTTGGAGCGAAAAATCGACGAACATTTTCACAGTCTCTATGCTTTCACACCATTACATTTATAGACACTTAGCAGCACGCCGAAACATCAATATCTGAGATGATGTACAGTTATGTACTGCTATTCATTTTTGTAGTGTCACACACCCAACCCCTGATATCAACTTTCTCAGCCAAGCTATATTTCTTTTATTCCAATATAAACAGATATTAGTACGTTTTATTTTCGGTGAGAATTTCTGCCACGTGGAGTACTTCGGTTCAGTTGCAGTAATGCCGGAGCCGTTTTGTTGGCGGAAATAGTTATGTCCCTGTCTGCACTCTGTTTCTTTGTTTAGAGGATACAGGCTATTCTACATCTAATATGAAATAGTAAAAATTATACGTATCTCTGTCGCTGTATTTGGAGCGTCGGTTGCTGGTAGTAGATTTGAATGTAGAAATACAGGGGAGAGGCAAAATTATGTGAACTCTTGTACTTACTTGGGAATGGTTTATTAATAATGGGTTCGGCCCCCATTTGTCCGTAATACAGCTGCGATTTGTCTTGGAATACTGGCATGTAACATTGTACGGTGTTCAATGGAATGTTATGCCACTCTTCGATCAGAACTTCTTCTAACTCCTGTAGTGACGATGGAGGCGGAAATCTGCTACGGAGTCTGCGCACCAATATCGCCTACAAAGGACCGTGCTGGTCAGGGAAGACGCTGCAGTTCAGTTGCATGTTCCCCACACCACGATTGCACTGTCCTGGCTGTGTGAATGGGTGCATTATCGTCCTGAAATATGCCATTATTGTTGGAGAACAACATTTGAACCATGGGGTGCACCTGATCATTTAAAATGTTCACATAATCGTTGGCTGTAACTCGGGCTTTGAGAGTAATGATGTGACCAGCAGAATACTATGATATGGCTGCCCACACCATCACACTTCCACCTCCATGCTTAACCGTTGCAATCAAGTAATCAGGATTGTAGGCTTCTTTTGGCGTTCTCCAGACGTAAATCCGGCCCGATGTTGGGAATAACGAAAACCTTAACTTGTCCGACCGTATGACGTGTTTCCACTGATCAGCCGTCCAGAATTTATGCTCCTGGCACCATTTTTTACTCTTTTCGTCGGTTGTTGTCGCTAATGGTTTCGGTACAGAAGCTCGTCAATAAATTTTCGCTTTATAGAGTTCTCGGCGGACAGTGTCGGTAGATATGGGGTCTCTAAGATGGCTATTGAGCTCTGCAGTCACTTTAGCCGCCGTAGTTTTTTGTTCTTTTGACACAATCCGTGTTTTAGCATCCGACGATCTCTGTCATGTAGATTGCGCCCACTATTACGATTACACGACGATGTCCTTCCCTGTTTTATGTAGGCTGTCAAGACTGTTGAAGTAGTTGCACTTGAAACATTCAGTAAGTTGGCTGTCTTGATCACTGATGCTCCAGCTAATCGGTCCCCCCACAATCTGCCCTCTTTCGAACTCTGTTAAGTCTTTCATTGCACGTCGACATCGGCCTCTGAATGCAAATGCGAAGTGTGCACTACTCGTAAACAACCTGCGCTGATGTCTAGTCCGTACTGAACACGCGCAGACCAGCGCAACACATACCTCAGCTGCATTGTTCACCGTCAAACGCAGCCATCCCAGTACTACCACTGTTCACATTATTTTGCCTATCCCGTGCACATACAGATACAAAAGATTTATATAAATCTGTCACTTTTCAATACAACGTCTATTCGGAAGATGTTGAGCCCTGGCCACTACGAAAGTCTGTAAATGTGTTCAACTGGCAAACACTCAAAAATGCGGTCAGTGCATCAATGTTCGGACTTAGTACACCTGCCGCGGGAGCTCCGGAGAGGGGATGGCTGCACCTCATTGGCAGCGGTGTAATCGTGCGTGGCAGGCAGCGCGCTCGTGCTGTAGGAAACGTGGCGGCGGCGCCAAATGCCTGACATCATTTTCATTTTAAGTACGCGTCCACTGTGTACTTACCATAGGGCGGCTTCTTGCTACTCATTACCAGACGCTGCTGACCTTACGAAATTGAAGAACAGTTGCGAGAGCCCTAGTGCAGCAGCTGCTCAACCGGCTGGCTCAGTGGCAGGAATCCCACATCGCTCAGTCGTGCCTGCCGCTCTGTCACTTGCTTTCCGTAATACCTTTGTCTGTCAGTCGGATCGATTCTCCAAAAACGACAAACTAATTAGGGACAGCAATGAAATTCAGTCTTATGGAATAATGCGCAACTTGTACTCAGTTTCAGTAGTTGTAGATTAATTTCAGACTTAATGGAGCATGTCTGCATTCCTACATACAGTTTTAATACCATTATCATAAAAGATTTTGATGAACCATCCACGATTAAGTTAGTTTAGACTGATGAATTTGAAAAGCGACATTCATTTTTCAATGGATTTCCTCTTGTTTTCAGTTGCTAGAAATTTTATTTTGCGATTGCAATTTCGACACTAAGCCATTTTCAAGCATCTACAAAACATAATACAACGGAATGAGAATAATTTACAGTGAGATTAATAGTAGGTAGAACCAATTTTGCAGCCTTTTTATACATTCAAATATCGTATTTACAAGATTTTGACATATAGGTTTATGTCAGGCAGATATAAAAACATAACACGCGCAACTGCACATCAAAGAGAAACTAGTCAGCGATACTAGTCGATATTCCATTTTATGTACTCCATTTTAAGCGGACTGTATCTATCACACAATTAAAGTGTGCGGTTATAGTACGTTAGAGTGAATGTCTAAAACAGCAGAGAAATTTTTTATTTATGAGGTCTGTTTGTTCTTTGAGTGTGTATTGTGGTTGTTCTTAGGAGGCACTCTAAATTTTAATTTCTTCTAGGGCGTCCATTAATCTGCATTTTGTCTCCTCTGTGTAGAACCTTTAAAGATTGCTCGAAGCTGTTGGAGCTATGAGTATAGTTCCATAGATGTGCACTAAATAAAGAATTACAGTTGTCGCTAATGTCTGTGTACTCTGTGAATCTGGTGGAGAAACATCTGCCTGTTTGCCCCACACAGAAATTTTGACATTTACCACATCTCATTTTACGAATTGGTTGCACCTACTATTAATCCCACTATAGATTATTCTCATTGCCTGGTATTATGGTCTGTAGATGACTGAAAATGACTTTATCACCGTCTCTGCAGTATCGAGTCCGAAACAAATTGTCACCTTTCGATACAGATATATCACTGTGGGTTCGGAGTTTATACCTGATTTCGTATAGCATTTGGTTCTTCTTGGCAAAATGAAACCGTCCCGGTGAATATTTCGTGTATCTTAAGGATACTAACCCATCTTACATCATCTTCCCTGGGGGCGGAAGTTGTAAGTCATATCCCATCCTTAAGGTGAACGGAATATTCTCAGGGTCAATTTGATTTTACCCATCTTGTAGTAGTAGACACACGTCGACGTCGTCTTACTGCGAAAGCAGATGGAATCCGTGCTAAATGCCAAAGCTCTTAGGCGTCCAAGAAAGTGACCACGTCGAAACGAAAAGCAAAATGTGCAAGATAAAAACTAGTTGCCGTTAGAAACTAAAACATCAAATTCAAATACTAGTAGCAACTTAATTATGACGTTTCTCGAACCAGGATGGAGCTTGAATAACTCCTTGGCCTGTTATGATTTCCAGCTGTCCTGGTGATATGCCTCTGGCGATACAGCCCTGTAAAGGACGTTAAACCTAGAAACCTGCAGTGATACGAACATTCTGATTCGTCTGCACACAGACAGACTTGTGCTAATAGGTAATATTAAGTACTTGTAGAGATGATATTAAAACAGTCCACGGTAGCCCACATTTGGCGACGCATGTACGTCATTTGCGTGTCGGGACGATTTTGTCGATGGCCGCTTCTTGAGACAAAAGTGACAGCGACTCCGTCAAGCTCAGACACGGCGAAGAAGGAGACGTTAGTCATAGGCCTCGAGCAGAAATCGAACTTAGGAAACTTAACAGAAACGGTTTTTTATGTTGTCCCGGAAGGAAAAAAATTGGAAATTTGTGGTTAAGTTCCTATGGGCCCAAACTGCTGAGATCATCGTCCCTAGGCTTACACTTAACTTAATCTAACTTAAACTAACTTCCGCTAAGGACAACACACACACCCATGCCCGAGGGAGGACTCGGACCTCCGATGGGGGGAGCCTCGCAAACCGTCGCAAGGCGCCTCAGACATTTCACGCAGGACGATCGTACAAACATACCGCCGTTTGAGTCTCGTACAGATTCCCGTATGGAGGACATACTGATAGACATCCCTGGGGTTGTGAAGCAGCTGAATGGGTTGAAAATAAATAAATCGCCAGGTCCTGATGGGATTCCAATTCGGTTTTACAGACAGTACTCTACTGCATTGGCTCCTTACTTAGCTTTCATTTATCGCGAATCTCTTGCCCAACGTTAAGTCCCGAGCGACTGGAAAAGAGCGCAGGTGACGCCTGTGTAGAAGAAGGGTAGAAGGACGGATCCTCAAAATTACAGATGAATATCCTTAACATCGGTTTGTTGCAGGATTCTCGAACATATTCTCAGTTCGAATATAATGAATTTCCTTGAGACAGGGAAGTTGCTGTCCATGCATCAGCGCGGCTTTAGAAAGCATCGCTCCTGTGAAACTCGCCCTTTTTTCAAATGATATCTTGCGAACCATGGATGGAGGGTATCAAACGGATGCCATATTCCTTGACTTCCGGAAAGCGTTTCACTCGGTGCCCCACTGCAGACTCCTAACTAAGGTACGAGCATATGGGATTGGTTCCCAAGTATGTGCGTGGCTCGAAGGCTTCTTAAGTAATAGAACCCAGTACGTTCTCCTCGATGGTGAGTGTTCATCGGAGGTGAGGGTATCATCTAGAGTGCGCCAGGGAAGTGTGGTAGGTTCGCTATTGTTTTCTATCTACATAAATGATCTTTTGGATAGGGTTGATAGCAATGTGCGGCTGTTTGCTGATGATGCTGTGGTGTACGGGAAGGTGTGGTGGTGGTGGTGGTGGTTAGTGTTTAACGTCCCGTCGACGACGAGGTCATTAGAGACGGAGCGCAAGCTCGGGTTAGGGATGGATTGGGAAGGAAATCGGCCGTGCCCTTTCAAACGAACCATCCCGGCATTTGCCTGGGAAGGTGTCGTCGTTGAGTGACTGTAGGAGGATACAAGATGACTGGGACAGGATTTGTGATTAGTGTAAAGAATGGCAGCTAACTCTAAATACAGATAAATGAAAATTAATGCAGATGAGTAGGAAACAGAATCCCGTAATGTTTGAATACTCTATTAGTAGTGTAGCGCTTGACACTATCACGTCGATTAAACATTTGGGCTTAACATTGCAGAGTGATATGAAGTGGGACAAGCACGTAATAGCAGTTGTGGGGAAGGCGGATAGTCGTCTTCGGTTCATTGGTAGAATTTTGGGAACATGTGGTTCATCTGTAAAGGAGACCGCTCATAAAACACTAATACGACCTATTCTTGAGTACTGCTCGAGCGTTTCGTATCCCTATCAGGTCGGATTGAGGGAGGACATAGAAGCAATTCAGAGTCGGGCTGCTAGATTTGTTACTGGTAGGTTTGATCATCAAGCGAGTGTTACGGAAATGCTTCAGGAACTCGGGTGGGAGTCTATAGAAGAAACGAGGTGTTCTTTTCTTGAATCGCTACTGAGGAAATTTAGAGAACCAGCAGTTGAGGCTGATTGCAGTCCAATTTTCCTGCCGCCAACTTACATTTCGCGGAAAGACCACGAAGATAAGATAAGAGGTTAGGGCTCGTACAGAGGCATATAGACAGTCATTTTTCCCTCGTTCTGTTTGGGAGTGGAACAGGGAGAGAAGATGCTAGTTGTGGTACGAGGTACCCTCCGCCACGCACCGTATGGTGGATTGCGGAGTATGTACGTAGATGTAGATGTAGAAACCGCCGAGTGACAGTAATCTGCTGACCATGTTTCATCCGCTTATCAGGTGTAGAAGTATGAAACCGGAATTTGGTTGCAGTAATTACACGTCTGCCAAGAAAGCACTTCTTTTGAAGCGAAACAGTCAGCGAGCCATTTTCGTACATTTTCATAGGAATTGCAGCGTTGTTCAGTTAGAGCGTGTCCCAGTGATTAAAACAGATGATAATCGGACGGACTCAAGTGTGGAGAATAATCCGCATGCCCTAGTATTTCCCAACTGAATGCCTGATCGTTTCTCTGACCCGTTTTGCTGCGTGTGATGGGGCGTTATATGGAGCATTATGACTTTGTGTCGCCTTTTTCCATATTCTAATCTTTTTTACGTAACGATGGAGTTAAATCGATCATTTGCTGTCGGTAGCGATCAGTGTTAACGGTTTCACCAGGTTTTAGCAGCTCATAATAGATGACACCCTTCTGATCCCACCAAACTAAGAGCATTGTCTCCTTTCGAAGGCGATTTGGTCTTGCACTGGATGTCGATGGTTTGCCTGGACTCATTCATGATTCACGACGCTTAGGATTCTCAAAATATAACCATTTTTCATCACCTATCAATATTCAATGGAGAAACGACTTTCCTTTGCTATCTGTCGAGCAGCATTTTAGAAGTGGTCTTTCGATTTGCTTGTAGTTCATGCGGAATCCATTTTCCCACTTTCTGCACCTTTCCCACAGCTTTCAACCGAAGAAAATATTCAAATGTGTGTGAAATCTTATGGTACTTAACTGCTAAGGTCATCAGTCGCTAAGTTTACACACTACTTAACCTAAATTATCCTAAGGACAAACACACACACCCATGACCGAGGGAGGACTCGAACCTCCGCTGGGACCAGCCGCACACTCTATGACTTAACCAAAGAGAAACGGCTTTCTGCGTCACATTCACTTGTTCTGCAAGTTCCTGTTGGGTGTATCATATTCATCCAGTAAGGCCTGCAGTTCGTTGCCTTCGTACTTTTTCGGTTGTTTCCTGCGCTCGTTGTTTCTCACGTCAAAATCACCACTTTTAAATTTTCTGAACCACTCGAAACACTGTCTTTTGCCAAGAGCATGTTAGCGGATAGCTTTATCAATCATTCGAAGGGATTCTGCAGCAGTTTTCTTCAAAGGATAAAAGAAAATCAAAGCTGCCCGCTAATCGTAGTTCGTAGGCATAAAACTCAACATTTTTACGGGTTTGAAACAGATGCCAATGTACGGAACTTGGGTTATTGTTTGTTGACATTCGTTGTCAGCCGTAAGAGGAAACAGACGCAGTCTCACGGGCCCTACACTGACAACTAGCACCATCTGCGACCGTGTGGGCTGCAGATTCCTCGACTTGCGCCATAGGGTGGTGGGGTTTCGGGTTCCGCTGGATAGGTCAGGAGTCCACTACACGCAACAAGCGGCTACACGGGTAGCAGGGGTTGTGTGGCGTGGGCTGGGCGGTTTTTTAGGTTAGATGGCCTTGGGCAAGTACAGAAAGGGCAACAGCCTCAACGGGTGCGGGGCAAAGTCAGGACATGCGGGGACCAAGCAGCAATCGGTATTGTAATTGTCAACTGTCGAAGCTGCGTTGGTAAAGTACCGGAACTTCAAGCGCTGATAGAAAGCACCGAAGCTGAAATCGTTATAGGTACAGAAAGCTGGCTTAAGCCAGAGATAAATTCTGCCGAAATTTTTACAAAGGTACAGACGGTGTTTAGAAAGGATAGATTGCATGCAACCGGTGGTGGAGTGTTCATCGCTGTTAGTAGTAGTTTATCCTGTAGTGAAGTAGAAGTGGATAGTTCCTGTGAATTATTATGGGTGGAGGTTACACTAAACAACCGAACTAGGTTAATAATTGGCTCCTTTTACCGACCTCCCGACTCAGCAGCATTAGTGGCAGAACAACTGAGAGAAAATTTGGAATACATTTCACATAAATTTTCTCAGCATGTTATAGTCTTAGGTGGAGATTTCAATTTACCAGATATAGACTGGGACACTCAGATGTTTAGGACGGGTGGTAGGGACAGAGCATCGAGTGACATTATACTGAGTGCACTATCCGAAAATTACCTCGAGCAATTAAACAGAGAACCGACTCGTGGAGATAACATATTGGACCTACTGATAACAAACAGACCCGAACTTTTCGAATCTGTATGTACAGAACAGGGAATCAGTGATCATAAGGCCGTTGCAGCATCCCTGAATATGGAAGTTAATAGGAATATAAAAAAAGGGAGGAAGGTTTATCTGTTTAGCAAGAGTAATAGAAGGCAGATTTCAGACTACCTAACAGATCAAAACGAAAATTTCTGTTCCGACACTGACAATGTTGAGTGCTTATGGAAAAAGTTCAAGGCAATCGTAAAATGCGTTTTAGACAGGTACGTGCTGAGTAAAACTGTGAGGGACGGGAAAAACCCACCGTGGTACAACAACAAAGTTAGGAAACTACTGCGAAAGCAAAGAGAGCTCCACTCCAAGTTTAAACGCAGCCAAAACCTCTCAGACAAACAGAAGCTAAACGATGTCAAAGTTAGCGTAAGGAGGGCTATGCGTGAAGCGTTCATTGAATTCGAAAGTAAAATTCTATGTACCGACTTGACAAAAAATCCTAGGAAGTTCTGGTCTTACGTTAAATCAGTAAGTGGCTCGAAACAGCATATCCAGACACTACGGGATGATGATGGCATTGAAACAGAGGATGACACGCGTAAAGCTGAAATACTAAACACCTTTTTCCAAAGCTGTTTCACAGAGGAAGACCGCACTGCAATTCCTTCTCTAAATCCTCGCACAAACGAAAAAATGGCTGACATCGAAATAAGTGTCCAAGGAATAGAAAAGCAACTGGAATCACTCAATAGAGGAAAGTCCACTGGACCTGACGGGATACCAATTCGATTCTACACAGAGTACGCGAAAGAACTTGCCCCCCTTCTAACAGCCGTGTACCGCAAGTCTCTAGAGGAACGGAGGGTTCCAAATGATTGGAAAAGAGCACAGATAGTCCCAGTCTTCAAGAAGGGTCGTCGAGCAGATGCGCAAAACTATAGACCTATATCTCTTACGTCGATCTCTTGTAGAATTTTAGAACATGTTTTTTGCTCGCGTATCATGTTATTTATGGATACCCAGAATCTACTATGTAGGAATCAACATGGATTCCGGAAACAGCGATCGTGTGAGACCCAACTCGCCTTATTTGTTCATGAGACCCAGAAAATATTAGATACAGGCTCCCAGGTAGATGCTATTTTTCTTGACTTCCGGAAGGCGTTCGATACAGTTCCGCACTGTCGCCTGATAAACAAAGTAAGAGCCTACGGAATATCAGACCAGCTGTGTGGCTGGATTGAAGAGTTTTTAGCAAACAGAACACAGCATGTTGTTATCAATGGAGAGACGTCTACAGACGTTAAAGTAACCTCTGGCGTGCCACAGGGGAGTGTTATGGGACCATTGCTTTTCACAATATATATAAATGACTTAGTAGATAGTGTCGGAAGTTCCATGCGGCTTTTCGCGGATGATGCTGTAGTATACAGAGAAGTTGCTGCATTAGAAAATTGTAGCGAAATACAGGAAGATCTGCAGCGGATAGGCACTTGGTGCAGGGAGTGGCAACTGACCCTTAACATAGACAAATGTAATGTATTGCGAATACATAGAAAGAAGGATCCTTTATTGTATGATTATATGATAGCGGAACAAACACTGGTAGCAGTTACTTCTGCAAAATATCTGGGAGTATGCGTACGGAACGATTTGAAGTGGAATGATCATATAAAATTAATTGTTGGTAAGGCGGGTACCAGGTTGAGATTCATTGGGAGAGTGCTTAGAAAATGTAGTCCATCAACAAAGGAGGTGGCTTACAAAACACTCGTTCGACCTATACTTGAGTATTGCTCATCAGTGTGGGATCCGTACCAGGTCGGGTTGACGGAGGAGATAGAGAAGATCCAAAGAAGAGCGGCGCGTTTCGTCACTGGGTTGTTTGGTAACCGTGATAGCGTTACGGAGATGTTTAATAAACTCAAGTGGCAGACTCTGCAAGAGAGGCGCTCTGCATCGCGGTGTAGCTTGCTCGCCAGGTTTCGAGAGGGTGCGTTTCTGGATGAGGTATCGAATATATTGCTTCCCCCTACTTATACTTCCCGAGGAGATCACGAATGTAAAATTAGAGAGATTAGAGCGCGCACGGAGGCTTTCAGACAGTCGTTCTTCCCGCGAACCATACGCGACTGGAACAGGAAAGGGAGGTAATGACAGTGGCACGTAAAGTGCCCTCCGCCACACACCGTTGGGTGGCTTGCGGAGTATCAATGTAAATGTAAATGTAAATGTATAGGGAAATTCCGGTTTCATACTTCTACGCCTGGTATTTCATCTAGCCTTAGAGGCCAGGCGCTTTTAATTAATCTCGAGCGGGGACTGTCCAGGGGCAACAACACAAACTGCGCTTGAGAATTTCGCAGTACCGTGTGTTTTTCCCACAAACACCAAGTTTTAAATTATCGGCGGTTTTCGCTGTCTGTGGTTGGAGAGCGTTTAGCGTGTTGTCTGGGAGACAGCAACGGTATTTTTTCTTTCTTTTTTTGAAGTCAGGAACAGGCTAAACGATCATATTATCTGGTACATATCTTTTTAAGGCAGACGTTTTCAGTAGAGCGGTCAATATCGAGTACTTACCTAGAAGAATTCCAAAAGAAATGAAAGAAAGTGAGATGAGGCTCGAGTAACTGTGATACGCAACAGCTGTGTTCGTTAGCAGTCTCCTTCTCGAATGAGCGCGAAGGACGAGAGTCGGCGTAGCGACAGCACGGGACGGCTGGCAGTAGCGGCGGCTGCCGTGCTTGACTCGCAGAGCACAGCACGGCGTAATGACGGAGTGGCGGCAGGGCGGCTGTAGCCTCCAGCCACGACGCCGACCACACAGGGAGAGCAGAGCGTGCCGGCCGCTGCTATGGTCCGGTCCGGTTAGCTCGCACCACACGTCCGCCGCCTTGCTAGCAGAAGAGCTGCTTAGCTGGCCGGGAAGGCGCTGCCGGCTTCCCCGTGCTCCGTGGCGCTCTCCCAAAGAAGCAGCCGTTCATAATACACTGCTGGCCATTAAAGTTGCTACACTAAGAAGAAATGCAAATGATAAACGGGTATTCATTGGACAAATATATTATACTAGAACCGACATGTGATTACATTTTCACGCAGTTTGGGTGTATAGATCCTGAGAAATATCAGTACCCAGAACAACCACCTCTGGCCGTAATAACGGCCTCGAAACGCCTGGGCATTGAGTCAAACAGAGCTTGGATGGCGTGTACAGGTACAGCTGCCCATGCAGCTTCAACACGATACCACAGCTCATGAAGAGTAGTGCCTGGTGTATTGTGACGAGCCAGTTGCTCAGCCACCACTGACCAGACGTTTTCAACTGGTGAGAAATCTGGAGAATATGCTGGCCAGGGCAGCAGTCGAACATTTTCTGTATCCAGAAAGGCCCGTTCAGCACCTGCAACATGCAGTGTTGCATTATCCTGCTGAAATGTAGGGTTTTGCAGGGATCGAATGAAAGGTAGAGCCACGGGTCCCAAATGTAACGTCCACTGTTCAAAGCCGTCAATGCGAACAAGAGTTGACTGAGACGTGTAACCAATGGCACCCATACCACCACGCCGAGTGATACGCCAGTATGGCGATGCCGAATGTGCGTTCACCGCGATGTCGCTAAACACGGATGCGACCATCATGATGCTGTAAACAGAACCTGGATTCATCCGAAAAAATGACGTTTTGCCATTCGTGGACCCAAGTTCGTCGTTGAGTACACCATCGCAGGCGCTCCTGTCTGTGATGCAGCGTCGAGGGTAACCGCAGCCACGGTCTCCGAGCTGATAGTCCATGCTGCTGCAAACTTCGTCGAACAGTTCGTGCAGATGGTTGTTGTCTTGCAAACGTCCCCATCTGTTGACTCAGGGATCGAGACGTGGCTGCACGATCCGTTACAGCCATGCGGATAAAACGCCTGTCATCTCGACTGCTAGTGATACGAGGCCTTTGGAATCCAGCACGGCGTTCCGTATTACCCTCCTGAACCCACCGATTCCATATTCTGCTTACAGTAATTGGATGTCGACCAACGCGAGCAGCAATGTCGCGATACGATAAACCGCAATCGCGGTAGGCTACAATCCGACTTTTATCAAAGTCGTAAACGTGATGGTACGCATTTCTCTTCCTTACACGAGGCATCACAACAACGTTTTACCAGGCAACGCCGGTCAACTGCTGTTTGTGCATGAGAAATCGGTTGGAAACTTTCCCCATGTCAGCACGTTGTAAGTGTCGCCGCCGGCGCCAGCATTGTGTGAATGCTCTGAAAAGCTAATCGTTTGCATATCACAGAATCTTCTTCTTGTGGGTTAAATTTTGCGTCTGTAGCACGTCATCTTCGTGGTGTAGCAATTTTAATGGCCAGTAGTGTAAATATGACACATGGTGACACTGTTCCCTATCAACAAAGTGACAAAAGAATTACAGAGATTGTTAGAACTGCAGGTTTCGTAACAATTACCTACTCAAAAAGCATTCTGTAAACGCAAAAGAACGACAACTAAATACAGGGTGCTTAAAAATGGTCTTTACAATTTCAAAAATTCATATAAATTTATTGAAAGAACATACAGAGCTGGGTTTAGTGTTATTTTGTAGGGAAACACATCAAGCTTTTTTTTCCCTTAAACTAAAGATGTTACTTGCGACTTCCGTTGGTTACGTTGGACACATCCCATCGGAAGTCAATTTCTTCCCAAGCTGGCTGTAGCATTTCAGGTGTTACTTGCTCAATGGCGGCGCAGATTCTTGCTCCAAGTTCAGGTAGAGAAACCGGCGCAGCAGGAAGAAACACACGACATCGTTGATGAATCCCCATAAAAAAGAAAATCGAGTGGTGTCGGGTCTGGGGAACGTGGGGGCCATGCAATTGGCGCGTCACAGCCAGTCCATTGACCTGGAAAGCGGTCGCTGAGAAAATCCCGAACGTCAGGCAGGTAGTGGGGTGGTGCACCATCTGGCAAGAAGTAAACACTTCGTTCTTAGTCATCCTCATCTATCCGTGATATGAAAAATTGTTGTAATAACACGTCCACGTACACTATCTCGTTGATGGTTTTCTCAAGGAAAAAAAAGGGGCCGTACAGTTTGTTCTTGCTCAATGCACAAAAAATGTTCTGTTGGGACTATCACGAACATGTTGCAATGTTTGATGTGGATTTTCACTGTTCATATCCTACAGTTATGTGCCACTTAAGTGAAAAGTCGACTCGTCACAATTTTAGACGAACAGTTGGTAACAGGGAGGTTCAAATGGCTCTGAGCACTATGCGACTTAACTTCTGAGGTCATCAGTCGCCTAGAACTTAGAACTAATTAAACCTAACTAACCTAAGGACATCACACACATCCATGCCCAAGGCAGGATTCGAAACTGCAAACGTAGCGGTAGCCCGGTTCCAGACTGTAGCGCCTAGAACCGCACGACCACACTCTCATGTAATCGATTTAACATATCCACACAGAAGATCTTGCGAGCACTTTTATCGGCGTCTTTTATTGCCTGTACGCGCGTCAATCTGTACGGTTACAAATGCAAACGGTATCCCAACATACGCCAAACAGTCGTATGTGGGATTTGCAGTTCGCGGGATGCACGCCGGGTCGATTTCGTAGAGCTGTTGACAAAACGTTGCCTCACTCGCTCAACGACGTCGTCAGATGTGCTTGGACGACCTGATGATTTCCCATGTCTTACCGAGTAGCCTGTTTCTACAGAACTTTTATGCCACTCATAAACTGCAGGCCTACTAGGAGTATCTTTAGCGAACTTGGTACAGAATTTACGCTAAACTGTTGTCGCCGACTTCGACTCATGAAACCAAAACACATAGGTAACACGCTCGGGTCCAGTGAAGGTAGCCATATTTAACGAAACTGCCGCTAGCGCTCCTTACGGTGCGATTCCACACTAGCAGACTACGCGAGACAAAACTCGATACATTCCGCTACAAATTGACACTACAATCACCTCTGTAGGTAGTAAGATTTTCAAAGGTAAAGTCCTTTTCGAAACACCCTGTACGTTCCAGATCAAGTAGATCGGTATCATGATGCCAAGAAGGCTGGACAAATCATGTAATTATTTTGGATTATATCTGATGCCGGTGTTAAATACAATGAAACAACAGATCAGTCTGCGAAAGTTGCCATTAGTAGTGGAAGACACACGGACACAAGACTCTCAAGTACAGATCAGCTCTGGAGAATAAAACGATAACCGATACTCTGTGGTGGCTGGAAGAATGGAATGAAAGTTAAAGCACCGAGATATAAAAGCTACACGTCTTTACAGTTGCTCATACTGAGAAAGTCATAGTTTTCTAAAATTATGTATGCTAGAAGCCAATAATAAACAGATAAATAAAACTGTAAGTCTGACATAAGACGGTTAGGTGACGAATAATGCTGTTAACATTAGCCTTAAATCTAGATGAACATATCGCAGTCTGAAAGTAAACGAGTATGTAATCAATATTACTCACCTACTGCGCTACTGATTATTTTGTCACACCTTTTTTCGGATGGAGCACTCTCATATTCGACTGTTCTGCAGTTTAACTGATGTAACATACTTCTGTCATAAGAAATTACTGAGCATCACAACGCACTAGCAACTACAAGTGCTAACTACGAATAATCTTCGGGTTACTATCCAGCGGTGTTCCAGTTGCTGAGAAATAAATGTACTCTCGGACAAAAAACGACGCACCATGAAGGAATTATCCGAATGGGGCGGAAACCGGTAGATGTGATGCACGTGTGCAGACATACAAATGATTACAATTGAGCTAGTCAGTAACAAGTTGGTCCACTCGTAGCTCGTATACAAACAGTTATTCCGCTTGGCACTGATCGACAGATTTGTTGCATCTCCTCCCGAGGAATATCGTGCCGAATTCTATCCTACTGGTACGTTAAATCTGCAAAATCTTGAGATGTTTGAAGAGTCCTGCCCATAATGCGACAAACAGCCTCAATTTTGGGACATATCCGGCGACCTGGCAGGCCAAGGTAGGGTTTGACAAGGACGAAGACAAGCAGTGGAAACGCTCGCCACGTGCGGGCGAGCATTCCCTTACTGAAACGTAAGCCCAGCATGACTTGCCATACAGGACAATAAAACTGGGAGTACCTCTGTGCCGCGGATGGCAACCAAAGGCGCCTTACTATGAAACGAAATGGCACCACAGACCATCACTCTTGGTTGTTAGGCCGTATGTCTGACGAAAGTGAGACTGGGATCCCACCGCTGTCTCTAGACACGTCTTCGGCCTGAAATCGCATCGACTGGAGCAGAATTATCTTCAGTGTTGAGCGCCGCTTCGAACTGACGTCCGATGACCACCAAAGGCGTGTCAGCAGACATTTCGGTCGGAGTTAGGACACCAGCCTTACGGTCGCCCGCTGTAAAACCAGACAATCAGCAGTGATGGTCTGGCGTGTCGTTTCTTTTCGTAGCAGCCCTCCTTTGTTTTGGTTGACATTCCTGGCATCCATACAGCAAAATGATGCGTCGACGATATCCTAAGCGCCGTTTTGTTAACCTTCACGGCAAGCCATTCTGGGCTTACATTTCAGCAACATAATGCCCGCCCACACACGGCAAGAGTTTCCACTGCTTCTCTACCTGCTTGCCAAACCCTACCTTCGCCTGCACAGTCGCCGGATGTTTCTCCAATTGAGACTGTTTGGAGCATTCTGGGCTGGGCCCTCCAACCGTCTCGGAATTTTGACGATCCAACTCGCCAATTGGACAGAATTTGGCACAATATCCCTCAGGACAACATCCAATAAGTTTGTGAATAAATGCCAAGAAGAATAACTGCTTGCATAAGGGCCAGAGATGTACCAACGCGTTATTGACTTGCTCAATTCGTGAAGCTCTTTGTATTGAATAAATTGTTCAATTTTTATGAACTTGTAATCATTTCTTTGTCTGTACATGTACACCACATGTACCGATTTCCGTTACATCCGGATAAGTCCTTTGTGGTGCGTCGTCATCGTTGTCTCTCTCTCTCTCTCTCTCTATCTCTCTATCTACAGGGTGTTTCAAAAATGACCGGTATATTTGAAACGGTAATAAAAACTAAACGAGCAGCGATAGAAATACACCGTTTGTTGCAATATGCTTGGGACAACAGTACATTTTCAGGCAGACAAACTTTCGAAATTACAGTAGTTACAATTGTCAACAACAGATGGCGCTGCGGTCTGGGAAACTCTATAGTACGATATTTTCCACATATCCACCATGCGTAGCAATAATATGGCGTAGTCTCTGAATGAAATTACCCGAAGCCTTTGACAACGTGTCTGGCGGAATGGCTTCACATGCAGGTGAGATGTACTGCTTCAGCTGTTCAATTGTTTCTGGATTCTGGCGGTACACCTGGTCTTTCAAGTGTACCCACAGAAAGAAGTCACAGGGGTTCATGTCTGGCGAATAGGGAGGCCAATCCACGCCGCCTCCTGTATGTTTCGGATAGCCCAAAGCAATCACACGATCATCGAAATATTCATTCAGGAAATTAAAGACGTCGGCCGTGCGATGTGGCCGGGCACCATCTTGCATAAACCACGAGGTGTTCGCAGTGTCTAAGGCAGTTTGTACCGCCACAAATTCAAGAAGAATGTCCAGATAGCGTGATGCAGTAATCGTTTCGGATCTGAAAAATGGGCCAATGATTCCTTTGGAAGAAATGGCGGCCCAGACCAGTACTTTTTGAGGATGCAGGGACGATGGGACTGCAACATGGGGCTTTTCGGTTCCCCAAATGCGCCAGTTCTGTTTATTGACGAAGCCGTCCAGGTAAAAATAAGCTTCGTCAGTAAACCAAATGCTGCCCACATGCATATCGCCGTCATCAATCCTGTGCACTATATCGTTAGCGAATGTCTCTCGTGCAGCAATGGTAGCGGCGCTGAGGGGTTGCCGCGTTTGAATTTTGTATGGATAGAGGTGTAAACTCTGGCGCATGAGACGATACGTGGACGTTGGCGTCATTTGGACCGCAGCTGCAACACGGCGAATGGAAACCCGAGGCCGCTGTTGGATCACCTGCTGCACTAGCTGTGCGTTGCCCTCTGTGGTTGCCGTACGCGGTCGCCCTACCTTTCCAGCACGTTCATCCGTCACGTTCCCAGTCCGTTGAAATTTTTCAAACAGATCCTTTATTGTATCGCTTTTCGGTCCTTTGGCTACATTAAACCTCCGTTGAAAACTTCGTCTTGTTGCAACAACACTGTGTTCTAGGCGGTGGAATTCCAACACCAGAAAAATCCTCTGTTCTAAGGAATAAACCATGTTGTCCACAGCACACTTGCACGTTGTGAACAGCACACGCTTACAGCAGAAAGACGACGTACAGAATGGCGCACCCACAGACTGCGTTGTCTTCTATATCTTTCACATCACTCGCAGCGCCATCTGTTGTTGAAAATTGTAACTACTGTAATTTCGAAAGTTTGTTCGCCTGAAAATGTACTGATGTCCCAAGCATATTGCAACAAACGGTGTATTTCTATCGCTGCTCGTTTAGTTTTTATTGCCGTTTCAAATATACCGGTCATTTTTGAAACACCCTGTATCTATCTAACGGCCTACATACTGCTAAGAGCCAAGAACCAGTTGTTAGAGCCCGGCTTCCTGTCCACACAGAGGCGGCAACGCCCTCCGCGGGTGACGGTCGCCCCCAGCACCAGCAGCAGCAGCAGCGGCCGGTCGCCTTCCTGAAGAGCCCGGCGCCAGTGATGGCGCGCCGCGGCGCCAGCGCCAGCTTCGTGGCGCGCGTGTCTGACCCGCGCGCAGCCGGCGACGTCGTCTGGACTGTGGCAGGCCGCGACGCCGCCACCTGCTCCAGGTGCCACGTGAGTACCTCACCAGGGCCGACACAGCTCGCATTTCTTCGCTTAAGTGCATTGTTGTTGTGGTCTTCAGCCTGAAGACTGGTTTGATGCACCTCTTCATACTACTCTCTCCTGTGCAAGCTTCTTCATCTCCGAGTAACTACTGCAACTTACATCCTTATGAATCTGCTTAGTGTATTCTTCTCTTGATCTCCCTCTACGATATTTACCCCCCACACTTCCCTCCACTACTAAATTCGTGATTCTTTGATGTCTCAGAATGTGTCCCGTCAACTCATCCCATCATTTGGTGAAGTTGTGCCACGAATCCATTCAGTACCTCCTCATTAATTACGTAATCTACCCATCAAATCTTCTGCAGCACTACACTTCAAAATCTTCTATTCTCTTCTACTACAAACTGTTTATAGTCCATGTTTCACATCCATGTTATGTTATGTTAACCGGGGACCTAGAAACGACGGAGGGGCTCCGTCCCCGCCGCAGCCGCAGTGGTCCACAACCCCACGACGACTACCGCAGTCCACTTCACCCTTCCGCCGCCCCACACCGAACCCAGGGTTATTGTGCGGTTCGGCCTCCGGTGGACCCCCCCCCCCCCCCCCCAGGAAACGTCTCACACCAGACGAGTGTAACCCCTATGTTTGCGTGGTAGAGTAATGGTGGAGTACGCGTACGTGGAGAACTTGTTTGGGCAGCAATCGCCGACATAGTGTAGCTGAGGCGGAATAAGGGGAACCAGCCCGCATTTGCCGAGGCAGATGGAAAACCGCCTAAAAACCATCCACAGACTGTCCGGCTCACCGGACCGCGACGCAAATCCGCCGGACGGATTGGTGCCGGGGACCAGGCGCTCCTTCCCGCCCGGAAAGCCGTGCGTTAGACCGCACGGCCAACCGGGCGGGCTTCACTTCCATACGTGGCTGCTCTCCATTCAAATACCTTCAGAAAAGACTTTCTAACACTTAAATCTACATTCGATGTTAACAAATTTCTCTTGTTCAAAGGTGCTTTTCTTGTGATTTTCAGTCTACATTTTATATCCTCTCCAATTCGGCCATCGTCATTTATTTCGCTGCTCAAATACCAAAATTCATCTGTTACTTTCAATGTCTCGTTTTCTAACCTAATTCCCTCATCATCGCCTCATTTAGTTCTACAACATTCCATTATCGTTGTTATGCTTTTTTGTATCCATCTTATATCCTCCTTCTGTTCAACTGTTCGCTGAAGCGCTTTGCAGTCTCTGACAGAATTACAGTGACATTGGCAAACTTCAACGTTTTTATGTCTTCTCGCTGAACTTCAATTGCTACTCCAAATGTTTCTTTTGTTTTCTTTGCTGCTTGTTCAATGTACAAATTGACTAACATCGGGGATAGGCTAAATCTTGTCTCATTCCCTTCCCAACTACTGCTTCCCTTTCATGCCAGTCGACCCTTACAACTGCAGTCTGGTTTCTGTACAAGTTGTAAATAACCTTTCACTCCCTGTATTTTATCCTTGTTACCTTCAGAATTTCAAAGAGACTATTCTAGTCAACGTTGTCAAAAGATTTCTCTTAGTTTACAGTTGACATAAACGTATGGCTCCCTTTCCTTAACCTATCATCTATATCTTAGTGTCACTACTGCCTCGCGTATTCGTACATTTCTCTGGAATCCAAAATGATCTTCCCCGAGGTCGGCACCTACCACTTTTTCCATTCTTGTCTAAGGAATTCATGTTTGCATTTTGTAACCGAGACTTATTGAACTGATAGTTCGATAATATTGACACCTGTCAGCACCTGCTTCCTTTGGAATTGGAATTATTATATTATTCTCGAAGTCTGAAAGTATTTCGCCTGTCTCGTGCATCTTGTAGATCTTATGGAATAATTTCACCACGGCTGGCTTTCCCAAGGCTATCAGTAGTTCTGATGGAACGCCACCTACTCCCAGGACCTTGTTTCGCTTTACGTCTTTGAGTGCTCTGCCAAATTCTTCTCGCAGTATCGTATTTGTCCCCCTCATCTACATCTATGTCCTCTTCCTTTTCTATAATATTACTTTCAACATTGCTTACGTATAACCGACTCCAATTCTAGCTGCGTACTGCCGATATGACTCACTGATGTAAGCTACAGACAGTTAAAATTGCAACACCATGAAGGTGGCTTGCAACAAACTTCAGATTGGTATGAAATGTACTGGATGAATGGGTATACAAAAAATCAGCATTTCAGCCTCACGAACTAGGCGCAGTAACACCATGTTCATATTGTACGTTAGGAAACGTTACACAGCGGGTTTCCCACTCAGAAATAACACTTGGTTGTTGGTTGTGTATGATGAGGTCGTGTTACGTCTCGAGCAACAAGGAGCAACCTCTACCGACATGTATGCGAATTCGACAGCGGCAGAACTGAGACCTGTCAAGACTGCAGTTTATCGTTGCACGATACTGCTGCTCACGTTCGGCGGGGTCCCGTAACTGTAACCCCTGTATGGAATGCTTGAGTTCAGGAGGGCCATATGCAACACCAAACAGGATCTCAATAGCCCCACGCGACTAGCGCCTGAGAGAACAGGCATATTGTCTGCTCGGCTCTACTGGATATAGCATGATACTGATGCTCGCGTTCGGCGGGGTCCCGTAACTGTGACGCTGGTATGGAATGCGTGAGTTCAGGAGGCCATATGCAACACCGAACACGATCTCAATAGCCCTACGCGACTAGCGCCTGAGAGAGCAGGCATATTGTCTGCTCGGCTCTGCTGGATATTGCACGATACTGATGCTCGCGTTCGGTGGGGTCCTGTAACTGTAACGCTAATATGGAATGCATGAGTTCAGGAGGGCCATAGGCAACACCGAACAGGCTCTCAATAGCACCACGCGACTAGCGCCCGAGAGAGCAGGCACATTGTCTGCTCGGCTCTGCTGGATCGTACACGTAATCGGCTACCTTGAGTCAGGAAGTGGGTTTTTCTTGTAATGAGAAAACTACCCACACGCACAGTGCGGCGACTCTGGAGCACCGACGACTGTCAGCACTGTGACGGTTGTTGCGGGGTCGCTTGAGGCGGCAGCCGAGAGAGGCGTGCAGATGGTAGTGTGCCCAAAGACAACATCGGACACACGACTGGCATCACGTCCTCTTTTCAGACGAGTCCCTGTTCTTCGTGCAGCATCAGAGGAACGTATTCGTGTGCAGAGACTCCTTGGAGAACAAACGCTGCCAGATTGTGTTCTTTATCATCATACAGTTCCACCACCTGAAGTACCATTCGGTTGCCAACACATTCACCTCTGGTTAGCATAACTGGTAACTTGGACAGCAGTGTTGATGCCGATGGCTGTGCCCTGTTTTCGAGGTTCTGATGCATTACCTTTCAATAAGATAAAGCATGTTGGTTGTGCTATCCCACCTACCAGGGTACGTTCGACTGTTGCCCTAGGCAGCACTTTCTCCAAATCTCTCGCCCACTGAAAAAACTTGCTCGTGGGTTAGCAAGATATTGGCACACTACCGATCATTAACCTTTGCCCAGCCATTCCATTATTGAAGTAATTCAAAAGCCAAGATCGCTTAAATAGTATTTGCTAGGTGACCGGTTTCAACACACTAAAGGTGCCATCACCGGATCTGTGAAGACACAACGTGACAGGTTTGAGGGAGGGCTTACACGAGTTACACTATATACATTACTATTAGTACAGTGCCACATACCTGAATGTCGCTTAACATGTACAGATCGTTTGGATATAACGATACATGAGGCAGACCAGCTGATATAAAATCATTGTCGCAAAAAAAATTAAAACACTACTGCTCTCATGGTCCTACTATTCCATCACATGTATAAAACCGAAGTCACAAGATAAAACTATTTGACACATGACCGCAGATCGACTAACAACCTATACAGCGTAACCTGTGTAAGCCCTCCCTCAAACCTGTCATGTTGTATCTTCACAGATCCAATGATGGCACCTTTAGTGTGTTGAAACTGGTCATCTAGTAAATAGTATTTAAGCGATCTTGGCTTTTGAATTTTTATACAGCTGAGTGATCGCCCCCAACACACTATATGTTCACTGCATTCCATTATTGTACACCTAACCGGTATTTATTATGCTCAGGACCATGTAGCATATAAGCGCATTACCTTCTCCCGTTGAAATTCTGGTCAGTTGTATATGCTGGCATGTAGTCCGCTTACACTTCATGCCACTTTGACATTCACTGCACGCCGCCATCATGTTGCTGAAATTTTAACGAACAGCAGTTACGCGTAGAATTGTGTGCTCTGTATGAAACTGCTTATCATTTGTTCATTTTATTATCAGGCAGTTCCGAAGATATAGTAAGCCGAAACGAGTTACATGATCTATGAAATTAAAAGTTAACAAATCGGAAAATAATGTTAATTAAAATTTATTACGTCATCGTGCTTCACAGTGACATTCCGCCTGATCTGCTTCGGTTAGTGTGTAGTGTGTTAACTTAAGATGGCCGATTGACTCACTAGTCCTCAATCCACAGAAGTCTGAAGGCTTCGGGTGATAGTCGTTTGCTTTCGGTTGCAACCATCGTAATTAGGTGACCGTAATGTAGGAGGTAACCATTACATTCGCTGTACTATTGTTCTCCTGTTTACTCTGATTCATACTGTCTCATTTCGTGGCTGTAACAGTTCCTCAGTGTTGCGACAGTTGATTAAATCGGGCTAATTAGATTACGCCGGTCATTACCAAAAAACTTTTTTCACAATAATTACCAGTGATCATGGCCAGCAAGGTATCACCGCCAATTGCAAATTCAATAGATATGTGGCTTCTGTTATTCCGGACATGTCCGAACTCTTACTGGAATCGGCGAGATGCCGCCAGTAATGAGGCTAATGACCAGAGGCGCTACGTCGGTAGTCCGTGGTGTAAGTTGAGAATTTGGGTGTGACGAGAGGCGTGCTGGGGTAGTCCGTGAAGTTGTGCTGGCCACTGTGTCCGGATGGCGCAGTGGTCAGCGCATCTGGCTAGTAAGTAGGAGACCTGGGGTCGAATCCCCATTTTGGCACAAATTTTCAACTTTACCATTTGATGCAAAGAGTGACAACTATTGAATTACATGAAAAGAAACGTAAGTCAGTTACAAACTACGGTGTGCATACACTTTATTCAACATGTAAATGTCGCTACAGATTTTCGGATCTAGGTTAGGACATGTTCGATGTGCCTGCCGTCATTGGCGATGATGTGGCGCAGACGAATAGCGAAATTCTATGTTAGCCGCTGAAGTGTTGGAACATCGATGCTGTCGTTGACCTCCTGAATGACTAATTCAGCTCAACAATGGTTTGCGCGTTATTGCTGTACACCTTGTCTTTAATGTAGCCCCACAAAAAGGAATCTGGAGAATATGGTGGCCATTCGACGCCCATGCCAGTGGCCTCCTCGTACCCCAGAGCCTGAATGTGGTCCCCAAACTGCTCCTCCAGGACATCACTCTCCTGCTTCAATGGGGTCGAGCCATGCATCTTGTCAAAATCGGGGTCACTTTGGATAATGTGGATGAAATCATCTTCCAAAACCTGCACGTACCGCTCAGTAGTCACCGTGCCACCAAGGAATATCACAGCAATTATTCCGTGACTGGACTCTGCACACCACACCACACAGTCACCTGTAGAGCTTGAAGAGACTTCTTAATCGCGAAATGCGTATTCTCAGTCCCCCAAATGCGCCAGTTTTTCTTATTGCACGTGGCGGATTCCAACTACACTACTAGCCACTAAAATTGCTACACCAAGAAGAAATACAAATGATAAAAGGGTATTCATTGGACAGATCTATTATACTAGAACTGACATGTGATTACATTTTCACGCAATTTGGGTTCATAGATCCGGAGAAATCAGTACCCAGAACAACCACCTCTGGCCGTAATAACGGCCTTGATACGCCTGGGCATTAAGTCAAACAGAGCTTGGACGGCGTGTACAGGTACAGCTGCCCATGCAGCTTCAACACGATACCACAGCTCATCAAGAGTAGTGACTGGCGTATTGTGACGAGCCAGTTCCTCGGCCACCATTGACCAGACGTTTTCAGTTGGTGAGAGATGTGGAGAATGTGTTGGCCAGGGCAGCAGTCGAACATTTTCTGTATCCAGAAAGGCCCGTACAGGACCTGCAACATGCGGTCGTGCATTATCCTGCTGAAATGTAGGGTTTCGCAGGGATCGAATGAAGGGTAGAGCCACGGGTCGTAACACATCTGAAATGTAACGTTCACTGTTCAAACTGCCGTCAATGCGAACAAGAGGTGAGCGAAACATGTAACCAATGGCACCCCATACCATCACGCCGGGTGATACGCCAGTATGGCGATGACGAATACACGCTTCCAATGAGCGTTCACGTGATGTCGCCAGACACGGATGCGCCCATCATGAAGCTGTAAACAGAAGCTGGATTCATGCGAAAAAATGACGTTTTGCCATTCGTGCACCCAGGTTCGTCGTTGTGTACACCATCGCAGGCGCTCCTGTCTGTGATGCAGCGTCAAGGGTAACCGCAGCCATGGTCTCCGAGCTGATAGTCCATGCTGCTGCGAAAGTAGTCTAACGGTTCGTGCAGACGGTTGTTGTCTTGCAAACGTCCCCATCTGTTGACTCAGGGATCGAGATGTGGCTGCACGATCCGTTACAGCCATGCGGGTAAGATACCTGTCATCTCGACTGCTAGTGATAAGAGGGCGTTGGGATCCAGCACGGCGCTCCGTATTACCCTCCTGAACCCACCTATTCCATATTCTGCCAATAGTCATTAGATCTCGACCAACGCGAGCAGCAATGTCGCGATACGATGAACCGCTATCGCGGTAGGCTATAATCCGACCTTTATCAAAGTCGGAAACGTGATGGTACGCATTTCTCCTCCTTACACGAGGCATCACAACAACGTTTTACCAGGCAACGCCGGTTAGCTGCTGTTTGTGTATGAGAAATCGGTTGGAAACTTTCCTCAAGTCAGCACGTTGTAGGTGTCGCCACCGGCGCCAACCTTGTGTGAATGCTCTGAAAAGCTAATCATTTGTCTATCACAGCATCTTCTTCCTGTCGGTTAAATTTCGCGTCTGTAGCACGCCATCTTCGTGGTGTAGCAATTTTAATGGCCAGTAGTGTATAATGTAAGTCGGCATGTCAACGCACAGGCGGAATAGGATTAGGGTACTGGACGCATTTGGTGTTGGTTGATAATCACGGATTAATAGTTAATTAATGTCCCTCAGATATTGTGTCAACACTTTCCGTGATACCTCATTAGCCAAACTGTTCAGAGTTTGAAATGTATCTTCACGTCTCAGTAAGTGGTAAGTGTCATTGTTAGGTAATTGGTCTCGTAGTGTAGTTGCTACATCACTGAAAAAAAGGCACTCGTAAACCACATGGTCGGGAGTACCGTCTGATGCGCCACAGTCAGATGTGGGCGTAGCCCTCTTCCCAGACCGACAAAGGTATGTCGGGCAGGACCCGTGACCAGTGAGAAAACAGTCCCCAGGTTCGCTCGAAGTACTTCATACCTAGTCGTTCCTTCACATCTGGTAAAAATGCAAATGTTCTTCGGCCAGTTTCTTCCGCTTCCCATGCTTCCTGCCACAATTCTTCACCTCTTTTCCTTATCACACCCGTTCCTCAACCCTAACACCCAGTATGTCCCCTGTTATCCCCTTTTTTGGCCCAGTACCACGGAGCTTGTTCTCTAATTTTGATATCCAGAGGCAGAGCCCCATTATAACTAATAGTGCCCCCCTTGGAGATGTCCTGTAGGCCCCCACAGACGTCAATATCGTGTTCCTCTGCAATGTTCTCACTGTAATGGCGGGCACTACCCTCGTGAGTCTGTGTGCCCAGACTGCCAAGCCATAACCCACTATTGACGTTAAGATGCTGTTATGATATAGCTTTATGAGATGAGGGGGAAGATGAAATCTTTTATGACTTTTGGAGATAAGATTCTTAAGCACTTGCAGGGCTCTCTGGGTTTCACAAAGTTCCACCTTTCATCAATGATAATTCCTAGGTAGCGCATCTCGCATCGCCGAACAACTGGTGAGCCCTGAGTTCACAGAGTGGGATTACTTATCAGCTGTCCTTTCAGCAAGAGATATGTAGACTTGCTCAGTGAAATGATCATCTTTGTACTTTGATTCCATAGTTGTAATTTTCCTATAGCCCTTTCGATTTTGGGCTCTGTGTCTTCTCGGCTTCGGCCGCCAACCAACAGTAGCAGGTCATCCGTGTAGGCTATCACCTCCAGCACTTCTTCATTTTCTTGTAGATCGTCTAACAGTGGCCCCATGTGGATGTCCCAGAATAGGAGGCCTAATACAGAACCCTGGGGGCATCCCTTTGTTATATTTTTTCCCACTTCCGTCAGGGGACGATAGCCAGACCTCCGGATCCTCACAATAGCTCCTCGGACAACCGTATAGTGGCCCTGGACACTCTTTCTCCCGCAAACAGGAGAAGAGCGAAGGCAACCACAGGTGGTCGAAGGCGCCACTGGTGTCTACCAGGATGTGAACTACGTACTTGTAAGGGGTCGAGCCACAGACCTCAGCTGCCAGGGCGGTTGCATCAGATGCCGACCGCCCAGGCCTGAAACCGAACTGCCCGCTACTCATCCCGCACAGCACTCGGTGTGCTGCCAGTCAGCAACTTCTTTAGTATCTTCCCAAACAAGTCCAACAAGCAGACGGGTCTGTAAGATTTTGTTTCAGCTGGGTCTTTGTCAGGTCCTTTCTTAATGATAACGACATTTGCAATTTTCCATATCTTTGGGAATTTTTTCTGCCTGAGGCACTCATTGAATAGATGAGTGAGTGGTGTTACTGGTTGGGCGGCCAAGAACTGCCCGACACCCCGCACAAAGCCGTCCAGTGCGGGAGCTTTCCCTCTCTTGAACGACTTTATGTGGGCAGTCACCTCTTCTTCAGAAAACGGGTAGACTCCCGTATTATTGATGTACCTTCCAAGGTCTTCGTTTCCTAATTGTCGCTGTCCTCCAGTCTCCCCATCCGCACTGTCGTAAGGCAGCAGGGACCGGAGGAGGACCTCAGCAGCCTCCTGCCAAGATTCCGTCATCCCGTCCCCGTGCCTGTTGATAGCTCCGTAGGAGATAGGCTTACGTGACCTGTGTTAAGGGTGCGGTTCGAGTGTGGACGAGTGACGCCCGGCGTGTCCGCAGGTGGAGACGACTGGGGACGAGAGCGTGCTGACGGTGCGCGACGTGCAGCCGCAGGACGGCGGCGCCGTCGAGTGCTCGCTGGCCGGCGGCGGCGCGGGGGTGGCGGCGGCGGAGCCCGCCTCCCTCACCGTGCTGCAGCCAGAGGAGGAGGGGGAGGAGGAAGGGGAGCCGGCGGCGGTGACGCGCGGCCCGCGCGACGTGGTGGCGCTGCGCGGCGACACGGCCACGCTGAGCGCCGCCTTCCGCGGCAGCCCGCCGCCCACAGTGCGCTGGCTCAGGGCGGTAAGTGCACGGCACCACACTGCTCCACCACACTCTGTATACACTCAGTCGCAAAAGCATTCGGACAGTGGGAAGTTCCACAATGAGTACTCGAGAAACACTGACTATCAAACACAAACATATTTATTAGCAACATATATGCGTAACTACAAAAGAATTATTGTATTACTTCGTATCCAAAACATAAATAACAGAAAAATTAACAACAAAAATGAAACATCCTGCACACCTGGCTGCTACAAAAGTATTCGGACACTGTCCAATAAATGTTTATTGTGAAAAATGTTCACAAGTTGTACGACGAAAATTTCAGTACCTTTGGGTCCACTTTTCGTTTTCAATACCTCCTCCAATCTACTAGGCATACTTTCCACGAGTTTTTTCGTGAAATCTGAGCCTATATTTGCCCATTCTTGGCGCAGTTTCTCTTTCAAGGTCTCCTTCGTAAAGATGTTGTCCGCGCGGAGGGTCCGTTTCAATTTATCCCACAAATGTTCGATCGGGTTAATGTCTGGTGATTGGGGAGGGGGGGGGGGCTGTAATACTTTCGGGCAATTGAAGAGCAACCACATTTGTACAATATGCGCGGTATGCTTGGGATCATTATCCTGATAAAAATGAAAGTTGTTCTCAATACCTGTATGTCGTGCACTCTGCTTCAAATGTCCTCGCAGTATATTCAAATACGCTTCCTTGTTCATCGTATCATCAATGAACGCTAAATCACCCACACCATTGCCGGACATGCATCCCCACACGGTGATGCTCCCACCTCCAAACTTTACTGTCGGTTTGAGGTTCCTGGGATTCAGCTCTTCATTGGTCTTTCGCCACACGTTTGTCCTTCCGTCGCTTTGCCATACGAGGTGCATTCAAGTTCTAAGACCTCCGATTTTTTTTTTCTAATTAACTACTCACCCGAAATCGATGAAACTGGCGTTACTTCTCCACGTAATCGCCCTGCAGACGTACACATTTTTCACAACGCTGACGCCGTGATTCCATGGCAGCGGCGAAGGCTTCTTTAGGAGCCTGTTTTGACCAATGGAAAATCGCTGAGGCAATAGCGGCACGGCTGGTAAATGTGCGGCCACGGACAGTGTCTTTCATTGTTGGAAAAAGCCAAAAGTCACTAGGAGCCAGGTCAGGTGAGTAGGGAGCATGAGGAATCACTTCAAAGTTGTTATCACGAAGAAACTGTTGCGTAACGTGAGCTCGATGTGCGGGTGCGTTGTCTTGGTGAAACAGCACACGCGCAGCCCTTCCCGGACGTTTTTGTTGCAGTGCAGGAAGGAATTTGTTCTTCAAAACATTTTCGTAGGATGCATCTGTTACTGTAGTGTCCTTTGGAACGCAATGGGTAAGGATTACGCCCTCGCTGTCTCAGAACATGGATACCATCATTTTTTCAGCACTGGCGGTTACCCGAAATTTTTTTGGTCGCGGTGAATCTGTGTGCTTCCATTGAGATGACTGGTGCTTTGTTTCTGGATTGAAAAATGGCATCCACGTCTCATCCATTGTCGCAACCAACGAAAAGAAAGTCCCACTCATGCTGTCGTTGCGCGTCAACATTGCTTGGCAACATGCCACACGGGCAGCCATGCGGTCGTCCGTCAGCATTCGTGGCACCCACCTGGATGACACTTTGGCACAGAAATGCCAACTGGAGGCGATCTGTTCAACAGTCATTCGGCGATCCCCCAAAACAATTCTCTCCACTTTCTCGATCATGTCGTCAGACCGGCTTGTGCGAGCCCGAGGTTGTTTTGGTTTGTTGTCACACGATGTTCTGCCTTCATTAAACTGTCGCACCCACGAACGCACTTTCGTCACATCCATAACTCCATCACCACATGTCTCCTTCAACTGTCGATGAATTTCAATTGGTTTCACACCACGCAAATTCAGAAAACGAATGATTGCACGCTGTTCAAGTAAGGAAAACGTCGCCATTTTAAGTACTTAAAACAGTTCTCATTCTCGCCGCTGGCGGTAAAATTCCATCTACCGTACGGTGCTGCCAGCTCTGGGACGTATTGACAATGAACGCGGCCTCATTTTAAAACAATGCGCATGTTTCTATCTCTTTCCAGTCCAGAGAAAAAAAATCGGAGGCCTTAGAACTTGAATGCACCTCGTAATGTAAATTTACATTCGTCGCAAAATATCACCCGATTCCACCAAGCCTGATCGTATTCGGCGTATTCCATCGCAAACTGCATGAGTTTCTTCTGGTTCACTGCATGTATGAATGGCTTTCGCCGTACCACTCGACCGTGGTACTGCGATCGTCGTAGTACTCTCCGCACGGTTTCTGGATGAACTTTTATACCAAGGTCTCCCTCCACCTCACTTGCGATTCGTGTGGCAGATATTTTCGGATTCTTTTGTACCAGTTGTTCCCAGCCACGCGGCTGGAGCATGGGCTGAGGCTACCCCCCCTCGTCCGGCTAACATTCGGCACCACGTGTTTGCTGCCGGGCCGCGGCTTTGACGAGCGCCCTGGGCGGCCGCCCCAATTCCGAACATATAATATTTCCAGGGCGCCACAACTCACCCGTTACCTCACAAGCAGATAAGAAGGATGTTCGAGGGAAGAAAAGATGCAAGAAAACAGGAAGAAATTGAATGACACAAGACACTCCCTGTTTTTCCTTATGTGGGGCCATTTCCAGCGATGATCGCGAAGCTGCTTCGAAAATGCGACTTCGGAACCGTTTTCTGACGATTGCCGAGGGCGAAATATCCACTTGCCTCTGTACAGCACACACCTAAAACGTAAAATACACATACTGCTGGGAAAAATTATTACACTCTTTTAGAGGTTTCCAATTCACTACAGATTTATTATTGCAACTGTACATATGGAGTACATGAAATTACTACATTTACAGATCAACAGCACAAGCGGGTATGAGGTACCAGGCGTCGAACCATGCTGGAACACCTATATTAGTATGCGGAATAACCTCCACATGCGACAGTGGAGGTGCTGACTCTGGCACACATGCGTACAGATGCGAATACTGACCTGTTCACGTAGTTCCGTAAGAATTGTTGGATGACAAGTAGCACGAGTCACGTCGCGTCCCAGCGTGTCGCACACGTGCTGTATTGAAGACAAGTCTGAAGGTCGTGCTGTCCAGAGAAGTTGCTGCGCGTCTTGCAGAGCACGTTCACTTTCACGGGCAGCGCGTGGGCCAACGTTATCCTGTTGGAGCGACATATCACCTTCCTGTTACAAGAACGGCAAAAGGACAGGTCTAACAACATCCTCCACTGGATACTGCCCGCTCCAGAAACATCAAAATGAACGAGTATTGCAACTTATTGCACCGCAGATCGTAAGGCCTGGTGCGGAGCCGGTCTGTCGTGGATAGCGCTTACCAGGACTATGTCGTAAAGACGAACGACCATCACTCCCATACGGGCAGAACCTGCTTTCATCACTGAAGATCATAGCTCGCCATTCTATCTTCCAAGTGATCTTCTGACGGCACCGGTCGACCTGTGCACGTCGATGCTGCCGGCCGGGGTTGCCAAGCGGTTCTAGGCGCTACAGTCTGGAACTGCGCGACCGCTACGGTCGCTGGTTCGAATCCTGCCTCAGGCATGGATCTGTGTTATGTCCTTAGGTTAGCTAGGTTTAAGTAGTTCTAAGTTCTAGGGGACTGATGACCACAGCAGTTAAGTCCCATAGTGCTCAGAGCCATTTGAACCATTTGAACGTCGATGCTGTGGCGTGAATGGAAGGCGGGTAGAGGTGTCTGCGCCTATAGCGTCACCTCTAGTAACCGGTTCGCGACAGTTCGTGTCGACACGTCTCAGATCACAAGCCCTCTTCACTTTCCTGTGGTAGCTGCACGCTCTACCACTGCCGCCCTTACAATACGACGATCCTGTGCTGCGTGGACGTCCAGAACTTCGTCTGCGGGCGTGAGAATGTTCAGGTGACCGCTGATAGCAGCGTCGTTGGACAACTGACGCAGCAGGTCCAACCTATGGGGCAATCCTCCGAAGGACCATCCCGCCACTTGGAAGGCCACAATTTGACCCTTTTCAAACTCGCTCACTTGGCTGTGGAAAGCATCAATGCGTCTCTCTGGCATTGTTGCCATCTTGCTTCACACGTCTGCACCACATTGAGTCTTCTGTCTGTGAGCATTCCTGTTAAAGGGTAGACACAGATGGCACTCTGGTAGCTGTGCCACTTCGGTATCTATTGGCGCACGACGTTGAAACCATTATGAGTCCCTGTACTATCCCCCAAGTGCCATATGCCGTCATCGGATCAGAATCGAAGTCGTCTTTCCAGGTATACTACTTTTTTTCTGGCGGTTGTATCCCATGTGAATATGGCTGCCGCTGCACCTGTTAAACGCGGTGCTGTACCCAAACAACACGGTACCTTGGCATACACACTGGCGAGCGACTAAACTGTCACAACCACATACGAATAGTATCCGACAAGGGTGGACGACTAGGACACAAACTAGAAGGCTGAAGACTGAACACTTTAAATTACCACTTGTCACACTCCGCACATACCACTGCGCGGTCTTTGAGTCGATCGTATTCTTTGCGGCCAGTACATGGGCACACCGCCTAACAGAGCAGCGTAGGACCAAGGCGAAAACTGTCTTCTCCTGCTATCGAGCGCTTTCTGGATCTTATCACTTCATGCTCTGTGTGTCTTCGGTCGCAGCGTATTGACTCAAAAGACCTGAAAATATAACTGCCTTAACAGGGGAAGAAGTAGGAGAGAAGCGCCGCTTGAGGATGTGACGGTCAGAGAGCTGACATCGGGAATGGGATAGCAGTGTTAAGAGCTGTAGGTCTTATACCTTATTTCCCAACATCAGGAAATGGTTAGGAATGAGCCACATTGTCTGAAGCAGAGGCATGGTCCACTTCCTGACTGGACAGGGACCTCACTCAATACATTTACACCGCATGCATATCAGTGAAAGGGAAAAATGCACTTGTGGGAAAAATTTGGAAATTTGTGGTAAGTTCTACGGGACAAAACTGCTGAGGTCAGCGATCCCTAGGCTTACAGACTACTTAATCTAACTGAAACTAACTTACGTTAACGACAGCACGCACACACCCATGCCCAAAGGAGGACTCGAACCTCCGACGGGGACAGCCGGGCGAACCGTGGCAAGGTGCCCGAGACCGCACGGCTAACCCGCGCGACTGGGCACTTGTGGGGAGAGAGGTTCCCCAGAACACGTCGTAATACACTGCACACGTCTCGCCTCGAACAGACGACTAACAACGCGATTAGAGACAAACCAGCACGGGAAGCAATCAACAGCACGGCACACTCGATCTCAAAGGTCCTGAACATTCAGTACGTAAACGGAAGTGAGGATATGTCTCACATGAGACCCAGGACACAACAAACATCGCCATGATAGACACCTCAAAGAAAGATGGCGAAACTGACCCAAGACAACACAATAACTTCCTTGACCAAGCAATTTAGCGTATAAGTCGTGACAGGTTATTATAAGTAGAGGTACGTAAAACCTGTACGGTAGGTATGGGGACGTAGCCTAGTAACAAGGTGGGCGCATGGCTGATGTCTTTCTGAGGTACGCCCCCCCCCCCCCCCCGGCCCCCCCCCCCCCATTATCTGATACTTTGGTGGCGGGAATCCGGAACTCACCTCTGATTGTTCTTACCAACTTTAAAGTTCCTTCAGGTCCAACAATTTACTGTAGTTTCTGTATCGAGATCCACCGCAAATAGGACCGAAGAGAGCCTTGACAGTAGGTACAAAGCTTACCAGCTGAATTCGCCGTGAAATCCCGCGTCAGCGTGTGCGTACGCCGAGAGCACGCCCAGCAGCGGCCACGACGCGGGACGTCCCGTGGGTGCCCACGGCGGGACTCGAGCGCGGACTTCATCCCCACAAGACGGCCGCTCCGCGCTGCGCCGCACCACACCCGCCTCATTGGCATAGATCGGGACTTCTGCTGTATTCGATATTTCGCCACATTATGATGAGTATAACACTCGTCGAAACGTTGTGGTGTGTCTGCGCTAGCATCCAACTTTAAAAGCGAGAGCTTTTTATCAGATCTTGGGTGACCGTCTGCAACCCATGCTTTCATTAGTTTTGCTTCTGTTGTCAAGTGGTAAATGTAAATGCCGTGTGACTAGGGCCTCCCGTCGGGTGGACCGTTCGCCGGGTGCAAGTCTTTCGATTTGACGCCACGTCGGCGACTTGCGCGTCGATGGGGATGAAATGATGATGATTAGAACGACGCAACACCCAGTCCCTGAGCGGAGAAAATCTCCGACCCAGCCGGGAATCGAACCCGGGCCCTTAGGATTGCCTCTCTGTAGCGCTGACCACTCAGCTACCGAGGCCGGACTTGTCAAGTGGTTGACTGAAGCAACACCACCTTTGATTCAAGCCTTACACCCAGTAACAGGACGGGGCACGAAATTACGAGGGGCGTTCCATAAGTAATGCAACGTAATTTGTTCTCGGCCAACGTAGGCTGAAAAAATGCGGAATTTGTTGTGCAACGTCGTGGAATATTCCCTCTTCAGCTCCTATAGTTTCGCGCAGTAGGTTTTCGTGCTATTCGTAGCCTTCTAAACGGCTTCCGTACGGAGTGCGTTCCAGGTAGAGAACTGACACTGAGTGGAAGCGAGAGCACCAGACGTATTCATAGGCGCTTGCACAATGTATGCGGACACCTGCCAGTGAACAAAAGCACGGCGAGTCTTTGGGCGAGGGGTCCGTCATCGTCGTAACAAGGTCGCACAAACCTGCCCGATCTCCCGTGCGCCGGCCGGACGTTCATAGCATGACTCGTGCTGTGTTAGAACGTGCGGACACTCTCATTCGACGTGATCTATGTAACGCAGTCAGACACCTCGCTGCACAACTGGACGTCTCTGTTGGTGGTGCTGACACACCCGTCCACTAGCTGGGGTACCCAAAGGCGCCCGCTGCGCTCCTCGCCGTCTAACAGAAGACCATAAAGAGCAGCAGAGGCCCATTTGTGCCTAATTGCTCGCGCTTTACGACGCTCATCCGGGCAATTTTTTTTCGCACATCATCACAGGCGACGAAAAATGTGTTCGTCACTTCGAACCGGGAACAAAACGGGACTCCATGGGATGGAGCCACACCACCCCTCCTTTGAAGAAAAAGTTCAAAGCCCCACCCTGAGGCGATACGACTTCAGCGTGTACGTCGTCCGTCCCCGGTAGCTGAGTGGTCAGCGCGACGGAATGTCGTACCTAACGGCCCAGGTTCGATTCCCGGCTGGGCCGGAGATTTTCTCCGCTCAGGGACTGGCTGTTGTGTTGTTTTTATCATCATCATTCCATCCCCATCGACACGCAAGTCGCCGAAGTGGCGTCAACTCGAAAGACTTGCACCAGGCGAACGGTCTACCCGACGGGAGGCCCTAGCCATACGGCATTTACATTTATAGCGTGTTCGTCGCCGCAAAAATGCAAACGAATTTCTCCTTCTCCATGACAACGCAAGACCTCGCACAAGTCTGCCTACCCGAGAGTAGCTCACAAAACTTCTACGGACTGTTCTTCTTCATCCACAATACAGCCCACAATACAGACCCAATAAAGGATTCAATCTGCGGGAAGCAGTACGTGGAACACGGGGAGGTTATTTGATGGAACAAGGCGTTGGCGTCGACGTCGACCAGTACAGTGGTACGATGAGGGCATACCGTCCCTCCCAGTAACGTGGGGCAATGCCGTCGCATTCGACGGAGATTGTGTTGAAAAACGGGGTTTCGTAGCAGAAAGAGTGGGGAATAATATGGTGTGCTGGAATCCTGAAAATATTCAACCTGATTTCAGAAAAAAATGTGTTACATTACATACTGAACGCCCCTCGTTGCGCTGTTGTTTTTAAAACGGCCTAACTACTTTGTCGCATTCGATTTCGGTTTTATGTGCAGTTATGGCACCCATCTTGCGTAGAGCTTCGTCATCACAGATTCTTCATGGACCACGCTCTTTCCTCCGATATGCCTATGACGTCAGCTTTTGCATACCCTGTTAATCGCTGTGATTTCAAAACGCTTTAGTAGCTTAATCGGCATCAAATCAACTATCTCTGATGAGTGGAAAGTGACAAGAACGCCGGGTCGGCGCAAGGAAACCATCTCCCGCGCCTGCCACAAACAGAACGTGGCGTATAACACGAAATGACTCACGGGTACCTACACGGTTATTTTTTATGAATCAGTCACATTCTGCTGTCGAAGTAATACTTGGCTCGATAGCAAAAACATCTTACTTTGCTTATTACTTGACAAAAAATTCAAAATTAAGCCATCAGCGATCTGGCAGCAGCGCCAGGGTGCCTCCTCTTCAAATTTACTGTCCTATCCGTGTCGCCCTTAACGATCGCATAAAATTTCAACTAGTACACGAAGATGTTCGACCCACAAGGCTACAGACACTTGGAACGTGCTAGAAATCCTATACAGGAAAACGTTTGTAATCTGGAAATATAATTTCGACTATAAATGTATCATATAAGCTAATACGTCATGCGAACGGGTGTCTGTTATTAATTGTATATTTTACTCTCTCAAAGCTGAGTGACAGCTTTCCAACGCTTCATCACCGCAGAGCATTCAGTTGCAGTAGAAACAGCAAGCCTGCGAATTTAGTTTATTCCATTGCTGATTACTGCATCGTATTTTTCCTACATGGAGTATTTACTTCATGTTAATGTATCTAAAACTTATTTTAAGAGAGTGAGAAACTTCTTTGACGCTGCACACCGAGCCTGGTCAGAAGAAACGTCAAAACCGTATTGCCAATATTTGCTGGCAGGCGGCGCCTAACGGGCCGTTAGTTTCTATTAACATATTCGTAAGCGTTTATTTAAGGAGGTATGCAGCATTTCCGGACCGGAAATGTTAAGGCGGTTGAAGAAATGTCAAATGTTTCTCTGATTTCACTCCCTTTTCAATACTAATGAGTAACAAATACGTCGCGAACGTTTTATTGTTTGACTCTTCCGTAATCTTAACGACGAAGAAATATCACACACGCTCCATGATTTATATCTCTTTACATTTCTCTGCTGCTCAGACGCTGTACTTTCGACTTATCTGTTGACTCTTGGTGCAAATACTATAACGTTTACGAGATGAGAGTTGAATTCCAAAGAAACATATTCACGACAACTCTTTAAGCAGACTGACGCCTAAGGCTTTAAAGTAAATTAAATTCTGCTTCGTCAATTCACTTTAAATGAACAGATTCTTCGTTTCAGTCATTTCTCATATAGTGACTTTTTTCGGTCAAATGTGTGACTGGAGCAAATACAAAACTCCCTATAAATCATTCAGAAGGTTTGGTTCGAATTTTCATAATCGAACGAAACTAATCAGCATGAGGTCTAGTTTTGGGAAAGCATATACTACATGAAAAACTTACGGAATGATTTGAGGGAAAATTGAAATATTTCACGAACAGCTGCTGCTAACATCGTAAATGAAATGTCGAAAAGTTCATTTTTGGCACAGACGTTACATTGGAGTCATATTTAACTGTCAAAAAGGGTTCCTTTAAATCAGGTACCAAATTTAGAACATTTCGAGAACCCAAGAGTCTAGGAGGGAAAATTAATGCGTCACCAAGTTCATCTCTTCAAGGTGTAGCTATTTTTGTTAAAAAGTTGCAGTTATGATATTTAAATGTCAAGGCGACTTCCTTCAAATCAGGTACTAAATTTAGGACATTTAGAGAACAGCAGACCTTAAGAAGACAATGAGGTGTCAAAAAATTCATCTCTTCAAGCCTAGCTATTTTTCCGCATACATAGTTACATTGGTGTGATATTAAACTCTCCAAATGGTTTCCTTCGAGTCGAGTACTAGGTCCAGGACTTTCAGAGAACAGAAAATGCCAAGAAAGCAAATGAGGTGCCAATAGATCAAGCTTTCTGAATGAAACTTGAAAACATATTCTGTGAAACGATTTGTCTAAGAGTAAAATATAAAATAGATTAGAGAAACATTTGATGCCCATGTGAATGATGCTCGGAATCATGTAGAACAAACGAAGGGCGTCAATCGTTTCTCTAATCTATTTTAGTTCTTGCTATTAGACAGATCATTTGAGAAAACGTTTGAACGATTTTTCAATTTCTTTTTATTTCTACTATTAGATTCAATTATCTACTACTACAGTAAAATTCACACAAATTGATAAAGGTATACAATTATTAGCAAACAATGAAACAGACGAGCTACAACAGAAGTTATTGGTAATCTTTCTAGAAAACCGACGAACCTCTTGGGTGCATTTCGAGACGTCAAGAACGTGAATACAATGATGTCAGAGTTAGGAGACTATAAGATAAGAGACCCTCTGGATAAGGTACTTTACATATTTCGTGATATTTTGCTTGCACACATTTCGTCTCTGTGAGTGTCGTTATTATAATATAGAACATTAATTCTGAGGAGGTATTAAGAGGACTGCGTCAGAAACGACTATTTAAAGACAGGAAAATACAATTTAGATTTACCCGTTAACAATATTGCTTGATATTACGCATTTGATTTTCCTAATGAATGACTTGATGTGAAGTGATCAAGTTGTCTTCTGTTTGAGAAAAGGTAATCTTTTCGTGCCTTGATTGCAGATTAGCTTACGAATTTTCGATGCGCTCTGCACAGTTATATGCCGAAATTTATGGACACACAAGAAAATTAGGAAGCAGAAAAGTAGGGCCGTGTAGGTACTCCGCGCTCGATTACAGGTACACAAGAATAGGTACCTACAAATTATTAACACAGACAAAACAGAATTAGATGATTGCGGTTTTTAGGAGGAACATCCGAGTATCCTATAATAACTATGACTAATCTGGGATACTAGAAGCCTTCCACGAACTACCACGAACTATGACTAATCTGGGATACTTGAAGCCTTCCACGAACTACCATCTGACGTGTGATATTGAAGTCTTGTCGCCACATTTTGTGATTTTTCAGGAAAAACAAGATTTCACAAGCAAGTTTTATTGTTTACCTGATTTGCCTCTCCTGACTACTTTCCCAATTTATGGTTGTACAACCACAGACTTCCGTGTCAGACCAAGGAAACGTTTAGAATGATAATATTCTCGAATGGTTTTAACTAACCTGTTTCGACAAAAAGCAGCATTTCCCCTTCTCTCTCAAAGAAGGCACCAAAGAGGAAAAATGTTAGAAGGGCACTAATGGAGAAGAGAAGTGTTGTATTACTCTCATTACCAGCGCTGTCGATTCGTGGATTCTTATTGGGAAGTATGAATTGCCGACCGACTCCATTTTAATTGTCTACTGACGTGGTTATTTTCCCTCAACATATCCGACAGTACCGACATGCTTTCCTAGTCAGTAGTAGTAAGTAAGGAAGGAAAAGGCAAGAGGAACGGGACATCGGCTCGACTCATTTGAAATGCAAATTTGTGGGCGGTCAGAGTGCCGTTTTTCTCTTGTTGAAGTCGTATCAGGCGATATACGAGGGTTGTCCAGAAAGTAATGTACCGCATTTTTTTTTCTCAGCCGGAAACAATGCTACGAACGCGAAACGTTGCGTATGTGTTATTTGAAGTCTCCTGAGGGAGAGCGACAAGTTTACGTCACTTCCGACAGATAGCGTAGCTGCAGCACAGTTTGAAAATGGCGTCTGTAGGTCATGTACGTTACAAGCAAACGTGCGTCATTCAATTTCTCACTGCAGAGAAAGAAACTGTGGGGAATGTTCACAAACGCTTGTGCAAAGTCTATGCAGCATCTGCTGTCGACAGCAGTTCAGTTAGTCGCTGGGCAGGGAGGTCATCAGAAGGCGGTTTGGCGGAGCTCCACGATTTGGAGCGGTCGGAGGGACAACGCTTGTTAATCCTGACCTAGCCCCCTCGGAGTTACGCTTGTTTGCTCCATTAAAGGATGCCATTCGTGGAAGACGTTTTGAGGACGATGGGGAGGTGATTCACACGGTGAAGCAATGGCTCCGCCGCCAGGACAAGGATTGGTATCGACAGGGCAGACACGCCCTTGTTTCGCGCTGGAGGAAGGTCATAGAACGAGATGGAGATTACGTGGTAAAACAGGACGTGTACGTAGAACACCATTCTTTCGTGTGTGTAATTCTCGTAGTGTTCCACAAAGAACTGTTGAAGAAAAAAATGCGGTGCGTTACTTCGTGGGCAATGTTCGTAGACAACACTAACACCCCTATTGCTGGCCGATAAACGGAGCGAGAGTGCCGCGCGAGAGGCGTAGCACCCGGACAGTGGTCACGTGACAATCGGCGAGGAGCGCCGCCGCGAAGTCGGCCAGCGGCGAGCGGCGAGCGGCGTACGTGACCGGCGGCGCCGGGCGGCACTTGTTTTGGGCAGCGGCGGCGGCGGCGGCTGCTGATCTCACCCTCGGTCGCTCGCTCACGCAGACAGATGGACGCCGGCGACCCCTGCGTGGGCGGCTCCCCGCTATAACTCGATGACAGATGGGGCCGCGGCACGTATTCGGCCGCCTGCCCCCTGCCGCCCGCCACGCGCTGTTTCCACAACACACCCGCGCTCCGTTCTGCGGAACAGCTGGCGCGCTTCGTGGAACGGAGGCACTGAGCGGTTTTTGCGGCGACCTTGCGGCATCTCCAGTGACGTCAGCACCAGCTCGAGGTGGAATGTGTTTTGCCTGTTACAATCAATTGTTCTCCGAGAAGCACGTCCCGTTCCTTACAACGAAGCGAGGGCAGTGGACACCCAAGCGATGACCAATCTTCCTCATCACTCGCACTACTGTAGTACATACCTAGGCCGATGCTGCTCTGCTGCGCTGTGCTTCTCAACCATTTTGAAGAAATCGATGTACAAAGTTTTCCGAGCGTCTCGAATACCGCACGAGACCGTCGGCCGTCGAGTAGCGGCGTAAGTGCACCCCTGACCCAGCTGCCTCCCAATGTCGTCATTCTTCTGTTCTAATCATCCAGCAGACTCTTCTTCCCTCTCGTTTGCTCGAGAAGGACCAATATCAATAATAATACACTACTGGCCATTAAAATTGCTACACCCCGAAGGTGACGTACTACAGACGCGAAATTTAACCGACAGGAAGAAGATGCTGTAATATGCAAATGATTAGCTTTTCACAGCATTCACACAAGGTTGGCGCCGGTGGCGACACCTACAACGTGCTGACATGAGGAAAGTTTCCAACCGATTTCTCATACACAAACAGTTGACCAACGTTGCCTGGTGAAACGTTGTTTGATGATGCCTCGTGTAAGGACGAGAAATGTCTACCATCACGTTTCCGACTTTGATAAACGTCGGATTGTAGCCTATCGCGATTGCGGTTTATCGTATCGCCACATTGCTGCTCGCGTCGGTCGACATCCAATGACTGTTAGCAAAATATGGAATCGGTCGGTTCAGGAGGGTAATACGGAACGCCGTGCTGGATCCCAACGGCATCGTATCACTAGCAGTCGAGATGACAGGCATCTTATCCGCATGGCTGTAACGGATCGTTCAGCCACGTCTCGATCCCTGAGTCAACAGATGGGGACGTTTGCAAGACAACAACCGTCTGCACGAACAGTTCGACGACGTTTGCAGCAGTATGGACTATCAGCTCGGAGACCATGGCTGCGGGTACCCTTCACGCTGCATCACAAACAGGACCGCCTCCGATGGTGTACTCAACGACGAACCTGGGCGCACGAATGGCAAAACGTCATTTTTTTCGGATGAATCCAGGTTCTGTTTACAGCATCATGATGGTCGCATCCGTGTTTGGCGACATCGCGGTGAATGCACATTGGAAGCGTGTATTCGTCGTCAACATACTGGTGTATCACCCGGCGTGATGGTATGGGGTGCCATTGGTTACACGTCTCGGTCACCTCTTTTTCGCATTGACGGCACTTTGAACAGTGGACGCTACACTTCAGATGTGCTACGACCCGTGGCTCTACCCTTCATTCGATCCCTGCGAAACCCTACATTTCAGCAGGATAATGCACGACCGCATGTTCCAGGCCTGTACGGGCCTTTCTGGATACAGAAAATGTTCGACTGGTGCCCTGTCCAGCACATTCTCCAGATCTCTCACCAACTGGAAACATCTGTTCAATGGGGGCCGAGTAACTGGCTCGTCAAAATACGCCAGTCACTACTATCGTGTTGAAGCCACATAGACAGCTGTATCTGTACATGCCATCCAAGCTCTGTTTCACTCAATGCCCAGGCGTATCAAGGCCGTTATTACGGCCAGAGGTGGTTGTTCTGGCTACTGATTTCTCAGGATCTATGCACCCAAACTGCGTGAAAATGTAATGGCATGTCAGTTCTAGTATAATATATTTGTCCAATGAATACCCGTTTATCATCTGCATTTCTTCTTGGTGTATGGTATTAAGTCATATCGAGTAACCGCGATCGAATAGACGTTTACTTAACGTAATACCACGCGCGAATTAAAAAGTTTTGCAGTGATGTATGATACTATTCTCTGTCACCACTGACTGAGTGACAGCACATAGGGTTGGATCTATGATAGCACCATGAGAAACAATTCCCACATTCCATTTCTAACTGGCTGTATTTCATTATGGCAGCACTAAGGAGCGAAGTGTAATGCAGTCTTCAGCTCTAGCCCTACATGTACAAGTAATCTGCATTCACTTCAGAAAATTTAGGTCTCGACTACATCGAGGGATACATATACCCAGACAGACACTACGGTGTCACTCATATTTTTTATATCTTGAATACATCTCGCCACTCATATTCCTCTATCATTACCACTACTATTCTTATTATTTTTACTGTTATTATTACCTTTTCCGAAAAAAAAGACTCGTGGTAGTGGTACAAGAGCGTTTAATGGAAGACTAAACTCGAACACAAGACAAGCAGTCTGCCGACTTTACCGGTTGCACTAATGCCGCCGTACGTAAAACTCTGATGCCTGCTCCCTCGAAAACGCTACAGAAGCTCGCCATACTACAACAGCATGTCACATCTAAGTACGGTATGTACCACAAAGATGAGCCAGGGTGGTAACTCGTAGGGCATACGCTTCCCTTCTAAGATGACGTCAGAGACTAGTTATACACGCCATAGACTTCAGTTATTGTCAATAGTTCTGAACCAGTGGTGTAACAACTAATTTCACAGCGTTTTCAGCCCTAAAATACGCGCACTTACGTGTTGCCGGTTTCATAGTGAGACGGAATCGCGATAGTGTGTTCTCATTCCTGAAGTGACCAATCTCAGGATCACTGCGACATGCAGAAGTAATTAATAAATGTCCAGGTTACACGATATATTTGAACATTTATTTTTATAAACCCATAAGCACCATATTCATTTTCCGTGTCGACGAAGTGGTTACTCCAGAAAGAGCATTCACCCCGATCGAAAAGCGTGCTCACGGGAACAACCGTGGCCTTTCGTCGAAATCAAGGAAAACACAAATCAGGATGTCTGTCATGGAGTAGAAGAGAAAAATTTTTTCATTGAAAATACGTGTTTTTAACATGTGGTCGACGTCGACATCACTGGCGACCGCGCCGTTTCTCAGGGTACCAAAGATGTTCGAGCTCTGAAGTATCGGGATTCCTGTACCGTCATGTCATCAGAGAGAAACAAAATGTATACCGCAGAGACAGGCTGGACAGTGAAGGGGGAGGCGTGTTTATAGCGATAAGAAGTGCAATAGTATCGAAGGAAATTGACGGAGATCCGAAATGTGAAATGATTTGGGTGAAGGTTGTAACCTTCCCACCGCAATTTTAAAGAAATGTAATGACAATATTATATAGAAATGGGAGCCAAGTGTAACCTCCCCACAAAAAATTTTAAAAGAAAAGGACGATACTAATTAGAAATGCTGATGGACATGGCTCTATGCGTAACCTGCCCACAATGAAATGTACTGACAATGGCAACAAAAATGTGAAATACGCAATCTGACTCAAATATAAATCCTTCAAAAAATTAAAGTCCATTCAGTGACAAGAAAATTCAATTAAACCGAAATATCGGTCTTTGGCCCTGTGTAAAACAATCAGAATTAAAGTCTTACCTCAGAATAAATCGATGTCACATATCTGCTCTTGTTGTTGCGCACCGCTCGGAGGAACTGCATTGCAAATAATAATATTCTCTTTTTTTGTGATTCTAGTGAAATTTTTTCTTCAAAAGAAGTGGAATGAAATGGGAAGTGCAACGAGATCTTTAGTTCAATAAAAAATTAAATTTTTGAAAAAATGCTTTTGAAATAAAAAATTATTATTGGGGAACTTGTTGGAGAATAATTACAATAAATAAATTCTTACATTATCTAATGATTATATTAATTAATGGTATACCTTATTCCTCATCTTGACCAGTGTTGCCGACCGCCTACATCACACCACCGCACTGGGCTGCTACTACTGACCGACCGCTCTGCATGACGACTACAGACTGAGTACTGCTCTCAACTAGACAGAGCTACAGACTCGCAACGACTGCTGTACTGCACTGGCCTATAGCTACTAACAGACTGAGCAACGACTAACTGACTGACTAAGAACCGCTCGCAACACTCGCGCGGTTAAGCGCAAACTCTCTGGTCACAGATGCTACAATGCCTCGCCATCGCTGCTGCGTTACATACGTGTTTCATAACCCTCCACTGGGGGGGCAAAAATTTGGCAGCGATGGTGAGTCATTTGGACTTGCCAAGCGCGGCAAAATTTTTCTTTAATTAACAAAATTCTACAACTTACAGAATATTTAAATGTTGTGCACACGCACTAAGTACAAAATATATCAGACAAAGACAAAATGTGAGTACAAAACATAGTAGCAAATCAGAAAAGTATATACAAATAAAGTGCACAGGCACTGAAAAAAATTCTTTAGCATATGCAGAACAAAGAAACAGACTGGCAAAAATAATTAGATGTAGTACATAAAGTAAATGTTGTGCACACGCACTAAGTACAAAATATATCAGACAAAGACAAAATGTGAGTACAAAACATAGTAGCAAATCAGAAAAGTATATACAAATTATTTGACAGATAACAAAGTGCACAGGCACTGAAAATTCTTTAGCATACTCAGAACAAATGAACAGACTGGCAAAAAATATTATGTTGACAAGTGACATAAGTGTACTCGCATTGGAGTTCAGCGAATCGAAAAATGTATAACGTATGAACATAAATGATGTTACCAAAAAAAATTTTTCTTTATGTGACAAGAATCAGGATAGGGAAGGGAAGGATTGCATCATGGTTGTAGCACTTTAGATTGCACACAGCTGCTCTGAAAGTCCATATCTTTCCACAGAAGTACAACACCAAGTGACACAACTTGAAGTTCTTTTCCCATCAGAATTTATCAGTGTAGCCAAGACACTGAACTGTCGTAGTAATGTTCCATGTTTTCATTTTGGCAGTACATTACGTACACCAAACAGTGGGACCATAATAATGTCTTCATCGCTCATGGTGGTGGACAGCATGTCGTGTCAACACCACATTCTTACAAGGCACACCAACGTAGAATTAGTGCAAAACCAAAGATAGTGCTCCATGATCACTAGGATAAACAGGACAAATGGACATTGCAGTAATTCAGGGTAGTTAGCTTATGAGGAGAAGGACATTAAGTCACATAATATTGTCAATTACAGTAGTAGTGTGCGGCATTCATAGCCCAGTTATTGAACATTTCTGTACCAAGTATGTAGTATTACAGAAAAATGTTCATTAATTGTTTTACATAGAATCAGTAGTCTTCTTTTCCTAGTTACAAAGCATTATGAAATAATTGCATTCTTTTCAGTTACAGAGTATAATTAAGAATCATTAACCTTCTCCTAATTACAGTTAATTAATCATTTGTCATTAATTAATCATTTGTCTAATTACAGTTAATTAATCATTTGTATAGTTCCAGTTAATTAATCATATTAATCATTTGTCTAATTACAGTTAATTAATCATTTGTCGTTAATTAATCATTTGTCTAATTACAGTTAATTAATTGATCATTTGTCATTTCAATATAGTAAGAATTATTAGCCTTAATTAATTACAAAGCATTATTAAACAGTACCATAGTTAATTAATTATGTGTCATTCCAATCTATTAAGAATCATTAGTCTTTTCCTAATTACAAAGCATTATTAAACAGTCACATTCATTTCAAATTACAAAGTATCAACATTGGAAACAAGAGCTAATCAATGGCATAATTAATAACAATTCGTGGAGTGACATTAATTATTGGCACTCAGTGGCCAGCAAGTATTGAATAAAATCATCATTCAGTATTATTCAGATTATTACGAAGTCATTATTAAAAATCAGTTAATTACAGTCATAGCATTAATAATCATGGGCATTACAAGTACTCATTACAATAAACAGTGTTCCTCATTCAGTAGTATTCAGATCATTACAAAGGCATTATTAAAATCAGTTAATTACAGTCAAATCATTAGTAATCACAAGTATTATAAGTAGTATCATTACAACAAAAAGTGGCAGTTATTAGCTAGTGACAAAGCATTATTTTGAATATAGTCTCATTAAGAGGTCATTACTCAAGTGACTATTAAACAGTCACATTCATTTCAAATTACAAAGTATCAACATTGGAAACAAGAGCTAATCAATGGCATAATTAATCACAATTCTTCAAGTGACAATTATTGGCACTCAGTGGCCAGCAAGTATTGAATAGAATCATCATTCAGTATTATGCAGCTTATTACGAAGTCATTATTAAAAATCAGGTAATTATAGTCATAGCATTAATAATCATGGGCATTACAAGTACTCATTACAATAAACAGTGTTCCTCATTCAGTAGTATTCAGATCATTACAAAGTCATTATTAAAATCAGTTAATTACAGTCAAATCATTAGTAATCACAAGCATTATAAGTAGTATCATTATAATAAACAGTGGCAGTTATTAGCTAGTGACAAAGCATCATTTTGAATATAGTCTCATTAAGAGCTCATTAATCAAGTGACATGCTATTCAGAGTTGATCAGTATTATTCAGAATTATCATAAACTAGTGACATTATGTGGGACTGGTAATACATTTTTTTTTGTAGCAATGCATTGCGTTGGGATCGATAATTAATTGCTGAGGCATAATACTTTTTGCTTTTGACCTATTGCTGCAATTGAGGATAGGTAACGTCATTCGTCATGAGTCAGCTGTAGCAAGATTATGTAACAAGGCAGTACATGTGATCACATTTATAAATGATAAACACAAATGGGTAAAAAATATAAAAATGCAAGTACTAGAACAGGTATAATAAGTAACAGGTTTAGTAAGTGTCATGAAAAACTTCTCCTGGAAAAAATACAAAAACGGATTATTGACCTGAAAGAAGAAACGCACACTATGCTGAAAAGTAGTGAACTTCGAATTAACAGGCAGTGAAGTGTGTATAAAAATGTGTTCCACAGCTGTCCTTTCCAAAACTTTCAGTCATCCTACTATGCAATGTAACACCTGCTGTCAAAGCAAACTGCAACAAATACCTAAATAACTACATAGCATAAATACATAACTTCAACATTATCCTCATCTGTAAAGAAAAAACTTCATTATCCATATCATCATAACTTCACTATTATCATCACCTGTAAAGAAAAACTTCATTATTCATAACATCATATCCTTCATCATTATTCATCAGTATTCATTATCATCTGCAAAAAATCACTTCATTACTCATTTCATAACTATTCCTTATCTCTAGCATATTTCATCACTAAAACTAAGATGTGTAGTTCAGTCTGACAGCCTGCATCAATCACCTTGTATTCTGAAAGAAAAAATTAGTTAAGACTGCTATTCTGTGATGAGTATAGTATAGTCTTGTTAATGCTTGTTAATCCTGATCCATTTACTCTTCCTCATAAAGTTATTGCATCTCCTTTCGTTTATTCCGTAGGTGAAATTCCATTTATGTTAAATTTATTTCTTAGAATCATCATTCCTTTCTGAAATTGATGAACAAAGATTAATGTCCTGCATTTAAATCATATACCCTCTAGATAATGACTGGTTTATGGTAACATAATTAACCCTACAGCATAACATGACAGAAAACGTAATATGTCAAAAACATTGACAGTGTTCAAAAACAAAGATATACACAGAATAATACAATGCAGCAGCAAAAAAAAAATGTGAAACAGTCACGATGTTGAGATGTCATAAGGCAAAAAAAAAATGTCAAAGTCGACTGGTGTGTGTTATATCTTAACTATTTCATAGTGCATACAAACAAAACTGGAGTACAGTCATATACACAAAAAAAAATGGAAAATGTGCACGGTCTGATGTGTGACGACAAGAAAAGCGACCTGCTAACCTTACCTTGCCGGGCACTTGCCAAGAAAAAATACGATAATCATCAGTAATTAGTCAGGTGAAATAATTGCGTTAGTAAATGGCATCATAGTGTGTTGAATCATACAGTGGTTTCACTCAATAAACGGTTTAATGTTTGAGATATGGTGATTGCCTTTCGATTTTCTGGTTCTCAAAGTTTCGACGTGTACAACATTGGGGTGAGGGATGCTGCGAATCCGATACGGACCTGCGTATAGAAGTTCAAATTTACTGCACTTACCTTTTAATTTGCTGGATAAATAGTGTGTACGTACTAGTATCTTCTGTCCAACGTGAAAGACGCGGCGTGTACAAACCTGTTTTTGCTGTCTTCTCCGGCGCTCTGCGGCACGTTTGATGTTGTTCAGCGCAATGTCAATTATTTCATGGTGTCGTAGGCGACGACTTTTGGGAAATTCTATTAATTCTTTAATTTTGTTCGGTGGTTCAACGTTTTTCAGTATAACAGTCGGAGATAGCATAGTGGATTCATTTGGAATAGAATTAATTACATCTTGGAATGAGAATATGTGTGTGTCCCAATCAATATGTCTTTTGTGGCAGTATATTCGGCACAGTTTACCAATTTCCTTCATTAATCTTTCACAGGGGTTCGAAGAAGCGTGGTACTTGGATATATAAATCGGAGAAATGTTTCTAGCTCGTAACATGCGTGTCCATACGCTACTACGAAATTGAGATCCATTGTCAGAAATTACTTTCATTACATGCCCTACATGAGATAGAAAATGTTTTACAAATGCTTTCGAAACAGTTTTAGCAGTAGCTTTGCGTAACGGAGTGAAAGTAACAAATTTTGAAGTGAGCTCAACAACGACAAAGATGTAGCAAAAACCTCTGTTAGTTCTCGGAATCGGACCAAAAATGTCTACTGCGGCCATGTGTCTTAATTTAACAGGTATAATGGGATATAAAGGAGGAATATGTGAAGTGGTGTCTGATTTAGCTTTCTGGCAAATTTTACAAGACGCTAGAACTCGTCGTATACGTTTTTCCATGTTAGTAAAATAACAGTTCTGTCTCAGTATAAGAAAACATTTTCGTGTTCCGTAATGTGCGTAACTTAAATGAGTGTACCAAATTAGTTTGTTAACCAGTTCGTCAGGAATGCATAATAACCAAATGTTGCTGTCAGGATGAGAGCGGCGAAACAGAATGTCATTGCGTACAGTGTAGTGGTTTCTAATCGTAACATTATTCTTATCTTGCCAAAGCAGTTTAATTTCTTTCCACACATTGTCTTTGTTTTGTTCTTGTGCTATGTCCTGCAATGACGATGAAATAAAATTTTCAAATGCAACTTGCTGAATGTACATGACACTGAAATTTGTTTTACAGAAGTTGGTTGCTACGTCTTGCTGATTGTTGCTGAGAGAACGCGATAGTGCGTCTGCTATAACATTTTGTGTCCCGGGAATGTGAACTATTGTAAAATTAAATTCTTGTAAATATAGTTTCCATCTACTTAATCTATCGTGAGTAAATTTAGCTGAAAGCAAAAATTGTATGGCTCTATGGTCAGTGTAAACGGTGGTGTGTCTGCCATAAAGAAAATGCCTAAATCTCGTGAAAGCCCATACAACACATAATGTTTCAAGTTCTGTAACAGAATAATTTCGCTCAGCAGGTGACAAAATGCGACTTGCAAATGCGATGTTTTTGATTACTATTGAACCATCTTCTTCAATTTCCTGAAAAATGTGTACGCCTAAAGCGGTATTGGAACTGTCGGTGGCAATGGAAAAATTTCTGGTAAGATCTGGGTGCGATAAAAGTGGAGCATTCAACAAAGCATGTTTCAGGTTCACAAATTCAGAGTGTGCTTGCTTATCCCAAGACCAAATAGTGTTTTTACCTGTTAAATGGCATAATCTGGGTGTGTCTAAAGCAGAGTGATGAATAAATTTACGAAAAAAGTTAATTAAGCCCAAAAAACTGCGTAATTGCTTCTTCGTCGTAGGAACACTAATGTCACGTAGAGCCTGAAGTTTTTCTGGATCAGGCGCAATGCCTTCTGCTGAAATTACGTGTCCAAGAAATTTTATGGAAGTTTTGCCAAAATGCGATTTACTGAGGTTAACTGTAAGTCCTTGTGCATGAAAAGTTTGCAGCAGTTGTTCAAGAATCAGATTGTGTTCATACCAGTTAGCTTCTGCGATAAGAATGTCGTCTACATACGTCGTAATTCTGTCCTTAAGTTCTGTCGGAAGTATTGTGTTCAAACCGCGAATAAAAGCTGCAGAAGAAATAGTTAAGCCGAACGGTAATTTGCAAAATTGATAACAGTCGCCGAAACAGAGAAAAGCTGTATATTTTCTGCAGTTCGGATGAAGTTGAATTTGCCAAAATCCCGATTTCAAATCTAATGTAGAATAAATAGCTGTACCATGAAATTTCTGTAAAAGTTCCTCTAATGTCTGTGGTCGGTCTGTTTCATTAATAATAATATCATTAATGTGACGTGAATCAAGTACAAGGCGAAGTGAGCCATCTTTTTTCTTAACAATATGCAGCGGGTTTATGTACGGACTAACTGCTGGTTCAATAATTCCCTGATCAAGCATATCTTGCAGCTCTTTTTTAACCTGTTCTCTGTGAATATATGGAATGGGATAATGCTTTGCTTTAAATGTGTCGTGCGGTTTGACTTGAAATTCATACATAAAGCCGGACATAGTACCAGGAATGTTGTCAAAAACTGGCGCTTGCTGTAAAAGAATTTTGTGTAATTGCGTTCGTTCGTCGTCTGTAGTTGCACTGCTCTCTTTAACCTTATCAGAAATTAACTGCATAACGTCGTAGTCAGCTTCGTCTGGAGTATTATAGTTATGTACGTACGTATCCGTGAACAATGTGGGATTACAGTCTATGTTACGTGTTGCGGAAATGACCTCTGTGCGGTTAATTGCTTGTTCTTCCGCAGATAAAGAGTGCTGAAATTCTAAAGCCAATTGTACATTTTCATCCTTTAACATTAAATAAGAATTCTGAAAGTCGATAACTGCGTGGTGTTGTACCAGAAAATTCGTGCCTAAAATAATGTCTGTTGTCAATAAAGGAACAATCCAAAAATTAGTGTGGAAAGTATGACCTCCAATACAAAATGATAAATGCGTCTGTAATTTAACGTCTACTCCTTTACTCGATACTGCTCCCTTCACTTTTGTTTTGCCTAAAGGTAATGTCGGATAGGTATTCTCTTTGTTGCACTCATTAAAAGTCTCCTCATTTATTACTGATATAGGTGAGCCGGAATCAATTACTGCTGAGAATTTTGATGAACCAATTTTAATTTCGATAACAGGATGTGAAATGGTTTTCTGAATAACTGGTCTTTCCTGTAAAAGAGTGTCTCTGATGTCGTCAAAAGTAATTACATTTTCGTGAACAACATTTTGCGTGTCTAAGGTAGTGCTTGTATTATTGGAAGATGCGTCCTGTACATTATCTAGTCAGATTCTATCTGACGTGTTATTATTATTAGGAGGATTTTGTGGCATTTCGACTATTTGAACTGTCCTATTACTTCTTCCAGGCGTGTTACGCTCTGGATGGTACCTACTGTCGGGTTCATTCATGAGAATATGTTCTTGCGTATGATTTTGCTGTTGGTATGACCGACTGTTGTTAGATGTTCGCTGAAAATTGTCCTCATTATTTTTACGTCTGTCGTAATAGTCATTCCTATACGGTGCATTACGATAGGAATTGAAATACTGTCTTCTTTGTACGTAGTTGTTTCCTTGCTGACGTACGTTACTATTTGTTGGACCAGGGGCTATACGCCCACGCGGCGAAACATTAAAGCCTGGTTGACCTTGTGTATTCCATTGTTGGTTAGGTATGTTAACCGGCTGGTTTTGATGTTGTTGTTGTGAAACACCTCTATTGTTACTAAAGTGTTGTTCCTGCTGCTGAAAATTTTGACGATATTGATAATTCGAATTTTGCCTGTTATTAAAGTTTTGGTAATTGTCGTTCCTAAAACGTCTGTTATCTTTCCGATTGGAATTACGTCCCTGATCATAATTGTAGTACTGTTGTTGACCTTGGTTGTTACTCGAAAAGTTTTTGTTTACAAAAGAATAATCGGATTGCTGTACTTCCAAGAGCTGTAAAAGATCTCTGAATGCTGAAATGTTTTCTTTTTGCTGGCCCGTTAGAAGTGACACTCGTAAAGACCGTGGTAATTTAGAGATGCATAGTTGGATAAGTGCGGATTCACTGTACGGTTCACTTAGGTACTGGTTTTGTTGTACCATATGCTCAAAAAATTGCGTTACACTGGGAAAATTTGAGTTTTCATAGTTTGGCAAACTAATTAGTTGGTCTTTAATTCCGCGCTGTGTCGTCTTCGACCAGTACGCTGACAGAAAAGCATTCTGAAATTCCTCTACCGAGTAACACTGTCTCGCGATCGGTCTCATACGAGTTGCCGGTTCGCCTTCCAAAAAACTGCAAATAAATTCAAGTTTATGTGTTACAGGCCAAGTCGGTGGAAGAGCAAAACTAAACTGTTGAATCCAATCCAGTGGGTGAATCTGCGTTCTATCGTTTTTGAAAACCTTAAACTTTCTCACTGACAGAAAATGTTTGTAGTCGAAGTTATCATCTCTGCATGATGGAACAGGTTCAGGATCGTAAGAGTATCTATTGAACTGTGGTTGTTCGGAATCTAAGTCCCGTACTCTCTGCATATTACCCAAATTATACGCGCTGCGTGAGTCTGACACATGTTCATAAAGTGGCGTCTGTTGTGTATTATTAACAGAAGTGTTTTTCATTTCTGTTACTTCTTGTTGTAAATTTGATAACTTCCTACGTAACGTGTTGTTAGATGAATCGATCTCATTAATTGTCTGCTGTAAATTTTGAAATTCAGGCGTTTGGATAAATGAAACCGGTGCAGTATCGTCTGATTTATTGTCATTAGCATTTTCGATAATTCCAATACGACTGGCCAATTCATCACATTTTTCAGTCAGTACTTTAACCTGATCATCGGTTTTAGAATCGGATGCATTAATCTGTTTTTGCAACTTACGCGTAGTTTCGCTCAGTTTTTTAACATCAGCTTTGATGACATCGCAATCCTGTGTTAGATCTAATTGTTCGAATCTATCTGTCACTGTTTGAATATTTACTGTGTGTGTATCTGTTTTTAATTTAAGATCAGAAATTTCATCCCGTAATTCCGCGTTCAATTGTTCTATGGTATTAATTTTGTCGGACACTGTAGTAATATTATTGTCTACATACGTCTTCGCTTTCGCGAATATTTTACGTTTGTCCTCTTGTCTTTGTGCAGTGATTGTTTCCATGACTTGTCGTTTTACTTTGTTTTGATCCTGAATAAATCTGCGGAAACGCGTATCACTGTTCTGTATGTGCTGATTAAAGCGCTCGTTAATCTGAGTGTTCTGCTGTTTGAATTTCGCGTCTATCTTTGCGTCCACTGAGCGCGAAAGTTCTACCGTCATTGCTCTAAACTCGTCCCGTAATTGTGTAGCTTTTTCAGAGCACTGTTTGGCGACTCCGCTAATTTCGTCTCTGAGTGTATCTGTCGCGGCTGTTTGCATTTCCCTTAATTCTTGCGCAACCGACTTTATTTCTTCGCTATTTTTTTGTGAACAAGCCTCAATTTCCACGCGCAACTGTTCCTTAGTGTCATGGCACTGCGCGGCAACGGCTGTAATTTGTTCACTAAGTTGTTTGAAATTTTTGTCATTATTGTCAAGTTTTTCATTTAAGTGTTTGTTATCTTCCCTAAGTTGTTTGAGATTTTAGTCATTATTGTCAAGTTTCTCATTTAAGTGTTTGGAATCATTATCCTGTTTTTCAGCCATTTGTCGTAAAAATGCCATAACTTGATCCCACCCAAAAGTAGCTGTTGCATTCTCAGTACTGTGTGGTGGTATATGTGCAATTGTCACGTTCTGTGCGACCATTTGGTCATTCTGCATTTTAGAAAAAGGTTTGCCAGTCAAATGTACATTATCAGTCATTGTTTCGGAATTAAATAAATCCGTCCTACTTTGTGTGATCTGTTCATTTTCATTAGACAAATTTGTCTGTTCGTCACCTGAATTTAGTAAATCGGTTGTGTTAGGCTGGGCAGCGCTCATTACAAGAGAGCGTCCCGCGTCATCGATTGTCGTCAAATCAACAGAGGACATAACCGAGTTCGTTTGTTCATCATTAAGACAAAAGTCATCATTAGTGGTTGGAATACACTGATTATTAGTGAACGCAGGATTGTCATCATCACACTGCGTGTCACATGTCCTATCGGTAAAGTTGTTTAAATCGGTAGTTTCGTTCGTAATACCTCGCGATACACTATTCACAGTCTTTCGCGGCATTTTTACAGTAGTCACAATTATTCAAAAACAAATAAGCACAAATGCTAAAGCAACACACAAATACAACAAAGCAACAAATTGCCGTTGACCTGTAGAAAGAAAGTCACAATATTATTAAAAGCGTTGCGCCAAATCCTAATTATATCTAAGCAAATAAGAGCAGATATGTGACTGTTTTTCAAAAGACTCTCAACGAAATTCGATCCTGGCAGGGTCGCCAAGTGTAACCTTCCCACCGCAATTTTAAAGAAATGTAATGACAATATTATATAGAAATGGGAGCCAAGTGTAACCTCCTCACAAAAAATTTTAAAAGAAAAGGACGATACTAATTAGAAATGCTGATGGACATGGCTCTATGCGTAACCTGCCCACAATGAAATGTACTGACAATGGCAACAAAAATGTGAAATACGCAATCTGACTCAAATATAAATCCTTCAAAAAATTAAAGTCCATTCAGTGACAAGAAAATTCAATTAAACCGAAATATCGGTCTTTGGCCCTGTGTAAAACAATCAGAATTAAAGTCTTACCTCAGAATAAATCGATGTCACATATCTGCTCTTGTTGTTGCGCACCGCTCGGAGGAACTGCATTGCAAATAATAATATTCTCTTTTTTTTGTGATTCTAGTGAAATTTTTTCTTCAAAAGAAGTGGAATGAAATGGGAAGTGCAACGAGATCTTTAGTTCAATAAAAAATTAAATTTTTGAAAAAATGCTTTTGAAATAAAAAATTATTATTGGGGAACTTGTTGGAGAATAATTACAATAAATAAATTCTTACATTATCTAATGATTATATTAATTAATGGTATACCTTATTCCTCATCTTGACCAGTGTTGCCGACCGCCTACATCACACCACCGCACTGGGCTGCTACTACTGACCGACCGCTCTGCATGACGACTACAGACTGAGTACTGCTCTCAACTAGACAGAGCTACAGACTCGCAACGACTGCTGTACTGCACTGGCCTATAGCTACTAACAGACTGAGCAACGACTAACTGACTGACTAAGAACCGCTCGCAACACTCGCGCGGTTAAGCGCAAACTCTCTGGTCACAGATGCTACAATGCCTCGCCATCGCTGCTGCGTTACATACGTGTTTCAAGGTCACAATTAAAGCAGGCTCAGACGTGGTAATTGTATGTCTCTATAGGCCCCCTGGCTCAGCAGCTGTTGTGGCTGAGCATCTGAAGGATAATTTGGAAATTATTTCGAGTAGATTTCCCCACCATGTTATGGTTCTGGGTGGAGATTTTAATTTGCCGGATATAGACTGGGAGACTCAAACGTTCATAACGGGTGGCAGGGACAAAGAATCCAGTGAAATTTTTTTAAGTGCTTTATCTGAAAACTACCTTGAGCAGTTAAACAGAGAACCGACTGGTGGCGATAACATATTAGACCTTCTGGTGACAAACAGACCCGAACTATTTGAAACATTTAACGCAGAACAGGGAATCAGCGATCATAAAGCGATTACAGCATCGATGATTTCAGCCGTAAACAGAAATATTAAAAAGGGTAGGAAGATTTTTCTGTTTAGCAAAAGTGACAAAAAGCAAATTTCAGAGTACCTGACGGCTCAACACAAAAGTTTTGTCTCAAGTACAGATAGTGTTGAGGATCAGTGGACAAAGTTCAAAACCATCGTACATTATGCGTTAGATGAGTATGTGCCAAGCAAGATCGTAAGAGATGGAAAAGAGCGACCGTGGTACAACAACCGAGTTAGAAAACTGCTGCGGAAGCAAAGGGAACTTCACAGCAAACACAAACATAGCCAAAGCCTTGCAGACAAACAAAAATTACGCGAAGCGAAATGTAGTGTGAGGAGGGCTATGCGAGAGGCGTTCAATGAATTCGAAAGTAAAGTTCTATGTACTGACTTGGCAGAAAATCCTAAGAAATTTTGGTCTTATGTCAAAACGGTAGGTGGATCAAAACAAAATGTCCAGACACTCAGTGACCAAAACAGTACTGAAACAGAGGATGACAGACTAAAGGCCGAAATACTAAATGTCTTTTTTCCAAAGCTGAGGAAGACTGCACTGTAGTTCCTTCTCTAGATTGTCGCACAGATGACAAAATGGTAGATATCGAAATAGACGACAGAGGGATAGAGAAACAATTAAAATCGCTCAAAAGAGGAAAGGCCGCTGGACCTGATGGGATACCAGTTCGATTTTACACAGAGTACGCGAAGGAACTTGCCCCCCTTCTTGCAGCGGTGTACCGTAGGTCTCTAGAAGAGCGTAGCGTTCCAAAGGATTGGAAAAGGGCACAGGTCATCCCCGTTTTCAAGAAGGGACGTCAAACAGATGTGCAGAACTGTAGACCTATATCTCTAACGTCGTTCAGTTGTAGAGTTTTGGAACACGTATTATGTTCGAGTATAATGACTTTTCTGGAGACTAGAAATCTAGTCTGTAGGAATCAGCATGAGTTTCGAAAAAGACGGTCATGTGAAACCCAGCTCGCGCTATTCGTCCACGAGACTCAGAGGGTCATAGACACGGGTTCACAGGTAGATGCCGTGTTTCTTGACTTCCGCAAGGCGTTCGATACAGTTCCCCACAGTCGTTTAATGAACAAAGAAAGAGCATATGGACTATCAGACCAATTGTGAGATTGGATTGAGGAGTTCCTAGATAACAGAGCGCAGCGTGTCATTCTCAATGGAGAGAAGTCTTCCGAAGTAGGAGTGATTTCAGGTGTGCCGCAGGGGAATGTCATAGGACCGTTGCTATTCACAATATACATAAATGACCTGGTGGATGACATCGGTAGTTCACTGAGGCTGTTTGCAGATGATGCTGTGGTGTATCGAGAGGTTGTAACAATGGAAAATTGTACTGAAATGAATGAGGATCTGCAGCGAATTGACGCATGGTGCAGGGAATGGCAATTGAATCTCAATGTAGACAAGTGTAACGTCCTGCGAATACATAGAAAGATAGATCCCTTATCATTTAGCTACAAAATAGCAGGTCAGCAACTGGAAGAAGTTAATTCCATAAATTATCTGGGAGTATGCATTAGGAGTAATTTAAAATGGATTGATCATATAAAGTTGATCGTCGGTAAAGCAGATGCCAGACTGAGATTCATTGGAAGAATCCTAAGGAAATGCAATCCGAAAACAAAGGAAGTAGGTTACAGTACGCTTGTTCGCCCACTGCTTGAATACTGCTCAGCGGTGTGGGATCCGTACCAGATAGGGTTGATAGAAGAGATAGAGAAGATTCAACGGAGAGCAGCGCGCTTCGTTACAGGATCATTTAGTAATCGCGAAAGCGTTACGGAGATGATAGATAAACTCCAGTGGAAGACTCTGCAGGAGAGACGCTCAGTAGCTCGGTACGGGCTTTTGTTAAAGTTTCGAGAACATACCTCCACCGAAGAGTCAAGCAGTATATTGCTCCCTCCTACGTATATCTCGTGAAGAGACCATGAGGATAAAATCAGAGAGATTAGAGCCCACACAGAGGCATACCGACAATTCTTCTTTCCACGAACAATACGAGACTGGAATAGAAGGGAGAACCGATAGAGGTACTCAAAGTACCCTCCGCCACACACCGTCAGGTGGCTTGCGGAGTATGGATGTAGATGTAAATGTAGAATGCGTTAATATCTACTACTATGTAGTATGGCAGATACAACGCTTTATTTTCGTAAACAGAATTTAGCTCCTTATACGGGCTGACGTCACAGGAGTGAGTGACACTAGGAAGACTTTTCATGCCCTGATGACTCATGCTGTACGATGTCGTGACCCAGTACAAGAGGAAGGAAGAAGTGTCAGACTTTAATATATAGCCAATACCGACATCAGTAGGGGCAGAACACTCTTGTAGCTACACAGGGACGTGGCAATGAACTCTCCGTAGTCCAGTGACAGAAATCGTCGCGCTTTCATCACAGGCGGTTTAAGGAAACCGCAGAAACCCTTAATCTGAACAGGCGGGATGCAGAAATGATCCACTCATCCCACATACGAGTCCGGTGGGAAAATATTGCTCCAGCTGCCTTTGTGCGTGTAGCCTCGAATATCCTGCGGTGTGTCTTCAGCAAAGTTCGCGGGTGAGGGAATTATAGGGTGAACCAGTTCTCTTGGGGAAATCGCCTAGTTCGTGTCGGAAATTGTCACCGCTTACTTCCGATCCACTACCGAATGACATTTCGGTGATTGTTTCTGTACGTATCGAAGTATATTAACGATTGTGCATCGTTTGTAGGTGGATGATCTATCTGGAATATGTATGTATGTTATTTGCAAACTAGTCAGAATCCAAACTTGAAACTAACTAAACATTTACAAAATATTTCAACTGTCGGCTTCCCACTAGTTCATTATGTTGAAAGTACATATTTGCTCTCTTTGAAGCTATCCGTTAAGATGAGGTAACTACTGTCTGTAAAACTTTTATCAGTAAATGTAAATGCCGTGTGGCTAGGGCCTCCCGTCGGGTAGACCGTTCGCCTGGTGCAAGTCTTTCGAGCTGACGCCACTTCGGCAACTTGCGCGTCGATGGGGATGAAATGATGATGATAAGGACAACACAACACCCAGTTCCTGAGCGGAGAAATTCTCCCCGGGAATCGAACCCGGGCCGTCAGGCATGACATTCCGTCGCGCTGACCACTTTATTTTTTTTTTAAATCTCGTTTTTGTTCTACATTGCTCGTCGATTTGTTCGTTGCGGACGTCCGATGACAGCCGTTTAGCTTGTTCCTTGATCCGTTCACTCAGTTTTTTTATTACAGAGGGTAGCTAACTCCCTGACCGAACACGCTGAGCTAACTTGCCGGCACCACTCAGCTACCGGGGGCGGGCACTTTTATCCGTGACATCGGAAGTACATATGCGGGTCACGGCATTGTGTCCAGCCACTAGCACCCAGCCTAGATGTCTTTATCAGGACACGCTGCAGATGGTCGACTGGGACTGAGTCATTCACATGCTGATCAGCATTCTCGGATATCTGGAGTCACGATGTCTGCAGTGCTTCCCGCAGCCGCTGAAGGATGCGTCGTATAACAGAAAAGATACCACAACTAACGTGGTCCCACTAATGGCAGACCGATTTTAGATCGGAGGAATTCGACCGTTAGAGATTACTGTTATTTAAGACATTTGAGAGTATTAATAGCCGTAGAATTCGCAATCTTGGTCACATTTTAGTTTCTTTGAATATGTTTCTGGTTTTGACGCTACAGCGATCACCAGCTCTAAGAACGCAGCGACGCATTGCAAATGTAGTTGTAAAGTGAACGACTATGCGTTCTGTGCGTGACTGTTTTCTAAGATCTGATGATGGCTATAAAGCCGAAACCAGTTAGTTCTTCAGATAAAGTAAAATGTGACTATTGTTGTTGTTGTCTTCAGTCTTGAGACTGGTTTGATGCAGCTCTCCATGCTACCCTATCCTGCGCAAGCTTCTTCATCTCCCAGTACTTACTGCAACCCACATCCTTCTGAATCTGCTTGGTCTCCCTCTACGATTTTTACCCTCTACGCTGCCCTCCAATGCTAAATTTGTGATCTCTTGCTGCCTCAGAACATGTCCTACTAACCGGTCCCTTCTTTTTGTCAAGGTGTGCCACATACTCCTCTTCTCCCCAATTCTATTCAATACTTCATCATTAGTTATGTGATCTACCCATCTAATCTTCAGCATTCTTCTGTAGCACCACATTTCGAAAGCTTCTATTCTCTTCTTGTCTAAACTATTTATCGTCCATGTTTCACTTCCATACATGGCTACACTCCATACAAATACTTTCAGAAATGACTTCCTGACACTTAAATCTATACTCGATGTTAACAAATTTCTCTTCTTCAGGAACGCTTTCCTTGCCATTGCCAGTCTACATTTTATATCTTCTCTACTTCGACCATCATCAGTTATTTTGCTCCCCAAATAGCAAAACTCCTTTACTACTTTAAGTGTCTCATTTCCTAATCTAATCCTCTCAGCATCATCCGATTTAATTTGACTACATTCCATTACCCTCGTTTTGCTTTTGTTGATGTTCATCTTATATCCTCCTTTCAAGACGCTGTCCATTCCGTTCAACTGCTCTTCCAAGTCCTTTGCTGTCTCTGATAGAATTACAATGTCATCGGCGAACCTCAAAGTTTTTATTTCTTCTCCATGGATTTTAATACCTACTCCGAATTTTTCTTTTGTTTCCTTTACTGCTTGCTCAATATACAGATTGAATAACATCGGGGAGAGGCTACAACCCTGTCTCACTCCCTTCCCAACCACTGCCTCCCTTTCATGCCCCTCGACTCTTATAACTGCCATCTGGTTTCTGTACAAATTGTAAATAGCCTTTCGCTCCCTGTATTTTACCCCCGCCACCTTCAGAATTTGAAAGAGAGTATTCCAGTCAACATTGTCAAAAGCTTTCTCTAAGTCAAAATGTGACTAAGACAACGAATCCTACAATTTATTTAGTTATCAAGGTCAATGTCTTCCTCCAAATGTGGAATCGACCTCATTTCGTTTCTAGTCGTGTGGCAAAGGCGACTGTTTCGCTGAAGGATCCGACTCTCCTCAGAGGACAGAGCTAACGTGTACAAGCGAATACGCTTTCCGATGAGGTAATCGCAATGAAATCGTGCAAGAATCGCAGTAGAGGACAACACAGAAACATTCCGCAGTCGTTAAGCTCGATCCTACTGCCTTTACTTCTTCCGGAAATCGATGCAGAATGCTCGGCCTATTTCGTTAGCCGCCGGTCGAGATGACGGCTGTCCGCCTCATGAATCACAAAGTGTGATTCATCGGGGAACCGTCGGCAACCACCAGCAACCCAGTCAATTCAATAATTTTCCGTTGATGCGTCTTCCCTGTCCCGGATATAGGACGCCACTTGCCTCCTTCTAAACGCTGTGTGTGTCAGTGACCTGTTGCTCTCTGTTCTGTGCCTGCTTTATTCCGTCTGTGACCTGTACCATTCGCGCATCTCGACCTGTCTTTATGCGTCACCGTAATCAAATGTTCAAATGGCTCTGAGCAGTATGGGACTTAACATCTGAGGTCATCAGTCCTGTAGACTTAGAGCTGCTTAAACCTAACTAACCTAAGGACAGCACACACATCCATGCCTGAGGCAGGATTCGAACCTGCGACCGTAGCAGCAGCGCGATTCCGGACTGAAGGGCTTAGAACCGCTCGGCCACAACGGCGGCTATCATCGTAATCAACGTTCACCTCTTACATCAGTGGCGTGTTAAGAAACGCGTTTTCGACTGCGGTTATTCAAACTGGAGACGTTACTCCAGTCACACAAACTTTTACCACTGGTGAACGTGAGCAGTTCTATGGTGATTCATAAGCGCTGTCCTCGTTGTCCTGCTAGTCGACAGTGGTCCTTGTTTGCTGCTCGATATCATTCCTTCCTTTACGCATATCGGCAGCTTGGCATGCTTTGCCATCTGTGTAATTTCGACCCTAAATGTTTGGAACTCCTATTGCAATTACATGTCCTACTGGAATTAGGACAGTGCGTAAAACAAACATAATGGTGCCTACCTGTTGTTTGTTACATTACTCGTACCTCCGTTCACTTTCAGTATGATACACAGATACGAAAACACAGAAGTGCATTACAAGTATCTGTTGTTTGTACATTAACTAGGGCCTACATGTTATTCACGCTTCATGCGACGCTACCACTTGCACGTGAGACCACAGTGCTCACACTTTCATCTTCGCCACCACCGACGCCTTGACTTTTAGCTACTACTCGTACTCCTCTTGTCGACTTGTTTTAGGGAGGAGTAGGTCTCAAATTCCCATCAGGCTCTCCATATTAGGTTTTTCCTCATGGTTGCTCTAAATCGATTAAGACGAATATGGTGCTCTTTCCTTCGAAAAAAGACACGGTCGATTTTCATCCCCACACTTGTCCTATAGGAGGTTGGACAGCGTCTATAATGACTTCGAAGTCGACCGCCGTGTATGCATCTCTGACAGTACTGTGAAAAAGAAGGACGGATAATTAGGGTTTAACTTCCCGTCGACAATGAGGTCACTACAGTGTGGCGATCCGACCTATTGGGGGCCGCTACGCGTCAGGATGCTGCGAAAGAGGCCTTTACGCTGGGGCGCACAGTGAAACAATGGTGGCATTAACAAGTGTTTATCTCCAGCAGCAATGCACAGTATGGCGGCCGCCCAGCGAGCGTGCCAGCGCAGCCGGCTCCGGAACGTGCTGATGCCCCCGTGGTGTGTGTGACATCCGTTGCCCCGGGTCGTGGGCAGCTGCTACCCGGCGAAGAAACGGGCCTCCGGAGTTTGGCCGGCTATGTACCTCGCGCTTACTCGTGGTCCCCATGTCTGCGGTTGGGTGTGACAGCCGACTCTAGAAGCAAGAAACTGAGCAGCAAGGCACACTGGTCACCCACCACGGGTCGATGGCGCCTAGGCGGCTGGGAGGCGGCGAGGGCGCGCCTCCCCCAACCGGATTGTAGACGGCTTGCATTCCGTCGGCCGAAATCCCTGAGACTTCACACCAGCCTCTCACATCCCAAGTCCAGGTCTGCTACTCTGTAGGTTTGGCATGACTCGGGCCGGAATTGGACAAATTGGTCAGAGGACAGGCAGCCAGCAGAACTCCATCACGAAGTGTTAGTCGTGGTTTCTCTGAAACTCAACAGACCATCATTTTCTTTAGCTCGAGATGCAGACAGAATGGTGGTACGACTGAATACCTTGAACCTCTAGCCTCGATCATTTGTACACTTACTGCTTCCCTTCTGAAATACTCCTACTGGGGAAAGAGGGGGGGGGGGGGGCGCGACAGGGGACAAGCTCTACACCGACCATCTGTTGCTAGGCTCGGTCATATTTGCAATGAAATCTGCGAGATTTCGGCAGCACGCAAGATGTTACTTCGCCCTGGGTTATACTGTGTTGCAGTGTTAGCTGTTCTGCACACTCCGCCCGAGGCCCGTGTCTCAAACTCGTCCGCCAGAGAGTCCGACGTAATGTCGACAGTGCTACCCAGTGGCTTACTCGATTAGCACACCAACCGAGCTGGCCTCTATTGCCTGGCAGAAGCCGGAATAAGATTTTAGAATATTTTACAACTCGCGTGCCGAACTTTTCGTTGCGCAGCAAAACACAGAGCATGAGCGCGGATTGAGAAGGGATTAGAAAGGATATCACTTGTGTTCTTTTCTATCAAGCAACGCCGGCATTTGCTTATGTGATTTAGAGAAACCACGAAAATTATTAATCTGAATTTCGTGACATGGTGTAACCTCCCTCCTACTAATCGGCCTATCCTGCTTGCGATATAAAATATGACCGTGGATCGCGTGTATGCACAATGGACTTTTTTCTAATTGTATAAGGCTATCTTTCCCGAAGAAGTGATTCCGATGAGTAGGAGGAAAGTGTACAACCGACCTTTCTGATGGAAAGTCTACTAAAAATCAAAAGTAACTAAACCGAACAGGGCTATAATTTGGAAAATGAAAGTTATTTTGTGCATTCACTCACGGACAACACTGGACACAAAAGGGATACCACTGATCATGAATCCAAAAGCTACACTAATGAACGAAAAGGAAGTAATTAACGGTCACCAGCCCACTAGGGCAATTTATATCCAAAATCCTGTACAAGATGATGGAAAAGAAAAACATGCATTATTAAACACTGACGTGACAACTGAAGGTTGTAACGTTTCTTGACACTAATTTTAAGTGAGTATATAATCATAAAGAAAACTGAGAAGTCACTCTTACGTTATGTTTGGCATTAAATTTTGAAAAAGGCAATCGAGTAATGATTTGAAAATATGCAGTTAAACTGTATGTTAGTACTGAACTTCGTTACGTGAAGAATGACTTCCACTGACGTCAGCATAACGTCATCAAAGAAATTTAGAAAAAAGCAAGCACTTTTTACTTTGCCGTACTTATTTTGCAAATTGGATTTGATATTATTGTCTGAACAACTGTGCCTTTTTTTACTGACTTGAACAGAATTAAAATTGGTAGAATACGTACCAAACCAAACAGCCATGTGCTCCAAGCTATATGCCAAATAAATGAAATATCTGCACTCTTAATTTGTGCATTTGTTTAGATTTTGATTTTTTCCAATGATTGATTCTCAAACTTGAAAAATGAAATTGCTTTACTTTAGTCATATACTGAAGCCTCTGTTGTACAACAGTTTATTGTAAGTAGACTGAGGCTAAAATTATTAAAAGAGAATTTATTCATTAATAAACTTGCTGTAACTATTCAGTTTGTTTCTTATGAGACTCAGTTAGCATATTAGGGGAAAAATAGGAACAAGGACCCTGCTTGGTAACAATGTCTGGGGGCAATGAGGACACAATAGCCCTGAGTGTAACTGATTATTACTTAAATAAATCTTATCAATCAAATCACATTCAGTGGTGCTGCTGGGTTAGCCGTTAATACTTTCTACCAATGAACAGTCTTACTTCAGTGCTGTGCATACGACGAAACTCGGAGCCGACGACGAAACTGTGTTGCTGGAACTGCTGCTGTTGTTGAAGACGATAGCATCTGGTGGAGCCACGGCTAATTACAGGAACGGGCAATAGTAGCTAATACAACCTCTTCCGCCCGTCCACTGTCCGTACTCCTGCTCTACACATCTGACCGGAGCGCGTACATGATGCCGCCGAAATGGTGCTCTCTACTGCGAGAGCGTTAACACCACACTCCCGCACACTACAAGCGCTGGAACCCGTCTCTTTCTCTCTCCTCGCGCTCTGCACAACAACTCCCTACCCAAAGCTTTTAAAGCGCACAAGCCCTGCTATTATCGTTGCTAGTCGATGCAAATAACAATTCCTTTGGCTTTTTCGCAGAGCTTATAAGTTCCACAGTAAAACGCAGATAAATACAATGAAACGTCAACAGACCTCTACCTAAATGTGCACATACAGTGAAGCAATGTCATTACTTATAAAGGAAAGTACTTAAATTACAAATATTTATATACAATTCAAAAAACATTATATAGCGGTAGCAGGTGTCATGCATCCTGCAATTTCGGTGTTACAAGGGATCTGAACCGTCGCTCCCTGGTGCCTTACCTCTGTGCCGTCTCCCGCTCGGTGCCTTTTTTGATAACAACTGTTCTCAACGTCTTTATTTGTTCCTATATAAGTTATCTCAAATAAAATTTGTCAGTGTAAATGTCAAATTAGTCCAGTTTAACATTAATTAATTTTTACATGTTTGTCTAGGAAGCTTCTTACGCTGTTGCAACTAAACCATTACCAACAAATTTTTGGGAACAAGATGCTGCTTAAACCTATGTTAGTATACTGTGAGATACACAGAGATGAGCCAAAACATTACGTTACTGCCCACTGTGATACTGAACGCCACCTGATGGCATCACCAGCACGTGACTCACAGGGGAAAGTACGTAGGCGGGGCAGTGATGAATGGAGAATCGTTTAGTGACAATATGGCCGGAGATAAGGAAATCACTGACATTAGCAACTTTCAAAAAGAGCAGATGGTTGTGGCCCAGCACCTGGGAAAGCGCATCTCGAAAATAGCGATGCTAGTCAGTTGTTCGCGTGCTGCTTCCGTGAGCTCTATAAAAAGTGCTTGAAGGACTAAGAAATCTCGAATAGGCGATGAGGCGTTGGACATCCACGGATCACCACAGAACATGGAGGTCGGAGGCTTGCACATTCCGTAGAGCAGGATAGTCGGCGATCTGTGACACATTCGGCGACAGAGCACAGCACCGGTTCAGGCGCCAGTGTGTCACAGATGACCATTCAGTGCGCATTTTTGAACACGGAACCCTTCAGCACGCGATGTCTGTGTGGTCTCATGTCGACTCTAAGGTCATCGAGATCGGACCTGCATCAACACAAACACGCTGCCTGCTCAGGTGAATCACATTTATTGTTGTAGCCAGTCGACAGTCATCTCCAGATAAGCCAGGTCAAAGTTGTAGAGGCCACAAGGGGCAGAATTATGATATGGGGGTGGGGGGGGGGCATTAACCGTGACTCCCAGAAGACCTGTTGTAGTAATCCACAGCAGCTGTGGACTATATGGACTTTACTGCGAACTACCTGCATTCCTCCACACTCGATGTCTCCCCCGATGGCGATGGTTTTTTCCAGCAGGATAACTGCCCGTGTCTCGAGATACATCTTCCAGCAGGATAACAATCTGTGCCGCAAGGTGCACTACAGTGAAGTCACCTAGACGTTTTAGCCACCAAATTTGCCTGACGTGAACCCTGTGGAACATATACTACTGGCCATTAAAATTGCTACACCAAGAAGAAATGCAGATGATAAATGGGTATTTATTGGACAAATATATTATACTAGAAGTGACTGGCATATTGTGACGAGCCAGTTGCTCGGCCACCATTGACCAGACGTTCTCAATTGGTGAGAGATCTGGAGAATGTGCTGGCCAGGGCACCAGTCGAACATTTTCTGTATCCAGAAAGGCCCGTACAGGATCTGCAACATGCGGTCGAGCATTATCCTACTGAAATGTGGGGGTTCGCAGGGTTCGAATGAAGGGTAGAGCCACGGGTCGTAACACATCTGAAATGTAATGTCCACTGTTCAAAGTGCCGTCAATGCGAACAAGAGGTGACCGAGACGTGTAACCAATGGCACCCCATACCATCACGCCGGGTGATACGCTAGTATGGCGATGACGAATACACGCTTCCAATGTCCGTTCACCGCGATGTTGCCAAACAGGGATGCGACCATTATGATACTGTAAACAGAACCTGTATTCATCCGAAACAATGATGTTTTCCCATTCGTGCACCCAGGTTCGTCGTTGAGCACACCATCGCAGGCGTTCCTGTCTGTGATGATGCAGTGTCAAGGGTAACCGCATCCATGGTCTCCGAGCTGATAGTCCATGCTGCTGCAAACGTCGTCGAACTGTTCGTGCAGATGTTTGTTGTCTTGCAATCGTCCCCATCTGTTGACTCAGGGATCGAGACGTGGCTGCACGATCCGTTACGTTACAGCCATGCGGATAAGATGCCTGTCATTTCGACTGCTAGTGATACGAGGCCGTTGGGATCCAGCACGGCGTTCCATATTACCCTCCTGAAGCCACCGATTTCATATTCTGCCAACAGTCATTAGATATCGACCAACCCGAGCAGCAATATCGCGATACAATAACCGCAATCGCTATAGCGTACAATCCGACCTTTATCAAAGTCGGAAACGTGATGGTACGCATTTCTCCTCCTTACAGGAGGCATCACAACGTTTCACCAGGCAACGCCGGTCAACTGCTGCTTGTCTATGAGAAATCGGTTTGGAAACTTTCCTCATGTCAGCACGTTGTAGGTGTCGCCAACGGCGCCAACCTTGTGTGAATGCTCTGAAAAGCAAATCATTTGCCTATCACAGCATCTTCTTCCTGTCGGTTAATTTTCGCGTCTGTAGCACGTCATCTTCGTGGTGTAGCAGTTTTAATGGCCAGTAGTGTATCTGTAACGCCATCGGGTGCCAGCAGCGGGTCGCAAAACACGGGCTCCTACGTTACGAGAACTGCGTGACCTGTGCGCAGTTACGTGGCGCCACATGTCTGCGCAGACTTAATGACTTGTCGAGTACGATCCACGCGGAATCGCTGCTGTGTTTCGTTCCAAAGTTGCAGCAGTGTCCGTAATGTTTTGGCTCATCCGCGCACACCCGCTCGCGGCGTGCTAGCCGGCGCATTGTCAGTGCAGTGAGGAGAGCTCACGTGTGCACGTGTGTGTGTGTGTTTGTGCAGGGCCGGGAGCTGTCGGCGGGCGGCAGGCTGAGCATCGAAACGGCGGCCGGCGAGTCTCGGCTGACGCTGTCGCGCATCACGGCCGACGACAGCGGCAAGTACGTGGTGTGCGTGGCCAACGCGCTCGCAGAGGACTGCCACTACGCCTCGCTCGCCGTGGAAGGTAAGGACCGCCTGCGCCGCTCACCACGCACTCACAGCTCGCCGCTTACATTTCCAGCCTCGAATTTGTTCCTTAGCAGCTGTTTCTTTCACGTCCACGTGCTTTTTCCACAAGCACACGTCTGTGAGCTACTCGCAAGGTTGAATATACCTTCTCTGGTTCAAAATAAGCATTTGACATGAAACATGCGTTTGTCTCGTCCTCAAAGACGTCTCCACATCGCGCAAAGTCTTTCTCGCTCTTCGATCGTGAAACATTTTACACGATATAATGCTCGGAGGCGCAGCTGGATCACTTCACAGCGCTGCTACACTCACGAAATACACTGGTGTCCAAAATTAAAGCAACAAAGGGAAATTTTGCAAGGCTGCGTTTATTTTGCCTCAAAACAGTAGAAACAGGTATAGTAAAGTAGAAACAATATAAACAATACATAAGGTAATCAACTGCAGCATTCGCGATGGTAGATAATAATGTTCTTCGTTTTTTCCAACTTAACGGACTTACACACACATTCCGGCAACTGGTTAATGTGCCCAGTTTGGGACGCCTGTCGGGACGAATCCAATGATGTGTAACAGTAAGGTCTTTGAAGGTCAACGAAGGTCAAAAACGTCGCATGAACGTCCATTTACAGAAGGTGATGACCATTGGTATCAGTGCGGTGCTGCAATCTTCTTGTCATAGATTGCGTGGTATTCCTTGTCACTTCGACACTTTTCAAATCACATGCTCTGACAATCCCTCTCGTATATCGTGCAAATAGTAAACATTCGCCGAATACGGCGCATCAGTCTAGCGCGCCACTGACATGTAAACACCATTCCACGGTTTCGCAATACAACACTAATTGGAACAGTAAGACTACTATCGTCGAATCAAGTGAATGTGAATAATGTATTCCTTCGAAGAACAAGTCGATATGCTTCTCATTTACGGAGAATGCCAATGAAATTCAGTGAGAGCTAGAGACATACGGTGAAAGATATCCTCAACGTACTCACCCTACACATCGTACATTTAAATATGTGTATGATAAAATAAGAATAACTGGATCTTTAACACATTGGAAACATATCCGGCAAAGGAAAGTTACTAACGAGGAAACGGAAATTGGTATTCTTGTCACTGTGGTTCGAGATCCTTGTGTTAGTTCGCGTCAGACGGCAGGAGAATCGGGCTTGAGCCAGAGTAGTGTTGTTCATGTTCTGCATCGCAATAATTATACCATATCATACTAAAATGTACCATATCAGTCTCCACCAAGAATTAACTTGTACGGATTGTATGTTTCGCATTGAATTCTGCCGATGGGCTCAACTTCAGATTCAGAGGGATGACACATTTATTAATTTGATTTTATTTACTGAAGAGGCTACATTCACGAATCGTACTGTTACACATCATTGGATTCGTCTCGATAGCCGCTATCAGAAAATAAGTACCGAACTATAGCGTCCCATTAAAAAAAAAAAAAAAAAAAAAAGGAAAAACGTTGACCTTCATATTTCTGAAGCGACTCCACCTAGGAACAAAAGACCAACGTTGTCGCATGCAACCTTTGTCCCACAAACTTCTCAATTCCTATCACACTTTCGGAGTTATTCTAGATGGCATTAGTTAGCGACTCCCCCTGTATACTGAAGTCGCTTGCGCTATTTTCCAGTCGCTCGGGACTTTGTACTGGGTGAGGGATTCACGATAAATGCAAGCTAGCCAGGGGGTCAGTGTCGCAGAGGGATTCTAAATCTTTCAGTTATTTCTCTACGCCAGGTATGCTTATTTCTATGTCGTCTGTCCGATGGTCAAATGACAGCATGTTTGTACGGTTCTCCTGTGTGAACGATTCCATGAACGTGAAATTACATTAGCGCGATTACGTTCTTGTTGCAACATTTTATACGGTGTAATTTGTCTGATCTAGTTGTCCGAAGTCCTTGGAACTGTGAACCAACAATCCATCTGCACTCTGAGGGAAATTCCGCAGCGTACTTAGTAATATTAAATTTCTTATATGAGTTTCTTCATCCTGAAGGAAGCGTGAGCTGTGTACAGAGAGTGAAAAGGTACCGCGCGTGATCCACCCTAACGACAAGAGAGCGCCAGATGTCCGGAGGTCACGCTTGTTATCACACAGATGCCCTGCCCGTGTTTGTATTTACTGACCCGATACACGTCGCAAGTTTGAGTCATTCGCGTTGTCAGCACAGTGGGAAGTGAAATCTTAGCCTCTACGATGCACCAACTGTTCCCTCAGTCTGTATTTCTCATTTTAATTCTAAACTGTATAGTACGCACGAAGCGCACGACTTAAGAGCGAAGTGCACTCTTGTTGTTTCGCAACAGAGGACGACATACTGCTTCAAAGTTGCTCACATCCTCGCCAGTTCGAACTGTAGCCCGTGCCTCACTTCCACCTTAGGGAACAATGCTCTTAGTAAGTAATTCTTCCAGTTTTTCAGTTTCTCTGCCCATCCGCGTCTCCTTTCTAGACATGTCTACAGCGTAACACATTATCTACAATTTCATATTACCGCAAAGACTCTCTGTTTCGATTCTACGTCTACCGTTCCAGCTTAAGGAAACAAACTTTTGCCCGTAGTACCCTGTCAAAACATGGTTACGACGTACTGGGATGTGAATAAGTTCCAAAACTAGCAGACCTCGAATTATACCTTTTATTCGAAGCTGACTGGTACCCACAGCTTGAAATTATTATAATGAAATTACCTGAGACCGTCTTCAAACCCAGGAAGTGGTGCAAACAGCAGTACTAGCCTAGCTACGTGTTTGTCACTGTCGAGGAGATTCTGAAAATACCACAGGAACTTCATTTGTTCCTTTTGTCCTTTTTCTGCTTTTAGACCTTCTGTGGTAGCATGGACACAACTTAATCATTTTATTTTAAAAGCTCGCCTGAAAGCCACTCCCCTCCCCTTCGGCGAACAGTCAGAATCCAGATATATGGGGATGAATTGTTCTCTACTGGCGACGAATGACAATGACACGATTTTTATGCAGAGATTACTGCCAGCGACTATGCTTCTTGTATCGTCAGTACACCAAAGAACCAGAGAACACACCCACACAGACATGCCTGCACAACTGACAGGAACGAGACGTGGATTTGATGGCAGCGCGGATGTGTCGATGCGCAGAATCAGCTTTGGGAAGTGACGAAGCGGGAAGACTGGCAGGCGGTCACCCACAAGCACTTCACGCTGGCGAAGTGGATGTTCTGGCAGTCGGTAGTTGTCGTAGCTGAGTTACGATACCGCAATCGTCTCCAGCTGTCTTTTTAAACGGCGTTGCCTTCGCACTACCGCCATGCAGCATACTTACTCAATGCCTGCTCCAACAGCTGCTCGTTCTCCGTGTTTTGCTGTCACTGCCGATAATTATCCGTGAACTGAATAACGCAACAGCCTATTTTGGGGTCGCTATGAGGACATAACATAAGAAATGACGATTAAGACAAAATTTTGTTACTAAGGACAACCAAGACTACGTTCATCAATGACCATCGTATATAGGTTTACAATATATGGGCAGTTTTATTTCCAGGTACTTCACGAACGCAATACTGAGGTTTTTAACTATTTTTTCAATAATTTTTTTCTATAAATTAAGATTTAGATTCAATACGATGGTGCCCAAAGACATTGCACCTCTTCATGAAACAATGTGGCAGTTCTGTAGTACAGGTTCTGTAATATCTGTGAACTCGAGCGAGTAGCAGAGAAATTTGGAAAAAAATTCAGAGAGAAGAAATGAAAACTTCGAAGTTTGCTGGTGATATTGTGAATTGTCAGAGGCGACGGAGGACTCATAAGAAGAGCTGCATAGTATGGATAGTGTCTCGAATATGTTTTAGAAGACAAATATCAACAAAAGTAAAAGAAGGGTAATTGAATGTATTCGAGTTAAACCAGGCAATTCTGAAGAAATGTATTAGGAAATTGGACACTAGAAGCAGTAGATGACTGTTGCCGCTTGGGCACGAAACAACTGACTGACAATAGCAGGAAAGTCGTTTCTGGAAACGAGAAATTTGTTAATATCGAATGCAAATTTGGATGTTAGCCAGTATTTCCCGAAGGTATTTCTCTGGAGTGAAGCCCGTACAGAAGCGAAACGTAGAGCTTAAACTGTTCGGGCAAGTAGAGATTAGAGGCTTTTAAGACATGGTACTACAGAATAATGCTGAAGGTAGATCGCGTAACTAATGAGAAGAATATGAATCAAACTGGAGAGGAGATGCACGTGTAGTTTAACTTGACTAAAAGAAAGGATCGGTTGCTAGGACACGTCGTGAGGAGTAAAAGAGTAGCCACTTTGGTAATGGAGCGAAGAATGGGCGTTCAGAGGGTGACCGAGACTTGACTACAGCAGGTGGAGATGGAAGCAGTTACGCTCAAACGAAGCCACTGGCGCAGGATAGGCTAACGCGTACAGCTGCGTGTAACCAGTCGCCGGAATGAAGGCCTCATAAACAGTGATACCTGAGTCGTTAGTCCGACCAGACTGCTGCTTAGCAGTAACACTGCAGTTCTGAAGAACGCAAAGCGAATTTCAGACGTTACTGTGTCAAAAGCGACCAAATCTGCGGACAAACGTAGGTATGTTTCTTTTTAACCGAAATTTGTGTACAGGAATAATCAACATTCTCTCTGGTACAGAAATGTATAATACAGGCATGAGAACTACCGTTATTGAAACGTATTTGACGGTTATGAATATACGCAAGGCTCTGACGCTATCACGGCCTTCACTTCCCGACCACACGAAGCGACAGGTCCGTCACAGCTCGCGAGTCACTTCCTGTGCAAATGGATGGTCCAGTTGCGCGCTGTGCTACATTACCGAGACTCGAAGCGGCGACACGTGTTGTCTGTGCCGTTGCTGGATCTCGCGTGTTGTTAGCAAGCATGCCGAGTCGTCTCGCGAGATCACTTATTTCACTGAGATTTCGTGAGAGAACTCGAAAAAGAAATCCAGTCTGAATCGTTACTATTAGCCAGGATACGGAAGAAGAGACCGAACTGGTAACGCACAGATCCCAGTGAGTGTCACAAAACGGATTTCTTTATTCGTATAACGCAGAGAACAGCTTTCGAAGATTTGTTGTATTCATAAATACTGCTTTACAGAAATAATTAAACAGTAAAAACAGAAATTTTTCCAAAGAAAATTCCGCACTGGCTGTCTCAATGATTTTTATTAAATCTGCGACTGGTTTGGCACCAATTATCGACGCATCCTCAGGCAGTATACGCTATTTACAACATGCTAACGTTGAACATTGCCCTGTAGCACTCCCCACCATTCACGTCCAATATACCGTCATCTGGTGAAAGCGGTAGTTAAAATTACAAATTTTTTTTTTTAATTTTTAAATGATGGGGGCAGCAATGACCGTGCAAACTGAGAGGAGCCGCGCGGCAGCGGGCACGGCCTGACTGACTGGCCGAAAGCCGGAGTGCACTCCATTTTTAAATTTTAACTCCCGCTTTCACCAGATGACGGTATATTGGACGTGAATGGTGGGGAGTGGCTACAGGGCAATGTTCAACGTTACCGTGTTATAGATAGCGTATATTGCCTGAGGATGCACCGATAAGTGGAGCGAAACTGGTCGCAGATTTAATAAAAATCATTGATACAGCCAGTGCGGAATTTTCTTTGGAAAAATGTCGAAGTTTGACTGTGGTTGCCCGCCCTACAAAACAACATATTAAAAACAGAAATACACGCGCGGCAGTTAAATGACGAAATAGTCCCATTGAGATCTACGGTTAGCAGGTCGAATTCGCAATCCGTCTCTTGTACATCACACCAGTCAGTATAAACATGTTATCGCCTGCTCAAGTTCTACAAATCCATGCGTCTGTTCATGGCTCGTGTAATTCGTCAAGCACAATCAGCGGACTTAGCCGAAAATTGTGGCACAAACTGATTCACCTATAGTTATACGACAATCATTTCCTCATTTTATGATTATGTCTGTATAACGCAGCTTTCTCACAATGTAATCCTTTTTAAAAATAACTACTATACACTGATGAGCGAAAACGTTATGCTCGCAGCTGTCGCTGATGGTACGTGACGCCGTAAGAGAAGTATATGAGCGGAGCAGAGACGAATGGGGAATCATTCTAGCGACCAGAAGAGGCGCAAATGCGGAAATCCGCTAATTTAAGCGACTTTGGCAAGAGCGAGTATGCAGTGTCCCTGTGCCTGGGAGCGAGCACCTCTGAAACAGCGAAACTGGTCGGCCGTTCGCGTGTTACTGTCGTGAGCATCTGTGGACAGTTGTTGAAGAATGCTGAGCAGGCAACAAGAAGTTGAACGTCTGTACCTCATCGCAGAACGTAGGGATCGGAGGCTTGCCCGCCCTCTACAGCGAGACCGGCGGTGATCTGTGACAGACCTGACGACAGCGCACAGTGCTGGCGCAGTCGCAGGTGCTTTGGAGCACACCCATCAGTGCACAGTGCTGAACATGGTCTTCTGCAGCAGAGGACCGCTACGTGTTCCCACGTTGACCAAACAATATCGTCAATTATGATTACAGTGGGGACGGGATCATCGAGATTGAACCGCGGATCGATGGTATCATGCCGCCTGGTCCGATGAACCCCGTTTGTTGTTAAACCAGGTCGATGGCCGTGTCCAGATACGCTGCCATCCAGGCAAACGTCTGCTCAAAGCATGCAGCGCACCGCGGACGCAGGGGACGTTCAGCTGGGTTTCCGTGGGGGCTGCAGAAATAATCGAAAGCACCATCACAGTTGTCGACTATTAAGGACCACCTGTAACCCATTATGCTTGATGTCTTCCCCAACAGCGATGGCATCTTCCAGCAGGATAACTCTGCGTGTCACAAGGACAGAATCGTGCTGCAGTGGTTTGAGGAGCATGATAGTGAACTGATGTTGATGTCTTGGCCATCATATTTGGCTTGTCTGAATCCGATGAAACCCAACTGGGACGCTATTGGGCGCCAGGCTCCGCGCCCACAAACCTACCGCCCCTAAATTACGGGATGTGTGTGACCTGTGCAGAGGTCTCTCATGCCACAAACCTCTCTCGAAACCTATCAGGTACTTGTCGAATCCATGCCACGCAGAATCATTGCTGGATTGCGGTCCAGAAGTGGACAAACACACTTTAAAGTAGGTGGTCAATATGTTTTGGCTCATCTGTGTACTTTTCAGAATCGTTGGGCTATTGAAATCATTAAAACGACTTACGTAATAAGTTTATTAAATGTCGATCGGCATTAACGTATTCTCTCGTATTCTATAAGCATAATAAAAAAAAACATTATTGAAATTCGATAGATCAAGAAATTTCGTGTCTGGCTTTCTTAATACATTGCTTCAACGAATATTATGCAATTTGTGGTGTCACCGCCAGACACCACACTTGCTAGGTGGTAGCCTTTAAATCGGCCGCGGTCCGGTAGTATACGTCGGACCCGCGTGTCGCCACTATCAGTGATTGCAGACCGAGCGCCGCCACACGGCAGGTCTTTAGAGACTTCCTAGCACTCGCCCCAGTTGTGCAGCCGACTTTGCTAGCGATGGTTCACTGACAAAATACGATAGTTAGCATAGCCTTCAGCTACGTCATTTGCTACGACCTAGCAAGGCGCCATTATCATTTGCTATTTATCTTGTGATGCATGTACCGTCAGACCGATGTTCACCAATTATGGATTAAAGTTAAGTATTCCAGAAGCTACGTAGCTTTTTTGCTAGTCTCTATTCCTTTAACTGTTCCAGACCTCACGCCAGCCTGCGTGAGCTTAAACGCGTGCCTTTCGGCTATCTCATAGTGGCTTGGCTGTCTTGCCAAGTCACAACACAATTGATATTTTTTTCTATAAAATGTGGACGCAAATTCAACAGTTTCGAGTTTTAAACTTGTTGAGCCATGCTGGTTGGATGCACGCATCATCAGTTTGCGCATCTCCGAGAGCAGACTTATAGTCTTGAGCAGATCTGAGACAGCTGAAGCTGCTAGTTCCACTTATCGTTCCGACTGCAAAGACTCTTAACATACATTTGTCTCTAACCATTGAAAAGGAGTTTGTCGCAGAGGCTAAAAGCGAACGTAGTGACAACTACGAACAAGGGCTATTCGAAAAGTAAGGTCCGATCGGGCGCGAAATCGAAACCACTATGAAAATCCGACAAATCTTTGCACAGACGTTTTGGACAGTGGCTCTAGTACGCATCAAATAGCATCAAATCGCTCTTTTCAAATCTGAGCGCACTGTGAACGAGTAAAGGTGCCTAGAACAACAGTCTCTCCCACCAAGTACGAGGGTCGGCTGAGAGATTTCGCCCCAAGTTATGCAGCCCACCTAACATAACCGCCACGCACGTCCTTCTTCATGGCAATTCTCAGCCGCACTCTGCAGGGGCAGCGAAGACGCCTCTGTAGCCTTTTCGATGAGAAGTGCTCGATCACGCACGACACAATCCTAATTGGCTCGTCCTGAATATCATCTCTGTTCACACGAAACGCTGGATATGAAGACAACACTTGGGCACAGACAACGCGTCATAGACCAGCGTAGAGGATTGTCGGAAAGCACGGGTGGCTGCCTTCTATGACGAGGGTGTTGGAAAGCTGGTATTACGCTACAATAAATGTCTAAGTCGGAGCGGCGAATATGCAGAGAAGTAGCTGGAAGGTGTAGCTAAGTCTTGTAAATAAAACATTTTTTACTTTTATATTGGTCTCTGTAACGTGAGCGATCGGACCTTACTTTCCGAACAGTCCTCGTACAAGGAGGGCAATAGAACGAGCCAGGAATGTTTTTGCTCTCTAGTATTCACATTTACATCGAAAATTCTAGAACATTTGCAGAGTTTTTCTCCTCAGCTGTTTACGTATTTGACGTATTCAGAATTTGGTACAACACCTATTAAAGAAGTTTTGTGATCCCCTGATCATAGGACGAACGTTAGAAAATTGTACACTAGTATATAATCTTCCACCACTTTCTATCGCAAAAGAACTACATTCATAGCTAAAACTAGTCTATGCCACAACCAGAGGACGTCAGTGAGAATCACGCAGTAATGCGACTAGTTACTACTTCTGTTTAGCAAATATTTGCTGTAATCATTTTAAATTCTGGAACTGTCCGAAATGGAATAGTTTGCGAGTAGGACGTCAGATTTTTTGGTTGATGGATGTAATATTATTCTGACGAGTTTGTGACCACTACAATCAGCCAAAATACAGTAAAAAAGAATATATCAGAACCCCGCCTCAGCAACTCCGCATACGACACACTAAAGCTACGGGTCAGGGCCGGCCGGGGTGGCCGAGCGGTTCTAGGCGCTACGATCTGGTACCGCGGGACCGCTACGGTCGCAGGTTCGAATCCTGCCTCGGGCATGGATGTGTGTGATGTCCTTAGGTTAATTAGGTTTAAGTAGTTCTAAGTACTAGGGGACTGATGACCTCAGAAGTTAAGTCCCATAGTGCTCAGAGCCATTTACGAGTCAGGATTATCAGATAATTGCTGTGCATTTTGAATTTCGAGAACTTTTATTCATTATCATTAGCCACAGGAGCATAAAGTAAGGCTATGAGATGTACAATCGAACGAGACACTGTGCTGAACATATCCTGAGAAATACGGCACCGGATATTGCTCTCTAAGAAGAATCTTTATGGTCGTCTGGTGGGGTGATTATTGTTTGTGTTATACGGAAAAATTTGAGACATCGTTAGCAGTACTTTTAGATTACTGTTACTCATAGATCACGCTTTCAACAGCATAATCTGTGTGTTTAGATTTTTTTTTTTTTTTTTTGCCGCTCTTGGGGCTTTCCGCGAGGTATGATTGTCCACGTCGTGTTAAAAGTTCGTCAGCTTGGCAACTACATCTTTGTATTTTCCTCGTCTCGCTCCACATATTGATGATAATAAAGAAAATTCGGTCTACTGACATCATCACTTGTTTCAGTGCTGTACGTAGGTAACCGAGATGGATCCGAAAATAAAGTTGTACTCATCTGCGGAAAGCGTACCGCCTGGCCGCATTCTGGTGCAGCCGCGGTCAGCTTGATTATCTTCCAGAGAGCCGCAACTGTCAGTACAGGAATAACTCCGGCCCGCGGCCAGCGTGTATTCGCGGAAGCCGAGATTCGCGCCGCCTGGCTGGCTGGCTGGCGACCCACCGGTGGGCAGCAGGGGGCCGAAGCCTCCAGGTGCAGCGCCAGAGTGCGCCGGCGGCGTCCAGTTCGTCCACCAAGAGTTGACCATAGCGTGTCTTGCGTATGGTCACGTCAGCTGTCATAGCAAAAAATATTCAGTACTCATTTCAGAAGTATTTTCGTCGACAGATGCCAAGACAGTAGGTAATTTCTAAATTATTACACTTATTATGCATTGAAATATACGTTTGTGACGCGAGAAGCCTATGAAGATACGAGTCCGCACATGAACTTTCAGATACAAAACTTTATTTTAACAGCGATTCTTTTCACTGTTTTCAAGCGATTCTCTACAACCATTCTCCACAATGCCGGATGATCGCTGTGGGTCAGCAAATGATGTTTTCCAGCTCTTGATTTAGCTGTGGTTGTTGCTTCGCCTGTCCACTTCAAAAGCCTGCCAGCAGTCGACTTGGCCAGCTTTAGAAGGGTTCGGATGTCCTTGGTGGGTCTGTTACTCAGGTGACACCGAATGACCAGTCCACGTTCGGAATCACTTGCGTTGTCCTGACTGACCCACCCTGCTGTTACCGCTTCTCTTTTGGCAGCACAGTGCTACCCGCCTCCTTCTATACCGGCAGGTCCACCTTTCGATATATCTAGTGTTCAGTTCCTCCTCATTACGTAGGGGTCTCCGAATACTTTCGATCCGCTTAGTTCTCGCACTCTCGCTTGCTGTCCCTTACAACGTGACATTAGCTTTCAGGTCTTTGTAATATGCTAAGACGTGACAGTCACGTGCCATCTAGACTGGACCAACTGTATTTGATGGGGCGCGGACCCAGCGTTCTGTGTGTGTGTGGGGGGGGGGGGGGGGGGGGATTGGGGGGGGGGGGGGAAGGGGCCGGAGGTTGACAGTTTATCTACGTCTGCATCCTCCAAGTACTACAACTGGTTGTGGTCCCTGCTGGTAACGAGTGGCAGATTCCTACGATTTTAATAGTAACAGAAAAGTATATAAAGTATTTTAATGTAACAGTAATTCTTTACATCAGTCCTTAAAGCATCGCTTTAGTGTGTTGTTGTTGTGGTCTTCAGTCCTGAGACTGGTTTGATGCAGCTCCCCATGCTACTCTATTCTGTGCAAGCTTCTTCACCTCCCAGTACCTACTGCAACCTACATCCTTCTGAATCTACTTAGTGCATTCATCTCCTGGTCTCCCTCTACGATTTTTACCCTCCACGCTGCCCTCCAATACTACATACGTGATCCCTCGATCCTCTTTACTATAACTTGCAGTAAATAGCAGTTCAAGGAAATACGTCATTTGAAAAGCATTCGTCCGAAAATTTGAGAAGTATATGTGTCTTACGATTTGATTTAAGAAGTGTAACAGCAACGTATTCCCACAGGTTTGACAGCGTCGAAATGCGACATTAAATCGAAGTGTGCGCTCACCACTACCATAATTTTGCGAGGTGTCGGGGCTAGCAGTGTATTTAACACTAAATTCTTCTAGAATCTTCATATGTAAATGATGCTCTAAGCCCCCCCCCCCCCCCCTATTCTAACTCCGACTTTTGCTGTTGCACATGGATTAAAAGAAACGCGAACTGACTGTAATCGACCCTGCAAGTGGAGTAGAAAAGAGTTTGGCACCTGCAATAATTTAATTTGATAAATAAGTTAAATAAAGGAAAGTTTCATTAACATAGTGAGAAATGATAGGGTTGCTCTATCGATTAACAGAATGAAAGTTCTGCCCAAAATAACAATATGATTTATTAGGACTAAACTCAAAATAATAAACAAAAAACATGAAACATTTACAATACATCAAATTGGCTCAAATTGGATACTCAAATAAATGCTGTGAAGGTGAAGTTGTCCCTAAACTAGATTGTGACATTTATGACGAAGTGGTATGTGGAGGCAATTCCTTGCAACTCAAATCTTAAGAGAAACACACAGCCAACCCAACATTAATTGCTACTACAGTAGTGAGAACTCAGACAATGAACACCCAAGACAGAACAAAGTTAGAAAAAGACGAACAGGCGCGCTCTGCTGAGCTCTGATTATCACCTAGCAAAATTGCCTGCTTTGCCGGTGCTGCAGACATACATTACCAAGCTGTCTTCTTAACTGCAAGGACACGATCTGGCGTACCGGAGGCGATGGCTGGTTGCTTCGACATCCCGTCGTGGTGATGATAATGTCGCGAGTATAGCCCGAAATAAATTATCCTGGTCTGGTTGTACCAGACTAAAGACTTCCTAGCAATACAAATGCGCCTCTGAGGGAGATGAAGAAGGCTTGCCACACAATCACTGACGGTACAGTGATTGATTATAACAAGTGAAGTCACACAGTAACTCCGATACAGTCAACTTTAGCCAAAACTGCTCAAGACAGACAACATAGGCCACTTGTACGCAGAACACTCAATTGCCAACTGTACTCGGAAAGTTACGTTGCAGTCGAAACTTCAGCAACTTCGTCAAACAGTTACAATTAAATAAAAGTATATTAGACAGCTAACGGAAGGCAGGCTGTCCAGAGCAGCGAGAGCTGAGTCTTGTAACCTACTCTGACCGAAAAGGCGAGAGCCGACTCTTCTCAAGAGCACCCGTACAAACAGAACACAGAACATTCCCGCCCCCACGACAGTGGCCGTTGTTAAACGTTCCAATCAGTAACTCGAAAGCCGGCAGAAAATTCCACTCTATTGCCGAAGCACTACCATTCCACCAATGGAGATTCTTGGCGCCAATTTCTGCGCCGATTTTGCTATGTCACGGAGCTATGCCCTGAGCAAGCCAATCACAGTTACGATTTTGCAGAAAGCGCGGGAATTTGCCCCGCCAAGACTGCCTGGGAACACAAGTCATTCCCACGCCTCGCTGGTAGCCCGCCAGAAAGTGTTTTAGCAAAGTTTCTGCAAAGTAACGGAATCTCTAGCCCAGCCGCTCCTTCAGGCCCCTGCGGGCGTGTCTCCGCCGCTCTTATGACAATGTCGGCGTCTGAAAAGCATTCACTCAACTCTATCACACCCGTCGGCTTAACCCTTTCAAGATCAGCATAGCCCGCCTGTCACCAGACCACCCGGGTACGAGAGACGCTGCATGGGAAGTCCGCGTGTGAAGGAATAGCGATTTTTCACCGCATGCAATTAGAGAAGAAGATCGAATTACTCAGACTAAGTTAGTCATTTCGTTTCCTGCTCCACTCGCAAATAGAGCGACAGAAAAACGACTATCTGTATGACTCCGTATGAGCCCCAATTTCTCTCACCTTATCTACCGCCGGCCATTGTGGCCAAGCGGTTCTAGGCGCTTCAGTCCGGAACCGCGCTGCTGCTACGGTCGCAGGTTCCAATCCTGCCTCAGACATGGATGTGTGTGATGTCCTTAGGTTACTTAGGTTTAAGTAGTTCTAAGTCTAGGGGACTGATGACCACAGATGTTAAGTCCCATAGTGCTCAGAACCATTTCATCCATTTTTGAACCTTATCTTCGTGGTCCTTCCGCGCTATGTGTGTTGGCAGCAGTAGAATCCTTCGGCAGTCAGCTTCAAACGCCCATTCTGTAAATTTACTCAATAGTGTTAGTCAAAAAGATGTGTGTGTTAAATCTTATGGGACTTAACTGCTAAGGTCATCACTCCCTAAGCTTACACACTACTTAACCTAAATTATCCTAAGGACAAACACACACACACCCATGCCCGAGGGAGGACTCGAACCTCCGCCGGGACCAGCCGCACAGTACATGACTGCAGCGCCTGAGACCGCTCGGCTAATCCCGCGCGGCTTAGTCGAAAAGAACGTCGCCTTCCCTGTAGGGATTCCCATTTGACTCCGCGAAGTATCTCTGTAGTACTTACGTGTTGTTCCGCCGACGTTCAAGGAAGTCAGGCTTCCTGTTGTATTTCTCTTGATCTGTCTTGCATTACTGAAATCCTGTTGTTTGCAGGTCCCAACTGTGGACACAGGAACCTCATCAGTTCAGTTGTTGACGGCAGGCGCGGTCAGTCATTCAATGAGCGCCTCTGCCCGGTTGCAATGTTTACCGTAGCCAGTGGGGCTGCATACCAGCCCACTTGGTCTGCTGCGTCTTGTGCTACAGCCTTTATTTTCTGGAATTCGTGGTCATTTTCAAGACTCTTATTTTCCTTGCTACTTTCTCCTACAAACGTCAGCTGAGAAATTGTTATACGTAAGAATATAACCTTTTTTTTAGTAAAAATGTAAATGGCATGTGACTATGGCCTCCCGTCGGGTAGACCGTTCGCCGGGTGCAAGTGTTGACACCACTTTGGCGACTTGCGCGTCGATGGAGATGAAATGATGATGATTAGGACAACGCGACACACAGTCCGTGAGCGGAGAAAATCTCCGACCCAGCCGGAAGTCGAAGCTTTTATTTATTTATTTATTTTTTAATCTCGTTTTGTTCGCTTTCGTTCGTTGCATCTGCTCGGGGCGGACGTCGTAAGACATGCGTTTAAATGATGATTAACTGACAACCTCAGCTGCCGGCAGGTGTTGTTGATATACCTCGATGTGGATAGCTGAAAATGTGTGCCCCGACCGCGACTCGAACCCGGGATCTCCTGCTTACATGGCAGACGCTCTATCCATCTGAGCCACCGAGGACACAGATGAATAGCGCGACTGCAGGGACTTATCCCTTGCACGCTTCCCGTGAGGCTCACATTCCCAACTGTCCACAATTCTACATGTGTATTGTACCTTATAGACAATTGCCCACCCACTCATTACTCGCGCACGCTTTGGCGATTCCCGTAAGAGTTTGGGCAACCTGTGCGCATTCGCACAGACGAAGGCTGGGTAGCCTTTTATTCCAGGGAAAAGCTGCACGGTCATCAACAGTAACTGTTCTTTCGAGAACAAGTTACTGTCTTCGTATACATCCGTTTAAGTTCGTTGTTGATCGATTAACTCAGTTTTGCTACAGAGCGCTGTTACCTCTCTGACCGAACACGCTGAGCTACAGCCTGGGCCCTTAGGATTGACATTCTGTCGCGCTGACCACTCAGCTACCGGAGGCGGACACCTTTTTTTAGGGAAGTACTGTGAGTGCGCCCTGACCTCGCTTGCACCCGCGCCGCTCGTGGCCCTCCGTTTCCGCCCAGTGCGTCCGCCACAGTTCGGCGGCGTGCGACACACAGTGTAACAAGAGGCGGCGGCGGCGAGCGGGCAGGCCGGCAGAGGCATCTGGCGGCGCGCCGCTCAACTCGCGGCGGGCCTAGGGCAAGGGCGGCCGTCCGCTTGTGGGCCGCTGGGAAGCCCGCGCCGACGGGCCCAGACCCGTTTACCGAGCCGGCCTCGAGCTCATTCCCGCAGCGTCTCCCGCCAGGCGGTCACCACTTCCGTGGAAAAACCGCGTGCCGTCTCGTGCGTAGAACAGCGCGTCCAGCTGTGGTCGCCTATTTGGAGAAAGCCTGGACGCCTCTCGCGTTTTCTCCAGATGCTCTCGCAGGAACATTCGTCTGTTGTTCAAAATCTGTTAACTTGTTGGTCTCGCTGCTGTATTTCATACTCAGCTTTCAATTCTGCACCGGTCTGTTGCTGGACGATAACTATTCCCCTGCTACAAATCTGTTACGTTAAAAATATGAATTGACCGGCTCTCCAAGGGAGAATATTGTCGCTATTTTACCATCAATCCATTTGTGTAGCAGATGCACCTAGATTTTGATCTCGAAACTTGAAACATCCCCTTTGGAAAATTATAAATGACAGTGCTGGTAAACCTCTTACGTTATTTGATTTTCAAACAGCTGAGCAAAACTGAACGTACTCAGACATTTCTGTAGCCGGCCGAAGTGGCCGTGCGGTTAAAGGCGCTGCAGTCTGGAACCGCAAGACCGCTACGGTCGCAGGTTCGAATCCTGCCTCGGGCATGGATGTTTGTGATGTCCTTAGGTTAGTTAGGTTTAACTAGTTCTAAGTTCTAGGGGACTAATGACCTGCCGGCCGAAGTGGCCGTGCGGTTAAAGGCGCTGCAGTCTGGAACCGCAAGACCGCTACGGTCGCAGGTTCGAATCCTGCCTCGGGCATGGATGTTTGTGATGTCCTTAGGTTAGTTAGGTTTAACTAGTTCTAAGTTCTAGGGGACTAATGACCTGCCGGCCGAAGTGGCCGTGCGGTTAAAAGCGCTGCAGTCTGGAACCGCAAGACCGCTACGGTCGCAGGTTCGAATCCTGCCTCGGGCATGGACGTTTGTGATGTCCTTAGGTTAGTTAGGTTTAACTAGTTCTAAGTTCTAGGGGACTAATGACCTCAGCAGTTGAGTCCCATAGTGCTCAGAGCCATTTGAACCATTTTTGAACTAATGACCTCAGCAGTTGAGTCCCATAGTGCTCAGAGGCAATTGAATTGAAGACATTTCTGTCTTTACTTATTCTGATCAACACTAAACTAACACACAATATTTTTTTTTGGCGCAACGCAGTCTGACTTTCAATAATCCCTACAAAAGAATGGCCCTGACTAACAATAACCTATACCTTTCATGAATCACTTACCTCACAAAAAATCTTCGTTACTCAAACTACTGCACTGCAGCACGCGCCAATACTGCCAGCTAAATAAAAGATTCAAACTACTGAAGGCACTAACTACTGATAGCCATAGTTAGCAAATGAAAGATTTTGGTAGAGATCAAACAATATATCAGTTCACGACATCCAACCTTACAGATTTACTCTTTCTGATGGACACACGTCCAGATCGTCCGCTCTCAAACTTCTGCCATCTCTCTCTCCCCACATCCACCACTTCTGGCGGCTCACCTCCAACTGCGCAATGCTACGCGCTGTTAACATCCAGCTGCCCAACACTACAGTAGCGAATGTTTCAACAACGCCAACCAGCCACAGACTGCACACAGCACAGCCAGTGATTTTCATACAGAGCGCTACGTGGCGTTACCAATAAAAAAACCTAAACAGGCTACTTACAAACTATCCTTAGCAAGCATATTGCAGAATCACTTTAATCGTGCTTTACGATGAAAATGCTTAAGTGTTAAAAACATCATTTTGCTTACATTTCAATGAAATTTGACGTTGTCAAAACGGAGCACGCAATCTATTTTGCAAACCACGTTTTCTCATTCGCAATTATCTTTATCTGATTGTATGGAATTATAACAATTTATCCCTTTTTACTCTTCCGAGTCGTCAACAGAACAAATGTTTTCTTACAAAAATTGCACGTCGAACAGTCGCTTCACTGTGGCCTGGCCAATTGAGGTCACGTCAACAGAAATGACCGAAACAGGCGTTATGTGTTTCTTCGACTTGTTACTTTTGCAACAAAACACCAGTTCTGATGATGGCTGAAAAGAGTCGAAAGCGGTGAACTGTTGTAAGCACATCCAATGTGATCAGTACACCTGTGAATAAAAATGTATATACAGGGCGTACATAAAGTCCGGGAACACTTCCAATCATTTATTGCAGAATAAGTAAACATTGTACAGATGTAATACATATTACATTTTGAAGAGTAACTCTGGAAGTCTCTTTTTCTTTTTTTTTTTTTTTAACAAACATTCAATATGTGAACCCGGCAGACGTCAATACGGTAATCGAATTCTTGCCACACCCGTTCCAGCATGGCATCGTCGACTGTGGCAGTCGCTTCCCGTATTCTCTACCGGAGCTCTTCTACAGCACGTGGTAGAGGCGGTACATACACCAGATCTTTAATGTGTCCCCACAGAAAAAAGAGCCGGCCAGTGTGGCCGAGCGGTTCTAGGCGCTTCAGCCTGGAATCGCGAGACCGCTACGGTCGCAGGTTCGAATCCTGCTTCGGGCATGGATGTGTGTGGTGTCCTTAGGTTAGCTAGGTTTAACTAGTTCTAAGTTCTATGGGACTGATGACCTCAGATGTTAAGTCTCATAGTGCTCAGAGCCATTTTTGCACAGAAAAAAGTCCCATAGAGTGAGATCTGGAGGCCATTTCATGAAACAGCTGTCCCCTTCTGTAGCACGGCCGATCCGTCGATGCAGCAGCTCCGTGTTCAGGTATCCACGAACTTCACGATGAAAATGGGGTGGAGACCCATCCTGCTGAAAGATGAACGGAGAGTCCGATTGCACTCGAGGCTTCAGCCATTGCTGTAGCGTGCCCAGGTAGGAATATCCAGTGACAGTTCTCTCGGAGCAGTGCTCTCGCACCTGAACTCGCCATGTTTGCGACTAGCGCTGACTATTGGCAAATTGCCAAACTACGCTGTGGCGATATACATGAAAAAAAACTTTCGGGCTTCTCTTCAAAATGACAAATGTATGATATCTCTAAAATTGTTTGCTTCTTTTGCAATAAATAATTGAAAGTGTTCCCGGACTTTATGTTCAAAATGGTTCATTCAAATGGCTCTGAGCACTATGGGACTTAACATCTGTGGTCATCAGTCGCCTAGAACTTAGAACTACTTAAACCTAACTAACCTAAGGACATCACACACATCCATGCCCGAGGCAGGATTCGAACCTGCGACCGTAGCGGTCACGCGGCTCCAGACTGAAGCGCCTAGAACCGCACGGCCACACCGGCCGGCGGACTTTATGTACTTAGATTTATTTGCACTGCTAAATAATTTGCTACTGTCATTTTATCGCCCTTGTACTTATGTTATTTTCACTGCTGTCTTCCAAATGTTGCATAGGAAAAACATAACGTATAACGAATTTCAGGATTTAGTGTCCGTCTTACTGCGATTTTACAACCCTTTAGTAGTGCTGTGTGTATATGTACTGTGCCAAATTAAATGGCACTAAAGATTCCACGTTCAAACGTCGGTTACTGTATTCTGTTCCCACGTCGAAAGACTGCAAAGCTTTGTTTTTTCAATACGGTTGTCTACGAATGGCGACAGGTTGCTTTCTAGTCATGCTGCAATCAAAGGTGGTGATAGTGTTAGGCAGTAAAAAGATGACAAAAATGAACGAAACATAACAATAACGTCTATTCTCAAATGTGCTGTAACCATGACGTGGTGGAGGAGGAGGAGGAAGGAAGGAAGAAAGAGGATATTAGTGTGAACGTCCCGTCTACAACGAGTTCACTAGAGACGGAGTACAAGGTCGGATTACGCAAGGATGGGAAAGGAAGTCGGCTGCGTCCTTTCAAACGAACCGTCCCGCCATTTGCCTGAAGCTATTTAGGGAATGGCCGGACGCGGGTTTGAACCATCGTCCTCCCGAATGCGAGTCTAGTGTGCTAACCACTGCGTCACCTCGCTCGGTAATCACGACGTCTGGACACGATAAACAGCAATAGTTTGTGTAAACAGCAGCCTATACTTGGTGAAGGTTTACAGTGTTTCGGTCGTCCGCAACTCCGTTTTTGTCGGTCCTTTGATGCTGTTCCATCCACATCCATTCTGCAACTTGTATTTCCCAAATCATATTCTGCGCGTAGCACATGTCCGATCCATCCCCGACGCTTATCTGTCCTTTTTTCTTGTACGTAACAATACTGACGCGTGTACCAGTTTAATGGTGCGATCTATCCATCTACGCATCTTCAGTTCGACGGCAGTCAACACTTTGCCTACTTCGCAGCCATATATATATATATATATATATATATATATTATTATTATTAGTCGTAAAGCTCCCAACATGGAAGACGCTAAGTAAAGATGGTTCACTTCTGGGGCTTCTTATTCTTCTTGTTTGCCCACCAGGTCTTCATTCTTTGCGAGAATTCAGCTTTTCTTTCTTCGCTCCATTTTGTTCCAGTTCTCGGCGCATTTGTCTCTGGTTTGACCTCCCATTTGTCAACTTTAAGTTTGAAATTGTTTCTTTTGTTCATGTCTTCAGTAGTAATGTTGGCTAATTCCAGATCTTTCTTTACATTTTTGATCCATTCTCCTCCATTAACAAGGGATGCTACGTACCTTACTATTTTTTTTGTAAGTCTGTGATCGGGAAGTCTCATTATGTGGCCAAAGAATTTTAGACGCCTCTTCCTCATGTCTATCTCTATGTTAGAATATTCTTCAATTTTAGAATTTTTCTGTAATCTATACCCCTCTTTGGTCCATCTTGGTCCCAGAATTTTCCTAATGATTTTCCTTTCCTCTTTCTTCAGGCTTTCCATATCTGTTTTCCTTTTAAGTGTCAAGGTTTCGCTGGCATATAGCATTATTGGTTTAATTACCGACTTATAATGATTAATTTTTGTATTTTGTATATATATATATATATATATATATATATATATATATATATATATATATATGCTTTTATTTCATAGCAAAATATTTTCGTTGTGCAATATATATATATGGTGCTGTCTGTCATGTCAGACATGTGCGACAAAACAGACGCCATGCATATACAGGGTGCTTCCCTAAAGAGACGACAGACGCATTTTCTCAGGTCTTTCGGCAGATATTTACAATTTCTTTTTTTCCAACGTCTAGCTGGAATCAGCCGAAAGATAGCCTGCTCATCGCGTCTTCCACATGACGCCCAGCGTCGACGGAAAGTTTCGGTACGTTTCCTGTTACAAACTAAATGATTATAAAGCAGAACCTTGCGTGCCCATTCAGCAGAGGGAGTCCAAATTAGTCTAGAGAGAGCTATTCGTTTTATCCGTATGTATTAAACAGGGCAGTAGAACACGAAACATAACAAGTACTCCTGCAGCGACAGTACCGCCCTGGCCCGTGCTGACTGCTACCGCCATGCAGCAGCACTGCTCAATCGTTGCTGGAGTACTGGTTATTCTTCGTATTTTGGGGCCGATGGCCCTAGTAGTCTGGTCCCCTCAATCCCACAAACCAACCAAACCAACCTTCGTATTTTACTCTTCCTGTTAATACATACGGATAAAAGGAATAACTCACTAGACTAATTTAGACCCCCTCTGTTGAATGAGCTCCCAAGATTCTGCGTTATAATCATTTAGTTTGTAACGGAAATCAAACCGAAACTTTCCATCGACGCTGAGCGTCACATGGAAGACGTAATGAGCAGGGTATCTTTGGGCTGACCCCAGCTACACGTTGGAAAAAAAGAAACTGTAAATATAATACGAAACACCAGACAAAATGCGCCTGACGACGCATAGGGTATATGAGTGTGTGCGAACGCTACGGCTGTTACAGCTGTTTCAGTGCGGGTGCACATTACGTCCGAACTCCTGTGGGAACCGGAATGAGATATCAGCGGCAGGAGACTGGATAGGGATGCTGCTCGGTTACGACACGATGGGAATTCGGGGCGGATGGCAGTGACCGAGCGGTTCTAGGCGCTTCAGTTCGGAACCACGGGACCGCTACGGTCGCAGGTTCGAATCCTGTCTCGGGCATGGATGTATGTGATGTCCTTAGGTTAGGTTTGAGTAGTTCTAAGTCTAGGGCACTGATGACCTCAGATGTTAAGTGCCATAGTGCTCAGAGCCATTTGAACCATTTTGAAGCGTGCCAGAATAGCCGATGCGATAAAGGCGACTGCCCGTGTTAAGTGGGAGATCCGGGCTCGAGTCCCGGTCTCTCACAAATTTTCACCTGCCTCTTTGGATTTATTTCAAAGTCCGAACGCGGCTAATGTTGCTGACAGCCGTCGGGTCGTGCGCCGCTTCGGTGTCTCTGCGCGACTGGAGAGGGCTGCATTCAGTTGCACCTGAAATGAAACGATCATACCGCATTTGTTGGCCGGGATATCCCCTTCGATATTCGGCCGCCGTATTGCAAGTCTTTTTTTTTTTTTTTTTTAGTTGACTTTTTTTTAGTTGACGCCACTTCGGCGACTTGGGTGTTAATGATGATGAAGGACACACAACACCCAGTCCCCTGCCGGGAATCGAACCCGGGCCCCCTTGCGTGGTAGGCGTAACGGTACCGCTGCGCTACGGAGGCACCGGAGGAGATCAATTGGACAGTCGCACGTATGCTGCGACCCGGATGTGTCGCCGCAGCTGGCGCACTCAATTCGCCTCTTTAGGCTGAATGCTTACCACGAAAGAGGGACGCATTGCAGAAAGACCAGGCTGGAGAAACGTTTCGGGTAATGGAATTATCTGCTGCGGTATTCGTTTACAACGGCGTTAGGCGTCCTTGCAGCAGGGGAAAGCAGTTCGCGGTTGACTCATCTGCATCAGTGACGGTGCTGGGAACTGCGAACGCAGCCTTGCGAAAGCTTCTGATGTTCCTGGACAGAGACTAGGTTAGGTGATTCACTGTCTGACGTCCGCTGGGGGTCGCCAGCCGCTTCCAGAATCACTGCTCCTTCGTTCGCAGACTATTGTGGAAACAACCTGGCACATCACTCGATGATAAGAAAGACAAATACACACGCATATGTCTCTAGGTCGTATTCCCTGTTCACACCACGATGTGTGTGTGACTGATGATTCAGATTCGCTTTCGAACTTCCGAAAATTTCACTTCAGATAACTGAAGAGATCGTTAAAAGAGTCAAAATCTTTCATAATGTCTGCATGTACGGTTTATGGCTATTAGGTGGGTGGCTATGTTTTTGGTGCCAAATTGTTCAATTTGGGATCATCGCGTGTCAGTGTCAAGTCTTTGAAATAGATACTCGAAACGTTCAATGTCTCCATGCGCAAGCCGTTAGTGTGTGTGGCTTTGTCGTCACCTCACGATTGCACACTTTTACGTCGAATTTTTGCGCGTTGGCCTTGAAAAAGATGCCTGTTCAGCTCCTCTGCTGTCCTTCGTATTGGCTTTATCCATTTTTACAGTGGTATTGCCTTACTTGCTTCTGGAGAAGGTTCGTGGACATTCAGATGACGTGATCATTTAATCGAAGTTGTAAATTTACTTCGTCATCGGTATCGTATTAGCGCGTAAATACAACGAAGTTTACGTTATGAAGTGTTCAGAAAATGTTTATCACCACATGCTTATCTGCGAACTTGTGTGGGCTTAGATTCAAGCGGAGCGGGAAATGAAACAAAAAGCATTGCAAAACAAAATTATTTTGCTGTGAAATAAAAGCAAAAAAAAAAAGTCTCTTCAAAGTTTACTTCCATCAAATCAAATTCTGCTGCTAGGTAACATGCAACACAGTGTTGACGAGCTGGATTACAGATTGGACGATTCTGTTCCCATTGCACGGTCCTCAAATTACCCTCGATGAAGATAGAGGCTTTTGGCCGCGCGGGGTAGCGGCGTGGTCTAGGCGCCTTGCCGCGGCGCCTTCCATCGGAGGTTCGACTTCTCCTTCGGGCATGGCTGTGTGTGTTGTCAAATGTTCAAATGCGTGTGAAATCTTATGGGACTTAACTACTAAGGTCATCAGTCCCTAAGCTTACACACTACTTAACCTAAATTATCCTATGGACAAACACACACACCCATGCCCGAGGGAGGACTCGAACCTTCACCGGCACCAGCCGCACAGCCCATGACTGCAGCGCCCGAGACCGCTCGGCTAATCCCGCGCGGCTGTATGTTGTCCTCAGCGTAATTTATTTTAAGTTACATTAAGTAGTGTGGAAGCTTAGGGACCCATGACGTCGGCAGTTTGGTGCCATAGGAACTTACCATAAATTTCCACAACAATTTAGAGGCTTTCGGCATCCGGACACGATTCCGGCCCAAAACACGGCTGACTCACCTCCCCGCTGGCAGTGTGGTAACGCATACCTGAGATCTGCATTGGCCGCCTCTTCCTCAGGAGTCAACCAAATTCGAGCTCGTCAGCTGGTCCGGCTAACCGGCGACCGAGTACGGGTCTGGAGAAGTGCTCTCCCTTCGACTATATGCCGGTACTACCGCAGGAGCCGACGGACAATCACATCCTGCCTGTACAGCAGTCGAGGTTCAACATGTGAATGACGCCGCTGTTTTGTGCGCCAAACCGGCGGGCAACTTCCCGTGCTGACAACTCTTCTCGCAATAGAGTCATGACGCGTGCGCGGTCTGTGCTTGAAATAACCGCTCGACTCGTGTTGACAGACAGAACGACGTAAACGTGCCACAGTGTCCCACTCACGACTGCAGACGCTCCCTGCTCTGCTCAAGTGAGCTGCACCGGGAATGCAGGCTGTGTGTATCTCCACTGCGCAGATGGCAGCATGTAGCGGTTTCGTGTGGCCGAAGGAGTGTTGAAGATATAGTTTGCGATCACAAAAACACAAACTCTGCTAGCGATGACGCTGCTTCAAAACATTTTAAACAATTTGTTAGAAAATGGAAATTTGTGGTCAGTTCTTATGGGACCAAACTGCTAAGGTCATCGGCCCGTTACCCTGCATACTACTTAATCTAACTTAAACTAACTTACGCTAAGGACAACAGACACACCCATGCCCGAGGGAGGACTCGAACCTCCGACGGAGGGAGCCACATGGACCGCGACAGGGCATCTCAGACCGATCGGGTACCCTGCGCTGCTGTTATATATGTCCTCAAAATAGTAAAGTAGACTTTCCGATACAAAGTATCCAGACACCCCTGTGTAGCGCGGAACTGACTGCCAGAGATGACGACAGGTGCGCCGGCCAGTAACAGCAGGGTGGGTCGGTCGGGAGACTCCAGTGACTTGGACCGTGCACAAGTCACTGCATTTCACCTGAGCAACGAAACAATCAAGGATATTTCAATGCTTCCGCCCAAGTCGACAGTTGATAATGTGATTGTGAAGTGGAAACGCGAAAGCGGCCGGTGTGGCCGAGCGCTTCTAGGCGCTACAGTTTAGAACCGCATGACCGCTACGGTCGCAGGTTCGAATCCCGCCTCGGGCCTGGATGTGTGTGATGACCTTAGGTTAGTTAGGTTTAAGTAGTTCTAAGTTCTAGGGGACTGATGACCACAGATGTGCTCAGAGCCATTTCAACCATTTTTTTGGAAACGCGAGGGAACCACCTCAGGTAAACCAAGACCAGGCAAACATGACGCACTGACGGAAAGGGACCGTCGAGCATTGCGGAGGGCGGTTGTTCAAAATCACAGGAAATCAGCCGAAGGAATCACTCTCGAGCCGCAGAATGCTACCAGCAGTGCAGTGACCGTGTGTAGGGAGTTGAAGAGAACGGGGTGCAGAGGTCGAGCAGCTGTTCATAACCAACACATTTCTGTAGGCAGTGCGAAGACACACCTGACGTAGTGCAGAGGGCGACGCCACTGGACAGTGGATGACTGGAAAAGTGTGATCTGGAGAAATGGCTCTGGTTCAAATGGCTCTGAGCACTATGGGACTTAACATCTGAGGTCATCAGTCCCCTAAGAACTACTTAAACCTAACTAACCTAAGGACATCACACACATCCATGCCCGAGGCAGGATTCGAACCTGCGACCGTAGCGGTCGTGCGGTTCCAAACTGTAGCGCCTAGAACCGCTTGGCCACTCTGGCCGGCTCTGGAGAACGGCCGCTCTGGCCGGCTCTGGAGAAATGAATGTCGCTATACCGTCCGGCTATCCGAGGCAAGGGTATGTATTTGCGGAATGCCTGGGGAACGTTACCTACCATCATGTGTAACGCCAACAGTGAAGTACGGAGAAGACAGTGCCATGGTTTGGCAGTGTGTATCGAGGTTATGGTGTGACCCCTCGTCTTGGCCTTAAGAAAACGCGAAATGCGGAAGGATACGAACACACATTACAGCTCTGTGTACTGCGTACAGTAGGAGAACAGCTCTAAGACGACGATTGTTTGTACTAGCACTACAATTAATCCTGCCGTAAAGCAGCAACTGTGACGCAGTGGTTTGTCTTAAATAACATTTCTGAAGTGGACTGGCCTGCCTACAGTCCCGACCTGAACCCAGTGCATTATCTTTGCGACATCGTCTACTTAGCTCCAGTCCCCGGCGTCCAACATCACTGCGCACTCTGGTTTCGTCGCTTGAGGAAGTTGGGGCTGCCACTCCTCCGCAGACATTCATTGACTTCACTGAAAGTGATCCCAGCAGAGTTCAAGCAGTCATAACGGCGACACTGCCCTTATTACTGTCCACTAATATGGTCCAGACACTTTCGATCAAAAAATGTATCAACTTAAAACTGTCAGTAACAAATTTAAAGGATGTAAACTGCTGGACTTTTAGTTCTTTCTTAGAGAAAGGAAAATACTAACAAACTAACTAACAGAAGCAAGGATACTTTTTCCGCCTCTAAATGTTTGTATAGGCAGTACTTCCGCCTCCTGGCGGTTCATCCTGACTAGCCATTCTGTCTTCTCGCAATATCGCAGTTTTCTCAAGTAAATTTTCCTTTCACACCCACAGCTCTCTATAGGCGCCAAGGAACCACATGTTTCCTGTTCCCACCTTATGGGCTAATTGCTATGAACAGTGCCGACCCCATTACCCGTAACGGGCTACAGTTCTGCAACTTAACCCTTAAGGGGAGGTTTACTATCTTTGGCCCGAAAAAAGCATGTTCTTTGAGAATTTGTTTCTCGGGATGTGTTATACATATCAATGTCAAATTTGGTCAAAATGTTTGTTGATATTTCCTCTACAATTTGTAATTTTTTCGACCGGAAATGTCGAAGAGCAAAGCCGGAAGTGCCGTCGGAACGAAACTAAATTTCGATGTAGACCTCCACGCGCGGTATGTCACAGGTCATCCGGCTCGTCTGAAATCAAAACTGAGTTGACGTTAGCGAAGTATATAAGATTCTTTAGGAGTTTTACGTAGCTTAAGTTATTTGGACCATAGGAAACAAAATGTCGGCCTTTTTTCATCGATTTTTCGACTTCGTCGGCCAAGTAAAAATATTTATAGTTGATGGGTCGGAATAAAAGTGGTACAACTCGTAGACAATTTAGTTAGCTTCGTCAGTAGCAAAGATTCATGGCAATCGGTTAAGTAGATTTGAAGTTACCATACCACGCGATAAAAAAAATGCCATTTCGAGGAAAACGCGTTTGAACTTTTGACTACATATAAATGCAATATTATGCTACTTACGTTCAATCTGCCATTCCGGGTCCATAAACTAGTCCTTCCTGTTCCTCATAGAGGGCGTTCTGCTCGATCTGGGCCATCCTGCGCTGCTCCAGAGCGACTCGTACGGCCCGTGACAAGAGGTTTTCGACCGCTTGAATCCGGTTGTCATTCGAATGCTTGGCGAACTGCGTCGAATAGAGTCCCAGGGTGACGTCCATCATTGTCATGTTCTTCAGAATTGCTGAATACCCTTCTTTGAAGCAGCTCACTGCCAGGAAAGTCGCAGTTTCCACAGTCTTCGCACCAGCACGCAAATGCTTGGGGGCTAATTTCCAAACACACGCGTTCGAACTTTCATTTGAATTTTGTGTGTTTCCTCTCAAGCACTAGTAGAATAACTCGTCCTCTGAAAGGGCTTCGTAGATCGGATGAATCAGTTTTTGAACTTCTTTGGAGAGCCGCTGGTCGTGTTGATATTCGTCCAGATTCCGGTAGCCTCTGCAATGCGCCACTTGCACCAACTGGTTTCCCCAGCCGGACAATTCTGGTGTTGTGGGTGGTCATCCGTCGAACACCTGTGGGAATATGTTGCCCAAATTGCCTTCTTCATCTGTTCCACCGAATTGGAACGCCGTCGGATTGCCAAGCCGTAGTACGTCGTAAGCTCCTTGATCTCTTTATCAGTTTTAGTCATGGGCAGGCACATAGAATGATTTTTCGCGGCTACAAAGTCGAAATTCCCGAAAAAAACTGGTGCGTGAAAAAGGTCGATTGGAGGCAGGTGCATTTTTTTGTTCAGCCGCGAATAACAAATATTTCCGTTCCGTATTCGGAAAAACCGTTTCAGGATTGGATTCTAAACACTTTTATGGATCCAAAAACGCAATTTTAAAAAATCGATTTTTTGAAGCAAAAGATAGTAAACCTCCCCTTAACTCCTCGTACAGACCCACCATGACCCGACTGCCCTTCGTCGGTGCTCTCTGAACGCTGCAGGGTACAAAGGGAGGAAGGTGTCGCAACCCAAAGTCTCATCGACTTCTTGGTCTTGTGTGAGCTCAGAGAAGGATGCCCTGGCAGAAATTAAGTTGTAATGGGAATTTTTACCACCGCAACCGAAACGCATTCAAACTCAAAGGTACAGTCCTACATATCATTTTGTATCTACCTCGTCCCTCTATTGTTATTATTTTTCCCCTTCAACATTCGACTAACATACTGCTGCCATAGAATCTACATAGTTGGCCATACGTTGGCTCTCGCAGGATTGGTGAAGTTTTAGGTGGCCTAACTAGCTGAAGGAGTAAAATTTTCTCGTCCTCTGCCAGGCATCAGTTTGGGAAGACGGTGTTGCGCGAGCAAATGCAACACCGTCTAGTGTGCAGCTGCAGTGTACATTCGTCAGTGATACATCTCAGAAACGAAGCTTTAGCTGTCGTCTTCACTATAACAGCCTTTTAGCCCACGGAATTATCCAGAGTTGTATTGGCGTCTCATTGTGCTAAAACAAGAAAGTCGTGAATTTGTAAAGTGTTTCAACGAAATCAAGTGAAATGTGCTATAAATCTCGGCAACTTAGCTAAATAACTCTTTCAGATAAGAGCGAATTTTTTCTTACAAATAGTTGTAAAATATTTCAGGTACCGATTGCTGCAAACTTACACACTTCACAAGCAGATACTGAGAGTCGGTCGACCCCGTTTACAAATTGGCTGTCCCACTTAACGCAACGGAGATGTTAAACCAAATGTGTGAATATGTATGTTTTCTGTAATGGATCTGTGTGTGCACTTTAACGGGTTTCACGAGGTCTTTGAAAGAACGGTACAGCGATACGATACTTTCGTAGTTCGCAGCTAAACATCACGAGAAGTACACGTAGGCGAAGCCAGTCGGCACAGAGCAGTTTCCGCCCCGTTATGCAACGTTTACATAGCAAACCGACCAGTCATAGCCGTTCTGTCCTTCCTGTATATTTAGCACACTTCCCGCCCCCTTCCTCTAAACTAAAACAAACTTCATGTTACTATGACTCTCGCTTGAATGGCTTTCAAATGGAGATGAGAAAGTATATAGTTACGTTCCTAATGTTCATAGTTGCTCCAATATCTCCATTATTCAGTGGTGTCTATAGAGTTTACCGAACAGAACTTGCCGCCAGGAGTGGCCCTGCGGTTCTAGGCGCTACATTCTGGAACCGCGCGACCGCTACGGTCGCAGGTTCGAATCCTGCTTCGGGCATGGATGTGAGTGGTGTCCTTAGGTTAGTTAGCTTTAAGTAGTTCTGAGTTCTAGGGGACTGATGACCTCAGAAGTCAAGTCCCATAGTGCTCAGAGCCATTTGAACCATTTGAACAGAACTTCAGTAAGAATGTAAATGTAAATATTTTGTAGGACTGTTGGTTGGAAATATTCGCTAGAGGTTCAGCTGCCTATAACGGAAATACTCGCTACAAACCGTTGCTCTTCTTTAGCCTTATGAACGAGGCGGTGGTAAAGGAAGAGAGTGTGAGAGAAAAAAGTTTTGCTGAGCGTGAAAAATCCCCAGCAAGGAGCGTCGTTTGAGATTTCCCGACAGTTGTGGCGTTGCTCTTTCCCAGTTTCTATAAATTTGTGTACTATTCATATGAGTGCATAAAAAATGAAAGGAATATGATTCAAAATAGGTTCAAATGGCTCTGAGCACTGTGGGACTTAACTTCTGAGGTCATCAGTCCCCTAGACATAGAACTACTTAAACGTAACTAACCTAAGGACATCACACACATCCATGCCCGAGGCAGAATTGGAACCTGCGACCGTAGCAGCAGCGCAGTTCCGGACTAAAGCGCTGCCGGTTTCAAAATAGGGGACTCATCATGCAGCCTACACTTGCTGTATCAGTTTTCACGCATGCAGCGAGATCGCTACTCCATGTACCAATGTTTCCGCTGCTAATATTGGTTCAAGAATTAATCACGACCCAGCTACATTTCACGAAAGTAACCAAACTTTAAAACCGCCCGGAAATACGTTAAGACTTAAATTTTGCAAGAAAAACTGTAAACTGGAATCGGTTAACCAAGCATCTGTTCCACAAGCTAGGAAAACATGAATACTGGTCGCGTTCACACAGGGGCTAAGAAATTTCAACACCCCCTCCCCCCCTTCCGCAGCCCATCAGTGTAACTACTGAGCAGCGTTTATTAAGACAAACGGAAGTGAAGGCACACATTTCATTAATATGTCTGACATTAATGAAGAATGGCAACCGAACTGTAAATGAACCTAATTTTTAATAAAAGTGGCGCATCGTGACGCGTACTGAAGACAGCCGGTATTTGCGTTGAGGCGGCAGTGTCCCAGTGAGACTCGCTTCGAGACGCCATCGCCAACGCCACTGTCGGCGTCTGGGGTCCTCCCACTATCATTATTTTAAAGTCACGCAGGACCGTCCAGTGTTCACAACACTGCGCCAGCGAGATACTTTGGAATTTTGCTCTCGTAAATGAGTATTTGAATAAGAGATTAGAAGCTACTTTTAGCAGTTTCTAGATCTACATCTACATGCATACTCCGCCAGCCACCTGACGGTATGTGGCGGAGGATACTTTGAGTACCTCTATCGGTTCTCTCTTCTATTCCAGTCTCGTGTTGTTCGTGGAAAGAAAGATTGTCGGTATGTCACTGTGTGGGCTCGAATCTCTCCGATTTTATCCTCATGGTCTCTTCGCGAGATATACGTAGGAGGCAGCAATATACTGCTTGACTCCTCGGTGAAGGTATGTTCTCGAAACTTCAACAAAAGCCAATACCGAGCTACTGAGCATCTCTCTTGCAGAGTCTTCCACTGGAAGACTTGATATAATTATAATGTAAGTGCAATTACATTAGTGTAAATGTTAGTGTCGCGTGAAATAGCGTAAAAGTTGGTAAAAAGTGTATTTTCTTATTGTGGTTACAACCGTAATTTTAGGCCTACTTTTACGCGCGACAGACCTGGCGACCTGGCGACAGAATCAACCAGCCATGTGCTACAAGCGTGGATGTTACCGCAGATTGACTAAACACGAAGTATTTTACACAAATTGTAGGTTATGGTATCAATGGAGCGATTGCAGTGGAGAAAAGAATAGGGTGACCAGTGGGGCTCTTAAAAGGAATTGTGGGTTATACCAGAAGGGCCGGAAAGTCGTGAGGCAGGAGGCTAAGTTTGTGCCCTTGAGGCAGGGACAGAAAACGCGAATCTTGAATTACGACAGCTGAAGGGGGGAGAAGAGAAAGGATGATGGAGAAAGGCGGCAAGCAAAGGGCGAATAGCTGAAAATTTTGTTAGAAGTGTTACCAGGACGTCGAGCGAAGAGCAATGGTGAGTGGTCCTATGGAGTGCCGAAGCGCGCTAATGGAACATCGATCAGTGATCAACCGTTTATTGACGACAGTTTTACAATCACACCGTCTTCTCCCCGGCAGCGACAGTGTTCCAGTTCCGTGCAGTGGGTGCTGATCCGCAGCCCAGCGTGGCTGCGGACTGCTGTCGGAGCCTCAACGCTCTCGATGAATGAAGTTCCCGGATTACTGCATACCCCTGCAACCAGTTGTCTACATGGCGTGAAAAAGGCGCAAAACCCGTAACAACGGGCCAGCCCGAGTGGCGGTCCCAGCGTACGCCAGGAGAGCTGGTACTTGTACTGCCCAGCACCTGAGCTGACTAGCCTGCGGGCAGATCATTTCTTCTTTCACAGGGGATCGACCCAGCTCCCCTCCTGAGTCAGTCACCGTTGAAGCTGGCAGGAAGTCACCGTTGTTAACTAGAGTTGTGGCGATTCGTGAATGAGTCGTTCATTTGAACGACTCTAAATAAAGAATCGTAAGAATCGAATCGTGATACGGATGAATCGTCGTTCAAAAGAATCGTAAGAACGATTGCGTGTTTCCGAGTCGTGACGATTCCAAGTTCCAACGATTCATCGATTCTTAGTACGCTATGCTTCGAAGGCAACTTCCGAATCACGCCGAGTCATGCCGAATGATTACGACCGCCAGATGGCAGTCAGATGGAGGATGCGTGTGAACAAAGGAAGCTCGGGACGAACAAACGAAGTAATACCGTCTTTAAACAAAAGCTTTTTAATTAATAATTTCAAGTTCGAGTTTTCGAATGTTATCGTGTTCAGATTCACATTAATTTTTACTGAAGTAATGTCGCTGTATACGATTGAATCCTACTGTTTAGAAGTACATCTTCTCACGCAAATAATAGTGACAGCGGCAAGTTCTCAGACAAATTAAAAGCAAACTACCTATGCTTTTTATTTAGAAGAAATGAAAGTTAAGCTAAATTTGCTGTGTGGGAGGGCTGTCAGCTGCGTTATGAATTACAAGGGTGATGTGGACTTGGAAAGACATCTTAGCACAGAAAAACATAGGATGATATGAGCCAAACCACGTCTGCCTCACTGCTAGATTTTGTTACTATAAAACAGACGTCTGTAGTTAAATACGTTCAAGCCACACAACGAAACTGGCATACCACGTAATTATGCACCACCTTTCGCACAAATCGACTCCTCTGTCCTGGCATACTGAAATAAAACAATAGATGCAATCAAATCAAACGTGACCTTTCATCAATTAAGGCATTACACGTATAAATCGAGAATCACACTTGTAACGTTATATACATGTTTACTCATAAATAAACTATTTCTGGCATATCATGACACAGTTCGATTCTAACCCCATTGACAATTTCAGACATGTCCTGCTATCTGTGAATAAGATGTGGAACTTTTTGCATTCCGTAAGAATTGTGCCATCGCACACTAGAATGAATCGTGAACGAATCGTAGGAATCTATTCGCAATGTGAGATTGAATCGTAGGAATCGAATCGGGAAAAAGAATCGTGTTGCCCAACTCTACTTTTAGCTATCAGAACTGTGGCTCGCATATCGGAGATTCCCGCCATGGACGGACGGCTAAGAACTTGTGGCAGTTTGTGACAGATTATAGGCACTTGTTCAATTCACTTAAGCACCTGCAACTTAAGTAAGCTATTCTTTCGTCAATGTCTATAATGCCGATGTATTGATATCACACTAAGGACGAGCTAGGGGAGGGCGGGCTTTTATAGTAGACGATACAGTGATCCCCCTGCGAGAACCCCTCACTCTTCCTAAACCTCCAGAAATGTCTCAGTTTAGCCGGTGAGTCCGTAGATGGTGGTCTAAGGGGCGTACAGCATAACTGGCCACGCTTTCCCACCTGAGTTTTGCGACAATTAAGCCAGTCCGTCCTTAGTGAGCCGCTGCGTACGAATTCTGTCCAACTCTGATGTGAAGAGGCCCTCGTAGTTTTACGTCCTCTTACAGAGCCGTAGCAGCGCCGTCGGATTATGAAAGTGCAATATTACTGTCTATGTTTTACGTAATGAAGCAGGAAGAAGCTTTTTTTGCTAATAATTTTACACGGGATGCCATTACGGCGTGTTTATTTAAGGTACACTGTAAAATGAACTGGTTCACACTAATTACCAGCTTCAGCGCGGAACCTGAACATCATTTGGAATTTCACCCCTATCCAAGAAACAAAACGCATTTAGAGTTATACCACCACATATAGATGAAGTACAAGCAGCGATTAACTCACTTCGGAATTATAAAAGCAGCTGGTCAGAACCAACTAGTGGCAGAACTTCGGAAATATCCAAATGTACAAATTATTCTGAACTTACACAGACATATTACTGACATTTGGAATACTGAGAAGTTGCAATAATCCATCCACTACACAAAAAAGGAGATAGATTGGATCCAAATAATTATAGGGGTATGTCCCTGCTGGATATTAATTAGAATTTTTTTCCAAGGCTCTGTATTTCAGAATTCACGAACATCTTTATGGTGAACTACGGGAATATCAAGGAGGCTTTCGTCCAGGACGAAGCTGTCCTGATCAAATTATTAGTCTCAAATGGATAATGAAACATGGGTCAGGGACAAGAAACTAGCGATCACGTTTGACGATTTTAAAAACGCCTACGATAGTATCCATCGTGAATCTCCACTGTCAATTCTTGAAGAATTTGGTTTACGTCAGAAACTTATCAACCTCGTTGCAGTCACCCTTCGAAATACTAAAGCTAGGGTAAAGTTCAGAAATGAATTCTCTGCACCTTTTGAGATTCATACTGGCCTTAGACAAGACGATGGATTGTCTCTTTTATTGTCCAATTATGTGCTGGAGAAAATCATGCGTGAATGGAACAAGATGTGCCCACCATCTTTTAAGATTGGAAGAAAGATTCGACTTAACTGCCTTGCATTCGCAGATGATTTGACCCCGTTAGCAAACAATATTGATGAAGTAAAGGTTCAGATAGAACAACTAGAACGATTAGCGGCAAACGTCGGATTCTAAATTTCGTTCGAGAAAACAGAAATGATGCCCAGCTTCTCAGTTGACACATCCCATTTCATACTCCATAATGATCAAAAAATTAAAGTAGTAAAAAAGTTTAAATATCCTGGTGAGATTATTACCTGGAATTTTAATGAAAGAGCATCAATAGACAGTAGAACATTAAAGCTTCAGCGAGCGCAGAGAACCACGCGGCCAACCTACAAAAAACGATCTCTCTCAATAAATGCTAAATTTCGACATTACTCCTCCGTCGTTAAACCGGAAGCAACATATTCAAGCGAAACACTATTCAGACTAAATACTCAAACAACAACTGACAAACTGCAGAAAGTTGATAGAAGAATACTCCGAACAACTATCAGTAAGAAACATAAAGTTAATGGGCAGTGGAGACTTTTGCCCAATTCAGTGGTGCATAAAGAAAGTGGATCCATTATTGTTACAATGCGGAAAAGAAGGATTGCATTTTTCGGCCACATATCTCGCCTACCAAATAATAGAACCCAGAAGCAACTTTTTGACTACTTCTGGAACAGTACAACCAAAAACATCTGGTTTAAAGCAGTACAAAGTGATCTGGATGAACTGAACATCACCACACACCAAATTCACCACAGAGAAGAGAAACTGCTTCTGAAGAACAAATACATACGGCTGACATTCGAACCATCAGAACGGAAGAAGTATGTCATATCTGCAGAAGGACGAGCAGCCAGATCAGAGCAAATGAAGAAGTTATGGGAAACGAAGAAATTGCTGACTGTTAAGACCTAAACTTAATGATTGTAGACTCTGTTGTATTATGTTTGATTTTAGTGCTCCAGTGTGGGCGTAAACAATGTAAATAAATAATTTATCAGCTAACCATTAACGGTACGAGAGCATGGTCTACCACATGTCTAGATGGAAAGGCATCCTATAGACGACTGCCAACAGTGGCGTACAGTCGGTAACTTCAGGGTTTCAGCGTTCCTTTATGCGAAATTTGCATCCTGGAAGGCGTCCATATGATACCTCTACGTGAAGTTACTGCATTTCCTTGTTACAGTAGAGCGTTCTGTCTGCTCCCCAGTGTAATCAAAGTGCTGATTCAGTTATTTCTGGTTTCACTCCCACATAGTCTGATGGGACGAGCATCCAGATTGTTTGTACTTTGGACTTCTCGTTTTGAAATCCAGTTATCACGCTATTGCATAGCAAGCAGACGTGCACCACTTAGTGATATCTCTGTCAATTTCTAACGAAATTTTATTCCTGCACTTACTTACTGTTCTACTGTGCAACGACAAATTCTAAATTCAGTTAAGCAATAGATTTCGCTTGCTACCTGAATTAGAATTAGGGAGCCTCATGCAATGGTAGATGCAGCAGAACAATGCTAAGAAACTTACAGATAAGGTGAAAAGAAAAAACAGAACAGGAAAATAAATGGTTGAAATGGCTCTGAGCACTATGGGACTTGACATTTGAGGTCATCAGTCCCCTAGAACTTAGAACTACTTAAACCTAAATAACCTAACTAACTGCCCGAGGCAAGATTCGAATTTGCGACCGTAGCGGTCTCGCGGTTCCAGACTGTAACGCCTAGAACCGCTCGGTCAGGAAAAGACGCTACAGTCGCAGGTTCGAATCCTGCCTCGGGCATGGCTGTGTGTGATGTCCTTAGGTTAGTTAGGTTTAAGTAGTTCTAAGTTCTAGAGGACTTATGACCACAGCAGTTGAGTCCCATAGTGCTCAGAGCCATTTGAACCAGGAAAAGAAGATTATGCCGTTAGGTATCAGCAGCTAGTGAGAAAACTGTTTGCAGAGTACGAAGGCACAATTTTTGCGAAACCAAGGGCTAGTCTTAGCCAGGTAACATAAAACTTAGGACACGTATCTGAATATTTCAACAAAGAATATCAAGTGTTGATTGTTGGGGGAACTGAAACAGCCTGGCTTAAAAATAAAAGAAGCACCATTAGGGGTGGGCTGGACAAAATAAGAGCAGCTATTGAGGGGGTATTGTGGAGGTTCTGTGGGTCCATCACCAACTCTGGGTTATCTCATCTCCAAAGCGAGTAAACATGGATCTGAGATGGTTCCTTCAGCTCGATGCAAAATCTCATATTCCAGTAATTGCTGCTGGGAAATGTGATACACTTCTCATGGCCTGCACCTCAATAAGAGGGGTAATGTTCGTACGGCATGGCGCCAGTATTGCCATAGTTGTTGTAGACGTCTGTGGTTTTCGATCAGCACTGAAAGCAGCCTCTCGCACTTGGCAGTTGGAAGCCGGCGACAGTGCACTCAGCTGTCGGGTGTGGTGTCTCGTCGGAGGTAACAGAGGCCATTCGTTGAAATACTGAGCGCAAAAATTAATTACTCGACTAGTCTATCAACGATGAAATTGGTTTATGTGATCATCCGAGTCGGAGCACAAATTCTGGTTGCAGAAGGACGGGGAAGAAAATAGGCCGTGTCCTTTGAAAGGAATCATCGAGGCATTCAACTTAGGCAATAAAGAGAAACGTAAATCTGGATGGCTGGGTGAGGATTTGAACCGATTCCTCCGGAATACGAAGTTGGGGACCAGGGGGCTAATCCGTACGCTTTCATTCCTTGGGACATCAAACGGCAGCACTGCGATCCAAAAAGTATCTTTGAGTGTGCGCTGCTTTGAAATTTCCTGGCAGGTTAAAACCGGCTGTCACGCAGGGACTCGAACCCTGAACCTTCCCTTTCACAGGCAGGCAATGTTTCGACACTGCTGCGTTCACACGCCCTAGAGTGGTTTTGCACGGCAGAATTTCCACTGACGCTGAATTTGTGTCGGGCTCAGTTGCCCAAAGGTAGGCGGGCGCTGGAGATCCCCCCTCCACCCGCACAGGTGGCCCAGAGGTGCGCGACCCGGAACAGCCGAGCAGCGTGAAGCGCGGAGACAGCGAGCGCCGCCGCTGTGACGTCGCGCGGTGTGTGACGCAGTCGGCCGCCTGCTTGTGTCGCGTCAGTGCCGCGGTAGGCCCGTCAGTGTTCTGGTCGCGCGTCCCAGCCTCGCAGCCACATGGAACACGAAGATTGCGACTGCTCGGGTAACTGTCTCGTCTCCTCTCATCTCTTCTGCGCGCGCGTTCAGCTGTCCTACGCTGCACACTGTGCTCCGTTGTCGCCGAGTTCCATACCCTACGCCTATCTCGCCTAAACATGTATTCTTACGCATAAAGCTGAATAGCCTGTTGTGCATTTCGTTCTCAGGGACAGTCGAACCTACACTGGTAGTGTGATTATCAGTGTAAGTCACAAACAGAAAGCTTTCCATTGGACTTCATTACTGTTTACATATTTCGTAATGTAGTTCACTTTGTGGCCGGTATCAATGTTGTCACTGCCTGAGCACTTGTTACCAGGTCCATACTACAGTTTGACTAAAAACACTGCAGTCACTGTTTGAATCGTGATAATGTGTTGGAGGATTATAAAACATATATGCGTCCTTTTTTTCTTTCGAAGACTGAACAATTTCTGTATAGGAATCGACGTTTATCATGTGATACCTGGTTTGCTCTGTTCGTTCACGAGATGCGATTCCTGTAATTAGCGGAGTCCGGCTTGATGTTGTCTGTCTTCTGCGCGCTGGCTTAGTAAAGAAGTTTTGCAAAAATTGACTGTCCTTTTTTAGGAAAAATCCGCAATCGATGGTTCTACAGCAAATTTTGTCGTCCTAGAGTGTATATATTTCTAATGTTATGGTCAGTCATAACATGATCTGCAATAGATCACTGGAACTAGTGACGACCATAAAGTGTCTTCATTGTCCGCTAGGTGTTGTTGAAGGTACACAGGCACAATGAACCTGCCTTGCCGAGGGGGGAGGGGGGGGTGGTAATGTCTGAATAAGGTCTGCAGGACAACACCCCCGAGGAAAGTCGCTTACAAAAGCGTCGCGAAACTGTCTTGACAACTGGAATCCTTACCCACTTGGACTAACAAAAGTTTTCAAAAAAATGGCTCTGAGCACTATGGGACTTAACTTCTGAGGTCATCAGTCCCCTGGAACTTAGAACTACTTAAACCTAACTAACCTAAGGACATCACACACATCCATGCCCGAGGCAGGATTAGAACCTGCACCGTAGCGGTCGCGCGGTTCCAGAGTGTAGCGCCTAGAACCGCTGGGTCACTTCGGCCGGCAAAAGTTTTCAGACTTTAAACATTCTTTATGAATGTTACTCAGACTGAAATGCTTATCTTAGTAGGCGATGAAAACGATTTGCTTCGCAGAGTCATACTTTTAGCAGAATCGTGTTCCCCAAGAAATTTCTTCCCACGTCCTCCTGTAATAAAAAATGAAGAATTTTTATATCAATGGGTATGGTACAGGAATAAGTCGGCAAACGCGAATGTAACGGGAACGGACGAAATGATTCGGGTGCACTTGTATCTTCCGCTACGCTCGGCACGGTGATTTTCCAGCAACACGCGCATAGTCCGCTGATAACGACACCGCTGAGCCCCTATAAACCGCTGCTCCACTCCTTGACCTTACCAAGGTAGTCACATAAGGTGGCTACCGAGTCTGTGGTATCGCCGGAGCGATTCCTTTTTCGACTTTACTACCTCTTACCTTCTGGTATTTTTAAGTGGTCCCATGAAAGCTCTGACACTAAGGTAGGAATATACACGGGAAATTTACGTTGTTTCGGAGCACGAACTTCATCTGGAAATATGGCGTACTTGAATCGTTGCTAGAGACTGTCTACATTGAGTCCTAAACACAATATTAAACTAGTAATTGTAAACAGTTTCTCATTCTGATGAGCACAATAAAATTTCTTGTTAGAGATGAACGTTAAACGTCTTAAGCTACAGAATCGGCAGTTCCATTCTCACGATTTGTTATACATACAATACTCCATTTTTTATCTTGGATATTTTAAAATTATTCACTGTTTGGCTGCATACTTCAAAAGTATAAACCCTCGGTGCTACATAACTATTCAAAGAAAGTCACTGGAAAGAGAGGTACTGTAATACTTCCCAACGCAAACGTCATTGACACGGTAGAATGTTGTTACATCGACGATTCGAAAACAGAACTTCCATTTTATGTCGTTACGCGTAAGACAATAGCCTATCTTGAGCAAAGTCTTGCTTTTCTCTGCATAACTACTGAAATCCACTTCTCTTGCAGCTATTTGCTGTAGTCAAGCTTTTGTCTCCACCTGCCCGGTAACCTACCTCCAGTACCAAAGTAACTATTGCTAGATGCCTCGGGTTTGTGCTCTGACCTCTTCTTTCAGTCAACTTACATCCTAAAACTCTTTGCTCCCAAATAGGTTTAGCACTTTAAGTTGACGCTAGCTACTGTGTCTGCGCCACTGATCTGAGACATTCTTCTGCGCGAAACATTTCAAAACCTATTCCCGTCTGTGTGTACTGTTTCCCGTAAACGCCTTACTTTCGTATACAATTACATACCGATGCTTTTTATCGAACACTTCCTTTGTCTACACAAACACCGAATATTATACAGTTAACTACTGAATCCACTTCTCCCCTAAGTTTAATGTAGTCAAGCATTAGGCGTGATTATGTACTGTTACTGCCTCCAGGTCTGTGGAAAAAATCAAAGTAGGCTCTTTGTAAAAAAGAAAAATCCAATGTTATTCCATACCTCTTCTAAGCCGAAACGTACTCAAGCATATTGTTATACTAGAATATCATGGAACCTATTTCCGGTCCAAGTCAGTTAAGAATCGGCAAGAAATGTACACTACTACTCCTCGTACAGTCAGTTCCCTCTTAGACTCACCCGGAGCGTAGGAGGGAAGAATGACGTTAAGAGATCCCCGTTAATACGCTGAATGAAATTGTCGCGACTGAGTCATAACGGCTCGCCGGCCACAACTGCTAGCCAGCTGCTTCCCACCAACGTCGTCGCTCCAGCGAAATTAAGTTTTGCTTTAAGGAAATCTGACGAGAAATAATAAACACCACAGTATAATTTCAACAGTTTACTATTTTACACCGTTGATTCTTGATGAAACAGAACGTTTTGAAATTTACTCATTCACTTTGCAAGTCTCTCTCTCTTACATATCACGACACTAGGCAAATATTAGGCGCACAAGCATCATCGAATGCCTTCTGCTGTATTCAGACAGTGCCTGTGCAGAAAGTTTCTCGAGTTTCTACTGCTGCCTCTTAGATATTGCAGGATGATATGAGTATTTATTTTGGATTGCTATGGCGGCGGCAATGGAGGAACACACTATTGTAAAGAAGAGCTCGCTTGTTACCATTACAAACAGAAGCGCTATCTTCAGACGCAGAATTACAGAACAAAAGACTGTGCATATCTCCCATCCGATAGTACCTCGAGGAAGTCAACAGTGCGAGCAGCGCTATTTTTGTCGCATCCCTCCCCCCCCCTCATAAAACACACACACACACACACACACACACACACACACACACACACTTCTGTTTAAGAGGAAGTTCTTCAAAAGCAGATCAGGAGCAGGCTAACTGATGTCCTGTATCACTTTACAGCGCCCACTAGAAAGGTCTTAGTGTTTTCCAGATTCTGGTATTGGCAAATGTGGAGGATGCTCTCTGGCAACGTAATATTAACCATCATCTGCGTTCTGTTTTCTGTCTGCGTACATGTAGTGTGTCAACATGGCTGTTGAAATAGCGTATGTAGCACATTTTTATGTAAAATCGAGGAATCTTGTTACGCGTGTTATTTTGACTGTAGCATGTTTATGTAATGACGCTTATGGTCGACGTCAGTGTGCTGTGATCACTCACAGACGGCAGGCCGTAGCTCTAACAGTGGAGGGTATGTAAAGGGTGGCGGGAGGAAGGGGGCGGGGGCAGGTGGGGTAGGTTTACAGTGCACTCGTTGTCGTAATGCGCAAACGGAGCTACTTACCTGACGTTCAAAAGAACATGATCTTTGGCTTTCGAGGCCAAGGGTGAAAGTATTTCCGAAATGGCTCAGTTTAACTGTTCGCATGCCGTCGGGTCAAAGTACACGGTACATGGCAAAATTGTGCCGAGACAACTGTTGTGCAACACGGGCCATAGATGGCTCGGGTGAACGACGGCTGAGGAGATGTGTACGGGCGAATACCGCCATCTGTTAAGCAACTCACTGGCCAGATGAAACACAGGGCTACCAACACTGTCTGCTCAACAACCGTGCAGCGAACGTTGCTGCGTACGGACCCCCGCAGAAGGCGCCTGGTCCGTGCTGCCTGTTGTCCAAGGCTGGCATTTGCACGCCAGTACCGCAACTTGACGTCCACCCAGTGGCCCTGCTTCAGATGGATCACGTTTTACGCTCCATCGGAAAGATGGCCGTTGGCGTGTATGGCGTGAAACTTCTGGAAACAAAGACTGTGCAACAATCGTCGGGAGGAGAATGTCTTCATGACATTCACCGGGTGATCTCGTCGTTCTGGAAGGCACACTGGATCAGCGCAAGCGTGCGTCTATCCTCGGGGATCATGTCCAACCGTACATGCAGTTTGTTTTTCCTCAGGACGATGGCACTTACCAGCAGAACAATGCACTGTGTCGTACAGCTTGCAATGTACGTGCGTGGTTCGAAGAGTGCCATGATGTGTTTACCGTACTCCCCTTGCCACCAACTACCCGGATTTAAACATAGTCTAGAATCTGTAAGAGCACCTCGATTGCGCTGTCGCACGGTGGAGTAGCCTAGCGCAGCTGGCCGCGGCCCTGGAGTCGGCATGGCCCCACGTCCCTCCCGGTACCTTACAGGACCCCACTGTCTCCCTTCCTGCACGTCTCGCAGCAGTCCGCGCTGCAAAAGGTGGTCATTCAGGGATTTGAAAGGCGGTCACATTGTGACTGCACAGTGTACATGTTGGCTCGATGCGACTGGAAAACTGTTTGTACTAAAGACTTGAAGATGGCCATCATAGATCTAAAGTAATTACATATTATAAAATACTGTGGTCCCCACTAGAATAAATTTAAGCACCTCTCCTGGATCATTAGATTGTTGCTGCGACTGTCACGAATCGTGAACCATCTGCTCTTTATCTCAGGTCAACACAGTACAAAGAGTCAGTGTGTTGCCTATTGAAGACATACATAATTTACTAGAGCCAGACGCTAGTAGAAATAAACATTGTTTTTCACTAATGTTACGTTCCCCCCAAGGGGTCCACAACTCTTTTGTGGACACGTGCGTAGCGAGCGCGGGACCCCGAGCTAATGTGGCCCTCCTTCCTTTCCGGGCTGCATACCTTCCCTTCCCTTTCCGCATCCCTCCCCGTCCCCCATCTTCGCCCCCCCCCCCCCTCACCTCTGGCTCTTTCCTTCCCTTTCTCCCCCTCTGGGAGTATGGTTTGTGCCTACAAGTCCGGAGACGGACGCTCGAAACTGTTCCAAATCCTTGCTTTCTACACTTGCAAGTCCTCGTCCTTCCTCTGTCCTTCCCTTTTCCTTCCCTCTCCTCCTTGTCCTTTTCTCCGCTGCGGCGTTTGAGACCCCCTCTTCTTTCCTTTCCCTTTCTCTTTTTTCCTCCCTGTGCGTGTCTGAAGGCCGACCCACGCACTTCCATGCGTAGCCGGTGACGGGGTAACGCGTAATTCCCCGCCCCGGGTAGACAGGTAGGACACGTACGTACCCCCCTAGTAACGGCCAGGCCCAGGGAGGGGTGATTACCCGAGCTGATACCTTCCGAAAGCGCCAATTGGTCCCTCCGTCCGTTTGTCGGGAGGTGTGACCTGAGGTGTGAACAATCACCTAAGGCAGGTGTGCCCTCGGTGAGGGCCCCCACAAGGGAGGAGCGCGCCATCGGAGACGCCGGTAATCATGGGGGATTCTTCCGCAATGGTTTCCTCACCTTCCACTATGTCTGCTCACAAACGTAAGTTCACTGAGTCTCAGCCACAGACGGTTCTTCCATCGTTGCCACAGTTCCTTGTTGTTTCTCAGTCTGAAGACGGTCATGACTTTTCCACGGTCAACCCTTTCATTATTCAGAAAGGTGTCGGCGCAATTGCGGGTCCTGTGAAGTCTTGTTCCAGATTACGGAATGGCACCCTGTTGTTAGAAACACACAGTGCCCTCCAGGCTCAAAAATTGCTGCGTACTTCTCTGCTCCACACCTTCCCTGTCCAGGTGAAACCGCACCGTACCTTAAATTCCTCGCGTGGAGTCGTTTATACACGCTCCCTCGATGGATTGTCTGACGAAGAAATTCAGCACTACCTGTCTGACCAGGGCGTCACGGCTGTTCATCGGGTTATGAAAAGGGTTGACTCGAACATCATTCCAACCCGCACTGTCTTCTTGACATTTGACAAAGTTCAACTCCCATCAAAAATCAAAGCAGGCTATGAGATAATTTCCGTTCGCCCTTATGTCCCAAACCCTACGCGTTGCTATCGATGTCAGCGGTTCAATCACACCAGCCAGTCCTGTTCCAATCCGGCCAAATGTGTTACGTGTGGCAAGGATGCCCATGAGGGTGCTTGTCCACCTCCATCCCCTCGCTGCATCAACTGTATGGGTGACCACGCTGCTTCCTCTCGAGATTGCCCCGTTTTTAAGGACGAAAAGCTCATCCAGGAAATAAGAGTGAAGGAAAAGGTGTCGACCTTTGCTGCTCGAAAGTTACTCGCCAGTCGACAGCCCACCGTGCCTCAGAAAGGAAAATACAGCACTGTCCTTGCTTCTCCTCGGCCAACAAAGGAGGTGGCCACGCAGACTTGCGACATCACCTTTAGTACCACTGTCGTCAGATCGGCCAGCGCAAAGATCGCCCGTTCAACCTCACCTCTTTCGCCTGCCCACTCTATGGCTCACCCTTCGTCGGGTTCTGCTAAATCTCGAGCCCAAAAGTCAGACGCCAAGTCTTCGAAAAAAGAGCATTCTCATGAAGAGTTTTTACGTACTGCAACTTCACAACCATCGGTTCCTCCTTCATCTAAACATCATACTTCCAAGAAGGCTACGAAGAAACACAGTTCCTCTCCTTCTCCGCCAAGGCGTGTCCCATCTACAGCACCACCTGGCGGAAATCGCCCTCGGCCGTCTTCTGTGTCGCCGAGGCGCACTGCTGGTGGCCGGTCAACTGGCCGATCGTTGGTGGCAGGAGCTGCTCCTGACCAACCTATGGATCAGGATCTTCTGCATCCGACTGAATGCCATTCCATGCTGTCGGTCGCAAGCTCTGAGCAGTCGTTGAGTTGACAGCACCCTTGGTCACGTTCCTCCATTTTCTGTTCACCCTATGTCCATTATCCACTGGAATATCCGCGGCATTCGAGCCAATCGGGATGAATTGTCGATCCTCTTACGATCCTACTCGCCGGTCATCTTCTGTCTTCAGGAAACAAAGCTGCGTCCCCATGACCGCTTTGTTCTCCCTCATTTTCAGTCCGTCCGATATGACCTCCCCTCTGTTGAAGGCACTCCAGCCCCTGGCGGACTCATGATTCTGCTCCATGATACTCTCCATTATCACCCAATCCCCTTAAACAGTTCCTTCCATGCAATCGCCGTCCGTCTTTTCCTTTCTGGATACACGTTCTCTCTTTGTACGGTATACATTCCATCGTCCACACCAATGACACGAGCTGATCTCCTTCATCTTCTTGATCAGCTTCCACCCCCCTATTTGCTGGTTGGGGACTTCAATGCCCACCACCCGCTTTGGGGATCTCCACATCCTTGTCCACGTGGCTCACTATTGCTAGACGTCTTCCACCAAGCGGATCTAGTCTGCCTCAACACTGGGGTCCCCACATTTTTGTCTGCCTCCACGACAAATTTATCTCATTTGGACCTTGCGGTCGGTACTGTTCCGCTAGCTCGGCGCTTCGAATGGTTCGCCCTTGATGATACACACTCGAGTGACCACTTTCCATGTGTTCTTAGACTGCAGCCTCAACTGCCATATATGCGCTCGCGACGCTGGAAGTTTGCCCAAGCCGATTGGACACTTTTTTCGTCTCTAGCGACATTCGATGACCGTCGCTTTCCCAGCGTCGACGATGAGGTCACACATGTTACCGACGTTATTCTCACAGCTGCGGAACGTTCAATACCACGCACCTCCGAATTGCCCCGGCGCCCCCCAGTTCCTTGGTGGAACGAGGCATGCCGTGACGCAATACGTGAGCGGCGACGTGCTCTTCGCAATTTCCGTCACCATCCAACTTTGGCCAACTGTATCCGATATAAGCAGCTCCGTGCGCGATGCCGTCGCGTCATCCGCGATATCAAGAAGGCAAGCTGGAAATTCTTTATTAGCTCATTTAACACCTTCGCTCCCTCCTCGGAAGTTTGGAGTCGGCTTCGACGGTTCTCAGGCGCGCCTAGTTTCTCCCCGGTCTCTGGGCTCACTGTCGCGCATGATACCTTAGTGGACCCCGTCGCAATTTCTAACTCATTGGGTCAGCACTTTGCTGAGATTTCGAGCTCTTCAAATTACCCGCCAGCGTTTCTCCCGAAGAAACGTGCAGCGGAAGTGCGACATCTTGCTTTCTCCTCTCAAAATCACGAAAGCTACAATACTGTTTTCTCCATGCGGGAACTCCAACATGCCCTCTCTTCTTCTCGCTCCTCCGCCCCAGGACCGGATGGTATCCATGTCCAAATGTTGCTGCATTTATCAACCCATAGCCTGCGTTACCTCCTTCGCCTTTATAATCGAATTTGGACCGACAGTACCTTTCCCAGGCGATGGCGGGAAGCTATTGTCGTTCCCGTTCCGAAACCTGGAAAGGACAAACATCTCCCCTCTAGCTATCGCCCCATTTCTCTCACGAGTAGTGTATGTAAGGTTTTGGAGCGTATGGTGAATTACCGTTTAGCTTGGTGGCTGGAACCCCGCAGTCTTTTAACACCAGCCCAATGCGGATTCCGAAAGCATCGTTCTGCCGTTGACCATTTTGTTGCTCTCTCCACTTATATCATGAACAATTTTCTCCGAAAACGCCAAACGGTAGCAATATTTTTTGATCTGGAGAGAGCATACGATACCTGTTGGAGGACAGGCATCCTCCGCACACTGTTCTCTTGGGGCTTTCGAGGCCGGCTGCCCCTTTTTCTTCCCGAATTTATGGCAGAGCGCACATTTAGGGTGCGGGTGAACACTACTCTCTCCCGTACTTTCTCTCAAGAAAACGGGGTACCCCAGGGCTCCGTGCTGAGTGTTGTACTGTTTGCCATCGCCATTAATCCAATTATGGATTGTCTCCTTCCTGATGTCTCGGGCTCCCTCTTTGTGGACGATTTTGCGATCTACTACAGCTCTCAACGGACCAGCCGTCTTGAAAGACGTCTTCAAGGATGTCTCGATCGCCTCCACTCGTGGAGCATCGAAACCGGCTTCCGTTTCTCACCCAGTAAGACCGTTTGTGTTAATTTTTGGCGACGTAAGGAGTTTCTTCCGCCCTCCTTACATCTAGGTCCTGTCAACCTTCCGTTTTCCGACGTCGCTAAATTCTTGGGTCTTATGTTTGACAGAAAACTGTGCTGGTCCTCCCACATTTCCTATCTTTCGGCTCGCTGTCTGCGTTCCCTTAACACCCTCCGTGTCCTGAATGGTACCCCCTGGGGAGCGGACCGAGTGGTCCTTCTCCGCCTCTATCGCGCCTTAGTGCGCTCGAAATTGGATTATGGAAGCATAGTCTACTCCTCTGCTCGGCCGTCTATTCATCGGCGTCTCGACTCTATCCACCACCGTGGATTACGTTTAGTGTCTGGAGCTTTTTACACCAGCCCTGTGGAAAGCCTTTATGCTGAGACTGCTGAACCTCCGCTGTCCAATCGGCGGGCAGTCCTTCTGAGTCGTTATGCTAGCCATCTGTCTTCCATGCCTGCTAATCCAGCCCATGACCTTTTTTTCGACGCCTCCTTTGATGTCGGGTATGCAGGCCGATCCTCCTCCCTACTACCCCCGGGAGTCCGCTTCCGTCAACTGCTCCATTCTTTCCTTCCGCTTTCCTAAAACCTTCTTGACAACTTCGGGTACAGCACCGCCTTGGCTCCGTCCCCGGATCGACTTGCTCCGTGACCTTTGTCAATTTCCCAAGGATGGTACCCCTACACTTGTTTACCGTCGGGCATTTGCTGCTCTATGTGCACAAATGACGGAAGCCACATTTATTTACACCGATGGCTCGAAAACATCGTTAGGTGTAGGGAGTGCCTATATTGTTGGCGACACCCCAAATCACTTTCGGCTTCCCGACCAGTGTTCGGTTTATACTGCGGAGCTTTACGCTGTTCTCCAGGCTGTCCACTACATCCGCCGCCATCAGTGGATACAGTACGTAATCTGCTCAGATTCTCTCAGCTCTCTCCTAAGTCTCCAAGCTCTTTACCCTGTGCACCCTCTGGTCCACCGGATTCAGGACTGTCTGCGCTTGCTCCACCTGGGGGGCGTCTCAGTGGCGTTCCTCTGGCTCCCGGGACACGCTGGTATCTGTGGGAATGAGGCGGCCGATATAGCGGCCAAGGCTGCAGTCTCTGTTCCTCGGCCAGCTATTCAGTCTCTTCCGTTTACCGATCTACGGAGCGGTTTATGTCGCCAAGTTGCTCAATTATGGCATGCGCATTGGTCAACACTTCCCCATAATAAATTGCGGGAAGTGAAAGCCCTTCCTTGCGCTTGGACCTCTTCCTCCCGAACGCGTCGTCGGGAGGAGGTAGTTTTAGCTAGACTCCGGATAGGACACTGTCTTTTTAGCCATCGACATCCTTTAAGCGGTGATCCTCCCCCACTCTGTCCCCACTGCTCTCAGCTGTGGACGGTCAGACACCTTTTAATTGAATGCCCCTATTTTAATCCGTTACGCTCCCATCTACAGCTATCGCCTGATCTATCGTCGATTTTAGCAGATGACACGCGCCCAGCTGACCGCGTTCTACAGTTTATTAGTGACAGTGAAATGACGTCAGTCATTTGAAGCTTTTTTTGGGGACAACCAACCCCTTTTTATAGTGGATTTTTAAGCATTCCTTCTGCCTTTAGTTTCTCAAATTTTATGACTTTGTTCCCATTGCTGCTGATTTTAAATTTCGTTTTTTTCCTGTTTCCTACGTCACGGGCTGGGCGCTAATGACCATAGAAGTTTTGCGCCCTAAAACCACAAAAAAAAACTAATGTTACGTTAAACAGACCTGTGACAAAGCTTTTCAATGATCACAATCATTAAATATGGCTACCTGTTCGCCTGTCACTAGTAATCTGCGGATGACCGTGTAAGTGTGAGACACTGCGGTTACACCAACATCTATTGAACCTTCTGTTCAATATGGAGCATCCAACCCTGGATCTCTAATAATGCCGTTCCACACTGCGACCAAGTAAACGTATGAACAGTTTGAGACAAAGTAGGTCTGGAAACTTCCTTCAGTTTGTTCCGTATTACAATATCAAAGTAACAGTGACTTAACATTCTGTCCTCTAATTGCATACCTGGTTACCTTCCCTTAGTATTTTACGAAATATAGATAATTAATCACGGTTTGTTCTTTACATATTTGAAAGGTCTGAACATTATGAATGTATAGAGCTCAGCAGTGTCATATTACAGTTTTAAGTTTTTACCTAAGACATTTCAGCCCGACTATGTAACTAAGGACGCCATGGCTAGACGTATGACCATAATTTTTGTTCGAAGTGCGATACATACCGTAAGATGCGTATGAATACCTAGAGCAATTACGGTACATTGTCTCGTAGATGCGGTTAAAAATTTCAAACTCGAACTTTCTGCGTCAAGCAAGTTACAGCTGGTTTTACGGCTATACGCAGAAGGCGACGTCAGAAGACCTTCCGTCGTTGTCCACGGAAATAAAACCGGTGGGGCGTTGCGAAATCACATGGCAGTACCTTCAGAATAATCTCCACACGATCCTTTTGTGTGTGTGTGTGTGTGTGTGTGTGTGTGTGTGTTGGACTCCAGGTCTACTGCATTTTGGACTAACGTGCTCAGGCAGACGTGGCCATTCTGTGAGGTTTCGCGATTTTGTGATGGTCAGATGCTCTGAAATAATGAATCACGTGTGGTCCTCATGGTTGCATCACCAATCGCGAAGAAAATCGGAACAAATCAGATTCGAAATCGCTAGATTTTTTCGACACATGCCTTTCGTAGTAGCATTGCTGTAAGTTATATAGTGTTTGAATATTGTAGTCAATTTTGCAATGTTAACGAAGTCTTTATATGTGCAACAACCACATCCCCCCAAAACACGTAGCTACAGTGCATAGAAGTTCAGTCCACTAATGCACAGAGGTGCAGAGCACATACTGAAAAATATACCCAGCGCTTCATGTGTCTGTAAAGATTCATTTTAATTGTTGAGGCTTTCATGGAAATTTGTTGACATCGCTTTTCAGCTTTTGTCTCGTGACGTTAACGATTTTAGTTTTCCCCAGCACGGCTGGCTGACAACCTCGAGGTCCACCATCCATTGATGGTGGTGGACTGCAGTCTGTAGTGAAACGTTCTCACACAATGTATCTAACAAGCTATTAATGAAATTATAAATTTACTGAGATCTGAATCCACCATCATTGTGAATAAAATTGTCTAGATTCCTTAATACTCAGAGACTGGGCATAAATATGGAAACAGCGAAAACACAAAACATTACCATACTGTGTAGCAAACCTGTTGGCCTTCAAAACTACTACTAGTCGTTTTGGAACGGGTAAATGCAAATTCTGTGTACTTTTCGAGGGTATTCTAGGCCATTCCTCCTGCAAAATAGTGGCAAGTTCAGGAGGAGGAGATTAGCGTTTAATGTCTCATCAACGACAAGGTCATTAGAGACGGAGCACAACCTCGCATTTAGGGAAAGTTTCAGAAAGAAAGCGACCGCGCCCTTTCGAAGCAACTGTATAGGCATTTGCCTAAAGCGATTTAAATAAATCACGGAAAACCTAAATCAGGATGGCCCCGGACGCGGGTTTGAACTGTCGTCCTCCCGAACGCTAACCCAGTGTGCCAACCACTGCGCTACCCCGCTCGGTGCAAGTTCAGGCAGCGATCGTGCAGGTGGATACTGATGATCAAAGTAGACCACAAAGACTCCTTATTGAGATCAGGTGACTGGTGTCCAGTGAAGATAATTCATCCTCTTGCTCAGAAAACCAGTTGTAGATGATGCAGCATATGTGAACAGGCACACTGTCTTGGGACACAGCATCACCACTGGGGAACAAACACTGTACCATGAGATGGACCTGATCAGGCAAAACGGTCAGATAATCCTTGGCAGTAACCATGGTGCCCATAGAGTACCACGATATCACTGCCGAACCCCCGCCATGTTTCGCTCTTGGAACGTAAAATAGCAAGAAGTTGCAAGCAGCGTGCAACAAGGCACACACGACCAAAATACTTCCTTCCGTAGTCAGTTTTGTAGTTTCGACACCACGTTCGCGGCATTTGAATCACTGATGGTTGCTTTTGGGATTCCAGCACACCCTGCAATTCCGCCCTTCTGGAGCTTACACTGACACGGTTCACGAGTGGAACATTCAGTTCTGTAGTGACTTTTCAGCCGCAGTTCTTTCATTTTTCGTCACAGTCCTCATCACACGCTTTCGTCCGCGTTGGTGCTTCGCGGATGATGTTTTCCTGTGTGCGGCATAAATCTTAGATACGGCTCCTCTTGAAACAAGCGTTTTGCTTACTTTGGCTACGGAAGAGCCCACCACGCGAGCATCAAGAATTTGCCAACGTTAGAGTTCATTTAGCTCTGACATAATAAACTCACTACTACAAAGAGCACTGTTCCAGCCACAAATGACTGTTGCGACGTACTGAGGACGTTGCACAGGTGCCGTTCGTGGTCAAATAAAACAGCGCGGCCTGCAGGCTTGCCTAGCGTCTGCATTTATGTTCAAGGATGTATTTATCGCAGTGTTTCCGTATTTTTATTCAACTCCTGTATGTATTATTTATATCGTCGTTTCGGTTACTCCCAACATAAGAGCAAAACTTACCGTCGGACAGTTATCGCTCCGATTAGGTGTAAGTTTTATTAGTATTGACACTGAAACCTTGTTTTAAGTTTTGATCTGATGATGGCTACAGCCGAAACGACGTTATATACAGAGATGTGTATTAAGGTATCGAGATAGTTTTATTCACAAAATATGAGTGTATATATAAGGGACAGTCAAATAAAAGCCCAGCCCCGCCGCAACAGGATGATGGAATGGTTCCGTCAAAAATAATCACCACACACAAGACATTTATCCCACTGGGAGAGACGAGGCGAGACGATCAGTTCCTGTTTCGTAGAACGCGGTCGACCACTGACGCTTCCACAACCGCAGCCTCTCTTACCACCTCCTCGTCAGACTAAAACCGACGTCCACGGATGTCTGTCTTCAGGTCGACAAAGATGTGAAAATGACACGGTGAAAGACACGGGCTGTGTGGATGTTGCAGTATCATCATCATCATCATCATCATCATCACCATCATTTAAGAATGATTATGCCTTTCAGCGTTCAGTCTGGAGCATAGCGCCCTTATAAAATTCCTCCATGATCCCCTATTCAGTGCTAACATTGGTGCCTCTTCTGACGTTAAACCTATTACTTCAAAATCATTCTTAACCGAAGCCAGGTACCTTCTCCTTGGTCTGCCTCGACTCCTCCTACCCTCTACTGCTGAACCCCTGAGTCTCTTGGGTAACCTTGCTTCTCCCATGCGTGTAACATGACCCCACCATCTAAGCCTGTTCGCCCTGACTGCTACATCTATAGAGTTCATTCCCAGTTTTTCTGTGATTTCCTCATTGTGGACACCCTCCTGCCACTGTTCCCATCTACTAGTACCTGCAATCATCCTAGCTACTTTCATATCCGTAACCTCAACCTTATTGATAAGGTAACTTGAATCCACCCAGCTTTCAAACCATACAGCAAAGTTGGTCGAAAGATTGAACGGTGCACAGATAACTTAGTCTTGGTACTGACTTCCTTCTTGCAGAAGAGAGTAGATCGTAGCTGAGCACTCACTGCATTAGCTTTGCTACACCTCGCTTCCAGTTCTTTCACTATGTTGCCATCCTGTGAGAATATGCATCCTAAGTACTTGAAATCGTCCACCTGTTCTAACTTTGTTCTATTTGGCACTCAATCCGATTATGTTTATTTACCACTGACGTTACTTTCGTTTTGGAGATGCTAATCTTCATACCATAGTCCTTACATTTCTGATCTAGCTCTGAAATATTACTTTGCAAACTTTGCAGTGTCTCCCAACCAAATCGCTGAAGCGTAGCGTTCATCGGATTGGCAGAGCAGGGAGACGGGGTTTGGGTTATCGTGCAACAGGATGATTGTCAGGCCGCATTCCTGGGCGTTTCGACTTGACGGCGCGCCGCAGTTCCCCCAAACTGTCTTCGCAGCGCCGCGCTCGAGGAACTCGACAAGAGGCGGCCCCGGCTGTCCGAAGACATAATCACCTCGCCCGAACTTGCGTCAACCGTTTCCGAATTCTTTGGCTGGAGGAGATGTAGGATGTTTTCACTGTTGGCTTTGTCGTATGCCCTCGGGTCGTCGGACGGAATCGTCCTGTTGCGTACCAACCCCCGCCCTCAGACTGTCAGTCGTACGATGGCTAAGCTTACCGCTAAACTACCGGCGCGACACGTTGCTTTGTCGGTACGCCTGCCGACTGATGTCAATGCCCGCCCTCCCGTCATAATCCTCCTTTGACGACTCTCTCGACCGCCAATACGGGCTGTCTGTCTCTGCCCTGTTACCTCCTGGAGTTCGCATTCGTCACCTGCTTCGACAACTCGATTTTACCCTCCCTACGACTTTTCGAGTGGGTGAGAGCCCGGCGCCACTTGGCTCCAGGCTCAGGTTCGCGTTCGCCTTGAACTCAGCTCGCTCCCAAAGGAGAGGACCGCGGATTCGATATACCGCTCGCGGTTTGTCGAACTTCGTTCGAGCCTCGCTAATAGCGTCTTTATTTACACAGATGGCTCAAAGACTACTGCTGGCGTCGGATGTGCCTTTGTCGTTGGGGATGATACCTTTCAATACCGGCTCCTTGACCAGTGTTCAAGCTTTACGGCTGAGCTTTTTGCTCTCTATCAGGCTGTTCAGTATATCCGGCGCCTTAGCTCCGTCCCCGGATCTGCCTGCTCCGTGACCTATGTCGATTTCCCAAGGATGGTACCCCTTCACTTGTTTATCGCCGGGCATTTGCTGCTCTATGTGCACAAATGAGGGAAACCACATTCATTTACACCGACGGCTCGAAAACATCGTTAGGTGTAGGGAGTGCCTATATTGTTGGCGACGCCCCAAATCACTTTCGGCTTTCCGACCAATGTTCGGTTTATACTGCGGAGCTTTACGCTGTTCTCCAGGCTGTCCACTACATCCGCCGCCATCAGCGGATACAGTACGTTACCTGCTCAGATTCTCTCAGCTCTCTCCTCAGTCTCCAAGCTCTTTACCCTGTGCACCCTCTGGTCCACCGGATTCAGGACTGTCTGCGCTTGCTCCACCTGGGGGGCGTCTCGGTGTCGTTCCTCTGGCTCCCGGGACACGTTGGTATCTGTGGAAATGAGGCGGCCGATATTGCAGCCAAGGCTGCAGTCTCTCTTCTTCGGCCAGCTATCCAATCGATTCCCTTCGCCGATTTACGGAGCGTTTTATGTCGTCGTGTTGTTCATTTATGGCACGCTCATTGGTCGACGCTTCCCCGTAATAAATTGCGGGACGTGGAAGCTCTTCCTTGTGCTTGGACCTCTTCCTCCCGAACGCGTCGTCGGGAGGAGGTAATTTTAACTAGACTCCGGATAGGACACTGTCTTTTTAGCCATCGACATCTTTTAAGCGGCGATCCTCCCCCACTCTGTCCCCACTGCTCTCAGCTGTGGACGGTAAGACACCTTTTGAGTGCCCCTATTTTAATCAGTTACGCTCCCGTCTACAGTTATCGCCTGATATATCGTCGATTTTAGCAGATGACACGCGCTCAGCCGATCGCGTTCTCGAGTTTTAGTGCCAGTGAAATGACGTCAGCCATTTGAAGCTCTTTTTGGGGACAACCAACCCCTTTCTGTAGTGGATTTTTAAGCCTTCCTTCTGTTTTTAGTTTCTCCAATTTTATGACTTTCGTTCCCATTGCTGCTGGTTTCCATTTTCGGTTTTTTACTGTTTCCTAAGTCACGGACTGGGCGCTAATGACCATAGCATTTTTGCGCCCTAAAAACCAAACCAAAAAAAAATATCCGCCGCCATCTTCTCCCTATGCCATCTGCTCTGATTCTTTGAGCGCCATTCAGTCTCCGTGACCCATATTCGGACCACCCTCTCGTGCAACAAATTCAACGGTCCCTTCAGTCGCTAACTGATACCGGCGCTCGTGTCCTTTTTTATTCCTGGCCACGTTGGTATGCCTGGGAACGAAGCTGCTGATGCTGCGGCCAAGGCTGCTGTCCTCCTGCCTCGGACAGCTTCCTTTTGTCTCCCATCAACTGATGTTAGTGGGGTTCTTTGTCGGCGCGTTTCATCATTGTGGCATGAGGCTTGGTCCTCTCTCCATGAAAATAAGCTTGGGGCCATCAAACCGATCCCGACGGTTTGGACGACCTCCTCGCGCCCTTCCCCGCGAGAGGTCATTTTGGCCAGGTTGCGGATTGGGCATTGCCGATTTAGCCACCGCTACCTGTTGTCCTGTGACCCCGCACCGCAGTGCCCCTGTGGTCATCCATTGACGGTGCGCCATGTTTTATTGTCCTGTCCCCGTTTTATTCACTCTCGTGTTGTCCTGTGTCTGCCGTCTACCTTACAGGAACTTTTAGCTGATGACGCTCGAGCAGCTGCTCGTGTCCTTAGTTTTATTACATTGACGGACTTGTCCAAAAAGATATCTTTTCTTTTGTTTCTCTGCGTCTTTGTAAGTACTTTCTGGTGTTGCCCCTTGAGTTTTTTCTACGCTATTAGTGCACTAACGTTTGTGACCGGGCGCTAATCACCTTAGTAGTTGAGCGCCCTAAACCAACAAAAAAGAAAAGGCTACGCTTCAGCAGTTTGGTTGCGAGACACTGCAACAACCTCCGTAGAGCCCGTATCTTTATCCGTGTGATTTTCACATCTTTGGCGACCTGACGACCGCCATGCGTGAACGTCGGTTTGTCTGACGAGGAAGTGGAAGATTGGGCGCGGTTGTGGATCCGTCAGCGGCCGACCACATCTACGAAACAGGAGCTGATCGTCTCGTCTTCCAGTGGGATAAATGTCTCAACGCGTGTGGTGATTACTTTCCAATGAAACTATTCCATGGCCCTGTTGTGGTGTTTGTTTTTCATTTGATTGCCCCTCATAGTTCAGGTAGCGAACCACAAATGACGTGTTGATTAAATTTATTTGCCATAAATGGTGAGCTGTGGCAATGTGCGAAGAACATACAGCTCACCTCCTTTTGGGACAGAAATAAAAGAAATGTTAATGTCAAGTTCATTGACAGTAGGAAAGAAGTTATGTGACCTACTTGTCAACATAATCAACTTGGAAATTGAATTCGTGTAGTGACTGTGGAAATGATAGTTAAGGTTCAAGTTATAACTGGTACAATTCATAACATTATCTGTAACAAGCCGAAGTACCGCAAAACATGTCCAAGGTGGGTCCCAAAGGAGTTGACGCGGCTACTAAAGGAAATAAGGTTGAGAGAGTGCACAGAGCTAAAGGAATGTTATGGAAGAGAAGGAATGATATGAAACAGAAAGTGAGCACTTCCTCAACAAAATTTTAACTTGGGATAAATCTATGGTTCACTATTATGAACCAGAATCAGAAAGACAAAGCATGGAGTGGAAGTACATCAACTCAGCTGTCTTGGAAAAATTCAAGACCCAAGCATCAGCAGGAAGACATGTTGACGGTGTTTTGGGATGCTGAAGGCCCAGTTTTCTGTGATTTTCTCGAAGAGCAGCGTAAAATGAACAGCCAATACTACTCGGATTTGCTTTTAAACTAGGTGAAGCCAGTCATGAGAGAGAGAGAGAGAGAGAGGTGTGATTCTCCAGCAAGACGACGCATGTTCTCATATTGCTCAACTAACCCGTGAAACCATCGACAAAATGGGCTGAGAAGTACTGTCTCCATCCCCTTACAGTCCTGATTTAGCATCTAGTGATATCAATTTGTTTGGTGCACTGAATGAGGCATTATGTGGGAAGAGGTTCCAGGACAACGAGGACATGTAAAAGTTTGTGGAAAATTGGTTCAAACATAGTCCTTTGCAGCCAGAATAAAAAAGCTAGTAGCCCGGTGGAATAAGTGCATAAATGTTCAAGGGGATTATGTTGAAAAGTAGAAAAAGTGTTGGTCTGTGAAAATAAACGCTTTTTTCTCCAGACCATTTTGTCTCTTTAATTATTGTGTGTGTTTCACACCACCACCTAAATCACAGGGCCGCACCCAAACTTGGTACACGTATCACTGTCGGAGAGGATCACTGTGAAGGTAACAACCACCTACCTGTCAAAGGAATGGAGATGAAAAAGAAGTGTAGGCCATGGCGCGCAAAAACCCGGATTGCAACCATCCGGAATTTGAGAAGACGAGCACTTAGCGACCTGCAACGAACTTTACACATGATTTCAAACACGTATGAAACTTTCTCGCAGACACCCCTACATAATGATGAAATGAAAAAAGTTTATCGCTTATTGCATTTTCGCTGTTCATGCATCAGACGTGATGTCATGACCTTTAAATTTATTACTACTTCGCCACTGACTCTATTCGCAACACATTTAGCAGACAGTAACCAAATATGCTGCTGAATGTACCTACAAAATTGTGCAGGTATTATTGTACTGTAAGACATATAGTTCAGGAGATATGGGGAGGGAATAAGAATAGACTGAAGGAGGGGCAGGGGGAGGAGGAGGAGGAGGAGGAGGAAATTGGCAAAGAGGGCAGCAGCAGATCGGGTGGAGGGGGAGCGGTTGAAGAGGTAGACAAAGAGGAGGGGGATGGAGGAGATTGACTAATAGTTGAAATAAATACATACCACGCCAACATCGGGTACTTAGCTTGCTGTTAATATGCCAATGACACACACACACACACACACACACACACACACTGTTTTGGACGGGATATCTCTCGTTACTAGCGATGTAACGTCATTCAAAACATGCAAATCGCTTAAGGACAAACCTTACTCTACACAAGTCACGTGTTTTGGGAGTCTCATGTTGAGAACAAAACTCATGTTCAACGCATCTGGGAGCCCCTCCCCTCCTCCATGTACGGTAAGTTCCTGCTCTTCGACTGCCGCCACTGTGTTTGGATGGGCCACTGTCACGTGACGTCAGCTGCTACAGCTGGGTCACGCAACCCGCGGCTGACACAATAGCGCCACCGGCTGATAAGGACCCACTTATACCACCCAGCTCTGCTCTCGAGGTTGCACAACAGACTGTCACCAGGCGGCACTCGGAAGAGCTGTCCCTACAAAACCATCTGACTACTGAGCAGTGTTCTGTTGACATGTCATCAGAATGTCATCTAATACAGGCGAGTATGGACCTGTAGACCTTCGGAAAACAAGTAGCCCTCATTAAACAGCGGAATTTAAAAGAAACGAATGGCAGTCTACAATGGCAGGCGACTTAAAAAAAAAAATTATAAAGTTGTCGGATGGCTGAGTTCGAAATCTACAGACAAGTATAATTACATCTAGGAAGATGTCTGCAAAACTTGTTGGAAACGTGGCGTTAAGAGTACTATTGATGCAAACTTAACAAAGAAAGGCACGTTACTTTCGAAAAGGTCAGCTGTCAAATGCAAGCATAAAGATTATTGAGATGAAAGTGATACGGTAAACTGACTTACCAGCCAGTCACTGACGAAGCGTGGCTACGTGTGTACACTCTCATCCAAGCGAGATCGTTCTTAGTCCAGGGTTGCTGCATTCGATGAAGAGATTGTTGAATAGTTTTCTGCATTTATAACTCGCATATCGCTAAGACATGACGAGCGACGCGTTTACTTTACATGTCATTCCTTTCCGTTCCACCGACAGCGTGCAAGAACGAGTCCTCCAGTCAGCGCGATCTATTAATCACATTTTCACAGCGGCTGTGCTTCGCAATGTCCATATCTCCAGGACTTTCAGCAGTTAATTTTCGCGACAGATTTGGTGGTGTCCGCGGTATCCGTCATTTCAGATATTCAGACTGTGCGACACGGTCACTTTAAACACGTCACAGTTTGTGCAATGGTTCTGTACATATATGCATTAAGTATAGTCTGTTAATCCGATACGGTCGCCGTCTCTCTTACTTCAGCAATACTTCAGTATGCCCTCCAACATTTTTGTAGCTGTACAATTATACGCTACCCAGGCTACTTTTTGTTGTGCCAGGTATGTTAGCAGCCGGGATGCAATCTTTCTCCTCCTACTGTTCATTGTTTAAATCAAAGTAGTAATGACGAAAATAAAAGAAAGGTTCGAAAGTGGGATTAAAATTAAAGACGAAAGGATATCCGAAAGTGTCGCTCATGACGCCGCTATCCTCATTGAAAGCGAGGAAGAATTCGAAACGTACTGAATGCGGTTAAGTCTAGAGAGCACAGAACACTGACTGAAAGTAAACAGAAGAAAGACGAAATTAATGTGGAGCAGCGCGAAGGAGATTCGCAAGAAATTTACCACCAGAGTTGGGGACCGCGAAGAAGTGAAGGTATTCTGCTAAATCAGAAGCGCGTGACAGATGAAGCAAGGAAGGCAAAAAGTAGACTAGCACAGGCAAATTGCATTCTTGTTACGAGACGTCTATTAGTATCAAACACAAGCCTTAGGTCGAAGAAGAAATTTGAGAATGCACGTTTGGAGCACAGCATACTGCGAAAGTGAATCACGACCTGTGAGGTAAACCGGAAAAAGAGAATAGAAGCGTATGCGACGTGTAGCTGTGGAATGATGCTGAAAATTAGATGGGTTGGTAAGGAATACGGTCCTCAGCCGAATCGGCGAGGAGAGGAACGAGAAGGGGCAGGATGTTAGGATACACATTAAGAATCAGGAAATAACGTGCATTGTACTAGATGGAGCTACAGAGTAAAAACTTCAGGGGAATACGGATACTAGAATACAGCCAACAGAGGACGTGGGGTGTTAGTGCTACCGTATTCTGAAGTGATGGTACAGGAAGAGAGATTTGTGGCTTGTCGCATCATACCAGTTGGAAAAGTGATATGAAAGTTCATTACATTCCATCCGCGGGTGAAACGCAGGAAAAGGATTCCTTGCACGCCTCTCTGCCAACCGTTATTGGTCAAATTTGTCTTCGCGATATGTTTGACGGCGACAGTAGTGGACTGAAGAATATTTGTATTTCTCACCTTGAAAGCCTGTTCATTGAATTTTTCAAGTAGTTTTTCACGAGATATGCGCTATATTTCTAAAAAAGTGTTTAATATTGTTCGCTATTTATTTTCTTAGCTATGAAACAAACGTTTGGCCACTCGCGTCACCCTGTGCTGGGTATCACCCCTTAACACGACCTGGCAGTTCCACAACTTCAGCAGAATTCCAGCACGGACCAAGCTAGTACTTCCAAAGCGACATCTTACCTCAACAAACTGCAGTTTCCCCAGTATCTTTCCAATAAATTAAAATTAGGCGTTCCCCACACGCCTAGACTCCGCACAGTCAGTGTTTGGCCCTTGCCCTCGCAGTACTCGTTTTCCGTGCTGCATGTCTATCCTCCTCCTCCTCCTCCTCCCCTCCGTTGAGAACCATGTCTTGTGTACAATCGGGAAACCGAAACTTGCAAAAGTATCGGAAGACTTAGGTGGATTTCATTTTTCTCTCTCTTCTTTCATGTTCTGACTTGTCCTGTCCTTCCTCCGCTTAGGCGTTTGAGGTCCCCCTTTTCGCCTTTCTTCCTCTCTGTGCACGCCTAAATGCCGGCTCACGTGTTTGAAGCTTCAAGGGCGACTGAGTAATGCATCACTCCCAGCACCCATGTCGACAGGAAGGGCTCACACGTATCCCCTGGTACAGGCCAGGCACAAGGAGGCGTGATCGCCTTAGCTGTTACCTTCCCAAATGCCGATTGATCCCCCTATCTGGATTTCGGGAGGTGTGACCTGAGGTGTGAACAATCACGAAAGGCGAGTGTGCTCCCCTCTGTGGGGGTCCCCAGAAGGAAGGAGTGTGCCATCGGAGATGCTGGCCATCATGGGGATTCACCTGCGATGAGTGCATAAACTCCATCGACGCAACCTCCGTCTAATAAACACGAATGGAATGAAACCTAAGACACGACGAACCTCAGAGTTGTACCCCGCTACCTCTTGATGTCACGCACAGGAGGTGGTCAGAAATTTCCTACAGTGAAACCCGTTCATCATTGAGAAAGGTGTGGATACAACTGTAGGCCCACTAAAGTCCAGCACTCGCCTATGCAATGGAACTTTGCCTCTAGAGACAGTGCCTTTCAAGCCCAAAAGCTGCCTAAAGCTACACTCCTTCGCGGATACCATGTTTGTCTAGAGACTCATCGAATACCGAGTTCTTCACGTGGCATTATATACAGTAGGCTGCTTGATCGTGGCTGAGGGAGGTACACAACACTATATCTCTCATCAGAGCGAAACTGCAGTACCTCGGGTTATGGAGAGGGCTGACGCACAGTTAGTGCCTACCCACACACTTCTCTCCACTTTCGATAAATTGGAGCTCCCGTCGACGATCAACACGGGTTATGAAGTCATCAATGCCAGGCCCTTCATACTGAACCCAATGTATTGCTACCAATATCAGTGTTATGACCATACTCGCGTGTCCTGAAAAACGCAGCTAAATGCGTAACTTGTGGCAAGGATGTACATGAGGGAGATTACTACACTGCTGAAGTCACTTGTGACGCAACCACAACGGAAATTTAAAAAGGAATACTCCCGAGAGAACATTTCGCGCTCTTCAAATCAGCAAACGTCTGAGTCCACGTGTGACGAACGCAAAGGTACTGAGAAGTCGAACAAAAACGTTCGCCTCCTCCTCCAACTCGGAGACCCTCTACAATAGTGACACTTCGCGACATCTCTCTGGCCGACCTCCATTTCACTGGTGCGAACCGCCAACCGATTCTCCACCCTGGAGTCAACTGCCCGTCCCAGGGATGTTAGGGCACCTCTGAAGAAATAATGGAACAGTATCCTCCGGCCTCAGAACCCTGTAGTAGCACGCAGCCGAAATCTGGCACTCAGTAGCCACCAAAGTAACTGCCCCCTTGTCAGAGAAATCTCTCTCCTCTAATAAGACTGTCCTCCAATGGAAAATTCGTGGCATCAGATCCCACAAGTCAGACTTACAGCTGCTATTGTGATAGCAATGCCCAGTTGTTTTACGCCTCCGTTGCAGTCTCTCTCCCGAGTTATACCTTCTCTCTTTGTAATATTTTCATATCTTTGTCATCTGATCCCACCACGGTAGACAAACTGCAGCTTATCGCTCAGCTCCCTCAACCCGTTTTGCTACTTGGCGACTTCAACGCCCACCATCCCATTTAGGGTTCTCTGAGAAGCTGCCAGAGAGGCTGTTTCCTGGCAGATATTCTCAAACACCTTACTCTCATTTCTCTCAACACATGAGAAATTTTTTTTTTCAGATTCCATTCGCTTTCTCAGAACTGCATCTCCCGTTCTGTAATGCACGGCTTGCCCACCGTCTAGAGAGGTCCATTCTCTGACACACATTCGAGCGACCATTTCCCGTACGTAATTCGTCTGCTAACTCATGACTGATCTGCGTGCAAGACCAACTGACAGCTTTCTAAAGCTGACTGGAGGCTGTACTCTTCACTAGCAACCATCTAAAAACATTTCCACAAGAGTGATGATCAGAAAGCGTACCTTCCGAATGTTATCCTTGCCACTTCAGGTGGTTTCACCCCCGAACGTCTTCCCTACGCGACCTGTCCCAGTCCACTGATGGACTGAAGAAAACCATGACGTGGCTCATGTGAGGAGACGCGCTTCCCGTGTCTCAGCATGCCATCCCACGAAGGAGAACTGCATTCGTTATAAACTGTTGCAAGCAAAGTGTCCTCACATTACCAGAGAGAGCAAAAAGCTATCTGGATCTCTCCTACTAGTTGTTTTAACCATTTTATTCCCTCTTCTGTTTGGCGTAACCTACGTCGGATTTCTGAAAGCAAGGTACATCTCCTGATTCCTGGTCTGACTGTAGCGAACCATGTCCTTCTAGACTGTATCGATATTTCAAACACTTTGGGTCGATGCTTTGCAGAGAACTCGAGCTCCTACCGTTATCATCCCGCCTTCCTACCTCGGAAACGAGCGGAGGCGGCGCAGGAGATATGTTTCCCCTCTCAGAACCACGAATGCTACGATACTGTTTTTACTATGAGGCAGCTCGAACATGCTATCACCTCGTCACAATCCTCCGCCCCAGTACCGAACTATATTCACATTCAGGTGTAACAGTATCTATCTCTTGACAGAAAACACTTTCACCTTCATACGTATTCTCAAGTGTGCACGGACAGCGCCTTCTTCTGAAGTTGGCGCGAAGCCACTGTAATCCAAATACCCAAACTTGGTAAGAACAACCCTCTTCCACTAAGGTACTACCCAATTTTCTTCACCAGCAGTGTCTGCAAGGTGACTGAACTCATGATCAGTGGTCGGCTGGCATGATGGCTTGAGTCTCGGAATTTTCTAAAAAATGCACGCTGTGAATTTCATAAGCACCACTCTGCAGATCTCGTGATCCTGTAAACCCCAAATGCCGGGATGGTTCCTTTCAAAGGGCACGGCCGACTTCCTTCCCCGTCCTTCCCTAATCCGATGAGACCGAAGACCTCGCTGTCTGGTCTCCTTCCCCAAAACAACCAACCAACCTACCTGTAAACCCAATTTTCTGCGGAAATGCCAGGCTGCAGCTGTGTTTTTTGATTTAGAGAAGGCTTAAGATACCTGCTGGAGGATGTACATCCTGTGTACATTGCACACGTGGGGTAAGGCCACCTGTCCCATTTTATATAGGAGTTTTTAAAAGGCCAGATTTTCAAGGTACGTGTGGCTTCAGCGTTGTTGAATATTCTTGCCACACCAGCCAACCCTGTCATGGAGTGTCTGTCACCAGCATCTCTCGCTCTTTCCGTCGATGTGTCTGCGATCTACTGCAGCTCTCAACGGACCTGTTTACCTGAGCGACGACTTCAGCGATGTCTCGACAGTTTTTACTAGTGGATCACCTACAACAGCTTCCACTTTTTCACAAAAAACCTGTGAGTTTCTTCCACCATCTTTACAGCCCGATCCTGTCGCTCTTTCGTTTGTCGGAACCACGAAACTCTTGGTCACGCTCGATAGGAAACTCAGTTGGTCCTCAGCAGCACACTGTACCTGATCTAAATATCCAACGTGTTTTAACGGTACTTCATGGGGACCGGATGAGATAATCTTCGTCCACTTATACCAATCCCTTGTCCGATCCAAAATGGACTTTGGGCGTCATCTGCACCACCATCTATTCTACACCATCTCAACGGTCCACCATCGAGGCATATTTTCGGCCACTGCAGCTTTCTACACTAGCCCAGTTACGAGTCTCTATGCAGGCACTGCCGAACTATTGCTGTCATACCAGCGTGAAGTTCTCCTCAGCAGAGACGTGTGACGTCTGTCCTCTATGCCCAACCATGTATCCTGTGCATCCTTGACTGCCAACACGGGGTAAGGGCAACTTTGTTGCTGCCTTCCAGAGTTTGCTTTCATATACTGCGTCGGAAGCTGAACCTTAAGTTACCTGCCACGTTCCCGATGTGTGAGAGTTCACCACCACCTTGGCTTGATGCGGAGGTCCGCGTTCATGTTGGACTTAGTTCGCTTCCCAAGGACACTATTCTAGATTCGACTTACTGCTTTAAGTTCATCGAACTTTTTACGCAACTTGGAGACAGCACCTTCGTCTACACTGAGAACTCTAAGACTGACCATGGTGTCGGATGTGTTTTTGTCATTGGCGACAAACATTTGAGATACCACCTTCTAGAACAGTGCACGATTTTTACTGCAGATCATTCCCCCTTCTATCAGTCCAGCCAGTACATCTGATGACACAGGCCTTTCAATTGAGGATTATGTTTTGAGTCACTTAGTACCGTCTAAAGACTGTGTGCGCTATACACATTCCACTCCTTAGTTCAAAGACTACAAGAAAGCCTCCACTCGCTCGGTGATGATGAAACCAACCATGATGATTGTGTGTACCCCTGGTCATGTCGGAGCGCGATCGAATAAAGCTGCCAAGGCTGCACTCTGACTTTTAACTGTTCCGCCACTTTGGATGATCTCTGTTGCCATACATACGAACACTACGTCACTCTGAAATGAAAACAGGTCTTTCTGTATGGGGAAATTAAAACACCTTCCAACGGCTTGGACGACTTCCTCTGCCACTCTCGACGCGAGTAGATACTTTCAGCTAGGCTGCATAGTGGGTACTGTTGTTTCAGTCACCGTCATTTGTAAAGTGGACACTCGACACCACTCTGTGCTTACTGCTACCAACCATTGTGTGTGCCCATTTTTCTGACGCAATGCCAATTCTACAACCGTTTACGTTTCAATGAATGTTTGCCATCTGAATTATCAGATACAGCACGAGCTGTAGACTGCGTTTTACTTTTTATTCGTCGTAGTAGCAAGGCGAAGGAAATTTAATTTTCAACCGTTTGAGCGACGTCCTCAAAGAGGTAGTGTTTAGCTGTCCATCTACTCCAGTCGATTAGGCTCACAGTATCACAAACTTCAAATTCGTTCAGTAATTGGCTATTTTAAGTTCTGACATGGGCGCTTATGACCCCAGATGTTTTGCGCACTAAGGCGACAAAAAAAGCCTTCACTTAACTTGTGTAGTCGATGCCCACGCTTTGTTTCTCCCTGCTATTTGTACGATGCGGTTGATTCTAGATATGAACTAATATTGTAGTCAAAGCCAGTACGTTTTAACGTTTCGTGAACTACACAGCTACACATATATCCATATTATGAGCTAAATGTCGTACTTCTCATGAGGCTCATACGTTGCCAAAATATGACTGGAAATTACTAAGATTATTACGTGGCACTTCCTCACATTTACCACATAAAGCCTTCTTCAGATGCTTATTGTGTTGTTACGGTGGATCCCAGGACTAATAGTGTGTTCCCCCTTCCCTCCCCTCCCCTCCCCTCCCCCCCCCCCCCCCCCCCCCTCAAAATTGAGTGTCGGGTGGCGTGCACTGCTGTTTAAATTTTCATTCGTTTTTCTCTTAATTCCGTCGTTTCATCAATTGTTAAACTTAGCCACACGAATGCTCCATACTCGCTTAAAATCCACATTAAAATGTTTCTCTCTATAATTCATTTTTACAGCATTGTAACAATTTGTGATAAATATTAAAAATATAATTATGGATGCTGTATACAGTTAAATTTTATTTCTTGGCAAATAACAGATATTTAACGGAATATCTCAGTCTCTTTGTTCTGCTACTTCCCTCACCACGCTAATTTACTCTTGAATTGTCACATTCTTATCAGGGCTATATCACCTCCAGAAATTATCCACACTATTACCACTGTATTCTTCTCGTAACACTCACTGGTTTGGGAAGAGGACATTTTTTATAATAAATCACTGTTCCAAAACCATGTAGCACGCGACTAAACAGGAAAGGTCAAGACCCAGACTTCTCCCTATTTGGGTCTTAAAGAGTTGAAAAAAACTTGATAGATATCGCGCTTTATGAGATTACTTACAGTCGAGAAAGCAGTACAAATATTAGTTTCCGAACGAAAATACGAAATTTATTAGAAAAATTGAAAAACAAATGTTGTAAATGGGTACTGTAAAAGGCTAAAAATACTGTGCGTAGAAATCAGTGCCTGGAAATTGACACATCTAAAATAAGATTGTGGCATCAGATAAAGGGACCTAAGGTGCAACCGTATATGTGGTCAAATTATCCATCCACCAATCACCATGTAGGACCCTTTCTTGCCTTGATACTGGCAAGTGTAATAGGAAAGGATTTAGTACACCAAAGGTATGGAGTTCCATGGTATTGAATGGGCTACACGCCCTACAGAGACTGTTCCGCATGTGATGCATTCCGCTAGTAAGCATCCCACATGTGAGACTAAGCTCAGGCGTTACGACGGAGACAACCACATCGTTATTTTAGCTCATACAACCATCCAGCACGTGAAACTGGATTATTTTTTTCTTGCAGAATAGGCCAATTAGTGAAAAAAATTGCATGATCGCTATGTTAGAGTTATGACGCTTTTGGTCACTGTTAGCTATTGAATATTTCCACTTAAGTGGAAATATTTGGAGTAGGTATTAAAATCCATGGAGAAGAAATAAAAACTTTGAGGTTCGCCGATGACATTGTAATTCTGTCAGAGACAGCAAAGAACTTGGAAGAGCAGTTGAATGGAATGGACAGTGTCTTGAAAGGAGTGTATAAGATGAACATCAACAAAAGCAAAACGAGGATAATGGAATGTAGTCTAATTAAGTCGGGTGATGCTGAGGGTATTAGATTAGGAAATGAGACACTTAAAGTAGTAAAGGAGTTTTGCTATTTGGGGAGCAAAATAACTGATGATGGACGAAGTAGAGAGGATATAAAATGTAGACTGGCAATGGCAAGGAAAGCGTTTCTGAAGAAGAGAAATTTGTCAACATCGAGTATAGATATAAGTGTCAGGAAGTTATTTCTGGAAGTATTTGTATGGAGTGTAGCCATGTATGGAAGTGAAACATGAACGGTAAATAGTTTGGACAAGAAGAGAATAGAAGCTTTTGAAATGTGGTGCTACAGAAGAATGCTGAAGATTAGATGGGTAGATGACATAACTAATGATGAGGTATTGAATAGAATTGTGGAGAAGAGAAGTTTGTGGCACAACTTGACCAGAAGAAGGGACCGGTTGGTAGGACATGTTCTGAGGCATCAAGGGATCACCTATTTAGTATTGGAGGGCAGCGTGGAGGGTAAAACTCATAGGGGGAGACAAAGAGATGAATAGACTAAGCAGATTCAGAAGGATGTAGGTTGCAGTAGGTACTGGGAGATGAAGAAGCTTGCACAGGATAGAGTAGCATGGAGAGCTGCATCAAATCAGTCTCAGGACTGAAGACCACAACAACCACAACAAGTGAATATTGCTTAACAACCTGTGTAGATAGCCCTGAATCACCAAGGTAACTGGTGTGTTGCAGGGCCGCCTGACCCACCCAAGGGCCGCCCCAGTGTGTGTGCGGTGAGTGGCGGTCCGGACTGCCACGGCGCATGCGCACTCGTCGCGTGGTCGAGCGCGCCCTACGACGGCGGATGCATCGTCACCGGCTACAGCGTAGAGATGCGTCGCGCAGACGAAGACCACTGGACCACCGTCGCTGACAGGTGAGTGACGTATTTAAAATGAGAAATACTGAACCTGCCGACACCACCACCCGTTGTTTTGAACTATGACTGTTTCAAAACGGCGGACATAAAACATTCATCGAAATCAAATATACGCCATAACAAAAATTATTCTCATAATCGCATATTCGTTGGCTTCAACTCACAACCAAAACTGACATTTCAACCTAACCTAGGCCTTGGGGTGCATCGCAGTCTGTCATCGCAAGCTACATCGCAAAAAATCCTGCCCTAATCTGTTCAATCCAATACCTAAAATGGTCCCAGGGTCGTAACTAAGCTTGTGCAATACACTGCCCCGAGGTTCCCGATGATTGCGGGCCCAGGATCCCAAAAGAAACGAAATACAGGATACAGTAAAATGAAAAAATAATAAAATAGATCAGTCAGGTGAAATCTTGGCTTTGGAGAACATTCTGTCGCAAAAATCTGAATCATCTGGTCAGCTTTAGCTAGCAAACGACGCTGTATTCGTAAACGAAAGAAGACGGGACACAGAAATGTTATATGTGAAGGAAGTTGAAATTGAGCACACCAATAAATTTAAACAATGAAAATATTCTTTGTACACTATATTGAAAACTAAGATTTGGTGGAGACTGGTAACAAGTCAATATCAGTGTGAACACGTACACAATCTTTGGACTTCTATCGAATAACCTACTTTCATTAATGAAGTGGTTAAACCAAACTGGAAGAGAACAATGTGCAGACCCCACTAAAGCCATGTTTTTACATTAAAAATCACTTTCGCATCCACGCCCTCAAATATCAAACACTACACTACTTGCACTTTAAAATGATAAAATCAATGTCAGTGTCATAACCTGTATGCCACCAAGCATACAACAACACAGGCGTATACTTTGGAGGGGAAAATTGATTGTAAATCAGAGTGATGTTTAATAATGAAATAACGATCTTGTATCTTCACTTGTGGTTTGGCCCATTGTCTTCTTTCAAAATCAGCAATCCGTCTAATATAGAGCTCATATTGCCGAAAGAAATAAACATAAAGAGGTTGGCAATATTTTGTTGCTTTCAGTGGCAATGTCTTCACCATAACATCTTTGTTTGGAAAGCTTTCGTCTAGATGACTTGACCAGAAATCACAAAGCAATGGGCTCTTTTCACTTGTTACATGTTCGCCAAGAACTGAATTTAGAAAACATTTCATGTGTTCTCGGTTTCCACTTTTGCTTGCCTCCACAGGAGTATTTCGTGGGCAGGTTGCTTAAAGTTTCTTTGAAACATTTGCGCAGAAAGTGCCTTGTGCCTGTTGAAAACAGACGTACAACTTATTTGCTAGTCTTGTTTCCTTCATTAATAAAGGCACATCAGTTGTGTAGTTGATAGAGCTATGTACAGACTGCAACACACTAGCTGCAGCTTTCTCTGCTCTGTGAGACAGTGCTGAGGATGAAGACATTTCATACTTAAACTGACTCCGGTCACTGTTCCAAACATTTCCTTTCTCCTCTCCCTGCTATATTATAAACATGTTCATTTGCTCCACAAACTTTTGTGCGTTCTGACATACACTATTATTGTCTTCTATGTCCTTACGTGTGACAAATGTATTAATATGCCTGGATGCCATATTAGGCATTAAGACTGTCGATAAGATATCGAAGCTTTGCAATTGTCCAGGCCAACCATTTCAAACGCTTCTAGTGCCCACATTTAAGGACGCCAGTAGTGAACTGTAGATCCAAACGACCTTGCTCTATCAAATTCCGATATTACATGCTCTTTTGTAGTTGGTAACTGCCTTTGAAACGAGTTCCTGCTCGCTTTTTGCTCGGTACATAATTCAGAATTAGTCTGCAATTTGATTTACTTTTAATGCATTTATACCACTCATTAGTTTGCTATAGGAATTGAAGCCACTATTGTAAGTCTACGTAAATGTTCTATAGATGTTCTGTAGTACGCTGTCATCAATATCTTGTAATACACCGGGCGTCGGCAGTTTGAGTGGAAACAGTTCGTACTCACTTTGAGTGGACTGTTTCTGTTACTTTGGAGACGAACGTCGTGTCCTGCTTAAACTTGCCACCTTCAGGTTCTGTCCTCCAAAATCGGTACATCTGTCCAACGTAACGTCATGTGTTTGGGTCATCTTCATTATATTTCTGAATTATTATGTTTTATATCAGCAAACTCTATCATCGATCCTGATTTCATTTCCATATTCAGCACGTCGCAATTTTCACTGGAGATGGGATTTGTGGCTCCCTGTCCGACAAGGATGACGAACTACATAGCTCGTCACCTGTTTCAGTATCGCTTTCACTTGTTAAGCACATATCATCATTGTACTTATGTACATTGTCCGCACAGTCGAGCGTATACGACCCCACATATTTCGCTGACTCATCTTGCAGAAATGCTATGTCGTCTGCCTTTCTTTCTCACTCTGCGGAATTCCTTGGGTTCCTTTCTGCCGAAATGTCAATGTAGCACTGTTGTTACTCGTCAACTAACCAGTTCAATTACGCTCCGTAGCATCATTGCGAGGCCAGTGTCCGTCTCATTAACTGCTACGTACCGCTCACCTGCTCTGAGGTACCTGCCATCAAAGAATCAGGCGACAACTACTTGTCGAAGCTTTCAACATGAGTGAAACATGAACCATTCAGTTTAAATTATGCAAGAAACGAATTAAAACGGCAGAGAGGCTCCTCAACGACCTTCGCGAGGACGAGAGGCTGACCATAACTTGACTTAAAATTACATATTTTTATACAATGATTCACATCATTTATTCGCAGCTAAATACCTTGTTTCAAGGAGGGAAGTATGTTACAGACGAATATGGAACAATATAACCTATTTTCATATCTGCCCCCTCTTTCAAAGATATTAAGTGTACCATGTACTGTTAAGTTTTTAAATAGCTTTTCTTATATTATTTCCCTTCTGCTTCCAGCGAACTAATGTAGACAAGAATTTAAATCTATCCTGATGTAGCTACCAGAACCCACTACTGTTGCAGAAGCTAAGCGTTCTTTCTCCGTTCTGCAGTGAGTCAGGAATGGTTCTCTGGTTTGGAAATACTATCAATAAGGGAAAGGTGACGCGAATGGTCGCAGGCTTGTTTTAATGGCGAAAAACTATAACAGGAATGTTGAAACGTTCTTCAGCTCCTATACGAGGTGTGGCTAGAAAAAAACCGGACTAGTACTGGTGAAACAATAAAACGAATGCAATAAGGCTGAAAGTCGCGTGGCCTGTCACGTGACTCTCGCTCCGCCTACTGCTCGAGTTTCATCTGCCTCCTGCACTCAGTCTGCCCGTGGCGTCTGTTTTAAGTAGTTGACGTTTTGTCTGTGCGTCGGAAAATGTTGAGTGTACAGAAAGAACAGCGTGTTAACATCAAATTTTGTTTCAAACTAGGAAAATCTGCAAGTGAAACGTTCGTAATGTTACAACAAGTGTACGGCGATGATTGTTTATCGCGAACACAAGTGTTTGAGTGGTTTAAACGATTTAAAGATGGCCGCGAAGACACCAGTGATGACACTCGCACTGGCAGACCATTGTCAGCAAAAACTGATGCAAACATTGAAAAAATCGGTAAACTTGTTCGACAAGATCGCCGTTTAACAATCAGAGCAGTGTCTGAGTTAACAGGAGTTGACAAGGAAAGTGTTAGGCAGATTCTTCATGAAAGTTTCAACATGAACAAAGTGTGTTCAAAAATGGTTCCAAAGTGTCTCACAATTGAACAGAAGGAACGCCGAAGAATGATTTGTTCTGACATCCTGGAAAACATTGAAAGTGATCCCACCTTCTTACAAAATGTTATTACTTGCGATGAATCGTGGTGTTTTACTTACGATCCCGAAACTAAACGCCAATCGATGCATTGGAAAACTCCTGGTTCTCCACGACAAAAAAAAGCACGAATGTCAAAATCGAAATTCAAGGCAATGGTTGTTTTTTTTTTTTTTTGACATCAAAGGGATTGTGCACATTGATTGGGTACCAGAGGGACAAACAGTGAATCAGCATTACTACATTAGCGTCCTGGCTACCCTACGTGAGCGAGTACGGAGAAAACGGAACGATTTGTGGAGAAAAAAGTCATGGATCCTTCACCAAGACAATGCCCCAGCTCACAGTGCGTTGTCAGTGAAGACGTTTTTGGCAAAACACAACATTCCCATCTTAGATCATCCACCCTATTCACCTGATTTGGCCCCCTGTGACTTTTTTCTTTTCCCTAAAGTCAAGTCAGCTTTGAAAGGAACTAGATTTGAGACTGTTGAAGCAGTAAAAGAAAAAGCGACGGAAGTAATGTATGGACTTACCGAAAATGATCTGCAGCATTGCTATGAACAGTGGAAAATTCGTATGGAGCGGTGTAGAGACCGAGGAGGAGAGTACATTGAAGGAGATAACATGAAATTGTAAATAATTGTAAATGTTTTTTCCAGCATCAGTCCGGTTTTTTTCTAGCCGCACCTCGTATGTCCATCCTGCATAGAGTGAACAGATAAAAATATGGAAATAGCAGTTTGCACTTATCCCTGCCGCGTTTCACGTGCTTTACAGTGATTCGCAGAGTATAGATGTAGATGTTATGCAGAAAATGAAAAAGCACAATCGCTAAAAACGGAACCCGTAGTCTCAGACGATCAACTTGTGTCTGTATTGCTGTAAAGAACGGAAAGACGTCGCAAGTTGAAATTTACGTGAAATACTAAAGTCTACGGTCTCTTGTAAGAGTAAAAATTTTAAGCACTAATGCAACCCAAGTATACAGTCATTTCTTCATACTCTCAAACTCTCACCAAACCCTATGGGGTACTTCCCACTGACCCAGTCATGACCCTTGGAAAGAAGCAAGATTTCACAGTACAAGTAAAGAAAAGAAAGCTGAAAACAGTTAATGTGTAATCATAATCATTTCAAGGATTAGGCTGTTGCCTGTTCCGAATTCACAAACAAAATCATTTCCCGCCTTTTCGACGTCTTCTTACTGACGGCACCTTCATATCCCTGCAGCAGGGTTTGCGTGCTTTGCCGAAGTCTAGAGCCGGGCCGACGGTAGTGCAGCTACACGTACGATCACCGTAGCCGGAGTGGTCTCGACTGAGCAGCCAGTGTGTGTAGGGGCGAGGTGAAGCCAGTTTCCCTAAGGGAGACAACCCCGACAGGAAATCTGGAAGGTCGCGACGCCTCGAATCGGCACTGGCAACCAAGACCCATCACGCGACTTAACCAGCGCAGCACCAGTAATGCAGCCAGGGGTTGAACCCACAAACAGCCTCGGATACAGGACTGGACCAACTGCTGACAACCGGAAAAACTCATGCGTAATTACATGACAAAATTTGTCATTACAGATTCGCATTGCATTCGTTATCTGTCAATGTCAGGAACTGCTAGAGAGATTTTGATCTGGCTTTCAGTAATACGTCTGCATTTACGAGGAAAGTAGAATGTCTGTGTGTGTGTGTGTAATTTATAAATATTTATTTTAATTGGCTGAGCTACAATAAAGTGATGTATCTTGCCGATGTGAAAAAGATGTCTTGCCATCTAGCCATTTTGTCCCTGTCCATCTGTTAAGACACTCTTTCGCAGAAGCACATAGAGGTATCAATTTAAAGGTTTCTCATACACTAAGGACTATGATCGCCAAGTTTCCAACTGTAAGCCAGTGGAATAAAGGTACTGTCATACTCGCAAACTCGCTCATCAATACTTACAGATCTGTATATATAACATTGTAGGGACCCCTCAGAGCGTAGGTACTGTTCGCACTTGTCCGGTTTTCCTAAAATAATAGACAATTATGCACATAAAACAACGAGGAATAACTCATTTAAATAAACTAATGAAAGTTTTGGTTGAATGTAAATGGTCTGAGTAAAGGAGACCACTTACTACACAGCAGCGGGAGTAGTTTTCGTGTGGCCCTGATGTCGATGTCTGAAGACCTCTGCTAGTCACTGAGCGTTCTGCTATACTTATCTAAAAACGAAGTAAGAAAGGTAAGAATTTAGTTCACTAAGAAAGTAAATTTCATTAGTTTACATCTATAAATGGAAGTTCAAATTTATATACTTCTTTGAAATTAACTGTCCATTCTTCTTCTGGTTTTCTGTACAGTATTTGATATTTCATTTGCTGTGACGTAACCCAGTTTTTTCACTAACTGATTTGGGGCTTTATTCTGAAGATAAGAAATTGCTTTACTAGTTAAATAATCTCAAAAGAAACGGCTTGGTGGTGTTCTTTCATGTGTGGCTAAATTAGGGAAAATTTAAGGTTATGCCAGGTGGTTATAATTAAACTTCCCCTATTTAACACGGAAACTAATTATTGTACGAGTACCAAACTTGGTAGCATTAATGTCCAGAGTACGGCATACGTGATTTTCACGCGTCATAGCGCCGCCGTCCAGTTCAAACTATGGCCGACCAGGAGCCGTGATCAGTCACCGTGACTCAGTCTCACACACCTGATCAGTCGCAGTGCACTTACTGACATGTCAACATGAGCTCGGACAAACGGAGCAGCGCATTATTGGTGAAGCGCTATTGTCAAAACAACAGTAATGCTGCAGCTGCACTTAGAGAATATCGCCGGATGAAACGAGTACAGAACGATCCTCTTTCTCCACCTGCTGTGCAGAGCACGAAGAAGTTCGAATCAACTGGAGAAGTGGGCGTCGTTCCGGGAAGAGGTGGCCGACCGATTGCACCACAGGTGGTTGATGAAATCGCCGTCGCTATGGCAGACAACGCTGCACGGAATTCCCGATTGTCAGGCAGTGCGCGTTGTGTTCCACGACAGTTGAACATCCTGTGGTCCACTGTACGGAAAGGTGCTTCGAATCATTCTCAGATGGTATCTGTACAAGATCATCCATACCGTAAAACAGCCTGCAGCACGGGACGCACTACGACGTGTTGATTTCGGTGTCCACTTTGTTGTGAGGAGGACTGAAATTGATGAGGACCAGTTGGACCATCCTATCGACAAACACCTCATTTTCCTGACAGGAGAGGTGAACACACAGAACTGCTGAGTGTGGAGCTCTTCACCTCCAGTCACTGTGCATGAATTTCCTGTGTGGTGCAAGTGTCACCGTATGGTGTGGCTTCACAGCTACATTCACCATTGGCACATTCTTTTTTTGAACTCGTTGGCGCTCAAGGACCAAAGACGTGCAGTGTGACTGGTCAGCATCACTGCAATGTGCTTTGCCAGCATGTCATACCCGCCCTACCGGGCATTCTCCGCACCATGCATACATGGGGCCTTCGCGGTCGCCTCTCTTTTTATTCGTTCCTTTTTAATGGATCGACAGTTCAGGGTACGTGTGGGTTCTGTCGGACACCTTTCTCCAGGAGAATGGGGTGCCACAGGGCTCAGTTTTGAGCGTCGCTCTCTTCGCCATAGCGATCAATCCAATAATGGATTACCTCCCAGCTGATGTATCAGGCTCCCTTTTCGTGGACGATGTTACCATCTATTGCAGCGCGCAGCGTACATGTTTCCTGGAGCGCTGTCTTCAGCGTTCTCTTGACCATCTTTACTCCTGGAGTGTCGCCAATGGCTTCCGTTTTTCTGCCGAGAAGACGGTCTGTATTAACTTCTGGCGCTACAAAGAGTTTCTCCCACCGTCCTTACGACTCGGTCCCGTTGCTCTCCCATTCGTGGAGACGACAAAATTTTTGGTCTTACATTTGACAGGAAACTTAGCTGGTCTCCACATGTCTTATTTGGCTGCCCGTTGTACCCGTTCTCTAAATGTCCTACGTGTTCTCAGTGGTATGTCGTGGGGAGCGGATCGAACCGTCCTACTTCGCCTATATCGGTCGATCGTCCGCTCAAAGCTGGATTATGGGAGCTTCATATACTCCTCTACACGGGCGTCCATCTTACGCCGCCTCAACTCCATACAACATCGGGGTTTACGACTTGCGATCGGAGCATTTTATACTAGTCCCGTCGGGAGTCTTCATGCTGAAGCCGGTGAATTGCTACTGCCCTACCGGCGCGATATACTGCTTTGTCGGTATGCCTGTCGGCTACTGTCAATGCCCGACCACCCGTCTTATCGTTCCTTTTTTGACGACTCTCTCGACCGTCAATACGGGTTGTATGTCTCTGCCCTGCTACCCCCTGGAGTTCGCTTCCGTTGCCTCCTTCAACACCTTGATTTTTCACTCCCTGCAACCTTTAAAGTGGGCGAGAGCCACACGCCACCTTGGCTCCAGTCTCAGGTTCGCGTTCACCTTGACCTCAGCTCGCTCCCAAAGGAGGTTACCTCCAGTTCGGTATACCGCTCCCGTTTTGTCGAACTTCGTTCGAAGTTCATTAATATGACCTTCATTTATAAGATGGCTCTAAGACCAATGACTGGGTCGGTTGTTCTTTTATTGTCGGGGCACAACGTTTCAAATACCGGCTCCATGGCCATTGTTCGGTCTTCACTGCTGAGCTCTTTGCCCTCTACCAGGCTGTTCTTTACATCTGCCGCCACCAACATTCTGCTTATGTCATCTGCTCCGATTCCCTGAGCGCCATCCAGAGCCTCAGTGATCCGTATCCGGTTCACCCTTTCGTGCAGCGGATCCAACGCTCTCTTCAGCAGCTGGTGGACGACGGTTCTCCGGTTAGCTTTATGTGGGTTCCTGGCCATGTCGGTATCCCTGGGAACGAAGCTGCAGATGCCGCGGCCAAGGCTGCGGTCCTCCAGCCTCGGACAGCTTCTTGTGTCCCTTCATCAGATTGTAGCAGGGTCATTTGTCGGCGCATTTTATCGCTGTGGCATGCCGATTGGGCTGCACTTACGGACAACAAGCTTCGGGCCTTGAAACCTCTCTCCATGGCTTGGCCGTCCTCCTCACGCCCTCGGCGGGATGAGGTAGTTTTGGCCCGGTTACAAATTGGACACTGCCGGTTCAGCCATCGCCATTTGCTGACGGCTGCGCCGGCGCCGTTCTGCCCATGTGGGAAATTGCTGACGGTCCGCCACATTTTAACGTCCTGTACGGATTTTACTACACTGCGTCTTGATCTTGGCCTGCCATGTACTCTCGATGCCATTTTAGCGGATGACCCAGGAGCAGCTGCTCGCGTTCTTCGTTTTATCAAATTGACCAACCTGTCTAAGGACATTTGAATATGCTGTTTTTTTAATCCTATGCCTGTCGATCTTTTATCGTGTTTTCCCTTTTAGTTGCTGTTTTAAACTTGTGCCTCGCGGTGCATTCCTAACGTAGTCTGGGCGCTAATGACCGTTGAAGTTGTGCGCCCTAAAACCACAAAAAAAAAAAATACCCGCCCTACAGGAGAGAGACGCATTAAACCCAAGTTTTCATGTAAGATGGGGCGCCACTGCACATAGCTCGTGAGGTTCACCTGCTTCTCCGAAATACATTTGGAAACTATCGAATTATCAGCCGATCGTTTCCAAATTCTTGGCCGGCACGATCACCTGGTCTCACTCCGTGATTTTTGGTTGTGGGGCTGCCTGAAGCACAGGGTTTAGCTGCGAACATTCACACATGTGCTGATCTGAAGTGCAGTGTATCAAGACAGGTAGCCAGCATACCTACAGACAAGCTTCTTTCTGCTGTGCACAACGCCTGCGCTTTCAGACACCTCTGGACGCTGATGGGCGCCATATTGAGCGCCTTTTGTAGCAGTAATGGTACCGGCATGTAATGGTATGATGTACCGTAGCAGCACATTAGGTGTCCCAACTGAATTGATTCTGCGTGCTCTCTCTACCCCACGTCCTTGACATTAATGCTGTAGAGTTTGGTACTCGTACGGTAATTAGTTTCCGTGTTATGACGTGTTAAATAGGGAAACTGAAACGTCCCCTTAGAAAAATTATTGAATTACTGTGCTGGTAAACCCCTTACGTTATTTGATTTTCAAACAGCTGAGCCGAACTGAACATACTCAGGCATTTCTCTCTTTACTTATTCTGATCAACACTAAACTGACACACAATATTTTTAGCGCAACGCAATCTGACTTTCAATAATCTCTACAAAAGAATGGCCCTGACTAACAATCACCTATACCTTTCACGAATCACTTACCTCACAAAAATCTTGGTTACTCGAACTACTGCAATACATAGAGTGGCAATACTGCCAGCTAAATAAAGGATTCTAACTACTGAAGGCACTAACTACTGATAGGCATACTTAGCGAATGAAAGATTTTGATAAAGAACAAACAATGTATTTACCTTAAGTGTTCAAAAGTCATAATATATACACTCCTGGAAATGGAAAAAAGAACACATTGACACCGGTGTGTCAGACCCACCATACTTGCTCCGGACACTGCGAGAGGGCTGTACAAGCAATGATCACACGCACGGCACAGCGGACACACCAGGAACCGCGGAGTTGACCGTCGAATGGCGCTAGCTGCGCAGCATTTGTGCCCCGCCGCCGTCAGTGTCAGCCAGTTTGCCGTGGCATACGGAGCTCCATCGCAGTCTTTAACACTGGTAGCATGCCGCGACAGCGTGGACGTGAACCGTATGTGCAGTTGACGGACTTTGAGCGAGGGCGTATAGTGGGCATGCGGGAGGCCGGGTGGACGTACCGCCGAATTGCTCAACACGTGGGGCGTGAGGTCTCCACAGTACATCGATGTTGTCGCCAGTGGTCGGCGGAAGGTGCACGTGCCCGTCGACCTGGGACCGGACCGCAGCGACGCACGGATGCATGCCAAGACCGTAGGATCCTACGCAGTGCCGTAGGGGACCGCACCGCCACTTCCCAGCAAATTAGGGACACTGTTGCTCCTGGGGTATCGGCGAGGACCATTCGCAACCGTCTCCATGAAGCTGGGCTACGGTCCCGCAACGCCCCAACATCGTGCAGCCCGCCTCCAGTGGTGTCGCGACAGGCGTGAATGGAGGGACGAATGGAGACGTGTCGTCTTCAGCCATGAGAGTCGCTTCTGCCTTGGTGCCAATGATGGTCGTATGCGTGTTTGGCGCCGTGCAGGTGAGCGCCACAATCAGGACTGCATACGACCGAGGCACACAGGGCCAACACCCGGCATCATGGTGTGGGGAGCGATCTCCTACACTGGCCGTACACCACTGGTGATCGTCGAGGGGACACTGAATAGTGCACGGTACATCCAAACCGTCATCGAACCCATCGTTCTACCATTCCTAGACCGGCAAGGGAACTTGCTGTTCCAACAGGACAATGCACGTCCGCATGTATCCCGTGCCACCCAACGTGCTCTAGAAGGTGTAAGTCAACTACCCTGGCCAGCAAGATCTCCGGATCTGTCCCCCATTGAGCATGTTTGGGACTGGATGAAGCGTCGTCTCACGCGGTCTGCACGTCCAGCACGAACGCTGGTCCAACTGAGGCGGCAGGTGGAAATGGCATGGCAAGCCGTTCCACAGGACTACATCCAGCATCTCTACGATCGTCTCCATGGGAGAATAGCAGCCTGCATTGCTGCGAAAGGTGGATATACACTGTACTAGTGCCGACATTGTGCATGCTCTGTTGCCTGTGTCTATGTGCCTGTGGTTCTGTCAGTGTGATCATGTGATGTATCTGACCCCAGGAATGTGTCAATAAAGTTTCCCCTTCCTGGGACAATGAATTCACGGTGTTCTTATTTCAATTTCCAGGAGTGTATATATCAGTTCATCACATCCAGTCTTACAAATTTACTCTCTCTGATGGACACACGTCCAGATCACCCGCTCTCAAAACTCCGCCCTCTCTCTCCCAATATCCACCACTGCTGGCGGCTCACCTCCAACTGCGCAATGCTACGCCCTTGTTAACAGCCAACTGCCCAACACTACAGTAGCAGATTCCAACAATGCAAACCAGCCACAGACTGCACACAGCAATGCAAACCAGCCACAGACTGCACACAGCACAGCCAGTGATTTTCATACAGAGCGCTACATGGCGTTACCAACATAAAAACCTAAACGGCCTACTTATAAGACTTTAATTATAACTACCCAGTATTTCGCTTCACTGAAGTGTTTTAGTTGAAATACTGTTTTTAATTTTTTATTCATTGTTTTACCCAAATGGGAGGAGAGTGGCAGGGGTGTGTGTGTGTGGGGCGGGGGGGGGGGGGGGGGGTAGCGCATTTTGTCGGCTTTAGAATAAGGTGGGGGTTGGGGAAGTCATTTAGGAGGGGGAAGGTGTTCTACTTTGTCTACTTGCCACGGGGCTATACTTTCGCCCCTGGATGTTCCATACGACCGTACCTTTCACTTCCTTGGGAGTGGACGGTGTGGTGAGGTAAGGGAGGCCCTCGGGAAGAGCGCGATGTGAGAGGTGACCGCGGCCCGCGGCTCTGGCTGTTGCAGCTGCCTGTCGCTGTCGCACCACGTGTCGGGCCTGAGCGAGGGCTACGACTACCAGTTCCGCGTCCGGGCGCACAACCGCCACGGCGCCAGCGAGCCGGGCCTCGAGACGCCGCCCTTCGCAGCTGCACGCGTCGCCACACCAGGTGAGATTAAGACTACAAATATCCAACTATTTCGCAGTCACACGTCGAACTCGAGCACGTACAACAGTCGGTCAGCAACGAGTACACCCAAAGGGTCACAACATTGAATGGCGGCAGCACCATCGAGGCAATCTGTACATGGACCATATTCGCCACGTACGCAACACGCATCGTGAACTGGACGCTAGTGTAGTAGGATAATCTGGAACGGAAAGGCAGAAAAGTCGTGACACTTCACCACGTACTTCCACCTCGCAGTGGCGTCTGCAGGTACTTGCCCACACAGCGATGGGAGAGGACTCTTGCAAGTGAGGCATCTACATGGATACTCTGCAAATCACATTTAAGTGCCTGGCAGAGGGTTCGTCGAGTCACATTCACAAGTCTCTATTATTAAATCTCGTATAGTGGGCGGAAAGAACGAACACCTATATCTTTCCGTACGAGCTCGATGCCCTTATTTTATCATGGTGATCGTTCCTCGCTATGTAGGTCGGCGTTAACAAAATATTTTCGCGTTCAGAGGAGAAACTGGCAGAAGTAAAGCTGTGAGCACCGGGCGTGAGTCGTGCTTTGGTAGCTCAGATGGTAGAGCACTTGCTCGCGAAAGGCAAAGGTCCCGAGTTCGAGTCTCAGTCGGGCACACAGTTTTAATCTGCCAGGAAGTTTCATATCAGCGCACACTCCGCTGCAGAGTGAAAATCTCATTCTGAAAATTGGCGATTGAAATTTCGTGAGAAGGTTCTGCCGCAACAAAAATCCGCCGTTGTTTTAATGACATCCACCCCAAATCATGTATCATTTAAGTGGCACAATCTCCCCTATTTCACGATGATACAAAACGTGCTGCCCTTCTTTGAATTTTCTTGATGTAGTCCGTCAATCCTATCTGATAAGGAGCCCACACCGCGCAGCAGTATTCTAAAAGAGGATGGACAAGATAGTGTAGGTTTTGGCGTCGTACGGCGTTTCTCCCGCCTTCCTTACATCTAGGCCCTGTCAACCTTCCGTTCACGGACGTCGCTAAATTCTTGTCTTATGTTTGACAGAAAACTGTGCTGGTCCTCCCACGTTTCCTGTCTTTAGGCTCGCTGTCTGTGTCCTGAATGGTACCGCCTGGGAAGCGGACCGAGTGGTCCTTCTCCGCCTCTATCGCGCCTTAGTGCGCTCGAAATTGGACTAAGGAAGCACAGTTTACTTCTCTGCTCGGCCGTCTATTCTTCGGCGTCTCGACTCTGTCCACCACCGTGGATTACGTTTAGTGTCTGTAGCTTTTTACACCAGCCCTGTGGAAAGTCATTATGCTGAGACTGTTGAATCTCCGCTGTCCAATCGGCGAGCTGTCCTTCTGAGTCGTTACGCTAGCCATCTGTCTTCCATGCCTGCTAATCCGGCCCATGACATTTTTTTCGACGCCTCCTTCGATTTAGGGTATGCAGGCCGCCCTTCCTCCCTAATACCACCGGGAGTCCGCTTCTGTAAACTGTTCCATTCTCTTTCCTTCCACTTCCCTAAGACTTTCTTGACAACTTGGGTTACAGCACCGCCTTGGCTCCGGCCACGGACCTGCCTCCTCCGTAACCTTTCAGTTTCCCAAGGATGGTACCCCTTCTCTTATTTATCGTCGGGCATTTGCTGCTCTATGCGCACAAATGAAGGATGCCACATTTATTTACACTGATGGCTCAAAAGCTTCGTTTGGTGTTGGGAGTGGCTATATTGTTGGCGACACCTCAAATCGATTTCGGCTTCCCGACCAGTGTTCGGTTTTTACTGCGGACATTTACGCTGTTCTCCAGGCTGTTCAATACATCCGTCACCATCAGCGGATACAGTATGTTATCTGCTCAGATTCGCTCAGCTCTCTCCTCAGTCTCCAAGCTCTCTACCCTGGCCACCCTCTGGTCCACCGGATTCAGGACTGCCTCCACTTGCTCCGCTTGGGGGGCGTCTCTGTGGCGTTCCTCTGGATCCCAGGACATGTTGGTATCTGTGGAAATGAGACGGCCGATACAGCGGCCAAGGCTGCAGTCTCTCTTCTTCAGCCTGCTATTCGCATGATTCCCTTCGCCGATCTGCGAAGTGTTTTATGTCATCGTGTTGCTCTTTTATGGCACGCACATTGGTCGGCACTTCGGAATAATAAATTGCGGGACGTGAAAGCTCTTGCCTGTGCTTGGACCTCTTCCTCCCGAACTCGTCGTCGGGAGGAGATAATTTTAACTAGACTCCATGTAGGGCACTGTCTTTTTAGCCATCGACATCTTTTAAGTGGCGATCCTCCCCCACTCTGTCCCCACTGCTCTCAACTGTGGACGGTGATACCTTTTACTTGAGTGACCCTATTTCACTCCGTTACGCGCCCGTCTACAGCTGTCGCCTGATATATCTTCCATTTTAGCAGATGACACGCGCTCATCCGATCGCGTTCTCGAGTTTATTAGTGCCAGTGAGATGACGTCAGTCATTTGAAGCTCTTTTTGGGGACAACCAACCCCCTTCTATAGTGGTTTTTTAAGCTTTCCCTCTGTTTTTAGTTTCCCCACTTTTTTGAGTTTCGCTCCCATTGCTGCTAGTTTCCAGTTTCGTTTTTTTTTTAACTTTTCCTGAGTCACAGACCGGGCGCTAATGACCGTAGCAGTTTTGAGCCCTAAAATCATAACAAAAATATATAGTGTAGCAGTTTCCTAAGTATCCTGCCAATAAAACGCAGTCTTTGGTTAGCCTTTCCCATAACATATGCTATCTGTTCCTTCCAATTTAAGTTATTCGTAGTTGTAATTCCTAGGTATTTAGTTGAATCTACAGCCTTTAGAGTTGACTGATTTACCGTGTAACCTCTGTTTAACGGATCCCTTTTAGCACTGATGTGGACCACCTCAAATTTTTCGTTATTTAGGATCAATTGTCAATTTTCGCAGTAACAATTCACAGCGACCTTAAGTGGAATGACCATTTAAAACATATAATGGGAAAAGCAGACACCAGGCCAAGATTCATCGGAAGAATCTTGAGGAAATGTAATCCATCCACGAAAGAAGTGGCTTATAAGGTGCTCGTTCGCCCGATTCTTGAGTATTGTTAATCTATGTGGGATCCCTATCAGGTAGGACTGATAGAGAAGATCCAATGAAGAGCGGGATTTCGTCACGGGATCGTTTAGTTGGCGAGAGAGCGTTACGGAGATGCTGAGGAGAAAATACGAGAAATTAGAGCCAATACAGAGGCTCACCGACAATCATTCTTCCCACGCACTATTCGCGAGGGGAACAGGGTTGGAGGGATCATATAGCGGTACAGAAAGTACCCTCCACCACACACCATTAGGTGGCTTGCAGAGTATGATGTAGATGTAGATCTTCAAGCTGAACAAAACTCTACCCCACCTGCAACCTGACTCTGACCATTGCGACAGTCCGAGCAGCCCTCTTCGATTGTTTGCAGATGATGCTGTCATTTACCATCTTTTGAAGTCATCAGATGATCAAATTCAACTGCAAAAGATTGACTGTATATATTAGTGCAAAAAAATGGCAATTGACTCTAAATAAAAGTGCGAGGTCATCCACGTGAGTACTAAAAGAAATACATTAAATTTTGACTACACAGTGAATCACACAAATCTCTTGGTTGTCAATTCAACGTAATACCTAGGCATTACAATTACGGGAACGATAGCATAGATAATGTTTCGGGGAAATCAAACCAAAGACCACAGTTTATTGGCAGAACACACGGGAAATGCAACATGACTACTACAGACACTGCTTTTAATACACCTGTCCGACCTCTTCTGGAGTATTGATGTGCAGTGTGGGCTCTGCATCAGATAAGATTGACGGAGGACAACGAAAAAGTTCAAACAGCAGAGACTGTGCCACGGATGTGATACGCAAATTGGGGTGGCAATCGTTAAAATAAAGGCGTTTTTCGTTGCGGCAGGCTCTTCTAATGAAATCTGAGTTACCAACTATCTCCTGAATGTGAAAATATTTTGTTGGTGCGCATCTACACAGGGAGACATGATCAACATAGTAAAATAAAAGAAATCGGAGCGTCCACGGAAAGAGTTAAGTGTTTGTTTTTGCCACACACTGTTAGTGTGAAACAGCAGAGAAATATCTTGAAGGTGATCCGATGCCAGGCACTTTTTGTGAATTGCGGAGCAATGATGTAGATATGGAACAGAAGTGCAGTGAGGAAATATATTACAAAAATCATGATTGCTAAAGCTGTAATGAAACTATTTGTGATTTATTACTTGCCTTTGTTCATTCCACCTTGATTTGTTTCGTTATAACTTTTTCACGGTGAATATGTTTAGTTCATTTCCATTTATTATATAAATTTTAAATCGGATGACAGTTCTTAGAAACATCACCCTACTCCGAATACGCATTACTTGCTTATTGTTTGCCAGCTATGGTACATTTCCATACAGAGTAGGTAGGTCAACAGCCATACGAAACTTCGATGTCGTATTTTTCATAGTTTTTCACGTATATGCGTCATAATCAAGAGAGAAAAGTCGTTTCATCTGCCCTCGGACGTTGAGTGAAGATCCAATAGCGGTCGTGGCCAGAATACAATGACTTGTGCGTAGTGCCCAATACAAATTACGTGATGTATTGCTCCAGATATTCTGTTTTTATTAATGGACCCAGATTAATCCTTACCACTGCTACACTATCAAATCTGTGTGAATAAGGATCATCAGGCTATTTCATACACGAGACAGGATTAAACTTTTAAGTAGCCAAAGTCAATAATTGAAGTCTTGTAGCTACGTAACGCCAAAAAGATTTCAAAACACAACTGAAGTTGAAAAAATATTTCGCTAACTGTTCACACACTGCCTCCAGCTGGCTCCTGACAGCATCTCCTTTCAAAAAAAAAAAAAAAAAGTTCAGGGTCAATAGGGAAAAAGTCAGAGAAAAACACCACATACAAATGTAATTCGCCAGCTTCAATTAAACCTCGCTGATTCTGCTTCATTCATCAAATACCACATCCCTGTCAGCTACTGGTTCTGTGATCTTGTATAAGGGCTCTGTCTGCCAAGCACATGAACACTAGTAAAAACACAACTCGTCTAGAAAAAGCAGAAGATGAGTTCAGTTTTTCACATCTGCATCCAAGAATGCACTTCAGATTCTTGTATTCTTTCCATATTTGATTAGTAACTTTGCTGGTGAGGAATGACTCCGGAAAGGACTTCTTCACCTAAGAACCGAGGCCGATTCCTACATCTTACGAACTCCAAATTGTTCCATGAAATTATCTAATTCACAGCTGTTTTCTCAGTCAGTTTCAGAAGCAGAAGTCAAGCATTTCCAAAGGGCATTTCTTGAACCCACTGATGGCACTATTCTGCAGATTGCTGCATCCTAGCAGGACTTTGAGAAAGTTCCTTCACAACGGGTTACGGAAAACACCCGCCATTCTGGGAAAGTACTCTTAAACCAGTCCTATACGTCTCGACCGCAATTAATTTAGAAGTCTCGTCATCTTCAGATCGCACAAATTTTCTCCATCTCCTGGATACTGGAAGCTCGATCTACCGTCCACAACAGTGGAAAGGACGAGCATGTGACGTTACAAATTGGTTGTTGTTTCCAGACGGGGTTAAGCTGGAGGAGGAAGAAGAAGACGTCCCGGAGGAAGAGGACTGGGACTCCGAGGAGGTGTCTGCGGGCGGCGACTTCGCGTCCGGCTACGAGGTGCTGCAGGAGCTGGGCAAGGGCCGGTACGGCGTGGTGCACCTGGTGCGCCACCGCCGCTCGCAGCGCCTCTTCGCCGGCAAGTTCCTGCGCTGCGTGAAGGCTGCCGACCGCGACAAGGCGCGCGCCGAGGTCGACATCATGCGCCGCCTCAGGCACCCCAAGCTGCTGCGCCTCGCCGCCGTCTTCGAGGCGCCGCGCGAGGTGGTCGTCGTCACCGAGTAGTGAGTAGCCTGCTCGCTCTGAAGCGCACGCAGTACTCCTGTTCATCTGTTTATAGGCATACTGGACAAACACTTTGTCACCCTCCGTCCCTCCACTCCTCCCCCCACCCCCCCCCCCCCACACACTCAGGGCAGACAACACTAATACCATGCATGGGCATCTGCAAAAATTTGAAATTGCCGGGGTGGGTGGGCGGTGGCAAACTCGAAAATTGCAGGTTTTTTCTATATAATTGATGCAGCAATTGCCAACAGTATTCTGTTGGTGAAATAATCCACGTAAAGCTAAAATTGTATAAATGAGAGGTTTACGGGAATCACAGGAAATATATTCTAGAAATGTACAAGAATCGTGTAATGAAACTGCCTGGCAGATTAAAACTGTGTGCCGGACCGAGACTCGAACTCCGGACCTTTGCCTTTCGCAGGCAGGTGCTCTACCAACTGAGCTAACCAAACACGACTCACGATCCGTCCTCACAATTTTACTTCCGCCAGTACCTCGCCTCCTACCTTCCAAACTTCACAGAAGTTCTCGCGCGTAACATGCAGGACTACCACTACTGGAAGAAAGGATACTGCGGAGACACGGCTTAGCCACAGCCTGGGGGAAGTTTTCAGAACGAAATTTTCACTCTGCGGCGGAGTGTAAGCTGATTTTGAATCTTCCTGGCAGATTAAAACTGTAAGCCGGACCGAGACTCGAACTCGAGGCCTTTGCCTTTCGGGGGCAGGTGCTCTACCAACTGCGAAACTGCATGTTTCGCAGGACAACTTCTGTGAAGTTTGGAAGGTAGGAGACGAGGTGCTGGCAAAAGTAAAGCTGTGAGGACGGGGCGTGAGTCGTGCTTGGATAGCTCAGTTGGTAGAGCACTTGCCCGCGAAAGGCAAAGGTCCCGAGTTCGAGGCTCAGTCTGGCACACAGTTTTAATCTGCCAGGAAGTTTCAAAATCAGCGCACACTCTGCTGCAGAGTGAAAATTTCATTCTGGAAAAATTCTGTAATGAATAAAAACACTGTGTTCCAGTTCTGAAGGGCTGGGCTGGGCTAGGCAGTGTGATAAACGCCCACTCTTGACCTCCCCCTCGCCCTTATGGATGCCTACGATGCCATATAACGACACCTAGCTCTGGAAATGGCCTCAATTCTGCGACGGAGAGGACCCAAAAGTTCCGTCAGGTATTACGTATCCAGTTGCAGTCACCACATTCACAGATTGATCCAATTGAGCCAAGTTGCGTGGATGTTCATTGTTAGGTTTCACCCACTGTCCCAAATAGTACTTCAAACGTTCTGTTGGTTCAGGATTGGGTGATTTAGTGCACCATTCGAGAAACAAAAGTGTGCCTGAACATTTACAAAACCAGGAGTGTGTACAGTTTTGTGAATATGGCGTTCATCATCTTGGAAGATATCAGTGTTGGCAGCGTACTACTCATGAACATGCAAAAGAGCAACAATAAGTCACTAAGAAAAAAATTGACTGCATGACATTGTGTGTTTGTCAGCTGCTATCCAGTTTATTTGGCCCATTGAAGACGTGCACCTTTGTGCTGCTGCACACAATAGTCTTCTGTGAAGTACCCAACTCCAGATGCTCACTGACTGCAGTTTCCTTCTCAATGTCACACAGAAATTGGCCAACATGAACCAGCATTTGGCGAAATCAGCAATTCCTGTCGCGCTTGAAACAGGTTGTCATTGACAAGTCGTGACACTAGTCTCCAGTCTGTCAGTTACGATGTTTTTACAACCAGTATTATTAAGCAATATTATGTGGCTGCAGGTGGTATACCATTCCCTGTAGACATTTGGACAGTTGCTGTTGACACGCCAAAGAATCTCACAAATCCAAACACATTAGCTCCTTTTGCCATTGCTGTCTCCATGCAGAGCCACCTTCCAGCCTCCATTCCAGACACCTGGCTGGCACATTACAACACTTCACTTTCTCGACTTTAATCAGTGTTGCTCACATGACACCCATAGAAGTTCTACGGCACTGTGTGTCCAACGTCTTCTTTTAAGGAGTAGCCTAATATTTGACAAGAAAATTAAAGAAACTGTGCACCACTATTAGCAAACACGAGACCCTCAGTCCATTGGATGTCAGGCACCATCCCTTAAACTACCTTCGAATTTGTTTTTGCAACCTACATTCAAAGAGTTCCTCACCGTCTGCCATCTTCATATGTTCTCTCCTTTAGCCTATTTGAAACTACCATGTGTGAAATAATCCCTTCAATGCATACTGATGCCATACAGTGTATCATTAGTGAGCTAGTAATTGAAGTTAATATACAATAGCATGATTAACGATATTTCTGAGCTTTGTTGTTAAGAGTGATTATTAAGAACTGCATACAGGATTCCTTGCATGGACTTTGAATCATATTCACGTGCACACATTCCACCATATAAAGAGAGTATATTACTTGAGATTCATGCCATGATATCTTAAATGTATGTGCCAAAGAATTTAAACAATCGGAAGTCTACAGTGGAATAACATTATCATGAAAAGCAGGTGGAAATGGGGCGCACGCACACGCAGACCCTGCAGACAGTGTGACTGCATTTAATGTGAGCAGCAATCTGCAGTGGGTGATGGTGGGTGGGGAGGGGGGGCATGGGGAGGGGAGGGGAGGGGTACCAGTGTATGGATCGGGGAAGGTATTGTGCTGCCTGTGGCAGCATACACAGATGTGGTGGTGACAGGGTAAGGCTTTTATGTGCTAGGTGCGAGGTGCAGAGTGATGAGGCTATGCAGGGGAGGGGAAAGGGAGGGAGAAAGGAGGAATGAAGAACAGAAAAGGGAGAGGGGTGAGGGGAGAAGGGGTAAAGGCAATGGGTGTATTGGCAGAGCAGGTGATCTTTGTTGTGCTGGAGTGGGAGTAGGGAAGCAGATACCTAGGTGGAGGACAGTCTAGTGAAGGCTAAGGCCATGGAGGTTATGGAAATAAAGTATATTTTGTAAGGAGAGTTCCCATCTTCCCAGTTTATGAAAGCTGGTGTTGGATCTAGAGGGAGCAGGTTGTGAAGCATTCACTGACATGTTCTTCACTTCAATGATTGCTTCACAGCCTGCACCATCCGGATCCTTTCTACAAACACCAGCTTTTCTGAATTGTGCATGTAGGTGTTCTCCTTATAACATACCCTACATTTCTGTAAGCCTCCTGGTATTAGCCTTGGCTAGTCCCTGTCCTCCACTACCTATTCTCTTTCCTGCTCCCACTCCAGCACTACACATGCCATCTATTCTGCCAATGCACCCACTAGTGTGTTCCCCACATCTGTTTATCTCCTTTCCCCTCTCCCTTTCCCACTCCTGTCCCCACCACATACCTGCATGCTCTCACAGGTAGCAAATCACCTTCCCCCACCGCCACCCTACAGTTGTAACTCCCCCCCCCCCCTTTCCCTGCCCCATGCTGCCTACTTACCCCACCATCAACTTCAGGTTGCTGTTCAAATCAGATGCAGTTGCAGTCTGTAGTTGGGCCATTGTGGCCAGAAACAGTGCCCATATTCTGCAGTTGGGCCATAGTGGCCAGAAACAGTCCCCATATATGTGTGAGCTGTGCTTGCATGAATAAGGCTTTTTAACCAAAACATTAAATGTTTAGCAGTCTTTTCATAGTGCCTGTCTGCAACTTATCACATTTATGTGATGACTAATAATCTATCCTTTTTGTAATATTGTTGGCAGGGATTTTAGTTGTGTGAGTGGCTACCAAACTATTTTCTTTTCTCTTTTTCATAGTTAAGTGATGTATCAGGTTTTGTAAACTTAACATCAATGACTGCATCACTTCACCCATACTGCAACTTAATTGAATACGTATGCAGGTAGACAATACATTTGGAGTGCTATAGGACCATATTTATAAAAATTAATTTTAAACCATGGTTACATAATATGAAACTATAGAAATCATCGAAAGACTTGCAGACTGCACTCTTACTGGCAGTTTTTTGCAGCTAGTTTTTGCTATGATGAATTTACAAATATAGTAAAACACAAAATGGACAAAAGTGAGACACTCTTAGTGAATAAAGATCATGGAATATCTTCATTCAGTTGAAAAGTAATGAGGTGGCAGCAAATTTCTTTTAAACATTACACCTGTTGAACTATTTTGTTTTGCCATGCCACTAAACCAGCTTCCTCTTTCTGTATATATACTCTGCACAAAGTAACATCTTACTTGATGGGTTGTAGTATGGGGATACTTGCCCATTGTTTCACATTACTCCATTCAAATCTCTACTGCTAGTGGAGTTTCCACGCAGAGGCTGTTTATATCTCTAAGCACAGCTGCCTAAGTAATTTAAATAAAGATTACTCTCAGTTGCTGTCCATGCATAAGAAGAAAAGTTTTGATGCAAACTGACAGTTTATACGAGAAATTGAGAAACACTTTGCAAATGAGGACTTCTGCTTCTGGTGGTCTTGAATGGGCAGAACTGTGTGCTGTTAATGTGAGTAAAATTTAAAGTAGTTTCTTTAGACCAATGTTTTCCATCCCAAGATTCTTCAGCCACCGTCCCCCCATCCTGAATTTCTGCTTTTAGATTTCATCTTAAATTTATTCTCTTGAATTTTCAGTATATCTGGAGGCGAGCTGTTTGAGAGAGTAGTCGCAGATGACTTCACATTAACTGAAAGAGACTGTGTGCTCTTTATGCGTCAAATATGCGAGGGAGTCCAGTATATGCACCAGAATTCTGTTGCACATCTTGATCTGAAGGTAAGCAAATTCATTTGATTCATCTGCATTCTAGATAGATGTTCTTATAGTTCACCCTGAATAACACAAAGCTATGTATATCTCACTTTAGGTAGTAAACTTTTACATACCAGGTACTGACAAAAACAATTTACTACCCAATGTTCAGTATTATTTCATGAACTACTGCAAATAGAGAAGGCCTCAAATGACAGCCTGTTAAATTTTCCAACTTTAATTTATTAAGTAAGAAGACAGATTAAGCTACAGGAAAGGAAATTTAAAATGAAGGAAATATCTAAAAGCTAAATTTTGGAGCACTGCATAAATACCATACTTCATATCTTGCTAGCATACTACTGTCTTAGATTATAATTGTTGTTGTAAGTATAATCTAAGTAATTTAATACAATATTGGAATTTGCAGCCAGAAAACATCATGTGCCGTACACGTACATCTCACCAGATCAAGCTGATCGATTTTGGTCTTGCAAGAATCTTGACACCAGGGAAACCAGAGAGAGTTCTGTTTGGCACCCCTGAATTCATACCACCAGAAATTATAAATTATGAGCCCATTGGTTTTGAATCAGATATGTGGTCTGTTGGCGTTATCTGCTACGTCCTGTGAGTAATCAGTGGTCTCAATTTGTTATAGTAACTCATGTGTATTAAGGTTTGACATGATTTACATAAGCTGTAGGAGAAATTATATTGAATCAAGTGTTTTGGTTAATTTGCTGTTAAAAATTGTGCATGTGTTAATTGATGTTAGAATACCTTTAGAAACAATGTTGTGTTCATAACATATGGATTGTTCACAGGCTGTCCGGCTTGTCACCATTCATGGGTGACAATGACATAGAGACATTTGCCAATATAACGAGAGCAGATTATGATTTCGATGATGAAGCTTTTGATGCAATTTCTCAGGATGCCAAAGATTTCATCAGTGAACTTCTAGTAAAGAGAAAAGAGTGAGTAATAACGCACAAACCACTGAGCATTTGTTAATAGTGCAGCAAAAACTTACTAGTACCTTTCAACACACAAATCATTAAACTTTGCTCTTCTAACTGTTAATTTTGGTTAAATATGATAAACCATTGCCATCAAATTAGTTTTTTAAACTATGGTTCATTTATGTTCAGTGGAAATTACTGGACTGAATTAAATATTTAGATTACCTAAGTCACTCCACAATTCATTCTTACTGAAAAGCATGTGAGGCTTTGACATTAAAGTAGACAGGTGATTTGATGATGCACTATAAATGATACTTGCACAGTTGCTGATATATCTGACACGTTGGTTGGCTGAGGTGGCAGTTTTATTGAGCTATAAATGTCACATAGGGTTTCTGAGCATCATTTGACAAGGCATTCCCTTGTTGAAATGTAATGGTGAGAAAAATCTTACAAAAAGGCAGGACTTAAAACTTTGCTGCTTTCTTAATGTGACACTTAATGTTGAAAAGTAGCTACGTGTTCTATTACTCACTGTAGATATTACTCACTGATCCAAAGTCAAATTCCAGATGTTATCACTGTTCATTATGGAAAAATGATTATGCACTGTTGCAGACTGAGGCTTCAAGGGATGCAGTCTGTCAAATTTTCTTGCTTAGTTATAATTAAAACTATGGCAATGGCCACACACGCAACTAGTAATATTAGGTTCCAGCTTCTATAGCATCATACAAAAAACATATCAATCAAAATAATCCTTTTTTGAATGAAAATAATAAATTTTTGAAAATACAATGTAACAGCATAGATAAAAAATCTACCCACCGAGTGGCAGCAGAGAAAAGCACATATAGAGATTAAGAAAATTTGCAAGCTTTCAGAGCCAGTGGCTCCTCCTTTTGGAAGAAAGTTTGAAGGGGAAGGAAGAGGGATAAAGGAAAATTACTGGCAAAGTTTAGAAAATGGGGTTATCTACAGAAAAGTCACCCAAAACTTTGGGTCAGCAGAGACTTACTGGACAGAATGACAAGGGAAGCCCAATTGTTGAAGACTGCACTGGACAAGATATGAGAACCTCAGAGCTTAAAGGTGGAAGACATAGTAATAAGGAAGACAGATTACTGACAAAACATCATGCAAGAGTTAATAAGAATGGACAGCTATGATGAGGGAGGTGGAGAAAAATAGGCAAGTTAGAAAATAAGATTAAGAAAACTAAAAGGGTGTGAAGAAATGAATAATTACTGAGTAGTGATGATGAGATTGGGAAATTAATATATATTAAGACCAGGTGAGTGGTGAGAACAAAGGACATGTTGTAATACCAATTCCCATTTGCAGAGTTCTGAGAAACTAGTGTCTGGGAAGAGAATCCAGATGGCCCATGTGGTGGAACAGGCACCGGGGTCATGACTGTGGTGTTGTAGAGTAAGCTATGCAACAGGTTATTTTGTGTTGCAAGTGTACATCATCTGTCTATAGTCATTCATCCTAAGGTGGTAGTCATACTAAAGTAAAAGATTCACAGGTGGCTCTCCCTTTGGTAGTATGCGTTTCACCATTTACAGAACTGGTATAGGTGGAGGTAGGAAAGTGCATAGGACAAGTCTTATAGTGGGGAAGGAGCTGCAGGGGTATGGAAATGGATGCAGAAGGAGCTTAGGGTCTGACTAGGAGACTGCGTGGGCACGGGGAAGGGGGGAGGGGGGGGGGAGGAGGAGGAGGAGGAGGAGGAGGACAAAAAGCTATTAATGGGGTCATGGGCAAAATGTTGAGCATAATGGACCTCATTTCAGGGCATGATTTGAGAAAGTCATAGGCTATTCAAAGTAGCTGATTAATACATTGAAGCCAAGGATAATACTGAAAAGTTGATTAAGGTGAGCAAGAAGGATGTCCCACACACACCTCCACCTTTTACCTTCTTCCTAAGATCCCCAAACCCAACCACCCTGCCTGTCCTGCAGCTGTTGGCGTCAAAGCACATACTGACCTCTGAACACCACTTAACTGACACACACCTGCAACCTATGGTACAAAGACTTCTTTCCAGTATTAAAGACACCAACCATTTCCTAGATTCTCTGAAATCTATGCCCATTCCACACCCATCACACATCTTGCTTGTCACCACTGATGCCACCTCCCATTTTTCTTTCTTTTTTATTATTATACCCATGTACAGGGTCTCTTTCTGAACTGTACAGTTTCATGCCCCCCTCCCTCCCCCAATCATTGCAATTTTGTGGTCAGACCCTATGCTGCTCCTACATTAATTTATATACCCTATGGTCCCACCCCTGTGACTGTTCCTTCTGTAGGACTTGCCCTATCAACCCTCATACCAGAACATATACTATCAAAGGGAGAGCCACCTGTGAAATCGCATGTTGTGTACCAGCTGTTATGTAAAACACCTTTGTACTTTTACTTTAGTATAACTGCCACCAAGTCATTACTCAGGATGAACGGATACAGATGGCATATGTTTGCAATACACAGCCTGTTAAAGAGCTTACTCCAAATCAACAGTTGTGACCTCTGTGCCTATTTCACCACATGTGCCATCCAGATTTTCCCTCGGACACTAGCTTCTCAGAGCTCTGCAAAAGGAATTGGTATTATATGTCCTTGGTTCTCATTACCCACTTGGCCTTAATTTATGTTAATTTCTTCAGTCTCAGCATTTATTCCCAGTAACAATTCACTTCTTCATTACTTTTTCATTTTCTATACTTTACTTTGACCTGTCTATTTTTCCCCACTTCCCCCATCTGTACCACATACAATGCACTTCCTATTGACTCTTCCACGATGTTTCTTTTGTAAACCCTCGTTGCCAGTTTTGTAAAGGCCTCGTCGCTACTGCTGTGGAGGCAGAGTTGCCACTGCTGTTATGGCAGGCAGAGTTTGTGAGTTATGAAATGGCTTCTGGTGCTGTGCACTGCTAAGACAATTTCTCCCTGCCACTATTACACAGCTGTGCCCCAGGGACAGGTAACAGGCTAGAAGAATGAAGGTTCTACAGCACTCCAACAAATTAGTAATGAAGTCACACAAATGAGTTAAAAGGTTTATTTATCTTTGTAACTAGTGGAATAATGAAGTCTGCAACAGTGCATGTAATATAGCACAAAAAGGACCTCTATGGCTAAATGCAAATAATTGTAGGTAAACTTCACAGTAAATAGCAAATGCAATTTACAGTAACTGTCTGTTCACATCTAAGAGTTCGCTAGATGTCATCCCCTGTCTTTCAGCACTGGATGATGATCTATATCCAAGTGGGCTAGAGCTGCTCTTTTCTATCTTCCAAGTAGGCGTCTGTCCGTTGTCATCCAGTCATTGGCAGATTGTACGCAGGTGGCAATTGGCCAAGGCAAAGTAGATATCTCACCTTGAGTGCCACCCGTGGCACTGGTGGAACTTGCACAAGTGGCGAGTCTCTGTGGCACTGGCATCAGCTCACACCTTTGCACCTGTCGTGCTTTTGCCCTGGCTGTGTCTTGTTCAGATGACACAGCAGTTTTATCGGTAATCTGTCTTCCTTATTATCCTACTTTCCACCTTGAATCTCTCGGGTTCTCAAATCTCGACTGGTGTAGTCAACAATAATCAGTCTTTCCATCTCATCCTGTCCAGTAAGTCTCCACTGACCCAGGGTTCAGGGTGACATTTCCATAACCATCCCCATTTCCTAAACTTCATCAGTCCTCTTCCTCCACCCTAAACCTTTCTGCCAAAAGGAGCAGTCACTGACACTGAAAGTTTGTGAATTTCCTTAACCTTTGTATTTCTTTCCTCCTCGCTGCTGCTGCTGCTGCTGCTGCTGCTGCTGCTGCTGCTGTGTGGAGTTTTTATTTATCCAGTTACATTACACCAAAAGAATAGCATGACCACTGACTTAAGTACTAAGAATTTTCATTTCTGGCCCAACAGCAGTTAAGTTTGGAAAGTTGTAGGCAAATTATACACTTCCATCATCACAATGCTTTTAATCACAGCCTCCCATATATTTTCTCAAAATTTTCAAGCCACCATTACAGTGACTTATGGTTAAAGTTCTGTAAAAAGACTAAGTATGCATGCACATACCATATACTAGTGACTTTTACATACGTTGGAGTGATAATTGTATAATGATGGCAACGGGATGTGAACTTTCTCACTCAGGATGTCCTAGAGAACTATTTAAGCCTAAACAGGGGGATATAAATATGGCATTTATTGACTTAGAAAAGACACTTGGTACTGTTGCTTGGAATAAACTGTTAAATGATCTTGAAAGTCATGTATGCTGCTTGAAAAACAGAACAATGATATTGTATGTACACAAAAATAGAAGTATGGTGGTACAAAGTAAAAAAAGCTACTATAAAAAAAGGTGCAGAACAAGGTTGCTCCAACACTATATTTGTTTGGTATTTTGGCTGAGAACAGTGGATACCTTCACAGCAAAAATATTCAGAATAACAGCAAATGATTACTAACTGCCAAATGGATGCAATTAAGGAATTAGATAACTTTTTTAGAAAAGCTTAAATTATTGCAACATAAATCTTGAATCAGTAAATTAATCCCTAACAAGAATTGGTGGAAATTAAATAAAACTTAATCAGTTTTGGCATTTTGTACTGCAATTGTGGGATATAATGATATTGCATGGAAACAAGACAGATAATAACAGTACTAAAATTTACTTTTACAGAAAACAGAAACATTATAAACTTTTGAGTGTAAAGGGAAAACTGCTTTCTAGTATTCATTTGGAGTATGCCGCATTACAGTGTACATGGATTGCAGGCTAGAGGTGCTTAGCTGCACTGTAAGTGTGAACTGAATAGATAAAAATCCAAAATGTTTCAAGTAATCAAGGAACAAAACTTTACTGATACTGTCCATAGGAAGAAAAAACTGACTTGACAAATATTAATGCCAAATCTCTAGAAAACAAGCATGAGGAGAGCAAAACAGAAATAGTATGTGTATATATTGAATGTTAAACAAATTATCAAGAAACATATCAACACAAAAAAGGAAGAGTTGCAGTGAGGCATGGCATGTACTGATCTACTAATGTTGTAAACAATGGATGTAGGAAACTCTTCTTTTTCATAACATTGTCATTTTTCCATCCTGGGTTTTCCACTGTTTGATTTCATTAATAGTTTTATATTGCAATAAATTACTTGTCTCCCCTTCTTGGTAGTAAGATCCTCAATACTGGCTAAGTTGATCTTTGATGTCTCTCAACCAATTAATCTGCACAAAACTTTAAATATGCTATTTTGTAACTTATGACACCATGTGCAACACGCTTAGCTCTACACCTCTCGTCTCCCTACCCACTAGTCTATCTGCAGATAACCCTTAAAAAACTGAAAATATGAGAGAAATATACTAATATTTGGTTTTGTCATTCATAATCTTTCATTTTAAATGTTGTTTTTCTCCTATCTGTCATCAGGAAAAGGTTGACTGCTGAACAGTGTTTGCAACATCGCTGGTTAACACAGATGACAGATGCAATCAGCTGTGTCAGGCTGTGTACTGATAAACTTAAGAAATTCATTATACGGCGCAAGTGGCAGGTCAGTAGCTATTTTAGTCATTTTCTGTGACCTGAACATGTGTGAAAGATTTAACAATGCATTTTCCAATAGGCACTCTTAGTTTGTGCAGTGACGTGTTTGTGTGATGGATATGATACGCAATGTGTGTAATACTACTGCTTTGTCCCCCCTCCCCCACATATTACTTCTGTTTTGGTTCACAAACACGAAATAGATTTAGCACATCAGATTTGTTACACTGAAGAATTGTTACTCCTTTTGAAATGAATAATTCAGTATAATTTATTGAAACATTAGTGTAGAGATTCACTGCCCAGATCTGCCTCAAAGCAAAATGGGATGTCAAAAAAGGAAGTGTAGTTATCAGCAGTATCTAATAAATGCTGAACTTGAGATGGATCACCTTACTGTCACTGCACTGTTTAGTGTATGTAAATACATTTTAGCAATCAGTATAAAATCTAAGCAGAGGCATTATAAAATGACATTTGTCTTGAGCAAAACTGTTTGATTATTTTAACAATGCAAGCCTTTTACAGTGTAGGTAACTAATGAATTTTTGATCCTTGCATTAATGATAAATAGTACATAAACTCTAAATAAAATTACAGTAACTTTGTAGTTTCCAAGCATGCATCTTACCTGCTTTTTTAAAATTTGGGACAGGATAATTAGTAGAGAAACATTTCCTGAACTTATAACCACGTCATGACACACCTGGACATTCATACAAATAATCAGACCTATAAAATTTATGCTGTATATCTGTAATATCCTTTTCTGTTGTTCATACACAAAGGCATTAGGAACACATGAAATACTAACATCAGTGACATGCTACAGTTTTGTGAGCTTGAGAACAAGATTTGTTAAATGTTCTTTTTTTATCAAACGCATTACTTTCACTCAGTGTCAGTGAAGAATTCATGTCTTGCTTCATAAAGGAACAGAAACCTTCTCATACTGCAAGATGAGTTTTTTCCTTCAATGTCAGGAAATGAATAATTGTGTGATTCTAGTGGATATCTACTGCTAATTCTAATACTGATACCCTTTGTTCTCTATTCCATAATTGGCTAAAAATGAAGCAAGAACTCTTTGCTGCACTAATCCCAGTAAGTCCTCCCACATCATACATTTCCAACAATTGTTAGCCATCACATCAAAACTGAAATAAACACTTTTGGCCAAATAGAGACAATTCTTTCCATGAGCACTCTCTTTTCCTTAAGAAGAGAGAAATGAAATTTGATGGCAAGGAAATAAGACAGTGAGAGGAAGCGAGAGAATAATGTCCCTTGTAGCTACAGGGGTCAGTTGAGACACACAGTGACAAATAATGACAAATAATGACAAATAATGACAAATATTTTAAAGACAAATTTGCTAATGTTTTGTTTGTGCATGTGTGTTTTTATTACTAATGCATGCTGTGTGTGTTTTCACTTACACCTATATAGAAAACAGGCAATGCAATTCGTGCTCTGGGTCGAATGGCTACCTTGTCAGCTGCAACGAGACGCAATTCGACAGCTAGTGGAGGTGGAAGCTCACCTCGACCCAGTCTTTCAGGACCGGATGAGGTAGCAGTAGTTGCTGCCGCAGGATCCAACAATCGGCGGCCTCGAGCCTTCAGTGAGCGCAGTGACAGTGGTATAAGTGACTGCTCTGTCAGTGTACCCTATGCAGCAGGGTCTCGTTGTCTAGCTGTCACTGAAGAACACGAGGAAGAAGAGGAAGGTAACACAGGTAGTGAAACTGACAATGAGAGTACTTGTGCAGCTAGAAGCAGCAAAACTGCAGGAGAGCACTCAACAGATAGTTTTGTGACCAAAAATGTTGAATGTCTGGAAGTTCTCTCTGAGAAAATAGACAATATTGCAATGGACGGAACAGAGGAATCTGAAAATCATACCGAAATTGCACTGTCCCTGACAAATAGTGTAACACCTGTTAAGAACTTAAAATTTGCTATGGGAGATGATAACAAGGATGATGATTGTGACATTAATGATTTTAATTATTCTTCCACAGCCTCCATGCCCTCCAGCTGTAACAAGAAGACAGCCAGCCTGAAGCACCAGAATTCTGCAGATTCTGGAGTGCACCTTGAGGTGGTAAGCAGCAGCAGCAGGAGGAACTCCTGCAGTGGCACCGTTAAGAGCAAGGTGACAGCATTCCAGCAGATGGCCAGTGCTGGGAACCGTTCTCCTGTCACAGGTGAAATGGCAAAAACTCACTCTGGATCTGCTATTACTGCCTCAAGAGAACACAGCACCAACTTCCAGAAAGCAGCCGCTTTCTGGAAGAGGTAGCACAGGACAATAAATGTGTGCATAAGTACAAAGTGCAGCTGTCTGTCTGTGAATATGAACTATTTATATGTTGATAAGTTATTAATAACTGTACAATAATTTTGACAACTCAAAGCATGTTTAAATCTAAATTACAATGAATTCCATCATGCCATATACTGTCTAAAGATATATTCAATGATGAACAATATAAACTACTACAAATGTATTTTTAAAAAAAATTATTTCTTCATGGAAAACTTTCTGTTTTGCTTGTTGTCAAGTGTGCATGTTCATATAAACTTTTGTTGTTTGAATATTGCAAAAGTTTGTGATTTGTACATAGCCAATACCTCAGTTTCTGTAACATCCATTTAAAAAAAAAAATGTATGTTCCCGTCAGTGTATAGCATAGTCAACCATTAGCACTCTACCTGTTCACAAATACAAAAAGCTGAACTGTAATGTTCTTAAACCAAATTTAAAATAAAATTTATGATACTGTCATTTGCATATTTAATAAAATAAAAATGTAACTGTTCCCACATATTACCTAAATTTTCAAGTGTCAGTTCAATCATCCACCAGCTTACAGTTGTGCCCTTGCTGTTCACGTAGTTCACTGGACCCAACAGACAATGTTAATATGGGTCTTTTGGTTTTACAGATGAAGCTGTTATCTACAATGAAGTACCATTAAATAAAAGCTATTCCTACCCACGCATTTTGTGAGAAGATTTCAATGTGCAAATATCAGTAGCTTGCTTTAAATGTCAAAAAGGTAAAATTGTACCAGTCACAAAGGCAAAATCTTAGTAGCTTATGACTAAAATATTGATATGTCGCAACTGGAATCACACAACTTATAAAAATGCGTAAATGTAACAATTTGTAGGGATATAAAACATAATTATCATATAGACTCGATCATATGTAAAGCAACTGGGTGGCTTTAGTGGCGAGATACTAAGAAAATGCAAGGAATCAAAAAAAGATTGCCTACAAAACACCTGAGTGACCCATCCTAGACTTTTGCTCAAGTGTGCGATCAGTACCAAATAGGACTAAGGAATATTGACCATATACTCATATGTACAGCACAGTATGTAAAGTGTGTGCATTCATTTTTCCACACATTATCACACTAGCGTTGAAAATAACGATACACATGAAAGCCTAATTACAAAATTTCAAGAACCAGCAATAAGAAACATACAATCCTGGCCTGTATACTGCTCCTGTAGGGACTCGAGGAAATATTAGTCAGAGGCATTTAAGCAATCATTCTCTCCATGGTCCATAAGTGAACAGAAGGGGGAAGAAGCATTAGTATACCATACTCTCAGCCATGCACTTCACCTAGTTGCACCTCCACCCTGACCCCAAGGAGCTCATGGCTCTTTCACAAGTTCATGAATGAATGGCACACATATGGCCCCAAATTATTGCGGCCCTTTCTTCCTTCCCAGGCTGCATTACTTCTGTGCCCTCTCCCCCTCCCCCTCCCCCTCCACCTCCCCCTCCTCTTGGCATCCTTGCTTCCTTCGGCCTGGCTATCCTAGTTTCTGTTGACCCTTACGCTTTAGAAGTATCATGTGATGTAAAGCTGTATGTCCTGCCATCCATTTGCATTTCAGGCATATGTCTTCCCACTACAGTGGACCACCTATACCATGAACATGGATGCCCACTCCATGAAGGGAGCTGCTGTATTCTGCCACCCATGTACGTTAATTGTCATGACCATTACTCTCCACACTTGCTGAACTGCCCAGTTTATAAAAAAGGAAAAGAAGATACAGGAGTGGAAGTCCCTTGAGTGTTCATCCTACACTGATGTTCATCAGAAATATGATCATCTTCACCCTGTGTCTGACGTCTAACTTTGCCTCAGTTACATCCTTTTCCCCTCCTCCCTATTCCAGTGCCAACCCCCTCCTTCCTCTCCCCTCCCTCCCTCGTAGTTATCACACCCACCATTCTAAGTGCCACTTCACCTACAAAGCCAGAAGTGTCCCTATTCCTTAGCATCTGCCTGTGATGTGGGCCATCTTGAGATCCCTCCCCATGGCATCTCCCAGGCAGGATGCCTGCTGAAATATGTCAGCTGTCATAAATCAGCCACAGGGTCACCCACTCTTTGTTAAAGATCTCACTGGAGCCTCCCCTTCCCCCTCCCCCCTCTCCCTGTCACACTGACCTGCGGAGGAGGAGTCGTCGTCCCGGTAAAAGGCCCCTCCGGTGGCTCTGGATATGTAAACTCCACCTCACAACTGGAGTCTGACCTCTTGTTTACGGCTGTCGCCCCATTCTTTTTGGTGACACATGTGACACTGTGGCATGACCAGCTTCAGCCCATCACCTTCCAGAGTTGCAATTCCTTATTTCCTTTTACTCCACAGCTTGTGTTGATCTACAGGACTCTCATTTTACTGAAGCTTACTCACTGACCCCTCACAGGGTCTGCACTTTGTAGGAACTTGGTCGGCCCTTTGAGAGCTTCCTGTGGCACTCGCAGGGTGGTCCATACAGACATTTCAGTATGTGGATCGCCCTCCGTACCACACTGGAAGTAGTTGCTGTCGGGATCCACTGGACCTCTGCAGTCATGGTTTGCAGCCTCTAGCCCCATCCTGACAGGCCACTTACTCTGGCTGCCTTAACTACCCTCCTTCAGCAACTCCCCCATACCTTCCTTCTCCTCAAGGATTTTAATGTCCATCACCTCATTGAGGGTCAGTGCATTGTCATCTAGTTGTGGTCTCCTCACTGATCAGTTTCTTGCAAACCACGACCAGTGCCTTTTTAATTATGGCTTTCCTACCCTCAGTACTACCACTTCAGCACTTTCTCTGCCACTGATCCTTCGCTCCCTTCCCTTCTACCTTCGCTATACTGGTCGCTGCATGATGACCTCTGTGATAATGATCACTTCCCATGTATTCTCTCATTCCTTTCCTGCCTTCTGATGGCCACGCTACACCACTGGACTTACCGTAATACTGATTGGCCTCTGTATATTTCCCAGGTCATGTTCCCCTCTTCCCCCCCCCCCCCCCCCCTTCTGTCAGGTTGTATTGATGAAGTAATCTGTGTTGTGTCCAGTAAGATTATACACATCACCATTGTTGTCCCCGACTCAACAAGCCCCTTTTGCTGACAGCTGGTCCCTGGTGGAGCATGGCTATTGCTATCACCATTTGTGTTCATTGTTGAGCCTTTCGGTGTCTTAAGCAGCACCTGTCCTCTGCCTGTGTTGTTACCTTTGCACAAAAGCCTGTTACTTAATCAAACAGCGCAAGCAGATGTGTTGGGAATGCTTTTGTCTCCTTCCCAGTTTCTTATACTCAGTCGTCACAGATGTAGGCTATGCTCTACACCCTCTAAGACTGCTAATGGCCATCTTCCATTTTGGCCTTGCCTTGCCAGTTGGCCTCTGTACAGATCCATCGGTTCTTGTTCTACTTGGGACACCTTTCTCCTCTAGAAACAGGCTGAAGCTTCCCACTTATTTTTTACCTCTTGTCAGGCACAATCCTACAATGAACCTTTTACTGAATGAGAACTGCTTCTATCCCTTTACTCTTCCCATGATTCAACCCCTGGCCCCAATTCCATCCATAACCAATTGCGTCAACACCACAATCCTCCATGACAACAATATCGCCATTGGGTGTTTAACTGTATTTGCATCAAAGGTGTTTTCCTCTCTCAATCGAGGGACAGTATTGTGGGTCCTGTCCTTAAGCCTGGTAAGGATACATCATCCCTTGATAGTTACCTGCCGATCACTCTGTCCAACATCCCCTGCAACTTATTTGAATGGATAGTGGCTGTTGGCTCTGTTGGGGCCTCAAATTTTGGGACCATTTGTCTCCCTACCAGTGAGGCTTTTGGGAGGTACAGTCTCCAATTGATCATCTGCTTCAGTTCGAAACTGCAGTTGGCAGGCCGTTCCTCAGTGCCACCATCTTTTCGCAGTTCTCTTCAATCTTTTTAAGGCCTAAAAGATGGCTTGGCACCATATCATCATTCTTACACTTCGTGAGCAGTCTTCGGGTCCTGTTTTTTATTAGTCAGTTCCTGTTCCACCAGTCATTCACGTTCAGAGTTTAGGTTGCCACTGTTAAAGCTCTCCATGACCCAGGAGAATGATGTTTCACAGGGTTCTGTATTAAGTGTCCCTCTTTCACTCATCCTATTAATGAACTTGTGGCCTCGATCAGACCGTTCATCACACCTGCTCTGTATGTGGGTGATTTCTGCGACTGGGGTAGTTCCCACTAAGTGGCCTATATGGCGCAATAGATCCAGGATGCCATCCAGTGCGCTTCCACATGGCCTCTCACACGGTTTCCAGTTATCTCCTCTTAAATCGCGGGTGGTGTGTTTGTCACTGTACTACGGTCCTTCCCAATCAGTAGCTCTACCTCGACACCAAATACCTTATGGTGATCTCCCAGTTCTATTCCTTAGGTCTTCTTTATGACAACAAGCTTACTCAGTTACCCATATTGGCCTTTTGAAGACTGGCTGTTACTGTAAACTCGGTGGCCTTCACTTTTTTGTCTTTATCGGGACTTAGTTTTGTCATATCTGGATCATTGTAAAGTTTATGGCTCAGCTCTCCCTTCAGCACTGTTGCTCCTGTTGGGTCTGGTACACCATCAAGGTATCCATTTGGCCACCAGTGCCTTTTGCAGTCAGTAGTCTTCTGGTTTCTACTGGTATCCCCTACCCCCCCTCCTTTTGGTGGTCCCAGCTCATTGTTTCCTATGCCATCGCTATCCACTCCTTCTGTGCTCACCCCCCCCCCCTTTCCCCCACTCTACTTGTGGCATTGGGACCTCAGCTGCATTTGACTGGGATCTGCTTCACTTTTCTCCACTAAGATTTTCATTCTCTCTCTCTCTCTCTCTCTCTCTCTCTCTCTCTCTCTCTCTCTCTCTCTCTCTCTCTGCCCTGTGCCCCATGTTCTCTCCCTATCACCCCCCCCCCCAACCCCTTGATTAGTACCTTCACTCTGTATTCGGATGGACCTTGTCTGGGGTCCAAAAGCCTCCATCGCTCAAATGGTATTCTGTTGCTTGTTCTGCCCACTCTTACGGGACCTTCGGGAAGTTGTCTTTTTACACAGATGGCTCTAAATTCGGCGGTCATGTGGGATAAGCCTTCGTTTTCTGTGGGCTCAGAACACCATTTCTTACATGTCATGTGTGGCGTGTTTACTGTGAAACTGACAGGCATTTTCTGGGCTCTTTGCTTCATTAAACCTTCCTCCCTCACTAGAGTTTTGTTATGTACAGACATGATGAGTGGTCTTGAGGCTATCACACTGTGTTTCTCCTACCACCACCTGGTCTCTGCCATCCACAACCATCTCACCATCTTGATCGTGCCGCTTGTTCACTTGATTTCATCTGGGTACCTGGCCACGCGGGTATCCCGGCCAATGAGTTTGCCAATTGTCTGGCTATGTGTAATCACCTACATCTGCATGCTCCCCCCATTTTCGGTGATCCCTCTGGGGGCAGATTTGCAATCTCACATCAAATCCTTTTTGCTCAATTGTGGGCCGACTTTTGGTGCCCCTCTGTCTAATAAATTTTGTGGGATTAAGGGGACACCCACCACATGGTGTCCCTCCTTCCGCCTCTCCCACCAGGAATCTACCATCCTCTGCCATCATTGTAGTACCCATACCAGGTTTACCCATCGTTTTTACTCCATAACGAGTTGCCCCTGTGTGACGGTCTTCCCTCTTTTATTTCTTCAGTAATTGTCCTCGGGTGTTGACATACTGGCTGAAAACAAAGGGTGTGGAAGTGCAACTACTGTCTACTGCAAATGATGTAGCTGACAGATGCACAGGTGCATTTAAGTCTTTTACTTTCACTGTTCACAACCCCCTAATAATATAGTTATATATGGCAAGTGCACTATTATTTAAACTTTCCATAAGCCTCATTTTTAGTTTGCAGACAAACCTCCACTTACTGCTGCAATAGTTTACTTTTGAATATCTAAAAACAGTAAAAACCTACCCACAAAATTCACAGTTCTTGAAGAATAGAAACGTGCGTATGGAGCAGACACTCATTGTTTTAACACACTGCCTAGTTGTGTAACACTTATTTCACAGTTAAGTTGAAGCATTGTCGTTCTAATTAACACAGGTTTCTTGTCTGAAACTCGGCCATGTACTGTCTCCGGACCAAAAATTGGGCCCTTATATGTCCTCACAATAATAGGTACTGAAACTACACATTGTTTAAAGTTAAATTTACAGAAATTACAATTAAAACTTAACTCATTCAATTAACTGCATACATCGAACAACTCATTCTTTTTAACAGTTTCTTCTACTACAAGAGTTTAGACAGAGTTATTTGTTTACATCATGAAATTAACAAACATCATTACGCAAACAATACTTGTATTGACAAAACTGTTAATTACTTTGGAATTAAGGGCTGCCTTTGCTAACATGTTTTCGAACAGAGCCAAGTAGATCCTTTAAGATTACTATTAGTTGTTCCCCCAAATTTTTATTAGTACAGAATTTGTTTGTTTATATGTCAACAATAGAATTTAAGTTACAAAACAATTACTGATTTCACCCTATAACAAAAGATACTAACTAGGAATAGTCAAAATAAATACGAAAATCAATTGCATACATAAAACTAAGGACAAAATTAGATCTGACGTTATATTCTTTAAAACTTAGGGCCAACTTTTCTCTTTTATGAAAATCCAGATTATACTTATGTATTTTATTGGTAATTAGTTAAAAGTGAAGAAAACTAATTTGAGGCGGCAGATGGCAAAACGAGGGAGAAGTAGAATTATCCCAGCTTGCTTTGTCACACCTGTCTATGGTTGTGGAACCCCTCCCCAGAGAGGGCTAATCCACCAACCAACTTCAGTGGTCTGCAGAGTACACTTGTAGATGGCCTTCATAATACGCATATCATATAACCAGTCCAGCTAGAAAACTACGAATGGTTTTACCAACGTAAGCATGTACAATCAAATGCATTTTTGTTAACCATTAACTGCCACATCAATAGTGATGAATTTTTCACCAGCAGGCACACAGCATCAGCTGTAAGTGATGCTTTGCTGTGGCCAACAGTGGACATATGGCAGTCAGTGTGTTAAGAAAATTATTGCGAAAGGTAAAAATCTTAATACATTCCTGCATAAAAGTTTTCCATATACACAATTCCACTCCAATCTCAAAAACTTGTAAATAGCCTGCATAAAGTATATCACCTGTTATATGCCCCCCTTTCTTGGGTCATACATTTGAGGATGCGCTTATCTCCAGCTGCACTCAGGGTAGCTTGTAAAAGCCAGTCATCAGACAATATCTTAGCAAGTGTCAAGGAAAGATGCTGCATTTACATATTGCTACAAATACAATCATTGCAAGGTTTCACAATCAACTCCAGGCATTGGCCAAGTTACTGTGCATAAATGAGGCAGCAGAGTGGTTTACCAGAACAGTCCATGGGCAGAGACAAGTTGGCATAATTAAGATATTCATTCTGGGGTTACAATGTACTTTTAACCAGAATACAAGAAGCATTGGTTGCCAACAAAACACTTGAATCCCCCCCCCCCCCCTTTTCTTGTGTGGAGGGGGAGGAATAGTGTTTTCATTTCAGTAGCCATGTTCAGAGATTCATAGAATAGATATCAAAAATGACAGAATGAATGCCCACAAGGTGGGGGGGGGGGGGGGGGAGGAAGAGTGGTGGGAGAAAACAGCAGGCAACCTGGAGGAGGAAGGGACAGAGAACAGAAATATCTATGAAACAAAATATATTCTGCAATAGACATCAGCACTCAGACTGATGCTGTTTCTGGACTTCAGGAAGGCATTTGACACTGTCCCACACTGCCATTTTCAAGCTTACCAAATATTAGACCAGACTTGCAACTGGATTCAAGACTCCCTTGCAGGTAGAACTCAACATGTCAGGTGTAACAAAATCAGCAGATGTAAAGGTAATTTCCTAGGTACCCCAGGGAAGTGTGACAGGACCATTACTACTTACAGTTTACAATGCAAATAAATCATGTAGTAGAATCCATGAGAAACTCTTTAAGCTGTTCACAGATTATGCAAATCCCTACAAGAATTTAGCAATGCCAGAAGATGGTGCCAACTTGCAGAATGATCTACAGGGGTTTGATGAATGGTGCAGGGATTGGCAATTTAGACTGAATGTAAATAAATCTAACACACTGTGCATACACAGGAAAGAAATCCATTACTGGAGAACTATACTATTGATGACAAATTTCTGGAAACACCAACCACTGCAAAATATCTGGTTCAGATTCATTGATATCTTCATGATCTTGCCTCATAGCTAGGACAATCTCTTTCTCATATAATGTTGACACCTGTTCCCAAACCTGTTTCAACTGGTCATCAGTTCAAGGGGTCATCTTCCTAGATGTCATCTCTCAGATGGCTCCACAAATGGTTGTTCATATCAAGTGCACCCCACCTATAGTGCCTCCATTTTGACAGCTGTCACTCATTCCATATCAAAAAGCCTCTTCTGATAACTTCACCAATCATGGACCCCACACCTGCATTAGCAGAAGTTGTCAAAACATACCAATAAACTTAGCAGAGCCTTTATGGACAGATAATATCCTACCTAGCTCATCCATAAACAGATCTCCTACGCCATCTCCTTCCCTGACACGAGTAAACTTGTTAACTAGCCACCAACCAGCACTCCTCTGATTATCCAGTATCACACTATCCTTGAAAAGATCAACAAAATCTTTCACCAGGGCTACAGCTACCTCTTGTCATACCCTGATGAGGGATATCCTATCCACATCACCCAAAGTAGTAGTCACCCACCCAACCACAGAATATCCTCATACATCCCTATTCCAATCCTACACCCTCTGGGTCACTCCCTTGTAGGTGAGCTAAGTGCAAAACCTGTCCCATACAGCCTGCCTCCCACCACCTCCTACCATAGTCCAATAATAGGCATTTTATACCTTATAAATGGCAGGACTGCACACAAAAGCATCCATATTATATACCAACTACACTGCAATTACTGTGTTGCATTCTATGTGGCCACGACAGGCAACCAACTGTCTACTCACACGAATGGCCACCACCTAACAGTGGCCTACCGCAAACTTGACCAACCAATTACCAAACATGCTGGACACAATACAAATGACTTTAAAAGCTGCTTCACTAGTGTGCTACTTGGATACTCCCTTCCAGCACAAATTTCTACAGACTATGCTGGTGGGAATTGGCTCAGCAGCATATCCTGCATTGTCAGCTCCCCCGTCGTCTATCTCCACTAACCTTGTGCACTCTCTCCCCTCAGAACCACATTTGTCTTGTTCTGTAGCGGTTGAGTCTTCCTCCCCTCAATTTCCTTCCCTGTCCTTCCCCCAGTCATCACCCAAAGCAGCTGCTCTCAACCAATAATCATTAACAGTATTGCTGCTACAGTGCTGTATGTTTGTGTATCTGAGTGGTTGCTAGTGTGAATGTCTGTACATTCTGCTAGAAATAATTAGTTTAAAAGCAAGTGAACACTTTTCTGTTGCTTATGAGTATGTGGCCACACATCAGCCTGCTATAGGTGAGTGGTTGCCTTTCCTTTAATTTATGTATTGTTCTGTCCCTGAATTTCATATATTGCTATATAATGAAATTTAAGATATTACAAAGAATTTGTGCAGTTGCTTGGGGTGCTATCTCCAGCACCATGGCATTGTTAATGAATGAAAGGGCCACGAATAATTGGTTCAAGGGACACGTCGGAATTGCTTACCGAAGCAGTGGTGATGCTGAATCTGCTGACATAGATAGAATAAATTTGAATAAGTGTCCTAACGTATTTTTTTTGGTTGGCAAACAGTTACATGGCTCAGTAATGATAGTGCTGATAAAGTGGAGAAAATGATCACTAGTAAACCCCCCCAAATTTAAGTTGCTTCAGATATGTACTTATTATTTTTTAACCAACAAGTAAGAATGACGAATGAATTTATCACATGGTGAAAAAATCTTGGTTATAAAATTACCAAATAACACTGTGTTGCTTGTACACAACTGTGCTAACCACCCAGAGACAATGCTGAAAAAATGTTGTTCCTGCTTTCCTTGCTTCCCAAGTCAACATACAAAGAATTAGGGAATTTTAAGTTAGACATAAACAACTTATACAACATAGTTTTGGTACCTGTGAAATCATTGATTCTATTGGATGCATGGAATTTTATTCATGTTTTAGCCATTTAGGATATTGTTGAACCTCAGGCCACTTGTTTCCATAAGGCTGAAGATTTCAGTGTGTGGGCAGATATCAGCGGCAGCTCGTAAGCGGGTGCTGAGGAAATGCAGCACCCCCTATTTACACTTAATATTATCTATAAAATTAACTTAAATCCTTTTTTCTTTCTTTATATGTGCACAACATAAACTCCTTAAAATTAATGATGTCAGTAGCCATCCCTCAGTCTATGAAAAAGCTACAAAATCTTTGTTTGGAACTGTTCACTTCACAGTTTCAGCATTCAGTTATTACGCTGTTGTGCACATAGGAACTGCACTCAAGGCTGTGAGAGAGAGAGAGCACTGCCACTCCCATAGTGACAACACTAGTGTGCTGGTGGGAAGTTCATTCTCCCCCCCCCCCCTTTCCCTACTCCTTCCAGGTATTCTATTTGATTAAATTTCTTTTTCATGAAACTTTAACCACAGCCTTTGAGCACCAAGAAATATGTTCTATAAGTGAACTTGAACAACTAAAGTTTTCACAGCTGTCTCCGTGAGAAAATTATAATTAAGAAAAGAGGTCCTCTAACAACTGATTTTGTAATACCTCAGCCAGACATAAGCGACAACAAGAAATATACTTGTAGCTTTAATTCTGAATGGTACTTCGTGGCTGTAAAGTAAAAATAACAAATAAATGAGACTTAGTGAAGTGTACAGACTTTTAATCGATTAGCATAAGATAAAGGTTAAAAAGAACTGTAACATTTCTAATAATAGATAGCATTTTCTTTTGTGGGAACTTGAAAGCTCCCTTCTGTGGACATAATGAGAAGGTAAGTCAGTAAATCTGGGAGTAGAGGGTTATTAGATTTAACATCTAAATTAGATTCAGATTTGAGAAGTCATTTAGAGATCAGTGCGGTCTTAAAAGGTGTGTCTAAGACCATTCTGAATTAGACACTTGACTGCCTGTTACATACAAACCATGAAGAGGTAAGGATAAAGAAAAGCTTCTTTGGTAGCTGTCATGGCTGATGACAAAACAGATGTTTCGAAACACACTCACCCAGATGGTTCTTGTTGTATGGCATGAGTTGAATGGAGGAATATTTGAGTGTTTATGGTGATTTTTTAATCCAGAAATCAAACACTAGATGGTATACTGAAAAGTATTTTAAAACAGTTAGACATAACTCTTCAAGGAAATGGGCAAAAACTGATAGCTCAGATATCTGATGGTACAAATGTTACAAAAAGCAAAACAGCAGTTCAAGTACAAATAAAAGCAGTTCATGTAATGCACATTTCATTCTGTGTTACACACATCATCAACTTAATTTAATACCACAGCAAGTATTATATGAACTGTAGTAATATTTTTTCTAAGATTTTTGCCTTTTCCAACATTCTTCTCAAGAGTGCTGTAATGTAAATCCATTCTCAATTTAAGTTAAAGTAAGTAAAAATGTTTGCTTTTGTTCTTTTAGGATTTTATCAACTTTCTGACTAAATTTTCTTTTTATATATATATATATTTGTTTCCGTTTACACAATTTTAAAACAAAGGCTAACAATTTTTTGGGGCACAAGCTCCAGTACTTTTTACTTATGGGCCACCACTGTTGTGTTATGACTGACATGATGACTTTATGTTGTAGGATTTTGGATGTCCAAATGTCAGTGTCATTGATCCTGGTGGCAGGTTACCGGGCAATCTGCATAAAACTGTGAAGTCTCCCTTTTCTTGACTCTGTTCCATTTCATGAAGTTATATACACTACTGGCCATTAAAATTGCTACACCAGGAAGAAAAACAGATGATAAATGGGTATTCACTGGAAAAAAATATTATACTAGAACTGACATGTGATTACATTTTCACGCAGTTTGGGTGCATAGATCCTGAGGAATCAGTATCCAGAACAACCACCTCTGGCCGTAATAACGGCCTTGATACGCCTGGGCATTGAGTCAAACAGAGCTTAGATGGCATGTACAGGTACAGCTGCCCATGCAGCTTCAACACGATACCACAGTTCATCAAGAGCAGTGACTAGCGTATTGTGATGAGCCAGTTGCTCGGCCACCGTTGACCAGACGTTTTCAAATGGTGAGAGATCTGGAGAATGTGCTGGCCAGGGCAGCAGTCAAACATTTTCTGTATCCAGAAAGGCCCATACACAACCTGCAACATGCTGTCTTGTATTATCCTGCTGAAATGTAGGGTTTCGCAGGGATCGAATGAAGGGTAGAGCCACGGGTCATAACACATCTGAAATGTAATGTCCACTGTTCGAAGAGCCGTCAATGCGAAAAAGAGGTGACCGAGACGTGTAACCAATGGCACCCCATACCATCACGCCGGGTGATACGCCAGTATGGCGATGACAAATACACCCTTCCAACGTGCATTCACCACGATGTCACCAAACACAGATGTGACCATCATGATGCTGTAAACAGAACCTGGATTCATCCAAAAAAATGACATTTTGCCATTCGTGCACCCAGGGTCGTCGTCGAGTACACCATCATAGGCACTCCTGTCTGTGATGCAGCATCAACGGTAACTGCAGCCACGGTCTCCGAGCTGTTAGTCCATGCTGCTGCAAACATCATCAAACTGTTCGTGCAGATGGTTGTTGTCTTGCAAACGTCCCCATCTATTGACTCAGGGATCGAGATGTGGCTGCACGATCCATTACAGCCATGCAGACAAGATGCCTGTCATCTCGACTGCTAGTGATACGAGGTTGTTGGGATCCAGCACGGCATTCCATATTACCCTCCTGAACCCACCTATTCCACATTCAGCAAACAGTCATTGGATCTCGACCTCCGCGAGCAGCAATGTCGCGATACGAGAAACCACAATAGCGATAGGCTACAATGCAACCTTTATCAAAGTTGGAAACGTGATGGTATGCATTTCTGCTCCTTACACGAGGCATCACAACAACGTTTCACCGGGCAATGCCGGTGAACTGCTGTTTGTGTATGAGAAATTGGTTGGAAACTCTCCTCATGTCAGCAGGTTGTAGGTGTCGCCAATGGCGCCAACCTCGTGTGAATGCTCTGAAAAGCTAATCATGTGCATATCACAGCATCTTCTTCCTGTCGGTTTAATTTCGCATCTGTAGTATGTCATCTTCGTGGTGTAGCAATTTTAATGGCCAGTAGTGTAATAGATGGTGTTGCAAAAGGTAATAGGATTGAACGTAAATCAGTTTTAGTACAAATCACAGTCTGTGCTTTCAAAGGATCAATTTTTTGACACTAGTGATCTGGTTTACAAGCCTTCACAGGAAACATGTATTTGCTTGATGTTAACTGTAATTTTAATGAGACAGAAAATGACTTCTTCAAGATAGGATTGCAGGGAATTAACACCCCATGAATAACTAGGCAATTACATAATTATCAGAAACTCTAATATGACAAAGGTGGAGAAGGAAATCGGCCACATTTTATTCATTTTGTGCTCACCATGATTGATTTAGGGAAACCATGGAAAACTTAATTTGAATAGCCAGATGGAGGTCTGGATGTTGCTTTTCTCATATAAAAGACCACAACTCTTTTCATGTTTCTCAGTGCAGATCCTTGAAGATCACTTTAATGAGTTTTCAGTGTATTTAATGCGTGAAGTGTGAAGTAGCCTATTATTTTCTTTTCTTTCTCTCAACACATTTAAATCCTATTAAAATGGCATACACAAAATACATCGCAAGTGATAGCAAAATCAGATCAAGATATTTATTAAATATTTGTGGATTATTTAACTGTGTGAAAGCTGTGTCTCATTGGCTGTATCCAGCAGTGCATGAATTAACTTAGATATGTAAGGATAATAAACTAGGAGAAAAGTACATAAAGTAAGGGACTTGGGTTGAGCATAGATAGACATAACAGAAAACAGTATTCACACTACCCTTCAAGCTCTTACTCTTTTTCTAGCAACTACACACATTCCCAAACACAACCACACAGACACCCAGATACACACTCCTGCAGCCATGGTCAGACTGACTGATCGTCAATTAAATGTATATGCACGTGCCCAAAATGTTATAATGCCAGAACAAAATCAGGAGAAAATACAGTGCCAAAAAGAAAAATGCAACACCCTCAAGAAATAGGCCATTATACTGACAAGCGATGTGACAGATAGTTCATCACTGTGGCAGTATGTGATAAGTTCAGACCAAATCAAACAAACATGTCACAGTAGACGGTGTAAAAAAAGAATTGCATCAGAACACAGCGTTCCCTGTCTGGCAGCAATGCAGATTTGTATTCTCGCGTGCAAACAATTGTAAACCTGCCGAATAGCATCTCGCGACAGGTAGGTCTGAGCATCTTGCACCAGTTTTGACAATTTGTAAATTTTTCTTGCAGTCTCTGGAGAACAAGTAAGGTCCCAACTTCACCACGTCACATACACGTTCAGGTGACAAGATCTGGCGGTCTCGCTGGCCAAGACAGTTGTTATACATCACAAACAGTACTCTGCATCGTAGTACTTGTTTGTGGGCACCTACTTCCCTGCTCAAAGAGCACATCCTGCCAAAGAAATGGGAGTATCAAAGCAACAACAACCTGTGCAATGTAGTGGGCTGTGGTTACTGACAGCCCCCCACACTGTGAAGCCTGCATTGAGAACGGATGTCATACATGAATAACAAAATACCACCAATAAATTGTGCCCAACACGTGCAGCAACCCATCGATACATCCATCCAGCTTCCTGCATGCCAATAATGCGACCCTGTTCAAATGGCTGACAACAGAAGTGTGTCGGCCGGGCACGGTTACACCCTAGAATGAATGTTGCAAACACTGTTCACCTCTAAACTCAGCACAGATACTGCTTGCAGAATCAAAACAGATGGCAGACGGCCAGAAGACAGGTCTCCTGAGCACCATCTGGTCATCGATGACCGAGACAGATGAGTCGCTTACACTACAGTCCCTTAGCATGTACATATCATATCTTGGTGTCCCTGAACACAGTCCCTGAGGCTGCTGCATCCTCCACCCCCCCATCCCCCACTCCAACCATATATGCTGAGTTGATATGCTATTCCTATTCCAGAAATTTGTGTAGCACCTGTACCTATCAGTGAAGAATATTTGTGCAGTGAAAAATTTGTTTATCCCTCCAGATGATGTAAGCTCATATGAAAGGTGCAAAGTTACAACTTTGTTAATTCCTCTCCTACGTCTACCTCTTTAGTCAAAAGCTTATTAGAAATGGTTTTGTCTCTAGAATTCTTCAGTAACAGGCAACTGCAGTCATTAACAGCAAATTTAATAAAATCTAATTTATGAAGAGAATGAAATTTTGTGTCACATGAAAAGCAGATGTTACAAGGAATTACTTTCAGCTTTCGACTGTTACACCAGGTATTTTGGACAAATATTTATGGATTCATTTTTCAGCAAAACATTCGTTGGGTGTGATAATGGAGGCAGAATCTTCTGCTTGTAATAATACAAAATATTTTCCCAGTGTCCATATGATATGAAAACCCGTTATTGTAAACTTGAAGCTACAATTGGCTGATGAGATAAGGAAACATGGAAAGACAAAAAATTTCTGAATTATTCTCACTGACTTCACACTTTCTTCATGGCTAGAAATTCTAAAATAACGAAAGAAGCAATTGCAGAAACTGGACAAAAACAGTAGAAGCTTTATAAACATTCAAAGACTACTGTGAACACCTCATAGGCTGATAATATTACAATGATATTTGTAAACACTTTGAAACGATATGCATTTTTTAAGTGGCTCCACGATGAGACCTATAAGCACATTTTTAGTTCATGCACATCCCATTCATTTACAGTACAAATGAATGAAATATATTCTCAAAGTGCTGTTTACAAGAATAGCTATTTTGCATCTACATTAAGAAGGGTGTTCCTGAGCAACTACTCCTACTCAAAACTCGTGATTCTTCCCACAAAATTCGTGTCAGAAGTGTTACAGGAATGGGAAATACTTCCTAGCCCATAACTTAAATGACAAATCCCACATATAATGAAGGTGATAAACTGAGAAATCATGTATGGAATAAAGTCATCTGCATGGAGTCCGAACTGGGAGATACTTCTAAAAAAGACCCAACAAACACGCAAATGCCTACGACACAATTACGCTGAATCACCATTGACTTCAGGATGTCTTGAATTATCTTCATATATTACATAAAATGGACATGGATGCTGAATGTACTTTGAAACAGAGCAAGCAAACATCTTTCCATCTGCCCTCATTGCACTCCTACAATTTTTTTTTTTTTCTCTTTTACACTTTGTAGTTACTCATACATCTCAAGTATGAGCAGTGTGTACTTAAATTAGACAAAACACTGTTCACACTATGTTTGATACAAATTTATTATTTTGATGATAATTTTTTGATCCACTGGTTGCAATAATATATATTAGGTGAAAAAACATGTTTTTTTGTTGTTGTTTTTTTTAATTTGGAAGGAGTGCTAAACATTTTGTATAACAGTGAAGTGAACTTATTACTATGTGGGGATTTTAAAATCAACCTGTTAACTGAAAATGAAGAAAAAAGACAGCTTTTGAGTATCCTAAACAGCTTTCACATGAAACCACTCTTCATGGACCCCACTAGAATAACAGTCATCTTCATCCCTATTACATAATATCTTTACAAATATCGAAAATGCTGTTATTGAGGCCCAAAACATAAACTCAGGTCTTTCAGACCACAACGTACTAGTAACATGCATAAATTCTTCTGTACCTGAGGTGATTAAGTACAAGTGGGAATATAAAAGGCACTTCTACCCAGAAAAGGTTAATATTTTTATTCAAAAATGGTTCAAATGGCTCTGAGCACTTTGGGACTTAACTTCTGAGGTCATCAGTCCCCTAGAACTTAGAACTACTTACACCTAACTAACCTAAGGACATCACACACGCCCATGCCCGAGGTAGGATTCGAACCTGCGATTGTGGCGGTCGCGCGGTTCCAGACTGTAGCGCCTAGAACCGCGCGGCCACTCAGGCCGGCAATATTTTTATTCAGTCATTAGCAAAAGAAACCTGGGAAGATGTATACTCAAAATCATCAACTAATGAATCATTCAATGCATTTTATAATACTTTCATGTCCATATTTGAGATGACAAGAATTAATCTTACGCCAAGGAACAGCTGCCAGTGGAGAATACCTGCTATCAGAGTATCCAGTCAAAGCTAAAACTTCTCAATCAACTGAGAAAAGGCAACCAAGATGAACACTTTGCAGAATATGTTAAGACATATAAGAAAATTTATCAGAAAGCAGAAAGACGAAGTAATCATAGGGACAACAAACAAGTCAAAAGCAATGTGGAATACAGTAAAAAAGGAAACAAACAAAAGTTTTAAAACATAAGATGACATTGTATTAAAAGATGATCGTGGTGTGTTGCTCAGAAATGGTACTCTAGCAAATTACATAAACACTACAGCCAATATGAGAAAAAAATTTGCTAGTAATAGTAGCACTACAGTTCAAATAGAGCAAAGTGGTAATTCAATATTGCTATATCCCACAAATAAATTAGAAGTTCTTAAGATAATGAAAACAATGGAGAATAAAATGTCCTCTGGAATTGATGAGGTACCAGGTTCAGTCATAATTAAATGTGCTAGTGTCATAACAGAACCACTCTTACATATCATTAACAGAAGGGGCTTTCCCACAAAGATTAAAAATTTCAAAAATAAAACCATTGTATAAAATGGGTAATATATGTGATGTGAGAAACTATAGACCAATAATTCTGTTATCTGTATTTTCAAAAATAATAGAGACTGTCATGAAAAATGTAATTAGAATTTACTTCGAAAAATTCAATCTCTTGTATGTAAACCAACATGGTTTTTGCAAAGGCGTGAGTACAGAAACAGCAGTTACCCAATTCATGAAAACATTGTAAGGGGATTTGACAGAAATAAAAGTACAGTAGGAATAAATTTAGACTTGTCGAAGGCATTCGATTCTGTTGATCATGATATCTTGCTAGACAAACTAGAAGCTGTAGGTATACAAGGAGTTGCATTAAAATGGTTTCAGTCATATCTCCACAATAGGAAACAGGTGGTAGAAATTACCTCAGCAAACAACAAAAACCAAAGCATTGTGTACAGATCGGACATGCAGACTGTATCAATCGAAGTACCTCAAGGCAGCGTTCTAGGACCGCCATTATTTCTTATATATATTAATGATATCTAGATCCCAATCAGTGGTACACACATAACTTTGTTCGCTGATGACACAAATATTGTTGTAATGGACATAAATAAGGTATTGCCAACAACTGCAAGCAGAGTTTTGGAATACATACAAAACTGGTTTGAACTGAACAGGCTAGCCTTAAATATTTCAAAAACTAATTGTATACATTACAGGAAAACAAATTCGCATCATGATGTGAACCTCAAAATTCAAAGTAAACAAATTGAATGGGTAGCTGCCACAAAATTCTTGTGTATGCAAATTGATGAAAATTTAGACTGGAAAGCCCACATTCTCTACCTCACTAACAAGTTAAACTCTGCTTGCTTTGCATTACCCATAATTAGTACTGTGTGCAGTAGAGAGTGTAGCAGAACTGTCTACTTTGCTTACCTCCATTCTGCTATCACCTATGGCCTAACCCTCTGGGGTCATAATAAGGAAAGCATGAAAGCCATCTTCACCTTACAAGAAAATGCTGTTAGAATAATTTCACACAGTACGAGGCTAACACCTTCCAAATAGTTATTTCAACACCTATATATTCTACCATTACCATGCCTAAATATAAAAAAGTGTTGTTAATATAAAAATGCTCATTGGTAATTATAAAACCAACTCAGATTTTCATTCCTTTGATACAAGAATGTGCAATGACATCCACATAAAAAGAATAAACAAGGCTTTAACTCAAAAACAAACCAACATTTAGGGTACTATTTCGTACAACAAACTTCCAACTCAGCTAAAATAAATAAAAACATTGTCTACATTCAAGGAATCAATATTTAAATTCTTAATGACCAACTGCTATTACAGTATAAATGAATATGTACAGTAACCTTGTAGCAAGTAACTACATTCGCTTACTATATGTTAATAGTACCATAAATCAAATGCTTCCCACAGCCTCAATGTTAATATTTCTGAACAAAAAGTGTTAAATCAATTATTTACTTGTAATGTATTTCTTGTAAAAGATCCTTTCATACTTTTATATTATTACAGTAATCAGAGATCATGTAAAAGATCCTTCTCATACTTTATATTATTACAGTAATCAAAGTTGTATTGCCCAGTAATCCAAGATCATGTAAAAGATCCTTCTTGTACTTTTATATTATTACAGTAATCGCAGTTGTATTGCAAAAATATTGTGATGGGTACAATGAACCGTTGTATTATGTAGGAAACTGTACACCCTTATCTTATTTTTGTTATACTATGTTTTTTGATGAAATCTATCCAATGTACATTGTCACTGGATGAATAAACTACTACTACTACTACTACTACTGCTATTACTTATATGAAAAATTAGAAATTTTGATTCTTGGCAGAGTACATGGTAACTGGTTGCTAAATGATAAGCTAGCAAGTAACAATGTAAACTTCTTAAAAATTTCACCACTGTGGAATACATGTTTTATTAACATTAAGAGCCTTCATTAGCTGAAAAAAGAATTATGAATAAACAAAAAAAATAGTAAATAATTATACTACATAATATGTGCCAAAACAGATAATATGGTTATATAAAATAGTGTACTTTCATTGTTTGTACTATCCAAATATCTTAAATAACTTTTACATCAGCATTTAAGACTCTCTGGAATGAGACAACTGAATCTGAAAGTTTGATACAGTGGCAACTTATTTATTCTTGTGCTCTATGTGCCAGATAAGTATGCATTCAGCACAAATTTAAGCAAGGACAGCAGCAGATGATTTAAACGTCCAACTCACTTAAGATGTGCACTGAAATATATTAATATTTCCATACAGGAATTAATTTTGGTAAATAAACTCACTGGCACACCCAGGAAATAGACTTCATCACACTTCTGATTGAGGTACATATAAACTGAAGCACCTGATGATGGCAGCATGCTGCTGAAACTTGGGACCAGGTTCTAAAACAGTGGAGTACTTACCTGTTTTGTGCAAGCATACAACATGTTTCAAAGTAATACACTCAGAAGAAATGGTGAAACATTGCTGTAAATTAGGATTATAAATTTAATTGCCCCTTGTCTGAGTTGCAATTATTTAAACTGTGATAGTGTCTACAAACCAAGGACAGTCTGGCAGCCCGTGATATCTTTGAAAAAGCAGTGGAATATTTCTTTGCTCTGTGTTGCTACACATTTGATCTGCACAGGCACACGTAGTAAGTGGATCAATATTTTTTAATTAAATTATGGGAAAAGGTAGGTTGATCAATGTTTATCAATATACTGAATGTGCAACTATTATTCATAATCACTAATACACTTAGTTTTGCCCATGATATAATTAGAAAACATTAATCCACTTATTCAGTGAATTTGCACAGATCAATTGCATAGTCATTTCACCACCATATTTGATACACTTTCATGTGTCTGGAATTAATAAATGAGATATGCACCAATGGATGACTCTGTCGAGTAGAACTAAATCACTTCTGCATCTACATCTACACCCTGCAAACCGCCATGAAGAGCATGGCAGAGGAGATGTCCAACTGTACCAGTTATTAGGGTTTCTTCTCCTTACTTTCATGTATGGAGCACAGGAAGAATGCTTGTCTGAATGCCTCTGTACATGCTGTAATTATTCTCATCTTGTTCTCACGATCTGTATGTGAGTGGAGGTAGGGGTTTAAATATATTTGTAGAATCATCATTTAAAAGCAGTTCTTGAAACTCTTTTAGTAGACTTTCTCGAGATAATGAATGTCTGTCTTCAAGAGTCTGCCAGTTTTCACAGAAGCCATGTAGTAACATTCAGACAACATCTTAATACACCCACCACTAACAAAACTGTAATTTTCCCAAATAATTGTTGGATGATTAAAGTCCCCACTACCAATTAAAGTATGACAGGAGAACTTACATACAAGTGAAGTAAGGTTTTCTCTTAAGTTTTCAGTTCCATCAGGAGGTGAGTCTGGTGGGTGACAGAAAGATCCAGTTATCATTTTGCATCCACCCCTTGCTGAAACAACTTCACATGCAGCTTCAATTTCTATCTTGGTGGATTTGAGTTTCTTGTCTACTACAACAAATACATCACCTCCATTTCCAATTTGTCTATCCTCTCAATATACACTTAGATTTTCTCCGAAATTTTGCTGCTATCAATTTCAGGTTTCAATCAGCTTTCTGTACCTAGTATTACATGAGCTTCCCGCTTTTCAGGAGCACTTTGAACTCTACCACTTTGTTGCAAACACTTTGGCAGTTAACCACTAGGATTTTAATACTCTCAGCTGTGGGAGGCATTTCTCCCAATCTTGCACTGACACTTCTGGGTTTCCTACAACTATCATTATCTGATTGTACGGAGAGTCATCTACTCTAACAAATACTTGTGTGCACCCCATACACAGTCAGCACCTGGGTAGCTAACTCTGATGTGCAGTGCACACCAGACCCATTTAGGAGGCCTACAGCTCTCAACCCTATGACACAAGTTCAGGAAATCGCAGCTTAGTTTGTCACAGAACCCTCAGATTCTTTGGTTCAGTCCTTCCCCTCAACTCAGGACCAAAGGGCCACAATCAGTTCTGGGGAAGTCCAGCCCCAGTAGCTGAGTGGTCAGCACGATGGAATGTCAATCCTAAGGTCCCGGGTTCGATTCCCAGCTGGTTCGGAGATTTTCTCCACTCAGGGACTGGGTGTTGTGTTGTCCTAATCACCATCATTTCATCCCCATCGACACACAGGTTGCTGTAGTGGCGTCAAATCCAAAGACCTGCACCAGGCGAATGGTCTACCCGACGGGAGGCCTTAGCCACACGACATTTCATTTCATTTCAGTTCTGGGGAAAATGCTACAAATTGTGAGCTTCGTTGAAACCTCATGCGCAAGGTTGGTCTTCTCAGCCTTATCTGCCAGTTGCTGGAATGATCCCAATATAACCTCAGAGCCCAGATGACAGCATGATAGTTTCAACAAGTTGCAAAATCTGCAGTTGTTTGCACCCCATTTCCTCAATGGCTACCAGAATAGTTTCTTCCATGTGCTCACTGTAGCCCCCAGGTATACATGCTGAGTGCACCTTGTGTACTTTCGTGTCTATTGCTCCCATTTCTCTAAGGGGTAGCATAATTCACCATATGTTTTAACTGCCAGCGATTAATAAACCCCTACACTTTGACACCGGACAAAACAGGTTCCCCAAAAACAGGTTGAAGTGAGTCCCAAAGGGTTCTGTTTCAGTTTCTGCAAAATACAGCGCCTCAAGCTTGTTGGTCAGGGGGATCGGCTTAACACCCTGAAGTCTCCCTGGTCCCTGTCCACCCTGTACAGGATGCATACATCTATCAATAGAACACCACTCACAGTCATGTGGATGAGTAATGACAGATCCCATAATTTCTGCAGAGGAGACAGGATCCAGAGGAGAAGATAGTACTTAGGGTACCTTTAGTACCAGTACCACAGGTACATGACTCTCAGGAGCTCTTCCTACCACAGGTACACGACTCTCAGGAGCTCTTCCAACACACTGATTCGCGGCAGCTGCTAATCATTTGACACCAGTCAGGACAATTTCCAGCTGCTTTCAAATGTCAACCAACTCATCCCGTGTTTGAGAACAGTATTCACAGTGGGGCAGCATTTTGTGTGGTGCAGTGTATTACAGAACAGTGAACAAATAACTTTAAGTGAAGCATGCTGATTATCTTTTAATATAATGAAATTTTCACTCTACAGCGGAGTGTGCACTGATATGAAACTTCCTGGCAGATTAAAACTGTGTGTCGGACCGATACTCGAACTCGGGACCTTTGCCTTTCACAGGCAAGTGCTCTACCAACTGAGCTACCCAAAAAAAAAATTAATTACTTCTTCACATATTTATTTATTCATTCAAAAACATCTTTAAGCATTTGGATGCAACTGATATATCATGAATAAAAAATATGCAAGAGGTTTTAAAAAGTAGGTGTGATTTGTTAGGAAACATAGTTACATACACCATGGTACCTACTACATACAACTAAGGACATATAATAAAAGAACATACAATACAGATGATAGAGTCTGCACAGAATACCATGGCCGGTAGAAGGACAGGCGGCTGGGCACAAGTGGGAAGAGTGGTACAGGAGTGGGGGGGGGGGGGATTCCGGGCAGGCGTTGTACATGAAATGTCGAGCGCTGGAGGGGAAGTGCCGTTCTAAATTTACATTTTTTTCGTAAATATTAAACGGGGCGTCTCCACGCCACGCTTGCATGGTGACCTTTCAAGAAAATCTGTCACCTCTTGCTTGATTAGTATCTAAAAAGAATTCCGCCGACGGCGGGTGGCAGTAGACGTTAGAACAGCGTTCTGTAGAGTTCTTCCGAATTTCGTTGTTGTTCCAGGGAGCTCCAGTCTTTCTGAGAAATATGTTTAATAGCTTGCAGGAAGCATCCTGTTCTTGAGTCTTTTGTCCATCTGTGACTGATTTCTGCAGCCTGGAAACAGTGCATCACTGCCACCAGATGGATCTCTTTGTGGACCATCAGCGATGGGATAGAAAAGGCCTGTATCTCCACCTACAATGAAGAGATGGATGGATGACGGGTGGTAGGAGGGGAGGCAAGACTGGTTCTAAGTTGGCTAGTCCATGACCAAACATCGATATGAACACGCATGCAGCTGCTGACCCTCTCTCACGGTGTAATCTTTTGGGGGCCGGTTTTAGCAGTAGTTGTGTTATTACACAGTTGTGTTATTACACAGTTCCCAGTCCATGTGATACATTATGACCCATTGTTTATAAGTTCTGGTATTTTTCACAGTTTTGGTGTGTAATTAGAACAGTGAAGCATTTTCCAATAGCTGTTGCAGCCTGTATTGGCCTTCCTAACACTTCAGTGATGGATTTCTGCCCTATCCCTTCTTTCTATGTACAAGTTAAACAGCAGCTATAGCAAGGTGACCTCTCAGGGGCACTGGTATTAATGCGAAGTTTTTGAGAAATAAAGAGAGCTCCTTCGTTTACAGGTCTGCAGCGCTCTATCCACTTGCTGGGACGAATACCCATTCTTCAGAAACACAGTCTGCAGGTGCTCCAGTTCTGTTCGCAAACTACCAGTGTCAGAGATGACGTGGGCTCGGAGAATCAGTGTCTTCAAAACACCCATCGTTTGCACCAGATGGTGGCAACTGGCAGCTTTCAAGTAAAGGTCTGTGTGAGTGGGCTTTCTGTATACTGAATGACCAAGTGTGCCATCGCTCTTACGTCGCACCTAAAACCGGCAGCCAACCCTCCTTCTCCAATTCTATAGTAGATTTTATGCTTTCGTGTATGGAGTTCAGATGTTGTAGGTACTCTCGCAGACAATCCAAACCATGAGGCCAAACTATAAAAGTATCATCAACATATCGCCAAAATACTTAAAAGTGCCTGAGGCCAGCGCTCGCTTCCATAAAAAGATTGGCCACCAGGGTAGACCAAGGACTCCCCATGGCGACACCGTCTGATTGCTCATAAAACTCATTATTAAATAAAAAATATGTGTTTACAGGATTTCGTATGAATGCGGCAAATATTATATAGGGCAAGCGACACATATTGTGCAAGGTCGCATTGTAGAACGTCAGCGGCTTACTCGCCTTCTTAAGCCTTGTAAGTCTGCCATCGCTGAACACCGTATTTCCACTGGTCATGTCATGAATTACAGTGAGACAAAAATCGTGGTCCATACGTCTAACTTTTGGAGTTCTATTATTAATGAGTCAGTGGAAATATGACTGTCTGACAGCGAGTCTCTTGTTAATCGAGACGTCGGTTTCGAGTTGAATTTGGCATGGAATCCAATCGTTGAAAAACTTTGTGTCCTCCGTAGCCGGCGTAGTTCTGTGATGGAACCTCTGGAAGACAATCGAATTGATATCGATGTGGCGAGTTTTCACCACGGAGGGCACACCGCGCAGCAGGATCGAACGGGCTCAAGTAGTGCACGCGCAACGCCAATGTGAATCCACCACGCATGTGCCTGCCTTTAATACCAGAGCTCAGTGTGCTTTCGCAGTATCACCTGAAGATGGCCAGAAGACTCTGTGGCAGGAAGTTACAAACATCTGGCAGTTCTCCCGAAATTTTGTGGAACATTGGTAGGCAGTCCTCAGATGTATGCTTACTTATTAAACTCCTCTCTGTCCTACACCAACATCTCATTAGTTGATCACATTTCACGCAAAGCATAAATATAGTACCTTCCACTCCAGTATTTTCCCTGCCAGTTTACAAGTGGAGCAAAGAGATTTATTTCGACTTGGAGGTAAGGGAATTATGTAGAGATTATTTTGAGTATGTCTGCCATTAGTCTCGAATGATACTGGGGATTTTTTTCCCTGTGAGATAACACCACTTGTATGACATGGTCAGTTTTTTAGCTGTACTGCGATTTTAGACGCTCCTGGTGTAGTGCTACTCACAAAGATGTGTAATTAGGACCGATGTTTACAAATAATTACATAATTATGTCCAATCTTTACTTCAGTTTCCCACCCAAAGTAAATAAGTACACTAACATAACCTTTCTCTCCTACAGCCTGACAATTTTCCTGTCTAGGGGGGTGCACGTGGGCTATCCGCCCAGAAGTCGAAGGGTTCAAGTATCAGAAAGGGCGCCCGGCATTTTGAAGTTTTCGCCAATTCCTGTTGGGGGAAGGGGGTGGGGTGGGACGTCAGCAAAGCCTTGGGACAAAGATATTCCCACCATTTTTGAAGTTTCCACCATTTTTTTTTAATTTCTCACCAAAATTTGAATAGGATAGGTGGGGAAGGGGGAGGGGTTGTGGAGACGAGAGGGACCCATGTGCTGGCTGGGGAAAATCCGCAACGTCATCTGGAGGTGGGGATGGGAGATGGGGTGTAGTAAGTTGATCAATTAATTAGTTTGATATCAAATTGATACCAAGACTGGGGTGGTACCACCATCATCCAATGCTCACAATGAGACCACACAGCCATACAGCTGGTCTATACTAGTCCACTTCATGTGTAGAAATATGGATGTCACACTTTCGACATCAACATTAACAGTATTTTTATGACGGTATCCACCAACAGGCTGAAACCTGCGTGATTCCTCTCTGCCTTGGCCGTCCCAACTGTTCTTCAGAATCACAAAACTTGTGATGACCTGCTGCCACTTGGGTAATGACCTGCCGAACCACCGATCATTATAATCGATATCCTCCACTTTCGACCAGACAAAGTCACAGTCAAACTGACATGGTACTTTAGTCTGAAGCTAGTTATGTGGCCCGTAGACTGCAGTCTACGCCAATCACTACCCAACTCACTTGTACCTTACGTCTACCGCCAACTGTGGGGTTTGCCATTACACGCCCTCCTGGCTTTCTCTGTCAGACGAGCTCATTATCGCCCTGCTCGCCAGCTCTTCGTGCCTCTCATAGCATTCGGCTCATTGCCGCTGCCACCACACACATCCAGTCTACCACCATTGACGTCAGATGCAGAATCACCTTCAGCCTCCAGCACCTCCCACTACAGCCAGCCTGAACGCCTCCCGCCATGCTTGTGCTGCACCATCTGTACTCGATATTCAGGCAACAGCCATCGACGAGTACAGTCAGTACTCGCTGCTCGACGACGTTGACCTCACACGCACCTTCTGTGGTGCTCTGCAGCTCTGGTCAGGGGGTAGGTTGCCCTCTGTGCGAGTACCATGACAAATAGTACTGCTGGCCGGTGTTCACACATGGAAGTGTAGAATATCTGTAACTACAGAGGCAGTATGTTCTATAGTGTACTATGTGATGTATGCTGTGTATTGTGTAGCATTCTCATAAAAGCATTATATACGCATCTTGTTTCTTGTGTATTACTGGTTTGTTTACCTTCCTATACAAGGGAAACTAACTACATACTTATTTCATGTATTACACTACTGGCCATTAAAATTGCTACACCAAGAAGAAATGCAGATGATAAACCGGTATTTATTGGACAAATATATTATACTAGAACTGACATGCGATTACATTTTCACGAAATTTGGGTGCATACATCCTGAGAAATCAGTACCCAGAACAACCACCTCTGGCCTTAATAACGGCCTTGATACGCCTGGGCATTAAGTCAAACAGAGCTTGGATGGCGTGTACAGGTACAACTGCCCATGCAGCTTCAACACGATACAACAGTTCATCAAGAGTAGTGACTGGCCACCATTGACCAGACGTTTTCAATTGGTGAGACATCTGAAGAATGTGCTGACGAGGACAGCAGCCGAACATTTTCTGTATCCAGAAAGGCCCGTACAGGACATGCAACATGCGGTCGTGCATTATCCTGCTGAAATGTAGGGTTTCGCAGGGATCGAATGAAGGGTAGAGCCACGGGTCGTAACACATCTGAAATGTAACGTCCACTGTTCAAAGTGCCGTCAATGCGAACAAGAGCTGACGGAGACGTATAACCAGTGGCATCCCATACCATCACGCCGGGTGACACGCCAGTATGGCAATGATGAATATACGCTTCCAATGTGCGCGATGTCGCCAAACACAGATGCGACCATGATGATGCTGTAAACAGAACCTGGATCCATCCGAAAAAATGACGTTTTGCCATTCGTGCACCCAGGTTCGTCGTTGAGTACACCATCGCAGGCGCTCCAGTCTGTGATGCAGCGGCAAGGGTAACTGCAGCCATGGTCTCCGACCTGGTAGTCCATGCTGCTGCAAACGTCGTCGAACTGTTCGTGCAGATGGTTGTTGTCTTGTAAACGTCCCCATCTTTGACTCAGGGATCGAGACGTGGCTGCACGATCCGTTACAGCCATGCGGAGAAGATGTCTGTCATCTCGACTGCTAGTGATACGAGGCCGTTGGGATCCAGCACGGCGTTCCGTATTACTCTCCTGAACCCACCGATTCCATATTCTGCTAACAGTCATTGGATCTCGACCAACGCGAGCAGCAATGTCACGATACGATAAACCGCAATCGCGATAGGCTACAATCTGACATTTATCAAAGTCGGAAACGTGATGGTACGCATTTCTCCTCCTTCCACGAGGCATCACAACAACGTTTCACCAGGCAAAGTCGGTGAACTGCTGTTTGTGTATGAGAAATCGATTGGAAACTTTCGTCATGTCAGCACGTTGTAGGTGTCGCCACCGACGCCAACCTTGTGTGAATGCTCTGAAAAGCTAATCATTTGCATATCACAGCATCTTCTTCCTGTCGGTTAAATTTCGCGTCTGTAGCACGTCATCTTCATGGTGTAGCAATTTTAATGGTCAGTAGTGTACTTTTAATGTACTGTATAAAATATTTTGTTATCTTTTTGTATGGTCTTATGTGGTATTGAGTCACTGATTATCTGATATGCAAAACATCATCTAAATCTGGGACACCAGCAATATACGAAATGTGCCTTAACATTGCTGTCGATGGTTCAGCAATGTTTGGGTGTAAGAATCTCTGACAGCTTCATAATAGCTGTTGTTTGCTGTCAAGTTGCATTGCTCAGAGTACAGTTATCATTAAATGATATTTGATGTTGCAGTGTTTTTGACGTGGATTCAGTGCTCATGTAATTGTGGAGTATGATTTCTGGTTTTGTAGTCTATGGCAAAATAATCTGATAATTACGCTGTATAATACATTACCTCACATATTAGGTAGAATTATTGCACTGTAATGTAATTATGTTAACGTGAGGTGTGCAATGTTTTATTTATACATGGTGATACATGCTCTTCCATGTCGATTTGCTTCAGGTTCATGAAAATAACTAATGGTCGAAATTAGATAATCGCAAGACCTGAATAAAGAACGTTTGTATTACAGCCTGCAATGGACCAAATTTTCCTTTATAAATAATGTTCAGTTCATATTTTACTGTTAACCACATTTTGAAATTTTTGTGTATATCCTATTCTTTTATTGTGTGTACCTCAGTAACTTCCAGCTGGGTAAGCAACTATAAACCAGGTGTAGATGTCTTTGTGTAGAATCCATGCAGGACACGGAGGTCCGTGCGCAGTGACCAGTTTTCGTCCAAAGCGCTGGCGACTCCATTCGTTTGTTCGGAAGCGGAGGCCGACACTGACTGCCACCTTTCGGCTGGTCGGCGAATACCGAATCGCGGCGCACGCCCTGCAATATTTTCAAACGATTTTACAGAAACTATTCGGTAAAAAAATTCATTTATGCTTTCCTTGTAGTTTTATATCTCAGGTTCATTATGATGTGCCCATCATTTCATTAATGATCATAGCTATTGTGATATTTACGTGTGATATTCAAAAAGTTTACAATGAAAAATAGGGGTCACTATGGCTTTGCGTTTGGTGCGTATAACATGACATGCTGCTGCATATGAAATTTAGCTAACACACTGAATTTTTCTTTAGACTTGGCTTGAGGTCTAGTTGTTACCAATATCGAGAAAATTGATCTGATGTAGCACACTTGTTTGCGATCGCGCCGCACCAGCGATAAAGTCAGGGTGAAATATCCACAGTATTCCTCTTATTTGATAATTGATTTGAGATACCGAAATGAGATTTTGGCAAATTATAGTACACAAAGAGGAGACATTAAACGTTTATTTTGTGCCGAAGATGTGCTTTTTCGTAATATACTGACCTTACTTTTCCTCTGTTCCTTACTTAATAAACTTAATAAACCACTTTTTCAGAATTCTTTCTCAACTGCGTCTACACAGGCTGTTAGTGAGGTGAGACTGTGTAAACTCTGTTGTGTTTTAGCAAAAGGAGCGAATTTTAACATGGCAAGAAGAGCAATGTGTAGGTTGTAATCAAAATTCCCCACTCGTGAAGACTTCTCTCAAAGTTACTAATGATTAACAAGACAGGCGAAAGTAGATCGCTGCATTTTCGGCGAAATTCTTTCTAGCCGGCTTTGGAGGGCATTCGTCTCCGCGATGTGCGTTTTAAATGTTGTGCCTATGCGGACGATGTAGTACTGTTGGCGATGTCGGCAGAAGATATATGTACGGAGATCGCGTGGCTTCAGCAATACGGAGAGGTGGCCGGGAGCCGTATCAACCTGCGAAAGTCGCACTACACGGATGTAGGGAGAGGACTGCAAATGAGTACGCCAGCGCCCATTAGCAAAGTCCCGGCGATTAAGTGTTTGGGAGTGACCTTTCATGGGAACGTGCAGCGTACAGCAGCATACGCGTATCGCAGACAACTTAAGTGATCCGCACGCAAGTTCGTCTCCATAACATTCGAACACTTGTCTTGATCATGCGGATACAATTTGTCAACGTCCACCTCGCTGCGAAACTTGAAACGTTCTCCCGATGGCCGCTACTGTAGCTGCCAAGTTCCAGGCGGCCTTCGGGCATTTCGTCAGCGAGGGTAGGGTGTTCAAGAACCGTTACGAGACGCTTACGTTGCCCACACACGCAGGCGGCATTGGAATGACAAACGTGCACAACAGGGCGCGCGCTCTCTTCCTGCGGACGATGCGTCGCCTACGTACTTCGGACAAGGACCCCTTCCCTGGTATTCAGGAGGTGGTGTCTCAATCCCTCTGCCCGCCGGTTCCTGTTGGACATATCACCCCAACCAGCACTGTGCCTCATTCGCACCCATCTGGTAGACATGAGTTATCTGTTGGATGTCTTGCCGACCACGCGGGATCCTAGCACCGAGGACTTCTACCGCTACTTTCAACGGACGCTGCCTGCTAATGTGGTTGAACGCCGACATCCGGCGGTTGGCTGGAGACGGGTGTGGAGTAACGTACACTCCCCTTTCCTTCCCACCACGGCCAGGGCGCTGTAGTATGCGACAACGACAGAAAAATTCCCCACCCGACAACGTTTACACCTGACGCATCTTGCCGAGGATCCTCTCTGCCCCAGATTCGCCGCTGTCGACACCGACATGCACCGTTTCATTTGCGGCACGGCTACCGCCTGCTGGCTCCTCACACGGCGCTCGTCGGCGTTGTCGCTGCGACGGACGCCTCACTCCGCAGAACCCACCATCCCAACGTCACTTACTTCCCTGCCACTCGTCATAACGCCACGGTGTGCGTTAAGGGTATGCCATTGTCATACTTTTTTTAATGAGGGCGTTGCAGGGTTGTTAGATTTCAGGCATTATTTAACGATTAACTACACGATTGTATGGCGCAATGTGTCGTATAGTACGCCCTTTGCGAATTGCTTGGGGTCGTTGTTTACGCGTCCTCCAGACCATTGGGGTGCACCAAGTGTGAGAAGAGACTGAGAGACTGCACATGATGGGCTGATGAGAGACATCAACGGTAATTATAGGGTGTTTCACCCTCGCTGAACGAGACGACGACCAGGACATCCTGCCGTCTGGGTGCTGTGGACAGCCCCCCCCCCCCCCCCCCCCGAGAAAAAAGAAACATAGAACAAAAAGAATTACAAATAAATACATAAGAACAATATGAGCAACAAATAAAATATAATAAAGTATTGCATCCTTTCCTTTATCCTTTTCTTTTTTTTAATAAAATATTCAGAGGCATATTTAATTTTTGTTCGTGAGCGGAGCCTGAAGTGGTGGCGCACGACCGTCCTAGACAGCTTTAGGATGAAAGTGGCGGTGGCACTAACTTTGTTTTTGTTTTGAGGTTCGATAGGTTTTTGGAAGTAGTATGGGTGATAGGGGCCAACGCCTGAAGTGAAAGAGGTAATTTGCTTCCTTTATATATCTGTGTGTGTGTGTGTGTGTGTGTGTGTGTGTGTGTGTGTGTGTGTGTCGGACCGAGACTCGAACTCGGGACCTTTGTCTTTCGCGGGCAAGTGTTCTACCAACCTTTTTTCCTTTTTTTCGATTTTTTAAACTTTATTTTTTTAGTTTTTTCATTACATATATAAGGCAAAAAAGAAATATATACATGTATATAATAAAAATGAAAAAAAACGAAAAAATGAAAGTTTAAAAAGTCGAAAAAAAGGAAAAAGTTTGGTAGAGCACTTGCCCGCGAAAAACAAAGGTCCCGAGTTCGATTCTCGGTCCGACACACACTTTTAATCTGCCAGGAAGTTTTATATCAGAGCACACTCCACTGTAGAGTGAAAATTTCATTCTGGATTATCATCATATTTTGCCCCCACGTTATCCTCGAACTAGAGAGTTTTTCTCATGTCACATGAAAAGGGTCATAGCAGATGGTTTGCCACTTTTCAATAGGCGAGTTTATGAGGGGTGAAATGTTTCCATTCTTGGATGTTTCATTTGAACAGGAGGCAGGAGGCCAGCTTCATCATTCAGTGTACAGGAAATGTATACAAACTGACCAGTACTTGAATGTCAACAGTTTTCACCAGCTAATATACACTACTGGCCATTAAAATTGCTACACCACGAAGATGACGTGCTACAGACGCGAAATTTAACCGACAGGAAGAAGATACTGTGATATGCAAATGATTAGCTTTTCAGAGCATTCAGACAACGCTGGCGCTGGTGGTGACACCTACAACGTGCTGAATGAGGAAAGGTTCCAACCGATTTCTCATACACAAACAGCAGTTGACCGGTGTTGCCTGGTGAAACGTTGTTGTAAAGCCTCGCGAAAGGAGGAGAAATGCGTACCATCACGTCTCCGACTTTGATAAGGGTCAGATTGTAGCCTATCGCGATTGCGGATTATCGTATCGCTACATTGCTGCTCACGTTGGTCGAGAACCAATGACTGTTAGCAGAATATGGAATCGATGGGTTCAGGAGGTTAATACGGAACGCCGTGCTGGATCCCAACGACCTCGTATCACTAGCAGTCGAGATGACAGACATCCGCATGGTTGTAACGATAATGCAGCCACATCTCGATCCCGGAGTCAACAGATTGGGACGTTTGCAAGATAACAACCATCTGCACGAACTGTTCGACGATGTTTGCAGCAACACGGACTATCAGCTCGGAGACCGTGGCTGCGGTTACCGTTGATGCTGCATCACAAACAGGAGCGCCTGCGATGGTGTACTCAACGACGAACCTGGGTGTACGAATGGCAAAACGTCATTTTTTCGGACAAATCCAAGATCTGTTTACAGCATCATGATGGTCGCATCCGTGTTTGGCGACATCGCGATGAGCGCACATTGCAAGCGTGTATTCGTCATCTCCATACTGGCGTACCACCCGGCGTGATGGTATGGGATACCATTGGATACACATCTCGGTCACCTCTTGTTCGCATTGACGGCACTTTCAACAGTGGACGTTACATTTCAGATGTGTTACGACCCGTGGCTCTACCCTTCATTCGATCCCTGTGAAACCATACATTTCAGCAGGATAATGCACGACCGCATGTTGCAGATCCTGTACGGGCCTTTCTGGATATAGAAAATGTTCCGGTCGCTGGTTCGAATCCTGCCTCGGGCATGGATGTGTGTGATGTCCTTAGGTTAGTTAGGTTTAAGTAGTTCTAAGTTCTAGGGGACTGATGACCATAGATGTTAAGTCCCATAGTGCTCAGAGCCATTTGAACCATTTTGAACAGAAAATGTTCGACTGCTGCCCTGGCCAGCACATTCTCCAGACCTCTCACCTATTGAAAACGTGTGATCAGTGGAGGCCGAGCAACTGACTCGTCACAATACGCCAATCACTACTCTCGATGAACTGTGGTATCGTGTTGAAGCTGCATGGGCAGGTGTACCTGTACACGCCATCCAAGCTCTGTTTGACTTAATGCCCTGGCGTATCTAGGCCGTTATTACAGCCAGAGGTGGTTGTTCTGAGTACTGATTTCTCAGGATCTATGCACCCAAATTGCTTGAAAATGTAATCACATGTCAGTTCTAGTATAATATATTTGTCCAATGAATATCCGTTTATCATCTGCATTTCTTCTTGGTGTAGCAATTTTAATGGCCAGTAGTGTACAAGAAAGCAGTCCTGAACACGATAGAACACAGGCCAAAAGATTATTACTGACAATGACCATCTAGATTCTGAATTTCAGCATTTGAAGCCATGTTCAGAGAAAACTGTTACAGGAATGGAGAGATTGCAAATGTTTTCAGGTGTCATCAACAAAAGATGCCTCATGAATTCGTGGAAGAGGCCAAGCTGGCTGTATTCCTTCTGTATTGTTGGGCAACTACTAGGAAGACGGGACACGTGCTTTAGAGAAATGGACTGAGACCAGTGTTCTGGCTCGCAACATAAGAGACATGTTATGCAGTGTTAAAGACAACACGGGTCTTCGAGTTCCTGGCTTGTATGGCGTCCCCTGTGAATGTGGTAAAATTTACACAGGTCAAACTTTTCGGGCTGTCGCTTTGCATTAAACAAAGGCAGCTCGAGGCGTCGTCCATGGGTGGACACTGCCCAAAAAACGGGCATAAAATATACAGTTTTGAAAAGACGAGGGTTTTGGCTCAGACATCATCATATTGGGATTCTGTTACAAAAGAAGCAGTTGACATTCGAATGAACAGCAATAATTTTAACAGAGGTCAGGGGTACATACTTCGCGCCATCTGACGTCACTCGGTCCTGTGGTGGTACAGAGCTCTTCGGAAATGCCCAACTTGCTTCCGTACATGCATCACTCTGGCTCTTTCTGGAAGATTCCAGCAGTGGCGAAGCTCTTCAGAGACGTTTAGGCTTAGTCTACCAAAAATTTTGAAGAAAACTTGCTATTGAAATATTCTAATAGCATACTGAACATAGCAGAAGTTTGTTTTTATATTAATACAGTTTCATGTGATCTCTCCATGCATTTAGAGTTCGCTGCATTACGCGTGTTATCCAATTTAACACTTCGCTGGAGGCTTCTACAAATAGTCTCTTGTTTGCTCGTGGCAGTCGGTGGGCCGGCAGGTAGTCACATGCTTTGTAGGACCGTGGCTTTGAGGCTTGCCTCAGTTGTCAAATTGTGTGTTATTTCGCAAGCTGTTCAGTCATGATTTAATACAACTTGTTTTAGCAGCATAATTCCTGGGTGCATGTGATTAACTGGTTATATTATGATTTGTGCAGAGGGAACATTGTGTCTTTATTTCCCGAATTAGATGAAAAACCATTTTCAAGCTGGACTTATGAAAAAAAGTGCGCTTATAAAGTTAAGCGATTCATACCACACTCAGACTATAAAATAGTTGCTGGGGAACAAAACAGGAACCTTCAATTTTCTTGGTATAAAAAGTATCGTTGGCTGTAACAAATAAATTGTATCGCTACACATGTATTATGTTTGGAGTGTCTGAGATTGTAAAAGAAATGACGTTAGCTTCTTTTGGAGTATGTGTGACTAAAAGTTTTAACAACAAAGCTGAGAAACATCAGAATTCAAGAATGCACTTTCAGGATCAAGAGCGTTTTCTATTGTTGGGTCGTCGACAAATGCAACATACAGTTTCTGAACGAGCCAAACTTCTAGCCATAAAACATAATGTGACAGTGCAACATATTAGTGTCATATTATAGGGACTTATTGATGTTGTTTGTTCCTTGTGCAAGCAAGAGCTTGCACTCAGAGGACACTTCGAAGATGAAAGTTCCGACAAAAAAGTGAATTACCTTTATTTACTGGAACTTTTGTCTATACAGGAACAGTTTATTCGTGATCGCTTGCAGAGCACTTCTGGGTTCAAAGGAACATCAAGCACAATTCAAAATACAGATGTCGTTAATCATCGTCGTCGTGTGAGTTTGTTAAGCAGATGAATATCTGGATGTTTTTTGTAAGTCGTAAATGAGTATTATTTTCAGGCTTTGTACACAAGACGGTCCCATAGAAAAATTTATTGCTTTTCGCAATGTTTGTAATGACAAAACTGCTCAGGGTTCATCAGAAATGGTACTCAGTGCACTTGATTATTGGGGAGTTGCTGACAAAATAGTGAGCCAGATATATGATAGAGCCTCAGTAATGGCAAACTTAACACTATTTGCCTCGTTTAAGTACTAACAAATTGTAACATTCCCTATACTCAGATTACTGTTTTGTAATTGTATTAACTTTTTAATTATCCACGTATTTGTACCCTCAACTAATTGTTTTTGTAACTGTATTAAATTTGTATTAATTTTTTGTACTTGTAACTGTACCGTTTAATTTATTTTAGTTACTGCTAATTCTATTTTTCATTAGCTCAGTTTATTTTCTCCCATTTTGAAATAGTACCATTGCAATTTTTAGTCTCTCCTTTAGTTTATTAGTCACCCATCTCCTCGGTTTACATTGTTTGTAACAAAAATCACTATCAGTGTCATTTTAGTAAATTTCATACTAATTGTAGCTTCCTAAGATAACCTCTTACTTATTAAGCTTACTTCTCTCTGCTGGCAGTATCGGCCTTTTAAATCATTCTTTTTCCTTTTCCACCCTAAAATGTTTAAAATACACTAATTACATTTCATCCCTTACAACAGAGGATACACAGTCACACACAGTTGTCACTGTTTCGGTTATATTCTCCACGCACTGAATACCACTACTCCGTTTTCTATACCCCTGCAACCTCAGGAAATCTCATGAAATCACCTTTTTTTCTGCACTCGCAGAGTCGCAAGCAGGGAACGCAAAATCTCGGACACCCCTGTGGAATGTCACTTCGCACAAGCAGCGACCAGTGCCCCTCGTGGCAGGTAGAACCTAACAAAGGGACAAACAAGCCCGCCACCCTTCTCCAGAGTCCAGGCTGCTCAGCGGAACGCGTCAGAGCTGTTAGCAGTGCACTGCAACATCCAGTCTTTATCTGCACACTACGAAGAACTTAGCGTCCTCTTCAACCAACTTAACTACCGCGTAATCCTCTTACGCGAAACGTGGTTAAAACCACACATATCCTTTGCATCTGTTCATCTCCCAGGGTACACATTTCTTAGGGCAGGCAGATCAAAAAAGCGAGGTGCATATATACAAACAGATCTCAAACCGAAAGTCTTATGGATGTCAGACCCTGCTGAAGAAAAAGAGAATGAATTCATGTTCACTGAAATAAATATACAAAGTCATAAATGCTTGACTGGTATCGTCTACAAACTGGCAAAAATAATCTCAATGACTTCCATTCAGTCGGAATTACATTCAATTCAGTGACAATACGAACATGTCATCGTAATGGGAGGCAACATATAGCTGCTGAGAGACACTTCCTCTGCAGTAAACCTAAGAAGATTGTTTAGTTGCAATAACATGAATATTCTTCCATTACAATCTACACACCACACAGAGCACAGTCATGCTCTTATAGACGTATCGGAGCGAAAAAGACTGACAATGTAAGAGATATTGGTCAAACCTCGGCCCCAGGCCTCTCAGCACATGGTGTAATATTCCTGGCCTACTCTGTGCAGCCTCCATAAATCAAATCGCTTTACATAACTTGTTGCGTGAAGAATTCGATAGAGCACTGAAAGACCCAAGTCGAAACAAGGCCCCGGGAGTAGACAACATTCCATTAGAACTACTGACGGCCTTGGGACAGTCGGTCCTGACAAAACTCTACCATCTGGTGAGCAAAATGTATGAGGCAGGCGAAATACCCTCAGACTTCAAGGAGAATATAATAATTCCAATCCCAAAGAAAGCAGGCGTTGACAGATGTGAAAATTACTGAACTATCAGTTTAATAAGTCACGGCTACAAAATACTAACGCGAATTCTGTACAGACGAATGGAAAAACTGGTAGAAGCCGACCTCGGGGAAGATCAGTTTGGATTCCGTAGAAATATGGGAACACATGGGGCAATACTGACCCTACGACTTATCTTAGAAGCTAGATTAAGAAAAGGCAAACCTACGTTTCTAGCATTTGTAGACTTGGAGAAAGCTTTTGACAATGTTGACTGGAATACTCTCTTTCAAATTCTGAAGGTGGCAGGGGTAAAATACAGGGAGCAAAAGGCTATTTACAATTTGTATAGAAACCAGATGCCAGTTATAAGAGTCGAGCGACATGAAAGGGAAGCAATGGTTGGGAAGGGAGTGAGACAGGGTTGTAGCCTCTCCCCGATATTATTCAATCTGTATATTGAGCAAACAGTAAAGGAAACAGAAGAAAAATTCGGAGTAGATATTAAAATCCATGGAGAAGAAATAAAAACTTTAAGGTTCGCCGGTGACATTGTAATTCTGTCAGAGACAGCAAAGGACTTGGAAGAGCAGTTGAACGGAATGGACAGTGTCTTGAAGGGAGGATATAAGATGAACATCAATAAAAGCAAAAGGAGGATGATGGAATGTAGTCGAATTAAGTCGGGCGATGCTGAGGGAATTAGATTAGGAAATGAGACACTTAAAGTAGTAAAGGAGTTTTGCTATTTGGGGAGCAAAGTAACTGATGATGGTCGAAGTAGAGAGGATATAAAATGTAGAATGGCAATGGCAAGGAAAGCGTTTCTGAAGAAGAGAAATTTGTTAACATCAAGTATTAATTTAAGTGTCAGGAAGTCGTTTCTGAAAGTATTTGTATGGAGTGTAGCGATGTATGGAAGTGAAACATGGACGATAAATAGTTTGGACAAGAAGGGATTAGAAGCCTTTGAAATGTGGTGCTACAGAAGAATGCTGAAGATTAGATGGGTAGATCACATAACTAATGAGGAAGTATTCAAATGGTTCAAATGGCTCTGAGCACTATGCGACTTAACTTCTGAGGTCATCAGTCGCCTAGAGCGTAGAACTAATTAAACCTAACTAACCTAAGGACACCACAAACATCCATGCCTGAGGCAGGATTCGAACCTGCGACCGTAGAGGTCACGCGGTTCCAGACTGAAGCGCCTTTAATCGCACGGCCACACCGGCCGGCGAGGAAGTATTGAATAGGATTGGGGAGAAGAGGAGTTTGTGGCACAATTTGACAAGAAGAAGGGATCGGTTGGTAGGACATGTTCTGAGGCATCAAGGGATCACCAATTTAGTACTGGGGGACAGTGTGGAGGGTAAAAATCGTAGAGGGAGACCAAGAGATGAATACACTAAACAGATTCAGAAGGATGTAGGCTGCAGTACGTATTGGGAGATGAAGAAGCTTGCACAGGATAGAGTAGCATGGAGAGCTGCATCAAACCAGTCTCAGGACTGAAGATCACAACAACAACAACATAACTTGTAGCATCAAGAAACGTATCGATCTTGACGCTCTAACAGCCGATACTCAGTAATCTCATGCCATCAAATAATCAGAGAACCTACAAACGATGGCAAAATCTATCAACTTGGTGATAAACTCACTGCCCTCTGTGACAAACATGCACTTGTACGCATAATCCGTGGTTGACAACTGAATTACATCAAATGATGTATAATAGGGATGCTGCCCACAGTCGTTTGAAGGAAGATCCGAAACGCGAACGTTTCGAAGAATATAGAAAGCTACGGAACAGAGTGAAACAATGTATTCGCAATGCCAAAATCAGGCACGCTCGCTCCCTTGTATGCAGCGATCTGACGCCCACGACTGTGTGGAAGAATCTCCATAGCCTGGGGTTCGGAAAGGCAAAATCGGAAACTGCTTTTCAGGTCTCAGCTAACGAATTAAGTGAATTCTCCTCAGCAACTCTGAGCATACGACTTATAATTACCATCCACAAGAATCACCTAACTTGAAAACTAACCACGATACCTTCCATCTAAAACACGTAACAATAGATACAGCAAGATAAGCAATATTGACCATCTCTTCTGATGCGATAGGTAATGACAATATCAGTTTAACCATTATTAAGAATGTTGCCGATATCTTAGTACCTGTCTCAATTGACATTTCCTCGTGAACGGAATATACCCCACTTCATGGAAAAGGAACGTAATCCGACCCATCCCTAAGATCGAGAACCCGCAACTGCCTAGTGAAAACAGACCAATTAGCAAACTGCCTGCTGTTTCCAAGACCCGTGTTTCGACCTGCTGTGTTTGACCAGCCTCCAGGCGCCCTAGTATTCCACTCTCATAACGTCATCAACGTGTGTTCTTTGAGCCATTTTCAACACACACTCACCATTAGCACGTCTGAAAACGTCTGCATACTTACTCGCTGCACCGTACCCTGACATGCACCAACACACCTCTACATATGTGGGCTGCTGCCTGCGCCACCGTGCGACGACCGCAGGTCAAATGCACCGCATGGTCATACTGTGAGGTGATTTAAACCCGCAAACCGCCCACCAGAGCGTTGTTCCACCAAGTAACAGCATTATCCTTAATTTATGAGCATGAGTGTATCTACAATAGTCAACTGCTTTACTCTGCTCTTCCACGAAGATACCGGTTCCTCAAATGTACAACGAATATTTATAACCTTACCACAGCTTATAATATCGCCCAGTTTCGTAATTACATTGCAATGACAGTAATTAACGCTTTAATTTACCTCCATTAAAAATCCATTTGAAATTATACAACCTTTTAAAAAGGAAATATTGAAGAGTGTAATTCGCATTTTAAGTAGCCTGACAGCCATTTCATAAACAAAATAAAGTTATTTATGACTTAATTGATAATACTTTAGATCATTATTTAAAAGTTTGTATAATATTTAAAACAATTAAGAAAACAAAATAAAATCGGGCTTGCTGGCAGGATCGAACGCAGGTCGTCCATATGACATACGAGCACATTGCCGACCTCTTTTTTTTTATTTCAATCTCATTTTGTTCATTAACGTCCGTTGCGGACGTCCCATGATACCCGTTGAAATTAGTTGTTGATCCATTCACTCAGTTTTTTTTATTGCAGACTGCTGCTGACCCTCAGACCGAACACGCTGATCTACCGTGCCGGCTACCGACCGATCTGTTCGACTTGTCTACTGGAGTGTTACTGCTGACCGTGCGTGTGGTGCGTATGAGCTGCGCTTAAAACTTTTGAGCCGCTTTTCTCTTACTTTTCTGGATAATGCGCGTTAAGGCCTACGAAGTCTCATCCCGAAGTGAATTTCCGAGACCGGAAGGTCCCCCTTGTCAGTACGCATCCAGCGGTGGTAACGTCTCTGTTTCTTCTAGTTTGCTTTTGTGACGTGTTAAAATGTGCGCTGCAATAGAAAATCACGCTATTTGTGATTAGATTTCTGTTGGAAAAAAAGTGCACGCAAGTCTCGTTCCCGGTTATGATACGATGGATAACTTTGTTACCATTTTTCTCGTAACGAACGAGGGATGTCAGCACTGCAGCCAGTCTCTTTTTCTGTGGTCTTCAGTTAGGACTTTGGCAACCCACCTTGCACAAAATTTGTGGTGACCAAGGTTCTCCGCCACAAATTACCATTACCTCCTCTGTCCAGCAATTAAAACATGGCTTGCTACACAATGCTTTGATACTGATGCCAAATTGTATGCCGGTATAAACCAGTGTTTGCAATCGCAGGCGGCAGATTTCTACAGAGATGGTACTGAAGAACTTGTGCCGCAGTATGATAAGTGCCTCAGTTTGAGTGGCGATTGTATAAAAAAAAAATAGGTTAAGAGTGTGCCATTAAAATGAATGTAATAAAATTTGGTTTTTCCATGTTGTTAATTTTTTATTTCAAAAAGTCTTTTATTTTTTTGGATACCCCTCGTATTTATGTCAACTATGGGTTAACTGTTTTTTCATTTACGACATAAAAAGTCCAGAAATTCCATGGTGTACATGTATCATGAAAGTGAAGCCAAAAAGCAGTGCTTGAGGTCGGTTCATTTCTGTTCCACTATATTGAAAGCAATACATCGAAGAATGTTAGAGATGTACACACTTTCTCAGACAGAGCATCCGGTCAAAATAGAAATAATACCATGGTAAGGATGTGCAGTGCATTGACAGGCACTGAAAATTTTTTAAAATAATTCACATAATTTTCCTGAAAGGGTCCATTGTTTCTCCCTTGTGGTTGCATGTTTGGAAGACTGAAGAGGAAAATATGGAAAAGTAACCTAATTCACAATCCCAAAGAGTATGTCGAAATCACAGCAAACGTAATTATTGTTCAAACTGAAAACGTAATGTATGAGGGTCACTCCAAAAGAAATGCACACTATTTTTTAAAAAATCCATCTTTTATTCTACATGACTGATAGTTTTACAGTGTGTAGATACATCCTTTAGGAACAATATTTTCATTTCTCCACATAATTTCCATCCCTCACAACTGCCCTACGCCATCTTGAAACCAGCACCTGTATACCCGCACGGTAAAATTCTGGACCAACATGTTGAAGCCACTGTTTGGCAGTGTGCACAAGGGAGTCATCATCTTCATACCTTGTTCTATGAAGAGAGTCTTTCAGTTTCCCAAAGAGATGATAGTCACATGGAGCCAGGTCAGGACTATAAGGTGGGTTTTTCAGTGTCGTCCATCTGAGTTTTGTGATCGCTTCCATGGTTTTTTGACTGACATTTGGCCGTGCATTGTCGTGCAACAGCAAAACATCTTGCTTTTGTTGATGTGGTCGAACACGACTCAGTCGCACTTGAAGTTTCTTTAGTGTTGTCACATATGAATCAGAATTTTTGGTAGTTCCACCTGGCAAGAGTCCTTCGGAATCGAAAAACACTGTAGCTATAACTTTTCCAGCAGAAGGGGTGGTTTTGAATTTTTTTCCTTGGGTGAATTTGCACGATGTCACTCCATTGATTGCCTCTTCGTCTCTGGTGAAAAATGATGGAACCATGTTTCATCACCTGTCACAATTCTTCCAAGAAATTCATCCCCACCATTCTCGTACTGTTCCAAAAGTTCGCTGCATACCGTTTTTCTTGTTTTTTTGTGAGCCACTATCTACATCCTAGGAACCCACCTGGCACAAACCTTTTCAAACGCCAACACTTTCAGTACCGGTATTCTGCAAACGCTTACTTCCCCTATCCCAACGTAGCGTTACAATTTGTTCACTGTGATGCGTCTGTCAGAAGTCACCAATTCGTTAACTCTCTGCACATTGGAGTGTGTGCAGTACGAGGCCAGCCGCTGTGAGGACAATCCTCAATATTGCCGTGCCCGCTTTCATCACGTAACCAGCTTGCCCACCGACTAACTGTACTGCAATCGACAGCAGCATCTCCAACACCTTTTTCAACCTCTTGTGGATGTTTCCCACTGTCTCGTTTTCACAGCACAGGAATTGTATGACAGCACGTTGCTTCTGACAAACGTCAAGTGTAGCAGCCATCTTGAAGACATGCTGTGACAGCGCCACTCACGGGAACAGGTTGAACTAATTTTGAAAACAAGTGGGAAGGATGTATCTACATAGTGTAAAACTTTCACACATGAAGAATGAAAACTGTATTTTCCCAAAAATAGTGTGATTTTCTTTTGGAGTGACCCTTGTATTTGACACATAGTGGCCTTGACATTAGAAAAAGGTAGTCTAGGAAACAGCACATCTCAAGCTGCCTCACCAAGGAAAATAAAATTATTCTGTGACAATGTTCAAATAATTTCGTTATATATCAATGAAACCTGGAGTTGTGGCTGCTAACCCTTTTTTGAACAGCAGTGTCAGTTACTCATTTAATGTTGCAAAAACTAAACTTGCTTCATTTAGAACTGAGTTGGAAAGGCTGTGCAGTGGAAAAAAGGTTAGAATCAATAAAGGGAAAATCGAAAATATTCAGAAACTGTCTAATCACAGCCACAGAGAAGACACTGAGCTTTTTTGTGAGGAGATATTGAAATGTCTGACCACATCTGATGACTCATTGTGGTATGAACTATTCAGAACCTTGAATACTGCGGACTAGTTGTTTTTATGTTCTGTTTAAAGTAATTTTCGATTAGTTAATCAATACATTTTAGTTTTAGACCAGAAATGTGTAATTTTGATTGTGTTATTCACACAAAAAGAACTAAATTCGTTTGATGGGAAACTGTGTTACAAATTTTCATATTTTTTGATCAGATACTTTTTAGAACATATGGAAATTAGCCCATTTACAGTGGATATTATGAGAGTGGAACAAATCTGGAAAATTTGAATACACTCTGTTCAATAGTTTATCAATAAGTCTTGTGCCCTTCCTGAAAAGTAGGAAAAAGTAACACAGTTCCTTTCTGCACAGATCAATTCATTTGTATATATTGATCATCTACATCACTTCTTCAACACAAAACTGCACATAATATTGATATGTGCAATACTAAAATCAAGAAGACCATCTGTTTGTCAAGCGATATGAGATCAGAAAAAAACTGTGACCTCATGTATTGAAAGCTGTAACAAGAAATTTCGCAGTCAAGTAAGTGTTAGTGAGCTTGACTTCAAGTCCCTTAAGATGTTGTTTTATGATATCTTGGATAATATGATAGTGCAAATGGAAATGCTTTTGGGGGATCATCAAATATTCAATTTATAGAGTTGCTTGATAAGAATAAGTTTGGAAATTATAAATCAAATTTCCCAACAATGAAGCTGAATGGCTTTCTCACAATTTACCCATTCTTCAACAAAGAACAACTGGAAAATTAGTTAGGAAATATTTATATAGACAAACATAAATATTTATCACCTGCACTACTTAAATACACGATGGACAATTATTTTCAGAATATTCACAACGAAGTAACCAAGTCTATTAAATTGATTCTTACATCCCCTGTCACTACACCTTCTTCTGAAGGAAGTATAAGCACTCTTAAAAAAATTAAAAAATACCTTCAGAATTCGATGAAAAATGATTGGTAACATTCTCTCTGCACACCTACTGCAGAAAAAACCCTGATTAAACAACTTACAAGAGACTAGAAATTTAAAGATAACAAGACTGATAACTTTGTTACCAAGAAGAATCGATGCATGGATCTGCTGTATAAAAAGATATTTGGTAAGCCAAGCCACAGTTATTTCACTAGCTTCACCATTGGGTTCCAAACGCTGCAACATTAGAATCAGGATTCTAGCAACCTGTTCTGAAAGAAATAAAAATAACAGAAGAGGCTCACAAAATGCATAAGAATAAGATCAGCTTATTTCATCAAAATATTAAAGGACAGAGCTGTAAGATAGAAGAGATTCTTAAAAGACAGGCATCTTTCACCTGCCAGAGAACCACATTACACTATAGCAGCTTTCTCATGCAGAACTTATATGGCAAATGGTCGAGTTGTTACATATATTAAGACAGAACACTATTTCAACAACATGGAGACAAATAGATTTTGTAGGGATCAGACATAGAAGTGTCTGCTGCGAATTAATACTGAAAAATAGTTCACTTTTAATTGTAACTGTATTAGGTCCTGACTGAAAAATTTTGAACTGTTTATGTGGAAGCTGTATTCTTTATCATGCTATCAGCCAGGTAGCAGCAAGCAGATAATAGTCTGTGGTGACATCAGTAACTTTCCAAAACACGTGGACAATGACAGTGAGACCCTAATTGATAATGTTTTCTTTTGGGAAGCTGAAAGTAAGAAAATAACTGTTTGTCCAGTAAAAACGCACTCCTGATCATGATGCCCCCCCATGAACCATGGACCTTGCCATTGGTGGGGAGGCTTGCGTGCCTCAGCAATACAGATAGCCGTACCATAGGTACAACCACAACGGAGGGGTATCTGTTGAGAGGCCAGACAAATGTGTGGTTCCTGAAGAGGGGCAGCAGCCTTTTCAGTAGTTGCAAGGGCAACAGTCTGGATGAGTGACTGATCTGGCCTTGTAACACTAATCAAAACGACCTTGCTGTGCTGGTACTGCGAACGGCTGAAAGCAAGGGGAAACTACAGCCGTAATTTTTCCCGAGGGCATGCAGCTTTACTGTATGGTTAAATGATGATGGTGTCCTCTTGGGTAAAATATTCTGGAGGTAAAATAGTCCCCCACTCGGATCTCCAGGTGGGGACTGCTCAGGAGGATGTCGTTATCAGGAGAAAGAAAACTGGCGTTCTACGGATCGGAGCGTGGAATGTCAGATTCCTTAATCGGGCAGGTAGATTAGAAAATTTAAAAAGGGAAATGGATAGGTTAAAGTTAGATATAGTGGGAATTAGTGACGTTTGGTGGAAGGAGGAACAAGACTTCTGGTCAGGTGACTACAGGGTTATAAACATAAAGCCAAATAGGGGTAATGCAGGAGTAGGTTTAATAATGAATAAAAAAATAGGAGTGCGGGTAGGCTACTACAAATAGTATAGTGGATGCATTATTGTGGCCAAGATAGATATGAAGCCCACGCCTACTACAGTAGTACAAGTTTATATGCCAACTAGCTCTGCAGATGATGAAGAAATTGAAAAAAATGTATGATGAAATAAAAGAAATTATTCAGATTGTGAAGGGAGACGAAAATTTAATAGTCTTGTGTGACTAGAATTCGGTAGTAGGAAAACCGAGAGAAGGAAACGTAGTAGGTGAATATGGATTGGGGCAAAGAAATGAAAGAGGAAACCGCATGGTAGAATTTTGCACAGAGCATGACATAATCATAGCTAACACTTGGTTCAAGAATCATAAAAGAAGGTTGTATACCTGGAAGAATCCTGGAGATACTAAAAGGTATCAGATAGATTATATAATGGTAAGACAGAGATTTAGGAAACAGGTTTTAAATCGTAAGACATTTCCAGGGGCAGATGTGGATTCTGACCACAATCTATTAGTTATGAGCTGTAGATTAAAACTGAAGAAACTGCAAAAAGGTGGGAATTTAAGGAGATTGGGACCTGGATAAACTGACTAAACCAGAGGTTGTACAGAGTTTCAGGGAGAGCATAAGGGAACAATTGACAGGAATGGGGGAAAGAAATACAGTAGAAGAAGAATGGTTAGCTCTGAGGGATGAAGTAGTGAAGGCAACAGAGGATCAAGTAGGTAAAAAGACAAGGGCTAGTAGAAATCCTTGGTAACAGAAGAAATATTGAATTTAATTGATGAAAGGAGAAAATATAAAAATGTAGTAAATGATGCAGGCAAAAAGGAATACAAACGTCTAAAAAATGAGATTGACAAGAAGTGCTAAATGGCTAAGCAGGGATGGCTAGAGGACAAATGTAAGGATGTAGAGGCTTATCTCACTAGGGGTAAGAGAGATACAGCCTACAGGAAAATTAAAGAGACCTTTGGAGAAAAGAGAACCACTTGTATGAATATCAAAAGCTCAGATGAAACCGAGTTCTAAGAAAAGAAGGGAAAGCAGAAAGGTGGAAGGAGTATATAAGGGGTCTATACAAGGGCGATGTACTTGAGGACAATATTATGGAAATGGAAGAGGATGTAGATGAAGATGAAATGGGAGATACGATACTGCGTGAAGAGTTTGACAGAGCACTGAAAGACCTGAGTCGAAACAAGGCCCCGGGAGTAGACAACATTCCATTAGAACTACTGACAACCTTGGGAGAGCCAGTCCTAACGAAACTCTACCATCTCGTGCGCAAGATGTATGAAACAGGCGAAATACCCTCCGATTTCAAGAAGAATATAATAATTCCAATCCCAAAGAAAGCAGGTGTTGACAAATGTGAAAATTACCGAACCATCAGTTTAATAAGTCACGGCTGCAAAATACTAACACGGATTCTTTACAGACGAAGGAAAAACTAGTAGAAGCCGACCTCGGGGAAAATCAGTCTGGATTCCATAGAAATGTTGGAACACGTGAGTCAGTACTGACCGTACGACTTACCTTAGAAGCTAGATTAAGGAAAGGCAAACCTACGTTTCTAGCATTTGTAGACTTAGAGAAAGCTTTTGACAATGTTGACTGGAATACGCTCTTTCAAATTCTGAAGGTGGCAGGGGTAAAATACAGGGAGCGAAAGGCTATTTACAATTTGTACAGAAACCAGATGGCAATTATAAGAGTCGAGGGGCATGAAAGGGAAACAGTGGTTGGGAAGGGAGTGAGACAGGGTTGTAGCCTCTCCCCAATGCTATTTAATCTGTATATTGAGCAAGCAGTAAAGGAAACAAAAGAAAAGTTCGGAGTAGGTATTAAAATCCAAAAATTAAAAATCCAGAAATAAAAACTTTGATGTTTGCCGATATCATTGTAATTCTGTCAGAGACAGCAAAGAACTTGGAAGAGCAGTTGAATGGAATGGACAGTGTCTTGAAAGGAGTGTATAAGATGAACATCAACAAAAGCAAAACGAGGATAATGGAATGTAGTCGAATTAAGTCGGGTGATTCTGAGGGAATTAGATTAGGAAATAAGACACTTAAAGTAGTAAAGGAATTTTGCTATTTGGGGAGCAAAATAACTGATGATGGTCGAAGTAGAGAGGATATATAATGTAGACTGGCAATGGCAAGGAAAGCGTTTCTGAAGAAGAGAAATTTGTTAACATCGAGTATTGATTTAAGTGTCTGGAAGTCGTTTCTGAAAGTATTTGTATGGAGTGTAGCGATGTATGGAAGTGAAACATGGACGATAAATAGTTTGGACAAGAAGAAAATAGAAGTTTTCGAAATGTGGTGCTACAGAAGAAAGCTGAAGATTAGATGGGTAGATTACATAACTAATCAGGAAGTATTAAATAGGATTGGGGAGAAGAGAAGTTTGTGTCACAACTTGACTAGAAGAAGGGATCGGTTGGTAGAACATGTGTTGAGGCATCAAGGGATCACCAATTCAGTATTGGAGGGCAGTGTGGAGGGTAAAAATCGTAGAGGGAGACCAAGAGATGAATACACTAAGCAGATTCGGAAGGATGTAGGTTGCAGTAGGTACTGGGAGATGAAAAAGCTTGCACAGGATAGAGTAGCATGGAGAGCTGCATCAAACCAGTCTCTGGACTGAAGGCAACAACAACGATCATGACGCACAGTTAGTTAGAGTAAATGACACAGCGCCTTACAGTATGGATCCTCCTCGGTGAAAATCAGTTAGAATCATTACTGACTCCAGGACAAATGTTTTTAAAAATCGTTTACATGAGTTGACATGGGATGAAATTTAAAATGAACCAAATCTAACACTCAATTTAATTTATTCCATGATAGATTCGTATCATTATTTGGAGACAACTTTATGCACAAGCTAATCAGAAAGGACCTTAACAGCCGTGTAAAAAACTGTGGATCACTAAAGGTATTAGAGTATCTTGCGAAAGAAAAAGGGAAATGCGTTTTTGGGCAAGAACAAATAGAGATCCTGCTCTAGTTGCTCACTACAAAAACTACTCAAAATGACTAAGAAAGGTTAGTAAATGTTCCTCATGTATGTCTGCAATCTGCAATCAAAAAGGCTTCTAAGAGCTATACAGACTATATTTGTTCGATAATATTGTTCACAATATTCTAGAAATACGTTAGCCACTTGAAAGTTGGGACGTTCATGTCGTGGTGGTGACTGAATACATAAAGTTTGTATTCAGTCTTTATAGTTGTATTTCTGGAAACTATGGCTCATGGCTTAGGTAAGAAAGGACGGAATAGGTGTTTTTATTTCCAAATATTACTTAGACTAGAGAAGAAAACGTACTGCTAGTAAACATAAGAGCAAACACGATAACAGTGAGGAATGTACCATTTTCAAAGAATATCAGAGTCGATATCTTGGAGAAACGACTCACCACATATTGTGAGATGACTCATACTTTGCAAACACGAATTAAATATTACCGCATCCAGATTGTCTGCATAAATGATTAAAATACGTGTTTGTCTTAATATAAGCCAAACTGCTACGAAAATTAGATTTTGTACACCTTGCAGGCACAAAGAGTCATCGTAATGCTCCTAACGGCTAAGGTGTTGTATGACGAACTTCCACTGGAATAAATGCTAAACAAATGCCACAGCATATATTATGGTAATGTTATTCTCCGTAAAGTACAGACGTGTAGACATAGATGTGGAAATCGTTGTGTTCTAAAAAATTAGTACATCACAACCAGAAATGATATATGAAGTTCTTCCAACTCAATACGCTGCCTCAGATAAAATATGCTCTTAATATCAAGTCCTAAACAACATTCTTCATGTTCAGATCTCCAACAAGCAAAGCTTAAACAAAATGACTCTAAATATTACAAGGTATGGTTCCTCAACATTGTAATGAGAGAGCATGACGGTGCCAATTTGTAGAGACCGACGTCATAATACATGGAAAACAGAGACTAAACAAAGTGATTATAGCAGCAATAGCAGTGGGGCATTACCAAAAATTGATGAAGTGACGTAATTATACTCCATAACAGAGTAGTTGAAAAGAAAGGTATAAAATATGATTTATATACCTGAACAGTCTTACACATTGAACAAACACAGTATCCATTCTGCAGTGGTCTCCTGGTATGTCCATCAGCCAAGGAGGATGTAACTGTTTCCTGTAATTATGCGTCTTTTCACTTTATAAACTCTGTAAAGTGGTTACCAACTGAGCCATGGCGGCTCGGTTTAGTTACCTCCCTTGTGACTTATCTTTGGTTTTCCTGGTTGAGTGTGGATGCTCAGCCTGGAGGAGTGAACGGCATTTGATGGAAGGAGGAGGGCTAATGGTGGGGATTGGGTGGGGAGATTGGGGGTGGACAATGCATGTACCCAACCGGATCACCAACCGACTTGTTGAATGTTGGGCAGCCGCTAAAGAAGATGATGAAGGTCGTGCTCTGGAGCTCTGATGATGGGGACGTCCTTCTGTTATTTGAAAAGCAGTTAAAAGGATACTGACTATGAATCTTCTGGCCCTGTGGTTTAATTGTTTAATGGAAAACTGATGCAATATCATTGTCTTTTTCAGTGAATAATGTGTATTTGTTGGTTCTGAAGTATTCCCTGGCTTGAGAGTGACCAGTGACTGTTAGTGCATCTTCTTTGAAGCCACGTCATTCCATTAAGTGGTAAACCGCTTGTCTGCACCCACTTGGGGTGCGATGTTATGAAGTGGCAACATCGGTGAGTGGCGCTGTAATGTGGTAACGTCATGGTACTGGGTATGAATTTGAAATCTAATTGTGATTTAGTAAAGTGTATTCATTCTAACCTAAGTCGATGTGTTTCAGTCATAATTGAATTACGTAGGGCTACTACCAAGTGAAATTTTCTGCCTTGCCTAAGGGTTTAACTGCAAATGCTCTGTTTGTACCTACACCTTGTCTGTTACATGTACTCGCTTATTATCTTATCTGGACAGAGGCATATGTATTTATTGTGTTTATTGTGTACATCAAAATCCATTCTAATTATCTCTGCCAATCTCAGCGAGTTTCCCCTGATCTGATTAAAAGTCATATACAGGGTGTTACAAGAAGGTACGGCCAAACTTTCAGGAAACATTCCTCACACACAAATAACGAAAAGATGTTATGTGGACATGTGTCCGGAAACGCTTAATTTCCGTGTTAGAGCTCATTTTAGTTTCGTCCACCTACGCTCAATGGAGCACGTTATCATGATTTCATACAGGATACTCTAACTGTGCTGCTAGAAAATGTGCCTTTACAAGTACGACACAGCATGTGGTTCATGCACGGTGGAGCTCCTGCATATTTCAGTCGAAGTGTTTGTATGCTTCTCAGTAACAGATTCGGTGACAGATGGATTGGTAGAGGCGGACCAATTCCATGGCCTCCACGCTCTCCTAACCTCAACCCTCTTGACTTTCATTTATGGGGGCATTTAAAAGCTCTTGTCTACACAACCCCGGGACCAGATGTAGAGACTCTTCGTGCTCGTGTTGTGGATGGCTGTGATACAAATACACCATTCTCCAGGGCTGCATCAGCGCATCAGGGATTCCATGCGACGGAGGGTGCATGCATGTATCCTCCTCGCTAACAGAGGACATTTTGAACATTTGCTGTAACAAAGTGTTTGAAGTCACGCTGGTACGTTCTGTTGCTGTGTGTTTCCATTCCATGATTAATGTGATTTGAAGAGAAGTACTGAAATGAGCTCTAACATGGAAAGTAAGCGTTTCCGGACACATGTCCACATAACATATTTTCTTTCTTTGTGTGTGAGGAATGTTTCCTGAAAGTTTGGACGTACCTTTTTGTAACACCCTGAATATATATATATATAAAATCATCTTTGTCTCCCTTCTACCCAACATCTGGTCGGTTTGGGGTATCAATGGTACTTCGCCACTTTACTCAGTCTGTCCACCATTCTTTTTCCACAATTTGGTTCCATTGTAGGTTTCTCCTCTTTAAACTCTTCTTTATTGTATCAATCCATCTTGTTCTTGCTCTTCCTCTTGGCCTCTTGCCTTCAATCTTGAACTCCATCATTCTTCTTAGTATTCTTCTCTCTCCCATCCTCTTCACATGCCCAAAACATTTAATCTATTCTTTTCAATTTTCTCAGTCAACTTCTCCACTCCAATTTCCTTCCTAACATCTTCATTTTTCACTCTGTCTCTCCTCATCTTCCCTATCATACTTCTCAGAAACTTCATTTCACTGAATTGTATCCTACTCTCCGCTCTTCTAGTCATAGTCGAAGTCTCTGAACCATAAATTAGTATGGGTGTGAAGGAGGTCTTTTGTAGCACCAGCTTACACCTCATTGTCACTTTCCTTCCCCACACCAAGCTGTTCACACACTGGTAAAATTTACTACTCTGTTGTATTCTTTTGCTAATTTCTGTCTCCAAATTGGCATTCCCCATTAATACACTTCCCAAATATTTAAAACTGTCCACTATTTCAATACCCTGTCCCTTAATATGAATTTGTTCCTTGCTCTCTCTCTCCCCTCTGGTTACCACCATGGTCTTGCTTTTCTCCACTCTAAATTCCATTCCATATTTCTCGACCTTGTCATTTAGGATGTCTATTTGTTTTTGTACCTCCTTACTGCTTGTTCCCCACACCACAATATCATCAGCAAATAGTAACAGCTTTATATCCCTTCCTCTATGGGCTTCTTTTGTCTCTGACTATTTCATCCGTCACCATTGTAAATAGTAGCGGTGATATCACACTTCCTTGTCATAGTCCCATAACATTCTTAAACCATTCAGTTCTTCCAACTGGTGTCTGCACACAACTAGATCTTTTGTCATATGTTGCCTGGATGACTTCCAGTGTTTGCTTTCCAACTCCCTTTCTCTTCAAGGTTGCCCATACCCTTTCCATAGGAACAGTCATATGCTTTCACTAGGTCGAGAAATGTCATCACCAGATGTTTCCCATACTCCCAGTGTCTTTCCATCAACTGTCTCATACTAAAGTTGGGTCCACTGTTGATCTACAATGACGAAAGCCATACTGCTCCTCTTGGCAGCATCCTGCCCAATGCCCGAGGTCTATGCTATTGCCAAGGGAGCGCATTGCCGTGTCATGTGCCATACTTAGCCAAAGTTGAGTAGTTGTCTTGTTCCTTGGAGCTATACCTGGGTTGAGCGACTGCCGCCAGGGTTGTAGGCTGTGGAGTTTGGCGGGATTATCTCATGAACTTTGTAAATTACGATTCAAATTTCATTTTTACTGTTATAAACTTGGACGCTTTGTGTTTATTGAACACTGTTTCCTTTAGTTTATATTGGTAAATCTCAGTAGTTTGTTACTTTATCTGTCATTCTAATTCTAATGATTTTCATGTTATTAATCTGAAATTTAACTGATCACTATGTTTTTCTTAAATAAATGTTAATTTGAGGAAAACGACGAACTATCTTATGGATGTCTCTTCCATATGTTGATGTTTGATCCTTTCCTATCCTGAATCTGTTGCCTGGGTTTCAACAATAACTTTGCTTACTCCTGTATTTGTGATTTGACACGAATATTATGTAACTTTTACTCTACAATTGGCGGTCACCAATATTAAACAATAGCCTTTAACTCTTTTATCTTATAGTATAGCCCTAGATGTCGCTGTATGCAAGATGTGGCTACAAGCAAACATTAAGTACATGTAGGAAAAGCTACTGAGGCAAGGTAGTTTCATTAATTTAGATTTATACTGTAGTTTCGTGAGCTAGAATAGTATGTGAATCACACATGTGCTGTGTATAAATTACCAGAGTCATAGCATATTCCACAAAAACGAAAACGATGGTGAATAATAATGTAACAGCATAATTTCACGGCAAATTCCACAAAGTGCATGTGGCAGAGTACCAAGTTGCAATGGACAGAGTGTACGGCTGACGGTACTGTAGAGAACGTATGTGAGGAGACAAGCAGCAAAAACATTGTTAAACACCACACATCGTTAATCGACCTCACATGGAGGGAAACGGCACAGAGTAGTGGTACTCCCACTCAGCACTCGCCACTATCAAGTTACAACGTAGAACTGCCCAAACCATTGCAGCCAGAGGGGTTTCCAGTCCAACAGCCTAGTGCTAGCAGAACTGATGGACTCACAGCACGCAAGTGAAGGAGACACATTACCAAATTTGATACTCGAATAGAATGAGTGGAACCGACTACAAATGAGTGATAATGAGTTGTCATCCAATTCCCATGTGCTGTAAATGAGTCCACTGTAGCTGGAAGGACGAGCTGCAGCATCGTTAGTGATTAACTACAAGTTGATACTGCTTGCACAGAACTCTCAAGCCGTGTAATTCTACATATAAAACATCATAAGTGTGATTAAGGACTTGATATTAAGTGTATATTTCAGCTGAGGTAGCATCATGGTTTGGTACAATCTCTAACGTCATTTCCAGTTGTGATCCACTAATTTTTTAGAACACGGCTTCAACATCTATGTCTACATATCTGTACATTATAGAGAACAACATCCCTTCAATAAATGTTGCAGCATATGCTTACCACTTGTAGCAATGGAGAGCGGTTGTACAAATTCTTGCACAAGGCATTAAGTGTACTATCATGGCACTCTGTGCCTGCAAGGTGTGCAAAACCGAAATTCGTGGCGGTTTGGCTTATATGATTGTAAACGTGTATTTTAATGAGTTATACAGAAATTTCGACGCAGCAATATATAATTTGTGCTTGCAAAGCGTGAGACGTCTTGCAATAATGATTAAGTCGTTTTTACGAGATATCGACTCAGACATTCTTTGGAGTCACATCTCTCGGTGTTACTGCCTTTGGTCGTGTGCATACAAGCAACACATTTTCATGAATGAAACTTTCATTCTGCAGCGGAATGTGTGCTGCTATGGAACTTACTGGCAGATTAAAATAGCTTGCCGGACTGAGAATCTAACTTGGGATCTTTGCCTTTCGTGGGCACGTGCTCTACCGACAGAGCTACCCAAGCATGACTCCCCAGATCTCGTAAGAAACAGATTGATCGTCCTTACGGCGGAACAGGCAACCGTAAAAATAGTTTTCCCGTCGATCAACAGATGTCGCAGGCAACACTACAATGCTAACTGACCTGTCCATGTCGCGGAATTGGCAACGCTGTATCTTCAGTGACGTGAATGACGCTCATTTGTGTTCAGCTAGAGCGCTGCGCGCGAAATGCATTCGTCGCACAGCTGACTGTAGCTCATGATCGGCTGTGGTTTTTCCTGAGTTTTCAATCGAAGAATGTAGATTACCTCCTGTAATTCTACAAACCAAGTTTATTTCTACTGTATTGATATTTCTCACAATCATATGCGAAATGAAGTAAATGAAAAGTAACACACAAACATTTCTCACGAGTTACTGTTTAAATGCAGACTGTATTGCAGTCACATAGGTTTTACACTCACCTTCCATGCCGTCTATATCCTGTTTATTATACAGCTCTTCTGATACGGATTATGGTGGTAAAAATGATCTCCACGTGCAGCTTAGCACTAGAAAGTTTTCAAAATCTTCTCAACGCCTTTGAAATATAATCAGTTAATTTACTGACAAATATTGCACTGAGCAGTGGGTTTCGCGTCCTGACATTACCGACATAATTATTTATTTAGCATAGAGTATCTATAGGGATTAGGTGAGCTATAACGACAATATATTTTTCACATTGAAACTGTATATAAGTTTAAGAAACAGGTTTTGCATACTTTCTAAGTATTTCTGTAAGCGTTCTTAAGTATAATGACATTTTGCATATGATTAATGTTAGTTGGAAACGAATATAATTTCATGTACGCACTTAACGATATCTTCGAAAAAAATAAATGTTGTGAAACTTTAAATATCGTGAGTAAAAAAAATTATGTGATGATAAACATCTTAACTTTGTGGTCAGCACATCTACTATTGTCACAAGCAGTACTGTTTTGCTCAGATTTAAGACATTACCTCTTTCTAGTTAAACGCAGTAGAGTGATCAAGGAAAGGCAACGAAACTTATTTGCGCAGCCTAACGGAGAATCTTTATTTGGTAGTTAAATACAAATTACTAAACTACATATGTTTTATAATTTTCAATTTTGAGACAGCTCTACTACATTTTTAGTTCAGGATTTGTCCGTCTACTCCTTCCACAGTTGATATACTCGCAGGCCCTCGGCATAAAGACTCGATCCACTGCCACCGGTATGTCAGAAACAGCTGTACTTTACAGACGCCAAATGGTGGAGAGCTGCACGCATTCGGACGATGTCGCCAGATATTTCACAGAGCGGAGTGCCATCTAGTGGTTGGTGCCACAAGTAAGGGTGTGACGCTGTTGCCGCCTGGTGGCCGTTCCCTGACAGGGGTTGCCTGTTAGACCAAGCGATCGGGCAATCTGTTTCTTACGTGATCTGGGATGGCTCACGACCCCTTCTCAAAGCTTTACTTCCGGCACTCTCTCGTCTCCTACGTTCCCAACTTGACAGAAGCTCTCCTGCGAAACTTGCAAGACTAGCACTTCTGCCTCTGTCTGGCACACATGCTCTTCTGTAGTCTACGTAATATTTGTTAATAAAAACACCTTATTCCTTCCTTCCCTCCCTAATAAGACAATTGTGTTGTTTGTGTGTGTTTGTGGTGGAGTATGTCGTTACAAGCTTTATTTTAATGAGCTATATTTTCCAGAAATGCAACTGTACAGACTGAATACAAACTTTATGTATTTAGATACCATCGCAACATGAACATCACACCTTTCACGTTTCTGACGTATTTTAGAATATTGTGAACAATAATATCAGACAGTCGCAGTCTATACAGCTTTTAGAGAGCTTTTTTGATTGTGAAATGCTGTTATTTACACAGCCTCCACTAGGTCTGCGTCATTTTTAATAATAGCAACAATTAACAATGAATAGCATATTCATTTGTAATTGTTGCTAATGAATAACAAGATGTATTATCTTTGTGCCTCATAAAATTAGGAAATATACGCTTTGAGGGTGTGTTGTGACTTACACTGACGTGACAAGTCATGAGATAGCAATATGCATATATATAGTTGGCGGTAGTATCGTGTACACAAGACATAAACGGGGAGTGCACTGGCAAAGCCGTCGTTGTACTCGGTTGATTCATGTGAAAAAGAGATTTTACAGACTTTGAACGTCGACTGTCTGTTGGAGCTAGAAGCATGGGACATTTATTAGTAATTTCGGAAGTCATTAGGGAATTATTTCGATATCCACAGCGTCAAGAGTGTGCTGAGAATGCCAGATATCAAGCGTTACCTCTCACTATGAACAATGCAGTGGCCTATAGCCTTCTCTTAAAGATCGAGAGCAGCAGCGTTTGCATAGAATTTTCAGTGCTAACAGGCAAGCAACATTGCGTGAAATAACTACAGAAATTAAGATATGAGTGCCTTTGCTACCAGCCCAACATCGCCTGCAGCATCTCTAATGCCCTCATAACCATTTCAGTTGGACCCAGTTGACTGGAAAACCATGACCTGGTCAGATGAGACCTGATTTCAGTTGGTAAGAACTGATGGTAGGGTTCCAGTAAGCCATGGAGCCACGTTATCAACAAGGCACTGCGCTAGTTGGTGATGGCTCCATAATGGTGTGTGCTGTGTTTACATGGAATGGACAGGACCTCTGGTCCAACTGAACCGACCATTGACTGGAAATGCTTTTGTTCGGTTACTTGGAGAGCATTTACAGCCACTTATGTTCTTTATGTTGCCAAACATATCACCGATCCACAATAGTTCACGATTTGTTTCAGGAAGTTATGGACAATTTGAGTGAATGATTTGGCCATCCAGATTGCCAACATGAATTTCATTGAAAATTTCTGGGATATAATCGAGAGGTCAGTTCCTCCACAAAATCCTGTGCCAGGAACAATTCAATATTTCTGCAGGGGACTTCCAACGATTTGTTAAGTCCATGTCACATAGAGTTGTACACTACCATGCAAAAGGAGCTTCGACACGGTAATAGGAGATATCCCATGACTGTTGTCACCTCAGACTACATCAAAATAGGCCTAATTAATTACATTCATTCTCTCTATTTGCTTGCTTAGCTATCACATATTTTTCTGCAGTTAAAAGCCTAGTTAGGGTGGTTTGCCACACCGAATTATTTCCCTAACTTCTTATGTGACCACCTTTATTAAGCACAGAAGTCGAGCATTGCTGTACATACTTCAGAATTTTCGGCACCAAAGTGGCGAATGTGTGTATACGTAGAAATTAACTCGCATTTTCTTCTACATTGCAAATGTATGTCACGTTACATTTGAGTCTTTTAGATTTATTTTCCACATATGAATTCCAAACAGCAGTCTAAACATCGTACTTCTTACGGTGCCTACGTATTTTACAGACATTTTAAAAGTTTTTTCAGCATCTTAGAACAGGAAAACAATTCATCTATTTCTCTGTTGTTTGTGCCACAATATGTCTGACTGCAGACTGCTGTTATTGTACATAGCGTTTGGCAGGCCTGTGTCATTTGTAACAGCAATAATTAGTAATCAGTAACACCATTTGTATTGTTTCTAGTGAATAACGCATTCAATTATCCTTGTCCTTCCTAAAAGTGGTGCTTGAGAATAATTTAAAAATGTGGAACTATTTTATCTGAGGATGTATTGTGAGTAGGCCTCATTAGTTATGTCCAGTGTGTCTATTTGCCTGTGTAGGGCAGTATATTTTACATAAAATGTATTTTTTGCCATTATAAGTCTGGTCATGTTAGATCTATGACATAGAATTATTAGGCCCAATTTCTAAAATTCCAACTATTGTTAGACATGGCAGTGTAGCTGTACATACTTCAGAATTTTGGACTCTGATTTGGTGACTACATGTATATGTAGAAATTAACACAGACTCTCTTTTACATTATAGACTTTTTTTGCAATATTGAGACATCACATTTATTAATTTGAACTCTACATCCTTTATCATATATTACCCTCAACTAGCTATGTAAGCATATCACTTTTTGTGCTGCTGATGTATTTTTCAAATATTTTAGAATTTTTTCAACATATTAGATGTTGAAAATAATTAATTTACGACTCTGTTGCGTTTTTACAATGCAGCAATCTACTGGTGGCAGTACGAAATCGTGGTATAAAGACCAAACTTCCTCGATATTGCAGTGCAGCTATCTACTTGTGGTGCTGTTCGTTGGTGATAGGAGCAAGCAGGATGTGAAAGCTAACTTGCTTCTATTTTGCGTTTTCTGGATTTGTGGGATAGTATTTAAGGTAAAACTTGTAACCTCTCTCTTCCTAATCGTCGAACTGGATTGCGAGATAATTGATCATGATTGTGTATGACTAATGAAATTTTACAGTGAGTAGGGCTATCATTACTAAAGTAAAATAATACTGGTTAGTAGGAGAAAAGTGTACAACAGACCCTTCTGAAGGCAGAATGTATTCTAAACCTAATCTAAACAATGATAATCATTTTGAAATGGGTAGAATATAGTCCAGTCGATCACAGACCACACAGGGGAAAAGGGTGCCACGAACTACTTTTAATACAAAAAATACTGACAATATAGAAAATACTGACAAGGGAACCTCCCCATCGCACCCCCCTCAGATTTAGTTATGAGTTGGCACAGTGGATAGGCCTTGATAAACTGAATACAGATCAATTGAGAAAACAGGAAGAAGTTGTGTGGAACTGTGAAAAAATAAGCAAAACATACAAACTGAGTAGTCCATGGGCGACATAGGCAACATCATGGAGGCCGTCAGCATAAGAGCGCCGTGGTCCTGTGGTATCGTGAGCAGCTGCAGAAGGAGAAGACCTTGGTTCAATTCTTCCCTCGAGTGAAAATTTTACTTTCTTAATTTTTGCATAGTTATTATCTGTCCGTTCGTTCATTGACGTCTCTGTTCACTGTAATAAGTTTAGTGTCTGTGTTTTGCGACCGCATCGCAAAACCGTGCGATTAGTAGACGAAAGGACGTGCCTCTCCAATGGGAACCGAAAACTTTTGATCGCAAGGTCATAGGTCAACCGATTCCTCCACAGGAAAACACATCTGATATATTCTATACGACACTGGTGACGGCATGTGCGTCACATGACAGGAATATGTTGTCGATCCACCTAACTTGTACACTTGGCGAATGGGTAAAAAGATTCTTCTACCTTCCCCGATTTAGATTTTCTTGTGAATGTGATAATCACTCCCAAAAAAGTGATGAAAACATAAGAGTTTGTCACATAAACTGAAAATAAAAAATTAAACTTTTCACTTGGTGGAAGATTAGAACCAAGGACCTTTCGTTCCATAGCTGCTCACGTTACCACGAGACCACGGCGCTCCTTTTTTTTTCCATTGTCTTTGATGTTGCCTATCTTCCTATGAACTACTCAGTTTGTATATTTTGCTTATTTTTTCACGGTTCCACGCAACTTCTTCCTGTTTTCTCAATTGATCTGTGTTCAGTTTTTCAAGGCCTATCCACTGTGCGAACTTATAACTAAATCTGAGGGGGGTGCGATGGGGAGGTTCGCTTGTGAGTAACAAAAGATGGATAATTAATCGATCGCCACCCCACTAGCGAAATGAATATTCAGAATCCTAAGAAAGTTAATGGCAAAGAAGTTAAGCAAGTAATCATTGGCATGGCAACAGAAGGTTGCCAGTTTTCCACAACACAACAGTTCACAAGAAAATAAATGAATCAGAAAACACTGAGTTTGCAGTTATTTAATCTGAAATACTAAATTTTGAAAGTAAAGTTAAATGAAGTTGCTGGTTAAATAAATGACTGACTGTAACTGAAACCTTGTTATGTAAAAATGTGGCTGTCAGTAACCTCAGCATAACGTAAGACAAAGTTGGAAAAAAAGGCAACCCATTTACTTTTAATTATTAGAAGACTGAATTGAATTTACTGTAAGCTAATGGGCAAATGATTTTACTTTTAACATAAGAACACATGCTAAGCTAAATACAGAATAAATGAAATTGCACACTCTTAATTTGTGCTGTATCTTTAATTATTGGTTTTGTCAGTGAAATTTTACATTACTTTAAGTGAGTCAAGTTAATACTCAAAACTGCAAATCCATTAAGCCTCTGCTACAAAATACAAAAATGAACAGTTACTGAAGCAGCAAAATTTAGACTGAAACTGCTCATGAGCAAACAAACAAAACTGGCAGTAAATAGTTAATCACTTTTCATATTTGTATGACACTGGAAAGGAAGTGAAAGGGACTCTGCTTGGTAATTATGTCTGAGGGCAATGACAACGCAGGTGTTCTACAAGTTTTAAATATTGCAGGTTATTATTCGAGAAAATTATTAAAATTTTTGAAAGAAATGCCACTGGGGAGTGCCTGTACAATATTGGTTATACTCTGTCAGTTTACAGTTTACAATGTTGTAGCTGTGCGGACGACAAAGAATCTAGCTAACGACCGTGCTGAGCTGATGCTGTTGCTGCTGCTGGTTGGAAACTGTGAGTTGTCTCCAGAGTCACAGATGTTTAAATTTACATTATAATTACAATCAATTATATAAATTCACAAATAAATAAGCTGTTACATCCCTTACATATTAAATACAGTTTCTGTAATAAACCTTAGAGATCAGAATTGGAAGTACAGTACAAGTTATCAACGGCTATTAAAAATTTTGGATGGTTTAGAAGGTATTTCATCCTCATTTTCACTGTTACAAACTCATTTTCAACAAATATGAATTCCTATTGAACTGTTTATATTTTACAAGCAAATGTTAGTTTCTTAATTAGTTATAGAGAAATATGCTGTCTACTCATTCCAATATTCCATGACGAATGATATATAGCTTCAGACCAAAGTTACCAACGTCACTGGTGTGCCAACCCTTAAATGAATTTTTAAAAGTCAGTTGCACAAAGAAAATTGACAAATATTTTTAGCAGTTCAGATACTTTACCGTACTTGGCTGCAAAGTGGTGCTGCTTGGGGCACAGAGTCTACTTTATGCAAAATTTGCAGAAGTGCAGTGGGAGCAGGACGCCCTTCCTGATCTTGGTATGTGGTAGGATGCAATGATTCCTGGAATGGCTTTGGTGCTAAGGAAGTGCTGATGCTGTTGTAAGTGAAATACAACATGTGCAAATGTCACATCATGATTGGATTTCCAGAATGGCCTGGGTGTTAGAATGCTGCTGAAGCTGGTGCCAGCACATTCTTTGCCTGTATGTCCAATGCCCTACAACTAATAAACACCCCCAGGTGACTACAAAACTGCTCGTCTATCAAACATGTGTGCTGTACACTCTCTTTTACAGTACTTGAACCTGGACAGCATATACTAAACAAGAATATAAGTCAACTCCTGTCATCTGCAGTGATTAAAAAACATTCTTGGCATAACATGGAGGGACCATGTGACAAAAGAGTTGGTCCTGAACACTGCGAAGCTACCTAGTATTACAGCCGCTTTCAATTGACGTTGCTTTTAGTGACCAGGACACTTACATCATATCTTCCCGACAGATACTACTTAGTGCGGCAGAACTTGCCAACGGAATATTGACTTTAGCGATTGGGAAGACGTCACTGAAGACTGCAACAAATGTTGGTAAGTCGTCAGTAATGGCAGCAAGTTCCACTATGCTCCCTGGCTCAACAACGTAGCAGAAAAAGGAGTGTGTAGATATGCACAACAGACGAACGCCTCTTTTGTGGTGATACACACTTTCTCCATTTGTGGGTGTCAAGTGGGCTCTCTCATTGGACTGTTGAGCCAACAAAGGCCTGCTTGATGCTACTTGAATTTTCCTTAGAAAGTATAAGCCATTGATGATGACGATTATTAACTGGTTTGGAAGATATACAAGCCTTCAGTAGGAGCTGCAACAGATTGCGAGTGGAAGGAAGTCTACACCAAACGGGATTTTTGCATAGTCATAAAAGAGCAATACCCAAGATTTGGGTAGACACAAAAAAGATAGATTTCACAGTGAGGCAGATGGAAGAAGGAGCAGCCAACTGAGCAAATTCTCTAAATTTAGACATGATGATATTTGAAGAGTCTGAAAAAGCCTTCATAGAAAAATTCTGCCAACACAAAACAAAAAATGTTATGGATAACTGAAACTACAAGCATCTCATAGACATAAGGATGGGTCGCTACTTGACATGTTGGAAAAGTCACTAGACTTAAATGGATATTTGGACACACCAGTGTGAGAGAAAAAGTTAATAAGGTGAGTACTGGACAGAGTACCAATGCAGTAGGGAGGTATGTTGTACAATGTGATAGTTCAAAAGGAGCAGCAAACCGAAGAGATTTTAAAACGAATAGATTAAGGAATGCACAACAAAGTCATAATAATAATAGGAATTAATGAGGGCACCAACATCATGAATACAGAGGTGAATGGCCGGTACCTTAGGGATATGACAACGATCAGTCACTTATGCCATCTCTCCATTTAAACACTATTTTTTCTATAAAGTGAGATTTGGAAACCGTTAACTGTTGCTGCAGCTTGTCTGTAAAAACTGTAATGAAATAACTTCTTTCTACTTTGGTTTCGCCAAAATAATGCAGTTAATAATGAATATTATTATTTACCAGGTATGCTCAGTTATACTGCATTTAGAATATAAAGTACTACAAATTTTAAGTTTAACATCTGTAGTAATACTGACTGCGAGAGAAATATTTTACTGTTGCATTAGTTAATGCTTTCATTGACCTTACATAACAAAACTCTTTACTGTTCACAGAAATTTATAAGTGCCTGTGTAGTCCAGGCCAAGTCTCTAGTTGGACTTTAAGTCAAAAGTCAGTAATAAATGCATAGAAACTGTATTTCTCAGCTTCTCTGCTGTTCTGAAAGTGAAACAACTACTTTTAATTCGCTGCAGATAGTGCGCCGTTTGCACGGTTTGTTTAAATTCATATTTGCCGTGTAATGGCGGCGACTGCAGCTCGTCACCGATGATGTTCAAAAAACTAAAAATGCAAGATGCTAAAAAATCTTAATGAATTTGACATGGAAGGGTATTTATAATACTCAAGTAATTCCAACAAATCATACGAGGGTCACTCCAAAAAAAATGCACACTATTTTTTTTAAATATATCTTTTATTCTACATGTTTGAAAGTTTTACAGTGTGTTGGAGCCACTGTTTGGCAGTGTGCACAAGGGAGTCATCATCTTCAAACCTTGTTCCACGAAGAGAGTCATTCAGTTTCCCAAAGAGATGATAGTCACATGGAGCCAGCTCAAGACTGTAAGATGGGTGTTTCAGTGTTGTCCATCTGAGTTTTGTGATCGCTTCCACGGTTTTTTGACTGACATGTGGCCGTGCATTGTCGTGCAACAGCAAAACATCCTGCTTTTGCTGATGTGGTCGAACACGACTCAGTCGCACTTGAAGTTTCTTTAGTGTTGTCACATATGAATCAGAATTTTTGGTAGTTCCTCTTGGCATTATGTCCACAAGCAAGAGTCCTTCGGAATCGAAAAACACTGTAGCTATAACTTTTCCAGCAGAAGGGGTGGTTTTGAATTTTTTTACTTGGGTGAATTTGCATGATGCCACTCCATTGATTGCCTCTTCGTCTGGAATGATGGAGCCATGTTTCATCACCTGTCACAATGCTTCCAAGAAATTCATCCCCACCATTCTTGTATTGTTCCAAAAGTTCGCTGCATACCGTTTTTCTTGTTTTCTTGTGAGCCACTGTCAACATCCTGGGAACCCACCTGGCACAAACATTTTTTAACTCCAACACTTTCAGTATTCTGCAAACACTTCCTTCCCCTATACCAACGTAGCGTGACAATTCGTTCACTGTGATGTGTCTGTCAGCAGTCACCATTTCGTTAACTCTCTGTACATTGTCTGGAGTGTGCACAGTACGAGGCCTGCTGCTGCGATGACAATCCTCAATATTCCTGTTCCCACTTTCATCAAGTAACCTACTTGCCCACTGACTAACTGTACTGCGATCGACAGCAGCATCTCCATACACCTTTTTCAACCTCCTGTGGATGTTACCCACTGTCTCGTTTTCGCAGCACAGGAATTGTATGACAGCATGTTGCTTCCCCTCCCATGAACCATGGACCTTGCCGTTGGTGGGGAGGCTTGCGTGCCTCAGCAATACAGATGGCCGTACCTTGGTGCAACCACAACGGAGGGGTATCTGTTGAGAGGCCAGACAAACGTGTGGTTCCTGAAGAGGGGCAGCAGCATCATCAGTAATTGCAGGGGCAACAGTCTGGCTGATTGACTGATCTGGCCCTGTAACACAAACCAAAACGGCCTTGTTGTGCTGGTACTGCGAATGGCTGAAAGCAAGGGGAAACTACAGCCGTAATTTTTTCCGAGGCATGCAAATTTACTGTATGGTTAAATGATGATGACGTCCTTTTGGGTAAAATACTCCTGAGGTAAAATAGTCCCCCACTCGGATCTCTGGGAAGGGACTACTCAAGAGGATGTCGTTATCATGAGAAAGAAAACTGGCTTTCTGTGGATCGGAGTTTGGAATGTCAGATCCCTTAATCAGGCAGGTAGGTTAGAAAATTTAAAAAGGGAAATGGATGGGTTAAAGTTAGATATAGTGGGAATTAGTGAAGTTCGGTGGCAGGAGGAACAAGACTTTTGGTCAGGTGAATACAGGGTTATAAATAAAAAATCAAATAGGGGTAATGCAGGAGTAGGTTTAAAAATGAATAAAAAAATAGGAGTGCGGGTAAGCTACTACAAACAGCATAGTGGATGCATTATTGTGGCCAAGATAGACATGAAGCCCACACCTACTACAATAGTACAAGTTTATATGCCAACTAGCTCTGCAGATGATGAAGAAATTGATGAAATGTATGATGAGATAAAAGAAATTATTCAGGTAGTGAAGGGAGACGAAAATTTAATAGTCCAATTCGAGAGTAGGAAAAAGGAGAGAAGGAAACATAGTAGGTGAATATGGATTGGGGATAAGAAATGAAAGAGGAAGCCGTGTGATAGAATTTTGCACAGAGCACAACTTAATCATAGCTAATACTTGGTTCAAGAATCATAAAAGAAGGTTGTATACATGGAAGAAGCCTGGAGATACTGACAGGTTTCAGATAGATTATATAATGGTAAGACAGAGATTTATGAACCAGGTTTTAAATCGTAAGACATTTCCAGGGGCAGATATGGACTCTGATCACACTCTGTTGGTTATGAGCTGTAGATTAAACTGAAGAAACTGCAAAAAGGTGGGAATTTAAGGAGATGGGATCTGGACAAAGTGATTAAACCAGAGGTTGTACAGAGTTCCAGGGAGAGCATAAGGGAACAATTGACAGGAATGGGGGAAAGAAATACAGCAGAAGAAGAATGGTTAGCTCTGAGGGATGAAGTAGTGAAGGCAGCAGAGGATCAAGTAGGTAAAAAGACAGGGGCTAGTAGAAATCCTTGGTAACAGAAGAAATATTAAATTTAATTGATGAAAGGAGAAAATATAAAAATGCAGTAAATGAAGCACGCAAAAAGGAATACAAACGTCTCAAAAATGAGATTGACAGGAAGTGCAAAATGGCTAAGCAGGGATGGCTAGAGGACAAATATAAGGATGTAGAGGCTTATCTCGCTAGGGGTAAGACAGGTACTGCCTACAGGAAAATTAAAGAGACCTTTGGAGAAAAGAGAACCACTTGTATGAATATCAAGAGCTCAGATGGAAACCCAGTTCTAAGCAAAGAAGGGAAAGCAGAAAGATGGAAGGAGTATATAGAGCGTCTATACAAGGGTGGCGTACTTGAGGACAATATTCTGGAAATGGAAGGGAATGTAGATGAAGACGAAATGGGAGATACAATACTGCGTGAAAAGTTTGACAGAGCACTGAAAGACCTGAGTCAAACCAGGCCCTGGGAGTAGACAACATTCCATTAGAACTACTGACGGCCTTGGGAGAGCCAGTCCTGACAAAACTCTACCATCTGGTGAGCAAGATGTATGAGACAGGCGAAATACCCTCAGTCTTCAAGAAGAATATAATAATTCCAATCCCAAAGAAAGCAGGCGTTGACAGATGTGAAAATTACCGAACAATCAGTTTAATAAGCCACAGCTGCAAAATACTAACGCGAATGCTTTACAGACGAATGGAAAAACTAGTAGAAGCCAATCTTGGGAAAGATCAGTTTGGATTCCATGGAAATATTGGAACACGTGAGGCAATACTGACCTTACGACTTATCTTAGAAGAAAGATTAAGGAAAGGAAAACCTACGTTTCTAGCATTTGTAGAATAAGAGAAAGCTTTTGACAATGTTGACTGGAATACTCTCTTTCAAATTCTAAAGGTGGCAGGGGTAAAATACTGGGAGAGAAAGGCTATTTACAGTTTGTACAGAAACCAGATGGCAGTTATAATAGTCGAGGGGCATGAAAGGGAAACAGTGATTGGGAAGTGAGTGAGACAAGTTTGTAGCCTTTCCCCGATGTTGTTCAATCTGTATATTAAGCAAGCAGTAAAGGAAACAAAAGAAAAATTTGGAGTAGGTATTATAATCCATGGAGAAGAAATAAAAACTTTAAGGATCGCCGGTGACATTGTAATTCTGTCAGAGACAGCAAAGGACTTGGACGAGCAGTTGAACGGAATGGACAGTGTCTTTAAAGGAGGGTATAAGATGAACATCAACAAAAGCAAAACGAGGATAATGGAATGTAGTCGAATTAAGTCGGGTGATTCTGAGGAAATTAGATTAGAAAATGGGACACTTAAAGTAGTAAAGGAGTTTTGCTATTTGGGGAGCAAAATAAGTGATGATGGTCGAAGTAGAGAGGATATAAAATGTAGACTGGCAATGCCAAGGAAAGCGTTTCTGAAGAAGAGAAATTTGTTAACATCGAGTATAGATTTAAGTGTTAGCAAGTCGTTTCTGAAAGTATTTGTATGGAGTGTAGCCATGTATGGAAGTGAAACATGGACGATAAATAGTTTGGACAAGAAGAGAAAGAAGCTTTCGAAATGTGGTGCTACAGAAGAATGTTGAATGGGTGGATCACATAACTAACGAGGAGGTATTGAACAGAATTGGGGAGAAGAGGAGCTTGTGGCACAACTTGACAAGAAGAAGGGACCAATTGGTAGGACATGTTCTGAAGCATCAAGGGATCACAAATTTAGCATTGGAGGGCAGTGTGGAGGGTAAAAATCATAGAGGGAGACCAAGAGATGAATACACTAAGCAGATTCAGAAGGATATAGGTTGCAGTAAGTACTGGGAGATGAAGAAGCTTGCACAGGATAGAGTAGCATGGAGAGCTGCATCAAACCAGTCTCATGACTGAAGACCACAACAACAACTTGTTGCTTCTGGTGAACGTCAAGTGTAGCAGCCATCTTCGAGTCATGCTGTGACGGCGTCACTCACGGGAACAGGTTGAACTAAGTTTGAAAACAAGTGGGAAGGATGTATCTACACACTGTAAAACTTTCACACATGAAGAATGAAAACTGTATTTTTACAAAAATAGTGTGCATTTCTTTTTGGAGTGACCCTCGCATATTGGAACATTTAACAGGTTTACACACACACACACACACATACCTGATTACTCAAATCTATAAAGTTCGACCATTGACATCAAAGGCGAATGGAAGAGAGAGCGAAATCTGTATTGGCGCTCTTTTTTTAGTAACGAAAAATTAATGCGACCTCAGATATTATTATAATATAACTCTAAGATACATCTTTTTTAAGATATAGTTATTCTTTGATGATTAGATTAATTTAAAAAAATAATTTTTGGGAAATAAAATACATATTACATTTTCAACACAGAAGACGTAATGTATAAATTATATACGATCAGCGAAATAAAATACAATAATTAATCATGAATATGCCTAATGACGCAAAGCAGTTAGCGAATAGTAATGAAATAAAGTGACAGTACAATGATTCAAGCAAACAGCAACGGTGTCAGTGGTAATAACGTACAGGCAATTAAACAAGATGCTGTCGTCAATGAAAAGATTGGGATCGATTTAGAAAAAGAAGAACAAAATACTAAAAAATATGATCCAGGATCATTGTTGTTGTTGTTGTGGTCTTCAGTCCTGAGACTGGTTTGATGCAGCTTTCCATGCTACTCTATACTGTGCAAGCTTCTTCATCTCCCAGTACCTACTGCAACCTACATCCTTCTGAATCTGCTTAGTGTATTGATCTCTTGGTCTCCATCTACGATTTTTACCCTCCACGCTGCCCTCCAATGCTAAATTTGTGATCCCTTGATGCCTCAAAACATGTCCTACCAACCGATCCCTTCTTCTAGTCAAGTTGTGCCAAAAACTTCTCTTCTCCCCAATCCTATTCAATATCTCCTCATTAGTTACGTGATCTACCCACCTTATCTTCAGCATTCTTCTGTAGCACCACATTTCGAAAGCTTCTATTCTCTTCTTGTCCAAACTGGTTATCGTCCATGTTTCACTTCCATACATGGCTACACTCCATACAAATACTTTCAGAAACGACTTCCTGACACTTAAATCTATACTCGATGTTAACAAATTTCTCTTCTTCAGAAACGATTTCCTTGCCATTGCCAGTCTACATTTTATATCCTCTCTACTTCAACCATCATCAGCTATTTTACTCCCTAAATAGCAAAACTCCTTTACTACTTTAAGTGTCTCATTTCCTAATCTAATCCCCTCAGCATCACCCGATTTAATTTGACTACATTCCATTATCCTCGTTTTGCTTTTGTTGATGTTCATCTTATATCCTCCTTTCAAGACACTGTCCATTCCGTTCAACTGCTCTTCCAAGTCCTTAGCTGTCTCTGACAGAATTACAATGTCATCGGCGAACCTCAAAGTTCTTACTTCTTCTCCATGAATTTTAATACCTACTCCGAATTTTTCTTTTGTTTCCTTTACTACTTGCTCAATATACAGATTGAATAACATCGGGGAGAGGTTACAACCCTGTCTCACTCCTTTCCCAACCACTGCTTCCCTTTCATGCCCCTCGACTCTTATAGCTGCCATCTGGTTTCTGTACAAATTGTAAATAGCCTTTCGCTCCCTGTATTTTACCCCTGCCACCTTCAGAATTTGAAAGAGAGTATTCCAGTTAACGTTGTCAAAAGCTTTCTCTAAGTCTACAAATGCTAGAATCGTAGGTTTTCCTTTTCTTAATCTTTCTTCTAAGATAAGTCGTAAGGTTAGTATTGCCTCACGTGTTCCAACATTTCTACGGAATCCAAACTGATCTTCCCTGAGGTCCGCTTCTACCAGTTTTTCCATTCGTCTGTAAAGAATTCGTGTTAGTACTTTGCAGCTGTGACTTATTAATCTGATAGTTCGGTAATTTTAACATCTGTCAACACCTGCTTTCTTTGGGATTGGAATTATTATATTCTTCTTAAAGTCTGTGGGTATTTCGCCTGTCTCATACATCTTGCTCACCAGATGGTAGAGTTTTATCATGACTGGCTCTCCCAAGGCCATTAGTAGTTCTAATGGAATGTTGTCTACTCCCGGGGCCTTGTTTCTTTCGATCATTAACAGATAGGATTTTAAAAGTATCAAGAGCTTCTAGTTCTGAGCCATGGAATGATGTTGCAACAGTATTTGAAGTAGTAGTAGCTGTGCATCCAGAAGGCAGGTGGGGGGGGGGGGGGGGGGGGAAACAAAATCGATTTTTATGAAGAAGTACGATGCAGTGTTCCTTGGGATACTCATGCAAGACAGGTCGTAACATCATATCGGTGGATGCTGCCTCAATAACTCCATTTTTCGAACCAAAAACTGGAATTAAAGAAGAATTACGAGATACAAACAAAACAAGTCAAATATCGCAAAATTATCCTCGATGTTACACACAAATAGGGGCAAACAAGTTGTATGGAAGCTAAATATTGCACCTGCAGAACCAGATCTAGCAGAAGTTTCTGAATTAAAGAATGGATGTAATGGTCCCAAAGTAAGTCTTCATGCTATGATAAAGAAACAGAGGATATAAGAATTAGAAAAGAATTTGGTTCAACTCCGAAAATTGAAGGAAGATACTGAAGATATAGGAAGAAATACAACACTGCAAAACTATATGTGAGTAATGTATGTAAAATAATACATAAATTGTTTATTATATTAAATAATTTCCTGATGACATTTGTATTTAAAAATATTTTGTGTATAAACTATTCATATTGATGTAAATTTGACAATTTTAAGAAATAGTCATCCTTAGGAACAATTTAAGAAATAGGTGTTATGTAAGGTCAGTGTACTTTTGTTTGAAACGAAAGTGGCTCTGAGGACTGGAAAAGGTGGCAAGCGTGAATTCGCATGCTACCTAGAGCTAGTGCAGGCAGCAGTGATCAAGGCAATACCTTTGTGGAGCAGGAGAAGTTTTGTCTGCCAATTTGCACAAAAATGCCTCAAATGAAGACTGCAAATGGCTCACGGCATAGCTTCGAGTTGTTGGGCTACTGTATGTAAAATTGAATGACGCCTAGAGGAGAAATTAAGCCCATACAGCAAGATACTTGCAGGCCGTACTGTGGATAGTGTAGCTGTCATAATTGTTCACCACAGCCAAGCCTACAGCCACAAGATAAGATTTTTTTTGTATTTTACTTTTGTACAGCTTGAACTATTCATTTAAATTGTGTTTTAATAATCATTCTTGAACTTTGAAGAAACTGGTTCACCCTGTTATTTCATCCTAATCATACGCTTATATAGGGTTCCTTCCTGGTGTTTGAATAATCCGAATATCCTGTTTTACAGACATATGAAGTGCCAAGTTAACATAAAGAGGCACCATTTAAAATGTTTTTCTGTAAATAATGAGAAAGATTGTTTAACTATTGCAAAGTATTATAATAGAAGTGCTTATGTAAAATTCAACCAGAGTTAGGCCAAGTTACTAGAATCTGTTAAATGACTATACAGAGTTAGTTCAAAGAATAATAGCTTTTGAAAGTAAATTCCAGTAAGAAAGAAGTTTACTTGAAGCGAAATCTTTAGTAAAAAAGGGTGTGCTTTAGTATCTAAATATTTTAACATTTAAGTTTGTTGATTATGGAAAGTGCTTTTCAAAAGGGTCCCCTCCCCCCCCCCCCCCCTGGCGAATTTTCTTTAGCTTCCTAGAAGTTGTCTACTGGCCTTTTTTTCTTAAAAACGTAATATATAAGTGTGTAGTCCAACATTGTTTACGTGGAGTAATATTTATTTGAAGAAGCAACTTAAACAGTAGCAAGAAAGTGGGCAAAATTCAGACTTCCACTTTTCCAATACTTCACTGTTTCATTGGCTGGCGACTGTTAGTACATATATTTAACCTCTAAATGAACTTTGAACTGAGTTGTCCTAGCTGCAATATAATACTATTCATACTGTATTTCTTTCTAACTGCTGTGTAAGATCTTAGAAAAAGAACTGAATATTCTGATTTACTTATCTACACTCCTGGAAATTGAAATAAGAACACCGTGAATTCATTGTCCCAGGAAGGGGAAACTTTATTGACACATTCCTGGGGTCAGATACATCACATGATCACACTGACAGAACCACAGGCACATAGACACAGGCAACAGAGCATGCACAATGTCGGCACTAGTACAGTGTATATCCACCTTTCGCAGCAATGCAGGCTGCTATTCTCCCATGGAGACGATCGTAGAGATGCTGGATGTAATCCTGTGGAACGGCTTGCCATGCCATTTCCACCTGGCGCCTCAGTTGGACCAGCGTTCGTGCTGGACGTGCAGACCGCGTGAGACGACGCTTCATCCAGTCCCAAACATGCTCAATGGGGGACAGATCCAGAGATCTTGCTGGCCAGGGTAGTTGACTTAGACCTTCTAGAGCATGTTGGGTGGCACGGGATACATGCGGACGTGCATTGTCCTGTTGGAACAGCAAGTTCCCTTGCCGGTCTAGGAATGGTAGAACGATGAGTTCGATGACGGTTTGGATGTACCGTGCACTATTCAGTGTCCCCTCGACGATCACCAGTGGTGTTCGGCCAGTGTAGGAGATCGCTCCCCACACCATGATGCCGGGTGTTGGCCCTGTGTGCCTCGGTCATATGCAGTCCTAATTGTGGCGCTCACCTGCACGGCGCCAAACACGCATACGACCATCATTGGCACCAAGACAGAAGCGACTCTCATCGCTGAAGACGACACGTCTCCATTCGTCCCTCCATTCACGCCTGTCGCGACACCACTGGAGGCGGACTGCATGATGTTGGGGCGTGAGCGGAAGACGGCCTAACGGTGTGCGGGACCATAGCCCAGCTTCATGGAGACGGTTGCGAATGGTCCTCGCCGATACCCCAGGAGCAACAGTGTCCCTAATTTGCTGGGAAGTGGCGGTGCGGTCCCCTACGGCACTGCGTAGGATCCTACGGTCTTGGCGTGCATCCGTGCGTCGCTGCGGTCCGGTCCCAGGTCGACGGGCACGTGCACCTTCCGCCGACCACTGGCGACAACATCGATGTACTGTGGAGACCTCACGCCCCACGTGTTGAGCAATTCGGCGGTACGTCCACCCGGCCTCCCGCATGCCCACTATACGCCCTCACTCAAAGTCCGTCAACTGCACATACGGTTCACGTCCACGCTGTCACGGCATGCTACCAGTGTTAAAGACTGCGATGGAGCTCCGTATGCCACGGCAAACTGGCTGACACTGACGGCGGCGGTGCACAAATGGTGCGCAGCTAGCGCCATTCGACGGCCAACACCGCGGTTCCTGGTGTGTCCGCTGTGCCGTGCGTGTGATCATTGCTTGTACAGCCCTCTCGCAGTGTCCGGAGCAAGTATGGTGGGTCTGACACACCGGTGTCAATGTGTTCTTTTTTCCATTTCCAGGAGTGTATTATACACAACACATGGTCAAATCCTGTAAAAAGGGTAACTCTACTGATTAGCTTATCCTATTAACAGAACTATCCTCCCATAGTGTGCACTATTTGGAAACTAAACTAAATTTAGTAAGAGGGCTATATATGGCAACATAGAGATAGGGTTTTCTGTTATTTAGGTAAAAGTATACTAAATTACAGTAAAGTTTAGGGCTATACATGCCAGGCAAAAGGAGGCCCACCACAGTATCTGCAGGTATCTCATGACTTTCTCACCTCAGTATATATCTGAATAATCTTGCATGTAGAGAATTCCGGGCATTGACTGTTTGATAATTGTAGTTTTAAAACCAATGTTTATGGCTGCAGCGTACACACATTATGCTTACAATGTTCCAATCTCAATTATTTACACACTGTCTACCTTCTAAAATCTTGCTGGACTCACAGTGGAACCTTGTTTATTTGGATTTAATATGCCATATGTACAGAAAATAATAAGCATAATTTATGCTTTTGGTTCATTAATGTAACTAATTGAATATAGTCATAAGAACACAGAGCTTTCATTATTTCCTTAATATACTGCCATATATTTACTGAGGTAACACTTTAATGTTTGTGCTGAAATCCAAAAACATAAGGGATTTACTGTCAACTCGATGACAATCAGGTCACAGAACTGTTACATCTAAGTGTTTCTGTTTCACTATGTGTCTTACTCTTCAGACATAAAATCAGAAGTCTCCTTAGGATTTCTGAATGGGGGCAACCGACATACATGCGATGTCTGTTCAAAAAGTTCCGGAAAAATGTAATTTCGCGCCAATGGTGTATTGGAGCGAAATGCAGTTGGCTTTCCTGCACACGCCTGTGTTTAATGTATAACTACTGGAAGCTTCATTGTTGTATATCTGTTAGAATACAAAATTTCAGTTAGAATGTAACATTTCAGTTGGATCACGTCATGAAATCCTGACACATCTTGGTATGCGTCTCGCTGCCGCCAAGTTTGTCCCACAGCTCATGTGTCAAGATCAGAGAGATCTTCACTCTGCAATCTGTGAAGAGCTTTTGGATCTTGCAAAGGAGAACGAATAGTTCCTTAAGAGAATCATGACTGGTGATGAGAAGTGGGTCTATGGTTATGATGTTAAAACCAAGGTTCAATCTTCACAATAGGTTGGGAAATGTTCTTCAAGAGCAAAAGAAGCTCGTCAGGTCAGGTCAAAAGCCAAAGCATTGCTGATAGTTTTATTTGATTTTGAAGGATTAGTTCATCATGAATTAGTACCACAGGGACAAACTGTTAATCGATGGCACTATCAGGACACGCTGCGACGCCTGCGAGAAAATGTGAGAAGGAAACGGCCTGAAATGTGATGAGTCAGTTCATGGCTCTTTCATCACGACAACGCACCCGCAATTCATCCCATTTGGTGCTTGGCTATTGCTCAAAAAACGAAATCACTGTGCTGCCTCATCCTCCATACTCTCCAGACGCCGCCCCTGTGGACTTGTTTTGATTTCCAAAGTTGAAAACCCCATTGAAAGGGCGAAGACTTGCAACGATAGACTAAATAAAAGAAAATTCCCAGACGGCGCTTCGCGCAATCCAGCAAGAAGTGTTCCAAGACTACTTCCTGATTTTTGGCAGCGGTATATCAATTGTGGACAGTATTCAAAAGAAGATCATGCATGATAAGTAAAAGGTAGGCGTAGGAAAATTTTGTGGACAAAGTTCTGGAATTTTTTGAACAGATCTCGTACACCACATCATTGAATTTTCGTGTCAGTTTTGTGCTGAAATCGACAAATAATGTATTGGAATCTATGAAGTTTGTACCTTAGAAAGTCTAAAGTTCGTTTGCAAGTGTAGTCTTATGTTTTTAAAATGAATATTATACCGAGAACACTGAATTAAGTGTGATAGCGTCTTCCTTTACAATACATGTTATTTTCCAAGAAACATTCCAGCAAATCCAAGTACTCCATCCACTACATCAATACTTTACGAAGTCAAACAACGATTCAAGTTAGCCACTATTTAGCAAACGAGCTGTCATTAAATATAGTTATTCCACCAGTTATAAAACCAATGCAATGAAAGTGAACTCCTTGAGAGAAACAGTGGTGCGCAAGATAGAAGTGTTAGACACCTGAACTTAAACTGTGTGGTGTGCTAAGTTCATGAACAAGATGGGAACAGAACATTAGCTCACCTTTATCCCTCTACCATGCACAATAACTGCAAAACAAATGGCTAGAGAAATGTATGCATAGAGCTGGCAGAACATTATCAGTTGCTGTCACTGGCCCAGAGTAGCCACAGCTACAAAACTCAATGACTCGATTTATCTCCGAACTGTGACAAGGAAATGTTGTGCTTCACATCATCCCACATGCATTTTTGCCCATGTATGCTAACGTATAGAGGGGATGTAACTTGGTTTTCCATTTTACATAATAAATAAGAAATTATACTTTGAAATTGGTTTTCCAGCAGTTTTTATCTAATCTAAAGCAACTATGGTCCACATAGTCACTTTTCACTTTAGCAGAAGTAGTGTGAAAGTCTTGTACTTGCAAGTGTTGCACATAGTTCTAGACGTGGCAGAGACCTCCTTTTGTTTTGGACTATGACTGTCCTACATCTCAACATACGTTAATGTCTGACACATACATCCAAGGGCTTTCTAAATAATATCTGATGAACTGCAAGGGTGCTTGTACAGGTGAATGTGCTATGATAGTTCATATAGACGGGTGGGTTGATGTGGCTCAGCTGATGAAATACTAGTGGCTGCACTAGTAGTAGATTGGATAGATTCAAACAGTAGGTCCCATGGAGAATTTAATAAGGCGGTAGTGGTTAATTCATACTATAGATCACAATAGGCTCCCAATTAGCTGCAGTAGTAGATTCATAAGTATGGATTCTCAGTCAGCTTTACCATAGCAACCACACACTCTTTTGTTGGTGGTAGTATTATTATTTAACTAACACTAATTTTTGCTGTAGATATGCCTTGGTGTGATGGAAATTTTGATATCGATGCAGAAAAAACATTAAACTTAATCATCCTTCCTCATAATCTGGGGAGATATCTACAACTACATGTTTACTGTCACCAACATTCAACTTGTATGTTGCAGAAAATAACACCACGTTCATTGTTGCATGAAACTATGCCAGCAGCTCTACGAATGCTGCTGACATCAATGATAGTGGAGTCCCGAAGTCTGGAAACAACTGATTTCTGCTCCGATGTATCTGGTGTACTGTGCAATGCTGGTGACTCAACAATCGGTGTATATATTGGATGCACTGGAAATTCGAAGTCTGGAAAAAAAGTCTGTCTCCTAATGTACCAGGAACTGTATGACAGAGTCGATCCACGTGCTGACTTGATTTCTGCTGCTGCTCATATGTATCACACACTGTATTGTATATATCAAGGAGCTGTTATGTTGAGGGAGAAATAAAATAAAACCGTGAAAAACATACATATACACCTAATAAAGAGAGAGGAATAGTTTAATACTTACAATCGACTGCATTGGTAATTTTTTTTCTCTCTGGGGGTGATACATCTCTGATGACTCTTAATAATGTTGACCACCCTTTCAGTACAGAGTACACAACACAAGTAGTGGATCTTGACAGCTAGTAAGGTCAGACGCTGAGGATGAGTGGTGGGGTGGGAGGATATATGGCTGCAGTACCATGGGAAATGGAAGAACTTTGTTGGACTCGTAATGTTGCAGCATTTGCTAATGCCCCAGGTCCACCGCCTTGGAATTCAACGTCATCGATGACATCATTAATCGCCATCCTGGATCGCCATTTGGATTCTAAACTTAGAACCTCACATACTGTACCGATACCCCAGGTTTGCTATCTTGGGTTGCTCACCATGCAGATTTCATTTAGGTTAGTCATCTTGTTTCCAGTATTTAATGTATAAATGTGTGGGATGAAGTGTTGTGTAGTCCACAATGTGTAGTGCACAGATTATTCATTTTCACGCCACATTCCCACTTCATATGGAGTACTCAAAGTGCAAACTTCATCCAAAATATTGCAAAGCAGCTTTCATAAAATCAAATTCCTCATGACCTTGAATAGCTCTAGATTCAACGATTGTCAGAACTATTTCGCTACAGTCGAACATATTCCAGTGTCCTACAATCTAGCAGACTTTCAGAATTATCCCCAAGATCATACACAATTTCATTTCACATCACATCTTTTGCCACCTTCTATCATGACCAGCAGGAAGATCTCCTGCACAAACACTCTTGTTGGAGGAATCATACACATTTATCATAAATTATTTAAAAATTCTAGGGAAGCATCTATGCTTGCTAGTAAAAGTCCCACTACCCCACCAGTCGATTATGAGCGTGTTTCACAGATTGCTCACATCTGCTTATCGCCCGTCTACCACGATGTAGAAACACTATGGAAATATTGAAAACAGAATTTGTGTGAGGAATCAAATATGCAGTGCTCATCCGGGCAACAAATTGCATTTTGCTTAAACAGGAAGGATGATTGAGATTATAGTTTTCTCTACATCGATATCAAAATTTCCATCACACCACACCTATCTACAGCAAAAATAAGTGTTAGTTAAAAAACAATACTGCCACTGTCAAAAGAATGTGTGGTTGCTGTAGTACAGTTGGCTGAGAATCCATATTTACGAATCTACTACTACAGCTAGTTGGGAATCTAATGCAATGTAGAGTCTGAATTCACCACTACCATTTAATTCAATTTGACATGGGATCCACTTTCTGAATGTATTGAATGTGCTACTACTAGAGCAAATACTAGTGCTCTGCCAACTGAGCCACATCAATCTACATGTCTGTATGAAATATTATACCACATTTTCCTATACGAGCACCCTTACAATTCATCAAAAATGATTTAGAAATACCTTGGAAACGTTTGATAAGGTACATGTGCCAAATAAGGCCTGGTTCCTAATAAAGCCCACTCTCATTTTGTAGCATAGAAAGTTTGAAAACAGCGCGAAATGTCTTCGGTAGTGACAGCTTGTGACATCTAGTGGCCAAGGCAACAACTATTTCCGCACCCGCTCTCGTGCCGGCCATTTTGCTTTCAGTTGTGCTATGGCGTTCAGCAAAGGAGGGCTTCTTCTTATCTGCACGGTACGTTTCATCTAATGCAATCGTTTCAGTTAGAAGCATTTGTACTAGTAAATGTGTATTTATGAACAGAAAATTGTGCTGTATTAAGATAGTTGCATTATCTTCCTAACTGTCAACTGTTTCTTTTTAAACAATTAACGCACACGCGTTTTAAACTGGTTGTTCTCAATAAGGTCCATCTGTGGCGCTCCAAACAGGGCCCGGGCAGGCCTTATTAGGCACCCTGTTGTATGGAGCTGTGCAAAACTGCAATGCATATTTAAGTTCAGTGTATCCTGAGAAACCTCTTGTAACACGTATTTACTATCTGTAAATTCAATCTAAATTATTTTATACATTTTTACCGAGCTATTAGTTGGTCATTGAAAGAAATGTCAAAAGAAAACATTTTAAATTCGTTCTTGGTAATCTTTGTGCGATCTATAATTGAAGTACGATACTTTAAATATATATATAATCACAGTTTTACAAAACTAATTCAGGAACATCAAGCTTATTGGTAATGTTTGTTTTTAGATGGAGCCACAGAAAAAACGAGCAACATGGGATGCAGATAATTTAAAACGAGCTGTAGAAGCTGTTGCTGATGGGATGCCTGTCAGAGCTGCTTCGAAAACATATGGAATTCCTCGACGTACATTACGCAACCACATACGTTCTGGACTAACAACCAAACTTTTTGGGACAAAAAACTTGTTTGGACGAAGCTCAGGAAAGAGAACTTTGCCAAAGAATTTTTCGACTCGCTGAAGTTGGGTATCCGATTACAGCAAAAATGCTCAGAAAATGTGTATATGTATATTGTGAAAAGAATAGTGTGCAGAGTCCTTTTAATGAGACGAAGAGATTGGCTGGACGCAAGTGGCTCAAGCTCTTCCTACAAAGACACCCAGACATTGCACTAAGGAAGGCACAACACTTTAATCCAGGAAGAGCTGCAAAGCTGAACAAGATTATTGTAAATGATCATTTTCAGAAACTGAAAACGGTCTTGTCCGAATTGGAGTTATTTGACAAACCCCACCTTATCTACAATATGGACGAAAAGGGATGTAGCCTCACATTCCACAAGTCTCCTGATGTTTTAGCCAAGAAAGTTGTGAAACACTTGCACTTTGTTGCCCCAGAACATGGGGAAAATGTTACCATTGTCTCATGTGGGAATTCAATTGGACAGGTTATTTCTCCTATGATACTTTTCAAAGGAAAGTGCCGCAAGCCAGAATGGGGAGACTATTTGCCACCTGGGACTGCAGTAGAAATGACAGATAAGGGCTCAATGAATACTGCGATATTGATCTAATGGATACATCATTTTGCCAAATACGAGCCTGCAAAAGATGTTACTTTGATATTTGATGGAGCATCGTCACATTTGGACCCAGAAATTTGCGACGTTGCTGAAGAGCACAATATCAGACTTCACTGCTTGCCCAGCAACACAACACATGAGCTGCAACCCATGGATAAATCAGTATTCAAGCCGTTTGAGTCTTACTGGGATGACGAAGTTCAGCTGTACTGGTCTACACATCAAAGGGAAGAAAACAGAGCAATTAATAGATGTGTGTTTGGAAAAATCTTCAGCAAGATGTGGCCAAAAGCAGCATCCCCAGTAAATGTCATGTCTGGGTTTCGTGCAACAGGGATTTATCCTTTTGACCCAGAATCTATTCCAGACACTGCATTTGCTCCCTCTCGTCCATCAGAACGTCCTGACCTAGAAGAGGACATGACAATTGCCCCTGAAACAGGGAAACTGCCAGAGACTCAATCAGTCCCAAAGGCTTCCCACAAAAAGGGTCGCCAGTCCATTGATTCCAGTTCATCAGAAAGCGAGGCACATTCAGTAAAGGATAGTTCAAGTGACTTCAGTCTTGAAGATAGTGACACACCTGAAGATCTCGAGTGTTCTTTCAAGGAAATTTTGCAAACTCCAAAGATGAAGAACAAAAACCAAAGACCACGGAAGAAGGCATTAAATTACAAGGCGCAAGTCATATCTAAGACACTATTCACGCAGACTCAAAAGAAAAATGGTACCAACAAAAGCACTGTGTCTAAGGCAGATTCACGTTGCCAAAAAATTTCATCCTCAGTAATGAATATTCAGAAGAAAAAATGCAAAAATTAAGACTCCACTGAAGCAAGCAGCAGTTCTGAGAATGTGTTGCAAGAGGTTGGCTGGTTTTGTCCATATGCTGTGAAGACAGGATATTCGACATGAGACTCTGCAGAAAATGCATGAAATACGTGCATGAAGATTGTGTAGGGTTGACTCGAAAAGACAAAGTGCTAAATTTCCTGTGCCCCACCTGTAAAAAATGATTTAAATAAGCCAAACCAGTTTCATAAATCATCATTCATGTGTTCATTGAAAATGTAATGATTAGAATTATTGTTCCTATTATGATAAGGAAACTTACTGCTGTCAGAACAATTTTGATTGCTGATTGAATGTAAAAATCTGAAGAGCTAATAAGCAGTAAGTACCTACAGTTCTGTATGAAGCGTTTGTAAAAACAAGTAATTATAAAGGTCTATGTATCATCTCATTCCACTTATTTCTAAAATAAACTTACATTACAACTCTTGCAGTGTATTAAAACAGTTTTCCTGCCATTTACATGCTCCAGAATGTTAATATGAATAGGTTGTGCCTACGGGCCATATTAGGAACAAGGCCCACTTGCAAGGGTTAAACATTTTCTTTAAAATGATGATATTATTTAAATAAACTTTCAATGTTCATTTATTTTTGAACCCGATATAGTTGTAGGATGTTGCACTTACGATCTCGGAATCTTCCCACTTACACATACTGAATACAAAAATCCTAAACGTGAGGTGGGCCTTATTTGGTACATGTACCTTATATATGTCAGCCGTTCATGTACAAGGCTATTACAAATGATTGAAGCGATTTCATAAATTCACTGTAGCTCCATTCATCGACATATGCTCACGACACACTACAGATACGTAGAAAAACTCATAAAGTTTTGTTCAGCTGAAGCCGCACTTCAGGCTTCTGCCGCCAGAGCGCTCGAGAGCGCAGTGAGACAAAATGGCGACAGGAGTCGAGAAAGCGTATGTCGTGCTTGAAATGCACTCACATCAGTCAGTCATAACAGTGCAACGACACTTCAGGACGAAGTTCAACAAAGATCCACCAACTGCTAACTCCATTCGGCGATGGTATGCGCAGTTTAAAGCTTCTGGATGCCTCTGTAAGGGGAAATCAACGGGTCGGCCTGCAGTGAGCGAAGAAACGGTTGAACGCGTGCGGGCAAGTTTCACGCGTAGCCCGCGGAAGTCGACGAATAAAGCAAGCAGGGAACTAAACGTACCACAGCCGACAGTTTGGAAAATCGTACGGAAAAGGCTAAAGCAGAAGCCTTACCGCTTACAATTGCTACAAGCCCTGACACCCGATGACAAAGTCAAATGTTTTGAAATTTCGGCGCGGTTGCAACAGCTCATGGAAGAGGATGCGTTCAGTACGAAACTTGTTTTCAGTGATGAAGCAACATTTTTTCTTAATGCTGAAGTGAACAGACACAATGTGCGAATCTGGGCGGTAGAGAATCCTCACGCATTCGTGCAGCAAATTCGCAATTCACCAAAAGTTAACGTGTTTTGTGCAATCTCACGGTTTAAAGTTTATGGCCCCTTTTTCTTCTGCGAAAAAAACGTTACAGGACACGTGTACCTGGACATGCTGGAAAATTGGCTCATGCCACCACTGGGGACCGACAGCGCCGACTTCATCTTTCAACAGGATGGTGCTCCACCGCACTTCCATCATGATGTTCGGCATTTCTCAAACAGGAGATTGGAAAACCGATGGATCGGTCGTGGTGGAGATCATGACCAGCAATTCATGTCATGGCCTCCATGCTCTCCCGACTTAACCCCATGCGAATTCTTTCTGTGGGTTTATGTGAAAGATTCAGTGTTTAAACCTCCTCTACCAAGAAATGTGCCAGAACTGCGAGCTCGCATCAACGATGCTTTCGAACTCATTGATGGGGACATGCTGCGCTGAGTGTGGGAGGAACTTGATTATCGGCTTGATGTCTGCCGAATCACTAAAGGGGCACATATTGAACATTTGTGAATGCCTAAAAAATCTTTTTGAGTTTTTGTATGTGTGTGCAAAGCATTGTGAAAATATCTCAAATAATAAAGTTATTGTAGAGCTGTGAAATCGCTTCAATCATTTGTAATAACCCTGTACATTAAGCTGTAGGACATTCAGAGGCCAAGACCAAAGGGCCACTCTGCCATCTCTAGAGCTATTTGCAACACTTGTAAGTACAACACTTTCACGTTATTTCTGCTCAAGCGGAAAGCGACTATGTGGACCCAGGTTGCTTTAGGTTAGATACGAAACGCTGGAAAATCAATTTCAAAGTAAAAATCCTTGTTTCTGACGCAACACTGAAAATCAAGTTGGATCCCTTCTAGACATTAGAGTCCATCAAACAAAGACGCTTGTGGGATGATGTGAAATAGGTCATTCCCCTGTCACTGTTCAGATATAAATCGAGTCGTTCAGTTTCGTAGCTGTGGTGACTCTGTGTCAGTGACAGTAAGTGGTGAGCTTCTGTCAGCTCCGTGCATTCGTTTCTCCACCCAATTGCTTGACTGTTATTGTGTCTGAGAGAAAGAGGAAATAGAGAGGTGAATTAGTGTTCTGATCTTGTTCACGACATTAGGACACCATACTGCTGAAATTCTTATGTCTAACGCTGATGTCCTGCACACATCTATTTCCATTAAGGAATCTGGTTCCATCGTATCGCTTTTATAACTGGTGGGATAACCATACTTAATAACAATTCGTTTGCTATACAGTCGCTAACTGGAATCGTTCTTTGATTTCGCAAAGTATGGAGGTAGTGGATGGAGGGCTCAGATTCGTTGGCATATTTCTCATAAAACTGTAAAGGAAGACGATAGTACGCTTAATTCTGGAGTGGGTGACAACAGATCTCGAACACAATCAGAGACAGCCTGCTAAGATCACAATAGTCACGTGATCCCTCACGAAGGCGTAGTGGTATGACGTGAAGTTCACTTCTTTGGGTACAATATTCATCGATTCAACACAAAACTGGCACATTTAGACGTTCATTCAATTATTTTATATATGTATGTCAACTGCCTCTACTTATAAATCATATGGAGACATCTGATGTTATGTGAGGTTGGAACACTTAGGCTTGAAATTCTGTTACATTATAAAATGAGGTGACTAATGTCACAGGATAGCGATATGTACATATACAGATGGCGGTAGTATCATGTACACAAGGTATAAAAGGGAAGTGCATGGAGAAACCATGGTTTGTATGCAGATGATTCATGTGGAAATGTGTCCAATGTGATTATGGTCTCACAACAGGTATTAACAGACTCTGAATGCAGAATGGTAGTTGGAGATAGAAGTATGGGATATTTCATTTCGGACATTGCTAGGGAATTGCTGTAGAAATTCATCAAACATTGGGAGAAAAGTACCTTTCAGATAAAATCAGGGAGAAAACGAACAGACTTTTCACCAAATTGGACAATGTTAGGCACCTGACAACAGTAGGGACAACTTTCCCCAGATAGTGGAACAGATATAAAGTTTCCAGATCTATTATTGCGATGCACTAAACAACATCAGGAGACAATCACTGTAAAATTAATACCAACTCCAAAACAGGCTGACTGACGAAGAACCAAAGGTACAAAGGCGTTTAGTGTGCCCAGCTTCCTGTGAGTATAATGATAAGAAAGAGAAATTTTACCCATACCTAACACTCTAGAATCAAAGACCGCGAAGGGCGGTAAGCGTTTAGCAACACACCATAAAAAAAGTTATGTTCCAAGATCCCCAGTGTCAAGAGTATGCCGAAAATACCAAATTTCAGACATTATCTCCCACCACGGACGATGCAGATGCTGATAGCTTTCACTCAACGACAGAGAGCAGCAGCACTTTCGTAGAGCTGTCAGTACTAACAAAGAAGCAACACTGCGTGAAATAATCATGGGAATCAACGTTGGATGTACGACGAACATATCTGTTAAGACAGTGTGGCGAACGCTGTCTTTAATGGGCTATGGCAACAGACGACCGACTTGAGTGCCTTTGCTGTCAGCATGACATCACAAACAGCGCCTCACCTGGGTCGTGGGAAAACTCTGACTTGGTCAGAAGAGTCCCAACTTAAGTTGGTAAGAGCTGATGGTAGGATTCAAAGGTGACACACACTCCATGAAGCCATGGACCCTTGTTGTCAACAAGGTATTGTCCAAGTTGGTGGTGGCTCAGTAATGATGTGGACCATGTTTACATGAAATGGACTGGGCCCTCTGGTCCAACTGAAATATCATTGACTGGGAATAGTTATGGTAATCACTTGGAGACCATTTGCAGCCATTCGTGGACCTCATGTTCCCGAACATGTCACTGGGCCACAGTTTCTGTGCGAACATTGTCTTTACCAGGGCATTCCCACATTTAAGGCCTGCAACAGCTCTCTGAAGCTCCTACTGAGTAGGCAGTGCTTTCAACTTGAGGCAAGTAACAATTGAGAAATTTCTCCTATTGCTTTTTAGCTGATGTTGACTGGATACGAGTAGAGGTTGGAGTAGAGTTCCACTCATCATTGAAATTGTCGATAACAATCTGTGATGACTGTTCCATCGATATCCCTAGGTGCGGACCCAATGGTTCTTCTGATACCCAAATACACTCTGCCAATGTTCCCAGTGTTGAGACATTACTGCATACTTGCGCAATGTTTTTCTCAATATGTGTTAATGCAGTTATGCATTGTGTACTCGACAACTGACTTTGCTTTGCTTAGATCCATGTGGGTAACACTGCAAGCATTTGAGATGTAGTTGACAGTTGCTTGATACTTCGAATCAAGGAGAGATTTCAAGACATCAGTATTCTCAATGAAACAATCCTGGGATTTCGCTTGCAAAATACGAAATATAGTGTCAGCCATAAAAGTAAGAAGTGACTTGATCTTCTGTCAGTCTTCAGCAATGGATGCATTTAGGTCACAGACGTCAACTTGTTGCCGCACTCTACCACTAAATATTTCTACTATTGCACGGTCGTTAGTTTTGGAAAGATTGACCGTGGAACTGACAGGTGTCTCAGCACAGTGGATCGCCTTAAGCACCAAGCGAACTTTTGTCTCTAGTGGTAGATGATCAGTGTCAACTTCTATCTGAACTTTACCTCCAAATATTTTTACTATTGCAGGGCCCTTAGTTTTACAAAGATTGATCTGGGAACTGCCAAATGTCTTACAAGAGTGGATCTTTTTAGACACCAAGCGAACTTTTGATACTAGCAGTATATGATCAGTGTCACGTCACTGCTGTGGAAGGAGCACATTTGGAGAAAATGGAGGAGATCTTTCCTCTTGCTTAAAATAAGATCTAGTTTATGCCATTGTTTGGAGTGAGGATGCATCTAGGAAACCTAGTGCATCATCTTACCTTTAAGGTACATGCTAGTGATGTATGGGTGCTATGGGTATAATTCAAGCAGACATAAACCGTTCTCATTCGTCTTGGCCACTCCACGTGTGCCTAAGCAGTCTGTCCAAACAGCAGAATCACATCTGATGTGGATATTGAAGTCACCTTGACAGTGGGTCTGCAGGATGCCTTCCCTGCATCACTTCGCTGATATGTTCGCAAATTTGAAAATTTATGTCTGCAGTTGACGTCAGCATTGATAGGTATACCGTCATCAGTGTCATTGGTCCACTGCTAGTTGACAAATACAAAGTCATAATGCATTCTGAGATCCCGATCAGGCTTTCAGTGGCATGTAATAGCATGTTATGAATGGTAAAGCCAACACCATGTTGTCCAGGAATGACACCGTCCTTTCCTTCCAGAAAAATGTGTAATTTACCTCTCGAATTGAACACTCGTCTGGTACCCTGATTTCCTGCGAGGCTATTATAACAATATTAAGTCTGGCTAGTTGCAAGGCGATGACAGTTGTTTTGTGTAGATCTTGAGAGCTCCAAAACTTAGTAAGACAGGTTTACTTGTTTTGTGCTTCAGTAGATGTTGACATTATAGGTTCAATACACCCAACTGGAAATGTCGGCGCCAGGACAGGCCACTACGTAATTTTCTGGAGGCTGCCCAGCTTGAAGCTGGCAGTGATTGGATGGTGGATGTACAATGGGCCCTCACACGGTCAATAGTGACACCTGTTGCCTGCACTTACTTCTATCCATGCGGATTTATAACGAATAAACTGCCACTACTCTTATTAATTCCACATGGCTGCAGGTGGAGACGAGTAACTAACATTCAGAAGCTACAATGGGCATTTGGGTAAGGTCATGTGACATCCCTTGCTCGTTACTTTGGAGGCTCCTTACTGGATTTCATTGTATTTTGTTGTTCCTGTGTTATAACTTGCATGTTATGGCAGTATACTGTTTCAAGGCAATGCTGCATTGAAGATTATTGCATTCTTGTTTTGTACATGCAGTTTGGCACAGAGAACAGTCAACTGATTAACACACACACACAATCAATAAACGCAACTCTTTATTTAATAATGATGGAACACTTGTCTTTTATAGCTATTCTATCTACATCTATGTCTGCATCTACAAAGATACTCTGCAATCCGCTGTACAGCACCTGGCAGAGGGTACCCCATAACAGTACTAGTTATTTCCTTTCCTGTTCCACTCACAAATAAGGTGAGGGAAAAACAATTGACTATAAGCCTCTGTATGAGCCCTAATTATATGTTGGAGGCATTAGAATCGTTCTACAGTCAGCTTCAAATGCCGGTTCTCTTAATATTCTTAATAAAGTTTCTCAAAAAGAATGTCGCCCTCCCTCCAGGGATTCCCATTTGAGTTCCTGAAGCATGTCTGTAGCACTTGTGTGTTATTCGAACCTATTGGTAACAAATCTAACAGCCCGTCTCTGAATCGTTTCGATGTCTTAATTTAATCCGACCTGGTACAGATCTCAAACACTCGAGCAGTGCTCAAGAATAGGCCTAATTTACAGATGAACCACCCTTTCCTTGAATTCTCCCAATAACTCAAATTTGATCAGTCACCTTCTCCATCACAATCCTCACATGCTCATTCCATTTCACATCGCTTGGCAGTACGTCCAGATAACTAAACGACCTGACTGTGTCAAGCAGGATACTACTAATGCTGTATCCGAAAATTATGGTTTGTTTTCCTACTCATCCACATTAAATTACATTTTTCTACATTTAGAGCTAGCTGTCATTCATCACGGCAACTAGAAATTTAGTAAGTCACCTCATAACCTCCTATAGTCACTCAACTTCAACAACTTACCTACACAGCACAGCATCATCAGAAAACAACTGCAGATTGGTGCCTACCCTATCTGCCACACAAATTATTTTTACACAGAGGATAACAGCGGTCCCATGACATCTGCCTGGTGTATTCAAGAGGATACCCCTGTCTCTGATGAACACTCGCTGATCCTGTGACTGAAGTGAACAAAAGTGGGATTGTGTATATAACTCTTGGTTGTCTTAGAAGACAAGGAAGCAACCAAAAACACTGGGTTGTGAGAGACAGAAAATCTGAAGCTTGGTAGAGCAAGAACTTGATGACCCCATCAACTGAAAGCAGAAGTGGAACCAGACTGATCTACCACACTTGTCCCATGCGGCTGTGTTTCATGCACTGTTGTAGCGCCTTTCAACTCTCGGAGGCATGCCTGATGCCTCATTCTGATTGACCCCACCAGTGATGCTGTGTTGACATGCAACACCCTTGTGGTGACTGTTGGTGTGAAGATATCGATGATCGACAACATCGCAAATATTTACGAGGGCGTGCTCAAAAGTAATGCCTTCGGTTTTTATATGAAAACCCTTAAAGATTTTTGTATGCAACAGAAGTTATTTATCACTACATCAATGTTCTTCATGTCTACATATTTATTTTTCAACATAGTCACCCTGGCGACGAAAGCACGTCTCAGAAAGAACATCAGTTTGTTAATACTGTCACAATAGAATGTTTGACTTCGTTGATGGAGCCACAACCTCACCTTTGCTTGAACCAGTTCATCGCTATCTAAATGAAGTCCTCTAACGTTTTCTGTAAGTTTTGGAAACAGATGAATATCGGATGGGGCTGGCAGGACTGTATAGTGAACACAAGGTGTCGGTTTGTGGCAGATGATGCAACGCTCCTTTGGCCTGGAACCGGTACTGTCATACTGAAGAAGAAGTGCTCTATGTGTCGACGAACTTTCAAACTCGGAACTCGATTACAGTATGCTGTTTCTCATTTAATGACAAAGTTATGTTACACACCGTCATATTTCACACTACTATTTGGAGCCATCTAGCTGCAAGGGCTGCTAATACGTAGGCACGAAGAATAAAGATGTTGAATTTCAACTTTTGTTTTATTTAAAAAGCATTAAGAGTTTTCACATAAAAAATCGGAGGTATTAGTTTTCAGCACATTCTCGTATCATAAACGACACTCTTGGTACAATATTGCAATTAAATTTCAGTTAACAACATAATAGCAGTAAAAAGCCTATAGGAGCCCCAGAGATGACATTTATATTCTACTTGTCATGAACAGGCATAAAGATGGTGGCAAGTGGTGATGTTCGATCATGTCAAGCGTGCAAAAAAGTTATTAAAACGACAGATATAGTGCTAGTTTGTGGATTATGGTGTAATAAATCCTTTCACAACAAGTATGTAGGCGTTAGTAACAGTGAAGCTCGTACAGTAGCATGTTCTAAAGACCGAATTAAGTTTCACTGTGTGTCCTGTGAAAAGAGGTTAAGTAGCGAAAATTTACATGAACCTGAAGTGCAGAAACACAAAAGTGATATTGAAGTGAACGGTGACGTAAAATTATTAGAATACTTGCAAAATATACTCAAGTTAACAAATAAAATATCGGAAGATAACCTATCAATGATTAAAAAGCTGGATACAATTATCAGTGCTGATTCTAAGATTGAAGAATTGCAGTCTCCAAAATATAACGTAAACATATGTGAAAAACCACTTGTAAACGGTGCTGACTCCTTGGAAAGTGGTTATAGCAAAGTAAGTGATAACATTGGTACTGCAAATGGTAAACAAAAGGATTTGGCGGCAGATAAACATAAACACCATATTGTGGTTAATGTGCTGTGCAACCCGACTCACACATCCAAAACAACTGTTGGTGATCGAGAAAACGGCGCTGATGAATGCTGTAATAATGTGAGTAGTGACAGAAACTGTTCAAATCCCTATCTACAACAAAGAAAACAGATCATTCCAGACGAAAAATCTCCAACCGTAAATTGTAATCAAACTGATATCATGGAATCAAATGAGTGTTTTGATGTAAACAATGTATCGGTCAACAAAACAGGATCTGGCGTTAATAAAGACGAAAATAGTCTCTACAACTCTGCAGATTCCTCAGAAAATAAACTCTCACCCAATACAGAGTGGCGTGTAGTAAGTTCTAGGAAAAGAAGTTTTCGCCGTAGTGACAAGAAAACCCCAACAACTTCTGCAGAACAACAAACAAATAATACAGCGCTAAATACAGATATACCATGCAAACTGCCACAGACAGTGACTATCAGATCAACTCCTCCAACCAATGCCATCTCAGTAGTTGGAAATTCAAGTGTTAGTGACAGGAAAAATAAAATAATAGGCACTGGTGATGACCAAGGAATGCTGTATGGGGAAAAGAGAGCATGGTTTCATTTAGGAAAGGTGAAAAGTGGAACGACAGCAGAAAACGTAATTAACTTTTTAAAGAAAATCCTACCAGGTCATAGCAACTTTCACGTAGAAAAATTGGAATCTAAGGGTGTAAATAGCAGTTTTAAGATTGGTGTAGACTTTCATCTAAAAGACAAGCTAATGGACACTGCTGTATGGCCCAAAAATGTTGTAATTAAGCGTTTTTTGTTCCGGAGACCATCCGTTATGCCAATAAAATAGATTATGAAGTTAAAAACAAGGATCAAGGATCACTGCACAAGAATGTTTCTAGTACTGAAAACAATATGCCTATAATCATTGCAAGTGTAAATGTGCAGTGCATAAGAACCAAAATGGATCTCCTATCATTTTTTATAGAAGAAATTAAACCAGATGTTTTATGTATTTGTGAACACTGGCTAGCTGAAGCAGAAGGTGATTTCTATAAATCTGTTGAATACTTAGACATGGCCAGTGCTTGGTTTCGAAGAACTGCAACCCACGGTGGGGTCTCTGTGTATGCCAACAGAGATAATAGCACCAAGGAAATTGATTTAAGCAGTTTTTGTGTGGATTTTGATCTTGAATTAGCTGCACTGTTATTAACAAATATTGATTTAGTTGTTGTTTCTGTGTACCATTCACCAGATGGTGACTTTGAGAATTTTATTGGACATATGGAGAACTGTTTGTGTTACCTAACACGCCTAAAGTCAAAAATCGCACTGTGTGGAGATTTTAACATACACATAGGTGATGGAGATGCCAGAGAGAGGGTCTTTATGAGATTAATTACCAGTTATGGGGTGTTTATTGCAAATAAGCTCCCAACAAGGGGTGGTGCATGCCTGGACACCATAATCACCAACCTCAACATCTGGGATTATAAACTCAGTGTAGTTGAACCTATGATAGCAGATCACTGTGCACTAGTAACGTAAACCAGTATGAGGAGCAAACCGCAGATAAGCACATGGCATTCAAATTACACATTCAAAAGAAGATTTGTTAAAGAAGAGAGACTAAATGATCTCAAAGCAGCTCTATCTTGTGTAAACTGGCGGCAGAAAATTGCAGAGTTAGTAGGCAGTAATTCTTTCTTATGTCTGTTCCAAACCTTAAAAGCAATATTTGATGACATGTTTCCGGTAAGACCAGTGAAGAATCCTCTGGATAAATCACAAGGCAGGCAGAAAGTTATCAATGTCAAACAATGGTACACCGCCGAGCTCAATAAATTGAAGTGTATTGTAACAATGTGCAAGGACCGAATGAAATCAGCTTTAGACATTCCAGCTAAAGAATTACATCACCCCAACTACCTAAAAGCCAAAAAAGCTTATAGGAAGGCAGTAGAGGAAGCAAAAAGGAAATATAATGATACATACATTAAAGAGGCCCAAAATCCTTCTAAAGCTGCCTGGAGTCTTGTAAATGAGAACAGAAAGAAGACTACCTCCTGCTTAAATTCGTGTAGCCCTGATGACTTCAATGAATATTTTGTCAGAATAGTGGAAAAGACAGTGAGTGAAATTCCACACTCTGACCTAGATCCAACTGCAAACATAAGAAATGCAGACAGTTGCAGTATTCAAAACTGGAAGGAAGTACATCCTGAAGACATGATAAAAATTGTGAACTCCTACAAACACTCAGAAAGTGTAGACATCTATGGCATGTCCTGCACATTGCTAAAGAAAATTATTGCAGAATTAGATCAGCCACTAGCCATAGTAATAAACAAATGTCTATCTTCTGGTGTCTTCCCAGACTTCCTTAAACTGGCGCGCACAGTACCAATATATAAGAAGGGGGATCCTTGTGAGGTGTCCAGCTTCAGACCAATCTCAGTGGTACCAGTACTAGCCAAAGTTACTGAGTCTGTGATGCACCTCCAGGTACTGAATTACTTTGAGGAAAACAACTTATTCCAAAACACACAGCACGGATTCTGCAAAGGGAGATCAGCAGTGACAGCCACACTGGACTTATTAAAAACAATTCGACAGAGTTTTGAAGAGAGAGAGAGTGTGGCACCGACACTCTGTGACCTCAGCAAAGCCTTTGGCTGCATCTCACACACAACACTAACAGCCAAGTTAAGATGTTATGGTGTAGGAGGTGTTGTTCTATCAACACTCCAATCTTATTTGGAAAACCAAAAGCAGGTAGTATCAGTGCATGGAGCAACTTCTCTTGAACAAAAACTGGAACATGGAGTGCCCCAAGGATCAGTCTTAGGACCTCTCCTATTCCTCATATATGTCAATGATATGAGCTGTAATAGTCAAATGTTGCAGTTTTGAGATGACACTACCCTTATTGCCAAAGGACATACAGCCGCAGAACCTCTTGGTGCATCACATTTGATGTTTGAAGAAATAAAAGAATGGTTCGTAATAAACAAAATGAAGATCAACGAAGAAAAAACCCAACATTTGATATGCAGTCTAACCAAAATTGAAGACCAAGAAAACATGGAGACTGTCAGACTACTGGGCTTCAAGATTGACAGCAATCTCTCCATGCATATGTATGCACCACACTTTCTCGTGTGATATACCTCCTGAGGAAGCTGAAGAGGGTAATAACTGACCAGTTTCTCACAATAGTCTGCCATGCACTCTTCCGCAGCCACATTAGCTATGGACTGTTGTTGTGGGGACACTCCTCAGGCAGCAAAGATGTGTTACTATTACAAAAAAAAGCCATCAGGTTCATATCCTCTAGCAAAAGACTGGACCACTGTAAGCCTATTTTCACCAGGCTAGGCATAATGACTGTCTTTAGCCAGTATGTGTATTTCTGCCTTATGTATATAAAATAAAATCAAGGGAATTTTAGCATAAGACAAGAAATACATAATCATGACACTCGCTGTAAGAGGAACATTGAAGTGCCAAGGTGTCGCCTATCAAGTACACAAGACAGCTTTCCAACAGTCGCCCTAAAAATGTACAATCAACTGCCTCCAGAAGTGAAATCCCTGCCACCTGAATTATTTCGGAAAAAAATTGCTCAGGACTTGAAACAACATCCACTATATTCATTGGAAGAGTTTTTCAACAGCGGTTCTACTGAATGGACAAAATAATAAATATTGTTATGTTTTATATATAATTTTGCCTAAATTTCATCTTCTTCTTATGTTACCTACACATTTAATTTTGTGTTTTACTTAAAGTACATATTTTGTCAAAATGAAACTTTGTGTGTGTGGCATTTTGCTTTATGCTATTTTCATTTGCTGCTATGAAGTTTTACTTTCCTGTTTAGTTATATTTCATTCCCACTATGTTCTATGTGTTTTTGTGCACTGCATAAATATTTTCTTTTATTTGTAATATAAATTTTGTATATGGTGTTGTATAAATGTTAGTTGATGAACATTGTATTTGTGACGCAGTCTGTCCAGCCATTGCTGGTAAATGACGAAGATATAGTAAAGTAAAGTAAAGAACACTGCTGTTTATTCCAAATATGTCGCAACTTCCGAGGGTTTGTTAGGCTGGAAACTAAGAGGACAGCTTAAATTGCTGCTAGCGAAACAAGGAACAATCATACTTCTAGTCTTGCCTGTCACAAATACTTTGCTGTTTATTCTTGATTTCCAAGGGTGTGGTTAAGTGGGAACCTAAGCGCACGGCTTGCTGCGTGTGTAATGAGCACCAAAGACATTTACATTCTTGCTTGTCACAGGAACTTAAGAGTACAGCTTAACTTGCACCGAGTGAATTGAGCAGCAATGACATTCTTGCTTGCCACAAATATTTATCTGCGATCGAATCATTAATAACGCTTTCGCAAATTCGAAGGTTGCATCAAGCAGAGAGTGAGAGACGTCATGCAAACTCAAGGAGGTTAGAATAAATAATTCTAAGCATCTCGCATGACCCGAACGCCAGCCAAGTGTCGAACGCCGATTGTAGTTTCCGAATTTTAGTTACTCGTTAGAGTGGCTAGGTGCATTGTTTCCTTTTTACGCAGATTCAAAAAGTTAAAGCAATTTTTCGCTGCTGATATCTTAAACCCATTAGAATAATGTTCATTCAGCTAACGTAACTGCAGGGCTAAATCGAGAAGTGTCCTTTAATTTTTTGCTTTATTTCAGAACTTTAACCATTATTTCACTTTCGTTATTTTTAGTTGCCATTAACGGCGACTTTTTACCAGCTGGTATATAGAAAGTTAATATTTTGTTGGAGAATTTACTCTTTCTTTGGGTCGGGCTTCTTTGTTCAAAGATTTTACTCTAGTGTCAAGCCAGGCTTCCCTTTGGATTGGCCATGTGATTCCTCTTTGTTCAAAACAAATGACGTCATAAAGGAAAACATTGAGCTGTTTATACGTCAGAGTATAGCAGACAGGCTCATAGATGAGTATAAATTTTTAATGTTGTGCATACCTTTTTAGCTAGTCATGCCGTGGTATGAATCTTGGTCCGAAAGCATTAAAAAGCGAGCTTGTAGGTATTTGTTGCAAAGATATCTCGGACAATTCTTAGAAGAAAAACTGACCTTGGATCAGCTGACTGTGGATTTATACAATGGGACAGGCACAGTTTGTGAAGTCAGATTGGATGTGCAGGTAATATTTCAGAAAACTCCTCCGTTGTGTAAATTCTTTCATCTCTCATTTTTAATACTGTTTGGAGTCGCATTACGTAGCGAAGTTATCAGTTCTTTATGTCAGGTGGAAGAAGCTTTAGTTTTAGCAAATTGGGAGATAGTTTATAGTGACAAACGTATAAATAATCATTGTTTCCCCATTAGTGATTGTTATTTTGGTAGGCATTCTAATGGAATATGTTTCATTTAAAAAAAAATGTTCCATAAAATATGCCAGATTTTTTAAGGGCTTCTTAGTGTTTGACTTCTTATGGAATTCAAAGAATAAGGTGTATGTCGAATTATTTTGCCTCCTATTTAATCATAAGGCATGTGCCATTAGGTTCAACGCAAAACCTCAATCTCCTGTTGTTTCACTCCATTTATGCTGGTTTCATGCTTGAAAGAATTTTTTCATTCGTGGATCAACCTGTATTAGTATACCAAAGACTATATCCATCATTATTCCTGTATCCATTAACTCCATAATTCCATGTTTACATTTGCATCCACTGTGAGGTGAGTGGAAGAATGTATTAGGGCTTCTACCTGCTCCATTCACATGTGGGACACAGGAAGAATGCCAGTGTGCTGTAATTATCTTCATCATGTCTAAACAATTCCTAAGGAAGCTGCCAGTTGAAGTATTTATGTGACACTTTTCTGTGAGTCACACTACCTTAGTTATTTCTACCTAACGTAGAGCTTTTTTATATTTATATACTCTGAACAAGTTAGCTTGACTTAATAACATACAAAATGATTATGCCCTGTACATTTAGTTGGTTCACTCTTCACAATCCCACACACTTACAGTTGACTTTAGGGCCTCAACTATGCTGCTGTCCCTCTATTACATTTCCATGTCTTCCCTTCTGTCTACCTGAAAGCTTGACTTAGCATCCTCTCATGGTGAGCCGCGATGTTGAACTCTGAAAAAAATGCAGACATGCATATTATGCACTAGCAATCATCTTCTTTTGTTATTATTAAGCCCTACTCTATATCTCTAAATAATCTCAATTAGCATAATATGCAACATTTAAGAGGTACACTTTGACTGCCTTTTTAAATAACTGGACTTTAGTTATCTTTTTTATTTCTGTAGGCAAATTGGCTGTGATAGAAAATGTGGTTTATAATTTATTTTGTTTCGTCATCATTGGAAAAAAGTGATCCAAAATGGTGTTTGTCCCATTTTAGTGTATGTAACTGTTTGTTATGTATTAAATAATGTTTTCTTGATGTCCAGTACAGATTAGTAGATTAACCAAAGTCTACAACTAACTTTACATTTGATTGAGCACGTGTGATCACCACAGTTAATATAAACCCTTCAACAGTTTTGTGAATTGGGTCAGTCCATACTAAATGAATTGCTTGACCATGTCAGGAATTTTTTTTTTTTTAGAAACAGTGGCCATTTTTGTTTCGGCCTGCAAGTGTTCTTTCACATTTACAAGCATGTGTGGTTTTTTTTTAAATTATTCAGTATTGGGTTAACCCACAGCTTTCAAATAAGAAGCATTTAGTTCAGCACATACTGAACTATAAATTAAAACCATGACCACCTAGCTGGTTGTATACGTTAATACAGTTTTAATGGCTCAAAGTTATTGGTTGTAAATTTAAAAAAAAACTCAATTTTTGAACATTATTTTTCCAAAGTTGTAATTTCTGAGCCTTAATATTTTGTGCTATCACACTCCAAAGTATAGTTACTTTTCACAGTGTATCAATGATGAGACGCTTACACTTAAAATAATAAACTATTTTTAAAAATGGATTTTTTTCTTTTTTTTGCCTGCATTATCTTTTCTAGGAGACGAGATAAAAATCTGATAATTACACACTTAATAGACCTTTATGATATCAAACTTCATTATACATTTCAACATTGAGATTCAATGGGAAATTGCGAAAAAAAATTGCCATTATAAGTCAAAAATATGTTTCTTAATATCCGGACTAATGGATAAACTGTATCAGTTACATAATTTAAATATATCTGCATTACATTTTTTGTTTGAATGAGCCAACTAATTGCATTGTTCATCGAACAACAGAGAAATTTCGTTACTCAGTTTGGGTGTTAGGTTAGTAGTTTGACCACTCTTAGCTGTGAATTTATGGGGAGACAGCTTCATCAGTACATTTTTAACAGACATTCATACTTTATTGTTCTCAACTTTTTTTAAATGAGGCCCTTGGTCTTGATGGGTGGTAAAATGTAACATGCACATCAATATTATCAACTTTGGCAATCCACCACAAATGCAAGCCTTATGTTCTTATTTTGAAGTGTTAGTGGTACAGATTTTCCACATTGACGAAGTTTGCCATTCGGGGATGTTGATGTGAACTTAGTTGAGCAAGTTGTGTGAACATCTTTACATTCTGGTGATACAAACAAACGTAAAAATTTGGATACCAGATGCCCCTCCACCAATACACCATTTCAGTCTCAATTTGCAAAATTCTAACCATCCAATTTTAATGTCAGAATTTTCTTTTTTGAATTCAGTGAATAGTTTATTTAAATTACACATTATTAACCTTTTTTGTCTCTGAATCTTAGTACCATTTTCTTTCATAGAAGCATAATCTTTTTTGCCACGCTTCAATTGGCTGTTATTATCATCTTCATAAAATCTAATAACCTTTACAGTCATGTTTTCCATGTATGAAATTAAATGCATTTTTCTTTTGTTCTGCAGGTGAAAAACCCTGCTCTTTTATTAACTGCCTTATTAATTTAACATAGCGTGCTGACACAATAAATTATTCGCTAACTTTTGCTCGGATTCAAGAATTATCTTAACTTTATCCTATTTGTTTGAATTATGACATTTTGTTTTTAGTCTTTCTATAAAATCAACATATTTGTTCAGAGAATCTTTTTTCTTTATTAATTTCCTGATTTTACTAGTAGGCGAACACCTAGAATTTCACAAGCAAAATCCACTTTTTTGTAGTTTCTGATGAGTCACAAAATTATTTATCTGAACTATCACTAACCCTTTCTTTGTTAACGACAAATATCTTGGAAAAATATGTTTGACGCTATGACTTTTCTGGTATTATATTGATAAAAGGGCATTTATTTTTAGAATAATGATCAAATGTTATTTCACTCAGACCTTTTGTTACAAGCTTCTTGTGTTTCTTAAAAGAATCCTTAAGCAAGACTGGCTAAAAATGTGATGAAATTTCTGTAAGTATTTATTTTCATGGTACTTGCAAGTTGAGTTAATCTCTTAGCCAACTTATAAGGAAAACAACCCTTTTCTTCTTCTTCACGGTAATCTTCAATTACAGTGATGTCTTCAGGAAACATTCCATATACACTTTTATGGCAAACTTTGTTAAAAGAACATCAATAGAACACTGAGACTCCATTGTTAAACTGCACTCTTCTAGAGCTCATTGTTAACTGAGTCTGAGTGAACAGATGTTGGTGTAAGGGGAAAGACACTGCACAGACTTGTAGATGCTGTCTGCTAGCCTGCTGAAACTTCCTGCAGAGGATTGTTTCAATGAATAATCATTTGTTACTTTAATTTGTTTTTTTTTAACGTGTTTAAATTATATAATTGATATACTTTACTAGTCCAGATATCAAGAAATGTATTTTGACTCTTATTGGTAATTTATTTTCGTAACTTCTCATTGAATCTCAAAGTTGAAATTTATACTGAAGTTTGACTTCATAAAGGTCTATTAAGTGTGTAATTTTCGGATTTTTATTTGGTTACCTAACAAAGACATTGGAGGCTAAAGAATGAAAAAATTAAAAAAAAAGGTACTTTTTAAGTCTAAGCTTCTCACCATTGATATTCTATGAAAATTAACTATACTGTGTAGTGTAACAGCACAAAATATATTAAGGCTGAGAAATTACTCCTTCTTTCGAAAAATTTTGTTCAAAAATTGAGTTTTTTTTAAATTTGCAGCAGTACTGTTGAGCCATTAAAAATATGTTAAGGAATACATTCAGCTAGGTGATCATGGTTTTAATGTATAGTCCAGTGTGTGTTGAACTAAATGCTTCTTATTTGAAAGGTCTGGGGCAATGCATTACTGAATAATTTCAAAAACTTCAGACACTTGTAAATGCAAAAAACTGCTTGCAGTCTGAAAGAAAAATGGCCACTGTTTCTAAATGATACACGGTAAAAATTTTGTAAAAATGTTTTCAAGCCCATAAATATTTTGGGAATTTATCCAACAAATATCAGTTTTTTTCCGAAATGGTTTTTTCCTGGACCACTTGGTATGGAATGACCCAATTTACTGATGCCAGGTGTCACTCATTGATATTCTAGTCACAGGAAACTAATTTTTGTACTTCGTGAAGTACACAATTTTTCATTTGGGAGTCTGTGTTGGTTGGCATTGAGGGACCAAATCCGCTGTACCTCACTATATTTGACATCTGAATATGTTCTAAGATTCTACAATAGTAGGATGTCAGTGTTTTTTATGGTAGTTTTGTGGATCCCTCCTTTTGCTCTTATTGTAGATCATGTAACCTGTTCTTCCTCCTAACCACAGAACAAAATTTTTGTTAGAGGAATCTGTGGTATATTATGGTTAGAAGAGGGTCTAACTCAATTGCAAACTCTGTCTAGAATCTTACAGGAATTTCATTAGACAGTGAAGCCATGCTCAGTTTCAAAATTTTCAGCTGTTTCCTGATACCTTGACATTACTACCTACATCACTCGTTTTTTGCTATGGTATGAGGATTCCTCAATCTTCCTCTGTAAAGGAACTATCAAAAATAGAGTTCAGCATTCTGTTCTCTCAAAGGGAAATGTATCTGACAGCAAGAAAGAGTAGTGACCCAGAAACTATCAAAAATTATAAAAACTACTGTGTTATATTAAAAAAAGTTATTAAAAAATCCAGGAGTATGTGTATCATGCCTGAAATCAGCAACTCTGATAATAAAATTAAAACAATTTGGAATATTATTAAAAGAGAAACAGGTCAACCAAGACCAGAGGAAGACAGTACCGGTATTATCATCAAATTGAATGAAAGCTTTACGAACAAAAAGTCAGAAGTTGAAAATATTTTTAATAATCATTTTCTAAATGTTGTGGATATAGTAGGATCCAGGTGTTCATTAGAAGATACTAGGCTGTTAATGGAAGAGGCCATACCTATGCAATTTAATACAATTGAAATCTCACCCACTTCTCCCTCTGAAATTTGGAAAATAATAAACTTGCTTAAAAGCAAAAACTCACATGGAATTGATGGCATTTCCAGCAAAATACTAAAAGCTTGTTCTCAACAGATAAGTAAGATTCTCAGCCACCTGTGTAATAGCTCTCTGGAACAGGGCATTTTCCCTGATAGACTGAAATATGCTATTGTTATACCTTTGCATAAAAAGGGGGATAGATCTGATGTCAATAATTACCGTCCAATCTCCCTTCTAACAGCTTTATCCAAAATTTTTGAGAAAGTAATGTATTCAAGAGTCGCTTCACATATCTGTAAAAATGAAGTAGTAACAAAATGTCAGTTTGGTTTCCAGAAAGGTTTTTCAACAGAAAATGCCATATATGCTTTCACCAGTCAAATTTTGAATGATCTGAATAACCGAACACCACCCATTGGGATTTTTTGTGATCTCTCAAAGGCTTTTGATTGTGTAAATCATGAAATTCTGCTAGACAAGCTCAAGTATTGTGGCATGAGTGGGACAGTGCACAAATGGTTTAATTCGTACCTAACTGGAAGAGTGTAGAAAGTTGAAATAAGTAGTTCTCGTAACATGCAAAGATCAGCACATTCCTCAAACTGGGGGACTATCAAGAATGGGGTTCCACAAGGGTCAGTCTTGGGTCCTTTGTTGTTCTTATTATATATTAATGACTTGCCATTCTATATTCATGAAGAGGCAAAGTTAGTTCTCTTTGCTGATGATACAAGTATAGTAATCACACCTGAGAAACAAGAATTAACTGATGAAATTGTCAATACTGTCTTTCAGAAAATTACTAAGTGGTTCCTTGTAAACGGACTCTCACTGAATTTTGATAAGACACAGTACATACAGTTCCGTACAGTGAATGGTATGACGCCATTAATAAATATACACCTTAATCAGAAGCATATAGCTAAGGTAGAATATTCCAAATTTTTAGGTATGTCCATTGATGAGAGATTAAATTGGAAGAAACACATTGATGAGTTCAGCTACTTATGCAATAAGGGTCATTGCAAATTTTGGTGATAAACATCTTAGTAAATTAGCTTACTACGCCTATTTTCACTCATTGCTTTCATATGGCATCATATTTTGGGGTAATTCATCACTGAGGAATAAAGTATTTATTGCACAAAAGTGTGTAATCAGAATAATAGCTGGAGTCCACCCAAGATCATCCTGCAGACATTTATTTAAGGATCTAGGGATATTCACAGTAGCTTCTCAGTATATATACTCTCTTATGAAATTTGTTATTAACAACCAAACCCAATTCAAAAGTAATAGCAGTGTGCATAACTACAATACTAGGAGAAAGGACGATCTTCACTATTCAAGATTAAATCTAACTTTGGCACAGAAAGGGGTGAATTATACTGGCACTAAAGTCTTTGGTCACTTACCAAATAGTATCAAAAGTCTGACAGATAACCAACAAGTATTTAAGAAGAAATTAAAAGAATTTCTGAATGACAACTCCTTCTACTCCATAGAGGAATTTTTAGACATAAATTAAGAAAAAAAGAAAAAACAAAACAAAAATATTAAAATAATAAAAAAAATAAAAAATAAAGAAAAACAAAAAACACAAAAAAATAAAGTTGTTATATTAACTTAAGTATGTTGTTAAATTAACCTAATTATGTCATGTATTGGAAAATTCGACTCGTTCCACATCATTACGAAATATGGTATTCATGATCCATGGAACTAGTATTAATCTAATCTAATCATTGCTTCCCTCAGTTTCAGTGTTGTCCATGAGTGTCTGGACATTAACCTTGATTCCACTGGCAACTGTTGTGTAAGACCAAAATTTCTTTGAATTTTGCAAGAGTTCTTTCAACAGTATTCTGGTACAATTACTGTTAAAGGCTTCACACATTGCCTTTTAGACAGCTGAATAAATTTTGTTCAAAATCTATCCATTTATAGCCCTGTGGTTTGTTTGCTGTGCAGTAGTCTTCTGTCTCCAGCTGCAGCTATAGAGGATGTTTTCAGAGCCCTAAACATGTAATGGAACATTTCTGAATTGCTTCTGGTGCAGATGAATTTTAACAACAAATAGCAAACTTAACATTGAGCGACTTTCAAAATAAGCTTTAATATCACTAAGAAATTTAAGAAATCATTGATACAGTGAAAAGAGAAGAGTACACACAGTGAAGTCAATAACCAGTTGATGAGGTTTTGTTTTTATAGTAGCACTTTATTTACCACTCCATAAGTTAAAGCCTTACCTGCTGGTCTCCTGCCTCTTCTTTATGGATGCAGCACTCATACGATGGGTGCGCTATGTCAAATCTTCTTGATTTTACAGGTATCTGTGAGATCCTTCAAATATTAGAAGTGATCAACACTGGATTTAAATTGAGATTTCCAGTTTTCCACTGCTCTTAGATATTCTCATTACTTTTAACTTCTTCATGTCATTGTTTTTTCTCTTTCCAGCTGGTAGCCCCTGACAATGCGTGGGTCACTCTGTTGGGGCCTGTGCTGTGTACGAGTATGTGTTCACCATATCTGTTGCAAGGGGACACAGTGAAATAGTTATCCTCACCAGGTAGTGCTTGCTGCACTGAGGCGCTCTCAGATTTGGGGGGGGGGGGGGGGGAGCAATAAGAGTGATAAAAACTCCCATTAAATGTAACTCCATCTTGCAATTATGGGGAGTGGGACTGCGGGTGATCAGTGAATTCTAATAAGAATATTCCAACAGCCATTACTTTTATAGAGTTTTGTTTAGGCTACCAGTTTTGACTCCTCAGTAGGGTCATCTTCAGGCCCTGTAGCATGAACTACAAAAAGCATCCAATCGTACATGTATCTAGCGAGGAACCAGTATGTGTGCCTGGCTTCCATTGAATACTTCACACATGTAACAACAACTGCCATTTTTTACAATAAACTACCACAAGCTTATAGATACAATCCAAAAATATTTCATCCCTTTGCTATACTGTGAGAGGAAAACTGATTTAAGAAGCAAAGAGAAAAATATGCTACCCAATACCTCATCTGTTACTGACCAGGTGACAGATACTCCTTTGTACAAAAAATTGAAGATAAATATGATAAAGTTGTCTAAATAAATAAATTAATTGATATGCAGAACAGTATTAATCAGACCATTATTTCCCAACCAATCACAGGCCCTGTTGTCATGTAATAAGTGTGGTGATATTACAGTCACACTCCCACACTCCAAGAGTCTCAGTATGGTGCAATGGTTAATTATTCATCAAGGCATTATGCCACAAACAGATGATGAATTACAGGCTAACTTAGAAAGACTTGGAGTCCAGTTTGTCCCTTGTGTCTGATGAGGTCCAGACGATAATGGGACATACTGTGGAGCATTCATTCTGGCTTTCAGAGGGTGACTCACTTCAAGAGAATGTGGGGAGATACTGGCCTTTTGATGGATGTCAAACCACATACACCATCCCATATGTAATGTTTTAAATGCATACGGTTGAACAAAATTGTCACTCTGTACAAATGACCCAATCTGTGGAGACAGTGGTCAACCATTACACGAGAACATTCCATGTGGCAAACTGCAGATTTGCGTTAGCTGTGAGGAAGAGCATTCTCCGCACGTACCAACTTGCCGTGTCTTCAAAATATAATGCAGAATAAAAGAATGTGAAACTTTCGACCAATTAACATACTTTGAGGTTCAGAAGAAATAAGAATGCTTACAACTTATACAAATGACAAAAATGTGTTACTGTCCTCCCTGAACGCTAGGCCCATATAGCTTCCCAAGTAAACCTATTCAGTTTAAAGCGGTTCTTCTCCCTGGTATTATCCTATCTACATCTACCTCTAGGTCCTCAGCCTCCCCTCACCAAACAGAACAGTATCTTCCTTAGCAGATCCTTGTTGGGGGGACGCTACCTCCTGCCTCCCAAACAAACTTGATAAACCATCATCACCCCACACCTCAAAAGCAGCTAGTGGCTGGAGCAGGCCTCAGGGAAACAGCTCACAGGATCTTCCATTTATCATCAGTGAAACGCACCCGGACATTTCTCAACTGTAAGCAAAATACCAAAAGAAGGTAACAGAAAGGAGAAAAAGAGAAATCAAATAGAAAGATGGATCTAGTAACCTTGATGGCCCATCATCCCCCCACATCACTTACAGAAATGCAGACTCACGACAGCCCCCACAACAGGTGGTACCAGCTACAATGGCTACTTCTGGCTCCACACTGAACTTACATAATATACTTTGCCTAGAATTTGGTACAGCCCTTTAGGATACACAGTTCCAAGCAGTTATTGTCGCACATTAAAAAGCATATTACAAGAACTGAGCCGACTCTGGGAGTGGGGCTTGCACATTGGTCTGTGAGGCCACTTTTGCTGAACAGAGTCAAAGATTCCATCTAGTTTTCACTGGAAATGGTAGCAGTATAAACACTGATCTTATTCTCTGTAAGACTTATCTCCAGGTGGGGTGGTCACAGACCAACTGATTGCTGATTTGATCTTGCAATTACCTGCTCCTGTAATTCTCTCAGGTGATTTTAATGACCACAATCCTTGTGGAGCAGCTCTAAAATTTCTCAGTGAGGAGATATACAGGAGCAGGTATTTTTCAGTTTTAACCATTGTGTTTACTCTGGGCCTGTCACTCATTTTAGCTCAGCATATGACACCTTCTTGGCTATCGATCTGTCAGCGTGTTGCTCCAGCTCTGTCCTGTTCATTTACAAGGAAGTGCATTATTTTAAGTGACAGTGACCATTTTTCAAACATTGATTCCTTGTCACATCAGTACACATTAGAACACCAACCACTTTTGAACTTCAATAATGCCAATTGAGATAGTTTCACTGTTTCTTCAAATCCTGAACTCCACTCCAAAGGATGGAGTGACATTATCCTCCAACATACCACTACTGCAATATTAAATGTAGCAGAATCAAGTCCCCAGGATCCCACTTTAGAATCTTCAGCTTTATTACAACAACCAAGTAAACGGAAACGTACAACAGCAGTGACTTAACACCAAAATTACACATACATGAAAACATTTAAATAGAGGAAAAGAGATTGTTATAACAAAATCTTGAAGCTGTCTGAGTCAGCAAGTTGAACCTTCACTGAACACAACTGATGCAAGGGGGATTGAGTTGTACAGTCGATGTGAGGCTGTTGCCATGCGGCAAACCCTGCAGCTGGTGATGGCACCAGCTGCAAGTAACCCAGGCACTCTCATTTCGGTCTCTCAGCTGCGATGGAGGTTAACATGGGTGTACGGCCACATCCCAACCCCCCTTTTGGGGATCCGGTGCTGCAGTTGTCAGGAGAAGAAGGGGGGGGGGCAAACAGGCATGGCTTCTGCTGATGATGGACAGGTGTGGCCAAGGAGGCCTCCACCTCCAATGGTAGCCTTTGAGAAGTCGTCATGGTAGGGCTGGACCATCATTGTCTCTGGCCCAACGGGGCATATGGCAAAACGTTACCTGGACAGTGGCAAGCTGGGGATGACTGTTCACTCCGCATGTGGATGGCATTGAAAATGCGCTGTCAGGGGTGACGACGAGGGGGGAAGGGCCGCTTGGTACTCCTGCTGGAGGGTATATCTAGGGAACCACTGTAAAATGTCACCTGCAGCCTCTGTGCATCCAGTGGCCACACGTCAACGTTATTGGCTCCCAACAGCTCCTCAAGTGGTGGTGCCTCTGTGGCATTCAGCCCCTGGATGGAAGAGACATTGCAGACAGACTCCCCAAAGCCATCAGCTGTTGCTGCAGGTGCACTGAGGGTACAGTTGTATCTGAAGGCTGGAGAATGACACCTCTGCAGCGTCAACGCTGTATGTTCGCGAACCGTGCATCACATGTATCATCACTGGCATCCATCCAGGACACGAACCAAAAGTATGCGCGGAGACAGGGGCATCCGTGGCATATTGCATTGTGCGCGAGTGCAGCTTGGGCCACGGCACTGGGCAAATCAGATGCACCCAAGTCCCGGGCTGCTGAGTGTGGAGGACGTCTGCCAGGCTTCTTCCATGCAGTAGTGTGGTCTGGTAGGTGCTGTGAAACTGATGAGTCCGCCTAGCACATTTTCAACTGTGTCTAAAAGATGCATACCGTATGTTCTGCCTCCCCATTTGATTGCAGGTGAAACAGTGTGGACGTGAGGTGGATAATACCACTGCTGGCCATTTTTGAAGACCTGGGTGAGAGCCTGCGTGGTATCTTCCATGGTGGTGGAGTGCATGTGCGGTATATATGGGCAATTGGACAATGTGTTGATCACCTACAATTGCGTAGAATTACCTAAGGGCCTCACATGTTTAATGTGGATGCAGTCCGACGGCTGACTCAGTGTTGGCCATGGAGTAAAAGTTCTTGGCAGTACTGCATACTGCTTGGCACATTGTCGCTCACAGACAATCTTCTTAGTCAATACCAGACCAGTAGGTGAAGTACAGCATGAGGATCTCCATGCAAATCATACCCAGTAGCCTCGGTGTGGGAGAGCTTAGATGCAAGCCTGCAGGACTGGAAGGATGACAGCATGGGGTCACCCAAGTCGGTGCTAAGGAGGAACGTGTTCTGACTACCACCAACCAATGGAGGAGAAGGACCAGACTCTTGATGGGCAGTTGCTGGGCCAACCACTGTATACAAAATCAACAATCTGTCAGAGCACAGCCAGGTGACCTGCTCTACGTGGTGGGTCATTACCAGAAACCTATTCACAGCATGCTCCAAGTGAACATTGATCTGAAAACAGACAGCCTCAGGTTTGTTGAAGGCCAGGTTGGGTCACCTGGGCAAGCATGACAATGCGTCCCCATTACCATCCTGAGTCCTCGATCTATAATGCATCTCATCGTGATATGTACTCAAAAATAAAGTCCAACTCTGGAGTCGTTGCACTGTTCTATGGAAAAGTCGCGAATGGGGTCCTAAGAGTGTTACAATTGGTGTATCGTCAGTGATGAGATGGAATTTGTTGCGATAGATGAAAATGTGGAACTTCCTGACTGTGTTTATGGTGGCTTAAGCTTCCTTTTTCTATCCGAGAATAATTGCATTGAGTGGCTGTCGACATTTTGGAGGTGTACGCGATAGATTGTTCTGAGCTGTCAGTATATCTGTGAGCCAGAACCACCCAACACACTTATTGGGAAGTGTGCATTGCGAGAACGAGCAATTTACCTGGTGTAAAAGTACTGAGGCACAGTGATGTCTTTAGTGGCAGCATTATGTGGCAAAAGCTCTGCAGCAGTCCACAGACCTAATGAAAGGAACACCTTTTTATGCAAACTTGTTCAATGGATGACTGATATACACCTTTTTATGCAAACTTGTTCAATGGATGACTGATATCTGCCACATTAAGTAGAAGTTTGGAAGAAAATGATTCAATTTCTGCAGTTTAGGTTGGTTAACAATCACTATTTTATCATGCAGTGTGAGTTTGATCCTGTCCTCCAACAGGAGGTGGCCCAAATATTAAATTTCTGTCAGAAAAAATTCTTTGATATTTGCAGATTGCACTTGCAAGTTAGTGAACAGAACCCAAAGGCTAGCAAAATAATCCTGCTATGAGTAACCCATGACAAAAATCTGATCAAGACAGCTTGCACAGCAAGAGACATCTTGCAACAACTGTTCTGGAAAATGGTGGGAGTGCTCATGCTGCTGAAGTGAAAATGAGCATAAGGAGAGCAATGAGAGAAGCATTATGTAAAATCAGTAAGTGGGCCAAAATCATCTATTCATTCTCTCAGCGACCACATCAGCGCTGAAATGGAAGATAACAGAGCGAAGGCCGAAATATTGAATTCGGTCTTTCAAAGTTGTTTCACTGTGGAAGATCGTAACACTGTCCCTCCTTTCAGTTGTCATACGAACATCGAAATGACAGATATTGAAATAACCAATCCCAGAATTGAAAAGCAGCTACAGTCGCTTAGTAGGGAAAAGGATTTGGGACCAGATGAGATACCTATAAGTTTCTATAAAGATTATGTGCAAGAACTTGCTCCACTTCTAGCAATAATTTATCATATATCTCTTGAGCAATGAAAGGTGCCTAATGACTGCAAAAAAGCACAGGTCATTCCTATTTTTAAGAAAGGCCGTAAGACAGATCCACACAATTATAGACCTATATCGTTGACATCAATCTGTTGTAGAATTATGGAACATGTTTTATTCTCAAGAATTATGATGTTTTTGGAAAATGAACATATCCTCTATAAAAACCAATATGGATTTCACAAACAGGTATCTTGTGAAACGTGGCTTGCTCTGTTCCTCCATGAGACCCACAAAGTGGCGGACAACAGCGCTCAGGTTGATGCCATGTTCCTGGATTTCAGTAAGCATTTGACGCTGTCCCACATTGCTGTTTAATGAAAAAAATACGAGCTTATGAAGTATCAGAGCAGACTTGCGATAGCACTGAAGACTTTCTTGCAGATAGAACTCAACACGTCACCCTTAATGGAACAAAATTGACAGATGTAAAGGTAGTATCTGGAGTACGACAGGGAAGTGTGATAGCACCGTTGCTGTTCACATTATACAGGATTATTTTAAATGATGTACCCATTTTCAAAACTCCGTATTCATTCAAGTACAAATCCAAAATGAATAAGCTTTATACCACTGAAAAGAGAAAGCCTCATAATGTTTGGTAGCAATTTAATAATTTGTAATTAATTAGTTTGTAATAATTATTTAATAATTAGAAATGTTATAAATGTTCAGTGTGTCACTGTTGGGTGCACGGCAAACATTGACGTGGTAGCCAAATTCGTCCCACACGTGCGACAGCATATCTGCAGCTTCCGAGTGCACCACAGCAGTGATCCAGTTCCGCAGGTCATTCAGTGTGGTTGGTAAAGGCGGGATGTAAACGGCTTCTTTCATGTAACCCCATAAGAAATAGTTGTAGGGTGTGAGATCAGGAGATCTCTGTGACCAGAAGTGCAGAGCCAGGTCCTCAAGACCCCTGCAACCAATACATTGCTGAGAAACGGAGTCATTCAAAAAGCCTCGTACATCATGATGCCAATTGGGTGGAGTTCCATCCTGGGAATCTTCCATAACTTGAGGGAACAGCCATTATTCCAACATGTTCAGGTACATGATTCCCATTGCAGTTCTTTCCGCAAAGAAAAATGGTCCACAAACCTTTGTATGGGATGCGGCAAAGAACACATTGATCTTCGGTGAGTCTCTTTCATGTTGCAATGGTGAATGTGGATTTCCCAAACCCCATATGCGAACATTCTGTCTATTGACATCGCTTCATTGCTAAAAATTACACACTGTAGAAATGCGTCACCCTCCAAATTTCCTAGTACATAACCACAAAATGCGAGATGCTTCTCTTTGCCATTGGGGTTGAGAGCCTGCTTAAGTTGTAATCGGTAGGGCTTGTACAGGAAATGCTGTCCCAGAAATTTCCATACAGTTGGTTGGGGTATTCCAAGTTCTCAACTGGCTCTGTTGGTAGACTTACTGGGAGTGTGCACAAAACCTTCTTGAATCCGCCGGACATCATCTTCTGACACACAGAGATCCAAACTTGCGGCATAGGTCATCCAATGCCTGGAATGGAATGGAGTCAGAAATGAGGTGCACAGTATCTCCAATTTTAACTCCAAAAAACTGTGAATGCATTGAATCCAGAAATGTTTTCAGATGTCACACTGTTGACGGCCAAAAACGTGATCTCCCTTGTGACATGCTGGTACTAAACGTCGATTGTAAACTGGCCTTGAACAGGAATTGGCTGATTGCCATAGCTGACCAAATGATGACTGGCGGAGGAAAGAGAAAGGTGACCCAAGTGATGGTATATTTCAAGATTCATGAGAAATGCAGAGGTGCTGGTGTCAACCTGGGAGCAGGATGGTTGTTGCTGAATTTGCAGCATAATATAAATCGTATTGGGCATATAAAGCTCCCAGCTGTGCATTGGGGAGACAGTATGACCCTCCAGTACTCCACATCTCATCCAAAGCCTAGCTGTGTGGGCAGCCACAACAGACAGATGCCACATGGCCATGCACCTTGCCTGCCAGAGGAGGCAATGACTATAAATGTGTGCCCAGAAACAATCAGGATGTGAGGAATCTGCATCAGGAAAAGCCACAGTCTGATTTTGAGCAGTCCAAACAAGATAAATATGACATGGATTTTAGTTAACAAAGCCTTTGCTGTGAAACTGAACATACTGCCACTGTGTTTGTTCATTTGCAGACTGTGTCACTTTAAAGTCCTGAGTAATAGCCACGATGTTCTCGAATGTAGGAATGTCTAAATGCAACATCTCCCTGTGTGCTTCTCTGATCAAAACAGAACAGTCGACTGTGTGGCATATCAGATGTCACCAAAGGACTGTTTACAATGAGCACAAATAAATCTGGACTTACAACTTAAAACCCAGGAGGTTGGCTACCCATGCTTCATAGGATTGACCAGGCTTCTATTTTCGCTGCTGGAACTCCGTACAGGAAGCCACAATTTGCTTAAGGTAACGAACACTGAGCGACTCCCACATTTGAGAAAATGACAGTGCTACAGGGTCCGTTAATGGAGCAAATTTCTGAATCGACTGAAATGTTTCAGGCACAATTCGAGGCAAGAAAAATGATTTTTGCAAAGTCGAGTCCACTACTTGAAATGCTGGGGAATGCTGCATGCATGAGTCCGAGTCTTCCTGCACCTCTTGGAACTATGAGAAAAGCTGCGGGTGCAGGTGGATGTGCCGAGGTCGGTTGCAGAAGGACCACGACACTCAGCAAAATCGTAACCATCTGATGGAGCAAGTCTACCTGTTGTTACTGTTCAAGTTGGTGCTGCTGCTGCTGTACCAACTGAACCAACATTTGATCTGTTGTGCTTGTAGAACACATGATGATATGAAAACACCCTGTTGTCAAAAACAGCGAAGTGCACAGGATATACAACAGCAGAGACTTAGCACCAGAATTATATGGGCACATGAACACTGAAATAGAGGAAAGAACAGTCCAGGCTGAGTTTAGTAAGGGGCAAAGGTTCGTTACTGCAAAATCGTGGAAGAGTCCTTGTCAGAAAGCAGAACATTCACTGAGCACAACCAGTACAAGAAAGGGCAGGGCAGGGCAACCTCTTAATGTGTGGCTCGATAGCAGCGAAGCGAGCGCTCTCTCGTTTCAGTGCCAGATATGAGGTCTGTGGTTTTGGTGGCAGCGTACGTGGGTGCACAACCACACTCACTGTTAGTAACCTGTACCGTGTTGCAATCATAGAATAGCTGCAGCTGTTAAAAATTGCAGAAGAGCACTCTGGCAACAGAAATGACATCCATTCAGAGAGACACTTATCACCTTCAAAAGACTCTAAGCCCGGGCCCACTACCTAATTAAAAAATGCAAGCAGGGGTGTTTTAGAAATATTTCCAAAGTGTTGTGTCCCATACAGTATCCCCTGAAGCATGGGACAAACTGTGCTGCAGTTATAGTCACCAGTCATGCACGTATCAGGATGGTGTGATTCAATCTGTGACATTGCCATTGTTGCTGAACAACTTGTAATGCACCTTGCCCAAGTCTTAGCATCTGAAAGTAACCTTCTCACCATCCACCTCCATAAAAGATGAGCAGAGAGTATTTGCCTGTATTTTGATTCTCACTCCTCAGAAGCATACAATGACCCATACAACTAATGATGTCCTAAGTTCTTGGGCACAATGCCATGAACTGCACCAAGCCCCTAATTGCATACATGATCAGATTCTATATATTTACCTCTAGAATAAAAATGTCATAATTATGCACTTTTTAATCATACTGTACATGAGGGTGAAAGCATAGTTATCCCAGGTTTAAAGTGAGACTGAATGCTCACACAGTAGACAATCAACCTGTTTGTTTTAAGAGAATAAGTTGGGCAAATGTTTTAAGGGAATAATTTGGGCACATGGTGAACAGACAACTTATTTGGTCATGTGGACTAGGAACTTCTATCTATATTTCAGTGTTGTTTTCATGAGGATGTGTCTACCAACAACCACCTAATTTTCATGGCAGCACCTTTTTTTTACTACTCAGTATAGGTGGGGCTTAGGAGGTGACATCTTGGTTTTTATCTAAAATTTTTAATTTCATCAGCTCCTCCATGTTCAAGTAGATGTGGGTCTCACAGTCTTCCCCAAACACAAGAGAATGGGGCCCCAAATGGTTTCACTCTGAATGTAACACTTTTCCTACTATCAGTTAATGGCCATATAGTCTCACTTCCCTTTTCTATTGATGACTTCTGCATCTATTACAGTTCTCCAAACCTAAGTATTGTAGAATGTCAATTTCAGAGTGCCATAAAGCAAGCCCAGTTTTGGGACCTCATCCATTTAGATTCACTGCTTTCAAAACATGAGTAATGTACTTCTGCATAGCTGAACTGTCCACCCACACCCGGACTTTCTTTACAGAATGAATTTTGCAAAGAAAGTCTGGTTGTGGGTGGACAGTTCAGCGATGCAAAAATGCATAATGGATTACTAATGGTATGAGAAATATACGACTTTGTATGACTGACTTGCTGTGCTAAGTTAGCACGGTTGCCTCATACACACCAGCTGAAACAGAACTGCATGACAAGTCTCAGTGCACAATGCTGCATCAGCAACATTTCTTGAGGCACCAATCACACCACCCTTTTCCACTTTATAAGGTTCTAGTACTATCTTGCTTGTATTTTGGTATCCTGGCATATGGGTTATCAGCCCGATTGGTCCTAAGTCTTTTAGAGACAGTACATCTCTGTGGGATCAGACTCGCAACTGGCACCTGTTGTACTTGCCCATAATTAGTCTCCTGACAGAATTGGGGATAACTCACTCACAAATTTGATGAGCCCAACTGTAACTAACTATGCTGTCCATTTATATAGTATCAATGACCATCAAAATAAACATATTCTCTTCCCAGATAAAATGTCATTACCACTACAATAACACCCTCGATCTGCTGCCTCGATATCAGCCCGTCTTGTATCCATTTTCTCTTAACCGTTTATAACCTTTCTGAAACCTCTCACAAACACCCTGGTGGACTGACCCTTGCCAACTAATTCATCTGGCTCTATCCTTCATCCAAAAGGTATGCTAGATCTGTGTATTCTACAATGACTGTTTCGTTTGATGGTGAATGAATTAGAGTTCAGAATTGATTTATGCATATGGATCATGTATCAAAGACCAAATGGGCTGTGCTGTCACTCATATACACGTGACAATGAACAACACAGTCTACCACAGGGATGTAGTGTATTTACTGCTCAGTTAGTAGTCATTATATTGGCTCTTACATACGTCCAAATCTGCTCACATGAGTCTTTTCTAATTCACAGTGATTTTCTGAGCTGTGTACAAACCATAATTTGCTGCTACGCCTGCCGACACCCCTTAGACCTGACCATTCATTTTCTGTTAGCCCCAAAACATCAAACTGTCAGTCATATTTCTCTGGATCCCTAGCCATGTTGGAATCTCAAGAAATGAACGAGCAGATCATTTGGCCATTGGCCAAGGAGACCAGAATTCGACCCTGACTCACAGAGGAGTGGTTCGCTGTAACTAGCACTAACATGCTACACACCACAAAAGATTCTGCAGCTTCATGGATGCCTGCAGGCAGAATGTTTACTAGAGAATCCACAGTTCTCTGCAGACTCCTCATGAGTGCACTCCACCTTCCTGCAATTGTGCTCTCTCTCTGTCAGTGGCACACACTTTAATAGAGTGCACCACTTTTATAACAATAAGGAAAACACTAATGGTAGCTCACTCATTACACTCAATGTTAATCAGCTACATACCTTATTTACTGCTCCCATTTTATTACATGCTCCAGATGGCCTCTTGCTGTTTCCAATTGGCTTACTTTCTGTCTTACGGTATGTTACATTTCCCTTGTAGCTGGTTTCATACTTCCTTCCGCTTCTTCCATACCGGATGAATATCCTAGTGGTAATCTTCTTTTAACATCTCGTTTCTTATAAAAGAATTGTACCGATTTGATGCTGTAAGGATGGAGAGGTTGATGAACTGGTAAGTAGGTTCCTTAAACCCATCAATCTGATCTAATCTAAATCAGTTAATATACATGCCACGTTGCTCCCTTTATGAAGGACTACTGGGAAGGATAATAAATTTAAATTTGAATAAGTAAAACCTATGGAGCAAATAGTAACTCATTTTTGCTGAAGGTTTCTATAAATGAGTGTACAACTGCAAAGGATTAAGCTTGTAGCTGTGATCTACTGCTTTATCAGCTGCTGATTGAATGCTATGAATCATTCACAGTTATGTCAGCAATTCTGCCCTTTCTTCTCATTTTTGAGTACTTTAATGTATTTGGCCTTGTCAATTAATTATATAATATTGCTTTTTTGTCTAATTTTAATAAGAGGTGGAGGAGAGAGACGAGAGATTAGTTTCTGCTTTCATTTGCTTATTGGCTGTCACACCAAATTACCACATAACATTCTTATATCTTTATGACTGTGAATTACATCCTTGTTTTCTAGGCACTCAATGAACTGGGAGAGCAGCAGAACCTCCCAGTTGAATTTGTTGATGGCTTTGTGGAGCAAATGTCTGTTTCAATCCCATGGTCATCACTTCTCAGCAGTTCAAGCTACGTAGAAGTTTCTGGCTTGGTTCTGACAATTCAGCCAAAACAGCGTGCTGATTCTGGTAAATGGAATAGTTTCTAAAAATTATTGAAGCTTATTATTTGTTTTTATGATCTGCTTACTGTAATCTCAAGTGCAGAATGTTATGTACACAAATAAAATTTCCTTTGCCTGTTAGTGATGTATGAAAGTAGTTCAGTTTTTTTCCAGGTCACATGCCAATGACATTTGCTGCTTTAATGAGTAACAAAAGTGTGTATAATAGAGATATCACAATTACTTTTAGAGTTCTGTACCTCAACTGGTAAAAACAGAACCTTTGTAGGATCTTTCAGGAACGGGTAGAGGTATCAAGTTGAAATCTGTGTCACTTATTAAAGTTTATGGTTCCTAGGTGGTATGAAAGTTAAGCTTTTAAGTCAATGCTATTAAAAGTCTCAGCCATTTGTGTCAGATACAGTCTACTGCCGATTATTAGTGTGTGGATTATCCATTTTGCTGATTATTCGTGCATTAAAAGCAATATGTGCGATGTTTTTCTCTGGCAGATAGCAGTAAATAACCGACATGTGACGCACATTGTTTAAATGACTGCTGTGGACAACAGAGTAAAAGTCTCAGCCTGTTCTGTGTAATCAAAAACAAACTCAGTCTCTGATATTAATCAGCATGTAAGTGTCAACAAAGCAAGTTAAAAGAAATTTGTAAGACAACAGAGAAATTAAAGAAACGTGTTGACTTTAAAACAAAAATCAGAATTAATTGAAGGATTTGAGAGGGGGAAACTGCTGCAAAACTAATTGTAGATTAGCGTACTGGAATGCAGACTTTTCAGGACATTAAAAAGAATAAGCAGAAAATACAGGATTTGGTCAGGAAATGTGATTCTAGTTCTGGACCATTCGCACTAAAAATCATGGTGATGAGATCTACATTTGATGAATTAGATGCTCCCCTTTTGCAATAAATTAGCTAGTGTCATTGTTTAAGGCACAATGTGTGACAAAATAGCGAATTTTTTTTCTAAGACTCTAGGTTTAGAAGGAGAATTGAATGCCTCATTTGAATGGCTAACCAGATTCAACCAATGTCATGGGATTCAAAACTTCTGGGGCAAAGTTTGCGAACTAACCATGCAAAGAAAAGTATTTCTGAAGAAGAGAAATTTGTTAACTTCAACACACAGGTTTAAGTGTTAGGAAGTACACTCCTGGAAATGGAAAAAAGAACACATTGACACCGGTGTGTCAGACCCACCATACTTGCTCCGGACACTGCGAGAGGGCTGTACAAGCAATGATAACACGCACGGCACAGCAGACACACCAGGAACCGCGTTGTTGGCCGTCGAATGGCGCTAGCTGCGCAGCATTTGTGCACCGCCGTCGTCAGTGTCAGCCAGTTTGCCGTGGCATACGGAGCTCCATCGCAGTCTTTAACACTGGTAGCATGCCGCGACAGCGTGGACGTGAACCGTATGTGCAGTTGACGGACTTTGAGCGAGGGCGTATAGTGGGCATGCGGGAGGCCGGGTGGACGTACCGCCGAATTGCTCAACACGTGGGGCGTGAGGTCTCCACAGTACATCGATGTTGTCGCCAGTGGTCGGCAGAAGGTGCACGTGCCCGTCGACCTGGGACCGGACCGCAGCGACGCACGGATGCACACCAAGACCGTAGGATCCTACGCAGTGCCGTAGGGGACCGCACCGCCACTTCCCAGCAAATTAGGGACACTGTTGCTCCTGGGGTATCGGCGAGGACCATTCGCAACCGTCTCCATGAAGCTGGGCTATGGTCCCGCACACCGTTAGGCCGTCTTCCGCTCACACCCCAACATCGTGCAGCCCGCTTCCAGTGGTGTCGCGACAGGCGTGAATGGAGGGACGAATGGAGAAGTGTCGTCTTCAGCGATGAGAGTCGCTTCTGCCTTGGTGCCAGTGATGGTCATATGCGTGTTTGGCGCCGTGCAGGTGAGCGCCACAATCAGGACTGCATACGACCGAGGCACACAGGGCCAACACCCGGCATCATGGTGTGGGGAGCGATCTCCTACACTGGCCGTACACCACTGGTGATCGTCGAGGGGACACTGAATAGTGCACGGTACATCCAAACCGTCATCGAACCCATCGTTCTACCATTCCTAGACCGGCAAGGGAACTTGCTGTTCCAACAGGACAATGCACGTCCGCATGTATCCCGTGCCACCCAACGTGCTCTAGAAAGTGTAAGTCAACTACCCTGGCCAGCAAGATCTCCGGATCTGTCCCCCATTGAGCATGTTTGGGACTGGATGAAGCGTCGTCTCACGCGGTCTGCACGTCCAGCACGAACGCTGGTCCAACTGAGGCGCCAGGTGGAAATGGCATGGCAAGCCGTTCCACAGGACTACATCCAGCATCTCTACGATCGTCTCCATGGGAGAATAGCAGCGTGCATTGCTGCGAAAGGTGGATATACACTGTACTAGTGCCGACATTGTGCATGCTCTGTTGCCTGTGTCTATGTGCCTGTGGTTCTGTCAGTGTGATCATGTGATGTATCTGACCCCAGGAATGTGTCAATAAAGTTTCCCCTTCCTGGGACAATGAATTCACGGTGTTCTTATTTCAATTTCCAGGAGTGTATTTTCTGAAAGTATTTGCATGAAGCATAGCCATGTATGGATGTGAAACATGGACAATGAATAGTTTAGAAAAGAAGAGAATGGAAGCTTTTGAAATGTGGTGGTGCTACAGAAGAATGCCAAAAATTAGATGGATAGATCACATAAATAATGCAGAGGTACTGAGGGTAATTGGTGATAAAAGAAATGTATGGTGCAACCTGATTAGAAGAAGGAATCAGTTGGTAGGACACATTCTGAGACATGAATGGATCACCAATTTTGTCTTGGAGGGGATTGTGGGGGGTAAAAATCCTAGGGGAGACCAAGAGATGAATAACAGTAAGCAGATTCAGAAGTATGTAGATCGCAGTCATTTTTCAAAGATGAAGAGGCTTGCGCAGGATAGAGTAGTGTGGAGAGCTGCATCAAACCAGTCTTTGGATTGAAGACCGCAGCTGTAATAGTGGTAGTAGCAGCAGCAGCAGCAGCAGCAGTAGTAGTAGTAGAAACAACAACAATACTGTGCAAGGAGAGCGGCTAAGTTCAAATGTTGTGGCAGCTGATTCCTTCCTGGAAGAGTTCCAGAAATTTGTGGAAGAAGAGAATTTCACACTGGACCATATTTATAATGGAGATGAAAGTGGCCTGTATTGGAAATGTCTACCAACCAGAAGTCTTTGTTTCAAAGCAAAGTTCGTGCTGCTGGATACAAGTCATCTAAAGAATGCATTACAATTTTGTGTACTGCTAATGCTCTGGGAACAACAAAGTGAAACTAATAGTGATTGAAGAAGAAGAAGAAGAAGAAGAAGAAGAAGAAAGAAACCAACATAGCATTCCAGGGTATCACATCTAAGGATAAAAAAAAAATCATCTTAGTTTTCAATCCGCATCAATTCGAATAAAATTCTTGAGATTTTGATGACTATCTTGACCATTGTTGTCAGGAGTAAAACTACTGACTGGCTCCGGCCTGCTGTGGGCCTGAGTACCATCATGTGGTGCAAGGGGCCAGCACCACATCTGAAACTGCTGCTCCTGTCTCCCTACAAGCATTTAGCATCCGTCGTTGCTTCCTTTCGACATCCAAAGTCCACCCCCCCCCCTCCCCCATGACCTACTCAGTGTATACCCCTGGTCTCTGTTAAAAATTGTTGCAGCTCATTCTAATCTTAGCCACCTCTTTTATAATTGAATCAAAGTGTGTTGATGCATGAGCCAAGACTATTTTGTTTTCAAACTGTATTTTGTGTCCTTTTCCCAGGCAGTGCTCAGCTATGGCCGACTTGTCAAGCTCCCTTTGTTTAATATGTCTTTTGTGCTTGGTGCAATGCTCTGCAACTGTGTGAATTGTCTGACTTATATAGGTGCTGCCACACTTCAAGGGCCACCATAAATACCGGAAACACAAAGAGCTATATTGTCTTTAACGGTGCACAGCATATCTCGTATCTTAGGGGTGGAACAGAATACTGGTCTGAACGCATGTCTCTGCAGTACATGTCCTAACTTGCTGCTCGTTGCCCCACAGCATGACAGGAAAGCCTCTGGCATGGCTGCTTCTGATGATTCACAAGACATCCTTCTACAGTGGCACCTGAAAGTGTTTGAAATATCTCTTTTTGCTATAACCATTCTCTTTGAACATGTATCTCAAGTGCTGCAGTTCAGACTGTTGGTGGTTGTCATTAGAAATAACTTTTGCTCTGTGTGTTACGTGTTCAGGTCTGCTTTCTTTTGTACAGGACGGTGGAAACTATCATCATTCAAATACTGATCAGTGTGCGTTGGTGCCCTGTACACTAATGACCAAGCTGGCCTCCTGCCTTCCACTCAACTAAAATATCCATGAATAGCAGCTTGCCATCCTTCTCTGCCTCAATGGTAAATTTAACTTGGGATGGACACCATTCATGTGACTGATAAACTGTTACATTGTTTTATCACCGTGAGGCCATATCAGGAAGGTGTCATCGATGTACCTTAGGATGTAAGATGGATGCAACACTGCAGAGTTCAGAGCATGCTCCTCAAAGTGCTCCATGAAGAAATTCGTGAATACAGGAGACAGTGGTGAGCCTATCGCTGTGCCACCCGCAATTTCATAATATCTGTTGCAGTACAAGAAGTGCATTGCTGATAGAACGTGAACAACTTGATGATTACAGGTGGATATTATTGGGCCAAAAGATCCAGCAGCAAATTAAGACATGTACTGCAGAGACATGGATTGAGACCAGTGTTTCGATGCGCCTCCAAGATACGAGATATGCTGCACCCTGTGTAAGACGACATGGAGGCATATTAAACAAAGATAGCATGACAAGTTGGCCACATCTGAGCATTGCTTGGAAATTGGACACAAAATACAATTTGATAACTCGCAAGTCTTGGGTCAAGTGTAAACATACTGGCATTCCATTATAAGAGAGACTGCTGAGATTAGGATGAACAGCAACAATTTTAACAGACACCAGGTGTACACACTGAGCAGGGTGTGGGAGCGGGCTTTGGATGTTGAAAGGAAGCAACATCGGATGCTCAGTGCTTGTAGGGAGGTGACAGCACTGGCCCCTTGTGACACCTGCGCCATTCAGTCTCAAAGCAAGCCAGAGCTGCTATGAGCTACCTAACTCACCTTCCACACATATGTCATTTTGCCCTCTCTGATTGACACTGATGGCTGTAATTGTGCTACATAAGCGGAACATATACCAGCCCTAGCAGTCAGTAGTTTTATGCCTGATGACGATGGCGGGGATAGCCATCAAAAGCTCGAGAATTTTACTCAATTTGATGTGGCTTGAAAACTGAGAAAACTTTATTCAGGCATGCCTCCATGAAAGAATTACAGGTCACAGCTAAGGATATCCTGTACATAGTTACGACCAAAAAGAAAAATGTATGGATTGTGAAATTTTCAAAACTGATTGCACACACATTTTGTAAAAGTTCGGCAATTTTTAGAAGAGAGGATTGCCATTGTAGGCTGTTCTATTGCTTGGTAGCACCCCTTCACACCCTTATGAGAGAATGCTTGTATCTAGTGATGGTCTCATCAAAATTAAGTTTTTACTTCCTAAAGTGACTGTCATTATACATCTAATGGACCAAGATTTAGTTAAGTCAGTAAAACGGAGTTACTGGGCTGATCTACTGAAAATGGTAATTGATTAGGATGCTTTGGTGGTGTTCTGGAAGAAGTTGACAGTTCTAGATTCTATTCGTGGGATTTCTGACGTCTGGAGGAAGTCAAGCCACACTCTCTAGTTCATTCAAGGAGGAAAATTCTTTCAGATATAGAAGAAAGTGATATTCAAGGATTCACTGATGAAGAAATAACAGCCACACAAATGATGAATCTGGCAGTGGCTTTAATGCATCTGAAGATGGCAATGAAGAAACCTTGAAAGAGTGAGTGAAAATCAATGCATTTGAACCTGGCTTACATTGTATGAGTGACACACAGAACAGGACAGTAAATATGAAAGTGAGAACAAAGACAGTGACCCTGTCAGTCATTGTACTGCCCTGCAATGTGTTGATACTCTTCTAGATTATATGGACCAGGGGCGTTTCTGTATAATGACGTTATTGTTGCAAGAAAAATTTGAAATGCCCTGTGATTAAGTCATCTCTTCTCTAAGAAGCACACCGTCAGACTATTTTAAGAAACAAAAAGGCTTGCAGTACCAATGTACAGAACTTAGGTAAACTTTTTAACAAAGAATACTTGTATAAGAAACTATCAGCCTCGATTGCAGTAACGAAACCAACCTTTACCTGGGTTTCAGCCCAACTAATTGAGCCTTCTTCAGAAGATAAACCTGATTCTATAATATGCCTGTGAGGGCACGGTCTAGAAATAAAACTAAAACAGCCTGAATAGGCGTAGTCACATTTTAAAAAATGCGGTACATAGGTACTAAGACACCACCAAGGCTTGACTTAAGCTCCGGCGAGCGCCTCGTCTCTATGGACGCCGTGCAGTGGGCCTCGGGAGCTCACGTGAAAAACACACACACACACACACACACACACACACACACACACACACACACACACACACACACAAAAAAACTAGTTTCAGTTGCCTGAGACTGCAGTTGTGTGTGTGTGTGTGTGTGTGTGTGTGTGTGTGTGTGTGTGTGTGTGGTGACGAAGCTCTTAATGGCCGGAAGTTTTAATTGCTTGAGTCTTTTGTTGTGCCTATCTGTGACTCAGTATGTCTGCTATATGGTGAGTAGCAACTTTCCTTTTCATAATACTGTTTAATTCCATCCTGGATTTTCCATTGTTTGATTTTTGCACCAGTAATTGAATTTACATGGTCTAGTCTCCCCATCTGTAACCAGTACATTGCAGTCTGATGTCTGATGGTGATATCTGTAGGGTATATTATGAGTTGCACAGCACAGAACTGCACTGCACTATCACATAGGTGGTACCGAGTGCCCCTGATAGTCTGAGCAAGACACTTCTCTTTCCACCTGACTGATGCCTTTTTTGTAGCTAGGGTCAGTCTGTGCACCCATTTACTGGCTGTAAGGCTTAGTACTGATCTGAAGATGGCGCACTGGTATGTTTGTGTAACTGGTAGAGGCAGTCTGTACTTTCTAGAATTTAACCTCGTCATTTTGTGCTGTATTTTTTTCTGTGTTGCCTGCTGTTAACTCTATGTTCATAGAAATTTAATTTTTCATCTCTGTGTACTCCAAGATAGGTGTCATGATTGCTTGTTTGATGTTTTGTGCCCCCAATCTTTACTGAGGATTTCCTTGTCAACGATATCTTTAGTAGTATGTAGGTTGTTTTACTTTCAGATGCCATGAATTTATTGTTGCTACACCATTGTTTGATAGCATGTCGTGTTCCGCTGGCAGTCTGTTCTAGCTGGTCTCATTGTTTGCAGAGATCATTACTAGTAATTCATCTATGTATATGACAACTCCATCTGTCCTATTTTCTCCATCCACTAAGTGCAGGTGGGCTCTGCCTCTGCAGTTTTCTAGGGGCTGTTGTACAGAGACTGGTGTCTTCAGCTGTATTAATCCAGCAAGCACTGCAGGTCACCAGAGATTGTCAAATACCCCTGCAATGTCTATCATTATGGCCATGGCATATTTGTTTGTTGTGTTCCTGACAATTTGCAGCACTTTGTTGATGGTGACACCTGTAGCTTTTCTGGTGCAGACTCAGACCCGTGGTTCTCAAAACTGCAGGTATCCAGCCCAGCTGTAAGTTGTCATCCAAGCATGGTGCTAGAAATGATCAGTGTGCTAGTCTTTTGAGTGACTCTGAATGGATTATATCTGGCCCAAGTGCTTTTCTGCCCTCAAGTTCTGAGATTGCTAGCTTAATTTCTTCTTGCACACTAGGACAGGTAACTGTAGCAGTGTGATATGAGTAGTGTGCTTCTTCTCAGTGTGTGCCATGTTGGTGTTGGATGTCTGAGCCACTGCTGTCATTGGGGAGCAGTTTATACAGCAAGGATTTCGCTATATTTCTCATCCCCTCATCATCTCGCCATCATCCTGCCTTAGCATTTCCAGAACCACTGGGGATTTTTTTTCTTTTGTAATAATATCTTGTCTGGTTCCCCCAACTGTTTCTTTTTTGTGTTGTTATGAATCTGCATGTGTTGAATAATGTCTGCTTACATAAGTGTTTTGCTTGCCTATACGCATTCAGTCTTGAAACTTCCTGGCAGATTAAAACTGTGTGCTGGACCGAGACTTGAACTCGGGACCTTTGCCTTTCGCGGGCAAGTGCTCTACCAACTGAGCTACCCAAGCACGACTCATGCCCCATCCTCACAGCTTTACTTCTGCCAGTACCTCATCTCCTACCTTCCAAACTTTACAGAAGCTCTCCTGCGAACCTGGCAGAATTAGCACTCCTGAAAGAAAGGACATTCAGTCTTATTCATCTGTCTGTCCATTATGACTCGCTGGAATGGTTTTTGCTTATATCTGGCTTTTTGTTTCAGTGTTGATAGTCCACCTGCCCTTGGTGTGATTGTGTGTTTTGTATCAGATGTCTTTTGTGTGCTCTTTTTAATTTCTGTCAGTATATGAACTTTGCAATCTATCTCTCTATTTATGTTGTTCAGTTCATGTTCATGTAGGGCTTACTCTGATTTGTCCCATTTTGCTTTGTGAAATGGTACGTGTCTGGTTGGTATTGTGTCTGCCCGGTCTTGGCCATGTGTCAGAGTGAATGTTATTGCATTGTAGTTGCTGTTGGTTATGTTATCATGTACTTAAAAGTCTTTTATGTGTGTGACAGCATCATCATGTGTGAGCGTAATGTTGATGTGTGTACCGTCATGTCTCATGTAGTTTGGTGTTTGTCCTATATTTACTACATGAAGTTATGATCCATGTATTGTGTCATCGTTGACCCTTCTCCTATCGTCAGTTCTGTCTGAATTCCATAGGGCAGACCTGGAATTGGTGTCTGCACTTATTACTAATTGCCTGCCTATTGCATAGGTGGCTGTATCTTAAAGTGAATTTGCATAAGATTCTATCCTGTGGCTATATTGTGCATATACGGAGGCAGTCACCCTAATATCCTTACAGTGTTTCACTTACAGCTTGACAAGATGTTGACTGCGAACAGCTTTTATGCCTTTACTAGTTTAGCACCTGCTGCTTCACTCGCATAGATTGTGTGGTCCGCACAGATTTTTTGTTTTTCTTTAATCGAATTTGTATGTTGTTTCATCCATTGCTGGTGTGTAAACCTAAAACTCTAAAAAAAGGTTAGTGACCCTTCACATGGCTGCCAGTCTTTACATAATTAACCCTTTAACTGCTCTGGACGTGGTAACGTGCGTGCCTTTGTATCTGTCCCTGTGTGCTCTGAACTGGTGGTGCACGTAAACGCATTCAGAGCACACAGGGATAGGTACAGAGGTGCGCGTGTTAACATGTCCACAGCAATTAAAGGGTTAAAATGACCCAACTGGTTCAATTTAATTTTGTATAGTGAGTTATAAAAAGAGAGAGATAGCCAGTTACGTGGTTCTTTAGTCATTACGCCAATCTTACTCCTGGTACTGAGTTCTTCCATCTCAAACCGATATTGCTGTAGATGGAATTGCACTTACACGTGGTTTCTATTTTGTTATAAGTAGAGACCGGATTATATGCATTTGCATATTTGCCCCCTTTTCACCAGTTTTTGCATATGAAGGTGATTTGAAAAGTTCTTGGAATGGAACAGAAAAAAAACCTTACATCACTGAAACTTTTTTTATTTTTCAATGTAGTATCCTTGTAGATTAATGCACTTGGTCCATTGATGTTTCAGTGCCTTGATCCCATCTCAAAAATGAGTTTCCTCCAGGCCTGCAAAATAATTGTCAACTCTGGCTATCAATTCTTTGTTTGAAGTAAATCTTCGTCCACCAAGAAAAATTTTCAGTTTTGGGAAGAGGTGGAAGTCTGATGGAGACATACCAGGTGAATAATGCGGGTGTCGCAACAATTCATACCTTAGTTCGTTTAATTTTGCCATGGTGGCAGCAATGTGTGAGTGTGCATCAAGATTCGTGGCACCCATTTTGCAGATAATTTTTTTATTTCTAATTCTTCAGTTAAAATGTGATATACCCTTTCAGATGACATCTGGCAAGTGTAAGCAATTTCCCGCGCTTATAGTCACACGTTCATTGTTTCAGTTTAGCTTTCTATTTATCTATTTAATTATACACAGTTGAATATGTTTACGATGTGTAGTGTGAAACGTATTGTGCGCTATGGTGTCCAAAAAAAAAAAAAAAAAAAAAAAAAAAAAAAAAAAAAAAAAAGAAGTTTCGTGTGTAGCTGACCATCCTGAAACATTTACGTGTGACGGAATTGTTTTATACTGTAGAGTTTGCGAGAAAAATGTTTCATGGAAAAAAAGTTTCAAATATAGACCAGCATGTCAAGCAAGTCTTCGTATTGAAGGAATGCAGAAGAAAGGACCATGAAAACAACTTCTGATAACAGCAAGATGCAATAATAGGAATTTGTCCAAAGGTAACCAAAAAAGTCGGTTTAACAGGGATCTTTGTGAAGCGTTCATTGCAAGCATTAAAGGCTTCCTGTGCAAGTATTGCTTAAATCAAAATATATGAGATGAATCAACATTGCATAAAAATTACATACTGACAATTTACATAAATGTTCTGGAAGAATACGCAATGAACTCGAGGACAGCATAATCAGGATTCCAGTTGATGAAACTACAGAGACTTGTGGCCTTTACATTGTAAATTTAATTGTTGGTGCTTTAAAAGAAGAGCGTTCTTCTTCCTATTTAGCGGTGTGCAAAGCACTTGAAAAAGTAAATCAATCTACGCTCGCCAGATTTGTGAATGAGGGTATTACAAAAATATTTCCAGAATTTTCTGCAGATGAAAGGGTATTTGTGTTTATTTCAGATGCTGCTCCCTATATTATCACAGCAGGAAAACTCCTCTGAGCATTTTTTATCTCAATTTGATTCATGTGACATGCATTGCTCATGGAGTAAATCACCTTGCTGAAGAAGTATGTTCAACGTTTGTGAATGTAAATAAACTGATTTCCCCCACAAAGAAAATGTTTCTAAAGGCTTCTGCTCGTATCAAGACCTACAAAGAAAAACTACCAAATGTGCCTTTACCTCCCGAACCAGTGGTAACTCATTGGAGTACGTGGGTCGAAGCTGTGTTGTTTAACGTTGAACATTTCGAGGCCAATGGAGGCGTAGCAAACAACTTTGGTAGTGCAGAGGCTTTGCAGTTTGGCAGTGCAAGAAAGGTTTTAAGGATTCCAGTATTAAAAACGACATTGCTGTGATTAGCACTCATTTTTTTCCATATACCTGCAAGTATTGAAAAGCTTGAAACTCAAGGTTTGGCGTTGAATGAATCTGTTCAGTTTATGAATAAAATTATTCTAGTGAACACCTCATTGCCAGAGGTATCCCCTAAAAAACTTAAAGAAAAGTTTGAAAACATTTTAAGCAATAAACCAGACTTTGAACCCTTTTGCCAAATTGAAAGTTTTATTAATGGGCCGGGCAAACTTTTACCAGAAACAATAAGTGCCAACATAGCATCCATATTCAAATTCTGCCCAGTTACCTCAGTTGATGTAGAACGCTCCTTTTGTGCTAATAGAAATGTTTTGAGAGATCGAAGACACAATCTTACTACCGAACATTTGGAACAGTACTTGGTTGTTTATGTTTACAATAGTAGAAAAATGTAAATGATGCTTTGGTCCAATATTATTAATTAAAAGTTAATGCTGTTCAAAAAAATTCATGATTGTATGTTGATTTTTAATATGTTTCGGAGTATTTATGAGCGTACCCCTCTGTGTTCGATATATCTCGAAGTTGGTCCAGTACATATCAATTATTTTGCCGCAACTCACTCGTATCGCGTCCGCTTGTTACCGACAACAATAGCAAGGAAGGAACATTTCTTGAAACATGGCATGTGTCCCCATTTTGCAGATTTCAATACTCCCAGACAGGCCTCTTTCCTAACCTCTACCAGAAAGTATTCAAAAAATTATATCAGCATTCTAAATTTTTTGCGTGCCCGGTGCTCCTCCTCGTAACTGATAGTCACACTTTCGAATTTCATTTGTAAAGCTCGCAGTAACTACCATGTTTTTTTGTTATTTGCTCTTGCATGTTTTGACACTTTTCATACATTTTGAAGCATTTTTCATGCATGTTTTAAGGTTTGTATGATGTGTAAATCCGGTCCCAAGTTACAAGTAATGATTAGTTTGCATAGTAATTGCAACAAAAATACTTTTATAAATGTATGTTAGACCATCAAAAAATTAATGTAGTAAAGATTCGTTTCTTTTTCTATATGATTCTGACAAAGTATATTTGTTGTGGTGACTGCTAAAGAGCTTTGTTTGATTTAGTTCAAAAATTAAAATACCTTGTAAATTTCTCACACTCATTAAGGGTGTAGAAGCATGATATTTTCTGAATGTACTTTTGTCCAAAAAGCAATTTTGCTTTCATAATGAAATCTCTTCATAAAACTTTTCATCCCCTATTTGACCCTCTAAGGGATTACATTTCCAAAAACCCTGAAACATCTATTTTTCATTTCTAACCGAGAAGACAAATGCCAATTTGTAAAAATGCTTTAGCAGTTCACTAATAACGATTTATTTTCAAAAAAGAGTTTCACCCACTTTTTCACCCCCTTGTTGTTGTTGTTGTTGTTGTTGTCGTCTTCAGTCCTGAGACTGGTTTGATGCAGCTCTCCATGCTACTCTGTCCTGTGCAAGCTTCATCTCCCAGTACTTACTGCAACCTACATCATTCTGAATTTGTTTAGTGTATTCATCTCTTGGTTTACCTCTACGATTTTTACCCTCCACGCTGCCCTCCAATGCTAAATTTGTGATCCCTTGATGCCTCAGAACATGTCCTACCAACCGGTCCCTTCTTCTTGTCAAGTTGTGCCACAAACTTCTCTTCTCCCTAATCCTATTCAATACCTCCTCATTAGTTATATGATCTACCCATCTAATCTTCAGCATTCTTCTGTAGCACCACATTTCGAAAGCTTCTATTCTCTTCTTGACCAAACTATTTATCGTCCATGTTTCACTTCCATAAATCGCTACACTCCATACAAATACTTTCAGAAACAACTTCCTGACACATAAATCTATACTCGATGTTAACAAATTTCTCTTCTTCAGAAACAATTCCTTGCCATTGCCAGTCTACATTTTATATCCTCTCTACTTCGACCATCATAAGTTATTTTGCTCCCCAAATAGCAAAACTCCTTTACTACTTTAAGTGTCTCATTTCCTAATCTAATTCACTCAACATCACCCGACTTAATTCGACTACATTCCATTATCCTCGTTTTGCTTTTGTTGATGTTCAACTTATACCCTCCTTTCATGACACTGCCCATTCCGTTCAACTGCTCTTCCAAGTCCTTTGCTGTCTCTGACAGAATTGCAATGTCATCGGCGAACCTCAACGTTTGTATTTCTTCTCCGTGGACTTTAATACCTACTGTGAATTTTTGTTTAGTTTCCTTTACTGCTTGCTCAATATACAGATCGAATAACATCGGAGACAGGCTACAGCACTGTCTCACACCCTTCCGAACCACTGCTTCCTTTCCATGCCCCTCGACTCTTATAACTGCCATCTGGTTTCTGTACAAATTGTAAATAGCCTTTCGCTCCCTGTATTTTATCCCTGCCACCTTTAGAATTTGAAAGAGTGTATTCCAGTCAACATTGTCACAAGCTTTCTCTAAGTCCACAAATGCTAGAAACGTAGGTTTGCCTTTCCTTAATCTATTTTCTAAGATAAGTCATAGGGTCAGTATTGCCTCACGTGTTCCAACATTTCTGCGGAATCCAAACTGATCTTCGCCGAGGTTGGCTTCTATCAGTTTTTCCATTTGTCTGTAAAGAATTCACGTTAGTATTTTGCAGCCGTGACTTATTAAACTGATAGTTCAGTAATTTTCACATCTGTCAACGCCTGCTTTCTTTGGGATTGGAATTATTATATTCTTCTTGAAGTCTGAGGGTATTTCGCTTGTCTCATACATCTTGCTCACCAGATGGTAAAGTTTTGTCAGGACTGGCTCTCCCAAGGCTGTCAGTAGTTCCAATGGAATGTTGTCTACGCCCGGGGCCTTGTTTTGACTCAGGTCTTTCAGTGCTCTGTCAAACTCTTCACGCAGTATCGTATCTCCCATTTCATCTTCATCTACATCCTCTTCCATTTCCATAATATTGTCCTCAAGTACATCACCCTTGTATAGACCCTCTATATACTCCTTCCACCTTTCTGCTTTTCCTTCTTTGCTTGGAACTGAGTTTCCATCTGAGCTCTTGATATTCATACAAGTGGCTCTCTTTTCTCCAAAGGTCTCTTTAATTTTCCTGTACGCAGTATCTATCTTACCCTCGTGAGATAAGCCTCTACATCCTTACATTTGTCCTCTAGCCATCCCTGCTTAGCCATTTTGCACTTCCTGTCAATCTCATTTTTGAGACGTTTGTATTCCCTTTTGCCTGCTTCATTTACTGCATTTTTATATTTTCTCCTTTCATCAATTAAATTCAATATTTCTTCTGTTACCCAAGGATTTCTACTAGCCCTCGTCTTTTTACCTACTTGATCCTCTGCTGCCTTCATTACTTCATCCCTCAGACCTACCCATTCTTCTTCTACTGTACTTCTTTCCCCCATTCCTGTCAATTGTTCCCTTATGCTCTCCCTGAAACTCTGTACAACCTCTGGTTTAGTCAGTTTATCCAGGTCCCATCTCCTTAAATTAGCACCTTTTTGTAGTTTCTTCAGTTTTAATCTACAGTTCATAACCAATAGATTGTGGTCAGAGTCCACATCTGCCCCTGGAAATGTCTTACAATTTAAAACCTGGTTCCTAAATCTCTGTCTCACCATTATATAATCTATCTGATACCTTCTAGTATCTCCAGGATTCTTCCATGTATACAACCTTCTTTTATGATTCTTGAACCAAGTGTTAGCTATGATTAAGTTATGCTCTGTGCAAAATTCTACCAGATGGCTTCCTCTTTCATTTCTGTCCCCCAATCCGTATTCGTCCCCTTAGGGGCTGAATTTCCAAAAATGCTGACACATTTTATTTTATTTTATGTATGTCTGACTGAGAAACCTTTTCATTCCGTCCAGTAAGTCTCCCCTGACCCGGGGTTCTGAGTGACTTTTCCAGACTGTACTACTTTCCCTAAACCTCTCCAGTCCTTTCCTTTCACCCCTCTTCCTTCCCCTTCAACTCTTTTGCCAGGAGGAGGAGGAGGAGCCACTGGCTCCTGAAGCTTGTAAAAGTTAAATCCTTTTGTGTCTGTGTTTCCCTGCTGTAGCTTGGTGAGTAGATTTTTTTATGTATCCAAAGTAATTGATCCTATAATTTTGCTCTGCTTTGGTTTCTAAATGATTAACAAATTCCAAATCTATTTTATGGACAGCACCTTACAGTCCTGTGATAATTTTTTCCATCCCTTTTTTCTAAACAAGTTTTTGTCCCTGTTTTAATTTCGTGTTCCTGGGTATTCATAAAGCAGACATGCACAGTTACCACTGCAGGGTACTGGATCAAGATTTATGAGTTTCATTCAAAATCATATGTCACAAGAGGAACTTAATCAGTATAGTTCTTACTTATTTTATGAACTATTGTACTTAGTAACATGCAGTCATGAAGAATTTATTCTCTAATGTACATTATTGAAGAGCTTTGTGTTTGTCTGTATTCAGATCCAGCAGATATCCAACACAACTATTGGTGAAATCACAAAACACTCAACATGTAGAACAGTTTGGAATTAATCTAGTATGTAATCATTGAATGGTGTGAAATAAAAATTAATATCATAGTTGCAGGTGGAGCTTGTTAATGTAACAATTTGTTCTAACACCTCAATATTTTTTATGTAAATGTTTTAGCAGCCTGGAAGGCATCATTGGTATGAAACCATTGAAACTAAATTACAAACTATTTCATCTGTGGGGCACTGCACGGAAATTTCACACCTAATGTGAATTTTAAAATTTTTGTTTTTCTGGCTAATTGAATGTTCAGACAGATTTCAGGCTTACAGCCAATCATCGTTTGATTCATTGCATGATATTTCAACTGGGCACTCGCCAGTCATCTTCAGGTGAGCCATTGAAGACTGACAGATTCTTGCTCCATTCTGCCTTATATAGGGCACCACGTTGAAATTTGATCATCTGTTGTCACAGCAGTCATCACAAGAGATAACTGCACGATGTTCCACTGTCAATTTCACAGAGAAGAATTTGGATGGTGCGACGCTGTCTGTATTACGCAACATACTCAATTTTGCACCTACACGTAGAGCATCACTTTTAATTATTTTTGTGAGTTGTGTCGAAGAAGCCGTACAATGCATTGTTTTGGGTGCTACAGAAGAAATAAGAAGAGAAAACTTGTCATGCTCCTTTGAATGCTACTCCTCAATGTACTGTCTTAACCTCTGCAGAAAGGGCCGCAGTATGAAATCTACCATAAGACACTGATGTAGTGGTAATGAAGGCTGACAAAGGTAATGCAACCATTTTGGTACATCATAGTTTGTATGATCATAAAATGTATAGTGTGCTAAATGACTCTACCTATAGCAGGATTGATTACAACTCTACAGAGCATGTCCAACAGAAAACTTTTGCACTACTGAATTCTTCCTCCTTGTGTCAAGATATTATCAAGAGGTTAAGACCACATGATTGTGTATCACCAAGACTGTATGGCCTTTCAAAAATTCTTAAGGAAAGTGTTCCATTACAGCCAGTAGTGAGCATTAGAGGACTTACATGTGATTTAACCAAACATCTTGCTTCTTTGGTGGGACTGCTGGTGTGAAAACGGCCACATCACATCCGTAACTCAGTTGACATTTGTCAGTAGACGGGTGGCTCTTCATCTAAGTAGTTATGACCATTCAGCTAGCTTTGATGTGGTGTCACTTTTTACAAAGGTCCCTGTTGCAGATTTTTTGGCACTAACTGGCAAAAAATTTTGGGCGGACATCTCTGTTTTGTTTCAACCTGTTTTATTTTCAGCCAAGAATGTTTTGAACAGACTGATGGTGTTGCCTTGGCCACCCTTTTTATGGAGGATTTTGAGGAGATAGTGCTTGAATCAGTTGCCCTAAAACCAACTGTATTTTGAAGGTACTTGGGTGATACTTTCACAGCCTCATGGAGAAGATAAATTGATAGTTTCCTCACCTCCTTAACTGCATTCATAACAACATTGGACTCACTATGGAAATAGAGAAAGATGGTTGTCTGCCTTTCTTGGATGTCTTGGTTAAATGAAAGAATTTGGGCATTCAGTTTATCGTAAGCCCACTCGTGCCGATTTGTATTTGCAACCGTCAAGCTGTCGTCACCCTTCGCATACTGTGAGCATGCTTAAAGCACTCGTACACAAAGCTCAAGCTGCCTCAGATCTAGATAGTTTGCCTAAAGAGCTCGCTGACCTAAAGACAGTGTTTAGAAAAAAATTGATATTCTACCCAGCAGATAAACAGGGCACTGTCAATTAAAACCAAGAATTAGGAAGAGAATTAGCTTTTCTTTCTTTTGGGGGCAATGCTTCATTTAAAATAGCAAGAATCCTTAGTAATTTTCAGATGAAAGTGATTTTCTGTCCACGATGATTACCTGTTATTGCAGAAGGCAGAAATTTACAAAATACCTTGTCAGTCTGTTGGGGCTCACATAGTACAGACCACATGCACTGTGAAAGAATGCTGAACGGAACATCAGTGTTGCACTCACCATTTGCAACCAAGCAAGTCTGCTGTTGCAGAACATTGTATTTCCACTGGACAGCCAACGGAGTATGACAGAACTATAATTCTGACCACACAGCAGCTTTTTGAGACTTTGTTATTAAATAATCCATGCACATATGCCTGGTGGAAAATCTGATGTGCCGTGATCATGGCTGCCAATTGGGCAGTGTGTGGAAACCCATCATTTCCACAATTTGTTCTAATTGAAGACGACAGAGTGCACCAACAGCCGCAGTGAGCAGTAACCCAGAGGACAGCTGAGTTCCGTGGTTCCACCGGCAAGGGTGCTGCCGTCAGGAAGTGTGGTCTTTCTATCAATTTGAATTTCGGTGTATGTGTGGAATATCTGAAGTGCACTATATATGGTGGAATGGAGCAAGTCTTAGAAAATCTTGTGGGTCACCTGAAGATAACAGGCAGGTGCCCAGTCAAAATATTGTATGGTGGATTAAATGATGACTGGCTGCAAGCCTGAAATTTGTCTGAACAGCACACCTCAACCGACTCTGCAAACCATTTGTGGTATAGATTGCCAATCAGTGCATTTGGACTATATTGCAAGCAGCAGTTCAGCCCCTTATTGTAGTCGTAAAAATGGAAGTAAAACTCCTTGGAATTCTTTTAGTATTTTCAGTGCTTCAACTCAGCACCACATAGTATGACATCACAGGAGGCTTGACAGAGTTGGCTGTGCTTAATATTTCAAGACGTTTGGATCGAGTTAAGAAACACTCCAAGTTGTGGAAACACATTTTTCTTGCTAGTGGTGGAGCCACTATTAGAATTACAGAAGTATTGGAAGCAACGGTGTCTTTGTAAGCTGTATGGTACAGTGTTTATCCCTTGAGGTTGAGATGTTTAAATTTTCCCACCTCTGCGTTGCAAATGTTTTGAGTGAAATGCCCAGTCGATGCGCTGTTGTTTTCACATCAATTCTACCAACATTGAGAGTTGTTTAGTTCTCGGGGTTTTGTAAAATTCCTGGATTCATGTCTCGTTGCTGTGCAGCCTATGAAAAGGATTGCGGAAGACTCCCAAATAAATTCCAAAGTACAGTGCAGTTGTAACACCAATATATTTCCAGTACTCTGGTGTCCGAGCCTGGTGAACTGTACCGGTTACATCACATATACCCAACGTTGACATCAAATGACACAGAATTCACAACAATCAACAAACGAGTGAACCTACAATACATTTGCTCGCAACCCTAGCCAAAAAGCGAGTGCCCCAAGGCACCTGCGTGACCTCTATTTATCCTTTTGTTAACAATTACCTACAATGAAAATTACAATTTTATGTAATATCACAATTAAAAGTTGAACCGAATATGAGATACACATTGCTAAAAATTTACAATCTCAGTGCTGAACAAGGTGAACCTATTTTCAACTTAGTTACGAGTTAATATAACATTTTCTGACTAATTATGTTACAGGTAACAATTACATTTCTAAATTTGTTTATAACAAATCAACTAGTGCCTGAATTTTAGTGCTAACATATATCAGAGGTTCAATTAACATACTTTATTTATATGTTCTATTTAATTTGCTGTAGACATTTTATACTGATAGGTTTACTGGTACATCCTGACCATGTGCTACATTTCTTTCGATTAGTTACAGTATTAATCTCACATTTATATTATGTTTCTCACATAAGAACAATGTTAATCAGCAAGGCATCGTTTTCGAATTATATGTATACTGAAATAGTGTTTTTTTTTTGTATGTAATTTGGAAACAGGAGGCTTTTTAAGTACATGGTTCAAATGTCACTGGAGGACCAGTATACTTTCAAAGAGTGTTTTTGTTTAGCATTAGATGGGCAAAACAAAATTCAGTTATGAAACCGTAATAAAACCTCCTCTGTTATAGAGACTGAATAATTGGTTATTCATAATGATTAGAATTCGGGATTGTGATGGACTCAATTATTTATTAGTGTGTTATTATAATTGTTATTTCATGCAGAAGTCAGGACCATCACGTCAGTTAATAACAGTAGGTGCTCCCATTGACTTTGTAAGATGCCATCAGTTTTATCATCTCTGGAAGTGACCCTGTTTGATTTATAGCCAACAAAACATTGCCTCTAGCGTAGAAAATCAACTGTACGTTATCATATTTTAGCAAAATTCTACATTGTATAGCAAAACATGCTTATACACGCAGCTGTCAAACAAGAAAAATTTGTTTCTTATTGGGGGAAGAAGGCGAGAGATGGAAAAAGGAGAACCAAAACTAGAACTGAAGTTGGGACCCTTGCTATGGGCATTAATATACTGTCCACACACAGTTGATGTGCCCCTATTTGCTATGAAGTATATTGTAGCTGTAAGAACGTTTCTTCTTAGAATAAGTCTAGAATACCATTTTTAATTAATATTTGAAGTGATATATTCCCGGCAGGATACTGCTAATATAACCTGAAAAACTGACGTGTTGCATTTCCTTTGAAGCAGTACTGTATGGGACTTTTAACTATGGCGATTAGTTTCCATTGGACTGTTTCTGTTATGCACATCATTGACACCTCTGACTCATAATACAGTAGTACATATTATAAACGTGTGCCCAAAAGTTAACATAATTAAAAATATGTGTTGCTGGAAAGAGAAAAGACAAACTTTCACTGCAAATAACCACCAAAAATGTTACCACAAACAAGAATTGCACTGTGTTTCTTGAAGTTTTCCCAGCAAACCAAATATGCAACCTTTTTTCGGGCATGCATCTGGGATATTTTTAATTCGTTTTCAGATATTTTGGCTGACAGTCTTTCAGCCATTCTCAAGGTGAGTCTGTTACAAGTTTTTAATTTGCTTTACAAACTGTGGAATAAATGCACAGGCATCAGAGATAACACTGTTGGTAACGGGCAGTGTTTTTTTATATAGAGGGAAACGTTCCACGTGGGAAAAATATATCTGAAAATAAAGATGCTGTTACTTACCAAACGAAAGCGTTGGTATGTTGATAGGAGACAATAAAAAACACACAAACACACACACAAATTTCAAGCTTTCGCAACCCAAGGTTGCTTCGTCAGGAAAGAGGGAAGGAGAGGGAAAGACGAAAGGATGTGGGTTTTAAGGGAGAGGGTAAGGAGTCATTCCAATCCTGGGAGCGGAAAGACTTACCTTAGGGGGAAAAAGGGACAGGTATACACTCGCGCGCGCGCACACAGCCACACGCACACACACACACACACACACACACACACACACACACACACACACATATCCATCCACACATATACAGACACAAGCAGACATATTCAAAGGCCTTTTTGCAGAAGAGTTGAAAAGGTGGTAGAAGCCAACCTCAGGAAAGATCAGTTTGGTTTCTGGAGAAATGTAGGAACACACAAGGCAATACTGAGCCTACGACTTCTCATAAAAGATAGGTTAAGGAAAGACAAACCTATGTTTATAGCATATGTAGATTTAGAGAAAGCTTTTGACACTGTTGACTGGAATACTATCTTTCAAACTCTAAAGGCGGCAGGGGTAAAATACAGGGAATGAAAGGCTATTTACAATTTGTGCAGAAACCAGATGGCAGTTACGAGGGGCAGGAAAGGGAAGCAGTGGTTGAGAAGGGAATGAGTCAGTGTTGTATCCTATCTCCGATGTTATTCAATCCATATATTGAACAAGCAGTAAAGCAAACAAAAGGAAAAATTTGGAGTGGGAATTAAAGTCCAGGGAGAAGAAATAAAAACTGTGAGGTTTGCCAATGACATTGTAATTCTGTCAGATAGCTGAGGAGTTGTAAGAGCAGTTGAACAGAATGGACAGTATCTTGAAAGGAGGATATAAGATGAACATCGACAAAAGCAAAACAAGGATAAGGAAATGTAGTCAAATTAAATCAGGTTGTGCTGAGGGAATTAGATTAGAAAATGAGATACTTAAAGTAGTAGATGAGTTTTGCTATTTGGGGGGCAAAGTAACTGATGATGATTGAAGGAGGGAGGATATAAAATGTACACTGGCAATGGCAAGAAAAACCTTTCTGAAGAAGAGGAATTTGTTAACATTGAGTGTAGACCTAAGTGTCAGGAAGTCCTTTCTGAAAGTATTTGTGTGGATTGTAGCCATGTATGGAAGTGAAACATGGACAATAAACAGTTTAAACAAGAAGAGAATAGAAGCTATTGAAATGTGTAGCTACAGAAGAATGCTGCAGATTAGATGGGTAGATCATGTAACTATGAGGAAGTACTGAATAGAATTGAGGAGCAGAGAAATTTGTGGTACAGCCTGACTAAAAGAAGGGATTGGTTGGTAGGTCACATTCTGAAGCATCAAGGGATCACCAAATTAGTACTGGAGGGAGGCAAGGGGATAAAAATCGTAGAGGGAGACCAAGAGATGAATACAGTAACCAGATTCAGAGGATGTAGGTTGCAGTAGTTACTAGGAGATGAAGAGGCTTGCACAGAATAGAGTAGCATGGAGAGCTGCATCAAACCAATCTTTGGACTGAAGACCACAACAAAAACAACCCCACACCCCTTCCCCCATGTGTCCCTCTGTTACCAAATTGATGATTCCTTCATGCATGAGGATGTGTCTTTCAACCAGTCCCTTTTTTAGCCAGATTGTGCCATATTTTTTTCGCTCCATTCGATTAACTACCCCATCATTAGTTATTCAATCTATGCAGCTAATCTTCAGCATATACATGTACATCTGCATCTAAACTCTGCAAACGACCGTGCAGTGCAGTGCAGTGCAGTGCAGTGCAGTGCATGGCAGAGGATACGTCTCATTGTACCAGTTATTAGGGTTTCTTCCTGTTCTATTCTTGTATGGAGCATGAGAAGAATAATTGTTTGAATGACTCCATGTGTGCTGTAATTTTCTAATCTTACCCTCACGATCCCTATGTGAGCGATACTTGTGTAGATGTTGAATCTTCCTAGAGTCATTATTTAAAGCTGGTACTTGAAACTTTATTAGTAGACTTTCTCAGGCCAGTTTATGTGTATCTTCAAGACTCTGCCATTTCATTTCTTCAGTATCTCTGTGACCCTCTCCCAGGGATCAAACCAACCTTCGACCAGTCATGCTGCCCTTCTCTGTTTATGTTCAGTATCCTGTATTAGTCTTATTTGGCATAAGCCTCACACACTTCAGCAAAATTCTAGAACCAGTCACATAAGGGATCTCCTTTGTAAACTGATTGCACTTCCTCATTATTCTACCAATAAAACGAAGTCTACCACCTGCTTCACCCATTCATATCATTCCATTTCATATACCTACAAAATGTTTCACCCATGTTATAGTCATGGGATGCTACATTTCTTCATTTAGTTAAGTGCGCAATTTTACATTTTAGAACATTGAATTCAAGTTGCCAGACTTTGCACCAATTTGAAATCTTATCAAGATCTGGCTGAATATTTATGCAGCTTCTTATGACAGCACTTCATTATGGGTAACTATATCATCTGCAGGAAGTCAGAGGTTACTGTTAAATTGTCTGCCAGGTCATTATTATACAACATGAACATCATCTGGTGATGACACTCTATCCAAGATAACATGCTCCATCCTCTCTAGCCAAAAGTCCCCAGTCCAGTCACAAATTCCACTTGGTGCCCCATATGATCATGCTTTTGACAGTAAGTGTAAGTATGGTACGGACTCAATTCCTTTTTTGAAATCAAGAAATACTGCCTCTAACTGACTGCCTTGATCCAAAGCTTTCAGTATGTCATGTGAGAAAAGTTCGAGTTGGGTTTTCAGAATCCGTGCTAGATGGCATGGAGGAGATCATTCCGATCGAGATACCTCATTCTGTTTGAGCTCGTATGTTCTAAGATTGTACAACAAATTGCTAGCTTTGTGGATCACTTCTACTATGCTTCTTGTCGACGGGTGTGACCTGTGCCTTTTTCCAAGAACTGAGCATGGTTTTTTGTTTGAGGGATCTATGACACATTGTAGTTAGTTGAGGGACTAACTCAGCTGCAAATTTAGTATAGAAAATTATAGGGATTCCAATGGGCCCTGGAGCTTTGTTCAATTTTAATGATTTCAGCTGTTTCTCAACACCAGTGACACTAATATTTATTTCACTCCTCCTTTTGGTGGTATGAGGACTGAATTGGGGCTATTCTTCTGGATTTTCTTTTGTAAAGGAACATTTGTAAGCAGAATTAAACATTTCATCTTTTGTTTTACAAGCCTCAGTTTCAGTTCATTTCTCATTCGCTAGGAACTGGACACTAACTGTGGTGTCACTAACATACTGTACATACAAGCAGAATTTCTTTTAGTTTTGTGAAAGGTTTTTTGACAATATTCTTCTACAGTAATCACTGAGGACTTCATTTATTGCTCTCTTGACAGCCAAACATGTTTCATTCAGCTTATCTCTCTCTCTCTCTCTCTCTCTCTCTCTCTCTCTCTCTCTCTCTCTAGCCCCATGCTTTATTTACACCTATTATGCAATAATCTCTGAAGCACAACATTTCAAAAGCTTCTGTTATCTTCTTGCATAAACCACAGCCATTGTAAGTCATTTTATTGTCCAAAAACCAAAAATTTGTCTACTAATGCAAGGATCTCAGTACCTAATCTAATTCCATCAACATTATGTGATTTAATTTGGCTACGTTCCATTATCCTTCTTTTACTGTTGTTGGTGTCCATCTTATAATCTCTGCACAAGACAGTATTCATACTATTCAACTCCTCTTCCAAATAATTTGCCATCTCTGAGTGAATACTCAAAGCTTTTCTTTCTTTTCCCTGAACTTTAATTTCGTTCCCCAATTCTTCTTGGTTTCCTTCATAGCTTCATTAATGTGTTGACTGAAAACACCTGGGAGAAGCTACCACTCTGCCTTACTCACTTCTCAGCTGAATTTTCCTTCCATGCCCTTCAACTCTTATAACTACTTTTCCATTTCTGTGCAAGATGGAGATTACTTTTGCTCCCTGTGTTTTATCTTGGCTACGTTTTGAATTTCAAAGAATGTAGTCCAGCCAATGCTGTCAAAAGCTTTCTCTAAACCCACAAATACTGTATATATGTGTGTTTGCCTTTTCTGAATCTATCTTTTAAGATAAGTTGTAGGGATAGCACAGCCTAGCATGCTCCTGTATTTCTCCAGAATGCAAACTGATGGGAAGATCATGGTTGACTTCTTCCAGTTTTTCTATTCTTCTTTAAATAACCAGTGTCAATATTTTACAACATTGATTTACTTAACTGATAGTTTGGTATATTCACATCTGTCAGCACCTGCTGTCATTGGATGAGCAATTATTACATTCTTGTTGGGGTCTGAGGGTATTTCACGTGTATCATGTGCCTTGCACATCAGGTAGTATAGTTCGGTCATGGCTGGCTTTCCCAAGGATCTCAACAATTCTGAGATGATGTCATCCACTTCAGGGGCCTTGCTTTCACTTAGGTCTTTCATTGCTCTGTAAGATTCTTCTTCCCATCTGATCTCCACCTACATTCTTTTCTTTTTCTCTGATAGTGTCCTCTGGTTTGTTTTCCTTACATAGACCCCCTATATATTCCTTTTACCTTTCAGCTTTTTTTTCTTTGCTTAGCATTGGCATGCCATCTGAGCTCTTAATATTCATACGTCTACTTCTCTTTTTTCTAGATGTCTTTTTAATTATTCTATATGCAGCGTCTATCTATAGTTCTACAGCCTTGCACCCTCTTGTAGTCTTGCCTGCTTAGCCGTTTTACACTTACTGTCATCTCATTTTTAGATGCCTGTGTTCCCTTTTACCTTCTTGTTTTGTTGCAGTTTTATATTTTCTCCTTCCATCTGTTAAATTCAGTATCTTGTTTGTTATCCAAGGATTTCTACTGGTTCTTGTTGTTTTGCATATTTGATCCTCTGCTGCCTTCAACTATTTCATCTGTCAAAGACACCCATTTGCCTTCTGTTGTATTCCTTTCATTTATTTCAGCAAGTTGTTGCCTAATGTTCCGCCTGAAACTCTCAGTAACATTTGCTTCTTTCACTTTATCCAGGCCCCATATACATTCCTTCCAACTATTTCCAAATCTGTTACCACCTGCATTTGCAAGGTGATGGAACGTGTGATTCATGCCCGGCTGATACGGTGGCTAGAGTCTCGCAGTTTACTTACGAATGCACAGTGTGGATTTCGTGCGCAGCTTTGTGCAGTTGACCATCTCGTTACTTTGTCCACCCATGTCATGAATGGTTTTCTGCAGAAATCCCAGACTGTGGCAATGTTTTTTGATTTGGAGAAAGCCTGTGACACCAGCTGGAGAACTGGTATCCTCCGTACTCTTTCACGCGGGCCTTCCATGGCCACCTGCCCTGTTTCCTTTAGGTATTTTTCAAAGATAGTGTTTTCAGGGTGCATGTGGGTTCTGCCTTGTCAGACACCTTTATCCAGGAAAAGAGTGTGCGTTTGTTCCGTCCTGAGTGTCATCCTCTTTGCTATCGCCATTAACCCTATAATGGCCTGTCTCCCACCGAGTATCTGTGGCTCACTTTTTGTTGACAATTTTGCTACCTGTTGCAGTTCTCCATGGACCTGTCTCACTGAGCAGCATCTTCAGTGGTGTCTTGATCGTCTTTACCCCTGGGGCATTGACAATGGCTTTCACTTTTCAACTGACAAAACCGTTTGTATGAATTTCTGGTTATAGAAGTGGTTTCTCTCACCATCTTTACATCTTGGTCCTGTTGCCCTTCCATTTGTTGAAACAACGAAATTCCTAGGGCTCGTGCATGATAGGAAATTCTCTTGGTCTTCCCATGTGTCTTACCTGGCAGCCTACTGTATGTGGTTTCTCAGTGTCCTATATATCCTCAATGGTACTTCCTGGGGTGCCGATCAAACCACCCTCCCCCATTTGTACCGGTCCCTTGTCCGGTCGAAACTCAACTATGGGTCTTTGTTTATACATCTGCACACCAATCCTTCTTATGCTGTCTCAATACTATGCACCATCATGGCATCCGTTGGGCCACAGGCGCCTTTAACACTAGCTTGGTTGAGAGTCTGTATGATGAAGCTGTTTAACTACCACTGTCCTACTGCTGTGACACTCTCCTCAGCAGGTATGCATGCCGTTTGTCTGCCATGCGTGGCCAACCATCCTCTGCCTCCTTCTTTGATGATTCCTTTGATCAACAGTATGGGGCACATCCTTCTTCTCTGTTACCTCTCGGAGTCTGCTTTCAGCACTTGCTACGGTGGCTTAACTTCACACTGCCTGCAACTAGCCAGGTGAGTGTGAACCCTTCACCACCTTGGCTTGGTGAAGCAGCCCATGTTAACCTTGGCCTTCATTCACTTTCTAAGGACACTACTCCAGCCTCGCTCTATTGCATTCAGTTTCACGACATTCGCATGGAACTTCACGATAGTACCTTTGCATACACTGATGGCTCTCGGACTGAGCGTGGAGTTGGGTGTGCCGCCATCATTGGCACCTGTGTCTTTTGATATGGGCTTCTGGCACACTGCTCAGTTTTTACGGCTGAGCTCTTTGCCTTGTATCAGGCCACGGAGTACATTCTGCGAGATAGCCTTTTCAATTGTGTCATGTGCTCAGACTCTTTCAGTGCCCTTCAAAATCTATGTGCGCTGGACACCACTCATCCCTTAGTGCATCGGGTCCAGGAAAACTGTCAACTGCTCACTCTTGGTGGAGCCAGTGTGATGTTTCTGTGGGTTCATGGTCATGTCAGTCTGGCAGGAAACAAGGATGCTGACCACTGCTGCCAAGGCTGTAATCCTCGTATCTCAGCCCACGAGTACCTGTATTCCCTCCTTTGATCTCTGTTTTGCCGTCTGCTAGGAGGTGATGTCCCTTTGGCATCACCAATGGTCCTCCCTTCACGGGAATAAGCTTCAGCTTATTATGCCTCTCCCAGCGGGTCCTGGTCCTCCTGCCGGGAGGACGTTATTTTAACTCTACTGCGTATTGCTCACTGCCTTTTTAGCCATTGTCATTTGCTAAGTGGCATTACCCCACCACTTTGTGCACATTGCGCCCAAGTTTTAACTGTCCACATTTCCTGATGAAATCTCCATTTTTTTACCTTTAACGTTCCTGTTTGGGTTTACTGTCTGATTTATCAGCCGTTTTAGCAAATGTCGCGCAGGCTGCTGACTGCATTTTACTTTCTTTCTGCCAAAGCAATATGGCAAAGGTCATTTAATTTTTAATTTTGGACCTCCGTTTCAGTATGGTGTCTTTTTTAGGCCTTTTTCCATTTGCCTGTTTTTAGCTGTCTTCTATTATGTCAATTGGGACTGACATATCGTCGTTTTTTAACTCCTCTCTGTCTTAATGTCCTATGGTTTTGACTTGGGCATGTGTGACCCCAATTATTTTTTGCACCCTAAAGCAAAACAAAACCAAAACCAAACCAGGCCCCATATCCTTAATTTTTCCATATTTCTGCAATTTCTCCTGTTTTAATCTGTAATTCATAACCAATAAATTATGGTCAGAGTCTACATCTACCTGCGGAAAAGGTTTTACAGTTTAAAATCTGATTTTGAATTCTCTTCTAACCTTTATGCAAGCAGAAGCCCACTAACTTGTCCATATACCTTTCCCATTTAAACCATCTTTCATTATTCTTAAACAAAGTATTAATAATGATAAAATTATATTCGATCAAAGATTCTTCCAGTAGCTTTGTCCTTTTAGTTCTTTCCTTCAGTTCACGGTTTGCTATTTTCCTTTTCTTTTCCTTTTCTTACTGCAGATTTTGTCTCTCTTTATCACGGTGTTTGTTCTTTTATTCCCCCCAACTAATTACTTCGATAATTTTGTATCTCATCATATGTCCTTTTAGTCTTATTATCTGCAGAGCTAGTAAGCATATAAAGTTGTGCTGCTGTGTTTAAAATAATGGATGTAGTTTTCCCTTGCATTCAGCTGTTCGTAATAACATCATAGCAAGATCATCTTGGCTAATGTAAATAGTCAGATTAGCTAATCATCCAGACTGTTGCCCCTGCAAGTACTGAAAATGCCCCACCCTCCTCCCACCCGGGGGTTCTCCACTCTTTGGCGGGTTTGTGTTTGGCTACCATGAGGCCCCAGCCTTTGTAACGTATTTTCTCTTCTGTGCTGCATGTCTATCCTCTTGCTGTTCTTTTTCCCGTCCCTTGGGGAACATGTCTACGAAGTTATTGGGAATGTTCTGCATTGTCTGTCACTGACTTAAGAACAGTCTTACCTTTGTTTTTCACTCCCTTTTTCTTTCTTCTTGTCCCTTCTCCTCTCATTCCTCCACTTTGACATTTGAGGTTCCTCTTTATCTTCTTCCTACCTGTGCGCTCCTGAAGGCCAGCTCATGTGTCTGACATGTAATAAGTGACTGGGTAACATGTGATTCCCAGCCCTGGGTCGACAGATAGGGTTCGCACATACCACCTGGTACAGGCCAAGCCCAGGAAGGGGTGATTGCCTGAGCTGGAACCTTCCTAAATTGCCGATTGGTCCCTTTGTCAGATGTTTGGGAGGTGTGACCTGAGGTGTGAACAGTCACCTAAGGCAGGTGTCCTCCCTTGTGAAGGGGGCCCCCAGTTGGAAGGAGCACGCCATCGAAGATGCTGGCAATCCTGGGGAATTTTCTCGTAATGAGTCAATCATCTTCCCAATCAACATCTATGAATCATAAACGTAATGAGGTTAATGATTCGAAGACCCTTCCCTCTAAACCATGGTTCCTCATTGTCTCACGTACTGAAAATGAACAGTCCTTCGCCACGATAAATCTGTTTATTATTCAGAAAGGTGTTGATGTGATTGCTGGCCCTGTGAAATCCTGCTCTTGTTTATGGAATGGCACTTTGCTTTTGGAGACTGCTTCTGGTTCTCAAGTACAACAACTGCTTGCTGCCTCACTTCTCCACAGTTACCCTGTTCGTGTTGAAGCCCATGGAACTTTGAATTCTTCCCGTGGTGTCATTTACACCAGGCTGCTCAACGGTCTAACCGAGCCCAAAATCCAATCTTGCCCCTCTGATCAGGGTGTCATTGCTGTCCATCATGTAATGAAAAACGTAGGTTCCTCCTTAGTGCCCACCCACACTCTTTTCCTCACCTTTGATAGAGTGGTGCTGCCTTCCAAGGTCAAAGCAGGCTGTTAAATTATCACAGTCCAGCCAAACATTCCGAACCTGCTGCACTGTGCACACGAGAGCGATTGTCCGCCTCCTCCTCCCTGCTGTGTCAACTGCAATGGCAGCCATGCCGCCTCCTTTTGGGATTGTCCTATGTATCTTGATGAGCGGGCTGTCCAAGAGATTTGGGTAAACGAAATAGTGCCTTACCCAGTAGCTCACAAGTTACTGGCTAGTCGCAAGCCTTGTGTTCTCCTGTCTGGCACCTATTGTTCTGTAAGTCGGTATTCCATCTCATCGAGGAGTCATGCTGCTCATATGGGATGACATTCATAGTCAACCCATCTCCCTGACTACCTGCCTTCAAGCTGTTGCAGTTTGTATTTTCCTTCCCCACCTGATTTTTTCCCTCTGTACCATTTATGCACCTCCGTCATTCGATGTCACCAGGGCTGACTTCCTTCAGATTATTGGGCAGCTACCTCCCACATTTTTGCTACTCGGTGACTTTAACACACATCATGCCCTTTGGGGTTCTCCCAGGACCTGACAGAGAGGTGCCCTCTTGGCTGACCTTAACCAAATCAACCTCTTCTGCCTTAACACTGGAGCACCCACTTTCCTTTCTGACTCCTCGCACACCTGTTCCCATTTGGACCTATCCTTTTGCACTGCCCAGCTTGCCCATTTCTTGAGTGGTCCGTTCTTTCTGACACCTACTCGAACGACCATTTCCCATGTGCTCTCGGTTTGCTGACTCCTACCCCATTTGCATGCAAGCCCAAATGGCAGCTTACTAAAGCTGACTGGCAGCTTTACTCCTCCCTAGTGACCTTCGAGTAAAAAGATTTCCCCAGTTGTAATGACCAGGTGGACTATCTCACCAAGTTATCCTTACTGCTGCAGAATGTTCCATTCCTCCCACTTCCTCTTTACCACTTCGTGTCCCAGTCCCTTGGTGGACTGAAGCATGCCTTGATGCAATTTGCGTTTTTAACCGTCATCCTACAATGGCAAACTGCATTCATTATAAACAGATGCATGCAAATTGTTGTCACGTTCTTTGGGATAGCAAACGAGCTACCTGGATTTCATTCACTAGTTCTTTTGACAGTTCCAACGCTTCCTTTGTCGTATGTGCCAATCTCCGATGGCTCTCTGGGACCAAGAGCCATTCGCCCATTTCTGGCCTCACAGTAGCAGATGATGTTATCGTAGACCCTATTGCTATCTCCAACACCTTGGGCCACCATTTTGTGGAAGTTTCAAGCTCTTCCCACTATCACCCTGCCTTCCTCCATTGGAAACGAGTGGAGGAGGCTCGGGTGATACCCTTCTTCTCTCCGAATCGTGAGTGCTACAATGCCACCTTTACTATGAAGGAGCTCGATCGTGCTCTCAGTTCATCCTGATCCTCTGCCACAGGGCCGGACCCCATCCACATTCAGATGTTGCAGCACCTTTCTCATGCAGACAAGCACTTTCTGCCTAACACGTACTACCGCACCTGGGCAGAGGGCGCATTTATTGGACACTGACATGAAGCCACCATCGTACTCATACCTAAGCCCGGTAAGGACGAAAACCTTCCTTCTAGTTACTGCCCCATCTCTCTTACCAGTTGTGTTTGAAGGTGATGGAGCATATGATTCATGCCCGGCTGGCATGGTAGCTCGAGTCTTGCAGTTTACTGGTGAATGCACAGTGTGGATTTTGAGCATGGTGTGCTCTGCAGTTGAGCATCTCATTACTTTGTCCACCCATGTCATAATGGTTTTCTGTGGAAATCAGACTGTGGCCGTGTTTTTCGATTTGGAGGAGGCCTATGACACCTGCTGGAGAACTGGTATCCCCATACGCTTTACATGTGGGACTTCCGTGGCTGCCTGCCCTGTTTCCTGCAGGCATTTTTACAAGATTGAGTTTTCAAGGTGCGTGTGGGTTCTGCCTTGTCAGACACCTTTATCCAGGAAAACAGTGTGTGTGTGTTCCATCCTGAGTGTTGCCCTGTTTGCTATCACCATTAACCCGATAATGGCCTGTCTCCCACCGAGTATCCCTGGCTCACTTTTTGTTGACAATTTTGCTACCTGTTGCAGTTCTCCATGGACCTGTCTCACTGAGCAACGTCTTCAGTGATGTCTTGATTGTCTTTACCCCTTGGAGCATCGGCAATGCCTTTTGCTTTTCCACTGACAAGAGCATCAGTATGAATTTCTGGTTATGCAAGTGGTTTCTCCCATTATCTTTACATCTTGGGCCTGTTGCCCTTCCGTTTGTTGCAACTATGAAATTCTTAGGGCTCATGCTAAATAGGAAACTCTCTTGGTCCTCCCATGTATCTTACCTGGCATCTCACTGTACATGGTTCCTCAATGTCCTACATGTCCTCAATGGTACTTCCTGGGGTGCCGATCGAACCACCCTCCTCTTTTGTACTGGTCCCTTGTCCGTTCGAAACACAATTATGGGTGCTTTGTATATACATCTGCTCGCCCATCCCTCTTATGCCATCTCAATACTATCCACCATCATGGCATCTGTTTGGCTACGGGCACCTTTTACACCAGCCCGCTTGAGAGTCTTTATGCTGAAGCTGCTGAACTACCCCTGTCCTACTGCCATGACTTTCTTTTCAGCAGGTATGTGTGCTGTTTGTCTGCCATGCGTGGCCACCCATCCTCTACCTCCTTCTTTGATGATTCCTTTGATCATCAGTATGGGGCTCATCCTTCTTGTCTGTTACCTCCTGGAGTCCGCTTTCAGCACTTGCTACAATGGCTTGACTTCACACTACCTGCAGCTTTCCAGCTGGGTGTGAATCCTTCACCACCTTGGCTTCGTGAAGCGTCCAATGTTAACATTAGCCTTCATTCTCTTCCTAAGGGCACTACTCCAGCCTCAGTCTGTCACCTTCAGTTTCTCATGGAACTTCGCAACAGTACCTTTGTATACACTGATGGCTCTCGGACTAACTGTGGGGTTGGGTGTGCCTTCATCATTGGCACTGGTGTCTGTCAATATCAGCATCTGGCACACACCTCAGTATTTACAGCCGAGCTTTTCACCTTGTATCAGGCCACAGAATACATCCAGTGACACAGCCTTTTCAATTGTGTCCTCTGCTCGTACTCACTCAGTGCCCTTCTGTGTCTGTGTGCACTATACATCGCCCATCCCTTAGTGCAGCGGGTCCAGGAAACTGTCAACTGCTCACTCTTGGTGGAGCCAGTGTGATGTTTCTGTGGGTTCCTGGTCATGTCGGTCTGCCAGGAAATGAGGCTGCTGATGCTGCTGCCAAAGCTGCTGTCCTCATACCTCAGCCCGCGAGTACCTATATTCCCTCCAATGATCTCTAAGTTGCCATCTGTCAGGAGGTGGTGTCCCTTTGACATCGCCAATGGTCCTCCCTTCACAGGAAGAAGCTCCTGCTTATTAAGCCTCTCCCAGTGGCTTGGATGACCTGCTCTCAGCCCTCCAGCCAGGAGGAGATTATTTTAGCTCGGTTACATATTGGGCACTGCCTTTCTAGCCATCGTCATTTGCTAAGAGGCATTATCCCGCCACTTTGTACACATTGTGCCCGAGTTTTAACTGTCCGCCACTTCCTGATGGAATGTCCATATTTTTACCTTTTACGTTCCCATTTGAGTTTGCCAGCTGAGTTAGCAAATGACGCGTGGGCTGTCGACCCTGTCTTACTTTTTATCCACCAAAGCAATATGGTGAAGGCCATATAATTTTTAGTTTGGGACCTCTGTTTCAGTATGGTGTCTTTTTTAGTCCTTTTTTCACCTGCCTGTTTTTAGTTGTCTTCTATTATGTCAATTGGGACTGACATATTATCATTTTTTAACTCCTCTCTGTCTTCGTGTTCTATAGTTTTGACTTGGGCACGTATGACTCCAGTTGTTTTGTGCCCTAAAGCCAAACAAAACAAAACAAAAAAAACAAGCAAAACTGAAAATGCTGCTGCTCCACTCTAAGATTTGTCTGGTCTCACCACAGGTACCCCTCCACAGCCTGATTACTGCTTCACAGTGTATTTATTTCCTCATGAAGTCTGTTGTAAATAATCTACTGCAGTTCAAAGGGAACAGTGATGTACATAATTACAACACCAGAAGGAAAAAATGGCATTCATTACTCCACATTAAGGTTGTCTTTAGCAAAAAAAGGGGTGCACAGTGCTGCAGCTGAAATTTTTGACAACTTAGCCAATGACATAAAATGTCTGACAAATAGCAAAGCAAAATTTGAAAACAAATTGAAAAAGTTTTTCCTTGACAACTCCTATGTCATAGAAGAATTTCTACTACTGTAATATGTAAAATGTGGAGGATAGGAATTACTAAGTCAAATCTGGTTTTTTTAGGCACTTACAAATGCTCAGCATGTAGCCACATGTATAAATTAATTTGTGATGTGAATGTAAAATGACTCATTCCACATCATTGATTTATCATGCAAATAACCCATGGAACATGCAACTAACTAACTAAACTAATTAACTAAACTAACTAACTGTGGTTGTATCTATGGTATGGCTATTAGTATCACTGAGGCATACAAGCCATCCCGACTCTGCAAGGTCTGTGGTTCATGGGGGAGGGGATGGGGATATTTGGACTTTTTGCAATGTAGAATTGCTGGACACCGTGATGTAGGTTGGGTGCACAGTGCAGTTATAGTATCTTTGACTGAGCAACCAAATGTAATTTCAGAGCTTTTCTGACAGTTGAGACACAGAATTTGTAGGTTTTAAACAAATACAATGTTAACTGAGAGGAACCAATCCACATCAGGGTCAGTATCTACTCTTAACAGCATGGTGAAATGAAGCAGTTGGTGGCATGACAATTGTCTGTCTAACATCCATCTGCCATGGGAGTTACAGATCTTGAGGAAATGTGTTGGCAGAGTTGAGCAGTTGGTATACACACTAGACATCAACATTATCTGTCCCACTCACAATAATGCAAAGATGGCCCATTCATTGTATGAATCCTGCCATTGATGCTATAATGATTTTTGTTGCAAATTAATATGAAGGGGAATTGATAGCTACAAAATAAAAAGAATGATGGAGGGAGACAGTTTCATGGTGGTTAGGTTCTAATGGTGGGACGCACATGCAGATGTACTGAGCTTCTCATCCTTATTATTGACAAGGAGATTTCTGTTAACACCCAAAGGTACTGGAATGAATTACTGCAACTGCATGTATGACTGAATGAGGTGCAGTTTGGTCCCAAACTGTAATTGATGGACAATTATGTCTATCCACATTGAGCTCTTGTGATGGATGAATACACACTACATCCACTGGCCAATGAGATGTCCAGATCTAAACCCTGTTGAGAATGTCTGCAAAAACAGTAGCCTCCTAGCTCATCTTGCCTCCACACAGCTGTTTCTCAGGAATGGTACTGACTTTGAATAGAACTCTTGAGCCATATCACAGAGCAAATATATGTGGAAGCTAGAGTAAAATATGAGGGTCATTGCAAAAGTCATGGCAACTTTTGTCTGTCTCAAAAATGGTAATGAATTAAAAAAATTCTTAGAGATGCAAGTGGCGAATTAAATTATTGATGTTGTTTATAAGACTTCAGGTGTCTGCTTAGCACACAATGTGAAAGCTATTAGATTATAATAAATTATATGAAATTTTTCCAAAGCACTGCTTTACTGCAATCTATTTTTCACTTTTTGAACCTATTGCAACAACTTTAGTGACACAACTCTTTTGATGAGGTGAAGTTATTGTTTGTGTAAGTATATATGAAGTGTGGAAAGGACATCAAGCAGTTTTGTGTGTTGAATGTTACATTGCTTGGTGAAGAAACAGATTCACGATTCAACATTTTTGGCAGCCTGATTGTGAACGTAGCACTACACATTTCTATTGAAGAAAGTGAAACTTGTTGCTGCTAGAAAATTTAAATAGTGATAAGAATATAGTGATGGGCAAAGGCATATAACAAGTTGTGCTTTTTCCGAAAGGACAGACTTATCAGTGTATCAGCATACTCTGTTTTTGTTTTTTAAAACTCATCTTTGTTTTCCTGCAATGATGTAAACATCATTCAATGCTAAATTAATGGTGTTTATATCATTGAGGTGTATGATGTGATAGATGTATATGGTATAGCTTTAGAGAAGTGAAAAATATGTACTTGGAACTTTTTAAATTAATTTGTAGGTACGTCCATGTTCGAATCAATGTGGAGCAGCATGACAAGCAGCATGCAGTTAGCTGAAGAATGTCTGAAACAAGCGTCTCCAGATGGAAAAAGTACAGACGAAGCTCAACCACTTGAAGGGCTGGAACTGTTCGCTCAGACAATTGATTCAAGTAAGTTCGCTATCACAGGCAAATTAAAATGCAATCTCATTACTTTTACTATTCTTTCATGAAAAGATGAGACATTTTTCTTCTAGGAAGTAGAAACTATGAAACAAAGGCACCCCTTAATCAAAAGTGCAAGGATACCTTTAACATCTCACTTCTAAGTGTAAAAGAAGGTTCACAGCTGTTCAGTGTATTGTAATAGTTGAGAACAAATAGAATGAGAAAGCAAGCCAGATTAGTTACTGATTGCAGTTCAGTTAGAAACGTTTCAATTTGTCAAAATCTTTAGTTGGTGGTGATTGAATAGTAGATGATATTATCGTCAGACAAGGCTCATTGTAAGGCCAACTTGCAGTCAGGCAATGGCTATGTTGTGTAGGAGAAGGTAATCAAGGTAATCGATAGCAGTCTTTTGAAAATATGGCCACAAAAAACTGATTATCTGTTCTTCTCTAATGCCATGTTGGGGTACTCAAGTAGTGAAAGAGATTTCTTGTGAAAATTAATGAGCAGCAAATGTAACATTCGCCTGAGAGTTTCTGACCATCAAATGAGTTATTTCCTTGTGGTAAGATTGCTGACATATAACACTCATTGAAAACTTCCTGGCAGATTAAAACTGTGTGCCCGACCGAGACTCGAACTCGGGACCTTTGCCTTTCGCGGGCAAGGGTTCTACCATCTGAGCTACCGAAGCATGACTCACGCCCGGTACTAACAGCTTTACTTCTGCCAGTATCTTGTTTCCTACCTTCCAAACTTTACAGAAGCTCTCCTGCGAACCTTGCAGAACTAGCACTCCTGAAAGAAAGGATATTGCGGAGACATGGCTTAGCCACAGCCTGGGGGATGTTTCCAGAATGAGATTTTCACTCTGCAGCGGAGTGTGCGCTGATATGAAACTTCCTGGCAGATTAAAACTGTGTGCCCGACCGAGACTCGAACTCGGGACCTTTGCCTTTCACGAAAGGCAAAGGTCCCGAGTTCGAGTCTCGGTCGGGCACACAGTTTTAATCTGCCAGGAAGTTTCATATCAGCGCACACTCCACTGCAGAGTGAAAATCTCATTCTGGAAACTCATTGAAAAGCCAAATTGTTATGACCACTGCCTACTGCAAGATTGAATGCTGCCTAATGGGGCTTTGGGGACATGATGCTGTAAGGAAATTATATGAGTAGAGCAAACACAAATGAGACATCCTTCTAGTGACAATGCAAGCCCAAATGGGGAAGTATGCTGACATGAAGAACTCTGACAAAGTACAGATTGTTACAACCCATTGCCTGAGAACGAGCATCTCAGAAACAAAAAAGCTGATCACCCATTTGCTGGCTACTGATGTTACAATTTATGGTTGAAGGACAGTGAAACATCAAGGAGACGACAGGGTGTTTGATACCCACTATTCATCACAGAATGTGGAGGTTGGATTGTTTTCAGTTCTTTAAAGCAGGAGTGATGCGATCTGTGGCAGATCTGACTGCAGAGTACAGTGCAGGTACAATTTTTCAGAAGAACTGTTCAGTACACACTGTCGACTCTGGGTTTTCACAGCAGATAAACCCTGTGTGTTTCTGTGTTGGCCCAGTAACATCGTCAATTAAGATTGCATTGGGTGTGGGGTCATCAAGATTGGCCTGTAGATGAAAGGTAAAGTGTCGCCTGGTTGGGTGAACCACATTTATTGTTGTAGGAGATCAGTTCTCAGGCAATGGGTCGTAACAATCTGCACTTTGCCAGAGCTCTTCATGTCAGCATACTATTGTTGTAGCAGATCAGTGGTCATGTTGGTATGTGCTGTCATCCAGGTGAATGGCTGCTTGACACGTCCACCACTCCACAGATGCAGGCTTGTAGGACAATATTATGCTGTGAGGTACTCTCTCCTGTGCTTCCATAAGACCTGCTGGAAGGCATCATGAAGCTGTGGACCAAAAACTAAACTCTGTCTAAATAGGCCTTGGAAAGCCCAATCGTGCCGACTGACTGCTGTGTCATCCTCAGCTGATAGGCATCACTGGATGTGGATATGGAGGGGCACGTGGTCAGCACATTGCTGTCCCAGCTGTTCTCAGTATTTGTCACTGAAGCTGCTACTTCTCTGTCAAGCAGTTCCTCAATTTGCCTCACAAGGGCTGAGTGTATGGTGCTTGCCAACAACACTTGATAGACCTGGACGGTCACCCATCAGAGTGCTAGCCGTGCCTGAGAGCACTTACCTTTAGTGATCTGACAGGAACCTTTGTTAGCACTGCAGCACTGCCTTTGGTGAAGCTGTGGACTATGTGAACATTATTATGGGCCATGTGCATCCCTTCATACTTGATTTCTACCCTCACAGTGACGGCATCTTTCAGCACAGGATAACTGTCTGTGTCACAAAGCCACCAAAGTTGCTTGATTGGAACTCACTGGAACACAACTGGGACACTGTAGGCCATCAGCTCTACTTCCTGAGACCACCGGCCCATTATTTATGGCAATTATGTAAGCTATGCATAGACATCTGGTGCCAGATACCACTGGAAGCTTATCGAGGACTTCTCAGATGTTGACGATACAGAATCATTGCTGTATTGTGTTTGAAAGATGGGCCAACACGTTATTAAGGAGATGCTCGTAATGTTCTGGCTCATCAGTGTATTTATTAAAACTGGACGTAAGCTCCTGTCCCTGTCACATAATTTGGAGCATCACATTTAACTCTGGCATATAGCAAGTACTTTGGAACACCACATTGCAAACTGATCTTTTGTTGGCAGTTTCACAATCACCTCACTCACTTCATTATGTCATCTCTGGTGAAACTGTTCTTGATGTGACTGAACCATAGGGTCGGGCAATAGGTCCAGAGGGGAGGTGCTTTGCTCCTGGATGCCACAGCGTGGCCTTAACTACTGCTAGCATGTAACAGTTGAACTATGCACTCTATCATTAGAACAGCTGATGTAGCATATTGTGGTATCTGCTGTTGCTCTTAGTATTTTGTGTTTAAGACATTCATCTTCTCCTGGTGCAGTCACTATTGCTTCTGGAGGAATTCTTGCTGCTGGTATGGCAGTTGTTGCTGTTCTTGTAGCTGGTAATTCTGGAGCTGACACTCACTCTTGTACCCGCGTTCTCAGTTGTTCCAAATCCAAATTTGATGCTTGCAGGCCATCGATATTCTCATCTTCTGTGGATTGTTAGCACTCAAGTCTTGTGTGGATGATTAGAATTTGCATCATGTACTCACAAAGTTTCTATTTCCACAGTGGGGTTACCAGTTGCGGGGTACAAATAAACCTGGACTGTATATGATAGCACACACTTCCATTTGCACAGTGTCATACATAGCAGTGCTTACAACTAGCATCTGGCCATGTCACTGCATGGGTGCAGACTGGCATTCTTACAATGGATAGCTCAGTGTAGTACCCGGTAAATTTCTAAACTGATGCTGTCTGTTTCTGGGGTGGAGTTTGTGGCACTGATGCTCCCACATTCTTTTTTACTCTTTGTTAACTTGTCCTGCCTTCCTGAACCCCATCGCTACTGTTGGATTAAAGGAGACCACTCACCAAAAAGCAGAAATGTTGAGTTGTCGGTAAGCACACACAAAAGAAAAACAACACTTGATAGTTTCGGAATTATCCATTGATGAGCTAGAGTAAAATATGAGGGTCATTGCAAAAGTCATGGCAACTTTTTGCCTGTCTCAAAAATGGTAATGAATTAAAAAAATTCTTAGAGATGCAAATGGCGAATTAAAAATTCCTCAAATATCCAAATGGAAAGTTAGTCCATATATAAACAGTACATGTAGGCAGATGGATGAACAAACATACTGCCATAAAGATATAGCTTAGGAAGCAAGACAAAACAAATTTTGTCATTTCAAATGTGTTGTACTGTCAATTGGAACAGTACACAATAGTACAGAACAGGAACAAGGATCTGTGACATCTCAGAGTCCGTTGAAATAGTTTCCCAACAAATCCATCATACACTGACAAGGCTGTGAAAGATGACAAATAACTGTGGCCTCACCATGAGCAAATCGCCAGATCTCGAGCATCACTGCTGTGGCTGTGCCTTCACCTGCTTGAAAGTGTGTTCCATGCATTGGCTCTTTCAGATTTAGTGCGATGTCATAATTGCAAGGAGATAAGTTTGGTGGATGCTCCAGTTTTTCCCATCTCCATCACACGAGCAGATTCCACACATGCGCTGCCATATTATGGGTTCTCACATTGTTCTGAAGAATCAGTGCATCATGTAGACATTCAGGACATTTTTCCCTAATAGCCTGTTGTAGGTGTTGTTGCAGGAAAGTGTGACAGTAGTACAGCACATTAAAAGTTTGTCCATTTGATTAAAAGTTTGTCCATGTGGGACAAAATGGCACAAAATCGAACCTCTGATATCATAGGCTATGATGACCATTAGTTTGAGAGGAGAGGAATTGCAATGAAATTTATGCCTGTGTGGTGAACTTGGATGACACCGTTCTGTGGACTGGCATTTCATTTCTGGTTCATAGGCCCTGGCTCAGAATTCATCTATAGTGACGATTCTCACAAGCATACTGTCTCCCTCCTCCTCATAATGTGCTAGATAAACATGACAAGTTTCATAATGTGTCTACTTTTCCATGTCACTTAGTGCATGAAGCACAACATAAAATCCTGTAGATTGTTGTCGTCTCAATATCAGTGTGGTGGTGTAATTCCTCCAACATCCATCTCCTGTCATTCTTCAAGCATTGGGTGATCTGGGTATGAGCACAATTTGTATGCACACCGACGGGCTGCCCGGATCGGTGCATGTTGGCCGTTGCAGCTCTGACATGCCTGAATGCATCTACCCACCAAGCAATCATTCGATACAATAGAGCAGTGTTTCGTGCCACTTCCACAAGCTCCTAGTGGCATTGTTGTACATTCCTTCCACTGTGAACTGCAATCTTTTCGTAAGAGTGTTAATCAAGTCGGGTAACATCCATCTGGAATGGCTGCTCAGCACTCACTATGGTCTCCTTTTCAAATCCAGGGAGACCGCCGATGCCATGGAATGGGCATATTTTGTGATGTATTATTGTGTACTGTTGCAGTTGCCAGTAAACCATGTTTGCAATGTCAACCTTTTTTACATCTTTTTTCTAGTGGTATATCTTTATGGTGGTGTGTGTGTTCATCCGGTATCCTTACATGTAACGTTTACTTATGAATAAACTTCCATTTGCATCATTCAGAATTTTTTAATTTGTTACCATGACTCTTACAATAACCGTCGTACACACATAAAACATACACACTCATACCAGATTGGTTCTAAGGTACCAACCAGGTGTGCAAGATAGATCTTGAAAATGAGGATGAGTCAAAAAATGATGGTCCTTTTAGTCCTTTCTGTCTTATTAAAAGAAATTTTCCAACATATGTTGTAGCCACAAAGAAAAGGGAGGATGCATCAAGAAGGTGCACTATTTGTAACTTCCTGACCAATGTTGTTTTACATGATTTACTGACAAAATTTTACAGTTATCCGAAATCCATATCTTCCACACAGTTTATACTCACAGACTAGAATACTGGGGAATTCAAATATTTCCTGAACTGAAACAGTTTAGGGGCTAATCTTTTATGTAAATTTATAGATTTATATAAATGAATTCTGTTGGTATATTCTTTCTCTAAATCTGTTGTGCATATCTGTATCTCACCTTGTAACATGAATTTTCCTTTATCTCTCACAGTACTGAGCCGTGTGAAAGTGAAGTTTCTTTCTACTGTTATAAGACTTGAACATGTTCCAAAAGAAAGCAGTTCTGGTGTGGCTCTTGAAATTAGGATCAAAAAGTAAGTTTTGTTATGCATGTTTTGGTTTCATTTACTCTTCTTCTGAGTTTGCGTAAATGGTACTTCTTGGCACTTTGTCTTTGAGTGTATTAATTAAACTTACATTTTATCTTACTGTAGGTGGAGCTAGTAAAAGATAACTACATAAATATCTAAATTTCTGAATATTTCATTCAATAGAATGATTAATTTGTGGCACAAAGAGCAGAAATACTGTTTCCATTCTTTATTTTACATCTCCTATTGCAGTGTGAAGATCTTGTTGGCAATTGATACCTGGTATAATAATTACAGCTGAAGAATAAAGGTTTTAGTGAGTGTAGCTAAAGATGTATGCAATGTCATCTAACCTCAGAGTGAATAATAATAATTGCTAAGCAATACAAATTAAAAAAAAAAAAAAAAAAAACTAATATATGGGGTAACATATAGTGACAGTACTACCTCAGTTTGTAAATTTAATTTTTTGCAGCTACTTGTGCAGTGCAAGTTTTAAGAACCGAAGATATTCCAATGTAACTTTGGAAGCATGGTACATGTTAATATCATGTTTCTTAGCTTTAAAAAGAAGGTATTGAATCTATAATCTATGCCGTCTGTGTTCTGGAGGAGGATATTAGTCTTCTAAAATATTAGTAACCGGCAAACTGTACTGAGGTGATCCTGTGCCCCAAGCAGAATGGCCAAAGCTTCCCCCTCCCCCCCCTTCCACTCCCCCCCTCCCCCACCCTGTCCCCCAATAAAACTACCTGTCTCCAGTTTTTTTTTACACAGATATTTAGAAAATTTTGTAATTTTGTGAGTAGATTTAAAAAATGAAGCAATATTGAAAATGTTAATTAAATGAAATAATGTTGATGGAAAATATTGCACTACATAACAGATTTTATTTGCTTCTCATAAATTATATAATAGTGCATAAATTATTGATTAGAAATAAGAGAAAAATGGTTATAATTACGAGTTGAGGAAACATCCCTTTCCAGAAATTGCATACATATTATAATTTTGCTTTGCATTTCTCTGCTTTGAGTGAAGCAGACTCATTATGTCATTGAAGTCCAATGACCAACTGAAGAGCATGTGTTTGTATAGACAAGGATTCAACTTAGATTAACAGAGTATAACTATCTATATGTGAAATGCTTAATGACTTGCATAGTATTATTAATCAGCCGCAAAAGACTTGGTCTTGGATTCTTTTTTACTTACATAACAAATTGTACTAACTGAAACTTGAGGACAGCAAAAGTACTGACTGGAGGAGCAAGTAAGTTACATATTCCCCACACCTTTTTTGCTTGCTTTCTCCATTGTCATGTGTTTGTCAGAAGTAGGAAATGTTAGGTCAAATATTATATCTGCTTTAGTGCCCAAGTGCCACATTTGGAGATCCTATATTGCCACAGGAATGGCAGGAAATCCACAGTTAAATATGAGCAAACTGTGTCGGCAGCAGCAGTTTGAACCAAATGCACTGTTGCCACATAAGCTGCCTTAGTGTAGACATATGTTTGGTAGCAGTCATTTCCTTATGGTTCTACTTTGATGACACAGAACATGGGGGATAAAAGAACTCTCCTGTACCTATCCTGGTTAATTCTGAAACTGCATTTCTTTCTTGTTATACTGTCCAGTCAGTTTTGCACCTTTCTGTGCCATAGGTAGGGGCCAGTCTAGCTACACTCTGTATCACAATCCCAGAAACAGTTTTTCTGTAAGAATTGTAAAAATCACTTGCTTCTTGATTTGTAAACTTCACATAAAGATTCTCATTTCAACAAAGTTTGTTTTTTGTTTCACTTCTGTCTTTCACGTAACTCTTACATAGGTCATAGTGCCAGATAAACCAGAAAACAGTTGGCTACCAATCCTAGACTGCTGCTGTTCTGCCACATTTAAGAAATGGTCCACAGTGATATTGTGAGGTAGCTGTAGATAGATCTTCATTTACTGTGCACATTGCTGTAATCTTTGTTGCTCTGCAATAGGTTTTGTCATATTGCATGCTCAGTGCACACTTCGTGTATGAATATTTCTTAAAATTAATTTTGCAGTTTTTGTAATTGATGTTCCCTCTTCTTTCCCTACTGTCGTACACCTTTGTACCATCTTTATGGATAGGGAACTATGTCAAAAACGGTTACATGTTTAAAAAAAGTGTTAATGTTGTAATATGTGAGACAGCAAATTGGTACAAAAATAAGACCTTCATAGTTATTACATTTGCAACAATGGCCATCACATATGCAAGGCTTCCGTTTGTGTGAAATACTGCTTGACCAATAATTTTGCAACTGTCATGATTTACTTGCTATTTAAACCTGAGTACCTTTGTACAGTCTCAGTAGCAACTGATTGTGATGAGTTATGTCACTGAAATATAAAACCTGCAAGACATTTACCACTTTTATATGAGACATGACTTACAGAAGACAAAAATCAACTATTCAAAACTGACTTTTGCTGTCATTTTCACATGTTAGGTGCTACAAATGCCCCATATTTGCTCTTTCGTTTCTTTTGCTGTTCACTTTCTTATCATGCTTAATACTTTTGGTACCAGCCATAACACATGGACAAGCATGTAATACATCACTTTATACTGATGTAGTCCCACTACAAACTTTGAATAAACTTTTTTTGTGGTGCATATGACTGCTAGGCTTTCAGCACTTCTCCTTTACATCTACAAACAATGGAAAGACTGAAGATAGTAACTCACTGGATAATTGAGTTGTTAACTTTACTCCTTTCTGTATTTATATTCCACCAAGGACTTTAGATTACAATACCTACTTGCATCCAACTCACACAGCCTCAACAGTCAGTAAACCGTAATACACTCATTCCATTTTCACACAAATGTGGATATATTCTTAATCAATTGCAATATTTGTAGGAGTTTAGGAGTTGAACAGATTAATATTCTTTTCATGCAACATATCTAATGGATTTACTGAAGTCTCTTAATTTAACATAATCATGTAACATATCTCCAGTGAATATTAAATTCGTGTTTAAGAGTCCTCAAGAGATTCCATGGAAATCGCAGTATGTCAGTGCACACTCCTCTGTAAGATACCTTGGATTGGGGTTAAGTTAAAGGATATCATTCTAAAATATCGGTGTATGTGGATTTACGGAAAGGCTATCTGGAAATTAACTTCTGACTTTTCATTACGATAGTTGCTTCAGTGTTTATCAAATACCAATATCTTTGTACAGTTTTTAGTAAAGAGAGAGTACATTTTTCTAAAATATGGCAGTGAACTTTTACAGTGGAGGAGGAGGAAGACAAGTGTACAAATGTTATCCTTGCCAATTACTGCAAATGGAAACTTTTATTACATCCAGCTAGATCATGCGTATTGGGGAAAAATTTGAAGTGATCACTGATGGAAAATTATTGGAGTTTAACATTTTGCAGGTGTGTAATGATTGGAGAGTTTCCAAATGAAGAGACACACATTTGTGTTTCCTTACAGGTGATTAGCAAAAGTTTTGTCATCAGTCATTGATTTTGTGCTTTTGCTAATTATGCATTTACATCTACAATGTTACTAAGGAAGTACACCAGTATTTCTGTTTCTTTTGACCTAATAAAGGTAAAAGTCTCTTATTTGCAGTTAAGTAAAGGAAATGAATAACTTTCTAATCGATCCATTACTTCCTCTTTTCCTTCGCTCCATAAGAATCGCTTTCTCCCATTAACTGACATTTCAAAAGGCAAGTGGCAACATGCAAACCCTCTTGAAACACAGATACAGTGTGTGTTTACACGGAAGTGAATGTCAATTGTGAAAGTTGAAATCTATTAATCAAAGCCATATTTATATGATCAGACAGATGTGTTATTGGGAAAACAGTTAAGAAACATAACTTCCAGATCTATCCAGGACATATTGAACAGACAGTGGTAGAATATTTAACTTGAATAATAGAAATGACCAGCCAGGATCTAGCTATCTGCTCCTAAGTATTGGTGAAGGGAGGTGTTGAAACTGCAGTACCATTTTGTTGCCGGCTTTTGCCATATGTGGGAACGGAATCGGCACTATCTGTCTTAAGTACATTATACTGGATAGGAAAATACATTTTAGCATCCTGCAACATCAGATGGGTAAAGCAAAGGAAATCCTCTGTAACATTAATATTACTATTATTTTGAGCGCACTGTGGGATACAGAGCAATTTTCCATCTTTTAAATTAGGAACAAAAACTATGAAAGAACCAGACCAACCCTTTTAGAAGCCAACTTTTCCACCTAAATAGTACATGTTCACTATACGTGATGGTCTTTTACATCTCTACTGTGAGCAGTCACCATGAGGGTGGGCTTTGGCTGCTAATTAAGACAAACTCTGTGAGAACCAAACAGAGTTTAAGAAGTCTGCACGAAAGTTAGTAGACAAGCATGGGCTGTTAATGTAACCGTGCATGAGTAAATATTAGTAATAAAATGTGTTTACAGTCATTCAGCAACCCCATGGTATACAATCTGCCCATCTGAGTTCTTTTTGAAGAGATCTTGGCTGCTTGACTTAAATGTTTACAGTGAAATTGAATTCCACAAGCTTTGACTTCACATGAACTCGCACAGAAAGAAAATAAAATACACAGTTGTATTGTTCTTCACAGATGGTTTTAAGTAGAAGAACTTGATAATATGTAAATAAAGCAAAATAAAATTGAATCTATTTTCACATGCTGCCGAGCAAAGCAAATTATGTACTGTTAGTCACCCAACATACAAGGTATGGTTGAGACCAAGAACACATCATATTTACAGAAATGCACAATTTTTAGAAGTGAAGCGTCCTGCTCTTTCTTACTTCCACAAAGAAGTTGTCATATTGTTTTGAATTGGAATCTGTAGAATTTCGAATAATCTCTGTACTCGCCACAGGGACTTGTGCTCATCGTATAAGGTAGTGCTGATTGCTCTTGAAAATGCATATACTTGCAGTAGTCAGCATTTGCAGCAGTGTCAATGATATATATTGTATTGATAAAAGAAATATTAGATGAAAATAAATAAATAGGAAGGAGGTTCACTATTTGTTAATGGGAATGTAATTATTGAATATAATAGAGGGAAACATTCCACGTGGGAAAAATATATCTAAAAAGAAAGATGATGAAACTTACCAAACAAAAGCGCTGGCAGGTCGACAGACACACAAACAAACACAAACATACACACAAAATTCTAGCTTTCGCAACCAATGGTTGCCTCGTCAGGAAAGAGGGAAGGAGAAGGAAAGACAAAACCCATATCCTTTTGTCTTTCCTTCTCCTTCCCTCTTTCCTGACGAGGCAACCATTGGTTGCGAAAGCTAGAATTTTGTGTGTATGTTTGTGTTTGTTTGTGTGTCTGTCGACCTGCCAGCGCTTTTGTTTGGTAAGTTTCATCATCTTTCTTTTTAGGAATGTAATTATTGTTATATTTGTCCTCAGTGTGCGTAGTAAAAGATAATTTAAGTCCTCACATGACTTAACATTTGTGAAATTGAGGAAATGTAATGTTGTAATAAATTAAACAATGGAAAATCCAGGATGGAATACTGACATAAATTACATATCAAAAGATAGTTTTTGGCAAATAGAGTAAAATACTCAGCTTTAAATATCAGAATTTTTATTTAAAATGTTATTCAGCCTTGAATATCTATCTATATTGTTTATCAACAATGTAGAAAAACATGATTGCTACTTACCATAAAGATAACATGCTGAGGCTGAAACCTTAGGTGTCAGTTTCCTAAATTTGTGCCTGTCTGCAACTTAGCGTGTTATCTTTTTGGTAAGTAGCAATTGCCTTTTCCTGTATTGTTGATATTCCATCCTGGATTTTCCATTGTTTGATTTTATCTTTACTGTTTCTTATGTAACTCTTCTATTAATGGTAACTGAAATTGCCTTAATGCTTAAAATGACAGCCATTTGTGCCAACTGTTATTTTATGGTAAAAATCAGCATGAAATAATATGATGACTGAAAAGATTGATTATGGGTACACGTTAGACAATGATCGACTTGAGGCATGTACAGTTGAGGCATGTACAGTTGAGGCATGTACAGTTCTGATCATTTATTAACTGTCTTTCAGAACAGGTTTGTGCATCTAACATTTAAATTAAAGCTTGGTTCATCGACCACATTTACATTTGAACATAATTGCAATAGATCACACAAAAATGATACAAATATGATAACTACTGTTTGGTTCAGTGTCTTTAAAGTACCTATGTTCATGCATAAGTCTTTCATAAAATGACTACCAGCAGTACATGACACATTACCTTATCAGAACCAGCACAAGATACTAAGTGAGTAAAAATTAAGCTTCCTGCTTTACACAAATTAATTTTCATTGTTGATGATGGTGGTAACTCTTGCCTTAAAAAAATAATACATGACATATACTGTATGTTAATCTCATGTTTTGACTTCTTTATTCTTAAACAAAGATAAATGTGCTCATACATTTGAAACATTAATTTATATGATAGTAATTCCATCTCATGGCATTTCTTGGAAAGGATGATTTAACCTGGTGGCTGTTAGGTCACTAGATGTCTCTCTCAATTGTTACAAAATCAGCAGCATGGAAGGCATTTGTCTTGAGATGAATATTAATCATAGTGCCAATAAAAAAGGAAACAAAGTGTGAATATTTCCTCTTATCAACTAAAATACACATCGTAAGGTTATGATGTAGTCAGAACAAAGGAATAAAATTGCTGTTGATATTCAACAAATGTCACTGTAATACCAGAATAAATGAATACAGGTAAACACACATATAAATGAAAATGTCAAAGAAGATGTTAACGATGTTCCCAAACTACATTGACAAATATATGTACCCTCTTGATATCAGAAAGGTTCACTACAGCATCTAAAGGAAGATAGAATCTCATTGGCAGCTGGTGGTAAGTAGAGTGGGATGGATAGAACAGTTCAAAATTGAGCTGCCTTCCGGTTTGATGAATGCTATAGTATTTGATATCTGAACGCATAACTAATACAGACAACATTCTGCTGTCAGCACATTCCTCTCAGCAACATAACAAAATGGTCAGTATTATAGGTAGGGCTGTTATAGATTCTGGATTTGTTTTATAAGCATGTAAATGACAATGATGGCAAATTCTCACTATCTGAGTACCTTGTTCTCCAGTTGCAATGATGATACACATTACAGTGAGTTGATTTATAGTCTGCAATACAACAGTTATGTTCAGAAATTCAACAGTGAAAGACAGGTGCAGTGGTATATAGAGTAGGTAAGCAAGACATGGGTCAAGCTAGTAACAGCCATCAGTGTAAGCAAATGAAGGACCAGTAGATGTGACAGAAGTTAAGTAACAAATTAGAAATGTGGCAACTTTAGGAACCTGGAGTGACTTGGAGAAATAACTGTGGCAAAATTATGAATCCTAGATGAAGCACTAGGTTTTCTAATTTATATCATGTGCATTCAAGGAACTTCATGTGAAGAATTTTGAGAAGTAACTTGCACAGTGGTACAAGAGAAAAACTCTCATAAGGTTTTACCAGGAACAATGCCACAACATGTGAATGTTGGATACAGATTTCATTTAGCATTTTTCATATGGCATTAGGAAAAATAATTCCAGTTTGACTCATCTGATTTTGGTGAGAATGACATATACAATAGGGTAGTTGTTCAGAGCTGGTCAAAGAATAGTAGATGCAATTTTGGACAGGCTGCATGGGGGGTGTCAGCTATTTAGTTAGATTAGTATGGTATGAGACATCTGATAAAGTAGTACAGATGAAAGTTTTGTTTAGTAAAACTGAGGAGACCTTGGATTAATTGCAGTGCAGAGTAATGCATTTCTGAAGCCTGAAAGAGAATTAGCTATCATAAGAGCAGACAATGATGGACAGATTCTATTAGTGAACAATTTGGTCTTTCACCTGTGGAGTGGAAGAGCACATTGCACAAGATTACAAGAAAAAGGAGTACAGATCCAAGAATGGAACATCTTGGAAAGAATTCATTAAATGACAGATTTTACAGAAGGACCACCACAATGTCCACCCCAAAGACACAATAATTACTAAGAGTTTGCCACTGATAATTGTTCTGAATGTCTGATTATTAAGGCAAACAACTGTGGAGGAAATGTTCGTTTCCTAACTGACACGGGCTCATATTTCTTTGATATGGTACCATCTGTTCAACGAATATATTTGGTTACATAAAAAATTGAATAATCAAGGTGTTGAATGGGAACAAAGAGTACAATTATGAGGAAGTTGTGATTGGCTTTGTGGTAGGCTATGATGCAAATGTGGGCAGAATGAAAATGATAAGGTGTGATGAGATATTGTTAAGGTATGTTAGGCTTAGATTTCCTAGTAGCTAACCATGCTCAAATCTATATAGCAAAAAGAGAAAGTTGCTAAGGCATTACTAGGGCTGTGAAGGAAACTAAGTCAGTCACTCCTTGTCTACTGAATCAAGCCAAATTCCATTACTCAGTAACAGGGAATGATTTATGTGCACTAGTTTACAGCATACATTAGAACTGATGTTTTCTTGTCCAACAAGAATTCGTGGTCATCAAGGATCATGCTGCTCTAAAATGCTTGTAGAACTTGAATGACTCAAACAGCTAATTACCTTGAAAGGCTTTGCATTTACATGAATATTAGTTCTAGGTAATTCATTGGGCCAGAAAATGAGATAGAAATGCAGATAGATTAAGTAGAAAAGTCTGAGTATGCTTCACAGTGGACAAAAAGAAGAAAGTGATGAATTTTGAGAACACCAACTTGCAGCATCACATTCTAAATTGAGAACTGTTCATGGAATACTCTGCAAAAGCACTGAGAAAGGAAAGATCAAGAAAAAAAGTCCTGAGGAGATGTCATAACAGTTTGTTACAAGAGTACAATGGAAAAAAAACCAACAAATTTGTAAATAGCAAATATCTGATGTTGTTGTTGTTGTTGTTGTTGTGGTCTTCAGTCCTGAGACTGGTTTGATGCAGCTCTCCATGCTACTCTATCCTGTGCAAGCTTCTTCATCTCCCAGTATCTACTGCAGCCTACATCCTTCTGAATCTGCTTAGTGTATTCATCTCTTGGTCTCCCTCTACGATTTTTACCCTCCACGCTGCCCTCCAGTACCAAATTGGTGATCCCTTGATGCCTCAGAGCATGTCCTACCAACCGATTCCTTCTTCTAGTCAGGTTGTGCCACAAACTCCTCTTCTCCCCAATTCTATTCAATACCTCCTCATTAGTAATGTGATCTACCCCTCTAATCTTCAGCATTCTTCTGTAGCACCACATTTCGAAAGCTTCTGTTCTCTTCTTGTCTAAACTATTTATCGTCCATGTTTCACTTCCATACATGGCTACACTCCATACAAATACTTTCAGAAACGACTTCCTGACACCTAAATCTATACTTGATGTTAACAAATTTCTCTTCTTCAGAAACGCTTTCCTTGCCATTGCCAGTCTACATTTTATATCCTCTATACTTCTATCATCATCAGTTATTTTGCTCCCCAAATAGCAAAACTCCTTTACTACTTTAAGTGTCTCATTTCCTAATCTAATTCCCTCAGCATCACCTGACTTTCACGCCCCTCGACTCTTATAACTGCCATCTGGTTTCTGTACAAATTGTAAATAGCATTTTGCCCCCTGTATTTTACCCCTGCCACCTTCAGAATTTGAAAGAGAGTATTCCAGTCAACCTTGTCAAAAGCTTTCTCTAAGTCTACAAATGCTAGAAATGTAGGTTTGCCTCTCCTTAATCTGTTTTTAAGATAAGTCAGTATTGCCTCACATGTTCCAATATTTCTGCAGAATCCAAACTGATCTTTCCCGAAGTCGGCTCCTACCAGTTTTTCCATTCGTCTGTAAAGAATTCGTGTCAGTATTTCGCAGCTGTGACTTATTAAACTGATAGTTCGGTAATAGATAGTTTTCACATCTGTCAACACCTGCTTTCTTTGGGATTGGACTTTATTATATTCTTCTTGAAGTCTGAGGGAATTTCGCCTGTCTCATACATCTTGCTCACCAGATGGTAGAGTTTTGTCAGGACTGGCTCTCCCAAGGCTGTCAGTAGTTCTAATGGAATGTTGTCTACTCCCTGGGCCTTGTTTCGACTTAGGTCTTTCAGTGCTCTGTCAAACTCTTCATGCAGTATCATATCTCCCATTTCATCTTCAGCTACGTCCTCTTCCATTTCCATGATAACTTCACCATAAAGCACATGTTAGTGGTTACGTTTCTGAAGTATGATTCCTGGAAGTATTGTAATATGTGCAAAATGAATGCATCTCAAGAACAACTACCAGGAACATGTGGATCTTTTGAATGAGTGGGACTTGGTACTGAAGGTCCTGTACCAAAAACAAGAGATAGGAATTATTTTATTTTGACTCTTGGAGATCTCTTTGACAGATATCAGTTAATGATATGGATTCCTGACCATGGTGCTAAGACCACTGCATATATATTCATTAAGGAATGGGTTCTGAAATTTAGTTCACCATCTTCTGTGATTTGATTACCGCCCAGGGTTCCAGTTTCACATTTAAACTTCTGGAATAAGTACGCAAGCAGCAGAAAATTGACAAGCTAAGGGTAACACTGGGCTATCCTGAGGGGAATGGACAACTGAGTGTTCTCCTCTATTAAAGTGGTGATAAGTCACTACATTTGAAAGAAGCGTGATATATCAATCACATGTATTCCATACATTCAAGTGCTGACAACACAAAATTTCATACCAACTGATTCAGCCCTTTTGAAATTATTTGCAGAAAATTAATGACCTCTCTGTTTGACATTGCAGCACTTGCAAGAGGCAGCACTAGTGATCACACCCGGAATGTAACAACCAAATTAAATGATATAGGAAAGAATATACAGGGTTGTAACCACCAGTCACCCCTCCAGTTGTTGTTCCAGTAAGCTGTCCAAGAAGACCAGAGCTGTTATGTCTAAATATTATGTTAGTGGCATAGTTTGTCTGAGTAATCTGGTGGTAAGAAATTTAAACTGCTTAAGAAAAGACCTTATAATATTCTTGAGATTGTCACTCCAGTTACACTGAAATGCAATTGCCACTTTGTTCAGTGTAGTGCCCTTGAATAGTTTAAGCAGTATCTGAGCATGTGAACTGCTGAACTAGCTGATGAACTGGAAGAATGTTCTTGTGGCAGACTCAGGAAGCAGCCAAAACAGCTACAGTGTGGGTCAGATTGCTGTCAGTTGGTAACCAGCTGATGCCAAGGTTTGCCGTTCAAGAGTCAGAATACTGCCAGTCATCCTAGTGTGCAGTGATGAGGAGATGCAGACACTGTACCCTGTATCTGCATGTGCCAAAAGCAATGCTGAGAGAGAGAGAGAGAGAGAGAGAGAGAGAGAGAGAGAGAGAGAGAGAGAGAGAGAGAGAGATGGGGGGGGGGAGGAAGAAGGAGAGGGAGGGAGGGAGGGGGGGGGGGGTTAGAAACATGTATGCATCTCTTACAGGTGGCAGTCTAAAGTGTGTGGAAGCATGTGTGTATTCAGTGTGTAATGTCTAGTTTCACCTCGTTATTTGTTATTTTGAGTTTTGCTTGTCTGTAGATGTCATTAAATACTAGTTTTATATTCTTTCACAGTTTATAATTTAAATGATATAGAAGAGGATTTTCAAAGGTCAACAAGGTCCTGTATCTTAATTGGGGCTATTCCTGCCAGTCACACCATATGGGTCTCAGAAAGTCACATGGCACTATTTGGGTTACAGCTAAAACACAATTTCATTTAGCATTTATGTGTTAATAATGCTTCCTAGAAGTATTACCTCACAGTGGCCACATTAGCTGTAAAATGGGACATTTTTTTATTTGGTAGTGGTGCAGTCAGAACTGCCTTTGAACCTCACTGAACTAAGACCTGATTGAAATAAGCAGCAAATTAGAGCTGTTAAGAAAAGGAATACGCTTGAATATAATAAATTTTAATGAGCATCTAGCTGTACTATGCAATATGCTGCATGGAATATACAACCAGTAATACAGTTTTCATTGGCAAGGTAGGTAGACAGTTCATTGCTCATTTCAGTATTATATGGAACCAGAAGTAATTTCAAAAGAAGTGAATGTCTTGAATGCACATTTGACTCCTAGAACTGAGTACCTTTCCAGTTTCAAGTTATGGTCAATCTGGCTAATTCTATTATTGTGCCTGATTACATTTTGTTTTCTCAAATTAAAAGTTACTAAGTCTGCAACTGAGATAGCACATTGTATGCCTCCTTTTACTGTCTACACACAGTTCACAACATTCCAGAGTGAAAATGGCAGATATGTTTTTAAATTATAAAGATTTGATGAGAGTAATGTGGGTCATTCTGTATTGCAAATGCAGCTTAGGGTCTCTGAGAGCAGAATTTCTCAAACAGGCAACATATTACAATGTAATAGCCTTAGATTTTATGAAGGAGACTAAAACTGTCTGGTAGTACTACCCCAAGCCTCCTCCAATTCACATTAGATGGCAACTTATTATGATACAACAAGCATATAAAATATACATTGTGTCCCAAGTATATACATGTATGGCATTGCTCTCAGATCCACAAAATATCATTTCATAAAATAACTACAAGCATAAAGGCCATTTAAGGGTAATGTGCAATATTTGTTCGGAATGCAACTTCACCAGTTCTGTTTTGATGTTCATATTTGTCAGAGCACAGTCTGCCCACGTGTGTTAGTTGGTGGGAGTTGTTAGTTAGTGGGAGTTGTTAGTTTCCCAGTATTACCAACCCCAGTTTCCTCTGAGCTGCTGGAGAACTGGAACATGTCCCTACCTAAACCTCTATTTGGGGGTCTGGTTCCAGCTGTGATGCAGTGTACATTTGAACAATGATACGCAATTAAATGCTGCTTGAAATTTGGAAAGTTCAGTGGCAAAATATTTCCAGTGATCGAGCAGACACCTGAAGCTGAAAGTTTGTCAAAACAGTAAGTGTTTCAAAAGCATAAGGTGTTTTTAGGAGGCCTGGATATCAGCAACAAAACTCACTCTAGACATCCTTCAAAGTCTGTAGGTGAAAACAATTTGATTTGTGTGCTTGAGCATCTGGACACAGGCCATGGAATGAGTGTTTGTCTGATAGCTCAGACTCTGGATATGGGGAAGTGCTTGAAAGGCTGACTTGGAATGATACCATCTTCAGATAACTGACAACATGTAAACTGCTGTTGCATGTGCCCTAAAGGTCTTCCAGCCCTAACCTTCCAGGATACCAACAGTGCTTGAAAATGTATTGATGTAGGATGGTCTTATAACACAATGTGCCATTCTGATTAAGAAATTAGTTTTTATGGACTTGGTGACCCTGCCTAAGTAATACTCAAAACAAGATTGCCACTCACTTATTAAACAGTCTAACTCAAGCATGTAGGGCTCATGACTCAAATGAGTTATCATGCATGTAAATATACACTTATCGAATTGTTCACTTAATAATACTGTAAAATGAAATTATAACCTGGCAGATCTGTGTAATGTGCATAAGATACATTGAGCCAAAATAGAACTGTACATTATAACAGAGAGTGTTTTAAACAAGTGGGAGACAGCAGGTTGAGGCATATTAATAGCGTCATTTAAAATACATGAATTTTACAAATCTTAATATGCGTTCATTATGGAAACTGTAGGTATATACTAAAATCAGACAACCAAGTGGAAGTGAAGGAACCAGGCTGTGCCAGAGGCACTGTGTATAATACTGTTTTCTTTCTTTTTGTGTAGGGACCGGGTGAGTGGGAGAGAAAGGGGGGGGGGGGGTGTAATCAGATACAGTTTTGTGCAACAAGATCATATGGTACATTATAAAATGTTGTCTTACAAAGTGCCATATAATGAAACCACCTTCGCTGACATCACTAGGATAAAATCAGGGAGCCAGCAGGACCTGAAGGTAGAAGAATATTTATCATGGACTGCACATCATTATATGCTTGCATTTTATAGCTTTCTTTCTTGTAATCTATGATAGTTGCATTCGAAGAGAATATGCTCCATTACAAAATTCGTACTTACAAAATGTCAGTGTTAAAACCAACAGTTCTCAGATTGTTAAGATAAAATCAGGGCCCAGTGGGGAGTGAAAGAACCAGGATGTGAGTTCTGTGCATCATTAGATGATTAACATTTTTCTTATATTTTAAACTTTATGTACATTTGGGAGTTAGTGTGCATAACAAATAAAACTGCAAGCAACATGACCTTGTCATTGGATCTGGTCAGCAGATCTCATTGACCAGTGAGTAACTCTAAGAGTTTCTGGTTATCTCTGGTACAACTGAAGAATGTGCCAAGGAAGTCGAAGGCCAAATGGGGCAAGCAAGCAGTCATGTGACCAAAGCAGAGCTGGCAAGTAGAGAAGTTACTGAGAAGGGTATTCGGAAAAGATATCAATAAATAAAAGTAAAAATAGTCACACTCATTTGACAGAAAAGAGCAAATGGACTGTCTCACTGTGTGTTGTGGTACACTTTACATGCGATGTGGATCTGCACTTTCTATGAAACTAGTATTGGATTTGTAAACGTGAACTATATTATGTTTAGATACATTGGTGTTGTTCAGTGGTTGGGTGCCATGCTTAAAATTGATATCTTTAGGGTTTGTGACCAGGTCAAATCTGGGATTTATTTCTGACGCTTATTTTGCTGCTTTCACTTCTGCTAAGAGACACCGAGGTTTGGAATCCATGTTAAGTTGGTTAAGATAGTTTTAAGGTTGGAAGAAGGCAAGTGTATACAGGAGACAACAGGACCATGCCAAGGAAAGAACCATAGTGGACAAATTGGCCTTCAGGATGAGGATATCTTTACTTTCTCATATATCAGAAATATCATATGTGTAGCTGTAGTTTTAAAAGGTGGAGAAGCAAAAATCCCCTTCACACATTTTTCCAATGTAATTATTTTTTAGTCAGTGCAAATTCAGTGTCAACAAAACTTTTTCATTCAGTGTGGTTGGACAGAACCAATAATGAATGAATGAGTCATTACCATTCAGGCTGTTATTTATTTATATGTTTCCTTTGTTTCACCACTAGTTTTGTGTTTTTAAGAAATGTGTGTGAATTCCTAAGGGACCAAACTGCTGAGGTCATCAGTCCCTAGACTTACACACTACTTAAACTGCCTTAAACGAACTTATGCTAAAAACAACACACACACAAATGCCCGAGGGAGGACTCGAAGCTCCGGCAGGAGGGGCCGCGCAATCCATGACATGGCGCCTCATACCACGTGGCCACTCAGCGCGGCCACATTTTTAAGATGTTATCCAATGATAATCTACAAAAATAACCATATGTACAAGGGTTGGAACTTAAATAGTGGCAACTACTTATTAACAATTGATACAAAAGAGTTACATGTTTGCACCTGCTACTGTCCTTGAAAGTAGTTACCAGCATTATGTAGAACCTGTTGCTGGTGATGTGGAAGGTGTAGTATACTATTAGCAGATCCTGTTCTGTTGATGGTGCAAATGGAGCGGTCTAAAGTTATGGTGATTCTCGTGTACGACTGTGATGGTGTTATCCTAATGCATTATGTTCCTCCATGGCAGACTGTCAGTGCACAGTATTACTGTTCGGTTTTGGAGCATAACCTGCGACCAGCTTTGCGAAAGAATCGGTGACACTTTCTGCGCAACCCACCCATCGTATTGCACGACGATGCACAGTCGCATACAGCGCAAGCTGTGGCTGCTATGTTCGGTCGATGGGACTGGGAAGTACTGTACCATCCACCACACTCCTCGGACTTAAGTCCTGGTGAGTTTGATTTGATTCCAAAGATGAGGGAACCACTTTGTGGCATTCACTTCAGAAGTGTTCCAGAGATTCGACAGGCAGTAGACCACTCCATTCGCACCATCAACAGAACAGGCTCTGCTAATGGTATACTACGCCTCACACATTGCAGGCAACGGGTTCTACACAATGCTGGTGACTACTTTGAAGGACAGTAATAGGTGCAAACATGTACCTCATTTGTATCTACATCTACATCTACATCTATACTCCGCGAGCCACCTTACGGTGTGTGGCGGAGGGTACTTATTGTACCACTATCTGATCCTCCCTTCCCTGTTCCATTCACGAATTGTGCGTGGGAAGAACGACTGCTTGTAAGTCTCGGTATTTGCTCTAATTTCTCGGATCTTTTCGTTGTGATCATTACGCGAGATATATGTGGGCGGTAGTAATATGTTGCCCATCTCTTCCCGGAATGTGCTCTCTCGTAATTTCGATAGTAAACCTCTCCGTATTGCATAACGCCTTTCTTGAAGTGTCCGCCACTGGAGCTTGTTCAGCATCTCCGTAACGCTCTCGCGCTGACTAAATGTCCCCATGACGAATCGCGCTGCTTTTCGCTGGATCATGTCTATCTCTTCTATTAATCCAACCTGGTAAGGGTCCCATACTGATGAGCAATACTCAAGAATCGGACGAACAAGCGTTTTGTAAGCTACTTCTTTCATCGATGAGTCACATTTTCTTAGAATTCTTCCTATGAATCTCAACCTGGCGCCTGCTTTTCCCACTATCTGCTTTATGTGATCATTCCACTTCAGATCGCTCCGGATAGTAACTCCTAAGTATTTTACGGTCGTTACCGCTTCCAATGATTTACCACCTATGGCATAATCGTACTGGAATGGATTTCTGCCCCTATGTATGCGCATTATATTACATTTATCTACGTTTAGGGAAAGCTGCCAGCTGTCGCACCATGCATTAATCCTCTGCAGGTCCTCCTGGAGTACGTACGAGTCTTCTGATGTTGCTACTTTCTTGTAGACAACCGTGTCATCTGCAAATAGCCTCACGGAGCTACCGATGATGTATCAGTTGTGAATAAATAGTTGCTACTATTTAAGTTCCTTTGTCAAGGAAAAGTTGAAATAAATAACAGCACGAGTGAAGAGAGAGAGGAAAAAAAAGAAAGAAAAAATGCTGCAGTCATTAAGTGAATGGTTGTGGTTCCCTCAGTGAAGAAGTTGTATGCTGTGAATTTGCTATCTTTTTATGCCTATGACAACTTTACTAGATAATAACTGGGCAATGGCTTTAAAAGCTGAAACTAGTTGTGAAATGATGGAAAAGTTAAATAAATAATACCCTGAATGGAAAAAAAAATTTGAGTAAGTATGTGGTTGTGGCTACCATCAGTGAAAAGGACCAATAATTATTGTTTTATTTTACATTAAAAAATGCATGTTTAATTGTTGTTATTTTCCCTGCTTTCTGTTACTTTAATTTCAGCTGTGATCTTCAGTTTCTTCCTCTGTAAAAGCTACTTATCTCCTACTGAACATAAGTGGCTTTGTATATCATTTCCTAATATGGATTTTTATGTTCTAATCGGAGAGCTGCATCAAACCAGTCTCAGGACTGAAAACCATAACAACAACAACAACAACAACAACATTAACATTTTAATCTTGTGCATCCAAATGACAGCTGTAGATGTTAAACAATTTCTCTTTTTTTTGTCTGAAACTTGCACAAATATGGTAATTTATGGAAATTTTTGTACTTCCTGTCTAACCAGAAGAAGTTGGTCTCATGAGCAAACTTACATCAAAGCTCTCTGGCTCTGGAAAATTCACTTGATGACTGGCACTTCTTGTCATGCAATGTTTGTGCAATTGGAGCATAATTACAAAGTGATTATCATAAATTTCTAACATTTAGTAACAGAAAATATACATGACTACCTAATTATTATCAGTAGATGCTTATCTCTGCTGTACGTGATATTGATGATGCACAGTGTAGCTAACATGTTAAAACAAACCTTCACATGATGATCTGGTGCAATGGTACATATTCTCTGCCTTATATTTCACAGTGGTCTGTGGAGTATAGATGTAGATGCTATGGATGGGTCCCAATCAAAATTCCATCAAATGTGCAACACAAAAAGCTTAGAACTTTTTGTAGGTTATTGTCTGCAGACGTTAAATAATTTGGAAGAAGCATCTTTGTGCTATCAGCTGCACAATTTTATGTTTATTCTCTACTGGTTTTGAAGCTTACAAGAGAACGATTATAAAATATACACAAGCATCATAGGAAATGGAGGAATTAAAAAAAGGACATTTTTAAACTGTAATACATAAACATTGTGAATCAATGGATCAACCACACATTTCTGTCTTATGTAAGCCATACAAGCATAGAACATATTTAATTGTCATGATAGCCTGCCTTAACACAATCTATATAAAAACACTGTGCCCCTGCACAATATTTGGTGATAACTCCACACTTAATTATTGACACATTATAACTGTCAAAGGTACAAAGACTATGTGAATGTCAAAGAGGTCAAATTGAAACACGCATACCGTGTGAATGCCTAGGAGACTGCAGATGTTTTTTGGTCTAGCCAAAGATTATAGTTGACGGAAATAATGTGGCATCCTTTCTCTGAATAACAACATAAATACATAACCTGATATAACGTGGTACATTGACTTTAGTGTTATAGAAATTTACAAGAAGCTATTTATCTGCTCTAAACATTGTGAAAGAAGTCAAGTGAAGGACTGCGATGGAATAGAACACAAAAAACTCTTATATTACATGATAATTCCAATGAAGTTGTTATGTATTTAGATCAAAAAAGACAATAAAAGTACGAGAAGTGTTGGAGACAGGTGTGGAAACCAACCATTCAACCTGTCAAACATTAAAATTATGTTAAAGTGTCATCAAATCTTATTAAAGTATTATTTGGCCCTTGTGGGGCTCTAAAAGCTCTACAAAATGATCTCTGCTTAGTGCATGTAGACAAGTGGTCATACCTCTGGATATATCTGTCTAGATGTTATGGTTATTAATTTACATATGAGGAAGTGGAGGTAGAAAATGCAGTTTATTTATTATATAATAATGCATTTTGATAAAAAGTCCACAAATAAAGTACTCCCAAGGAATGAAAATAATACTCTCCCATGTGATGTTTAATTAACAACCTTAAGTGGTAGGTTCTGTAAATCCCAAGAACACGATGACCTCAAGTGACAGATGCCATAAAACCTAGAACTCAAGTAATGGATGGTGTAGTCCCAAGTACACTATGATCTATATCTTAAATAATTTGTTTACACTATAAATGGTAAGTGTCTGTTTACATGGTATTTAGACTGAGCAATAGGTAATTTCTCAGTATCTGGATGGCCCAATCATGGTGTCAGGTCTGTAGAACTAAGACCTCAGGGGAAGGGAGGTTGGGAGGCCTTGATGATATTACCCTTCAGTAACGGAGTGCATTCCTGTAAAATCATGGGTGGTAATTGACCAGTTGATAATTGTAGTACCTAGGTAGTGAAGTAATATGTATCTCTATTTTTGTTTCATTCTTTTGACAAGACATAACTGTCAACAGCCACATGAAACTTATATCTTTGGAGTTGTACGACAAATTTTTGGGTAAAACAAGTGATATCACATTAAGCTGAGGTTCATACAATCATTGATTAAAAAGATATGTGTAAACTATCTCATATTGAGGCTCAGCCAGCGATACATCAAGTCACATAAGATCCCATCATAGGTTATAAAAATATACAGGTGTAAGTGCGTCATCAATTGTATATAAGGGTAGGAATATGAGAATTCTTTTTGACACATATACAAAATAGTATATATATATATGTCTGCTTGCGTCTGTATGTGTGGATGGATATGTGCGTGTGTGCGAGTGTATACCTGTCCTTTTTTCCCTCTAAGGTAAGTCTTTCCGCTCCCGGGATTGGAATGACTCCTTACCCTCTCCCTTTAAACCCACTTCCTTTCGTCTTCCCCTCTCCTTCCCTCTTTCCTGATGAGGCAACAGTTTGTTGCGAAAGCAGAAGGGAAAGGCAAGCACACATGACCTCCAACTCCAGCATCTCGAGTTGGTGGTCATGTGTGCATGAGGTGTGCTCACTTGTGTGTGTGTGTGTGTGTGTGTGTGTGTGTGTCTCTCTCTCTCTCTCTCTCTCTCTCTCTCTCTCTCTCTCTCTCTACTGACGACAAAAGCTGTGGCCAAAAGCTACACTAGTGTCCAAAATTAAAGCAACAGAGTGCTGCTGTTTCACTGTCCTGCATCTAATTCACAATATAATCATGTAAACTGTCAACAAATGTCATTACGATTGTGTTTTGCACAGCAGATGGCATTTCGATCAATGGACAGCCATGCCAGGAATGATGTCAGGATACCTATCAAGTGGAGTAGTGTTTGCAGGGTAGTCTCACATCCACAGTGGCTGTGTACACAGTTACAGATGGTGTAGTATGCCACAGAGAAGACACCTACTGGCTCTCAGCAGTGGAGGGCCATAGGAAGAATGGAAGCAGGAGAGTCACAAACTGATGTGGCTTGATGGCTTAATGTGAAATGTTTTGTTGTTTCTTGGAAGGGATGACAGTTTATAGAGGCAGAAACTGTATCCCAGAGACAAGGACAGGACTGACCACATGGGACATCAGAAGGAATGGACCGTTATTTGGCCGTAAGGGAGACCCGCTGTCTGTTTACCTCTGGCGTGTCTTCACAGAAGGGAACATCTAGAGTGGAGCCGTCAACATGCCACATGGACGGTCGAAGGGTGGGCCAATGTTCTTTTCACAGATGAGTCCCGATTTGGTGTGGGGAGTGATTCTTGACAGATTCGCATCTGTGGCATGGAACATGATTTCTGGACCTTCATTGTGGAAAGAGACTGATATCTAGGAGGATCCATAATGGTGTGGTCAGGTATTATGAAATTGTACAGGTGAATCAGCAAAATTTAGGCAAATCATGCACCACTTCCACATTGTCATTAATATGTCCCAGTGAATAATGGTGTGCTTGCAAGTATCTACCCAAAGCACTCCCATTGTTGCCATCTGCATTCTCCTTATGACTTCCAGCAAAATAGCCTCCCCTTTCCCCAAAGCAGAATTTGTCACAGTACAGACACACTATCTTTTGTACACCACATCCATATAAATACTAACTTTATCAACTGTTCTACGGTGTGATCTACTGATCAAATGTTCTATGGTCTAACCCATACCCACATTAACTTTTTAAAGAAAATAATCACTACTCCATAGACCAAAAATTTTGACGCAAAGGTATTACAGACATTGGCTGTGAATGGACATTGATTGAAACCAGTGGGGAAAGCTGAAAATTTGTGCCAGACTGGGATTTGAACGTGACTCTCCTGCTTACTAGGCACATGCTCTGACCACTAAGCTATGGGGACACAGTGGTCATCACAACTGCGTGGACACCTTCCACCAGACCGAAATTCTCAACTTACCCACACACTACTAATGTAGTGCCACTTGCCCATTATCCTCATTACTCACAGCATTTTGCTGACTCCTGTAATAGTTAGAGCCTGATGTGTATCTGCACTGATGAGATCATTGACCATCTCACCTTAATGCTGCAAGTAATGAGGATAATGGGCAAGTGGCACTTCATTAGTAGTGTGTGGATAAAAATTGAGACTTTAGGTGTGACGGAAGGCTTGGAAGTCTTGCTGGGCCAGTCAGTGTGGTTGCAATGACCACTGTGTAGGGATGGCTTAGTGGTCAGAGCATCTACCCAGTAAGCAGGAGACCCATGTTCAGATCCCAGTCTGGCACAAAATTTCCAACTTTCTGTATTGATTTCAGTCAATGCCTGCTTGCAGTCAGTGTCTGTAAGTCCATTGTGTCTTAATTCATACTGGCTGCTGGATCAGATCAAAAAGGTGATAGTACAGACACTATATATATAGCTACATACACAATTGTCGAAAATAGACAACGGACACACACACACACACACACACACACACACACACACACACACACACACAATCCCTGGCAGCTGAAGCCAGACTTCGAGCTGCAGTGCATGATGGGAGAGGCAACTGGATGGTGGTAAGAAAGAGGCTCGGGTGGGGAGGGGAAGGGATAGCAGGGATACTCACCAGGTGGTGGTGCAAGAACACACATACAGGTTTTAAACTTTGCAAACTCCTGGATGACATTTCTGAACTCTGTCCCTTTTTCTTAAGTCCACTAGTTCTTTTCCTTCACCACTCTTCCTTCCCCTTCAACCCTTCTGCCACAAGAAGGAGCCACTGGTTCTAAAAGTTTGCAAACTTTAATACCTGTGTATGTGCATACTTCTACCGCCATGTGGTTAGTAGATTTTTTTTTTATCAATCAAATTAAATTTTTAAGGTTTGCATCAGAAGGTGGAATGACCTGAAGCATGTCATGAATGAACAGTAATAAATTTATTTTGTGATCTAGGTGAAAACTACATTTTAATGTCTGTACTCTACCAGTTTTGGAGCCTACATTAAATTGTCAGAGGAAGACAACAGTGTACCACTTGCAATAGGGCCATGCCTAGTAAAGATTTATAGTGTTCAAACCAACCTTCAAATTAATGACAGCATTTCCTTTTTTTACTCTAATAATGGCATTGCAATACAGTCATGCCATCTACAATAAATGAAGATCAGTGAAGAGAATTACCAAACAAGGGACTGGGGAAGAAGTCATAAAGACCGATACTGTTTTTATTCTGAAGAGAGGAAGATATTTTGAATAGTAATTTTTCCTAAGTTAAAGAGGAAATGTGTTGATTTAATGATATATATATATATATATATATATATATATATATATATATATATATATATTATATATATATATATATAGAGAGAGAGAGAGAGAGAGAGAGAGAGAGAGAGAGAGAGAGAGATTGATGGAATAGACAGACAGACAGACAGATTGAAGGAGAGGGGGGAGGGGGAAAGGAGGCCATATTTTAAATGAACTGAAATTCATTCCACATCCCCTTTTCAGATGTCTCTTGTAAGTAAAACTTTGTGTAGTGTTTTATTATATTGCAATAGAACAGTAACATGCTGTGACCCATAAAGTGCAATGGTGTTACATGTGTGATATATCATTAAAGTATGGTTGGAAGTGAAGAACAATTAGCTACTTGTTACAGACACAGAACAGGCACACGTTTCACTAACACACTCCTGATAGGACATTGTTCTCAGATGTGTGGTATTTTAGTCTTGTTAGAGGGTGCACCAGATTTTGATATTTGTGGGATACCCATCCCAGTATCTGATATTTTAAAGAAAGTGTGTTTCATTTCCTGAGGGCAGTGGCAACTTGTAATGCTCCCTCAGTATGTCCAGAAGTTGACACTGTTGTGATAGACATAAGTTTTCACAGTGGTATTTTTACTGTATTGCATAGCTGGTGACTCATAATAATCTACCAGACTCTATAGTCTTGTTACTGTGCTTGTATTTTTCTCTTTCTCTTTGCTGTTTCAGGATAATTTTTTTTCTATATATGCATACATAATTTTAGTACAAGTTATGTCATATGTCAAAATTGAGTTCGCTCAATTTAATCCATGAACCATAAGATATTTTGGGTTACATATGCAGGAGGGCTGCCTGTTGCGTAGATATTGAGAACTTTTGAGATAAATATTCAACAAATCAGCTGTCTTGTATTAAGTCTGTCAACATTTGTTTCAGCATGGACTACTGTGATGAGGCAGGTACTGATCCACCAACACCCCCAATGGGTGACACCCAGCTGCAGCAAGCTAACAAGCTTTATCAAGTTGCCGCCTTTACAACAAAGAAGTTTTATTTGGAAGGTGTTTCATTATATACAGATGAATTTCCCTCCCAAGCTAGGACATTTTCTCGATCTGTAATGTCATCGTCAACAAGTTCCACGCCAGAATCCAAGGTTTGTATCGTTTCAGGATTTTATTTTACCATTTCAGTCAAATTTTGTTCCATTCAATCCATTTCTGCTGTGAGATGCAGATGAAACAGATAAATAACTGTTGCCTGAAATGAAAACCCTATAGTTATCAAAATTCAGCAGCAAAATGCATAAATGCTTTGTGAGATATTGTGACCCTTTTTTTTTTATGCATTAAAAAACTGATGCTAATCCTGACCACTGTATGTATTAATTGTATACTGCCTTATGTGTTCCAGCTTTACGACATTCTCAAAGGTTCAAAATGTCTATAGCACATTCTTAGTAAGATGAAACTGAATTTGTCAAATGTGGATAAATAGTATCTGCCCTACATTACTTGATGACATCTGAATGCAAAATGACTGGACCAATTTATCTAATCACTAAAAGGCTTATGTAAATTATAATATGACAGAAAAACCGCACAAAGTCACAGTTTTTTCCTTTCTTATCTTGTTGACTGCATCACAAGGCATTTCAAGAACCTATGCCTTCTGTGTCCCTCAGACAATACTAAAGTTATAACAGTATTTTTTCAGGATTTGCCTGCCCCTGATACTTCCACTGTAGTTTCGATGTTCCTTTTCTTTCTTTTTCTCCTATCCACATTAAAGTATAATTTAATAATTTGTTCTCATTTAATGCTACAGTGTATTTCCTTAGCACAACCGGTTTGTGATGAGCATCAAACTTCTTCCATTTTTGTGTTCAGAAAAATTACAGGTGAACTTGACATATTTTAGCAAAATTTTCAATACTTTTAGGCATTTGTTAAAAGCTGTGTGGCTTCAGACATGCATATAATTGCTACAGAAATTTTTTTCAATGTATCTTGATCGCAAAATGAACAGCAATACTGTTAGTGTATCATTCAGCTCACGCAGAGTGGTGACTGGCTTGGATCACCCAAATAACCACATGTACTGTTCCACAGGTAGAAGAGAGGGGCATTTCTTTGAGAGATTCCCTTCCCTCTTTCTCCCTGGCTTGTCTAGCTCCAAAAAGTGGTTAGTAGCAGTGTTGTCAGGTTTTGGGCGATTCTGTGGAATTTGGGTATTTTGAGAGCTTAGGGGCTTTAATAAGCCACATATTACATGGTTAGATGCCACTTCATAATTCTAAACTTGTGGGTATTTCAAGGGTATTTTTGTCAGAGTTGGAGGGTAAAAAAGATATTTCAGATTGGGAACATGGGTTAGCAGTGTCTTTTGTTCTGCTGTTATTTACCCTGCCATCTTTCTGCTGATAGCAATGCTCTCTTCAAGTGTTTTGGTGTTAAAGAAAAAGATCTGTTGCTTAATTTTTCCACTGGTAAGTGCATTTTTTTTCTGTTATATTTTTAATAAACACCATAAAAGCTCATTAAGTTGCTAATCTTTTTGTAATGCTTCTTCTGAAACACATTTTTTTAAGCCTAATGTATGACCTTATGGTAGACCACTACTCCTGTAATATTAATTAACTAATTACTTAATTAATTAATTACTTAATTACTTAATTGACTAGATAAAATCTATGCACCAAGTAGTGGAAGAACACACACATAAAAGACGGTTGTAATTGGCAAGCTTTTGAAGCCAGTGGCTCCTTCTTCAGGCAGAAGCATTGAATAGGAAGGAAAAGGACTGGAGACGTCTAGGAAAAGGGGTAGGTTTCAGGAAAGCCACCCAGAACTGCGGCTCGGGGGAGACTTACTGTACGGGATGACATCGTTTCCGAGCCACCACAGGATGCCTCGCCTGTTGGGCCAGTGGCCGATTCTCCGGCAAGGTCCCGACAGTCACAGAGGGCGGGCCTATTAGTTATAGGGAGCTCCAACGTTAGGCGGGTTATGGAGCCCCTCAGGAAAATAGCGGGTAGGTCGGGGAAGAATGCCAGTGTGCACTCGGTGTGCTTGCCGGGGGGTCTCGTCCGTAATGTGGAGGAGGCCCTTCCGGCAGCTATTGAACGCACTGGGTGTGACCGGCTGCAGATAGTAGCACATGTCGGAACGAATGACGCCTGCCGCTTGGGTTCTGAGGCCATCCTTGGTTCCTTCCGGCGGCTGGCTGATTTGGTGAAGACAACCAGCATCGCACGCGGAGTGCAAGCTGAGCTTAATATCTGCAGCATAGTGCCCAGAGTCGATCGCGGTCCTCTGGTTTGGAGCCGTGTGGAGGGTCTAAACCAGAGGCTCAGACGACTCTGCGACTATAATGGTTGCAAATTCATCGACCTCCGTTATTGGGTGGAGAACTGTAGGGCCCCCCTAGACAGGTCAGGCGTGCACTACACACCGGAAGCAGCTACTAGGGTAGCAGAGTACGTGTGGCGTGCACACGGGGGTTTTTTAGGTTAGAGGGACCCCCCCTTGGGCGAAACGATAAAATACCTGACGGCTTACCAGAGAGGACATTATCATCGTTGATAAAGAACGTCCGTCCTCAGAGACCAAAAACAGGAAAAGTTAACGTAATATTGGAAAACTGCAGGAGTATCCAGGGCAAGGTTCCTGAATTAGTATCTCTTATTGAAGGAAATAGTGCGCATATAGTATTAGGAACGGAAAGTTGGTTAAAACCGGAAGTGAACAGTAACGAAATCCTAGACACAGAATGGAATATATACCGCAAGGATAGGATAAACGCCAATGGTGGAGGAGTATTTATAGCAGTAAAGAATTCAATAATATCCAGTGAAGTTATTAGCGAATGCAAATGTGAAATAATCTGGGTTAAGTTAAGTATCAAAGGTGGGTCAGATATGATAGTCGGATGCTTCTATAGACCACCTGCATCAGCAACCGTAGTAGTTGAGCGCCTCAGAGAGAACCTGCAGAACATCGTGAAGAAGTTTCGTGATCATACTATTGTAATAGGGGGAGACTTCAATCTACCAGGTATAGAATGGGATAGTCACACAATCAGAACTGGAGCCAGGGACAGAGACTCTTGTGACATTATCCTGACTGCCTTGTCCGAGAATTACTTCGAGCAGATAGTTAGAGAACCAACTCGTGAAGCTAACGTTTTAGACCTCATAGCAACAAATAGACCGGAACTTTTCGACTCTGTGAATGTAGAAGAGGGTATCAGTGATCATAAGTCAGTGGTTGCATCAATGACTACAAGTGTAATAAGAAATGCCAAGAAAGGAAGGAAAATATATTTGCTTAACAAGAGTGATAGGGCACAAATCGCAGAATATCTGAGTGACCACCATCAAACGTTCATTTCTGAGGAAGAGGATGTGGAACAAAAATGGAAAAAATTCAGAAACATCGTCCAGTACGCCTTAGATAAGTTCGTACCGACTAAGGTCCAAAGCGAGGGGAAAGATCCACCGTGGTATAACAATCATGTACGAAAGGTACTACGGAAACAAAGAAAGCTTCATCATAGGTTTAAGAGTAGTCGAATCATAGCTGATGAGGAAAAGCTGAACGAAGCGAAAAAGAGCGTAAAGAGAGCAATGAGAGAAGCATTCAACGAATTCGAACATAAAACATTGGCAAACAATCTAAACAAGAACCCTAAAAAGTTTTGGTCATATGTAAAATCGGTAAGCGGATCTAAGTCCCCTATTCAGTCACTCGTTGACCACGATGACACCGAAACAGAGGACGACCGAAGAAAGGCAGAAATACTGAATTCAGTGTTCCGAAACTGTTTCACTGCGGAAAATCGTAACACGGTCCCTGACTTCAGCCGTCGCACGGACGCCAAAATGGAAAATATTGAAATAAACGATATCGGAATTGAAAAACAACTGCTATCACTTAGTAGCGGAAAAGCATCCGGACCAGACGAGATACCCTTAAGATTCTACAGTGATTATGCTAAAGAACTTGCCCCCTTTCTATCAGCAATTTATCGTAGATCGCTGGAAGAACGTAAAGTACCTAGCGACTGGAAGGAAGCGCAGGTCGTTCCCATTTTCAAGAAGGATCATAAATCAGATGCGAATAATTATAGGCCTATTTCGCTTACGTCAATCTGTTGTAGAATAATGGAACATGTTTTGTGTTCTCGTATTATGACGTTCTTAGATAATACAAATCTCCTTCATCATAACCAACATGGATTCCGCAAACAGAGATCATGTGAAACTCAGCTCGCCCTATTTGCCCAAGAAATTCACAGTGCCGTAGACACTGGCGAGCAGATTGATGCCGTATTCCTGGACTTCAGGAAGGCATTTGATACGGTTCCGCACTTACGTTTAGTGAAAAAAATACGAGCTTACGGAATATCGGACCAGGTTTGTGATTGGATTCAGGATTTCCTAGAAGAAAGAACACAACATGTCATTCTTAACGGTTCAAAATCTGCAGATGTAGAGGTAATTTCGGGAGTACCGCAGGGAAGTGTGATAGGACCTTTATTGTTTGCAATATACATAAATGACTTAGTTGACAACATCGGTAGCTCCGTGAGGCTATTTGCAGATGACACGGTTGTCTACAAGAAAGTAGCAACATCAGAAGACTCGTACGTACTCCAGGAGGACCTGCAGAGGATTAATGCATGGTGTGACAGCTGGCAGCTTTCCCTAAACGTAGATAAATGTAATATAATGCGCATACATAGGGGCAGAAATCCATTCCAGTACGATTATGCCATAGGTGGTAAATCATTGGAAGCGGTAACGACCGTAAAATACTTAGGAGTTACTATCCGGAGCGATCTGAAGTGGAATGATCACATAAAACAAATAGTGGGAAAAGCAGGTGCCAGGTTGAGATTCATAGGAAGAATTCTAAGAAAATGTGACTCATCGACGAAAGAAGTAGCTTACAAAACGCTTGTTCGTCCGATTCTTGAGTATTGCTCATCAGTATGGGACCCTTACCAGGTTGGATTAATAGAAGAGATAGACATGATCCAGCGAAAAGCAGCGCGATTCGTCATGGGGACATTTAGTCAGCGCGAGAGCGTTACGGAGATGCTGAACAAGCTCCAGTGGCGGACACTTCAAGAAAGGCGTTACGCAATACGGAGAGGTTTATTATCGAAATTACGAGAGAGCACATTCCGGGAAGAGATGGGCAACATATTACTACCGCCCACATATATCTCGCGTAATGATCACAACGAAAAGATCCGAGAAATTAGAGCAAATACGGAGACTTACAAGCAGTCGTTCTTCCCACGCACAATTCGTGAATGGAACAGGGAAGGGGGGATCAGATAGTGGTACAATAAGTACCCTCCGCCACACACCGTAAGGTGGCTCGCGGAGTATAGATGTAGATGTAGATGTAGAAGGAAAGACTGATTGTGATTGTTGGGGACTGCATTGGATGAGATTTGAAAACCTGAAACCTTAAAGGTGGAAGACAGGGTAACCTGCTGACAGAGATTACTGCTTAAATCTCATGCATGAGTTAATAAGAGTGAAAAGCTGAGTGCATTTTATGTAACAGAGGTGGGATTCTACCCCCAGACACCAGTTTCTCAGAACCCTGTTGGTGGGAACTAGCACTACAACATGTCCTTTGTTCCTCACTACTCACTTGGCCTTAATTTACATTAATTTCTTCACTGTAACTACTCTTTGTTTCACTCCTTTTTAGTTTTATAATCTTTCATTGTCTTTCCCATCTATTTTTCACCCCCCCCCCCTCCCACCTCTGATATGTACAATGCACTTAAGCAGTAATCTCTGTCAGCATGTTACCCCGTCTTCCAACTTCATGCTCTCTGGTTTTCAAATCTCGTCCGATGCAGCCCCCAACAATCAGTCTTCCCTTCTCATCCCATGCAGTAAGTCTCCCTTGAGCCACGGTTCTGTGTGACTTTCCTGAAACCTATCCCTTTTCCTAGACCTCTCCAGTCCTTTTCCTTCACCTCTCTTCCTTCCCATTCAATGCTGCTGCCTGAAGAAGGAGACACTGGGTCTGAAAGCCAATTACAACCGTCTTTTATGTGTGTGTTCTGTCACCACTTAGTGAGTAGATTTTTTGTCTATACAATTAATTTTGTCAATAATTGATTGTTTTTGTAATTAATTAATTAATTTTGTTCTGTTAGCTGACATTTTAAAAATTTGTGGTTTTTTTATTAATTTATTTTATTTTTTGTTCCTAGTCCTTGACTATTTTTATGTATATAAATTGCAGTGACATAGATTCCTGATAATCACCTGCGGAAGAATAGAGAAATTATGTCTATCTTTGGTACAAAAAAAAAAAAAAATACCGTGGTGCAACAATTTTTTTAAAAAAATGAGTGTATTCATATGGAATGGCCCAAAGTTGACTTTATATTATCTGATAATGTTTCTAAACAGATTTTTCGCCAGGAATATTGTCTCAATTTAAATGATATGATGCCATGTGGAATGATTCTAATAGGATGAAAATTTTTTGAAATCTTTTGGAGAATCCTTGGATTTTTTTCTGACCAATTCTGTACATACCATGTTTGTGGTGACTTTTGTCCATTAGGTTCATATTAGCCCTATTGCATCATATTTTTCATACCTTCATCTATGGTTTGGCTTTGTGTGTTCTGCAGCTTATTGCTCTGGTATGGGACTTTAATTTGCTTATTGAATGTTTTATTCTGAACCACAAACTACTTATATTGCAAAGTAATTTTCTTTGTTGACAGTCTTCTTCAGATTATGTGCTATCACACTGTACATACATCTGCACTATGATTTGCACCTCTGTCTTTCTCTTGGATATCTGTTAGCATCCTTCTGTGTTATAAAGCATCTTATTTAAAAACTTCTTCCTTCTTCTTCAGTGGTGCCAGACCTTGTATCATCAGCTAAACTCATCATGTTTATTATATACTATCTGACAAACCCTGCATTTCCTGGGTATTCATTTTGCAAATTTTCAATTAGGAGCAAAAACAAAAAATGAACAGTGTTTGTCATGTAAATTGTAAAAACTCCATTTCCACATATTTCTGAAAACACCTTTGAACCTATGAAACAGTTGTACAAAAAAATATGTATAATGTACAAATGTATCGGTACAACTGCTTCACCTGTCTACAAGGTGATTTTGTAACCGTGTCCATGGCGACGCCTATTTTGTAACCGTGTCCATGGCGACGCCTCTTCATAACTCTATAGGCAGCTGTTTTTTTCGCCTACAGCCATTTGCAGTTCGCAGTCGAAAGCTGCCAAAAGCGCTGCCAGGCGTCAGGAATTTCCTTAGATTGACTCAACTTTCCTTAAGTTGACTTGACTATAGAAGTTTCTTAGCAGTAAAGAATAAATATTTTAAAACTTCATTCGTGATCCGGCATTTTTTCATGCGTCTCAGTGTGTATTAAGTCATATCTTCTGAACTGTGTGTGATACCATGATGTAATTTTGTAGACACGTTTGGTGACGTGTATGAATCCTGTATGTGAAATTTATTGTGAATAGAATTAGTAGCACATAAGTAATATATTTAACTGTCCTGCATGGTGCGGCATTTTTTCACAGATCTCATTGTTTATGAAGTCATATCTTGTGAAATGTGATAGGTAGATAGTTCTTATCCACACAGCAATTGTTGCTTCACAGTAAGGCATGTGTGTACCAAGTTTGGTTGAAATTGGTTCAGTGGTTTAGGAGGAGATGAGTAACATACACATGTTCTCACATACATGCGCGCGCGCGCGCTCACACACACACACACACACACACACACACACACACACACACACACACATTTTTAATAATATGTTTGAATATTGCCCTTTGCTTTCTAGAAATTCCTCACTCTGTGGCACACCTCCCCCCTCTGATGGTGTTGCATACTTTGATTGCCCCACAACTAACAATACATGGGAGACTGATGCAGTGGTAGTACATATGACAAACTTTCTACACTATTAGTAGCTAAATAAACTTTTAAAATTTGTGGTGCTTCAACACATATCATACCACTTCCAAAAAAAGATGTACACTGTGTTAAATGCATTGATGCCATGTGGTACACTGAGACTTTCAACGTCAATTATAAATTATGGTCGTAGGCTTTCAGCTGAATTTAGAAGTGTCCAGTGTGCCAATACTGTTCATTGAGGAGTATTTACAGTTTGCACATTGTGTGCCTGTACCAGGGTTCAGTGTCTGACAATAATATCAGGAGTGACAGCAAACAAGAAATGATGCTGCTCGCAAAGACTGCAGCACTTGAGGGGCTGCCTTGTTACTGACAGTGATAACACTGTTGGCCAAATAATAAGCACCACGCGTCCTTGATCATGTAAGGCTGGCAAATGCTAATTATCATCAGCTCATTTTCTGCTTGCCTCTGCCCCTGGGTATTGAGAGCACTCATTAGACCTATTAGTTGATTATTCCTGTTATTTTTGGGCTTCATATGTACTTTTATGGGGCTACTTGTGTACTGGCTGTTTGCTTACCTCAGCTTGGTGCATTAACGAGTAGTAGAGGAAGTGGGGAACTAGGCAATAAAATAACTGTTCCACGCACAAGGAATTCAGACTTCTTTACCTACTTGTAGGAAGGGTTTGTACTTGTATTAACACTGTGAGTAGCCAATTGTAGGCTACACTTTACCTTCTGCAGTTACTCAACAGAAAAAAGTTATATTTATTAGAGAAAAAAAATAGAAAAAGTTAATTGATGCCTTTTATATATCTGAAATTGACATACCAGAATCATGTCGATTATGTTTAAGTTAACTCCTAGCTATTTGCAAAGGATGTCTTAAAAATGAAGTAGAACCATGAATAATGGGCTGAAACATGTGCATGCATTCCCACCAATGTGTGTGTGCATGCGCGCACACGCGTGCGCTTACACACACACACACACACACACACACACACACACACACACACACACAAATTTTAGAAAGAACACATTACACTTCTGCAGCTTGTCACTCCAAGAAGTAATTTAACAAAGGCCTAAACAGAATTTGAAAGGATGGAGTATATGGCAAGGAAAGCAATCATGAGGTGAGCCAACATCATGTGGAAAAGCTGCTCGCATGTTGATATGTCTCTTCACATACTGTATTTGGCAGCATATAAGCCACACTTTTTTTCCTTTGAAAACAGGCCAAAAACTGGATGCGTCATACACGCCGATAGGAAGTTAAGGTATCTGTAAGCTCCATTTCTTCAAAATTTGTTTGGGATTGAAACAATTCATTGTTATCTTCCTTGTGAATTTTGAGCATTCCAGTTGTGTTGAGCTCAGTTGCCCCCCCATGAACCATGGACCTAGCCGTTGGTGGGGTGGCGAGCATGCCTGAGTGATACTAGCTGTACTATAGGTGCAACCATGACAGAGGGATGTCTGTTGAGGAGCCAGACAAACATATGATTCCTGAAGAGAAGAAGCAACATTTTCAATAGTTGCAGGGACAACAGCATAGATGATTGACTGATCTGGCCTTGTAACATCAACCAAAACAACCTTGCTTTCCTGACACTGCGAACAGCTAATAACAAGGGGAAACTACAGCCATAATTTTTGCAGAGACCATGAAGCTTTACTGTATGGTTAAATGATGATAGTGTCCTCTTGGGTAAAATATTCTGAAGATAAAAATAGTCCCCCATTGGGATCTCTGGGCAGGGACTACTCAGGAGGATGTCATCATCAGGAGAAACAAAACTGACATTCTATGGATTGGAGCTTGGAACGTTAGATCCCTTAGCCACAGAGGTAGGTTAGAAAATTTAAAAAGGGAAATGGATAGTTTGAAGTTAGATATAGTAGGGATCAATGAAATCTGGTGGCAGGATGAACAGGACTTCTAGTCAGGTGAATACAGGGTTATAAATACAAAGTCAAGTAGAGGTAATGCAGGAGTGGGTTTAATAATGAATAAGAAAATAGCAATGCCGGTAAGCTACTACGAACAGCATAGTGAATGCATTATCATGCCTAAGACAGACACAAAGCCAACACCCACCACAGTAGTACGAGTTTATGTGCCAACTACCTCCGCAGACAATGAAGAGTTTGAAGAAATGTATCATGAGATAAAAGAAATTATGTGGATAGTTAAGGGAGATGAAAATTTAATCACGATAATGTTAGAAGCTGAAGAAAGGAATTAAAATTTGTGTCACAGGTGGAACTTACCACAGCTGGGACTTGAACCCGGGTTTCCTTGGGTACTAGGCAGGTGCACTAGCCATTATAGCAGCACAGCAGTATAGCTAACACGGCTGCTTGGGCTACCCTAGTCCACCTCCCTAACACAAGCTTCAGTTCACGTCTTCAGCTTATTTACCCCTTCTAAAATCGTCACTATTGCCGAGGCTCTCCGGTATTGGAATAGCACCCCAGCCTGGGACATAAGGAGAAATCCTACCTATCTCTCAGTCATTGGTAATCTATAGATCTGATACAATTAAATTTTCTTGGAGACATGTGTGTCTCAAATTTATCCTCAAAAATGTTAGAAGCTGAAGAAATGAATTAAAATTTGTGCCACTTCTGTGACTTGAACCCTGGTCTCCTTGCTTACTAGGTCAATGTGGTAGCCATTACACCACCACAGCAGTGTAACTAAAACAGTTGCACGGACTGCTCTAGTCCAATGCTCTTCCTAAGACAAACTTCAGTTCACATATTCAGCTGATTTTCCCCTTCTTAAATTGTCACAACTACCAGGGCTCTCTGGTTTTGCAGCTGTGTTAGCTATACTGCCGTGGCAGTCTAATGGGTAGCACGCTGACCTAGTAAGCAAGGAGACCAGGGTTCAAGTCACAGAAGTGGCACAAATTTTAATTCATTTCTTCAGCTTCTAACTTTACCAAGGATAAATCGAAGAGGACATAGATGGAGAGGAGGTGGGAGATATCATACTGCGAGAAGAATTTGATGGAGCACTGAAAGGCCTAAGTCGAAACAAGGCCCCAGGAGTAGATGACATTCTGTCAGAATTACTGATAGCCTGGGTAGAGCCAGCCATGACAAAACTCTTTCCATCTCATATGCAAGATGTAAGAGACAGGTAAAATACCCTCAGATGTCAAAAAGAATGTAATAATTCCAATCCCAAAGAAAGCAGCTATTGACAGGCATTAAAATTACCAGGCAGTCAGTTTAATAAAAGGAAAAAATTTCCAGAGAGATGTAGGTACATGCGATACAGCATTGACCCTATGATTTATCTTAGAAGATAGGTTAAGGACCGGCAAACCTATATTTCTAGCATTTGTAGGTTAGAGAAAACTTTTGACAATGCTGACTGGAATATTTTCTTGGAAATTATGAAGGGAACAGGGGTGAAAAACAGGTAGGGAAAGGCTATTTACAACTTGTACAGATACCAGATGGCTGTTATAAGAACCAAAGGGCACGAAAGGGAAGCAGTGGTTGAGAAGGGAGTGAGACAAGGCTGTAGCCTGTCCCCAAAGTTATTTAGTTTGTACATAGAGCAAGCAGTAAAGGAAAGCAAAGAAAAATTTGGAGTAGGAATTAAGGTTCAAGGAGAAGAAATAAAAGCATTAAGGCTTGCTGCCGATGTTGTAATTCTGTCAGAGACAGTAAAGGACATGGAAGAGCAGTTGAATAGAATGGACAGTGTCTTGAAAGGAGGATATAAGATGAACATCAACAAAATCAGAATAAGGGTAATGGAATGTAGTTAAATTACATCAGGTGTTGCTGAGGAAAATAGATTCAGAAATGAGACACTTAAAGTAGTATATGAGTTTTGCTATTTGGACAGCATAATAACTGATGATGGCTGAAATAGAGAGGATGTAAAATGTAGACTGACAATGACAAGATAGGCATTTCTTAAATTTGTTAACATCAAATATAGACTTAAGTTTTAGAAAGTCATTTCTCAAGCTAATTGTCTGGAATGTAGCCATGTATGGAAGTGAAACATGGACGATAAACAGTTTAGACAGGAAGAGAATAGAAGCTTTTGAAATGTGGTGTTACAGAAGAATGCTGAAGATTGGATGGGTAGATCACATTACTAATGAAGAGGTACTAAACAAAATTGGGGAGAAAAGAAATTTGTGGCATAACCTGACTAGAAGAAGGGATCGGTTGATAGGACACTTTCTAAGGCATCAAGGGATCACCAGTTTAATATCGGAGGGAAGTGAGTGGGGTAAAATTACAGAGGGAGACCAAGAGATGAATACAGTAAGCAGATTCAGAAGGATGTAGGCTGCAGCAGTTACTGTGAGATGAAAGGACTTGCACAGGATAGAGCAGCATGGAGAGATGCTTCAAACCAGTCTTCGGACTGAAGACCACAACACACCGAGTTCAGTCGATGGACATGTGCCTTCATTAATGGCTTTTATATTATTTGTTCAAGCTTCAGTTATTGTTGTGTTTAGTGTGGCAGTCCACTTGTGTCATACCTAAGTTGTAGTTTTATTTGCAACCTATGACTGAGAAACGCATTGCTGTGCCACAGCATTTAAGTTGCACGTGATTCCATACGGTAAAAAGCATGGAAATAGGGCTGCAGAAAGGCATTTTGAGCTACCTCCAACTGAAAAAATGATAATAACTTTGCAGAATCAGGAAAATGATTTAAAGAAAGCACCTCGCAATAAACATAATCTGATGAGTGGAATTGGAACTCTTAAATAGACAAAAATTGAAGGAGAAATCAATACTTCTATTTTAGAGAACACACAAGTGGGAATTTCAGTTTCTACAAAAATAAAAATGATCATTCATCAAGAGAAAACGATATCCACCAACAAAGGGATTGCTGACTTTTACTGAATCAACATTATGAAGTTCAGAATATATGAAGAGGTATTGGCTTTGTATGTCAATGAAGACAAAGATATCACAGAAGATGGCAGCTGAGTACAAAGAACAAATTGTTGAATTTCATCAATTTGTCATTAACACAAGGAAAAGAGAAAACTTTGAACTTTCACAAACTGAAAACATGGAAGAGACTTCACTGGTCTTTGATGTGCCTTCTAACAACACTGCGGATTCCACGAGCACCAAAAGCATTTTTGCCAAAACCTCAGGCAGTACAGAGTCGTTTTAGCTTGCTGTTCTGATGGGACAAAATTGCCACCACTTCTGATTTTTAGAAGAAAGGTGCTTCCTAAGGAATAATTGGCAAACGGAGTATTCATTCATGTACGCAATGAAGGCTGGCTGGATGGAGAGGGAATGAGGTTTTGGATAGATAAGATGTGGTCTAGGCCACCTGGAGACGGAATGTATTGAAGACTCAGTTAGCTGTAATTCTAGAAGAGCTTCAACCATTAAATGTATGTATCAACAAACCATTTAAGGGGCTTAATAAAGGGAACAGAACGGATGGGTGCAGTCTACAGATTTTGAAACTACACTGTCATGAAGGAGCAACACATCTAGCATTTCTCAAGTTTGTGAGTGGATCAAAGCTTCATAGGTCTCCATAAAAATCGAAACTGTGATGAAATTGTTTAAGAAGTGTGGAATTAGTAGTGCACTGCATCCTCAGTATCCAGAGGATAATTTGTTGTATGAGGATTCATATTCTGTTATGGCAGCTTCAAGTATTCTTCCTTTAGCTCTGTAGATGAATTTTGCAGATTTGAAATTGATCACTTTTACTTATTTATGTGGCCTAGATATATGATGTACACACATCAAAAAATGTTTTGCATCACCACGGTTCCGATAACTCCTGAAGATAGACGTTGACTATGGATATTGTATCACCGACACAGTCCCTTTGACTGTTCAGACATGTCACTAAACCTGCCCAAAGATGTAAACAACCATGCATGAGAAGTGCCTATTAGATGGAGAGGGGTCCGACAGCCAATCAGTTCCAGTCATTTCACCAGGAAGAAGGTACACGGTTCGTGTTGTCTGTATTTCAACCATCCCTAGACAGTCAATACTGAGGTTCAATTGTATCTGCATTGTTACTTTGTGCCAGAAAGGGCTCTCAACAAGTGAAGTGTCCAGGTGTCTTGGAGTGAACCAAAGCGAAGTTGTTTGGCTTGGAGGAACCCTGACAGCAATGCCACCATGCTGTAATGCTTTTTGTGCAGCCACAGGACGTTGTGTTATGAATCAAATTGTGAGCAATATGCTGCCTGATGTACAACTTCACTCCCCATGTCCATGATGAGGTCCATCTGTGCAACCACGACACCATGCAGTGTGGTACCGATTTGCCCAGCAGCATGCCAAATGGACAGGATTGGCATCACATTCTCTTCATCAGTGAGTGTAGCATATGCCTTCAACCAGACAATCGTCGGAGATGTGTTTGGAGGTCAGGCTGAACGCCTTAGATGCACTGCCCAGCGAGTGCAACAAGGTGAGGGTTTCCTGCTGTTGGGGGGGGGGGGGGGGGGTGTCATTATGTGGGATCGACTTACGCCACTGGTGGTCATGGAAGGCACCGTAACAGCTGTACAATACGTGAATGCCATCCTTCGACCGATAGTGCAACCATACCGGCAGCATATTGGCCGGGCATTCGTCTTCATGGACGACGATTCGTGCCCCCATCATGCACATCTTGTGAATGACTTTCTTCAGGATAGCGACATCGTTTGATTAGAGTGGCCAGCATGTTCTCCAGACATGAATCTTTTATGCTAATGCAGGTTATACATTGGCAAATACGGTACTTTCAGCAACATCATTGATTGAAGATCGTCATAGTCCAGCAGAAAAGTAACACCTAAATAGTGATATCTGTTAGTGCAAATGAGGATTGCACATTCATGAGATTGTGCCAATAACATCTGCAGTTAGCATGATAAAGTGCTTAAGCTGCAGGAACATAACAAGGACCAGATGTTTCACCTGCTTCCGCAACAGCAACAAGTGGCCCTTCCACCACGTATCACAATGTTGCATCCACCAACATTTCTGAAAGTTTTTACCCTTCTCCACGAAGCATGAAGAAAATGCAATCTGAAATACAAGTAAACCAACAATTTTTTTAAAGAATTGAATTCCTGTCTGTAAAACAACTTCAAATTTATAACTACTTTACAGATTAATTAATGTTTTAAATATTTTATTAAGCATGTAACTGATAAAAAGTGTAGAAAAGGTTTGAAATTATGCTGAAAGTGTGTTGGACTTCACTAAGTGCTCTCGTAATCAAATACTGGATGAGTAAAGTCTGTGTGTTTGTGTGGTGTCAGTTACACTGCCCCCATATGCACACATGGTTTCTAACTATAGTACTTGTCTTATTGTGTTAAACGTTTAACATAATATTATATCTCTTAATTATGACACTATTCTTTTTTTTTTTAATTCAGTCAGTAATTCATGGAATATTGAAAATGAGATTCTTGTTGCCCTTGGATGCTGTTAGATAGGCAACCTGTAACTGTTTTAGGTTTCTGGCTAGTTGCTTAGTAACCCAGACATGTAAAATTTTTCAAAAGGAAGTTTTATACTTGAGGCATGTGCCCAGTATTTTACCAGCAGAATAACACTTGACAATTACTTTCTTCCATGATATACTAACATACTGAATTCCAAACATATTTAAGAAAAAATTAAGGATCACACAGTAATTATTTCCCGTTCTGGTGAAATTTCACCATTCTTGAACCTGTTATCCTGGAAAGAAACTAAGTTTGAATTGGCCGTGCATTTCAAGCACTCCAAAGATATTTGTGTACTACCTACACCTAATGTGATTTTGAACATTTCCCAGCATAATGAGTATTCCTTAAGATTTCAGGTTGGGACCTGGAGGACATCAACATCTTCCCATGATATTTCATCTAACGACATTTCAGCCATCTTCATATGGAAAACCCACCTCCTCCTCTTCTTCTTCTTCTTCCACTTCTTCTTCTTCCACTTCTTCTTCTTCTACTTCTTCTACGTGAAACATAGATGCTTATCCAGGTTGTCCTCAGAGTCCCTTCCAATGCCATTTACCAGTTTCAATGAGTTGATGGAAAGGTGGGAGAATTACATGCGTAAGTTCTATCTGCACTGCCAGGTAAGGTGTATCGTTGATTCAGTTGACAAGGCTGCCTTGTTGTTGTCTAGCAGTGTGGGTTTATACAATGTTGTCCAAAATTTGAAGCCCTCCACTGAGCCCAAGAAAATTCCCCTTGATGAGCTTTGTTGGTTGCTTGCACAGTAGTTTGGACATGAAACCCATGTGGTGGCAGTGTGGTTGCAGTTTAACCAACACTACAAGCACCTTGGGCAGTTGTGTGTGCCCTAGATTGCCAATTTGCTGGGCCTCTCGTGCAAGTGTCATTTTCAGTGTCCAAAATGTTCTACCTCTTATGCAGACTCGCTAATTGAGGATGTGATTATAAGATTATCTCCTGATCTCAAGGTTCAGTCTATGGCCTTGTCTGGCCCTTCTGATAGTTGGCAGGAGGGTCAATTGGGTGCATTTGGTAAACAACCTCCAGTGTCACGCAGGATATCCCAGATGGCCTTGCTTCCTGCTGAGTCACTATGTGTTGCCAACATTTTATTTTCTGGTGCAGTGGTGTCGCAGTACAGCCCCTCCTTGCCTGTGCTGAGCTTGGTGAGTTCACGCTGCTCCCAGCATTGTAATTCCCACAAGTGTCGTTTTTCAGGTCCTCGATTTTGTTCCTCTTCTGCACGTTGGGCGAGCTGGCGGTCCTTTTCCGATTGTTATTTGTTGCATGTTCGCCATGACTGCTCACACACACCAGGAATGTGTGGGGTATGCCAGCTGATTGATCATTTGCAACTATTTGATGTGCCTTGATTTAGTCATCATATGCCCCTGTGTTTTCATTGGACTCTGGGGCTGTCTCCGATGTCCCACAAATATTTTGCTGATGTTAGTAGTGGATGGGCAGCTGGTCAAATTTCAGGTGACATGGGAGAGATGGTCAGCTTTGTTAACTTAGATAAGAACAGGCTGTTGGGCTGTCTGGAGCTGCAATGGCCTCTCCATCAGGTTGTGTTATATAGTAAACAGCACATTCCTTTGTGAGGGCAGTTCTTCTTGTCCACGCGTTACAAGAGGTGGAATGGCAATTTACCTTGTTGGTGGTCAATTCACTGTTGGCCCAAAATATCTTTGGACTCAATGCTTTTTCTGTTCTTGGCTGCCAGATCATTGACAAAGTGCATTTTGTGTATCAGTGTGTTCCATTTCATAATTTTGGACTCCTTGCAGCAGCCCCACAGCCTGCTGTATCCACCTTTATACCATGTTTTTAATGCAAAAACTCTTTCTTCATTAGAAAACATCTTCAAAACAGGTTAGAATCAAGAATAAACAATGTGAGAGATGTTCGATTTAATAGTAGTAAGCTCTGGTGTTTGTATCAGTAATTATCTGAAAAAAATATAGCAATGAACTCTGGTGTTTCAAACTATAATTATCACAAACGAGCAGGATTACCTTAATGTTTTCAGTGGGTAGTGACTTTTGACCCACCCTGTATTTTGAAATACACCACTCTCAGTTAATATGTCTGCTAATGGTTCTACAGTAAATGTTGCTCTACCTCTGATATTAACTCCCGGTATCTTATCGGCATCCCATTGAATATTTATTAGGTACTCCCGTTATAATTTGAACAATATTATGAAAACAATAGATTGCTACTCACCATAAAGATGACATGTTGAGTTTCAGACAGGCATGCTGAAAAGACTGTTACACACTGAGTTTTCAGCCAAACCCTTCTTCAAAAAGAAAAGAAAACACACATACATTCTAACAAGCAAGTAGAGTGCAATTGTGGTCGCAGCCGCCAGTGTGTGCTGTTATGTGTGTGTAAGGTGTACAGGGTGCAGCACTTAAATCCGGACAAATGAAACTTTTTAAAAGCAAATTTATTAAAATAAAATAAAAATGAAAATAAAAATTGTTTTGCGTATAAATAGTGGTATCTTTCAAGAGTTAACATCACATGATGTAACACCCTTCAGCTGAAATGACCAGCACCAATCTTGTCCTGAAGCACTTGCATGCACTTTTTAAACCAGCGCTGTCCATATTTGTGAACACTGCTTCAATAGCAGTGCATTGAGGTGCAACATTAGGGTGCCTTAACGTATTGGTAGCTCTTTCAACTATGCTCCAAACATTGTAGTTGAGGGGCTTCAAATCTGGCCCGTTAGGGGGCCAAACTCCTTCGATGAGGACATGTCAACATTATCCAAGAGGCAGTTTGGGACTAAATGGCTCGTATGAGGTCCTCGTTTGCCATCCAACACATTGTTTGCTTCCTGACGTTCAATACTGTTGTCAGTATCCTTAGCAATTGCCCTGGCTCCATGGAAATCAGCTCTTGAGCCTTTTCGACGACTGCTGCAGTTCGTGACAAGTGATTGCTTGACTGAGGTTTCCTCAATGGGTTAGCAGAACTTTCCCCAGACTTCTCTGAAGCATCATACTTGACCACAGTATTGTAAACAGTTGAACTCGGGTATCTGAAGAATTGAACTTTTTCAGGGGGCTAACGCCTAGTGCTAAGACTTTCTATAATCGCGGCTGTTCATTTGTACTCCACACTTGTCCCTAACGTTTTGGCAATTTTGAGGTTCTGACTGTTTACCAGATGCCTGTGGCTTTCAAGAAGGCCAGTCGCAACCTCTGGTGTAAATACGATATGGGGGAAGTTAAAATTGAAATTTATCTGAATTTAAGTGCTGCACCCTGTACTTACTTGCTTGTGTGAATGTATGTATGTTTTCTTTTCTTCTCTGAAGGAGGCTTTGGTTGAAAGCTCAGTGTATAACAGTCTTTTCATTGTGCCTGTCTGCAGCTCAGCATGTCATCTTTATGGTGAGTAGTGATCTATCCTTTTTATAATATTGTTGATACTCCTGTCTGAACTTTCCTTTATAATTTTAGATAGTTCATCATGTGTCGCAGCGTACATGAGAGTAAAATTTTTTGATCTGACTCTAGTCTCGTATTGGCTGGCTGATTTTCATTATACATATTCATCAACTGCTGTGCTATGTTTGAGAAATAACGGTTGAAAGCACTAGCCACTTGTCTGGGGCCAGTTAGTTTGTAGTTTTTCTTAATCATCCATATATTATTATGATTTACTGACCTTGCAACCATTTCTCTTTTTTTAACTTGTCATGTTACTTTAGTTTTTTTGGTATCTTTTGAGGTAGGTAAGAAATTCAGATCTTTATCCCTTTTGTGATCCACTTGACTGTTTTTGTACGGATGTGAGTGTAACTTTTCCTTGGAAAAAGTTATTTGAAGAAGGAAAAAAAAAAGGTAAATGTGGTCATAAACTTATTATATTTGTCATTGGTATCATTATAGTTGTATATATCATTCCAATTTTCCCCCTTCAGGAGAAAAGAAATATTCCACATTTTCAGTAGTGAAATTGATTACATTGTATCAATATAATGGAAGGAAACATTCCACGTGGGAAAAATTATATATAAAAACAAAGATGAGGTGACTTACCGAACAAAAGCGCTGGCAGGTCGATAGACACACAAACAAACACAAACATACACACAAAATTCAAGCTTTCGCAACAAACTGTTGCCTCATCAGGAAAGAGGGAAGGAGAGGGGAAGACGAAAGGAAGTGGGTTTTAAGGGAGAGGGTAAGGAGTCATTCCAATCCCGGGAGCGGAAAGACTTACCTTAGGGGGAAAAAAGGACAGGTATACACTCGCACACACGCACATATCCATCCACACATACAGACACAAGCAGACATATTTAAAGACCAATATGTCTGCTTGTGTCTGTATGTGTGGATGGATATGTGCGTGTGTGCGAGTGTATACCTGTCCTTTTTTCCCCCTAAGGTAAGTCTTTCCGCTCCCGGGATTGGAATGACTCCTTACCCTCTCCCTTAAAACCCACTTCCTTTCGTCTTCCCCTCTCCTTCCCTCTTTCCTGATGAGGCAACGGTTTGTTGCGAAAGCTTGAATTTTGTGTGTATGTTTGTGTTTGTTTGTGTGTCTATCGACCTGCCAGCGCTTTTGTTCGGTAAGTCACCTCATCTTTGTTTTTATATATGATTACATTGTATGTTATTCTATGAAGTTGTGAGACTTCTGCAACATTCATCATTTGAATTTGAGCATAGTGATCACTAAAACCTGTGTATACTACATCTGTGTTACAGACATAGTTGGATGTGTATGAACATATGAACTGAACTGATCTTCCCTGTATGATGCGGACATGGGGTCTTCCAGATCGTAAAACAGTTGCATTGACAGCAGTTTGCTTGAACTGCTGCAACATACACACCACACTAGATTGGGCTCTGCCAACTTTTGTTGCTATTGTCCTACTATAATAGTACCCGTGATGCAGGGCTACGATTGCTCCACACTTTTCAATTCCAATATCATGCTTATGTCACATTATGAAGTCACATGGTATGAACCTAATCATTTATACAAACACACTGCTACATGCACATGATGTACTGTAAACTAATATGAACTGATTACTACCCAGACAGCTGAAGGAAAGAGGCCTATTTGAATGGAACCATCTTAGGTAAAGGTATGTCGGTGTTGTTGTGGATACTATCAGCACCCCTGTATGTGAACAACCAGTCAAATACATAACATAACTTACTTTACTGGTTGTACTTGTTTTATTATCAATACAGGAATATGATAGAATATTCAAAATGGAAACCCTGTGTTAACCACAAATCCTTAGTTGGGATAGGTGATGGAAAACTTTTGATTGGTAGTGTATATTTTTCTTTTACTTCCTTAATCCTAGTTTTTGCTCCAACACTGAAGGCCTAATTGTCAGTGAGGCACTAAGCCCTAATATTCCTTTTCTTCATATTCCATATATTACACCCTGCTACATAAATTCTTGTGTATGTTGCTGACTTCTTGTGACTCTCAAACTGAAATGATCTCATTTTCATTGAACTGGGTGCTGAATTCTCTTCCATACTGCTGTACGTAGAAGCAACTACCGTCACTGCATTTTACTATGTGTACACCTGCTTTTTTATATTAAAATCTATTTAGTGCTTCTGTAGATATTACTAACAACAAAAAAGAATGAAGTTTAGTGTGCATCAGCTGGAACATTTAATTATTGCTCAAGGAATATTTTTAACTTTTCTAAAGTACAACATGAATTTAATTATTAACAAATTTATTTGTCACATAAAAAAGGTAGCTTGTCCACAGTCTCTGAAATGCTTTATGATGTCCTTAAAAAATTTAAAAATACTAAATGTAGGCACATAGTTACATACTCGTGTTTTTTAATATATTTTATTTGCAGTTGTACTGTGCAAAGAGCAACAAACTTATGTTTAAAATTGTATATCTGATGTTAATAGTTTGATGTTTGTATTTTATGTACGTTTCATGGTATTAACTATAGATGGCTTATGAAAGGGTAGAAAAAACATTTTCTACAATACTTGTAAGACTTCTGAGAAAAATTTGCACTTCAGAAATTATTTTGAATACCTTTTTGAATTTCAAAATAATTAAATCTATATGTTCACTTAATCACATGAGATATAATTTATGTTTCTTTAAATGTACTTTTATCCAGTTTTTGTGTTCTTCAGAATTCAGATTACAATTTTGGAACAGCTCCTGTCACACCATCATCATCATCTCCAGTGTCACCTCTGCAAACAATTCCACCAGCTGTTGCTGCAGATGACCACACTCAGCACAGAAATCTGTCTGTGGAACCTGATCCAGTACTTTTTGCTAAACTGGCAGGGCGGCAAGAATTGCGTGTCAAACTTAAGCAAGCAGAAGGAGTACCTGGACCAAAAGTTGATCTGGAACTGACTCTCGGTTCATTGTCTTTATTTATATCTCCAAGGCAATTCCATGTACTTCTGGAGCTGTTGCATGGTCTGTCCACACCTGATCTTGAAGACACCAGGTAATGTCAATATGTTAATGCTATGTTTTTGCTTTTAACAGTTTATGAGTGGTATTGCATTTATAATAATTATTTCATATGTGCCATAAATTGTGGCGTTAAATTTATTGAGACAGCTTTTAAGAGCCTTATGTACTGACACCTGTAGTCACAAGTGGTAACATTGAATACCTCAAGGAAATGTGATATTCTTAAGTCATTTACTATAGTACCTAGTGATTCATGAAATGCTTAGAATTATTTTGTAACAAGAGACTAATCAATTTTTCGCAATATGATGTAATTGGATAGATAAAAAATGTCATCCAGAACCATGGGTGTGGGGAGACTTACAGGATGGGATGAGAAGGAAATACTGATTGTTGGGTTCCAACTGCACAGTTCAGAAAAGCTGGTGATTGTGGGAAGTTTCCAAGTGGTGCAATGGCACAAGCTGTGAGGCAGTAATTAAAGTGAAGCACATCATGTTGTATAACATGTTCAGTAACTGGGTTGTCCTGCTGTCTCTTGGGCACAATTTGGCAGTGGACATTCATACAGACAGAGAGCGTATTAGTTGTCATTTGCACATGGAATGCCTCTCCAAATTTGCGAATGATCTCACTCAGGCCTTCACAGACCAAAATTACCCTCCCAATCTTGTCCAGGAACAGACCTTCCATGCCTTGTCTCAACAGTCATTTATCATCCCCCACATACCTACTGTCCAACCACAAAGCAGCACCACTCTCATGAATTGGTACCATCCAATACTGTAGCAAAGTAATCACATTCTCTGCCAGAGTTTTGACCATCTCTCCTCGTACTCTGAAATGAGAATATCCTCCCCAGTGTCCCCACCAACCCTCCCACCTACTCAATCTACACAATAACATTTTCTGTTCCTGCTCCACCACTTCTCCAACCCCTTGTCTTGTGGCTCATATCCCTTCTCTAGATCCAGATGCAAGACCTGTTCCATACATTCTTTCAATTATTACCTGTTCTGGTCCTGTCACTGGCATCTCCTGCCCCACCAAAGGCATTGCCACATGTGAAAGCGGCCATTTGGTTACCAACTTAGCTGCTGCATCCTACCTGGGTATGACAACTAACAAGCTGTCTGACCACATGAATTGCCACCGACAAACAGTGGCCAAGAGACAGCTGCACCACCCATTTGCTGAACGCGCTTCCAACACAATGTGCTTCACTTTAATGACTACTTTACAGCCTGTGCCATCAAAATTCTGCCCACCAACACCAACTTTTCTGTATTGCCCAAGTGGGAACTCTCCTTACAACATATAATTCATTCCTGTAACCCCTCTGGCCTAACCTTCAGTAGTGTCTCTGGTAATCTATTGAGGACAGTGGGACAGCAGCTGGATGAGAAGTATTTGAATAATGAAGATTAAAAACAACAGCTATATTGTAATCCAATGTCATTTATTCAAAACAAGCAACTAGTTTCAACACCGAGAAGCATCACCTCCTAGCCCTGGATATGGAAAAATACGTAGTGTGATAGTAAAGTAAGAGAGAACTGACAACAAAAATCACAGCTTGTAACTAAAGCGGGGATAACTCACATCACAAAATTATGTAATAATAAAATGCTGTTGTTATCCATACAAAACAAAGTTTAGCACCTAATTTATATTGCTTAATCCATTTTTTAAATTTAATTTAATTTTTTTGTTCCTTTTTTTATATACAGTAATTACATACTCCAGTGTCATAATGTACCTGAGAGAAACCCACGTGCACAATGAATTACACCAGTAAAGCAACTGAAGCCACATATTTCCCTAATCAGAACACTTGCGAATATAGGATATACCAATAAATCCAATAATGAAACAAAACAATCCAGTAACATAAAACCAGATGGCTGGAGTAAACAAATGCAAGAAAGACCTAATGAACAAACATTCACTGGATAATGCAAACCTGCCGAAATAATAACTCTACATAAACAATGTAAGTCACATATTAAAATCTTATATAGAAACAAAGATGAGGTGACTTACCGAACAAAAGCGCTGGCGGGTCGATAGACAAACAAACAAACACAAACATACACACAAAATTCAAGCTTTCGCAACAAACTGTTGCCTCATCAGGAAAGAGGGAAGGAGAGGGGAAGACGAAAGGAAGTGGGTTTTAAGGGAGAGGGTAAGGAGTCATTCCAATCCCGGGAGCGGATATGTCTGCTTGTGTCTGTATGTGTGGATGGATATGTGCGTGTGTGCGAGTGTATACCTGTCCTTTTTTCCCCCTAAGGTAAGTCTTTCCGCTCCCGGGATTGGAATGACTCCTTACCCTCTCCCTTAAAACCCACTTCCTTTCGTCTTCCCCTCTCCTTCCCTCTTTCCTGATGAGGCAACAGTTTGTTGCGAAAGCTTGAATTTTGTGTGTATGTTTGTGTTTGTTTGTTTGTCTATCGACCTGCCAGCGCTTTTGTTCGGTAAGTCACCTCATCTTTGTTTTTATATATAATTTTTCCCACGTGGAATGTTTCCTTCCATTATATTGATAACATATTAAAATCTAGTGCACAAATAGTGTTGAAGTCACGAAAAACTATAAACACTAGTTCCATTGGTATTACTATAAGCAGCCCACCCACATCCCTAAGGTCCATGGCCACACTAGTATAGCAAATGTGTAACTTGTGTAAGTAAAAGGCCTAAATGCAATATCTCCAAAGTAACAATGAAATAAAGTCACCAATGTTTCTACTAATTCCAGGAAATGTACTGGACATAAGTGTTGTCAGCTGTAGCAACATCTGCCATCAGTATGTTCTTGCAGGATTAAAAGTAACATGCATCATACATATTGACAAACAATTGCTGAAGAACATCTCATATCATCTAGTTATATACAACAACAGCATACAAAGTAACCTAGAAGAAGTCAATTAATAAAATCAAAAGCCACATATGTATAAAATATATGTACAGGACCATGAGCTTGGAAACATCCATATGGTAATCCAATGGGGTGAAACCAAGAAACTCAAACATATTAACATACAGGAGCAAACAATGAACTTTGTAGAGTCCATAAGAAAAGGAACACAGGCAATAACTTACACATACATGATAAACACCGAGCACATCCTTTCATAACGTCGTTAACCTAGAAAAATATGGTGGCCTCCATCTCATACCTAGTCGCAATCTACAGGAAGTGATATTAGATGAAATGCATAATTCAGACCAAATTGTGTGCCCAAAAGGAACTTTGTACAGAGAAAATCATTGCTGAATCCAGTTACTAATGAACCAGACTCAATCATACATTTGAAACAGAAGTGGCAGTTGAAGTCATTCATTACATAGCATAACATAAACTGTTATAAAGTCACTATTGAAGACTGCACAAGCACACACAAAGTAGTAAAAGGACAAACTAATAAATGAAACAAATTACGCACTCACACACCTTAAAAGTGGGAAGTGGTTGTAAAATATCCAGACCAAATGGTCTAAGCAACCATTCTGATACTGAACACTGGGAAACTTGTATGTATCAGGCCCCATAACCATAACCTACAAATGGCCTCAGTAGCCACGTGGAAATAACCACAGCCACTGTACATATATTAACAACCAAAATGAACATTTTTAGACAAGTATCACAGAAAACCCTAAAAACATAAAAACTGTAGAAAACTCTAAAAACTAAATATATATCTGCACCAAGAGAGGCATGTCATAGCAATTCTATGTAGTTGCTTAAAAACACAGAATAACAAAACATTTTAATGTCTGCAAAGCAACAAGTGGCGTACACATAATTAACTGAAACAGTAACACAAAAGTACGTGCGGAAGGTGAAGTGACACCTCCTGATATGAAGTACCCACAACATTATACTTAGTGACAGATAAACAGTACTACCACCAACCCAGATACCTCCAAAAATAATAGGCCAGCACCATGGGTCATGACTTAGTTCAGTGAAACAAACCAGGAGGCCATTTGTGCCACACACAACATCCGTGTCTCGGGAAACACCCAGCTGCCACAAGCAAAAACATAGTAGTCACTGCTACTGGGACAACTATAAAATACAGTAGAAGTGACAGCTGTAGATGTAAAGCTAAATAGTGCAAAGAAGCACATTAGTAACCATAATGCCCAAAAAACCACTGTCGTGTAAGCCAAACTGTTAAAGTTAATAAAACAAAGGATTCTACATGATCATTACCAGTGCACCACTACTGCAGGAGCAATATATGTGACCTTCTCTTTAACAAGATAATAGGAGCAGGGAAATCACTGTGTTCATACTACCAAGTTGTACATGCAGCACCACCAATGATCAACAATAAGTGGTGGTAAAAACTACAGCTCTGGTACGCCTTAGAAACCAAGGATAGGAAGTGCCATCCAATGAATGTTTGTTCATTGGGCCTTTGTTGTATTTGCTTACTCTGGTTGTTTGGTACTATGTCATTAGGCTTTTCATTTTATTATTGGTATATCCCGTATTCACAGGTGTTCCTTTCAGAGATATATGCGACTTCAGTTGCTTTGCTGGTATAATTCATTGTATGTGTGGCTTTACCTCAGGTTCATTACGTCACTGGAGTATGATCATTGGGTTCAAAAGAAGGAAAAAAATAAGAAAAATAAGCAATATAAATTAGATACTGAATTTTGTTTTGTATAGGTAATGATAGTAAGATTTTTATGTAATTTTATGATGTGATTTATCCCCATTTTAGTCACAAACATGCACGGAGAGCTGCATCAAACCACAACAACAACAGTTACAAACTATGATTTTTGTTGTCAGTTTTCTCATACTATACTATCACACTATGTATGTTTCCATACAGAGGGGTCTGAAAATGATGCTTTTCAGTGTCAGAAATGGTAGCATGTTTTGAATAAATGACGTTGGATTACAATAAGGCTGTTGGTTTCAATTATCATTATTAAAGTACTTAAATAGTCCCTGTTCTCCATCTGCCTATCCCCTTCCCTACTCCCATGGGTGACTGGAATTCGAGTGTAGGAAAAGGGAGAGAAGGAAACATAGTAGGTGAATATGGATTGGGGGACAGAAATGAAAGAGGAAGCCGCCTGGTAGAATTTTGCACAGAGCACAACATAATCATAACTAACACTTGGTTTAAGAATCATGAAAGAAGGTTGTATACATGGAAGAACCCTGGAGATACTAAAAGGTATCAGATAGATTATATAATGGTAAGTCAGAGATTTAGGAACCAGGTTTTAAATTGTAAGACATTTCCAGGGGCAGATGTGGACTCTGACCACAATCTATTGGTTATGACCTGTAGATTAAAACTGAAGAAACTGCAAAAAGGTGGGAATTTAAGGAGATGGGACCTGGATAAACTGAAAGAACCAGAGGTTGTACAGAGATTCAGGGAGAGCATAAGGGAGCAATTGACAGGAATAGGGGAAATAAATACAGTAGAAGAAGAATGGGTAGCTTTGAGGGATGAAGTAGTGAAGGCAGCAGAGGATCAAGTAGGTAAAGAGACGAGGGCTAGTAGAAATCCTTGGGTAACTGAAGAAATATTGAATTTAATTGATGAAAGGAGAAAATATAAAAATGCGGTAAGTGAAACAGGCAAAAAGGAATACAAACGTCTCAAAAACGAGATCGACAGGAAGTGCAAAATGGCTAAACAGGGATGGCTAGAGGACAAATGTAAGGATGTAGCGGCCTATCTCACTAGGGGTAAGATAGATACCGCCTACAGGAAAATTAAAGAGACCTTTGGAGATAAGAGAACGACTTGTATGAATATCAAGAGCTCAGATGGAAACCCAGTTCTAAGCAAAGAAGGGAAAGCAGAAAGGTGGAAGGAGTATATAGAGGGTCTATACAAGGGCGATGTACTTGAGGACAATATTATGGAAATGGAAGAGGATGTAGATGAAGATGAAATGGGAGATACGATACTGCGTGAAGAGTTTGACAGAGCACTGAAAGACCTGAGTCGAAACAAGGCCCCCGGAGTAGACAATATTCCATTGGAACTACTGACGGCCGTGGGAGAGCCAGTCCTGACAAAACTCTACCATCTGGTGAGCAAGATGTATGAAACAGGCGAAATACCCTCAGACTTCAAGAAGAATATAATAATTCCAATCCCAAAGAAAGCAGGTGTTGACAGATGTGAAAATTACCGAACAATCAGTTTAATAAGCCACAGCTGCAAAATACTAACACGAATTCTTTACAGACGAATGGAAAAACTAGTAGAAGCCAACCTCGGGGAAGATCAGTTTGGATTCCGTAGAAACACTGGAACACGTGAGGCAATACTGACCTTACGACTTATCTTAGAAGAAAGATTAAGGAAAGGCAAACCTACGTTTCTAGCATTTGTAGACTTAGAGAAAGCTTTTGACAATGTTGACTGGAATACTCTCTTTCAAATTCTGAAGGTGGCAGGGGTAAAATACAGGGAGCGAAAGGCTATTTACAATTTGTACAGAAACCAGATGGCAGTTATAAGAGTCGAGGGACATGAAAGGGAAGCAGTGGTTGGGAAGGGAGTAAGACAGGGTTGTAGCCTCTCCCCGATGTTGTTCAATCTGTATATTGAGCAAGCAGTAAAGGAAACAAAAGAAAAATTCGGGGTAGGTATTAAAATTCATGGAGAAGAAATAAAAACTTTGAGGTTCGCCGATGACATTGTAATTCTGTCAGAGACAGCAAAGGACTTGGAAGAGCAGTTGAATGGAATGGACAGTGTCTTGAAAGGAGGGTATAAGATGAACATCAACAAAAGCAAAACAAGGATAATGGAATGTAGTCTAATTAAGTCGGGTGATGCTGAGGGAATTAGATTAGGAAATGAGGCACTTAAAGTAGTAAAGGAGTTTTGCTATTTGGGGAGCAAAATAACTGATGATGGTCGAAGTAGAGAGGATATAAAATGTAGGCTGGCAATGGCAAGGAAAGCGTTTCTGAAGAAGAGAAATTTGTTAACATCCAGTATTGATTTAAGTGTCAGGAAGTCATTTTTGAAAGTATTTGTATGGAGTGTAGCCATGTATGGAAGTGAAACATGGACGATAAATAGTTTGGACAAGAAGAGAATAGAAGCTTTCGAAATGTGGTGCTACAGAAGAATGCTGAAGATTAGATGGGTAGATCACATAACTAATGAGGAAGTATTGAATAGGATTGGGGAGAAGAGAAGTTTGTGGCACAACTTGACCAGAAGAAGGGATCGGTTGGTAGGACATGTTCTGAGGCATCAAGGGATCACCAATTTAGTATTGGAGGGCAGCGTGGAGGGTAAAAATCGTAGAGGGAGACCAAGAGATGAATACACTAAGCAGATTCAGAAGGATGTAGGTTGCAATAGGTACTGGGAGATGAAAAAGCTTGCACAGGATAGAGTAGCATGGAGAGCTGCATCAAACCAGTCTCAGGACTGAAGACCACAACAACAACACTCCCACTCCCATACTACAAATGCCTTCAATCCCACCAATGCACCTACATAGAGCTATCCCTCTACTTCTCTCCTCTCTTGTCTCCCTCCCTCCCTCCCTTCCCCCCACCCCTCCCCGCCCACCACCAAGCACAGCCTCCCACTGCTGCACATAACAGTCCTACCCTGTCCTTATCACAGCCCTGCATACTCCCACAGGCAGCACTAGCATTTTGCCCCACCCTGTCCTGCTGTACCTCCCCCCACCCATCCCATAACCCTTCCTTACCCCATTACGCCCACTATCTACCCCAACTAGATTGTTCCTCACACCAGATGCAGCTGGGCCTTAGGAGCTTCCCCCTCCCACTTGCTCCCCCCTCCCCTTCTCACCTCCCTCACCCCTACCCCTCCCACACCTACCCCCTTCCTCGAGACAATAGCAATGTGTGTGTGGGTTGCGTTTGCGTGTGTGTGTGTTTGTGTGTTGTCAATTTCTGATGAAGACCTTGTTTGCTGAAAGCTCACTTTCTGACAGTCTCTTTTGCTGTGCCTGTCTGTGAATCAGCATCTCTTTTATATGTTGAGTAGCAACTATCCTTTTCATAATATAAATTTATAATTGTCCCTGTTATAATGAAATACAGAGGAAATTATAGTTGCTTTGCAGAAACATCTTTGTGTTGGTCTGCTCAAAAGATGGATTTTAACAATTATGAAAAGGAAAGCTGCTACTCACCATGTAGCAGAGATGCTGAGTCGCAGATAGGCACAACAAAAAGACTGTCACAGTATAAGCTTGTGGCCAACTAGGTCTTTATAGAAAATAGATGACACACACACACACACACACACACACACACACACACACACACACAAACACAGCTCACACACACCTTGGCACCTGAAGCCACATTGTGGGCAACAGCAGCTGTGCATGATGGGAGTGACAACTGGTTGGTGGTATGGAGGAGGCTGGGGCAGGGAGGGGGAGGGATAGCAGGGTGGGGGGGGGGGGTACAGTGAAGTGCTGTTGGGGAGCACTCAAGGATGAGGTGGAGAGATGATAGGGCAGCTATGTGCAGTCAGGAGGTTAGACAGAGGGCAGGGGAAAGGTAGGCGGAGGGGAGGGGGGCTTGTGGTAAAGGAGAGAAGTTAAAAGACTGGTTGTGCTGCTGGAATGAGGGCTGTGTGGTGCTGGAATGGAAACAGGGAAGGAGCTTAATGGGTGAGGACAATAACTAATGAGGTTGAGGCCAGGAGGGTTATGGGAACATAGGATATATTGCGGGGAGAATTCCCACCTGTGCAATTTAGAAAAGCTGGTGCTGGTGGGAAGGAAGGATCCATATGGCACAGGCAGTGAAGCAGTCATTCAAATGAAGGCTGTCATGTTGGGCAGCGTGCTTAGCAACAAGGTGGTCCACTTGTTTCTTGGCCACAGTTTGTCAGTGGACATTTGTGCGGACAGACAGCTTGTTGGTTGTCATGCCCACATGAAATGCAGCACAGTGATTGCAGCTTAGCTTGTAGATTACGTGGCTGGTTTCAGAGGTAGCCCTGCCTTTGTGGGATAGGTGATGTTTGTGACCAGACTGGAGTAGGTGATTGTGTGATGGTGTATGGGACAGGTATTACATCTAGGTCATATTACAGGGATATGAGCCATGAGGTAAGGAGTTGGGAGCAGGGGTGGTATAAGGATGAACGAGCATATTGTGTAGGTTCAGTGGACGGTGGAATACCACTGTTTGAGGGGTGGGAAGGATAGTGGGCAGGAAATTCCCATTTCAGGGCACAACGAGAAGTAGTTGAAACCCTGGCGGAAAATGTAATTCAGTTGCTTCTAGTCCTGGGTGGTACTGAGCTACTATGGGAATGCTCCAGGTTGTGGGAGACTGGAAAGGTAAGGCACAGGAGATTTGTTTTTGTTCAAGGGTGGGAGGATAATTACAGTCTGTGAAATCCTCAGTGAGACCCTTGGTATATTTTGAGAGGGACCACTCGTCACAGCAGATGTGACAATCACAGATGGCTAAGCTGAATGGAAGTGACTTTTTGGTATGAAATGGGTGGCAGCTGTCAAAATAGAGGTATTGCATGTGGTTAGTAGGTTTGATATGGACAGAGGTGCAGATGTAGCCATCTTTTAGGTGGAGGTCAACATCCAGGAAGGTGGTTTGTTGGGTTGAGTAGGACCTTGTGAATCAAATGGGGGAGAAGCTGTTGAGGTTCTGGAGGAATGTAGGTAGAGTGTCCTCACCCTCAATCCACACTGCAAAGATATTATCAGTGAATCTGAAGCAGGTGAGGGGTTTTGGATGGTAGGTGTTCAGGAAGGATTCCTCTAGATGGTCCATGAATAGGTTGGCATAGGATGCTGCCATTCGGGTGCCCGTTGCCCTACCCTGGATTTGTTTGTAGGTAATGCCCTCAAAGGAGAAGTAATTGTGGGTGAGGGTATAGTTTGTCATGGCAATTAGGAAGTTGTTGGTTTAGAATCCATCTGGCTTTGGAAAGGTAGTGTTCAACAGCAGTAAGGCCATGGGCATTAGGGATGTTAGTGTAAAGGCAGGTGTCATCAATAGTGGTGAGCAGGGCACCGTGCGGCAAAAGGACAGGAACTGTGGAGAGTCCGTGGAGGAAATGGTTGGTACCTTTAATCTAGGAGGGTAGGTTGTGGGTAATTGAGTAGACACAGATTGAAGACTATAGTGCAAAAGTTAGCACTACAATTAAATTGCAAATTAGGTGACACACTGTAGGATGTCCAAAACTTATTGTAAATTGTCCCACAGGGGCCAAATTCGAGATATGATGGATACATAAATGTTTGAAAGGATCACTTCTTTAATTTTGAAAATTAATTGTTGTGGCTGGCTAGCAGGAATGTCTTGCATCATACACTATGCTGCAAACGGAAAGGGCTGCTTAGTATCAAAATTTAAAACATTATGGACAAAGCGACAAATGCTGTTTGGGCAGTCGTAGCTGAATGCAATGGGAGAACATTGCTTCAGTTGTTGTAGAGTCTCGCGACCTAATACACAGCACTGGAACACCACCAGCTCCTTACTTGGGCAGCTTGTGCAGTGGCATAGCATTTCATATCTCTTGTCGTGGCAGCCGTCATACCTCATGATCCAGCCCAGACTCTGCCCTCTCGCTATCGTACATGGCCGACGGCTTGACAGCTGGGCAGATATGTTCAAGCATGTGGTTGCTTACTGCCAGTTCGACGCAGTTTGCAGTGCATAGAGTAATACTTTAAAAGTTTTAAAAACATTAAGTGGCCATGTGATAGGAAGCAAGAAAAGCTCCATGTATAACGGTCCATTGAAAATAAAAGCAAACAGATAGACTCTGCAGAAAGAGGGGCTGCATGTTGTAAACTTAACAAAAAAATGTAATACTCAACAAAGCTGAATTATAAAATGTAACACTGCAGACGACCTTGCGTAGCAAGGCAGACTTAATACATTCTTTCAGTTCTCAAGAAAGCTTCAAAATAGACAAAGCAAAGTCCTCATAGAAAAAGAATATGAAAGGACATCCACATCATATCACTTTTAAGAGAAGTGGAGTATTGGCATCAATATTTTACAACGTGACTGAATAAAATACACTGCTTAAAGTAATAAAGTGACAAGGAACCTATACAGCTGTCAGAAGGACAATGAGAGATTCTTTTAACGAATTTGAAAGCAATATTTTATCTGCAGATTCTAAAAATAATCCCAAAAAATTTTGGTTGTACTTAAAATCTATGAATGCTACAAATAATTCAATACGTTCTCTTGCTGACAGTACGGGTAATGTAACTGATGATGATAAACAGAAGGCTGAAATTCTAAACCTAGCCTACAAAAAATCGTTTACGGTAGAGGCCTGCAGCACTATTCCGCCTTTCAATTATCGAGCAAATGAAAAGATGGCTGATATAGTGTTTAGTGTATCTGGGATTGTAAAACAGTTAAGACAGGAAGGCATCTGTCCCAGACGGTATCCCCGTAAGATTTTATTTTGACTATGCTACAAATATAGCACCATTCTTACCCATCATCTATCAGAGATCATTGGAACAGTGGAAAGTTCCACAGGACTGGAAGAAGGCGCAGGTCGTAGCAATCTATAAAAAGGGTAGAAAATCAGATGCACATAATTATCGGCCAATTTCACTGACATCGATTTGTTGTAGAATCATGGAACATTTTTTGTGTTCAGACATAATGACCTTTCAAGACTCTGAGAAACTCATCTGCAGAAACCAGCACGGTTTTAGGAAACAACGGTCATGCAAAACACAGCTGACCCTCTTTGTGCATGATATACAACAGGCTCTAGATACCAGTTTCCAGGTTGATGCCATATTTCTCAACTTTCAAAAGGCATTCGAATCAGTTCCGCACTGTTGCTTGCTACAAAACGTGCGCGCTTACGGCCTATCCGATGACATGTGGTTGGATAGAAAGTTTTCTAACAGACAGGGAGCAGTATGTCGCCCTGAACGGGTTGACTTCAACAGAAACAAGCGTAACTTCAGGTGTGCCCCAGGGCAGCATAATAGGTCCTCTACTTTTTACAATTTACATAAACGATCTGGTTGATGGTATTGACAGCGGCCTTAGACTGTTTGCTGATGATGCTGTGGTCTACAGGAAAGTAGTATCACACGAAAGTTGTGACGAAATCACTGAGGATTTGCAGAAAATAAATGGGTGGTGTAATGATTGGAAGTTATCTCTCAGTAGTAGTAAGTGTAACCTACTGCGTATGACAAGGCGAAAATCCCCATTGATGTACGAATACAAAATAAATGCTCAGTCTTTGGAAGCGGTAACGTCCATCAGGTATCTGGGTGTGACTGTTCGAAATGATCTCAAATGGAATGATCAGATTACACAAGTAACGGGTAAGGCGAACTCTAGATTGCGGTTTATTGGTAGAATCCTGAAGTGATGCAGTCCTTCAACAAAGGAAATAGCTTACAATACATTAGTTCGTCCAGTCTTGGAGTATTGTTCATCTGTGTGGGACCCTTACCATTTGGATCTGTTTCAAGAGATTACCACCACCAACTTACAAATCGCACAATGATCACCATTCAAAGATAAGGGAAATAAGAGCTCATTCTGAGGCATTCAGACAGTCGTTTTTCCCTCGCACAATCCGCGAGTGGAACAGGAGGGGGGGGGGAATATGACTTTGGCGCGAATTGTGCCCTCCGCCACACACCGATTGGTGGCTGGCGAAGTATATATGTAGATGTAGATGGGCACTGCTTGTGTCTGTGTATGTGCAGATGGATATGTGTGTGTGTGTGTGTGTGTGTGTGTGTGTGCGAGTGTATACCTGTCCTTTTTTCCCCCTAAGGTAAGTCTTTCCGCTCCCGGGATTGGAATGACTCCTTACCCTCTCCCTTAAAACCCACATCCTTTCGTCTTTCCCTCTCCTTCCCTCTTTCCTGATGAAGCAGCAATTTGTTGCGAAAGCTTGAATTTTGTGTGTATGATTGTGTTTGTTTGCACCTGCCAGCACTTTCGTTTGGTAAGTCACATCATCTTTGTTTTTAGATGTAGATTTAGATGTAGATACAGATACAGCTAATGAGTGGGGGTACCTTTTTTTAACACCTAAAAGCTTGGATTCTTATGGACCTATACTAATTTGTAGCCAGAGAAAAAATAAAACTTAGAACATTTGCGGTTCAGTTTCAGAACTAATTCGTAATTTTGATGCATTCTCTCAGAAGATAACAGAGTTCAGCCTCATTAGGATAATTAATGTTTATGGTCACTTACAACCTATACGCAATATAAAATACAGCTAAATCACTTCACTGACCTACATGACTTCTTACAGCTGATTTCTCAACATTATCAGTTACTGACTGGGCACTGCTGAAAAAACAACTTCTAAAAATTTCCCATCAATAGCCAACAAAATATGGAAACCAGCTAGAAGTAGAGAAGAGTTAGAATGCACAGTGGCAGTTGCTTCTGTAGGGATACCCTAATTTGGATACTTACTCTGTGAGATAAGTTAAAATGCAACTTCTACTACTTGCACACTTTATTGTTGACATCAGTTATCTCCACATTATTGATTATTACCCTCTGCACCTCACCATATTTATCATCATTCTCTCTCATAGATTTCAGAACACATCATTATAACAACGAAAACAACAAATTTTTATAATGTAATGTAATTGGATGCATAATATATTTAGTTACCAAGCGGCAGCAGGAGAACGCACATATAAAAAAAGGTATTACATATGCAAGATTTCAGAGCCAGTGGCTCCTTATTCTGCTAAAAGAGTTGAAGGGGAAGGAAGATGGCTGAAGGAAAAGAGGAGTATAGGAAAAGGACAGGAGAAGTTTAGGAAAAGTCACCCAGGGCCCCGGTTCAGGGGAGACTTACTAGACAGGGTGAGAAGGCAGGAGGAGGTCTTTCCTTCTCATCCCATCCGGTAAGTCTCTCCTAACCCAGAGTTCTAGGTGGCTTTTCCAAACTCTACCCCTTTTCATAAACCTCCCCAGTCCTTTTCCTACATTCCTCTTCCTTTCCCTTCTACCCTTGTGCCAGAAGAAGGAGCCACTGGCTCTGAAAGCTTGCATACATAATGCCCTTTTTTATGTGTGATCTTCTGCCACCACTTTGTGAGTAAACTTTTTATCTGTCCAATTACAGATTACATCATTACTTTTACTTAATACCTGACTAACCTTGGCTGCCCTCTGCGGGGTAACAGCAGGGAATAGGGCACTTCTCCACATTAATTATCGTAGTCTCTGTACACACCATATTCCCCAGTAACTTTTCTCCCAATAGTCAATGCTTATCATCATCATATTAACTTATTACCACATTTGCTTCATGTGAAATGGTACATTATCAACAAGTGTGTTGAATTGTAGTTTTGTTAGGGATCTTCCTCTTACAAATAAAAGGCAGAAATGGAGAGAATCATCAAAACATATAAGATGCAGTCCATCTTACGGTGCATGGCAGAGGGTACCCCCATACCACTATCAGTCATTTCCTTTTCTGTTCCACTCGCAAATAGAACAAGGGAAAGTGATTGTCTACATGCCTCTGTAACAGCCCTAATTTCTCATATCTTATATCTGTGGTCCTTATGAGCAATCTATGTTGGAGGCAACAGAATCATTTTGCTGTCAGCTTCAGATGCCGGTTCTCTAAATTTTCTCAATAATGTTCCTTGAAAAGAACGTTGCCTTCCCTCCAGGGATTTCCATTTGAGTTCGTGAAGCATCTCTGTAACAATTACATGTTGTTCGAACCTACTGGTAACAAATCTACCAGCCAGATAGGGTTGATAGAAGAAATAGAAGAGATAGAGAAGATCCAACGGAAAGCAGCGTGCTTTGTTACAGGATCATTTAGTAATTGTGAAAGCATTACAGAGATGATAGATAAACCCCAGTGGAAGACTCTGCAGGATAGACACTCAGTAGCTCGGTATGGGCTTTTGTTGAAGTTTCGAGAACATACCTTCACCGAGGAGTCAAGCAGTATATTGCTCCCTCCTACATATATCTCGCGAAGAGACCGTGAGGATAAAATCAGAAAGATTAGAGCCCACACAGAGGCATACCGAAAATCCTTCTTTCCACGAACAATACGAGACTGGAATAGAAGGGAGAACTGAGAGAGATACTCAAGGTACCCTCCGCCACACACCGTCAGGTGACTTGCGGAGTATGGATGTAGATGTAGATGTAGATGTAGATTGCTTCAATGTCCTCCTTTAATCTGATGTGGTATGGATCCCAAACACTTGAGCAACCAAGAATGGGTCACACTAGCATCCTTTATGCAGTTTCTTTTACTGATGAACAACACTTTTCTAAAATCTCTCAATAAACTGAAGTCGACCATTTGCCTTTTCTACTGCGATCGTCACATGCTCATTCCATTTCATATTGCTTTGCAATGTTGCCCCTGATATTTAAATGATGTGACTGTGTCAAGCAGGACACCACTAATGCTGTATCCGAACATTACAGGTTTATTTTTCCTACACATCTGCTCTAACTTACATTTTTCTACATTTAGAGCAAGCTGCCATTCATCGCATCAACTAGAAATTTTGTCTAAGACATCTTGTATTCTACTACAGTCATTCAACTTCAACATCTTACCATACACAATAGCATTATCTTCAAACGACCGCAGATTGCTGCCCACCCTGTCTGCCAAATGATTTATATATAGAGACAATAATAGTGGTCCTATCAAACCTCCCTGGGGCACTCCTCACAATACTCTTGTCTCTGATGAACACTAACTGTCATGGACAAAATACTAGGTTCTATAACTTTAAAATCTTCGAGCTACTCGCGTATCTATGAATCTATTCCATATGCTTGTACCTTCTTTAACAGCCTACGTGGGGAACCATGTCAAAAGGTTTCTGGAAATCTAGAAACATGGAATCTGCCTGTTGCCCTTCATCCAAAATTCTCAGTATGTCATTTGAGCAAAGGGCAAACTGAGTTTCACAAAGTGATCCTTTCTAAAACCATGCTGATTTGTGGACATAAGCTTCTCAGTCTCAAGAAAATTTGCCACGTTTGAACTGAGAATGTGGTCAAGGATTCTGCAGCAAGCCAATGTTAGGGATATTGGTCTGTAATTTTGTGGGTCCGTTCTTGCACTTTTTTCCTTTCACTTGGGACTTTGTGCTGGACTAGAGATTCACAATAAATGTAAGCTAAGTAAGGGGGCAATGCCATAGAGATTTCTTTGAAAAGCTGAATTGGGATTTCATCCAGACCTGGTGACTTATTTGTTTTTAACTCCTTCAGTTGATTTTCTCCACTGGGGGTGCTTATTACTATGTTGTCCATACGGGAGTTTGTTTGATGGTCCAGTGACGATATGTTTGTATGATTCTCCTACGTGAATGATTTCTTGAACTGAAATTTATAACTTTGGCTTTTGTTTTGCTATCTTCAACTGCCACATCAGACTGGTCAGCAAATTACTAGATGGTCAGCAAATGACTGGATGGAAGCCTTAGACCCACTTAACGATTTTGCATAGAACCAGTATTTTCTCGGTATGCGTGCCAGATCTGTTGCCAAGGTATTACAGACATAGTGGTTGTATGCTTTGTGCATAGGTCTTTTCACAGACGCACGAATCTCTACTAACCTTTGCTTGTCGTCATTTGCACTTTCTCTTTTGAACTGAGAGAACAACAGCCTCTGCTTCCTCAGCATTTTCTCACTGAGCGAGGTGGCGCAGTGGTTAGCACACTGGTCTCGCATTCGGGAGGACGACGGTTCAATCCCGTCTCCGGCCATCCTGATTTAGGTTTTCCGTGATTTCCCTAAATCGTTTCAGGCGAATGCCGAGATGGTTCCTTTGAAAGGGCACGGCCGATTTCCTTCCCAATCCTTCCCTAACCCGAGCTTGCGCTCCGTCTCTAATGACCTCGTTGTCGACGGGACTTTAAACACTAACCACCACCACCATCAGCATTTTCTGAATCTTGCTATTAAACCTTGTTGGGTCATTTCCGTTCTTAATCTACTTACTAGGTACATAATAGCATTTGTACATGACACTGAAACAAAGACTCACTCCCATCCATGTTTAAAGATTCAGTGTGCCGATGGTTTCAGAAGCCCTGCAGATGTGATGTTGAGCCACAGTGGGTAGTAAAATCTTTGAGGCCCTCATGTCTGTGGTGCATGGTGCCCTAGGGACTGAAATCTTGCTCCCATCATTGGGAACTGTTTGTTGATAGGCAAGATGAAAGAAGACAGAAAGAAATGTTACATGAAATCAAAATGGAAGAAAGTGCTCCGAACAGCTGGGATACTCTGAGGTTACCAAACATGTCCTGTTAGTCACAAGTCCCCAGAGATTAGTTGAAAACCGTACCAAAAAAACAAATACTGTAATTTCATGTACTACAAATAAACTCAAATATTTCCCTGAATAATTCTCTGTGTCTCCTTTGAAACAACTGCCTCAAACATTTGCTTAAAATCAAGGCGTTATAGGAATAAAGGGCTCACTTTGGCACATGATTAGATTACTGATTATTCCTTTGAGGAGCAATATTTCATTTTACTTTGGCTTAATAAAAAGTGACTTGAAATAGTAACGTTAATAAGAAAACATTTCCTAAGTAATCATTTAGCACTCTCAAAACTGAAGCTCCTGACAATGAATACAAGTTACCTTCAAAATTCTAAAACAATGAAGTCATCACATAGAAAAATGCAGTATAACTACTGTCATTCACTGGTTGGTCAGTTGGTTGGTTTAGTTGTGTGAGGGGACCAAAAAGTGATGTCATTTGTCCCATCGGATTAGGGGTGGATGAGGAAAGAAGTCGGCTGTGCCCTTTTGGAGGAACCACTCTGGCATTTGCATGAAACAGTTTAGGGAAATCACAGAAAACCTAAGTCAGGATGGCCGTTTGCAGGTTTGAACCGTTGTCCTCCCAGATGCGAGTCTATTGCTCTAACCATTGTGCCACCTTGCTCAGTTTATTCACAGATAGTGTCCTTCCCACTGCTCCTTACACTGGCCAAGCATTTAAATGTTCTGCCTACAAAATTACGACTCTTAATGAATCTGAGTGAGCCTCTATCTAATGACTGTGTCACAAAACACTTCATGTAGTGAATCAAAATCCTACTGCATCTGTATTGTAGTAGAATACTGGCCATTTAAACTACAATTTCCTGGTCTGAGAGTTCAAGGGTACTGTCCAGTTGAAAATCGTTGCAGCCCATTGCAGTGCAGTGTGATGGGTGTTGTGTGGTGAGGGGTGGCAGCACAACACGTATTTGACGGTGAGCGGCAGCAGCACGGCACACCTGGGCAGCGTGGACTGTAGGCGAGTGGCATCCTCTGAGCACAGTGTGAATCTGGTGACAGCTGCTGTAATGGCACTGAGGCACGGTTTGGCCGGAGAGAGGTGGCACAGTGCTGGTCATTGTGGGGTATGCAGCTAGGCAGTGAACTGCTCAGCCACGGCAGTGATGCCAGCCACACGTTTACCCATTTGTGGGCAGTGTCAGTGGGCCCAGCTATTCTCTCGGCACACAAAGCCTATCACACTGCACTGCAGCCGGTGGGCTGTGCGAGTGGGTGATGTCTCTGGGCAGTGCCTGTGTGTGGTGAAGGCAGCAAGTGGGCCTCGCTGACTGTATACGGCATGCCCTTAGGCTTGGCAATGCTGGGGAAGCAGCATGCAGTGGCTGGGAAACTCCAGCTGGCACTGGGTGGCAGTCTGTGACGCTGAAGTGGGTAGGCTCACACACACGTGTACAAAACACGCACATGTACATTGTGTGCTGTACAGCAAGGCTCAGCCCACTTATGTCGCGTCTCTGCCTGTGCTTGCAGCAGATGGCAGACTTTGCTAGTTACACAACAGATTGCGCAGATGCGAACAGTATGTTATATCCATATTCTGATCTAATTTATACAGGATGTTGAGGGGAAGAGGAGTGTCAGAATGTAGACGGTGACATAAAAGAGCTAATTAAAGAAAACTTAGGATATATTCTCAATGATGGAATATAGAAAGTGCTCACCTCAGGTGGAGTTAGAGGTCAGATACCAGTCTAGGAGTCTGATCAAACAAATGAACAGAATAGGAAATGGGAGATGTGGCAGTTCGCGTTCATGTGGCTGGTGGCTGATCTTAGTAAGCAGGGCTGAGGGTAGACAGTGGGAGCTTTCTGTTCTGGCTGAAGTCTAGAGTGCGAGAGAGCATTTGCTCTGCCTCAAAGCTGGAAACTGAGAGCACAAAGCGACTGTGCCCTACCTTCCGAGATCCTCCAGGGACCACACACGTGACTCACCTCCCACATTCCCTGTTGCTTAAAACGGTGTTGTGGGTACACCAGTCTATTTAACAGACACATCGTAAAAGTGGTGTGATGTTGAATTCAGCAACTTACACTGGACTGAACTGCTTGTGTCCTGAAAGGCAAGCTGGGATGGCATATTGGCAATAATGGAGTTATACTAGGGAGAGTGTTTGAAACACTTTACTGGAGCTTTTGAAATACAAATGTTTAAACCAATTTCCTGCAACATTCCTGATGACTGGCTGGTGACACTGTACACAGTCATTGCTTTAATTTCTGTTTCATTTCATGAATTGGTGGAACTACGTTTGATATGTGATAAGACATTAGCGTAAAAAATCAATTGGATTCCTTCTGAAATGGTTAAATTAGTGCTGAAAGCACTCTTTCCTCTGGTGGTGTTACAACAACAGCCATTTTGTACTTGTTTAATCACCGGTCATTCAATTCAATATTGTATTGTGTGGTTTCAGAACATCCTTTACATGAATCATCTTCAAGGAAGATACAGCCATGTTTTAATTCAGCCACCAATTTTTTAATCATTTAGAATGTTGAAGGGACTTCTTATTAAACTTCACAAAATTATGATGTACTTCTTTTGGTAATGAGCCATACAAAAAAGCATTTTATGATGATGGGATGATATACCAGTTTGTACATTTGAATGAGTAACATCTCCTTAAATATATTCTCATTATTAAACTATGGTTCCTTACCTCTTTTCTCATTTGTTTGCTTTTGATGAATTTTCTGTGGACTTGCATTTACGGAAATCTGTAAATGTTTCAGCAATGTTGCACCTCGTTCTCGCTGTGTTGAGAAACCGATGGATCCAGCAGATTTTCACCGTGTAGAGCAAGAACTACAACAACAGCTGCATCCCCAGTCGTCCCTTGGCGACAAGGGGTTGCAACATACACAAGGATGGTCCACTGCGTCACTAGGTATGCACAAGAGTCTCAGAAAATATAAAGCGCTTAGAAAGGAAATGCTAGTCTTTGGTAAGAGTAATGGCACTGATGGTGCTACTAGTATTCTTGAAGTCGAGTGTGCAGCCGCTCTGCAAATAAAAAAAGTTTATTGGCCACAGATGTAGGATATGTGTCTTGAAACTGCATTTATTTTGGTTATCATAGGTTTTATTGGGGAATTTGACACTCAAATGTATACTTTTGACATATTTGCAGAATTAATTTCTGTACTATTCTCCTCAGATAATGATATAGTTTCTTAGGTAAATAATTCACACCTATCTCTCATGTAGCAGGAATCTCAGGATTCCTATTAGGGAAAGCAGTCAGGTGATCTACAACCTAAGATGCAACCACTGTGCTGCTTTGTGCCTGGGAATGACAGCGAACAAGCGGTCTGTCCATATGAACGGCCACCGACAGACTGTGGCCAAGTTACTGAACATGTTGCCCAAAACAACATGCTTCAGTTCAGTGACTGCTTCATAACTTGCACCATATGAATCCTTCTTACCAATACCAGTTTTTCTGAGTTGTGCAGGTGGGAACTCCACCTGTAATATATCCTAGTTTCCTATAACCCCTCTGGTCTCATCCTTCACTAGTCGTTGTCCGTCTCCCACCCATCTCCTTCCCTGCTCCCACTGCAGCGCTACACAGGCTCCTATTCCACCATTGCATCCATTAATCTCTTTTCCCCTCCTGCATTTCTCTCCTTCACCCTTCACCCCTATTTCAAACCTCCCAGCTGCTGCCAGCAGCCCTACCCTATCTCCACCACATCCCTGCATGCTCCTACAAGCTATATTTTCCCCCAACCCTATCCTGCTAGCCCTCACCCTCAGCCCCTCCCACTCTCCTCCTCCTCTCCATCGCCTGCCGATTGCTTTCCCCATCAGGCACAGCTGCTATATGCGGTCTGTCCTCGGCTCTCAGGGAGAGTGGTAATATGTGTGTGACTTGTGCTTGTGTGAATGTATGTGTGTTTTCTACTTTAGGAGAAGGCCTTGTGACAGGAAGTTCAAATGTATAACAGTCTTTTTGTTCCGCCTGTCTGCAACTCAGTGTTTCCCGTATTTGGTGAGTAGCAGTGTATCCTTTCCATGATACTGCGGTTGTTCAGCCAATATCTCCAGGTCTCTTCCAGTTCCTACCCTCTCTAGCATTAGAATTATTACAATCATCCTGAAGTATTGAGGGTACTTCATCTACCTCATGTACCTTACACCCCAGATGGAATAATTTCGTCATGGCTGGCTCTCGCAAGGATCTCAATAATTCTGATGAAACATTCAAGAGTTTCCACTTAGGTCTTTCACTACTCTATCAAATTCTTCTCGTGGTATTGTATCTCCCATCTCTTGGTTACCAAGATCTCTTCTTTCTGTGATATTGTCCTCAACCTTATATAGACCCTCAGTATATTCCTTCCACTTTTCAGCTTTAACTTTCTAATGTAGTTTTTCATCTGAGCTCTTGGTGTTCATACAGCTGCTTCTCTTTTCTCCAATGCCCTCATTTTTTAGATGTCTGCAATATCTTTCACCAGTTTCATTTGCTTCATTTTTATATTTCCTCCTTTCAGCAACTAATTTCAGTATCTCCTGAGTTATCCAAGGATTTCTACTAGGCCTTCTCTTTTTACCAATGTGATCCTCTGCAGCCTTCCTTATTTCATCTCTCAAAGCTACCCATTCATTTTCTATTGTACAGTGGAACTTCACTTAACGAGCACCTCCCATAATGCACAATTCACATAACGAGCAAAACATATTGTAAAAAATGACTCACTTAATGAGTGATGTTTCACATAACGAGTGATGGCAATTTAATGTGATGTCACCAGCCATTTGCACACAGCAGGGGAAACGTTCAACAGTATCAACACTTTTGACTGTTGGCAGCAGCATATGTACAACGTCTTTAGTAAGTACTGCAGTCTGGGTTGAGCACTCTCTCTGCTACCATTGTAGTGTAGCTTGTGATCACAAATTTTTCTAAAACTTTCGATCAGACAGTTTTTCTTTGTGTGCAAATTTTAATAACCTTGGTAGAAATATTCCCAAAGATAAAGCTGCAAGATTACCATAAGAGAAAGAAAATGACCCTAGACATGAAACGTAAAATCATTGAAAAACTTGAATGTGGTGTGAGTGTTGCTGATTTAGTGTGCACATACAATCGCTCTATATCAACTCTTTGCACTGCCCTCAAGGACGATGACAAGATTCAGGAGATATATGCTTCAAAGGGAGTGACAGAAGTATCTAAATAACTGTTTCATATTCTGGACAATGTTGTAAGGTTGCTGCTTATATGGATAAATGAAAAGCAATTACAAGGTGACACTATTAATGAAAATATCGTTTGTGAGAAGGTGAGAATGATTTTCGCTCACCTCATTAAGAAGATTCCAGGATCATCAGCGGCTAAAGAAGTGTTTATGAGAAGCTGTGGGTGGCTCGAGAAGTTTAAGAGAAGAACTGACATCCACAGCATTGTGAGGCATGGCGAGGCAGCCAGCTCCGATGTGAAGGCAGCAGAGAACTTTGTCAGCAACTTCAAGATGTTTGTAGATTCTGAGGATTGTCTGCTGCAACAATTTTTTTTATTGTGACAAGATGGGTCTATTTTGGAAAAAGATGCCGAAGGATACCTGTATGACAGCAGAGGAGGATGCATTACCTGGTCACAAGCCAGTGAAGACCATCTCACAGTGCTATTCTGTGCCAATGCGAGCAGCAATTCGAAAATTAAATATTTGTGCCTTCTCAGGGACATATTGTAGGAAAAACTACAAAAAAGCATATACCATATATGGATTTGTGGTTTATCTTCACCTTGCCCTCTCAGTACAAAAGCACTGAACCCTTCCTAGACCTGTCTCCAGTTATTATTCTCACATTATATCTGTACTCTCATCTACATCTACACTCCTCAAACACTGTGAAGTGTGTAGCAGAGGATACATCCAGTTGTACCAGTTATTAGGTATTTTCCAGTTCCTTTCACACGTGGAGCGAGGGAAGAATGATTGTTTAAATGCTTTCATGCGTGCTATAATTAATCAAATCTTGTCCTCATGACCACTATGAGAGCGATCCTTATGGGGTTGTAGTTATTTATCATTTAAAGCTGGTTCTTGGAACTTTGTAGGTCAGCTTTCTCAGGATAATTTTTGTCTCTCTTCAAAAGTTTGCCTTTACAGTTTCTTCAGCATCTCTATGACACTCTCCCACAGATCAGACAAACCTGTCACCATTTGTATTGTCCTTCTCAGTATACCTTCAACATCCCCTGTTAGGTCTGTTTGGTATGGGTGCCACACATATGAGCTTTATTCTTGGATGGGTTGCATGAGTGATTTGTAAGCAAACTCCATTGTAGAGTGATAGCATTTCCCCTGTATTCTACCAATAAACCAGAGTGTACCACTTGCTTTACCCATGACTGAGCCTATGTGTTATTTCATTTCGTGTCTCTAAGAAGTGTTACACCCAGGTTTTTGTATTATTTAATTGATTCCAGCTGTGACTCATTGATATTTTAGTCATAGGATACTACATTTTTTCATTATGTGAACTGCACTATTTTACATTTCTGTTCATTTACATCAAGTTGCCAATTTTTGCACCACTGTGAAATCTTATCAAGATCTTACTGAATATTTATGCAGCTTTCTTCAGACAGAATTTCACTACAGATAGTCATATCGTCCGCATACAGTCTGAGGTTACTACTAATATTGCCCACAAGGTCATTAATATACATCAACAGCAAGGGTCCTGACATGCCTCCCTGGACACACCCAAACTTACTTCCACATCTGTTGATGACTCTCCATCCGAGATAACTTTCGTTGCCCTCCCTGCCAAAAAGTCCTCAGTATAGTCACAAATTTCACTTGAGACCCGTTCACTCATACTTTTGGTAATAAACATAGATGTGGTGCAGAGTCAAATACTTTTTCAGAAATAAAGAAATACTGCATCTGCTTGACTGCCTTGGCCCAAAGCTTTCAGTATGTAATGTGATAAAAGAGCGAGTTGGATTTCACATGATTACTGTTTTTGGAATCATTACTGATTGACATGGAGAAGGTCATTCTCATCTGGATACCAAATTATGTTCGAACTCAGAATATGTTCTAAGATTCTACAACAAATTGATGTCGAAGTATCAGACGGTAGTTTTGTGGATCACTTGTACTATCCTTCTTGTAAATGGGTGTGAGCTGTGCTTTCTATCAACTACTGGGCACTGTTTTTTGTTTGAGGGATCTACGATAGATTATAGTTAACAGAGGGGCTAATTCAACTGCAAATTCAGTATAGAATATGGCAGGGATTCCATTGGGACCTGAAGCTATGTTCAATTTTAACGATTTCAGCTGTTTCTCAACCTTCTGATGCTAACACCTATTTCACTCATCTTTTCAGTGGTACAAGGATTAAATTGAGGCAACTTTCCTAGGTTTTCCTTTGTAAAGAAATATTTGAAAATGGACTTAAACATCCTGCTTTTGCTTTGCTACCATCAATTTCATTTCCTGTCTTATCCATGAGTGACTTTTGCACCGAAGGCTTCATGGATTGCTCTGTTGACAGCTAAATATGTTTCATTTAACATCTCTGTATCTAATGCCCTGTGCTTTGTTTTCCACCTATTATGCAGTAATCTGTTTCTGTATAAGTTTCTTTACAGAGACTGTATACAATGGAGGATCCCCCCCTATTATGAATTGTCCTGTTGGGTACATATTTATACAGTGCGTGGTCAGCTGTTCTTTTAAACTTGAGTTGCAATACCTCTATAGGCTCCTGTCTTGAGTTTAAAGTTTCAAGTTCTTCACTGAGACACTGTTTGCTTTTTTTCTAGTTTGTTGGACATATAAGTCTTTTTATATATAAAATGCATGTTTATCCATTAGCTGGTTTTTTTACTTAAAACCCAAATATCGACAGGTTTCAGTCATAGACCACCTTCACGGATTAGAGTTAAAACAGTTTAAGCTACAACTTCACATCTTTCATTACTTAGATAATCTCATATATAGAGCATACCATGGATTCCAGTATAACACAGGACTTTTAAAGGCAAATATACTATAACATACGTAAACAGAGCAGAAGATCTAATCTTCTCTTCAATATTGTTCTGTTTACACGTGTAAGTGGTGTGGTGTTGTGGCCTAAACCATTTTAACCCTAATCTGTGAAGTTGGCCTGTGACTGAAACCGCTAGATCTTTTTTTTTTTTAAAAAAAAAAAAGGCCAGCTGATGGTTAAACCTGCATTTTATACATTACTTGATGGCTGTTAGTAGTCACCTTCCAAAAATGTTTAAATCTTTTTGTTGTTGTTGTTGTTGTTGTTGTTGTTGTGGTCTTCAGTCCTGAGACTGGTTTGATGCAGCTCTCCATGCTTCTCTATCCTGTGCAAGCTTCTTCATCTCCTGGTACTTACTGCAACCTACATCCTTCTGAATCTGCTTAGTGTATTCTTCTCTTGGTCTCCCTCTACGATTTTTACCCTCAACGCTGCCCTCCAATGGTAAATTTGTGATCCCTTGATGCCGCAGAACATGTCCTACTAACCGGTCCCTTCTTCTTGTCAAGTTGTGCCACAAGCTCCTCTTCTCCCCAATTCTGTTCAATACCTCCTCGTTAGTTATGTGATCCACCCACCTATTCTTCAACATTCTTCTGTAGCACCACATTTTGAAAGCTTCTATTCTATTCTTGTCCAAACTATTTATCGTCCATGTTTCACTCCCATACATGGCTACACTCCATACAAATACTTTGAGAAACGACTTCCTGACACTTAATCTATACTCGATGTTAACAAATTTCTCTTCTTCAGAAACGCTTTCCTTGCCATTGCCAGTCTACATTTTACATATTTTACATCCTCTCTACTTCGACCATCATCAGTTATTTTGCTCCCCAAATAGCAAAACGCCTTTACTACCTTAAGTGTCTCATTTCCTAATCTAATTCCCTCAACATCACCCGACTTAATTCGACTACATTCCATTATCCTTGTTTTGCTTTTGTTTATGTTCATCTTATATCTTCCTTTCAAGGCACTGTCTATTCTGTTCAACTGCTCTTCCAAGTCCTTTGCTGTCTCTGACAGAATTACAATGTCATCGGCGAACCTCAAAGTTTTTATTTCTTCTCCATGGATTTTAATACCTACTCCAAATTTTTCTTTTGTTTCCTTTACTGCTTGCTCAATATACAGATTGAATAACATCGGGGAGAGGCTACAACCCTGTCTCGCTCCCTTCCCAACCACTGCTTCCCTTTTATGCCCCTCGACTCTTAAAACTGCCATCTGGTTTCTGTACAAATTGTAAATAGCCTTTTGCTCCATGTATTTTACCCCTGCCACCTTCAGATTTTGAAAGAGAGTATTCCAGTCAACATTGTCAAAAGCTTTCTCAAAGTCTACAAATGCTAGAAACGTAGGTTTGCCTTTCCTTAATCTTTCTTCTAAGATAAGTTGTAAGGTCAGTACTGCCTCACGAGTCCCAACATTTCTACGGAATCCAAACTGATCTTCTCCGAGGTCAGTTTCTACCAGTTTTTCCATTTGTCTGTAAAGAATTTGCGTTAGTATTTTGCAACTGTGACTTATTAAACTGATAGTTCAGTAATTTTCACATCTGTCAACACCTGCTTTCTTTGGGATTGGAATTATTATATCCTTCTTGAAATCTGAGAGAATTTCGCCTGTCTCCTACATCTTGCTCACCAGATGGTAGAGTTTTATTATGACTGGCTCTCCCAAGGCCGTCAGTAGTTCTAATGGAATGTTGTCTACTCCCGGGGCCATATTTCGACTTAGGTCTTTCAGTGCTGTGTCAAACTCTGCACGCAGTATCGTATCTCCCATTTCATCTTCATCTACATCCTCTTCCATTTCCATAATATTGTCCTCAAGTACATCACCCTTGTATAGACCCTTTATATACTCCTTCCACCTTTCTGCTTTCCCTTCTTTGCTTAGAACTGGGTTTCCATCTGAGCTCTTGATATTCATACAAGTGGTTCTCTTTTCTCCAAAGGTCTCTTTAATTTTCCTGTAGGCAGTATCTATCTTACCCTTAGTGAGATAAGCCTCAACATCCTTACATTTGTCCTCTAGCCATCCCTGCTTAGCCATTTTGCACTTCCTATCAATCTCATTTTTGAGACGTTTTATTTGCCCTTTGTACTTCAGTAATCATTTTTTCCACCACTGTCTCATGGTCACTGACACCAGTTACAATGTGGTCATTCTCAGACAGGACAGATCTATTTGTTGTCATTATATCTAATATATTTCCAGTGTGAATGGGGTTCTGAACTATCTATGTAGTTTTCAGAGAACATTTTTATTAATGCTTTACAGGCTGTCTTGTCATGCCAATCACTAACAGAACTGCAAACTTCCTGGCAGATTAAAGCTGTGTGCCGGACCGAGACTCGAACTCGGGACCTTTGCCTTTCACGGGCAAGTGCTCTACCAACTGAGCTACCCAAGCACGACTCACGCCCTGTCCTCACAGCTTTACTTCTGCCAGTACCTCATCCCCTACCTTCCAAACTTTACAGAAGCTCTCCTGCGAACCTTGCAGCTGTGAGGACGGGGCGTGAGTCGTGCTTGGGTAGCTCAGTTGGTAGAGCACTTGCCCTGGGAAAGGCATAGATCCCGAGTTCGAGTCTCGTTCTGGCACACAGTTTTAATCTGCCAGGAAGTTTCATATCAGCACACACTCCGCTGCAGAGTGAAAATCTCATTCTGGAAACATCCCCCATGCTGTGGCTAAGCCATGTCTCCGCAATATCCTTTCTTTCAGGAGTGCTAGTTCTGCAAGGTTTGCAGGAGAGCTTTTGTAAAGTTTGGAAGGTAGGAGACGAGATACTGGCAGAAGTAAAGCAGTGAGGACAGGGCGTGAGTTGTTCTTGGGTAGCTCAGTTGGTAGAGCACTTGCCCGTGAAAGGCAAAGATCCTGAGTTCGAGTCTCGGTCCGGCACACTGCTTTAATCTGCCAGGAAGTTTCATATCAGTGCACACTCTGCTGTAGAGTGAAAATCTCATTCTGACTAACAGAACTGTAATTTTCACAATTGATTGATGGATGATAATAGTCTTCTTTGATGATAATAGTATGATCAAGGAACTTATGTACAAGCAAACTGGTGGGTGTTAGAGTGATTCAATTACAATTTTATGCCCTCAGCTGATACTGAGTCTGTCCTTTCAATATATGCTTTAATTTTCCCCCAAAAATCTCACTGCTGTCAATTTCAGGTTTCAATCAACTTTCTGTACCTAGTTTTATGTGAACTTGACTGCTTTTTCAGCAGTGCTTCAAACTCTGGCATTTTGTTGTGAATGCTTCAGCAGTTAACAACTGTGGGGGATTGGAAGGGGAAAGGGACATTCTTTTGTGCTGTCGTTATCTGGACTGGAAGGAGAGTCACCTAATCAAAAAACTCACGTGGGCACCCCACACACGGTCAGTCATCTGGATAGCAGCCTCTGATTCATTTAGAGCGACCATAGAGTTCCCAAACTTACAGCAAAAGACCATGGAGTCACAGCTTAGCCTGTCACAAAACCTTTGAAGTCTCTGGTTCAGTCCTTCCACTCGACTCAGAACTAGGAAGTCAGTTCTGGGGGCAATGGTGCAAATTGTGAGCCTCGTTAAAACTGTGTGTGTAAAGGTGATCTTTTCAGCCTTCTCCACCAGCTGCTGAAATAACCAGGTACGACCTCAGAGCTCAGGTGATATGCATCATTTGTTTCCAATGTGTGTCACAATCTGTGGTTGATTGCACTCTGTTCCCTCAGTGGCTGCTGGAATAGCATCTTCAACTTTTGCCACCTTGTTACACAGAATAAAGCAGGTTCCCCAACCAACAAGTAAATCGAGTGCCAATAGCTCAGTTTCAGTTTCAGTTTCCCTGGAAGACAGCACCTTGAACCTGTTGTTTCAGTGACATGTCACTCACAGTCAGGTAGATGGGTAATGACATATCCTGTAATTCCTACAGAGGAGGCAGGATTCATAGCAGAGTATAGTATTTGAGATACCTTTGGTAATTCTTGATACATGACCCTCAGGAGCTCTCCCAGCATACCTGTTTGCAGCAGCTGCCAATTGTTTGACAGTAATCAAAGTGATTTGTGATTTCCAGCTTCTCATCCCTTGTTTGAGAACAGCATTCACGGTGGGGCTGCTCTGTGGCTGGTGCATTGTTGTACAGGGCAGTAAACGAATAACATTAAACTAAGCCTGCTGATTATCTTTTAATCTGTTGAGCTAAAATATTCGCTTTAAGAACTGAGGCAGTTAGTATACAAGATGACATTTCTGTTAGGGCAACAAAACAACCTGGTCCAAAAATTACTGGTTTCCTAACTTTTTGATGGTTTAGTCACTAATAAATTCAAAAATAGCATTAACTTCTGATAAACGGAGATAATAATCTCAATACTGTCTGTCAGTATTTTGTTTCTTCACTCTACAGTATCAACTGCTTTTGTGTACTTTTGGTCCCTGGTTAAAATTAATCCCCTTTTGTCAATCCTGAGTACTCTTTCTTCACTTTTTTTCTTCGTGACCCTGGCTAAGAATGGCCACTTGTTTTGGGTAATTTAAAATTGAACACACTCTTCACCAAACATCGTGTAAGGAGGGGCTGCAGCTGGAGATGGGTAATTTGGTTGTCAGATCATTTGGGAGGATTCGATAAGCTAGGCGACAACACAGGAGCAGTAAGTGGTACTGGGTTCCGGCTAGGGACAGGGAAACTGTTCTGTATTCAGCAGTATTACATATAAGCTCAATGGAGCTAATGAATATCTACCCGTTCTTTACTTAAATTATTTTTTCATTGAAAAAAGAAATTAAGAAATTTTATTAAGAATCAAAGAGTAGTGCCTCTATTGTGTTCGATAGTTTATCTTCTTATGCTAGCATGGCAAGTGCAGTAGTGGTCTGTTCAAAGCCGTAAGGGATGAACTTCATTCAGCTGTAGACTTTATTACACGGTGAATTACAAACATAGTAATTTTGTTCAGTGCTGTATCCATCTAGTTAAGTTACTGTTAACTGTAACACATTAATTAAATTAATAACTTTTTCTCAGAGAATTATTTTGTTACATAACATGTCTGTTGTATTGTCATTAGTGCCAGTTTGTGACCCCTAATTCAGTTTGCTATTCAAATGTAGTCATGTTAACATGTTTGAAATTCAGTGTTAATTTAAGTGCCGATTTACATAATATTGTATTGAAAGTGCAATGCTCAGATAAAATCTTACTCTTTGAGAGGGAGTGCATTGTTTGAACTTCATGTTGAGACAAAATATTAAAAAAGAGCAGCAACATTGAGAATAGTGCTTATGATCAGCTTGTACTGTATTATGCCTCAACTTGTGTGCCAGACTTATATTCTTGTACATTTTTGTTTTGTTTATCTTATTTTATACTTTAAATCCACAGTCACAGTTTTATGTATTTTATCTTGCTGCTGGTTTGTGGAAGTCACTATTTTGACCAAATCTGTTTTGCTTTATTTCAAAATATCTTCAGCATTTAATTTATCATCTCCTTTTCACTTCTTAGGTTTTTCCTTGCAGTCACTACTGTCAGATTTTTGTCACACACAGTACTACACTATACAGCATTTGATTACATGATTGTTCTGTCGTTTTATAAATGCAAAGATAGGCTTGCACAGTCATTGTCAGTTTCCATAAAATTCTTGTGAATATGCAATTTATTTAACAGCATGTTGTATATGATTCTGATGAGGGCTATTGGCAACAGTGAGTAAACTCTTGCTTCATATGAAGGCTATTGGCAATATGATGCCCTGAGAGCACATGAGATGCTGTCTCACACAGTCAAAACAATCAAGTATAAACTCACAGAAGGATGAATTTAGCCATGCTGCTCATAAGTGCAAATTTTACACAATTTAATAACACAAAAACTGCTTCTTTGATGTACAGGATCAGAAACTGGTGCCAGTTCTATGAAAACAGAACTAATGAATGCACTGGCGACTTGTCAAAGACATCCTAACCAATATGATATTAAATTTTATCTTCCACAGGCAGTAGTTGTGGTAGTGTGCCAGAATGAACACTACCTACAGAACATAAATGTGTGCTCTAATTCCAATTTGAACCATAGTTGTGATGTTTTATGAGTGCAAGCTTCCATAATGCCTCTAGAAAATGAGAAATTTTATTGCAGTCACATCTGTTTTAGATGACAGCGATGAAGAATTCTTGCCAATGCGTGGAACAGCCATGACTGAGAGTATGCTGTCAGATGCTGGGAGTATGGATGCATCTCTCTCCTCTTCTGTGAGCAGTACAAGCAGTGCCAGCAAATCCACTTCTGTCTCATCCCCTACCAGAAGGTTATGGTTTGAAATTAATGTACTAAGCAGCTACTTTGATAATAAGAAATCTCATTATTTGTGCGATGGGAAATGTGTTTTGGTTTTCATATCAGTATTGTTATTGAGGATTATTTTAAAATTATAATATTATTACAACAAAATAAAAGTAGAAGAAGCTGATATTCAGCAGATAAATACACATGAATATGACTTAGCGAAACATTGACTGTCAGCACTTGGGGTTCCTTTATCTATTAAAAAAAGAAGAAGGAGGAAAGGGCTATAGAAAATGGTGTTATTCCGTGATTAGGCAAGAACATCACTTAGAACATCTGCTCAAGGAAGATACAATAGAACAGATTGGAAATAAAATAAGCCACTGTTGTCAAGTCTGCTATCACATGGTAAATAAGAAATCCTACTGCTTTTAACAAAATTCTATTATTTTATGTGTCAGCCTCAGATTACACGAATGGTATAACCACCAGATCCAACTTGTTAGCAAGAAAACCAGCAATGAAACTATTTGTATGACCCAAGCGTGACAAATACAATTAAAAAATTTCATTACAAGATGGTGCTCCCATTAGGCTAACTTCTCAGCATTTATTGAGTTATAGTCTCACTGTAGAGATTACTTTCTTTCTATTAATATTTTATTTTTACATCCTATTTTCAACATTTTGAATATTTTCATGTAGTATGACTACGATTAATGTCAATTTTTTAGTTCCTTTTGTATTACTTGTTCACCAATTTTAGCAATTTCCATTGAAATACCATTTGCAGAAGTCTTTATCTCTTCATAGTTCAATTGGTCTTATGCAGATCATCTATTAAATTGTACAGTACATAGACACATATAACATGACAGGGAACTTAATTTGTAGTTTGTGAGCTAGCACACTTTTTTTAGTTCAAGTACACACACATACACACATTTGTTTTTCTTAAACACACACACAGATGCTAATCATTTGATTAGAGTACAGTACACATCAAAAATTGGGTAATACAACTTCATCTATGTAAAACTGCTGTGAATGAGAGTGGTAGGGAAGGCGAATGGCTGGCTTCTTTTTATTGGGAGTATTTTGGGGAAGTCTAAAGCAGATAACATATAAAAAACTGGTGCAACTCTTTCTGGAATACTTATTGAGTATTTAGGATTGCCATCAGGTAAGATGAAGGGAATACATTGAAGCAATTCAGGGATGTATTGATAGATTTGTTACCGATAGGTTTGATCAGCACACAAGTATTGTGTAGATGCTTTATAAACTCAAATGGGAATCCCTGAAGGGAAGAATACGTTCTTTATGTGAGCCATTATTGAGACAATGTAGAGAACCAGCATTTGAGGCCAACTGCAGAACAGTTCTACTGTCGCCAACGGACGTTGTGGGTAAGGACCACGAAGACAAGAGGAGAGAAATTGGGGCTTGTATAGAGGCTTACAGGCAGCCATTTACCCCTCATTTTATTTGCGAGTGGAACAGGAAAGGAAACGACTAGTAGTGGTTTGTGGTATCTTTCACCGTGCACCATACATAAGTTTGTGCAGCACTACAATACATAAACACATGTGTGAATTCGCGCGCGCGCGCGCGCGCGCGCACACACACACACACACACACACACACACACACACACACACACACACACAGAGTCGTTCATGCTTAACAGATAACTTGCTCACCCAACTCTGTGAAGGAAAGATGACTGTGGGCACGGAGGATTGGGAAAATATTTCCAAATATTTCCAATTAGGTGGCTGAACATTCATGCCATATGACTTTACTTACTTTACTTGGCTGTTGATGCTGCCCCTGTTTCTAGTTACTGTACTATCTGCCATATTGATGAAATGTGTTGTCTAAGCAATATAAGTCTCTATTGTGTTTTCTTCATATTCTTATTTTTTTGGTGTCTTGCTTACCAAGTCTTCATTACACTTCCCTTTTCCTTGAAGACATTTCTGAATAGTTTTGTTTCATTCAAAGTATTCTGTCAGGCTGGCTGCTGTGGCCGAGCAGTTCTAGGCACTTCAGTCCAGAACCGCGCTGCTGTTACGGTCACAGGTTCAAATCCTGCCTCTGGCATGGATGTTTGTGATGTCCTTAGGTTAGTTGGGTTTAAGTAGGTCTAAGTCTAGGGGACCGATGACTTCAGATCTTAAGTGCTTAGAGCCATTTGAACCATTTTTTATCCTTTCATGTTTGTGTTAGCTTTCCTTGAAACTCTTGTTTTGCTTTAGTAACTCCTTTGTATCATTCGAGATTTTCTTTTCTTTTATTTTTTTCATACAAGAAATGTCTTTAATTGCTTGCACACACACTTTTGTGAAATACGCTCTAAGTGGGGGAGGAGGTTGGACGAAGAAAGGGATGAAAAGGATGCACCATGAAGGATAATCTGAATGGGAAGGAAATCAGTAGATGGGGTGCACTTGTACAGACAAACAAATGATTAAAATTTCAGAGAAATTGTATGATTTATTCAAGAGAAAGAGTATCACAAATTGACCAAGTCAGTAATGCATTGGTCAATCTGTGGCCCTTATGCAAGCAGTTATTTGGCTTGGCATTGATTGATAGGGTTGTTGGATGTCTTCCTGAGGTATATCATGCCAAATTTTGTCCAATTGGCATGTTTGATTATCAAAACCCCAAGCTGGTTGGAGGGTCCTGCCCATAACGCTCTAAAACCTTCTCAGTTGGGGAGAAACCCGATTAACTTGCTGGCCGAGGTAGTGTACGGCAAGCATGATGACATGCAATGGAAAATCTCACTGTGTGTGGGCAGACATTATTTTTTCTGAATGTAAGGCCAGGATAGCTTGCCACGAAGGGTATCAAAATGGGTGTACAATATCGCTGACATACGACTGTACTTGAAGGGTGCCGTGGATGACAACCAAACTGGTCCTGCTATGAAATGAAATGGCACCTCAGACCATCACTCCTGGTTGTCAGGCCGAACGGTGGGTAACAGTCAGGTTGGTATCGCACCACTGCCCCAGGCTTCTCCAGACACATCTTCTCTGCTCGTCGGGGCTCAGTTTAAAGCTGGACTCATCCCTAAAGACAGTTCTACTGCAGTCAATGAGATTCCAGGGTGAATGTGCTCAACACCACTACAAATGGGCTTGTTGGTGTATAAAGGCCAGTGTTAGTTGGCACTGTGAGCTCAGCCCCATTTCTGAGAGCCACCTGATAATGATCACAAGGCACTGAAGCACCAGTTGCATGTTGAATTGTTGATAATGATGAATCCGAGGCTCTGATTGCCTCTTTGATGATTGCTTGGTCTGCAGGTACTGTTGTCTTTCTAGGTCGTCTGCTTTATTATTGACACTGTCGTCGGGGATGGTTCGCGCAACATTGTTTAATAGTAGCTTCGCTCCTATTCAAATGTCGAGCAATTACTCCAACCGGCTTCTTTGAGCCCAACTACACATCCTCTCTCAAATGCTGATGTCTGCGTATATTGTTAACGTGCCTGTCTGTGAGGCATAGTTACTGTCCAGCTGAAGAGATGGAAAGAAATTCACAAAGACTTATTCCATGGTATCAACAAGTCCACTCTTTACTATCCTTGCCAGCTGTGCAGTAAAATTGCACTGCAGTTTCACACATTTGTCCATTGGCAGCCAAAGTTTACTGTGCCCCCCCTCCCCCCCCCCCCCCCCCCCCCCCCCGGTCGATATTTGTATGAGTGAGTGTAACTCTGTGACCAATTTGCGTAACTCTTTCATGGTGTGTCATTTTTTTTTCCTTCTTAGAGTGTAATAACCCTTTACCTCTATGTCTGTATAATCTAAGAAGCTGAACTTATTGCTTTATTTAATTTAATATACTTTCTTATACTGAAATAAATTCTCAGAACCTAATTTTCTGATTTCAGTCTGATAAATATATTTCTTTCTAGTGTAGTTGTTGTGTTGTGTGGTCAGTCCTGAGACTGGTTTCATGCAGCTCTCCATGCTACTCTATCCTGTGCAAGCTTCTTCATCTCCCAGTACCTACTGCAACCTAAATCCTTCTGAATCTGCCTAGTGTATTCATCTCTTGGTCTCCCTCTATGATTTTTACCCTCCACGCTGTTATTTTAATTCTGCACCTACATATTTAACAAAACTTGCAGTTCAGAATTGGCTAAGGACTGTCACATTGTGTGAAAAATTATCACTGTTTGATTCAATGAACTTAATTTCCTTTTTATTTTGATTTGGTCATTGCAAAAACTAAATCATTATAGTTGTTTCCTGGAAGAATGTCTTGAAGACAAACATATTTTTCTTTTCAGCAAATTTTACTCACCTGTGTCATTTGTCAGTTCTGCTTTTATCCCAAAATTTCACACTGAAGAATCTTTCTCTAGTTTATATCTTGCTTTCACATTAAAATTATCCACTACCTTCTTGTTGCATGACTTAGTGCCAGGTAACAGCTTCTGTAACCTTTTGTAGAGATCTTCTGCCTCCTTATCAGAATGTGAACATGTTATATGAAATTATTCATTATATTTCTTTAATTCTCTTGTTAACACCTGAATTTCCTTCCTACTCTATTTCTCTGCTGTAAGACACTTCATGATTTTAATTTATGTACTCTTTGTTTTAGGCCTTCACTTCTGATAAATGTACTATATCCCATTTGTTCATGTTGCCGTGAGCTATGGTGCAGGCAGTGTGGCTTAGTGGTTAGCATCACTGATTGGTGTGCTGCAGGTCACCAATTGAAACACAACAACTAGCAATTATTTATTATTTAGTATTCATCATTTTTTGAATGTTCATGAAACAATGTATTTTTAAATGTTTGTATATTTTGGAATAGTCAGTGATTGTATAAATTCTGAAATATTCAATGTTTGTATAAGTAGCTGCCCCCTCTGTCCAAGAATTCAATTCTGTTCTGGATATATGTTGGTGTCAGTGATAAATATGATTTCAGTTCTAAGTTCTATACTTCATTGCTAACTCTGCTTTTGGATTTGGACTCGATGCCACTTCAATGTAACATTGTTTGGAGGAGAGCCCAGGTACTCAAAATATTTACAATACAGCATCTCCAATTGGGTGATGTAAAAGTCATTGACTTAATGAACAGGAACTGGAATCCAAGTGGTGCATTGCTCCAAAGACTTATACATTAAGGAGACAGATGGATTCCAAAACAGCACTACCTCAGCTGCATGTGAGGCTTCCATCAGTGTTTTCCAGAGATGCTGGTTGGGAACCAACAAAATGGCTGGAAGGGGTAGACTGAGTTGCCAAATACACAGGTAGGATGTCATGATATGTTTGGCAAATGTGCACTTTTAGCTGGATGGAACAACCCAGCAGTGGTTTGGCAGAAGTAAAGAGAAGCTCAATAGCTGGAATAAATTCCAGGCCAAAATGAAGAAAATGTTCGGCAACAATCAGCAGCAAGTCCCCTTAGAAGAAGAACAATTGAAGAACAGGGCTCTGTGTCATGGGGAAATGAACAGTCTTATAATGTTTGGGACCTACACCACATGATAAATCTATATAGAACAGAAGCTGACAAAATCTCACACATGATAAAAGGTGTTGCAGAAGACATGTACCAAGCTCTTTTGGTGACAGATGTCACAATGACAGAGGAATTTATCAAGTAGTGCCAGCACATCAAGGAAAAGCAATGGAAAAGAGTGGGATGAAACAGGAATGACCAACTGCCAAATGTGACTGTTACAGCACTTGTGGAAGACCACCGTCATCTCACCTTGCTTATACTCCAGATAGTAGGGGAAGAGATACAGCAGGGTATGGCAGCCAGAAATGTTGAACTGAGTACACAAGAGATAGCAGCCATGAAAGTGTGTAGATCCCGTAAATCAGGACATAATAAAGAATGTTGTGGAAGAGGTGTATCAATCTTTGGCACCAGTCTATGTCACTTGTCAGATGTGCTCTGAGAATGGTATCAGCCAACTTAAAGTTGTGCCACAGCTGTCAAATGCTACCAACATAAGTTCAACCAACTCCTGCACCAGAAAAACAGACATTTGGGGTAAAGAGAACAACTGGTATGTTTTCACTTTGAGCACTCTTCAAGTTGTGCATCACTCCAGAGAGAGAAGACGATTATTCACTGACTATTACATCACAAGACATCGACCATCAAAACAGTCCTATTCACATCAGTTGACTGCAGACAATTATAGTCAGCATGAGAGATGAATCCCATCGTCATACCCTGGACAAGATAGCTCCCCAACTCATTGTTGCTGTTCCTCGCCACCATATGGAGATACCGACAATTCACTTAACCATTGAATTCAAGAAAACTAAACTAAGTGATCATCTATGAAGGTGAGTCTACCACAGATGAAAATCTTCCATGGGCAACAGTTACCTGCGGAGGTTCCCAAAGTGAACAAACAAAATTGATGGATAATGGTCTGCACTGACTGCCTCAACCACTATGCTGTTACCAAAGCTGTGCTGACTACCTAAGCTCTGGAAACTGCAAAGTTTGTTGTGGAAGACATCACTTTGCAGCACAGAGCACTTCCTGTGGTAATTTCTTATCGTGGACAAGTATTCCGGTTGAGACCAGGATAAGAGGTAATTTCAAGTTGTTACATCACCCACAGGATGACAACTGCCTATCATTCACAGATGAACACGTTAATAAAACTTTGATAGATATGTTCTCAGTGTACAGGCAGATTGGGATACAATACTACATGTTGTGACATTGCATACAACACAGCTAAGCAAAGCACCACAGGCTCAACACTGTTTGTTCCGCTCCACATAAGCAAGGCCTAAATGACAATGGAGATATTGGTTCTGTTCCAAGAGGATGACACTCAGGATGACTACATGAAACATCTCATCCCTAGGACCAAAAAGCAAGACAGCTGGACACACAGGAGAAGGGCTGAGAGCAGAACAGTGTTAATCACTGGCCAGTGTAATACAGCCCAGGAGACTTGGTTTGGATTTTTATGGCTGGTCAGAAAGTAGGACTTTGGTGTGCTAGTCGGCTCCAGTGAGAATATCTGGAACAGTGGATTACAGTTTCTTCAGGAAAGGGAACAGTGCTGTGAGCCATGGTGCACACAGTGTGGTGTAGTGTTTAGTATCACAGGTTGATGTGCTGCGGGTCGCCAGTTCAACCCTGACCTCCAGCAGTTCTTTTTTATTTAGTATTTATAGTTTCTGGAATGTTCTTCAAATAGCTTCTGTTTGTGTATTTTGCAGTATTTGATGTTTGCATAAATACCAGTATTCTGGAATATTTGATGTTTGTATAAATAGCTGCACACTTTGTCCCAGAGTTCTGTTTGTTTCTGACTGTAGATTTGTGTCAGCAATAAAATTGCTTTCAGTTCAAAGTGTTGCACTGCTCTGATGGCCCTGTCTCTGAATTTGTATTTGATTGTGTGTGCAACGTGACAACATATAACTTCTTCATTAATCTATTTTTGGATTCTCATGTTCTGAGATTTATCATCCCCAAATAGAAAGTAGAAGTAGTTGCTGGGCTGCTAAGATACACATTGCTCTACATCTAGTCAAACTTCATGTCACAAAGTGTGGGTGCAGATATAACTTCGGCTTTTTCCATATTCTGAAGTCATTGTCTCAGTCCTCTTATTCTAGTACTTCCAGTTTTCTTCCATTTAGGCTGGGAATATTTATACCCAAGAATTTTGCATGTGGCAATAGGGACTCCAACAACCGTGGTACTCGGGCCTGCTGTGGTCAAGACTTTGTTGAGAGATTTGGGTAGTATGAAACACTGACACAACTATGCTCACTGTAGTATCGTGTCAGGCCAGAGGGCTTCTGAATCTCTGTGCCTTGAATCAACACAACTAAGTTACATATTGATGATGTGCCAGTAGAGTCCTCAAGTCTTTAGTCAATACCATCATCTAGGTGTCTGTCATCCATTGAGTCACTTATTATACACACATCACTAGGTGTCTCTCATCCATTGACTCACATATTATACACACATAAAAAAAAGTTTTGCAACACTCCGGTTCCGAGAACTCCTGAAGATAGACGTTGACTGTGGATATTGTATCACAGACACAGTCCCTTTGAATGTTCAGGGATGTCACTAAACCCACCCAAAGATGTAAACAACCATGCCTGAGCAGCACCTATTAGTTGGTGGGGGTCTGATAGCCTATCAGTTCCAGTCATTCCACCAGCAAGAAGGTACACAGCTCGTTTTGTCTGTAGTTCAACCGTGCCTTGACGGTCAATACTGCAGTTTGATCATGTCCACATTGTTACTTTGTGCCAGGAAGGGCTCTCAACAAGGGAAGTGTCCAGGCATCTCGGAGTGAACCAAAGCGATGTTGTTCGGACATGGAGAAGATACAGAGAGACAGGAACTGTCAATGACATACATTGCTCAGGCTGCTCGAGGGCTACTTGTTCAGTGGATGACCACTACCTAAGGATTATAGCTCAGAGGAGCCCTGACAGCAACGCCACCATGTTGAATAATGCTTTTTGTGCAGCCCCAAGATGTTTTGCTATGACTCAAACTGTGCGCAATAGGCTGCATGACGCCCAACTTCACTCCCGATGTCTATGGCGAGGTCCATCTTTGCAACCACGACACCAAGCAGCACGGTACAAATGGGCTCAATAACATGCCGAATGGACTGCTAAGTATTGGCATCACGTTCTCTTCACTGCTGAGTGTTGCAATATGCCTCCAACCAGACAATCGTTGGAGACGTGTTTGTAGGCAACCCAGTCAGGCTGAATGCCTTAGACACACACTTCAGTGCATGTAGCAAGGTGGAGGTTCTCTGCTGTTTTGGGGTGGCATTGTGTAGGGCCGATGTACGCCGCTGGTGGTCATGGAAGGCGCCGTAACAGCTATACGAGACGTGAATGGCATCCTCTGACCGATACTGCAACCATATCGGCAGCATATTGACGAGGCATTCGTCTTCGTGGATGATGATTCATGCCACCATCATTCGCACCTTGTGAATGACTTCCTACAGGATAATGACATCACTTGACTACAGTGGCCAACATGTTCTCCAGACATGAACCCTATTGAACATGCCCGGGATGGATTGAAAAGGGCTGTTTGTGGACGATGTGACCCACCAACCACTCTGAGGGATCTATGCTGAATCGTCGTTGAGGAGTGGAACAATCTGGATCAGCAGTGCCTTGATGAACTTGTGGATAGTATGCCACGACAAATACAGGCATGCCTCAGTGCACGAGGACATGCTACTGGGTATTAGAGGTAACGGTGTGTAGAGCAATCAGGACCACCACCTCTGAAGGTCTTGCTGTATGGTGGTACAACATGCAGTGTGTTTTTCATGACCAATAAAAAGGGTGGAAATGATGTTTATGTTGATCTCTATTCCAATTTCCTGTACAGGTTCCCTAACTCTTGGAACTGAGCTGATGTAAAACGTTTTTTGATGTAATACTAGAAGGAAGCAGATTTTGATCCACCATGCTGTTTGAATGAATTTGTGACCAGCCCATCCATGTTTGTTCCTCACGAAGTGAGCCATTAACACTTTTACTTTATAGGTACTGACAGCTGCACTGTGTGAACATCTGGATATGACATTTTAATCTAAACAGGTTGGTTACCTTAATCCTCAATGAAACATAGTGTAGCGTACTCAACCCAAATCTTAGTAGGGGATGTCAAATCAAACACCTTACAGCCATCTGGTTTCCAAACTTGTATTATTTGGCTACCAGTTTCGGCAATTTACTACACCATCTTCAGGCCCTGTGTACAGACAACAATGGTACCAGAATGAAATAGATAACCAAAAAAAGGGGTGTGGTGCAAGTATTATACAGGGTGTTACAAAAAGGTACAGCCAAACTTTCAGGAAACATTCCTCACACACAAAGAAAGAAAATATGTTATGTGGACATGTGTCCGGAAACGCTTACTTTCCATATTAGAGCTCATTTTATTACTTCTCTTCAAATCACATTAATCATGGAATGGAAACACACAGCAACAAACCGTACCAGCGTGACTTCAAACACTTTGTTACAGGAAATGTTCAAAATGTCCTCCGTTAGCGAGGATACATGCATCCACCCTCCGTTGCATGGAATCGCTGATGCGCTGATGCAGCCCTGGAGAATGGCGTATTGTATCACAGCCGTCCACAATACGAGCACGAAGAGTCTCTACATCTGGTACCAGGGTTGTGTAGACAGGAGCTTTCAAATGCCCCCATAAAGGAAAGTCAAGAGGGTTGAGGTCAGGAGAGCATGGAGGCCATGGAATTGGTCCGCCTCTACCAATCCATCGGTCACCGAATCTGTTGTTGAGAAGCGCACGAACACTTCGACTGAAATGTGCAGGAGCTCCATCGTGCATGAACCACATGTTGTGTCGTACTTGTAAAGGCACATGTTCTAGCAGCACAGGTAGAGTATCCTGTATGAAATCATGATAACGTGCTCCATTGAGCGTAGGTGGAAGGACATGGGGTCCGGTCAAGACATCACCAACAATGCCTGCCCATTCGTTCACAGAAAATCTGTGTTGATGATGTGATTGCACAATTGCATGTGGATTCTCGTCAGCCCACACATGTTGATTGTGAAAATTTACAATTTGATCACTTTGGAATGAAGCCTCATCCGTAAAGAGAACATTTGCACTGAAATGAGGATTGACACATTGTTGGATGAACCATTCGCAGAAGTGTACCCGTGGAGGCCAATCAGCTGCTGATAGTGCCTGCACACGCTGTACATGGTACGGAAACAACTGGTTCTCCCGTAGCACTCTCCATACAGTGACGTGGTCAACGTTACCTTGTGCAGCAGCAACTTCTCTGACGCTGACATTAGGGTTATCGTCAACTGCACGAAGAATTGCCTCATCCATTGCAGGTGTCCTCGTCGTTCTAGGTCTTCCCCAGTCGCGAGTCATAGGCTGGAATGTTCCGTGCTCCCTAAGATGCCGATCAATTGCTTCAAACGTCTTCCTCTTGGGACACCTTCATTCTGGAAATCTGTCTCGATACAAACGTACCGCACCACGGCTATTGCCCTGTGCTAATCCATACATCAAATGGGCATCTGCCAACTCCGCATTTGTAAACATTGCACTGATGGCAAAACCACGTTCGTGATGAACACTAACCTGTTGATGCTACGTACTGCTGTGCTTGATGCTAGTACTGTAGAGCAATGAGTCGCATGTCAACACAAGCACCGAAGTTAACATTACCTTCCTTCAGGTGGGCAAACTGGCGGTGAATCGAGGAAGTACAGTACATACTGACGAAACTAAAATGAGCTCTAACATGGAAATTAAGTGTTTCCGGACACATGTCCACATAACATCTTTACTTTATTGGTGTATGAGGAATGTTTCCTGAAAGTTTGGCCGTACCTTTTTGTAACACCCTGTATACAATGGTAATATGTAATCACATAACAATACCAACCATCACAGGAAGTTACATACAGTTACAGATAAATCAAGGAATAAAATACGAGAACAGTTGCACCCTGCATTAACTTAAACTAGTGAGCAAAGTATATACATCATATAATTGTAAAAAAGGAACCTACTAAACAGAGGTCAATATTTTATGTTATGCATAGATAATCACAGTTTAATGTTAATGCAATGCCCATGAAACAAGTGGAGTAAAACAATATAGTCATATACTGACGAGTACAGACTGAACACAAAACATTTGATTGTATGCTGTCATGTACTAGTGAAACATATACCACTTACTGGAAGTCAACCACATAACTATCTATATCGTCATGTTCTATATACTACCAATAAGTAATAAAAGAAGAATATAAAAATGCATCAGTGCAATTTATTGATCACATACTCATAAGATGCGACTTATTTAAAAAAACATCTCTAGTGAACCAAACTATGAATCTAATGTAATATACCATAACGAATTCCCACTAAGCAGTAAGTATTGAAATATATGGAAAAGGCAAAACCAACGTTATCAAGAAAGTGATAAGTCTGCTGGGAAGCAGGCATGTGGCTAGGTTACATACCAAACCATAATCTATGGAATAAGCCTAAAAGAAAAGTAGTGCAGTACATACAAAGTATATTAGAAAGACACTCATTGCAATCAGAACAACCTCTATGTGTCATGTAGCCTTTAAGCAAGGGAAGAGAAAAGATAGGATACCCATGACTGAAAAACCATCAGAACACGTGTCTGGGTATACCATACAACGTGTAATATGTCAGTTAATACCTTTGTGATTAGATGATTATTGGAGAATGAGGATTTTTAGGAATGTACCAGAACACTGAGTCGGGGATTATCAAGGCATTACAGGTTCAGGTGTACAATCTGAGTAACCACCCATGTCAACTAACAAAATTAGTAATCACCTGAAAATTAACATTCGTCGTGTAACATGAAAACAATGTAAAGAGGGGAAGAACTCACAACACTAAACCACAATGCCAACCAATGTAGTGTAGTAACTGTCGTGATTTCATGCCGAAGAATGAAGGTAAGTAAGTAAGAAGATGGAGGCAATGTTAACCTACATTTTATTAAATAAGTTGCATCTTATGAGTTTGCGATCGATACATTGCAATGATGTATTTTTATATTCTCCTTCTATCATTTATGAGTAGTATATGGAACATGATGATACAGATAGTTATTGGGTTGACCTCCAGTAAGTGGTATATGTTTCACTAGTATATGACAGTATGCAATCAAATGTTTTATGTTCAGTCTGTGCTCAGCAGTATATGACTATATTATTTTACTCCAGTTGTTTCACAGGCATTGCATTAGCAGTATACCATTATTATCTATGCACAACAGGAAATATTGACCTCCATTAGCCAGCTGCTGTGCCCGAGCAGTTCTAAGCACTTAAGTCCGGAACCGCGCTGCTGCTACGGTTGCAGGTTCGAATCCTGCCTTGGGCATGGATGTGTGTGATGTCCTTAGGTTAGTTAGGTTTAAGTAGTTCTAAGTCTAGGGGACTGATGACCTCAGATGTTAAGTCCCATAGTGCTTAGAGCCATTTGAACCATTTTGACCTCCATTTAGTAGTTTCTTTTTTTACAGTTATATGACATTCATACTTCGCTCACTAGTTTAAGTTAATACAGTGTGCAACTGTTCTCGCATTTTATTTCTTAATTTATCTGTAACTGTATGTAACTTCCTGTGATGATTGGTATTGTTACGTGATTACATATTACCACTGTATTTAAGACTTCCACCACGCACCCTTTTTTGGTTATCTATTTCATACTGCTAACATTGTTATCTGTAGAAATGGCCTGAAGATAGCATAGTAAATCGCCAAAACTGGTAGCCAAATAAAATAAGTTTGGAAACTAGACGTCTGAAAGGTGTTTGATTTGACATCCTGTATCAAGCAGCCAACTCCTGCAACCATCTCGGAAACGATGTACATACATATCTTAGCACATTCACTTCCTGCAGCTGTAATATGAGATATCAGTAAACATGGGGTCTCAGGAGGAGTGGCCAATATTCAGGGATATGACAGTCATGATCATCTGAAGCAAAAAAGTTTAGTGAACATGCGCTCTAAAATACATACCTTAAGAGCTGTGAGCACTTGTCTAGTAGAAGAGATGTGTTTCACAGAAATATGATGAACAGCTGTTTGTAGCTGTTGCAGGATGAACGAGGGTCAGATTACCAGGTCACAAGTTTTTTTAAACCTAGTGCAAGTCTGGGTCAGGTGGTAGAGGATGTAGGTTCACTTCGCAAAGACTTCACAAAGTAAGACACCATGGTAATAGTGGGTGGGGCGTCAACATCATAAACAGGAACCCTGATTATTCAACTGAGAGTGACCTCAGAGTGACCTCACATCAGTGTGGTTCCTGTTGACTCTTTCAGCAGGTGGGACTACCGTATTTACTCGAATCTAAGCCGCACTTTTTTTCCGGTTTTTGTAATCCAAAAAAACCGCCTCCGGCTTAGAATCGAGTGTATAGTAAGCGGAAGTTCTGAAAAATGTTGGTAGGTGCCGCCACAACTAACTTCTGCCGTCGAATATATGTAGCGCTACACAGGCATGGTTTGCAGGCACAAAGATAAATACTGGTGCCAAAACCTCTGACTCAGTAAATAAATTTTTAAAAAAAAGGTTGAAGATGAGCTTTTTTCTCCGCCCCGAGTTTCGACCACTGCATTTTCATGCATTATCCAACGAAGTAAATACAAATTCCATATTGTTCATCTTCGAATGTAGCAGCATTTCAATGTACTACGAAATCCGACTGGCAATATTGTTTGGGATGTTTGTCAATATGACCAACTCTAGTGAATCACATGCAGTATTCTCTTCACCATAAGAATAATACGGACATAAACATTTTGCCATGTATTCTTTTGTGTTTGCTGCTATCTCATTTAAATCCTGTTTGCCTAATAAACTATGAAACTAGTGTGAGACAACAACAAACGCAGAAGAATATACATATCATGTCATGTTTATATTCGTTATTATTCTTATGCCTAATAGTGATACACTCAGAAATGAAGCACGGCAATCAACTAGATTTTTAAATCTAAGATGACTCTAATTTCTGTGCAGAATGTAGTCTACATAAGAGGCGTCTGCAAAGATTTTCAAATGGCGAAAAATTTTAGCTACACTCGCGTTCAGAACATCTTCTATCATATGCAGACTATTATTTGGTTCTTGTTGATCATTATCAAAGAAAGCAGCAATGTAAGTAGTAACAAATAGCAGTCTCTTGCCATTGTTTCACTAATGAGACAATTCCTCTCTGTTTTTTATCGTAAGTGCCGGCGGTAGTGCGCACAAAAGCAAGCCATGCCGCGAGCGGCGACAGGCCGTAAACACGCACTATCAGAATGCGACAAACAATGCATGACACAGTACAATAATGCATTTTCAGCTTAGAGTGACGTAAACACCTATAACAAAGAGAACAGCACTTATCAGATCAAAGAAAAATAAGCAATCGATTCTCTCCCTTGAATTTCGAATTTCAAATTTCAGGTGCGGCTTAGATTCAGGAAAAATTTTTTTTCCTTGATTCCGAGTCTCATTTTTCAGGTGTGGCTTAAATTTGAGTGCGGCTTAGATTCGAGTAAATACGGTATGCTAGGCATGGCCTTCACCTCAACAGGGAAGGGGAGGGAAAACTGTCTGGACTAATAGCAAATAACTTAAGGGAGGGGGGAGCACTTTCACAAGTGGTAAAGTACCACTGGTTACAAGTGACAGAGGAGCAGATTTTTAGGGTAGGGAGGGCAGAAACAATAGATATTCAGAGACAGGATGAAAATGACATTCACATGAATAAAACAGGCAGCCAGAAAGCAAATTTTAATGTACACAATTCATGCAGACAACCTCTGATTGAAACTAGAGATACTCAAAAACTGGAAAATTAGGTTCATCTAGTTGTAATTCAGCCAGTACAAATAATCAGTTATCCTTATTGCATCAGAATATTTGAGGACTAACGAGTAAGCTTAATGAGATACTTATTTGTGTTGAAGAATTAGACTTGAGCAAACTGGTTGATATAACCTGCCACTCTGAACATAATGTGACCACTGGTATAGATATGTTAAATGTTACAGGATTCAAGTTAGCTTCTTACTTCTGTAGAGAAAATTTGGAGAAAGGAGGAGTTGCCACATTTGTCTGACTAGTACAAGTCTTTTTATTTGATGTCACTTTGGTGACTTGCACATCAACAAAGAGGAAATGTTGATGAGATCAACATAACACCCAGTCACTGAACAGATAAAATCTCCTACCTGGCCAGGAATTGAACCTGGACCCCCTCCATAGCAGTAAACCATATTGATCACTCAGCTACAGAGGTGGACAAAATTTAGGTAATATGCGGAAATTATGTGTCAGTTCCCAGATAACCTGTTTAGCTATATTTAGGAATTATTGCCAGACAGATTATAGGGGGACTGAAGCATAATTTCCATGTCACAGGACTCATTTATTGAACTGCATCTTCCCTACCACATGGCAGTCATTCACTACAGGGTTTCTGTCACTGCCATTGTCCCCTCGTGTGCTGCACCACCTGCGCAGTTACAGGTCAAGTGACTTTGTGTGCCCTCTAGTAGTGGTTCTACTGTTTGCTCGTGTTGGTCTCGTACTGAATGCACAAAAGTGGAGATCATTGTTGACAACTGAATTAAGTGCAAGAAGACTCTTCAAGTCAAATTATTTTCTCCATCGCTTAATGGTTTTGGCCACATATCGAGTCAATGGTGCTCGAGTTCATCCACAGCCTAGACATGTACCTTATTCTTGTCCATCACATCATCTGGAAATGAAGATTTTGCAGCTATTCATATGGAACATTTGGATATGCAATAGGGTAATCTAAGAGTTATTTTCTTGCTATTTCTGATTTTATAAAAAGTCTTCAAGTTTGATAATTGTGCTGCCTATACAGATGATACTCCCTCCCTTGCCAGAGGGAAACAGGATTTGGTGACAGTAGGATTGGAAAAATGACAAGTGTTTCCATTCTACTGTCACTTTCATAAAGTAAATGGCAACTAATGATTTCCTACATTTCGTGTATTAATGTTGTAATAAACTTTGGAACACACACACACACACACACACACACACACACACACACACAAACAAACAAACAAACACTCAGCTACAATTTTGTAGTAAGGCTGCATTACTGGGTAAAAGTGTCTATTTTTCTGTGTGCTTTGATGAAAAGCACAACTTTGTAAGCTGAGCCAGTATGTTCAACTACTTTTTTATGTGCCTACCCTTCACTTTTCTTGTTCAATATGTCATATGTGGTTGTCTTTACTCAACTTGTTAAACTGGTTGTATTTAATCCAGGATGTTCCAGTACTGTCTGACATCTCATGTTTAACAGGCTGGCTGGATTTGGTGGATCACATGGAACACAGAGTCCCTCTTTTCAGCAGAATGTGTCATCACGACCTAAGAAGAAATCACATAAGGGTAATATTTTAACTTTCACTTGGATTTTTTCACTATTTTTATACAAGTAAGTTGCAATCCAAGCATTTTTATAGTGGTGCTTGGTTGGTAAATAATTATAAATTGTTACACCATGTGCTCAAAGGAATCCGGACACCCCCAAATACATACATTTTTCATATTAGGTGCATTGTGCTGCACCTACTGCCAAGTACTCCATACCAGCGACCTCAGTAGTCATTAGACATCATGAGAGATCAGAATGGGGCGCTCTGGGGAACTCACAGACTTCGAATGTGATCAGGTGATTGGGTGGCACTTGCGTCATACGCCTGTACGCGAGATTTCTACTCTCCGAAACTTTGCTACGTCCACTGTTTCCAATGTGATAGTGAAGTGGAAACATGAAGGGACACGTACAACACAAAAGTGTACAGGCTGACCTCGTCTGTTGACTGACAGAGACCGCTGACAGTTGAAGAGGGTCGTAATGTGTGATAGGCAGACATCTATCCAGACCATCACACAGCAGTTCCAAACTGCATCAATATCCACTGCAAGTACTATGACAGTTAGGCGGGAGGTGAGAAAACTTGGATTTAATGGTCGAGTGGCTGCTCATAAACCACACATCATGCCGGCAAATGCCAGATGACACCTCGCTTGGTGTAAGGAGCATAAACATTGGACAATTGAACAGTGGAAAAATGTTGGGTGGAGTGCCCTGTAGTGGACTGGCATGCACAGAGTCCTGACCTGAATCCTATAGAACACCTTTGGGATGTTTTGGAATGTCAGCTTCGTGCCAGGCCTCGCCAACCGACATCGCTATCTCTCTTCAATGCAGAACTTCGTGAAGAATGGGAAGCCATTCCCCTAGAAACCTTCCAGCACCTGATTGAACGTATGCCTGCGAGAGTGGAAGCTGTCATCAAGGCTAACGGTGGGCCAACACCATACTGAATTCCAGCATTACCAATGGAGGGCCCCACGAGCTTGTAAGTCATTTTCAGCCAGGTGTCCGGATACTTTCGATCGCATAGGGTATGTAAAAGTAGTGGCTTGGTGGAGAAGTATCAGCCTAAAAGTCTGAAGGTCCAGGGTTCAGTCCTCAGTCAGTCCTAGGATTTTGTTTCTGTTACATATCACTTCTTCCAGTACTGTTAGTGATTTGTTAACAGGAAAAATACTAAGTTGCACCATGGCTGGGAGTCTACATTACTCTGTAGGTCCTCCCATAACTTACTGGATAAATCAGTTCAGGGGTCAGAATAAGACCATGTCTAATAAAACAGTGTGATATTCAAAGCAACCCTCAGTTTGAGAACAGTTTTACTTTCTTATTTGGTAGTAGATCTGGATGTTTCAACCAGGAGAAAGGTTGCATTATGTTGGTCATAGCAGATACTAAACATGCATAGTTCATGTGTTATCGTGTTTTGCAAACGTCTTCACAATTATGTTATAAATAAAAAAAAAAAAAGTGCATGTGAATTTCATAAATGTAGCTAATGTGTCTGTTGTATCCAATATGAAAACGTTTCATCATTCTTCATCACAGCTTCCATTTCTTCCTTGAGAAATGTACAGAAATTATTATTATATATTTTTATTATCTTGGACACAACAAAGTTACATAAATTAAGTATATTAATGCTATGTATTCCTAGATATATTTCAACATGTGCACAAATTCTTTTGACATATTTCTCCTAGTCGGACAAGAGTTTACTAAATGCCCTGTTCATAAGTCTGTCAACTACCATATGATCATTTGTGTACAACCAATCGTACCTCACTGTTAAGTGAAAACTACTATCCATCCAAGACTTTCTCCACTGGCTCAAACTGCTGGAAATACAATAGTGGAAAGCAACATCCACCTGACTAGTGCAATATTGGCATAATTAGTAAAAACATGATGGAGCCATGCTTTAATTTAAGAGCACTTGAACATTCTCGTTTGAGGGCTTGTCATGAACAAGGCATCATTGTTTGATGACAGTGTCAGTGCATCCTTCAAAATTGAAGAATTGATAATTGTTCTTGACTGAAACTTGCATGTCTCAAATAAATCTTGTGTATTTTCTTTGTGGACTGTAAAACAATGAACTTTGTCTCTAATGGAGGAGAGAATATTTCCACAACATGGAGACTTCTTTTTGATTTGTGTGTTGGGTTGTGAAAGAATGAACTTTGTATCTAATGGAGAAGAGAATCTTTCCACAGCATGGATATTTCCTTTGGTTTGTATGTCTTGTGGAATGCACAGAATTTATCACCTGTAACTATACTTTCAGAGAGTCACAGGCAGCTGCAGTGGAACACTCTTGAAGTCACTGAGACATCGAGATGTGTGTCATGTTTTTTGGCACGAGTAAGCATTGATTTCCAATCTGCTGGTGCCTGTGCTCAGTAATATGTTCTGTACCATCCAGATTTGATATGTGTTTGCCAATTTTTACAAATGAATCCTATGCTTCTTTGAGTTCTCATCCACAATGCTTCAGATATGTGGCAGCATTATTGGACTGCCCAGTTGTCCATAACATGACTCATCAGCAAGACTGACAGTGTCTGCACTGAAGAAAATACACTGCCAGGACCCGTTGCTGTGGGCCTTGTAGTCTCCTCCGTACACCTTGGACATTTCTCTGAGAATTCCATCTGGGTTGAATCATTTTTCCCATTAGAAACAAACTCAGGCTTTTGTTCTTAACACATAGCCAACACATCACATGCACCATTTTTTTGTATCATGTCACACTGATGTCATCATTGAGAGGGCTGGTATAGCTCATGACATGTGACACAAGATATTTGTACTACTATTCTTTCAGGTCTTGACTTTCTAACCAGAATAATGCAGTGGTAAAACATAATCTTTCATCGTTTTTTATCTTCCCTCATATTATGACGTACCACATTTCAGACAATGAAAAGTCCATGAAACATCCTGGCAGATTAAAACTGTGTGCCAGACCGAGACTCGAACTCGGGACCTTCGCCTTTCGCGGGCAAGTGCTCTACCAACCGAGCTACCCAAGCACGACTCACGCCCTGTCCTCACAGCTTTACTTCTGCCAGTACCTCGTCTCCTACCTTCCGGTCCGGCACACAGTTTTGATCTGCCAGGAAGTTTCATATCAGCGCACACTCCGCTGCAGAATGAAAATCTCATTCTGGAATGAAAAGTCCAGGTTGGAATATCAATGATTATGAAAAGGATCTCTTGCTACTCACCGCAAAGACAACATGCTGAGTTGCAGATAGGCATAAAAAATAGGCTGTTACAAACTAAGTTTTCAGCCAAAGCTTGCTTCAGGAAAGGAAGGAAAACACACATACATTCACAAAAGCAAACACTACCCATGCACACACATGCACTATCTGTGGCCACTCTAACCAGACTGCAATTGTTGTGTTGAACAAAAGTGGCAATTTGGAGTGGGGTAGGTAAAGGGGAGGGTTAGCAGAGTACTAGTGGAGAGAGAGAGAAGAATGTTGTCTGGCGCAACATGCAGGGGCTAGAAGGTGGCAGGACAAGGCTCTCAGGGGCAGCGTTGGGAGGCTGTGGATGGGCAGGGGAAGGTGGCTATGGGGAACAGAAAAGGAGGGATGCAGAGAAGGGGAAAAGAGTGGTGGGTACATTGGCATTGGCTGAGAGTGGTGAATATTGAGGGTGAGAGGACATGAATTGGGAGGAGGGTGTGGGGACAACATGTTATCATACACTGAGGCCAGATTAATTTTTTAAGAATGTGTTAAAAGGATGATTCCCATCTTGTGCAGTTCAGAAAAGCTAGTGATGGGTGGGAGGATCCAGATGGCTCATGTTGTGAAGCAGCCATGAAAATCAAGCTCATTACATTCAGCTGTGTGTTGTGCTGTTGGGTGGTCAACTTTGCTCTTGGCCACAGTTTGGCTGTGGTGAACAACTGGTTGGTATTCATACCAATATAAAAAGCTAAGCAATCATTGCAGCAGAGTTGGCATATGGCATGGTTGCCTTCAGGCCTGGCCTCTGATGGGGAAGGATAAGCCTGAGGCAGGACTGGGTTAGGAAGTGCTGGGTGGGTGGATTGGGCAGGTATTGCACCAGAGTCTTCCACAGGGATATCCAGATATCCATATGCCAATCCCAGTGGAAGACCCAGGTGTAATACCTTCCCAATTCACCTCTGCCCCTCCCCCTCCTCCCACCATCACTACTACTTCATATTCCATTCCTGTCATAGGGTTATCTTACCCCATCAGAGACAAGGCCACCTGTGAAGCAGCCGTGTTGTATTCCAGCTCTGCTGCAATAATTGCACTGCCTTTTAGGTTGGTATGACTACCGACTAGTTTTCCCCAGGATGAAAGGCCACTGCTAAATTGTGACCAAGAGCAAAATGGACAAAGTGGACCACTCTGTGGCACAACATGCAGCTGAACATAACATGCTTGATTTCAATGGCTGCTTTACAAACGATGCCATCTGGATCCTTCGCTCCACCACTAGCTTTTCTGAAATGTGGAGATGGGAGCTATCCTTACAACACATCCTCCACTGCGAAAATTATCCTAGCCTCAGCCTATGATAACATAATGTCTCGATGCCCTCCCCCGACAGTTTCCTCCCCATCTGCCCCATCACCTCCTCCCTATTGACATCCCCTCATCAACATGATGCGCTGCTCTGCCAATGCCCCCACCAGGCTTTTCCCCTCTCTGCTCCTCTCTTTTTCCATTTCCCATTCCACCACCATCCCTCCCACACACACTCCAGACAGTGCCTCTGGAAGCTTGTTCTGAAGCTTTCTAGACCGTACACACTCCGCCAGACAGCGCTCTTCCCTCTCCTCACCTGTATTCCGCTATCCCTCCTCCCCTACAGCACTCCAGATTGCTGCTTTCATCCAGTGCAACAGTTGCAGTTCAGCTACAGTGGCTGGAGATAGCACTCATGTGTGCGTGATGTGTGCTTGCTTGTGTTAATGTGTGTGTGTTTTCCTTTCTTTTCTGTAGAAGGCTTGGCTGAAAGCTTAGTGTGTACTAGTCTTTTTGTTGTGTCTGTGTGCAACTGACATGTCATCTTTATGGTTAGTAGCAATGTATCCTTTTTATAAATTCATCTCATTGTCTTGAAAATATCCATTTAACAACTGTTTGTTTATCTGTCAATTGTTGGTCTGTTCAGGACACGTCATTTCACTTGCAAGCCAGTGCCACCTAAAGTGACAATATAATCCTGTCCCATAACTCATCATTGGAAAGTAACAGCAACTGAATGCCATAAATAAATAGCATATAATCCCTCAGAAGCACAGTCATATTTAATGATATAAGCAGACCAATGCATAGGCCTCTGGGGCATCAGTTGTATATAAGACAGAATTGTTGCTCAGAGCTGTAAAATTGTTAGTGTGGGGTACAGTCTGTGACCGGGCTGTTCGAATTCCTGGTACTCATTTGATGGCAGACTGAGTGGACCTGGGGACTTCTATAGGGTATGGAATGAGAAAAAATATACGCTCCTATCTGGGATTGATCCCTAGACCTCCAGGACCAGAGACTAGTGCTGTATGTGCTGCACCATCACACTGTAGATATCTCATCAAATCATACTACTATTTCCTGCTCACAATTCGCTTGAATAACATGATATTGCACTATGTAACTGTGGTCTAGGTGGTATTCATATTAATGATGTAATTCTGGATGTTCAGCTGAGTAGTTATATCCATTTTATGTGCAGTATTTCAAAGGCCATTCCATTCATCATCTTCAGATGCTGTGAGTCATGCTCTAATGAGTACTCACTGCAGGGATTCCAACTGGCAGCAGCACAACTCACAGCACCTGAAAAAATATCGTGCATAAAAGGAAAACAACAATTCGGATGAACAGTCGGAAGTACACCGTTAATCAATCTGATGTGTCAGTAATGCAGGTGGCCAATAAAGACAGTCACATTAGTAAGTTTATTTATGATATGTACATTTAATAATTCAGATATCATAACTTTATATTGCTGTAGATTCTTCTGTAGTGCTGAGTTACATACAATCTCGTGCAACGCTCTGAATGCAGTTGCTTCACAAGATGTGCTGGCCAATTGGGAGTTGCATGCAGTGAGGTCATGTGTGTTTAGCATGATGTGTATGCACGGCGCCCCCCATGAGAGACAGTGAGTGACGGAAGAGTGAGCTCGCCCAATGGTGCATTGGCAGTAACTTTAGATGTGACACCTCCTGCATAGCTCTGAGCAGTGTGCCGGTTACAGTTGACGGAGGTGCGCCATCAGTGCTGCATCCCCCCCCTCAAAATTATAAAATTATGCACTGTAGCACAATTCGGGTGTGGGCAATGATGAGGGGGAAGTCTCAGCTGTGGCACTGGCGATGGTGAGACCTGTGCTCTGGGATGTCAAGCACCAGCAAGAGCTGTTCGGGGGCAGGAGCTGGGTTGCAGCCAGCATGTCTGAAAAATAAAAATCTATGGCAGGATCATTGTAATCATGGAAATGAAATTGGTTTTTCTGACATCAGTGCGTGATATATGTGCTGTGGATGGTATTATGAGCATGGCCAGATGTCTGAAAGACGGTGCTAGATTCCCAGTTGTGAGGCTTGTTATAGATACGACAGAAAACTTTGCCATTTTTGTGGAACTTCATTGTGAAGTTAGTATCAGAAACAGAGTACCTAGGGTGAAAAAGATGCAACAGAGTGTGGTGTTGAAGACCATGTAAGAGTTCTGCTAGAGGGGGGGGGGGGGGGCTAGTTGTGAGTAGTCGTAGTGCGATAGATGCACAGAAACACAACAGAACATTTTTGAACCAAATGTTCAGCTTCACCATTCAGTCAAGGAGGGAATGATGCCATTCAGTTATGTTAAATTCAATTTTGTTGCTGGAACTGTTGAAATTATAATGAAGAAAATTGTGGACCATTGACTGAAACATTTGTTTGGAGCAAACCCTCTAAGCGAAAGAGAGAAGTCAGTGCTTTGATAGTGCTAACTCTAGTAGTCAAATGCACTGTAATGACAAAATGATATTTGCTGTATGCATTGACAGTAGTGAGCCATCTTGTTTTCCAGAAGGACCAACAAAATCAGTATGAATACATTGTCCAGGGCTATCAAGTCAAGGCAACTGAAAAGTTCTTGGCGTGGCACTGCCTATTTATACACACATGTACGGTATCAGGTTGTCATATTTCTACCTGTTTATCAAGCCCGAGCCATTAACAGTGTGAGGCAGTGCAGCACACTGAACTTGCATTCAGGAGGATAACGGTTCAAACTCGCTAACTGACATCCTGATTTCGGTTTTTAGGATTTCCCTAAATCGCTTCAGGCAAGTGCCAGGATGGTTCCATTAAAAGGCATGACTGACTTCCTTCCCCATCTTTCCTGATCCGATGCGACCGATGACCTCACTGTTTGGTCCCAATGCTGTTGCTGTGGCTGCTTGGGAATAATGATTCCCCAGTGTCCTCTCTGTAATAGTTTGAGCACATGTCATTGCAAAGATGTGGGAATCAGCACTCACATTTGTTCATTGGATATTGCAATTAAATTACAACATTTTGAAGTGAAGGGCTGTTGCATTGTGTATGGTATTTGTCAACTACTGGATCTGAAATTAGTTTTGGATTATGAGGCCAACTCATCTGAATACAGTACCAGAGCAATTGTAGTGGCTGATTGTGTCCAGTAACCTGTGCAATCCGCTGAGAATCAGTGGAGAAAGGTTGCAGTGCTTGTGAACCAGAATGACCAATTTGAAGACAGGAAATGTCTAATGTGTTAAAATGTGGATCCTTTCCCATAGGTAAGCGAGACAGAGTGTCTGCATTTGCAAGCTATGCCATAGGATGATAAACAATCTCATGTTGATGACAGTCATCCACAGGGTAAAATTTTCTGCCACACAGATATCGACTAAATTTTGTGACATCATAAATGATGGCCAAAGCTTCCTTTTTCATCTGATTGTAGTTGATGTGTACCTTGTTCAATGTCTTAGGTGTGAATGCTGTAGGACAGTCTGTGTTGCCATCCTTGTGAGATAAGACTACCACTGTTCTATGTGATGTGTGTACTGCAAGTACTAATGGTTTTTGCAGATCGAAGTGCGTGAGATGTGGGCTAAATTTCTGGAAAGATTTTTCACATTTTCCAGTATGTTTAATAGGACCATTTTTATGCCAGAGACTATGCAAAAGAGCAGCTATTTGCATTGTGTTGAGAATCATCTGATGTAGTATGTTAGTTTGCCAAGAATAGCTTGAAGTTCTCACACCTTTGTAGGAGAAGGAAATCTGTATGATCTCGAAATGCTTAGCCGAGGAATGAGTGCCTGCGGTATGTATGACATGTCCCAAATAGTCAGTTTAAATATTTAAAAATGAATGTTTCTGTAAATTACACTTTAGGTTGTGTAGGAAGTGTTCCACTGTGTTAGAGTCCACACCCTATCCTATCAAGTCACTGTTAGTAAACTGGATGACTTCTTCAAACTCAGATTCATGTAACTGTTGCTTGTTTAAAAATTTGTCATATGTGTCCTCATAATAATCAGTCTTACAAGGAAAAGATCACCCAATGCCACTATTCAAAACTTTGCTGGGATTCTTACATCGGGCGCAATTGCATGTTGCCAGAAGAGTGGATGTTAGTAAACTGACCAAGGACATTCTCCACTGGATTCCAATATAACTGAGAGAGCAGCCTAATGAGAGGTCAATAGATGACTTTGGGAAACACACAGGGGCAGCGGTGTTGTGGATCACTGAAGACCACAATGCACAAAAATTGTGAAGCAGCCCTATATCCAGCACTGCATGTCATTTGGGTGGTGGTTATACATATATTGTGTTGTTTGTATCTTACCTGTGAAGATACCATTCTGTGGAAATGTTGAATAAGGCAAGAAGTACATAACAGCAAGAAGTAGCTGTCACAAATGACTTCTGATTGACATAAACACAAAAACTGTCATTAATCATAACATCTTATATTTCATTTGTGCTTAAATTAACATTTTATACAATTAGTAGAGAAACTGCAAATACCCTCTTTTTATACCTTACTGTTCAACTCCAGTTTTTCTGCTACTGATTGATCAAGGTTTAATAGTTACTTATAATGATTTTCAAAGTATATACCTGCTGCAAAATTGGAGGTTTTTATACAGAGAATACTATTACTTTATTGTGGAGATACTGAGTCGCAGATAGGCACAATAAAAATACTCACATAATTATAGTTTTTGGCCATTAAGACCTTCATCAACAATACACTCACACACACAGATAGAGGGAGGGGAGAGGTGGGGAGGGAGGGAGTAGTGGAAAAGGAGAGAAATAAAAAGACTTGGTGTGGTGATGGAGTCATGGCTGTGTAGTGCTGGAATGGGTGAGGACAGTGACTAACGAATGTTGGGCGAGGAGAGTTACAGGATCGTAGGATGTATTGCAGGGAAAATTCCCACTTGTGCAATTCAGAAAAGCTGGTGTTGGTGGGAAGGATCCATATGGCACAGACTGTGAAGTAGTCATTGAAATGAAGGATATCATGTTTAGCAGTGTGTTCAGCAACAGGGTGGTCCACTTGTTTCTTGGCCACAGTTTGTCTGTGGCCATTCATGCGGACAGACAGCTTGTTGGTTGTCGTGCTTACACAGAATGCAGCACAGTGGTTGCAGCTTAGCTTGTAAATCCCATGACTGGTTTCACAGGTAGCCCTGCCTTTGATGGGGTAGGTGATGTTAGTGACCGGACTTGAGTAGGTGGTGGTGGGAGGATGTATGGGACAGGTCTTGCATCTAGGTTTATTACAGGGGTATGAACCATGAGGTAAGGGATTCGGAGCAGGGGTTGTGTAAGAATGGACAAGTATATTGTGTAGGTTCAGTGGACAGCGGAATACCACTGTGGGAGGGGTGGGAAGGATAGTGGGCAGGACATTTCTCATTTCATAGCATGATGAGAGGTAATCGAAACCCTTGTGGAGAATGTAATTCAGTTGCTCCAGCCCTGGGTGGTACTGAGTTATGAGGGGAATGCTCTGTAGCTGGATGGTGGGACTTTGTGAGGAGGTGGGAGACTCAAAAGATAAGGCATAGGAGATTTGTTTCTGTACAAGGTTGGGAGGATAACTGCGGTCATTGAAGGTTTCAGTGAGACTCTCGGTATATTTCGAGAGGGACTGCTCGTCACTGCAGATGTGACGACCACGGGTGGCTAGGCTGTACAGAAGGGACTTCTTGGTATGGAATAGGAGGCAGCTGTTGAAGTGGAGGTATTGCCATTGGTTAGTAGGTTTGATATGGATGGAGGTACTGATGTAGCGATCTTTGAGGTGGAGGTCAACATCTAGGATGGTGGCTTGTTGGATTGAGTAGGACTGAGTGAAGCAAATGGAGGAGAAGTTGTTGAGGTTCTGAAGGAATGTAGATAGGATGTCCTCGCCTTCGATCCAGATAGCAAAGATGTCATCAGTGAATCTGAACTAGGTGAGGGGTTTAGGATTCTGGGTTTTTATGAAGGATTCCTCTAGATGGCCCATGAATAGGTAGGTATAGGATGGTGCCATGCAGGTGCCCATAGCCGTACTGTGGATTTGTTTGTAGGTAATGCCTTCAAAGGAGAAGTAATTGTGGTTGAGGATGTAGTTTGTCATGGCGACTAGGAAGGAGGTTATCGGTTTGGAGTCCACAGGGAGTTGGGAAAGGTATTGTTCAATAGCAGTAAGGCCATGGGCATTAGGAATGTTAATGTACAGGGAGGTGGCATCAGTAGTGACGAGCAGGTGCCTGTGTGGCAAAGGAACAGAAACTGTGGAGAGTCGGTTGAGGAAATGGTTTGTCTCTTTTATTTAGGAGGGTAGGTTCTGGGTAATTGGTTGAAGGTATTGGTCTATGAGAACAGAGATTCTCTCAGTGAGGGCACTGTAACTGGCCACAATGGGGTGTCCTGGGTGATTAGCTTTATGGACTTTAGGAAGCATGTAGAAGGTAGGAGTGCAGGGAGTGGTAGGGGTGAGTAGAGAGATGGACTCTGGTGAGAGGTTCTGGGATAGGCCTAAGGATTTGAGTAGTGACTGGAGATCATGCTAGATTACTAGAATGGGGTCACTATGACAAGGTTTGTTGGTGGAAGTATCCGATAGCTGGCGGACAACAGTGATGGAGCCTTTGTCTGTACGTAGGATTATAAGGTTGGGATTAGTTTTTAGATGGTGGACTGCAGTTCTGTGTGCGGATGTAAGGTTAGTTTGCATGTTGAGGGATTTCGGTAATGATGGTGAGGCAAGGTTTGAGGTTAAGAAATTCTGGAAAGTTAACGGAGTGGTTTGGGGGCAGGGGGGTGGATCACGGTTGGATGAAGGAGTGAACTGAGTTAGGCAAGGTTTTATATTGGTCTTTGGTTGAGTCTGATTGGTAGGGTTGGTGGCGAAAAAGTGTTTCCACTGTAGGGACTGGGAGAAGGAGAGAAGGTCTTTAACAAGTCCTGCATGATTGAATTTTTGGGTGGGGCAAAAGGTAAGGCCTTTGGAAAGGACTGATATTTCTGTGGGACTAAGGCTTCTAGAGGAAAGGTTCATGACTGTGTTGCGGGTCTGTTTAGGTCGTGGATTCTGTGTGGTGGTGGGAGGGAGTTTTGGAGGGTGGAGTAGGTGTAGTGGGTCTGCGAGACAGGTTTTGTCAGCTATGAGGGGACGTGGGGGAGGTTTGGAGGTTGTTCTAGAGGTGGTGGACAGTGGTTTCCAAGGTGGGAGTAGGAAGTGAGCAGGATGGACAGTTTTTTGAGGTGGCATTGTGCATGTTGCTAAAGTTCCTGCAGGGCAAGAGTTTCGATGTGTGTTATGGGTTCCAGGAAATATTATTACATTACATCCTGGATTTTCCATTGTTTGAATACTATTACTTGTCATCCTTCTAACTCTTGTTTCGATTCTTTGGACCTTAATCCTCTGTCACCAATTTATCATCCAGTATTGGATACAGACTCTTCCAGATTCCTCCATACATTACAGTCTTCATATTGAAGCATCCAAGTTTGTCCTGTTTGTTTGTTTATGTCATCAACTCATCTTAACACTAGGTCATTCTCTAGGCCTTTTCTTATCACAAGGAATCCAACACAAAATCTTCTTAGTTCATCTCTATTCATTTAATCTCACCTTATACCCAGTGTATCTCTGTTTCATTTTTGTAACAGTTACTGTCACATTCTCAACCTATGTCTTTCATCTTATCCATTTGTTTGTCTTTCTGACCCTTCCAGTTAAGCCCAACATGCGTCTTTCCATTACACATTGAGTACTTCTCAATTTTTTGAATGTTTGTTTTCTTAACATCCATGTTTCATGTACATAAATTAGTACTAGTAATATATCCTAATTATTGATTTCTATCTGTGATGCAATCAGACTTAACTTACAATGTTGTAATTAATTTTGACTATTCTGTTATTGTTGTAATGGTTGTACAATATTTTTCTGTTAATATCTCTTTAAGTCTCCTCTCATACTTGATTTGCTAAGTTACCCTACTCTTCATTTAAGTTGTTCTGTATTTGAGGCAAAGGAAAAAAAGTGTCCTCTCCAAATGAAAGGTGGCTTGGTAAAAACTAATTTATGCATATTCCTTCTTCATCTCAGTGGTTTGAAAACTCCTCCAAAGCAGCAGGAAACAATTTTGGTGAAATGGAGTACTTTGGCCTAGTACCTTCCTCAATTCAAACTTTTCACTCTCTCAATGTAATTGTGTGGGCACTGTAGCCTTGTTCATTAATTCAGTCATTCATACAGTCATCATGTTTTGTGAATTAAATCGAGAAGGTGAACCATGAAGGATGTGGAACAAGTCAAGGTGTCCACTAACAGAAGACGGGGAAATCAGAGAAATGGTTCAAAAGGCTCTGAGCACTATATGACTTAACATCTGAGGTCATCAGTCCCCTAGAAGTCAGAACTACTTAAACCTAACTAACCTAAGGACATCACACACATTCATGCCTAAGGCCACATCCGTGCCCAAGGCAGGATTCGAACCTGCGACTGTAGCGGTCGCGCGGTTCCAGGCTGAAGCGTCTAGAACCGCTCGACCACACCGGCCGGCTCAGAGAAATGTAACCTATATACTGTATTAGCAATGAACTATCACTATACTGCTTAATGCTATTCATCCTTATACCAGCTAAAGCTAATTTGGCACATTAGAAAGAAAACTAAGCTGCAACCTTCTCAGTTTCTCTAGAGAGCTGTTGTTAAGCTGCTGTTGGTAGCTTAATATTTACATGATTTTTAAAAGAAAATGATTACCTATATCAGTAAATACAGATTAGTGTTTATAGTAGATTACTACTTGTCACGCAGCTTTACAATGAACACTGCTACTTGCTATGTTGTTAACAGAACTTTACAATCCATGAATGTAGATATTTCAATAGTTTCTGGAAAAAGTGGCTACCAATATATGTTTTTAATTGTCTTTTGAATTGGTGGTGAGTCACAAATTCTTGTGCTGTGTTAGATGAGAAGTTGTTGAATATCTTCCCTCCAGGCTATGTAACTCTATTCTGAATCCTAGACAAGTAAGCAAAGTCTACATGAATATTATTTTTCTGTCTTGTGTTGTCATTATCTAGGTAACAGTGAAGCTGAAACTGATTTTTATTGACAGCAACAAAAAACATTAAAGAGTAAATGCATTGGGAAATGAGTGTAAGAATTCTAGCCTCCTTTCAGGCTTATGCAAGATGTATGTTTATCTACTATACCTAGTATTATTACACCTCACTTCTGCCAAATAAACACTTCGTTCACTGTAGCTGAACTATCACAGAAGATATTCCATAAGGCATCAGGGATTGAAGACATGCAAAATAAGCGAACACTTGTCCATATCAAAAGAAAATTCAGACGAGAAAAATAGTAAATATGAGGTCTTGGTGGCCAGGCTCTCTGCCAATGCAACCACCAGTCTTTTCCTCCCTCAGTTCTTCTCGTCCCTTCCCCCTCACCCCTCACCCCTCACCCCTCCTCCCTCCTCCATCACAGCCTCCTGACACTACATCTGGCAGCCTTGTCCTGCCCCTGCCACCCTCTAGTCCTTGCATGCCTTTCTAGACAGCGCTCTTCTCTCCCTCCACACCCATACCCTACTATCCATTCCCCTCACCCCCTTTCCTGCCCCACTCCAGATTGCTGCTTTTGTTCAACTCAATAGTGCAGTCTGGCCAGAGTGGCTGGAGGTAGCAGTCATTAATGTGTGAGGTGTGCCCACTTATGTGAATGTATGTGTTTTCCTTTCTTTTCTGAAGAAGGCTTTGGCAAAAACTCAGTGTGTAATAGTCTTTTCATTGTGCCTCTCTGCAACTCAGTGTGTCATCTTTACAGTTAGTAGCAATCTATGCTTTCCATAGTTGTTTATAATTGTATTTGAATTTCTAAGAAGTATGTGCACATCATGTGTGATGTATCACACCTGTTGCATTAAGAACTTTTAGAACTATCATTTTACAGGTTCAGTTACATCCACACTGGAATCTGACCCATCAGCTGAAGTTAGTCACTTTCACATTCGGATGAGCAGCCTGGCAGTAGTTCTGTTGCACGAGGATGTGCTGACCGTTTGTGTTGATAGTGATGGAAGCATGTTAGCACGGTCTTCAGTGCAGCAGATGAAAACTATTGCCAATGATTTCTTCTCTGAACTTGGTCTCTTTGCTGTATCTGGTTATGGTCGCAAAGACTTTAAGGAGGCTCGGGATGTTTTCCTGAAAGCATGCCAACTGAACCACATCAGGTATTAAATCAACTTTATATAAAAAATGTAAACTTGAGAATGTATTTGACTTACAGACATTTGCAATATAGGAGCTCCAAACAAGTTGTTTTGTGATGTCCAAGTTCCCAAATGATTTGCCCAGGGTTTCAGTCAGATATTTTTTTGTTGTTGTATGCCTTTATATTTACATTAGTTTCAACTGTGTCCTCATTTTAAGAACATTGTTGCAATTTTTCCTATCTATATACAGAAAATGTTTGAAAACTATAGGATTTGCAATTTTATTTTAAAAGTTATATTGTGTGTGTATATATAAAGTTTGATCATATTAATGATGGAAAGTAGACCAGCGAGTGACGAGTAACTTTTATTTAAACAAATAGTTAAATATGCAATACAGTAAACAGATATTTTTCATTGTATTGGCCATGTCTCACACGAAATTTTTTCAGTTGTGGGAACAGTATCAATATACCCTCTTCATAAACCACCATTTTTGGGGAGTGTAACCACCTTAAACAGTTTCATATCTTCATCTGAACAGAGGTGTTGGCTGCCCAGGAATTCATTCACTGCATGAAACAGATGAAAGTATGAATTTGTGTGATGGATGCTGGAGCAAATCCCAAGTAAATTTGAACATTTATTTAGGAACATAAGCCACAACATGGGTGTTAACATTGTTACAGATCATTGTGATATTTGCAGCATTTGACATTTATGGGACTGTAAGATTAAGTAATGTCTTTCCAGAACTTGCTGCATGTAAAGTGATCTTTGTGGGAACGTTCACCAGCACAACAGTATCTGCATCTCTGAACATCATCAGTAGTGATTTTTGCCACATTGCATCACTGTTGGTTCTTTGCTCTTTAATAAGTATATACTTTTTACCCTCTGCAGGTCTACTTTGATTCAGATGAGTAGTGGCATGCCAAGGACTCATCACCAAATGCATTTCCTTCCAGGAAGCTGTGCCTGTCAGCACAATAACACATTAAGTACTCTTATGTTGTTTTTTTTTTTTTTTTTTGATACAGAAAAGGCCGAAACACTAAACACCCTTTTTCAAAATAGTTTCACAGAGGAAGCATGTACTGTAGTTCTTCCTTTAAATCGTCACACTGATGACTGTTTGGCTGTTAAAATAATTACACACAAGATTAAAAAGTAACTTAAACTGCTAAACAAATGAAAGGCTAATGGACCTGATGGGATACCTGTATGATTCTACATAGAGTATGCAAAGAGCTTGCCCCTCTTGTTGTAGAAACATACTGTAGTTCTCGGAATAAGTGAAGTGTTTCTGACAATTTGAAAGTAAGCACAGGTCATTTTTATTTTCAAGAAGGGTCTGTTCCAACAGACACTCAAAACTATAGGCCTATGCATCTGAAGTCTGTTGGAGAATTCGGGAACATATTTTATGCTCACGTATTGTGACATTTCTGGAGATTGAAAATCTCCCGTGTAGGAATCAACAAAAATCTCCTCTGTTGGAATCAACATGGCTGCCAAAATCAACTATCGTGTGAAACCCAGCTTGCTCATTTCGTCCACAAAACCCAGAAAGCAGTAGATTCTGGACCCCGAGGTAGGTGCCATTCAATACAGTTCCACACTTCTGCCAATTGAACAACAGAATATCAAAACAACTGTGTAATTGGATTGAAGTGTTTCTAACAAACAGAGCACAGCACATCATTCTCAAAGCAGAGATCATTAGACACAAAAGTAACTTCAGACGTACCCTAAGGGAGTGGTATGGATCATTTACTTTTCACAGTTTACATAAATGCCATAGTAGACAATGTCTGTAGGTCCGTGCCATGAGGCTTTTCATAGACAATGCAGTTGTTTACAGAGAAGTTGCAGTGCTAGAAAATTTTAGTGAAATGCAGGAAGATCTGCAAAGGATCAACACTAGGTACAGGGAGTGACAATTGACCCTCCTCAAAATAACTGTTATGAATTGTGTACATATAGGCAGAAAGACCTACTCTTGTGTGAGTACATGATTGGTGAACAATGATTGAAAGCAGTTACTTCCATAAAACACAAAAGAGCATGCATACAGAATGATTTAAAGTAGAATGACCACATAAAACTAATTGCAAAAAAGGCAAATGCCAGAATGAAATTCAAGAAATGTAGTCCGTCAACAAAGGAGTTAGCTTATAAAAATTTTGTTCGACCAATACTTGAATATTGCTTGTCAGTATGGGATCCGTACCAAATATAATTGGTAGAGAAATAGAGAAGATCCAAAGAAGAGCAAATGTTTCATTGCAGGTTCATTTATTAAGTGTCATTGAGATTCTCACCCAATTCCAGTAATGCAAGAGAATATTTCTGCATTGCGGTGTGGGTAACTGTTAAAGTTCTGGGAGTGTACATTCTTAGAAGAGTCTACCAGTATGTTACTTCTTCCTATGTACATCTTATAAAAAGACCATGCAGATAAAATTGGAGAGATTTGAACCCATGTAGAGGCCTATCGGCAACTGGTTCCTCCTGTGAACAATTGAACCATTTGCAACTGAAACAGGAAAGGGAGGGAGTGACAGTGGTACGCAAAGTACCTTGCGACACATGCTGCGAAGTGACTTGCAGAGTATAGACATTGATATATTTTTTAATGAAGGGTATAATTTTGTTAGGACTTCTTTTTGGTCACATCATGTAACGTCAACTATAAAATGAATTTTGACTCTGCAATGTAGGATGTGCTGGGCTTAAACTTACTGGCAGATTAAAACTGAGTGCTGGACAGGGACTCAAACCTGGCGCCTTTTCCTTTCACGGGCCAGGTCCCAGGTTTGAAACCCAGTCTGGCATACAGTTTTAATCTGCCAGGAAGTTTGTAAACATAACTAGTTCCAACTTATTCAACCTTTTTCAGCATATTGGAGTTACAATATAGACACACACACACAAAAAGCATACAAAAGGTTTTTGGTTATTATAGGTACAAATTAAAGGGGGAGCAAATAGTCCTAATATACGCAACTGAGTACACAACCACTTTACAACACAGTTCTCGAGGATTCAAACAGCAGAAACACAGAATGAGATTTTCACTCTGCAGCGGAGTGTGCGCTGATATGAAACTTCCTGGCAGATTAAAACTGTGTGCCCGACCGAGACTCGAACTCGGGACCTTTGCCTTTCGCGGGCAAGTGCTCTACCAACTGAGCTACCGAAGCACGACTCACGTCCGGCACTCACAGCTTTACTTCTACCAGTACCTCGTCTCCTACCTTCCAAACTTTACAGAAGCTCTCCTGCGAGACATGCAGAACTAGCACTCCTGAAAGAAAGGAGTTCTGCATGTCTCGCAGGAGAGCTTCTGTAAAGTTTGGAAGGTAGGAGACGAGGTACTGGTAGAAGTAAAGCTGTGAGTGCCGGACGTGAGTCGTGCTTCGGTAGCTCAGTTGGTAGAGCACTTGCCCGCGAAAGGCAAAGGTCCCGAGTTCGAGTCTCGGTCGGGCACACAGTTTTAATCTGCCAGGAAGTTTCATATCAGCAGAAACACACTTCAAGACAAACACATTGCAACAAGTGTTCCATGTGGCCACCATTCACGTGAAAGCAGGCTTCAACATATCTCCTCATTGTTACCCGTATACATTCAAAAATCCCAGGCATGTTCCGAATGCATTGACAACCATGTACAATGCATTCCCTGACTTCACCGACACTGTTAACAGGGTTGGAATACACCAGAGCTTTTAAATGTTCACACCTAAAAAACAAGTGAGTTCACTTCAGGGGACCTGGGAGTATTGGCAAATCATTATCGATATATTTGTTATCGAAGATTCGTGCTACTTATTAATGAACAGTCATGTGAAAGTTTGCCATTGCAGCTTCGTGCATGTATCATATACACATCCTTTTTCCATAAAGAATGTCATCCAAGTAGTCTATTAGCTTGTGTTGCAGAAACTGAAGGTATACAAGATCAGTACATTGGCCAGGTAGGAAATGTGGCCATCAGCCAATCAGTAACCACACCTTCCCAAACATTAACGGAAAATCTCCATTGCTGTGTCATCTCAGTGATATTGTGTAGGTTCTCAAAAGCCTAAAGTTTGTTTACTGGATGTTCATAATACCATCTTGGGCAAAACATGCTTCGGTCTTATATAACATGCACAAGAGAAATTGTGCATCATTCCATGTAATATGCACCATATGGTGGAGGGTAAAACACATTCTGCTGCAGCAGTCCTAGTACTTGCTTGTGCCCAGTATTCCTTCTGCTGCGTGTAATATAGGCTCTTCCATTTGTGGTGTCAACACTGTTCTCTGTTTAACTCTACATTGCATGTTGGATTTACATGAGCCGGTCTCATGCAGTCACTGATGGGACATAGTGAACATTGCTGTCTATTTTGAGGATACCTTTACATGAAGTGAATGTGAGCCAGTTCTTCATTTGAAAATGTGTGGAGCCATGACAACTACTTTAAATGTTACGCAGGCAAAGTACATTTGCAGTTCACTTTGTTTATGCTGCAGCCTTGGAGCTTGCATATTGCCAGAGCTTGAGCTGTAATTGGTTTCTTCAAGGTAACTTTCCACCTTACACCAGTGAATGTAATATGCTTAACTTTATAATAGAAGGAAACATTCCACGTGGGAAAAATTATATATAAAAACAAAGATGAGGTGACTTACCGAACGAAAGCGCTGACAGGTCGATAGACACACAAACAAACACAAACATACACACAAAATTCAAGCTTTCGCAACAAACTGTTGCCTCATCAGGAAAGAGGGAAGGAGAGGGGAAGACGAAAGGAAGTGGGTTTTAAGGGAGAGGGTAAGGAGTCATTCCAATCCCGGGAGCGGAAAGACTTACCTTAGGGGGAAAAAAGGACAGGTATACACTCGCACACACGAACATATCCATCCACACATACAGACACAAGCAGACATATTTAAAGACAAAGAGTTTGGGCAGAGATGTCAGTCGAGGCAGAAGTGTAGAGGCAAAGAAGTTGTTGAAAGACAGGTGAGGTATGAGTGGCGGCAACACATACTCCCGACGATCAAGTACCATGGTCGTGGAACCCTTGTCCGCCGGAAGAATGACGATGGACCGGTCAGCCTTCAGATCACGGATAGCCTGGGCTTCAGCAGTGGTGATGTTGGGTGTAGGATTAAGGTTTTTTAAGAAGGATTGAGATGCAAGGCTGGAAGTCAGAAATTCCTGGAAGGTTTGGAGAGGGTGATTTTGAGGAAGAGGAGGTGGGTCCCACTGTGACGGAGGACGGAACTGTTCCAGGCAGGGTTCAATTTGGATGGTGTCTTGAGGAGTCGGATCATTAGGAGTAGGATTAGGATCATTTTTCTTCGTGGCAAAGTGATACTTCCAGCAGAGAGTACGAGTGTAGGACAGTAAATCTTTGACGAGGGCTGTTTGGTTGAATCTGGGAGTGGGGCTGAAGGTGAGGCCTTTGGATAGGACAGAGGTTTCAGATTGGGAGAGAGGTTTGGAGGAAAGGTTAACTACTGAATTAGGGTGTTGTGGTTCCAGATTGTGTTGATCGGAATTTTGAGGTTTTGGAGGGAGTGGAGCTGGAAGTGGGAGATTGAGTAGATGGGGGAGACTGGGTTTGTGTGCAATGAGAGGAGGTTGAGGTTTGCTGGAAAGGTTGTGAAGGGTGAGTGAGTTGCCTTTCCGGAGGTGGGAAACCAGGAGATTGGATAGTTTTTTGAGGTGGAGGGTGGCATGCTGTTCTAATTTACGGTTGGCCTGTAGGAGGATGCTCTGAACAGCCGGTGTGGATGTGGGAGAGGAAAGATTAAGGACTTTTATTAAGGATAGGAGTTGACGGGTGTGTTCATTGGCTGAGTTGATGTGTAGGTGAAGGATTAGGTGGGTGAGGGCAATGGATTGTTCAGTTTGGAACTGGTATAGGGACTGATGGAAGGAAGGGTTGCAGCCAGAGATGGGAACTTTAAGTGTGAGGCCTTTGGGGGTGATGCCAAATGTCAGACAAGCCTGAGAAAATAGAATATGGGAGCTTAATCTGGCTAGGGCGAAGGCATGTTTGCGGAGGGAATGTAAATAAAACTTAATGGGGTCGTTGTGGGGGTGTTGTGAGGGTGACATGGTATTAGAAGGTGGAAAGTGTAACATGAGGTGAAATGAAAATGAAAATAAAAATATATGGGGAGAGATAAAGGTGAACCGGAAAGTAACTGGAGATCTGGAATGAAAAAAGGCGAAAAGGTGTTGGTTACAGCTGGGCTATGTTGGACTTGGGTTGGTAGACAACGATGTGCATAAAGGTTAGGTCGTTGTGTTGCCGCCAAAACACGTTAAAGGACGGAGAAATTCGGGAAAATTTCGAAAAAACTGCGTGTAGTACATTAAAAGGAGTGGTATTGTGGTGGCAGATTATGAAAATGAGGCTAACAATTGTCTGACGAAGAAATAATGACGTTAAAACCTGTGGGAAGCGACTAAAAATTATAAGTGATGTGGGAAAAACGGAAATGGAAATAAAGCGAAAGTTATTAGAACTGGCCGAAATGGTTGTTTAAAAGGTGAAAGGAGCTGTTTGTGAACTAGAAACGGTGGATATTATAGCGGCGGTAGTGCTGAAAGCGGCAAAAAAATTTTTTGGTTATGCTTTGGAAGTGGGTTACGTATTATTTAGTATATATATAGGCCGGATAAAATAGTATAGCAGATTACGGTAAAAAGGAGAAGGTGAATACAAAGTGAAACTACTGGCAAAAACAGAAAGAGGAAAACAAGACGACAGAAAAGATTTCGAAATGCAACAGTGACAATAACAAACGTAATTGTTGGATTCAAATTAATGATATCATTATAATAGAAGGAAACATTCCACGTGGGAAAAATTATATATAAAAACAAAGATGTGGTGACTTACCGAACGAAAGCGCTGACAGGTCGATAGACACACAAACAAACACAAACATACACACAAAATTCAAGCTTTCGCAACAAACTGTTGCCTCATCAGGAAAGAGGGAAGGAGAGGGGAAGACGAAAGGAAGTGGGTTTTAAGGGAGAGGGTAAGGAGTCATTCCAATCCCGGGAGCGGAAAGACTTACCTTAGGGGGAAAAAAGGACAGGTATACACTCGCACACACGCACATATCCATCCACACAAACAGACACAAGCAGACATATTTAAAGACAAAGAGTTTGGGCAGAGATGTCAGTCGAAGCAGAAGTGTAGAGGCAAAGAAGTTGTTGAAAGACAGGTGAGGTATGAGTGGCGGCAACTTGAAATTAGCGGAGATTGAGGCCTGGCGGATGACGAGAAGAGAGGATATACTGAAGGGCAAGTTCCCATCTCCGGAGTTCGGATAGGTTGGTGTTGGTGGGAAGTATCCAGATAACCCGGACGGTGTAACACTGTGCCAAGATGTGCTGGCTGTGCACCAAGGCATGTTTAGCCACAGGGTGATCCTCATTACCAACAAAAACTGTCTGCCTGTGTCCTGTTAGTTCATCCCTATGAAATCCCCAAACCACCTTCCCTACCCTCTGGCTCCTTTCCTTGTAACCGCCCCCGATGCAAAACCTGTCCCATGCACCCTCCCACCACCACCTACTCCAGTCCTGTAACCCGGAAGGTGTACATGATCAAAGGCAGAGCCACGTGTGAAAGCACCCACGTGATTTACCAACTGACCTGCCTACACTGTGATGCATTCTATGTGGGAATGACCAGCAACAAACTGTCCATTCGCATGAATGGACACAGGCAGACAGTGTTTGTTGGTAATGAGGATCACCCTGTGGCTAAACATGCCTTGGTGCACAGCCAGCACATCTTGGCACAGTGTTACACCGTCCGGGTTATCTGGATACTTCCCATCAACACCAACCTATCCGAACTCCGGAGATGGGAACTTGCCCTTCAGTATATCCTCTCTTCTCGTCATCCGCCAGGCCTCAATCTCCGCTAATTTCAAGTTGCCGCCACTCATACCTCACCTGTCTTTCAACAACTTCTTTGCCTCTACACTTCTGCCTCGACTGACATCTCTGCCCAAACTCTTTGTCTTTAAATATGTCTGCTTGTGTCTGTATGTGTGGATGGATATGTGCGTGTGTGCGAGTGTATACCCGTCCTTTTTTCCCCCTAAGGTAAGTCTTTCCGCTCCCGGAATTGGAATGACTCCTTACCCTCTCCCTTAAAACCCACTTCCTTTCGTCTTCCCCTCTCCTTCCCTCTTTCCTGATGAGGCAACAGTTTGTTGTGAAAGCTTGAATTTTGTGTGTATGTTTGTATTTGTTTGTGTGTCTATCGACCTGCCAGCGCTTTCGTTCGGTAAGTCACCTCACCTTTGTTTTTATATATAATATGCTTAACTAATTGACAGTGATGTGCCAGCAGCATAAATGTAGCTTTAGACATTAACTGTGTTGTGACACTGGCATTACTACACTTGCGCACATATTGTATTGGGGAATTCGTTTACGGACCTACATTTATTAGGGTTATTTGCTTATTTTGTCGTCCTCTGCTTGCTCCTTTTATTTTTATGTATAATAGTTAAACACATGGTATGAGACAGGTATGCTCAGCTGTTGAAGAAAATGGATTGTTACAGGGTACAAAAATGCAACAAGACACTGCAAATGTAACGGCAGATAATACACACTGTGGTCCTGTTGATGATGGCTGATGAGCTGTCAGCTTACAAACTTAGTGCTGCAGATATGACCGTAATGGCAAGCTGCACCTGATCTGCTACTCTTTGTGGTGGTTTACAGGATGTTTGGAACAGGAATACACTTTCTAAATTCCTCATTTGTATATAACCCAGTCATTCACAGGGATTTTGTGTGTGTGTGTGTGTGTGTGTGTGTGTGTGTGTGTGAAACTTTATGAGATCTGAAAAGAGTACTAGTTTACAAAAAAGCTGTAAACATTGTGTTGCAAAACAATTATTTCTTGTTGAATTTCAGTGCAAACAAGTTCAAATAAACAGTCTCCCACAAGGAAGGGTGTTAATACTAGCTGTTTTCAACATCTATACTAAATATCAATCTTTTTCTTATGGCAGCAAGTTCTTTGCCTATGCAAACAATTTGGCTTTGGCAGTTCAGTAGGAGTATTTTGAAGATGTTAATGGCAGTCTGGTAGCTGATCAAACCATGCTCTTATCCATGAAAAGTACTGTTTGAATCACTTTTTTGACTCAGGTAGTGAGAACGTTAAGGTGGGTTAGAACTATGCATTCACAACTGAACACTATTTGAGTAACATCATTATGTGGAAAGATAATCATACACCAGACAGAGGAATTGATGAATAGTAGAAAAACACATAAATAAGGAATTTTAGCCCAACTTTCAAATTTGTGTTCTTTTCACACATCCACACAAAAATATGTATGTTATATCAACCACACCATTCCTCCACATTCCCAGCTTCTCTCTACACTCTCACTAAATGCTTCCTTATACATCTCTATTCTGTGAGTGGTTCTCTTTTCTTATTATTCCATATAGGACTTTGTATTATTGTGTGATTTGTGTACAGTATTATTATTTTATAAGATTGGTGCATCTAACTAACTTTCATTGGAGAGAACATATACACACTGTGATCTCTCAAACTTCCTTGTGTGATTGAGTAATGGTGTGCATCCTGGTGTTCTGTGAAGTTGTTGTTTCCATTTTATGCATGTAATAAGATATGCATGAAATGGAAGCAGCAACTCAGCAGGACACCCAGAAGCACACTATTAACATACACACACTGTCATATTCCATGTTTGAATCCTTTTTTTGTGCAGGCTTTTGGCGGCTCCTGTTATAATTGAAGGCAATGAAAGAACAACAACACAAGCAAGTTCTGTGGCAGGTACCCTCACAGCTGCAAGTCTTGAGGTTCTCGAGTGTCTTATAGACAAGAAGACACCTTCACAAAGAGCAAATGTGGAATATGTTGAGGTTTGTTGCTTTTAGACCTGAATAGTTGTAATTAATATTTCATGGGTAGATTATAAAATGAGATGCTAGTCAGTCAGCAAAATTAATTGTTTTTTTCCGTGATATTAACACCGATTTATGACTTCATTCTTTGTAATGCATAAACATGATTCTTTTATTCAGATAAGTATAATTTGTTATTTCATTTTTTCATCTACTTCATAATCAGTTAATTCTTGTTGAAACTTAACTATTTTTGAAGAAAATCTATAGCCACACTTTCCAGTTTCTGGAAGTGTTTTCCAAATTCCAAGTCACATATTCAGAGGTGATTAAGATAAAATAAGAATGTAAGTTTGAGAAGTACTCCAGTCAAAAGTTCCAAATCCAAATTGCGGTTGAAAGTCTGCGAGAGGTAGCAATATGCTTCAAGCAACAAGAAGCAAGTTTGCTAACATAAATGGGGGAAATAATGAAAATCTTGTGATCAAGACCACTGAGAACTGAAAAGGGCATTGATTGATGTCACACAGTTTGTTCACGTTTTTCTTTAGCATTACACTAAATATAAACAAATAATGGAGACATAACGATATTGTGAGAAGGAAAGTTGCTACTCACGATATAGCGGAGATGCTGAGTCGCAGATAGGCACAACAAAAAGACTCTCACAATTAAAGCTTTTGGCCATTGGCGTTTGTCAGCATACACACACACACACACACACACACACACACACACACACACACACACACACACACACACGACTGCAGTCTCAGGCAACTGAAACCACACTAACTGAGACATAATGTATATTCATTAGCTTTTAAGTGGTGTGTCAATATTTTGAGTTGTCACCTTTGTAAGTGCATTATGTTTACGTGATTTCTATATTTATTAACAATCATTGTGATTATTGTGACTGCTAGAGAACTCAGTCATGTTGTTGTTGTTGTGGTCTTCAGTCCTGAGACTGGTTTGATGCAGCTCTCCATGCTACTCTATCCTTTGCAAGCTTTCTCATCTCCCAGTACCTACTGCAGCCTACATCCTTCTGAAGCTGCTTAGTGTATTAATCATACAGTAAAGCTGCATGCCCTCGGGAAAAATTACGGGTGTAGTTTCCCCTTGCTTTCAGCCGTTCGCAGTACCAGCACAGCAAGGCCGTTTTGGTTATTGTTACAAGGCCAGTTCAGTCAATCATCCAGACTGTTGCCCTTGCAACTACTGAAAAGGCTGCTGCCCCTCTTCAGGAACCACATGTTTGTCTGGCCTCTCAACAGATCCCCCTCCGTTGTGGTTGCACCTACGGTGCGGCTATCTGTATCGCTGAGGCACGCAAGCCTCCCCACCAACGGCAAGGGGGGGAACTCAGTCATATTGTTTCATAATCTTACAGTCTATACACCATATGCAGCAGTATCTCTGTTCATAAACTCACCTTTGACACAATATCATTTGTTTGCCGTGGTCTATTGCATGGAATAATAATCTGTTTATGATCAGTTGCATATTGTATGCTACCACATACTGATGAAGCCTTAGCATAAAAATTTATAATTTTTACTCACTTATGTCTCTTGTGATTTCCAATTTTATTTGCCTTTCTCTTTATAACTATGCTGAATTTTAAATATGACACTCCATTATAGACATAGGTTTTCACATCCTGTACTGCATTTCTGAAATTCTGATATGGCTGCCACACCAAAAGAATATTTTTTTTAAAAAAAAGAGCAGATATTTAGATAAACAATAGTTTCATTTACTGATGTTTGATGGGGTCGATTCATATTCTAGTACATGGACATTAGACCAGGAGACTCCATTCATGATACATGATTTGCTCCAAATGTTAGTAGGAGTAATAATAGATACCTAGATACAGCTTACAAAATTGTTTATACTGTAATTCTTTTGGCATCAGTCAATTCATTTCCTTACAGATATTATTGCTTGATACAAAGCAACTTGTTATCCAAAATTCAGGAGCGTAATCTGCTTTCTGACTGTAACTTTTGTTCTTGTTATTTATGTGTTTTCTAACTCATATGGAGATTTTTTTTTGTCTCTCAGTTTTTATTGATGATATTCACATAATCTATATATTACTTAGTCTTCTCTCTTTAAAAAGTAATTTGTTTACAGTTGTTGCGGTTTTTACGATGCACTGATGCAGAAGAAGGACCGAATACTTTCCCACTTCATTCTCAACCTGACTTGAAGTTAGTTTTCAAGTACACAGAGAAAGCAATTAACCATGGCCAGCTGAGGCATTATACACATCCACGTACTGATCTCAAGTATGTAATAATAAACATTGGATCTGTTTTATTCTGTATCATGATAATCAACATTGTGACAGGGATTTGAAACAGCATTCCTCTATCAGTTAAAAGTATTGGATTAATCTTTTGGCAAGTTATGTCCATAGTTTAGCAAAACCTCATAAGTAGAGTTTATTGTACAGCAATGTTCTTTTGAACATGTATGTGTGCAGTCAGATATAATGATTACCATGTACTAGATATTCATTTATGTGATGCTTTTTTATACTTGACGGGGTAAATTAATTCATTTATATGATTTTCAGGTTTTTTATGGCTCATGTACAAATAATAGCCATGTGTCATAAGAACTTAAGGTTTATACCTCTGTTGTCAAAGCACATATAATAAATTTAGTAGAGCCTGATTAACAAAGTGTTAACTGAGTTTGACACCATTTAAGCCCCATCATTTCCTCTGCATTCCAGGGTGTCCCCCTCCTCTTCCTTTCTTCCCTTTAAAAAACATCAGTAACCATTCCCTTGCATTCCATTTATGAATTTGGCCCACTTTTACACACAGAATATAAACACATTATTTCCAGATTGGTAGTGCTTTATTCCTGACAGCATATGTTGTGAGGGTTATGAGAGGATTACTTAAAACCAAACTCACACAGCTAGATAACCCAGATGTCAAGCCCTACTTCTGTAAAATGCAAGGGATTGCAACAGTAACAGGTCAAAAGCCTGCCATGCAAAATTTGTGTATGTTCATAAAGAACAGGGAGTAATTTGTGAATAGCAGTCTGCATTACATTTAGAGAAATTGCTTCAGCAAATAACAGGAATATCGAAATATGAGAAAAGGTGGGGAAGTGGCACTCTCTTTATTGAAATGGTGACATCCAACAATGCAGTGCAGCTTCTGAATGTAACCAAATTTCTTATACATTTTAGGTTAAATAGTACTCCTAACTTCATTTAAGTAATGTAACTTGCTCAGACGTTGATACATTCTAACAAGAGCAGTATTAGACTTTTTGTGGAGGGGATACCTCAAAGAGAACAAGCATGCTTTTACTGTCATAAAACTCACAATTGTTGCTGAATATATTAAGGATCAGGGCAGGATTCCTTTACATTAAAACATCACAGTACTATGTGCTTCTCTAAATGATGACCTCAGGTTTCTGTTCATTGTTCTTATAACCATGCTACGCAGAGTGGAGAATATACATTTTATTTTTAGGAAAAAAAAAACATGCATATTTAAAATTACAAAATGGTTTCCATTTGCTTATGTGAACAGACCTTATAAGTTCTTCCAAGCATCTATATGTTCATCATCATTTCTTATTTGATAAAATGGTATTCCATAATATAGATTGACTCCTCTACAATTGCAAAATGTACTTCCAGAAAGGGACAAGAAAGTATTAATGTTTTGCAAATTCTTCATCTCTTCTAGCAGATATTTTTGATAATTAATAAGTTCTCGTCACCGACCTGCTTGCAGAAGGTGACTTCTGTAAAGAAAGCAAAAGATGTTGTTGTTGGTGTTGTTGTTGTTGTTGTTGTTGTTGTGGTCTTCAGTCCTGAGACTGGTTTCATGCAGCTCTCAAGCATTAAAGCTGCATGCCCTTGGGAAAAATTACGGTTGTAGTTTCTCCTTGCTTTCAGCTGTTTGCAATACCAGCACAGCAAGGCCGTTTTGGTTAGTGTTACAAGGCCAGATCAGTCAATCATCCAGACTGTTGCCCCTGCAACTACTGAAAAGGCTGCTGCCCCTCTTCAGGAACCACATGTTTGTCTGGCCTCTCAACAGATCCCCCTCCGTTGTGGTTGCACCTACGGTGCAGCTATCTGTATCGCTGAGGCACGCAAGCCTCCCCACCAACGGCAAGGTCCATGGTTCATGGGGGTGGGGGAGGAAAAGATAAGACTGTAAAAAAATGTAGTAACTTTTTTTGGAGGACATGTTTTACATTTGCCGTCAGCTTTATTCTCAAACACCTCATTTGACTGTATATACACTTTATAAACTGTACATTTTCTTGAACATGAAATTCGGGTCACAATGGCTCACAGTATTGAGTATAGGACAAGGTATGATGTAGCAGCAGCTCTTATACCAGAACAAAACTACATGGGTATTATAGTTATTATTACATATATTCCAAAAGCTTTTTGTGTCCCTGTGTTAAACACTAGAACAACATGCTATGTTAAAGTAATTTTTTCACTTAATTAATTGACAAGGCTAACATCTACTGTTTACGTACAAAACACATAAGCAGTCTGCTTACATCTGCATGATATGGGAAATAATAAACAAGAAAACTTTGCATGGCTATGGCACGAAGATCACAATTTCAAAAGGAATATTGCGTACAGCTATGGATTGGAATCATGGTATGGTTTTTGTATTAGAGTTTTTACAATATTCTATTTGAACAACCATTCTTAATTTACCAGAATTGTGAAATTACCTGTACTTACGTTGTTTACATTATTATATTGTGTGTGTTGTGGGTATATCGATTTTTCAGTATTATTACAAAGTAAACTGTACATGTTATGCCAGTTATATAACTGTGTTTTCTGCCCCTCAAGCACGCTGAGACTTCTAAGGCGAAGCTTTATGGATAAATTTAAGCTTTTACGATGAATTACAATTAAATAAACTTCTAAAGAAATAATGCAGAATATATCAGTGAAACGTGAAGGCTATCTTTAACACATTATTTATAGCTTTGGCTTGTAATTCATGATTTTGGGGCATTTGTTTCCCACCTACTCTGTTAGTTGCCATTATAATATAAATGTGGATACAGCAATATGCTGAAATGTTTGAACAAACTTTTGCTAACTGTTCATTTTGCCCCATATCTACACAGTTTGTCATATAACTTCGCCACCCAAGTAATTCAACACAAACTGAATTTTTTCATGCTCATTCAGCCAAGTTTGGCAATTTTTGAAAGCCCTAATGAACATAATGAGGTGCAGATTTACTTTTAATTGAAATTATTTGATGTGACTTCAGCTATCCTGTGGATTCAAGACTGTTGTCAGTTTAGTGATTTTTACCCATGTCACCAATTTTGTCTTTCTTTTTTTTCCCAAACTGTTTGAAAATTTTCTGAGGTGGATAGATTTACCAATTAGTTAGCTCAACTTTTTGCAGTATTTGTTTTTGTGTTGCCTTCCCTTCTGAATTAGTTGTGACTATATTCTTCATACATTTCCTTGCTAATTCTTTGCAAAACTATCTCTGACCATCCTCCTGACCTTCTAGTTCTTGAATTTCCTTTAAATACTAGCTCTCTTAAATGCATTTGCTCTTCTGCTCTCTCTCATTCCCATTCTTCCCTCTATTTTTTAGACTTTTTTTGGTTACTTCACTTTTATGTTTTCTCTCTTCTCCTGCTACTTTTCTTTCTTCTAGTACATTAATGTTTCCATAACAGGTATCTTTTTGTGAATACCAAGTACTATAATTCCATTATTACTTTATCTCCCTTAACTACAATTTCCAAAATTCTGAATGTCCCTATTAACTTTGACACTTAACTTATGTATAACATTCCAGGTATGCCACTCTTGCTCTTCATTTCAAGAGCCTTTCTCCTGAGGAACATTGTAATAGCAAATACATCAACAAACATAGTAGTGCCATTAGATCCTGTAATTTCTAATACCAGGTCTCACCCATTCTCCAGCCATCCTTAATTATACGTGAACTGAACAGGACTGCCATGGTATATCGTGCATCTTGAAATGCTAGCCTTATTTGGTTTAAACTTTATGCAGCTTACTTCATTCTGTTTTGCTGAAAACCGATGTTATGATGCTGTGGCTGTGTGAAAAGTACAAGTTTATTCATGAAAAGAAGAAAACAGCAACCATTCAGTGTCAATAATGCTATTTATTTACATAAATAGCGCTATTACTGGTTTCAAAATTATAGGTTCATCTTCAGACAACTGTTAGGTTCATATTACATTTGATGTTTTAGGGTAGTTGTTGGCTGCGATAATCACAGATCAAACGGTGACAAAGTATTTCTCACTCAGAGATGTATGTACACTGGTGTGACACCAGGAAATTTATGATGTACAAACATTTCATTACAAGCAATTTATAATGAATGAGTATTGATGACAATTAAAATAAACATATAAAAAACAATGAAAACTTGGAATAACAACAATATATAAGGAACAGGATAGATTGTTATTCACCATGAGGATGACCAATTTAATTGTAGCCAGGCATAACGAAAAGACTGTTACATGTGCAGCTATCGGCCAAAGCCTTCCTCAGCAAAGGAAACATACACACATTCACACAACCAAGCACATGTCACACTCACCCAGCTGCCGCCACTGGCAGGTCTGACCAAAATCAACTATCATGTAAATAGCGATCTGGATTGGGGCAGGGAAGGGGAACAGATTGTAGGGTAGGGGTGGAGAGAGAGAGAGAGAGAGAGAGAGAGAGAGAGAGAGAGAGAGAGAGAGAGAGAGAACAACACTGTCTGGAATGGTATGCAATGGTCAGAGATTTACAGGCGCAGTGTCAGGAGGGAGTGAAAAAGGTGGAGAGCGGGGTAGGAGAGGAGCAAGAAAGAAGGGAAGCAGGGAAGGTGAAAGGATGGACAGGTACACTGACAAAGGGCAGCGCACAAAGAGGATGAGAGAATGTGAGAAGGCAAAAGGTGATAGGGCAAGGGGGTGGAGTTTGTTGGGTGGACGATGTGGGGGCAGTAGGTTACTGTAGGTTGAGGCCAGGATAATTTTGGGAGCAGAGAATGTATTGTAAGGATAACTCTCATCTGTTCATTTCAGAAAACCTGGCGATGGAGGGGAGGATCCAGATGCTTGGGTTGTGAAATCAAGCATGTTATGTTCCATAGCATGTCATGCCACAGGGTTGTCTACTTTCCTTTGGCCACAGTTTGGCGGTAGCCGTTCATCCTGGTGGACAGCTGGTTGGTCGCCATACCAATATAAAAAGCTGTGCAATGGTTGCAGCCAAGTTGATACACAATATGGCTGCTTTCAGAAGTGACCTGACCTTTGATGGGATAAGATAAGCCTGTGACAGGACTGGAATAGGAAGTGGTGGTTGGGTTGGACAGGTCTTGCACCTAGGTCTTCCACAGAGACATGATCTCTGTGGCAAAGAGTTGGGATTGGAAGTGGCATAGGGATGGACTAGGATGCTTTGGAGGTTGGGTGGGTGACATAACACCACTTTGGGAGGAGTGGGAAGGATCTTGGGTAGGATGTCTCTAATTTCAGTGCATAATGATAATCAAAGCCATGACGAAGGATGTAGTTCAGTTGTTCAAGTCTGGGGTGGTATTGGGTGGGACACTCCTTTGTGTCTCACTCTTGGTGGTGGTGTGAGGATGGGGGGGGGGGGGGGGGATGCCACAGGACTAGGTCTGAGGGATAGTGCTTGTTTGTGGAGGCCTTGATGAGACCTTCAGTATATTGAGAATGAGAGTTCTTGTCACTGCAGATATGCTGTCCCCAGGTAGCAAGGCTGTGTGGGAGGAACTTTTTGATGTGGAATGGGTGGCCGGTGTCAGAATGTAGGCACTGTTGGTGGTTGGTGGGTTTAATGTAGACGGAGGTGTGGATGGAGTCATCAGAGAAGAGAGGTCAGCGTCAGGAAGGTGTCATGCTGGGCTGAGAAAGACCAGGTGAAGCAAATGAGATAGAAGGTGTTGAGGTTGTGAAGGAATGAGGATGAGTCAAGATCATGAAGATATCATCAATGAACTTGAATCAGGACAGAGGTTTGGGGTTTGAGAGGCTAGGAAGGTTTCCTCTAGCTGGCCTGTAGACAGGTTGGCATAGGAGGGTGCAATGTGGCTGCCTGTGCCTGTGCCACAGATTTGTTTGTATACTTTTCCTTCAAAGGGGAAGTAGTTACGTGTTAAGACAAAGTTAGGCAGATGAATGAGAAATAAGGTTGTTGGTTTGGAGTCTGAAGGACATTGCTCAGTTGCAGCAAGGCCATGAACATGAAGGATACTGGTGTATAGGGAAGTGGTGCCAACAGTGACAGTGGGGAACCAGGAGGTAAAGCAGAGGAGATGGTGGAGGGTCGGTGATGGAAGCGGTTGGTATCTTCGACATGGGAGACTGTATTATGAGCAATTGCATGTAACCTACTGCCCCCACACGCTCCACCCAACAGTTTCTGCCCCCTCATCGTGTCACCGCCTCCCTTCTCACTTTTCTTCATTTTGTTTGTGTGTCACCCTCTGCCAGTATACTTGCCTGTCCTGCCCCCTTCCCTGCTCTCCTCTTTGCCAGCTGCTCCCCTTTTCTGCTCTCCTCCTTTTACTCTCCTCTCCTTTTCCACTTTCCTCCTTTTTACTCCCCATTTTTTTTTTCCTCCAAATCCCGCCTCTTGGTGCTGTGGCTGGCAGTCTCTAGACCCTGCACACCCTGCCAGAGTGTGCTTCTCTCTCCCCCCCCCCCTCCCCCCCGCCCCCACCCACCTGTACCCTTCTATCCCTCCCCCTTCCCCTCCCAACACCAGTCTGCTATTCACATGACAGTCGCATTCCTGTCAGAGCTGCCGGAGGTGGCGGCCAAATGTGCATGGGGTGTGCCTGCTTGTGTGTAAGTTTTCTTTGCTGAGGAAGGCTTTAGCTGATAGCTGCATGTGCAGTAATCTTTTTGCTGTGCCTGTCTGCAACTCAGTGGGTCATCTTTATGGTTAGTAGCAATCTATTGCATTCCTTATATTATAAATAAAAAATACCAGTTTGTTTGAAAATGTTATAGAAGTAGATGTTATGTAAATATTGTGCCACAGAAAAGGAAACAAAATAAATAATGAAAAACAATTGTATGTAAATAAATATTATTGCAGTGGACATTATATAAATTATCAGTCATATTTTGATGTAATGCCCACTGCCATAATATTTACTACTTTCCTATATCTTCTAGTCTGTACTTCCAATTTTTCTGTTAAAGGTAGTTCTGCATAAGAGATTTATTGCCTTGTCCTATACACCTCAATCTTCCTTCCTTCTTCTTGCCTTCCCTCTTCCCCTCTAATTACATTTCATATTGATTTGTTAAGTCAAGAAGCCATGATTCCACATTGTTATGGTCTTCACTATATATAAAAAACATATTTTAAATTGATATTTTCTTTTTTATCTCTTTTCCAGATTCACACTTGAGAAATGTGCATCAGAGATAGATATTTCAATTGTGGATCGTATTACTGCCGTGCTGAACCCTCAGCCATTGTGTCGTCGAAGTACATCTAAATATGGAATGGGATCTGGTGCAGTTAAAGACCTAATGGTAAAGTGTTTTCTTGTGTGTAGTAAGTAGTGTGACACTAATGGACTTAATAAACAGTGGAAAATCCATGTTGGAATATCAACAATATAAGGAAAAGTATAGATTGGTATAGATGCATAAAGGTGACACGATGAGATGGAAGCAGGCACAACAAAAAGTTCATTACACATTTAGCTTTTGGCCAAAGCCTTCCTCAGAAAAGGAATCGTGCACACATTCATTCACACAAGCAAGCAGTCGTGTGCATGAGGTGTACTTGCTTGTATAAGTGAATGTGTGTGTGTGTGTGTGTGTGTGTGTGTGTGTGTGTGTGTGTGTGTGTGTGTGTGTGGATTTGCTTTTCTGAAGAAGGCTTTGGCTGAAAGCTAAATGTTGTAACGTCTTTTCATTGTGCTTGTGTGCAAATTAATATGTCATCTTTATGATGAGTACTAATGGACTTATTATATTAGCGACTATTACTGGTATTGTATAAATTATTTTTATACACATCAGGCTCTAATTTCTTCTGCATTCTCTCGTCTGTTTTTTGTATTACTTGTTGCCCCTATAGCAAATATGCAATTTTCCCAGCTTTGTGTGCTCTAGTCCTGGTGTCTGAGTGACCTGCCCTTCCTCTGTAACTTTCTCCAACCTATCCCCTCTCAACCTTGAGAAAGGAAGTATTTGTTCCAAAAGCTAGACAGTATCACATACTTTTATATGTGCATGGAACAGCAGTGCTGAAATTTCACACCCTAAAGGTAAGTATTGTCCAGCAATTGTATCTCATAATTTTATTCTAATAGTTAAACAGTTGATGGTAGCATTGAAGTGTCTTTCATGGTATGAAAAAAAGCAGATTATAGGAGTTGCCTTTACCAATCTTACAGCTGCTTATGACCATGAATCGTAAGAAACTAACAAAGAAGTTGTACACAACAACTAAGGACCATGGACTGACACAGTTTATTCAGTGTCTGCTACAGAATAGATGATTTTTTTTGTCACTCTAAAAGCTGGAAATGCAGGGAAATGGCATTCCTCAGTCAAGTTTGCTGACTCCAATATTATATAACGTATATATATGGTTAGCCACTCAACATTGGAAGCCAGTTCTTCACCAATGCAGATGACACAGCTGTTGCTGCTCAGGGAGCAACATTTGAAGAAGTAGAATCCTAGCTAACATCTACTCTCCGAAAACTTTCCATCTACTATGATGACAACCACTGGACACCCAAACAAGATATAAGTCAGGTGTGTGCATTCCACCCACATAAGGAGGCAAGAAGAAAATTGACCATCACCAGGAAAGGACACAATCTAAATCACTGTGGCCACCTAGGGTTGAAGTTGGATCATTTGTTAACCTATGAACAACAACGTATGGGAACCAGACAGAAGGTGTGCACTAGAAACAACCTTATCCGTAAGCTGACAAACACCACACAGCAACCTATGCACATCCACATGTGCTCTGTGTTCCTCTGCTGTGGAGTATGCCACATCAGTCTGGAGGAACTCTGCAAGTGGTAACCAAGTTGATGTGACAATTCAGGAGAATAGGCTGCATAGTCACATGGTTCCTAATACCAGTTCCAGTCAAGAAGATATTTCCACTCGTGGGAATAGAACCTCCAGACGTAAGAAGACATTAGCAGTAGAGAATGAAAAGAAACAGCAAGAAAAATCCAAGGCATCCACTGTTTGAAACTCTCACCTATCCATTATGACAGAAGACCAGAAGAAGCTTGCTACTTAGAATTGCTCCAATTCAAAGATCAGCAGAAGCCTGCCAAACTGAACTGTGGAGAACAAAGGCTCCTGGAGGATTATGGACAGCAAAAGAGAAGCTAAGAAGCTACCATCAGGCTGCCATATCCAGTACTGGACATGGGAAACCCTCAACAGGTTGAGAATAGGGGTGACAATGTGCAAGATTAATATGAAGGATTGGGGTGTCAGTGATGATAAGTATTGTGAATGTGGGGCAATGCAGGACTCTGAATACTTGTTGGTGTGCAGTGACCTGAGTGAACCCTGTGACATGGAAGACTTGTTTGCAGCGAATAACTGCACCATTCTGGTTACTGGACATTGGCTTAATTAATAATAGATTGTACAGTTTTTTATTATATTGTATTTTAGGGTTATTTGGGCTCTGTTAAATAAAGTTGATGGAAGAGAAATGTACCTTCTCTATGGCTCTAGTTGAAATACCATCAGTGTATTAAGTGTTGCTTGTTATGACACAGAAATCTCCAATGCCTTACCCTCAAAGACACCACATGTCACATACTTGCTGAGAAGCCTAAGAACAGTGCCCCTCTGTCACACAACAGCACATGTGACTGGAGTCACTGAAGCTTGTTTCCTTTTAAGGTTTTCAACTTCCTGTTGACATAGCCTGAAATAAGGAATATGCTCCCCACCTTTCTTCTCATCCCTTCTTAAGTAGTACTTTGTTGTCCATCAAATTTTCAAATAACTTTGCCCATCCCTATGCCACTGCTGATCCCAACTACTTGCACAGTGAGCATAATCTTGTGGAAGACCTAGACTTAAGACCTCTGTATTTCACTGGCATATCCTACCCATCAATGGCAGGGCCATCTGTGAAATGCAGATATCCTCTGTTTTTGTTGGATTTCAGTTTTCTTTTTCAATTATTTTGTCCAAACACAAAACTATAAGCAACTCCTTTGTTCCTAAATGGTCTCTTTCATGAGTCAGCATACTTTCATTTGTTTCAACCAGACCTGTGCCTTTGTAATTTCATGGTGAAATGGTAGTTGTTTATGCTGCTGCTGGTTTAAAATATAGGATGATCAAATATTTGGTGGAAGTGGGAAGCGTGTTCTGAGGTAGAACAAATATATCTGCACAGTCGAGATAAAAGTAAATATTATATAATGTCAATTAAATTAGTTGTTGTTATAATTCAAGTGCCCCTGGAACAACTTTTTTGTGTGTTGCCATTAAATACCAGTATACGTAACATACAAAATAATGTTGCTCACAACAGATAAAATGACTATCCTCACCACCCATTTGATGTGCACTGTTGGGTACAGACCTCCCCTAGACTTTGCATGCATTACAGGTTTCAGCTACATGTGTTCGAGCTGCTCCTGCATGTTTTGTAATGTCCTCCCCTCTCTCCCATAAATTCGTTGTCTCGGTCTTATCGTATCTCTTGTAATACAGAAAATAGCTTCCTTGGTCGTGTATTATCTACTTGCCTAGCTACGTGTTACAAATCTCCCCATTTAATTTTCATTGCAGTCATAGTTATGTCTTCAGCTCCAGCCTGTTCTCTGATCAATCCATTTGTTTTCCTTTCTTTCTTTGTAATACCCAACACACTCACCAAGGAATGTTTTCATGTTTAAATGCCATGTCTCACTCCCATTAGTGAAAACTGGCAATACACATTGATTGTAAACTTTCATTTTGAGCTTTTATAGTTCATCCAGTCATCTTCAACTGCCATAAAAGCAAGAACTCAGCTTGTTCCTTGGCATCATTATTGATTTGAAGTGTTTTGCAATGTATTAATTTTAAATATTGTAGCATTATTCTCATAAATTTCAAAGCCTACCTTAGCTTCCACTGTAAAAATTTTCCATTAATTATTGTAGTTTAACTGTGCTGAAGGCAAACAGTTGTGCGTAATCAGCAAAGAGAGATGGTTCAGATACGTTTCAAACATTTTCTCCTTTGTTTTCACAATTCAGGGGACTAAAACCTACCTCTAAGAGGGATGGTAATCATTCTGATGATATTGAATTATCTTGTCTGACTCCTCTTTCAGTTCTAAATTTCTCACAGCTGTGATGAAATATAATGAAAACTGTAGCATTGAAACATACATTCCTGAGTATGCTGACTTATGTAGAATCACTGCTGTGTTTCTCTTGAGCTGTTAGTGGGGATAATGTTGAAAGAGTGTCAAAAGTCCAGAAGGAAATTTTCACTCTCCGGCATAGTGTGTGCTGATATGAAACTTCCTAGCAGATCAAAACTGTGTGTCGGAGCAAGACTTGAACTCAGGGCCTTTGCCTTTTGCAGGCAAGTGCTCTACTGACTCAGCTACCCAAGCATAACTCACAACCCATCCTCATAGCTTTCATCATACCAGTACCTCATCTCCTATGTTACAAACCTCATAGAAGCTCTCCTGCAAACCTTGCAAGACTAGCACTCCTGGAGGAAAGGATATAGCAGAGATATGGCTTAGCCAAAGCCTAGGGGATGTTCCCAGAATAGTATTTTCACTCTGCAGTTGTGTGCTGATACAAATCTTCCTGATAGATTAAAACTGTGTGCAGGAGCGTGACTTGAACTGGCGACCTTTTTGCTTTTGCGGGCAAGTGCTCTACCGAATGAGCTATCATTCTGGAAACACTCCCCATGAGGTGGCTAAGCCACATGTCCGCTATATTCTTTCTTCCAGGAGTGCTAGTCTTGTAAGGTTCACAGCAGAGCTTCTGTGAAGTTTCGAAAGTAGGAAATGAGGTACGGGGGGAAACTAAAGCTATGAGAATGGGTCATGAATTGTGCTTGGATAGCTCAGCCAGTAGAGAACTTGCCCATGAAAGTCAAAGGTCCCAAGTTCAAGTCTCGCTCCAGCTCACAGTTTTAACCTGTGAGGAAGTTTCAGTGTCAAAAGTTTTCTAATAATATATGAATACCAAACAAGGTGGTAATTCATACTTACTGATCAGTTGTGTAATTTTGTTCGTGCCTTGCAGATGGTTCATTTTTCTGTATCCACAACTAAAGCCAGCTTGTTTCTTTATATTCAAACACAGTCATTTCCACCTTCTTTTCCTTTCACCATACATTAAATGAGTGTATACACTTCATTCTACATTACCTCATTAACAATCATCTGTGTTTCCAGTTTATCTCTTGCCCTACACAAGCCTTGGAACAGATATATAATTTTCTCTTCATTGCTACTTACTGTCCTGCCTGACATGCAGACTAATGGTATGTGGTGTCCCCCTCCTCCTTACTCAGTTTTTTTCGTATCATATTCATACTGAGCAATTATTCGTGCAGTGTCATGTAAAGTTTGTCATATGAAAGTTATCTTGCAAAATCATTCCTCTATTGGAGAAATATTCATGCCTTCGGACAAAATAATGAAACTGGCACCAAGATCAAGATATGTATCTGCATAAGGATCCTTATTATATACATAAATTGCCAAGACAATCCTCTTATCATCGTAAGGTATGAAGAAGTTGTTATCTTTTGATGATGCAGTATTGAATAAGTAAGAAAGTTAGAGCCAAAAATTTTACTAGGTGAAATCTCTCTCACTCTGATTAAATAATAAGTGGTGAAAGAACCTTGTGTTATTCTGAATACCTGGCAGAATCATAAAAAAATTTTACTTATACATAAGACTAATCAAGAGAATTGGTGGAAGTAGAGGCCTGGGATGTATAGTCCTCAGAATTAAATGACTTGTGAGTTTTAAACAATGTGCTACTCCATTAAGTAAATCCACCTATAGCCTTGTCCCAATGCCAGATTCTTCCATGCTGATAATACAACAGCACACTATGTCCAAGAAACAGTGTACTTTCTTGTGTGGACCAATTTAATTGTATATGACCACTATGTTACAATCCTGAAGTTTCTTTTTGTAGCTGTAGTATGTTCCTATAATGAACATAAAAGAAATGACTAAAGAATCTAATGAACTACCAGACCAGAAAGTGCCTAATTTTGAAATGTTTCAATAAGTAATTTAACATTTTTTCAAAATATATTCTCATACAGCACATTTTTTGATACTGTGAGTCACGTAACAACATTGTTAAATTTTTCTGTTGCCCATAGTACAAACAGACTGCCTGGTTCAATATGACTATGTTTCTTTTGGCTGCTTTTGAAATTAAGAGTAACTAAGTTTAGTTGTAAAAAAATTAAATCTGTCGAGTTTAAACAATCTTTTTTTTTTTTTCCAGACTCAACAGACATGTTTTTATCAGGCTGTTGAAAGTTCTTCACTAGCAGATAGCAAAACAGAAATAAAGGTGTCATCATCACTTTTAAAAATGAATTTAAGGTAATGTACATTTGTGTTAACTTCCTATTACTTTTATATTCTTGAAAGATGTAGGAATATCAATAGCAGTTTTCATACAGATGTACTTTAAAAATTGTCTTCATTTTGTGAGGTGAAATAAATGTCCTGTTATTTTTATGACACTAGTAAAGACAGACATTTCGGTGTTAATGTTTATAAAGAAGGGTTGAAAGGAAAAGAAGACAAATGAAGGAAAAGGACTGGTGTGGTTTAAGAAATGGAGAGAGTTATGGAAAAATCACCCAGAATCCCATGTCAGGGGAGAGACAATGAACAGGGTGTGAAGGAAAGAGTGATCATTCGTGGCTGCACTGGACGAAATTTAAAAACCAGAGAACTTAAAGTTGGAAAAAGGAGTAATAACCGACACAGAGATTACTGACAGAACATCATGCAGACATCAATAAGAGCAGAAAACTAATTGCATTATACATTGTAGACAAGTGGGGTGGGGGCAGTAGACAGGTTGGAAAAGAAAAGAAGTAGAAAAACAAAAGCAAGAAAAAAACAGTTGCTGGAAAGAAATGCTGAGACCACAGAAATTACCATAAATTTAGGCCAGGTTGGCAGCGAGAATGAAGCACATGCTGTAAAGCCAGTTCTAACCAGCAGAGTTCTGAAAAACTGGTGTCAGGAGGGATAATCCAAATGGCACACTAATTTCTGCTGTCTCAGAATTCCTTTTTAATAACTATTCTTTTGCTTTACTCCCTTTTATTTTTGTGTATCTTTCATTTTCCGACTTGTCAATTCTTTTGCCCTCCCCTCCCCTCCCCCCCCTCCCCCCTCCCCCCCACCTCCTCTCTTTCCCCACCCCTTTCCCCCACCCCCAGCTCCCCCATCCCCTCACCCGTCTACCAAGTATAATGCACTTACCTTTCTGCTGTTATTGACTCTTGCACAGAGTTCTTTTACTAATCTCTGTCTTGCTTATTATTCTATCTTCCACCCTTAAGTTCTCAGGTTTTCAAATTACATCCAATCCAGGCACCAACAATCAGTCTTTCCTTCTCATCCCTTCCTATAAGTCTCCCTGACCCAGTGTTCTGGGCAGCTTTTCTGTGACTTTCCCTATTTCCTAAACCTGACCACTCCATTTCCTTCATCGCTCTTCCTTTCCCACCAATCCATCTGCCATAAGAAGGAGCCACTGGCTCCAAAAGCTTGCACATTTCCATATGTTTTGTATATGTCTTCTCCTGCTGCTGCTTGGTGAGTAGATCTTGTATCTATCCAATTATATTTTCAAACATTGATTATTTCTGTTTATAAAGATTTCCCACTCCTGATCTTCGGCCTATACATGACATGGATCGTCCACCCTGGTGGAAACGCTCTGTGAGAAAGGATATTCTCATATTTGAGTTGGAGGATGTATCTTTCCACACAATGATCACTAGTCGTGATCCGACTATAAGATATGAGTTCCAGTGCAGAGATGTGAAAGGTCTTTTCCAGGTATGGATTTATTGAAAAGGTAAACTGTTGTATACTTTTTATTCAAATCTGAGTCTTAATGTACTAATTTTGATATTTGGCAGGAGGCAGACACTGATGTTTCTCTTCCTTTTCTCCGTGCCTCTTGTGATGATAGAAATGGGAATTCTTTGCCAGATGGAGGAAAGGGATTTGGTTGGCCAAGGTAGTTGAGGTAGATTTTGTAATAATTCACTTTCTCACTCTTGTATTGTGGTATCAAGGGATTGTTATTTTTCCCAGCATCAGTGATTTTCTTTGTTTCTTTCTTTCACACCTGCAGGATTGTGATTGTGGTATATCCTGTGAATAGTCCTGGAGATCTGGATGACATTGGAGAGAATGAAGTGCTAGAGGATTCAATGCCTCATTCTACATTTGAACCTTTAGAAAAAGCAACATCAAAAGAGCCATCACCTTTTAGTTCCAAAAAAGTAATTCACGAAAGTGACACACCACATGGAAGATCTGTTAACAATACAGAAGGTATTAATACAAAAGTGCTTTGCTGGAACTGTAAATAACTGATGTGTATTAATACTTATCCTGTTTTTTTTCTTAATTTCTAGGAGATGGTGAAGAATTAGTTATTCCAGGTGACAAACATGAAATGGCTGAGTTCATTGAACATGCTTCACGAAACTGCCGGGTGCAACTTGAGATAAATCTTCCATGTGCCAGTATGCAGATTTCCTCAAAACACCTATATGAACTGATATACAACAGGTAGAGTATCTCTGTTTGAATTCTTCCCAACCCAGCCATCAGGAGAGTTCTGGACTGTAATGTTTAGCAGTAAAGGAGGCTACTGACAATAGCAGAGGCACTGAGTCATCCAGTGGCACACACAAAAGAGAATGAAAACTTTTTTAGATTTTGGAATAAGTCATTTGACAAAGTACAGTACAAACAGAGGTGCTGCCTGGAGCTACAGCAATATGGCATTGTTGAGTATACGTGCCACTCACGCAGAAGCTTCACTGCCGGCTCGCATAAGAATACCTTCGGTGCACGACGGAGACTCTATGTCAGCATTGTGGGGAGTGCAAGCAGCTAGCCCGGCAGAACTCAGTAGCCAGCCGGCCACTGATCTAGTGCACTACACCGCTCACAAGCTTCGACAAAGAATGTGTCAACTTTTTAGCTGCTTTTGTCTGGAGCTTCCTGGGCTCCCATCTCGCCTCCACTACCTACTTGCACCATCCTGGCTCATAGCTGCCCCTCCCCGTACTCTAGTTTGGTGTCAGAATTAGCGGGATCATCTTAACTCGGCACGGCTTCTGGGCCATGACCTATGGTGTCAACACTGTGCGGCAAGTGATGAACCATATGATTATTTTTTTGGCGGGGATGACGGCATGGAATTGAGGTCTGACTGACATTGTAACTTAAAGCTTACCTTGTTTAGAGCTGTTTCACTTATCTGGGTTTAGGGATAACTATAGAGAGCAGTGTTTGGTGTCTGTACATTCTAATTGTGAATGTATTGGAAAGAAAGAGTGTTGCAGTGACAAGAGTCAGAGACACAAGGTATGCCAGAGCCAGAAGCAATGTTGTGCCATACGAAAATAAATCCACTGGCACAACGGTGTGTTCTTTGGTTTTCCCCAGAAGGAGATTGAGTGGAACTACAATGTGTAAAATATTAATTCACTTTATTACAATGCAGATATGGATACATACTTAATTTTGTGTAATCCATCATGACACAAATGTTCTGAGCATTTACAACTGTCTCTGAATATTGAAGTATCAGTTGACACAGACAAATTCACAAGACTCTTCACCTGAAGCTTAACTGACATAATATTCACATAAATTTCTGTGTAAGTCATCTAATACACTGGTGGCCTATCTAAGATGATGCTGTGGTCTTGATCTTTGTCTGTAAACTGACACAAGCTTTCCTCTGCTCAGCTGTAAGTAGACCATTGATTGCTGTGGTGTAGTGGGGCTGTAGCAGGCATGGCTATGCCAACATTTCTTATTCGTCATAATGGCCTGCAGTGACTATATTTTTCTGCGATTTCATTGCGGGGTGCCAACCTTGCTTTGACACCTTGCTCTTCAGATGACATCACTATCAGCATGGGTATTCCAGAAAGAAATTATAACTCTGCAGCAGAGTGTGCACTGGTATGAAACTTCCTGGCACATTAAAACTGTGTGCCAGACCGAGACTTGAAGTCGGGACCTTTGCCTTTCGCAGGTGGGTGCTCTACCATGTGAGCTACCCAAGCACGATAACTCGTCATCACAACTTTACTTATGCCAGTATCTCATCTCCTACCTTGCAAACTTCACAGAAGCTCTCCTGTGAAACTTGCAGAACTGGTACTTCTGGAAGAAAGGATACTGTGGAGACATAGCTTTGCCACAGCCTGGGGATGCTTCCAGAATGAAATTTTCACTCTGCAGCGGAGTGTGTGCTGATCGCACCCATTCGCGGAAAGTAGTGGATGTGGTTTCTTGCGATATGAGAAGAAGTTATCTTCTTTTGCTCCAGTAACAGATGGAGAATATGAAGAAGTCAAGCCTTTCCTTGACTACACGTGGGATTTCAGAGACCCCAATTAACAGGACCTTTGCTTCAAGAGAATTAACTACAGTGACTGGATTAAAAGAAAAAGGTAAATATGTCAGAGGTTACATCAGGTGACAGATCTCATTGAATGTTCTGACTCTGCTTCAACTACAAGCAGGAAGCTAGCAGCTACATAAACCACTAAATCACTTGTAGAGGGGGTAATGTAGTGCACCGGCCATATACGGGCATTACAGTGTGAGCCTGAGTGGTGTATTGCAGCCACACTGACACCAAGTGAGTGCAGGGTTTTGTCATTGTAATAATTTGACAAGGCTGGCACAATGTTGCAAGCCACGGCAGATTAACTTGCTGTAACAGCAGACTCCGTGATACTGCATGAACTTGTGCAGCATGGGGCAAGGCAGATTTCTGCAGTGGCAATGATGTTTTAGGATACGGGAGTGGCACATACATACAACAAGTGTGTCACTGCCAGCTGTACATGTGGGGTATTTTGTAACAAAATTAGTCTCAGTTTTGCAGCTCTACTGGGACAATGGGGCTTTTCCAGATGATGTAAGCCACTTGGGCCCACGAGTAGGAGTCACAGGTTCGAGACAATGGTGGAGCAACAGTTCTACGTGCCATGTCCCCTCCGGACTTAAGTGCTGTGGTGTAGCAGATCGTCCCAGGTCTACTTCAGCAGTACGCCTGACTTCCGCCCAGGGGACAGCAGGATGCTCCCCTAGCACACCGACCATCTGCCACCAATATAAGATCAACACCTCATCGCAGTGGGCACCTTTTACCATGACAAATCCAAAGTGTCACCCTTGGCCACAGCAGATACAGTACCGTTGAGTATATGCTTTGCTGACTCAGAAGCTTAGAAGCATCACTGCCAGCATATGTAATGATGCTGTTGGTGACCGGCAAAGATTCTTAAATGGCATTGCTGGGCATGCAAATGGCCAGCCCGACAGACCTCAGCAGCCAGTCGGCAACTGATCCAGTGTATCACACAACGCAGATGCTACAATAAAGAACTTGTTACCTTTACTGACGCGTTTCTATGGATCCACACCTCTACCACTCGATTGCACCATAATGGCTCGTAGCCACTGTATGTGGGCTGGGTGTGTGACACGTTGCTACAGGGGCCGATTAGGTGTGGCACACGATGAAGATGATATGGAGGCACAGATTGGGAGGAGGTGACAGGACAGAGGGAGGGAAAGTGTTGACTAGAGGGTTTGGGGACAGTAGATTAGCAGAGGTTGAAGCCAGGAGGATTACAAGAGTGAAGGATATGTTGCAAGGATAAATCCCAACTATGTACTTCAGAAAAGCTAGTTTTGGAGGGAAGGATCCAGATGGCATGAGTTGTAAAGCAGTAACTGGACTTCAGCCCATTGTGCTCAGCAATATGTTGTGCCTGTAGATGGTCAACTTTCTTCTTTGCCACATTTGACAGTGACCATTCATTGTTTCGAGAGCTGGTTGGTGGACACACCTGCATAGAATGCCGTGCAGTGATTCCAGCACAGTCAGTGTATGACATGGTGCTTTCACAGGTGGCCCTGCCGCTGATGGGGTAGGATAAGTCTGCAACAGGACTGAAATAGGATGTGCTGGGTGGGTGGATCTGGGAGATCTTGCACTCTGGTCAGAACCCTTATGGCAAGGTGTTGGAAGTGGCCTAGGGATAGACTGGGATTTATGTAGCTTGGGTGAGTGACAGAATACCACTTTAGGATCTTGAGAGGATCTTGAGCAGAATGTCCCTCATTTCTGGGCGTAATGATAGATAAGATAGCCCTGGTGAAGGATATGGTTCAGCTTCTCCTGGCCAGTGTGGTACTGGTGCTGTGCAATTTTTGTTTGGGGGGGGGGGGGGGGGCTTCATGGCAAAAAAATAAATATTCAGGTGGATTTTGGTCGAGTTACTTGGTTCAGTTTAGTTTGGTATGGCCCAGTGCTATTTCCCCTGCATCCTGTACTGTGAGTCACCTTGTATGTAATTCTGGTCACCATGTAGAATTTTAGGATCCAGCTATGCTGTGCCAAACCTGTGTGCACTTCTTCTCCGAAGCGTCTTCTCTGCTGCAGGAGACTGCTAAAGCTTTCCAACTAATGACTTATACCAAATTATCAGACACTGACGAAACTCTTATTTTCACTTTAAACCATCCATTTCCAGATGTTTATTGCATAACTGCAATTACAGTTCAGTCCATTAGCATGACACAAATATATTCCTTCTCCATGAGAACTCAAAAGTGCCACTGATCTAACAGTAATACAAAAGCTTTCTTACATTGCAATAAAAGAAAACGTTATTTGTATTTCCATTATTTGTATTTCTCCTAAGAAATTTCATAATACCATTTATCCTGTCCGTGTCTTCTGGGTCCATGGACTGCTTACACCCAGCAAGTAGTCAGCATTCTCCTGGCTTCTGTGCACTGCAGTTACATCTTTCCTCATACGCCCTCTCTGTAGAAACAGATACAGTACAGACTGCAGGTCTGTCGACATTTGACCTCCCTGCTTTACTTAAACATTGCAGACATCTTTAGCTGATGCAACAGTTCTTCATATAGTGGAATAGTATTTGACCCACACTCAAACTAAATATGTTTTTTATTATTGCCTTTTATAATATACACTCCTGGAAATTAAAATAAGAACACCGTGAATTCATTGTCCCAGGAAGGGGAAACTTTATTGACACATTCCTGGGGTCAGATACATCACATGATCACACTGACAGAACCACAGGCACATAGACACAGGCAACAGAGCATGCACAATGTCGGCACTAGTACAGTGTATATCCACCTTTCGCAGCAATGCAGGCTGCTGTTCTCCCATGGAGACGATCGTAGAGATGCTGGATGTAGTCCTGTGGAGCGGCTTGCCATGCCATTTCCACCTGGCGCCTCAGTTGGACCAGCGTTCGTGCTGGACGTGCAGACCGCGTGAGATGACGCTTCATCCAGTCCCAAACATGCTCAATGGGGGACAGATCCGGAGATCTTGCTGGCCAGGGTAGTTGACTTACACCTTCTAGAGCACGTTGGGTGGCACGGGATACATGCGGACGTGCATTGTCCTGTTGGAACAGCAAGTTCCCTTGCCGGTCTAGGAATGGTAGAACAATGGGTTCGATGACGGTTTGGAAGTACCGTGCACTATTCAGTGTCCCCTCGACGATCACCAGTGGTGTACGGCCAGTGTAGGAGATCGCTCCCCACACCATGATGCCGGGTGTTGGCCCTGTGTGCCTCGGTCGTATGCAGTCTTGATTGTGGCGCTCACCTGCACGGCGCCAAACACGCATACGACCATCATTGACACCAAGGCAGATGCGACTCTCATCGCTGAAGACGACACGTCTCCATTCGTCCCTCCATTCACGCCTGTCGCGACACCACTGGAGGCGGGCTGCATGATGTTGGGGCGTGAGCGGAAGACGGCCTAACGGTGTGCGGGACCGTAGCCCAGCTTCATGGAGACGGTTGCGAATGGTCCTCGCCGATACCCCAGGAGCAACAGTGTCCCTAATTTGCTGGGAAGTGGCGGTGCGGTCCCCTACGGCACTGCGTAGGATCCTACGGTCTTGGCATGCATCCGTGCGTCGCTGCGGTCCGGTCCCAGGTCGACGGGCACGTGCACCTTCCGCCGACCACTGGCGACAACATCGATGTACTGTGGAGACCTCACGCCCCACGTGTTGAGCAATTCGGCGGTACGTCCACCCGGTCTCCCGCATGCCCACTATACGCCCTCGCTCAAAGTCCGTCAACTGCGCATACGGTTCACGTCCACGCTGTCGCGGCATGCTACCAGTGTTAAAGACTGCGATGGAGCTCCGTATGCCACGGCAAACTGGCTGACACTGACGGCGGCGGTGCACAAATGCTGCGCAGCTAGCGCCATTCGACGGCCAACACCGCGGTTCCTGGTGTGTCCGCTGTGCCGTGCGTGTGATCATTGCTTGTACAGCCCTCTCGCAGTGTCCGGAGCAAGTATGGTGGGTCTGACACACCGGTGTCAATGTGTTCTTTTTTCCATTTCCAGGAGTGTAGAATTTAGACATATTTCATAGCACATAACTGTCTTGTTATTAAATTTCCTTTTGAAGTTCATTTTATTCCTTATTGCATTATTACATATTTTAGTGTATTTTCTAATAACCCATTTACAGTGTTGTCACTTAGGATCCATTATACATAACTGTTGTATTATTTTGTGACACCATTCATAAGTGTTCCTTAAATACTATAATGTATAGATTCACTTGATTTATTGATACTACCAGTGCACATTGAGTGATTGTTATGCTCACGGGTATTCCATCTTGAAATTTCAGGTTACATCTGGGGATATATAAATCTCCTTAACTATCTTTTGCATTTATGTACGATATCCCCTTCTTTAGTCTGATCACTTGTTCCACTAATTCTTACTTAAATTCTTTTCTATTGCATTATAGCTGAGTCACCCCATTTTTGGGTAACTACTGCACAACTTAATTTTATTTGTACGTGAAAGGACCCATCCTCAACTGTTTCGTAAAAGTGGTATGGACCATTTCTCTTGTGAATGAATCTACGTTACGGATAAATCACTCCAGGATCTGTCTACTCGCATAGTATCCAGTCCCTCATGAGTTCACATACTTTTGTGGCATGTGGCCCCGGACTCCAACCGCGTGCTGATGTAGTCGACTCCAACCACGTGCTGATGTAGTCGACGCCATAGAGTTGCTACTGCCACAGCTCTCATGGCAGAGGAGAGACACGATGCGATATAACGTCAGTCCCTGTAGATTAACGGGAGAAAAAAACATGAAAAACTTTCGAAAAGGCGTTCCTCGCATAGTCGTTGTATCTCAATTACTAGTCCGCAGCGTTTCCACTTACGCAAACTCGTATAATTGATGCTTTTTATTATTAATATTGTATTGTTAATTGCCCGGATTTGTGGTAGTTACTAATTTTTCTCTCGTTCGCATAGCACACACCACTTATTGCGAGGAAATATTTTAGTTAACAGTTTTTTCTTACGCTGTTGTCTCATTGCTATGGAATTGTTGTGCTGGTTTGCAGCGAGATGCAGATATACTCTTTGATTCAGTCTTTGTAAGATTGCGTCGAAATACGAAAATATTTTAAAGTTCCCTTCTCAACTAATGACGTGAATATTTGCACTTCAATGAAATAGTCTTTCATGAGTAGTCATTGATTTAGTCATTTATCAAACTATTTAATGACGTAGTCCACACTGGGTATTTAACTGGTAACGAACAGTTTATTGTTATTTTATCACTAAATACTTATAACTCCCACACCACATGCACACGGAATAGTTTAGTTAAGTCAGTCCGATTGAGTTATAGTTTCTTGGCAATTACCACAACTCAACACTTTAGCGTAATTGTTTTATCTTCATGATGTCGTGTACTTGGGTCCTACTCAAGACTAATTGTGTGTATTCTTTCATAGAATGTTCACTTCTCCTTAAGGTCCATCTAATTTAAAGTCAAGTCCAGTGTTCACTAATTCCATTATTAGATTTCAATTAACCCATAGTGCACGGTTAAATGAGTCTATCTGTTCCTGTCTCAGTTCATAAAATCAGTTTCTTAAGCCATGAATCTTGTCACGCAACAGACACTTCTAAACTCGAAAACAATCTCGTCACGATTCACAATCTCAATAATTCAGATCAGAACTGCTCTCGTACGTCTGCACTGGATGAGCTCTAGCAAGCTACTTCTTCTGTGGAAGAGCATTGTAGGCACATTGAATTTCTTCGTTGCACTTACAACTCTCTTCCACATAAAAGTTATCTCTGATGACATTACTTTGGACCTAACGTTTGAGATATTAATTTCACATTTGTCACATGGATATTTGTCCATTGCTGAAATACGATGTTTCTTCTTTCTCTTTCGCTAACAAATATGCTCAGTGGTGTACAATGTAGTTGTTGACAAAACTCTTTTGTGTTAGCTCATTGGCAAAGGTGTCGTAACTGCCAAGATAACCTCCCCTACTTCATGTTCTTTCATAATTGACTTTAAGGTGGTCATTGGGGCGTTACACTTCGTACACCTCATTTTTGTCGGACAGTACTGTCAGCATCTTTAACAACTCTATTGACCAGGAACAAAGAGGTTCATTAACAGTTTTCCTCAAATTTTACTCTGTTTTGATTTCAACACCTTCTTTCCTCTCTATGTATTTTTCATATTCTTTGTCCTGTTCATTATTCTTGTGCTTTAGTATCAATAACTATTTTCATTTGTATTTCTCTCACACAAGTGTTTTTGACATGCATTGGTAATACTTACCATTTTAACCCACTGGGTTCTTTTTTCATAATTTCTGTGGGTCATTTAGTGTGTCATACATTATTTATTTGATGTACCCTTTAGCCCCTCAAAATCGTGACATGACTAAATGTTGTCATTTGTTCATGTCCTTTGTGTCATCAGAGTATGAGTGTGTCACTGTGTCAACTCACTTTGTCATATTCTATGGTGACAGGCCTGTCTCTGTTTTGATGTGTTTATTTATAGTCTGGATTGATCCTCAACATCTTCAATACTCTGTTCCAGTATTTACAGGTGAACTTGACTTAAAAGTTACTCCTAAAGTCATCCAGACTACATCTTAAAGTTCTGTTGGAAAAGTCAAGTATTACATTCCATGGCTAAGGTAGCATTTAAGGAACAGGATGTGGGGCTGGGTTTTAGCTGGGGTTAGAGATACCTTGCTCAACTGGTGCAGAGAGGTGGAGCAGGAGGCCATTTGGGATGGGATGCTTCTAGGAAAAAAGTGAAGTGACATGGGAAATGAACAATTGAAAGTGTTAGGTTGATGTAAAGGGAACTATGGTTAATGAAGTGTTGGTTTGCTGAGTGAAAAGGGCAGAAGAAATTGTGCTAAGGTCAGTAAGTGGCACGAAGGTTTTCGCTCACATACACTAACTGATCAAAAGTATCCGGACACCCCCAAAAACATACATTTTCCATATTAGGTGCATTGTGCTGTCGCCTACTGCCAGGTGGTCCATATCAGCGACCTTGGTAGTCATTAGACATCATGAGAGAGCAGAATGGGGCACTCCACTGAACTTACAGACTTCAAATGTGGTCAGGTGATTGGGTGTCACTTGTGTCATATGTCTGTAAGCGAGATTTCCACACTCCTAAACTTCCATAGGTCCACTGTTTCTGATGTGATAGTGAAGTGGAAACATGAAGGTACATGTACAACACAAAAGCATACAGGCTGACCTTGTCTTGACTGACAGACTGCCAACAGTTGAAGAGCGTCATAATGTGTAATAGGAAGACATCGATCCAGATCATTACACGGCAATTCCAAACTGCATCAGGATCTACTGCAAGTACTATGACAGTTAGGCAGGAGGTGAGAAAACTTGGATTTCATGGTCGAGCGTCTGCTCATAAGCCACACATCACCCCAGTAAATGCCAAATGACACCTTGCTTGGTGTAAGGAGCATAAACATTGGACAATTCCACAGTGGAAAAAGATAGTGTGGAGTGGCGAATCACAGAACACAGTATGGCAATCCAATGGCAGGGTGTGGGTATGGCGAATGCCTGGTGAACATCATCTGCCAGCGTATGTAGTGCCAACAGTAAAATTCGGAGGCGGTGGTGTTGTGGTGTGGTCATGTTTTCTCATGGAGGGGGCTTGCATCCCTTGTTGTTTTGCATGGCACTATCACAGGACAGGCCTACATTGATGTTTTAAGCACCTTCTTGCTTCCCACAGTTGAAGAGCAATTTGGGGATGGTGATTGCATCTTTTAACACTATCGAGCACCTGTTCATAATTCACTGCCTGTGGCGGAGTGGTTACCTGACAATAAAATCCCTGTAATGAACTGGCGTGCACAGAGTCCTGATCTGAATCCTATAGAACACCTTTGGGATGTTTTGGAATGCTGACTTCATGCCAGGCCTCACCGGCCGACATCGATACCTCTCCTCAGTGCAGCACTCCATGAAGAATGGGCTGCCATTCCACAAGAAACCTTCCAGCACCTGATAGAACGTATGCCTGGGAGAGTGGAAGCTGTTATCTAGGCTAAGGGTGGGCCAACATCATATTGAATTCCGGCATTTCCGATGGAGGGCACCACGAACTTGTAAGTCATTTTGAGCCAGGCGTCGGGATACTTTTGGTCGCATAGTGTATAATTTATGATCACATGCAGGAAAGAAAAATGAAAGACATAAAATTCTGATGGCAGCAATCCAATAATCAAATGAAAAGGAATACCCCCCCCCCCCTCCCCCCTCGTTTTCTGTTGCTCGTCCAACCTGCACAACATCCTGGTTTATCCCTAAGCCGCTCCCACCAGTTGTGCTGTAATCATTGCTCAACATACTACATGGGCACGACCACCAACCAACTGTCCACCAATATGTATGGCCGCTCTCAAACTATGGCCAAGAACATTGTTGATCATCCAGTGTTACAGCATGCCACTGAGTGTTACAACACACCACTGAGCACATCACGCTTGAGTTCAGTGGCTGCTGCACAATTCATACAGTCTGGATCCTTCCATCCAACACCAGCTTTTCTGAAGTGCATTGATGGGAGTTATTCTTGTAACTCATCCTTTACTCCCATAATCTTCATGGACTCAACCTCTGCTAACCGACTGCATTCTTATCTTGCACACCTGATGCCTTCCTCCGAGCTACTAGCTCCCCATCTCCAACCTACACTTCTGTCTCTCTCCATCCACTGCAGTCCTCCTGCTGAACTGCAGTACAGACTTTATATGTTCAGCTGACACAATGTAACTGCATGTGGTGTGTGTGTGTGTGTGTGTGTGTGTGTGTGTGTGTGTTGCTTGTACTTTACCCCATCAAAAGATTTATTCTGAAAGCTAGCAGAGTTTTCATTCCCTTTTGTCTTTGCCTCTCCCGATAACTCAACACCTCTGCTATTCAATGAGTTAGTCTTCTGTACTCCTGAATATGTACTTTTTGCAGAACTTTCCTGTAGATTTATAATATTTCTTATTGGTATATTGGTAACATTTTCAGATGTGGTTATATTTTCTTATAATATCTTACATTATTCTAAATTTTTAAATTTATTATTGTTACTATCACAAATTAATTGGATGATATCTAAACAGACTCTAAATGTCTGGAAGTGCAGCACTTAAAGAAATTCCTGGCTTCTTTGTGAAAACTGCACAGCAAGAAATGTAGGTATGAGGTTTATGCAACTTATTAAGAACATGGCAATATCCAAATTATTAGAATTACAGAAATATACTTGACTCTGAGGATTGAATGACGTAAAGACGTTACGTGCTGTGGTCTGAGCCTGTAGTCGTTGCAGAATGGAATCGAAGGCAGGCTGGATATGTTCTGGAAAATCTCCATTCTGTTAATTGTAGGCAAGACAACAAAGCTGCAGCAGTAATGGCTGGATGACTGTGGTGCACAAACTGCTGACTCATCATATCCCAGATAAGTTTGATGAATGACATTTCAGGGAAACTTTCAAGCAAGAGATAAAGTGATATCCATCATTCTTTGATGTAGGCTTATGTGTTCCTTGCATCATATAGCTGGGAATTGCCCTACCAAAACTGTATTGCCTAAAGGAGGGGCAGTTCCTTGGGCTGCAAGACATTCATGTTCTAGTTGCTGTTCGGATAATCTCCACTACAAAGTTGTGGAGATCACATGTGGTGTCTAATGGAATGAAAACCGTGCCTTTTCTGTTTGTTCTCTCTTTCACTCAACAGTGCTTGATCATGGTCACTATTTATTTGTTCTTGAACCAATAACATACAAATACACAAGTGACATTCAAACCAATGAACAAAATAATTGTTGTTGTTGTTGTTGTTGTGGTCCTCAGTCCTGAGACTGGTTTGATGCAGTTCTCCATGCTAATCTATCCTGTGCAAGCTTCTTCATCTCCCAGTACCTACTGCAACCTACATCCTTCTGAATCTGCTTAGTGTATTCATCTCTTGGTCTCCCTCTACGATTTTTACCCTCCACGCTGCCCTCCAATGCTAAATTTGCGATCCCTTGATGCCTCAGGACATGTCCTACCAACCGATCCCTTCTTCTAGTCAAGTTGTGCCACAAACTTCTCTTCTCCCCAATCCTATTCAATACCTCCTCATTAGTTACGTGATCTACCCACCTAATCTTCAACATTCTTCTGTAGCACCACATTTCGAAAGCTTCTATTCTCTTCTTGTCCAAACTATTTATTGGCCATGTTTCACTTCCATACATGGCTACACTCCATACAAATACTTTCCAAAAATGACTTCCTGACACTTAAATCTATACTCGATGTTGACAAATTTCTCTTCTTCAGAAACGCTTTCCTTGCCATTTCCAGTCTACATTTTATATTCTCTCTACTTCGACCATCATCAGTTATTTTGCTCCCCAAATAGCAAAACTCCTTTACTACTTTAAGTGTCTCATTTCCTAATCTAATTCCCTCAGCATCACCCAACTTAATTTGACTACATTCCATTATCCTCGTTTTGCTTTTGTTGATGTTCATGTTATGTTATGTTATGTTATGTGGTTTATTCATCTCATTACATACAATTTTCAAATCATTTGATTTGATGTACAGGAGACATGTCAAGGTTTACAAAAGAAACTTTTTTTCACTTTTTTAAGAGAATTACAAAAGTTTACATTATATTTTACATTTCTAAGTTACAGCTACACATGTACATAAAATAATAAATGTATTACAATCCCTGTGTTCAGATTGTGAAGCTGTCCTCAATGAATTCATCGACAGAATAATAACACTTTTCCACCAGGAGAGTAAAGAGCAATCTTTTCAGTGAACCAATCTCCATTTTAAATATATTACTGCCTTTTATTTTATTGAAAATTTTTAACCCCATATACTCTGGCGTTTGGGCATAAAGTTTTAAACGATGTGTTGGAAGTTTGAAGTTATCTCTGTGGCGAGTGCTGTAGTTGTGGTCAAAACGGAAATTGTCTAGTGTATGTTGATTTCTATATAGGAACACCACCATCTCATATATGTTAAGTGAGGGGATAGATAGTACTTTTAAATTTTTTAACAGTGGTCGACAGGATTCCCGTTTTTTTGCAACACACATGTTTCTAATTACTTTCTTTTGTAATACTAGGAGCCTAGTGACATTTGCTGAATTTCCCCAGAAGATTATGCCATAACGAATAACTGACTCAAAGTAGCAGTGATAAACTATCTTTCTGGTATCTATGTTTGTGGCACCTGACAAAATACACATTGCAAATGCTAAGTTGTTCAGTTGATTTGCTAAGTAATCTATGTGTACCTTCCAATTTAAATTTTTGTCAAGATTTAGGCCTAAGAACTTCACGTGGTTTGCTTCTGTGATATCCTGATCATTGCAAGTTATCTTTATTTCACTCCTTTCTACTGATTTAGCTTCAAATTGCATCATTTTGGTTTTAGTTACATTTAGTTTTAGTCCATTTTGATAGAACCAAGATTCAAGTTTTTCTAAAGTGTTTTTGGCTTTTTCTGGAATATTTTCAGATACCTCACTTTCAATTAGAACTGATGTATCATCAGCAAATAAGACTGAATGAACATCAATAGCAAGTGGTAGGTCATTTACGTAAAAAAGAAACAGATAGGGACCCAATATCGAACCTTGTGGGACTCCTTGGGGAACTGTTTTCCAGTCTGATGAATAATTGGTTCCATTTGAAGTTAAAATTACTCTTTGTTTCCTACCTGACAGGTAAGAGCTAAACCATTTTAAAGCAGTGTCTCTGATTCCATACATCTGTAATTTGTGGAGGAGTAATGCATGGTTCACTGAATCAAAAGCTTTAGTCAGATCACAGAATATACCTGTGACCTTTCTACCTTTATCTAACGTGGAGCATATTTTTTGGATAAACTCATTTATAGCGTTCGCAGTGCTTTTACCCTGTTGGAATCCGAACTGGTTTTTAAAAATTATATCATTTACAGTAAGAAAGTTATTAATTTGTTTTGCTGCAATCTTTTCAAACACTTTAGAGAAGACCGGCAAGAGAGAGATAGGGCGGTAATTCCCCATATCTTCTGTCGATCCTTTCTTGAATAGAGGTTTGATCTCACCATATTTCAATACCTCTGGAAAGCATCCCTGTTCATAAGATTGATTTATAATAGTTGACAGTGGTTGGGAAATAATATCATACACATACTTGATTACAGATGTTGTTATTTCATCCCACCCATGTGAGGTTTTGTTTTTTAGAGACAATATTTCCTTTTCCACATCCCTTTGGGTTATTTTTTCAAATTGTTTAAAAGATGTGTTCTGGCTGTTTTCCAAATTTGTGATGCCCTGATAGAATGTCATATCCACATCCGATCTTACTACGTTTAGGAAGAATATCTTATATCCTCCTTTCAAGACACTGTCCATTCCATTCAACTGCTCTTCCAAGTCCTTTGCTGTCTCTGACAGAATTACAATGTCATAGGCGAACCTCAAAGTTTTTATTTTTCTCCATGGATTTTAATTCCTACTCCGAATGTTTCTTTTGTTTCCTTTACTGCTTGCTCAATATACAAATTGAATAACATCGGGGATAGGCTACAACCTTGTCTCACTCCCTTCCCAATCACTGCTTCCCTTTCATGCCCCTCGACTCTTATAACTGCCATCTGGTTTCTGTACAAATTGTAAATAGCCTTTCGCTCCCTGTATTTTACCCCTGCCACCTTCAGAATTTGAAAGAGAGTATTCCAGTCAACATTGTCAAAAGCTTTCTCTAAGTGTACAAATGCTAGAAATGAAGGTTTGCCTTTCCTTAATCTTTCTTCTAAGATAAGTCGTAAGGTCAGTATTGCCTCACGTGTTCCAACATTTCTACGGAATCCAAACTGATCTTCCCCGAGGTCGGCTTCTACCAGTTTTTCCATTCGCCTCTAAATAATTCATGTTAATATTTTGCATCTGTGACTTATTAAACTGATAGTTCGGTAACTTTCACATCTGTCAATACCTGCTTTCTTTGGGATTGGAATTATTATATTCTTCTTGAAGTCTGAGGGTATTTCGCCTGTCTCGTACAAAATAATTAGACTGGGAAAATACATCATCTTCATATTACGTAAGTCCAGAACTTCGCAACCTCCAAGGAGCTCATTGTGGCATGCATTATATCATCCCATTTGTAGGATTTTGGGAACAGAAGGTATTGAAACATATAGCTTGTGATTTTCTCTTTCTTAATTCACAATATGTATCATAATCATTGAGGCTTCATTTATTCATGATGTCTTTGGATCTTCCCATTTTGGACCATAAACTGTTTAGTGGCCTCCATACCGACCAACTTTCACTGTGTTCTGTGGTTATTCACTCAACTCTCATCCATCTGTGGAGATGAGATGTTCTCACATTACACATTTCCAGTCTTACTTTCTCAGTGGCACAGTGGTAAGCTTCTGAGATGATAGTAAACAAGTTCCTCGTGGACGTCAGCCTTTGAAGAGAGGCCTATGCCTGTGAAATGGGTGGGCACCACTCTATTCCACTGTAAGTGCCTCCTGATCAATAAACTCCTCTCTGCCTATAGAAGGTGGTACTGCTCAAACTAGGTAATTTGAGGTGACCTGTAATCAGGCTACTTATTTCACTATCAGTGGTCTGTACCAGACCAGAAAGGCATATTCTAAAGTTGAAAAATTCAGTGCTATTGCAGATGCATGGATTATTTGAGGGTGTGAGCCCCATTTTGATCCTGCCAGTTTATGAATCAGATTGTTTCGTGTAAAGATTTTCATTCTGTTGTTCTTACAGTGATTTTTGAAGTTAAAGAGTTTTGTCAAGCATTGTTGTTGTTGTTGTTGTGGTCTTCAGTCCTGAGACTGGTTTGATGCAGCTCTCCATGCTACTCTATTGTCAAGCATTACTCTCAGATATTTGGAGTGTGACAGTGTTGTAATCAGGTTCCTGACAATACTATATGTAGTTCATGATGATCTTCTCTGTTCTATAGATGGAATTCACAGACTTGTGTTGTAGAAGGATGTGATTGTAGCTGATTCTTATTGTAGTACCCTGGTAGATTTCTGAGGGCAGCTGTCAGATTTCTCTCCACAATGTCAAACTCTTGCTCTATGTAGCCAAAGCTAGATCATCTGCATACAGTAAGTTTTTGTAATTAGAGTCAGCAGTCAGTTTTTAATGTAGATGTCAAAGTGAAGTGGAGCTATAGCATTTTTCTGAGGTAGTTAATTTTTTCTGTGCTCTCCAGCAACTATAATGTGCTTGGAAGTTGACAAAAAAATGTATGATTTGCAGAAGAGTGTTAATAAACGAATTATGATAGAGGTCCTTGAGAATGTTGTTCAGTTTGACAAGTAGTAATTGGTGATTGACGGTGTCATATGCTGGCATCAGATCCACCAAAACCACACTATAACATGATCAGTTTTAAACCCATCCTCTGTTAAAGTAAGTTTCAAGAGCCCCTCTCTACAGCTGTTCATGGTGCAAAACCCTGCTTATTCAGTTATAAGTAGATAGTCTGGTATAAATAGAATTTTATCCAGAATCATTTTCTCCAACAGTTTGTAGATGTGGACAGCTCCTTGTACAGTTGTTGAAGAGCTGTGGGATCCATTCACTTGCTGAATGCCGACAGTTCTTTATCGGTTTTTTTCAGATGTCATTTAACCCAACCAATTTACCTGGTTCACTCTCCTTGAGAACCTTTTAGAGTTCTAACATCTCAAATGGGCTAGTGAGACCATCAGAAACCTTCTGAACCTCATGGGTATTTCAAGAACTTTGACTTTGTGTCTGACTTTCCCATTTGTGAGTACGTAGTGAACTATCTGGACAGTGATATTGTAATGTGTAGTAGACCTGGTTGGATCACTATAGAGGATGCCTCTAGTTAAATACTCATTCTTCTATCCAAATGTCAGTTTTTGATGAATTGATTCTCAGCTTCCTTTGTCAGTTGACCACATGACCTTTTTTTAATTTTATTTTAAGGAGTCTTGTGCTCTGTTACTTGAAGGGCAAGCTGAGAAGTGAAGTCAGTGATATATAAGGTCTAACAGCCACAAGGCATCGACAATTTAGAGTCCCTCTTTACAGCTTCAATGAATGCGTGAAATGACTTGGGCGTTGTTTGAGGCTGGAAACTGCAGCATGTGGCAGCTATCTAAATTTACTGCCAGTCAGCTTTCTTGAAGCTGAACCTCCTTCATAATGAGATCCTCTGTAGTCTTATTCCTGCATGTATTGAACACATGATTTGTGTATGCTGTGTGTCTGGAATAACATTGCAGACTGTTTTGATGCGCTGCTGGGTTATATTATCACTGCTGCATATCAGATCTGTGTATAACCGTGTTTCTGTCTACAATAGACAAACGATGGGAGTTGGTTCAAATCATGTTTAATTAAGGCTAGGATGGTTAGTTTCAGCCCATTCTTGCAGTGCTGTGCCATTCTCGCCATCATATACACATATGCCCGTGCTGTGCTAGGACAGTTAGCCACCAATCACTATTTGGTTATGTTGGCCTAGAAAGATAATAGGAACTTTGACAATGGAATTGGCACATGTGTAGTGAAAAAATTTGTCTTTACTGTAACTAGAGTATTTGGTTTTCCTAACTGTAGCTGTTTGATTTCATTCAGAGTGCAGCAAGGTGAGGTGAAAATATGGTCCAACATTCTTAGTGTAGTGTCAGTCTATGGAATTCTAATAGCTTTGCTAAGCTGGTACACTTAAGAGAATTTTCCAATGGCCATAACAAGATAAAGATATTACAGTTTTTAATGTAGGACACAGTTGTTGAAAATTTTGCTTATATTTCAGCTGTTTATGTCTAAGAGATACCATACTAAAATTAAACAGACGTATACAGTTGCCATGTGAAGCAGAGTGAGACAGAATGCCATACTGTACACATACATACCAGTAAACCTCACAGTTACTATCACTTCAAATCACTCATATTTTTCATAAATAAGATTTGCTTGCTGGATCACACTGTACAGCATTAATCTCATTATAACACAAATTGAGTGTTGTGATACTTAGTTTCAATGGACAATTTTATTCATTTAAATGTTGAGAATCATGTATTTTCATTGTCCATTACTGTACTACTTTTTATATAGAGTGTCAGTTCCTTGCCAGAATGAAAATAAAATAAAATAAAATAAAATGCATTTATCCATTCTTACAGTTTTTCCTACTTCCTTCTTTTGCTCCTTGCAGTCATTCATCTCATCTCTTATTATCTTTCTTAAATACTTAATTAGTTCTCAAAATAAGAATTTTAAGAAATTTAGAATTTCTTCCAGTATAGTTTCTAACACTATCATCCATTTCCCCAGCATTTTAAGTTTAAATAATAATTCTTTTGCAATGAATCTACTGAAAAATATACGACGTATTGTTTTTCCAGGATTAACACAGATATGTTTCTGTGGGAGCCATCTGCACCGAAACCTTCACATACAGACTTGTATTCTGGGAAAGGATCAGGAGGTGCTGACTTGTCTTCAGCTTTGTTGCAAGATCAGACTTATCCTACTTTCAGTTTATGCAAGTCTGGAATTCAATATGGTGAGCTACATGCAAACTGAAATTAGGTACATTATTATGCATTCTTGATAGTATTTAATTTGTTCTATTTGCTTGCAGATTCTGATACCGATTCAGAAGAAACTGAGGGAATATATTATTCAGTATACGAACATCGCCAGAGACAGAAACGGCGTCAACAGACTGAGGGTGCAAGTCTTTCTGGACAGTCTCTTGTTGCTGTCACTCTGTCTGTTAGTCAGGGTATACTGAATGTCTTTGCACCTGTCAGGGTAATTATATCTCTGTTCGCAATTGCTTGGATAAATGTTTGTACAGTTTGATAATCTACAGACACACACATACTCTGCAATCCACTCTGAAGTGTATGGCAGAGAGTATGTTGGAGGGTTCCTAACATTGTATCATACAGTAGGGTTTTTTCGTGTTCCAATCGCATGTGGAGCGAGGGAAGATTGACTGCGTAAAAACCGCTGTGTGCACTATAATTAGTCTAATTTTGTTTTTGCGGCCCCCACATTTTGGCACTTTCACTGAAAGAACAAACAACAGTTATTTGTTTACACAGATGGTTGTTGTGAGCATCATGTAGTAATCAGACGTGGAAAGTAGATGAGTGGGCAGTACTGAATGTCAGATACAAATCTATACTACTAAATGTCAGGTACAAATCTATACTACTAACTAATAATTTTGTAAAATCCTGGTTGGTTATGTCTGCAGCTTCAAAATTCCTTTTGTGAAGGACAGTTACACACATATTGATTTGGGTTATTAATTGTTGAACATTTGAAGAAGTGATAACATGAGTTTTCAAGAACTGGATCACGCAGTAGTATGTGCATATACAACTGGTGGTGTTTCAGCCCTGTGTTAATATCAAACAGTACCTGAACAGAATAGAACAGAGTAGAATCTTTATTGTCACATGACATTCTAACGGTTTGGTGACAAGAGACGTGGTGCAAAACTGGACTGCACACTTTCCTTTTCTCTTATTACAATTCACTGGATACGTGGCTGCGTCGATCTCCGCAACTCCTTCTCCAAAGAAATAATGCTGGTTAGAGGGATTAAAAAAAAAACCTCTCTCTCTGCTCTTGAAATAACTAGGTACTCTCATAATAACAAGTCTTGCATAAGTATACAAATTCTTGCAAATCAATTGTGTCTTTAACCGTCAGATACAATCAAGTATATTTACAATGTGATGAGTTTAATAACCACCAGAAATTCAAAGACAGTTCTTGTTTCTAGCAAGTCTAACACCCGAATTAAAAGTCTCTAGTGAAAACATATTTTATTTGTTCATAACAATTACAACCATTACACCACCAAGTAATAACGTGTGCTTGCTCCTTGTACGTCACATACAGCTTCTATGGCGCGAGCAGCAAACACTTGTCTGCGCCGATTGACAGCCACGATTGCAGTATTCTCCCAATACACGTCCATCCTACACACACAAAAACTGGTGGTGCGGTAGACACATCTCCACTCTACCACACTCGTGCTTAAAATATCGAGAGTTCGAGATGGTGGTAGATCGATTGTCTCTAGAATTTACCCCGAAATTCTCGAGGCACTACATATCCCTCCCCTTTGCTCGAACATGCGATATTTTATATATATTAATGTACATTATATATATATTCATGTACATTAATATCTCCCATAATTCTAATTCACACTTTAATCAATATACATTATATTTCTTCTAGTAATCGTGTACTTAATATCTAGCTCTTCTTTCTTCATTTTGATAATAACTATCTGAGCATTTCACCTACTACTGGAGTTAGTACTTTTATATCTAGGAATCATGCAGGCAAAATTTTTTATTTCCAATCACAAACTCCAGGTGTCGTAGACACTTAATTATGTCATTCTGTACTCTACTTCTCTGTACTGTTTTTTTCTTTAGTATGTATTAGTTTCATTATCTACCGTAGCTTGTAGTCTGGGAGAACTCTGGGAAAATGAAAGTGTTCTTTCCGACATTCATAAACATAAACCATAACAATGCTAGTGGAATAGAGAATCCAAACTTACCAGAATAATCTCTACAAAATTTTGTGATTTTTGTCACGATACTGTCCTTTCCCCTCTAGAAACAGTACCTATAACTCATATACTGGTTGATCCTATGAGTACCCTTTCCCTTCTGTTTTGGCAGGTACGCCCCGTTTTAATTCCTATTTTCCTATGGTACAGGTCAATCCCCTTCTTGGTGCCCCTGTCCTCTCAGTATAAGTCAGCCTTTCTTAGGTCTGCCTATCTGCCCTTTTATATCCAATACATGCTGGGTGCACCCTCCTTATCCTTCATGAGTAAGCCTCATGGTTCATTACCCTAGTATACATCTTTATGTACACTATAATTAAATATTGTCTGGAAACTAAATCTGTTTCACACTTAACACTCGCTTCTTAATACTCCATTTAATCCCCTAGAGTCCTCCAGTATGGTTCCACTCCTATGCTTCCAATATACACCACATATGTATTATTCAATATATCATACATTTACTTATGCTTTACTTGTCCCACTATCCTACAAATCATCAGAACAAATTTTCGACTGACATTCCTGAATAATTATCACAATTTGTTCCTCCTTGGCTTATGCTTATTAGTCCCTCCTTGGCTTAAGCTCTCCTTAACCACTCACACTTCCTTCTTATGTATTTACTCACACTTCATTCTTACGTATCCCTGATGTGGAATTATCATAGTTTTTATATCCTTATGTACATATGCGATATAGAATCATTATTGTTCTTATACATATATTTCCTATATATACATATTAATAAACATCTGCATGATAGTTTTCTCAAGGAACTAGGTGATGTAGAACCGTCTCAATAAACAGCCATGTGTGCATATCTCTCTATGTGCACATTCTTTCCCCCTACAACACTTGTCAGTTCTTACATCATTTTTATCTGTACTTTCATTGTTTGCATCTTCGTGTTTTGTGTATATGCGTAAGTGTGTCTGTGTGTCCTGATTCTTCAGCCTACCTGCATGAAATAAGTTGAAGGTTATTGGAAGCCACGGAAAATAAGGAGGAATTGAGCGATAGAAGTATATGAATATGTAAAGAGGGAAAGATAGTCTGGTACTCAGATGAGAAGTAAGAAAGGAAAAAGTAGAAATGGTTGCTAAGATCGGCGAAGAGAAAGAAGATAGCCCCAAAGACAGGAAACTCTTCCCACCCCCCTTCCCCAGGATCTCTCCTTTGCCGGTACTTTAGTGAGAAGCCAGAGGAGGTATGGTTTTAAACGTCTTCTACAGACCGGACAGTCTCACCTTCACCTTTGCAGTCCTCCCAAGAAAAATCTTAGCAACCCCTGTGGAATGGAAAATGCAGAAGAATCAGTCACACTTGTCTGCGAGGATTGTGTGAAAGGTGTGCTGTGTGTTTGGTGTTAGTCATGTTACTAATACAAACTAATACAAACCCTCCCTTTACATCACATCTCATAAAAGGCATAAAATGTTCTACAAAAATAGAAAATTATACACTAAAATAAAATAGTTGTTTAGTTAATCACTTAACACTATATTTTATACACACATAAAATACACTGTTCAGTTTCTGTCATGTAGACATCACTCGGTTTAAATAGTGTCATCATATTATACCTTCCACTCAAATAATATTTTATTCGTTTCATTTCATGTCTAGAGATCACTGTTCATCTGTGATTCTCTTAAGTTTTCTACTTTACCATTATATTCAGTTTTGTATGCATTAAAATTATAGGATAGTTTAAGAATTCAAGAATAGATTACATAATAGTTTAAGATTTGAAGGGAATTTGGTGCAGGAAAAAATAGCACAGAAGAAACACTGAAAACAAGTAGGTATCCAACACTCGTCACTCCGCCTGTTAACACAGAATGTTAATGTGCAGCGGAGATATATAACTTTATGTCTTTAACATTGTATTTTCCTTTTTCTGATCCCGTTATAGGATCGACCAAAGCTAAGGCTTGGTAAGGTCCTTCATACTTTTGGAAAAATTTATGCATCTCGTTCTTCAGGTCAGAACTATGAAGATGCTGTTTTACTAGAACCAGGTCATCGACCTTGTATTGAGGTTCGATAGCTTTCTCATTATGTCTGCTTACTCGTTGTTGTGCCCTTTCAACCAAGTTCTTAAGTTTGATTAAGTTTGTCATCAACAATAGGTTCTTGCAGCCAAGTAAAACATTTAATAAGATGTTCTCCCACAAAGATTTTGCCTATTACTTCCAAAGGTGTTAATCCAGTTAATAACAGCAATAATTCATTTAAGATAAGCTCAAAGTCTTTAACTTTCGATGCCGTGACGTATGTTTTTCATGGCAATAGGTGCGGCATAATTTTCCAATTTCCTTCATAATCCTTTCACACGAATTGGAAGACGGATTATGGTTGGATATTAGTACTTGACAATGGTCCTCCCATGCTAAAAATTCTTTAAATTCCTTACTGACAAATTGTGGCCCATAGTCTGTAAGAAATCGTTTTGGTTCGCCTACCTCGAGAAAGTATTGTTGCAGACAGTGAATCACGGTTGGTGTATTCGCTTTCTTAATAGGATATAATTTAACATACTTCGAGCAACACACTATGAGGACAAAAATGTACGATACTCCTCCTTGCCCTTTTGGAATTTGTCCGAAGAAATCCGCTGCTGTAAGATCGTGTAATGCCTTAGGAATGATTAGATACATTTTGTATGTAACATGAGTGTTATTCTCTTTTACTTTCTGACAGGTTTCACAAGTTCTAATTAAAGATGCTACCTTATGTCCTAATTTCTTAAAATAATAGGACTTGTTCATGTGAGCTATACACTTTTTTATTCCAAAATGTCCATATCCCATATGGACATACCACACAATTTCGTCCTCCATCAACTTCAGGATGCATAAACGCCACCATCAAGATGTTATACTGTCTCTCCAAAATAAATTATGCCCTATAATTTTCCACTTCCCTACCAGATTAAGAGGTGAGGAATTCTTGTCACACATAGCTTATATTTCTGTAAAGTACGGATCATGATGGATGTTGCTGGTTATTCTTTGAGCCATTTCTTGTACCCTGTTGTGCGGATATTCTACTGTCATAAAATTAATCGCAAAAATTACACCGGGTCCTTCCCTATGTTTTAGCACTTTCATGTATACAGGTAGTCTAGACAAAGTGTCAGGTACAATATTTTCAGAACCTTTTACATACTGTATTTTAATGTCATATTCCTGTAGGAACAACATCCACTGCATTAATCTACTATGTAATAACCGACTACTCATTAAAAAAGATAGAGTTTGATGATCCATATGTACATGGGACTCTGACCCCCATACTAGTGTTTGGAATTGTTGGATACTCCATACTACTGCTAATAGTTCTTTTTCTGTGGCTGTGTAGTTTAATTTATGTTTGTTAAGACTCTGGCTAGCAAAAGCTATAGATCTGTGATTTGCACTTTCCAGACCTCACTCTCTTTGGAAAAGTTCTGCTGCTATACCATTGTCAGACGCATCTCTTGATATTTTAAATGGCTCACCTATAACCGGATGGTGTAATATAGGTGATTCTACCAGTGCTCTTTATACATTTTCAAGTGCATCATTGACCTCTTGGTCTCAAACCCACAGTATTCCCTTCCGTAATAAATGTAAAAGTCTTATGTCGTTCAACTCTCGATTTCGTATATATCGTATATAGTATCCGGCCATCCTATGGAATCCCTTCGATTGTCTTATGTTTTTAGGTGGTGAACACTCCTTAATAGCTTTTATGTGTTCTGCATTGGGTTTAATTCCCTGCACTTCTACAATATGCCCCAAAAACTTAAGCTCTTGCCTCGCAAAGTGCGATTTGGACAATTTTACCGTAATACTTTTTTGTTTAAATCTTTCCAGGGTTCTACTCAAGGTCAGGCAATGCTCTGCCTAGGTAGATGAGATTACGAGTATATCATGTACATATATTATCAAATACTTTAACAATTCCCTTCATAACACCTCATCCAGCGCACATATGAACACAGATACCGAGATATTTGGCCTGAATGGTAACACATTAAAATGATATGATTTCCCACCAAATAGAAACACTGTATATATCTTTGATTCAAGATGTAACCTAATTTGCCAATATCCAGCAGTCAGGTCCATTGGCTAAAATACTTTGCTTTCTCAAATTTGGACAATAATTCATCGATGTTAATTGGTCTGTGTCATTCCGTCTCTATATGCTTATTCAAAGTACGTGCATCTAGCACTAATCGCACACCCCCTGTAGCCTTTTCTTACTGCTACCAAGGGATTATTCATGATGCTAGAGCTACATTCTATTACGTTATTGTCAATCATCTTGTCAATTTCTTCCTTAACTGCTTCTTTTAGACTTATTGATATTGGATATGGCTTACAGAAAAATGGAGTACTATCTTTGATTTTAAATTTACATGTATAATCACTAATACTATCAGGATGATTGGAAAATATTTCTTCATATTCCATTAGAATTTTATATAAGCCTAGTTTTTGTTCACTGGTTAATATTGGTGAATCATTTACTTTGCCGTGTGTGTCAGCTTGATGTGACACGTGACTTATCTTTTCTATCTCTGGTGACAATTGTGCTGTCACTGTTAATCATAAACATTGACTCTCAGTTGTTTGTTTACCAATATAGCTGTCTGTTGCAAATGGTGCACAATATTTGTAGCCATCTTTATCAAAATGCAGAAGATTCTCCTCAAAATTCATTATGACGTTAAATTTTGACAGCCAATCTAGGCCAAACAACACATCCCTATTGATATTTTCTACTACTAACAGTGTCTGACGAAATGGGATATTCCCAATGTTGCAGTTCACCTGGGTCTCATGTTTTAAGACTTTGCTCTTCGTTCCAGTAATACAGACTATGTACACCCCCATTACTGGTAGTAGCTGTAAGTGATGTGTAGTTCATAATCTGCTAAAGAAAGTGCTAGAAATAAATGACACTTCACTCCCGGTATCTATAAATATGTTAACTTCAAAATCCTCTACTTTTCCTATTATTATTGGTTGTGGCTTAATGGTGGTTAAGTTCGGTTCTTCCAGCAACAACCATTCTGTGGTTGGTATTTTATGTGTGAAATTAACATACTTATTATGGACTAGACCTCCTAATGTATTTCTACGACCTGGGTCCCTGCCCTGGATCAAGATTGCACTATGTTTTTCTCATTATTGGTAATCAATGGTTGGTTACCAAATTAGGGTATTACGTTACCACTTTGTACTTTATTACTGCTTGGTACAAATTCTTGCAATGCCATTGGGCTTATATTCAAAGTTGGATGCTTCTTTTGGTAATTTCTGTTACCTTTATTCTGGTTACACTGGTGTACTCTAGCTAAGTTGGTCTTGTGTCTCTTAAAATTACTATTACTATTATTACTACCTCTTCTGTAACTCTGATTTTTGCTCTGATGTACTTTTTCGTCGCGGTCTTTGTTTAAGGTATCAAGTGCATCTACAAAAGACAACAGTTCTTCTATGGTTTTCCACCCACTACAGAGTATATCTTTTACAGCATACATGGGTAAACGTCTTATTAGAATTCGAACTAACCCTTCTTCCTCCACGGGTTTATCTAAGTACTTTGCACGTGTTAAATGCAAGTCGAAATACTGTCTCATCATACCCCACATACTGTTATAATATTTAGGTTCCCACAAATCAGATATTAATTTTTCCTGGGTACTAGCTGACCAATACTTCTCCTTAAACTTCTTCTGGAAGTCTGCCTGAGACAAAAAGTTCTTGATGTTCACCATGCCGCACTCCGAAGCTTCTCCTAAAAGGACCCTACTGCAAATTCGATCCTTTTTAAATCTTCCCAGTTTTTCGGCAAGGCTTGGTTAAACTGTTTCAGAAAATGGGTAGGGTGTACTTCCCCATGTGGCTTAAATTTGGGAAACTGTCTAGATAACCCTGAATTTGCTCCACATTATAAATCTGTCATCACTTCACTAGTTAATACAATGTTGGGAGAAGTCACTCTGTTATCTACTTTGTCCCGCATTAGTTTGAATTCCTTCCACAGTTCATCTACATCCTTCTTCATATTACGAAGTTCAGAAGATAAGATTGGAGATACATTGTCGGAGATTACTCTTGTGGCAACGTATCTGTCTATCATCTCTTCTACCTGTTCCTCCAGATTACTGATATTTATTATGTCTGAAGTGGCTAGTTTCTTCTTAAAATTTCTTTCCACATTATCAACTCACGTATTAATGCCTGCTATTTGTGACTGGACTATAGGGATTAGTTTGTCCTGCTTTTCAACACTTTCCTTTGAAGTGTGTAATCGTTGTTTTACATTACATACGCTTTGAAATGATCCTAGTTTTTCATTCATATCAGACTCTACACCATTACACTTATCTTCAATATCAAATTCTAGTTTCTTTGCCAAATCCTGAATCTGGTTACTCTGTGTCTGACTAAAGTCAGTGAATCACTTATTGACGTGACTACTTAAAGAACTAGTTAATTTACCCTTCAAATATATTTTAAAATTTTCCACCTTAGTGGTTAAAATGTCAAATTCAGTCTTCAAATTTCCCATGCCGTCACACAACTGGCTAAATTTCTTATTTTGTTCATCTACTTTTGCACTTAACAATCCCAAAGTTTTATTCTGAGTGTCCAATTTATTATTTACTTGAGTATTCACTGTGTCTATTTCTCTACTTAAAAATTAGCATTCTGTGCATCAAGCTTTTCACTTAAAGTGGCACATTGTGCTTCTAGTTTTTAACTTAAACTCGCACTCAGTTAATTACTCAAAGAAGCACTTTGAGCATTTGACTCTGTTCTCTGGTCATCTAACTTAGCTTTCAACTCATTTTTTTAAAGAAGCAATTTGAGCGTTTACAGCTGATGACTCTGCCCAACTGGGCTTTAATTAAATTCACTATTTCAGACCAGTCTGGCATTTCCCTAGTTACTTTTAATAGCTGTGGCTGGTTCTGCTAGTTGCTGTTCTTGATCCATATTCTTTCTACTTTTAGATCTAGAGATCATTTAAAAAATTCACCTCAGAGTATAATAACTATACTAACAGTCTATTATTGAACAGTGTCCTTAACTTTGCACTCAAATAATTATTGTCTTTCGCTCAACCGGCGTAGAGTCGTAGGCTGCGCCAGTGAGCAGTTGTGAAATCAGCACCAGTGAACAGCACGGGTGCCGGCAGCATCGAAGGTTAGTTTCAGCATCAGTGAACAGATTTGTAGTCAGCACCAGTGAGCAGCAGTTGATGCCGTTGGCGTCTGTTGCTGGTTACTGCTTTCATGCCCCTGCGATGTGTATGAAGGCTGCTTACTCTCCACACTCGATCCTCGGCGTCAAACAGATCTCATCGTAACTCTTCTTAGTCTAAACTGTTCAGATTTTCCTTGCTTCTTCTTTTGTCTGGTATTCATCAACTTTCACCCTTTTTGCCGTTTATGCAGAATCCAACTCTGCGAAACAATTTCCCTGTCTTGTTACTATTGGTTGCGATGGCAACTCACTATATCTTCTTATCTTGATTTTGTTTTAAGATTCCTCTTTCTTCGAGTCCTGATCATGTCGGCCACCACATTCTAATGGTTTGGCGATGAGAGAAGCAGTGCAAAACTGGATTGCACACTTTCCTTTTCTCTTACTACAATTGACTTACTTGAAACTCTCATAATACTTTCAGTTCAGTTCTGATATATTTCTGTTTCCACAAGTCTTGCATAAGTATACAAATTCTTGCCAGTCAATTGTGTCTTTAACCGTCAGATACAATCAAGTATATTTACAATGTGATGAGTTTAATAACCACCAGTAATTCAAAGACAGTTCTTGCTTCTAGCAAGTCTAACACCCGAATTAAAAGTCTCTAGCCAAAACATATTTCATTTGTTCATAACAATTACAATCATTACACTGTCAAGGAATAACGTGTCCTTGCTGCTTGTACGTCACATACAGCTTCTATGGTGCGAGCGGCAAACACTTATCTGCTCCGATCGACCACCACAATTGCAGTATTCTCCTGATACATGTCCATCCTGCACACACCAAAACCAGTGGTGCGGTAGACACATCTCCACTCTCCCACATTCATACTTAAAATATTGAGTGTTCAAGATGGTGGAGGACTGATTGTCTCTAGAATTTACCCCAAAATTCTTGAGGCACTACAACGTGTCACATATAATCATTCGATTGAAACATTGTGTCTTGCCAATGAGTACAGTTGCATGCCTATATAGATATGAAAAGAACATATACATATGTACGGACTGCAAATTTAGCATGTATTTTTGGTGAAATTTGCCATTTTTTGCAAACAAATACATTCACGATTGTCATATTACGTGCGCAAAGACAAAGACTTAGTGCTTCGAAATCGACTGTTAAAGAAAAGTTGTGATTGGTGGAACTTCTTGACTAGAATGTTTGCTTTTACAAAAGCTTTTTGCTGAAATGTTCTTTGTTTTCTTCTTTTAACTGTGTGTAACACTAGAATGGTGTCCTACATTTTTCTTCAATGGCCTATCCAATTTTCTTTACTTTGTTCATGAAACCATATGACTTCTCCTAACTTTTTTCCTGTTAATGATGAGGAATTTGGATTTACAAAATATTTCTATTTTCTAGGACATTTCATTCAGTATACTTAGAACACTGGAAGGGGTCAGTTTGACACTGCTGTAATTTCTCTTCTGAGTATATGTAAGTAAGCCAACAATGAGGTGGCAGCAATCAGAAATCATTCACAGTTGTTGCTGCTGCTACTTAGTATGTACACATTCCAGTCTGCTGCAGTTTATCTTGTTTCAGGGCAGGTAATATTCTTTGTCCAGGAAGGACTTTTTCAACTGTCTTTGTCAGTGTGGACTTTCTGATGAAGAAATTTTACTTCCATTAGAGAATTATGATGTTGAACTGGAAGTTGTCTTCACAGATGAAGATGAAGATTTTGAACCAGAGACAAATGAAATAGAAGATGACGGTGTGAATGAGGAGGCCTTATTGGAAGTGGCTTTAGATGCTTATACACAGGGTGGTCCATCTGAAGTTTCGGATGAGATTATCTCGAAAACTATACATCGAGTAAAAATAGTGGGTAAGACAAGTTCATAAGCTCAAAGGGGGACATCAAATGATACTACACATGACCCCCAGCCCCCGCCCCCTCTCCATAAAAAAGTAATCAAGTTTTGTCTGAAACATTTTTTTAAACCATTGACAGATGGCACTGAAATCGAGAAAAATTAAAACTCCGATTTATTTAGAATGTTCCGAGAAGATGCATCAAATCAATACAAAATGTGCACCAATTCTTTTATTACGCCAAATTAAGCTATTTTTTTACAAAGTGTATCCTACCTGCCACAGTTTTTGATGGAGGGAGGCGGAATGGTATTACAATCTCATTAGGGAACTCTTCACAATTGCATTACTCACCCGACTGTGGTGCTACCGTGGACAAACTGCAAACTATGGCTCAGTATAAAGGTCAGTGAAATGCGATCAAACATCACTTCACTTTTAGATTATGTACCATAAACATCAACTAATGAAGGTAAATTATTCTTCAGCGAAACATGGCTCACTATCCTCCTACAGAGATTGTTGATATGATGTTAATTTTAGGTGAATGCCATAACAATTACGCTGCAGCTGCGCAATTGTATGCGGATCGTTTCCCAGACAGACGATATCCAAGTAAATTGCACTCAACGAACTCGAAATGGATACATGCATCATCCACCTCGTCATCGCGAATACAATGTCTTACCATTCTCACCTGTGCTCAACTGGATCCTGAAATGAGTAGTCGTGCGATTCAGAGATAAACTAGAATACCAAAATCAACTGTTTTGAGGCTTTTGAAGGCACATAAATATCATGCATATCATATCACACTGACACAGGCATTAATGTTGAAAGAATGCAAATGCATGTGCACTTCTGCCAGTGAGCCTTGGAAATAATAAGAGGTGACAATGATTTTTTTTAGATACATTTTGTTCACCGATGAAGCAACATTCAAAAACAATGGCGAATTAAATCGTCATGATTGTCATTATAGGTCCCCTGTCAATCCACACTGGCACAGACCAGTTGACAATCAACGCAAATGATCGTTATTGAGCTGGTGTGGAATTTTAAACAGTTACTTTATAGGACCTAATTTTTTTTTACTGAAACGTTACTGGGGAATCTTATTTACAACTTCTGCACGATGATTTGTTGGAGCTAATGGAAGATGTTGATTTAGAAACTAGGCAATGAATGTGGTTCCAACAGGATGGAGCAGCTCCCCATTATGCTAAAAATATGCGGAACGTTTTAAATTTATCGCACCCTGGTCAGTGGATAGGACGCGATGGACCAATTCAGTGGCCAATCACGTTCACCAGACCTAACATCTCCTGATTTTTTCCAGTGGGGTTATTTAAAAAACATTGTTAATGATAGACAGCCCACAACCCAAAACAATATGGAGTAACGCATTCGAAGAGCATGTGCAGCCATACCACAGGATGTGCTGCTCAAAACTGTGGACAACTTTCGCAGACAATTGACTTTATGCATTGAAGCAAATGGGGATAATTTTGAACAATTTCTTCGTGGCTTATTTCATTAATTAAGCACCCCAAATTGCAAGAGGCAAGGGGACTCACTGTGAGAGGCAAGGGGACTCATACTAATGAAGCACCCCATGGGAACATCATTCTACTACATCCATGTCATTGTTCCTGAGTAACGCTAAAAGTAATATACAGTACATTTTGTACAAAAATAGCTTAATTTGGTGTAACAAAAGAATTGGTGGACTTTTTTTTATCAATTTCATGCTTCTTTCTCAGATAATTCTAAATAAATCAGAGTTCCTCCCCAATCTTACCTTTTTCTTGATCTCTCAATGGTTTAAAAAAATGTTTCAGACAAAACTTGATTACTTTTTTCTGGAGAATCCAAATCTGCAATAAAAAATGGGTGTTTCCATTTAAGATGGGGGCTGGAGGTCATGTGTAGTATCATTTGATGTCCCTCTTTGAGCTTACAAACTTGTCTTACCCACTATTTTTACCCAATGTATAGTTTTCGAGATAATCTCATCCGAAACTTCAGATGGACGACCCTGTATGTCGATCCTCACCTTATCCACCACAGCAGGCCCAGTTGAATGCCTTTACAAAGATGGTTACTAGTGGTGGAACCAAGTGAGAGATTAGCAACTTTTTATTTTATAGAAGAAAGTTGTTGTTGTTGTTGTTGTTGTTGTGGTCTTCAGTCCTGAGACTGGTTTGATGCAGCTCTCCATGCTACTCTATCCTGTGCAAGCTTCTTCATCTCCCAGTATTTACTGCAACCTACATCCTTCTGAATCTGCTTAGTGTATTCATCTCTTGGTCTCTCTCTACGATTTTTACCCTCCACGCTGCCCTCCAATAGTAAATTGGTGATCCCTTGATGCCTCAGAACGTGTTCTACCAACTGATCCCTTCTTCTAGTCAAGTTGTGCCACAAACTTCTCTTCTCCCCAGTCCTATTCAATACTTCCTCATTAGTTACGTGACCTACCCACGTAATCTTCAACATTCTTCTGTAGCACCACATTTCGAAAGCTTCTATTCTCTTCTTGTCCAAACTATTTATTCTCCATGTTTCACACTTCTCCCACTTAGATGGCCCATTTTCTAAATCCATACTTCATTTCTGCAATGATATTTAGGTTCTCTACTAAACTTAATTCCCCATTATTGTTAAACACCCTTTTGGTATCATAGTTGATGTTGTGAAATTCACTGCCAGCTTCATTAAAATATTGCAAATGTCAAACAAGTGTAGTGAATATGACACTGTAGATTTTACAGGCTTCTCCGATAGAAATTTTGTTCTGTCCTGAGAACTGACAGCTTTCATAGTTTTATTCATGGCATCTGGAGCAACAGGAACCTCTTTCTGCCTGAATTACTTTTTGGCATTGTTACTTGAAACATGAGATTCCAAAATATTAACATCTTGTACCTTGAATTACTGATCTGAGATACATGATGTGTTTGTGATCCAACGTACAAGATGGCACTGTTTCCATGTTTAGATCTGCAAACTATGGTTTTACTCACCAGATCATACTGAATGAAGTGGAATAGGTGCGGTATTCTTCAACCTTACCAAAAGGCCATGTCAGTGGCCAGTTCCCATCAGATCACTGAGAAGTTAAGCACCATCACATGTGGCCAGTACTTGGATGGATGATTGTCTGGATATACTGCATGGTATTGACAATTTTCCCTTTGCCTTTACAGTTTCTTATGAGAAGAGTGGTGGTTTACGTTACTAATCTCCAGTCTTTGTGTCAGTGTCCTGGATTAAATTCCAAACCTCACTACAGTGTCTTGTGAAGCAATGGCGTGTGAGACTGTTGTGGTGATCCATCTATCAGACGGGGACATTAAGCTCGGCAGGCCTCTTGGTGCTCTTCGAGAGAAGTAGGCTGTGTGCCAGAACTGGGTTTCCCTCTCTCCCTTCTCTTATCATCTTCAACGTGAACTTGACACTACACTACACTACACTGCACTACACTAAACACACACACACTCACTACAGTTACCTACACTTAACAGATACATTTCCACACAAAACTCTCGTACTTCACGACAGAAAGATGCTTGCAGGTGCGGAGGAGAGGAAGGATCTTCTCAATTAGGCAGCTGAACCTATAATTAGGGGCCTCCCAGCCATTCATGCCATATCACATTTATTGTTTACCAAAAGGTCTATCAAAAAAGCAAAAACTAAACACAAAAATTGTTAATTTTTGCACTTGAAACCGGTTAAGTGAGCTTGCCCACACTTTGTCATTCGGCACTACAAGTGCAGGATGGCAAAGCAGCTTGGTGAGTAACACTTGAACCATTCAACTATTACACTCTACATGGAAGCACATTCTGATAAACAGACAAGTGATCCAAGGTATACATGACCCAAAGTACAACAGCCTCCCCCACAGACTATCATCGTGAGGCTGCCCTTTTTTTTTTTTATTTGAATGTGGGAATAGTAATTCACACAGCTACTCTGCTTTCAGTTATGTTAATTCTTGTTGTCGTGTACTATGACACAGTCACAATTAGAGATTGTGACGTACCTGGTCCTCAGTAGCATGATCGAGGTGAAAAAATTGGCTGTAAATGTCGGTGGGTACAGCACTACCTACACCCAGTAGTGTGGTCGGCACACATTTGATTCAGGTTTTACTTCCATAAATGTCAGACCCCCTCACTGAATTAGTTATGACCAATCCATGTCTTAAGTACATAATTAAGTCAAACAATGGAAAACCTATGATGGAATGTAACATCATTGCTACATAATAAAGTCTCATTTACCAGGTATGTGCATACTGCATCTTCTAATTATACAACAATAATCACTGTACAGTATAACCTAACCAACCAACAACAGTCTCACTCAGATGAACAATACATGTGACACTTTTATATTAATCAGCAATCATTGTTAATTGTCCTACTCCACTGTCCGTCTTCTTATTCACCACAACACGTCATTGGACCATTACATTATTACTATTCAGATTGACATAAGTTCTAACTCGGAATCTAGGCACTGTGTGTCTTCCATTTTCAAGTTAATCTGCATATGTTATTAACAGATCTAATTCAGAGTCTGGTTTCATATCAAGTCAAACACATTATTGTACAAGTACATTATGGCTGTTTTGACTGACATGGGCTTCACGCTCAAAATCTTGGAACAGGCTGACTTAAAACTGGCTTCTGTGGCACCAAATTTATGTTCTAGTCAAGTCCATTACCTCATGCATGTCTTCTGCCTAAAAATATACTTCCTGTACCTGTTCATATCCACTGTCATATGGCCCCTCCCTTACATTCATGTGACTGTCCATTTCTGCCAACTGGCCATCAATCTTAATCATATAGCCATTTTTTTTCATTTTGGTTACACAAGTGCTCTGACATTTAGTCCAAGGTCTGCTTTAGAGTAAGCCCTTCTCTCTTCTTTTTAATTAATGGTATCTAGATTGGGCAAGGTAACAAATCACATCTTCAAATGCTAGCAATTATTAAGTTTCTTAATTTACCTGTCTTTATCAGTACAACATAGTGAACTGAAGTCAAAAGAAAAAGTGTTACGCCTCTGTTATACAGATAGCCAAATCATATACAAAACCGCATCACAGAGGTGTCTGTAGAGGAGCCAGACCAACATATGTTTCCTGAAGAGTGGCAGCTTATTTCATAGTCATAGGGACAACAAACATTCGTGAGAATAGCTTACGAGAGATGACTTGGTATGAAATTTATAAGAAACCAAATACTGATGTAAAATTTAATCTATTCCACAATAAATTCATGTCATTGCTTGAGGATAGCTTTCTGCTTAAGTTAATCAGAAAGGATATTAAACTGCCATGTAAAAAAACCATTGATCACTAGAGGGATTGAAGTATCATGTGAAAGGAAAAAGGAAATGCATCTGTTGATGAGACTAGTGAAGATCTTGCAGCAGTTACACACTGCAAAAACTAGTCAAAATTACTAAGAAAATTTATTAAGAATCAAAGAACATTTACATTATGTCAGAGGTCAGTAATTCCGTCAACAGCCTTAGGTCTATACAGAATGTAGTGAACCAACACATAGGACAACAGGCCACAGAGCAGGATAACATCACCATTGATTTAAATTTATGGGTTGTAAATGATCACTCATAGGTAGCAGGATTGTTCAATAATTATTTCTTAACTATAGTAGGAAATATAGGGACAAACAGTTCTAGACAAAAATCAAAGCAGTATGTTGGAAACGCAACCCACATAAAATTCAGTCATATGGACATTTCACCCATTTACCCATCTGAGATGAAGAAAGTTGTATATCGTTAGTCATTTGAAACTTAGAGACTTTATGTAAGAGCTAAGTTTCTAGGAAAACCATGCTCCCCACCCCGTTTGTCTAAGGTTAACACACTATATTTTAATAATAGTGCCATTGGGGTAACAGCAGAGTTAAAAAGAGTAGGTTTCCTCCATTAAGTAGATTTTGTGATATTTTGGTGGTTGTTTAGCCTGTAGTGTAATATGACATTTCATTAGATAATGCGGTGGTACACTCTTAAGCTCTTTGAGCTATGGAAGATATTCACATGAATATAGAGAGGAAAAATTATTATTTTAAGTTAACTGAGCTACAGTCAAGCAAAACATTGTCATTAGGCAAAGCCCAGAATACACATGGGAGTTGCACTACCCATGGGCATGAATGGTGAACGAATGTGTTATTCTGTGCAGCCGCTGATGGAGGGTGTTATGGTGGCCTGCCAAAAAATAACCAAAGAGCCTGTATTAGCAATGAATGTTATGTAAAATGTAATTTATTTGACTTACTCTATTGTATATGGACCAGAGAGGAGGAGGAGTAGGACTAGCTTGGTCCATTGTATTAATGGTTAATTTGACAATATATGGTTTAATGATGGAACTCTGTTTATGAAAGCCTTATGTTGTTCAAAGAAAAAAATGAGATTGTTTTCTAACTAATTCATGAAATCTTCAAGGAAGAGGATCTGAGCACAGTGAAGAAGATTATTAGCTGGGACTGAATAGCAGAACCAGCTCTACAATATAAATTTATAGGTGAGCATAGTACCCAAATGATATTAGCAAACTAATCGAATCTACAAAAAATAGTTGTGTGCTATTCTGAGAGGACGTATGTAACTGGTAGGTCAGATGTCTCCCTGTGAGCACTAGGCACATGACAAGCCTATGGCATAACCAAACTGATTTCATAGTGTATCATATGTCTGTGTATCACCTGTACAAACAAGTGCTGACACAATGGTCAGATGTAGGGCTGGGAGAATTTTAAGTATGCCTGACATTTTTATTACATAATTGTTATGCTGACTTGTGAGGAAGCTATTGATGGGTTATTTGTTGATGTGTTTTTATTTGGTTATGGGATTCTTTGTTGTTTGGACAAAAAATTTTGGTACCTCTTTTCTTCTCATGTTCCTCTTTTTTCTCCTAAAAAACTTCTTTACATTCTTTAAATAATTCTAGTGGGGAAAGATAAGAGTTATTATCATCAGTAGTGGAACAAAGTACACAATTTTTCAGTAGAAGGGATTGTTTTGCTGTTTCATTCAACAATGCCCAAATGTTACCATTCATACACGTCTATGCCGAGAAGGAACAGTCGTTCAATTTTGTTTTCCATGATTTCCCTAAATCGCTCCATGCAAATGCTGGGATGGTTCCTTTGAAAGGCCATGGCCGATTTCCTTCCTCATCCTTGACACAGTTTGAGCTTGTGCTCCATCTCTAATGACCTAGCTGTTGACGGGACATTATACTCAATCTTCCTTCCGTTGTTCGGTTTTCAGGTGTGACATATGCAGTCAAGCTGAATGAAAAAATATGAACAGTTTACAGATGTTGATAAAATATCAGTTTGGATGTTTTCCATCAAATGGTAGTGTGACAGTGCAGGGTATGCAACATTACACACAAAATCAGTAGACAAAAAAGTAGCATCATTCTTAAACAGCAGCATGCATTTGGTGAGCTGGATTATTACTTGAACAGTTATTAAGGGTATTGTGAACTATGATAGTGTGATAGTTCAGTTTCAAAAAACAATATAGCGATGCCAACCTTCAGTGTGAAAATGAAACTAAATTTAGGTGCTAAAATGAGCTAGTTCGATCTAACCATTATTAAGAGGTGTGCAACTTACAAACTGGATAAACGAGGTACACGGTGTGAACTGTTATCCTTTCAAGACAACCTTTTCCCTTAAATTCAAGAATTACTGTTTTAGTATATGTAAAAAAATCACATTTTCATTTTAGGCAACAAGTCAGGTTTTGTGTCAAGGGTGTTCTCTCAGTTAACCATTCTTTACCTGTACCCAGCCCACAAGGGAGGCTACAGTATGTCTAATAGTTAATATGAAAATAAATATGTGAGGAAGCAACTAAGAATGGCATAGTGTATGCATTATTGTCGCCTAGATAGATTGAAAGCCAACAGCTATCACAGTAGTAAGTTTATATCCCTGCTCGTTCTAACAAAGATAGAGATTGAAAGACTGTTTGATGACGTAAAAGAGGTTATTCCAACAGTTATGGAAGACAAAAATTTATATCTGAGGAACTAGAATTTAATAGCAGGAAAACAGAGAGAAGATATATAGTAGTAGAACATGGACTTTGGGTAAGCAATAAAATGTGCTTCCTCTCTAATGACTTCATTGTCAACAGAACTTTCAACCCTAATCTTTTTCTCCTATCTTTGATACAATGGTTGAGACACTCCAATTATGTGCATATATTCGTCTAATTGTTCTTGTAATAGATATCCTCAGTGATTTTAAATGAATTGTTGATGATTCCTTCATTTCAGGCCACAGCCAAATTCCTCCTCTATACTTCTCCAAATAAGCTGATGTTCCATCTTTTACGACCACACTGTTGAAGAAATGTCATACTTTAAATCTTCTTTTCTCTTTTTGTATTGATACAATGTGCTTCATTAGATGAAGTTACAGTGGCCTTCAAATAACTCACAAAGTGTAATAAGCTGACTATTCTTTTGTTCTACACTTAGTATTAATATGTCTGAAAGCTTTGGGTAATAGCCACATGTGCTACATGATATTGAAGAAGACTTCCAGAAAAACAACAAGGAATTTTTATAAAATGTTTTAAGACTAATCTGGTGAAGTATCAACCACCAAGTCTATGTTCTAAAGGGGAAAACAGCAAAGTAGCCATTAATGGTAAAGAAAACAGAAATATTTGCAGAGTGCTTTTAGAAGCTTCTCAGTTTTAAGAAACCAATGACTTCTTTGTTTTTCCTATTGAAAGCCTACATGGATTCACATTTGTGTTTCCGAAGCATCTCCGTAACACTTGTGTGTTGCCCTATCCTACCAGTAACAAATCTAGCAGGTAAAGAAGGAAGCAAAAATGTAACGCTATTAAGAAGGAAAGTTGCTACTCACCATATAGTGGAGATGCTGAGTCACGATAGGCACAACAAAAACATTCACACAATTATAGCTTTCGGCCATTAAGGCCTTTGTCAGCAAGACACACATACACACACATGCACACGCACACACACTCACCCAAACGCAACTTGCACACATGTCTGCAGTCTCAGATAGCTGAAATCACACCACTGAGACTGCAGACGTGTGTGCAAGTTGTGTGTGTGTGTGTGTGTGTGTGTGTGTGTGTGTGCTGACAAAGGCCTTAATGGTCGAAAGCTATAATTGTGTGAATCTTTTTGCTGTGGCTATTGCAGCTCATCATCTCCGCTATATAGTGAGTAGCAGCTTTCCTTCCTAATATTGTTACATTCCATCCTGGATTTTCCATTGTTTGAAGGAAGCAAAAATGGAGTCCAGAAGATGGAAATGGCTAATCAATTAAAACAGGACATTTACAATAAAAAATCACTCTGGGTAAAAACAGAAATTTGGCATTACACCCCTGCCTTAAAAACTGATGTGCCATTATGCTGTGGAATATTTAATCTTCAACAAAATGGGAGATACTGAAGAGTTGGAGAGAAGGGAAAGAAAGGTACGATTGAAAATACTCAATCCGAGAAAAGTTTGGAGTATGTAGGAGAGAAAAAGTAATGAAGAAATCTACACCCTAAATGAAAAACTATCTGATGCTCACAGAAAAAGGAAAATTTCATTTTATGGTCAGTTGGCTTGAATGGAACTGGAAATGAGTAAAAATTTTTGACCTTTTCACGAAAATCCCAAAATGCAGGTCAGGTGTTCCAGTGAAGTTAAAAAGGACTTAGCAGAAATCAATGTTACAAAAACAGAAATTATAGACAGGCTAAGTGTATGAGACAAGATTGGGAAGTTCAGGAGTTTTCAGGACAAGTTGGAAAATGCCTCTCTGTGTGGACTCGTGAAAGAAGAAAAGAGCACTATAAAAAGTGAAGCACTGGAACACCTGAATGTTCGGAAAGAGGACAAAATCAAGAGGAATTTCATTCATGTGGTTCACAGATGACTGAAGTCAAAGAAAGAAGTGGAAGTTAAGTGGAATGAACATTTAATTGTGACAGGGACTGGAACTTGGCAAACCAGGAATGGTGAGAAGAGAAATATGAAGGTGAAAAAGCATGCATGATTATGAGAAAGATAGATGTTGTTTATAGGAAAATTACAAGGCCTTAGGAAAAGGAAAGCCACCTGTGTAAATATCAAGAGCTCAGATGGCAAGTCCATATTAAGGGAAAAAAGGGAAAGCAGAAAGGTGTAAAAAACATGCAGAGGAAGAAAGTGTCGATGAGATACGTAATTTGACACTGCAAGAAAAATTAGGCAGAGGACTGAAAGGCCTAGGTTGAAATAAGGTCTGTGAGTGGATGGTACAAGAGATGTGAAACAGCTGAAAAAGCCTCAGACTTCCAGAAGAATGTAATTATTCAAATTATAAGAAAGGTAGGTGTTGACAGGTGTGAATGCTGTGAAACCATCGATTTAATTTGTTGCAGTTGTTGTGAGTTTGCTTCTTCACAACACAGATCTTCTTAAGTACAATTTATTTAGTTATATCACATAAAGTAATAGTTCCTGGCTCTTCTGGAAATACACATGAAAAGACTTCTGGATGTGGATACCTCATGGTCAATACAGAACCCTGAGAGTTTTTAACTCACACATCAGTGCTGGAGAAAACTATGTGTAGGTTTAAATGTGATGCATTTGGTGCACCATATTCCACTGGAACATTCACTGAAACCATAACTGTTAGTTGAATGGTGACTGAAGATAGCCCCACATTAGGCAGAAAGACAAGTCCAACTCCTAGCGAAGCATTAATGGTAGGTAACAACAAAGTCCAAATTTACACACGTCAAACAGGGTCACTGTCAATCAGCACACCAGAGAGCTTGCTGTAAACGTGTGAAAAGTGAGGCCATGGCAGCCACTAAATCTGTGGTGGTTATTGCAATGTGACCTGGTGTTGGCATGTGTAACCTGCCACACCATGCCTGGCAACCTCAACAGACATACACATGATTATATCATCCACCAATACATCCAGTGGGATTACAAGAATGCTGCAAAATACTGACTCAAATTATTTACAAAAGAATGGAAAAACTGGTAGAAGCTGACCTTGGGGAAGATCAGTACAGGTTCTGGAAAACTGTGAGACCAGGTGAGGCAGTACTGATCATACGACTTACTGTAGAAGATAGGTTGAAGAAAGGAGAATCTACATTTATGTCATTTCTGTGGTTAGAGAAAGCTTTTAATATTGTTGACTGGAGTACACTTTTTGAAATTCTGAAGGTAGCAGGGATAAAATACTGAGAACAAAAAGTTATATACAATTTGCACAGACACCAGGCTGCGGTTATAAGAGTTGAAGGACATGGAAGGGAAGCAGTAACTGAGAAGGGAGTGAACCAGAATAATGTATTTAATCTGCACATTGAGCTAGCAGTAAAGGAAACCTAGGAGGAATTTGCAAAAGAAATTTAAGTTTGCTGATGACCTTGTAATTCTGTCGGAAATGCTAGAAGGTTTGAAGATTTAGTTGAATGGAATGGATAATGCCTTGAAAAGATGTTATGAGATGAACAAAAGTAAAACAAGGATAATGGAATGCAGTCAAATAATATCAGGTGACGATAGGATTAGATTAGGGGACGAGACACAAAAAGCAGCCAATGAGTTTTGCTATTTGGGCAGCAAAATAACTGATGATCGTCAAAGTAGGAAAGTATGTAAAATGTACACTGACAATGGAAAGAAAATTGTTTCTGAAAAAGGGAAATTTTTTACATTGGAAAAAAAAGTTTGGTGTTAGGAAACCCTTTCTGAAGGTAATGTGTTGCGTTTAGCCGTGTATGGTAGTGAAACATTTACAAAAAACAATTTAAACTCAAAGAGAATGGAAACTTTTGAAATGTGATGCTGCATATGAATGTTGAAGATTAGATGAGTAGATCGAATAAATAATGAAAAGGTGCTGAATCAAATTGGGGAAAAAAGACATTTATGCCATAACATGAGTAAAAGAAGGAAGTGATTGGTAGGTTAGATTCTGAGGCCTCGAGGAAAAGTCAGACTGGAAGGGAAGCAAGTGTGAGGTGTAAAAATTACAGAGAAGGTCAAGGCATGAATACAGTAAGCAGGTTCAAATGCCATAGGTTAAATTGGTGAAGAGGCTTTCACAGTAGAGAGAAGTGAGGAGAGCTATATCAAACCAGTCCCAGAACAACAGCATATTCATATTTTACAACGTATACTGAGCCTTCAGTGTTTGTGTTGTTAATAAACTTTTAGCAAAAGAGTCGAAAAATGTTAACTGGTCAAACACTAAATAAAGATGTCATACAACTCTTGAGAACTTGCTTAGGTAACTTTAAGAACCATCTTTCAACTGCTGAACTCTTCTGTCAAGAGAGTTAATTTGGAGCTGGAACGGCTGCTCATGTCGGGTGCGGGGTCACACATTGGTGTGGTTCATGTTGATTCTGTCAGTAGGTGGGATTATACTAGGCATGGCCTTCACCTCAACAGGAAGGGGAAGGGTAAATTGGCTGGGGAAATAGCAGGAAAGTTAAAGGGGGGAGGCACTGTCATGAGTGGTAAAATACCAGTGGTTATAGGATTCAGAAAAGACCCTTTTTTAGGGTAGGGAGGACAGAAAGAAAACAAATTTTAAGAGAGGTTAGAACTGAGACAAACCTTCAGTTTGAGAAAGAAATCAAAAAACATAATTCCAGCTTATTACATCAACATAAACAGCCATTGGTTAAGAATTTTCAACTGTCAGCAGATATTTTAACTCCATCCAATTTTAAGTCAGTCAATGTGAAATGTCAGCTATCTTTATTGCATCAAAATATTCGAGGACTGAGAAATAAAATTAATGAATTAACTATCTGCATAGATGAATTAGAGTCTTCAAACCCAGCTGACATAATCTGCCTCTCTGAACATCATGTGACCACTGGTATAGAACTTTTAAGTGTTACAGGGTTTAGGTTAGCATCTCACTATTGTAGATCAGAAATGGAGAAAGGAGGAGTTGCCACATTCATCAGGAACTGTCATAAATTTAAGAACATAGACATTCATAAATTTTGCCTAGAACAGCATATGGAAGCATGTGCAACAGAATTAGATTTTCACAAAAAATCTTTCATAATATTAAGTGTATATCGAGCACCTGCAGGTAACTTTAATCTGTTTGTAAACCACCTTGAAGCTGTACTGGCCCATTTAACAACCAAAAACAAAGAAATAGTGGTTGCTGGTGATTTCAATGTAGATTTCCTTAAAGACTCTCCCAATAAGAACCTATTTGAGTTAGTAACACTATCATTCAACTTAATTCCCACAGTAAAGTTCCCCACTAGGATAACCACTTGCTCACAAACAGCCATTGATAATATCTTTATAGAAAAGTCAAATGAACAAAATTATATTACAAAACCAATAGTCAATGGCCTCTCAGACCATGACATGCAGTTCCTTCTGTTAAATGTTAATACTGAACAGGATATAAAATCTGTTAAATCTGAGCTCAAGAGGGTAATCAGTAAGCCAAAAATTGATTATTTTAGGACACTCCTCAGAGACATTCACTGGACTGATGTTTACAGTGCTCATGGCATGAATGAAAAATGTAACATTTTTGCTAATAAAGTGCTTACCTTATTTGAACACTGCTTTCCCCCAAAACTTACCAAGGTTAGAGCAAAGTCTACAAAGAAGCCATGGATTACTCGAGGAATAGGGGTATCGTGTAAAACAAAAAGAAAACTGTATCTGTCAATCCGAAACATTTCCAATGTTGATGCTATAGCACATTATAAGAAATACTGCAAAATATTAAAGACTGTAATACGGATGTCAAAGCAAATATATTACAAGGAAAAGATAGTCATATCAGATAACAAAATAAAGACAATATGGGATATAGTGAAGGAGGAGACCGGTAGAACCAGACATGAAGAGGAACAAATAGCATTAAGAGTAAATGATGCATTGGTGACAGATGTGTATAGTGTTGCAGAACTTTTTAACAAACATTTTATAACTGTTACTGAAAAGATGGGGTTGTCAGGTTCGGTAGATGCTGCTATGGATTACCTTAGACCAGACATTTCAAGTAACTTCCATAATATGAATTTGACCCTCACTACCCCAACAGAAATAATGTCCATCATAAAATCTTTAAAATCAAAAACATCTAGTGGGTATGATGAAATATCAACAAAGTTAATTAAAGAATGTGATTCTGAGCTAAGTAACATATTAAGCTATCTGTGTAACCAGTCGTTTATCAGTGGAATATTTCCCGAATGGCTGAAATATGCTGAAGTTAAGCCACTGTGTAAGAAGGGAGATAAAGAAATAGCATCAAATTTCCGTCCAATTTCACTGTTCCCAGCATTCTCAAAAATTTTCGAAAAAGTAATGTACAGTCGTCTTTATAACCATCTTATCTCAAATAACATACTGTCAAAGTCACAGTTTGGATTTCTAAAAGGTTCTGATATTGAGAAGGCTATCTACACTTACAGTGAAAATGTACTTAATTCATTAGACAAAAAATTGCAGGCAACTGGTATATTTTGTGATCTGTCAAAGGCATTTGACTGTGTAAATCACAATATCCTTTTAAGTAAACTAGAATATTATAGTGTAACAGGAAATGCTGCAAAATGGTTCAAATCTTATATCTCTGGCAGGAAACAAAGGGTGTTATTAGGAAAGAGACATGTATCAAGCTATCAGGCATCATCCAACTGGGAACTAATTACATGTGGGGTCCCACAAGGTTCCATTTTGGGGCCCTTACTTTTTCTTGTGTATATCAATGACCTTTCATCAGTAACATTACCAGATGCCAAGTTTGTTTTGTTTGCTGATGATACAAACATTGCAATAAATAGCAAATCAAGTGTAGTCTTAGAAAGATCAGCCAATAAAATATTTGTAGACATTAATCACTGGTTCCTAGCCAATTCTTTGTCACTAAACTTTGAAAAAACACACTACATGCAGTTCAGAACTTGTAAGGGGTGTCCCAAGAGTATATGTCTAACATATGATGACAAGAAGATAGAAGAAGTGGACGGTGTTAAATTCTTGGGATTACAGCTTGATAATAAATTCAACTGGGAGGAGCACACCACAGAACTGCTGAAGCGTCTTAACAAATCTCTGTTTGCAATGCGAATTTTGTCAGACATAGGGGATATAAAAATGAAAAAGCTGGCATACTATGCTTACTTTCATTCCATAATGTCATATGGGATTATTTTCTGGGGTAATTCATCAAGCCAAGCTAAAGTTTTCCGGGCACAAAAACGTGCAGTAAGAATTATATGTGGTGTGAACTCAAGAACATCCTGCAGAAGCCTGTTTAGGGAACTAGGGATACTAACTACAGCTTCCCAATATATTTATTCCTTAATGAAATTTGTCATTAAAAATATATCACTTTTTCAAACCAACAGCTCAATTCATGGAATCAATACTAGAAATAAGAATAATCTTCACAAGGATTTAAAGTCACTTAGTCTTGTACAAAAAGGTGTGCATTATTCAGGAACACACATTTTCAATAACTTGCCAGCAGCCATAAAAAGCTTAACAACCAATGAAATTCAGTTTAAGAGAAGCCTAAAGGATTTATTGGTGGCCAACTCCTTCTACTCCATTGACGAATTTCTGAGGAAAACCAACTGATTTGTATATAAGTACAACATAACTTCTGCACAATTTCAGTGCAGTAATGTGTTCACTGAAAATTTGTGTGTGTGTGTGTGTGTGTGTGTGTGTGTGTGTGTGTGTGTGTGTGTGTGTGTGTGTAAGTATAATCTAACTTCTGCACCATTTCAGTGCAGTAATGTGTTCATTGTAAATAAGTATTACAGTAGTTGTATTACATGTTTCTTACCTTATAAATAAATATAAAACTTTTTTATTTTAAATTCAGTGCAATAGTATTTGTAAAATGACTCTTAGTGTTCATTAAAAAATGACGATCATTCCACTTGGGACCTGTGGAATGGTACATTAGCTTATTTGTTTTAGTTTAAATATTTGTCATGTATTGTTGTTTTTCTGACATGTTCCACATCCTGGAGGACCTCCTCACTACGGATCAATTGGAATGAAAGTAAATCTAATCTAATCTAATCTAAACAGTCTTCAGCCCTTATGTATTTATTCCATAGTGATTGTACAAGCAGAATTAGGTAAGCAACAGAGGCATGCAAGCAGTCATTCTTTCTGTGCCCCACCCTCACGTGAAATGAGAAGAAGATTTAGTACAGAGTACGCCAAAATGTACCGTACGCTATGCAGCTGACAGTGATTTACAATGTACAGGTGTAGATGTAGAAACTTGCTTTCACATGATTTAGAATCATGCTTGCCTCAAATAAATGATTGGTAGGTGCACACGAAAGCTGTCACTTGAACTATCTATTTAAGTCTATTATCCCTTTTGTAGATACATCTTTACCTAGTGTGGCATTCATAACAATGATTAATTTACGTGACAATATTGAGTTAGACCTTATCTGGGTTTCTATTATTTAAAAGCTGTATACAAGTAGAGCTTTGGTTTATAAGCATATAAATGCCACTTATTAACTGACTTTATAAACATTTGCTCTGTGCCTTTACAGGATTCCTCAGGGAATGTTATTCCTGGACAGCATGGGGAGTTGGAAATTCATTTTGAAGATGGCAATATGTTTTCTGTTTCTGGGTATCGAGGGAAGACTGGCTTAGGATATGTTTGCCTTCAGGTCAACCAGGCAACATTTTATCACAGTGGTAAGGCATACTTTTGCATGTTTTTATAGCTTTTTGTTTTGCTACATTTTTATGATATGTATTCTCACTGAAGCAGTATTTACCTATAAGTTCTTCAGTGTCATCTCAAGTGCTAATGTTTTGCCATGTGGGATCATGTGCAGCTTTATTCTACTTTCCTATCCTTGTTTCCTATTTGTAAATGTCAGTTACATTTTGTCTATACTACCATACTGACATCCATGCATGTGGAAAGATACAAGACAGTTACCTCATTTCAAGCGAGACCTTTTATATTGTGTCTGATCAGTAACATTTCAGGATATCGAGATAGAGACAGGGATGGGCATTAATTGTGAACTATTTGAAGAGTACAGTTATATTTATAGTAATAATTATGATAGTAATAATTATGATAGTAATGATCTGGATGTGAGAAAGTGTATCTTGAGAAACTATTGTCAGAAATTAAATGTTTACAACTGTAATAATTTCTTCACACAATTGATTTATCACAAATTTGCTAAAATGCTGCTTAAAGTTATGTGTATTTCTGCAGTGTAGTGTAGTCACCTAAAATCAAAAGGCACTGCAGTCACTTTTTGTGTGTGGTTTAGAATACAGAAAATGAATTCAATTAACACAAGCAGTTGTTCATATTAGCAAACAGTTCATGTTTTTCTTTTAAGTTATTCAAGCCTGATAATCTTATTCTGTTGTGAGCAATGTAAAAGGGAAAACACTTAAACAATATATTGTATCTCGTTTCTGTTTGAATTAAATATACCCAGTTAAGAAACCTTTTCCTTTGTAGCTGGTACCCGACTAAAAGATACATGATTCAAACCCTAGTGGTGTTAAAAAATCGTGAATAGTATATGCCCGGCAAGATGATGAGAGGTGGTAGTATAAAATTCCCACTCATCCTCCATTCTTGATCATTCAGCCCCCCCCCCCCCCCGATCCTCTGGCCAGTCTTCTCGATCCTCTGGCCACTCTTCTCGATCCTCTGGCCACTCTTCTCGATCCTCTGGCCACTCTTCTGGATCTTCTGGCCCCCCCTTTTTGATCCTCCAGCCCCCCCCCCCCTTTTGATCTGGCCACTTTTTCGATCTTGCAGCCCCCCCTTCTTGACCTTCATCCCTTTGCCCCACTCCCCACTGATGGCCCCCTTTCTCAGTCGTACTACTTCACTTATTGTTTTTTTGAACCCACTTTTCAGCCCTCCAACCCCCTGATTCTCTCTTTGGGCCCCCTATTTCACTCTTTGGGCCCCCTATTTCACTCTTTGGGCCCCCTATTTCACTCTTCCAGCTCTCTTTTTTGCTCATCTGATTTCCTCTTCCCCCCTCCTTTGGGTCCCTTTATCACTCATCTAGATCTCTGTATCGCTCCTCTGGATCCCTTTATTGCTCCTCTGAACCCATTTTCACTCCTCTGAACCCCTCTTTTGCTCCATTTTCACTGTTCTAGGCCTCGTTTTCTCTTCTCTATGTCCCTTCTTGCACCTGTGGCTCCAGCACCCCTTCTTGCACCTGTGGCTCCCATTCTCATTTTTCTGCACTCCTCTCATTTTAGTGGCCCAGAGTGGATGGTCTCTATGGTGGCAAGGTTGGCCATTGGTAACACAGGAAAACATCATCAACAGTCAAACATTTTATTCAGTCTCAAGCAACTATACTTGTAGCACTGCTTTCTGGTAGCAACCCCCCCCCCCCCCCCCGCCCCCTCCCCACCCTCTCCTTTGGTACATGGTTAAGTGCTGCTTTCTGTTAGCATCTCCCCTCCCTCTCCTTTGGCACATGGTGAGGACAGCACATGGTGGAGTGATGAGGCCTCAGGCTACGCACGGCACGGCAGCTTGCGGCGAGGTGTACTGGTGGTGCGGAGACCTATTGTCATTCTTTCAGGGCTTGTCATCCCTCAGAGTGGAACTTACCCTTATCAGTGAAGGTGCACGGCACAAGAATGCCTGCTCCAGCTTAGGAGGGTGAGTGCCTACACTGCCCTGGTCCTGAATGGCTGTCCTCCATGCCAGAAGTCTGCAGTGGCCAGAGTGAGCCGGAAGGCAGGTCACCAGTGGAATGTTGTCAAGTCCAAGGATGTCTTAGAACCTGCAGTCCAGCTAATGGTAGAGGAAGCCCAAACTTGTGGTGGCTGCTTGCAGAACCACATTTCTCACTGCCTTGTGTAAGTGTCTCTTCAAGGATGATACTGACATGCTGGAACAACTTTTGCTGGAAATGAATGTTATTTATGATGATTAGACGCTCAATTGTTGCGTGTATGTGCCACTTTTGACCCCTTACGGTATAACTAAGTTCCATCACTCGAAGGTGTAGGAACCAAACAGCCAGTGCCGCAATAGCCCTGTCTTTTCGTTGTGTCATGAGTATTGCGATCCTCAGCCTGGCTTGGCTCGCAGTGCAAAGACAGGCCAATTATTGCAACTGCCATGATGAGATTTTGGCTCCAGCCAGTTTGTAAGGCTTCTCATGACTTTTGTGACAGAGTTAATATTTTCATAGTAGTGCCGTAGAAATTGTGGCAACACTACATACCTCCTGTCTTTGGTAGACACAACCTCCGGTTCTCTGCCTTTGATAGATCTGCAGAGACTCAACATACATTAACAACAGTGTACAATATCATCAGTTCCTCCATATATACTAGTCAGCTTGAACCACAGGGTTCAGTGGCTGTGAATTTAATGTATGAAAATCATATTGGCTTTCCTTTTACATGTATATAGTAACCCTTCTGAAATCTCCATTATAATTAATAGAATAGTATTATCAATTTCCCACTCTTTTTCACAACTATTTAACAGTACATTGGCCAAATAGACATCTTGTAAAATTACACAACAGAAGAATGCAGCTGCTAGTATTGGCACTTCTCCAATGTGCCATTTCCCATCACACAAAAAATCAATTACGGGTACTGTGCACTCACTCACATCAGTGCTCTGCTGCACAAGTAAGGAGTCTGCAAAACATTGTAAATACTAGAAAATATATTCCTTATCATTATTTACATTAAATGCTCATGTAAAATAACAATCTCTTTTGTTACATTACCCATAATTGGTAATCCAGTCTACCGGTGGCTGGTGTACCGGAGAGTCATGTGGGTGAGCTGCTCTCTGCCTAAGATAGATGAAGGCTGCACTGAACAGAGTCAGAGCTGGTATGATGCCGTATACCGTGATATTCATGGTCGTGGTCACGCAATGCTATTTCTCCCTGTGCTGCTGCACATGCAGAAATATCCATTCAACAGAAATAGGCCCCACTGACGTTGCTAAGAGTTGATTCAGGGAGAGGATGAGGTCTGGTTCTAGTCTACGATTGAGGCAGGTCAAACTTGCACCCCTCGCAGTTTGTTTGGTGAGCACAATTGTGATTGTATTATGTTCATCCTGCTGGTACCCATAACATTGGTTGGAAGATGAAATGTTGGCCTTGTTATATTGCAGATTTCCAATTGATTAACAATCCACCCCCAAGTAATTACAATGACTTTGTAGCTGTGGATCTCCCCCTCTCGTAGCAATTTACTACCAACACTGTTGCATTATACACAGAGTAGATCCTATGCTGCTCTGCATTTATTAAGTGGGGTTGCAGTTCCAGAATGTCTCATGAACATTCCTGATCATTCGTTTTGCTCAGAAACAACTGAACCTCACATATGTCAGTGGCAGTGTGCCTTATCCAGGTTGGACCTGTCATAATCTTTCGCTCTGACATTGCTGGAGTTTCTCTGCTGTCATTACTGTGTGCCTACCACTGTCTTCTGCAATCAGAAATACGTCTCCTTTTTTTACCTGCACCTTTCATAAGCCAGCCAGGTACTGTGCCAGCACTAGTCATGTTAGGCTCAGCTGACTGTGCACCACATGATTAATGGCTTAAACCAGAGGCTCAGACGATTCTGCAAAGATATGGCGTGCAAATTTCTCAACCTCCGCTATCAGGTGGAGAAATGTAGGGTCCCCCTGAATAGGTCAGATGTGCACTACACGCAGGAAGCGGTTACAAGGGTAGCAGAGTACTTGTGGAGTGCACATTTGGGTTTTTTTAGGCTAGAGAATTCCTTTTCTAGGCCCGACAAGACGCCTCCTGAGACGCGACAAGGTAGCAGTAGGCAAAACGCAACAGGGAATGGCAATATTAATGTGGTAATAGTAAACTGCAGGAGCGTCTATAGAAAGGTCCCAGAACTGCTCTCATTAATAAACGGTCATAATGCCCACATAGTACTAGGGACAGAAAGTTGGCTGAAACCAGATGTAAACAGTAATGAAATTCTAAACTCAGATTGGAATGTATACCGTAGAGACAGGCTGGACAGTGAAGGGGAAGACATGTTTATAGCAATAAAAAGTGCAATACTATCGAAGGAAATTGACAGAGATCCAAAATGAGAAATAATTTGGGTGAAGGTCATGGTTAAAGCAGGCTCAAACATGGTAATTGGATGTCTCTATAGGCCCCCTGGCTCAGCAGCTGTTGTGGCAGAACACCTGAAGGAAAATTTGGAAAATATTTCAAGTAGATTTCCCAACCATGTTATAGTTTTGGGTGGAGATTTTAATTGAGCAGATATAGACTGGGAGACTCAAACAGTTATAACAGGTGGCAGGGGCAATGAATCCAGTGAAATTTTTTAAAGTGCCTTATCTGAAAGCTATCTTGAGCAGTTAAACAGAGAACTGACTCGTGGTGATAACATATTAGACCTTCTGATGACTAATAGACCCGAACTATTTGAAACAGGTAACGCAGAACAGGGAATCAGTGATCATAAAGTGGTTACAGCATCAGTGATTTCAGCCGTAAATAGAAATATTAAAAAAGGTAGGAAGATTTTTTCCTTTTAGCAAAAGTGACAAAAAGCAGATTTCAGAGCACTTGATGGCTCAACACAAAAGTTTTGTCTCAAGTACAGATAGTGTTGAGGATCAGTGGACAAAGTTCAAAACCATCGTACAGTATGGGCCAAGCAAGATCGTAAGAGATGGAAAAGAGCCACAACTGAGTTAGAAAACTGCTACGGAAGCAAATGGAACTTCACAGCAAACATAAACATAGCCAAAGCCTTGCAGTCAAACAAAAATTACACAAAGCGAAATGTAGTGTGAGGAGGGCTATGTGAGAGGCGTTCAATGAATTTGAAAGTAAAGTTCTGTATACTAACTTGGCAGAAAATCCTAAGAAATTTTGGTCATATGTCAAAGCGGTAGATGGATCAAAACAAAATGTCCAGACACTCTGTGACCAAAATGGTACTGAAGCAGAGGATGACAGACTAAAGACCGAAATACTAAATGTCTTTTTCCAAAGCTGTTTCACAGAGGGAGACTGCACTGTAGTTCCTCCTCTAGATTGTCATACAGATGACAAAATGGTAGATATCGAAATAGATGACAGAGGGATAGAAAAACTATTAAAATCGCTCAAAAGAGGAAAGGCTGCTGAACCTGATGGGATACCAGTTCGATTTCACACAGAGTACGCGAAGGAACTTGCCCCCTTCTTGCAGGGGTGTACCGTAGGTCTCTAGAAGAGCGTAGCATTCCAAAAGATTGGAAAAGGGCACAGGCCATCACCATTTTCAAGAAGGGACATCAAACAGATGTGCAGAACTGTAGACCTATATCTCTAACATCGATCAGTTGTAGAATTTTGGAACACGTATTATTTTTGAGTATAATGACTTTTCTGGAGACTAGAAATCTACTCTGTAGGAATCTGCATGGGTTTTGAAAAAGACGATAGTGTGAAACCCAGCTCGCGTTATTTGTTCATGAGACTCAGAGGGCCATAGACATGGGTTCCCAGGTAGATGCCGTGTTTCTCAACTTCCGCAAGGCATTTGATACAGTTCCCCACAGTCGTTTAATGAACAAAGTAAGAGCATATGGACTATCAGACCAATTGTGTGATTGGATTGAAGAGTTCCTGGATAACAGAACGCAGCATGTCATTCTCAATGGAGAGAAGTCTTCCGAAGTAAGAGTGATTTCAGGTGTGCTGCAGGGGAGTGTCGTAGTACTGTTGCTATTCACAATATATATAAATGACCTTGTGGATAACATCGGAAGTTCACTGAGGCTTTTTGCAGATGATGCTGTAGTATATCGAGAGGTTTTAACAATGGAAAATTGTACTGAAATGCAGAAGGATCTGCAATGAATTGTGCTGCGAATACATAGAAAGAAACATCCTTTATCATTTAGCTATAATATAGCAACTTCAAACAGTTAATTCCATAAATTATCTGGGAGTAGGCATTAGGAGTGATTTAAAATGGAATGACCATATAAAATTAATCGTCGTAAAAGCAGATGCCAGACTGAGATTCATTGGAAGAATCCTAAACAAATGCAGTCTGAAAACAAAGGAAGTAGGTTACAGTACACTTGTTCACCCACTGCTTGAATACTGCTCACCGATGTGGGATCCATACTAGATAGGGTTGATAGAAGAGAGAGAGAGAGGATCCAACGGAGAGCAGCACGCTTCATTACAGGATCATTTAGTAATTGCAAAAGCTTTACGGAGATGATAGATAAACTCCAGTGGAAGACTCTGCAAGAGAGACGCTCAGTAGTTCGGTACGGGCTTTTGTTGAAGTTTCGAGAACATACCTTCACCGAGGAGTCAAGCAGTATGTTGCTCCCTCCTACGTATATCTCACAAAGAGACCATGAGGATAAAATCAGAGAGATTAGAGCCCACAAAGAGGCATACCGACAATCTTTCTTTCCACAAACAATACGAGACTGGAATAGAAGGGAGAACCAATAGAGATACTCAAGGTACCCTCCACCACACACTGTCAGGTGGCTTGTGGAGTATGGATGTAGATGTAGATGTAGATGTAGATGTAGAGGTGATGAATCGAGGATTTTTGAGTACGATCCTGAGACAAAGCAGCAAAGTGAGAAGTGGCACACTGAGACATCTCCTCGACTGAAAACAGCTGAGTGAGCAAATCAAAGACCAAAACAATGCTGATTTGCTTTTTTGACAGTAGGGGTGTCATCTGTGAAGAATTTGTCCCTCCAGGACAAACTGTGAATCAAGTGTTTTACAAAGATGTCCTTAAGAGGCTCAGGAAAAGGGTCAATTGAGTGAGACTAGACATTGCTGAGAAGTGGATGCTGCATCATGACAGCGCCCCATATCACATGGCCGCTTCCATCATGGAATTTTTGAGCTCAAAAGGCATTCCTGTTGTTCCACAACCTCCCTGTTCACCTGACCTGAGTCCTTGAGACTTTTTTCTCTTCCCAAAATTGAAAAAAATGTCTTCAAAGGACATCATTTTGGACCCTGGATAACATTCGAAAGAATGTGACCGACATATTTTGATAAAAACTTTGATAGATAAAAAATGAGTCTCATTAATTTCCTCACATACCTTGTATATCAACTGCTTACTGCATTTGCCCCATAACCATTTCTAGGACATATGCAATTTGCTGTATTTCCTCCACCCTTCTCTGAACACACCTTTTTCCTCTAACTTTCAAAACATATCCTCCAACCTCCTCACATTATTCCCTATCTCCCATGGATTAAATTATGGTCTCATCATCCATTGGTGACTGGCGAGAACAACATCCTCTTGCCTTGTAAATTGCACACCACTTTCCAACTACTGATTGTACTGTGCAGAAGATATACTGTGAGGTCAATTGTTATTGTGCCCATCTTTCCAGTACATAATTTCTATCTGTATGTGTACTCATAAATGTACACATACTGTTAATTATGATCCTGTTAACTTGCAGGATTGCCTGTACATTGAACTATCATATATAGGCAGACTAACTTGACTTGTGTATCTGGCCAGTCTAAGTAGTGTATAAAGATGGTATAAAATGTACCATCAACTATAAATTCTCAGTCTAGTGGACTTCAGTCAATAGTTCAGTAAATGGTCAGTCTCTCTATAACCAACCGAGCATATCACTTTATACAGCACTGAACAAATACTAGTATCTCTGAATTTTCCTATTAATATTAATTACATACTTATTTGAGCAGGGAGTGAGACAGGGTTGTAGCTTATCCCTGATGTTATTCAAACTGTACACTGAGCAAGCAGTAAACGAGACCAAAAGAAAATTAGGTGTAGAAATGAAAGTTTCCTTTCTTTTCACTTCCTTCACTTTCATTTTACATAACACGTATCACAGGTACAGATTCTATGAAGTGTCTGTTCTTTTGGACATTTCCGAAAGAACAGACACCATGCATTCATACAAAAACTTTGAGGATTACTAATGACATTGCAATTCTGTCAGAGACAGCAAAGGACTTGGAACAGCTGTTGAACAGAATGGACTGTGTCCAGAAAGGAGAATATAAGGTGAATATAAAAAAAGCACAACAAGGATAATGGGATGTAGTCTAATTAAATCAGATTATGCTGAAGGAATGAGGTTAGGAAATGAGACTCTGAAAGTTGTTGATGGGTTTTGCTATTTGGGAACCAAAATAAATGATGATGGCTGAAGTAGAGGGTATGTAAAATGCAAGGAAAGTGTTTCTGAAGAAGAAAAGTTTGTTAACATTGAATATAGCTTTAAATGTTACAAAATCTTTCCTGAAAGTGTATGTGGAGCATAGCCATGTATGGATGTGAAACATGGATGATAAACAATTTAGATCAGAAGAGAATAGAAGCTTTTGAAACATACTACAGAAGAATATTGGGGATTAGCAGGGTGGATCACATAAGTAACAAGGAGGTACCAAACAGAATTGGGGAGAATAGGAATTTGTGGCACAACCTGACTAGAAGAAGGAATTGGTTGGTAGGACACATTCTGAGACATCAAGGGATCAGCAGTTTAGTGTTGGAGGAAAGTGTTGGGGTAAAATTCATGGAGAGGGAGACCAAGAGATGACTACGGTAACAGATTCAGAAGGATGTAAGTTGCAATAGTTATTTGGAGATGAAGAGGCCTGCACAGGCTAGAGTAACATGGAGAGCCGTATCAAACCTGTCTTTGTAATACAGATTACAACAGCAGCAACAACAACAATCTATTTGTGAAGTTAATGCTGCTAGTTACCAGTTTATACATCTATATATATGACATAAGTTGTATGTAGCAATTTATTTTCAATAATTGAGTCAGGCAGTCAGTCAGGCAGCAGTAGCCGACCGAGACAGATGCAGCAACAGGGAAGTAACCACTTTTGTGACATTTACAAGTTCCTAACCAGGAGCAAATTTTATTATGTCATCTGTGTGCTTTAATAGTTTAGTTTCTTGTGTTTCTGCGTGTAAATTTAATATCTATAGCCACAGTTCTTGCGTTTTCGTTTGCGTCGGAAAGTAAACCAATTTTGTGACATATTAAAAGTTCCTAATCAGGGGCAAATTATTTAGCTTCACCTGAGTGCTTTGGTAGTTAGGTTTTTGAATCTCTGCATATTATTACACACAGTTCCTGCATTTTCATCAGGGTCCACAGTAGAGATGTGCAGCACGTGCCGATAGTCCGTTTATCTGCGTAGTTAGTTTTCCACGGTCTTTAGTATGAACAGGGACTGCGATTGTTGTGTGCGGATGTGAGCTGAGTTGGTGACACTTCGGTCTCAGCTTGAGGCTCTGATTGCTTCAGTTACATATCTTGAGGCTGCAGTGGATGGGCGCCACTTTTGTGGGCCGGCCGTGGGGATCCAGTGGACGTCCAGCACGTCCGAGTCCTCCGATCAGTCCTCACCAGTGGCCAACCCAGTTACTGCTCACACTGAAGTTGACCCCGCACATAAGGCCTCCCTGGTTTGTCTAACAAACAGATTCCAGGTGCTGTCTGTGGCAGACACTGTCGCTGAGCCAGATGCTGTCGCCTGTCCTGTTTCAGAGGAAACCACTCAGCCTGCAAGGTCCAGGCAGTCTCAGAGGGAGGGGTTATTGGTAGTTGGGAGCTCCAATGTTAGGTGCGTTATAGGGTCCCTTAGGGACTTGACTGACAAGAAGGGAAAGAAAACCAATGTGCACTCCATGTGCATACCGGGTGGAGTCATTCCAGATGTGGAAAGGGTCCTCCCAGATACCATGAAGAGCACAGGACCGTTTGCAGACCTCTGGTACAGAGCTGAGTGGAGGGTCTGAATCAGAGGCTGAGATGGTTCTGCGACCGTGTAGGCTGCAGATTCCTCGACTTGCGCCAAAGGGTGGTTGGGTTTCGGGTTCTGCTGAATAGGTCAGGTGTCCACTATACGCAGGAGGTGGCTACATGGGTAGCAGGGGCTATGTGGCGTGGACTGGGCAGTTTTTTTAGGTTAGAGGGTCTCGGGAAAACACAAGAAGGGCTTCAGTCACAAAGTGTGCTGGCCAAACACAGGAGGAACATAGATACAGGAACCATTGGTATAACAATTGTAAATTGTCGTAGATGTGTTGGGAAAGTACCAGAGCTCCAAATGCTAATAGAAAGCACTGATGCTCAAATCGTTATAGGCACTGAAAGCTGGCTGAAGCCAGATATAAGCTCAGCTGAAATTTTTGCAAAGAACCCAACTGTGTTCCGAAAGGGTATGCAAGACACAGTTGGCGGTGGCGTGTTTGTTGCTGTTAGAAGTAGTTTAACTTGTCGCAAAATTGAAGTAGATACTTCCTGTGAGTTAGCATGGGCAAAGGTCATTGTTGGCAACTGGAATAAAATAATAATAGGATCCTTTTACTGACATCCCAATTCAGATGATAGAGTTGCTGAAAGGTTCAAAGAAAACTTGAGTTTGATTTCAAACACGTACCCAACTCATACGATAATAGTTGGTGGTGACTTTAATTTACCTTCGATATGTTGGCAAAAATACATGTTTAATTCCAGAGGTATGCATAAAATATCATCCAAAATCATGCTAAACGCATTCTCTGAGAATTATTTTGAACAGTTAGTTCATGAGCACACGCGAATAGTAAACGGTAGTGAAAACACACTTGACCTCTTAGCAACAAAAAATCCTGAGTTAATAACGAGCATCAAAACTGATACAGGGATTAGTGAACACTGGGTTATCATAGTGAGATTGAATATTGTAATCCCAAAATCCTCCAAAAATAAGCAAAAAATATATCTATTCAAAAAAGCAGATAAAAATTCACATGACACCTTCCTATACGCAGGAGGTGGCTACATGGGTAGCAGGGGCTATGTGGCGTGGACTGGGCAGTTTTTTATAGGTTAGAGGGTCTCGGGAAAACACAAGAAGGGCTTCAGTCACAAAGTGTGCTGGCCAAACACAGGAGGAACATAGGTACAGGAACCATTGGTATAACAATTGTAAATTGTCGTAGATTCCAAATTAATAATATAAGTGTAAACCAGATGTGGCTTGAATTCAGAGAAATAGTATCAGTAGAAATTGAGAGATTTATACCAAATAAATTAACAAACGACGGAGCTGATCCTCCTTGGTACATAAAATGGGTTAGGATGCTATTGCAGAAACAACTATACAAACATGCCAAATTTAAACAGATGCAATATCCCCAAGATTGGTGATCTTTTACAGAAGCTCAAAATTTAGCACGGACTTCAATGCAAGATGCATATAACAGTTTCCACAACGAAACTTTGTCTCGAAACCTGGCAGAAAATCCAAGAGATTCTGGTCGTATGTGAAGTATGTTAGTGGCAAGAAACAAGCAATGCCTTCTCTGCACAATAGCAATGGAGATACTATCAAAGACAGTACTGCCAAAGCAGAGTTACTAAACACAGCCTTCCGAAATGCCTTCACAAAAGAAGATGAAGTAAATATTCCAGAGTTCGAATCGAGAACAGCTGCCAACATGAGTAACGAAGAATAGTGAAGCAACTTAAATCACTTAATAAAAGCAAGTCTTCTGGTCCAGACTGTATACCAATTAGGTTCCTTTCAGAGTACACTGATGCATTAGCTCCATATTTAACAGTCGTATACAACCGTTCGCTGGATGAAAGAACCGTACCCAAAGACTGGAAAGTTGCACAGGTCACACCAATATTCAAGAAAGTTAGTAGGAGTAATCCACTAAATTATAGGCCCATATCATTACCATTGATATGCAGCAGGATTTTGTAACAAATATTGTGTTCAAACATTATAAATTACCTTGAAGAAAACTGTCTATTGACACGCAGACGACATGGGTTTAGAAAACATCGTTCCGGTGAAACACAACTATTTATTCACATGAAGTGTTGAGTGCTATAAACAAGGGATTTCAGATCGATTCCATATTTTTGGATTTCCGGAAGGCTTTTGATGCTGTACCACACAAGCGGCTTGTAGTGAAATTGCGTGCTTATGGAACTTCGTCTCAGTTATGTGACTGGATTTGTGATTTCCTGTCAGAGAGGTCACAGTTCATAATAATTAACAGAAAGTCATTTAGTTAAACAGAAGTGATTTCTGGCGTTGCCCATGGTAGTGTTATAGTCCCTTTGCTGTTCCTTATCTATATAAACGATTTGGGAGACAATCTGAGCAGCCGTCTTAGGTTGTTTGCAGATGACACTGTCATTTATTGACTAATGAAGTCGTCAGAAGATCAAAACAAATTGTAAAATGATTTAGGAAAGATACCTGAATGGTGCGAAAATTGACAGTTAATCCTAAATAACGAAAAGTGTGAGGTCATCCACATGAGTGCTAAAAGGAAATTGTTAAACTTCAGTTGCACAATAAATCAGTCTAATCTAAAAGCCTTAAATTCAACTAAATACCTAGCTATTACAATTACGAACAACATAAATTGGAAGGAACACACAGAAAATGTTGTGGGGCAGGCTAACCAAAGACTGTGTTTTATTGGGAGGACACTTAGAAAATGTAACAGATCTACTGAGGAGACTGCCTGCACTACACTTGTCCATCCACTTTTAGAATACTTCTGCGCGGTATGGGATCCTTACCAGATAGGACTGACGGAGTACATCGAAAAAGTTCAAAGAAGGGCAGCATGTTTTGTATTATCGGAGTGTTACAGAAATGATACAGGATTTGGGCTGTACATTATTAAAAAAAGGCGTTTTTCATTCCGACAGAATCTTCTCACGAAATTCCGATCACCAACTTTCTCCTCCGAATGCGAAAATATTTTGTTGACACCAACCTACATAGGGAGAAATGATCACTGCAATAAAATAAGGGAAATCAGAGCTCATAAGGCAAGATATAGGTGTTCGTTCTTTCCGCACGCTATACAAGATTGGAATAGTAGAGATTTGTGAAGGTGGTTCGATGAACCCTCTGCCAGGCACTTAAATGTGATTTGCAGAGTATCCATGCAGATGCAGAGGTAGATGAATCCCTTCATATATACATATTATATTATTATTATTATTATTATTATTATTTCTTTACTTTCTCAGACGTTAAGTCTGGTTATAAATGGAAAGTGACGCGGACCTTGATCAAGCGTCACTTCCTTTTAACTGTATGGTATGTGTTATGTTACATTTAGGAACTTTCGGGTAATTGAACATGTATCAATAATTACAGATTTCTGTAGTTGTATATATAAGTTTGGATGTAGCTGTATTGCATTGATGTGCTGGTGGATATTGTGTGGTATGACTCCTGTAGTTGATAGTATAATTGGTATAATGTCAACTTTATCCTGATGCCACATGTCCTTGACTTCCTCAGCCAGTTGGATGTATTTTTCAATTTTTTCTCCTGTTTTCTTTTGTATATTTGTTGTATTGGGTATGGACATTTCGATTAGTTGTGTTAATTTCTTCTTTTTATTGGTGAGTATGATGTCAGGTTTGTTATGTGGTGTTGTTTTATCTGTTATAATGGTTCTGTTCCAGTATAATTTGAATTCATCATTCTCCAGTACACTTTGTGGTGCATACTTGTATGTGGGAACGTGTTGTTTTATAAGTTTATGTTGTAAGGCAAGCTGTTGATGTATTATTTTTGCTACATTGTCATGTCTTCTGGGGTATTCTGTATTTGCCAGTATTGTACATCCGCTTGTGATGTGATCTACTGTTTCTGTTTGTTGTTTGCAAAGTCTGCATTTATCTGTTGTGGTATTGGGATCTTTAATAATATGCTTGCTGTAATATCTGGTGTTTATTGTTTGATCCTTTATTGCAATCATGAATCCTTCTGTCTCACTGTATATATTGCCTTTTCTTAGCCATGTGTTGGATGCGTCTTGATCGATGTGTGGCTGTGTTAGATGATACGGGTGCTTGCCATGTAGTGTTTTCTTTTTCCAATTTATTTTCTTCGTGTCTGTTGATGTTATGTGATCTAAAGGGTTGTAGAAGTGGTTATGAAATTGCAGTGGTGTAGCCGAAGTATTTATATGAGTGATTGCTTTGTGTATTTTGCTAGTTTCTGTTCGTTCTGTAAAGAATTTTCTTAAATTGTCTACCTGTCCATAATGTAGGTTTTTTATGTCGATAAATCCCCTTCCTCCTTCCTTTCTGCTTAATGTGAATCTTTCTGTTGCTGAATGTATGTGATGTATTCTGTATTTGCGGCATTGTGATCGTGTAAGTGTATTGAGCGCTTCTAGGTCTGTGTTACTCCATTTCACTACTCCAAATGAGTAGGTCAATATTGGTATAGCATAAGTATTTATAACTTTTGTCTTGTTTCTTGCTTTCAGTTCTGTTTTCAGTATTTTTGTTAGTCTTTGACTGTATTTTTCTTTTAGTTCTTCTTTAATATTTGTATTATCTATTCCTATTTTTTGTCTGTATCCTAGATATTTATAGGCATCTGTTTTTTCCATCGCTTCTATGCAGTCGCTGTGGTTATCCAGTATGTAATCTTCTTGTTTAGTGTGTTTTCCCTTGACTATGCTATTTTTCTTACATTTGTCTGTTCCAAAAGCCATATTTATATCATTGCTGAATACTTCTGTTATTTTTAGTAATTGGTTGAGTTGTTGATTTGTTGCTGCCAGTAGTTTTAGATCATCCATGTATAGCAAATGTGTGATTTTGTGTGGGTATGTTCCAGTAATATTGTATCCATAATTTGTATTATTTAGCATGTTGGATAGTGGGTTCAGGGCAAGGCAGAACCTGAAAGGACTTAATGAGTCTCCTTGGTATATTCCACGCTTAATCTGTATTGGTTGTGATGTGATATTATTTGAATTTGTTTGGATATTAAATGTGGTTTTCCAATTTTTCATTACTATGTTTAGGAACTGTATCAATTTAGGATCCACTTTGTATATTACCAATATTTGTAGTAACCATGAGTGGGGTACACTATCAAGAGCTTTTTGGTAATTAATTATTATTATTATTATTATTATTATTATTATTATTATTATTACCATTTTTTATTTTTATAAAATTTCTTCTTCATCAAAATCAGCTACAGAGCTAACTACAAAATATCAGAATAAACTTTGTTTGATGTTAAATGAAGGTGGATTTCATTGGTCGCTATTTTTATTTGTATACAGTTTGCTGACGTCGAGCTTCTGTGTATCCCCAATCCTACTCTGGGCCCCCGCATAAATAAAAATAATTATCGTATGCCACCACCGCTTGACTTCTAATTACAATTATAGTAATGAAATCTTCAGCACTTTAGGCATTGGGTTTTAACATTATGCTTACCGCAGTAAATGGTTGCAGCAGTGAAGGGAACTTTATTCAGTGATTAAACTAATAGCTTTGTTGGTCAAATACTTAATGGTTCCAGTAATACACTAAGAATCTAACAGTTCCAGTTCTCAATCTTTATTCTTATATGGGCAGAATATCTGTCAGCAAAATTTTAAATCAGACAGGATCGGTTGCACCAATCATCAGCAATATCTTGCGATCAAGTCTGCTCTGAGCACCCATTGCAAGCCACAGTAGTCTCCAACCTACTAAAAGGCATAGTCCACTCACTGTGGATGTGATCCCTTTTAAACATTTACAATACCTCTATGAATCAACAAGTAGTCAATATCATTTCACTATCACATTAAATTATTAGAACCAAATGCTACATTGAGAACCTGCCTGATTGTATATCGAATTCAATCTTAGTCCCACTAAGGTTCATATCTTTGGTACCATGTAATTATTAACTGTAATCCACCTTCCTTAAAGGACAGGATCAAGTAATACATGCCCATTCAGTATTTTGACTCACTGTTACTGCTTTAGGACAGTTCTGTAAGATGATTGATTGTCTTAGCAAAGATCCAAGCTGGATGGTATGTATCTACTGGCCCTCTTGGACCTCAAAATGAACTGATCAGTTTGTACATCAGATAATGTCCCGTGCAGATCTCAGATATGCTATGTCCATTTAGCCCATGTTAAAAAGCAATAGGAACTATTAAACTTTGACAAGTGAACAGCTATTAGTACTTGAAGAATAGGCATATTGTTGTAACTGTTCTTTTGTGCTTAATGCAGTGGCCAGCTTCTGCTCGTCTGTTCTTCTAGTGCCATGGAGCTTCTGCATGTGATTCTTTGTCTCTGCATCAATTCACACTGCTCTCAGCTCTCCTTTCACTACAACATAGTACACATGTCAATTAGAACATAGAAAAACAAATTTACATTACAACCATGTTGTAATTTAAACTTAGCATACAGTTGATTCAAAGCTAATGTTGGGCAACAAATTTTGTCATGATGCTGACCAGAGTACTCTTTGGTGCAACACGTGATACCGCAGTGCTTCCACTCCACCCTTGGTGGGAGATGAAGCACTGTTATAATTAGGCTTCCCCAATCATCATCTCTTGCATATGGCAACCTGAAAAAAAAGGAAGCTGCAGTTACTTTTCTTCTTCCCTTTGAAAGAACTGCCATCTGCCAACACAGTTCCTTGAGTATACAGACAAGACACCCCAGACATTAAACAGTAGCAGCTATGGCAAAAAAAGAAAGATTATCCCCCACAGCCCTTATAACAATGAAATGTGGTTGTGGAGTGATCATATGCCGTCCCTCAGTACCAATACAAGCAAAACACTTTGACTAACATTACAATCTAACCTAACTTTACATTCTACGTTCACTAACTGTGAGACCAAGATATTCATTCGTACTTCCTCAGTCTCAACTCGTACAGTGTCTTGTGCATGGGTGGTGCAAGATCCTTGTGCTCACCTTTCTTATTTCCTGTAGCCCTTCTCTTAGTGGTCAATGCCGACACTTCCAGCAATGCATCTGGGGTGCCGTGAAGTGCCGTAGGCATCCAACATGAAGTCTGATAATTCTGCATGGCAATTGAAGCTTGACATTTACCAGTGACATTGTTTTTATTAATTGGTATGACCTGTGGTACCTTGTAATAGTTTTTTTGTTTTACCCTTTGGGATATTTGGGCTCAATAACATCACTCCTTCATCCTGCTCCATAATGTGATAACTTCCTCATTCATTTTCTGACCTCTTCCTGTTGTTCCAGCGCCTTTGTGTTTGTCCTCTGTACACATTTCCATACCGCTGTTAGTGTCTTGGCAAAAATTTTAAATGGCTCCCCATCCTTCCCGATTTGTTGTTGGATTACTTCAAACAATAAAGGCGTCATTGTTCTATATACTATCCCATAGGGGGGATAGCCCCCATGCTAGTGTGAACTTTGTATCTGTATGCTGCTATGACAAATGACAAGTAAGTATCCCAAACATTATGTTGGGAGTTGATGTAGTAACTCAACTTTCTACCACTCATACAATGCAAGTGTTCTGTTCTACCATTAGCTTGCAGGGGCAACAGGCTAGTTCTTAGTTTTCAATTGCTTCATCAAATCCGACATAAAATTACTATCTTGGTCTATGATAATTGTTTCAGAGACATCAAACTTCAGCAACCAGTTGCTCACTGTGGCCTGCACCACTGTAAATGCTTGTTGACTAGGAATGTTGATAATTCCCATGTACATCAAGAAATGGTCAATAATCATTAAAAATATAACAGTTTCCAGCTGGAGTCCAGTTAAAAGGTCATAGACTATCCATTCCTGTCATTTCAAATGGTTTGGTTGCCTCTCCTAACCTCTGTGGAGGTATTTTCTGTTGCCTCATTGGACACGGGGTACACAATTTTTTATGTACTGGTCTGTGTCATCTTTCCTTGTTTTCCACACTCCACAACCCTTCAATTTGTCACCATCGGACCCCCTTGCCCAGGTTGCATGAGGCCGTGTACTTCCTTCAGCACCTCTTCTCTCAGCTTAGCAGTTGCTATCATGCGTTGTACCAACTTAGTTGATCTACATGAAAGGTGTTGTGCACAGTGAACCACAGCTGTGTATTGTACAGACTGCATTCAGCAACAGCAGCTTGCACTGTCTGACACTCTGCAAGACGTTGAGCCAGTACTCGCCCTGCCATAACCTTCCTGCTTTGTCTGTCCGGATGCCTGTGTGCACGTGTCTCTTGCCCAGTGTACGAATAACTACATAGTCAAACTCACTTAGTCTCAGTGCCCACCTTTTGGATCTGCTTGGAGGGTCCTTCAACCCCACAACCACTTCACTGCTGCACGATTGGGTACTGCCTCGAACTTCTTGCCATAGAAGTTGCATCAAATAGACCTAATCCTGTGTATTACACTCAGTGTTTCCTTCTCTGTTGTGGAGTAATCCCTTTTCATGTTGTTTAACTGCCATGAAGGACAAGCCACAGGATACTCTTTGCCATCTATCAGCTGGCTCAAAACACACCACAGTGCGTGACTGGAATTGTCACATGATCGTGCGAACTCTTTCTCATAGTCTGAAAAAAATCAGCACCAGAATTGACATAAAGCATTCAACCCCCCAAATATGGCTCGATACTCTTTTGCCCATTTGAATTTCACTCGTCATTCGCAGTTGTGTAAGTGGCCAGGCAACATATATGAACCCATTCATGAATCTTCTGTAATAATTTACCAACCCCAAAACCAATTGAAACTCCTTGCTTGTTTTAGGAACTGGAAAATCTCGTACTGCATGTATCCGTCTTCATCCCATCTCGATTGATTTAATGCCCCAAATAACAAACCTTGGTGCTTCATGTGAGATGTGCAGCACATAATCTTTTGGAAACTTCCTTTAACCACACCTATAGCACCTTATGTCAACAGAAAACGCACCTCACTTATTGCACACCCCTTTCGCTACATAATCTTCTCTGACTCTGTAGCCAACCTGACAGCAGTGTACAGGTCTTTTGGGGTACCTGTCTGAACTGTCCTAGACATGTCAAGTGGCAGCTCCCCCCCCCCTCCCCCGCTCGTAAGTTTGTACATTAACTTTCCATATTCTGTCAACAAAACATTCCATTGTCTCATTGTGTTTCTTCATATTCATGTAATTGCTCATGGGAAAACCTCATGCTAATCTGTATTTAATTAAATTCTATTTATTTATTTATTTTATAGTGTTACTGCATGCTCTGGTTCAGCTCCTCAAATGTGTGTGCATTTTTAAACTTTTTGTACTTCTCAAAAAAGCTTTTGCTTCTCCTGTCAACCTTAATCTTGCTGCTTGCAGTAGCTATCTGTTTTCTCAACCGCCAACCTTTGCTGCTGCTTCCAGGTCATCCGAGAAAGACATCATATGATTGACTTACCAGAAAAGAAAGTAATCAATTTGGTGACAGCTTAATCTGTTAAAGGACTTGCTGCCATGGACAATACCTCCTTTTTATTCCTAGCTGTCAGTCACTTATACATCTTCACTTTTTTATTATTATTTTTATTTATTTTACCAGTCTCCTGATTGGTTAGATGCAGCCTGCCATGAATTCCTCTCCTGTGCCAAACTCTTATCTCAAAGTAGCACTTGCAACTTTTATCTTCAATTATTTGTTGGATATATTCCAATCTCTGTCTTCCTCTACAGTTTTTACCCTGTACAGCTGCCCCTAGTACCACAGAAGTTAGTCAGTGATCTTTTAAAAGATGTCCTACCATCCTGTCCCTTCTTCTTGTCAGTGTTTTCTGTATATTCCTTTCCTCACCAAACCTGCGTAGAACCTCCCCATTTCTTACCTTTTCGGTCCACCTAATTTTCAACGTTCTTGTTTAGCACCACATCTCAAATGCTGTGATTCTCTTCTGCTCTGGTTTTCCCACAGTCCATGTTTCACTACTAAGCAATGCTGTGCTCCAAACATACATCCTCAGGAATTTTTTCCTCAAATTAAGGCCTATGTTTGATACTAGTAGACTCATCGTGGCCAGGAATGCCCTCTTTGTCTTCGCATTATCCAGTGAGAACTGTGCTTTCTGTTTAACTAACAACTGCTTGCCCACTGCTTGGAAACACCCTGTCTCCTGGACTGTGCTGTTATGGAACCCTTACCTACGATATGTAACCAAGTGCATAAAACAAAAGCGCAACAAAAAAATAGTTTACACATTCATAACCATAGCATACTACACACACCTGATGCCTAACCATTAGCCACTTCGACTTGGTACACTACCTAGAAGTATGACCATAATGAAGCCACATAAAGCACTCCACTGATACAGACTCGGCACATGTTGCACTGTACCCTAGTAGGTTGCACAGTGAATACCGTATTCATTCCAAACAGTGCTCCCTGACAAATGTAATTCTGATAGTAGTCCTGCCTTGAACCCACCTCCTCTGCACATCTAAGAAGGAGAAGCAAAACAGTTTGTCCACTCACCCCACTGCATGTTGACACTGGAGCTGCAGCTGTGGTATTTGGACTTCCTGACACCAACTGTAGTGACCCCTTGTGGGTGACCTCTGTGGTGGCAGGGTTGGGTAGTGACAGTGAGTCGTTATGAGGATGTTGGCTGTTGGTGACACATGGAAACAACACCAATAGTCAAATATTTTGTTTAGACTCAAGCTGCAACACTCATAGTGCTGCTTTGTGGCATCCACCAGCCCCCCTGTCCTCCAACTCCACCCTTCTGTGGCACACGGTGAGGACAGCGCACGGTGGACTGGTGGGTTGCTGAACCGGCAGGTTGCCAGATATCCAGCTGTGACATGAGCAGCTGGAGGAGTGCTAATGCCCAGAGTCCTCAGATATTCATGGCAGGGCTGCTTGTGGCAAGGTGTGCCAGTGGCACAGAGGCCCACTGTAATTCTTGCTGGGGATCTTGCAAGTGAAGGCGTGTAGCACCAGGATGCCTGCACAGTGTAGGTGTGTGAACTGCTGCGCTAACCTGGTCTTGAATGGCTGCTCTTGAGGGTAGAAGTCTGCTGTGACTGAAGTTTCCAGAAAGTGTCCAACCAGTGGATAGGCACCAAACCTGAGGAGGTAGACTTAGAGCATGCAGTGAAGGCTCAAAAGTGTGGTGGCTGCTTGCAGAACCGTATCGCTCCATCACCTGGGGTGACCCTCTCCTTGTGGTTGGTCCTGTCATACTGGACCACCTTTGATAAGAAATGATGGGCATTTATATTGGTTAGGTGCTTGCTTGTTGTATCGATGTACCACTTCTAACCACATACAGTATAACTTAGTCCCACTTGAAGGTGTGGAAACCAGCAAGCTGGTCCTGCTGTAGCACAGTTATTCTGCTGTGTCATTGCTATTGCAATATTCGTCCCAGCTGCGTTAACAGTGTTTGAACAGGTCAGTTGCCACAACTGTCATCACAATATTTTGGCTACTTCCAACTTTTAAGGCTTTCCTGGCTGTTGTGGCAAAACTTCAGTTCTCTTAGTAGCACCCAAAAAATAGTGACTGTGACACATTGTCAACATTTTATTGGAGCTGGAGATTGATTGTCCCAATTGAGCTGCAGTATGTGTACATCAGTATTGGCAGTGACATTGTAGCTATGATTGTGGATGTGTGTCTTGTATCAGCTCGGGAGAAGAACATTGTCTGAAAGCTTACCAATGTTTTCAGTCTTGTTTATATGCCTAATATCTGCTCAACACCTTAGTACAGGGTCTGTCCCAGAAGTTCCCAGAATGATTTTTAAAAAATCATTTATTCAATGTCAGTTTACAATCTTTTCAGGACTTTTCAAAATATTCTCACCCTTCTTCGATGCGCCATTGCCAATGCTTCACCCATTCATTGAAGGCACCCTGGCTGTCTTCAATAGGTATCTCCTTCAGTGCGGTCATCAAAGCTACTTTTAGCGCTACCAGTGCCCCGTGATGAGTTCCTTTTAGGTTTCTTTTGATCCTGCTGATGTGAGGTCGGGGCTGTACGGCAGCTGGGACAGCGTTGCCACATCCATTTTGGCCAGCAACGCAGAGACACAGAGTGCGGTATGGCTTGACATGTTGTCATGGTGCACGATCCATTTGTTGCAATTTCTTTTCAATTTACTGTTTGTCCTTGTGGCACATATTCACTGTGAACCACACATTTCTGTAAAAAATGCAACGAGCATTGTCATGATTCATGGTTTGCTCATCGTTGCTTTTTTCAGGTGATGAAACTCCTTGGTGTGTCACTTGCTCCTCTGACGCTTTGTTTTGGGATCATACTCAGAAATGCACATCTTGTCCCCTGTGATTCCTCTGTCCAAAAATTCTGGGTCTGTTTTATAGCATTCATGCAATTCCTGGCACTTCAACAAATGTTGTTCCTTCATGTCACTCGTCAGGACTTTTGGCACCATTTTTGTGCAGACTTTCCTCATTTGAAGATCCACAGTTAAAATGGGTGAACGATTGTTTTGGGTGTTCCACACTCCTTTGCAATCATCCAAACACTTCATCATTGGTCTTATCTACAACTTGAGGCACTTTCTGCACCAAGTCATCTGTTTGTGACATCGACAAGGGACCTGAGCGGTTGTTGTCGTTGATGGTCTCTCGACCTTCCTGGAACCTCTTGTGCCACATGAAACTTCGACTTTGTTTCATTGCCCCATCACCGTAGGCATTGTGAAGCATTTTGAGTATCTCCACCCCATTTTTCCCCAGTTTCACACAGAACTTGAGCATATAATGCTGTTCCAAAGACTGGTTCATATTGTGCTCGCCGAGGGTGCAGTACATACATCTGTGTTGAGCATGACCCTGCCTCAACAATTGCCTGCAGGTGACTGGCACTAGTCTCATTTCAAAGCTTAGATCCCCGACCAATTTCTCCATCTGAAGCTTTGCCCCACTATCCAGCATTGCAAACTACCAAAACTCATTCTGGGAACACTTGGGACAGAACCTGTACATCACAATTAGTTACTCAGTCTACTCTCAAATCTGCAACATTCTTCTGTAACACAGCATTTCTCCCTTTGTCTGTACTGTTTATTTTCCACATTTCCCTTGCATATAATATATAAATGTGGACAAATATGTTCATAAAAATTTTTCCTAACACTTAAATTTATATTTTGGTGTTAGCAAATTTCTCTTCTTCAGACATGCATTTCTTGCTGTTGTCTGTCCTTCTTTGTATCTTCTTTACTTCAGCTGTCATCAATTATTTTGCTGCCCAAATAACAATAATCATGTACTTAACATGTTGTTGTTGTTGTGGTCTTCAGTCCTGAGACTGGTTTGATGCAGCTCTCCATGCTACTCTATCCTGTGCAAGCTTCTTCATCTCCCAGTACGTACTGCAACCTACATCCTTCTGAATCTGCTTAGTGTATTCATCTCTTGGTCTCCCTCTACAATTTTTACCCTCCATGCTGCCCTCCAATGCTAAATTTGTGATCCCTTGATGCCTCAAAACATGTCCTACCAACTGATCCCTTCTTCTGGTCAAGTTGTGCCACAAACTTCTCTTCTCCCCAATCCTATTCAATACCTCCTCATTAGTTACGTGATCTACCCACCTTATCTTCATCATTCTTCTGTAGCACCACATTTCGAAAACTTCTATTCTCTTTTTGTCCAAACTAGTTATCGTCCATGTTTCACTTCCATACATGGCTACACTCCATACAAATACTTTCAGAAACGACTTCCTGACACTTAAATCTATACTCGATGTTAACAAATTTCTCTTCTTCAGAAACGTTTTCCTTGCCATTGCCAGTCTACATTTTATATCCTCTCTACTTCGACCACCATCAGTTACTTTACTCCCTAAATAGCAAAACTCCTTTACTACTTTACGTGTCTCATTTCCTAATCTAATTCCCTCAGCATCACCCGATTTAATTTGACTACATTCCATTATCCTCGTTTTGCTTTTGTTGGTGTTCATCTTATATCCTCCTTTCAAGACACTGTCCATTCCGTTCAACTGCTCTTCCAAGTCCTTTGCTGTCTCTGACAGAATTACAATGTCATCGGCGAACCTCAAAGTTTTTATTTCTTCTCCATGAATTTTAATACCTTCTCCGAATTTTTCTTTTGTTTCCTTTACTGCTTGCTCAATATACAGATTGAATAACATCGGGGAGAGGCTACAACCTTGTCTTACTCCCTTCCCAACCACTGCTTCCCTTTCATGCCCCTCGACTCTTATAACTGCCATCTGATTTCTGTACAAATTGTAAATAGCCTTTCGCTCCCTGTATTTTATACCTGCCACCTTCAGAATTTGAAAGAGAGTATTCCAGTTAACATTGTCAAAAGCTTTCTCTAAGTCTACAAATGCTAGAAACGTAGGTTTGCCTTTTCTTAATCTTTCTTCTGAGATAAGTCATAAGGTTAGTATTGCCTCACGTGTTCCAACATTTCTACGGAATCCAAACTGATCTTCCCCGAGGTCCGCTTCTACCAGTTTTTCCATTCGTCTGTAAAGAATTCGCATTAGTATTTTGCAGCTGTGACTTATTAAACTGATAGTTCGGTAATTTTCACACCTGTCAACACCTACTTTCTTTGGGATTGGAATTATTATATTCTTCTTGAAGTCTGAGGGTATTTCGCCTGTCTCATACATCTTGCTCACCAGATGGTAGAGTTTTGTTATGACTGGCTCTCCCAAGGCCATCAGTAGTTCTAAGGGAATGTTGTCTACTCCCGGGGCCTTGTTTCGACTCAGGTCTTTCAGTGCTCTGTCAAACTCTTCACGCAGTATTGTATCTCCCATTTCATCTTCATCTACATCCTCCTCCATTTCCATAATATTGTCCTCAAGTACATCGCCCTTGTGTGGACCCTCTATATACTCCTTCCACCTTTCTGCCTTCCTTTCTTTGCTTAGAACTGGGTTGCCATCTGAGCTCTTAATATTCATACAAGTAGTTCTCTTTTCTCCAAAGGTCTCTTTAATTTTCCTGTAGGCAGTATCTTACCCCTAGTGAGACAAGCCTCTACATCCTTACATTTGTCCTCTAACCATCCCTGCTTAGCCATTTTGCACTTCATGTCGATCTCATTTTTGAGACGTTTGTATTCCTTTTTGCCTGCTTCATTTACTGCATTTTTATATTTTCTCCTTTCATCAATTAAATTCAATATTTCTTCTGTTAGCCAAGGATTTCTATTAGCCCTCGCCTTTTTACCTACTTGATCGTCTGCTGCCTTCACTACTTCATCTCTCAGAGCTACCCATTCTTCTTCTACTGTATTTCTTTCCCCCATTCCTGTCAATTGTTCCCTTATGCTCTCCCTGAAACTCTCTACAACCTCTGGTTCTTTCAGTTTATCCAGGTCCCATCTCCTTAGATTCCCACCTTTTTGCAGTTTCTTCAGTTTCAATCTGCAGTTCATAACCAATAGATTGTGGTCAGAATCCACATCTGCCCCTAGAAATGTCTTACAGTTTAAAACCTGGTTCCTAAATCTCTGTCTTACCATTATATAATCTATCTGATACCTTTTAGTATCTCCAGGGTTCTTCCATGTATACAACCTTCTTTTATGATTCTTGAACCATGTGTTAGCTATGATTAAGTTATGCTCTGTGCAAAATTCTGCAAGGCGGCTTCCTCTTTCATTCCTTCCCCCCAATCCATATTCACCTACTATGTTTCCTTCTCTCCCTTTTCCTACTGACGAATTCCAGTCACCCATCACTATTAAATTTTCGTCTCCCTTCACTACCTGAATAATTTCTTTTATCTCGTCATACATTTCATCTATTTCTTCATCATCTACAAAACTCCTCTTTCCACTGGATTCTGTTTCACCTCTGTGTCAATCTGCAGCAAGTTCCCATGAGTTCTCTCTCTACACCTTTTCTGTGGTCTTCCTAGTGGTCTTCTTCCACCGGAAGTAAAATCTGTGGATTTCAAAGGACATTGGTGTTTATCCACCCAAGCAAAATGTCCTGTGCATAATAGCTGCTTGCTTCGCAAAGTGCCTACAGTGTTTGGTCTATTGTAGAGTTAGTCAGCTCATAATTATGACAAATCCTCCACTTACCAGTGACTGCATCTTGTACCAGACCATAGATCTTTCTTAAGACTTTTTGCTTAAAAAATTAGAAGAATATTTAAGTCATTTTTCCAGACACTCCCGAGTTTCGAAACCATTCGGCCCTATGGGTTGGGTCAGTGTTTTGTGTAGTTGAAGTTTGAAATTTCTTGAGAGACTGGGTGATTTAAAAGTATATTCAGACTCGAGTATGATTGGTTTGTGGCTTGGATTTTAAAGATTACCCCCAGATATTTCAAATTATGACTCTTTTTGCATGATCAAGTTCCAACTACCAGAGGCTGGAGTGGGTCTCCTGAAGTAAGCGCTGCTCGTCAGCAGATACAATAATCACCTACCACTTTCATTGTTTCATTTCTAAAGTAATTACTGTAGCATCACCTGATTTAATTCTACTACATTCCAATCCCTTATTTTACTTTTGGTGATGTCCATTGTACGACCTGTTTTCGAGACTTTATACATTCCACTCACCGGGTATCTGACAAAATTATGTTGTCATCAACAAACCTTCATGTTTCTATTTCTTCCTCCTATTCTTTAATTATTTTTTCAAATTTATGTATAGATTGTATAACAACAGGGATAGGCTGCAACCCTGTCTCACATGCTGCAAGTTTTAGAACATTTTTTTCACACAAATGACTTATCATGTGGTGCTTCCCTATCCCCTTGTTCCCTCATACACTTTTACTGCTAATTGTGATATACACTATATACAAATCTTGCACTTTGGGGCCTCTCACAGCTTAGTGTCCCATGTGGCTGCTACTAATTGTGATATGTCTTGTGTAGATATCTCTCAACTTGGCACCCCTCAAGCCATCTTGTGCCACTTGGGACTTAACTGGGCCCTGCTCCCTGCTAAGCCACTTCTTCCCTCTCATGTCCTTTGACTCTTGTAACAGCAGTCTTGTTTCTGTATTAGCTGTAGATAGCCTTTTCTCCCTGGATTTTACCAATGATAAGTTCAAAATTTCAAAAAGTGTGTTCCAGTGAAAATTGTCAAAAGCTTTTCTTAAATCTACACATACTAGAAAGGTGGGTTTTTGTTCTCTCCAAGGGGACTGATGACCTCAGATGTTAAGTCCCATGGTGCTCAGAGCCATTTTTTTGTTCTCTCCAACCTGTTTTCTAAGGTAGGTCATAAAGGCAGTATTGTTTCTTGAGTTACTAGTGTTCTCCAAAACTCATACCTCTCTTTCCCCTGGTTTGCTTTTAGCAGTCATTTTAACCATATGTAGGTAGATCATGTTAACATCTGGTAACCATGACTTAGTAAGCTGATGATTTGCTCTCTCTCTCTCTCTCTCTCTCTCTCTCTCTCTCTCTCTCTCTCTCTCTCTCTCGCCCCCCCCTCCCTCCCCCTCTCTCTCCCCCTCTCCCCTTCCCCCTTCTTCTTCTTCGTCTTCTTCTTCCTGTTCCGTTCTTTGCTTGGTTTGCTTGTAGCCTTTCCTCAAAATAAAAATTATATTAAGCATTCAAGTATACATACATTTACATGTTTATGAAAAGTTTGTGTTACCTCTAAAATGAAAATAGATTTTCGATTTTTCTGATTCCACATCTATCAAGACCATTTCAATTAGTATCTGTAAAATACACGTTAGCATACACTTTTTATGTTTTGTTTTCATGACATGTTCTACACCCTTGAGGATCTTCTCATAGTGGATCTATGGAATTAAAAGTATATTTACCCTAATCTAAAAATCGAGCAACAGAAGCAGTTAAATGAATGCAGGTAACTGGAAAATGAGAGTGGCTAAAAGTGCAAAACTACAAATCATGACTGGCTAGAGGAGAAATGCAAAGCTGTAGAAACATGCTGCCACATATAGGAAAATTAAAGGATTCTCTATAGTAAAGAGGAACTGTTTTGTAGTCAACAAAAAGGAAAAAAGAGTGAAATATCAGGATCAAAAAGAAGTTTGTAATTTCTCTGGGTCTGTGGGGTGCAGAACAGCACAACATGCTATCATAGGTGAAGAATTCAGCAACCCACGTGGCATGGGTGCTCAATACGGGGAAGACAATCTTGGTTTAGTCTTAGGCTGTTAAGAGTCAATTTTGAAAGCCAATTTCCAGGTTTATTTGGGTGGTTTCTCACTTTCATCTAGTTGAATTTTGGGCAAGGATACACAATAGACAAATGCAGCATACAAAACATATTTGATGACACTTCAGTGGTGTGTGTAGACATTAGGAAAGATATGAACACAGTGCAAGAAATAGCATATTACTATGATCAGATGTGAAGCTTTGTAAGCAAACAGAGTATTTTGAATGGCAGAATCATGTGTACTGTTGTTGGGTGTCAGGCTGGGTGCAGTCATTTTCGTAACACAGTATTTTGACAGTGTACCTTACCATCACCTTCAGGTGATACTTGTAGAATGAGTGTCTTTGCTTCATCCCGCCTCCTATAAACTCCTATCATCCCCCGCGCCTTCCTCCACTGTCGGCCACACACTGTGATGGGTAGAATGATTGGGGATGAACTCTGGTCCTTCCCAGGCTTTGCTGAGAGTGAACTCAGTGTCTCTGTGGATTAGCCTATCAGCCGCTTGTATTTTGGTTGCCTCCTTCAGAACACTGACCCAAAATGATGAGGTTTGCCTTAGCACTTTTGTTTCTTCATGCATCATGGAGTCCCTTGGAGCCATGCAGTGCTTTGCAACTGTAGATTTTGTTGGTTGCTTGAGTTTGGTGTATCTCCTGTGTTCCATGTGTCTTTGTTTGATTGTCCATACAATCTCCCTGATATACGTCTTACCACATTTACATGGAATACGGTAAACACCTGGTTTATGTAGCCCCAAGTCATCTTCCACCACATGTAATAGAGCACACATGTTTGGAAGTCGACTGAAAATGTATTTAGTATTATGTCACATCAGGATTCTGCCGATTTTTGTTAGATTTTTTCCAGTGTACGGCAGATGCGCCATTGCCTTTGCCTCTTATCTTTTCCTCCTGCTGAGCTTGTACTTTATGCGTGAAAGCACATCATATTTGTCTCTCATCATATCTGTTCTTCTTGAGAAAGGTGCTTAAGGCGATTAAGCTCCCTTGGTAGGCTTTCTTCGTCGATATTACGCAGATCCTGTGTTGCAGGGTACATGGCACACCCTCACACTGTGAAGGGTGATGGTAGGTCACAGCATGGAAATACAAATCAGTGGAATTGGCTTTCCTGTACATGCTGTGTTCTATAGTGCTGTTCATTCTGCACTGGACTAAAACATACATAAGGTGAGTTGACCATTCTCTTCCACCTCCATGGTGAATTTAATACGGGGGTGCAGAGAGTTCAGATGTTGGAGGAGCTCCTGAAGTCTTTCACTCCCATGTGACAACGCCACAAATGTTTTATCAACATATGTGAAAAAATATGTAGGCTTCAGTGCATCTGTTTCCAGAGTTTCTTTTCAAAGTCCTCCAAAAACAAGTGTGCCACAACTGGTTACAAAGGGCACTCCATAGTGATGCCATTCATTTGTTTGTAACAATCACCAGTGAAGAGAAAAAATGTTGATGTGAGGATAAATTCAAAGAGATTAGTCATCGTCGATTTGAATTTCTCCTTGATCAACTTCAGGAAATCAGCAAGCAGCACTCTGGTGGAGAAGGATACCATGTCAAAGCTCACCACAGGGTTTTGGTCACGGAGGTGTACATCTTGCATCTGTTGAGTGAAATGTACAGAGTTCCTGATGTGGTGCTGATATTTACTGAGTTAGGGGCTTAATACTGCCGATAGGTGTATGGTATCTGATATGTTGGGGTGCCTATGTTGCTTACAATAGGGAGTAGAGGAACGTTCCATTTGTGCACCTTTGGTAAGCTGTAGAGCCTTGGTTGTGCAGCAGCTTGCGGTCAAAGTTACAAAATACTGCAGATTCTGTAGGGAGGGTGGAAAACACTTATTCTATACCAGTGGTAAAATCTGCAACAGCCCTAGCAGTCAGTGCTGGTGTGAAGTTGAATCCCTTTTCCAAAACTAATTCTGCTGCTTCATCGATCTCTTTCCCTATGTGGTTGAATATGGTTTGTCATTGTTGCTCGTCGTGCAGCTGTTGTTCTCTTGCTGCCAGATGTTCCACCCTCCTAAGCGACGATGTGGAAGAGATACCTTGGAAAACGTGCAGTGCACTCCCTAGAGCCATCTTACTAAAGATGAATATCACAAAAGAGCTGCCATTTGAGAACTATGGACCGATCCTGAAATAGTCATTCTATCTGCAGACAAAGGAAATCCAGTGTACTACTACCACTGTCAGTGTATAGTCACAAAATGTATGAACTACTCGAGGATCCAGAATCCAAAAAATTGAAGGGAGATCCGACCAACAGAGTGGGGAAGAAGAAGACTATTGAACTTCTGCACCACCAAGTTTCTATGGCTTACCAAAGGTTCACAAATGGGATGTTCCTGTAAGTCCTATTGTAACTAACATAGGCACACCAGTGTACCTGCTGGCCATACACCTAATGCCTGTATTAGGCCCCTATGCCAATAAATGTCAGTATCACATCAGGAACCCTGTACATTTCATTCAACAGGTGCAAGAGCTATGCCTCCATGACCAGGACCTGGTGTGGTGAGCGTTGATGATGTGGTATCCCTCTTCACCAGAATGCAGCTCATACCTGTCCCCCCCCCCCGAGAGGGGGGGGGGGGGGTTCCACTGGGAGCCAAACCGCGCAATAACCCTGGGTTTGGTGTGGGGTGGCGGTGGTGTGGGTGGACTGCTGTGGCTTGCTGTGTGGTTGTGAACCACTGAGGGCTACGGTAGGACGAAGCCTCTCCATCATTTCTAGGTCCCTGGTTTCATACATACAGCTTGCTGATTCCTTGAAGTTGATCAGGGAGAAGTTCGACCCAACCATGACTAATCTCTTTGAATTTGTCATCACATCAACAAACTTTATCTTCACTGGTGACTGTTATGAACAAACTGATGGTGTCACCATGGTGTGTCCTTTGTCACCAATTGTGGCAAACTTGTTTATGGAGAACCTAAAAGAGAGAGCTCTGGAAACTGCTGCACTGAAGCTACATGCTTTTTCACATATGTTGATGAAACATTTGTCATGTGGCCACATGAGAGTGGAAGACTTCAGTAGTTCCTCCAACATCTGAACTTTCTGCACCCTAGTATCAAATTCATCATGGAGGTCAAAGAGAATGGTGAACTCCTGGGCGTCTTAGTCAAGCACAGAATGAATGGCACTATAGGACACAGTGTGTACAGGAAACCCAGTCACACTGATTTGTATCTCCTCACTGTCAGCTACCATCATTCTTCAGAACATGAGGGTGTGATATGTGTACTGCAACACAGGGCCCATGCAATGTTGGATGAAGAAAGCGTACCAAGTGACCTTAACCACCTTAGTCACCTTTTTTCAAGAAGAACAGATATGATGAGAGAGAAATCCGAAGTGTTTCCAGGGAGAAAGTACAAACCCATTAGTCACAAAGCGACGAGGAGGAAAAGGCAATGGCATATCTGCTGAATGCTGGCAAAGTATCGAACAAAATCTGCAGAATCCTGACTTGACGTAACACCAAATGTGTTTTCTGTCCACCTTTGAAAACGTGTACTGTGTTACGTACAGTGAAAGATTATTTGGGGCACTGTAAATGGGGTGTTTACCCTATTCTATGTATGTGCAGTAAAGTGTGAGTTAGGGAAGAAAGACCCAAGGAACAATTGAAGAAAGACAGAAGGAACACAGAAGACACACCGAACTCAAGCAGCCGACAAAATCTGTGGTTGCAGAACACTGCATGGCTACAGGGGACTCCATGAAGTATGGAAAAATAGAAGTGCTAAGGTAGATCTTGTCATTTTGAGACTGTTTTTTGAAGGAGGCAGTTAAAATACAAGTGCCTGACAGGTTGATCAAGAGAGACACTGGGTTGAGTCTCAGAAAAGATTGGGACTCAGTAGTCAGCCACCTAAAATCACAGCATCAGCCAAGAGTGACTTCCACGCACAACACAGGTCACAGGAGTACTGAGGAACCATAGTTCTCACCCAGCTCCAAGTGGTGGTGTCCCCTGCCACTCAACCCAGCATGGTGGTGCGGCCAGTAGTGGAGAAAGGGGTGGGGTAGTAATAACATAAAGGAGGAATGTAGCAAAGATGCTCATTCTTCAGGTATCACATGAATATGATAGCAAGCAATGCTGCACCTGTCTGGAAACTCAACAACAATACAAACACCTGATTCACTGGGAGAGCCCGAGACTACACATCAATTGTATTTTTTTGCTAATTATTCTTGTTTATATGCAGCAAAGAATAACTTTTGTGAATATTTTTTACTTTATTTGCTAACTTCTATGAAACCTGTATATAATAATAATAATAATAATAATAATATAAAAGATTTATATTGCATACTGAAATTATGTATGCTTACCTCTTTGGTATCCAAATAATCTACCTTCAAAGGAGTATTGAGTTGACAATTATTGCTTTTTAGAGAAGAAGTAAGTTTTGTTTGTTCCATATAAAATTTAGTTCTTGGGGCATGACACTTCTTCAGACTCACTGAATCAGTTATGAAAAAAACGGCTGTTTTAGAATCCCCCTCTCTGGCCCGGTCCCCTTTCCTGTATAAAGTTCTGACACTATCCATGATACCCCATATGGGTCTGGACAAAGGCTAGTGTGGCTGTCCAGTGGCTTTCCCTAAAAGTGTCTTCAGGGTTCATCTTTCAAATTAATTCACTGTTTCAACACTAGATGATATGAAATCTTGAAGGTATTGGAGCAAATGAGACATGACTGAAGCAAGAAATTCCACATATACACCAATTTCCAATTTGCTGTTTGTACCATCCAGCAGTTCTACCCAGTAGACAAAGCTGCCCACAATATGAAGAATACCCTTTGCCAGTTATAGCAGCAAGGAAAGGTAGTGGAATTAAGTTTATACCAAGAAAGGTGAAAATCCAGGTGAATGAAATGGCTGTTAGAGTGGCAAGGGAGGATTGTGGGTACCTGACATTAGCACAGTGTACTGTTCCGCTGCACCCTTTACCATGCTGATGAACTAAAAATTAGTATGCTAGTAGGAAAACAAAATTTTTATGTGAGTGTCAATAAGCTCTGATATATGCATTCCCTAACATGACCATGGAGTACCTCCAAGTAACCACAAAAAAGATATTTACATCTTCTTACATTTTCACATACTGCCCTCACTCCATGAATGTTTGATGCAGTTGCCCACCTATTAGTTTGCTTGTTATATACTTTTGTCAGTGAAACATGTTTTAATTGATTGTATTTTGTATACTGACAGAAGGGTGTTCTCGATCTAAATGAGTATGCGACTAGCATTTTAGGTAATAGTAGAGTGAGAGTTATTCAGTTTGATACCCATAATGTTGTGCACTCAAATCTGACAGTCATTATCATTATTGTCATCATCATCATTGGGTGCAGAATTCAGAGTAGGAAATTAGGAGGAGCCTCTGCTATGGATGCTTATAGTAGACTCCGTGACATTGTACGCCCCTTCCCCTCCCATGTCCGTGCACTCTGTAAACTGGATATTCACGTAGAAACTCTATCATCAGTGGAATGGGGAATGACTGGGTGTGAGGATAACACACTACAGATGGTTAAATCTGGTTCTTGGCTGTAGCATACCTCCTTGTGGCAATTCAAATGTATGCACCACTCAAGCTTTTAATACATGAGTTTTATCTATTACTATAAGAAGCACCAGTACGTCAACTTTATAATGTACACATAAGTTTTGCAGGCATGTAAGTTCACTGTTTATATTTTCTGGGCAAGATTTTTCAAATTTTTATAAGTGTGATTGAAAACTACTGTACTTTGCTAACAAACTGTTATACAATTCTATTGAATGATCTACTTTGTTAGTAAGTGTTTTTGTCCTGGTTATTCAAACTGTGTGGTGATCTTGTCCATCACTTGTGAGACCTTCTCTGAAGCTTAATTTATTTTTAGTCTTTTGATTTTGATGCTTGCTGTGCCATTAGAATTTAACAATTAACTTATTTATTGTTTGTAGCAGTATCCTGTAGCTCTTGACCTAAATCAACAATAAATCTATTTCCTAAATTCACTCAGAGTGTTACAGATAAATTTTGTTTGTCAACTTTGTTTGCAAAGAATGTTTATTTTAAGAAATTGTGACATCTTATATTTTGTGCCTTTATTTTCAGTCTTCAGGAATGTATAAGATCTAGGTTAAACTCGCATGTTCCACAGGTTTAGTACGGACACCTACAATTGCACCACCTCTCAGAATGTACGGATCACCACCTCCAAGCCATCTAGATCTAACAATATACAAGTCTGAAGGAGAAGCACTAGTGAACCATTCTGCTGCAGGAGGAGACATGCTTACAATGGCCATCAAGATACAGCTTGATGACAGCATTCTCAATCTTAAGGTGAACTTGTTAAAACTTATTTCATGACAGTAATGTTTCCAGTTTGACACGAACGCTGAAAGGGGGGATAAGGGAAAAGAAAAAAGTGACAACTGGGAAGAGATCAACAGAAATTGGAACTCTGTACAAATCATGAATGAAGCAACAGCTTGACTACTGGATGCTATGTACAGAGTTCTAGAAGTGCAGACCTAGATGTAGTTGTCTCATCTGATTTTGAAGTGCCTGCCTCTGCTGGAAGATAGTTCATGTTCTGAGCAGCTGCTGCATGCATGTGTGTGTCATTACTCTCTGATTTACAGTCATGACAAGATGGAGAGTTGAATAGTCTTTTGCATGTGTTTAAAAGTTGTCTCACCAGGTGCCATTTTCATTTAAAGAAGTGTTCCGTACAGTGAAGGTATAGACTAGCTAAAGCACTGAAGAAGATTTGCCGATGGGAATAAGTCAATTCAAAGTATGTGCCATAGAGGGATGAAGAGGGAGCGCAATCATTCAATTTTGGAAAAAGGATGCATTGAAAGGATAATTAAGAAGAACATAACATTGTTATAGTGAGTAGCTTCCTATAAAAGGTGAATATCAGGAAATAACATCAGCCTTGCCAGGGGATGTGGTTAATAGATTCTGCAGATTGTTATCAATGAATATGGAAATGAATGCTTTTCTTGCATTATGAACAGGATACACCGTGATGAGGTATCACTAAGACAAAAATAGAAATTTGACTGCATAAAATATTATTGTGATCGCTAAGGGCTGAGAAAATTTTACTGATAATTTATAGGGGATCTGTGTATTGAAACAGGTATGTTGGGCAGGCCATATTAGAATAAAGGAAGATTAAACTTTTGTATTTTGTACTCATATCAAAATAACTGAAATGTTTAGCTAACTGGAATAACATTAGAGAAGGAATTATTTTATGAGAGGGTTTGCCTCATGATCGACATGAAACAATGATCTCATGGGAGGTGACTGCCATATTGATCGTAAGATGTAGCTTCACATAAGACATACCTTTTAACCATTTTAGTAATCACCCACTGGGTATGTATCTTTGAAATCTCAAAAGCTATTCTTCAAGACAACTCTGAACATGTTACCATTTTAGAATAAATGAAAAGCACCAGTTTGCTTTTGTTCTACAATATTTATTATAATGTTATATTTATATATATAATGTTATATTTATATATTTTTTATAATGTTGTTCTACCAAGAACCAATGGAAGATTCTGTTAACATTACCATTTTATCATTTGAATTACATGGTGCTACAAATTTCTTAGTTACTTTAAGAAGCTGAAGATCTTTTCCAGAATTGTCAGCATTTTGATAGATGTGTAATTTGGTAAGTGTTGGATTAGTAATCTAGAAGATTGGTGTTTGATCTTCAGTGTTAAAAAATAGCTGTTTGTACGAACAGGACCTCACATTGGATGTGGGGAGTGGCATAATACCAAACATGTAACCGTGCCTAGCACAGCCCAGTGGCGTTCAGCTCAACTTTTAAGATGATCGCTGCATTTGTATTCATAATTGTCTCCTTGTGAATTGTTTATCACCAGTAAAAGACATCTTCATACATTTTTACTGCTAATGGCATCAACACACAGCTATGTATATGTTCTGCAAGCCCCTGCACAATGTATAAGGGAGGGTATTTTGTACAAATATTGGTAGTTTTGTATCCTATGCCAGTTGCTTGTTTAGCAAGGAGGAGCAATGGCTGTCTACATGCCACAGTACATGGTCCAATCTCTCTTCTCTTTTCGTAATGACCTCCAGATCAGGTATATTTTGAAGCCAACAAAATTGTGACTCAGTATTCCTCAAGCATTGTATTGTGTAATGATGGAACCATTTTAACCACTGTAGGCTGTCAGTTTTATTCCTTTAAAGCACCATGCTTGTAAATTACAATACTGTCCAGTTTCGGCCATATGCCATTATCAATTTTGGTGTGTGTGATTCACATTTAAAAATTTTGTTTCATATTAGGTTTTAAATGTGACACACACATAGCAAGTCATACATTTGATAATGGCCTAAGGCTGAAACTGGCCAGTGATGTAATTTACAATGCATGGTGTAGTAAAGCAATAAAACTATCAACATATGCTGGCTAAAATTGTCCCATCATTTATACTGTCAAGAATGTTTGTGATTGGGCAGTATGTAATAATATATACCTGAGCGGCAGCCATACCCCACCCCGCCAACCATTCCCCCTCACGTGGATGTCAATGACCTGCAATGGGGATGGACTGCTGTTCGATTGTTGGCACATTCAGTCCTTCCTGCACTTGCAAAGCTTCAGCTGCTTTGTGGGGTTTCACCATATAGCTGTTAGACCAAGTCTGTGCCAAACTTAGCTGGTGGCTCTCATCCCTGTTGACGAGATTCTGCTGGAGCATTATCTCAATTGGTTCTTTAATAATGCTCTCCCAAAAGCCACAGAATTGGCACAACAGTTTTGTTTTCTAAAATTTGAATGTGTGGCTGTGTTGTGCCAATGCTGATATATCTTTACCCCCCAGACATACACTCTAATCTGCTCCATGTAATTTTGCAAAATGCAGTGCTGTGTTTGCCCAACGTACTGGAGGCAACATTCACACGTGATGCTATATATATCAGGATTCGCAATTGCAGTTTGTTCTTTACTGAACCAAGCATATCTTTCATTTTTTATGGTGCTCAAAACATGGCTTTTGATGTTATTTTTCAAGTTTTCTCACAATTTTATCTGAAGAAGGTCCAATATATAGGGAATAAAGCAGAGTTTCTCTTTCCCTTTCTCCACCTCTTCTGTGCTGGTGGCTGTAACAATCGTTTTCTTCAGTGCACGTCTAACCTGCATCTGACTATCAATTCTGGTAAAACACATGTTTAAGTTTAATGGTGTGTTTCCGGGTATTCTGCTGAGTGAGAAACAACAACTGGAAGCACAACATTAATCAGTCTTGCCAACAAAACCTGAGAGATCACACTGTCACAAATGGCATATGCCATTTGAACTAGAGTTGTTAGAACAATGTACCGTTGTGCTGGCTGATGACAGCTCTTTGCTTGAAGGTACAGATCTGTGTGGGTCTTCTTTCTGTTGACTGCATGTCTTATGATGCTGGGAGAGCATTAGCAATTGAGATAAGGTTCCGTGACAGTCTCATCAACAGCTAAGTTAGACATGGAACACAGCACTTGCAGCTATATGCCAAGACCACACCTAGAACTTGATGCTTTGTTATTCCACGAAGAACCAATTGTGCCAAGAATTGAATGGCGGACCGCCTCCCATCGCCTCCCCACCACTCACTGATCCCTGTGCTTGATGGATGGGGTGATAAAGAGGCAGCAGCTGCTCAGCTGTATGTATAGCATCCCCAAATAATCTTGCCAATAGATGTTGAGAGAGAACACTTTCCAGAATGTTGTGGAATTTCATTACAGCCATCCAGATGGAACCTCAAGAAGATTTCAGCAGAAACGTCAACATCTACATCTACGTACATACTCCGCAATCCACCATACGGTGTATGGCGGAGGGTACCTCGTACCACAACTAACATCTTCTCTCTCTGTTCCACTCCCAAACAGAATAAGGGAAAAATGACTGCCTAAATGCCTCTGTACGAGCCCTAATCTCTCTTATCTTATCTTTTTGGTCTTTCCGTGAAATATAAGTTGGCGGCAGTAAAATTGTACTGCAGTCAGCCTCAAATGCTGGTTGTTTAAATTTCCTCAGTAGCGATTCACGAAAAGATCGCCTCCTTTCCTCTAGAGACTCCCACCCGAGTTCCTGAAGCATTTCCGTAACACTCGCGTGATGATCAAACCTACCAGTAACAAATCTAGCAGCCCACCTCTGAATTTCTTCTATGTCCTCCCTCAATCCGACCTGATAGGGATCCCATAGGCTCAAGCAGTACTCAAGAATAGGTCGTATTAGTGTTTTATAAGTGGCCCCCTTTACAGGTGAACCAAAATTCCCAAAATTCTACCAATGAACCGAAGACAACTATCTGCATTCCCCACAACTGCCATTACATGCTTGTCCCACTTCATATCGCTCTGCAATCTTATGCCCAAACATTTAATCGACGTGGCTGTGTCAAGTGCTACACTACTAATGGAGTGTTCAAACATTACGGGATTCTTTTTCCTATTCATCTGCATTAATTTACATTTATCTATATTTAGAGTTAGCTGCCATTCTTTACACCAATCACAAATCCAAGTCATCTTGTATCCTCCTACAGTCACTCAATGAAGACACCTTCCCGTACACCACAGCATCATCAGCAAACAGCCGCACATTGTTATCCACCCTATCCAAAAGATCACTTATGTAGGTAGAAAACAACAGCGGACCTACCACACTCCATGGGGCACTCCAGATGATACCCTCACCTCCAATGAACACTCACCATCGAGGACAACGTACTGGGTTCTATTACTTTAGAAGTCTTCGAGCCACTCACATATTTGGGAACCAATCCCATATGCTCGTACCTTAGTTAGGAGTCTGCAGTAGGGCACAGAGTCAAACGCTTTCCGAAAGTCAAGGAATATGGCATCCGTCTGATACCCTTCATCCATGGTTCGCAAGATATCATGTGATAAAAGGGCAAGTTGCGTTTCGCAGGAGCGATGCTTTCTAAAGCCGTGCTGATGCATGGACAACAACTTCTCTGTCTCAAGGAAATTCATTATATTCGAACTGAGACTATGTTCAAGAATCCTGCAACAAACCGATGTTAAGGATATTGGTCTGTAATTTTGAGGATTTGTCCTTCCACCCTTCTTATATACAGGCGTCACCTGCGCTTTTTTCCAGTCGCTCGGGACTTTACGTTGGGCAAGAGATTAGTGATAAATGCAAGCTAAGTAGTAGCCAATGCAGTAGAGTACTCTCTGTAAAACCGAATTGGAATCCCATCAAGACCTTTTGTATTGTACCTTCCACGACCACTGTTCCCAGTTTGTATTGTACCTTTCCTCATTTCCTTTCCAGATCCCACCTTTCTTACCAAAGTTCTCCTTTCTGTTCTCCCTGACTTACAGCTTTCCATTATGAACAGTAATGTTTATCTTAAGTACTCATTTTCTTTAATTTGATCCGTGTTTCGCAGTTGTGGATGTAACTGTGCTAAATATACTGAAAGTATATTGAACAACATGCTCAGTCACAAATATTTGTGTTTCATTGAGCTGTACTATGCATTTCAGGGCTTATGGTAAATATCAAAATACACCTCTCGATGGGCCCACAGGACCATAAGTGCATAGTGTAGTGTAATAAAACACCAGTATTACTGACTGGTGCCATTGTTCAGTATTGTTTCAGTGGACTCCTTTTTTTATCTATCACAGCTTTCCTATTTTCCTGGTTTTTTTTTCCATACTTTGTTGCCTTTTTGTTGTTATGTCTTTCATGTTAACGCTCTTTGTTATTTCTTATATCTCCTATGATTGTTAACTTTTGTTTGATTATTTATAAATTTGGATTTTTATAAGGAGAAAAATAAAACTTCTTGCAGTTTTATATGTTGACTGTATTTCCAGACATTCCGAGTAGCAGCAGGTCTTCGTGGGGCCACATTAAGGCACCGAATGTGTGCTAGTAGTACAAGCTGGTTCACACAGTTTGTGGACTTCTTTGATGTCAGAGATTACCCAGTTGCAGGATATGATCCTCCTGGAGTTATAACTGAGTTGCACATGCATCTCTGGGACTGTGCAGTTGATTACAGGTAATGTAGTGTTTAGTTCATAACTGAGTAAAAATATCATATTAAGAAGCATAATTATCACAAAGAGATTTGAGTTAACCCATTTATATGTGACTTAATACTGTGATGAGTATAACTTTTCTACAGAATAGGTCATTGTTTTCGAATATGGGTTTGCTAAATTGAAATTGATTGATTTATTCATTTTTTGATCAAGAGTTAAAGTAAGACATCTCATTATTGAGTTAATAAAACAGTTATTTAATGTTTGATTTTAATGTAGTATTGTTAGGCGTGTTTCAAAACTAATGAAAAGGTCGCAGAAGGTATAGATTAATTTATCATCTTCATGTTAAGATCAGTACATATACATTTTGTGTTCACTTTTCTTTTCACCTTCTTTTTCCGTTGATGTTAGGACTATTGTAGCATTAGAACTATTATACCATTTGCAGAACCAAGAAACATAAATAAAATCAAGAAGCTGTTAGTTTTCATATTTCAAAATCCAAAAGCTATTTTTGAAATGCTTCAGTATCAGCAGAACACAATATTTTAATTTTAAAAAAAAGAAAAGGAAAGGAAATGAACTGCTTTAGTCACGAATCGTGATATTTATTTCAACACACAATGCAATTCGAGCCCTTGGAGTTCATCTACAGGTTCTTGATCAGATGCTGAAGATGAGACCCCATAGCTCAAAATGTACCATGTTGTTCATGTAGTTGTGGTATTCAGTTCAAAGATTGGCTTGGTGCAGCTCCCCCTGTTACTCTATCCTGCACAAACCTCATCATCTCTGAATAACTGCGGCAACTTACACCCTTCTGGATCTGCTAACTATATTCATCTTGTGCTCGCTCTGTACTAAAGACTTAAAATACTTAAATCTATATTCAGTTTCAATGTGTGTTATGGGTTCCAGGAATTTGGGATTGCATAGCAGGAGAATTTTGCAGATGGAGAGAAGGTACTGCAATGAGGTTTGGGCGTAGTTGATATGGTTTTGCAGGACTATGTTGGTGAAGACTAAGGATTGGCAGAATCTGAACAGGTGGAGGTCATTGTGAAAGGAGGGGTGGCAGCTGGAGATACGTAATTTGATGGTAAGGCCATTTGGGGGAATTTGATGAGCCAAGCAACAATGTAGGAATGGTATGTGGGACTGGGTTCTAGCCAGATGATTAATGGTACCTGTTACTGTGATTATTTGATGACACAGAGTTGTTCAACTTGAACAGGAGGTCCCAAAAGTCACCTGAATTCTTTCCTTGTTGCTAAGCAGACAGGCACTAGTGAGAAGTCAATGTACTAGGTTTGTCTACGACACACTATTTTGATCATCTGACCAACAATCACCCATGCAGAAACTTCAGTGTGGTCAGAATGCTCATTTTATAAAACTCTGTTTAATATACGTGGCACAATTTGTCTCCTTTCTTCTGTAGCCAGAAATAGATCCCTTTTAACACTAGGAAGCAGGAAAAGTCACAGATCCCGAGAGGAAGGTGCTCGCCAAAAGTTTTCATTTTATTTTTGTCAGAAGCTGTTCAACATCCAGAGCCGTTTGAGTGGAAGAATTTCCATGGTCTAGAAGCCAATCCATTGATCACCTCCATACAGACATTTTTTACAGAGTACTACTCACTTTCATTTTAGAACTTGAAGATAACAGTGCTGGTTAGCTGTAGCACCTTGCAGAACAAATTAGCTATTGACTATCTCCGTCATGCCAGGAAAGAAACTAGTACTGTTAACAATTTGTATTGCTTTCTTCTGTCATGGTGATGAAGAAATCATTACCGAGCGAGGTGGCGCAGTGGTTAGCACACTGGACTCGCATTCGGGAGGACGACGGTTCAATCCCGTCTCCGGCCATCCTGATTTAGGTTTTCCGTGATTTCCCTAAATCGTTTCAGGCGAATGCCGAGATGGTTCCTTTGAAAGGACACGGCCGATTTCCTTCCCAATTCTTCCCTAACCCGAGTTTGCGCTCCGTCTCTAATGACCTTGTTGTCGACTGGACGTTAAACACTAACCACCACCACCACCACCACCACCACCACCACCAAGAAATCATTCACTGATACATTTGGTTGGTAATCTAGCTATGTTTGTAACAACATATGTTGTTACCTGTAATGAATGTTGGTAGAGATGTGACATCATCATATACTTTATTCATGTCCACAGTGCATTATTAACGAACACATGGAGCAGTATTTACTTTTAGATTTTCTGTTAGAGGTACTGGAAATATTGAAATAATGGAATGTCCGCCTGCCTGAGTGGCTAAGCGGTTCTAGGCACTACAGTCTGGAATCATGCGACCACTATGGTCGCAGGTTCGAATCCTGCCTCGGGCATGGATGTGTGTGATGTCCTTAGGTTAGTTAGGTTTAAGTAGTACTAAGTTCTAGGGGACTGATGACCTGAGAAGTTAAGTCCCATAGTGCTCAGAGCCATTTTAACCATTTTTTTGGAATGTCCAGGATGTAATAACAACAATATTATGAAAAGGGTAGATCGCTGCTTACCTCATAGAGGAGGCACAACAAAAAAGACTGCTAAACATTTAGGCTTTCAGACCAAAAAGACCTCCTTCAGAAATAAAATACACACACACTTTCACATCAGCACAATTTGTGCACATGTGACCACTGTCTCTGGTGACTGTGGCCTGACTGTAGACTGCAACTATGTTTGGTGTGAGCAGCAATCTGGAGTGGTGGTGGGAGGGGGGGGGGTTATGGAAATGGAATGAGGCAGAGAGGGAGAGGGATAGCCGGGTAGGGTTTAGGGAAGATGCTGTGCTACATGTGAGAGTGTGCAGGGACATGGTGGAATGCAGGTGCTAAGTGCAGAGTTAGGAAACTGTGCTGGATATAGGGACAAGGGGAGGGGAGCCAAAAAGGGGGAGGAGAGGTAGAGAAGTGGAAAAGCCTGTAGGTGTGTTGACAGAATAGAAAGCATGTGTAGTTCTGGAGTGTGAGCAGGGACGAAAACAGGTAAGTGGATGATAGAAACTAGTGAAGACTGAGGTGAGGTGGGTTACAGGAATGAAGGATGTGTTGCAGAAAGATATCCCACCCGCACAATTCAGAAAAGCTAGTGTTGGTAGGAAGAATCTATATGTTCCAAGCCGTAATTCAGTCCTTTAGGTGAAGCACATCTTGTTGGGCTGTATGTTCAGCAACCCTCGGTTGAGCTTTCCCTTGCCCACAGTCTGGCAGTGGTCCTCATTTGGACATACAGCTTATTAGTTTCATGTCCATGGAGAAAACTGCACAGTGGTTGCAGCTTAGTTTGTAGGTCACATGGCTGCTTTCACATGAAGTCCTGTCTTTGATGGGATGGGGGATGCCTGTGACAGGAATGGAGTAAGTGGCAGTGAGAGAACAGGTCTAGTATCTAGGCCTATTGCAAGGATATGAGCTACGAGCAAGGTTGGGAGCAGAGGTGGAGTGGGACTGGATAGGAAGATTGCATAGATTTGGTGGATGGTGGAATACCAGTGTGAGAGGGTTAGCAAGGATAGGGGGCAGGATATTCCTCCTTTCAGGGCATGATGAGAGGTAGTCAGAATCCTGGTGGAGAATGTGATGGAGTTGTTTCAGTCCTGGATGGTACCGAGTCATGAGAGGAGTGCACCTTTGCGGCTGGACAGTGGATTTGTGGGAGAAGGTAGGTAATTGGAGAGCCAAAGTACCAGTGATCTCTTTCTGAACAAGGTTGGGAGGGTAATTTCACTCAGTGAAGCCCTGAGTGAGACACTGGGCATATTTGGAGAGGGGCTGCTCATCACTATAGTTGCGACAACCACTAGTGGTTAGGCTACATGGAAGGGACTTCTTGGTATGGTATGGGTGGCAGCTGTCCAAATCAAGGTATTGTTGGCTGTTAGTTGGTTTCATGTGGATGGAGGTACTGAGTAGCTATCCTTGATGTGGAACACCGAGGACAGTGGCTTGTTGGTTTGAGGAGGACCAGGTGAAGCAAATGGGGGAGAAGCGGTTGAAGTATTGGAGGAATGTGAATAGGGTGTCCTCACCCTCAGTCCACATCATGAAGATTCCATAATCAAATGTGAACCAGGTGAGGTGTTTGGGGTTCTGGGTGGTTAAGAAGGATGCCTCTCGACAGCCCATTAATAATAAGTGAGGCCCATTAAAAGCTTGGCATATGATGGTGCCATGTGGATGCCCTTTGCTGTACTATGGATTTGTTTGTAGGTGATACCTTCAAAGGAGAAGTAATTGTGGGCAAGTATACTGCTGTTCATGGTGACCAGGAAGGAGGTTGCAGGTATGGGGACAGTCAAGCATTGGGAAATGCAGTGTTCAGTAGCAGGAAGACCAGGGGCATTGAGGAGGTTAGTATAGAGGGACGTGGCATAAACTGTGAGAAGCAAGGTCCCAGGTGCTAAAAGGGCAAGAATTGTGAAGAATTGGCGGAAAAATGATTGGTGTCTTTTATATAGGAATGTGTAGGTCATGCTTAATAGACTGAAGGTGTTGGCTCACAAGAGCAAAGAACCTCTTTGTAATGGTACCGTAATAAGCCTTAATGTGTCATCCTGTATGGTTAGGTTTATGAAATAGGAAGCATGTAGAAGATAGGAGTGTGGGGAGTGGTAGGGGTTAGGAGAGAAACAGACTTAGGGGAGAGGTTCTGGCATGTGCCTAAGGATTTGAGGAGGGACTGGATATCTTGCTGCATTTCTGGATTGGTGTCACAGTGGCAGAGTTTGTAGGTGGACGTGTCTGACAGCTGGTGGAATCCTGCCACCAGATAATCCCTGCTGTTGATACCTACAGTGGTGAGGCCTTTGCCAGCAGGAAGGATTTTATGGTCAGGATCAGTTTTCAGGTGGTGGATTGCAGTTCTTTCTGAAGATGTAAATTTGGTTTCCATTAAGAAATTTGGGCAATGATTCTGAGACAAGGTTTTACGTTAAGAAATTTGGAAAGTTAACAGAGGTGATTTATGGGCAGTGAGGGTGGATCACAGTTGGATGGGAGACTGCACTGAACCAGGCAGGGTTAATTTTGCATTTGGATTGAGCCTGATTGGGAGGGCTGGTGGTGAAAAGTGTTTCCACTGTAGAGACCAGCAGAAGGAGAAAAAGGTTTTAGCAAGTTCAGAATGATAGAACTTGGGAGTGGGGTAAAGGTAAGGCATTTGGAATAGAGTGATACTTCTGTGGGATGTAAGCTTTTTCAGAAGATGTTCATGACTCTGTATTGGTCTGTTTAGGTTTTAGAATCTATATGATGATTGGAGTGAGTTTCTGAGTGTGTGGTAAATGTAGTATAGGTCTGCGAGATAGATTTGTTGGCTATGAGGGGATTTTGGGGAGGTTTGATGGAGGCTCTTGTAGAGGTGGTGGATAGTGGTAATCTAAGGCAGGAGGAGGAGGTGAACAGGTTGGAGAGTTTTTTATATCCCCGAGAACCACCATAGTGTCATATGGTACTTGCTTTTCATTTGTTAGATGTCGGTGCTCCAATGGCCCTTCATCTTTTCTCAGTTATAGCATGTACACTATCCAACAAAAATAGTGAGCACCCAGAAGACATGGTCAGAGATCAGTCTAACTTCATACATATACATACCATCAGCTAGTGTTTCCATTTAAGAGCTGCAGTTCTCTTTGATAGGTAGAATGGCTACCAAAGCGCATTAGTGTTGTTTTCGGTGTCGTTACCAGGGCTGGTAGGGTGCATAAGAAGCATGATCAGCATAAATGTTGAGTGGTCAGTGTAAAGAAGACAGAAATGCCATGTACGTCTGTGAGACAGTGTTACTAGGGTGATCCCATAAGTACCCAGCCTGAGCGAGAGATGTCAATCATTGTTGAAAAATATCTCTGGCTTAGGAAGTATACAATCTATGAAGCATATGTTTCAAATTTGAAGATGCCGCGTTGTTTAGTATTTTTTGGGCAGCCATCAGTAGTGTATGTTGTGAGTGAACTTGTGAAAATGGAGAAAATTGGTCTTTGTTATGTGATACAATTTGTTTTTGAAAGGCTGATGCGCAACCCATATTAAAACTGAGCTAGATTCTACTTTGGGAGAGACTGCTCCTTCATTGGCAACAGTAAAATGTTGGGTAGCTGAGTCTAAATGAGGCCGTATGAACTGCTAAGAGGAGCTTCGCAGTGGTTGATTAAATGAGGTGATGACTCCATAAATGGTGAAGAAAATTCACAAAGCAGTACTGGATGATCATCGACTGAAAGTGCAAGAGCTAGCAGACATGGTAGGCATTTCAAAAAGTGCAGTACATTGCATATTATCTGAAAATTTGGACATGAGAAAACTGTGTGCAAGGTTTGTGCTACATTTGCTCACACTCAAGGAAAAATAAGTGTTGTGAAGATGTTTCAGTTGAGTGTTTGTTTAGTGAAGTTTTGGAGCAAAAAAGCTGATTTTTTGCACTGTTTCATAACCATGGATGAAACATGGGGCCACCACTTCACTACTGAGACAAAATAACAATCAAAACAATGGACACAAATTGGGGAACCAACTACAAAGCAGACAAAAACCGTTTCATCTGCAGGCAAGGTCCTGTTGTCGGTTTTTTGGGATGCACATGGGATAATTTTCATTGAATGTCTTGAAAAAGGAAAAACTATCAACAGTGAGTATTATGTGAAATTATTGCAACATTTGACTAAGAAATCAAGCAACAGCTGTATTCGGCCAAGAAGAAAGTGTTGTTTCTTCAGGACAGCGCCCAGCTCACAAGTTGTGATGAAGCAAGCTGAGATAGTTTTACTTCCACTCTTGTTCTGCCATCTCCCTACTTAAATTCATTTTTTAAGTTTTAAGTAATTACTATTAACATACATGAGTATAATCTGCATTCCCATAAAAGAGAAAGGTTGGTCCTCAGTTTTAAAGAATATAACACCAGATCTAATTTTGTGTTTAGTTTTATGTATGTAATTGATTTTATAATTTAGTTTGACTATTCCTAGTTACTACTTTCATTATAGGGTGAAATCAGTAGTTGTTACATAACTTAAATTCTATTGTTGACATATAAACAAATATAAAGTCTGTACTAATTATAAATATTTGGGACACGAAAAAATAGCATACTTTAAGTATTTATTTGGCTCTGCTCAAAAACATGTTAGCAAAGCCAGCCCTTAATTAATTCCAAAGTAATTAACAGTTTTGTCAAAAGTATTGTTTGCATAACAATATTTGTTGATTTCATCATTTAAACAAATAATTCGTCCTAATTCTTGTAGTAGAAGAAACTGTTGAAAGGAATGAATTTTTTGATGTATTCAGTTAATTTAATGAGTCAAGTTTTAATTATAATTTCTGTAAATTGAACTTCGAACAATGTGTAGTTTCAGCACCTATTATTGTGAAGATATGATATATAAGGGACCAATTTTTGGTCCTGACACAGTCAGTCCATGGCCTAGACGAGAAACCTGTGTTGGTTAGAACAACAACAGTGCTTCAATGTAACTCTAAGATAAGTGTTACACAATTAGGCCGTGTGTTAAAACAATGACAGTGTCTGCTCCATACATCCTTTTTATTCTTCAAGAGCTGTGAACTTTGTGGTTAGGTTTTCACTGCTCATAGGTGTTACAATTGTAGCAGTATGTAGATGTTCACCTGCAACCTTTTAATGAGGCTATCTAAAGTTAAGCAATAGAGCATTGGCCATATAACTGTGTAATATTGGGGGGTTGTGAACAGTGAAATTAAAAGACTGTGAAACGCAACTTTGCAGCTGTCAGCTGCATCATTTACAGTAGACAGTAGTTGCACTTCCGCCCCCTATTTTTTCGGCCAGTACGTCGACACCAAAGACAATCAATGAAGAGATAAAGAAGGTGAACATTGTCACAAAGTCCGTTATTGCAATGGCCAAAATTAATGAACTGAAGTTTGAATTGCTACCTCATGCACCCTCATCATCAGATTTAGCCCCCTCGAATTATTTTCTGTTCCCAAACTTGAAAAAATGGCTTGGTGGTCAAAGATTTTCAACAAATGAAGATGTGATATTGGCAGTTAATGGCTATTTTGAGGAGTTAGACAGTTCTCATTATAAAAAGGGTATAAAAAGGGCAAAGTGTATAGAGCTGAAAGTAGAATATGCAGAAAAATAAATACCTTTTTTTCCAAAATTTTTGTGTTTTCTTTGTTGGGTCGGGCACATAAGGGGCCACTCTCGTATCAGCACCTGACAAGAGTTTGAAAGGGGCTTCATTTTAATCTCTATTTGGCAGGCCAGTTGAATCATGCAGTATCCATATTTTTGGGGCATTCTGATGTGGCAGTCATCTGAATGTGAGGGCAGGCATTGTGGTGTAAAATATCATTTTGGGGAAAATTATGTGTTGCCCCATGTCTCTGTGCCTGATGAATGATGATTTTGGCATGTGTTTTTCTCTATATTTAAGGGATAAGTTTCAACTCATGTAATGTGTGTGAATTTTCCTTCTGTTATGCATGAGCACAGATATGGAAGATGCAGCACATTTGCAAGACGGGACAACAAGACCAGTCTCTCTGCGCATTATGGCAGCTGCTGTTTGGTCAGTTATTCTGTTCCCTTGCTATTCTGGCTAGGAAATGTGCTGCAGACCACGGAATAATGGTGATTGTGATAATCACGGTTATTTGAGAGATCTGTACAGAAACAAACCATTGTCCAGTAAAATTCCATAAATTAACTGTATGTCATGTGTTTCTGTTATGTAACTGAAGATTGATTGTACACATAATTTGCAATAAGAAGTTTATCTCATTTAGTACAGATCAAATACTATTGTAATGTGCTAGTTATCACTGAAGAAGGTGTTGTGGTGAAGAAGTCTACAGCTGTAAGGTGCAGTTATTCTGACATTTCAGCATACTCATCATCAAGTATCTGGTCCATCCACCACAAGAGAGGGAAACTGTATTGTGCAGCAAGCACACTGTAATCCCTCCAAAATTCTGTGTCATACTGCACTATTGATCGGAGACAAGCAACAGCCTTTGTAGGGAATTACTATCCCGTGTGTAGACTTCCATTAATGGCATTATCTGGAATGAAGCTGTGACCAGGAAGCATGGACTTCTAATGAATGGCATCGCATTGTGTTCCGCAAGAAACTCGCATTCTGCACTGCCCCAAATGACCATCATTGATGAGTATGGCAGCAACCTGGCGAGAAGTCCCATTCCTCCAGTATTTTGGAGAGGGACAGCAGTATTCCTAGCATTGGGGTATGGGGAGCCATCAGATACGTATTCAGGTCGTGGCTGGTAATGATCAAGAGGACTCTGACGACACAGTAGTATGTCAGGGATATCCTGCGTCCTCGTACATTACCTCTCGTGTGACAGTATTGTGGTGCCATTTTTCAGAAGTATGTGTGTCTATGAACTGCTGTGTGAAGTTTAGATCTGTCCTCGGTAGGACATGTATGGGACCAGTTTTGATGTGAACTCTGTCCCAGTGCCAGTATCCAGGATATCAAGGACGAGTTACAACTGTTGTAGGCCAGCTTATGCCAGGAAAGGATACAATGGCTTTGTGACACCATTCCCAACTAAATCAGTGCACATATCCAGACTGGCAAGGGTGCAACATTGTACTGATAACTGGAGACAGGCGGCAAATTCTTTGAAAATTTGACTTGATTTTGTAATAATAACATTATTAGCTTCTCAACCTGTGGAGTTTTATTGCTCCTCCTCCTCTTCTGGGTACCTCAGTTTTTGCCAGACAGTTTACTTTATTCTTGAACACTGCGAGTTCACTTTGTCTTCTAAAATTTTTAAAATATCAGAGAGCATCTTTGGGTTTGTCGAATGATTTTCGGTAAACATAAGACTTATTTTCACGTTGGTACAGCTGCAATATACAGTCTCTTACAACAATTTATAACTCATTGTATGCTTTTTCATGTAACTGAAATAACTTAGTGTCTAGGGGGACTGTATAATACCTATTATTATCCACTCCCTTTTACTGGAAGTTTGAATCCAACTTTTTTTTGTATACACTTTTGCCCTGCTGGGTTTGATAATAACTTATATTTTGAAGAAGTATTTTGCAGGCCCCTTGTTTGATGGCTTTTTCCAAGCCAGTGTTGATTCATATAATTTTGTCAAATTGTTTAGAGATTTTAATATATATTTTTAATTACATGAGCAAGTACTGATATTGAAAGTTCAGTTGCCCTCATTACACACTTGATTAACTGTGAGATTTCAAAATTTTTATAAGGATACTACTGATTTCATATATGATATTCGTGCCTGCACATAACATTATCTTATTTATGAGAGCCGTCAATTTGTCTAGAACATCATTTTAAAAAAAGTATCTACTCTACCACTAGGTGATTGGTACAAACAAATAAAAATATACCAAGTTCGATTAGTTTGATGTTTATCATCTCTAAGTGCAGTAAGGCCCAGTCACACAATGAATTGTGTTTCTTTTTTGACATAAACACATAGCTGTGCACCTCTTAATGAAGCTGTACAATAGCAGTTCACCTGTATGTATTATGATGATTCTTCATGTTGGATTTAGACCTGAGTACACCATTGTTCTTGAACCCATATGGCTGCATTGTTTAGAATTTGAAGATCAACTTAAATTTGCTATATTAAATTTTTTTATTGACTGCATCTTTTGATGAAGAATTTTAGATGTTCGTTAAAACGAAGTTTGAAGATCAATTGGGAATGAAAGAAACATTTAGTTTTGTGAAAGAACACTATCTCTTCAGACTTTGTAAGTAGACTTTTGCAGGATAACTGGCATCTATCTTCAGAAGTCTGCCAATGTAAGTATTTCATCATTCCATGGTGATCTTCTGTCAGTAAAACAGATCTGTGACTATTGTTGCTGCCCTACTTCATACATGTTCATTATCTCCTGATAGTAGTCCAATTTGTTAAGCATCCTATGCACTTGACCAGTGTTCTAATATAGGTTGGGCAAGTGATTTGTAAGCAATCTTGTTGCAGACTGGCTGTTTTTTCCCAGTAGAAGAAAGTATGCCTCCTGCTTTATCTACTTGTGAGCCTCTGTGATCAAACTGTTTCGTATCCCTACAGACTGTTACTTGGAGGTATTTATATGAGTTGGCTGATTCCAAATTGTGACCTACTGATGCTTTAGTCATAGGTTACTACATTTCTGTGTTTTGTGAAGTGCACAATTTTACAATTGTGGACATTTAAAACAAGTTTTCAGTCTTTGCTGCACTTGGAATTCATATTAAGATCTGACTAGATATTTATACTGCTTTTTTCAGACAGTAGTTCATTATGCATAACTGTATGATTTGGAAACAATCTGAATTTACTATTAATATTGTCTGCCTGGTCGTTTATATACAAGTTGAACAGCAATGGTCCCATGGGACACACCTATGATAATGACTCTCCATCCAAGATAACATTTTCAACTCTCCCTACCAATAAATTCTCAATCGAGTCAGGTATTTTGTGTCATTACACTTATATTTGTGCACATCTTGTGCGTACTGTCTTACAGAACACAGTGACTATCTTGTAATTTTTGTTGTATATTTCAAGGTAGTTTTTAAAATCTGTCAGAATTGAATTGCACCAATACTGTAATTATTTCCTGATAGATTTGGATTCTTCCTGCTCTCCCCCTCTCCCCCCCCCCCCCCCCCTCCCTTTCCTTCTTCCCAGAACTAGATTGTCTCTTAAATATGAGGCAAGCAATGATAAAATAAGCCACACTTTTAGGTGTTGAAAACTTCTCATTTTGTCCCAGGATTGAAGCCAATATTACTGCAATCAATCTGTAGTCATAGCTGACAAAATTTGGTTAGCTTTGCCACAAACCATTTATAACACTAATCCATTCTTTCTCTTGAAATGTTCCAACCAGTATGGATTTACAAAAAATTCAATACCCATTTATTTGGCATGTTCGTCAGCTCTTTGTGAAATAATAGCCCTGATATGGAGCGTCCTGAGACCTAAAGCAGTATAGTTTCTACATCTCCCTGCTAGGTGTTCTCATATGTTTTCTCTGGGGATCCAACATACTGTGCTCAAATATTTCCATAATTTGATCTCTCTTTTTAATTATAGTCAAAGGTTTAGAGTTAGCAGATTTCAGTTTTTGACCTCCATTTTTCATCAGTGGCCTTAAGCAACTCCATCTTCATTTAAAGTATAATAACAGTTTCTTTCTTGTCTGATATCTTTGCCACTGAGTGTAAAAAATGAATTAATAGAACATGTATATAAAAGAAAAAGCGCAAAACAGTTATATCACAAAATTTATCAATTTTGATGCTCAATCTTATCACCGACTTCTACAGCTGACTGAAGTGCTGGATGACATCATGACTACAGAAAGTGGGAGTATTTTCTCATCCAAGAACAAAAATGTTTTTGTGTTAAATGATTTTTACTTAATGTCATATGAACAAAATGTATTAAATTACATAGTATTTTCTTGGGAGTACATTATTATTTCTTCTCAATTTTTTTTCATTCCTCCTACTGTCACATCTGATTAAATCTGTGTTATATCTGCAACTACAGCCGTAATTTTTCCCGAGGGCATGCAGCTTTACTGTATGGTTAAATGATGATGGCATCCTCTTGGGTAAAATATTCCGGAGGTAAAATAGTCCCCCATTCGGATCTCCGGGCGGGGACTACTCAAGAGGACATCGTTATCAGGAGAAAGAAAACTGGCGTTCTACGGATCGGAGCGTGTAATGTCAGATCCCTTAATCAGGCAAGTAGGTTAGAAAATTTAAAAAGGGAAATGGGTAGGTTAAAGTTACATATATGGGAATTAGTGAAGTTCGGTGGCGGGAGGAACATGACTATTGGTCAGGTGAATACAGGGTTATGAATACAAAATCAAATAGGGGTAATGCAGGAGTTGGTTTAGTAGTGAATAAAAAAATAGAAGTGCGGGTAAGTTACTACAAACAGCATAGTGAACGCATTATTGTGGCCAAGATAGACACCAAGCCCACACTTACTACAGTAGTACAAGTTTATATGCCAACTAGCTCTGCCGATGACAAAGAAATTGAAGAAATGTATGATGAAATGAAAGAAATTATTCAGATAGTGAAGGGAGACGAAAATTTAATAGTCACGGGTGACTGGGATTCGGTAGTAGGACAAAGGAGAGAAGCAAACATAGTAGGTGGATATGGATTGGGGGTAAGAAATGAAAGAGGAAGCCGCCTGGTAGAATTTTGCCCAGAGCATAACTTAATCATAACTAACACTTGGTTCAAGAATCATAAAAGAAGGTTGTATACATGGAAGAAGCCTGGAGATACTGACAGATTTCAGATAGATTATATAATGGTAAGACAGAGATTTAGCAACCAGGTTTTAAATTGTAAGACATTTCCAGGGGCAGATGTGGACTCTGACCACAATCTATTAGTTATGAACTGTAGATTAAAACTGAAGAATCTGCAAAAAGGTGGGAATTTAAGGAGATGGGACCTGGATAAACTGACTAAACCAGAGGTTGTACAGAGTTTCAGGGAGAGCATAAGGGAACAATTGACAGGAAAGGGGGAAAGAAGTACAGTAGAAGAAGAATGGGTAGCTTTGAGGGATGAAGTAGTGAAGGCAGCAGAGGATCAAGTAGGTAAAAAGACTAGGGCTAGTAGAACTCCTTGGGTAACAGAAGAAATATTGAACTTAATTGACGAAAGGAGAAAATATAAAAATGCAGTAAATGAAGCAGGCAAAAAGGAATACAGACGTCTCAAAAATGAGATCGACAGGAAGTGCAAAATGGCTAAGCAGACATGGCTAGAGGACAAATCTAAGGATGTAGAGGCTGATCTCACTGGGGGCAAGATAGATACTGCCTACAGGAAAATTAAAGAGACCTTTGGAGAAAAGAGAACCAGTTGTATGAATATCAAGAGCTCAGATGGGAACCCAGTTCTAAGTGAAGAAGGGAAAGCAGAAAGGTGGAAGGAGTATAAAGAGGGTCTATACAAGGGCGATGTACTTGAGGACAATATTATGGAAATGGAAGAGGATGTAGATGAAGATGAAATGGGAGATACGATACTGCGTGAAGAGTTTGACAGAGCACTGAAAGACCTGAGTCGAAACAAGGCCCCGGGAATAGACAACATTCCCTTAGAACTACTGACAGCCTTGGGAGAGCCAGTCCTGACAAAACTCTACCATCTCGTGAGCAAGATGTATGAGACAGGTGAAATACCTTCAGACTTCAAGAAGAATGTAATAATTCCAATTCCAAAGAAAACATGTGTTGACAGATGTGAAAATTACCAAACTATCAGTTTAATAAGTCACTGCTGCAAAATACTAATGCAAATTCTTTACAGACGAATGGAAAAACTAGTGGAAGTAGACCTTGGAGAAGATCAGTTTGGATTCCGTAAAAATATTGGAACACGTGATGCAATACTGACCCTACGACTTATCTTAAAAGCTAGATTAAGAAAAGGCAAACCTAGCTTTCTAGCATTTGTGGACTTTGAGAAAGCTTTTGACAATGTTGACTGGAATACTCTCTTTCAAATTCTGAAGGTGGCAGGGGTAAAATACAGGGAGCGAAAGGCTATTTACAATTTGTACAGAAACCAGATGGCAGTTATAAGAGTCAAGGGACATGAAAGGGAAGCAGTGATTGGGAAGGGAGTGAGATAGGGTTGTAGCCTCTCCCCGATGTTATTCAATCTGTATATTGAGCAAGCAGTGAAGGAAACAAAAGAAAAGTTCGGAGTAGGAATTAAAATCCATGGAGAAGAAATAAAAACTTTGAGGTTTGCCGATGACATTGTAATTCTGTCAGAGACAACAAAGGACTTGGAAGAGCAGTTGAGCGGAATGGACAATGTCTTGAAGGGAGAATATAAGATGAACATCAACAGAAGCAAAACAAGGATAATGGAATGTAGTCAAATTAAGTCGGGTGATGCTGAGGGAATTAGATTAGGAAATGAGACACTTAAAGTAGTAAAGGAGTTTTGCTATTTGGGGAGCAAAATAACTGATGATGGTCGAAGTAGAGAGGATATAAAATATAGACTGGCATTGGCGAGGAAAGCCTTTCTGAAGAAGAGAAATTTGTTAACATCGAGTATAGATTTAAGTGTCAGGAAGTCGTTTCTGAAAGTATTTGTATGGAGTGTATCCATGTATGGAAGTGAAACGTGGACGATAAATAGTTTAGACAAGAAGAGAATAGAAGCTTTCAAAATGTGGTGCTACAGATGAATGCTGAAGATTACATGGGTAGATCACATAACTAATGAGGAGCTACTGAATAGGATTGGGGAGAAGAGAAGTTTGTGGCACAACTTGACTAGAAGAAGGGATCAGTTGGTAGGACATGTTCTGAGGCATCGAGGGATCACCAATTTACTATTGGAGGGCAGCGTGGAGGGTAAAAATTGTAGAGGGAGACCAAGAGATGAATACACTAAGCAGATTTAGAAGGATGTAGGTTGCAGTAGGTACTGGGAGATGATGAAGCTTGCACAGGATAGAGTAGCATGGAGAGCTGCATCAAACCAGTCTCAGGACTGAAGTCCACAACAACAAGAACAACAACATATCTGCAAAAACTCTGACTGTGTGTGATTTCTTCCAGCCTCTACTGCTAACTGCCAATTCCCAATCAGCTTCTTTCTGTCACTTCTCTCTTGACCTCAGCAAGTCTTATCTAGCTTCATGTAACTATGCTTGAAGTTCACCAATTTTCTCTGTCTGTTCTTAAATCAAAATGATCACACTGCAGTTTTTTATTTATATATTAGAAGATTAGGCATCCAACTTAATTTTAAACCATATGAGTTATTTGTTAATACACAGTGTAAGTTGTCAAATTTTCTCTTGTGTGCATTCACTGCAAAATTTATGCATATCAACCACTCTTAAATGAATTATATTTGAATATGACAAAATATGTGAGCAAATCAGTTAGCCATCTTAAATAGCTTGCCCTGGATATCTTATTGTAAAAACAGAGTGAACTATCTTTACAAAGCAAAATTTCAAGTATAAATTGTTGAGGACCTTGAAATTTGATATCAGTTGAACTTAATTTTTAGGCATCTAGTAGTTGTGAATTTATGCAGTTCACATTATGGAAACTTTGAAAAGTTTCGTGTTCAAATTTGAGGAATTAAGTACATCACAATCAGCAGTAAAGAAAATTGTGTGATGTGAATGTAACACTGATTTCTTTAAAACCCTGTAATTGCAGAAATGAATTACTATACATGACAGAGAATTTTTGTGCAGTGCCTGCAGCAAACACACAAACAAGAATTACTTGCGATATTAAAATTAGGTCATATTTTCAAAGGAAGATTACTCTCTGGTTAGTGCTAAGGTGTTCAATAAGGGCTGTAGCAATTGTGAAACTTTATTATTATCAAAGAAACAATGTAAAAAAACAGTGGGAGGGGGAGGGGGATATGAGAGTGAATTATTGAAAGGACTTCAGTAAAGTTAATTTTGCAAACTTCTACTTACTGTTAATATGGTATCCATGGCATTAAATGTTTAATGAGTCAGATGCAAATAGCATGTCAGTTCCATGCTTGAAATATTTCGTTATTATTTTAACAAAGTGTTCCAAGTTTAAAAACAACCAGAATTAAAAGTTGACTTACAACTGGCATGTGTCAGAAGAAATCCAAAATTGTATCAGATAAGTGTAATAAGATCTACTGCAAAGCAATTAAAAATGGAGTGTAAATGGGAAAATACAGGGTGATTCAAAAAGAATACCACAACTTTAAAAATGTGTATTTAATGAAAGAAACATAATATAACCTTCTGTTATACATCATTACAAAGAGTATTTAAAAAGGTTTTTTTTCACTCAAAAACAAGTTCAGATATGTTCAATATGGCCCCCTCCAGACACTCGAGCAATATCAACCCGATACTCCAACTCGTTCCACACTCTCTGGAGATGTTAGAGAATTGGCTGTTCCCTCAGCTCGAACAAGAAGCACAACAATTCGTATTTCAGCAGGATGGAGCGCCACCACATTGGCACTTATCTGTCCATAACTTCCTGAACGTCAACTACCCGAGGCGATGGATCGGCCGCCAGGCAGCCCGTGACAGAGCACTTAATCACTGGCCTCCAAGAAGCCCTGATCTTACCCCCTGTGATTTTTTCTTATGGGGGTATGTTAAGGATATGGTGTTTTGGCCACCTCTCCCAGCCACCATTGATGATTTGAAACGAGAAATAACAGCAGCTATCCAAACTGTTACGCCTGATATGCTACAGAGAGTGTGGAACGAGTTGGAGCATCGGGTTGATATTGCTCGAGTGTCTGGAGGGGGCCATATTGAACATCTCTGAACTTGTTTTTGAGTGAAAAAAAAAACCTTTTTAAATACTCTTTGTAATGATGTATAACAGAAGGTTATATTATGTTTCTTTCATTAAATACACATTTTTAAAGTTGTCGTATTCTTTTTGAATCACCCTGTATGAATATATCTCCAAATCACAAAATAAAATGTTGACCACATGGAATTTCATCAGCTCTCAAGTAGATACAGGAAACTGAAGGCAGAAGGAATTATTTCAAAGCTATAAAATACGCATTTCTCTGATTCAAACGCTGTAGCAAATATTTATAACTATCATTTTAACAAGACAAAAGATTTTGTTTTCCAATACAAATTGGAACACCTTTTAGTAATAAATAGTTTCTAAGAGTCTAACATGTCAGATGAATCAATATCCATCACAGTTCTGTGAAATTCTTTTTCTTCGATGCAGTTTGTTAAGACTGTGAAAAATTGGTTTTACTACCTTCTGTAGTACAAAGCATAACAGCTGTAAACAATTAGATATTTCCTCTTTTACAGACCACTGTATCTACCACTTAAGTCAATGATCACAGTTGGTAGCTTCAGCATTTCAAGCAACATAGCAGCACAGACTAGCACATCAACCTTACGTTTCATTGCTGAAGATTCGGCACTTTATATATCTAATAAGACCAGTTTGAATCAGCAGCAGCAAAATAGTCCAGTGGATTTGCGTAATGATTATGTCTGTGTCCTTGATATGGGACTATTTGAATTGTCTTTGCGCCTGAGTGACAAAGGATCAGGTGGTCCTCGTATCGATCTCCGTGCTTCCAACAATATGCTACACATACACACATGTGCTGATACAGCCAAGGCATTGGCTGAGCTCCTTACATACTTTGCATCAGATGGTGATCTGAGACCAATTGGAACTGAAACTGATGTAGAGACTGGTCCTGAAAGCATCAGTGTGCAGAATCATAGTAATGCTGATCAAGTACTAATAAACACTGGAGATTTAACAACTACGAGGCAAGAACCTGGATCAGACACCTTGTCTAAATCACAAGTGGCTCATGTGCATAACATGATGGAAGAAGCAATGAGGGAAACACTGTCTCCTGATACTGGGCTTAAGTCAAGTACGTAGACTTTTCTTGTATGTAGGTTGTCTCTGATATTGTGGCTGTTTTAACTCACCTGACTTGCTTGCTTTTATGAAGGATCACCACGTTCTCAGAGAAACAAAAAAGATGTGGAGGTCTTTTTTTTCCCTGATGAGAATCAACCAATTCCCATAAAGCCCTCGGGTGATTCAGAACTATCTCAAGAGGAAGATGACAACTGGGAGGATGAATTCTGTATTCTGGATAAAGAGGCTGGATCAGGATTCCTGGTAAGTGTAATTGTTAATAAATATCATTTTTCTTCAGTTTTGTACACACAATACGGAGCTGTGGTTTATGTAATTTATTTTCTGTCTTGATGTGACTTTCTTTTCAAATTATTTAAAAATTATGTGCCTGTGGAAGAGATTTATTAGAGCTACAGCATACAGGGTGGCACAAAAGTCACTACATACATAGGGACTCTATCTATCTAGATTGGTAGTATGTGAAACATATGTATCTAGGTTGAGTTGTTGAAATTTGTCCATCAAGACACATGCAAAAGAAAGGACACTTTCTAGCTTTCAGAGTAAAATATGTGAACACACACATTTCTATTCCCCTACATGGTGCTAGCTAGACTGTAGTCTAGCCGTATCAAGTAAGGACATAGGCATATGTATACATATGTGTGAGACTGTGTGTGTGTGTGTGTGTGTGTGTGTGTGTGTGTGTGTGTGTGTGTGTGTGTGTGTGTGTGTGTGTGTGTGCGCGAGCGTTGTACTCTAACTCATCAAAGGATAACTCTGGAAGATAGCAAGTTTTCTTTCTTTTGTGTCTGCCAATCAACAACTCAATGCTTCTGCATTTCGCTGAGTGGTCTACTTTAATCCTAAACTATTTACATTCTTCAAGAACTTTCCTTCAACATTTGTATCTAGGATGGTACTACATATGCTGATATTGAGGTATAACATGTCATTCAGAGAACGAGATGTTCTACGTCCTTGATCTCAATTGGCTGATAAAAGATGTTCATGGGTTAAGGTATTTAGTAAGTAGCAGGCACTTCACTTTTGGAAGTTTTTTATGATTTGTGCAGATCAGAATTCAAAGAAATCATCACCAAAAAGGCAATTGTTCAGATTTTACTGTAAAAAAAATTGTTCAGAGTCTCTTGCAAGATGCACTTATGCAAATATCTAGCCAGATTTTAACACCTATGTAGTCTATCCATTAGAAGAAGTTACGAATGTACGTTATTGGAAATACATCGAGCTCAACTTCTCTGATTATGTTATTCCACTAGATAGAAGAAAAATGTTTATATCAGCATCATTGACTCTGTGGATCCCCCACGGGGGAGAAGCTGGTTCACAGTTCAAGGGCGCTGTGTAGCAGAACCGTTGCAGCTTTGATATTGTACGGCAACTGACGGAAAACATAAGAGAATTGGAAAAATCAGTAAAATACAAAAACTGCAGATTGACTACTGGACTGCTTCAACCACCCATTCTTATCACCCCCAGTACGAAAACAACCCATGAAACATTTCAATGTGGAGTGCATCTAGGGACCTTAAGATGTCAGCGATATATTTAGCGAACACAGCTGACATTGACTGATTACAGCAGATGCCACTTCTATGCTGGCTGGGTATCATGACATTGCTAAGCAACACAAGTGTCGCTGACGCCTTTTTATATCAGTGACAGGCCAGCAAGTGCAACTATATGAGGCTAGCATTGGTTGCTATGCAGAGGATTGCTGGACAACAACAGTATGCACTGTGTTGATGTGGAAAAATATTTAGTATTCATGAACATTCAAGGAGTGGGTCCCAAATTTTGCAAATTGTGGTATCATTGTCAATCATCATTGAACTACTGCCAGTTAGAGAAAGGAAGCAGCTACTCCTCTGCTCTTGCTCTCCCTCTCACTCTGTACATTCCTCTTCCTTACACTCCTCTCTCTCTCTCTCTCAAATTATCCCCTACTCTTTATGAACATAATTCTCCATTATGATTTTGTATCTGTTCTTTCTTTTATGTAAAAGAAAATCTATGTAGCTTGTTTTAAGAATTATTAAAAAAAATTGTTTAAGGCATCATAAGGAGCACATCAGGATAACTATTTATTACTATTTTCCTTCATCATTATCAAAAACTCTTTTATTTTTTCCTCTTATCTGATCATTTTACTCCACTTGATATTATGTTTGTTTTTTTCTTTATGAAAACCTTTGAATTTCTGGATTTCTAGTCTGAATTTCTCTCCATTGAGTAAGGTCTCCTGTGCAGTCTGCATTTCTTCTAAGTCCATTTTTGCCTTGTCCCTCCATCCATTTTCTTTGTCTCTTTCTCTGTTTTGGAAGAATGTTGGATCCTCTTTGTTAGTCTGGCTTCCTCCATTCTCTCTAGGTGCCCATAGAGTGTAACATGCCTTTTCCTTACCTTAGCCATTATTTTAGGGCAGAATGAGTATATATTTCCTTATTTGGTTTCAAGGTGCAATTGGCGTCTTTGTTCTTATTTGGATCTACCTTTTTTTTGCAAGAGTCATCTTTCTTTCTTTTCTGAATCATCTAATGACGTTTTGCATCCATATAAAAATAGGAATTATGGTTTTACCACTATATTATAATGCTATATTTAATGTCTTAAGAAAAACCATTATTATTGCGCAGATTTCTCACTTTCATGTACGCTGTTTTCATTTTCTCAGTTCTAATATTAACTGCTTATTTTGCACTATATTTGTATTTTCATTCAGACATTTAGAGTTCTATTTTTTCTTTATGTTACCATACTTGGTTTTTAAAATTCTTGGCGAGTTACTTTCATTACTCCTCTGCCTTTTCAAAAGATACTTGCGGACCTGCCTTTTCACTTGTTCCTTCAGATGTTTTTCTTTGCATTCTGCAAGGTTCCATTTATTATTACGAGATCATCTGCAAAGGCTAAACAATTTATTGCGTCATTCGCTCTACCCAACTTTATGTTGTTATTAACTTATTGTTTTTCTTCTTCGTATAACTTTTTCCAGCACCCAGGTGAATACTAATGGTGACAAACAATCCCCTTATCTGACTTCTGATACAATTTGGAAGGGACTAAAAATTGTTCCAAGGTATTTAACTTTAGTTACTCTGTGTACAAAAGTTTGTTTAGTTATTTCCAGAGTTTTTCTATCTACTGCAAATTTCTTCAGGGTTTGGAGGAGATAGTGTCTGTCTGTAGTATCATATGCCTTTTTAGAATCAACAAATATTAACACTACTTTTTTGTCTGATATTTTTGTATTTCTGTGGGAGTAGAACTCCACACTTTTTTTTCCGAGATTGTGACTGCTGGATCTGTTTGTTGTTCCCACACTATTGTTAATGAAGCAACCAATACTTTGCTGTAAAAATACCTCCCCCCCCCCCCTTTTTCTGATCTTTATCCATTAAAAAGGTAAAGGTATGTGAGTCATAAGAAAGACAAACACTTTAGTCATGTCCTTGTTTGTCTATTTCTGGCCAAGCTGTCATGCACATGAGAATATCATGTATTTGTTGCACTTTATAAAATGGTAGCTCGGAAATATTTTTAATTAATGTTCATATTGTTCAGCTCTAAGGTACTGTAAGTTTTTCTTTTTTATTTCTCTGTAGCCTCGTAATGGTTTGCCAGAAGTAAGAATGCTGATACAAGAACCAGTGAGAATAATAGACAACCATTTCTCTGTTCCACTGGGAAAAACTGATCTCCTGAAAGCACCAAAACATTTTCCTGCTGCTGTTCTTCGCTATACACTAAGAGAAATGAGTGTTGTATGGCATATGTATGGTGGACAAGATTTTGCAGTGCCTGATTCTTCACAAACCACTAAGAAGCAAGTCAAGATAGATGAAAATTACAGGGTAGAATGGTGAGTTTTGCCTTTATTACAAATATGTCCATGGGGTAAAACTATATTAATTAAACAAAACTTTTTCTGTTACAGCAAAAGTTGCCCATCCTCACCTCCTTTCACCACTCATCACGTAGTTAGATCCCCAAGTGAAATTCGACTGGGAGTCACAGGTAGTGGTGTTTCTTTCTCAAAAGCCAGTCCTACAGAAGTGAGTTCACTCTTCAATATCATCATTAATCCAAAGTAAATAAGTAGCTTTAGGTTAATTTTTGTATACCGTAGTTTTTGCTTTTTTGCATCTGATACTTTATGTACCTCATATGTAGCATACAGCTAGTGATCATTATTCAGTACGCCAATGACTTCCTTTTGCATGGAGAAATGAATTGCGTGGCATAACTTAAAGTTTTGGTGGTGATGAATGTTTATTTAATGAACATTTAAGTCTTTTAGATACAATGTACTCATGTACACCAAACATTTACTGTGCTTTCAGTCAGTTTACACACATATGTAAAATTTTAGAATCTAATTTTATCTATTCTTATTACTGCCCAGTTTAGTTGCATTAGATCAAAAATGTAGGAGATGTTTTAGTTAATACTGAATGGTATTGATAGCTCCTCTGATTTGGATAATCAGTTCATTTGAGAACTTTTCAAGTGAGGACGGTAGCTCATGTGCTAATCTTAGAGGAACTTTCTGCAATTTCATTTCAGTATTTTAGTCGACTTTGAAAAGAGCTTTGCTTTGGATGCATGGGGTCTCATGCAGTAGTCCTGTTTATATGTTGTGTAGCTTGCATCAGTTCACATAATAAAAATTTCATTAATGGTATGCTTTCATGGTGCTGATTCCACTTTATACATTTTGGTGCATAAAATAGGGTTGACTGCTCGGCTGTAAATCCGAAGTTGCACCATTAATGAATCGCCTAGAGAAAACATGAGAGGACAAAAGTTTGTTTCCTCTCCTACATTGCAAAATAATGTTGATACATAAACAAGTAGCATGAGTGAGAGTTTTGATCTTCTTGAGGATGGTATTTTTCAAGAGGATGGATTATGAATGGCTTAAACAAGGTCTGCTAATGTACCTCAAATGCCCTTGAAAAATTTTGTAATATTGATGGTCTACGTCTCCAGCTACATACACACTCTGAAAGCCTCTGTATGGTGGATGGTGGGGGTATCTTGTACCTTTACAGTTGTCAACCATGAAAGAAAGATGTCTAATTTAGGCTTGTTCTACACACCTGATGTTGTACATTGTCCAGCAGCCAGTAAGCACACTGCTGAGAATGTTGTAGGCAGTTAAACACTAAATATGATTGTTGTGAGTTCTTTAGAGAATTTTTATTCCACTTGTTGTGAGCTATCATTGCTTATAATGGTGGGAAGTGCCAAATTCTACATAAACAGGGTGAGAGATATAATTTACAGGATGTACAGTTTCTTTAAATCCAAAGCAGAAAACAGGGGAATTAGCAATGCTACATTCCCTTAACATACCTGTACCTGTGTGGAATGGCTGTTTGTAAATCTGGCTGTAGTCATTTCCTTTCCTCTCCCACTCAAAAACGGAGTGAGGGAAAAATTTATCCATTTAACCTGATCTAAGTAGGACCATGAGGCCCTCTCTTCGATCAGACCAGGGTTTCACACATACAGTATATATTATATCGTAGTTATCGATAATTTTAGTATGACAACTAGTATTAACATGATTTGAGTGTCTGCGGTGGTGGTGTGAGTAAATTGCACTAACTCAATAATAATAATAATAATAATAATAATAATAATAATAATATACCAATGTTGACCTACTCATTTGGAGTAGTGAAATGGAGTAACACAGACCTAGAAGCACGCAATACACTTACACGATCATAATGCCACAAATATAGAATACATCACATACATTCAGCAACTGAAAGATTCACATTAAGCAGAAAGGAAGGAGGAAGGGGATTTATGGACATAACAAACCTACATTATGGAGAAATATATCTAAAAACAAAGATGATGTGACTTACCAAATGAAAGTGCTGGCAGGTCGACAGACACACAAACAAACACAAACATACACACAAAATTCAAGCTTTCGCAACAAACTGTTGCCTCATCAGGAAAGAGGGAAGGAGAGGGAAAGACGAAAGGATGTGGGTTTTAAGGGAGAGGGTAAGGAGTCATTCCAATCCTGGGAGCGGAAAGACTTACCTTAGGTAAGGTAAGTCTTTCCGCTCCTGGGATTGGAATGACTCCTTACCCTCTCCCTTAAAACCCACATCCTTTCGTCTTTCCCTCTCCTTCCCTCTTTCCTGATAAGGCAACAGTTTGTTGCGAAAGCTTGAATTTTGTGTGTATGTTTGTGTTTGTTTGTGTGTCTGTCGACCTGCCAGCACTTTCATTTGGTAAGTCACATCATCTTTGTTTTTAGATATATTTTTCCTACGTGGAATGTTTCCCTCTATTATAACTACACTATGGAGAGGTAGACAATTTAAGAAAATTCTTTCTAGAACGAGCAGAAACTAGCAAAATACACAAAGCAATCACTCATATAAATACATCGGCTACACCACTGCAATTTCATAACCACTTCTACAACCCTTTAGATCACATAACATCAACAGATATGAGGAAAGTAAATTGGAAAAAGAAAACACTACATGGCAAGCACCCGTATCATCTAACACAGCCACACATCGATCAAGACGCATCCAACACATGGCTAAGAAAAGGCAATATATACAGTGAGACGGAAGGATTTATGATTGCAGTACAGGATCAAACAATTAACACCAGATATTACAGTAAGCATATTATTAAAGATCCCAATACCACGACAGATAAATGCAGACTTTGCAAACAACAAATAGAAACAGTAGATCACATCACAAGCGGGTGTACAATACTAGCAAATACAGAATACCCCAGAAGACATGACAATGTAGCAAAAATAATACATCAACAGCTTGCCTTACAACATAAACTTATAAAACAACACGTTCCCACATACAAGTATGCACCACAAAATGTACTGGAGAATGATGAATACAAATTATACTGGAACAGAACTGTTATAACAGATAAAACACCACCACATAACAAACCTGACATCATACTCACCAATAAAAAGAAGAAATTAACACAACTAATCAAAATATCCATACCCAATACAACAAATATACAAAAGAAAACAGGAGAAAAAATTGAAAAATACATCCAACTGGCTGAGGAAGTCAAGAACATGTGGCATCAGGATAAAGTTGACATTATACCAATTATACTGTCAACTACAGGAGTCATACCACACAATATCCACCAGTACATCAATGCAATACAGCTACATCCAAACTTATATATACAACTACAGAAATCCGTAATTATTGATACATGTTCAATTACCCGAAAGTTCCTAAATGCAATATAACATATACCGTACAGTTAAAAGGAAGTCACGCTTGATCAAGGTCCGCGTTACTTTACATTTTTGACCAGACATAACGTCTGAGAAAAGAATGAAATAATAATGACAATAATTATGACATTAATAACAATAATCACAGTGGCAGATAAAAGGAGGATTTATAGGTCTACAAAATAGATGTTTACTGACATAGTGAGTTTTGGGAAAAGGAAATTAAGGGGGATTATATCAGCTAAGAATGCTGGCAGATGAGGAAAATCAGTTTTGGAAAGAGGGATGTACAAGGGTAATGAATGCATACAGGAACAATGATAATCTTATTGGTACTTTAGCAGATGTACGACTACCTGTTCTCTGAAGGTGGAGATGTTCAGTGCTCTATGTAATGCTGGAGATTGTTCCAGAGCTGGGTTCCTGCTGTTGGGGACTTCGAGAAGCTAGCTGAACGATGGAGTGCTACAGAAAATATTTTGCACTGATGGGCCCAGGTGTTCATGCTGTGTTGTTCAGACAAGAGTGTTAAGGTCGAGGAGAGATATGAGGGATAGTGTTCATTGATAAGACAGTAGAGAAGACAGGGGGCATAGAAAACTCCGCCCTTGTCTGCACGTAGCCAGGGTAGCTGTACATATGATGATGAAATGTGCTCGAAGAGTTGAACATCACAGACATAATTAACACTGGCATTTGTAACCAGTTGCAGGTGCCTTGAGCTTCGTGCAAAAGTCCTTGAAGGATAACATCCCTGTAATCAATAATTGAAAGTATAAGTGTTTGTTTAAGTTTCTTTTTCAGGCCAAGAGAGAAGATCTTTTTCTAGTTTTGTAGGGCATGGAGAGATGCTGATGCCTTTTTGTACATTACTGTTACATGTTCCGTTCAATTTAGATTTTCATCTATTGTTACTCATAGACTCTTGGTGAAGGAGAGAGGTTGATATTTATCCCATGTAGGCTTAAAGGTGGCTGTCTTTATGTGTCTGTACGATCCCTAATTTCTCTTACCTTGTCTTCATGGTCCTTACACTATATGTACATTGGTGAGAGAATAATCATTCTATAGTGAGCCACAAATACCTGTTCTCGAGATGTTGTAGACAGTGTTCATGAAAAGAATGTTATCTTCCTTCCAGAGATTGTCATTTGAGTTTACGAAGCATCTGCATAATATTCATTTGTGAATTGAACTTACTGGTAACAAATCTAGCAGCACGCCTCTAAATTGCTTCAATGTCTTCATTTAATCTGACATGATGGGTGTACCAAACACTCGAGCAGTACTCACGAATGAGTCACATTAGTGTTCTGTACATATTTCCCTTTGTAGTGCAACTATACTATTCTAAAATTCTCCTAATAAACTGAAATCAACCATTCACCCTCCCTTCACTACCATATCTACTTGCTCATGCCGCTTCATATCACTTTGCAATCTTCATCATAGATATTTACTTTGATGTGACTGTCAGCAGCACACCACTAATTCTGTATTAAATATAACAGAATTCTTTTTCCTACCAATCTGCCTTAACTTACATTTTCCACATTTAGAGCAAGCTGTTGTCCATCACACCAAATAGAAATTCTGTATGAGACATCCTCTATCCTTCTGCAGTCACTCAATGATGATACATTCCCTTTTACTATAGCATCATCAGCAAAAACTTGCAGATTGCTGCTGACCCTATTAGTCAGATCATTTGTGTGTATAGAGAACAAGATTAGTTCTGTCACACTTCTCTGGGGCGCTCTTGACAGTATCTGTGTCTCTGATAGTGGTATAATAGTATTTTAACTCTTGATAACAGGAAAACAGGACTGAAAGTGCTGAAGAAGTTTTTCGTCTTATAGGCTTATTTGGTAAAGTGCTCCTTCATATTCTTTTGATAAGACTTCTCTAAACATTGAATCGTACATTTTGTATATGTGTGTGTTTGTGTGTGTGTGGGGGGGGGGGGGGGGGGAGGGGGGGGGGGGGTGTAAACTTCAACCACTATGATCAGACAAACCAGTTACTGCCACTTTAACATCATTGAAGGCTGAAGGCATTTGGGTCTGTCAACAAGTAGATGTTAGCTATTGCACTATTCAACATAATGATAACTAACCTTTGAAGCTTGGGACTTGGCTCCAACATGTGGGTGTGCATCCACTTAACTAAAAACACTAATTGGGTGATAGTTATTGCCAAAATAGCTCTCGACTGTCTTTCACATTCCTATGTCATAAGTAATAGCTATTAGTAAGATGCTATTGGCTGTTTTACAATCTTTTCCTTTCTGACGTAAACTTGTAGCTTACACCTGCTTCTAAACATGGGTGTTCCAGATGTTTCTTTCTTCCCACAGTCTCAGAATCACTTACTCTTCCATAATTATAAAGTAATGGTCCTCCAGAATTTGTTGATTCCCAAGAACATAATTGACAAGAAACACTTGCTGACTAAATTCTTCATTCTCTCTCTCTCTCTCTCTCTCTCTCTCTCTCTCTGTGTGTGTGTGTGTGTGTGTGTGTGTGTGTGTGTGTGTGTGTGTGTGTGTGTTTTAATCTCTGTAAATTACCTGCATTTCTTGCTCTTGATGCTAAGACCATACACCTATGAACTACAAACAGCTTACAGACAATGTCCTTCAATTTCTGTTACCTTATGTGCAAAAAGAAATATTTTTGTAGACCTAACCATGCAGTTGCAGGGAAAAAGCATCATAACTGTCATTAAGTAATGATTCTAACAGTGATGAGGAGGCACTAGCTGTCACATATGATATTCATGTCTTCAGTCTCTTACACCTTAAATGCAAGGCAGTGCATCTTTTGGAAATGTGTGTAGGTTATCTTTTGCATAGACTTCACTACTTACACCAAACAACCTTTTTATTTTTTCAGGTGAAGTTCATCAGCAAAACTCCAGTTCTTGGTAGCCCTAAATCTAGTCCACATATGACCTGGCAGACACGTGGTGGACCAGGTCGACGCCATGATGTCCTGATGGAGCTCCAGCTAAACAAGGTGTCTGTATATGCAAACTGTTGTGAAGTTTTAAGTTTTGTTTCATCTCAGATTCAAAATGGGAAGATAAAGATACTCAAGTATTTGTGGAATCATTGACTAAATTAGATACCAAAGTCACTCTTTTTATATGTGGTTCACTAATTTAGAACCTTAACTACTTTGAGGTTACTTTTCATGTGTCACTTGTTGGACAGCAGGTTAATTAGATTTGCCATCATCAGGTGCCTGAAAACTATATTTTGCACTCAGCCAGAAAGTGATGGAGAACATACTGACCATAATTTCCAGTCTGCAAGTCCACATTAATCTTTGTACACACAGAAATAAAATGTTCCTACTTGCTGTTTACTCAGCAGGACCAGGACACTATCACTGTAAATAATAGTTTAGAGTTTTAAGTGATAGATATATTCAGTAAAAGTTTACACACAAAATATATAGTAATGTCTCAATAATAATAATAATAATAATAATAATAATAATAGTAATAATAATAATGATAAATGTCACTATTGGAAACAGCGCTGTTAGCAGTTCAGAGGTGACCTCTACAGTAAGTTCCAGGTAAAATGGTCTATCACCCTGACTTCTAATCACCAAAAGTTAATTTCTCACCTTAAAAGTGGAAAATAATCTTGGCACTTGCCATGGGGTTTTGTCAACATTAACGGGCAGCACAGGAGCAGTTACTTTCATGAAAACTAAGCAATCCAGGATGGTGTACAATCTTTGTGAGTTCACTTCCTATTTTTACCAAAATTGCTTTTGGTAGCTATCCAGCTGTGACATCATCCAAGGCACAGCACTCGCAAGTGTTTGACTGATTCAGACAGATTGATATCTCAGTGTGAGTGTCTTCTCACTGCCTCTCTGGTCATGTTTGTATATTTGCCCAGTGGTTTGCGGCACAGAACATCTGCTGCCAACCACTCTAGGCACAGGCAGGAGCATCTAAATGGCCGCTTTCTAGGACATGTATTAATTAATGTCTCTGACATTTAATAGTTTACAACTTTCTTAATTTTATATGAATGGGGTTAAGTTTGCTTTAGTTACTAAAAAAAGTTTTAGCTCGACTGCATTTAAACTTTGACTGCTAGAATTTTTAGAACAGAACCTACAGGAGAACATGACCTCAGAACTGCCTCTTTTGAGATTGCTTGTAATGATTGTTATTTACATTGAAGACTTGAAACTTCGTACAGCTACATTATTTAATGAATACTATCAAGTGCAGTAATTAGAACTTTCTATTAACAAATACAAATTATCCTTAATCTGATAAGAATAGGGACATTTTTGTTCCAAATTTAGTTTTAAGCGAATAATAATGGAGTCACATAGTTAATGTTTTTGTATCAAACTGAGGCTACATATGAAATTTCACATTTCTGAGTCGAATATTTAGCACCTTCTGTTTTTTTTAAAAATGCCGATTTTGACCAAAATGTTGCTCCAATCGTGCAACTTTTAATCAGGACATACATTTGCACATTCTGAACAATTTTGAACTTTCTAACTTCATTATTTAGTGCCACACATTTTTTTGAATAATATATTCAGAAAAACATATTCATGAGATTGTTCTCAGACTTCACTGTGTTAACATTAATATACTGAAGCATACACTGACAAAGCTGGAAAAAGCTATTTTAATTTTTAATTTCACTCCTAGATTATCTTGCAATATTTTGATGCTACGCACACGCAGTATGATGATGTGGTGCAAGTAGTAGTGAATTGGAGTAAGTCACACCACACTCACAAACCACTGTATCTCTCACAGTCATGCAGCACCTGTTTTGCCACATCACCCCCTATTTCTTAGTGTGAAAAGAATTATTTTTGAACAAAATTTAACATTAGAAACAAGTGATGTTACTATAGCTGACCTTTTTGCTGACACCTTTTAAATGAAACTGGTTTTTGCGAAATTTTCTTTAATATTACACCCACAAAAGTAACCATATATAGAAAAATGCTTTTCAGTACTCTCATTAAATACAACCATAAGCACTGTTGTGTGTGTCCTTTTGCACCGCTTTCAATAAAACATTTAAGGTAGAGGATGGTAAATTTTTATGTATGGCATTCTCCATAATACTCTATTTCCAAAAGGGAAAGGGGGAGAGTCACTGTTGTATGTGTCCTTCTCGGTTCGTTCTCCAAGACAGTTTGTAGGCTGCCTTTCATGGTGCCTCCATGTCCCTGAGAAACAGGTAACATAGCCTAAGCTTCTGTTCTCAACTTGCATCTAAGGGAGGATAAAATACGTTCTGTGTTCTAGTATCCTTCTGGAATTTAAATAAACAATTTAGAAGTTAGCAGAAAATTTTTATTTTTAAAATTTTACTATTTGGAAAATTGTTATTAACTTTTGCGAAATGATTATTGACAATAAGTTACTTCAGAAAATCTGTACTTCATTATTAAGCTTTAATCACAAACTGTTGCAAATTTTTTTATATGTAAACCATAGCTCTTATGCTCTGAAAGTCAGCATAGGTTTTTAGATAGTCACATTTTGGGCTAGTCTGCAATTTATTTCATTACACTAGATGTTGCTTTACTTATAAAATTGAGTAACCTTTGTAAGTTCTGTCTTCATGTGGCTCTATTATCATAGGGATTAGTATGCTAAAGTAGTCATTTGTTCAAGAGCAGCCACTTTGCTTTGTTACACACAGTTAAAAAGCTGTTATGTTATACTATACCAATACTCTACAATCTTTGTTTCTTAACACATTTCTTTATCTATATTGTTGTCTGTATGTGTTAATATTTATCTGTTAAATGACTATCTGCCTTAAGCAAGATTATGCATTTCTCTACCTTTTTATGCAACATGATGGAATTCCTCCCAAATGTTCCATTATTTTACCATTTATGTTAACCTACTGACTTCATTACTCCTATTTCTGCGTATTTTCATGTATTTCGACACTTCTTTCTGCCTTTTTCTTTGTCAGCCCACTGATCTCATTATTTACATGTATTGTTGGTGTGATCCTCACACCACTTCCACCCATATTCCTTTAATTATTATCAAAACACTTTGGCTTGCCTCTAGTTGCTCCATTTTAATACCCCGTCTTACTTACAGACAATCTTGCGTCCAGCTGAAAATTATTTATTTATGCAGAATTTATGGTTTCAGATTTTAGAAATTTTTGGCTTCAATTACTTCTATTACTGCGAAGTATCTGTATTTTACTGTTACTAATCCTTTTTGTGGATCTCATTTATTATTTATTTACTTCAGCCATTATTTTTCTATCATTGGTGCTCAAAAGTTACCCATTGTTATTTTAACATTTAGAATTTCCTATTGCAAGCTACCTCTCATATTCTCTTATAAGTCATCATTCAGGCATGGTCATTTTCAGGAATCATTCTTACCTACTTGGAAGACATTACAAACTAATAGCATATGCACAACATTAAGTCATGTATTCTTTACTTACTACAGAAGAGAATGAAACTTGAAATGGAAAAATAGTTTCATCCAGCTAGGACTGCACAGGACACCAAACTGTTTATCTGCCAGATAGTGGCAGACTCCCTGCAGAATCTAGCTACTGCGAGTTTTGAAAGGCTTCAGATCTTCAATGTTTCGTAGAACTAGTGCTTTTTTACTTTTCGGGTATACTAAATATGTATGCATTTGCGTGAGGCATATATTATCCTGAGTGGCCCTTGATAAACATGCATAAACTTCTCTGTTTCCGCAGAAATTCTCATGGCTTTTTCTTTAGTTTTGACTAACACTAGTTCACCAGTGTTAAAACTAGTGGTGGAAGATTTTGCATCATGCCTTCTTTTTCTATCCAAGGTTCTTTTACATATGTTTGCCCTAGCCTGCACCATCTTCCCATCTATAGAACTCTGAGACAGGACTGGAAAATCACCCATGTTTGGAAGGATGTTATGGGGTACCTGATGAAAAATTAGTTCACAAGGAGCAAACCCTGTTGTGTCATGTATAATGTTGTTGATGATTTCTTCAAAGTTTTTGATATGATCAGCCCAAGTAGAATGCTTCCTGCCAAAATTAGTTCTATATAATCTGTTTCCTCATGCATAACCCTCTCACTCATATTTCTCCGTGAAAAGTATGCCGTGATCCTTATATGGTGATTTGGTCTTTTCAAGACATGCTTTAAATTTTCCATATACAATTTATGGACCATTATCTCATAAGAGACATTTAGGTTTGCCAATCTTTACAAAATAGTAGCAGTAGCTCCCTTTATCAGATATAGTTTGACATACTTACTAAAACCATCAATCACCACTAAAACCATCAATCACCACAAAAACTTCAGTACATCCTCCTTTAGATGTTGCGAGGGGGCCAAAAAAATTGACAGCACTTAATTCCAGGGGTTCACTTGGTTCCACATTAGGCAAAATGGCGGACGATGTGGAAACGTGAGTGGAGAATGCTCTGAAAACCTTATCAAACATCGCACAAGTAGGAGGCTACCTTAAAAAGTAAGTGAAGGGGAGATCAGGACACAGTGAGTACTATCTGAAAGTATTTTGCAATATTGAAACTCAACTCTGAAGAGATAATTGATGCAAACACAAAAATTACTAGACAGGTTAAGGATGCTTTCAAAGAGGTCAATCAGGAGGCAAACGATGGCAATACAGCAAGGCTAGTGGTGCCATCTACAGGTGTTCACCATGAAGTAACATAGCCTATGTCAACGGAAGACAACTGCACAATGCCATGTATCAGCACAAACCACAGTCAAAGGAGACACGGACTGAGAGCGTATAGCGGAGAAAGAGAGAACCATCTGATGCCAATGTTACACAGCACCCCTCAGCCGCTAATGGCATCTATTGGTGAAGCCCAGAAACGCCTACAGTCGAATGGCTAGAAGGAAGAATAGCAGACGGAGTCTCCAGTCTCATACAAACTCTGACGCACTCCCTCACAGCCAATATAAATGAGATGATTGTACAGGAAGTCAAAAATTTAGTGCCTAAGGGATCGGAATGCCAACATAGGCTGGCAACACCACAACTGTCAGCGGCCAGTTGTAGAGAGGAAAGTTCAAATAGGAATGCCACTCTGCCACCAGCAGAGGATGAGGAAGAAAAAGAAGAAGAAAATGAAGGCTACACTTTGGTCGAAAGGAGAAGATGCAGGGAACGACATCAAGAGAGGAGAGGAAGCAATGAATGTCCCTTCGTGTTGGGGAGAATGCACCCAACAGGATTGGGGCTTCGAGCAGGAGAGCGAACCGCCTGACTTTATGTGGGCAATTCATCAAGACACCACAAAGGAGGAAATCATCAGACACCCCAATGGACTGGGAATAGCAGGAAAAATCGAGTGTGATGAGCTGAAAACAAAGGGTCGCCTAAAGACCTTCAAAATTGGGGTGCCTTTTGGCTGCTGCGAACAAGCCATACAGCCAGAACTGTGGCCAACAGGAGTGCTGGTGAGATAGTACCTTTTCCGGAGTAAGAGAACGGAAGCCGCCAGGTTGTAACACCATTCACAACAAACTCAGATTAAAAACATTAAACTGGAATATTGAAGGTCTTAGCACAGCAATAGTGCACGTCCAAGATAATTTCTTCAGACCTTATGATATAGTGTTCCTGACAGAAAAGTTCCTTACAGAAGACTATAACAAAGTAAACACGCATTACACGATCAGTGTTATGGCGGAACAAGGTCCAAAGGGCAGCACTAAGGGCGGCATCACATGTCTCATCACAAAAATTTAATCTCCCTTCTCAGTCTCCCACAAAGCAAGACACTTTCTAGTAGTAAGGACCGTCATCTGTGTTCTTATATGTGTGTGCTCTCAGCCTGAGCTCACAGCAGTAAATATTATAGAGGAAATCAGTTTGTGCTTGGATACTACCGATCGGGACGACCAACTCAAATTGGCAGGAGGCCTGAATTGACGTGTGGACACCCCTTCACAGAAAACGACAGATGTCATGAACTACTTGGAAGAGGAAGGCTTTGCAACACTTGTCAGTAACAAAGCAATCCACACTTATTTCTGTCATAACGGTGCAAGCAGAATTGGCCTCATATTATGAACTCCAAACTTAAATAACTAGAACAACACATCATCCTGGAAGTTGTAAAGAAACTGGTTCTCTACTTAAAAAACGTGCAGAATCTTATGTAAGACCAATAAGACGTCAATTTTAATCTATGCCAATGTTTATGTAATAAAAAAAAAATGGGTAATTCAGTACAATTATTATATAGATGCGGTAGATCACTTTAATGGGGCCAAATGAACAATCAAAGTCAATATAATTCCAGTAAACCTGCAAAGTAAAAACAAATTATTGTAGGGGCCTACATAGACATCGCGCATCTGCTAGATGGCCACGAAATACAGCCAATGAGAAAATAGGTGCAGTTTTCAAGCAGTAATGGCGGACAGCATCAGCTGGTAATATACGTAATTTTATGGTAGCTAATTTTACTACACACACAACCACATATATATATATATATATATATATATATATATATATATATATATATATATATATGTCTGAGAAGAATTTTGAAAGAAAAGTATTAATTGAACTTTAATTTGGCGGGTTTTCAACACTGTCAACAAGACGAAATAATGGAAAGAATATTTATTGGGACTAAACAAAATTGAAACAAAATTGAGACATTGTGACAGTATTTTTAAAATAGTTAATTTAACTGCAATTGTCCTTAATTTTGAAATGAGAGAGAGTGTAATAATTTTCTTTTAATGTCTTAACTGCTGCTGCAGGCAGTGCAATGACGTCAGCGGTGGTCTGCGCAGACGATGTGTGAAGTTAATCCTGGTTCGTGGCGTGAAGATAATGATGGACCCTCCTGTTTCATTAGTACTCTAGTTACGGTGGTGGCCCACATCTCCGTTGTCGTCGAATTAGCTGGCAGCACTGGCGCAATAATATTAGTTCCAGTATGCGCATTGTCATTGCGTGCGCGGCGTTTTATTATTAAAGGTTTATTAATCGCGCGGTGCGAGTAGATCGGAATTATGCAACGTTTTTAGCGTTTAAGATATATATCCGGTTAATGCAGATACTTCGTACAGTTCTTTCACTGTTGCCACAGGAAAACAGTCACATGTGTTTTTCACTATAACAGTCCTTTAAACATCAGTTCAATTACGTCGTCGTCTTTAAGACAGTTTGGACGATATAATAAATGTTTCTTGATAAAATCACAGCACTGTTCTTTTACTTAACATTTTGGTTTGGTCCACTTTCACGCAATTCTAACAGTTAGTGTCTCCACACGACAATGGTGTCTGGTTCATGGCTAATTGTCACTAGTTCACACATTTCGTAAAATTGTCACCGCAAACACTCGATATACTTCTCAGGTTTTGCTGTTCACTTAATAATGCACGATCTCCTATTAATACAGCGGACACACTATAATTAATTGTTTCTCCACGTATCACCGTCTTTCACGACAAAATTTGCAACGTTTTACACCCGCGAACCGACCACGATACCAAAACCACTCGCACGCTCTCTAACGATAGTCGTTCGCTCTCTCTCTCTGACACAATACTTCTCCAAGCCTAACCAAAGATTTACAAAGCATATAGAACCAGAACATTCATATTCGTACAATATAAAATATAAAACAGTAGCAAAATGAATGAAGAAACAATGTGACGTATTAATAAATAAAGAATAGTTGAAATAAATGATACATATGTACTATGACAAGGTAATGCACAAAAGAAAAAAAAAATATATTATCGACTTTTGGGGAAAGCAATGTCTTTACAAAGTGGAAAGGAAACACCTACCAGTGGAAATATCACTACAACTAGAGAACACAGTAAAAAAGAGGCCTAAAAATCCAGTAAAACTAAGCAGGAAGGCAGACATATCAGCACTGGGCATTGCACAAGGAGAGAATTTCAGTGAAGCAGCATCATGGATAGAAGGACTCATCCTAAAGACAACTCACACAGTAGACATCGCAAAACGGAAAGCTAAACCGTGGTTCAACAAGGAATGTTACGAAATCAGACAGAGTGTCATCAATGCCATGCATATAGCCAGAAAAACTCAATCACGGGATGACTTGGACCGCTATGGTAAGCTGAGGAGAGAGTATAGAACCAAGATTAAGGAAGCGCAAAGGGTATTCTAGGAGGAAGAGTAAAAATGTGTAATAGAATCAGCGAGACAGAGACCGAAGCAGCAACATGGGTAGCACATTACTTGTGGCGTGCACATGGTTTTTTTTAGATTAGTTTCCTCCCCATGGGAAACAAACCACTGGCCTGAAAAATTACCAGTTCATGACACTGGTGTGGGTGTGCCAACTGTAAAAATTGTTAGTTCGCCTCAACAGGTCATTCCAAAGGATTTAAATATGCTTAATCTCATGTTAGCAAATTGCCGAAGTGTGTGTTGTGTGTTGCAAGATCCCCGAATTAATCTCTGAAATAGACAGTAGCAATGCCAATATTGTATTAGGTACCGAAAGCTGGTTGAAACCAGACATAAAAAGCATTGAAATTTTGAACTCAGATTGGAAGGATAGGACTGATGCTATGGGAGGTGGTGTGTTTATTGCAGTTAAAAGCTGTTTAAATGCAGTTGAGATCAATACTGGGTCGGACTGTGAAATATTCTTGATAAAGCTGTCAATCAGACAAGGACTGACCATTGTATTAGGATGTTTTTATAGACCACCAGCATATGCAGCAAACGTCGCAAAATGTTTCAGGAAAAGTCTTGAGCACATAGGAAGTAAATATCCAAATTATCCATTAGTTATAGGTGGAGACTTTAATCTAGCATCCATTGACTGGGAAAATTACACATTTATCATAGGGGGCAGAAGCAAAGATTCATGGGAAGTTATTCTGGGAGTGCTCTCAACATGCAACCTTGAGCAGTTGGTTAGAAAACCAACTCGAGATGGGAATATATTAGATATCTTGGCAACAAACAGACCTGATCTTTTTGAGGAAGTTAATCTAGAAGAAGGTATTAGTGACCATAATGTCGTTGTGGCTTCTATGCCAGTGGAAGTTGCATTGAGTTTTCTTGTTTGGGAAAGCAAGTAAAAGTGTTATTAATGAATATCTTCATAGTCAGCTCCAAGCATTCACTGCGGAATACAAAGATATTGAGCATCTTTGGTCGGAATTTAAAGGTATTGTCCACCATGTGCTAGAGAAGTATGTGCCTAGCAAAAGTATAGTGGAGGGAAAGGATCCACCATGGTACAACAAACATAATAGGAAGTGCTGAGAAAGCAGAGAATTTTGCTTGTCATTTTAAGCGTAGTCACTGCCCTGCTGACAAACAGAAATTATGCGAAATGAAAGTAGCTGTCAGAAGGACAATGAGAGTTTCTTTTAACAAATTTGAAAGCAATATTTTATCTGCAGATTCTAAAAATAGCCCCAAAAGTTTTGGTCGTACGTAAAATCTATGAACGCTACAAATAATTCAATACCTTCTCTTGCTGACAGTACGGTTAATGTAACTGATGATGATAAACAGAAGGCCGAAATTCTAAACCTAGCTTTCAAAACTCGTTTACGATAGAGGACTGCAGCACCATTCCCCCTTTGAATTATTGGACAAACGCAAGGATGGCTGACATAGTGTTTAGTGTATCTGGGATTGTAAAACAGTTAAGATCCTTATACACCAGGAAGGCATCTGGCCCAGACGGTATCCCTGTAAGATTTTATGTTGACTATGCTACAAAAGAAGAATATAATAATTCCAATCCCAAAGAAAGCAGGTGTTGACAGATGTGAAAATTACCGAACTATCAGCTTAATAAGTCACAGCTGCAAAATACTAACACGAATTCTTTACAGACGAATGGAAAAACTAGTAGAAGCTAACCTCGGGGAAGATCAGTTTGGATTCCGTAGAAACACTGGAACACGTGAGGCAATACTGACCTTACGACTTATCTTAGAAGAAAGATTAAGGAAAGGCAAACCTACGTTTCTAGCATTTGTAGACTTAGAGAAAGCTTTTGACAATGTTGACTGGAATACTCTCTTTCAAATTCTAAAGGTGGCAGGGGTAAAATACAGGGAGCGAAAGGCTATTTACAATTTGTACAGAAACCAGATGGCAGTTATAAGAGTCGAGGGACATGAAAGGGAAGCAGTGGTTGGGAAGGGAGTAAGACAGGGTTGTAGCCTCTCCCCGATGTTGTTCAATCTGTATATTGAGCAAGCAGTAAAGGAAACAAAAGAAAAATTCGGAGTAGGTATTAAAATTCATGGAGAAGAAATAAAAACTTTGAGGTTCGCCGATGACATTGTAATTCTGTCAGAGACAGCAAAGGACTTGGAAGAGCAGTTGAATGGAATGGACAGTGTCTTGAAAGGAGGATATAAGATGAACATCAACAAAAGCAAAACAAGGATAATGGAATGTAGTCTAATTAAGTCGGGTGATGCTGAGGGAATTAGATTAGGAAATGAGGCACTTAAAGTAGTAAAGGAGTTTTGCTATTTGGGGAGCAAAATAACTGATGATGGTCGAAGTAGAGAGGATATAAAATGTAGGCTGGCAATGGCAAGGAAAGCGTTTCTGAAGAAGATAAATTTGTTAACATCCAGTATTGATTTAAGTGTCAGGAAGTCATTTCTGAAAGTATTCGTATGGAGTGTAGCCATGTATGGAAGTGAAACATGGACGATAAATAGTTTGGACAAGAAGAGAATAGAAGCTTTCGAAATGTGGTGCTACAGAAGAATGCTGAAGATTAGATGGGTAGATCACATAACTAATGAGGAAGTATTGAATAGGATTGGGGAGAAGAGAAGTTTGTGGCACAACTTGACCAGAAGAAGGGATCGGTTGGTAGGACATGTTCTGAGGCATCAAGGGATCACCAATTTAGTATTGGAGGGCAGCGTGGAGGGTAAAAATCGTAGAGGGAGACCAAGAGATGAATACACTAAGCAGATTCAGAAGGATGTAGGTTGCAGTAGGTACTGGGAGATGAAAAAGCTTGCACAGGATAGAGTAGCATGGAGAGCTGCATCAAACCAGTCTCAGGACTGAAGACCACAACAACAACAACATGCTACAAATATAGCACCATTCTTATCCATCATCTATCAGAGATCATTGGAACAGTGGAAAGTTCCACGGGACTGGAAGAAGGCCCAGGTTATAGCAATCTATAAAAAGGGTAGAAAATCGGATGCACACAATTACTGGCCAATTTCACTAACATCAATTTGTTGTAGAATCATGGAACATATTTTGTGTTCAGACATAATGACCTTTCTAGACTCTGAGAAGCTTATCTGCAGAAACCAGCATGGTTTTAGGAAACGACTCTGAGAAGCTTATCTGCAGAAACCAGCATGGTTTTAGGAAACAGCGGTCATGCGAGACACAGCTGGCATGATATACAACAGGCTCTACATATCGGCTCCCAGGTTGATGCCATATTTCTGAACTTTCGAATGGCATTCGACTCAGTTCCACACTGTCGTTTGCTACAAAAAGTGCACGCTTACAGTCTATCTGATGACAAATGCAGTTGGATAGAAAGTTTTCTAACAGACAGAGAGCAGTATGTCATCCTGAATGGGGTGACTCCAACAGAAACAAGCGTAACTCAGGTGTGCCTCAGGGCAGCGTAATAGGTCCTCTGCTTTTTACGACTTACATAAACGATCTGGTTGATGGTATTGACAGCGGCCTGAGACTGTTTGCCGATGATGCTGTAGTCTACAGGAAAGTAGTATCACACGAAAGTTGTGAACAAGTCAATGAGGATTTGCTGAAAATAAATCCATGGTGTAATGAGTGGCCGTTATCTCTCAATATTAGTAAGTGTAACCTACTGTGCATAACAAGGCAAAAATCCTCATTGTTGTATGAGTACAAAATAAATGCCCAGTCTTTGGAAGCAGTAACGTCCGTCAAGTATCTGGATGTGACTGTCCGAAATGATCTCAAATGGAGTGATCAGATTACGCAAGTAACGGGTAAGGCGAACTCTGGATTGCGGTTTATTGGTAGAATCCTGAAGCGATGCAGTCCTTCAACAAGGGAAATAGCTTACAATACGTTAGTTCGTCCAATCTTGGAGTATTGTACGTCTGTATGGGACCCTTACCAGTTGGGTCTGATTCAAGAGATTGAGAAGGTCCAAAGAACAGCGGCTAGATTCGTGACTGGTACATTTAGCCATCGCGAGAGCATTACAAATCTCATTGAAAGTTTGAAGTGGGACACACTTGCAGATAGACAGCGCACTAAACAGAAGGAGTTGCTCACTAAATTCCGAAATCCGATCTTCAGCAAGGATGTAGAGCATATATTATTACCACCAACTTTCAAATTGCCCAATGATCACCATTCAAATATAAGGGAAATAAGAGCTCGTACTGAGGCGTTCAGACAGTCGTTTTTTCCTCGCGGATCCGCGAGTGAAACAGGGGGGGGGGATTATGACTTTGGTGCGAATTGTGCCCTCCGCCACACACCGCTTGGTGGCTAGCGGAGTATATATGGAGATGGAGATATACAAGACTCTTCAGCCGAAGCAACCAAAATTCCCAGGGAACATCCCAATGGAAGTGTAGGAAAGACATTTAAGCTCAATCCTTCAGGCTAAAAACACATGCCGGCCCGCCGCACACTGACTCCAGCCCCTGTGCAGGAGACTGAAATTTTCCCAGAAGAAGAAATAATCCACACATGAAGAACAATAAAGCAAGTGGCTCAAACAACATCTACAACTGAAAACTACACTCCCTGTACTAGTGATTCCACTCACAGTGCTCCTCGATGAGTGCCTGAAATGAGGTATTGTACCAGATCAGTGGAAACATTCAAAGGTGGTGATGCTGTAGAAAGGAAACACCCTATTCAAGATCTTTACAACACTGCTGTGTATGCATCTTAGAGATATCATCGATGAGAAACTCCCTGATTCACAGTTTGGTTTCAGATGTGGGAGATCAAAGCCACAAACTGTACTGTCTCCAAACCAATATAGAAATGGTGTTAGCAAATCAAGGGGGTAAAGCTTCATGCAATTTTCATAGACTACACCACGGCATTCAACACAATCAAGAGATCCATTCTAATGAAGAAACTGGAAACTTCCTTAGGTCCAAGACATTGCCTGTTGCCAATCATTAGAGATCTTCTCACTAACAACTGGGTGGAAATACATGACGGTATAGATAAGTCCAGCCTGATACTGCAAACAGTTGGAGTGTTGCAAGGTGACCCACGGAGCCCCTTACTCTTCATCTTAGCTACGGCAGACAATAAAACCCAACAGTGTAAATGTACTCACGTATGCAGACGACATGGCATTAACCTCAGTTTCTGAGGATGATCTGCAGAAAACCTTCAGCCAGTTAGTGAACTGGGCATGAAAAACTACCTATCCTTGAATGAAGAGAAGACAGTCTCCATGACCTTCAGAAGAGGAGGAAGACATGGCACTTTCTATGTCGGAGAGACACCGCTAAAGCCAGTCATTAGTTTTACGTACCTAGAAGTTACCCTTCAGTCACAGGCAACAGTATTCACATGCCACATAAACTACAGAGCCAGCACTGCAATGAGAGCCATAAATGATATCAAGTCGATAGGCAAACTCTCCCCGAAAACAGCCCTACGACTGTTTGAACTCAGAGTTGAACCTGTTGCAATTTACGGTTTGGAAAACATACGGATTCATCCGAAGAAGACATCTCGAAAAAATAGAGAAGCTAAAGGCTACTTGCTTAAAAAGGGTGCTATGTCTCTCCAAATACACACTCTTGTGGCTTGTGTATGAATTGGCCAGAGAGCCCTTCTTCATAGAAGAGCTGTAACTGAAGCACTTACTACCAGTGATGACAGCCTAACAGGACTTATTGATGGAACTACACGAGAAGAAATTCACGTTCCTACCATCATTATTGCAGTTGTTTACATGATTGTTAGAAGACCCATTATTATTCTGCACCTGCTCCTCAACAGCAGCTACTCTTTCTACTTCCTTCAGATTCTCAGTGAACCTATCCACAGTATCTCTAGGTGTGGAAGTGATTCTTTTCTGCTGATACCAAGGCAGCTGGTCACATGATAATCATTTCTGGCTTCATCTTTTCTGTGTAATGTGACAGCCTGTAACCCACCTTCTAGAAAACACTTTAACTGATTCACGACATGGAGTAAATATTTTACTACTCCAAAATTCTTGCAAAACATTGTTTTGTTTGTTGTGAGGCCAGTACTCATTAAGAAATGCAGTTTTGAACTCAGAAAGATATCTGCATCTAATTATGATGTCAGCTAATCATCACAAAGTATCTCCCGACAAATGATTCCTTATGAAAGAAATTTTCTCTCATTCTTACCGTGCATTTGGTGAAATATCTTCAAAATCATTCCAGAATTCTAATGGGTGAATTTGTCTGTCTGGATCAAAATGTAAAAATTGAGAACTTCCGATGAAAGCGGCATCAACTGAAGCAACATGCTGTACAGTAGTATAACATGAGCTACCTGAAGTTACTTTATTTTCTGTGTTAGTAATACTAGTATTTAGTTCTTCTACTTGTAGGTCTACTCCGTCCACCTGCTCAGAAAATTTTTGTCAACATCCTCAGATAATTTCCCTGTCAGATTTTACTTTCTTAACATCCTTTGAACAAGCATTTACTTTAGTAGTTACTTCTTCAAATGCTTTAGAGTAAAGTTTGAATTCATTGCCTATTTCTTTCTGACAGCCTCCCTTCCATAAGATCATCTGCATCTTTGAAATTTTTGTCAGCTTCGCCGATTTCAGTTTTAAAAGTATTATGCAATCTAGTTAGCTGTTGCCCTACTTTGACTTGCAGTTCATGGTAGTAACAATCAATTTTATAATTTAAGTTATTCAGGTTTGAGGCCATTTCATCCTTTAACTCTTTGCTGTTAGATTCAATCTTACTGTTTAGTTCTTTATGAAGATCCTTTTGTTCTATATTACTAGACTCAATCTTACTACTTAATTCTTTACTCTTTGATTCCATCTTATTGTTCAGCTCTTTACTACTCTCCTTTATTTCTTTAAAATGCACTTCTAGTTTAGAAAACAGTAATTGCATCCAGTGGGTTGGTACCTCTACTTTGCCATTTGGCATTCCTCCAGGTTTTAAAGGAGTTTCTAGCATTCCCTGACTGATTTCATTATACAATTACACTATTAATTCTAGTTTTTCTTTTTTGACTTCAGCTTCAGTTACCTCATAATTGGAAATTGATTCTAACTTCACAGCAACATTGACATTTACCTCCGATTCTACTTTGAACAAATCATTTTCAGATTTTGGATTTATTACTTTGATGGGACCATCCTTGTTAATCGCAATTTCTAATTCTGAGGATTCGTCATCAGAGACTGGTTCCATCTTAACTTTCACATTATACTTATCATTAGATTCCATTTTAATAGCCTATGAGAAGCAATTAACAAATACTTTCAATATTCTTGACTTAACTTAATTGCTTGACCTCGACGAGCAATGCCGGCGCAGTGTACCGGCAAATGTGATGCAACGCATTGCCATCAGCAGTGGCAGCAGCTCTGTGGCAGTGAGGATGGTGACAGGTATCGTCTACTGTAGTAGCTCCAGGGGAAGCCGGGCACTGGTGAGCATGCGCAGTAGTTTGCAGATAATTTGCAGGTCCACAGGTCTCTATGATGATGCACTGTCTTCTAAACTTAGTGCCGGTGGTAGCCATGATGTAGTGTCATCTCCTCACCTCCTCCTGTCACATTCAAGGCTGCTGTGGCTAACGTCCACACTCATCAGCAAATCTTAACACTGTTATCTCATTGGTTTCAGAGTATTTCAGTTTGGTATCCTGTTAGTGCCTGCCGAGTTCCTTGTTTTGTACCAATCACTTCCACAGTTCAATTCCCTGGCTGATTAAAACCTTATGTGGGGCAGTGGGTAAAATGCTTCTCAGGGGCCATTTTGATGCTGCTACCTGTGCCTAGAATGGTTGGTAGCAGACGTTCTGTTCGGTGGTCTGCTACATCCGTGTGTAAATACAGCAGCCAGGCTGCTACTATAAGTGTTTTCAGTAAAAGTAGGAAGTGAACTCCCGAGGACTGTACACCGTCCTGAATTGCTTTTTGTGTTCTGCCTGTCATGTTGCCTAAACTGTGTTGCAAGTGGCAAGATTATTTTCCATTTTTAAGATGAGCAATTAACTTTTGGTGATTAGAAGCCAGAGTGACAGACCATTTTTACTTGGAACAGAGGTCGCCTCTGAATTGCTAATAGTGCTGTTCCGATAGGGACATTATTATCATTATTATTATTATTATTATTATTATTATTATTATTATTATTATTACAGATATTATTATAAATTGTGCGTGTGATTTTTTACAGAATATATCTATCAGTTAGAACTCAAAACTTTTATTTATAGTCATAGTTTATGTCTTGAAAGGAGGATATAAGATGAACATCAACAAAAGCAAAACAAGGATAATGGAATGTAGTCTAATTAAGTCGGGTGATGCTGAGGGAATTAGATTAGGAAATGAGACACTTAAAGTAGTAAAGGAGTTTTGCTACTTGGGGAGCAAAATAACTGATGATGGTCGAAGTAGAGAGGATATAAAATGTTGACTGGCAATGGCAAGGAAAGCGTTTCTGAAGAAGAGAAATTTGTTAACATCGAGTATAGATTTAAGTGTCAGGAAGTCTTTTCTGAAAGTATTCGTATGGAGTGTAGCCATGTATGGAAGTGAAACATGGACGATAAATAGTTTGGACAAGAAGAGAATAGAGGCTTTCGAAATGTGGTGCTACAGAAGAATGCTGAAGATTAGATGGGTAGATCACATAACTAATGAGGAAGTATTGAATAGGATTGGGGAGAAGAGAAGTTTGTGGCACAACTTGACCAGAAGAAGGGATCGGTTGGTAGGACATGTTCTGAGGCATCAAGGGATCACCAATTTAGTATTGGAGGGCAGCGTGGAGGGTAAAAATCGTAGAGGGAGACCAAGAGATGAATACACTAAGCAGATTCAGAAGGATGTAGGTTGCAGTAGGTACTGGGAGATGAAAAAGCTTGCACAGGATAGAGTAGCATGGAGAGCTGCATCAAACCAGTCTCAGGACTGAAGACCACAACAACAACAGTTTATGATCCAGCTGACTAAATAGCAAGTAGGAACATTTTCTTTCAGTGAGTACAAAGAGTACTGCGAACCTGCAGACTGGAAATTATGGCAGTATGTTCTCTATCGCTTTCTGGCTGACTGCAAAAATAGTTTTAGGCACTTGTAAATGGCAGTTTTTATCAAACAATGGAAAACCGGGATAGAGTGTAACAATATTATGAAAAGAATTGTTGCTACTCACCATTTAGTAGAGATGCTGAGTCGCAATTTGTATTAGGTATTTTACCTGCGGCCCAACAACTAGCTTCTCCATAAAATATTTGGAAATTAGCAGCATCTTTGGAAGATGATAATGGTTGGTCTCTGCCTCTTTAAACAGTAATTTGAATATTATCAATAATTTATTAGACCACATAGTGTAATACTGAGAGAAGAGGTATCTTCATAGTACAGAACTGTGTGCCAGCCATCACTCTCGTGACAGTTTTGCAAAAAGGAAGCTCTCAGTATGTACTGACACATATTTTGACTAGTGACTGTGGCAAGTTTTTTGATATTCATCAAAGAATTCAGAAGGTAAAATTTATTTTATTATTACAGTAAGTTTATGACTGATAAAATATAGTATAAGGACAAGGGTGATGTGGAACTGTGACCAGTTCTCGTCCTCTGGCCAGCATCATAATGCAAAAATATGCTACTTGGTTGTTACAGAGGAATAAATTATCAGTGACAATGAGGCAGCATTATCAAAGACATATCTGAAATAATGAGAATTAATCATTATTCAAATATGCACTACAGTCAAGTCCAGCTTCAGGGGCACCATGGTGATTAACATTAAAATTAACGATAATTGTCATGCTGTTTTGTTGAAAACAGTGTGCATTTAAGAAAGGGGACTGTATACATTACATATTTACTGCCATTACCCATGCAGTCATTATCAAGCAGAAAATAAGAGTGAAAATAGGAAGTGATGACATTTGACATCACCAAAATTTAGAATAGATTCACACATTTGCATTTGCTCAGTTCATCACTATCAACTCTGTCCCCTTCAAAGTAGTCCCCCTCAGTGCTTTGTGCGATTTTGGAAGCACTTGTGGAACTTTCTTTTCAATATGATGTTGAGCTACTGTTTTTGTTTTATCAGTGGTGGCAAAATGACATCCTGTTACGGTTCTCTTCAGCCTTGAGAATAGAAAGGAGTGACAGGTGGCCATGTCCGGCGAATATGATGGCTGAGGGAACATAATGATTTCGTTTTTTGCCAAGAAGTCACAAACAGTCATTGATGTGTGATCAAACTTGCCCTTCTGCCTCCCCCCCTCCCACTCTCTCTATATATCTATCTGTCTGTCTATGCTATCAATCTCTCTCTCTCTCTCTCTCTCTCTCTCTCTCTCTCTCTCTCTCTCTCTCGGCTCTTCAGGCATTTTCTGTTGGGACAGTTGAGACTGTATTTTGATGTGATACCTGCATACCCATGTTTCGTCACCTGTCATAACCTTCTTTAGAAGTTCTGGATCATTGTTGGCTTCATTCACGATGTCTACATGACATAATTTGTGATTGAAATTCAACAATTTCATAACAAACTTTTCTGCTAGTTTCTTCATGCCCAAAACAACTGAAAAAATTGCTTGGAATGAGCCGAAGGATCTGCCAGCATCATCAAAAACCTCTCTGATTGTGATTCAGTGGTTTTCCAGAACCATTTTCTTTACTTCTTCCACATTTGCATCAGTAATTGATGTGCTAGGGCATCCAGGGTGGTCATGGTCTTCAATGTCTTCTCAACCCAATTTTAAATGTTTATACCACTCATAAACTGTTGTTGTACTAATAGTAGACTTACCAAAAGCCACAGTCAACATTTTGAATACTGTACTACATTTATTCCGTTTTTCAAGCAAAATTTAATGCAAATTCTTTGAGCCATCCCTTCAAAAGTTGAATTTGTCAAGCATTTGAAAACATGTACAACATTTTTTACTGTCAACAATAAACTAAATATTCAAAACTGCTGAAAAATGCAAACATACACCAGGAACATTTGTACCAACAAGATAGGAAAAAAATGAAAATTGGACTTATAAAGCCTGCAAAATTAAAAAATTCCCATTACTTTTTGATCACATCTTGTACATTTTCTTCCGCAGTTCCCGAAACAGAATATTTGCTGTTAATTAATTGGCTTTTTCATGTTCCATAAATTGTAATAAAGTTCTCTCACTATGATGGAGAATGTGCCTTATAAGACTACCTGTATTTTTAGTATGTCTTACCACCTTTAATTAGTATGAATTAGGATAGATTATTACTTAGCACATAGAAGAGATGTTAGGATCACAGAAGTACATTTAAAAGTAGACTGTTGAATATTATTCAGCTGTTGGACAAAATTCTTCAAGAAGTACACTCTCTCTCTCTCTCTCTCTCTCTCTCTCTCTCTCTCTCTCTCTCTCTCTCTCTCTTCATAAGTGCCCAGATCACACATGCTTGGCCACTGTCAAGTCCAGGCAGTGTTGCACCAATCTTGACAGTGAGTTATTTGAACCCCAAAAGGGTTTACAGAGGTATTGCACTTATTCGATTTTCCAGACAAAATATACACTTTCAAATACTTATTAGTAACTTCGAATTTTCGACAAAATAATTTAATGGGAGAGATAAAAAAAGTCCACACACAAAAGTCCACACATAAAAGACAGCTGCAATTAGACAAGCTTTTGGAGCCAGTGGCTCCTTCTTCAGGCAGAAGGGTTGAAGGGGAAGGAAGAGGGCTGAAGGAAAAGGACTGGAGAGGTCTAACAAAAGGAGTAGATTTCGGGAAGGTCATCCAGAACTGTGGGTCAGGGGAGACTTACCGCACAGGATGAGAAGGAAAGACTGGCTGTTGGGGTCTGCATCGTATGAGATTTGAAAACGTGAGAGCTTAAAGGTGGAAGGCAGTGTAGGATGCAAGACACAAATTACTGCTTAAACGTCGTGCGTGAGTTAATAAGAGTGGAAAGCTAAGTGCATTGCACGTAGCAGAGGTGGGAGGGATAAGATAAATGAGTGAGAAAATGAAAGATGTAAAAAACTAAAATGTAGTGAAGATAAGAGTCGTTACCATGAAGAAATGCTGAGACAAAAGAAATTAGCATAAATTAAGGTCAGGTGGGTGGCGAGAACCAAGGACATGTTGTAGCACTAGTTGCTACCTGTGTAGTTCTGAGAAACAGGTGTATGGGGAAGTACCCAGATGGTGCGTCTAGTGAAACAGGCCCTGAGGTCATGATTGTCATGTTGCAGTGCAACAGGATAATGTGTATTGCCAGTATACACCCTTTAACTATGCCCATTCATCCTAACTGATCAATCCTGGTACTGCTGATCCCTCCAAAAAATAAATTCAGAGCACACCTCTGGTGACTCAGTATTATCCTGACCTGGAATGAATTAAACAGCTACTTTGACTGAGCCATGACTTCCTGAAATTGTGCCTTGAAATGAGAACCACTCTGTTTTAAATTTTGCCCACCAAACCTAGAACAGCTTTTTGTTCCCCTCCCAGTCTCCATAATATTCTTGTCAGACCCTATGCTCCTTCTGCACCCACGTCCCTGTCCTATGGCTCCTACCCTTCTGACTATCCCTATTTACCCTCCTACCACCATCTATAGCAGCCCTGCAGCTGGCAAAATATATACTATCAAGGAGCAAGCCAGCCGTAAAACAACATGTCATATACCAGCTGTAATGTAAACACTGTTCGGCTCTTTACATTGGTGTGACTACCACCAAATTATCAATTAGGAGGAATGGGAATAGGCAGAGGGTGTATACTGGCAACATGCAATATCCTGGTGCAGAGCATGCTCTGCAACATAAAAACATGACCTCAATGCCTGTTTCACCACACACGCCATCTGGAGTCTTCCCCCAGATACCAGTTTCTCATAACTCCGCTGGTGGCAACTAGTGCACCACATGTCCTTGGTTCTTGCCACCCACCTAGTCTTCATTCACGTTAATTTCTTCCATTTCAGAACTTCTTCATAGTAACTACTCTTTTCTTCGCTCCATTTTAGTTTTCTACATCTTTCATTGTCTTACTCATCTATTTTAACCGCCCCTCTCGTACCTCCGTTACGTACAATGCACTTAGCTTTTCACTTTTATTAACTCATGCATCATGTTCAAACAGTAATCTCTGTCTTGCATGTTACACAGTGTTACACCTTTAAGCTATCAGGTTTTCAAATCTCGTCTGATGCAGTCCTCAACAATCAGTCTTTCCTTCTCATCCTGTGCAGTAAGTCTCCCCTGACTCGCAGTTCTGGGTGACTTTCCCAAATTTTACCCCTTTCCCTAGACCTCTCCAGTCCTTTTCCTTCACCCATCTTCCTTCCCCTTCAACCCTTCTACCTGAAGAAGGAGTCACTGGCTCCGAAAGCTTGCCTAATTATAACCTTATTTTAAATGTTTGTTCTGCCGTCAGTCACTTGGTGAGTAGATTTTTTTATTGTTAACTTCATCTGATACATGCCCGCAGCTTCTAAAAATTCTTTAAATGACATTGTGATCACATTTATCACAGCAGAGCAGTTACAGCTAAAAGCATACATGATGTCATTTAAAGATGTTGTTATTACATTCAGGAAAAAATCAACAGAAAAACAAAAGTGTGTTCTTTGCAGTGTGAGTTTACCTATTGACCTTGTACTGTTTTATAGAGGGCACTCTTTCGTATATAATGGGTATGCATCAGCTTATTGCCACCTCAAATTATTATTCCTGGACATAAACCATCCTTTTATTTTTTTTAAATTTGTTACTTGTGTGGCTTTCTTCCAAACAATTGGAGAAGAATGTGATGGTTGCATTTGTTTTCCTTTGTCACCAGATATGTTTTGCATTGTTCTTTCTTGTGACTTTTTGAGTAGCTTACGAGTTTCATTGGACAGGGTAAATCAAAAAGAATCATCTGATTTAAAAAAAATCAAAACTAATACGTTATTTGAGATAATGCGTGAATAATGTATTGTTGGAAAGAGCAAACTCTTGAGATTTACATGGTTCCTGCTAGGTAGCAGCAGTGTGCACCCACTTCAGTTCTAGTAAAAATGGTGTTGAGGACAACAGAAAACATCTTGTGTTTCACATTTTGCGAAGTGCGGGTCGCTAATAACTATTTAGTTTGACTTTCATACGAGGTATGGTGTGGATCCTCCTACAGTATAGGGCCTTAGACAATAGCATGAACAATTCCGAGAAACAGATTGTTTGTGTAAAGGCAAATCGCCGGGCCGACTACAAGTGTATAACTCAGACGTTGAATGTATCCACCATAGTTTCACAAGGAGGCTGCAGAAATCCATCTGCCATGCAGCTCAACATGCCCCCGATGTCTGTCTGGCATGTGTTGCGTTGACGTTTACACATGAAACCATACAGAATTCAGCAGTGTGCGCCCACTTCAGTTCTGGTAAAAATGGTGTTGCAGACAACAGAAAGCATTTTGCTATTTACATTTCACACAGTGCGGGTTGCAGGCTCGTCTTGAAGGCAACAAACAACAGCATGTAGAGTTCTGTAATTTATTTCTTGGCAAGATGGAAGATTACAGTTTTCTTCCACGCTTAGTGTTCAGTGATGAGGCAACATTCCATGTAAATGGAAACGTGAACCGCCATAATATGAGAATGTGGGGTACAGAACAAGCACATGAACCTGTACAATAAGAGTGGGACTCTTCAGAATTTAATGTGTTCTGTGCAGTTTCATGGGAAACAGGAAGCACATATCTCGATATGCATCAGAACTTTCTTTTCCCACAGTTGTAACTGTTTAGAATCACTTCATTTGCCAACAGGATGGGACACTGTCACACTGGCATCTGGAAGTGCAGGAATTTTTAAATCAAAGGATTATCGAACAATGGATCATTCGCACTGGACCAAATGATTCAGCCTTACATTACTGGCCTCCAAGGTCACCGGACCTGACTGTATGTGATTATTTCTTATGGGGGTTAATAAAAAACTCTGTTTATGTGCCTCCATTACCAACAACAATGAATGAACTGAGAAATCGCATAACAACAGCTGTGGAAGCTGTAACTCAAGACATGATCGCTGCAGTGTGGGAAAAATTTGAATACCACATTGACATATGCCGCGTATCTCCAGGGGGACATGTTGAACACCTGGGGGGGGGGGGGGGGGGGACTTTTTGAATTTCCCGTTCGTCAAAAAACAAAATTCATTGTATATGTTCATTAGTTTCAGAAGTATAGACATGCCAAATCAGATGATTCTTTTTGATACACCCTGAATTTGTATTTTGTTTGGACTATTATTTAATGTAAAGTGTTTTGCACATGTAGTTATGTGTCATTTTTTTACATTACTTGTAAATATCACAATTTCCTATTGTTCGTTCTTCAAATTAGTGTTTATATCTGTGTAACAATAAATTAAAGACAGTAGTTATACTTACCATGAACATTACCTTTATATCTTAAAAGAAATTAGTTTCTTGCATTGACTATTTTTATATCCACTTTATTTTTAATTCATATATTACAGTGTTTTATCTGTGCAGCTATTTTCAAGCAATATGTTTAACACATTAAAGACACGTTTTGGGTTACAGTCATAAATTTCATGTGCAGTGTGGGTGGCAAGGCTTGAGAGCTGTAGCCATGATATCTGTTTAAGTAAAAACAGTAGTACACAGCTAAGACATTTACTTGTCTGAGAGAGTACTGAACTCACACGAGTCTGCACTGTGTTCTTCTGTTTGTACTGAAATGGATGTCATGGCTACAGCTCTCAAGCCCAGCTGACCAAGTACCACACATGATGTTGTGTCTAGGAATCCTGCATACTTAGTTTGCTAGACAAACAACCAACCAACTCATATTAATGAGTTTTATTATAAACAACACAATTACAAATACTTAATTTTGATAGCCGTGTCACAAGCAAAGGGCGACGTACAAAATGATCAGCCTTCTTCAGAATATACACACACAAATCTGTGCTCTGTAGATATTTCTAATGATAGAGGCTACAATGCATCGGCTAACGAAGTGTCTGCCACCATTCGGGTGCGGCGCTTGTTTCCTCTTCACCTAGGGGCCGCTGCTGTCCCATTGTCATCCTGGAGGGAAGTGGGTCAGCGTGCGATTGGGTGACCTCTTCTCACAGCCGTCTCTTCTCTGTCATTTCCGACTGGCCTTACAGTGCTGACTTTATGCCGTAACACTTGAAATTATATGACTGTAACCCAAAATATATTTTGTTTGAAAATGACTACACAGCTGAAATGCCATAGTATATGAAATGGATATAAAAAACCAGCCATTATATGCGATTAATTTCTTGCAGTAAGTTTACTATGGCTGTGGATCCCATTGCAAGTAGAATTATCTCTACAGATTAATATCAGATGGTGCTGACGAATTTGCACCAAATAATATATTTTAATGTTTGTTTTTTTATTATTGTGTTCTGTATTGAATTTTGTTATCATTAGTTTTTTTGTTTAGGTCCGTTTTCAACATGAAGTGTATCCTGATACAACCACAGAAGCATCCCGCCAGGTTCTTTTAATTAATGAACTGGAATTAAGAGACCGTCTTGCTTCTTCACAAATAAACAAGTTTCTCTATCAATATTCTAGTGAAACAAGGCCAAAGCAATCACATGCAAACATGGTAAGCAAAGTTATAAATTTAATGCACGATCATAATTACCTTTCCCTTAGGTTCCCAAATATATTCATTAATGAGAGTGGATTAAATGTACCAACTTATCTGTGAAAGGAAGTGAAAAGTGTTCATGTAAAAGCAAGGCGAGACAACTTGTAATTTTTTGTTAATTTAGAATTATTTAATTTTTTCAGTCTCGTGTCACACAACTGGTATTATTACTGACTTTGACATTTTATCAAGTTATCCTCAGATGAATGTAACATAGTGTGTAGTAACAAGTCAAATGAAGGAGCCAAGAGAGGCACTTACAGTGTGATTATGACAACTTGGTAAAAAGTCGAAACTGATAGTGACACTACTTGTGTAACCTGAGGCCGAAACATATAAAATGAAAAACTTACGAGGTCATCACTGTGTTTCCCTAAGGCAGTGTGCCTAGTCAGTGAAAGATACTGCGAAAGGGATCATGCCAGCTACTGCTTGTGAAGTAGAGACTATGCACCACAAAGAAACTGATATTGCAAGCAAATAAAAAATTACTAAATGAAAAATCAAAAGTTATGCAGCAGTATTTTCCTGCCCCAACAGATTTCATCAGTTTTATGTATACATACATAGGTACATACATTATCAGTGATCACAGACCTTGAAGACCTTGTGCCGACCTCAGTGTTCCTCCATATGTGACAATCTTGTGCATTTTGGATCCAGTTTCATGGATGCCCAACTGCTGAAAGTCCTTCTGCAGTTCATCCTCCCATTGCTCCCTTGATCCTCCAATTGGATGAGTACAATCAGACTTTTCCATAAGCACAGCTTTAGCCTGGCACGTTCTGCTCTCCTGGCAATGTGCCCTGCCAGACTTATTCTTCATGCCTTCATTTTCTGCACAACATTCAATTGTTTCATTAGGCCATACAGTTCCCAGTTCACTCTATATCTCCTTGTGTTCTCTTCACAGGTTGGCCCAAAGGTTTTTCTTGAGATTTTCCATTCAGAGACCAGGTTCTCTGCATCCGTTTTTGTGGTGCTTAACATTTCAGTCCCATATAACAATGCTGGTACTATCACTGCATTATTGGCTTTAAGTCTGATCTTGACTGACAGATTTCTTGATGACATTATCTGCTTCAGACTGAAATAAGTTTTAGACTGATTGATAGATGATTAATTTCTTGTTTCAGGTTACTATGACTGTTGAACCAGGTGGCAAGGTATTTAAAATTTCCACTCTGGTTATATTCTTTATTCCAACCTTTAAAGGGACATTATTAGGGGCTTCCATGGATACTTCTATCATTTCAGTTTCCTCCCATATTATCCTCAGTACAACTTACTGACATTCTCATTAAGTCCTCTACAGTTTCTGCCACCTTTTCCTGTGACTCCATATCCAAATATCTGTTTTCTTCAATTTAGTTTCACCCCTTTACCTTCCCTTTTCATTTCCTGAATTATTGGCTCCAGGACCAAATTAAAAAGTAATGGTGAAATGGCATCACCTTGTCTCACACCTGTTCTGACGCTGAATTCCTTGGATAGCTCCCCCTGGTATTTCACATTGCCTTTTGTCTCTTCTGTTTACACCTTCACCAAATTAATTACATTCCTTGATATGCCAAGCACCCATAGGATGCTGTACATGCTTATCCTGTGTATACTATCATATGCCTTTGAGAAACCTACAAATGTTTACCAGGAACAGATGGTTGAATTCCCAGCACTTCTCCCAGATTTACCTCATAGTGAAAATTCGATACATGGTTACCTTCCTGCCTTAAAACCTGCCAGGTCCTCTACAACAATGTCTTCAACAAAAGGCTTCAGCATTTCAAGAATTATTAATGATAACATTTTATATGGTACACTTGGTAGAGAAATACCTCTATATTTACTTCAGTTCCTTTCCTTGTTCTTTTTGTGCAGTGGGATAATGGTAGCCAACTTCCGCTCTTTTGGGGTGTCCTCCTTTCTCCGTACTTCACTTATGAGGTTATGCATCTCTTTCTGAAGTGTTTCACCTCCTGCCTTTAACATATCCACCTTCAGTTTCTTAATTGCTCTATCCTTTTGAGTTACTTCAATTTCTTCTTCCTCTACACCTTCTGCAATTATTCCTTCTGGGAAAACTTTTCAGGATCTTCAGCATTGAGCAACTGCTCAAAATATTCCCGTCATGTATCCAGAATTCCTTTCTCCCAGTATTTCTTTTGTTTCTTCTTACCACTTTCTTATATATAATGTGAGATAACAGTAATCTCATTACAAAAATTATAAGAGAGACCACATTGCAGTTATATGAAATTGGTGCCAAGGAAAATACAAATATTTATGTATTATCTATCAAACAATGGAAAATCCAGGATGGAATGTAATAATGTTATGAGGAGGATAGTTGCTACTCACCTTATAGCAGAGGTGCTGAGCTGCAGATAGTCACAAGAAAAAAGACCGTTGGAAAGCACTGGCTCCAGCTTCCAGAGACTGTGGTCAGGTGTGTGTGTGTTTTTGTTTTGTTTTGTTTTGTTTTGTTTTGTTTGTGTTAGTCAAAGGCCTTGTTGGCCAAAAACTCACTTTACAACAGCATAATTGGTGTACCTGTCTGCGATTCAACATCTCCGCTATATGGTGAGTAACAACTATCCTTTTCATAATATTGTTATGTATTATCTATCTGTGAATCCTCCATTATGGACCATCAGAGAAATAATCTTGGTCTCATCACTTCCCTCAGTACACACAAGACATTCCACAGCCATACTTTAACTTCACACTTTTGCTAAATTATCAGCTTTGTGAAAATCTAGATTTGAACAGATCTATGAGAGTGGCAGTTGTTGCTGATGCATAAATGAGAACTTATTTTCTAATTCGTCCATATGCTGCCTGACTACTTTTAGGTCTACGTCTACATAGATACTCAACAAGCCACCATACGGTGCATGGTGGTGGGTACCCTGTACCACTACTTCTTATTTCCTTTCCTGTTCCACTCACAAACAGATCAAGGGAAAAATGACTGTTTGTATGCCTCTGTAAGAGCCCTAATTTGTCGTATCTTATCTTCATGGTCCTTACACGCGATGTATGTTGCTGGCAGTAGAATTGTTCAGCAGTCAGCTTCAAATGCCAGTTCTCTAAATTTTCTCAATAGTGTTTCTCGAAAAGAATGTAGCCTTCCCTCCAGGGATTTCCATTTGAGTTCCTGAAGCATCTCTATAACACCTACTGATAACAAATTTAGCAGCCCGCCTCTGAATTGCTTCAGTCTCTCCTTCAATCCGACCTGGTATGGATTCCAAACATTGAGCAGCACTCAAGAATAGGTTGCACCAGCATCCTATAGGCAGTCTCCTTTACAGGTGAACCATTCTTTCTTAAAATTCTACCAATAAATCGAAATCAAACATTCGCCTTCCCTACCACAGTTCTCACATGCTTTTTCCACCTCATATCACTTTGCAACATTATGCCCAGATATTTAAATGACTTGATTGTGTTAAGCAGGGCGCTATTAATACTGTATCCAAACATCATAGGTCTGGTCTTCCTACACATCTGAATTAACTTACATTTTTTTCAAATTTAAGGCTAGCTGCCAATCACACCAACTGGAAATTTTGTCTTTTATCCTCCTACAGTCACTCAACTTCGACACCTTACCATACACCATGGCATCACCAGCAAAAAAACCACAGATTGCTGCTCACCCTGTCAGCCAGTTCGTTTATGTACAGGGTTATTCTAGATGATGAACCCATTTTCAAAACTTCATATTTATTCAAGTACAAATCCAAATTGAATAAGTTTTGTACTAATAAAAAGAGGAAGTTTCAAAGCTTTTTTTGTAATGTTTCATATCAATTTAATAATTTGTAATTAATTAGTTTTTAATAATTATTTAATAATTAAAAATGTGACAAATGTTATAAATGTTCAATGTGGCCACTGTTGGCTGCACACCAAATACTGATGCGGTAACCAAACTTGTCTCACACATGCGAAAGCGTATCTGCTGTTACTGAGTCCACGGCAGCAGTTATCCAGTTCCACAGATCATTCAGTGTGGTTGGTAGAGGCGGGCCGTAAACAGTTTCCTTCACATAGGGTGGAGGTTGAATAACAAATTTGGTACAAAATATCTGCTGCACTGCAATTTGTGACTCACTTTTTGCAAACTCAAGAACACAGAAAACCTTGTGCTCCACAGTTGCCATCTCATTCACAACTGACAGTGAAACGGAATGATGGCCCTACTGCCACTTCTGAAACCATCACCGCCCACCGGCCGCTACCCGCCAAAACTTTGAAACTTCCTCTTTTCATTGGTATAAAGCTTGTTCATTTTGGAGTTGTACTTGAAAACATAAGAATTTTTGAAAATGGGTCCATCATTTAGAATAACTCTGTATGTGGAGAACAACAGCAGTTCTATCACACTTTCCTGGAGCACTCCTGATGATACCCTTGTGGTTGATGAACACTCACTGTCAAGGACAGCTTACTGACTGGTCAACAAGGGACTGAATAGAAGCCAACCGTTTGCTAAGGTATGCTCTGCACGTAGATCTTTTCACAGACTCAAGAATCTCCACTAACCTTCGCTTGTTGTCATTTATGCATTCCCTTTTGAACCGAGGGTGCAACAGCCTCTGTTTTCTCAGCATCCGCTGAATTTTGTTACTAAACCATGGTGTACCTATTCCATCCTTTATCCACTTACTAGGCACATCACTCTCCAGACTACGATTTACAATCTGCTTAAACTTTGTCCACAATTCCTCTGCATCTATGCTACTGGAACTAAGTGATGCCAGTTCACTAAGTGAGATATTAATAACTGCTTATTTGATCTATCTAGCAGAAACACTGTCCTAGCCTCTTTGACTGATTTATGAACATCTGTTATCATATTTGTGTAATGACATCATGATTACTAATCCCTGTTTCTATACTGACATTGTCAATAAGATCTGGCCTATTTGTACTACAAGGTCTAAGATACTTCCATTGCATGTTGACTGCTGAGCTAGCTGCTCAGGACAATTTTCAGAAAATGTATTCAAAAATATTTCACATGACTGTCTGTCTGTATCCCCAGCAGTGAATCCATAGACATCCCAGTCTATACGTGGCAGGTTAAACTCGCCTCCAACCAGTATTGCATGATCTGGGTATTTCCACGGTATTGATCATAAACTTTCTTTGAATGACTCTAGAACTGTCACAGCAGAATTGAGTGGGCAATAAAAACATCCAACAATTAACTTGGTTTCACCTGCACCCGTTATATGCAACCATATGACTTCACTGTCACACTCGACTTAGACCTCAATACAGACAATATTTTTGTCAACTGCTATTAACACTCCCCATCCTATGGCCTCTAATCTGTCTTTCTGATATACATTCCAGGACTCGCTAAATATCTCAGAGCTTTCCACTTTGAGTTTCAGCCAGTTCTCAGTCCATAGAATAATTTGAGTGCAATAACTTTCCTGGAGTGCTGTAAATTCAGGAACTTTATTCCAAATTACTGCGTAGCTTAAAAAACCCTCATGTGCACTCCACAAGTACTCTGCTACTGAGTAGCTGCTTCTTTTGTGAAGTGCACGCCTGACCTATGAAGGGAAGTCCTACAAATCCCCACACAATGATGCAGATCTAGAAATCTTCAGCCAAGACCGTCTCACAGAGTCAATGAAGCCTTTGGTTGAGACCCTCCACTCGGCTACAAACCAAAGGACCTTGATCAACTCTAGGAATGACGGTGCAAATTGTGAGCTCTACTTGCACTCTGTATATGAGGCCAGCAGTCTTCACTACCTCCTCCAGCCGCCTGTACAAAATGAAGATCATCACAGAATCCATGCGACAGCCATCATTGGTGACTACATGAGGCACAACATGTAGACGACTGCACCCTGCCTGCTCGATAGCCAAAGGCAACATCTCAGATGAGGGCCCCTCCCCCCCGGCAGGAGTGCACATTGGCTTTCTTTCTGACCCTAAATGCTATCTGCCTGAGGGACTCCATGACATGCCTAACACTGGAGCTCCAAATAACTAGTAAACTCCTCTCCCCATGAGCCTGCTCGAACCCTGCAAATGACATACGTTTGGTAGATATGGGGAACTGCCATTCATCGTCTTCCTCACTGTCGTTTTGTCTTCTGATTCCAGATGGGAAATCTTTCATGGTCATCTTAATATTGGGTAGTATTTCCAGAGTACTTGTTCAGTCTGTATCATCTGCTGTATATGTAGTATAGTCTGATCATCGTATCCTGAACACTTTGTTAGGAATGTCAGTTTTCCTGTTCCCTTCACAATTACATTTATTGGTTCATTGGTCTTTCCTCTCTGGGGTTACATGGATACATTCATTCACTCCTACTGGGGTCCAAATGCTGCTTGTTATCGATACAGGTTTCTTGATACAGTTATTTGGAATCTTCTTTGGTTGTTTCAACAAACCTAATACACAAGGGTTGCTGTCCCTTGTCATTTTGATTGTGAATGTGTTTTTGCGTATCTTCTGGGTTTGTGCCACTTCTGTGCAGACTAACTTATCCTGGCGTATAGCTGCTTCAAGTCATCTGTTAGCTAATAGTCAACATCAGGAGCTGGATATACATACCATTCCTTACCTCTTATGGGAAGTGTAGTACCCTGTATAAATTAAAAACCTGGTTCTCCAGTAAGGGAAATTTCAATACATATGCTAGTATAACAATGAAAACAATGACATTTTTCAAAATAATATCACTGGATAGATAAAACATATACTTACCAAGTGGTAGCAGAACACACACGTAAAAGGAGGTCATAATTAGGAAAACTTTTGAAGCCAGTGGCTCCTTCTTCAGGCCGAAGGGTTGAAGGGGAAAGAATATGGTTGAAGGAAAAGGACTGGAGAGGTCTAGGAAAAGGGGTAGATTTTGGGAAAGTCACCCAGAACTGTGGGTCAGGGGAGACTTACCAGATGAGATAAGAAAAGAAGTGGTGTGCATTGGTTAAGATTACATCAGTTTCTATTATTTGCAGGAATTCATACCCATTCTCCTCTTTGAGGTCTGGGGGAAACTTCTTGTCACTAGTGTTGTCCCTGATTATTCAAGGGTGATCTATTACATGCATGAGATTAACAATGTGTGGGGTTAGTAGCCCTATCAGTACATTCCTGATGGTTGCCTACAGCCATTCACATTCTCCCCTTAACTCTTGAAACATTGTGACCAACTGTGCCATCTGCACATTGGATACTGTCTCTAAGGTAAGGTGCTGCATCCTCTGGTTTGTTTCATTCCAGAATTTGGAGACTTTTTTCTAGATTTTCTCTATATTGGCTCACAGGATATTGGAGTTCTTCTGCCGATCTTCTTCCGTGCTGCTGAAGTTGGCTATTGCTGGTTTTACTAATGTCACTTTCTCCTGACTTAAGTGCAATAGTTGCTTCTGTTCCTTTTCCACTTGTTTTATTCTGGTTTTAATGTACTCGTTGTATCACTCGTTTAAGGTACCAAATAAAAGTTTGCTCACATCTCCCACAAAGTTAGTGTACCCTTGCCTAGATTGACGTTCATGATGTGCCAGCTGCTTAATCAAAACCTGTGATTCTTGTACTCTGTCTTTCTGCCATTCTACCACATTCTCTGTAGAGTGCCCTTATGTAGTGCCTAGCCCTGCTGTCTAGGTCCATTTGTCTTGATGCTCTGTCGTGGCTTGTGCCATGTGTATTGTCTAATCAGTTTTTTCCTCCAGCCTCCATAAATTTATGTAGGTCACAATTTTCCATGTGATGCTGGTGATCTATACCTGCCCTTCCACATCATAGTAGACTCCTGGGGACGTACAGAACTCCTAAATCTGGTAAGCATCCACCTTGTACTGGATTGAGGTATCCATTGTCCACCCACCTATCAGAAGGGCTCCAAGCAGCATCTGTGAAGTGAAAGGGATTATCTTTACCCTCTTGATATTTACAATCCAACTTGAAGTTGCTTATGTCACCCTTCCTTCTCTGTTTTGTCCCTCCTTTCACTACTGCTACCAAGGTTAGGCTAATAGAGGCAAAGTGACTGGGGGTCAGCATGTCTCCAAGGACCAATCTTAGTGTCTGTATCACCGATACCCTGGGAATGCAAGATCTTTCTTCATCAGCTTTTATATATGATCCTACGGCATTTATTGGCCAGGATATCCCCTTCGGGGTTCGGCCGCCGTATTACAAGTCGTCTTAGTTGACACCGCTTCGGGAACTTGCATGTCAATGATGAGAGTTTTTACCCATTCTCTCCTTCTATTTTAGAACACCCTACACGATTTCATCACTGCCCCATATGTCTAAAGTTAGAAGAACTCTGTTAGTCTGTTTGGATTTACAGTTATGAGTTTCTTATTCATTAACTGTAGTACTACATTTTGTCCACACATCCTTCTCCATCGACTTGTTAACTTCTTTGACCTCTCTCTTCTAATGCTTTCATCATGTAATAATACTTTGTCTCCAGCTTTAAATTCCTTGGGATTTTGCATATTAGCGTAATATTCCTGGTTCCTTTCCTTACACTCCTTATTAAAACTTCTTGCCATCTGACGCATCTGACACATCCCTTTCTTTAATTCTGTTACATAGTTGTCACGACTGTATTGCTTTTTGGCAGGATCCCATTGTAGGACCTCAGGAATGTTGAATACTCTACCAAAAACAGTTTGAGTGGGTTGAACCCAGTCTAGGAATGTTGGGATGAATGGATACATCTTACCACCTTTGTGTAAACACAAAGGTGGTAAGCTGTATCCATTCATCCCAATTTTCCTGCTTCATTCCCACATAATGACAGTAGGTATTCTGTTAATTTTCTATGTGTTCTTTCGCGATCACCTTTTGTCTGTAGGTGGTATGCACAAGACTGAATCTTCTCAATCTTCAGTAAATGACATACTCTTTTTAGAATGTCACTCAGGGAATTGGGTCCTTGGTCACTCAGTAGTACTGGTGGTATTGCTTAGTTGCAGGTTATTCTGTCCACTATGACTCATATTATCATATTGGCGTCCTGTTGGGCTATAGGTTATGCTACAAGAAATTTTGTGAGGGCATCCAGGAATGTTACTACGTATCTGTTCCTTTTCTCTGTTATTTGAAGTGGTCCAACCACATCGTTCACAAGAAACGAATACCTGGGTAAGTATTTCGGTCTACGTTAAGGGCATCTTCACTGTATTTTGTGTAACTTTGATCTGCTGACAACTCTTGCAACGTCGAATGTACTCTTCTATGTCTTTCTTCATATCCCTCCATGATCTGTACAGTTTAATGCAGTCATATGTGCGGCTGTTTCCTTGGTGTCCCCGTATAGATGAATCAAGAAACTGCTTCATAACAGCTCATTTTTCTTCCTCCCTTATCACTGGTCACTAATCGTCTTGCTCTTCCCCATCAGCCTGTTCAACACTGCCGCAGGATCTTTTGGTATGTGTGACAATCCATCTGCTACTGTGTTTTGCGATCCCTTTTTGTATGCAATCTTGAAGTCGTATTGTGAAAGTTTGATTCTGAATTTTGTTAATCCTGATGAAGGATCACTTTTACGCACCACCGGAATGGTTTGTGAACAGTGTGCACGATAAATTTTCTTGTGTACACATAAGGTCAGTAATGGCGTATTGCCCACACTATGGATAGAAGTTCTTACTCAGTTGTACTATATCCTCTGTTGGCACAGGTCAGTGGTTTGGATGAGAACGTCACTGGTAAATCCTTTCCTAGTTGTTCCTGTTCCCCCCATGAACCATGGACCTTGCCGTTGGTGGGGAGGCTTGCGTGCCTCAGCGATACAGATAGCCGTACCGTAGGTACAACCACAACGGAGGGGTATCTGTTGAGAGGCCAGACAAACGTGTGGTTCCTGAAGAGGGACAGCAGCCTTTTCAGTAGTTGCAAGGGCAACAGTCTGGATGATTGACTGATCTGGCCTTGTAACAATAACCAAACCGGCATTGCTGTGCTGGTACTGCGAACGGCTGAAAGCAAGGGCAAACTACGGCCATAATTTTTCCCGAGGGCATGCAGCTTTACTGTATGATTAAATGATGATGGCGTTCTCTTGGGTAAAATATTCCGGAGGTAAAATAGTCCCCCATTCGGATCTCCAGGTGGGGACTACTCAAGAGGACGTCGTTATCAGGAGAAAGAAAACTGGTGTTCTACGGATCTGAGCGTGTAATGTCAGATCCCTTAATCGGGCAGGTAGATTAGAAAATTTAAAAAGGGAAATGGATAGGTTAAAGTTAGATATAGTGGGAATTAGTGAAGTTCGGTGGCAGGAGGAACAAGACTTCTGGTCAGGTGACTACAGGGTTATAAACACAAAATCAAATAGGGGTAATGCAGGAGTAGGTTTAATAATGAATAGGAAAATAGGAATGTGGGTAAGCTACTACAAACAGCATAGTGAATGCATTATTGTGGCCAAGATAGATACGAAGCCCACACCTACTACAGTAGTACAAGTTTATATGCCAACTAGCTCTCCAGATGACGAAGAAATTGAAGAAATGTATGATGAAATAAAAGAAATTATTCAGATAGTGAAGGGAGATGAAAATTTAATAGTCATGGGTGACTGGAATTCGAGTGTAGGAAAAGGGAGAGAAGGAAACGTAGTAGGTGGATATGGATTGGGGCTAAGAAATGAAAGAGGAAGCTGCCTAATAGAATTTTGCACAGAGCACAACTTAATCATAGCTAACACTTGGTTTAAGAATCATGAAAGAAGGTTGTATACATGGAAGAAGCCTGGAGAGACTAAAAGGTATCAGATAGATTATATAATGGTAAGACAGAGATTTAGGAACCAGGTTTTAAATTGTAAGACATTTCCAGGGGCAGATGTGGACTCTGACCACAATCTATTGGTTATGACCTGTAGATTAAAACTGAAGAAACTGCAAAAAGGTGGGAATTTAAGGAGATGGGACCTGGATAAACTGAAAGAACCAGAGGTTGTACAGAGTTTCAGGGAGAGCATAAGGGAACAATTGACAGGAATGGGGGAAAGAAATACAGTAGAAGAAGAATGGGTAGCTTTGAGGGATGAAGTAGTGAAGGCAGCAGAGGATCAAGTAGGTAATAAGATGAGGGCTAGTAGAAATCCTTGGGAAACAGAAGAAATATTGAATTTAATTGATGAAAGGAGAAAATATAAAAATGCAATAAATGAAGCTGGCAAAAAGGAATACAAACGTCTCAAAAATGAGATTGATAGGAAGTGCAAAATGGCTAAGCAGGGATGGCTAGAGGACAAATGTAAGGATGTAGAGGCTTATCTCACTAGGGGTAAGATAGATACTGCCTACAGGAAAATTAAAGAGGCCTTTGGAGAGAGGAGAACCACTTGTATGAACATCAAGAGCTCAGATGGAAACCCAGTTCTAAGCAAAGAAGGGAAAGCAGAAAGATGGAAGGAGTATATAGAGGGTCTATACAAGGGCGATGTACTTGAGGACAATATTATGGAAATGGAAGAGGATGTAGATGAAGATGAAATGGGAGATACGATACTGCGTGAAGAGTTTGACAGAGCACTGAAAGACCCGAGTCGAAACAAGGCCCCCGTAGTAGACAACATTCCATTGGAACTACTGATGGCCTTGGGAGAGCCAGTCCTGACAAAACTCTACCATCTGGTGGGCAAGATGTATGAAACAGTCGAAATACCCTCAGACTTCAAGAAGAATATAATAATTCCAATCCCAAAGAAAGCAGGTGTTGACAGATGTGAAAATTACCAAACTATCAGTTTAATAAGCCACAGCTGCAAAATACTAGCAAGAATTCTTTATAGACGAATGGAAAAACTAGTAGAAGCCGACCTCGGGGAAGATCAGTTTGGATTCCGTAGAAATACTGGAACACGTGAGGCAATACTGACCGTATGACTTATCTTAGAAGAAAGATTAAGGAAAGGCAAACCTACGTTTCTAGCATTTGCAGACTTAGAGAAAGCTTTTGACAATGTTGACTGGAATACTTCCTTTCAAATTCTAAAGATGGCAGGGGTAAAATACAGGGAGCGAAAGGCTATTTACAATTAGTACAGAAACCAGATGACAGTTATAAGAGTCGAGGGGTATGAAAGGGAAGCAGTGGTTGGGAAGGGAGTAAGACAGGGTTGTAGCCTCTCCCCGATGTTATTCAATCTGTATATTGAGCAAGCAGTAAAGGAAACAAAAGAAAAATTTGGAATAGGTATTAAAATCCATGGAGAAGAAATAAAAACTTTGAGGTTCGCCAATGACATTGTAATTCTGTCAGAGACAGAAAAGGACTTGGAAGAGCAGTTGAATGGAATGGACAGTGTCTTGAGAGGAGTATATAAGATGAACATCAACAAAAGCAAAACGAGGATAATGGAATGTAGTCGAATTAAGTCGGGTGATGCTGTGGGAATTAGATTAGGAAATGAGACACTTAAAATAGTAAAGGAGTTTTGCTACTTGGGGAGCAAAATAACTGATGATGGTTGAAGTAGAGAGGATATAAAATGTAGACTGGCAATGGCAAGGAAAGCGTTTCTGAAGAAGAGAAATTTGTTAACATCGAGTATAGATTTAAGTGTCAGGAAGTCTTTTCTGAAAGTATTTGTATGGAGTGTAGCCATGTATGGAAGTGAAACATGAACGATAAATAGTTTAGACAAGAAGAGAATAGAAGCTTTCGAAATGTGGTGCTACAGAAGAATGCTGAAGATTAGATGGGTAGATCACATAACTAATGAGGAAGTATTGAATAGGATTGGGGAGAAGAGAAGTTTGTGGCACAACTTGACCAGAAGAAGGGATCGGTTGGTAGGACATGTTCTGAGGCATCAAGGGATCACCAATTTAGTATTGAAGGGCAGCGTGGAGGGTAAAAATTGTAGGGGGAGACCAAGAGATGAATACACTAAGGAGATTCTGAAGGATGTAGGTTGCAGTAGGTACTGGGAGATGAAGAAGCTTGCACAGGATAGAGTAGCATGGAGAGCTGCATCAAACCAGTCTCAGGACTGAAGACCACAACAACAACAACAACAACAACAACAACAGTTGTCCTTGGTGATTATGAATTGCTTCGTGAAATTAGGATACTGTAAGATCAGCAGGCTTATTATTTTCTCTTTTGATTCCCGGAAATCTGGTTCCTGCTGTGTTGACCACTCATAGTTATCTCCCTTCTTCAACAATTAATGTAGTGGTTTTGGCTATCCAGCTGAAGTCCTTCATGAAGCATCTGTAGAATGATATGATCCCTAGGAAACTTTTTAATTACTTAATAGTACTGGATCTCAGTTATTCCATTATTGTATGCACTTTCTGATGGTCTACTTTAATCCTTCTGTCATAAGTATGTGTCCTGAGTAAGCTACTTCTTCCTAGAGGAATTCACACTTCTCAACCTACAGTTTTAAGGTGTGCAATCAGTACCTTTCAAACTCTTCTCCAAGTCTGGCATTATGCCCTTGCAATGTAGATCCAAACATGACCACATCATCTAAATATACAAACATTGTGTGTCCTTGCCGTCCAGGTAGTACTGTGTTCAGCAGCCTCTGAAAAATGGCTCCACTATCTATTATTCCCATTGGCAATCTCTTCTGGAATGGAGAAGGCTGTTTTCCCCTTTCATCTTCCTTCAACAGTATCTGATGATAACCCTTTGTATAGTCCAATTTGGTGAAGTATTTGGCCTTCCCTAAGCTATCTAGAGCTCATCGATCCAGGTAGTTGAAATACAGTGTTAATGTATTTGTCATTCAACCTTTGTTAGTCTGTGACTACCTTCCACTTTCGCTTCCCTGAAGCATTCAGCTTCTTCAAAATTAATAGTAATGGGAAATTAAACCCACTCATGCTTGCCATAATGATATCTTCCCTTAACATTATATCAATCTCATTTGAGAGGGGCTCCTTTTGCGCCTCTAGTAGCCGATACAGCCGGATATTTATGACTTTACCGTGTACCTCTGTTTCAACCTAATCTCATGCTTCACCATCTTTTTGTACATTAATCTGTCTCCAGGGAAGTAAAATACATCATGGTATACAATACATAGCTCAAAAATCAAACTGCTTTCATCTTCGTTTAAAATGACCTACGTGAATCACTTCTTTTAACCTGCTAATCCGTGACATAGTCTCCTGGTCCACAGGGACTGTTGTACTATGTTTGTGGCTCTTCTCACCATTTTTAATGGCAGGTACTGTGTCTATCTTTGCCTCAAGACACTTCAATATAACTTCTTCTTCTGTAGTATTCAGAATACTTACAAAGCATGTGTCTCTTCACACAGTCACTGACACTGCAATCTTACCCTCTTGTGTGCCTGTTCATATAACATCACTTGGGCTCTTTCTTTTCCATCTGCTGCTCAACTTTTTCTCATGTTTCCTTTAGCTACGGTGCCTCTGTGCTTCTGATGTGTCCTGGTTCTCTTTCTGGACGTCTCTCTCATATCTCTGTTCTGTCTTTGGCTCTACCTGTGTCCCTGTTGATGCCACCATTCTTGCTATCCATTCCTCTAGGCTGCCTGTCATCAAGTTCATGGGATGGTGTTCATTTCTTTGTTGCTGTCTCCCAGTCCACAAGATTCAATAGTTATGCTCGTGTTCCATTCATAACTGTAATGGTTGGCCATTCACTCATAACATCTTCATTGCATAATCTATGAGGACTTATTGCTTCTTGCAGAAGTCTCTGCCTAAAATTCCTTCATATGGGATATCTAACTCGTTCCCTACTACATGGAACTTGTGCTCCACAGACGCATCAGCATCTGTTCTCAATGTTAACATTGCGGCTGCACGTGTTTCTATTTCTTCTTCATTGATCCCTCATAGTTTTAGTCTCTCATCGATGTCAGTGCCCATCGTACTATCCATTGCTGACTCCTTTATGATGCTAACCTGAATGGCACTATCTACTATAAAACTTGAGATTTCCATGTCCACTCGCACACAGCCAATGCATACTCATGCCGTCTCTTCGTTTCCCAGTTTTCGAATTTTTGTATTTGGTGGCCTATTCTTGACATTACACTGTTGGATTGTGTCTCCTGGTTCTCTGCAAATATAACATATTATAGATCTCACCTTATCACCCCCTGCATGTACTTGTGTTTTTCACTTGTGGCTCCGAGCCGATCGTATGCTTCCTATGACCCTGTGATGATCTGTGCGTGATGCCTCATTTGTCCTCCTTGGTGGTTTGGTGTTGACGGATGATTTGGCTGTGTGGCATCTATTTTTCTGACGTGTCTTTCCATAGCACAGTACCTTGCATGATGACCTCCTTTCTTACATCTTGAACAGTAGTCTCTCATGCGACCAAAGTCATCGAATATTTCTTAATGCTAAATCCACCACTTGTGCCTAATGTTAAATCCTCTCCTCTTGCTCACAAAGGTTTTAATCTTCATTTCTGACCTTGTTTCCATGCCACAGTGTGTTATGCTCACTGTCATTGTCGATCAGGCAAAGGGCTCTGTGTCAGCATCTTGTAAAGGCAAACATTATGGAATGACTGCATTGCTGATTCAGGTGTTGTCAGCCCAACCTCAGCTGGTGTAACTGCTTGCAACAGCATTTTCAGTGTTTACTGGCAACGGGCTGTCAGCAGCAGTCTCATAATTCTGTGGCACAGAATAGCTGACAGATTGAAGACCTCTTGTTCTTCCTTCCTTCTTGCCAGTTCATGCTGTACATTAAAAGTGCTGCACTGCCTATTATAAGGGACCCGATCTATGCCAAAAGCTCAAACTGATTTGTTTTCCGAAGAGAAAATCGTATCTTTTGTTCTCAGACACCTTACTTTGTAGACAAGATACTCAGCCAGGAATTGAAGCCTGGACCCCACATCTCACACCAGTCTCTATGTCATAACCTGACAGGGACCGCAACATACTTATGTGAATTCCCCAATTGAATAGGAAGTGATGTGGGATTTTTCAGGTCCATCAACTCTCTGGCATGCAAGCAGCTTCGTGCAAGGGAACAACTCAGCAACTGGGTATAACTGAGGTTTATCAGGTCTCTGTGGGAAGAGACAGTACAGAAAGACACAGGTATCAGGCTATGGGAGTAGAAATGAATAAACGAGCTTCTTGGTTGGTACCTTGGTCTGATTTTATTGCTTCTTCCTGATTTTACGTGAACATGTCAAGGAGCACAGACACTCGGTCATAATTTCAGTGAGCGTAGAACATAGGTGAGGCTTACTAGGTACTCAAATTACTGGAACAACTGGAACAAATAGCCCACTTCGCCTATCACTTTGACTCAAATCATGAAAAGGAGCCAGTCTCTTATTGCTCAAATCGAACCCTCAGGTTTCTTACATGTCACACTTTAAGTGACAGTCAGCCATAGGTAAAAGTAAGCCATGATAGATTAACCACCCACAGTACAGAGGTACGTACAAGCAAGAATGCAAGTCCTTCTTAGTGTACAAGCTTAACTGAATAGATTCTTTCACTCACATAATTTTTTGTCATTGGCTGATGGACACCTGAGGCTCCTCGGCTAGGAGGAACTATTAAAATGTTAAACTCTGTCTTGTTTGTCAACTGGTGACCTCTGTTTGCTTATAGATGGTATGTGACCGCATCACATTTTTACCTGCAGTTGCAATGAGCCAGGTTCAAATCGGTGGTTTCTCAATACTTATGACCTGATATTGGTCTGGAGAAAGCGTCAAGCACTGTAGTCTCTATCTAGGTTACCAAAGCTCTACTTGTCAAAATTTGTACTAAGATTCCTTTTTTCTAGTAATCCCTTCATGATTCAGTCATTAGACAGTTGTTGATAGTTGTTTACTCTCATTTTCTGTTTTATCCTATGCAAGTGTGATAAAAGCTATTAATGAAATAACTGAACAATTATTTTATGTTATGAGACATAAAAGACAGGTTCCCATAGTTACAAACTGAAAAAAGGAAAGCAGGGAATAACAGTGTGAAAATACCATTGGGAATAATGGATTTGTCGACACAATCACCAGAAACTAGAACTGGGATGGAATAATGCTTACTGCTCAGCCCACTATCACCATCCACAACTATTAATTAGTCATAAAACAGTATGATAGATGAAAGTACACAAGATGGGAGTAGATATGCATGACAAGGAAGTGTTAAGCTTCTTGTGTTCTGGTTAATGCGACCTCAGCTCTGGTTCATGCAAGCTGAAAGCATATTTTAACAGTGTTGGGTGTCTGATAACACTGATAGATTTAATATTGTGATTTCACATCTGGATTTAGAAGGTAGAGGAAATAGAAGAAACCTTGCCACAGCAAAATTATGCTATGCTAAAGGAAATTCTCATGCTGTGCTACACGCTGTCCCTAGAGCTGCGATTACAAAAAATGTCCACTGACGAAAATGTGGGCGACAAGACTCCATCACAAGTGCTCAAAACTCTATGCTCATTAGCAGGCCTTGAACTTCTGTCTAAACAGTCTTTACATGTATTATGGCATCACAAACTTCAAGCCACCATTTGCGCCATCGTTGTAGCAAAAACAGATTTCCCAGTGCAAGTCTTAGCAAAGAAGACAGACATAATTGCAAACAGCTTAATTGAGGTTTCCAGATGTGCAAGAATCAACAACAGCCAAGACAGATATTCCAGAACGTGCGTAGTTGTGGAAGCTGATGTCACTGATCCCAGAACACTTCATGCCAGCAACATGCATTCACTAGACCCACTGTGGAGCAGCTAGCTGCGTAAGTGGCAAAACTCAGTGTGCAGGTGGCTACACACCAACAAATGCTACAAAGTCTAATTTGTGAAAAATGAAAGAATGCCATCCCACAGAATCATCAGGCATATTGGCAACTGAACATTAGTGTGGTATGAGAGTGTGCAAATGCCACATTATCAGAAGTCAGCCAGTCATGTCCAAGAAGTACCATGACACCCTGGTGGCAACATCACAACATGCGCTACTACAGTCAACAACTCCAGAATTGCTAACTACAGTGAAAAGCAATTAGTAATACACCTGGGTTCAAACTTCCACCCAACGCAGACTTTTGTGAGTGCAGACGTGCCTGTTCCCATAATTGGAATGGACATTTTATGTAACTGTCAACTTTTGCCAGACCTGGTCAACAGGCAGTTGGTAATTGCTGTGCAATGTACCCGTGGCTCTCCACATGGAGACGTCTTGACATCTCTAGCGCACCATTCACAAAGTACATCGATATGATTCTATACCTGCAACAACCAGGGGAACACACATGTGCTTCACACAAGAAGAACCGCATAAGTTGTAATGATTCATATATTGTAGGCAATATCATAGCGTTATCTGAAGAGCCACTTTTTCGTAACTACTTCAGTGCTTCCCAGCACTCACCAAGCCCTTCCATGCCACCAGGAAATGCCCACACAATGCTCAAAACCACATCTGCATGACATGAGGTCAGTCCCTCTGCCTCCAGAGGAGCTACTTGTGGTGCAAACAGCATTTGATCAATTTCTGAAAGCAGGCATTGTGACCAGGTTGAAAAGTTAGTGGGCTTCCCAGTCCACATGATTCATAAGAAAGTATGAGGAACTATAGAGTGCTCAGAACCTACACAATTCCACACCACTACCCTGCACCTAATGTAACTGATTTTAACATCACCATTAGCAAAGCCAAAATGTTCAGTGTGATAGTGTGTGCCAAGATACTTTTGGAATTTCCCATCGCATCTTGCTGACATAAAACAAGCAGTGATCACACCATTTGGCTTGGTCGAGTACAATTTTATGCCACTTGACCTCAGAAATACCACCCAAACTCGTTAATGGTTCATGCACGAGGTGCTTCAGCAATTATCCTCTGTATATTGCTGTATGAATGACATTCTTGTTTTCTCTACTTCAGTAGAACAACTTGTTGCACACCTGTGGCAGCTTTTCCACAGCTGACAAGAGTGTGGCATGATCATTAATGAAGAAAAGTGTGCACTGGGAAAAAATTGGGTTAAATTCCTGGGAGGCCTTTCTCTTTTGCGTGAGTGGGTCAAAGCAGTATAGCAGATGCCCCTTGCTACAACGTACAAGGGACCGAGCCGAACTATTACTTATGTCCCTTTCCTAAACTAGCTGCGATCCAAGAACCACTCACTGTGTTACTAGCCAGAAGATATACTACAGGAAACTGGAAAATACTGTGAACTCCAGCTGCTGAAGCAGCTTTCCATCATGTACAGAAACATCTATCACAGGTAATGCTCCTGGGACATCCAAGATTGAGCACCACATTGGTGCTTATGGCAGCAGTGGGCAAACAGCAGTGGGAGTAGCTCTGCAGCAAAATGTCAGTGGTAGCTGGCAGCCACTCATTTTTTTCCCACAAAAACATGACTCAACAGCAGCAAAAATGTAGTGCTGTTCTTCTCAAGTTGCTTCCTATTTGCTTAGCTATCAAACATTTCCACACATCTGTCAAAGGGAGATATTTTGCAGCTCAGTTTGGGCTGTCCAACCTTTGCAAAACATGAACACTCAGATTGGAGGCATACTGGAGCAAAATACTTTATTCTGGCAAATATATTTAATAAACAAGGTGAACAGGGAACATTGTAACTATTACTGTCTTTTGATCATTGCTCAGAACTTAAACTCTGAAGCAAATCATTCATGAATGTATGAATACTCAAGAGGAAGTCAATTAGCAATTATTACTGTAACCCAGAGTGACAGAACATAGAACATACAAAATGTATAAAAATACACTGCAAGGAAAAAACACTACACAGACACATAAACTTTAATAGAAAACATGTCACCCCTGATGGCTGGTGCAGAAGTTGTTTGGCAGCTGTGATTTACTTGTTATCATGCACATGTGACACTACTCCATGGAACACATAAGCATCACTTAGTGACACGAACTTGATTGTCAACCATGGTGACAACACAAAACCACATAGTAGATGCTACATCAGCCTCCACAGTGGAAGCAGAACATCATCACAGAATCAGGCAGTAAAATGCATATGGCAGCTGGAACAGGTTGTGTGAGCTTGTTGTTGGTGGGCGTCAACCAGTTGCTGCCCCTGCAGTGGAGGTTGTGGCATTTGTACTGGGCTATGTCGAAGTCTTGGTACTGTGGATGGTGGCTGTTCCTTGAAAATGTATGCAGGCTTGACATGGTTGATGGCAACAGTTGTGGGCTTTCCCCTCACTATGATGTCCTCTGTCTGCATGCTTCTTCATAGAAACTGGCCATTTGAAGAATCATGTGTCTGCAACTCTCTATATCGTGGCGTGCGGAAGGGGTTGGCACACCATGCCTGGAGGCTTTAATTGGCTGTATTCGAGTGACATGGACCCTTAATTCATCAAGGAATTCCGGTTGATCGTGTGTTGCTGATTGGAGTGAGTTGGACTCGACAGATTCTCAGGAAGATCCAGTGGTTCACCACAGACCAGTTCTGTAGCAGACAAGTCCAAGTCCTGCTTATATGTCGTTCATAGGCCATGGTGCATTAGCCTAACCTTCAGGGAATGGTGCTATCTTTTGATCATTCCGTTACTGAGGGAGGGTAGTCTTGTGATGTACATACCCACAGAACTTTTGCCAACTGGGCAAATAAATACCATTCAAACTGCTGCCATGGTCAGTAGTTATGTGCAGTGGACAGCCAAACCTAGCTACCCAAGGTGATGCGAACTACAGTCTCCGTGGTGATATTGTCCAAAGGTGTTGCCTCCTGCCAGTGCATATGGTGGGTCATTGCGAGCAGGTAACACTAACTGTTCAACAGAGGAAGTGGTCCTACCACATCAAGGTGCACTTCTGCAAAACAAGAAGTTGCATCTGGAAAATCACTGAAAGGCACATGCACATGATGGGGCACTTAAGAATGTTGACATTGGAGGCATGTTCATATTCATTCTTGGCAATCTCTCTCCACCCTTGGCCAGACGAAACATTATAACTCAAGGTAAATTGTTGAGCGGGCTCCAGGGTGACACAGATTATGGAAACTATCGAAGACTTGCCACTCAAATGCACTGGATAGGAATGCTCATGGTCTTCTCTGTGAAACATCACAATACAATTGAGCCTCTGCACCGGGAATGTTGACCAGTGACAACTTTAATGTCGAAGTGGTATTGTCGATGAAGATCTAGAGCTCTTGATCATTCTGGTGTGCCTTGGCCACTTCCAAAAAGTCTGTTGGTTGCAACACACTGTGACACACGAAAGACAGTTGGCCACCACATTGTCAGTGTCAGAATGCAAAGTTCCACCTCCAGTATGTACATCCTTGATAGTTTTGCTTTAGCTGTGGTCTTTGGAGCTGAAATGCCAGGCACAGTGTCTTGCCTTAGACCATGGCATGATTTGCATACAATTAAAAGCACCAAGGATCCAGTAGTACTGTCGCATTATTAAAACACTGTACATACATCATTTAATCGTAAAATCTGAGTCAACATCCTTGAGGTTGATGAAGGGAGATGAAAGGAGGTTGTAACTTACTTTATCTGGTTTTTAACATTCGGTGGTCTCATTTCAAATTGATGGTTTGAATCACATTTTGTTATGAAGTGGTTGGACTGTCATTCATTAAAGAATGTAAACTATGTTGCTAGTTAACTAGTATAGGCTAGGCAGACTGTAATAGTGACACAAAGACATTGATAATATAAATGCAGCACATATCCATTCATTAAAGAATGTAAACAACACTGCTAGTTAAGTAGTTTAGTCTAGACTGACTGCCGGCCCCTGTGGCCGAGCGGTTCTAAGAGCTTCATTCCGGAACCGCGCTGCTGCTACAGTCGCCTCGGGCATGGATGTGTGTGATGGCATTAGGTTAGTTAGGTTTAAGTAGTTCTAAGTCTAGGGGACTGATGACCTCAGATGTTAAGTCCCATAGTGCTACAGCCATCAAGACTGACTGTAATAGTGACACAAAGACATTGACTATATAAATGCAGCACATAATTTTCAATCTCTTTCACATTCATTGAAAGACACTCTTACTTTTGTGATGATCGGCTTTCTACCAGTGTGGAGTTTCACATTTCACATTTCATTGGTGACAGATTATATCACAGTTATATGGGTGTGGTGAGGTGAACATAGTGCTTGACACCTGCAGACTAACTGTAATACACTTTAATTGGTTACCAACTACATGTTATTAACTTGCTAAATATGATCTAGCCGATTCAAAGAAGCTCACAGAGATACATATATGTTTGTAATTGGCTGTTGTGGCCTGACTGACTATAATGGTGACATAAAGGTGTTGACAGTGTAAATGCTAACTAGGGACTAGCTGATGCATTGTCCTGCTCACCTACTGACAGATTAGATTAGATTAATACTTGTTCCATAGATCATGAATACGACACTTCGTAATGATGTGGAACAAGGCAGGTTAATAAAAGATGTCTGTACAAGATACGTATTACATTACACAAAATATTGCATGACACTAATGTTTAAGTTGTTGTTGTTATTTTTTCCCCTTAATTTATATCTAAAAATTCAGCCAATGAGTAGAAGGAGTTGTCATCTAGAAATTCTTTTAACTTATTTTTAAATGTTAGTTGAACAGTCATGTATAGTAAAAAAATTTAAATTTGTCATTGTTATTGTCAAAAGTATGATCATATGGGGGTATCAAGTGAAATTTGCGACTGGATTGAAGACTTATTGGTTTGGTGGACACAGCATGTTACCTTGGATAAAGATTCATTGTCAGATGTAGAAGTAACTTCAAGAGTGCCCCAGTGGAGTGTGTTGGGACCCTTACTGTTTATGTTATGTATTAATGACCTTGCAGACAATATTAAGAGTAACCTTAGACTTTTTGCAGAAGATGCAGTTATCTATAATGAAGTACTGTCTGAAAAAAGCTGCATAAATATTCAGTCAGAACTTGATAAGATTTCATAGTGGCACTAGCAACTTGCTTTAAATGTTCAGAAATGTAAAATGGTGCACTGCACAAAATAAAGAAACGCAGTCTCCCGTGACTATAATATCACTGAGTAACTGTTGGAATCGGCCAACTCATACAAATACTTGGGTGTAATACTTTGTAGGAATATGAAATAGAATGATCACATAGGCTCAGTCCCTGGTAAAGCAGATGGTAGACTTCAGTTTGTCAGTAGAATACTGGGGAAGTGCAATCAGTTTACAAAGGAGATAGCTTACAAATCACTTGTGTGACCAGTTCTAGAATATTGCTCAAATGTGTGAGACCCATATCAAACAGGACTAACACAGGACATTGAATGTATACAGAGAAGGGCAGCACGAATGGTCACAGATTTGCTGCATCTGTGGGAGAGTGTCACAGAGATACTGAATGAACTGAACTGGCAGACTCTTGCAGATGAGACATAAACTATTCTGAGAAAGTATATTAACAGAGTTGCAGGAACTGGCTTTAAATGACGACTTGTGGAGTATACCACAACCCCTCATATATCACTCACATAGGGATCGCGAAGTCAAGATTAGATTAATTACAGTATGCACAGAGACATTCAAACAACCATTTTCCCAATACTCCATACGTAAATGGAACTGAAGAAACCCTAATACTGTAAATGGTACAATGGGACTATTCTCTGCCATGCACTTCACGGTGGTTTGCAGAGATATAGATGTAAATATAGATGTAGATATAGATGTAAATATTACTGATATTAGCCTAAAAGAGAGCAAAATTAGTGGACCTGAAATTATAATGAGAAAAGTAGCAAGTTTGTTTAATTATGGTTTGGATATTGGCAAAATTGACTAAATTATAGGAACCATGCTGTGAGTATTATTTATACTTGCTCTGCAATTCACAGAGCCTGCCAAAATTGGCTAAAACATGAAATTTTCCAGATCAAATAATTAATCAGCTAACAAGTTTTTAGTGAAAATAGACATTTTTGAAATCAGAAAAATCATGGCTGCTGAACTATGGGACAGAAATTTGGAAATAATCACCCATTAAGAATGGGACATTGTGGAATATGAAAATTTTAACTAAGAATATTTTTTATAGATGAGAGTTTCCAAAAAAGTAAGATGCCTGTTAGTAAAAGGATTATGAGGGCTTTAAACAGAGGTATAATGTTTCAATCAGAACCACGTATTAGCTCACTGCAGGTTTTACCTCCACAAATGAATGTATGTATGTATGTGTTCCTGAAGCATCTTAAATTACACAAATTTCTTTATGCAAATTATTTCTTTGTAATTTAACTACTGAATTGTTGCCAATAACTGAGAAATTATATCTTGAACTATTAATTCTGATGATATAAGGGCTAATTTTTTAACCTTATCAGTTTAGAATTTGAACTAATATTCGTTATACATATTACATTTTAAGCAAAAGTATGGGGTCAAGCTGATCATCAGTCTGCAAGACAGAAAATACAGAATTTCAAAAATACAAGCTACAAATTGTGTTGTCATAGTAAGAATTTCTTAAACTCTCCAAAACATTCACATGATTTGGCTCATTATTCTTTTTATCTTGACAAGTCCTTCGTAAAAACATGTAACATAATTTCTCATGGTCCTTATGTTTTATAAAGAATAAACAAAACGTCAATTTTTTGAAATAAGTTGTACTCACTGAATAGTTGAGTTCCTTTTTCCCAAAGTTATTTTCTTATCTCGCAAACCGTCATCCCTTAGTCCTTAGGGAGAATCACTTCTAGCCCTTTATGGCACTGCCATCACATTACACAGTGCCCATATCAAGGAAAAACAAGCAAATAAATTTAAATTAGTAATCAATGTAAAGAGGAACAAATGTGCCTGGAGATGCCGTGGGCAGCAGTGGAATGCCAACCTGACTGCCATCTGCAATGAAATTAAATGGCACCACAGACCATTGCTCCTGATCTTCTCGCCACATGGTGGGTGACAATCAGGTTGGTATCCCGCCAATGTCTGGAGCATCACCAGAGACGTCTTTGGTCTCGAATCTCATTGACTGGAATAGAATTGTCTTCAGTGATGAGACCTGCTTTGAACTGAGCCCTTTGGACCAGTGAAGATGTGTGTGGAGACAACCTGGACAACAGTAGGCTATCAACCTGACTGTCATTACCATACAGCCCGACAACCAGGGGCAATAGCTCGGGGGGCCATTTCGTTTCATAGCAGGACCACTTCAGTTGTCATGCACGGCACCCATAGTGCACAGCGGTATGCAGGTGATTTTCTGTGCCCTGTTTTGTTGCCCATCATGGCAAGCCATTCTGGACTTACATTTCAGCAATATTATACCTGGCCACACATGGTGAGAGTTTCTACTGCTTTTCTTAGAGCTTGCAAAACAGAATGTTGGCCTGCAAGGTCATTGGATCTGTCCCCAGTTGAGAATGTTAGGGTCATTATGGTTAGGGCCCTCCAACCATCTCAATATTTTGACAATCTGACTCACCAATTGGACAGAATTTGACATGATATCCATCGAGAGGGCATCCAACAAGTCTGTCAGTAAAATCCAAGCTGAATGACAGCTTGCTTAAGGGCGAGAAGTGGACCACAGTATTATGGACTTGCTCAGTTTATGAAGCCCTCTCTCTTGAATAAATCATCGAATGTTTCTGAAATTGTAATTATTTGTTAGTCTGTACAGGTGCGTCACACGTACCAATTTCCATCCCATTCAAATAATTCCTTTTTGTCTTAACAAGGAACCCTTTGAGTGAGAGGTCACAAAAGACCAATGATGTTTAAGGCATTTCATACCCCACATATTGTCTACCATGCAACCACAATATTGGCTACTAATGGCAACAGAGGGTTGGACTAGAGGTATCCAGTGGTGACCACAGCACGAGGCTACGGAGGGTAGTTGGACTGCATAGTCGACAAGTAACTCACTTGCAGTCATAAGCAAAGCAAACATATCTACATCATCAGTCACTGAAGTTGACATTTCATCAGAAGAGAATCAGAGGAATTTAGCAGAGTGAGAAAGATGGGATGGATAAAGATATTAACATTTCTGAGAGATGAGTCAGTGGAATGTGTGGTGTCGTATACGCTCAGCTGTGCGGACAGTGTACATGAGGAGTACAGTGATGATGATATGTGCTTGACAAGTGAAAGTAATATTGAAACAGGTGTCGAACCATGTACACTCCTGGAAATTGAAATAAGAACACCGTGAATTCATTGTCCCAGGAAGGGGAAACTTTATTGACACATTCCTGGGGTCAGATACATCACATGATCACACTGACAGAACCAAAGGCACATAGACACAGGCAACAGAGCATGCACAATGTCGGCACTAGTACAGTGTATATCCACCTTTCGCAGCAATGCAGGCTGCTATTCTCCCATGGAGACGATCGTAGAGATGCTGGATGTAGTCCTGTGGAACGGCTTGCCATGCCATTTCCACCTGGCGCCTCAGTTGGACCAGCGTTCGTGCTGGACGTGCAGACCGCGTGAGACGACGCTTCATCCAGTCCCAAACATGCTCAATGGGGGACAGATCCGGAGATCTTGCTGGCCAGGGTAGTTGACTTACACCTTCTAGAGCACGTTGGGTGGCACTGGATACATGCGGACGTGCATTGTCCTGTTGGAACAGCAAGTTCCCTTGCTGGTCTAGGAATGGTAGAACGATGGGTTCGATGACGGTTTGGATGTACCGTGCACTATTCAGTGTCCCCTCGACGATCACCAGTGGTGTACGGCCAGTGTAGGAGATCGCTCCCCACACCATGATGCCGGGTGTTGGCCCTGTGTGCCTCGGTCGTATGCAGTCCTGATTGTGGCACTCACCTGCACGGCGCCAAACACGCATACGACCATCATTGGCACCAAGGCAGAAGCGACTCTCATCGCTGAAGACGACACATCTCCATTCGTCCCTCCATTCACGCTTGTCGCGACACCACTGGAGGCGGGCTGCACGATGTTGGGGCGTGAGCGGAAGACGGCCTAACGGTGTGCGGGACCGTAGCCCAGCTTCATGGAGACGGTTGCGAATGGTCCTCGCCGATACCCCAGGAGCAACAGTGTCCCTAATTTGCTGGGAAGTGGCGGTGCGGTCCCCTACGGCACTGCGTAGGATCCTACGGTCTTGGCGTGCATCCGTGCGTCGCTGCGGTCCGGTCCCAGGTCGACGGGCACGTGCACCTTCCGCCGACCACTGGCGACAACATCGATGTACTGTGGAGACCTCACGCCCCACGTGTTGAGCAATTCGGCGGTACGTCCACCCGGCCTCCCGCATGCCCACTATACGCCCTCGCTCAAAGTCCGTCAACTGCACATACGGTTCACGTCCACGCTGTCGCGGCATGCTACCAGTGTTAAAGACTGCGATGGAGCTCCGTATGCCACGGCAAACTGGCTGACACTGACGGCGGCGGTGCACAAATGCTGCGCAGCTAGCGCCATTCGATGGCCAACACCGCGGTTCCTGGTGTGTCCGCTGTGCCGTGCGTGTGATCATTGCTTGTACAGCCCTCTCGCAGTGTCCGGAGCAAGTATGGTGGGTCTGACACACCGGTGTCAATGTGTTCTTTTTTCCATTTCCAGGAGTGTAGTTTATCATCCTTGTTGGACAGGAAGCCAAAAACCCCATCTCCAGTGAAAAGTAGTAAAGGACAATCATTGTCCAAAGAGCCGGTACTAAACATAATTAAGTACATGGAAGATCATCCACAATGTAGTTAGAAAGCAGTTATTAACAGATTTTGAATAAGTCTGCAGCAATATCATTGTGTAGTGCATAAGAGAAACTAAGGGTATTCAAGGAATGACAAGGCAGTAGTACAAAAGCACTGATGATAGTTTCACATTATGCAGGGGGTTAGCATAACAGCATCATGAAAACAAAATGTACAGCAGTATATGCCTAATGATCGGTTAAACAGGTTAGGTTTCAGTGAACATCTTTAACTAACTTTGTTGGAATCTTTAAGTATTACCATTACTTTTCATCAATTACTAAACTGTTTTAAACTATTGTGCCATAATGTTTACATAAATTAGTAGACTGTTGATGAACATGATATAGACGATTTCCACAGTGAACATTATCTCTTGTACAGAGTCATACTTTATTACTTACTAATGTCTGTTATGCCATCTACTTCTTTACTTACAGCTTGTTAACTGATGGAGGGCATTTGGAAAACTTAATTACTACAAAGACAGAGTTCATGACAAATTTCTTAACTATCAGTGCAATATATATCATCTTCTTGTTTCTTCATTGTAGCATTTACTGTACATAATTCATTATGTCCTGTCACTTTATATACTTCAGCATATCCTTCTGTTACTACATTTCATTACTTCATTAGCTACTTCTTCATTACAATTTTTTTCCTTATTCACTAAAATGACTGAAGACTGACACTCCACAGCAGCAAACAACAATATTATTGACTAAAACTTATTTTCTTTTATTAACAGACAGTACACAAGCTAATTCCAGTATTGCTTCACTATAAACCCCATATTTCACTTCTGCCTGAAGGGCTGTGTTATTTCAAACCTTTCTCTCAATAAATATAATTACAGAAAAAATAACTTATTTCACTTTAACTTTCTTTATTCTAGTCTGATGGTCTACACAGTGATATATTTTACTCAAATTACACTTTACTAAAGGTGACAAAATTAGTTTCAATTTAAATTGATTATATGACATTAGCAGTTCTCTTAAATCCGCACAACAAATGGCACTGAATTTGTTTGAAAAATTTCCCTTACTGCTGTGATACAAACTTCTAATTTGCAGTTTTCTTTAGTTTACCAATAATATTTTATGACAATTTTATATTCTTTCATATTTTTGGATTAACTTAAATTTTACATTAATTTTAGCCAAAAGAGATTTGTTATTTTACACAATATTTAATTATTATTAGATCCAGTGACAAAATATACCATTTTTAATTAAGTTTGCTGACATATAATTTAAATATTTTTTTGAGTCCATCCTCTTAAACAAAATACATACAAAAACTTAATCACTGAAATAGAAATTCTGACTACATATAAAATGAGCATAGTTGAAAATTACTTTCTCTTGCAGTCTACAGGCAGGATAGTAGAAGAAGAGAGTGAACCAAGAAATTGAGAATAGATTCACCTAGCTGTGGAGCTACTATTCATCAAGTAATGTGTTCACTGAAGAATAATGAACCCCCTAGCTATTTTATAACTCCCTGTTTGCTCTTACTGCCATCTTCCCAGCCTAGTATTACAACATTGGTTAAAATCCAGTAATTACTAGTCAAACCAACTGCAATTACAGTTGCACCACGCCACACAATAAATGCCTTGAATATTTCCTTAAACATTTCATAAACATTGAAACGTAACTTATGCGTACAGTTTAATTTTAGGTACATCTACTACTGGTAATTTAATCGCTGTTATATTACTTTGTGAATTTTGACTTTCCCAGTCTTTTCCTCCCATATCTTCACATCTTTCATTTAAAATGTACTTACATTGCTTTTGATTACTTACATTTCATTTATGTCATTGTTAATTACAGAAATGGTATATTCTGTTTGACAAGATCATAAACTTCATCAACATTTTCACTCATTACACATATACATTCTGTCTCATTATTATCAAATACATCAATTTTGTATTAACTGTTTCCTCCTCTACTTTCACATTCTTAACATCAGTGATCAGTGATACCTATTTTTTCTGTTTGGGAAGTTATTTCAGTAGTATCATTAGCAGAACACGTTTCCACTACATCTATTAATTCAGCCTGACAGGAACCCGCAACTACATCTACATCTATATCCATACTTCGCAAGCCAACTGACGGTGTGTGGCAGAGGGTACCTTGAGTACCTCTATCTGTTCTCCCTTCTATTCCAGTCTCATATTGTCCGTGGAAACAAAAATTGTCGGTATGCCTCTGTGTGGGCTCTAATCCCTCTGATTTTATCCTCATGGTCTCTTCGCGAGATATGTGTAGGAGGAAGCAATATACTGCTTGACTCCTCGATGAAGGTACTGACCTACTGAGCATCTATCTTGCAGAGTCTTCCACTGGAGTTTATCTATCATCTCTGTAACACTTTCATAATTACTGAATAACCCTGCAACGAAGTGCGCTGCTCTCCATTGGATCTTCTCTATCTCTTCTATCAACCCTATCTGGTACGGATCCCACACTGGTGAGTAGTATTCAAGCAGTGGGTGAACAAATGTACTGTAAACTACTTCCTTTGTTTTCCATTTGCTTATTACAGTTGCTGTCAATTTCCTTTTCCCTGTGTGCCATGCCACTACTGAAAGTTACTTGTTTGTCTTTTACATCTTCCATTTTCTCCTCTAAGCATACTTGCTTTCAAATTAAGTTATTATTTACACCCTTCAAATCTGATTTTAAATTACTAATGCTACTTGAGGTTTGGTCCAGTTTTTCACTGAATTTTGAATCTAAGCTACCAATGTCACTTTTAAAGTCACTACTATTTCTGTCTGATTGCAGATTAGTTTATTTCATTTCTACCCTTAAACTACTGATATCCCTTCTAATGATTTCAGTCACTTCAGCAAATTCCTCCATGAACCTACACATATCAAATTCCTTTATTATTGTCTCGTTACTCTCATCACCATTAGGAATCAAGAGTTTCGTCACTGATGCCCATGCCATCTTGTCAGTGCTTTGATGAGCATTTATTTCATCATCTTAAGTTGATTCTTCTGATTTTATCCTGGTATCATCATAAAGCTCACTTTTAACTGTCACCTTTTTATCATTGACATTTAGTCCACAAAATGCATTGTGTTCACCTCTTCTGTCACTCATTTTGAAAATAATTAGTAAACACTTAATAACATAAACACTTTTACTTCAAATTTCTTCTATGTTTGTTGCCATAGCCATAATATATTTTGTTTTACATTGCCAAGTTCAGTTTCTTGAGACTGGTTCCCTGTTGGCTGATATAAATTCCAGTATGGTGGCTATACCGCTGATTTTTCAGTCGTTGGTGCCCAATGTGGTGCCATCCTTATTAATCTTCTCGTGTAGGTATAGCTTCTTTTCCAAATATCAACAGTTCAGTTTATTTATATATACAAACTTCATAAATCATCAAAAATGTTCCTGTAGGTTTTGTTGTAATTGACTCATAAACACTCTACTGTGACTGCTTTGTATCCATGACATAAAATTTTCATGAGTTTTTTCGCTGCATTCTTTCTGCAAAGAGTTCCAAAACTGTGGGACTTATTTCATCTGCTTGTGAACCTTTGGTGGCCTCATATCTGATCATTGTTTTGGATCGCACACCTGTTATTGAGTGGTTGGGCTGGCATTTGTTAAAGAACATACAATACACTGCAGTACGTAGTTTAAATCTCTTTCATATTTATTGAAACACACTTTTACTTTTATGATGACCAGGAGTTTAATAATTTTACCAAAAAGATAAGCTACCCTCATTGACAAATAATTTCACATTTCACTGGTGAAAAATTACATTACAGTTACATGGATATGGTGAACATAGAAAATTCTCATATACGCACTAAGTCGTAAATACTTGAGGTGAACATAGTGTTTGAAACCTGCAAACTAATTGTTATACACTTACCCACTAGATGTAAATATGATCTAATGATTCACTAACTCAAAGAAGCTCACATAGACATATATACATTTTTAATGTCACTATTGATAAAATTATTTAATTGGACAGATAAAAAAATCTACTCACCAAGCGGCAGCAGAACACACACATAAAAGACTGTTGTGATTGACAAGCTTTTGGAGCCAGTGGCTCCTTCTTCAGGCAGAATGGTAGAAGGGGAAGGAAGAAGGATGCAGGAAAAGGACTGGAGAGGTCTCGGAAAAGGGGTAAAATTTGGGAAAGTCACCCAGAACCGTGGGTCAGGGGAGACTTACCATACGGGATGACAAGGAAAGACTCACTGTAGCAGACTCACTGATTCTCATGGTGATGCGAAGATGTTACTAAAATGAATGCTAGCTGCAGACTAACTGAAGCATTGTCCAGCACAATTACTTATAGACTTGTGTAATGAGTAAACTCAAAATCTATTATTGTACATAGGGGGAAATAATCATCATAATAAAACAAGAGAAATTAGTGCTCACACATAGAGATTTAAGTATTCGTTTTTCCCAACCATTATTTAAGAATGGAACAGTAGAGAAATAGTGTGAAATATATAAACTGGTTCAGTGAACCCTCTGCCAGGCACTTAAGTGTGAAATGCTTAGTAATCTTGTAGATATTGATAGAGGTTTTGATAGTAACCTAAAAGACAGCAAAATTAGTGGACCTGAAGATATAATGAGCAAAGGAAAAAGTCTGTTTAATTATGGTCTGTATACAGGAAAATTGACTAAATCATAGGAACTATATCGTGAATATTGTTTATAATACTCCGACAATTCACAGATCCCAGCAAAATTGGCTAAGACATGAAATTTTCTAGACTGTAGTCAACTAACAAATTTTCATAGTGAAAGTGGACACTTTTTAAACCAGAAAAATCAAAGTGACAAAACTGTGGAACTGAAATTTGGAAATAATCACCAGCTCAGAAAGGAACATTCTGGAATATGAAAACTTTAACTAAGAATAACTTTTTTAATATGGCATTGTTGGAAAACGTAAGATCTTTACTAAAAAAGAGGAGCATTGGAGCTTTAAACTGAGGAATAACACTTCAGTCAGAACCACCTATTAGCTCACTCCAAATTTAATGTCCATGTGTTTGTGAAGCATCTTCAATATAAAAATTTCTGTATGCAATTTATTTCCACGTAATTTCATTACAGTATTATTGTTAGTAATTGAGAAATTATATCTTTAACCATTAATTCTGATTTAATAATACCTGAATATGAAATGAACTATTTTGGCTAATTGCCTTGTATTCTTTATAAATTGTGATAAGTTAAGGAAAAAAAAGTATTAAGTATTAATCTCAGGAATGGTACTGGAGCAAGAGATGGCTCTACCTTGCCCTGTTAAAAAAATCAGCAGTTTTCATTGCAGTTGCTGGACAAACAGTTTCCAATAACATCCATTAGACTGAAAAATATGTTGTCAATAAGATAAATATTTCATTTGTTTAAAATTTTAGCAACTATAACATTTTTACCAACCCCTACTTTGTAGTATTTAAGTAATCCTTTGCCATATAGTATGTATCATTTAGGAATGAAAATAATCAATCAGTTTTTGAAAACATAAGTAATTGTATAGATAAAAAAATTACTCAGTAAGTGGCAGCAGGAGAACTTACATACAAAAAGGTAATACAATTTGCAAACTTTTGAAGCCAGTGGCTCCTTGTTCTGCCAAAAGGGTTGAAAGAGAAGGAAGAGGCGTGAGCAAAAAGGACTGGAGAGGCTTAGGAAATGGGTAGTTCAGAAAAGTCACCCAGAACCCCTAAACCTCACCAGTACCTTTCCTTCACCCCTCTTCATTTCCTTTCAACCCTTCGGCCAGAAGAAGGAGCTACTGGCTCCGAAAGCTTGCAAATTGTAATACCTTTTTATATATTTGTTCTCCTGCCACTGCTTGGTGAGTAGATTTTTTTACCTATCCAGTTACTTGTATCATTTAAGAGGTGTGTTTCTGCTGCCTTATTAAACATGTTTGTTTTAGTTGTATCTTTTTTCTCCATGGATACTTATTAAATAGTTTGATTCTGAGGTGGAAAATAATGTTTTAAGTTGTTTGTTTAATTTTTCTTGATACTTTTAAGTTAAGTCTGGTGCTTATTCCATGATCGTGAATAGAGCTGCATGTGTAATGTATTTACCTTGATGTGCACAATGGATTGGTAGATGTAATCAGATGGCAAAAGCAGAATTCCCAACTTACAAAACAGATTTACATATAGATGACCCTAGGAAATCATAAAATACTGACACACTTGCATTAACCACAGTGGACAGTGTTTTGAAAAGTGATAACTTGTTTTCAGTTCTGCTATACATATCCAATGAATAAAACAGTCGTTAAAGCACCTGACTCATATTTGAAAATTGCTTTGAGAAACAAAGAATATAATTTAATCCTTTCTGTGATGCTCTGTAGTTCCAGTAATTGTTTTATTAGCAATAAAAGTTACATCTTCCTTCAAATGAATAGAGTTTTTCAGTAGATTAGTAACTTGCTTCCTATATTTATTGAATGTACTATAAATGTTACTTTAACTCAGTGGTACTATGGTGCTAGAAAAGAGTTAGTTGCATAATTATTCATTCTGTTTTGAAACAAATGTCAGATTTGTGTTCAAGTTTAACAAACGACATCTTTTTCTAGGTTGTTGTGAAAGCAGTTCATTTACGACCTGATCCAAGGCTAAAGGTGCAAGAATGCTGCCTCAAAGTATCAGTCCTACCTCTGAAGTTGAATATTGACCAAGATTCATTGGTGTTCCTTTTTAATTTCTTTACTGATATATCAGGAGGTGTGAAAATTGAAGGTATGATTACGGATTTATTCTGTACACTAACTTTCACTTTTTTGCTAGTAAAAGTCTTACAAAGCCCATCTGATTCATTTAGTCATTTCTTTGTTTGGAAATTCATGTTATATTGACCTTAAAAATGTATAAATTTATGATCTTTTGTTAGTTACTACCAAGGAATTACTATGCAGCAACAAATGAGATAAACCAAAACAGGAAAACCTTCTTCTTACAAGGAAACAATAGTGATTTACACACAGCCAGTAATAGGAACCTTGCCTTTCAGAATCAGGTGTTCCATTATGTGGGAAAAGTAGAAGGAAATATTAAGAGGAAACAGAATTTTCTGAATTTTATACAGGATTATCAGCCAGCACCTTGTGTTAACTGAGATACAGCAGGACAGGAACGGATGTCCTCATTTAGAAGTGTGCATCATATATACAATGACTCAACTCTTGTGGTCGTAGTGGGGTGCTGTTTTTGCTGACCATTGCTCAATTATTTATTTGATGGTTTACACTTACTGATATTCACAGCAAACCTTCTGATGTTTTTGCTGTGTGATATTTTTACATCAAGTACATTGTTAGATAGACTAACTTTTCATTAGATTCCTTCATGTTTTGAGCTGGCAGCATAATGTATCTGGAGACATCATGTCATATACTTTTGGCTCTAGATCCTAAATTGTACAATCTCTTTTTCCTTTAGCCCCTTTTTCACTTTAATGATTGATATCATAGGCACATTTTCTTTCGGGTCCATTTGCATCAAATTTGCTTTTGCTCCTGTCCTCCATTTCACAGTGAATACTGTTTTCATCTGACTCCCCTTCTATGCTGTGTGTTGGTCTCTGTTATTCTATATCTTTTTTGTCTCCGAAATATTTCAAATTTGTGATTTACTTGACTGAACGTCTTAAATCTTTTGCAGACATCAAAATCCAAAATTAACTTATGAGTTCTGATCAAGGACTATCCGATGATATATTATTTAAGTCTTGACTGCATAATCATCTTGTATAACAGTGTAGTGATTTGGCACAGTTATTTAACTATTTTGATGATAATCGTTTAATGATTAGTTAGACATACCATGGTCATGAAGTATAACGTATTAATGTGGGTTAGTTTTATTGGGAATTATCATTCAAACAAGAAGAAAATAGAAGCTTTTGAAACGTGGTGCTACAGGTGAATGATGAAGTGAAATGAGTATATCAGATAACTAACGCAGATGTACTGCTACTGTATCACATTGGGGAGAAAATAAGTTGATGGCACAACTTTTTCTAAAAGAATGAATTAGTTAATACAATACATCCTAAGGCATCAAGGAGCCATAAATTTGGTTGACGGTCTGATTTTTATGGGGAATTTTCCTACATCTGTACCATGTGTTATTGCTGTTCAGCTCCACAGTTAAATGCTCAAGTGTCTGAAGCAGGGTTTACCTGTTGCTTCATCGCTTGGTCGAAACAGAAGAGCCTTTTAATTGCCCACCTGGGGATTGTTCTTTATTGGTGCTGTGACACACCTCCAGACAGTATGGTGCCACTGTTGTTCAATAACAATAAATCCTTTCCTGTTTCTGCTACAAAAGAAGTTAATTGCAGTCCGATGCAAGATTTTTTCACTATGTAGGTCACATTTCCATTACCTGTAACATGAACGTATACCCTTTTACCCTGATTTCCAATTCTATCTTCTCAGTCTAGAATTAAATTGATATTCAGTTCCACTTGTTTGTAGTATAATTTTATGGAAGCCACATTACCTTAGCACATCAACACCTTAAAGACTTCTTACTTGACACACCATTCTTACTCAGTGCTGGATCATGAAGCATTCAGTGATCGCTTCTAGTCAACTAAACTGTCTTGAAAATGACTGCTGCAAAGACAGTCAAAACTTCAGTTTTCTAGTTGTTTTTAGTATTTTTATAATGACATGTTCGAATATCCAAATGGATTTCATTCAAATGTAGTTACTAAACAAAAAATTATGACATTAATAAACCCCTATATATACAATGTCTTAATCTTTACGAAGAAGAACCTACAAGATGTGAAACATAGAGAAAATGTACATTGTTACAACACAAGAAGCATCAAACACATATACACGCCTTACCACAGATTATCAAAATCAATAAATAGCTATGAAGTCACAGGGCACAAACAATTTAATAAGCTGCCACATGCTATACAGGATCTTCCTGAACATACATTCAAAGAAAGACTGCATGAATGGTTTATTGCCCACCTGTTCTATGATATAAATGAATTCTTCAACTGTAAAACGCAGTAATCCAACAGATGACCCACTGTACATTTATTGTAATATAAGCTAAAATATTTCAGTAGACAATACCTTATCACACTGTATTATAAATTGTAACTTCATTTGATGTTGTCAATTGCTGTAATGGCCTAAAGACAATAAAATATTTATTATTATTATTAGTAGTAGTAGTAGTAGTAGTAAAGTTATTATATCTTCTGAAATTAATAATATTTTTCGTAATCTATCGGCTGCAACAGATGAGGTTGCTGTGTACTGTGTTGAGCACAGTTTTTATCACTCAGTCTTACTACCTGCACCGAGTACCTTGTATTCCAGCTGCCATCTGTGCTAGCCTCCCTCAGCGTACACTGAATATTTCTGCTGCAGCGATGATACTTGTCACTCGAGTTTTGTAACTGGCAAAACAAACTAAATCCAGTGGCTATATAAAATACTGTGACTATTAATTACTGACTGTTATATAAAGTTATTACTTTAATGGCTAAAACTACAGAAATGTTACAGTTCCTTTTTCACAATTTTTATTCAGCAGTTTTCTGCCTAAAAGTCTGTACTCATAGTTACTGTTATAACTTTCGAATCTCTTGTCAGTGGCTACTGCACATGGAATGCAACTTATATTGTTTGCTATGTTGCCTTAGAGGAGTGCATCATATTGTCGTTTACATTGTAAAGGTTTTGTGTCATAAGGTGCCCTATCAAAACATCAATTCACACTTGCTGAAACAGATAAAGCATTCCACATTTGATTCCAACTAGTGGTGTTCTCACAGGCCATCAATGGAAAGGAACATGATGTCAACATCAATACTTCTCAGGAAGGGAGTTTTGACATTGATGTTGGTGAGGGGTTGGTGGCATGTTCTGCCTTCATTGGAACATAACTATTCTTGCTGCACTCACTCAACTTGTAGTGAAAATTTTGTGATTGTGTGTCCTTTAAATCTCTACTTTATTGTTTGCTTTATTTTTGGGACTCATTGCAAAAGTTTCATGAGGGCTTCATTTTTCCTATGAATGTTCTTACACAAAAGAGGCCAGACATCTGAAAACAAAAAATGATTTACATTTTACAATACTTGTACATACAAAAAACCTACACTGTGCATAAATAAGAACATAAATTGCTGCAACAGTTTTCATTAAATAATATATTTAACAATGGAAATATGAGCTCTATTGAAGGAGAAAAAATACAGTTTTTTATTACAGAATTTGGCCAATTATAGACCGCTTAGAAGCTAAGACAAAGGCACAATCTTTTTTTTTATCTTCCTAGAACTTCTTCATACATTGGCTGATGACCTGCCTCTTTTCTTTTGACATCACCTCCTAGGTTGTGAATTTCATTGTTGGACAGGAAATCTTCCTGTATCGATCAGTAGCCTGAAACTTTCCCTGTTGTGTATGGTGTTTTCTGCGATGTTATGATTTCTCAAGTCCTTTCTTGTCTCTTCCATCCATCTCATGGTGTTTTTTAATTTGGAAATGAAGTTAAAAATGTTCTTCACTAGCCTGTTGTCATTCATTCTCACATATGACCGTAAAATTTTAATCCCCTCTTTGTTATTTTGTCTGTGATTGTTTCTGTGTTTCTGTATAGATCATAGTTTCTTCTCTTTGTCCAGTTGTTATCTTAGTTCTTTTGTGGTCCTAAAATTTTTCTGAGTGTTTTCCTTTATTTATTTTCCAGTTCTTCTAGTTCGCCTCTTTTATTCAGTGTTAGGCATTCAGGTCCATAAAGTGCTTCCAGCTTAATCACTGTTGCATAGTGTTTAATTTTTGCCTGTAATGATACTGATATTTTATTATATCAGTTTTTGGTGAGTTTGTATGCTAATTCCATTTTATTCGATCTTTCCTAACTTGTGGTGTTATCTAACCCACTGGATTCTATCTATTCTCCTTAAATACTTAAACTTATCAAACTTTTGCTGTTTCCGTATTGTGTTTGTATATGTTTTTCTCTATTGTATTTATGTTCTATGTATTCTGTTTTCTCTTATGATATTAGTAATCCGGTTTCAGTTGCAATTTTGTAAAGTGTTTCTATCATTATCTGTGCATCTGTTTTGTCCTTAGAAATTAAAGCAATATCATCAACAAAATTGAGACATTTCACATCAATTCTTCCTCTTCCTTGTCCTAAATGGATTCCTTCAATATTTTTCTCTTGTAGTTCTGTATCCAACTCTCTTATGACCTTGTCTAAGACCAGATTGAGGAGAATTGGTGTCAAACACCTGTGTTGATTCTGAAGGGTTCAGTAACTCCCCCTAGAAATATAATTTTTATAGTTGTGTCTGCGAGTGCCTGTTTGACTAATTGTTTGGTGGTTTTGTTGATAGCTGCTTCTTCCAGTGTTAGAAATACTCTCTGTCTGTTTACAGAATCGTACGCTTTTTTTTTTAACTCAATGAATGTAAGGACTGTGTTAAAGTTCCGCTTTGTTCTGATCCTGAAGATAGTTTTTATAATACAGATTTGCTCTCGACAAAATCTATTTTTTCTGGATCATGCTTGGTACTTGCCATTTGTGTGTTCTACTTGATCTTCTGTCTTATTCAGTAGAGCTTTGGACACAATTTTGTAGGTGACTAGACGTAGAGATATGCCTCAGTAATTGTTGGTGTCTGTCCTGTTACTCTTCTCGTGTAGCAGATGGGTAATGGCTTGTTTTCAGCCATCTGGTATTCTTTTTTTCTCTCAGCAATCTTTAATAACCTCATAAATGGTTTCAGCTGCCTGCTTCCCCCCCAGTTTCCACATCTCAGCTAATATGCTGCCTTCATCTGGGGCTCTGTTGTTTTCCAGCTGGCCAATGTATTGTTCAATTTGATGCAGAGATGGTGGTTCTGAAGATGGGTATTCCTTTTGAGGCTGTGTGAAAATTTATCGCTGTGTTGGTTCCTCGCAATTGAGGAAATTTTTTAAGTATTTTGCTAGCAACTCACAGTTGTCTTTGTCATTGGTAATCAGTTTGCCTGTTGACTCTTTGAAGTTTAGGCTCATCGGCTTGTAACCTGTTGATTCTTCTTTGAAAACTCTGCAGATGTACCTAGCATTGTTCTGTCTGAAATTTGTATCTATTTCCCCACCATGTCAAGACTTAGTCCTTTGGGGGGGGGGATTTATTTTTTCACAACATGAAACATGTTGTAATATGACATTTTAAGCTGCTAATATTTTTACAATATCTGGTACATCTGGCCTATTTTGACATGGTTGTCATTGTCAAGTACACCTTTGTATATTACAGTTGGAATATTTCATTTCCTTTTGCGATATTTGTATTTGGAGTTAACTGTACTGTCACTGATGAGCTAAAATATTATGACCACCAGCTTAATACCTTCTTTGTCCATCATTGCAACAAAATACATCCTTGATTCTGCATATAAGGGACATAAAAGCTTTTTGGTGGGTTTGTGGAGGTGTGTGGCATTAGAAACTTATGCACAGATCATGTAATTCGTGTGAGTAACAGCCAATGATTTGGTTACATGGTGATGGCACCTGATAGCGACCCACATGGGTTCCTTAGGATTTACATCACGCAAATTTGGTCACTGAGCAATGTGAGTTCACTATAATGCTCCTCAAACCACTGTGGCTTTTTGCTTTCTCCAAGAAAACATCAATCATAAACGGATGCAGGTGGTTGGCAGCTCTCAGGATGTTTTTGATTTCTGCCACAGGATCCACACAAGCACAGGAGAATGTCTCCTGCAGCATAATACTGCTCCCACCAGCCTGCATCTGTGGTGTGCTGCTCTTTTCAAGTCGCTATTCACCTCGATGATGGCATTTGTGGAGACAACCATTGACCTAGTGTAGCAAAAATGCTATTCATCCAAACAGACACGTTTCCATTGATCAATGGTCAAATCCCGATGGTCTCATGCTCACTGCAATCATAATTGACAATGTCATTGGGTCAACATGTAAACACACAAGGGTGGTCTGATGCAGAGCTCCATGTTCAACAATGTATGATGAACGGTGTGCTGCAAAACACTTAAGCATGCAGCAGAATTGTGCTCTTTTGGCAAAGATGCCACAGACCGCCATCTATCCTACTTTACAGAGCAGACAAGCCTTCAAACCTCACAAAATTATAGACCAATATTCCTAAATTCGGTTTGCTGCATAATCCTTGAACATATTCTCAGTTCGAATAAAATAAATTTTCTTGAGACTGAGAATCATATGTCCATGAACAGTACAGTTTTAGAAAGCATCACTTGTGCAAAACCGTGCTTGCCCTTCTCTCACACGACATACTGTGAAATATGGATGAAGGGCTACAGGCAGATTCCATATTTCTACATTTTTCAGAAAGCATTTGACACAGAGCCCCATTGCAGGTTGTTAATTAACATATGAGTACATGGAATAATACAAAATTGTTAAGGCTTTCCTGGCCACTTGTTGACAAACTGCCTGTTGGCTTCTGTCTCGGGTTCTTCGGCCAACGTTCATCTGATAATTTTTCTGACGTTTCACCAGCATGAGTGGCTGGCATTGTCAAAGTTTCATCCTACAATGCTGGTGGTGGACTGGGGTGGAGCTCGCAGCTCCAAACTATATGTACCTGGTGTGCCAGTATCCAAGGGCTTCTCCGCGGTCATTTCCGGTGCAGCTCTCTTGCTACCTGCAATGGTCGTTCGCTGCAGCACAGGAAGCCAGGATCCATTTACGTTGAGGCTTTCCTTTTTCTTGTTGAAGCTGTTCACATGTTTGTGTATTTCTACAGCTTCTCTGAACAGGTGGGTGTGATAGTTCTTCTCTACAGCCAGAACTTTCGTGTCAGGCAATTTTACTACATGGTCAGTCTCAAACAGCGCGTGCTCTACTACAGCTAATTTCTCCATGTGCCCCAACTTGCAATGTCGTTTATGTTCTTTAATCCTGGCTCAAACAACACGTAAGTGTTATAGAGATGCTTTGGGGACTCAAATGGGCATCTCACAAGGGAAGGCGATGTTCATTTTGAGAAACACTACTTAGAAAATTAAGAGAACTGGCATCTGAAGCTGACTGCTGAATGATTCTACTGCCACTAACATACATTCACGTAAGGTTCATGTAGGTAAGATACGAGAAATGAGGGCTTATAAGGAGGTATATAGACTGTCGTTTTTCCCTTGCTCTGTTCGCAAGTGGAGCAGGAAAGTAAGTGACTAGTAGTGGTACAGGGTACCATGCATCATATGGTCGCTTGCAGAGCATCTATCTAGATGTAGATGTTCTGTGAATAGTCATGGATGTCCAACCATTTAGCGTCTACTGGTAGTTTCACTGCCCTTCTACCTCTTTCTGTAGATGCTCACGACTTTAGCACATGTACATTTGACTAGCTTTACCAGTTTTGAGATACTCGTACACAGGCTCTGCATAATAATAATCTGCCCTTTGTCAGAGTCACTTATCTCAATGGATTTTCCCATTTCCAGTCCATATCTTTGCTAGGGTGATCCCCCATCAGTGTCTGCTCTGCTTGCATACTTTTGTTACCATGTCACGTGCCTGCTATGCCACCAAGCGGCATCCAGCATCGAATTGGGCAGTGGTCATAATGTTTTGGCTTATTACTGTATGTCTCGCTGGGCAACATGTGTATATCGCATCATTGGTGAATCCTTTTGTCAGTTGTTGTTTTTGTATGGTTGTAATATAAAGTATGGTTGTGTCCCAGGCATGATGTCAAACTGCATCCAAACCAAGTGACCATCAGTATAAGTGGTCCCCTTCGACCAAGTGCCAATGCCCTCCTTGGAGGGCGGATGAGTGGGTAAAGGATAGGGCACTCTATTGTCTTTCGGATGAGAAATCATCCCTGAAGGCGGAAGAACCAAATTGATCAACAGCATCAGAATGTGGAAGGCAATGAGAAACCACCACATTAAAGTTCCTATGGATTTCTCTAGTTACACATCATGGTTGTGTTCAAAACTAAATATTCCAGAGTTTCAAGTCCACCAATCGGATCTCCGGGGGAGGGGGGACAGTTTTGAGCAACGTTGTCACAATGGAGAGATTATCATTGAAAGATAGTATAAAAGATATGGAATGTGAAGACAATGGCTCAGGCTGGAAAAATCGACAATGCATTCCAAGAAATGGAAAGAATGAGCATTAACATCATGGGCATTAGTGAAATGCGATGCCCAAGTTCAGGTTCTTGTAACATCAATGAACACAGAATTTACTACTCAGGAACATCTAATGGACAGTATAAGTCTGGAGTAGGATTCACAGTATCGAAAGCAATCGCAGAATGTGTCACCAATTGTGTACCTGTTTCAGAGAGTGTGATGTTACTCCAAATAAGTGCTCTACCACACAACTGAACATTAGTCAGGTCTACACTCCAACAACAGACCATAGTGATGAAGAAGTTGCAGAATTTTATTCCCAAATCTCAGGTGTTTTGCAACAACTACTGACGAAGGATCTTACCATAATTATGGGAGATTTTAATGCCAAAGTAGGAAGGGGATCCAAAGGCAACATTATAGGTCGCTATGGACTTGTTCAAAGGAATGAGAGAGGCGAACTATTCAGTGCATTTGCAGGAGAGTGGAGATTCTTAATAATTAACACATTCTTCACACTAATGCCAAGACATCTCTACACCTGGAAGTCCCCAAGAGATTCAGACGAAAATATTACCCAGAGTGAGATTGATTGTGTCTTGATAAATCAAAGATATAGAAACTGCTGTCTCTCAATGAAAATCTATCCAGGTGCTGAGATTAACTCAGACCACGTTCCCCTAGTTGGTGTCTTTAAAATTGGAATGAAGAGAGTTCAAAAGAAAAAAGTCAAAATGTATGAAATCCACAAACTAAAAGAATCTTTAATAGGAGAAAATGCAAGAGTCTATCTTAATAATGAACTAAAGTCTCTGTCAGGTAGCTTGTGCACTGAAGAGAAAATTAAAAAGATAAACTCATTAGTGGAATCAGTTAAAGAACAACACCTGAAATCCAATGTCGCCAAGATGAAGTCATGGATGACTGAAGAGATACTTAAAATGATGGGTAGAAGGAGGGAAGTGAAAAGTAATCCTGATGAATACAAGAATATCAACAAGGAGATCAGGAAACAGATACGAGAAGAAAAGGAAAAAGAAATACTGGAACAGTGCAATGAATTAAAGAAATTACAATGGAAGCATGATAGTTTCAACATTCATAAAAAAGTCAGGGAAGTGACAGGAAATTACAGAAAAAGAACAGGAAACAGGTTGGTGAATAATGAAGGAAAAATAATAGTTGGACAAGATATGCTGAAAGAAACATGGAAAACATACATAGGACAACTTTTTTGTGACAACCTTCCAGAACTTCCTCAAATATATTGCAAAACAGGGCCTAGAATTGTGCTATAAGAAGTACAAACTGTGATAAATGGAATGAAAGATGGTAAATCACTTGGTCCCGACAATGTGAATGCCGAAATTCTCAAGCTGCTCTGTGAGGATAATTTAAAATAGTTTACTACAATATTCAGTGACATCTACGACTCTGGTAATATTCCACAGGAATGGCTTAAATGGGAATTTATTACATTGCCCAGAAAGCTCAAAGGTAAGACTTGTGGTGAATATAGGGCCATCAGCCTCGTGAGTCACATGCTAAAGATTTTTCTGAGGGTCATTCACCAAAGAATTTACAAGAGCTGTGAAGAACAAATTTCTTCTACACAGTTTGATTTCAAAAATGCATTTGGCATGTGTGAAGCATAATTTGGTGTCCAGGTGCTATTCAAAAGTGCAGAGACATGAATTGTGACATCTATGCCTGCTTTATTTGTTATCAAAAGGCTTTCAACAGAGTAAAACACCAGAAGATTGTTGACATTTTAAGAAGCATTGGTTCGGATGATAAAGACCTATGTATAATTGTGAACCTATATTGGAACCAGCCAGCTTCTGTGAGGCTGGACAGAGAAAATACAGGAAGACATAGACATTCTATGAGGTGTAAGGCAGGATTGTATATTATCCCCACCGATTTTCAACATCTATTCAAAGCACATCTTTAAGGAAGCTCTTGATGAAGTAGAGATGAGAGTGCTCTAAAACGGAGAATATATCAACAACATCCGATATGCTGATGACACAGTAATATTTTCTGATAGTGAGGATAGTTTGCACTACCTTATCGATAGACTTGCACAAAAAGGCCCTGAATGTGGTCTAGATGTCAACCCTCAAAAAACGAAAGCAATGATAATCAGTAAAAACAGAGTCCCTGCATGTCACATTAAGATAGGCCGAAATCACATAGAGCAAGTATCTAAATACACGTATCTTGGCACTACAATAAATGACCTAGGTGAGAACTCGAATCAGAAAAGCCAGAGCTGTCTTCAATAAGATGACCAATGTTTTCAAGAATCATGGCTTAGCAATGACGATGAAGATCAGACTTCTATGCTGCTGCGTATTTTCCACCCTCTTCTATGGGTTTGAAACATGAACTCTGACAGAATCGTTGGGTAAGTGTCTGGAGGCTTTTGAGATGCGGCTGTACAGGAGAATGTTAAGAATACCTTGGACAGCGCATGTCACAAATGTCGAGCTTCTACGAGGAATGAAGAAACAGAAGGAATTACTGGCCACCATGAAAGCAAGAAAGATCCATTACCTGGGACACATCATGCGGAACAACAACAGATACCATCTCCTCCAGACCATCCTGCAAGGAAAAATACCAGGGAAAAGAAGAGTTGGCCGGAGAAGAATTTCCTGGCTTAAGAACATCATAACGTAGACCTCTAAAACATCTACAGAGCTATTTAGAGCTGCAAGTTACAGGAAAAGCACTGCCAAGATGGTTATTGCCAACACCTGGAACAGATAGGAATCAGAAGAAGAAGAATATTAAGTCATGTAGTAATATGATAGCTAGTTACAGTTCTTAATGATGCTGTATGTTGACAAATGGACCATAGCTAGTCAGCAGTATTTTTTGAGTTACAAATAATTGAATTGTTTGTGTAATCTTTGTTTGATTATTTTTTTTATCAAAGATTACACAAACAACTAAATTATCTGTAACTCAAATAATACCAGTGATGAGCTATAACCCCATTGTAAACGTACAGCATCATCAGGATTCATCAAGTGGCTGTCAAATTACTGTATGTTACTTTATTTTAACCTTATAAAAACAGCAACAAATGACTAATGGATTCCTTAGGCTGCAATATGTTCATCTCACCCAGCTAGACGCGCACAACTAACTCTGCATACAAATATCACAGAAGTAAATGAAATTTACCAGCTGTAATGTTCACAAGTGTACTTGACAGTGGAAATACCAGCGAAATAGGCCTTTTGTACAAAATATAATGAAACTATTGGCAGGTAACTTGGAAGATTCAATTTAAAATATCGATGTTTTGAAATGTTTGGATGACACACTCCCTGTGGTTTCATGTCTCGGCAGTTTACCCTACAAACCTTGTGAAGAATATTTGTTATGAATTTTACTTTGGCCATTAATAAACTTTATCACTGCTTCTTCATTAAGAATGACACTATATAGCAATATTTTGTATCGCAGATGGTATCTCGTAATCTCATTTTCACCTTCTGGTACTGGGCTAAGGAAAGTGAAGCTGTGTTGAACATGCCATCTTTCGACAGCACTGTCGCCTTCTGTCCCATTTCATTCAGTTTACATCCAGTGCGAATTGATCTTGAGTTATATGCTGAGTGAAATATACAGGTCATTTGTGATATTGTTCTGTCTCAGTCATATCAATTTTTGATTCACAGTAATAACATTTTTGCTTCTTTTGTTAAATGAATTATGTTTGGTAGCTTTGTGTACCATTATTTATCAGACCGAGCATTCTGATTCGTTTCTTTTAATGTGTGTAAGGGCACTGATAACCTCACTGTTGAGTGCCCGTAAACACACACACACCAAGCGTTCAGAATAATTAGTCACAGGAAGAACACACATTAATTATGTGTAATACATAAACTGTGTAAACAAACCTGTTTATTAGTTTATCAAAGGCTTTCTCAAGTTCTGAATAACTTCTCGTACACAGGAGATATATAGCTGTCTGCTGCTGCATTCACAAGTGTGCTCCACACAGTGGCCAGAGACAGTGGCCATGTGTGTGTGAGTTATGCTTGTGAGAATGGGTGTGTTTCCTACTTAAGCAGAAGGCTCTTTGGGCCAAAAACTAAAATGTATAGCAGTCTTTTCACTGTGCCTGTCTGCAACTCAGCATTTCCTCTGTATGTTGAGTAGCAGTCTATCTTTTACATAATACTTCAACAAAAATAATCAATTTTTGAAAATATAATGTAACTGGATAGATAAGTTTGAAAATATACTGTAATTGGATAGATAGTTTGAAAATATAATCTAATCGGATAGATAATTTAAAAATATAATGTAATTGGATAGATAAATTGTTACTTGACCCTGCACTTTTGGTTGTTTGATACTTTAAATCAAAGTGAATTACATGACTTTATTTATTAGTAAGTTAATCAGTTAATGGTGTTTGTCAAACTGTACAGAAAAATTAGGGCAACAAAAGCATTTAGTCACAGTCTAAATTGAATAGCTGTTTTGACAAAATCTATGATGGAAAATAGTACTGCTCTAGAACTTCAAGTTTAATTATTGGAGAACATAATTAATTTTGTTGTTGTTGTTGTTGTTGTTTTCGTCTTCAGTCCTGAGACTGGTTTGATGCAGCTCTCAATGCTACTCTATCCTGTACAAGCTCCTTCATCTCCCAGTACCTACTGCAACCTACATCCTTTTGAATCTGCTTAGTGTAATTTTAGGTAATTTAAAATAGTTTACAGGTAAGTGTGAATGCTTAACTTGCAAACTGTGTAGGTCACTTCCCTCAAATGTATGTGTTAGCTCAAGGGTTTTTGTGTAGCAAACTGTTGTGCTAGCTTCAGTTCACTGTAAATTTTAATTAACAGTGCATAATGAAAATTAATTACACAGATGGAATTGGAGCACTTGAAATGAGAACACGGATAAAAAATTCCAGTGAAATTCAGTCCAAACAGGAACCTGAGATTTCCAAGTATGTGTCACATATCAACAGGTAAATCTGTTAGAAATCGGATAAAAATCAACAAAAGAAATTGGTTCATTTTGGGAGTAGAAAAACCTGACAGATGGAAAGACTCCACTTGCTTTGTCACAGTTGGATGCCATCTGCCGATCACCTGCCACCCTACCTAAAACCTCTTTCCTCATTTCCTTAGCCAGCTTCATCCTGACACACAACTTCTTCACTTTCGAAGGCCAGACATACCAACAATTAAAGGGAATAGCCATAGGTATCAGGATGGCCCCCTCGTACGCCAACCTATTTATCCTTCATGAAATACTCCCACTCCACCAAGAGTGTCTTTCCGCCGTCCACCTAACCTTCATAACCTCTTAGTTCATCCCTATGAAATCCCCAAACCACCTTCCCTACCCTCTGGCTCCTACCCTTGTAACCGCCCCCGGTGTAAAACCTGTCCCATGCACCCTCCCACCACCACCACCACCTACTCCAGTCCTGTAACCTGGAAGGTGTACACAATCAAAGGCAGAGCCACGTGTGAAAGCACCCACATGATTTACCAACTGACCTGCCTACACTGTGAAGCTTTCTATGTGGGAATGACCAGCAACAAAGTGTCCATTCGCATGAATGGACACAGGCAGACAGTGCTTGTTGGTAATGAGGATCACCCTGTGGCTAAACATGCCTTGGTGCACGGCCAGCAAATCTTGGCACAGTGTTACACCATCCGGGTTATCTGGATACTTCCCACTAACACCAACCTGTCAGAACTCCGGAGATGGGAACTTGCACTTCAGTATATCCTCTCTTCTCGTTACCCGCCAGGCCTCAACCTCCGCTAATTTCAAGTTGCCGCCGCTCATACCTCACCTGTCATTCAACAACATCTTTGCCTCTGTACTTCCGCCTCGACTGACATCTCTGCCCAAACTCTTTGCCTTTACAAATGTCTGCTTGTGTCTGTGTATGTGCAGATGGATATGTGTGTGTGTGCGCGAGTGTATACCTGTCCTTTTTTCCCCCCTAAGGTAAGTCTTTCCGCTCCCAGGATTGGAATGACTCCTTACCCTCTCCCTTAAAACGCAAATCCTTTCGTCTTTCCCTCTCCTTCCCTCTTTCCTGATGAGGCAACAGTTTGTTGCGAAAGCTTGAATTTTGTGTATGTGTTTGTGTTTGTTTGTGTGTCTATCGACCTGCCAGCACTTTCATTTGGTAAGTCACATCATCTTTGTTTTATATATATATATATATATATATATATATATAAAAGATGATGAGACTTACCAAACAAAAGCGCTGGCAGGTCGATAGACACACAAACATACACACAAAATTCTAGCTTTCGCAACCAACGGTTGCTTCGTCAGGAAAGAGGGAAGGAGAGGGGAAGACGAAAGGATGTGGGTTTTAAGGGAGAGCGTAAGGAGTCATTTCAATCACGGGAGCGGAAAGACTTACCTTATGGGGGAAAAAGGACAGGTATACACTCGCACACACACACACACACACACACACACACACACACACACACACACACACACACACACACACACACACATATATCCATCCGCACATACACAGACACAAGCAGACATTTGTAATATTTTTCCCACGTGGAATGTTTCCATCTATTTTTTATATATATATATATATATATATATATATATATATATATATATATATATATATATATATATTAGGGGGAAACATTCCACGTGGGAAAAATATATCTAAAAACAAAGATGATGTGACTTACTGAACGAAAGCGCTGGCAGGTCGATAGACACACAAACATACACACAAAATTCAAGCTTTCACAACAAACTGTTGCCTCGCCAGGAAAGAGGGAAGGAGAGGGAAAGACGAAAGGATGTGGGTTTTAAGGGAGAGGGTAAGGAGTCATTTCAATCCCGGGAGCGGAAAGACTTACCTTAGGGGGAAAAAAGGACGGGTATACACTCGCGCACACACACACATATCCATCCACACATATACAGACACAAGCAGACATATTTAAAGACGAAGAGTTTGGGCAGAGATGTCAGTCGTGGTGGAAGTGCAGAGGCAAAGACGATGTTGAATGACAGGTGAGGTATGCTTGGCGGCAACTTGAAATTAGCGGAGATTGAGGCTTGGTGAGTAACGGGAAGAGAGGATATATTGAGGAGCAAGTTCCCATCTCCGGAGTTCGGATAGGTTGGTGTTGGTGGGAAGTATCCAGATAACCCGGACGGTGTAACACTGTGCCAAGATGTGCTGGCCGTGCACCAAGGCATGCTTAGCCACAGGGTGATCCTCATTACCAACAAACACTGTCTGCCTGTGTCCATTCATGCGAATGGACACTTTGTTGCTGGTCATTCCCACATAGAATGCATCACAGTGTAGGCAGGTCAGTTGGTAAATCACGTGGGTGCTTTCACATGTGGCTCTGCCTTTGATCGTGTACACCTTCCGGGTTACAGGACTGGAGTAGGTGGTGGTGGGAGGGTGCATGGGACAGGTTTTACACCGGGGGCAGTTACAAGGATAGGAGCCAGAGAGTAGGGAAGGTGGTTTGGGGATTTCATAGGGATGAACTAACAGGTTACAAAGGTTAGGTGGACGGCAGAAAGACACTCTTGGTGGAGTGGGAGTATTTCATGAAGGATGGATCTCATTTCAGGGCAGGATTTGAGGAAGTCGTATCCCTGCTGGAGAGCCACATTCAGAGTCTGGTCCAGTCCTGGAAAGTATCCTGTCACAAGTGGGGCACTTTTGGGGTTCTTCTGTGGGGGATTCTGGGTTTGAGGGGATGAGGAAGTGGCTCTGGTTATTTGCTTCTGTACCAGGTCGGGAGGGTAGTTGCGGGATGCGAAAGCTGTTGTCAGGTTGTTGGTGTAATGGTTCAGGGATTCCGGACTGGAGCAGATTCGTTTGCCACGAAGACCTAGGCTGTAGGGAAGGGACCGTTTGATGTGAAATGGGTGGCAGCTGTCATAATGGAGGTACTGTTGCTTGTTGGTGGGTTTGATGTGGACGGACGTGTGAAGCTGGCCATTGGACAGGTGGAGGTCAACGTCAAGGAAAGTGGCATGAGATTTGGAGTAGGACCAGGTGAATCTGATGGAACCAAAGGAGTTGAGGTTGGAGAGGAAATTCTGGAGTTCTTCTTCACTGAGAGTCCAGATCATGAAGATGTCATCAATAAATCTGTACCAAACTTTGGGTTGGCAGGCCTGGGTAACCAAGAAGGCTTCCTCTAAGCGATTCATGAATAGGTTGGCGTACGAGGGGGCCATCCTGGTACCCATGGCTGTTCTCTTTAATTGTTGGTATGTCTGGCCTTCAAAAGTGAAGAAGTTCTGGGTCAGGATGAAGCTGGCTAAGGTGATGAGGAAAGAGGTTTTAGGTAGGGTGGCAGGTGATCGGTGTGAAAGGAAATGCTCCATCGCAGCGAGGCCCTGGACGTGCGGAATATTTGTGTATAAGGAAGTGGCATCAATGGTTACAAGAATGGTTTCCGGGGGTAACAGATTGGGTAAGGATTCCAGGCATTCGAGAAAGTGGTTCGTGTCTTTGATGAAGGATGGGAGACTGCATGTAATGGGTTGAAGGTGTTGATCTACGTAGGCAGAGATACGTTCTGTGGGGGCTTGGTAACCAGCTACAATGGGGTGGCCGGGATGATTGGGTTTGTGGATTTTAGGAAGTAGGTAGAAGGTAGGGGTGCGGGGTGTCGGTGGGGTCAGGAGGTTGATGGAGTCAGGTGAAAGGTTTTGCAGGGGGCCTAAGGTTCTGAGGATTCCTTGAAGCTCCGCCTGGACATCGGGAATGGGGTTACCTTGGCAAACTTTGTATGCGGTGTTGTCTGAGAGCTGACGCAGTCCCTCAGCCACATACTCCCGACGATCAAGTACCACGGTCATGGAACCCTTGTCCGCCGGAAGAATGACGATGGATCGGTCAGCCTTCAGATCACGGATAGCCTGGGCTTCAGCAGTGGTGATGTTGGGAGTAGGATTAAGGTTTTTTAAGAAGGATTGAGATGCAGTGCTGGAAGTCAGAAATTCCTGGAAGGTTTGGAGAGGGTGATTTTGAGGAAGAGGAAGTGGGTCCCGCTGTGACGGAGGACGGAACTGTTCCAGGCAGGGTTCAATTTGGATAGTGTCTTGGGAAGTTGGATCATTAGGAGTAGGATTAGGATCATTTTTCTTCATGGCAAAGTGATATTTCCAGCAGAGAGTACGAGTGTAGTACAGTAAATCTTTGACGAGGGCTGTTTGGTTGAATCTGGGAGTGGGGTGAAGGTGAGGCCTTTGGATAGGACAGAGGTTTCGGATTGGGAGAGAGGTTTGGAGGAAAGGTTAACTACTGAATTAGGGTGTTGTGGTTTGAGATTGTGTTGACTGGAATTTTGAGGTTTTGGAGGGAGTGGAGCTGGAAGTGGGAGATTGAGTAGATGGGAGAGACTGGGTTTGTGTGCAATGAGAGGAGGTTGAGGTTTGCTGGAAAGGTTGTGAAGGGTGAGTGAGTTGCCTTTCCGGAGGCGGGAAACCAGGAGATTGGATAGTTTTTTGAGGTGGAGGGTGGCATGCTGTTCTAATTTACGGTTGGCCTGTAGGAGGATGCTCTGAACAGCCGGTGTGGATGTGGGAGAGGAAAGATTAAGGACTTTTATTAAGGATAGGAGTTGACGGGTGTGTTCATTGGCTGAGTTGATGTGTAGGTGAAGGATTAGGTGGGTGAGAGCAATGGATTGTTCAGTTTGGAACTGGTGTAGGGACTGATGGAAGGAAGGGTTGCAGCCAGAGATGGGAACTTTAAGTGTGAAGCCTTTGGGAGTAATGCCAAATGTCAGACAAGCCTGAGAAAATAGAATATGGGAGCGTAATCTGGCTAGGGCGAAGGCATTTTTGTGGAGGGAATGTAAATAAAACTTAATGGGGTCGTTGTGGGGGTGTTGTGAGGGTGACATGGTATTAGAAGGTGGAAAGTGTAACAAGAGGCTGAAATGAAAATGAAAATAAAAATATATGGGGAGAGATAAAGGTGAACTGGAAAGTAACTGGAGATCTGGTGTGAAAAAAGGCGAAAAGGTGTTGGTTACAGCTGGGCTATGCTGGACTTGGGTTGGTAGACAACAATGTGCACAAAGGTTAGGTGGTTGTGTTGCCGCCAAAACACGTTAAAGGACAGAGACATTCTGGAAAATTTTGAAAAAACTGCGTGTAATATATTAAAAGGAGTGGTTTTGTGGTGGCAGATTATGAAAATGAGGCTAACAATTGTCTGGTGAAGAAATAATGACGTTAAAACCTGGGGGAAGCGGCTAAAAATTATCAGTGATGTGGGAAAAACGGAAATGGAAATAAAGCGAAAGTTATTAGAACTAGCTGAAATGATTGTTTAAAAGGTGAAAGGAACTGCAAATGCAAAGCTGCATAGTTTGTTTACTAGATATTCCACATGTTTGTTCCAATTGAAATTCATGTGTAGATTTAATTCTAAAATTTTTGAGAATCCACTTCTTCTGGATTTTGATTTTTATGGTTTATTTTAATATCGTGGGATGTTGACTGTTTTGTTCTGAACTGGATCACATGGGTTTTGGGGATGTTCAAGATTAAGACTGAGATGAAACCATGTTTCTAAACAACATTCTATTGATGATGCAGACAGGGATAGTTTCTGGCTCATGCTCCTCAATTAATACAGTTGTGTCACCTGCAAATGAAACTGATGGGGCATTTATATTGATTGATAGATCATTAATGTATAATAAAAACAAAATAAGCCCCAGGATAGAACCTTGAGGGACACCTTGTGCTAATGTCTTGCATTTGGAAGAATAATTTGCTGCATTTGTAGAGAAAAGTACTCTTTGTTTCCTACTGCACAGGTATGAATTAAGCCAGTGTAGAACACCACCCCTAATTCCATACCTGTCAAGTTTATAAATTATAAGTGCATGATTTACTGTGTCGTAGGCTATTGTGAGGTCACAAAAGATCCTGAAACTTAAGTTTTATTGTCTAATAATGTGCTAACCTTGTCAACATACTTTTAATTGCATCTATAGTGCTTTTTCCACGCTGAAAGCCAAATTGATTTTTCAAAATAATCCCATATTGTTCAATAAAATTTTGACTCTGTATGGTAGCTGCTTTTTCAAATACTTTTGACAGGACTTGAAGAACAGATATGGGATGATAATTTTGACCCTTTTTTTGAAACGTGGTTTTACCTTGGCATACTTTAGCATCTCTAGAAAACAACCATGTTCAAAAGATTATTATTTTAGACAGTGGGTGTCCTATTATTTTATGCATAAATTTGGTAACTTTTGTGAGTATCCCACCCCAACCTGCAGAGTTTGGGTTTTTCAGTGTTAATATAATATTTTTTACTTCTGTTGCTGACAGTGTTTTAAATCTTGTGAGGCATTCAGAGGTCTGATCTTGTCTGAAGGGACTACTTTGTTGTTATCATCTGCAACATTGACATCTGACTTAACTACATTAATGAAGAATTCATTGAAGCATTCCAAAATTTGAGCTGGATTTACAATAACCTCATCTTCAAGCTTGATTTTACAAATTTAATGACTAGAGGCTTTACATCTAATTGAGATTTCACAACTGGGTGTAGAACAAAAATCTGGCACCACCACTTCTTATTAACTTCCCTTTAGCAGCAACAGTCTGAGATTTTGCTGCTGTTGTAAAGAATTTATCCTGCTCTGTGTTCGCACAAGCTACAGCAGAGTTGCAACATAGCTGTTCATGAGAGCATGCTTTGTTATTTTGTAATTTTCTTTAACTTCCTTCTGTATCACATTTCTAAGCAACACTCTCTGTGTTGTCTGTTACCTGCCTAAGGCTAGCCCATGGGCTTGCCCTGATCTTGTCTCCAGCCAACATTTCTCTCACAGCTGTTGTGTAGTAATAGAAATACTCCTATTCTGTTTTGGCTCTTATTGTATCCTGAAAAGCTTTACAGTTGCACTACTGTGTGCAGTAATACACTACATCCCTTTGAGTCTTTCAGATTTCATCCAATGTGCTGATTCTGTTGGTCAACTTCACAAGTGTTGAAAATACATTTTTTCAGTTGAAGAGATTGTGTAAAATCCTGCTATCATTGATTTCCTTTGGTAAAAATATATCTGCAGATTCCATGCTGATCTCATTCTAGTCAATAATTTCTCTCATTGTCAGAAATGTGTTGTTCATCATTACACTGGACCCCATTAATAGCATCTTTAGTGTCTTAATTGTTTTTTGACGTTATGATGTGTTGATAATTTTTGCTGATCGTCACTGTACATTGTTACCAAAATGTAAATTTTAATGCCAGATCTAAAAGGTCTAAGAAATTGTTTATTCGGTTTGTGCACCTTTTTGAACATTACAAAACACTTCACTTTCTCAATACTTTCATACTTGTGAATAAATAGCATTAGATATTCAGTGCACCACATACAGCGACTACAGCAACTGTCTTATTATAAGTTTATCATCATGATTGCTTCATGAAAAGTCATAAGTGGGTATGAATTTTTTATTTTAATATAATTTAGAACAAATGTATACATCTGATTAGTTGATATCAATCATGCAATTTCAAATAAGAGTAAATTGATGAAACAGGACAAATTGTACTTCATTTAGGTGTAGTGAAGTCATATGTGATCTTAATATTGAGTGGCATGCTGTAATGTCTTTTTTTGCCCCTTTCAAGAATTTCTCATGAGAAAATGAAAATTAATGTTACTACAAAATAGTTTTGCTTCAGCTTTTAAGCAGACTACTTTGCAAGAAATTCTGCTGTAAACAGTATGGTCTGAAGCTCTACAAAATATTTTTCTTCACACTTATTACTTTATGGTTAAACTATAGTACATCACTGTATAATGACTCGTTTGTTTTCATACTTGGCAGATGATGGAAGTCAGGGGCATACACCCAGACACAGCACTCCGACACACCAGGCACCTGTGATGACTGTGAATGTTGAAGGTAGCAGTGCTGAGCCAAAGCCAGAGCCTCAGGCCCCACTTATACAACTTGAAGATGAACCAGGAAGATATCTGTCAGAGAAAGTGGTCTCTGTAAATCCCAGCTTTGCTATAGATAACAGGCCCCCACCTCCACCAATATTCTTCCGGTAAGCTGTTTTATTATTTTCTTGTTAAATGGCTCTGTCGATTTACAGCTGCACTAAATAGTTATTGAGAGAACAGACCATCACTCACGTTGAAAAGCTGTCCTATCAGTCACTATTTTCATTCCATTCAAATCTTCTTTCACTGTTAATTTTGTTAATTTTTGTTGGGAACAAAAATTTTACTTAATTGACCTCAGTTAAAAATTCTGTTTGGTCCATTACTAGCACATTTTCTGTTCATTTTTGGGAGGGTTAGGGAAAGGGGATAGCAGGTAGTTCTTGCCATGACAAAATTCAGATAAGCCACACGTGCCTCCTCTGTTTTCCCAAACATCAAGCACGCACGAAAGTTCAGTCTTCTGGCTGAGTATGGGTTTGGCAGACCCATTGTTCCTGAACTGGGGTTTGGGGCTGGGAACTAGAGAGTACCAATAGTTCCCTGCAACTGTAAGCTCTCTGAAAGCTTCAGCAACCACCACACACTGCTGTGGTGAAGCATTGTGTGACACGGGGATCAGGGTCTTGGACTGAGCAAGGTGGTGCAGTGGTTACCACTTTGGGCTCATATTTAAGAGGAGGATGGTTCAAATCTGCATTTGGCCATCCAGATGTAGGTTTTGCTTGACTTCTCTAAATAACTATAAATGAATGGTTCCTTTATGCAGTTACATGGTATGGTGAGTTGCCTCAGGTCTTTGCCATGTTTTGGTATTCATCACTTTTCCCACAATTGTCTCTATTTTCTTAATTTTAATACTTCTGCTGATGGAGCATGCTCTATGACAGTTCTGTTTTTTATTTGTTTAGTAGTTGTGGAAGAAGCAATCCTTTGCTGTAATAAGAATGTACTACTCCCTGTAGCTGACTGCCACAGTGGTAAATAACATCTCTATGCTGCAAGTAAAAATCAGACATGAAAGTTTAACTCAACCTAGCTGTTGATTCATATCTCATGTTGTGATACGTCAGTGTGCTTTCTATGACATCATTAAATTTCTATGCACTTAAACATATTTTTCATTATAGGAGTTTTACATTCACACCAGAAGTCCCCATTCGTCTTGATTACCATGGGAAACATGTTGACATGACACATGGCCCTCTTGCGGGACTTCTGATGGGATTAGGCCAGCTTAATTCTTCAGAACTGCGATTGAAAAGGATATCTTACAGACATGGGTAAGCACAACTTCTCGTGAGGAATATTTAATTTAAATTTATTTATCAGCATACCCTTTATCATAAAACTATGCTCTCTCTTTTCCTTGTTTGACATGTGATGTGAAGACTGCTTGGATTTGACAAGCTGCTGGCATTTGTTTTATCAGAATGGTTGCAAGACATAAAGAAGAACCAGCTTCCAAGTTTGTTAGGTGGTGTTGGACCAATGCATGCTCTTGTTCAGCTATGTGAGTAATTAAATAAGTTTTACTTAACATTTTCATTAGTTTTTTTTATTCGGCATAAGTTGAAGCAATTAGAAGTTCTAGAACATTTGAAATCCTAGCCAAAGTTCATTCTTCAGTTCTCTTTTATTTATTTATTTATTTATTTATTCTCATATACCAAGAATGGAGAAACCTTGCTAAATTAAGCTGAGATATGTAGGAAGTGGGCAGAGCATCTAGATGAGTCTGTTGTAATATCTGGAGTGTAGAGGCAGTGGTGTACACATGATACACACAGTGACACAGGCTCTGAAACCTCCATTGTTATCTTCCACAACATGCCTAGCAAATTGATATTGGGTTCAATAATACAGTTTGCACAAGGTTGTAATTCTGACTGGCTGCTTGGAGATTATGAAATGGTCACCAAAACTTACAGCTGTATTAGTAGATCACATTCATGCTATAAAGGGCCTTTCTTTGACAAAGTGTGATGTGGGTGGAATTGTCATATTTGGTATTGGCAGAATTCATGGGACAGGTTGGAATTAGAGCCAGTCTTAAAAGTAAGAGTCATAGAGTAGATAATGTGATTAGGGGTTGCAGGATGTAAAAAGTATATTACAGAAGTCTTATGTAGAAGATCATATGTGGGGGGGGGGGTAATTGTTCTGATGTTGGCAACAAATAGTTTCAATATTTGAATTTTGATATTCTAGCTGTTTACTTTTTACAGCGCAACAAAAAGGAAGTTGTAGGAAGTTATTAACAACAACTTTGATTTTAGTGCTCATGAAATTATTTTTATGTCTGTGACTAGTGTGATTCCACATATTCCTGTAAATGGTACTGATGAATTTTAATGTGTTTTACATGAATGTAATTCTATAATTGTTTTCATAAATGAATCATCAGCTACATGTAACTATTATTTGCCATTGACTTTTCTATCAATTTATTTTTATTTCTCTTGAGTTTAAAAGTAACATGTATAATTATAAGTGTGTGTGTGTGTGTGTGTGTGTGTGTGTGTGTGTGTGTGTGTGTGTGTGTGTGTGTGTGTGTGTGTGCGCGCGCGCGCAAGTGCGTGCATGCACATGTTAGAAAGTTGAATGCTCTCATCAATATATTATAATTACTTAGTTGCATTCATCTCTCAGCTGATTAACATTGTCAGCTAATAGACCACAATAACCTTACAAGAGTGGGAGATCTAAAGACTGATATCCATTAATTTCATTTTCTCAATAGACGCCAACCTACTGTTGCATACATTACTCTTTGAAATGCACATCAACAACCTTACCTTCTATACATCAGTAGCTATGAAGTTACTCTTTCTTGACTTCTTGATAGGTCAGTTTGAATTCCAGGACAATAACCAGTCTTACTAATCACTGTTTCTCCTCCTGCCTTTGGTCATTCCAGTAATATTAGATAAATGCTTGGACTCAGTGGCAAAATTTTTAGACTAGGTGAAATTCAATATACTTGAAGCAAGAACGTGCAAAAACTGTTATTGTCCTTAAAACAAGATATGAAAGAATTACTTTATTGCACTATTACAACATATTCTGATGTTTCACATAACTGTTCACACACAGAAACTCATCATATCTGACACATTGCACAAAAGGACAAATCAAAACTTTTTCTGGAGCTGGGTGTGTCCTTGAAGAGGCAAGGAAAATGAAAAAAGTTATTGAGCAAGTTTAAGAACACAATAATATTGAACGCAGTGAGGTTTAAGATATGGTGCAGAGTAGGCATTAAAATCCATGGAGAAGAAATAAAAACTTTGAAGTACGCCGATGACATTGTAATTCTGTCAGAGACAGCAAAGGACTTGCAAGAGCAGTTGAACGGAATGGACAGTGTCTTGAAAGGAGGATATAAGATGAACATCAACAACAGCAAAATGATGATGGTTGAAGTAGAGAGGATATAAAATGTAGATTGGCAATGGCAAGGAAAGCGTTTCTGAAGAAGAGAAATTTGTTAACATCGAGTATAGATTTAAATGCCAGGAAGTCGTTTCTGAAAGTGTTTGTATGGAGTGTAGCCATGTATTGAAGTGAAACATGGACGATAAATAGTTTAGACAAGAAGAGAATAGAAGCTTTTGAAATGTGGTGCTACAGAAGAATGCTGAAGATTAGATGGGTAGATCACATTACTAATGAGGAGGTATTGAATAGAATTGGGGAGAAGAGAAATTTGTGGCACAACTTGACTAGAAGAAGGGACCATTTGGTAGGACATATTCTGAGGCATCAAGGGATCACAAATTTAGCATTGGAGGGCAGCGTGGAGGGTAAAAATTGTAGAGGGAGACCAAGAGATGAGTACACTAAGCAGATTCAGAAGGATGTAGGCTGCAGTAGGTACTGGGAGATGAAGAAGCTTGCACAGGATAGAGTGGCATGGAGAGCTGCATAAAACCAGTCTCAGGACTGAAGACCACAACAACAACAACAACAAATGTCTAATTGTTGTTGTTTATAGGATCCCTCTCTCTGACTTCGTAGCATTTCTGCTCAGCTATAGAGGGTTCTTGGTTCACTTTACAGGAAGAACCAAAAATTAGTTATATGTGGTGACCTCAATATTAATTTTGTATGTGATTGTGCAAGAAAAAGATGTTGGAAGACCTCCTAAATTCATATGATCTAATGCAGATTGTATTTTTTCCAACCAAGGTACAGGGGAACAGTAGCATATCCACAGACAATATTTTTATTGATTCTTCATTACTGGATGGGAATTCTTTTAGTAAAAGGGAGAATGGCATTTCAGACCATGATGCATAAATTTTAACACTAAAAGGTTTTTGTACTCAGTCAGACATTGCATATAATAACAAACTATGTAGAAAAGCTAATCCAACTGCAGTAGAGAGTATTTTAAACCTCGTTAAGGCACAAGAGTGGCAGGATGTTTATAGTGGCGATAACAGAGATGACAAATATTATGATTTCTGAACACATTTTGTCATGCTCTTTGAAAGTTGCTTTCCTTTAGAACTTTCTAAGCAGGGTACTAGCAGTAAAAGGCAGCCTGGGTACCTGCCTGGTGGGATGAGGGTATCATGTAGAACAAAGTGGGAATTATATCAAAATGTTAGAAGTTGTCTCAATCGAGCTACAGTAGTCCATTACAAACAGTATTGTAAGGTGCTTAAAAGTTTTATTAGGAAGACAAAGAATATGTGGCATGCAAATAGAATAGCTAATTCACATGGTAAAATTAAAACCATATGGTCAGTTGTGAAGGAAGTGTCTGGTCAGCGGCACACGGCTGACAATATAAGATCAGTTTGTAGTGAAAATATTTCTGTTAGTGATAAGTCAGATATGTGTACAGTATTTAACAATCACTTTCTGAGAATTTCTGGTGAATTAAATAAAAATATAGATTCTACAGGAAAATCGTATAACTGTCTTGGAAAATGCCTTTTTGAGACTGATGTCTTAAATACACCTCTGTGATACTGACAACAGGGAGATTTACCTAGCAGAACATTAAAATACTGTGTCGCACTTGTTAGTCCTGTACTTAGCCATATTTGTAATTTTTCCTTTAAGAATGGTCAGTTTCCTGAGTAATTAAAGTACTCAGTAAAAAAGGAAGAAAGGGATAATTTAGACAATTTTAGACATATTTCTGTGCCAACAGTGTTTGCTAAAGTTATTGAAAAAGCTGTGTATGTAAGGATAATTGATCATTTTATTTCACATAATTTGCTATGAAATGCACAGTTTGGTTTCAGAAGTGGTTTAACAACTGAAAATACTATATGCTCTTTTCTCTGTGAGGTACTGGATTGATTAAACAAAAGATTTGAACACTACGCATCTTTTTTGATTTAACTAAGGCATTTGATAGTGTTGATCACAAAATATTGTCCCAGAAGTTGGGCAGTTATGGAATACGAGGAGTATCTCACAATTGGTTCACCTCTTACTTTAACAACATACAACAAAAGGTCATTATCCACAGTGCAGAGTATGGCTATGATGTGGGGTACAAGTGGGGCACGGTTAAATGGGGAGAGCCTCAGGGATCTGTGCTGGGGCCACTTCTCTGCCTTATTTATATAAATGATATGCCGCTTAGTATTACAGGTCACTTTTTCAAATAGTGCAGTTCATGACAAAAGTTCATGGCTAGTAAAAAATAAACTAATGCTAAATCACTGTAAGACTAAGGTTTTTTTTATTATCTAACACACAATTCAACAAAACATGATGTTTTAATTTCACAGAATGGGTATATGATTAGTAAAATGGAACAGTTTAAATTTCTATGTGTTCGGACAGATAGTAAACTGTTGTGGAAAGCACACATTCAGGATCTTGTTCAAAGACTTATTGCTGCCATTTTTACTATTCAAACAGTATCTGAAGTAAGTGAGTTCGACACTGAAAGTAGTCCGCTTTGCCTATTTTCATTCGCTAATCCCCCCCTTCAGGTCTGGGGGTAGAATAGATCCGAGGTATTCCTGCGTGTTGTATGAGGCGACTAAAAGGAGTTTCACACGTTTCGGCCTTTATGTGATGGTCCCCCGTAGGGTTTGACCTCCATTCTTCAAAATTTTCCCGAAGAATGAGCCAGTTGGGGAAGGGAATACAAGGTGCATTGTGTCCATCATGCATTGAGATCTTTAGCCCACTTTCTCGTCGTCGCATTGCAGTCCTGCCCATTCTCCATATCTTGGGTGAGGACACCTTCCTGGGTGCGTTTTCCACCATGCACTGTGCAGTGTCAATTTCAGCGTCGACGATGACACTGGACTTCTTTGCACCTGATATCTGGCTCAGTAGCCAGTCTGTTGTGGTGGGGCCGCCATGTATCCTGTTGGTTGTAACCCCCTGTCCACACAGGTATCACTCTGCTGATGCTTGCACCGTATGCCACTCCCCGCGTATGCCAAGGGGTAGATGCCCATCCCCCTGGGGCATCGGGACTCCCGGCAATGGCCATCCTGCCAGGTGGCCTTCGATGTGGCTGGGTAGTGCCGTGGGGGGGGGGGGGGGGGCTGGTCGGAGTGGGTAGCTTCAGGGCAGATGACACACAATGAAGCATAGTCCATCATCTCTTGCCGGTGGTGAAACACCAGCAGTCTCTAAGTGATCACGAGCTCAATTCAGTGCACAGAAGTACTACCCCAAATCATACCCCTCCCTGGCCACATCATGGGAGGCTAAGGATGGCAGCAGATCTTATTCACCCCGGTACTTTGTATGTTAGAGAGATGACTGGGAATCTTTCATGATAATGAAGCCTCAGTTTTTTGTTGAGCATTTAGAGGACAAGTTCAAGAAGGTGGAGGGCTTGTCCAGAATGAGATCTGGGTCAGTCTTGATCAAAACAGCATCCTCTGCCCAGTCACAGGAGTTACTTGCTTGTGACAAACTGGGGGATGTTTTTGTAACCATCACGCCCCATAAGAGCTTAAACATGGTCCAGGGTATCATACACTCCTGGAAATGGAAAAAAGAACACATTGACACCGGTGTGTCAGATCCATCATACTTGCTCCAGACACTGCGAGAGGGCTGTACAAGCAATGATCACACGCACGGCACAGCGGACACACCAGGAACCGCGGTGTTGGCCGTCAAATGGCGCTAGCTGCGCAGCATTTGTGCACCGCCGCCGTCAGTGTCAGCCAGTTTGCCGTGGCATACGGAGCTCCATCGCAGTCTTTAACACTGGTAGCATGCCGCGACAGCGTGGATGTGAACCGTATGTGCAGTTGACGGACTTAGAGCGAGGGCGTATAGTGGGCATGCGGGAGGCCGGGTGGACGTACCGCCGAATTGCTCAACACGTGGGGCGTGAGGTCTCCACAGTACATCGATGTTGTCGCCAGTGGTCGGCGGGAGGTGCACGTGCCCGTCAACCTGGGACCGGACCGCAGCGACGCACGGATGCACGCCAAGACCGTAGGATCCTACGCAGTGCCGTAGGGGACCGCACCGCCACTTCCCAGCAAATTAGGGACACTGTTGCTCCTGGGGTATCGGCGAGGACCATTCGCAACCGTCTCCATGAAGCTGGGCTACGGTCCCGCACACCGTTAGGCCGTCTTCCGCTCACGCCCCAACATCGTGCAGCCCGCCTCCAGTGGTGTCGCAACAGGCGTGAATGGAGGGACGAATGGAGACGTGTCGTCTTCAGCGATGAGAGTCGCTTCTGCCTTGGTGCCAATGATGGTCATATGCGTGTTTGGTGCCGTGCAGGTTAGCGCCACAATCAGGACTGCATACGACCGAGGCACACAGGGCCAACACCCGGCATCATGGTGTGGGGAGCGATCTCCTACACTGGCCGTACACCACTGGTGATCGTCGAGAGGACACTGAATAGTGCACGGTACATCCAAACCGTCATCGAACCCATCGTTCTACCATTCCTAGACCGGCAAGGGAACTTGCTGTTCCAACAGGACAATGCACGTCCGCATGTATTCCGTGCCACCCAACGCGCTCTAGAAGGTGTAAGTCAACTACCCTGGCCAGCAAGATCTCCGGATCTGTCCCCCATTGAGCATGTTTGGGACTGGATGAAGCGTCGTCTCACGCGGTCTGCACATCCAGCACGAACGCTGGTCCAACTGAGGCGCCAGGTGGAAATGGCATGGCAAGGTGTTCCTCAGGACTACATCCAGCATCTCTACGATCGTCTCCATGGGAGAATAGCAGCCTGCATTGCTGCGAAAGGTGGATATACACTGTACTAGTGCCGACATTGTGCATGCTCTGTTGCCTGTGTCTATGTGCGTGTGGTTCTGTCAGTGTGATCATGTGATGTATCTGACCCCAGGAATGTGTCAATAAAGTTTCCCCTTCCTGGGACAATGAATTCACGGTGTTCTTATTTCAATTTCCAGGAGTGTATTTCACAGAGACTTTATTTGCAGTCTGACGATGAGCTGCATGCCAGTTTAGAGCGGCAAGGTGTACATTTCGTCCGGCATGTCCATCGGGGTCCGAAGGATAATCAGGTTGCCGCTGGTGCCTTCATCGTGGCCTTTGAGGTTGATACATTGCCCGAGAAGGTCAAGGTGATGGTCTACCATTGTGATGTAAAGCCCTATATCCCTCCCCTGATGCGGTACTTTAAGTGCTGGAAGTTCGGCCATATGTCTTCCCACTGTACTTCCAGTGTCACATGCCGAGATTGTGGACGCCCGTCACATCCCAATACTCGATGTGACCCGCCTCCCATCTGTGTCAACTGCGGAGAGCACCATTCGCCTTGCTCGCCTGACTGCAGGATTCTACAGAAAGAAAGGAAAATCATAGAGTACAAGACCCTGGACAGACTGACAGTGTGGCTCATGGTAGTTACTCGGCCATTCATTTATCAATTTTCAGCCCAGGACTTCTCCCATCTGTCCACTGGAGAGCACATGATGACCTGAGTGGTAGTGACCGCTTCCCAATCTTCTTGTCACTGCCCCAGTGTCAGGCACATGGATGCCTGCCCAGATGGGCTTTGAACAAGCGGACTGGGGAATTTTCACCTCTGCTGTCACTGCTGAATCTCCCCCACATGGTAACATTGATATGATGGTTGAGCAGGTGACTAGCGCAATTTTTTCTGTGGCAGAAAACGTGATCCCTCACTCTTTAGGGCGCCCGAGGTTTAAGGCAGTCCGTTGGTGGTCACCAGAAGTCGCTGAAGTAATTAATGAGCGTCGGCGACCTCTACAGTGGCATAAGCGGCGGCACCCTTCCCTGGAGCACCTCATAGCCTTTAAATGGCTATGTGCCCGTGCTCGCTACCGTATCAAACAATGGAAGAAGGAGTGCTGGGACAGATACATCTCCACCATTGGGTGCCACACGTCACCTTCCCATGTCTGGACAAAGATCAAACATCTTTTTGGGTACCAGGCCCCACCAGCTGTCCCCGGTGTTACCATAAATGGCGAGTTATGTACCGACGCAAACGCGATTGCCAAGCACTTAGCTGAGCACTTTGCTCGAGCCTCTGCATCGGAGAATTACCCCCCACCCTTTTGCACACTCAAACGGCAGTTGGAAGGGAACGTCCTCTCATTCACTACACACTGCAGTGAGCCCTATAACGCTCCATTTACAGAGTGAGAGCTCCTCAGTGCACATCGCTCCTGGGCTTGATCGCATCCACAGCCAGATGATTAAATATCTCTCATCTGACTACAAGCGACATCTTCTCTTCATCTTCTACTGGATCTGGTGCGATGGCGTCTTTCCATCGCAATGGCGGGAGAGCACCATCATTCGGGCGCTCAAACCTGGTAAAAACCCACTTGGTGTGGATAGCTATCGGCCCATCAGCCTCACCAACATTCTTTGTAAGCTGCTGGAACGTATGGTATGCCGGCGGTTTGGTTGGGTCAGGTCCTGGAGTCACGTGGCTTGCTGGCTCCACACAAGGGCGGCTTCCTACAGGGTTGCTCTACCACTGATAATCTTGTGTCCATTGAGTCTGCCACCTGAACAGTCTTTTCCAGACAGCAACACCTGATTGCTGTCTTTTTGACTTATGTAAAGCATAGGACATGACTTGGCAACACCATATCCTTGCCTGATTTTTATCCAAAACTTCCTGTCACTCCATACTTTCTGTGTCCAAGTTGATGACTCCCATAGTTCCATCCATACCCAGGAGAATGGAGTCCAACAGGGCTCTGTGTTGAGTGTCTCTCTATTTTTAGTGGCCATTGATGGTCTAGCAGCAGCTGTCGGGCCCTCTGTCTCACCTTCTCTGTATGCAGATGACTTCTGCATTTCGTACTGCTGCTCCAGTACTATTGTTGCTGAGTGGCGCCTCCAAGGTGCCATCCACTAGGTGCAGTCATGGGCTCTAGCCCACGGCTTCCAGTTTTCAGCCGCAAAGGTGTGTGTCATGCACTTCTGTCAGTGTCGTACCATTCATCTGGAACCCAAACTTTATCTTAATGACAATCCACTCACTGTAGTGGAGACATTTCAGTTCCTAGGACTGGACTTCGACGCTCGATTGACTTGGCTCCCTCATCTTCATCAGCTTAAGCAGAAGTGCTGACAGCACCTGAATGCCCTCCGTTGCCTGAGCAACACCAATTGGGCTGCAGATCGCTGTATGCTGCTGCAGCTCTACAGAGCCCTTGTCCAATCTCGAATTGACTGTGGGAGTCTGGTTTATGGTTCGGCAGCAGCTTCAGCATTGCATTTAGTCGACCCTGTGCACCACTGTGGGATTCGATTAGTGATAGGAGATTTTAGGACGAGTCCGGTGACCAGCGTACTGGTGGAGGCTGGTGTCCCTCCACTGCAGATCAGACGTGCGCAACTGCTCGCCAGTTACACATCACACTTTCATAGTTCCCCTGAGCATCCGAATTACCGTCTCCTTTTCCCACCCGCGGCAGTCGATCTCCCGCATCGGCGGCCCAGATCAGGGCTAACGATTGCGGTTCGCGTGCGACCCCTTCTCTGGAGTCCTTCCCTTTACCACCTCTACTTGCGGTCCATTCACGTATGCCTCCAAGGTATACACCTCAGCCGCAGCTTCATATGGACCTTTTGCTTGGCCCTAAGGACTCCTATTAACCCCACCGCTCTCCGGTGTCACTTCCTCTCGATTCTTGACATGTTCTGGGGCTCTGAAGTGGTTTACACCGATGGCTCAATGGCTGATGGTCATGTACGCTTCGCATATGTTCATGGAGGACATATTGAGCAGCACTCATTACCAGTTGGCTGCAGTGTTTTCACTGCAGAGCTGGCGGCCATATCTCATGCTCTTGAGTAGATCCGCTCATGCCTTGGTGAGTCATTTCTCCTGTGTACTGACTCATTGAGCAGCGTACAGGCTATCGACCAGTGCTACCCTCGGCACCCTCTGGCAGTGTCCATTCAAGAGTCCATCAATGCCCTGGAACAGACCTGCCATTCCGTGGTGTTTGTGTGGACCCCAGGACAGGTCGGAATCCCCGGCAATGAACTTGCCGACAACTGGCCAAACAGGCGATGGGGAAACCGCCTCTGGAGATAGGCATCTCCGAAGCTGACCTGTTTTCTACCTTACATCACTGGGTTTTCTGGCTTTGGGAGACGGAATGGCATAACAAACTGCGTGACATTAAGGAGACTATGAATGTGTGGAAGTCTTCCATGCAAGCCTCTCGCAGGGAATCAGTTGTCCTCTGCTGGCTCTGCATTGGACATACGTGACTAACGCATGGTTACCTACTCCGTCGCGAGGACCCGCCTCAGTGTCGCTGTGGTTCCCAAATGACAGTCGTCCATCTCTTGCTGGACTGCCCACTTTTAGCCGCTCTGTGGCAGACTTTTAACTTTCCCAGCACCCTGCCTTCGGTGTTGGGCGACAATGCCTCCACAGCCATTTTAGTTTTCCGTTTTATCCGTGAGAGTGGGTTTTATACTTCTATGTAGTTTTTAGTGTATGTCCTTTGTCCCTCTGTGTCCTCCACCCTAGTTCTTTTAGGGTGGAGGTTTTAATGTGTTGCAGAGTGGCTGGCTTTCCCTTTTTATTCTCGTGGTTGGCCAGCCACTCTAATGTGGTTTCATGTTTTACTCTCTTCTGTTTCTAGTGTCTCTCTGTTGTTTTCTTGTCCTCTTTTATTCCTTTTAGTGTTCGTTGCCTTCCCTTCACTCTTGTCACTTTTCCTTTCTTTCCATTTTGTGTTATATGTTTCGTCCATTTTATTCTCACACTTGTGGCATTGTTTTATTAGGAACAAGGGACAATATTGGCTTATTACGAAGAATTAGCAGCTTTCACTTATTTAATACTAGGCAGAAATCCAATCTTCACCTGTATTGCACTTCCTTGACTCTTGTGCAGGAAGCTGTGCAGTATACTGCTGCATCCTTTTTCAATAAGCTACCACAATAATTCAAAAATCTTAGCAGTAATCCATGTGCTTTCAAATTGAAACTGAAGAGGTTCCTCAGGGGCCACTCCTATTTTCTTGAGGAGTTCCTTGAAAAATTAAGCTGATTCCTGTGTTGTATTGTTGATTGCATTTACATAAACTTATGGCTTGTCTTTTTTGGGTCCATAAACATTTTATTTTATCTGTTATTACTTTTATGTTGCAATTTCATTTACTGACACATTCCATGACCTTGGAGATTTGCTCCTCAGTTTGGTCCTGCAGAACTAGATGTGTAAAATAAAATTTAAAAAAAATTAATGTAGTGCACACCACAGTAACTTTACACTCAACATTTTTATTTCATCAAAACTGTTACAAATATGTGAGTGCACCTCACTTTGTATTCACTCAACTTCCACCAGTAGAAGACAAATTAGATTTGCTTCTCCACTTTTCATTTATTTCAAGAGAACTGAAAATGAGATGTCAGTAGAGAGAAAATTGTTCAAGTGAGAGCCTAGTGGATAATATAGCATACATCTTGAGAAAAATAAAGGTGAGAATGGTATATAAAAACATAAAACTAATGGAAACAGTTGCGTTTTTGAAAGTAAAACAAAAGAGACATGTCATTGTCTGGGAGGTATAATTTATTACAGTATGTCCAACAGAGGAAAGGTGACTAGACTGATTGGGATACCGATACAATTCTGCAGTGAGTTTGTTAAAGAACGTGCCCTCCTCAGCACACCATAATATGGTTTGCAGAGTATAGATTTGGATGTAGACATATCCTTATGTAGTGTAACAAATCCTTCTTTGTGCTTCAATCTGTTTATGGAGATGTGCAGCTGAGAAAGGTGCTTGGCTTGTCCTCCTGTATTAAGCCACTACAGGTTAAAAAATGTTGACTATTATAATCATTAACCATATTGGAAGATTCAGTTTCCATGTCTGTCATTGCACATCAGTATTCTGCTCTGTTATTCTCCAATATTCTACTCCTTATTTGCCCCTGATTAAAAAGATCACAGGTGCTTTTACTGACATCTCAGAATATTGCAGGCTCATTATTGCACCTGGCTGCCACATTCATCTTGCAGGATTACTACATCAGCAATGCCTTCAGAATCGAGCAATCTTTTTTTAAAGAGGTGTTGGGTAGGCAGCATTATTTAGTCTCTGGACTTGTGGGGGGAGGCGGTTGAGGAAGGGGGCATAATTAGATACATTCTAATCCATATATCTCACTTCCAGCAATGCAGATATCCACTGCTCTTGTAAAAGGGTAGAGAATGATTCTTCTAAACATACAATTGCTGATAAACACAGATATTAATAAAACAATGACATTCCGATAGAATAGGCAGCACTCATGTGGGCTCTCGTGTTTAGAGGCTTTTTCTTTTGCTTCCAAGCACATTCAGAGGATGCAATAGTCTAAAATGAAGCAGCATTTCTCCATACTTAATTAACTATGTAATCATTCCATTGTTGCTCAATGCCTTCTTATTTTATATGGTTTTCATAGCTACCATCAGTTCACCTATGTTATCATATAGTCCTTTTGCTTCCTCCCATAGATATGTTTTTCTCTCAAGTTCTTGTATACTTTCAGTATGTCATAAGTTTTGTCCAATCTTGTTTTGCTGTATTGTTTAGTTGAAATATTTGGCTTTTTCACTTGCCAAGAATTCTTTAAGAGCTTTATAAGCTCTTATTTTGCCTACCGGTACATGAATGTCATTTCCTATATTGCAAATGTACCGCTCCCAAGCATCTTCATGAACTGTTTTAATTAGTCATTCAGAATGTTTTTTGTACATTTCTAAAGATTATGATTTGTTTGGTTTTTAATAAGCTGCTTGTTTCTTTGATGCTTTTATGGCTGGTGTCCAAATATTAAGTCATAGCTTTTCCCGATATGTATTTTTGTTTCCTATAGATTTATTTGCTGCCGTTATTTATAGCTCTCAGCATTTGACCATTTCTCTTCTATACAGTCCATAGGATGTACATGTTTTAGTTCTTTTATTAATCTGCATGAGTGTGGGCACTTAGTAGTTTCTTCTTTCAGTAAATAAACTTTCTTGATATCTCCCTTCTGTTGTGGTGTTGGGCTATATTTCATCTTTTGCATTTAGCATATAGGGTGAGTCACCTAACATTATCACTGGAAACGCCTCCCAAACCACAACAAACACTGAATAACCAACTCCACAGACCAAAAGTGAGGAGAGCGACTAGTGGAGTTGGTTAATAAAAACCATTGAGAAATGCGCAGAAGAATGATTTTCAACACTACTTACATTTTTTAAAATGGAAACCTGTTATTATTTTTAGCACAACTGAAAATAGAAACAAATATTTAATCAATGCCGTTTGTTGTTACATTTTAAAATGTTTAGTACATCCGGAGTAATTTGTAATGTAAGGTTGACGCTTGAAACCTCAGATGTTCAGTCGCTTGTTGTAACAAACAAGATCTGTAGGGGTATGTTTACGAAGACTACGATGTTTACGAGTGTCTGCATGTAGCACTTGCTGAATTAGAATAACTGTAGTACACTGTGTTACCGGATGTCTGCGATAGTGTACTGTACACAAGTAAGAACAGAAGTACGCACAGTAGAAACATGAGAAGGTCGCAAGTTCGATAGTGTGTACAGTGTTGTAAGAACTGTGAAAATGGTTTGTTCTAACTCTAAAAAGGCAGAGATGGTGCTCATCTATGAGAAGTGTAGGCAAAATGCAGCTGCAGCCTGCAGATTGTATGCAGAAAGGTACCCGGACAGAGATCATCCAACGCGCCGCACATTTGAAAACATATACAAATGATTGTATGCAACAGATATGGTCGTAACACGCAAATAGGTCTGTAACAAACCCATCACAGGAGAAGCAGGTGTAGTTGGTGTGTTAGTTGCTGGTGTGGTGAACCCACACATGAGTTCATGTGACATCGCTAGAGGCAGTGCAATGAGTCAAAGTAGTGTAATGCGCATACTTCATCATCACAACTTTCATCTGTATCATGTGTTGCTGCATCAGCAATTATATGGAGATGACTTTAATAATGGAGTAATTTCTGTCAATGGGCATTAACAGAGAATGTGTTGCAGTTCTACCTGTTTCCGATGAAGCAGGTTTCACAACTCACGGTGCAGTGAACTTACGAAACATGCATTACTGTTCCATGGACAATCCTTGCTGGGTTCGACAGGTAGAACAGCAGTGACCGTGGAATGTAAATATATGGTGTGGAGTAATTGGAGACCATCTCATTGGTCCTCGCTTTATTGAAGGCACCCAAACAGGTGCAAAATACATTGAGTTGCTACAAAATGATCTACCAACATTGCTAAAAATGTCCTGCTGGAAATGTGTAGACACATGTGGTATCAACATGATAGTGCTCCTGCACATTCTGGAATGTGGACATGGTGGACGCATAAATTGGCCAACCCATTCTCCTAGTCTTAGATCTTTAGACTTCTTCCTGTGGGGTAAGTTAAAGGAGAACGTGTACGATAATGTGCCTACAACCCCAGAGGATATGAAACATTGTACTGAGGCAGCCTGTGGCAACATTACGCCAGATGTACTGTGTCATGTAAGACATTCATTATGCATTAGATAGCAAATGTGTGCAGGAAATGTGAGCCCACTTTGAACATTTATTGGCCTGAAATGTCAGGACACACTCTTTTACATTCTGTAATTGAAAGCAAAAAACAAATTTGTAACTTTAACTACATTCCAATATTAATTTACATTTTCTTCTAACAAATCAGTGCCATAAAGTATTTTTGAGAGAAAAAGACTAATAAAAATGTTAGCATGTGGACGTAACATGTCTCTTCTGTACCTACGTTACATCACTGTTCTTTTTGCATCCCTAATTAATTCAGTTCTGTCCGATACACGCGACTGAACTGCTGAGGAGTTACTCAAGCGTCAGCTTTACATTACAAATTACTCTGGATGTAATTAACATTTTACAATGTAACAAATGACATTGATTAAGTTTTTTTTTCTATTTTCAGACGTGCTAGAAATAATAACAGGTTTCCATTTAAAACAACATAAGTATGTGTTGAAAATCATACTTCCATGCATCTCTCAATGGCTTGTATTAACAAATTACACCAGCCCCTCTCCTCAATTACGGTCTGCAGAATCGGTTATTCATTGTTTGTTATGGTTTGGGAGGTGTTTCCAGTGGTAATATATCTGTTTGAAATACTAAAATGTAATGGTCAGAACTGATATCACAGCTTCTTCCATATTTACCTGACTAAAAGACAACCATGAATATGAGACAACCCTCCATTTTTAAGAGACTTCTTGAGAAAAATTTATTTTCCAACGTAATTGTTCTGACTAATCAAAATTACAAACTTTTTTGATGTAAGAAATCTGTCTGGAAAGTTGACATTTCACCTGTTCTAAATTTATGCCATTTATTAGGCCTAACTGTCTATGTTTTGATAATGCAAAGAGAAATAAAAGAAACAAAAAGAAATTGTGTACATTAATTTCTATCTTCACTGCCAATTTTGTTTAGTTAACTTGTTGTCTGTGGTATCACTATTTTTTAATCGTTGTCGTTGTTATCCTAAAAGGCAGCTGTGAAAGTTATATCTCTGTTGTTACAAATATTTGGCTGTTTCTTCAAAATATGTTATGATTTCTAAGTTTGTGGTGTGGTTACTGTGGGACCTGAGAACCTAACTGCCCCCCACCCCACCCCACCCCCTCCCCCCTTTTTTTTTTTTTTAACACATTGCAGCTTTCACTTCTATACTGATGTGAGAATGTTGCAATATCTCTTGGAGAGTGTTGACAACATTGCTATACGAAACATGTAAGTACGCCACTGGCCCCAATCTAGTTTTTGGTGTCTCATGCAGACATGTATGCCATTTTTGAGTATTTGTCCAATCTTGAAGTCAATTTGATTTCAACTGCCAATGGATTCAGACAAACTGCTGTTGAAACATGAAAGCTGTTCATAAAAATCCAAAGTACACAGTCCACATTCCCAAGGTTGGCTGCATGGTGAAATTTCTGCCTGTTCAAGACTCACTGCCCTGCATTTCTAGTTCACAGCCAAGCATGGTCACTGTATCCCCTCCAACTTTTCATAGTGTTGTGCTGAACAGCAGTGAAACATGGACGGCAATGTCTTAAAGGGTGCAGATTATGTGTGCAAACAGCAACTGATACACAAATAAAAGACTGCAATCACTATTCATCCAGTAATTGATCTTTTGCTCATCCCACAATCTGATGATGTCTGTTCATACTACCTATGTAAGGGGTCTTTCTGCTGTAATTTGTTCTTGAGACAGCAATTAATTAGTTTAATACCATTTATTTCGTTTGTTAGGCATTTTGTTCTGGATTAATTTTCCTTCTTGTTTCATCTGAATGTCATTATCTTGTTCTAAAGCTGATTAAAAGCTGGTAATGATTTTCTGCAGTATTCTAATGTGTACACCGGCAGAATTTCTCATTTGCAATTCACTTGGTAAATCATAAATAAAATATTGACTTGGATTCAGAATTAAGTAATGGTTTTTGAAGGACAAGATTTTAGCCTTTGAATGTTACCTTTACTTAAAAATCAGCATAAATGTATGTATACAATATCCATACATTTATTGAAACATTTATTGCAACCCTGTTCAAATATAACAAAAGTTTGTAACTTGATAGAATTTAATGTTATTTTCTTCTGCATTTCACAAAATTGTCAATTTTTAAGGGGGGCAATTATATTGTTGTAATGGCTGGTTCATATTTTATCATATATCCCGCACACTAGTGCTGCAAGTTGAATGCCTTGTCACATTATTGTTCAAGCAAAGTCTATACTGTATTGAGCACTTCGGTTTATCGAGAAATCTCAAGCCTATTTGCATGCTATTATTGTTTGATACGCCCTACCCTCTGGGATTGTTCAAAATAAATTTGTACAAAACATCAATAGCTAAAGCTTGATCTGTAAATGTAAGATGACCCCTATATTAATCTGTTAAACAATAAACCTCAGCAGCAATAGTTTAATCTGCAAATATAAGATGACCCTGTATTTTCAAATGATGAATTTGGAAAAAAGCCTCATCTTATAATTGGGTAAAAGTGATATTTACCCTTGGATCTCCTAAGCGACCTTTATTCTCTTATTTGCTGTAATGTAAAATATTGCTGATTGGTAACCTTATGCTGTCTAGGTATACTTATATGTATCATTTTCCCCAAAAGAAAGTATTAGTTACTTTCAAGTCAGAGGCTCTTTTTAGTTGTCTGTTGTTGCTTATAATAATGCCTCTAAATGTGTCCACTGCATTGTATATGTCCTACTCTTGAATTTAGATCTCTCAATAATACTACATTTTTAATTTGGTTACAGCTGTTCATTATTTTCATTATTTTCTGAAGCATTTCATAAAAGGCTATGAATTCATCATATGCACCTTTCTCTGGTGTGTGGACAACAATTGACAACAATTAGAGATAATTATTGTTTTCTGTTCTGTTTGTTACTGTAATAATTCTGTCATTAGCATATAAATAATGTTTTGACATGTGTTAACGTTAGCTGATGAACAGAAGTAACGAATGAATTTTGCGGGAATATATTGGCTGTTAAATATGCCATATTGTGTGTTAACATTTTTCACTGTGCACTGTGCACAGTACCAGCCATATTATGTATCTTCAACTTGTGCTCATATCCTGTATAATATGATTACAGGTCTATAGGATCAGAGATATGTTTTTTTGACAGTACATGTCACAGGAAGGTCAGACTTATTTTAACATTTCAACATGCATTTGGGAATGGTTGTAAAGCCAAAATCATGATTGTGTAAAGTGAATGAACAATTAACAGTCAAATGACAGAAATATCTTAAAGAAAAGGAAAAAAAGAAGTCTAGGCTGGAGGAAGGAGCATTATCGTCTTGGGAAACATTTTTGTGGCATTCCCTGGGTGATCTCATTGTTCTGGAAAACACAAAAGATCAACACAAGTATTCATCTATCCTTGGGTACCATGTCCACCCATACATGCAGTTTGCTTTTCCTCGACACAATGGCATCTACCAGCAGGACAATGGATCATAGCTCATGACTGAGAGTTGAAAATCTAGTTATAATATACAGACTCATTTGGAAAAGTTGTACAATTCCTTAGTTTTGAGCGAGTTTAATGATGATGCAGGGAGCAGGGAAAAAGATGTCCATCATTGCACATATCACCGCTGTAAATGGGGGGAGCATAAACGCATCAACTTTTGCAAGGCCTCCACTATCAGCATTCACAAAATTCCATTCTATTGTTACTTAAAAGTTGTAATTGCATAAACTGTTTGCAGAAAAAGTATGTAAAAACTTCGTAAATTCGGCTAAAGGTCCTATAACACACCTATAGCTTCATCTTACTCGTAATCTGTGGCGTCACTAGAGCATGAGCCAATAACAGAGCGTTTTTGATCACATGACTAGATCTTGATATTTGATGATTTTTAAGCTTTAATTACATAAAAAAATAAAAGATATTTTGTGAGAATATTGGCCGTAAACACTGTTTAAATGTTATAATCAATCCAAATACCAACAGTCCGAACCATATTTTTTAACACAGGAAAATAGTCTGTTGTTCGTATAGCGCAACTAACATGCATGACTGAGAGAGAGAGAGAGAGAGAGAGAGAGAGAGATGGTTCAAAAGAAGTAATATTGTACTCAACTGCTGTTTGTGTACCCTCTTTGAAATGGCTCTCATTCATCTAAGCAGTATGGAGACATTTGTACATCCTTGAATTTATTTTCTTTACATCATGTTCATGATTAGTTGTACTTTTTCATATAGACTTGACAAAATGATGTTACAGAATGTCAGATCAAACACCTTCCAGCTGTCTAACTTTCCAAACTGCTGTTTTATTGGGCTACAAGTTTTGATGATATATTACTCCATCTTCAGGCCCCTACTTGAGACAGCAATCACTTCAAACATCACCTGCCAACTCAAATGTTTGAAGTGATCACTGTCTCAAGTAGGTGCCTGAAGATGGCTTAATATACTGTAAACTTCCGTTTATCTCAAATGATTGGGACGGCGGCCAGTTTGGATAATGAAAATTTCAGATAAACCGTACTCCCCCCTGTTTTTACACGTGAAACACCCCAAATTCCATCAATACCGTGAAATATGATCATAAAACTGTGTAGGGTACATAGAATGTTATTTATATGGTTGTGAACAAGCCTGCATGTTTTTAACAGAAAAAATTGTGTTGACGTGGCAAAAAGGTGCCAAAGTATGATTGAAAACTTGAAGTTTTAAATACTGAATAGCAAAGCTCATATATTTTGGTTTGTTACAGGAAAAATCTGCCTTATTTGGTAGCAGGAAAAACAGGAGTTTTAATTTTATTACCTACACTTTTGAATAAAAAATTAACTATTGTACAAAATTAGGAAACAAATCTAGAGAGTACTCAAAGGAACAAAAAGTTTCTCTTGAGGAACTTTAAAGTAAAAAAACAAAAAAACTTTTAACTTATGGACATTCAAGTTCTAGGACACTTCATTAGAATTTATTTTTTGGTAAAAAAAGTCTGTAATGGTTTTTTGTTTTTTGGCTTCAGAGACTTTTGTTGCGGCAATACATCTCCAAAACAGGCAACAAACAATTTCAGGATAAGTCACATCCTCCTGTTGATTGATGTACTCCAGGGCGGTTTGGATCACTTCATAACCAACTGTGTGAGGAATCTTTTTCTGTGCTTTGTCATCAGAGACATATTCTTCTGATGCTTTCTGATTGGTCGCAATTTGGACGATTTCTTCCTCAGTCTGATCATAAAAGTCATTTTCTATCCACTCTTCAATGTCTTTGATGTTTGCGTCTTCGCAACCCGGTAGCTTCTCCAGTAAATTCACCAAAATTATGTCTTTTTCATCTGTTTCTGGCATGTCAGCTTGAGTTTCGGAGTTGCCTTCTTCTTCCCACCACTGATGAGTTGCCATATGATCTTTTCCAAGACCTAATGAGAGAAATTGGAGGAATTAGATTCCAAGCCTCACCAATCCAATGAATGAAACTTAAAACATCGATTTTTTTAAGAACTTGCACAAATTCTTCTTCAGCATCAATCACACCAATTAAGTATTCCAGCAGCTTGCATCTGTGATGTTTTTACATTGTCTCAAGAACACCGTGGTCTATCAGTTGACATACAGACGTGATGTTTGGTGAGAAACACACAGCTTTAATATTCCCATCTTCTAGATCATCTGGGTGAGAAGGAGCATTGTCCACAAGAAGTAGCACTTTTCAAGGAAGTCCATTTTCCTCATGTCTTTTTCTACAGCTGGAACAAACTCTGCCTGGAACCATTCTTTGAAGATGGCACCGTTCATCCATGCCTTAGACTGATTTGTGTACCACAATGGCAAAGGTTTATCAGCTGATGGCCATCTAAATGCTCTTGTTTTTTGGATTTGCCATTTAAAGTAAGGCACAGTTTATGATTGCCAGTGGCATTACTACATGCGAGGACAGTAACTCTTTCTTTGCTTTTTGTTTTATATCCGGATGCCGTTTTTTCTTGTTTAGAGGCAAGGGTTTTTGCTGCCAATATTTTGTAATTCAACCCGGTTTCATCACAGTTGTAAAGTTGATTGTCCGTGTAACCTTCATTGTCGATGATTGTGTGCAGTTTCTTCTTAAAATCAGTGATCGCGGCTTCATCCCTGGATAATGATTCACCGCTGATGGCAATTTCATGAATGAATGCCATGCCGCTTCTTGAACCGATCCAGCCAGCCATCACTTCTGAGTAATTCTTGCTCCTTTCCTTCAATCAGCTCATAAAAAGTCATCCCTTTTTGACGAAGTAGAGGACCTGAAACTGGCACACCTTTGGCTCTTATTTGTTCGTGCTACAAGAATAAGGCTTCTTCTAACTGAGGATGTGCACCTTTTCTTATTTTTTTCAAGATTTCCACAGCAACTTTCACGGATGCGCACCAGCATCAGTTCTCTGCAAATCGCGAATCTTTTATTCCAATGAGATCACATCCTTTTTTTCATTTTGCGTCAGTAGTCACTTTCCGCATTTTTTTACTGACACTCGACTGATTCTTTTTTTGTTTTTGACCACTTTTATCCCTTGACATTTTAAAGCATGTAGTGTGAGCATGAAATGTTAAATCGAAATCACACAGATGCACGACTTGACAACGCTCAAGATGCACTAGACAAAGCTTTTGACTTTTGAAACCAGGCCGTGGCAGCCATAGAATGAAAACATTCATCTATCCCCTCTCCCCTCTCCTACCCAAGCCCATGTGGTAACACAACAGTGTGTGTTGTACGTTTACTGTTAAATTGTTAAACACTCGGCTTCGTTTGATGTACTGTGGAAAGTGTTTGGTGCCGCACTCTCATTGTCAGTTTTGACAGGGCTACATCATGCTGCATAGAGCAATACTTTGTGTAGTGTACTTCCAAGAGGTTCGAATAGATGGCAGTGGCATGAAACCACGCAGTACGAACAAGAAACATGCTTAAACTTCAAACCAACACACACACGAATTGACGACACTCAGACTTTTGACATGCGGCAGTGCACTGATTAGCCGTAGACTGGCGAAAAACACAAGCGACTGCATGGTTCCAGACACAGACAAGTTGAAACCTGTCAAGTGTCAGTCTGGCTAGCCAAAACGTAGCTGCGCAATGCGTCGGACAGTGTCAGCGTGAGCCCCAAAAATCGGAAAAATTTGTTTGGATAAATCAGATTTCAGATAAATGCAATTAGGATAAATGGAAATTTACTGTCTTACCGGAACTGTTATCCCAATAAAAAAACAATTTGGAAATTTAGATGGCTGATAGATGTTTGTTTGGCATTCTGCACCGAACAGTCGAAGTTCTGCAACCATCTGTGAAAAGATAGACTTACAGAGAAATGATGATGTGTTTCAGTTCTATGACAGCAGTAAAAGCTTCACATTGTTCCACAAAACAAAATTAAAGTACACTCCATTATATTTCTGAAACCAAACAAATATATTACTTCAAGGCTCTGTTAATACACATGCCTTTTTCAGTGACTCCCTTCTTACCCATTTTTGGCAACAACTGGAGTATGAACTGCTTGCATAGAACTTAAGACTATCAACTACAAACTGAGTACTTCAGTTGTAGATTATAGCGCGACATAAATGATACCATGTTACAATTTCTCTCTCTCTCTCTCTCTCTCTCTCTCTCTCTCTCTCTCTCTCTCTCTCCCTCTCTTTTCTCCAAAAACTGAATACATATGCAGTATTGAAAATGTGGGAAGTATAATATAGGGTGTCCCATAAAGAACACAATTTTTAATTTAATAATAAAACACACAATTTATTTGAAAATTGCTAGTATTATTATATCAATATGAAAAACAAAAACTGCTATTCAACATGAAAGAAAATATCAGGCAGAAGTCCTTCATGGTTTCATCTGCACACATCCACTCTGTGGACAAAATTTTTGATTACTCTAGAACAAAGTTCTGCTTGAATTTGACACATGACGCATCTAATTTCTGCCCTGAGTTGTAGATAGTTTGTGGACTGTTCACATAAACACAAGATTTGACATACTGTCACAAAAAAGTCATGTGGTGTCAAATCACATGATCTTGGTGGTCAGGTCCAATTGCCATTATTACAGATGAGCCAAATAGGGAATTTCTCTCTCAGCAACCTTGTTGTTTCAATGGCAGTTTGGTAGGTTACCCCATCCTGTTTTAACCATGTTTTCCACATTCAATACATGCAATTGCTGCCATAAAAACTGTGTTATCTTGTGGTGAAAACAATCCCCAATCACTGTCACTGCTTTTCCAGTCTCATCGTCATGAAAGTAAGGCCCAATTAGTCCACCAGCCCATAACCTGCACCAAACAATGACTTGTTCTGGATGAAGACACTACTCACAGACCATGTGAGGATTCTCTATGCTCCAAATCTGGCAATTTTGTTTATTCACATAACCATTAAGTGAGAAATGGTCCTCATTATTGAAAGTTATTTTCTTATCAAAATTCTTGTTTTGTGAATGACTAATTGGCAAATGTTTGACGCTTCAAACAATTCATCAACTGCAGCTCTTGAGTTACTTAGATCGTAAAAGGATGCAAATGCAGATCTTTCATTAAAATTCAGTGCAAACTGCTTCTTGAAATGGCTAACTGTTGAGAACAGTGGTGAATTGACTTTGCTGGACATATTTGTAGCCTATTATCGAAATTGTGTAAGACGTGACAAGAAATATTTTGAGTGACTCACATGTGAAGAAATGTATGGCTGATAGACAAGTGTGCATGCCTTCACAATTGCTGAGTGAAAAATTTAAGAGCGAACTAACTTTTAAATTGAATTAACTGTCAAGCAGTCTCATTGTTAATAATAGCTTTGTAATGATGCAGCTAAAAAAGTGAAATGTTAGGAAAATGATTCTGCATAATTCACAGCGTAGCATTAATGATTTTATGAAAACATGAATGGGACGATAAACTAACTGCTTATTAATTCTATTAGAAAGAAATGACATCAGATTCTCAATTAATTGCATTAAGCAAAAATGACAAAATTGACTAATAATTAGGTACATTTGAAAATGGTTACCAGGTTGTTCTCTGTTTTCCATAATAAGCAAAAAAATCAACTGTTTATCATGTACATTAAAAAACCTAATGACATACAAACATTAAATCATGCAAGAAGGTGCATTTGTAAAGTGAAAGCTTGTAAATTATTATCAGGGTTACACACTATCTTAAGTAACATCTCCTTTTACTCTTTTATAAATGCTTTATTCCAAAAGTCATAAAAGTATTATTTTTCCTACAGAACCATTACTGAGCACATATGACAAAAATTAGGAGCTATAATTCAACAAACTTTTGCATTCTTCAAAGATGGTATTAAATTCTCAAAAAGGAGCAGACATTTATCATTGGACATGGTAACAAGGATCAAAATTTTTAGCTTTCATAAAAATTAGCAACATCTTTCTCATAGTGTTGACCTATTCAACCCCCACTTCTTAAGAAAAATGTGCTGATGTTATTGACTACATTATTTATGTTATATTCCATGTCTTTCATAAAAATTTTGTGTTACAGTTATAATTAATGGCAGATCATTGACATTATCAAGAAAAGCAATGAACCCAGAACACAACACTGTGCCGATCCACATTTTGCTTGAACCTAGTTAGATTCAGACCTCTTTCCTGTTTGTTGATGTTGGAGGAGAAACTTCTGTTTCCTGCTGTCCAGATATGAAGTGAATCATTGTTGGGCTTTTTTCCTAATCCCATAATGTTCTGACTTCTGCAGAATCAAACAGTGGAAACTCCAACCTATCACCATGTCCTGAAATGGGGGACATCATACCAGAGATCATTCCCACCCCTCCTAAAGTGGTGTTCTGTTGCCCACCCAACCTCCTCGGCCTCCTAGTCCATCCCTATGCCACTACCAATACCAGCCTCTTGCAACGGGTTATATCCATGTGGAAGACTCAGGTGCAAGACCTGTCCAGTCCACCCACCCAGCACTTCCTACTCCAGTCCTGTTATATGCTTAGCCTACTCCCATCAGAGGCCAAGGCACTTGTGAAAGCAACCATATAATATACCAGCTCTGCTGCAACCATTGCACAGCATTTTATATTGGTATGACTGCCAACCAGCTGTCCAGCAGGAACAGTAACCACTCCCAAACTTTGACCAAAAGCAAAGTAGACAACCCAGCAGCACAACATGCAGCTGTACATAACATGTTTGATTTCAAGGTTGCCTCACAACCTGGGCCATTTGGTTCCTCCCCTCCACCACCATCTTTTGTGAATTGCACTGATGGGAGTTATCCTTACAACACATTTCTGCTTCCAAAATTATCCCAGCATCCACCTGTGGTAACCTTCTGTTCCCACATTCATCACCCAACCCCCTGTGCTATCACCTCCTCCCTATTCACGTCCCCTCACCCCCACTGTGTGACACCCTCAGTCAATGCCTCAACTGCATTGAAAAAATGTTGCTTGGAAGCCTTACATATCCTCCATACAGTCTCAATCTCTGCCCATGCAATCTCCACATTTTTAGAGCTCTGAAGAAAGATATTCATGGCCTTCAGTTTGCTTCGGATGAAAAGATGGCATGCCTGGGTACAATCACAGTTCCATAGGCAACTGCAAACATTTTTCCATGAAGGCATTGACTGTTTTGTCTCTTGGTGGGGTATATGTATTAATAGTTATGGTGAGTACTTTTGAAATTGTAAACAGTTAACTTATGTTTTTACCCATCGCTCTCATTTTCATATGTGACACTACTCCACTGTATATTGCTTTCTCAAAACCGTTTGAAAAAATTGGTAGCAAAGAAATTGGTCAGTAATTGACTACACCTGAAAGACACATTGCACAATTGCCTGAATACAGGACTAATGTGTACTGATCTCCATAACATTACTTGAGATTTCTTCATCCTGATGAGAGTCTTTACACTTTAATGATGTAATTCATTTTCATTTTTGATTGTTTCCTGTAGCTGCTTGTGATGTAATTGTCTTAGAATACTGGCTTTCAAGAGCTCTTCAAATTTACCTGTACCAATAAAATATTGATTTAATGTGCCAGCCATTGACAAGAAGGTATTAAACCTTTTGCAAAGCTGTTGGATTACTGACAGTTTCTTTCTCACAAAAGAGAGATTTAATATGTTGAGCACCCACATTCTGCCCTGATACCTGTTTCACAGTAGACTATATATTTTTATTCTCTTGAGGTTATGCTTTATTGTGGACTGTCTGATGATATTCTCGATCAGTGCCAGTATTGTTTGCAGTAAAATTATTTTACTGGATTCTCACTGTCCTTCATATTGTAATAAAGCTCCCATTTCCTCATAAATGAAATTTTAATGCCATTAGTTATCCGTATCAGACACTTATTAGTACTATATGTGCCCTGCACTATTTTTCATTGGAAAGAGCTGTTAAAGTGATAAGTGTTTTAAGAATTATCTTATATTTGTCATTCAAGTTGTCTGTATTGTAGATTTCTTGCCAATATAGCTCTTTGAGATTGACTTTAAATGTGTGTATTGCAAGTGGACTCATACCTCTAAATTGTTGTTTGTTATTTTGAGGTATGGCTCCGCCTGGATTCCCTTCAGTATTACTATCGGTGCATCATAGTCGGGGTAGCTTTTACATTTTTTTCTCATTCTGTGCCCATCAATTAGAGAACAATCTATGAAGATACAGTTTAAGATTGTGCTGTTGCTTCCCTGAAAACTAGTTAGAAAATATTCTGACTGTACCAGTTTGTAAGAGTCGAGTAAATTCATTAACATTCTTTTCTATGGAGACTCTGTAAGAAAGTTTATATTGAAATCCCCACACAAATCAACCTTGTGTCATTCTTAGGAACTGAGCCTAGCACAGATTCAAGTTTGGAGAGGAAAGCCCACTAGTCTGAACATGGGGTCTGTAAAGGCATACAATGAAAAGATTTTATCCATAAAAACTCAGACTCTCCTGTGTGACCTTCAAGTATTTGGTCTTCACAGTTTTTTAATATTTCATGAGTGAGACATTATATTTGATATTTACTACCAAGACTGCTTGTTTCTTCATGTCATATATACTGACTGCTGTACGAACCCCGATATGAACATTATATTTGGTATAAATGGCCCATTGACCCGTCTGCATGGAAATCTGATAAGATGTACACCACCAACATAGTACTGCAAAACCATGTCAGTCAGGTCCAAACCTCCTTGCAATACCTCAAAAGAGTCCTGCCTTGGTCTGCCGCTATCTACTACCTCTTCAACAACCTCCAAACCTCCCCCACATCCCCTCATAGCTGACAAACCCTACTACATTTGCCCCACCCTCTAAAACTCGCTCCCAACACCATTCAGTATCTAGAACCTAGACAGATCTGAAACATAGTCATGAAATTTTGCTCCAAAAGCCTTAGCCTCACAGAAGTATCAGTCCTTTCCAAAGACCTCACTTTTTCCCCACACTCAAATTCAGTCATGCAGGACTTGTTAAAGACCTTCTCTCCTACTCCCAGCCCCTTCAGTGTAATCACTTTTTCAGTACCAACCCTACCAAACAGACTCAGCTAAAGACCAATGTTGAACCGTGCCTGACTCAGTTCACTCCACCCAACTGTTATCCACCCCTACTGCCTCCAGATTACCCCATGTTAACTTTCCAGAATTTCTTAACCTTGAACATTGCCTCACTCCCTTGACATGCAAGCTAACATTACATCCGCAGAAAAAAACTGCAGTCCACTACCTAAAAACTGATCTCGACCCTATAATCTTATCTGCTGACAAAGGCTCCACCACTGTTATTTGAACCACAAGGATTACCTGGCAGAAGATTCATCAACCTCCCACTAGGTGTGTGATTCATCCGCCTACAAACCCTGCCTCAGTGACCACATTCCAGAAATCGAGTAGGATCTCCAGCCTCGCCTCTCAAATCTGTAGACCCATCCCAGAACCTCCACCTGGAGTCCATCTCTCTCCTCGCCCCTACCACTCCCTGCATGCCTACCACAAACCCAACCACCCAGGCTGGCTATTATGCCTCCATTGAGAGAATCCCTGCTCTCATAGACCAACATCTTCAGCCTATTACCCACTACCAACCCTCCTATATAAAAGATAACAGCCATTTCTTCCAATAACTCTCCACAGTTCCTTTATCAAATGGTGCCCTGTTTGTCACTATTGATGCCACCTCCCTTTACACTAACCTCCCTAATGCCCATGGCTGTGCTGCTATTGAACACTACCTTTTCCAGCACCCAACAGATTCCAAACCTACAACATCCTTACCATTTGCCATGACCACTTCTCCATTGAAGGCATCACCTACAAACATATCAGGGGTATGGCAATGGTCACCCATATGGCACCATCCTATGCCAATTTATTCATGGGTCATCTAGAGATATCCTTTCTAACCATCCAGAATCCCAGACACCTCACTTGGTTCAAATTCACTGATGACATCTTTATCATCTGGATCGAGGGTGAGGACAGCCTATCCACATTCCTCAAGGACCTCAACACATTCTTCCCAATTCACTTCTCCTGGGCCTCCTCAACTGAACAAGCCATCTTCCTTGATGTTGACCTCAATGTCAAAGATGGCTAAATTGGTGCCTCCGTCCATTTCAAAAATAGCAACCACTGGCAATACTTCCATTTCTACAGCTGCCACACATTCCATATCAAGAAGTCCCTTCCATGCAGCATAGTCATCCATGGCCATCACATCTGCAGTGGCGAGCAGTCCCTTTCAAAATATACTGAGGGTCTGAATGAGGCTTTCACAGGCTGTAATTACCCTCCCAACTTTGTACAGAAACAGGTCTCCCATGCCTTATCTCTCCACTGACCCCACCAACCTCTTAAAGTCTCACTGTCTGGCCACAGAGGAGCATTTCCCTCATGACTCAGTCACAACCAGCACTGGAGCAACTAAATCACATTCTCCGCTAATATTTTGAGTACCTCTCATCATGCCTCGAAATGAGGAATGTCGTACCCACTATCCTTTCCACCCCTTCTACAATGGATTTCTGCTGCCCACCAAACCTACACAGTATTGTCATCCATCCCGGCAAAACCCCTGCTTCCAACCCCTTTCCTCAAGGCTCATATACTTGTAATAGACCTAGATGCAAGACCTGTCCCGTAGATCCTCCCACCACCACCACCACCACCACCACCACCACCACCACCACCACCACCACCTAATACAGTCCAGTCACAAGCATCAACTATCCCATGAGAAGCAGAGCAGCCTGTGAAACCAGTCATGTGAGCTACAAGCTAAACTGCAACCACTGTTGTGCATCCTACTTGGGCATGAAAACCAGAAAGCTGCCTGTCTGCATGAATGGCCACAAACAAACTGTATCCAAGAAACAGCCAGATCATCCGGCTGCTGAGCACACTGCTCAGCACAGTGTTCTTCATTTTAATGACTACTTCACAGCCTGTGCCATCTGGATCCTTGCTAGAAACACCAGCTTTTCTGAATTTGGGGAACTCTCCCTGCAGTGTATCCTATGTTCGCATAACCCTCCTGGCCTCAGCCTTTGTTAGTCATTGTCTCCTTCGCTGTTCCCACTCCATCACTACACAGCCCTCTATTCCAACAACACATCCACAGGCTTTTTACTTTTCTCCGCCAAAAGCTGACTTGTTTGACAGTCTTTTTTTTTATGCCTATGTGCAACCCAAAATCTCCACTGTATGGTGAGATTGTCCATTGTTTGCATATATCGAAAAGTCATTCTTATATGCCGAGAAAACTCCCAGTGATTGCCAAAAAGCATCTTTATTTGAAACACATTTTGCCGCCAACCAACATGCTGCCGACCTTACACAGTGTGACAGCTTTGGCAGATGGGCTAGGTGTACTGACTGCCTGATATCCAGCAGTTCCTCTCAGCATCAAGTAAACTTTTTGCAAAATGTGCTCTTTGTGTCTCAGGATTTACCTTGTCTTTTTGCTCACTAGACAAAGACATTAGGGTCTTTGAAAACTCTTATGTCTTTTCTATCTGCAGCTCACAGTTTTGGTTCAAGAGATTGTCTAATTCTATCCCATTGTTCGAGAATTCTTTGATTTTTATTAAGTTCTGTGTATGTCTTCTAGACAGCTATAAGCACAGGAAATGTCTTGCAGAAACAACCTTAAACAATACTAGCATACATGTATTCACATAACACTGGTATAATGCATGGGATATTTGCACACAATGAGCAAAAATGTCAGATAAAGTTATTCTGTTCCTTCTGACCATGAATAGTATTATTACAAGAACTGTCCTAGCAACATAATAATCGAAAACAAATGTGTAAATAGGAACTGTAAAATTTGGAAGTGAAGAACATATGACAAATATCTTTATGATTTAAGAACATCCAGCATGCTGGAATAATTGCAGGTCAGCTACTTCTTTTAATCAGTATAATGAAAAACCAGCTCAAGTTGCAAATTACATTTCTTTTTATTTATTTATTCAGTGACTATCTTTGGGCTGGGACCCATTTTCAAGTCATCATAACAAATAGTAAAAATGGTATTTCCGAAAATACAAAAAATACGTCAGAACTATGTTTTTAACTATGTATGAAGTGCAAACAGTTACAGCACATACAGATAACTGAGTATCTGTTACAGTGATTTGAAAATGGGTCCTCGCCCGAAACTAGTCATTAAGTAAATAAAAAAAAAAGTGAAATTTGCAACTTTTGCTGGTTTTTCATTGCACTGTTTATTATTTAAGGTTAAAATCTATCAGCCACTATATGTTAAATTTCTATCATACATTTCTAACATTACACATCTTCCTTTCATTTTATCACACTTCTATTTTCACATTCTGTGTTTGACTGTTTATACATACCCAGATAAATTACTATGCCTTTGACATTCCTTTGGTGTATATCACTTGCTTTTCCCCTTCTACACTTACACTTATTGCTAATAGCAACTATTTTGTGATTACTAACTGTTATTTCAATTACTTTGTCATTTGTGTTTCCTCCCTTTGTGTTGTATGCTCATCTCTTGCTCTGATGATGTGAGTCATATATCAATACACTTCTTTTAATGTCTTCTTGCATCTTTTGCTTCTGGGGTTAGATAAAAGTTTCATGTTTATGTTTGGACAATTTTCTCTTACAGTTTTTTTCCTAAATCTTTGTGGACATGTAATTATAAAGGTATCTTTCTCATTTATAATCACTGACAGAATTTATGAAACTAATATTCAGCATAAGGAATTTGATGTTCTATTGGTAATGTCCTGTGTTGGTATATAGCAGTTATAAGTAATGCAGGTAATAATTGTATTGTGTTCCAGTTCAAGGGATAAGAGATCTGTTTTGGTTGCCAATTGAACAATACCAAAAAGATGGTAGAATTGTTCGAGGTTTACAGCGGGGAGCAAATTCCTTTACGACTTCTACAGCAATGGCAGCACTTGAATTAACAAATAGGATTGTTCAGGCAATTCAGGTATGTATAGCACTTTATATATGCCTGCCCCATACTGTAAGCAGTTTACACTTAATTCACTGTTCTCTGGAGTGATGTAAGTAATCTGGACTTACTTCTTTTATTTCATCCTTGTTGTCGTCATGTTCAGATATTTTCATATTATGAATTATGTATCCATGCTGTAGATAAAAATGGTCTTACTCAATTGTAGAATTATTATTTAACTGCCAGAAACATGAAGCTAATGATAGCATATATTCACTCACCTTAGTGAGCTTCTTGGAACCACATCTTGCACTGAAGTGATATATAATGTGGCCCAACCTGGAGAAGCTGTTTAAAAGTCAAGGTTGCACTATATATGTCAGCAGAGTGCATAAAAAAATTCTTTCCTAGAGCAAAAAAAGCTTCATTCTGTCACATCTGACTGAGTCTGCCGAATAAAACAACTTCTCGTGTAAAATGTCTGTGCTATAGTCTCTTTTTCTTAGTACATGTACTGTTGTTGAGTCCAACATAATACTCAGGTCTGTAAAACTGTACACTTGCTCCTAGTCTGTACTAGCACTTATGACCTGCTGTCTAAAGAGAACCACAACTTGTATCGGTCAATGAATATTTGGGAAGTTCACATTATGTTTATCAGTTTCTATCATTGTATAATCATGTGAGAAAATTTTTATTTTGTTTAACGTAAGTAGAAAATATGCATTAATACTTCCTGCAAAACGTTTGACACTTGATGTGTAGTGAAGGAAGAAAGTAAATTTAGTAATGCAAGATGCTGAAGGAACAAATTATGTTCCCTTCTATAAACCTAAAGGGTGTTCATGCCTACATGGTGTTCTAGTTAAGAAAACAGCAGTACATGAAGGGGTGCCCTGGAAGAGCCACCCAGGTGAGTTCCAAACTACTAATCCAAAAGCTAATGACTACAGTATCATTCAAAACAGGCTAATACCTCTTAATCGAGGAGGGTCTGGACTAGACGGGCCATGACTTTCACCTTCCATTTGATCATGGGAGCCTCTTTTGGACGTGGGGATGCTGTGGTGTGCCATTTGGCACTCACATGCTCTGTCTCCGGGTCACACTGAAACACCCAGGTTTCATCTCCAGTGATAACATTATCTAAAAATTCCGAATCAGCTTCAAGGCTTTGGAGATTCTTGTGGCAGGCATCCACACGTGCTTGCTTTTGTACGTCTGACAAAATCTTCGGGATGATCTTGGTACAGATCTTTCTCATCTACAATTCTTTAGTGATGATGTGCACTGTCATTTTATCAAGTCCGAGGTCATCTGCTATAATCCTGACACTCATCCAACGGTTGGTGTTCAATAAAATGTACACATGGTCAATGTTTTTGTCGGTTTTGCTGGTTGATGGGCATTCGGAGTGATCCTCGTCCTCAACGCTGACCGGCCCTCTTTAAAGCTCTTCAACCACCTGAAAACCTAGGCTTTTGGCAGGCAAACATTGCCGTAGGCTTGCCGACACATATCCAACATTTCTGTACGTGATTTTCCTAATTTCACACAAAACTTGATGGCATAACATTGCTCGATTATTTGCTGCATGTTGCGCCATGACCGAAAACTTTGTGACACGTCCAATCAATGCACAATGCTGCAGAGACAAGAGCCCGCATGTGACTGGAACGCCACGCATTTGCAACCAGACAGCCCCCCACCACCAGCCCCCCAGGTGAGTGCGCTCTGCGAAGTACAGTCACATCAGCAAAAAGTCAGTCTCATTACTTTTTATACAAACCCTGGATGTCAGCTGGAGGCTGTGAAAAGGGTAGTGTGGTGACGAGACATCGGGATTCCAGGCATTGGGAGGTGTGTCACTTGGGTAGTCAGTTGGTGGTGGAGCAGAGGCAGCGTCAGGTAGTGGTGTGTTGGACACGGTGTCAGGGATGGCATCACCTGGTGGCACATCAAGAACACCAGTTGGGACGGTGTTGGCCTGCATCATATTGGGTGTGTTGTTATGTTGCTGTGGCTGGATCTGGTGGTAGGTGAGGGCAACTCTACCTCAATGGTGCTGTGCTCATTGGCCTGAGGGGGCTCTAGGACGTATGCCAGCTGGAGCCTGTCTACGGAGATGGTTGTCGTGACCCCATTCAGACGAATGGAGAATCGCAACGCCAGGTGCGTGCCCAAATACTGAGGGCAGAGAGGTGGTTGGCATGCATCCACTCGAAGCATGATGTGTGTACATACTGTGAGGTCACAGTGGATGAAGGTACATGCATACTATGCCGTTGTGGGGGTGTTGGTCGCAGTTGGGCCATGCAGCCCTGGAGTTGCTGCACAAAACCTGGGATGGTGCTGTGAGGAGGGAGTGGGGTCACTTCAGAAACTCTCTGAGAATGGCGAGTGGCAGTCCATATACCAGCTCGGCAGCAAAGTTCCCAGGTCGATTTTGTGTGTGATCTTTAGGCCTAGAAGTACCAGGGGCAGGGCAGCAGACCATTCAGAAGAATAGCATGTAAGGGTAGCTTTAAGTGTGCGGTGTAACTACTCCACCATGCCATTAGCTGCAGGGTGGTAGCTGGTGGTATCATGGAAATTGTATCTGCAGGTGGCTGTCAGAGATCGGAAGAGGGCTGAGGTGAACTGGCACCCACAGTCTGTAGTGATGTCACATGGGCATCCGAAGCAGGACACCGAGGTCTGAACAAAGGTTTCAGTAGACATGTCTGGGATCTGGGATAGGGTTGGCCTCCGGCCAGCGATTAAATCTGTCAATAATTGTCAGCAGATATCAATACCTGTTGGACAAGGGTAGTGGGCCAACAATATCGAGATAAACGTGTACGAACCAGTGTCTTATTGGGGTAAAGGTGACCACAGAGGAGTGAATGTGCCACCTGACCTTAGTGCACTGACATGGAACACGGTACTGGGCCCAGCTACTGCAATCACATTGGATGCCCAGCCAGATGAAGCATTGTTTCATGAGGGTGGCTGAAGTGCAGATGTTTGGGTGTGCGAGGCCGTGGATGTGGTCAAATGCCAGTTTTGGGAAGGCAGGAGGGAGGAAGGGACAGGGGTAATCATTTGGAGCCATCAGGTTGTGAAGGATCCATGCCGTCACACACCACTTCTTTCGGTTGGAGACAGGTATAGATCTTAGCTGTAGGTTGAGGCCAGTGTCCGCATTTCGAAGGGCATGGGCTAGGTCCGGGTCACCCTCTTGAGCAGTGGCCAGGGCATTGTAGTCAAAGGGTTGGGTGATGGAGCAGGAGCGGCTAAGGCAATCTGCCACAGTGTTGTTGATGCTGGTAACATGTCGTACGTTGTTTGTGAATTGTGCGACATACTCCTGTAGCCCAAACTGTCAAGGTGAGATCTGGTCTATGTCTTTCCTGCAAAAACTGGAGGCGAAAGGATTGTGATCTGTGAAGATCGTAAAGCCGTGTCCCTCAGCTGAAGATCGGGAATAGCAGACTCCTTCATGGACTACAAGCAGCTAGCAGTCATAAGCGTTGTGTATTGGAGAGCTTAGGCAAAAAGAAGGCAAGCGGTTGCCAGACGTCCACGTATTGTTGAAGGATGTCTCCGATAGCCATCTGGCTTGAGTCCGCCACTGTTGTGAGGGGGCCATGGGTGTTGGGCAGGGCCAGATGGGCCGCATTGGCTAGGTCTCATTTTGTTTCTTTGAATCTCTTGATGATGGCCATGGTTCAAGAGACCAGCTTGTTCCCTTTGTTTTTAATCACCCCAGAGTGCTGTAGTAAAGGGCTCTTGGGTGACAGCAGCGGAAAAAGTTGACCATGCCAATGAAACGCTGGAGACCTTCGAAGGTAGTAGGGTGTGGAAGTTTGCTACTGTGTGTACCGTCTTGGGGAGGGGGCGGGAGCCAGTGGTGGAGACTAATTGTCCAGGAATTTGACCCCACTCACCCCAAAAACACATTTTGCCAAGCTGAGGATCACTCCTTCTTACTGTAGGTGGCTAAAAATTTTGTGTAGTTGTTAGTGATGCTCAATTGGATCTATCAAGTAGATGAGTATATCATCTAGACAGGCAAAACACTCTGGTGCACCCCAGAGTGTGTTATCCAAAACTCGCTGCCATGTTTGTGCAGCATTGTGGAGGCCAAATGCCATGAATGCACTCTTGAACAGTCCAAAAGGTGTGATTATTGCTGTTTTTATCAATATCCTCTGGGGCAACTGGGGTTTGTATGTAGGCTTAAGCACAATTTATCTTACTGAAGATAGTAGCTCCTGAGATGGTGTTGTTGTAGGAGTAGAGGACTAGGAATGGATAGTGGTCAGGAATGGTGTGGGCATGGAGTTTACAGTAATCACTACAAGGTCGCCAGGAACCATCCTTCTTGGGGGCAAGGTGAAGAGCTGAAGCCCAGGAGCATTTGGTAGGGCGAAGTATGCCAACGGCGAGCAGCTCTTCGAACTCCTTTTATGCAATTTTGCGCTTGTGACAGGGTAGGGGGCATGCATGGCAGAAAACTGGGGCGGGGGGGGGGGGGGGGGGGGAAGGGGGAGGGGGTGCAGGAGTAGTGGTGATGTAATGCACAGTGTCATGCTGAACAATTCAGGGGGCACTGGATGGCTGGATGAGGGGCATATGGGCATGAAACCAACAGCTGTTTTACGGCGAAGCGCGTGTTGGGGTGAGAGCTGCACCGGACAATCTTGCCAGAGGTGCCATTAACTAAATGGCACTTCGCTACGTCTGCCATTAGGCTGTAAGGACCGAGGAAGTCGGTGCCCAGAATAAAGTTGCTAATGTTCGTGACCATTGAACGTTCAAAGGAGTTCGCTTTGGAAGTGCAAGTCAAGCGAGCGGGAATGCTTCCCGAAGGTAGCGATGGCTGTCTTGTTGGCGACAGTGAGGAAGAGGGGAGACAGGGGGGCCGGGATTTAGGAATAGTTTGTGGGGGAATACGGTTAAGTCAGAACCAGTGTCAATGAGGTAGTGGACTTGGAATTAGTGTCATTTAAGTCCCAAATGAATAGGCACAGCAACCAGGTGCACTTACTGCTGGTGGCTATTGACCAGGAGCAAGGAGATCTGCAGTTGGTCACATTCTCGCAAAACCTCTGGTGGTACCAGCAAGCTGTGCTTAGTTTGCAGTGGTTGTGGTTGTCAGGCGTGGTTAGGACCATGCCTGCAGGGGCAGCTGTTTTCACCTGAGTCGGCCTCACAACTGTGAGGGAGGGCAGCACCTGGTGGCTGGTGCATGAGATGCAGGCAGATGATATGCCGATGCCTCTTCTTTTAATCATTGTCATGTTTGTTCTGGCTGCTTGAGATCTCTTGATGAAGAGACATGTTAGAATAAGTTCTGTAGTGATACAATGAAGTTACCCAACAGTTGGTGATTTGACAAAGAAACCGCTGGTTTATTGGCGTTCATGGAAAGGAAGACACTCTCATACTCCCATGCAGTCACATGTAACATTTGGTGTGTATAATGGTAGTTACTATGTCACAAATTGTTCTGATAAATTAATTTAGCTGCATTAAAGTTTTGCTAGGCAACTTAACACGGTGATACGTGTCTCAATTAAAACTGAACCTTGATATTTTAAATAAACTTTCAGTTCTTTTTTGTCAGAATCAGTGCTTACCCCAAAATTAACTTCCAACTTGGTGCATTAAGCCTATTGTATGCAATTTACAGGACAGCTCGATCACGCTCTGATGCGTAACATATATCAAATCGAGCGCACAAGTTTCAGTTTTCCCTAATGGGCTAAACGACTCTTTTTTTAATAACATGATCTCACATAAAGTCTTATTGGAACTGGATTTGTCTCCATCCGAGTCAAAATCATAAAATTAAAATTCACCGCACAGGTCAATGAACTGTACACATGCACTTTTGCACTCTTAAGTGATAACTCGTTTCAGAGTAAAACTTCAAGAACTTGTATTTCATAATCAATAAAATTTATCACCTGAGAGAAATATTGCTAAAATGGATTCATATTACAGTCAGCTCGTGTCTAGATGGTGATGTCATGAATCGACACTTGCTTGGAATGAACGAAATACCTGTACTGAAAAATACTGTCCGTTGAGTGATTTAATGACTTTTACGACAAATTTGGTACCCCTTGCAGTGCTACAACAACACTGGTGGTAAGTGCTGCTATCTTGGAGCTCGGCGCCCAGAATCTGGTACAGGTCGGGGGCTTGTGTGCGGGGCAGAGGCTCATTAAGTGCAAGTGACGTCACGCATGTCATAGCTTGGAGTGGGGCAGGAGGGGTGGGTGAACAGCCAGCCCGAGCCGCGGGGTGATAACTAGCATTCCACGCTGCAGCCGTTGTGGGGAAGGAGCTCAGGGTTTCGAACAGTTTATCGGCCAAGACCACTGCATGGCCTAACAATAAATGGGCGTGCGAGACCAGGGCAGCCTGAATGAGGGCAGGAAGGCATGCAAGCCAGCGATTTAGGAACAGGCCTTCAGGAAGGATGTGCAGTTTGGTGAGTGTTCGGATGTGATCCAGCAATAGGGATGGGTGTATGTCTTCACACTGTTTAGATGATGCAGTTCCGAGGGCGCAAAGCTGGAGATGGTGCATTCTTATAGTTTACTGTAGCTGCCATGGAGGATGGGTGTGAAATATCACCCCAGATTTGGGCGGCAGTGGTTGGGTCGAGATGGCCGACAAACATCCTGAATTTTGTTGCATCACTCATGATAGAGGATCCTGCAAAAACTGCCTCAATGTTGCATGTGGAGTTCTGAAACCTCCAAAGTGCTTGTAGGTGCTGTGGAAGGAGGGGTAATGGGGGGCTGCTGGTTAGAGAGCCGTTGAGGGTGACCGCCATAGTGGTGGGAACATCACAACTTGACTGTGCAGGCAGCGTATCATGGTATGTGGGAGGATGCTGGCAGGCAGTGAGGCTGAAAAGAAGGCAGGCGGAGCACGCACGTTGTGGACCATGCAAGACAATCTCTGCTGTGTGTTGTTGTGGGAAGGGGTCTTCAGAACGCCACACAGTTACACTATGGCTTGTCCAGGCACTCATCTGTCAGCTGCGGGAGTGGGGTGGTGGTGCGTACGAAGGGATGGTATATGTGAAGGGGTGTAGTGAGGGGGGGGGGGGGGGGGGAGGGGGAGTGCTGATGTGCACAAAGGGATGGTGTGCATTGAGGGGTAGAGGAGGGTGGAGAGAGGGCAATGGGGAAGTGGGGGTGCAAGCGGAATGCATCCAGCCGACCTAATGGGAACTGATTTCACAACCACAATGGTCATGTTAATCAAAATATTAAGAAAGGGAAACCAGCGGGTTTCAGTAATGATACTCGGCACTTTGGTTTAGAGAGGTCACCAGCGAAGGAATGAATTATGTTCCCTTTTATACACCTAAGGGGTGCATATGCCTACATGTTGTGTTAGTTAAGAAAACAGCAGTACATGAAGGGGCACTGGTAGAATATATGACATCAGTAAACAATTTGCTAATTATGGTACTCAGGGTGACAGATCTGTTGTTAAGATGCAGCAATTGTATCATATTAGTCACAATTGATCGAAAGTACTGACAGAGGTATGTTCAGCAGCATGTGGAAAACATGAAGTACACCAAGAATAAGTAACTACAACATAACAACAGTCTCCATGAGAATTATTTTTGTGTTTTGTATTGTGATTGTGCCAATCACACTTCAGCAGAAACTGATTTCCATCAGCAGTAAATAAATATTAAAGAGTAAAAGTATTGGAAAATGATGTAAGTATCCCAAGATCCTTAATGAGACTCTACATGATTAGGACCTATCTCCTTTAAAAAGTATCGAGTGTTCTACGAACCATGTTTACTTCACAAAATTTTTAGAAGCTGTTGCCCCACACAAAAACAAAATTATAAAGTGTTCTTACAGTTCATTTCTGCTTAGTAAATATTTTATTTATTTAGTTGCATTGCTCAAGAACGTCATTCCATAAGATTACAGGGAGAGGAAAGTGCAAAATAAGCTAACCCCATGTATGTAGATCAATACAGTGGTGCGAGTTTCTTCCAAGAGAAAACATGCAGAACTGAGCTTCTTGGTTAGTTTATTTCAGGTCAACACCATTTCACCTTAATGTCCAGTTGAACTACAAGTAATTTTACACATAGCGTTTCTTTTATTGCACGATCATTAACGACTGTGTCTTGTTGGTGCCAGTCATTTTGGCTTGTTTGAAAGTGTGTAGTATTAGTTTTTGTGTAATGAAGACCTTTAGCAAGTAGTAAGTCTCTTCAGCTACCATCTGAGATTATGAAAGAGCCAGTTCAGCAATAACAACACTTTTGTATAGATTTTCATTAGGTAGGAGTGCAAGTGATCGGCTCAGTGATGATCAGTGCTTTTTTCACTTACTTAGTATTGCTATACTATTTGTCTAAGCTGCTACTTGCATGTCTTACACGATTTCTGCAGAATCAGTAGTCATAGCTGTAGGAGCCAAGTAGTACACAAAACCAAAGTAACACAAATATTTCTTTATTCATAAACCTCTAAGCAATAACAGAAGTAAACCTCTTGTGACTGTGCACCTAACAATACATAAGAACCATACAGAAGGTGCAACATAAGTGATACATGGAACAACTGATGTGCGAGTTTCAAACTAAAAGAACATAATCATGTGAAGATAGCACCCAGGCAATCGAGGAGATGCTGGTGGCCCGATGAGACGCACATCCTTCGGATCTGGTGTGATATGCTGGGTGGGTATTGGAGCATAGGGATGGAACATGCAGAGATACGGACATGCCCAAGGGTGGTGGGCCTGCGCAGCACCCGACGACGGCACGTGGAGGATGGTGCCATTGCCATCTCTGCGTCATCATCAGCAGACAGGTCCCAGTGTGGAGGAGATGGGGCTGGTGGATGCACCCCAACCAGAACAACAGGCTGTGGCAACTGACCTGAGGCCAGAGATGGACCAGCACTTGGCACCAAGAAGTTGAAATCCCAGGGCATTGCAAGTGGAGGAGGCAGCCAGTGGGATGGGGATGCTTCCACAACGAGTGATGATAGGCTAAAGGTGGACAGTAGCAGGACGGGCTGCAGCGACACAGACTGCACCTTTGAACCTGTAGCTTGCAGTAATGATTGAGAGCATAACTGATCAAAGTGATGTGCCACTAACCCATCAGTCATTCGGACATTACAAAGATGCATCTCTAGCAGCAGACAACAGTGGCCGATATCCACTTGGGCAGGCAACCTACCCTCACACTCTCAACTGTGATCAAGGCACAAAGTGGCCGGACAAAACCTGACTGTGGCAAGTGCAGTGCAGGCCACAGATGGTGGAGGAGCATGCACGGCTGCCGACCATGAAGCAACTCAGCCAGGCTCCACTCCCCCATAGGCGTGAAGGCTTAGGTGCTCAGGAAAAGGAGAAGGGCATCATCCAGTGAAGAATCCACAACAATCTTTTTCATTTGGGACTTGGAGATTTGCACTAGTCATTCCACATTGCCATTTGGTTGAGGGTGGAATGGTAGAGCCGAAACAAGATGAATGAATGCTGTGATGGAAACAAAACAATTGAAAGGATGTTGACGCACACCAGAGACTGTAAGGAAACTGAGAAGGTGCATTGACGAACAACAAGAGCCAATAGAAATTCAAGAAGGGACCTGCAAAGTCTACTTGAATGCATTCCCATGGCTAGCTTGCAGTGGGTCAGGGGACAGAGATGCCCTAGGAGCTGCCTGTTGTTTGGGACACTGCTCACAAGCCGTGACAAAATGGACAATTTAGCCATCAATCCCTGGCTGAAAAGCATGTCCCCTATCTAACAGTTTAGTGCATGAAACTTCCCTATGGATCTCGTGGAGAAGGCACAGAACCTCAAACCACAATGCAGAGGGAATGACTACTCTGGGATAGAAGTCCTCGGTGGGCAGCAGCAAAACACCATCAAAAACAGAGAGACGATACGGTAAGGTGAAATAGTTGTGCAGCGGATCCAAAGCCCAACCCAGCAGTTTATCTGGCCAGCCCTGTTGAACAAACCAAACCATCTGGTGGAGAACTGGGTCAGCGGCAACGGCAGCTGCTACACGTGAGCTTGTAATTGGTAAACCCTCGATCATGGCATGCATTTACATATTAAGATGGAAGCAGAGTAATTCTTCATGATCAAAGTCGGGAACAGGACCCACAGAAAGGTGGGACAAGGCGTCCACATTGGCATGTTTAGACGTAGGTTGAAAATGGATTTTGTAGTTGTAGCGAGACGAGAACAGTGCCCAGCATTGTAAGCAGTGAGCTGCCTTGTCAGCAAAAAAATGGGAGAGTTAAACACGGAAACGGAGTGAGAGATTTAGAGGCAAAAGTAGCAGGTCATTAGAGCCGTCAGCATTTCAGTGTGCTAGGACCATGTTGAGGCTATACTGTGAGGTGTCAGTGGTTTGCAGAGAATGTCCCCCTCAGGGACCCAGCATTCATTTGCTGATTACGGGTTTGGTGACCCTGGGGTTCCTGAGCTGGGGACTGATAAGCTCCACCAGTCCTCTGTCACCGTAAGCTCTGGGCACGCTTCAGTGACCACCGTGCAGTGACAGTGGAACGTGGTGTATCACAGGAAATGGGAATGATTGACTGCCCATATCGTGAGGATGGTAAAAACTTCTATAAAAAAAAAACTTCAACCTTAAGGTGTGCTGTGCGCCAATGAGATGCATGGCAGTTGAGGAGAACAGTTGTTAGGGGGCAACCTCTGGGGAACCTGCCACACCTCATTTTTGTGAGGCTTATTCAGGCAGTCGGGGCTCTGTCTGAGTTGACCCTTATTTCCCTAGCTGTTCATGGCACCAAAGTGGATCCTTCGAAGTTTTCTTTTCCTCCTTCCAGTGGAAGGGGTGGGCCGCTGGAAGGTAACAACACTCAGTTTAAAAGAGAAGAACTAAAAGCTGAATGGTCCTGGGAAGGCATTGTTGATGTGCAAAACAATATGAAATGGGTGGATGGATGGCAACCTGGTGAATTCAATCTCTTTTATCCTTTTCAACAGCACCAAACTACCAGAGCATATCAAGGCAGGCAGGTGTTCTACGCGTAAGTGTACGGCCCTATTTCCGAAACCCAATGTGGAGTTTTAAGTGCCGGCACTTCAGACACACTGCTCTTGTTTGTGAAGGAGAAGCCACTTGTGACAAATGTGGTTAAGCTGCCCATGACGGAGTTGGTTGTTCTCTCCTCCAAAGTGTGTCAACTGCTCTGGGGGATCACCCTGTGTCGAGTACGGAATGCAGAGTTTTCCTTGAGGAATGGAAGATCCAGGAGATCAAAACAACAAAGCACATCCTGTATAGTGAAGTGAAGAAGTTATACAAGTCCAAGCAGCGACCCAGGTTCACTGCCTCCTTTTCTTTCATTCTTAAACAGCCACTCTAGAAAATTGATGCTGCTACGCAAACAGAGGTTGATAGTATAGGAGTAGCACCTGTGTTCATCATTGGGCTTGGGCTGCTGCAGTTCCTGTGAAACCTTCCCTCCTCCCAGAACTTCAGAAAAAGCCATGGTTGCTGACATTGTGGAACTTACAGCCCCTCCACAGGTCAAGTCTTGTGCACCACCCAGCGCAGCTACAACCACTACCACTTCTGAGGTTGTTGTTCCAAAGCTGCCTCAGACCAAAAACTCAGTCAGAGGCAAAGAATCACCCATTGATAGAGACAAGAGGTATGCAGTCCAACAATGTCAGCATCATCCTATCTGAAGTCTCTCTTGAATCTTCTTCAGACGCAATGGAGCTTGATATCAGAGGCAATCACCTCTGAGCTCCCCTCCCCCATTACGGGCTCCTCTCCCCAGCAGAAAGTCAGGCTTAAAGTGCTATCCCTGTGATAGATGGCTCCCATTATACAGTGGGACATTAATGGGTTCAGGATACATGTGAAGTAACTGAAACTCCTAGCACAGAAACACCCTCTGTACTTGTGTTTGCAGGAAACACATTTTAAAGCGTCCTATGCCCCTGTACTACGGGGCTATATGCCCTATTGCAAGGATGACCTGACTGGGGAAAGGGCCAAGGGAGGGGTTCCTGTGTTTGTCAACAACATGGATCACTCCTCTGCTCTCCCCTGGCTACTGACCTGCAAGCAGTTGCTGCTGAAAGTCATGGGTGTCGGAGAATCGCTGTTTACTCACTGTATCTATCGCCACCAGATGCAATAGATGCTGGGGCTCTCACAGATCTTGTGGAACAATTCTCGTGACCATTTCTCCTCCTGGAAGTCTACAATGCCCGTCATGTCTTGTCGGGCTTGACCTCTACTTTCCTACTTTCCCTTGGGGATGGGTTTTGGAGAGCCTCATGACATCTCATGGGCTGTGCATACTCAACACAGGTACTCACATTCATTTCTGCACTGCTACTTGATCATTCTCAGCCATCAACCTCTCTTTCTGCTCTCTGGCCCTTGCAGGCTCTGTTCAGTGGGAGGTTATTGACAGCCTTTATTCCAGTGACCACTTCCCACTCTGCATTCACCTACTGGATAGAGCACTGCGTGAAGAGAAGCCACCAACATGGATGGTCAGCAGGGCTAAATGGACACTGTTCAGCCAGTGGCTGTGTTTGAACATCACAGCAGTGTCCAAGAACGGATGGACCGCATCATGCACGTGATCCATCATGTCATTGACTTATCCATCCCAAAGTCCTTAGGTCATCTTCGGAGGCGGCTCTTGGTGGACAGACGAGTGCCATTCAGCCATCTGGAACAGGCGTATGGCTCTTCAACAATTTAAATGCCACCCTACAGCAGATAACCTCATGGCCTTTTGAGTCACAAGAGCCAAGGCTCGACACATAATTAAGGAGAGCAAGAAAAGGTTACAACAAATGTTCCTGGACTCCATCAACCGTTCCACCTGCTCTACCAAAGTACGGGAAGCTATCAGGAGGATTTCTGGTAAACGCAGTCGTTTACCATTAGCAGCAGCACTGAAACAGTATGTCTCCAAACAGTGCCCAGCTAGAGGTGGCTATTCAGCAGGCTTTCCCATGTAAACATCACTTGATCAGCATATTCTTTGATATCAGTGAGACACGTGATACTACTTGGAGACGCTGTATTTTTGCACAGCTGCATCAATGGGGCTTTCGTGGCCACCTCCTCATCTTCATACGTTCTTTCCTGTCTCAGCAGTTTTTTGGACCCAGGTTGGTGACTTGCTGTCAGATCGTTTTGAGCATGAGAATAGTGTCCATCAGGGCAGTGTTTTAAGTTTGCCATCTTTGCCATAGCCATAAACAGTATCACATATACGGTAAGGAGTTGTGTACAGTACTCCTTATTTGTGGATCATTTTGCTGTTTACTGTTCCTCCTCCAGTGTTGCAGCAGCTAGCCATCAGTTGCAACTTACAATGTGGATGTTAGAGAAATGGGCTGAGAAGACAGGTTTTCAGTTTTCTGCAGATAAATGTGTGTGTGTGTGTGTCTGTGTGTGTTTTCATTTTAATCATTCTCGAAATCTTTTTAATTTACCTGTCTTGGATATGAGGGACACCATCCTACATTTTTCAAGACTCGGTAAGGTTCCTGGGCCTCATTTTTGACACTACGGTGTTGTGGGTGCCATGCCTGAGACACCTGAAAGCTATATATCTTGAGGCACTAAACATCATCAAGTGCCCTACCCACAGGTCTAGGGGAGCAGACAGGGCACATCTGCACCAGTTTTATAGGGCTTTTGTGTGTTTGTGTCTATATCCTGGGTGCACGGTGTATGGATTGAAGATCATTGACACCATGAGAGGATTCAAATGGCCCCAGGTGCTCATAGGGCCTGTCCCATGCCCAGTATCTGTGTTGAGGCTGGGGAACCACCATTTACCATTCAGCGTCAGCTCCTCATGGTGTGTCAGGCCTGTAAGTTCCTTGCAGCCCCAACTCCATCCACATACCATACTGTTGGTCGTCTGCCTCTGGAATTCCTTTTCTCCAATTGTCCATGAGCCATAATGCTTTTTGGATCCATGCTCAGCATGTGCTGGAGTCACTCCATGTGGAGCATGTACAACCCCAAATCCAGGATCTTAGCTGACTCCCACCCTGGCGCTACTGCAGAAGACCAGCATAATTTTAGATTTAGTGCAGTAGAGGAGAGATTGCACTCCTGCTTCAGTTTTTAATGCGATATTTTCTAACATTTTATATGAGCACCACAACTACATAGCTGTCCTTGCAGATAGGTCTAAACAGAGGGACTCCGTTGGTTGCTCTGTTGTTTTCCCAGATCGTGTCCTCAAGGTCCGACTGCCTCAAGACTTTACTGCCTTTGACACAGAATTATATGTACTCTTGCAGGCACTGGAGCAGATGAGATGTTCTTCCAGTTCCAAATTTCTTGTCTTCTCCAAGTCTCTGAGTGCCCTTCACTCTCTGAAACATTTGTACCCAGCAGATAAAGTAACCCAGAATATCCAGGATGCGCTCCTTCAACTACAAGACTGTGGAAGAAGGTGTCTTTCTGTCGGGTGCCAGGGCACATGGGTATTGCAGGGAATGAAGGGGTGGATCTAGCAGCCAAGGAGGCATATTTTGATCCTCGGTTCTTTCAGTGTGCCATCTCCCTGCATCCTATCACCATGCTGTTGAGGTACAAAGTCAAGCATTGATGGGAAGATGGGTGACCAGAAGTGACCGAAAATAAGCTACTTGTAGTAGAGACTACACCTCGGCTGTGGCCAGCCACGTTGATGGGACGAGGTGCTTCTTACTCATCTTCACACAAGCCAAAGCCGTATGATGCTAGGCTTTGTGCTGCAGAGAGAGGACCCTCCAATATGTGGTGCTTGTGGCACACAGATAACTGTGTGCCACATTTTATTGGACTGGGTTTTATATTTTGACCAGTGGGCCACAGCGGATTTGCCAATGGACCTGCTCTCTCTTTTACTTAATGTTCAAACAAATGTGGCTCGACTGTTAAAGTTTTGTGAATTGTCCAACATTTTTCCCAAGATTTTAGGGTGATGGTTTTAATGTGTTAACAAGGTGACTGGGTCACCCATATTTTTGTAAGTAGTCAGCCAGTCAGATTTGCCTCTGCCTTTCTTTTAGCTCCTTTGTTGTCTTGCTTTTCTTTTAATGTTATGTGTAGCTACTTTTACTGTTTCTGCATTGTTTTAGGATATGTAAGATAGAATGATTGTGTGCTCATTTCAAGTGCATGAGTTTGGAAAAACTTTTGGGTTTTTAGCCACATTCATTTCTTTTAATAAGTGTATGGGCACCGATGACATCACTGTTGAACAGCCATAAGCTCCAAACATCACCACCATCATAATCATCATCATCATGGAGAGAACATAGCTAAATAAAGATTTCAGAGTTTGAAAAGCACAGTCACAATCCAGGCTCCAGCAAAAAGATACATTCTTGCATAACAAGGCATCAAAGGGTGAGCCAATGCAGCCAAACCTGGCAGGAATTTGTGGTAGTAGACTATCGTCCCTCAGAAGGCTTGAAGCTCTTTCATGGATGAGGGGTGAGCCATAGATGCAACAGTGGAGAAGTGGTCTGGCAGACGGGTGAATCCCATCCTGCGAGACCTCAAACCCCAAATAAACAATAGAAGGTTAAAAAAACTTATATTTCATGAGGTTAAATCATAAGCCTGTGGTCTGTAACTAAGACAGAAAACAAAGTGTGCGAATTTTTCAGGCTGCTAGCCACACCAAAAGGCAGGCGCACATATCAATAGAGACCAAAAGGAGTATTCGAAACCAGAACTCGCTGAGACACTTCATCCACAGGAAACTGCAGATACACTTCAGACAAATCAATTTTAGAAAAGTACTAGCCACCCAATATTTTTGCCAACTGTTCTTCCTGGCAGGGAGAGGATACAGATCTTCAATCTACTGTTCATTGACAGTAGTACTGAAGTCGCCATTGAGGTGAAGTTTCCTTGACTGCTTCTGAACTACGACCATTGGAGATGGCTTTTCATTAGCCATAACATGTTTCACCACTCCAAAGATTGTAGTCTGTCCAATTCTGCTTTCTCTTGATCTTTCAGGGGCAACAGAAGCAGGACACATGACAAAAATGAGGCCAATCCATGGATTTCAAAGAAATATGAGCCGAATTCATAGCATACCTTCTGGAAACAAGACCAAAAACTTCTCACACAGTGTTTCCAATTGAAAATACAGTACTTGATCAGACACAAGATGGATCGTGTTGGTGACATAAAATCCAAATGTCTGAATTGCGTCCATCCCGAACAAGTTGTCAACACTGGCATCAGCAACCACCAAAAATGTAATGCAGAGAACCACTGACTTGTAAGAGGCAGATGCAGTAAATCGTGCCAATAGCACAATGTTCTATTTATTATAACTGACCAGCTACTGCATGACCAGTGTCAATGGTGACAAGCTTATACTCACATAGGTTTGAGAAATCAATAACATCACTGCAGTACCTGTGTCATCCTGCAGCCAGAGAACTTGGCAAAAAGCACTTAACTTGATAAACAACTTGGGAGAAGTCACAAACATTGGAGTCATACACTTTGTGTCCATGTCCATATCCTGAGCAGCCTCCAGTGAACGACACATGGAGGCGATGTGCCCTTTCTTCTGGCAAGTATTACAAGTAGCCCAGTCCATAGGGCATGCCAGATTGTTCATGCTGGACAAAACAGAACCAGGGAATGCTGGTGCCGTGGCAGTCGTGGCTCGGCCTTGGTCTGCTCGGTCCAGGGCCCACATGTTTACCATTACCATTACCACTGCCGCTTCCTTGAGCAATCTATCTGTTCTAGTGGGCACTCCTTGTGACACTACTGTCATATGACCCCACACTTCAATCTGGTCACCCACTGTCCATGAAACTGCAAAAGATTGTGCTATTTGCAAAACTTCTGCTGTTGGGGAGTTTTCTTCGAGTAAAGCCGTCTGGCGCACTTCCTTGTCCGGAGCTAAACAGATATTTACACCATGAAGTTCGGCTGCCCAGGCCCTGTATAAGTGGTTTGGTTTCGTGCAGCATCGTAGAATTCAACTTGTGCTGCTGTGATATGCATTCATTTGTGATGGAACTTCCACAATAAACTGCATGTGTGATAAGAAGTAAGAGATGCCAGTTCTTGTAAAGGGGTAGGCTGACACACTAACTGATACACCTTAGGTGGACTCCATGGAAGGAATAAGGCTTTGCACAAATTCTGAGTCTGCCTCACCAAAAGCCAAAAAATGTTGTCTACGACTTTTTTCGTAAGCTTCCCAATACTCGGCTGTATCATCGTATGGAGGAAAAGTGGGTGGATAAACCGGTTGGATGGTACTCTGTCTGTTAATGGAAGCCAACAAAATGGTCACAGCCGAAGTAAGCTATTCAGTCAGGGCCAGTAGCATGGCAGCCATAATGACTAAACCTGATGAAATCATTCTGAAAGACTGGACAAAACAAAAAGGACAAGACAGAAACAGAGAACGCTGACACTGGCATTGTGGCAGATGTGGCTGCTTGGGCTGGCTTTGGTCTGCTCAGTGCTGAAAGTGCAGAAAGCATTCCAAACTTCTCACAGTCATGCGGCGACCAAGTAATACATGAAGCTGATCTAAGTAACACAAATATGGCTTTATTCATAAACGCTTGAACAATAATGGAAATAAGCCCCTCGTGACTCCACATATAACATGACAAAACAATCGTACTGAAGATGCAACATGAGCAGTACACAGAACAACTAATGTGAGTGGTACAAACTAAATGAACACAATGAGAGTGAGTCAGCACTGCGCCACACCTGTTTAGGTGTGAATCACTGGTAGATGGCACAGCAGAGACCACGATATGTGCACGCTACCTACAGGCGACTTCTAGTGGCTGGCCCATGCTGATGCATTTGGTGATTGATTTAAGCACACATGCATGATGACACTACACTCATCACAGTCGCCATGCACTAGCAGCAGGATATAGCAACAGCAAACTATTATTAAGCTTTAGTTTAAGAAGAAAAAAAAAAAAAAAAAGAGAGAGTTCACTTAACGTTTGGAACAGATAAACTTCTAGTTATTGACATCAATAGATTGATCTACAGTGCTTTACTTAATGTGGCTGACATTGCTGACATTTTAAGACAGAAAATGAGGCCTTCAATTCAAACCATCTCTTGGTCTAGCTCTCTCTTCCTATCCATAAATTCTCTGTCTCTCAATCTTTGACTGTCCCCCAATTCTTCCCATATAAATAAATTACACATTTCCAGTTTCAGAAACCTTTCCCATTACAATTGATGTGTAAATAGCAATCCAATTTATGGCTACAACTTCTCTTTAGTTTCAAGTGGTGTCCTAATGACTGTAACATCACCAAGAGCACAGCTGATGACTCAGCTACTCAGCGTGGCAAACACTGTGATGCTAGAATCATAACTGCTTGCATATGAAATTGTTTTCAGATGTAGAGTTTGCCACAGATGTATGTCAGTGTACATTTACATTATTTCCAAATTATGTTGATACATTTTGACATATTGTTACAAGTTTACAATATTCACCACTCAGTGATCGAGAAAATCAACTTTTCCTACAAATAGTGTAACCTAGCTTGTCCCAAGCAAATACAAACTTGGTTATGTGTTACTTGCTGCATTGAAAATTTCTGTTCCTTGACATTACCTCTACCTCTTCCCCTTGCCCCTAATCAGTTTCCAAATTTGGAATGAGAAAATCTTGTAGTCAACATTATTTTAAATTGTCTCATATTTGTTAGTGATGTCTGATCATGTAAAAAAGTGACCCTTGAGTTTCAGAACTACTTAAGATATTTTAGTTAGATTAATTATGCAATTCATTAACTTTATGCAGTTTAAGCATCACCATTTCTTACAAACTTCATACATCCTTTACTATAACACAGAAGTAACCACTGTCCTACATTATTGAAATTATAGGTGTGACACATGTGCTGCCAGTAAATAGTGAATAGACCAAAAATTTACAGTTTTTCATTCTCTAATTTGGCGTATTGATACAAAAAATTTTATACATCTCATATGGAAAATTGTACTGAAATGCAGGAGGATCTGCAGCAAATTGACGCATGGTGCAGAGAATGGCAATTGAATCTTAATGTAGACAAGTGTAGTGTGCTGCGAATACGTAGAAAGAAAGATCCCTTATCATTTAGCTACAATATAGCAGGTCAGCAACTGGAAGCAGTTAATTCCATAAATTATCTGGGAGTACGCATTAGGAGTGATTTAAAATGGCATGATCATATAAAGTTGATCGTCGGTAAAGCAGATGCCAGACTGAGATTCATTGGAAGAATCCTAAGGAAATGCAATCCGAAAACAAAGGAAGTAGGTTACAGTACGCTTGTTCGCCCACTGCTTGAATACTGCCCAGCAGTGTGGGATCCATACCAGATAGTGTTGATACAAGAGATAGAGAAGATCCAACGGAGAGCAGCGTGCTTCGTTACAGGATCATTTAGTAATCGCGAAAGCATTACGGAGATGATAGATAAACTCCAGTGGAAGACTCTGCAGGAGAGACGCTCAGTAGCTCGCTACGGGCTTTTGGTGAAGTTTCGAGAACATACCTTCACCGAGGAGTCAAGCAGTATATTTCTCCCTCCTACGTATATCTTGCAAAGAGACCATGAGGATAAAGTCAGAGAGATTAGAGCCCACACAGAGGCATACCAACAATCCTTCTTTCCACAAACAATACGAGACTGGAATAGAAGGGAGAACCGATAGACGTACTCAAGGTACCCTCCGCCACACACCGTCAGGTGGCTTACGGAGTATGGATGTAGTTGTAGATGTAGTTGTAGATGTAGATGTAGAGTCTCTTTTCCAATTTTCCAATAAAATGTTTGTATGGATGCTAATAATATAGCTGCTTCTTACTCAAATAACGGGAAGGGGGTGGGGGGGGAAGACAAACAAACAGTGGAAGGGATAGATTGCTACTCACTGTAAAGATGACACAGTAAATTGGAAACAGACACAGTGGAAAGATTGTTAAGAGTTGAGCTTTCAGCCAAAGCCTTTTTCATAAAAGAAAACACACACACATTCCCACAGTCAAGCAACATCATGCACACATGACCACCATTCCTGGCTGATAATGGCCAGAATGCAACTAATGCTTTGAATGAAACAGCAATCTGGATTGGGCAAGGAAGGGGTTGGTTAGCAGGGATTGGGAAAGGGGGGGGGGGGGGAGGGGGAGCTGTCTGGCAGAATGTGCAGGGACTAAATGGGAGAGGGCATAGTGTTGGGAGACTGTGGGGAATGGAAGGAGGGGAGGAGCAAGAAAGGAGATGACAAGAGAAGGGCAAAGGAATAATGGGTGTGTTGGCAGAGAGTGGCACCCATGAGGGTATTGGTACGTGAATTGAAAGGAGAAGATAGGACGGGGGATGGAAAGTGTTGGGAGAAGGGTTTGGGGCTGTAGGTTATTGGAGATTGAGGCCAGGATAATTTCAGCAGCAGAGAATGTGTCGTAAGGAAAATTCCCATCTGTACAGTTCAGAAAAACTTGTGGTAGGGTGGGTGGAGGATCCAGATGGCCCAGGTTCTGATACATGTTGTGTTCAGCTGCATCTTGTGCTACAGTGTGGTCCACTTTCCTCTTGGCCACAGTTTTTCGGTGGCCATTCATCCTGGAGAAAAAGCTGTGCAGTGATTGCAACAGAGCTGATATATGGCTAAGCTGCTTTCACAGGTGGCCTGGCCTTTGACAGGGCAGGATAAACCTGCGACAGGACTGGAGTAGGAAGTGCTGGGTGGGTGGTTTTGGCAGGACTTACCTGGGTCTTCCACAGGGATATCATGCCTGTGGCAAGGGGATGGGATTGGGAGTGGCATAGATATGGACTAGGATGTTGTTGAGGTTAGGTGGGCAATGGAACACCACTTTACGAGGGATGAGAAGCATTATGGGTATGATGTCCCTCATTTCAGGGCATGATGTTAGATGATTATAGCCATGATAAAGGATGTGTTTCAGTTGTTCCAGTTGGGGGTGTTATTGGGTGACTAAGTGGACGTTCCTTTATAGCTGGTTCTTGGGGTTGGGGGAAGGGTGGGTTGTTGTTGGGTTGTGGTCTGGGCAACCTCTTGGTGGACAAGGTCTGGGGGATAGTGCCTGCCTGTGAAAGTCTTTGTGAGATCTTCATCATACTGGGCAAAGGAGTTCTTGTCACTGCAGATACACTTCCTCTGGGTGACCAGTCTATATGCGAGGGATGTTTTGATGTGGAAGGGGATGACAACTGTCAAAATGGAGATACTGTTGGTGGGTTTAATGTTGACAGAGGTGTGAATGGAGCCATCAGAGAGGAGGAGGTGAACATCTAGGAAGGTGGCACCGGTTCTGGAGGACCACATGAAGCAGATGGGAGAGATGGTGCTGAGGTTGTGAAGGAACGAAGATAGGGAGTCTTGGCCCTGAATCCAGATCATAAGGATATAATCAATGAACCTGAACCAGACTAGAGGTTGGGATGCTAGGAAGGACTCCTCTAGATGGCCCATAAACAGGTTGGCACAGGGTGAGGCCATGTGGGTACCCATGGCTGTGCCGTGGATTTGTTTGTATACCTCCTCTTCTAGGGAGTTGTAGATATGTGTTATGATAAGGTTAGTAAGATGTATGAGGAATGAGCAATGGAAACATTTCTTTGCCACCAATCCTTCCACCCAAAGCCAACTTATTTCCAGCATTGAATCCTGCATCTCCCAGTTCATGCCACCATACAACTGTGATCCTCCTCCCCCCCCCCCCCCCCCCTACCTACCTAACCAACCCCATTGGTCACCTTCCACCTTCCAGGAATTCCTTACGTCCAACTTGGCCTCACCATCATTCCCCAGGACCCCTGTTAAAAACACGAAGCTTTCAGCAAAAGAAAGGACAGCCATATACAGCCTCGAAACAGATCCTGATTTATTCACCCTACTTGCAGACATTTCCACTGCTGTCACTATGAATTACAGTGACTACTTGGCAGAAGGCCTGTGTCTGTTGTGTGGCTCTGCCAGAGCGATCCCATCCCAGAAGTCCAACATAACCTCCAATCCCTACTTAAATCTTTGGCACTTCCCAGAACCTCTCTTCTGAATCCATTTCCCTCCTCACTCCTATTATACCCTGCACACCCACCTTACACATGCTCCCCAAAATATACAAACCCAACAATTCTGGATGCCCCATTGTAGCTGGTTGTTTTACTCTGAAAAATTATGGTCCTCATTGTCCAACACTTCCCAGCCAGTTTCCAGAAATCTACCCTCCCATGCCAAAGATTACATACACTTCTTTCAACAATTCTCCACCAGCCCCATGCACCAGTGTACCTCCTGGATCCCTATTTGTCACCGTTGATGCCACCTCCCTATATACCAATATCCGTCATGCCCATGGTCTTGCCACCATTGAACACTACCTTTCCCACCGTCATTCACACTCCAAACTCATTACATCATTCTTCATACACCTTACTAACTGTATCCTAACACACAACTACTTCTCCTTTCAAGAGAAGATATACAAACAAACTCACTTCGCAGTCATGGACACCAACATGGCACTATCATATGGCAACCCGACGAAACCTTTCTGCCCTCCCAAAACCCCTACACTGTGCTCTTGTTCAGATACACTGATGATATCTTCATGATCAGGCCTCAGGGCTAATACACCCTATCCTCATTCCTTTGCAATCTCAACACCTTTCCACTTCACCACATCCTCCTCAACCAAGCATGCCACCTTCTTTGACATTGACCTCTTCCTCTCTGTTGTGTCCATCCACACCTCTGTGAACATTAAACCCAACAGCACCTGCATTTCCACAGCTGCCATCCCTTCCACACAAAAAAATTCCTCCCATACAACCTCGTCACACAGGGGCGGAGAATCTGCAGTGACAAGAACTCTCTTGCCCAGTATGCTGAAGGTCTCACATAGGCCTTCACAGACAGACAATACCTCTATACCTAGCCCACAAACAGATTTCCTGTGCCATATCCCACCACCATCCCACCCCTCCCACCAACCCCAAGGATCGGGTAGTGCCCCCTTCAATGCCCGGTACCACTGCTGACTGGAAAAACTGAACCACATCATTCATCAGGGCTTTGAACATCTATCTTCATGCCCTGAAATGAGGTACGTTGTACCCAAAATCCTACCCTCCCTTCCTACAGTGGTGTTACAACACCTATCCAACCTGCACAACTTCCTAGTCCATCCATATGCCACTCCCAATCCCAGCCCCTTGCCACAGGGGTGCCTGTGGAAAATGCAGGTGCATGTCCTGCCCAATCCACCCACCCAGCGGTTCCTATTTTAGTCGAATCGCAGGCTGATCTTACCCCTTCAGAGGCCAGGCCACCTGTTCAAGCAGCCTATTGATATAGCAGTTCTGTTACAACCATTGCACAGCATTTTATATTGGCATGACTACCAATCAGCTGTCAACAGGATGAAAGGCCACTGAAAAACTGTGGCCTAGTGAAAAATGAGCCCTGTGGCACAACATGCAGCTGAACATAACATGCTTGATTTCAATGGCTGCTTCATAACCCAGGCCATATGGATTCTCTCCTTCCCCTCCAGCTTTTCTGAATTGTTGAGGTGGGAGTTATCCTTACGACACATTCTCCGCTCCTGAAATTATCCTGGCCTCAACCTACAGTAACCCACACCTAAACCCTCCCCCTCCCCCCCCCCTCCACACACACACACACACACACACACACACACACACACACACACACACACACACACACACACCTTCATCTCCCACTGCCTCCCGAAACTGTACCCTCTGCCATCCAGTCACAGTGCATGCTCTGCCAGACAGTACTTTTCTGTTCCTCCACTTGTACCTTGTTACTCCTCCCCCTTCCTCGCTTCACTGCGGATTGCTGCTTTCATTCAACACAACAGCTGCATTCTGGCCATAGTGACTAGAAATAGCGGTCATGTGTGCATGAGGTTGTTAGAGTTTGTGTGTGTGTGTGTGTGTGTGTGTGTGTGTGTGTGTGTGCGTGTGTGTGTGTGTGTGTTCCTTTTCTGAAGAAGGCTTTGCCCAAAAGCTCAATTTGTAATACTTTTTTAGCCTGTCTGCATCTCAGTGTGTCATCTTTGTGGTGAGGAGCTAGGTATCCTTTTCATAATATTGTTGGAAAGAAAGTTATTTATTTTGAAATACATTAATGGAAAAGCTTTCTAAATCTCTCACTAATGTATAGATATCCAATAAAGTAATGCAGTTATAAATTAAATAAACATATTTTTTGACATTAACCTTGTTAGATAGAAGCAATTTATGACACTTAATGAGAATAAAAGAGTCAAGAGAGAAAAATATATGATTTAAGGATTAAAGGATGGGGTGGTACTGGATTGTCTGGAGACTTGTAGAAACTGATAGAAATTGAGAGAAAAATTTACCATTGTCAGAAGCTGAAAATAATTGCTGGGATATAACAAAAAACAAATACAATGTGTGGAGATTTTTACATTATGGAATTCCCTTTCAACCTATTCTACTCCATTCTCCTTAACACGTAGCCCTGAATGACTTTCTGACCAACTTCTGGACTAGTCTCATTTTGCCTGTTTCAACCAAATGAGAATTTCTTGAAATTGGTTTTTTTTAATTATAGGGTGGTATTAATTTACTACATTTCCAGTGTTTTAACCCATGAATATATTTCTGTTTGTTAGATGTAAAGATGCTGAATTTGTTTGTTTTTAGTGCAAAAAAGAAACAATTTAAATCAAACAATGGAAAATCCAGGATGGAATGTAACAGTACTAGAGAAGGAAAGTTGCCACTCACCATATAGCGGAGATGCTGAGTCGCGATAGGCACAACAAAAAGATTCACACAATTATAGCTTTCTGCCATTAAGCCCTTTGTGAGCAGTAGACACACATCCCTCATCTCAATGACTGCTTCACAGCCTGTGCTATATGGATCCTTCCCATCAGCACCAGCTTTTCTGAATTGCGCAGGTGGGAACTTTCCCTGCAATACATCCTACATTCCCATAACCCTCCTGGCCTCAACCTTCGTTAGTCACTGTCCTCACCCATCCAGCCCCCTTTCTGACCCATTCTAGCACTACACAGCCGTTGTTTCACCACCACACCCAGTCTTTTAATTTCTTTTTATTTCTCTCCTTTCAGCTACTTACCCCCCCCCCCCCCCTCCCCTGCACCTTCTTTCCTACCCTCCGTCTGAACTGCAACACTTCACTGTCTGCCACTCCCACCATACTATCGCTCCCCCTCCCCGCCCCAGCCTCCTCCTTACCTCCACCCAGTTGCCACTCCCATCATGCACTGGTGCTGCTGCTCGTAGTGTGGTTTCAGCTCTCTGAGACTGTAGACGTGTGTGCAAGTTGTGTTTGCGTGAGAGTGTGTGTACATGTGCGTATGTGTGTCTACTGCTGACAAAAGCCTTAATAGGCGAAAGCTTTAATTGTGTGAATCTTTTTGTTGTGCCTATCATGACTCAGCATCTCTGCTATATATAAAGAAACAATTTATGTTGAGTAATCCAGTAAAAATATGATTTTAATATTGATAGTTATTAACATCTTTCCAATAACCAGTGAAACTGTAGACCTATACATAACTGACCTTCAGCATTAGTTACTTTCTTTGTTTCATGTTTTGTGGATCATTTTGCACAACAAATTGTAGTAATGTGGAATGAGTTATTTTACATACACATTGCAAATTAATTCATAAATATGGCTAACTGCTAAACTTTTATAAGTTTTTTATTTATTTGTTTGATTTATTGTACCTTTCTTATTTTATTTTTTCAAACATAGAGATGTGAGTTAATAATTCCTACCCACCAACTTTTACACACTACAATAATAGAAATTCTTCTGCCAAATAGGAGGAGTTGTGAAGGATAAACTTCTACAGTTTGTTTTCAAATTTCACGTTGCTGTCTGTCAAACATATTATACCCCTGAGTAAGTGATCAAAAAATACATGAGTAGTTACAGTATTGCACTCCCCTTTTCGTACTAAAGACAACCTTAATGTGGAGGGATGAATTTAATTCCTCCTTTTGGTATTGTAATTATGAACATCGTTGTTCCTTTTGAACTGCTGTAGATTAGCTACAACAAAGTTCATGATGGAATAAATATACTGTGAAGTAGTCAGAAAGCACATCTCCTTAAACATCTTTTAGGAAATGATTGTGGGTGACACCACATATTATTCTTACACAATGTTTTTGAACTGTGGAGGCTTTCTTTCTTAAAAATGAGTTCCCCCAGAACATTCTTTGATATGACATTATTGAATGAAAATATGCAAAATATGTGAACTTACTGATTTGTTTCTCCCCAACATTTGCAATGATTGTAAGTGTAAACTTGGCTGAACTAAGTTGTTGTGGTCTTCAGTCCTGAGACTGGTTTGATGCAGCTCTCCATGCTACTCTATCTTGTTCAAGCTTCTTTATCTCCCAGTACTTACTGCAACCTACATCCTTCTGAATTTGCTTAGTGTATTCATCTCTTGGTCTCCCTCTACGATTTTTACCTCCACGCCGCCCTCCAATGCTAAATTTGTGATCCCTTGATGCCTCAGAACATGTCCTACCAACCGATCCCTTCTTCTAGTCAAGTTGTGCCACAAACTTCTCTTCTCCCCAATCCTATTCAATACCTCCTCATTAGTTACGTGATCTACCCATCTAATCTTCAGCATTCTTCTGTAGCACCACATTTCGAAAGCTTCTATTCTCTTCTTGTCCAAACTAGTTATCGTCCATGTTTCACTTCCATACATGGCTACATTCCATACAAATACTTCCTGACACTTAAATCTATACTCGATGTTAACAAATTTCTCTTCTTCAGAAACGATTTCCTTACCATTGCTAGTCTGCATTTTATATCCTCTCTACTTCGACCATCATCGGTTATTTTGCTCCCCAAATAGCAAAACTCCTATACTACTTTAAGTGTCTCATTTCCTAATCTAATTCCCTCAGCATCACCCGACTTAATTTGACTACATCCCATTATCCTCGTTTTGATTTTGTTGTTGGTCATCTTATATCCTTCTTTCAAGACACTGTCTATTCTGTTCAACTGCTCTTCCAAGTCCTTTGCTGTCTTTGACAGAATTACAATGTTATCGGCTAACCTCAAAGTTTTTATTTCTTCTCCATGGATTTTAATACCTACTCTGAATTTTTCTTTTGTTTCCTTTACTGCTTGCTCAATATACAGATTGGATAACATCGGGGAGAGGCTACAACCTTGTCTCACTCCCTTCCCAACCGCACTTCCCTTTCATGCCCCTCGACTCTTATAACTACCATCTGGTTTCTGTACAAATTGTAAATAGCCTTTCGCTCCCTGTATTTTACCCCTGCCACCTTCAAAATTTGAAAGAGAGTATTCCAGTCAAGATTGTGAAAAGCTTTCTCTAAGTCTACAAATGCTAGAAACGTAGGTTTGCCTTTCCTTAATCTTTCTTCTAAGATAAGTCGTAGAGTCAGTATTGCCTCATGTTTTCCAATATTTCTACGGAATCCAAACTGATCTTTCCCAAGGTCAGTTTCTACCAGTTTTTCCATTCATCTGTAAAGATTTTGTGTTAGTATTTTGCAGCTGTGACTTATTAAACTGATAGTTCGATAATTTTGACATCTGTCAACACTTGCTTTCTTTGGGATTGGAATTATTATATTCTTCTTGAAGTCTGAGGGAATTTCGCCTGTCTCATACATGTTGCTCACCAGATGGTAGAGTTTTGTCAGGACTGGCTCTCCCAAGGCCGTCAGTAGTTCTAATGGAACGTTGTCTACTCCCGGGGCCCTGTTTCGACTGAGTTCTTTCAGTGCTCTGTCAAACTCTTCACGCAGTATCGTATCTCCCATTTCATCTTCATCTACACCCTCTTCCATTTCCATTATATTGTCCTCAAGTACATTGTCCTTATATAGACCCTCTATATACTCCTTCCACCTTTCTGCTTTCCCTTCTTTTCTTAGAACTGGGATTTCATCTGAGCTCTTGATATTCATACAAATGGCTCTCTTTTCTCCAAAGGTCTCTTTAATTTTCCTGTAGGCAGGATCTATCTTACCCCTAGTAAGATAAGTCTCTACATCCTTAGATTTGTCCTCTAGCCATCCCTGCTTAGCCATTTTGCACTTCCTGTCGATCTCATTTTTGAGACGTTTGTATTCCTTTTTGCCTGCTTCATTTACTGTGTTTTTATATTTTCTCCTTTCATCAATTAAATTCAATATTACTTCTGTTGCTCAAGGATTTCTACTAGCCCTCGTCTTTTTACCTATTTCATCCTCTGCTGCCTTCACTACTTCATCCCTCAGAGCTACCTATTCTTCTTCTTCTGTATTTCTTTCCCCATTCCTGTCAATTGTTCCCTTATGCTCTCCCTGAAACTCTGTACAACCTCTGGTTTAGTCAGTTTATCTAGGTCCCATCTCCTTAAACTCTCACCTTTTTTGCAGTTTCTTCAGTTTTAATCTACAGGTCATAACCAATAGATTGTGGTCAGAGTCCACATCTGCCCCTGGAAATGTCCTACAATTTAAAACCTGGTTCCTAAATCTGTGTCTTACCATTATATAATCTATCTGATACCTTCTAGTATCTCCAGGATTCTTCCACATATACAACCTTCTTTTATGATTCTTGAACCAAGTGTTAGCTACGATTAAGTTATGCTTTGTGCGAAATTCTACCAGACGGCTTCCTCTTTCATTTCTTACCCCCCAGTCCATATTCACCTACAATGTTTCCTTCTCTCCCTTTTCCTACTCTTGAATTCCAGTCACCCATTACTATTAAATTTTCATCTCCCTTCACTGCCTGAATAATTGCTTTTATCTCATCATACATTTCATCAATTTCTTCATCATCTGCAGAGCTATTTCGCATATAAACTTGTACTATTGTAGTAGGCATGGACTTTGTGGCTATCTTGGCCATAATAATGTGTTCACTATGTTGTTTGTAGTAGCTTACCCGCACTCCTATTTTTTTATTCATTATTAAACCTACTCCTGCATTACCCCTATTTGATTTTGTATTTATAACCTTGTATTCACCTGACCAAAAGTCTTGTTCCTCCTGCCACCAAACTTCACTAATTCCCACTATATATATCTAACTTTAACCTATCCATTTCCCTTTTTAAATTTTCTAACCTAACTGCCTGATTAAGGGATCTGACATCCCACGCTCCGATCCGTAGAACGCCAGTTTTCTTTCTCCTGATAACGACATCCCCTTGAGTAGTCCCCGCCCGGAGATCCGAATGGGGGACTATTTTACCTCTGGAATATTTTACCCAAGAGGACGCCATCATCATTTAACCATACAGTAAAGCTGCATGCCCTCGGGAAAAATTACGGCTGTAGTTTTCCCTTGCTTTCAGCCGCTCGCAGTACCGGCACAGCAAGGCCGTTTTGGTTAGTGTTAGAAGGCCAGATCAGTCAATCATCCAGACTGTAGCCCCTGCAACTACTGAAAAGGTTGCTGCCCCTCTTGAGGAACCACACGTTTGTCTGGCCTCTCAACAGATACCCCTCCGTTGTGGTTGCACCTACGGTATGGCCATCTGTATTGCTGAGGTACGCAAGCCTCCCCACCAATGGCAAGGTCCATGGTTCATGGGGAAAATTGTTTTAGGAGTTACAAAATGTAATTTTTCCAGTGAAAATTCTCATCAATAAGAGCATCAAATCTTTTTGAAGTTTCTACTCTGTTTATTGTTTCCTCCGCATGTGTCGCACTTATCAATGGTATATAATATAAATGGATAGATAAAAGTCTACTCACCAAGTGGCAGCAGGGAAACACACATACAGAAGGGTTTAACTTTTACAAGCCTTCGGAGCCAGTGGGTCCTGCTTCTGGCAGAAAAGTTGGAGGGGAAGGAAGAGGGGCGAAGGAGAAAGACTGGAACTGTACCCCTCTTCCTAAACCCCTCCAGTCCTTTTCCTTCACCCCTCTACATTTCCCTTGAACTCTTCTGCCAGAAGAAGAAGGCACTGGCTCCGAAAGCTTGTAAAAGTTAAACACTCTTGTGTGTGTGTTCCCCTGCCACCACTTGGTGAATAGATTTTTTATCTATGCACCTACATTATATATCTAAAAACACAAATGATGTGACACGTGGAATGTTTCCCTCTGTCACATCATTTGTGTTTTTAGATATGTATTTTTCCCACGTGGAATGTTTCCCTCTATTATATTCATCTACATTATATTGTCAATAATTGATTATTTTTGTTGTTCGATCATTGGTATAGTACCCCTAGATGTGCAGAGCTCAATATGTTGTGTCTTTTCATAATTGAGAGTGAGACCATTCACAGAAAACCAGTTAATGAAATTTTAAGAACTTTGTATCTCATCTCTTCTGTTTCTGTATGTGTGCTTGGATTGATTACAGTATTAGTTTCAGCTGCAAAAAGAAATAATTCTGCTTGCTGTATATCAGTTGGAAGATCATTTACATGTATGAGCAACAGTAGTAGATGTAAGATGGAGCCTTGGGGAACCCCATAGCCAATTTCCCACAAGTCAAAATAATGTCCCAGTCTACGTTTGTAGAGTTACTAAGTACAACTTTCTGCATTCTTTTAGATGGCTGTGCATTATCCATTGGTTGACTAAATCAGTTTATCACGGAGAATACTGTGAATCACACAATCAAGTGCCTTGATAGGTTACAAAAAATACCAACCACTGCTGTTTTATTATTTATTGCTTGTAAAGTTTGCTGGGTCAACATATGGACGGCATTCTGAAATCTAAACTGTTATTTCCTGAGGATATTATTGTTGCTCACATGAAATATTATTATTCTGTAGGGTGTCCATAAAGTCTGGGTGTATAGGGAACTCTAATAAATAATAATAAAGCACATTTTACTCACTTTAATGTCGATAAATAATATTTTCAACATGATCTCTGTTCTTTTCATTGCAAGATTAAGATGAACTCGATGGAATAGATCTGCATTGCCGCCAGTTTTAGCACAATGATTGCTTACGCATTCTGTCAGGTGCATATGTCTGTCAGGGTCATCTTTATGTAAGTGATGCAATGTCTGCAACTTGCACAGATGAAATCTCTCCTCTGCCAGGATTTTGGGGATAGTTGACCTTGGAACACCCAACTCCATACATACTCAGTGAAGTGATTTCTTTGGACTAGCATAAACCTTGGCCAAGACACCCTCTTTTGTATCGTCTAAAGTCTTTGGCTTTCTGGAATGGGACTTGTCCAACTTGCTGCCTGTTCATTAAACTGTGAGATTAATTTCCCGTTGGAAGTAAAACAAAAGGTTGACAATGAGTGTATCGAAGGTAAAATTCTACTGCAATTTTGTGATATGACCATTCTTCTTGTCCACTTAAGACTACCAACTCCACTGATTCTTAATTATACAGAGCCACCATTCAGTCTGGAAAAAAAATTATTAGAATTTATTGTATTTTTATTTATTTATTTATTAAGATTTATAATGTATAGAATATTTCTGAAACTTTATTAGAATTCCCTATGTATCCTGACTTTGAGGATACCGTGTAGAATACATCATCACCTCAAAAATTTTAGAAAATGATGTCTGCAGTGAAACAGGTTGGTAGTTGCAGACATCTCTTCCATCAACTTTCTTAAATTGTGGTTTAACAGTGGCATGTTTCAGTCCCTATGTATCCTGACTTTGAGGATACCCTGTAGAATACATCACCACCTCAAAAATTTTAGAAAATGATGTCTACAGTGAAACAGATTCGTAGTTACAGACATCTCTCCCATCAACTTTCTTAAATTGTGGTTTGACAATGGCATGTTTCAGTCTGGAAAAATGCCTTGAGTTAGTGATACATTACATCTTTCAGATGAGACTGGAATTATTGTGTGGAAAGAAATCTTTAGCACTCTATTGGAAGCACCATCAAAACCAGATGAGCTTTTATTCTTGAGAGAATATATAATTTTCTTAATTTCAGAGGGAGAAGTTGGTAATACATTAATATGATTGAATTTTATGAGGGTTACTTTTTCAACATAGTGCTGTGATTTTGCTCTTGAGCTGTTTGTACCTATACTTCCTACTGTATTTAAGAAATGATTATTAAGTATATTTGTTGCATGTGACTCATCATTTATAGCCCCTCCATTCAGATCAGTGGTGATATTATCCTTTTCTTTGGCTAGTTGTCCAGTCTCTCATTTCACTACATTCCATATGACCAGTGTATTCTGTTGTGTGAATAACCTGTCCAGTTAGGGTTCATTATTTCTGTAATTACAAAGATAATGATTTCTTGTTCCAGAGCACTGCAGAAATGGCTTATGACATGCTTTCACCAGGACCAAGTGTTCGACGACGTCACAAGGGTACTAAAGGAAAGCGAAAAAGATACAGTCAACCTGCAGACATTAGAGAAGGGATGGCAAATGCTATAGTGCTTGTTAGAGAGGTACTAGTTATTGTTCTGTTCCTGTTCCTGCATTTATATTGATGTTTTTATTATGATTATTCAAAAACTGAAAAAATTAATAAAAATGGTTGTGAAAGCATACTTGACCTTTTAGTAACAAATAATCCTGGACAAATAGTGAGTTTCGTGATGAATACAGGGATTAGCGACCACAAGGCAGTTGCTGCTAGGCTGAATGCCGTAACACCTACAACCATCAAAAAGAAACACAAAGTATGTCTATTTAAAAAATCTAATAAAAATGCTCTTAATGCCTTTTTAAGAGACAGTCTTCACTCCTCCCATCTGATCATGTAAGTGTAGAAAAGTTGTGGAATGATTTCAAAAAGATAGTATTGACAGCAATTGAGAGATATATACCACATAAATTAAAAGATGATGGTACTGATCCCCCATGGTACACAAAACGGGTCAGATCACTGTTGCAGAAGCACCAAAAAAGGCATGCCAAATTTAAAAGAACACAAAATCCCCAAGACTGGCAAAGTTTTGCAGAAGTTCGAAATATAGCACGTACTTCAATGCAAGATGCTTTTAATAATATCCACAACGAAATTTTGTCTCGAAATCTGGCAGAAAACCCAAAGAGATTCTGCCCATACATAAAGCACAACAGTAGCAAGAAGCAATCAATCTTTCACTGTGTGATAGCAACGATGAAGTCATTGATGACAGTGCCACTAAAGCAGAGTTATTAAACACGGTTTTCCGAAACTTGTTCACCAAAGAAGGCGATGTAAATATTCCTGAATTCCAATCAAGAACAACTGCCAAGATGAGAAACATAGAAGTGGATATCCTCGGTGTCATAAAGCAGCTTAAATCACTTAATAAAGCCAAGACCTCCGGACCAGATTGTATACCAGACAGGTTCCTTTCAGAATATGCTGATACAATAGCTCCATATTTAGCAATTATATACAACCGCTCGCTAACAGAAATAGCCATACCAAAAGAGTTGAAAATTGCTCAAGTCACACCAATACCCTAAAAGGGAAGTAGGAGTAATCCACTGAATTACAGGCTCATATCACTAATGTCGATTTGCAGTAGGGTTTTGGGACATATACTGTATTTGAACATTATGAAGTACCTCGAAGAAAACTATTTATTGACACACAGTCAGTACGAATTCAGAAAATATCGTTCTTGTGAAACACAACTAGCTCTTTATACTCCTGAAGTAATGAGTGCTATCAACAGGGGATGTCAAATTGATTCCGTATTTTTAGATTTCCGGAAGGCTTTCGACACTGTTCCTCACAAGCGCCTTCTAACCAAACTGCGTGCCTATGGAATATCGCCTCCGTTGTGTGACTAGATTCGTGATTTCCTGTCAGAAAGGTCACAGTTCGTAGTAATGGACGGAAAGTCATCGAGTAAAACAGAAGTAATATCCGGCATTCCCCAAGGAAGCGTTATAGGCCCTGTATTGTTCCTGATCTATATTGACGACATACGAGACAATCTGAGTAGCCGTCTTAGATTGTTTGCAGATGATGCTGTCATTTACCGGCTTGAAAAGTCATCAGATGACCAAAAGGAACTGCAAAATGATTTAGATAATATATGTGTATGGTGCGAAAAGTGGCAATTGACCCTGAATAAAGAAAAGTGTGAAGTTATTCACATGAGTACTAAAAGAAATCCGCTAAATTTCGATTATGCGATAAGTCACACAAATCCGAAGGCTATAAATTCGACTAAATACTTAGGGATTACAATTACAAATAACTTAAATTGTTACAATAACATAGATAATGTTGTGGGTAGAGCAAACCAAAGACTGTGATTCATTAGTGAAACACTTAGAAGGTGCAAGAGGTCTTACTAAAGAGACTTCTTGCACCACGCTTGTCCGCCCTATTCTGGAGTATTGCTGTGTGGTGTGGGATCAGCATCAGATGGGACTGACAGATGACATTGAAAAAGTACATAGAAGGGCAGCTCATTTTGTATTATCATGAAATAGGGGAAATAGTGCCAAAGACATGATACATGAATTGGAGTGGCAATCATTAAAACAAAGGCGTTTTTTGTTGCGACAGAATCTTCTCATTAAATTTCAATCACCAGTTTTCTCCTCCAATTGTGAAAACATTCTGTTGGCCTCCACCTACATAGGGAGAAATGATCGTCACGATAAAAAAAGAGAAATGAGGGCTTGCACAGAAAAATTTAAGTGCTTACTTTTCCTGCGTGCCGTTTGAGAGTGGAACAGTAGAGAGACAGCTTGAAGGTGGTTCATTGAATCCTCTGCCAGGCACTTTATTGTTAATAGTAGAGTAATTACATAGATGTAGATGAAAAAATTAAATCTCTGTAAATACAGAAGCACAATTTTCCCACATTCTTCAAATTTAATATTTTGACACATCAGTAAGAATGCTATGATAGTTTATAATTCTTGAAATTTAATATTTTGACAGTGCTGAGACTGGATTTTTAGGAGTGCTATGGATGTTTACAATCCCATTTTCTACTGCTTTACATCTTAATTTTCAGGGATTAGGTGAGACTGCTCAAAATATTGTAAGAGTTGCTAGTGAAGAACATGAACAAAAGGGTATGTCAGGAGCTGTAGGTGGTGTACTACGGCAGATTCCTCCAACTGTTGTTAAACCCATCATTTTGGTTACTGAAGCAACAGCAAATGTTTTGGGTGGAATGCGAAGTCAGCTAGCACCTGATGCACGCAAGGAGGCTGTTGAAAAATGGCGAAGTGATGACTAAGTTTAAGGTAATAATTACATTCCATCATTGAAGCTTATCAGGTATTTAAAAATACCTAACCATCAGATACTAGTGTAATATCACATGAAGGTCTGTTTGCTTTGCAATAACAGTACAAGAATACTCTTTTTACGTTCTCATTATTTTTGTGTAGCTGTTGAGCAGTGAATTTTGAATATATATTTCTTGGAATTTTATGTGGATGTGTGAAATTTATTATAGTTGTGTTAGTATCTGATAGTACTTTATTAACTACACTGTAGGAAATACGGCAACCAGCCACAAGTTTTTTTGTAATGATTTTAATGTATCATTACTAGTTCTGGACCTGAGCACATTGTCACACAGTAGCATTGACTTCTTTACAAGTTTTACGTTTGTGCCCTAAAATATAACAAAGTTTTTGTGATTGCATAGTTGACAATCTGTTTTATATTTCTATGCAAAAATATAATGTTTTTTGTGATTACATAGATTTATACTTCTGTATGCTCTACACATTCTACTGACTTCATGGAAAAACAGAGTTTTGATTTCCTTTTACAATCCGTGTTGACCAGCGAACTGAACAAAATAAAAGATGGTAAATGCAATTCTTTACATTGGCTGCTCATTTCATGTGCAAATGGAGTGATACATGTACAGATATACAGACATGCAAATGTATGGTAAAGTGTCATATCAGATTGCATTTAGTTCAGTTCGCTGATCAACATGGATTGTAGAAGAAAATCAAAACTTTGTCTTGTAATATGTAAAGGAGAACTTTTCATGAAGTAAGTACAATGTATAGAGGATATATAAGTGTACAACTATGTAATCACAAAAACTGTTTTATACTTTAGGACACAAATGTAAAACTTTCTAACAAGTCACTGCTAGTATTCAACAGTAGGCTGAGGCTCAGAACTAGTAATGGTGCAATAAAATAATTTCAAAAAGTTTGTGACTGATTGCAGTATTTCCTACAGTGTCATTTATGAAAACAGCTGTGGTATTCTCTAACCAAAATGGATAAAATAATTTTATAAGCTTTCCAGAAATCAACCATTGCGTAACAGAAAGGCATATAAAAACATTATAATGGATGCTGATTTGGACAAAGGAAATCATGACAGATACTAAAAAACCTGTAATTTTTGTCAAATGATTTCCTGTTTAACAAGTTTTTTTTGTGATATTCTACAAGACAACTATTTTAAAGTGAAGTTATTAATTTTTGCAGTGAAAATTGCACATGAACAATGTTTGAGGTACACTAAATTCTTCTGAACAAACAGGAGCTTATGTGTAGCAGAGCACTTCAGATATAGCTTTGCAGATATACTGAATTAACAGCCAAAATTTAAGTTATATAGGAACTATTAATTATGTTTTTTTTTTTGAACTATTAATTATGTTTGTTTTTTTTTTTTTTAAGATAGGTCAAATATGATATAGGTCAAATATGATAGCATAGCTTCAACAGTAATAGAGTGTCAACTGCTAGTCTTGGCATTGGAGGCCTCTAGTTTCTTAGTTTCTCCTTTATTCTAGCTTGACCCCTTCACTTAGGGATGTATGTTTCCAGTCCCCCCTCCCCCTGTGGTGCATCCCCTCTTACTGAGCAGACCCCATTAAGTGGGTGGGTGGGTGGGGGGGGCGGGCGGAATAATTGAAACACTGGCCAAAACATTGCATATGTTCTGAGTGACAAGCTACTGTAAAGGATTTTACATATATTGACAACTACTGTGGAAATTTGGGGACACGCACCACTGTTGATAGCTATGTGAGTTCTCTTTCCATGTGTCTATTATTTGTTTGAAAGACTTGATTGATACTTGTTCTTTGTGAAGTCATTGTAGCGTAAGTTTCAGATATAGAGTTGTGTTCATGTCGAGAACAAAAGTCTCATACTGGAACCTGTCCCAGACCTAGGATTGGACATGATAAATCAGTGGTTATGTAACAGTCATTATGTGTCTGTTGATTTAACCTATGGATCATTACAGATGACTGAAAACAAGAAAAGATTTTTTATAGTAACATGTAAAATTTTTCATAATGTTTCAAGTATTGTGGGACCAGCTGTGAGAGGGAATGATAGACTTACACTTTGAGGTAGTGGTGGGGTAATTGAGTTGATGATGTGTTAACATTAAAAGCCACACAAATAAGATTGGGTGGAAGTTAAAAGCTTAATATTTGATGAAGGTCACTGTGCTCGGAAAGTAGTTCATTAAAAAGTAATCACAGTGTTCTGGCTCCTGGGTTCAATCCCAGCCACTGTTTAAATTTTGAAGAAACGTCTTCAGCAATGGTGGGCAAAGATTTTCAGCAGAAGAAATCACCCTATTTCTGATAACAGTCCTGTTGAAGAGGGCAGATGGCAGAAGGAGCTTCAGGGCACCCTCTTGCCCTTTGGATAGGAGCTGGCCCTGAAAGGCAGAGGAATCAGCAATGATTAATGACATGAGGATGCAAAAGCCTTGGAAACCACTGCATTAAAGACACTTGCTGTGTATCCACAGGACATGTGACTGTTAACTGAAAAAGTGTCATGATGATCTCTCCACTGGCAAAAGACAAGTAATTATTGAAAGGGTAACATGCTATGAATTGGAGCATGGAATGTCAGAAGTCTGAATGTGGTGAGTAAGCTAGAAAATCTGAAAATGAAATGCAAAGGCTCAGTCTTGATATCATGGAGGTCATTGATGTGAAATGGAAAGAAGATAAAGATTTCTGGTCTGACAAATGTAGGCCAATATCAACAGTAGCAGGAAATGGTATAACAGGAACAGGATTCAATATGAATAACAAAGTTGATCAAAGAGTGAGTTAATTTGAACAGTTTATTGATAGAATTATTCACATTAAATTGACAGCAAACCAACTCCAACAACAATAGTTCAGGTATACATGTCAGTATCATAAACTGGAGATGAAAGACAGAGAAGAATGGGTAACTCAGCATCTAAATGGAGATGACAATCTAATAATTTAAGGCACCACATGGTGACTTGCGGAGTATGTACGTATATGTAGATTGGAACACTATCATAGGGGAAGGACCTGAAGATGATGATGTTACAGGGGAATATGGGCTGAGCAGTAGAAATGAGAGAGAAGAAAGACTAATAGAGTTATTTAGTAAACTACATCTGGTAATAGTGATTATACAGTTCAGAAGTATCAGGAAGAGAGAGAGTGCTTCGAAAAGGACTGGAGTCATGTGAAGGTACTCACAATTTAGTAATGATGAATAATAGTCTGAAGTTTAAGAGAATTATGATGAAGAATCAACTTGGAAAGAAGTGGGATACTGAAATACTAAGAAATGATCATGTACATTTGAAGTGCTCTAATTCTGTGGACTTCAAAGAAACCCTGGCTAACAGAGGAAATGCTGCAATTAATCGACAAAAGAAGAAAGTGCAAAAATGCTCAGGAAGTGGCAGGAATACAATAATATAAGCCACTTAGGAATTGAATAAATAATAAGCACAAGGAAATTAAGGTGAAACAGCTACACGAAAAGGATTAAGAAATCAAAAAAGAAATGGTCGTTAGAAGGACAGATTCAGCATATAGATAAATCAAAACAATCTTTGGTGAAATTAAAAGCAAAAATGTCAATATTAAGAGTGCAGGAGGAATTCTACTGCTAAGCATAAAGAAAGAATGAATTGTAGGCCTCTACGAGGCCTATCTGCTGATGTAATAGAAGATGAAATGGAAGTCGATTTTGAAGCCACAGGGGATCCATTATTACAGTCAGTTTAACAGAGATGTGACATACATGCAGTCAAACAAGGAATTTCTAAAATCATTGGGAGAAATCACAACTAAAAGGCTATTCCAGTTGGTTTGTAGAATGGATGAGACTGGAGACTTGCCATCAGACTCTGGAAAAATATCATCCACACAAGCCCAATGATAGCAATGGCAGATAAGTGTGAAGAATTACCACAAAATCAATTTAACATATATAATGCATCTAAAGTTGCTGACAGGAATAGTATACAGAAAAGTGGAAAAGAAAATTGGTGATATCTTAGATGATGACCAGTTTGACTTTAGGAATGGTAAAAACGCCAGAGAAACAGCTCTAGAAGTGAGACTTACGAAACATCCAGAAACCTCCATAGGATTTGCTGACGAAGAAAAGTATTCAATGTTGTAAAATGGTACAGTACGTTCGATTTTTTTTATTTTTATTTTTTTATGTAAAGAACATGGCTAGTGTCATTCCCCATCCTTTTTAAATCTAATTTAGTGCTCTGTCTTTGTTGACATCTTTGTCAGTGATACATTAATAACCCAAAAGACAATTCAGTGCAAAGAAAAATGGAGAGGACATGTATTTCGTGTGCCACTCAAATGCTTCCGAAACTAGCAGTGGATTATAAAACATGATGCAAGAGAAGTATTGGACGACCAAGGAAGAGATAGTGAGGCTGGAACAGGCCCTAAGCCTATCACTGGAGTGCAGAAGAGGAAGAAGAAGAAGATTGCCAATTCAAAGGTCCAGGGTTCAATCCCCGATCAGTCCAAGGACATGTTGTGTCACTTCTGACAGTGATTTGTTAATATGAAAAATGCCAACTCACACTAAGATTTGAAGTCCACATTAAACTTTATGCCCCCTTACAACTAGCTGGATAAGTAGATTCAGGTGTAGGAGGAAGGCAATGTCACACCACCTCCAATAGGACCGTGACTAGCACTGTGGCATTGAGACTAACATATAGGTTGATGACGTTTTTACTAGAGGAGTTATTGTTTCCTGATTGAGGGTGAAACACTTTGTGGAAACTGACAAATACAATCCCTCCCCCCCCCCCCCCCCCCCCCCCTCTCTCTCTCTCTCTCGTGACATTCTAAACAACTTGTAAGACATTAGTCACTGTATTATATATTATGGACCAGAAACGTTTACTGTTCATACTGTAAAGTAGCCACAAATGGAAAAGTATAACAGATTTTATATCTGGATAATTTAATTGTTGGCATTAGGCCATAACCAACCTATACACGTTACAGCAGTTCCACAAAAATAAATTATAACCAATGTGAAGTAGCATCACTAGCAATGCTGAATAACACAACTGAAGAAACATCTGTGAATAAGGTACACATGTGCCACATTTTTAACTGCTTACTTTCTACACTGTAACATAAAGGCATACTTGTAGTTAGTTACCAACAATATGTTTGATTTTCTGAACATGTGTAATTCCACATATTTCCTCATCCACTGCCATAGAGCTTATTCTAAATCCCTGGAACACTTGTTCACATGTTAAGATATTGAAAACACACACACACACACACACACACACACACACACAAACACAAACAAACAAATACAAACACACACTTCACTCATAGAATGATTATTCTGAACATCAATTTCCATTGTTCTATCATTCCATTGATTTAATCTCACTGCTTTTACAAGTTTTTACTAGTTTTCCTCAGTCTTCCACATTTTCTGCTGTCAGTGGTACCCACAGCATAGTCTTGTTCAAATTTGTGCGAATTCCTAAGGAAACAAACTGCTGAGGTCTTTGGTCCCTAGACTTATACACTACTTAAACTACCTTAAACTAACTTATGCTAAGAACAGCACATGCACACTGATGCCCGAGGGAGGACTCGAACCTCCGGTGGGAGGGACCACGCAATCCGTGAAGTGGCGCCTCAAACCACGCAGCCACTCGGCGTGTCAGCATAGTCTTTTTTGATAACCTAGATTCATCCATCCATTGTACGAGACCATGCCACATTAATTGTTTATGTTCAGTGTCAGTTGTTAATGATCTTTCTACTGCCATTTGTAATCATACACCTTTGTTAGGTAGTTTCTCTCTTCTTGATATTACCGATGACTGTCTGAACTCTCCATTTCTCTGACCCACACAACAAGGAGCTTTTAATTAGAGTTTCATAGATAATGTATTTTTGTTTCTTTCCTGTTTTTCAACTCTAGAGAACTGCAAACAAGAGTCACTTTTCCAGTCACAGTTATTCACTGTGTAAGTTCTTGATCATCTTTACCTTTGGTGTCAAATTCTACTTCAACATATGTGTAACTATGGGAAGCTGGAATTTCTTCTATATTGAGTTGGATGTTGGATGGTTCTGTCCCTGTTGTGTGGTATTTTGTTTTCTGGATATTATGTTCTAAGCTCCATTGTTTATGCTCTTCCTGTAGTTTCCATGCCATATATTGTAAATCATCTTTTTTGTTGGCAATCACAACTTGACAGTCCACAAAGTGCGTTGTATACAAACAGGTTTCACCAATATCTACCATTCCTCTGAATTTTCTTTCCATTGGCTTGCAGCTTTTGCTACACATATTTTAAACTGGGCAGGTAACACGACAGCATTGACACAAACAGTTGTTGATAGGAAACCTTTGAGACAGCCTAAGAAGTTTTATTCTTGACTTTGAATGATTATACATATTTTGGAGAGCCCTTATTAACCCATTAGCTTATACAGCAGGCTCACAAGTGGCTGCATGTTTCAAGACTGATATTACATTGCTGGCTGTGAGATGGTCCAAGCAGCTATAGCGCCTTCTTAGTGTTTCTTTTTTTCTGTCAACATATGGCATGACATATTATATACCATTATAAAGCTGAGAAATTGATCTATTTAGTGGTGTGAAACATACTCAACTTATTTTGATGTTTTGCAAGTTGGTAAGCAATCATTTTCAGGATTTTTCACCAGATGTACAGTAGCAAGCAATACCTCACAGTTAAAAGTTTCTCTCAGGTGAAGAAATCAAAAGTCTGTTGAATAAAAGTGACAGTCACATTTCTGTAAGTGATATTTTTCACAGTTCTGATAATAAAGACAATGAGGTAAATGATAATAGTGAAGACTGTGAGGAAAGTGAAACAGGTAGTGATAACTATGTTGCAGCAACAGCTGTGTGTTGCTGAAAAACAGAAGGTAGAAGAATGGAAATGGGGAATAAGTCATGATAAACCTTTCAAGCTTTCATCTTGTGGTTCTAGTGGCATCAGTCCTAGTGTTCAAAGACAACTCCCTTAACAACTAACCCCGTTAGAAATGTGCAGAAAAATGCTTCATGTGTCTGTCAGGGGAGAATGTTGCAGTAGAAACAAATAGATATGCAACAGATTGGTATAAACGCCTTCAAAATCAAACAGTGCTTGGTTTCCTACTACATCTGATGAAATTGAAGCATATTTTGTTTTATGTATTCTTATGGCACAGGTTAAGAAGCCAACAATTCAGCCATACTGGTCCACAAAAAAAAAAAACAATTCGTACTTGTTTCTTTTCTAACATCATGCTGTATAGAAGATCCTTAGATATTTCTAGCTTCCTTCATTTTGTAAATAATGAAATTGCTGACCATGCAACCTGTCTGAACAAGTATCAGCCTGGCAATGCGGCAAACAAAGTTTCCAAAGTGTTCATGAGCCTGAAGAAGATACTGCAATTGATGAAAACCTCATGAAATTCAGAGGTAGACACTGCCACATCTAATTCAAGCCCCAATACAGGGCACATTTCAGAATAAAATTCTTCAAAATTTCTGAATCAAATACTGGCTACTGTTCAGGATTTGATATTTATACAGGGGAAAAAAATCTGAGCCAAGCAATAAAGAAATCCCAGTTAGTGAAGTTGTCTCTATGGACTTCACGCAACTGTATTTGGGCAGTGGTCCTAAAGTATATGTTGACAACTGGTACACTTCCCCATCATTGTTTGTAACACTCACTGAAAGCGGCACAAGTGCCAAAGGGAAAATTAGATCCATAAGGTGAAATATGCCAGACCAGTCCCTAAAATCAAAACTTTACGAAGAGGTACTTGTGTTATTTTCATCCAGGTTCATGGCACTGAAGTGGATGGATAAAAAAGAAGTTAATATTCTATCCAACAAGGTAGGAAAAGATAGAATGCTACTTACTGTAAAAAAGGCACATCAAATAGCAGACAGGCTCAATTAAAAGATACATGTAGCTTTCAGCCACAGCCTTCATTGGTAAACACACACACACATATATATACAGGGTGATTCAAAAAGAATACAACTTTAAAAATGTGTATTTAATGAAAGAAACATAATATAACCTTCTGTTATACATCATTACAAAGAGTATTTAAAAAGGTTTTTTTTTCACTCAAAAACAAGTTCAGAGATGTTCAATATGGCCCTCTCCAGACACTCGAGCAATATCAACCCGATACTCCAACTCGTTCCACACTCTCTGTAGCATATCAGGCGTAACAGTTTGGATAGCTGCTGTTATTTCTCGTTTCAAATCATCAATGGTGGCTGGGAGAGGTGGCCAAAACACCATATCCTTAACATACCCCCATAAGAAAAAATCGCAGGGGGTAAGATCAGGGCTTCTTGGAGGCCAGTGATGAAGTGCTCTGTCGCGGGCTGCCTGGCGGCCGATCAATCGCCTCGGGTAGTTGACGTGTGGCGCTCCATCCGCTGAAATATGAATTGTTGTGCTTCTTGTTCGAGCTGAGGGAACAGCCAATCTCCAGATACTGTAGTCCAGTTACAGTAGCACCTTCGAAGAAAAAGGGACCAAAAACTGTATTGGCTGAAATGGCACAGAAAACGTTCACCTTAGGCGAGTCACGTTCATACTGAGTTGTTTCCCGCGGATTCTCAGTGCCCCATATACACACATTGTGACGGTTGGCTTTCCCGTTAGTGTGGAAAGTTGCTTCATCACTAAACACAATCTTTGAAACGAGAGATTCATCTGTTTCCATTTGAGCAAGGATAAAATCACAGAAATCGATTCTTTTAATCTTATCAGCTGCAGACAGTGCTTGAACCAATTTCAGACGATAAGGTTTCATAACTAACCTTTTTTGTAGGACTCTCCATACAGTTGATTGTGGAATTTGCAGCTCTCTGCTAGCTCTGCGAGTCGATTTTCCTGGGCTGCGAACAAATGCTTGCTGGATGCGTGCTACATTTTCATCACTCGTTCTCGGCCATCCAGAACTTTTCCCTTTGCACAAACACCCATTCTCTGTAAACTGTTTCGTTCGAAATGCACGCTGAACAACTGTCGTCGATTCACTTCTGCCGTACTCAATAACACAAAAAGATTTCTGTTGAGCGGTCGCCATCTTAGCATCAACTGACGCTGACGCCTAGTCAACAGCGCCTCAAGCGAACAAATGTACAACTAAATGAAACTTTATAGCTCCCTTAATTCGCCGACAGATAGTGCTTAGCTCTGCCTTTTGTCGTTGCAGAGTTTTAAATTCCTAAAGTTGTGGTATTCTTTTTGAATCACCCTGTATATATATATATTAAAAACAAAGATGATGTGACTTACCAAACGAAAGTGCTGGCACGTCGATAGACACACAAACAAACATAAACATAAACACAAAATTCTAGCTTTCGCAACCAACGGTTGCCTCGTCAGGAAAGAGGGAAGGAGAGGGAAAGACGAAAGGATTTGGGTTTTAAGGGAGAGGGTAAGGAGTCATTCCAATCCCGGGAGCGGAAAGACTTACCTTAGCCCAAAAAGGACGGGTATACACTCGCGCACACACACACATATCCATCCACACATATACAGACACAAGCAGACATATACAGAGGCAAAGAGTTTGGGCAGAGATGTCAGTCGAGGCAGAAGTGCAGAGGCAAAGATGTTGTTGAATGACAGATGAGGTATGAGTGGCGGCAACTTGAAATTAGCGGAGATTGAGGCCTGGTGGATAACGGGAAGAGAGGATATATTGCAGAGCAAGTTCCCATCTCCGGAGTTCGGATAGGTTGGTGTTAGTGGGAAGTATCCAGATAACCCGGACGGTGTAACACTGTGCCAAGATGTGCTGGCCGTGCACCAAGGCATGTTTAGCCACAGGGTGATCCTCATTACCAACAAACACTGTCTGCCTGTGTCTATTCATGCGAATGGACAGTTTGTTGCTGGTCATTCCCACATAGAAGGCATCAGAGTGTAGGCAGGTCAGTTGGTAGATCACGTGGGTGCTTTCACACGTGGCTCTGCCTTTGATAGTGTACACCTTCCGGGTTACAGTCCTGTAACAGTGATTCTTCCAGAAGCAATCTATGCAGCTGAAACAATGGTGATTGATGGTCATTCTAAAATTAAGGAAATAAAAAAGCAGGAAAGAAAAATTCTCAGGAAGATTTACGGTCCAATCAACAAAAATGGCATTTGGATTAAGAGACCACAAAACGAGCTCTATAGAAAGATCAACATAGTAACAGATGAAATCAGAAAGCGCTGAGCCAAATTTTATACACACATCTACAGGATGGAAGACTCCAGAACAGCAAAGAAATTATTCAATATTATGACAAGGAGTAAATGTGGCACGGAATGGCTGAAAGAAGTCCAGAGGGATCTACAGCAGATCAACATATAAAATCTCGAAGATCGCACCAAGTGCCGGCATAAAATCACAAGTGTGAAGTTTGGGGAAAGAACATCACGCCAGCCTGGTAAAAAATGGACAGAGGAACGGAAGAAGGAGCATTCTGAGAGGATGAGGAGGTTTTGGGAAGCAAAGAAGAAAAACATCCGAAGATGAAATTATGAATTCAAGTTCAATCGCTCTCCTAAAGGGGAACAATCGTTCTAATAATAATATCCACCAACTCCAGCACCTTGGGCCAAAATGCAACATCATGTGGGATACAAGCAGTGATCTCGAGGGGGTGGAGAAGGAGAACAGGAAATCATAGTAGTGAGTGGGTGGTGAGAGAGAAGAACGCTGTCTGGTGGATTGTGCAGGGACTAGACTCCAGCAGGTGCATTGTCAGGAGGTTATGGAGCAGAGAGGTGGAGAAAAAAGGAACAAAAAATGAGAGGAGAGGGAAAGACGGGTGGATGTGTTGGCAGAGGGCTGTAAATAAACAAGGTGGGCGACGAGAATGGGGAGAAGATGATAGGACATAGTGTGTGTAAGGTATGAGGACAGTATGTTGCCATAGGTTGAGGCGAGGATAATTATAGGAACAGAGAATGTGTTGTAAGGATAACTCCAATCTGCGCAATTCATAAAAGCTGGTGGTGGAGGGAAGGATCCAGGTGGATAGGATAGTGAAGCAGCCATTGAAATCAAGTGTGTTATGCTCAGCCCATGAACCATGGACCTTGCCGTTGGTGGGGAGGCTTGCGTGCCTCAGCGATACAGATGGCCGTACTGTAGGTGCAACCACAACGGAGGGGATCTGTTGAGAGGCCAGACAAACGTGTGGTTCCTGAAGAGGGGCAGCAGCCTTTTCAGTAGTTGCCGGGGCAACAGTCTGGATGACTGACTGATCTGGCCTTGCAACACTAACCAAAATGGCCTTGCTGCGCTGGTACTGCGAGCGGCTGAAAGCAGGGGGAAACTACAGCCATAATTTATCCCGAGGGCATGCAGCTTTACTGTATGGTTAAATGATGATGCGTCCTCTTGGGTAAAATATTCCGGAGGTAAAATAGTCCCCCATTCAGATCTCCGGGTGGGGACTACTCAGGAGGACGTCGTTATCAAGAGAAAGAAAACTGGCATTCTACGGATCGGAGTGTGGAATGTCAGATCCCTTAATCAGGCAGGTAGGTTAGAAAATTTAAAAAGGGAAATGGATAGGTTAAAGTTAGATATAGTAGGAATTAGTGAAGTTCGTTGGCAGGAGGAACGAGACTTTTGGTCAGGCGAATACAGGGTTATAAATACAAAATCAAATAGGGGTAATGCCGGAGTAGGTTTAATAGTGAATAAAAAAATAGGAATGCGGGTAAGCTACTACCAACAGCATAGTGAATGCATTATTGTGGCCAAGATAGACACGAAGCTCATGCCTACTACAGTAGTACAAGTTTATATGCCAACTAGCTCTGCAGATGATGAAGAAATTGATGAAATGTATGATGAGATAAAAGAAATTATTCAGGTAGTGAAGGGAGACGAAAATTTAATAGTAATGGGTGACTGGAATTCGAGAGTAGGAAAAGGGAGAGAAGGAAATATAGTGGGTGAATATGGATTGGGGGAGAGAAATGAAAGAGGAAGCGTTCTGGTAGAATTTTGCATAGAGCATAACTTAATCATAGCTAACACTTGGTTCAAGAATCATAAAAGAAGATTGTATACATGGAAGAATCCTGGAGATACTAGAAGGTATCAGAGGGATGGAGTAGTGAAGGCAGCAGAGGATCAAGTAGGTAAAAAGACGAGGGCTAGTAGAAATCCTTGGGTGACAGAAGAAATATTGAATTTAATTGATAAAAGGAGAAAATATAAAAACGCGGTACATGAAGCAGGCAAAAGGGAATACAAACTTCTCAAAAATGAGATCGACAGGAAGTGCAAAATGGCTAAGCAGGGATGGCTAGAGGACAAATGTAAGGATGTAGAGGCTTATCTCACTACGGGTAAGATACATACTGCCTACAGGAAAATTAAAGAGACCTTTGGAGAAAGGAGAACCACTTGTATGAATATCAAGAGCTCAGATGGAAACCCAGTTCTCAGCAAAGAAGGGAAAGCAGAAAGATGGAAGGAGTATGTAGAGGTTCTATATAAGGGCGATGTACTTGAGGACAATATAATGGAAATGGAAGAGGATGTAGATGAAGATGAAATGGGAGATACGATACTGCATGAAGAGTTTGACAGAGCACTGAAAGACCTAAGTCGAAACAAGGCCCCGGGAGTAGACAACATTCCATTGGAACTACTGACGGCCTTAGGAGAGCCAGTCCTGACAAAACTCTACCATCTGGTGAGCAAGATGTATGAGACAGGCGAAATTCCCTCAGACTTCTAGAAGAATGTAATAATTCCAATCCCAAAGAAAGTAAGTGTTGACAGATGTCAAAATTACCGAACTATCAGTTTAATAAGTCACAGCTGCAAAAAAATACTAACGTGAATTCTTTTACAGACGAATGGAAAAACTGGTTGAAGCCTACTCTCATCGAAGATCAGTTTGGATTCTGCAAAAATGTTGGAACACGTGAGGCAATACTGACCCTACGACTTATCTTAGAAAATAGATTAAGGAAAGGCAAACCTACATTTCTAGCATTTGTAGACTTAGAGAAAGCTTTTGACAATGTTGACTGGAACACTCTCTTTCAAATTCTAAAGGTGGCGGGGGTAAAATACAGGGAGCGAAAGGCTATTTACAATCTGTACAGAAACCAGATGGCAGTTATAAGAGTCGAGGGGCATGAAAGGGAAGCAGTGGTTGGGAAGGGAGTGAGACAGGGTCGTACCCTCTCCCCGATGTTATTCAATCTGTATATTGAGCAAGCAGTAAAGGAAACAAAAGAAAAGTTCGGAGTAGGTATTAAAATCCATGGAGAAGAAATAAAAACTATGAGGTTCGCCGATGACATTGTAATTCTGTCAGAGACAGCAAAGGACTTGGAAGAGCAGTTGAACGGAATGGACAGTGTCTTGAAAGCAGGATATAAGATGAACATCAACAGCAGCAAAACGAGGATAATGGAATGTAGTCGAATTAAGTCGGGTGATGTTGAGGGAATTAGTTTAGGAAATGAGACACTTAAAGTAGTAAAGGAGTTTTGCAATTTGGGAAGCAAAATAACTGATGATGGTCGAAGTAGAGAGGATATAAAATGTAGACTGGAAGTAGAGAGGATATAAAATGTAGACTGGCAATGGCAAGGAAAGCGTTTCTGAAGAAGAGAAATTTGTTAACATCGAGTATAGATTTAAGTGTTAGGAAGTCGTTTCTGAAAGTATTTGTATGGAGTGTAGCCATGTATGGAAGTGAAACATGGACGATAAATATTTTGGACAAGAAGAGAATAGAAGCTTTCGAAATGTGGTGCTTCAGAAGAATGCTGTAGATTAGATGGGTAGATCACATAACTAATGAGGAGGTATTGAATAGAATTGGGGAGAAGAGGAGTTTGTGGCACAACTTGACTAGAAGAAGGGACCGGTTGGTAGGACATATTCTGAGGCATCAAGGGATCAAAAATTTAGCATTGGAGGGCAGCGTGGAGGGTAAAAATCGTAGAGGGAGACCAAGAGATGAATACACTAAGCAGATTCAGAAGGATGTAGGTTGCAGTAAGTACTGGGAGATGAAGAAGCTTGCACAGGATAGAGTAGCGTGGAGAGCTGCATCAAACCAGTCTCAGGACTGAAGACAACAACAACAACAACAACATGCTCAGCTGCATGATGTGCAATAGTGGGGTCTACATTGGTCTTGGCAAATGATAGCAGCAGGGCTGGTAAAGGACATGGCTGCTTTCAGAGGTAGCCCAGTGTCTGATGGCTAATATAAACCTATGACAGGACTGGGATGGGAAATGCTGGATGGGTGGATTGGTTTGCACCTGGGTCTTCCACAGGGATATGATTCTTGTGGCAAGGGGTTGGAATTGGGAGTGGCATAGGGACGGACTAGGATGTTGTGGAGGTTGGATGGGTGTTGGAACACCACTTTAGAAGGGGTGGGAAGTATCTCAGGTAGGATGTCCCTCATTTCAGGGCACAATTATAGGTTGTAAAAACCCGGTCGATGGAAATTGGTTCCATTGTTCCAACCTGGGGTGGTACTGGGCAATGAAGGGGACACTCCTTTGTGGCTCGTTTTTGGGGGTAGTGGGAGAATTATGGTCTGGGGGATAGTGCCTCTCTGTGAAGGGCTTGGTGAGACCCTCAGCATACTGAGCAAGGGAATTTTTGCTACTGCATATACACTGTACCTGCATAGCCAGGCTATATGGGAGGGATCTTTTGGAGTGAAAGGGATGACAGCTGTCAAAATACAGGTACTAGTGGTGGTTGAAGGGTTTAATGCTGACAGAGGTGTGGATGGAGCCATCAGAGAGGAGGAGCACATGAAGCAGATGGGAAAGATTCTTATGAGGTTATGAAGGAACGAAGACAGGGTATCTTGGCCCTGAATCCAGATCATGAATATATCATCTGTGAACCTGAACCAGACTAGGGGTTTGACATTTTGGGTGGCTAGGAAGGTCTCCTCTAGATGGCCTGTAAAAACGTTGGCATAGGAGGGTGCCATAAAGGCTGGCATAGGAGAGTGCCATGCAGGTGCCCATGGCTATGCCACAGATTTGTTCATTTACTGTCCCTTCAAATGAGAAGCAGTTGTGGGTAAGGATAAAGTTAGTAATGAGTGTGAGGAATGAGGTAGTGAGTTTGGGATCTGATGGACATTGGGAAAGGTCATGTTCAATAGTGGTAAGACCATGGGCATGAGGGATGTTGGTGTATAGGGAGGTGGCATAAACAGTAATGAGTAGGAATCCAGGAGGCGAAAGGGTAGGGGTGGTGAAGAGTTGGTGAAGGAAGTGGTAGGTGTGTTTGACATAGGAAGCTGTATTACAGGCAATAGGTTGGAGGTGTTGGTCAGTGAGTGCCTTCTTTCAGTGGCACACTATAACTAGCCACAATGGGTTGTCCAGGATTGTTAAGTTTGCGGATTTTGGGGAGCATGTAAAAGGTAGGTATGTGGGGTGTCATAGGAGTGAGGAGAGAAATGGATTCACGGGAGATGTTCTGGGAAGGGCCGAAGGCTTTAAGTAGGGATTGGAGTTTTTTTGTACTTCTGGGATGGGATCACTCTAGCAAAGTTTATAGGTGGAGGAGTCAGACAATTGGGGGAGGCCCTCTGCCATGTAGCCTCTGTAGTTCATCACAACAGTGGTGGAACCTTTATCTGCAAGTAGGATGATTAGATCAGGATTTGATTTGAGGTTGTGTATGGCTGTTCTTTTCTTATATTGAGAGGTTGGTGCTCTGAGGAAGGGACCTGGGGAAGAATGGTGAGGCCAAGTTAGAGTAAGGAATTCCTGGAAGGTGACCAGCAGGTGGTTAGATGGTACAAACTGGAAAAGGCAGGGTTCAGTGTTGGAATTAGGGTTGTTTTGGTTGGAGGGATTAGTGGCAAAGAATTGCTTTCATTGCAGGGATCAGGAGAAGGAGAGTAGGTCTTTGACAAATCCAGCATCGTTAAATTTGTGTCTAGGACTGAAGGTGAGGTCTTTGGATAGGACTGAAACTTCTGTTGGGCTGAGGGTTTTGGTGGAAAGGTTAACAACAGTGTTATGGGGAAGGATCATATCCCTGTGGAAGACCCGGGTGCAAAACCTGCCCAAGCAAACCACCCAGCAATTTCTATTTCAGTCCTGTCACAGGTTTATCCCGCCCCATGAGGGGCTGGGCCACGTGTGAAAGCAGCCATGTCATTTACCAGCTCTGCTACAATCATTGCACAGCTTTTTATATTGGTATGACTACCAACCAGCTGCCCACTAGAATGAACAGCCACCACCAAGCTGTGGCCAAGAGCAAAGTAGATCCTCCCCCCCTGTGGTACAACATGCAGCAGAGGATAACACACTTGATTTCAACGGCTGCTTTACTATCCTAGCCGTCTGGATCCTTCCCTCCACCACCAGCTTTTTTTAATTTTGCACATGGGAGTTATCCTTACAACACATTCTCTGCTCCTATAATTATCCTGGCTTCATCCTAGGCCAGTAAAATACTGTCCCCACACCTTCCACCTGCTACATCCTATCATCTCCTCCCCATTCTTATCTCCCACCTTGTTAATTTGCAGCCCTCCCGCTATCACATTCACTCTTCTTTCCCCCTCCTCTCACTTTTTGTTCCTTTTTCCCCCACTTCCCAGTCCCATAACCTCCTGACACTGCACCTGTTGGAGTCTAGTCCCTGCACACTCCACAAGACAGTGTTCTTCTCTCTCATCACCCACACACTACGATCCTTTCCCATTCCCCTTCCCCACCCACTCCAGATTGTTGCTTGCATCCCACATGATGTTGCTTTCTGGCTCGAGCTGCTGGAGCTGACGGTTTTGTGTGTGTGTGTGTGTGTGTGTGTGTGTGTGTGTGTGTCTGTCTGTCTGTCTGTCTGTCTTTGGTGACGAAGGCTGTGGCTGAAAGCTACATGTCAATATCTTTTAATAATGCCTGTCTGCAACTTGACATGTCTCCTTTATGGTAAGTAGCACTCTATCTTTCCTACATTGTTCATATTCCTACCTGGAGTTTCCATTGTTTGATTTTTGCCAAATGCCTTTCTTCGATCCTACAACTCTGTGATAATTACCTTTGTTACTCTTCTCTATAGTATTACTCTTCTCAGTGTCTGTTCTTTCTCTTCTTTCGTGAGTTTATTCACCACCTTCCAAACTGCATCTACTTGTTAGCCACGCTGTATCAACAACCACCCATGCACAACACAGACTTCATGACCATTCGGATTGTTCATGCAGCATATAATGCCCCAGATTCTTTCCTCCGATAGTTAATTACGTTTATTCCTATTGATCCCACTTCATCCCTCATCCTGACATACTTTAGAATTTTGTCTTCCGCACCTGTCTGTGTCACATGAACTTTCGATCCTTGTTGTAACCCATCCCCCTCCCTCTCTCTTCACCTATTACAACACACACACACACACACACACACACACACACACACACTCACACACCTCATCGTTCCTTTTCATCCATGTTTCTGTACATTTTTAATGTATTTGTGGGTAGTTTTATGTGGTTGCACACAATTTCACATGTTGTTGTTGTTGTGGTCTTCAGTCATGAGACTGGTTTGATGCAGCTCTCCACGCTACTCTATCCTGTGCAAGCTTCTTCATCTCCCAGTACGAACTGCAGCTCACATCCCTCTGAATCTGCTTAGTGTATTCATCTCTTGTCTCCCTCTACAATTTTTACCCTCCATGCTGCCCTCCAATACTAAATTGGTGATCCCTTGATGCCTCAGGACATGTCCTACCAACCGATCCCTTCTTCTAGTCAAGTTGTGCCACAAACTTCTCTTCTCCCCAATCCTATTCAATACCTCCTCATTAGTTATGTGATCTACCCACCTAATCTTCAACATTCTTCTGTAGCACCACATTCAAAAGCTTCTATTCTCTTCTAGTCCAAACTAGTTATCGTCCATGTTTCACTTCCATACATGGCTACACTCCATACAAATACATCCAGAAACGACTTCCTGACATTTAAATCTATACTCGATGTTAACAAATTTCTCTTCTTCAGAAACGCTTTCCTTGCCATTGCCAGTCTACATTTTATATCCTCTCTACTTCGACCATCATCAGTTATTTTGCTCCCGAAATAGCAAAACTCCTTTACTACTTTAAGTGTCTCATTTTCTAATCTAATTCCCTCGGCATCACCCGACTTAATTTGACTGCATTCCATTATCCTCGGTTTGCTTTTGTTGATGTTCATCTTATATCCTCATTTCAAGACACTGTCCATTCCGTTCAACTGCTCTTCCAAGTCCTTTGCTGTCTCTGACAGAATTACAATGTCATCGGCGAGCCTCGAAGTTTTTATTTCTTCTCCATGGATTTTAATACCTACTCCGAACTTTTCTTTTGTTTCCTTTACTGCTTGCTCAATATACAGATTGAATAACATCAGGGAGAGGCTACAACCCTGTCTCACTCCCTTCCCAACCACTGCTTCCCTTTCATGCCCCTCGACTCTTATAACTGCCATCTGGTTTCTGTACAAATTGTAAATAGCCTTTCGCTCCCTGTGTTTTACCCCTGCCAACTTCAAAATTTGAAAGAGGGTATTCCAGTCAACATTGTCAAAAGCTTTCTCTAAGTCTACAAATGCTAGAAACGTAGGTTTGCCTTTTCTTAATCTAGCGTCTAAAATAAGTCGTAGGGTCAGTATTGCCTCACGTGTTCCCATATTTCTACGGAATCCAAACTGATCTTCGCCAGGGTCAGCTTCTACCAATTTTTCCATTTGTCTGTAAAGAATTTGCGTTAGTATTCTGCAGCTGTGACTTATTAAACTGATAGTTCGCTAATTTTCACATCTGTCAACGCCTGCTTTCTTTGGGATTGGAATTATTATATTCTTCTTGAAGTCTGAGGGTATTTCACCTGTCTCATACATTTTGCTCACCAGATGTTAGAGTTTTGTCAGGACTGGCTCTCCCAAGGCTGTCATTAGTTCTAATGGTATGTTGTCTACTCCCGGGGCCTTGTTTCGACTTAGGTCTTTCAGTGCTTTATCAAACTCTTCAAGCAGTATCATATCTCCCATTTCATCTTCATCTACATCCTCTTCCATTTCTATAACATTGCCCTCAAGTACATCGCCCTTGTATAGACCCTCTATATACTCCTTCCACCTTTCTGCTTTCCCTTCTTTGCTTAGAACTGGGTTTCCATCTGAGCTCTTGATATTCATACAAGTGGCTCTCTTTTCTCCAAAGGTCTCTTTAATTTTCCTGTAGGCAGTATCTATCTTACCCCTAGTGAGATAAGCATCTACATCCTTACATTTGTCCTCTAGCCATCCCTGCTTAGCCATTTTGCACTTCCTGTCGATCTCATTTTTGAGATGTTTGTATTCCTTTTTGCCTGCTTCATTTACCGCATTTTTATATTTTCTCCTTTCGTCAATTTAATTCAATATTTCTTCTGTCACCCAAGGATTTCTACTAGCCCTCGTCTTTTTACCTACTTGATCCTCTGCTGCCTTCACTACTTCATTCCTCAAAGCTACCCATTCTTCTTCTACTGTATTACTTTCCCCCATTCTTGTCAACTGTTCCCTTATGCTCTCCCTGAAACTCTGTACAACCTCTGGTTAAGTCAGTTTATCCAGGTCCCATCTCCTTAAATTCCTACCTTTTTGCAGTTTCTTCAGTTTTAATCTACATTTCGTAACCAATAGATTGTGGTCAGAGTCCACATCTGCCCCTGGAAATGTCTTACAATTTAAAACCTGGTTCCTGAATCTCTGTCTTACCATTACATAATCTATCTGATACCTTTTAGTATCTCCAGGATTCATCCATGTATACAATCTTCTTTTATGATTCTTGAACCAAGTGTTAGCTATGATTAAGTTATGCTCTGTGCAAAATTCTACCAGACGGCTTCATCTTTCATTTCTCTCCCCCAATCCATATTCACCCACTATATTTCCTTGTCTCCCTTTTCCTACTCTCGAATTCCAGTCACCCATGACTGTTAAATTTTCGTCTCCCTTCACTATCTGAATATTTCTTTTATTTCATCATATACTTCTTCAATTTCTTCATCATCTGCAGAGCTAGTTGGCATATTGACTTGTACTACTGTCATAGGCGTGGGCTTCATGTCTATCTTGGCCACAACAATGCGTTCACTGTGCTGTTTGTAGTAGCTTACCCGCATTCCTATTGTTTTATTCATTATTAAACCTACTCCTGCATTACCCCTTATTTGATTTTGTATTTATAACCCTGTATTCACCTGACCAAAAGTCTCGTTCCTCCTGCCACCGAACTTCACTAATTCCTACTATATCCAACTTCAACCTATCCATTTCCCTTTTTAAATTTTCTAACCTACCTGCCCGATTAAGGGATCTGACATTCCACGCTCTGATCCGTAGAATGCCAGTTTTCTTTCTCCTGATAACGACGTCCTCCTGAGTAGTCCCCACCCGGAGATCCGAATGGGGGACTATTTTACCTTCAGAATATTTTACCCAAGAGGATGCCATCATCATTTATCCATACAGTAAAGCTGCATGCCCTTGGGAAAAATTACGGCCGTAGTTTCCCCTTGCTTTCAGCCGTTCGCAGTACCAGCACAGCAAGGCCGTTTTGGTTAGTGTTACAAGGCCAGATCAGACAATCATCCAGACTGTTGCCCCTGCAACAATTTCACATATTCTTGTGTATTTTTATGTATTTTTGCCTATTTGTGCATACATGTGTGTATTTTTCAATATCTGTGTGTGTTTACATATTCTTTGTGCATCTTTTCATATATTCAGCTCCTCTCACATCTGTCAACACCTATTTTGCCTATTTCTGCGCCATTCCCTTTTTCTTTGCACCATTCTTGCTACAACAGACCCTTTCTCCATCTTTCTGCACCAGTTTAGAAGAGTTTCTCTTTCTATGGCTAATACTCAGTCAGACATCCTGTTTCTCAAATGCTGCTTAAACCATGGAATCCCCCCAAATGGCATAACTGTAAAGATTCATTTCTCTGGGACCCACTCCTCCTTTCACAATGACCTACATCTTTTCAGATTCCACCAATACCTGGCCTTCACAAACCTGGTACAGCAAAAACATATCTCTATGGTACAAGGATCCCAGAACCACCTCTGCTCCCTCTGCAAGATACTACTACTATCCAATCCCTACTCCATACATCACATTTCTGAAACTGATCCCTTGCTTTCCAGTAGCTGGAGGAGCATTCCAGACACCACCTCCATAAATTAGCCAACTGCTGATATCCTACGGCTGCGTCAGGTCACCAGTATCCAACCCCTGTCTTACCCCCAGTGTTCCTCCTCGTCCACCCCTCATAGCAGCTAAAACCTTCCTAGCTGACATTTTCAGCTTTCTACAACCCCCAAAAGTCCCTACCAATCCTCCACCAAATCCAGAGCAAAAACATTCCCATAACACTGTTGTTAACCTTTCCATCAAAACCCTTAGCTTGGCAGAAATTTCAGTCTATCCGAAGGCCTCACCTTTAGCTCCACACCCAAATTTAACCATGCTGGACTTGTCAAAGACCTACTCTCCTTCTCCCGATCACCGCAATGAGAATACTTCTATGCTGCTAAGCCTTCCAACAAAGAACCCTGCCTCTTCCAGTTCATATCACCATCCAACTGTTATCCTCCTCCCCTCCCACCTAACAACCTGCTGGTCACCTTCCAGAAATTCCGTACCTCCAACTTAGCCTCACCATCTTTCCCCAGGTCCCTTCCTCAAAACACCAACGTTTTAGTAGAAGAAAGAACAACCATACACAACCTCAAAAAAATCCTGACCTAATCATCCTACCTGCAGATAAAGGTCACTGTTTTGATGAACTGCCGTGAGTACCTGTCGGATGGTCTCCCCCCAATTGTCTGACTCCTCCACCTGTAGACTTTGCCAGAGTGATCCCATCCCAGAAGTCCAATAAAAACTCCAATCCCTGCTTAAGCCGTTAGGCACTTCCCAGAACATCTCCCATGAATCCATTTCTCTCCTCACTCTTATGACACCCTGCACACCTACCTTTTACATGCTCCCCAAAATCCACAATTCTGGATGCCCCATTGTGGCTAGTTATTGTACCCCCACTGAAAGAATTTTGACACTCATTAATCAACACCTCCGAACAATTGCCCATAGACTAGCCTCCCACATCAAAAACACCAACCACTTCCGTCATCGCCTCTCCACCATCCCCCCCCCCCCCCTTTCACCTCCTGGATCCCTACTCATCACTGTTGACGCCACCTCTATATAGACCAACATCCCTCATGTCCATGGTCTTATCACTATTGAACACTACATTCCCTTACGTCCTTCAGACTCCAAGCCCATGATCTCATTCCTCATATGGCTTACTAACTCTATCCTAACCCTCAACTACTTCTCATTTGAAGGGACAGTATATGAACAAATCTGCGGCACAGTCATGGGCACCCGCATGGCACTGTTCTGTGCCAACCTTCTTGTGGGCTATCTAGAGGAACCCTTCCTAGCCTCCCAAAACATCAAACCCCTAGTCTGGTTCATTGATGATATCTTCATGATCTGGACTCAGGGCCAAAACACTCTCTTTTTTCCTTTACAACCTCAACAACTTCTCTCCCATCCGCTTCATGTGGTCGTCCACAACCCAGGTTCCGTCTTCCGAGATGTTGACCTCCTCTCTGATGGCTCTATCCATACCTCTGTCAACATTAAACCCACCAGCCACCACTAGTACCTGTATTTTGACAGCTGTCATCCCTTTCACTCCAAAAAATCCCTCACATATAGCTCGGCTACCGGGGAACAGCATATCTTCTGTGACAAAAACTTCCTTGCTCAGTATTCTGAGTGTCTCACCAAGGCCTTCACATACACACACTATCCCCTAGACCTAGTGTGCAAACAGATCTCCCGTGCCATTTCCTGTAACAACCATAATTTTCCCACCACCCCAAAAACCAGCCACAAAGGAGTGTCCCCTTCTTCGCCCAGTACCACCCTGGACTGGAACAACGGAACCATATCCTTCACCAGGGCTTTGATTACTTGTCATCATGCCCTGAAATGAGGGTCATCCTACCCAAGATACTGCCCACCCCTCCGAAAGTGGTGTTCTGTCGGCCACCCAACCTCCACAACATCCTAGCCCATTCCTGTGTCACTCCCAATCCCAACCCCTTGCCACAAGGATCATATCCGTGTGGAAGACCCAGGTGCAGATCCTGCCCAATCCACCGACCCAGCACTTCCTATTCCAGTCCTGTCACAGGTTTGCCCTACTCAATCAGGTGCTGGGCTATCTGTGAAAGCAGCCATGTCATTTACAAGCTTTGCTGCTATTACTGCACAGCTTTTTATATTGGTATGTCTACCAACTAGCTGTCAACTAGGATGGATGGCCACCACCAAACTGTGGTTAAGAGCAAAGTAGACCCCCCTGTGGCACAACATGCAGCTGAAAATAACACACTTGATTTCAATGGCTGCTTCACTACCTGAGCCATCTGGATCCTTCCCTTCACCACCGGCTTTTCTGAATTGCGCAGGTGGGAGTTATCCTTACAACACATTCTCTGCTCCCATAATTATCATGGCCTCAACCTACGGTGGTAACATTCTGTCCCCACCCACCTCCTCCCCATTCTCATCTCTCTCTTTGTTTATTTGCAGCCCTCTGCCAATGCATTCACCTGTCTTTCCCCACTCCTCTCATTTTTTGTTCCTTTTTTCCCCACCTCCCTGCCCCATAATCTCCTGATACTGTGCCTGTTGGAGTCTACTCCCAGCACACTCCACCAGAGAGCATTCACTTCTCATCCCACCTGTACACTACTATCCCTTACCCTTCACCTTCCCCTCCAGATTGCTGGTTGCATCCCTGTGTGTCTCTCTTTACTGATGAAGGCTGTGGCCGAAACCTATATGTGTGTGTCAGTCGTGCTTGTCTGCAACTTGACATGTCTTCTTTGCAGTAAGTAGCAGTGTGTCTTTTCCTACATTGCTGATATTCCTACCTGGAGTTTAAATATTCTATCCACTGTCTGTACAGATGCCAATATGGCAGCAACAAGAAAAACTGAATGGGGAAACAAATCTCAGTCCATATAGACTAAGCTGTTGTACAATACAATAATTCAGTGACCCAGCAGTTATTCATCTTTCTTGCCTCCCATGAAAAGATACACCAAAGGATATAAGAACATTTTCATTTACCTCGTGGACATAGGGATGGTCTATGCATATGCCCTACTAAACAGATTGACAGGAGAAACTTTTTGTTTCAATCAGTTAAAATTCAGGTAGCTAAGGACATACTAGAGCAGACAACAATAGACATAGAGAGCTCCCAGTATGGAATTTCTCCTGTCAGACTGCAAGCAGCAAATTGGACACATTTTATTGGTTTGTTTCCCCTCCCCCTCCCAGTGTCACACTCCAGAAATTGTGTAGTGTGCAAAGCAAGGAAGAAGAAAAGTGACACACAGTATGAGTGTGAGAAATTTCTAGTGTCATTGCACCTGTTTTTGGGTATACCATATCAACAAAAACTTCTAAAACAGTATTATTCTCAATGTTCATCACTTCAGTCAGTAGTTAGGTAAGATTTCTAAAGAATTCATATCAAAAATATTATGTAATTTTGAGAAAAGTGTGTAAGATAAAATATACAGATTTTCATAAATTACACTATATTACTTACTCTGTTGTGCCGATATTATGAAAAGGGTTGACTGTTACTCACCATATAGAGGAGATGTTAACTTATAGACAGGCACGTTGAAAAGACTGCTATACTGTACATTTAAGCCGTCAGCCTAAAGGCCATCTTCTAAAGTAGAAAACACAAGCACAACTCACTCGTACATGACTGCTGCGTCTGGGGCTCCCTGTCTCTGAACTGCAGGTTAATTTAGTCTGTCTGCACACAGAAAAGTCTTTAATTCTGATTCAATGGTTACAGAGCTTACTCTGTTTTGATGTTCGGAGATATTCTTCTTCTGCATTTTACTGGACCCAACTGACAGTTGAAGCATCTCCATCCAATTCAGCTGACATTAAATAATATTTTTGTGTTTCAGTGTGCAATGTAAGCTGTTACTTCAGCATGACAGATATCAAGTTTATTTTACTTTTGATCAGTTGATGACAAATGTATATCTGCTTGAAACTGTTTGCTGTTGAAGTTGCTGACGTTGTGGCTGAAGTTTAAAAAAGTAGGTGACAACGTGCTGGACCAATACAGGGTGGTCACAATCAGAAAAGCTTGTAACGGTATTGCATGGTAGGTTGTGCTGAAAAATGATTGTCAAGAAAAAGATTTGTTATGTTGCAACATTTCCAAGTTAATTAGTATTGAAGTTAGTCAATCAGTTTGTTGTGCACAGCACACAGATTGAAGCGGCGCTCCAGAGATGGTGTTGCCAGGTGTGTTCTTCATTTGATTTCCTAAAACTGAACAAGAAAGTGATACAAAAATCTGACAAGGGTAGGATCAGGCAAATTAGGGAGATATTAGGGAAATTTGGGGAAAAAAAAGAGAAAAAAAACTGGAAAAATCTTGTTTCTCTCTCAGTAAATGAAATGGTTTAGGTGTCATATATCGTCATTGGCTGGGTGCAGCTGAGTACATTCACCACTTCCATATTCCCTCATTACTAATGCTTCTCCCCTTCTTACCACTCCTCTCAGCATGCTGTCAGTGGTGCCATACCTAGCAGCTGCAACGAAAGGCAGGGAGGCATGAGGAGTAGTTTGTTTGGATCTGATTCTCAGAGACTGTAGATGCAGTGGCGGGAGATGGTGGTCATGTGTGCAAGAATTGTATCTGAGTGATTGTGTGAATGTGTGTGTGCTCTCGTTATCTAACAAAAGCTATGACTGAAAATTTAGTTGTGAGAGTGTGATTGTCTTTTCTACATGCCTGTCTGTGGCTAAGTAATCATCTTTACAGTGAGTTACCACCTATCCTCATCATTATTGATTCTCAGAGTATTCGAACAAGTTATCAGTCGCATGGATTGATCACTGTGGTCTCATCAACAAGGTGTCTGTGGCTCATGAATAGCTGGCCACAAGAGTGGATTTCCATGATGGCCAAAACCACAGGCCATTTCTGCGGGTATCTGTAATGGATCAGGCCTGCCAATCTGAAGCCATTCGGTTCCTGCTAATATGCAGACCCTGTCCGTCTGACCTAGTCTCACTGATCTGCCCGCAGGCGGGGTCTGCTTGTGCGTGGTGTAGTGCAGTGGATTTTCATAGTTTAACCATGAACCCAGGACTGCGGTGCTCCTCAGCAGGCCAGAGGCCATGGGTGATGGGTTTCACGAATTGCGACTGTCTCACCACAAATACATTGTACAGTGTGGTGTTTTATAGACATTTTATTTTTTCTTGTACATTTCGGCACTTCAAAAGTAGTTTATACATTAGAAAGTATGGACAATAAGAAGAAAAAAAATTGTGACAGTCACTGGCTGTTTGTATGCTTTGTACTCATATATTTCTTGAAAGAAGAAATCACACAATACTTGTAAAATAATAGATATAACACTGTGGACAATAATTGACAGCCGGCCGAAGTGGCCAAGCGGTTAAAGGCGCTACAGTCTGGAACGGTCGCAGGTTCGAATCCTGCCTCGGGCATGGATGTGTGTGATGTCCTTAGGTTAGTTAGGTTTAAGTAGTTCTAAGTTCTAAGGGACTTATGACCACAGCAGTTGAGTCCGATAGTGCTCAGAGCCATTTGAGCCAGTAATTGACAATAGCGAACGTAGTAGAACCAACATTTTATTGGCAGTCACCTACACTGTTTTTTACACAGTTCTTCCCCACCTCATACACTTCTTTCAAGAGGCCTACTTTTTTCTGAGGTTATTTCAGATATCAGTGAGGGTATTTTAAATCTGTCTTGCAACTCCAAGGAAATGCATATTTTTGCCACCAAATGGGTTTCATTTTACTGAAATAAAATAACATCAGTGGTCTTAATGAAACACATATACCATTTGATTTGCTTTCTCCATCTAAGGCAGTTCATTATAAAAGATATGGATGTTAGTATTTAAGACTTTTGCTCACATCAGGAAACGCCACCTGCTTGCAAACTTTCTTTTTAGATATTTCCTCTTTTGCACTATTGTTTCTTGTACCATAGCTGCAAAGACAGTTTGTCAACTTTTGGCTGAACTTACCCTTAAAATCTCAAAATTTGTCAGGGAAAAATGCTAAAACTTGTCTGGAAATCAGGGAAATATCTGGGAATTTCACATTGGGAAACTTGTGACGACCCTGAGTAAGGATCAAAATTGAGCCAGAAGCTGAGGAGTCTCACTCACAGTCAGGAACACCTGCGCTATAAGAACAACTAAAACTATTTGTATCTGGTAGGCTGCTTGAATTTGCATGTGCAATGGCCTAATTGCCTAACTTCAATGCAGATTAACTCAGAAACAGTGCAACATATTGAATTATTATTATTATTTCTCAGCACAACCTATCCTGCAACAGCTGTACGAGCTCCTCAGATTGTTTCTGACCAAGCTGTATACCTCATAAAACAGCTTATGATGGGATGTAGTCTTCATGGTATACAGTTATTATTAAGAAACAGAGTGCCACATAATAGGTATACTAGAAAGCATAAGGCTGTAGAGGAAGAGATGGTAACTGAAATGTGTATTACTATCAGCAGAGCAATGTGCAAAGCCTTTAATGACTAACTGTAACCTCCCCCTCACTTATCGACCTAAATGACAGTGAAAAATTAAACCGCGTGTACCTAATGGAAATTTGGGAAAAGCAATCGTCACCGAAGTTAATTTGTCGGTAAAGAGGGAGGAAAGGGTTACATCTAAATGAAAGGAAAAATGCAAATGAAATTGGCGAAAATTAATTTTGAGAAAAGGGTAAAATTAATATAGAAAGTAAATGCGCGGTCGTTACGTTAACAATTAGTTGGCATTAATTAGATATTTGAGATTTGGGGAAAATTATGGTCGCCAGTCCTATGGACAGCTACTATGATAACTGAAAAAGAAAGATTAATGCACATATAATTAGCACTAAAAGCATGGCAACAGAGGGTGGCACGTGCTGTGTGAAAACTGAATGTTTGTCAGAAGTAATAAATTTCGCTACACTCTGACTTAATTTAGCAAAAGAATTGATAAAACCGGAAAATTGAAAGTTAATTTAGTGACTGAAATTAATAGTGAGATTTGTTCCTGAAGCACTACGAAATTCAGTCAAAGAAGGTTAGCCTTAGGCTACCTCAACAATCATTTCAAAAGCTACTTGAATCTACGCAATTTAGAAATAAGAGATTTAACTTTGAACTTGAATTAAATGATTCTGGACAATTAACAATAGTAACATTTAGTACGTACCAAGCTGAGCTGCAGTCACAGGTAAGCTAAAATATGCTAACAAAACTCGCACTCTTAATCTGTGCTTGTGTAATCTAAATATTGTTGCCAGCTATGAATACCTTAACTGAACTTTGAAATTAAAGCAGTGAAATGGAATGATATCACTTTAATGCTGGCGTCTGAATTTCAACGACACTTGGGTTCATTTCGGAAAAGGAAGGGACCCTACTTGGTAATGCAATTGGGACAATGAGCAACAAAGGTTCATGCCAAGTTGCTGTAATTTTGTGATGCAACAGTTTGAAAAGCTGAGGTCTGCCATACAGTTCTAAAACTTTACGTGCTTCCAGTCTTCCTTGTTGGTTGATTGAAGGTTTGAAGTCGTTGGTCGAGGAGGTGGCGCCAGTCACTCATTGTCGACCGTCGCCGTTGCAGAAGCTGGATGTTGGCGTGCCTTCGACTGGACACTGTGACCAGGCGAAACGGGCTCTTGATGTGCACCAGCTAATGCTTCCCATCCGCGACACCGTGTCAGAGACTATCATAGCAAGTCGAGCGCAATTACATGTTGCCAAACCCCGAAAGCGCGACAACTCACGGGAGTGTCACACCACACCTGCTCCACCGACTTCCTCCAGCCAGACTCTGTCCGCGCTCCACGAGGCAGAGTTAACGCTACCAAAGACCCTAAACACTTTGGTTCTCCACACGACCTATCGATGTATTCGTTCGATAGCATAGTTTTCCCTAGGCAAGACCCAGCGTAAAAATACAAATAATATTTACAAAACAAACCAATTATACAAATTTAGTGTCCAGAAACTCAAGGACAAGACAGGAACTCAGATTGAGGGTAGTAAAGCAAAATCAGAAATACTGAACTCTCATTTCCAGATGTTTCTTAACATTGGAAAATCCATGTGTTTTCCCGTAATTTAGTTTTGATACCACTGCCAATGACATTGTAATTCTGTCAGAGACAGCAAAGGACTTGGAAGAGCAGTTGAACAGAATGGATAGTGTCTTGAAAGGAGGATATAAGATGAACATCATCAAAAGCAAAACAAGGATAATGGAATGTAGTCGAATTAATTCGGGTGATGCTGAGGGAATTAGATTAGGAAATGAGACACTTAAAGTAGTAAAGGAGTTTTGCTATTTGGGGAGCAAAATAACTGATGATGGTCGAAGTAGAGAGGATATAAAATGTAGACTGGCAATGGCAAGGAAATCGTTTCTGAAGAAGAGAAATTTGTTAACATCGAGTATAGATTTAAGTGTTAGGAAGTAGTTTCTGAAAGTATTTGTATGGAGTGTAGCCATGTATGGAAGTGAAACATGGATGATAAATAGTTTGGACAAGAAGAGAATAGAAGCTTTCGAAATGTGGTGCTACAGAAGAATGCTGAAGATTAGATGGGTAGATCACATAACTAGTGAGGAGGTATTGAATAGGATTGGGGAGAAGAGAAGTTTGTGGCACAACTTGACTAGAAGAAGGGATCGGTTGGTAGGACATGTTCTGAGGCATCAAGGGATTACCAGTTTAGTATTGGAGGGCAGTGTGGAGGGTAAAAATCATAGAGGGAGACCAAGAGATGAATACACTAAGCAGATTCAGAAGGATGTAGGTTGCAGTAGGTACTGGGAGATGAAGAAACTTGCACAGGATAGAGTAGCATGGAGAGCTGCATCAAACCAGTCTCAGGACTGAAGACCACAACAACAACCACCACTGCAATGATCATCAGTAGAGACTAGTGTCAGTGATGTTGAGCAACAGCTGAAATCACTAAAGCTGAACAGAGCTCCAGGACCTGATGTAATCCCTGTCAGATTCTAAGAGAAATGTGTGGTCGAGTTAGCGTTTTTTTTTTTTTTTTTTTTTTTTTTTTTTTTTTTTTTTTTTTTTTTTTTTTTTTTTTTTTTTTTTTTTTGCTATCCTGTTAGAACTGTGATCAACTGACTCTACTTATTTTTTGATAATTTTATTGCTGTGTTGTAGGACCAAAAACTGTGGTGGTACATACACTATGTGATCAAAAGTATTCGGATACCTGGCTGAAAATGACTTACAAGTTCATGGTGCCCTCCATCATTAATGCAGGAATTCAATATGGTGTTGGCCCACCCTTAGCCTTGATGGCAGCATCCACTCTTACAAGCATATGTTCAATCGGGTGCTGGAAGGTTTCTAGGGGAATGGCAGCCTATTCTTCACAGAGTGCTGCACTGAGGAAAGGTATCAATGTTGTTGGTCGGTGAGGCCTGACACAAAGTCGGCATTCCAAAACATCCCAAAGGTGTTCTATAGGGTTCAGGTCAGGACTCTGTGCCAGCCAGTCCATTACAGGGATGTTACTGTTGTGTAACCATTCCGCCACAGGCCGTCCATTATGAACAGGTGCCCGATCTTGTTGAAAGATGCAATTATGATCCCCGAATTTCTTTTCAACAGTGGGAAGCAAGAAGGTGCTTAAAACATCGATGTAGGCCTGTGCTGTGATAGTGCCACACAAAACAACAAGGGGTGCAAGCTCCCTCCATGAAAAACACAACCACATCATAACACCACTGCCTCCGAATTTTACTGTTGGCACTACATATGCTGGCAGATGATGTTCACCGGGCATTTGCCATACCCACACCCTGCCATCAGATCGCCACATTGTGTACCATGATTTGTCACTCCACACAACATTTTTACACTGTTCAATCGTCCAATGTGTACGCTACTTACACCAAGCAAGGCATCGTTTGGCATTTACCGGTGTGATTTGTGGTTTATGAGCAGCCTCTCGACCCTGAAATCCAAGTTTTCTCACCTCCCGCTTAACTGTCATAGTACTTGCAGTGGGTCCAGATGCAGTTTGGAATTTCTGTGTGATGGTCTGGATAGATGTCTTCTTCTTACACTTTACGACCCTCTTCAACTGTCAGCGGTCTCTTGTCAGTCAACAGACAAGGTCGGCCTGTACACTTTTGTGCTGTACATGTCCCTTCATGTTTCCACTTCACTATCACATCAGAAACAGTGGACCTAGGGGTGCTGAGGAGTGTGGAAATCTCACATACAGATGTATGACACAAGTGACAAGCAATCACCTGACCACGTTCGAAGTGTGTGAGTTCTGCAGAGTGACCCATTCTGCTCTCTAATGACTACTGAGGTCGCTGATATGGAGTATCTGGCATAGGTGGCAGCAAAATGCTCCTAATATGAAAAACATATGTTTTTGGGGGTGTCTGGATACTTTTGATCACATAGTGTATATCACCATGGCACCTTTGTGATGTATTAAAATTGTGATGGTAATTGGATTTTCCACTTTCCTGTTGTGAGTTGTTGTGTGTTGCCATTACATGCAAAAAAATAATGAATAGTGTTTTCTGTTTTTATTTTATGTTTTCTTTTACTTTATTTAAAAAATATTTGTTACCGATATTAAAGTTTACTTACCACATTGGAAAACAATCCTTGAAACTTTATCACACAATAAAGGTATGAGGTGATAGAGGTCTCAATAATGTATATTGCAGAAACAAAGCAATGTGTTCCAACAACAGTAGTGATCCCACGACAAACAAAAACTGGTTGTTGTAGCAGTTTTCATACACCTGGTGCAGTGTACCGCCACAAGATAGACAGAAGTGGTAAGACATATTCCCTTAAACACTATACAGAAATACATTTAGTGGGAAGTATATCCCGCATGGCCCGCGAAAGGGTTAACTGGTTTAATGCTAACCCTGCCACTCTTTGTACTATCACACATATTAATATGGCCATCTCTTGTTGCAATGCAGAAGGACAACATACGTGACATACTGAATTTCAGCTACATCATGGCCTATGGCCTTCTACCCTGACATTTAAAATCATTGGCCACAATTCACATGTGAGAGGATTTTTTCCCCCACAGCCATTGTAAATCATAGTCAGTGAGAGAGAGAGAGGGAGGGAGGGAGAGGGCAGTGATATGAGAGATTTTGGCTTTTCATGTTTGCAGAATGTGCACATGCTTAAGCAAGTTGGGTACTGCACTCAGTCACATTTTGTATTCAGTCAATTCATATACTTTATTAAAAAGACACTCTTCATACAGTGACTGCATCTTATAGGATGATAATCAGAATAATCATGTACCAATTAGCAAAGGCTAGTAGCTTTGTAATAGCTGTTCCATAAAATAGAAAACATATTATTTATGTGCTATATTAAGTGATTCACTTTTGTTTCTGTTTAGGCTGAGAGCACTGTGGACATCATCCATGCTGGATCTACCATAGCAGTGTCTTCTTTGTATGACTGATCATATATTTAAGATATGTGCATTATTTTTATAAAAAATCTTTCATTTGTGTATAATTATTTCTTACATAAAGTTTGTACAATAATAAAAACTGAAAAATTGAATATCATTTTCTTTGTGATAAAACATGTGGTTTATTAATTCTGTAACTCAGGCACAATACCCTGTTTTGGGTTTCCTAAACCTTAAAATTGTGGGATATTTCTTTTACTTAAATGCTAAGAAACATGCAAGTCGTCACGTTGATTCCCATACACTGTTGATAATCATTTGTATAAACATTTTTATATGTGTTATAACCATTTCTTGTCTACTTTCTTCCTTGATGCTATTTTTTGCCTGTTATATGTGTTAGTATCCTATAGTCATTTCTATCTTTAAAATCTCTCTCATCTTATTGGGGACCTGTAACAAAAAATTTGTTTAAATGTGTGGCATATTGTTTGATAAAGGAGGCCAGTTTTAATAAGACAATATTTTTGATCAAAGTGGTTATGCCAGTGCAGTTTTACCCTTTGTTGGTGGAGTACAATGAATGCAGTCAGTATCAATCTTGGTCATTGCAAAGAGAATTACAGTTTATTGTGAACATTGGAAGGACATATTAGAAACTTACTACATTGTCACTGTTCACACCAGTGGTGATGTGGCTTTTTACTGGAATGATACTTATCAAAAGTTACAGAGTTTGCCTTTATAAATAAATATTTTGTAATCAACAATTGAAAAAACATTGGCTTTAAGTATGCAACACAGCTGTATATTGTTGGAGTACCAAAACAGAAAATTTGAAAATTATTTTGTGTTCCACTTTTGAAAGTGTGACACGAAGGTGTCCATGGTATACAAATGGCTTAAACATCATCGGTCTTGTAATCTTGGTATTGATTTAATCATTTATATTATAATACCATTTTAACAAAAATTTGTGTATCTGCTTCAAATTCAGCTTCCTAGCCATTTCAGAGCCAGTGACTGTGCCATTTTATCTACATAACTGTGCGCTCCATGTAAAAGCTATGTACAGGTTAAATTTCATTTTTGATATACGACAGAAACTAATTAAAAGAAATATAGATAATGACAGAGAGAGGCAATAAAGATACCACGGTCGCTAAAGTTACTTATTGGAGCTGATGTCATTTTTATATAGAGAGATATGGGCATTTCAATGAAGTTCTAGATTAAATACTGATACCAAGAAAATACTTTCATGTGATATTGTTATTATATATGATTTAATTGTTTTCATGGTGTACCCTTTAAATACAGCAGAAAAACTTGTGGCTTAGCAAATGGCAGAGTATCCGTTAATGTGCACATTCTAAAAATCAGTTTTGAAGGAACTCTATTCACAGAAAAGAATATTATCTTTCAGAAAATTATCTGCAATGCCATCATAAATGTAACCTTTGAAAAAATGTCATTTCTCCAGTTGGCTATCAATGAGTAAAATATATTATTTTAGATTTAGTTCATGGCCAGCATTACACTAGTGTTAGATACTGCCTGCCTCTTTGCCACTGACTGCAAAGTCACAGTTATCTGAGATTCATGTGTTCCTAGTAGAGTGTAACGAATGTTGGATTGCTTGCAACACATATCTGGAATAGTTATTACATTGCCTATATTTTGAGTTTCGAATTCAATTTGTTTTTGTTTTTTGTTGACATGTTTTTGTTATCATTTATATTTTGGCCCTTGAAAATAATATTAACTTCACATACAATAGTACTAGATAATAAATTATATTCACATGTAGCTTGGAGCAGAACCAAACAACAGCTCTAAACTGAGTAATTGATTTTGTCATGAGTTATGTATTGCATCCCCGTAGTGTGTTTCTTCTTATACAGGGAACATGGACAACTATGTATATGTTAAAAACATGTGGTGTAAAAAATTTCTTGGTTTCTGTTGTTGCCTACAGAGTACTTAAACACTCATTTAACTGTTTGTATGTGAAACGGTAAACAGAGTCAAATACTGGACAGGTAAAATATAATAATTTGATGTCTCAGTGTACATCCTGCCTATTTCACTATTCTGTCACCTTTTTATATGTATTCATTGGTTTCATATACTGACATGAAAGCATGTGTGTGTCCTGGTTTATAGTATATAATGTTCTATATAAAGCAGTCATTATTTTGATTTTGTTTGATTTCTCAGGAAACTAATAATACAAGAAGTCATTATTAAAAATACTGTATGAGGACTGACAGATCACAACATTGCCGTTTAGTGTAGGGTTCTAACTGAACCTACGGCTGCAGTGAATCAGCATTGCTTAAGTTTTTCATCTTTCCTTCGTAAAATCTGGCATAAGTTTCCTACCTGTTTGAAAGTCAGTCATTTTGTTGTCTGTGAGTTACTGACAGATTTACTTTTGTTTTTCTCAAACAGATTGTCTTTACTTATCATCATGAATGAGTGCTTAGGGTGTAATCACACTTCTTGGCTTCCGGGTGGTAACAATAGAGCAAATTGTTATCGTATTTTGTAGAGTTTGAATGTATACTTCCATAATTTTATTACTTATAACCTGACATATATCTTGTTAGAATGAAGCGTGCATGAACTCATTAAAATGTTCTGTATGGTTGTGTCTGTGTCCAGCGTTTTTGTGCCTTGTCAGTATTTCGACTGCATCATCTTCAGAAATAATAACACTTACTTGATTCAATCACCTCTCATCGTATCTGGTGCTATGAAACACATTCACTTTCATTTCTCAGTTCTTCAATTCATTCATGATATTATGTCACAAGCTGCTGACATGAAGACGTTTTCTGTTCTGCAGATTTTGTATTTCCCTAAATATCTAGGTACATGGCGAATATCATTGGATTGAGGATACATCCTTGCCAAACTTATTGGCTTCTGACAAACTAATCTGATCTCTGATTTCCTATATCTACTTTTATTGTAAGAAGAACTGCACCGTTCATGATCGAACCCACATTTGTCACATGTTCTGCTCTAGGAGCTCTTGTGATACTCGCCTTTAAGACAAAAAGGCCTGCTTATTCTTGTGGCCAAACTATACTTTCCAGCATTGGTTTTGGATCTGAACATGATCTGTACACTAGGTCAAAACCATTAATCAAAGTATAAATAAAAATATACTGAGTGATCCAGGTAGTGTTTTTTCATTATATCAAACAGAGTTTTGAATCTGAAGATGATCTGTATGCTAGGTCAAAACCAGTAATCGAAGTAAAAATGAAAATGTACTGAGTGATCCAGATGGTGTTTTTTCATTGTTAAACAGACAGGGGGCAGGATTTTGTTTTCTTCTAATAATTTTTCACTTCTCATCCTATTGTATAAATTTAGTGTTACTCAAGCTTTGTTCAAACCCACACACTTTTGCACACATTTGTGTTATGTACAAAAAAAGTGCTTTGCACCCTGTTGTTGAAATCAACATTACAAATTTTTATTAAACATAAATGTCCTATATTGTACTGTTTTGGCTTTGTGAATCTGAGTAACTCCATGCCATGATTTATCCATGTTTTTTTCTTTTAATATATTCTTTTATATTACGATTTATCTAATTTTGATAGACTTAAATGCTTTAGATATAATATTTATATTAAACTCCCCATTTAAAGTACTCTTATAAGGCTACTGTTGTTTACGTAAAATTTTATTACTGTCTGTAATAATATTTATGTAACACAGCATGATTAATATTTTGTAATTGTTTGTATAAAGTATACATAAAGATGTAATGAAAAGCTATTTAATTCACAGACATGTCTATACTGATGTGTCCTGTGTCTTAAATGTAAAATACATTTGTACATGATACGTTACATCTCTGTCATGTGTATAATATTAGGTTTGAGTTTGAAACACATTATCTAGACATTTTCCTCCCTGCCTGTCCCTGCACCTCCCCTACCAAAAATTTTGTTTCCACTATGAACTATTTTAGTGGTAGACATGCCTGTATCTAGCCTCTTCAAATCCAGATTATTTATGTACATTATTATAATGTATCAGTGAAGGTATGTAGAAAATAATACGAAGCACAGCATGAGTACAAACAAGACGAATATATGCCTTTCTTGTCCCATGTTGAATTTGGTATTCTTGTCAGTTCATGTCTGTGATAATCGAAAGTTCTTGGTGGAATATAAATAATTTAAGGAGTAAAGGTAGTAACTCACTGAATAGTTGAGACGTATGGTCATCAGTAAGCACATAAAAAAAAACATTCATCCAAAAGATATTCCTCTCAACAACATAGTGAATTTAAACTATTTGATGAATTGTTACTTTATTCTCAAATTATTTATGAACAGAGTTCATATTTCCTAATAATTTCATCAATTCCTCCCGATCCCCTCCCCCACCCACCTCTCATCTTCCCTCCATATAAACTATTATTTATAAACAGACTTCGTATTTCCCAAGAATTTTATCAATTCCTCCCACCACCACCACCGCCACCCTCCTGCCTCTCATCTTCCCTCCATATAAACAACACATCTCTTGAGTAGACTGAAGGAGGTAAGAGCTGACTGACAGTGAGATTACTTCATTTCTCAGTTTTTCTGAGTGTTAATCAAGCCGTTGTGTCAATGTGTCCAGCAGAGAATCATATTCACTCTATCCAGGATACCACACTACACCTACAGAGACATGGGAAGTGGGTACTGTACTTTTGGGTACCTGAAGAGCCAAAGAAATGAGCTCATAGACAACCTTGGTGGCACCTTACAGGTAACTGTAGGTTCATGTGCTATTCTGTTACGTTTATATCCCCACTGTTTTGGGAAAATGTTATAAATGAGTGGCATAATGAATGGTTCAAGTGAGGGGCAAAAATTGTGCTTGTTAAAATGAACCATTTGACACAAATAAGCCTCATTTCAGCTGTTCAGATAGCATGGCATGCTCTAAACACACATTTGCTGAAGATGTTACTTCATGATGCACTGCTTTCAACTCCAAGAAGAGGACCCTTCCAATCTATGTGTGGCAACCAGTTTGCTACATTTTAAATGCAATATTTTCATGAGGACTGGCTCCACAACTTTGGTAAAGATACTAAAAGTTGTCATTCTGCTTAAGCTGTACCAAAATTCTTCATTGTTTAAATAACACGATTGTAGTTCTACATCTTGTCATCATCAGATGGTGAGGCAGCCTAAGCAGACTGACAACTTTCAGTGACATTTTAAATGATTAAAATGATTAAAATATCTGCATGGACGAAAGAGCAAGCATCAATTTACTTCCTCACCAGCAAGTGATCAGCCAATACATTTACGTGATTATTGTTTTACTCTCCAATCTGTTACTGTGTTTTTATTTATGGTTTAGATTTAGAACATCAGTTTTGTGTAAGTGTTAATGAGAATTTGTATGACTGATAAGTTACCATCTTACAGTAATAAGTTAGCATATCACTGTAAGATTAAACACATTAGCCTCAGTATTTCAGTATGGTTATGGTAAGTGTTGTTTAGTGTGTGCAGAAAAGGCTAACAGTGTTAGGTTCACCATTGTTCATGTAGATAATTAAGAAATACATGAATTCTTTGGATGGGTTTAGATTATAAACTTCCAAATATTTCATGATTGATCGATAACAAACAATAAACAGTGTAATTAATGGTAGGTTTTTGAATTTCCAACAGAGTTTTTAATTCAGTTTTCATACACAGTAGTTCAATGAGTGATATGGTTGTATATTGTGTTTTGGGTAAGAGGATCCTAACCAGTGGGATACGACTAAAATCAAAATTCAAAGCACATGAAGATGGTTATTATATCCATCATTAAAATATTGCAAGTAAAAATGTAACTGTCATTTCAATCAAGTGAAAGCCTGAAAACATGTCATTCATTAATCACACCAAGGAAACTTCAGAAATCCCAAGTTAAAGTGTTACAAAATATAAATATGTTAGCTTCCAAGGTACAATAGAAAGCTGATACAGTGGTTGCCTTTGACGAAAGTCTATTCTAATCAACTGCCTCTGATGATCTGGCTGTTGAGGGATTGGTGGTGTGGAGTATCTGGCCGAAAACACACAGTGTGTCAGTCACCTGTGGGCTCTTGTCTCAGCAGCATTGTGTGTTGAGTGGACACGTCGCAAAGTCGTTGGTCATGGCGCAACATTCAGCAAACGATCGAGCAACGATACACCAAGTTTTATGTGAAACTAGGGAAATCGGGTACAGAAACATTGGATATGTGTCGGCAAGCCTATGGCAATGATTGCCTTAAAAGCCCAGGTTTTCAGGTGGGTGAAGATCTTCAAAGAGGGCCGGGGCAGCGTTGAGGACGAGGACCGCTTCAGGTGCTCATCAACCAGCAAAACTGATGAAAACATTGACCATGTGTGCGAAAACACCGACTGTCGCATGAGTGTTAGGACAAAGCAGACAACCTTTGACTTGATAAAATGACAGTGCACGACATCACCAAAGAAGTGTCGATGAGGAAGATCTGCACCACGATGGTCCCAAAGATTTTGTCGGACATTCGAAAGCAAGCATGTGTGGAAGCCTGCCAAGACAATCTCCAGGGCCTTGAAGCTGATGCAGAATTTTTAACTAATGTAATCATCGGAGACAAAGCCTGAGCGTTTCATTACAACCCGGAGACAAAGCAAATGAGTACCAAATTTCACACCACAGCATCCCCACGTCTAAAACAGGCTCACAAAGGTGAAAGCCATGCTGGTTGTGTTTTTTGACGTCAGGGGTGTGGTTCATCATGAGTTTGCATCCCAAGGCCAAACTGACAATGGTGCTTTTTATTGCGAAATGCTCAAGAGACTGATAGCCTGCGTCCATCGCGTGAGGCCAGTGATTGGAAACTGCACCATGACAACACATCGAGTCACACCTGTTTCATGGTGGCCAGCTACCTGGCCTAGCCCCCCTACAGTCCTGATGTGGCCCCGCCAGACCTTTCTTTGTTCCCCAAACTAAAAACTTCTGTGAAAGAACACCATCATGGGACCTTGGAGGAGGTCCAAGCCGCCACAACGAGGGCTTTGAAGCCATCACGGAGTCAGTTTTCATGGCAGCATTTGAAGCGTGGACATCTCGCATGGAGCAGGCTGTTGACTTTCAAGAATCATACATTGGAGAGTAATAAGTGGTTGTAGCAATATCTACAAAAAAATTTGATTCACAAGCTCAGTCTCATTACTTTTTATACTAAGTTCCAAATGGTGTGCTTAACTTTTATCAAGGGAATCGCCTATTGTGTAGGCTAGGTGCTCATCGAGGAAGCATCAGTCCAGTTTTTCAATGCAGTATAAGCTCACTCAACACAGTAGATGTATACAAGATGCATTGTGAGTGTGGGAAACTGGAAGATTGTTAGAACCCACATAGCAGAACATCAGCAGTTTGATTGTTGCAGCACAATACATCATCAGCACTTGAGTAGTCCCGTTGTAATTATAGGCAGTTTATAAATTTTCAGGAAGCTCAAGTACTCGAGAAACAGCCATGGATAAAGAGAGGCAATAACAAAATAAAAGAGGCGGTTCAAATCATGAAGCTGTCTCGCAGTGTCATCAGAGAAGATGTCTACAGCCTCCCAACGTCCTGGTTGTCATAAATCCCAGCCAGATCAAGTGTAGTTGCAGGCAAGCGGCCTCACTGGACACTACAGTGCCACTTAAAAAAACAGTGCATGCACCTGTTTCCCCACAACTAAGGACAAAAAAACCATGTGCAGCTCCCCCCCCCCCCCCCCCATAAGCTTTTCGACAATTTTCAGTGGGCTAACAGTTGTCAGCAGGCCATGTAACCTATGAATAGTCTGTTACACAAACCTCCCTCTCGCTCAATACTAACCAGGTGTGTTTCTCTACTAGTAGAAGCTAATAATTTTGGTGTTGGTTGTCTTATAAAACCATTAGAAATACAATATATTGAAGTGCCTGCTCCCATGTGCATCTACACGTATTTAGCCAAGAAAGAAAGAGGGGGGGGGGGGGGGGGGGGGGGGATAAAATTGTCATATTTTATGTATGTCTGTTGATCAGTATTGAGATGTGTCATGTCACAAGAAATGCACTCAGCCATGTAATGCTATAGTTGGCTAATTGAGATGTTTAGAGGAATCATGAAAAATCTTTTGAGAAATATATGAGAATTACATAGGAGCTGCATCTATAGGGGAAGAATACCGCATTTCCATAGAAGATGAAACTTGTACTTCACTGCTCAAAGTTAATTGATACTGGTGACACTGGGTGTCTCATTCTTGTTGGCTGCAAGAAAAACATATAACCCATACACACTGTACTTTCCCTTCACTTAATATGTGCAAAAGCTCAAGGATGGAATTGTAAATGAGAGTAATACCCCTTGAAGCACTGGCTGTTGTCTTCAAGTAGGAAAATATCTCCAGATAAGATCCAAAGCCACTGTTTTAATAGGACTGCTGCAGGTGTAAATTCATTACCAAATATCAAAGATTTATTGGACAGCTTACGACAGTGCTGTTGTTTTACATCACAGGATTAGTACAACAGCTACCTTCAAATTGAAGCAGCATCCATTGATCACTGCGATCAGGTTGATAAAAATGCACCAACCTTATTTCAGTTATTCCTCTGCGGATGTAGGTGGACTTATGTCTGATACTCCATAGTCTACCCTTGATTATCATAGGAGGGAGAGTCAATTATTATTTGCAAAGTAGTTATAAAATTTTATTGTAATCAAATAGGAAAATTAAAAGACATCATTTTTCGACATAGTCTCCTTGTGTTTCAACAGACTTGGTCCATCATTGTACAAACTTCCTGATGCCCTCATAAAAGAAGGTTCTTGGTTGAGCTGGGTGCCAGGAATGCACCGCTTCTTTCACTGCTTTGTCCGAGGCAAATCGACGGCCCCTTAGTGCCTGTTTAAGTTGACCAAACAAGTTATAGTCAGAAGGGGCAAGATCGAAACTGTATGGAGGGTGATCCAGCACTTCAAATTTGATTTTGATTTTCTGGAGTACTTCAGCAGTGTGGGCAGCAGTATGCAGATGGGCATTGCCGTGCAACAACACAACATGTTGTGACAGCAATCCTCGGCATTTGCTTCAAATTGCAGGCTTCAGCCTGGCAGTAAGCATCTCATTGTAATATACATACACTGTTTATTGTTGTGCATCCCAAAAACCTGTAAGCATCAGTTTTCGTGCAGACGGTTGGTTCTTGAACTTTTTCTTGCACGGCGAATTTGTATGTTTCCGTTCCATACTCTGCTGTTTATTCTCCAGTTCATAATGATGGATCCATGTTTCATCACCAGTAATGATCCTGTTTAAAAAGTTGTCCCCTTCGTTACTGTAGCGATTCAAATGCTTTTCGCAGATGTCCAAGTGTGTTTGTGTGTGCAACTGTGTGAATTGTTTTGGGACCCATCTTCCACAAACTTTATGAAACCCAAGTCTGTTGTGGATGATTTCATAGGCAGAACCGTGACTAATTTGCAGACGATGTGTTACTTCGTCATTAGTTACTTGTGTGTCTAAGAGAATCATTTCACGTGAGTGTTCAAAGATTTCTTTATTTGTGGTGGTAAATGGTCATCCGGCTCCTTCATCATGCATAACACTTGTGTGGCCATTTCAGAATTTTTCAATCCATTCATAGACACTCCATTGTGGCAAAATGCTGTTCCCGTACTGTACCAAAAGTCTTCGATGAATTTCGGCCCCTGAGATGCCTTCCGACCACAAAAAAACAGATCACTGAACGTTGCTCTTTTTTGGAGCAAATAGACAGCGGAGCAGCCATGATTAACAGCATGGCAGCGATAACGAAACTAACCTAGCAGTTTGAAAATTGCAGAAATATAACAACAAATTAACAAAGCATGAGTCATCAATGTAAAACGACAGTACTCCCAAAATAAACAAAAATATAACTAAATTGTGTATAATAATTGACTTGCCCTCATTTTTGCAGAGTTGCTGGCCGACAGCTTATTTGTGACAGTCTTGTTGTTGCGCATATCTGCGACTCAGCATCTCTGCTATATGATGAATGGCAACTTTCCTTTGCATAATATTCTTACATTCCATCCTGGATTTTCCATTGTTTGAGTTTTGCCTGACAGATTTTTTTCAATCCTAACACAGTGCTGTTTTCCTTTGTTACTATTTTCTTACACATTATGATACTCAATGTCTGTCCTCTCTCTTCTTTCATGTGTTTCTCTTGTCACCTTACAAACTGCACTGCACGCTCTACTTATGGGCCTCACGGTACCAACCATCTCGGCCATGCACAATAGACAACTATGAGTCCACACTGATTAATGGTGCAGCATCTTACTATGCCCCACATTACTTCCACCAATATCCTTAATCCTATACCTTCACATTGATCACTCTCTATGTGCCACTCTCTCATATTTTCGTGCGTTATTTCCAACAACTTTCTACGGCCGCATGATCTTGTATTTCATCCTAAGAACCCCTCCCACACCCCCCACTCTTTCTCCTTTCTACACCAGTTGGCACCCATTAATTTCATCTCATCCAGTCACATCTGCCATCCCCATTCTTCACACTTACCCAACCTCAGACCTGCTGCCCACAGCAATATATTTTTTTATTATTATTTATATCTCTTCTCTTATCTCAGTGTGACTTCACGCCAATTTTAGTGACCTTTCACCTTACGCTATCTTCAGCTCCCTCAGATTTTCTCGTTTCTCCCTTTTGCATCCGTTTCATCCTTCTTGTGATGTATTTCGGTGTATGTTTGCGAATTTTGTTGGACTAATTTTACATTATTTATGTAATTTTTCACATTTTTTCCATCACCATAGATCCTTGCTCCTCCCATCTACATCAATACAGAAAAGTTTCCTTATCCCTAGCCAGAACCCAGTCTCACATACTGTTCCTGCATTGTTACTTGGCTTTTGGAATGCCCCAAATGGCATTAACATCAAATTACCAATCTCCGGCTGCCACCCCTCCTTTCACAATGACCTCCATCTGTTCAGATTCCACCAATCCATAGCCCTACCCAACGTACTCCAAAACTATATCAATAAAGCCCAAACCTGCTTTCAGTACATTCTCTCTGTCTGCAAACTTCTCCTGCTATGCAGTCCCAAATTCCTGGAACCCATAAGACACATTGAGACTCTTGCCCACCAGGATCTAGAGCAATATGCTCAAAACCACCTCAACAAACTCTCCACCCTGCTCACTTCCTACTCCCACCTTGGAGTACCACTGTCCACCACCACCTCTACAACAACCTCCAAACCTCCCCCACATCCCCTCATAGCTGAAAAATCCTATCTTGCAGACTTACTACATTTACCCCACCCTCCAAAACTCACTCCCACCACCACACAGAATCCAAAACAAAGTCATGAACCTTTCCTCCAGAAGCCTCAGCCCCACATAAATATCAGTCCTTTCCAAAGGCCTCACCTTTTGCCCCACTCCCAAATTCAGTCATGCAGGCCTTCTCTCCTTCTCCCAGTCCCTACAGTGGAAACACTTTTTCGCCACCAACCTTACCTCTCAGACTCAACCAAAGACCAGTGTTGAACCCTGCCTGACTCAATTCACTCCTCCATCCAACCGCGATCGACCCCCCACTGCCCCCAAATCGTTCCCTGTTGACTTTCTGGAATTTCTTATCCTCGATCCTTGCCTCACCATCATTCTCCAAATCCCATGCAAACTAACCTTACACAGTCCACCATCTAAAAACTAATCCCGACCTTATAATCCTACCTGCTGACAAAGGCTCCACCACTGTTGTTGTGAACCATAAGGATTACCTGGCAGAAGGACTCCGCCAGCTGTCAGATAACCTTGCCACAATAACCCCATTCTAGAAATCCAGCAGCATCTCCAGTCACTCCTCAAATCCATAGGCTCATCCCAGAACCTCTGCCCAGAGTCCATCTCTCTGCTCACGCCTACCACTCCCCGAACTCCTACCTTCTACATGCTTCCTTAAGTCCATAAACCTAACCATCCAGGAGCCGCATTGTGGCCAGTTACTGTGCCCTCACTGAGAGAATCTGTGCTCTCATAGACCAAAACCTCCAACGCATTACACAGAACCTACCCTCCTATATAAAAGATACCAACCATTTCCTCCACTGACTCCCCACAGTTCCTATCCCTTTACCACACAGTGCCCTTTTCATCACTGTGGATGCCACTGCAATTTACACAGACATCTCTAATGCCCATGGCCTTACCACTATTGAACACTACCTTTCCCAATGTCCGATGGATACCAAACAACCAACCTCCTTCGTAGTTGCCATGACCAACCGCAATTACTTCTCCTTTGAAGCCATTACCTACAAACAAATCCAGGGCACAGCTATGAGCACCTGCATGGCAACATCCTATGCCACCTAGAGAAGTCCTTCCTGAACACCCAGGATCCTAAACCCCTCACATGATTCAGATTCATTGATGGCACCTTTGCAATCTGGATCAAGGGTGAGGACACCCTATCGACATTCCTCCAGAACCTCAACAGCTTCTCCCCTCTTTGCTTCACCTGGTGCTAATCAATCCAACAAGCCACCTTCTTAGATGTTGACTTCCAACTCAAAGATGGCTGCATCAGTATGTCTCTCCATATCAGGTGTACTAACTGCCAGCAATACCTCCACTTTGACAGCTGCCACCCACCCCACACCAAGAAGTCCCCTCCACAGAACCTAGCCACACGTGGTTGTTGCATCTGCAGTGACAAGCAGTCCCTCTTGAGATATTCTGAGTGTCTCATTGAAGCCTTCACAGACCATAATTACCCTCTCAACTTTGTACAAAAACAAATCTCCTGTGCCTTATCTTTCCAGTCTCCCACCACCTCCTGAAGTCTCACCATTCAGCCACAGAGGAGCTTTCCCCTCATAACTCAGTACCACCTAGGACTGGAGCGACTTAATTATGTTCTCTGCCAGGGTTTCGACTATCTCTTGTCATGCCCTGAAATGAGAAATATCCTGCACACTATCCTTGCCACCCCTCCCACAGTGGTATTCCGCCATCCACTGAACTTACACAATATATTCATCCATTCCTAAACCACCCCTGCTCCCAACCCCTTACCTCATGGCTCATATCCCTTTAACAGATCTAGATGCAAGACATGTCTCATACATCCTCCCACCAGCACCTACTCCAGTCCAGTCACAAACATCCCCTATCCCATCCAAGGCAGGGCTACCTGTGAAACCAGTCACGTGATCTACCAGCTAAGCTGTTTGTCCGCATGAATGGCCACTGACAAACTGTGGCCAAGAAACAAGTGGACCACGCTATTGCTGATCACGCTGCCCAATACGACATCGTTCATTTCAATGACTGCTTCACAGCCTGTGCCGTATGGATCCCCCCCCCCCCCCCCCAACACTAGCTTTTCTGAATTCTGCGAGTGAAAACTTTCCCTGCAATATATCCTATGTTCTCTTAGCCCTCTTGGCCTCAACCTTCGTTAGTCATTGTTCTCCCCCCCTTCCCTGTTCCCATTCCAGCACTACAAAGCACTCATTCCATCATCACACCCAGTCTTTTTACTTGTCTCATTTTCCACTACTGCTGCCCCCCCCCCCCTCCCCACCTCTCCCCTGCCTGCTGTGTAATCCCCCGACTGCACATAGCTACCTTACCCTCTCTCCACATTGTCTCTGCATGCTGTCGAGCAGCACTTCACCCCTCCCCCACCCTTACCCTCCTATCCCTTCCCCTCCCCACCCCAGACTCCTCCTTACCCCCACTCAGTCACCACTCCCATCATGCACTGGTGCTGCTGCTCGCATTGTGGCTTCAGTTGCCAGAGACTGCAGTTGTGTAGGTGAGTTGCATTTGTGTGTGTGTGTGGGGGGGGGGGGGGGGGGGGGGACCTGTCATCTATTTTTGATGAAGGCCTTGCTGGCCAAAAGCTTATTTGTGACAGTTCTTTTGTTGTGCCTATCTGCATCTCAGCATCTCCACTATATGGTGAGTGCCAACCTTCCTTTTCAGAATACTGTTAAATCTCAAACTTGCTATTAGCCAGTGGTATATATATATATATATATCACATACAGTTTAAAAAAGTGTTTACAGATCAGCTGATCCAGTTAGCTGTTAAATAAGGCCAAGTTCCAGGTAATGCAGTGCCTATGATTGTCTCTAACACTTTTGATTATACCTGTAGGAGCTGACAAGCAATTGGAGTCTAGCCAGAGCAAATGGATTTTCACAGGAATATACCTAGTTTGTGGTTCTGGTTAATTGACTTGTAAAGCGATGTTTCTGACTAACTTGCTCCCGCTGTTTATCTACAATATTAACAGAGAAGGCCATGAAGAGAGGAATGAGTTTGTCATGTGACAAACAGCAGCAAATAAACACTGAAGCTGTATGTTCTAATACAAATTACATGTCATTCAGAGAAGATGGTATTTGACAGAGCACTGAAAGACCTCAGTCGAAATAAGGCCCTGGGAGTAGACAACAATCCATTAGAACTACTGATAGTCTTGGGAGAGCCACTCTCCAGCCATGGTAAAACTCTACCATCTGGTGAGCAAGATGTTTGAGACAGGCGAAATACCCTCAGACTTCAAGAAGTATATAATAATGCCATTCCCAAAGATAGCAGGTGTTGACAGGTGTGAAAATTATCGAACTATCAGCTTAATAAGTCATGGCTGCGAAATACTGACATGAATTCTTTACAGATGAATGAAAAACTGGTAGAAGCCGACCTTGGGGAATATCAGTTCAGATTCCATAGAAATGTTGGAACACGTGAGGTAATACTGACCCTACGACTTATCTTAGAAGATAGATTAAGGAAAGGCAAACCTATGTTTCTAGCATTTTTAGACTTAGAGAAAGCTTTTGACAATCATTTTAACTGAATCAACTGTGAGTCCTTGATGAAAAATTGTAAACTAACTAAACAAACACTGTTTTTAGCCAAGTTTCACAATTTATTATTAATGTTATTGCACAACCTAGGTTTCGGGTTGTAAGTTTATTTTCAAGTACATTACTGATTCCCAAAGATATCATCATGTTTATCTATGTATTATCATCTTTGGGAATCAGTAATATACTTGAAAATCATCTTATAACCGGAAACCTAGGTTGTGCAATAACATTAATAATAAATTGTGAAACTAGGCTAAAAACAGTGTTTGTTTAGCTTTTGACAGTGTTGACTGGAATACTCTTTTTTCAAATTCTGAAGGTGGCGCAGGGGTGAAATACATGGAGCGAAAGGCTATTTACAATTTGTACAGAAACCAGATGGCAGTCATAAGCGTCGAGGGCCATGAAAGGGAAGCAGTGGTTGGGAGGGGAGTGAGACAGGGTTGTAGCCTATCCCTGATGTTATTCAATCTGTATATGGAGCAAGCAGTACAGGAAAGAAAAGAAAAATTTGGGGTAGGAATTAAAATCCATGGAGAAGAAGTAAAAACTTTGAGGTTTGCCAATGACATTGTAATTGCGTCAGAGACAGCAAAGGACCTGGAAGAGCAGTGGAATGGAACGGACAGTGTCTTGAAAGGAAGAGACAAAATGAACATCAACAAAAGCAAAACCAGGATAATGGAATGTAGTCGAATTAGATCAGATGATGCTGAGGGAATTAGATTAGGAAATGAGAGTAGATGAGTTTTGCTATTTGGGAAGCAAAATAACTGATGATGGTTGAAGTAGAGAGGATATAAAATGTAGACTGGCAATGGCAAGGAAAGCATTTCTGAAGAAGAAAAATTTGTTAACATCGAGTATAGGTTTAAGTATTTGTATGGAGTGTAGCCGTGTATGTATGCATGTGAAACATGGACAGTAAATAGTTTAGACAAGAAGAGAGTAGAAGCTTTTGAAATGTGGTGCTACAGAAGAATGCTGAAGATTAGATGGGTAGATCACATAACTAATGAGGAGGTAGTGAATGGAACAGGGGAGAAGAGGAATTGATTAGAAGAAGGGAGTGGTTGGTAGGACATGTTCGGAGGCATCCAGGGATCATCAATTTAGTACTGGAGGGCAGCATGGAGGGTAACAATCGTAGAGGGAGACCAAGAGATGATGTAGGATGCAGTAGTTACTTGGAGGTGAAGAAGCTTGCACAGGAGAGAGTAGCATGGAGAGCTGCATCAAATCAGTCTCCGAACTGAAGACGACAACAACAACACAACATAGGTTTGTGCCCCATAGATGGAGGAACATTTGATCTCCACAGTCATGTAACACACTGGCCAAAGATTTTCATAGTAATACACGCACTGTGTGTGTGTGTGTGTGTGTGTGTGTGTGTGTGTGTGTGTGTGTACTTGATTAATTGTGTAATGGGACATACACTGTAATTCATTTAATGATGGTGTGAAACAAATCACAGAATACATTTAAAAAATACAGAGAAACTTTATAAAGTTAATCTGTATATTGTACCAACAATTAACTGTCACTATACTGTCTTAAATACTATTCATGCTTATGCAGCTAATTATTGAGGTATTTAGAAAGAAAATTGCCACTTCAAAAATGCTGCCATGTGCTCAGTTACAGCACACACCTGTTGTTTATATACTTTTCATAGCTTCATGTTTACTTAATTGCAAAGGTATTTTTTCAAAGCATATAGTTACCTAGATTTGTAAATATGCCAGCACCTTTAAAATGAAAACTGCTACTTGTCATGTTACTAGCTGAACTCTGTTCTTGACTCTAAATCTTCAAATAATTTCTAGAAAGCATGTCTAATGGAGAATATTTTTAATTTTCTTTTGAATTAGTAGCTGTTCTCAGTTCCCCACTTCACATTAGATGGGTGTTCGTTGAACATTTTTGAGCTGAATTACACAAGTCCCCACTGCACCTTAGGTAAAAAGGTGAAGTCTACATGAAAATTATTTTTGTGTCTTGTATTGTGATTGTCTAGATCAGAGCTCAGCTGAAACTGATTTTCAGCAACAAAAACTATTTAGGAGTAATTGTTTTTTTGAAGTGTGTTTAAGAATTTCAACATCCTTAAAAACACTTTAGCAAGATTATGGTTATATACTTTACACTATATTCTTACTGCTCACTTTTGCTGAATAAACTCTTCATTGCAGTGCCACAAAGACATTTTTCTAAGATAACAGGAAACAAAAACATACGAAATTAAGCCAACATAATAAGAGACTTCTTATGGCAAAACACACTGAACTGAGCTTCTTGATGAGCTTATCAGTGTCTTGACTGTGTCTCCTCTCATCCTCACAAAAGGCATGCACCACTCATCTGAGGGTCTCAATGACGTGCCCTTCCACTTTAACCTTTCCCATTACATCCTTCTCTCAAAGCTAGAATACTGTGCATGCTTTTATGTGTGTCTACCAGCAGTACTGATCTCTTTGAGGATATCTAGATCAGAGCTGGTATCAGTTACCAAGATGTGGTTGAGGCACCCATGATAAACAAAATACAAAGGATAACCAAAACAAGCAGAAAGATATATATTTTTAGTAAACTAGGTAACAAATCAATATTGTCATATCTCAATGAGGAACTTGAAACTAGCACATCGCAAGAGCATGATGAGGAACTCTGGCTTATCTTTAAAACAATAGTTGACCATGCACTAGATAGATATGTACCCAGTAGAACAGTTCATAATGGGAGGGAACCTTGGTGGTATACATTCCTTGTAAAGGAACTTCTACAGAAACAGTGATTATTGCATAACAGATTTAAACCAAAGCGTGGGGCTATAGACAGAGAAATGCTGAATGAAATGTATTTGGCTGTCAAGAGAGTAATGTGTGACACCTTCAGTGAGAACCCAAAGATGTTCTGGTTGTATGTGAAGGCTGTTAGTGGCATCAAAGTTAGTGTCCAGTCCCTAGCGAATTGAGACAGGAACTGAAATTGAGGGCAACAAACCAACTGCTGAAATGCTGAACTCCATTTTCAAATTTTCCTTTACAAAGGAAAACGCAGGAGAATTGCCCCATTTAATCCTCATACTAATAAAAAGATGGAAGGAATTAAGTATTAGTGCCACTTGTGTTGAGAAACAGCTGCAAACATTAAAACTGATCAAAGCTCCAGTACACTATGGAATACCTGCCAGATTCTGTATTGAATTTGCAGCTGAGTTAGCCCCCTTCAAACTATAATCAATCATAGATTCCTTGAGCAAAACACTGTGCCTAGTTCTTGGAAAAAGTTACAGGTCACACCGGTCTACAAGAAGGGTAGTAGAAGTGATCCGCAAAATTACCACCTAATATCCTTGACAATGATTTGTTGTAGAACCCTAGAACATTTTCTGTGTTCAAACATAATGAAGTGTCTTGAACAGAATGACGTCCTCAATGCTAACCAGCATTTCAAAAAAACTGATCATGTGAAACCCAACTGATACTTTTCTCACATGACATACTGATGGCTTTGGATTAAGGAAAACAGATATATGCTGTATTTCTTGATTTATAGAAAGCTTTTGGCTCGGTACCACACCCATGCTTATTGTTAGAAGTACGATCACATGGGATATCAAGTGAAATTTGTGATTGGATAGAGGACTTTTTGGTAGGGAGGACACAGCATGTTATCTTGGATGGAGAGTCATTGGCAGATGTAGAGGTAGGTTCAGGTGTGCCCCAGGGAAGTGTGTTGGGACCCTTACTGTTAATGCTGTATATTAATGACCTTGCAGACAATATTAGTAGTAAAATCAGGGTTTTCGCAGTTATCTATAATGAAGTACTATCTAAAATAAACTGCATAAATATTCAGTCAGATCTTCACAAGATTTCAGTGTGGTGCAGAGGTAGGCAACTTGCTCTAAATGTACAGAAATGTAAAATTTTGCACTCCACAAAACGAAAAAACTTAGTATGCTATTACTATAATATCAATGAGTCACTGCTGGAATCAGTCAACTCATACAAATACCTGGGTGGAACACTTTGTAGGGATGTTGTTGTTGTTGTGGTCTTCAGTCCTGAGACTGGTTTGATGCAGCTCTCCATGCTACTCTATCCTGTGCAAGCTTTTTCATCTCCCAGTACCTACTGCAACCTACATCCTTCTGAATCTGCTTAGTGTATTCATCTCTTGGTCTCCCTCTACGATTTTTACCCTCCATGCTGCCCTCCAATACTAAATTGGTGATCCCTTGATGCCTCAGAACATGTCCTACCAACCGATCAATTCTTCTGGTCAAGTTGTGCCACAAACTTCTCTTCTCCCCAATCCTATTCAATACTTCCTCATTTGTTATGTGATCTACCCATCTAATCTTCAGCATTCTTCTGTAGCACCACATTTCGAAAGCTTCTATTCTCTTCTTGTCCAAACTATTTATCGTCCATGTTTCACTTCCATACATGGCTACACTCCATACAAATACTTTCAGAAATGACTTCCTGACACTTAAATCAATACTGGATGTTAACAAATTTCTCTTCTTCAGAAACGCTTTCCTTGCCATTGCCAGCCTACATTTTATATCCTCTCTACTTCGACCATCATCAGTTATTTTGCTCCCCAAATAGCAAAACTCCTTTACTACTTTAAGTGCCTCATTTCCTACTCTAATTCCTTCAGCATCATCTGACTTAATTAGACTACATTCCATTATCCTTGTTTTGCTTTTGTTGATGTTCATCTTATATCCTCCTTTCAAGACACTGTCCATTCCATTCAACTGCTCTTCCAAGTCCTTTGCTGTCTCTGACAGAATTACAATGTCATCGGCGAACCTCAAAGTTTTTATTTCTTCTCCATGAATTTTAATACCTACTCCGAATTTTTCTTTTGTTTCCTTTACTGCTTGCTCAATATACAGATTGAACAACATCGGGGAGAGGCTACAACCCTGTCTTACTCCCTTCCCAACCACTGCTTCCCTTTCATGTCCCTCGACTCTTATAACTGCCATCTGGTTTCTGTACAAATTGTAAATAGCCTTTCGCTCCCTGTATTTTACCCCTGCCACCTTTAGAATTTGAAAGAGAGTATTCCAGTCAACATTGTCAAAAGCTTTCTCTAAGTCTACAAATGCTAGAAACGTAGGTTTGCCTTTCCTTAATCTTTCTTCTAAGATAAGTCGTAAGGCCAGTATTGCCTCACGTGTTCCAGTGTTTCTACGGAATCCAAACTGATCTTCCCCGAGGTTGGCTTCTACTAGTTTTTCCATTCGTCTGTGAAGAATTCGTGTTAGTATTTTGCAGCTGTGACTTATTAAGCTGATAGTTCGGTAATTTTCACATCTGTCAACACCTGCTTTCTTTGGGATTGGAATTATTATATTCTTCTTGAAGTCTGAGGGTATTTCGCCTGTTTCATACATCTTGCTCACCAGATGGTAGAGTTTTGTCAGGACTGGCTCTCCCACGGCCGTCAGTAGTTCCAATGGAATATTGTCTACTCCGGGGGCCTTGTTTCGACTCAGGTCTTTCAGTGCTCTGTCAAACTCTTCACGCAGTATCATATCTCCCATTTCATCTTCATCTACATCCTCTTCCATTTCCATAATATTGTCCTCAAGTACATCGCCCTTGTATAGACCCTCTATATACTCCTTCCACCTTTCTGCTTTCCCTTCTTTGCTTAGAACTGGGTTTCCATCTGAGCTCTTGATATTCATACAAGTCGTTCTCTTATCTCCAAAGGTCTCTTTAATTTTCCTGTAGGCGGTATCTATCTTACCCCTAGTGAGATAGGCCTCTACATCCTTACATTTGTCCTCTAGCCATCCCTGCTTAGCCATTTTGCACTTCCTGTCGATCTCATTTTTGAGACGTTTGTATTCCTTTTTGCCTGTTTCACTTACTGCATTTTTATATTTTCTCCTTTCATCAATTAAATTCAATATTTCTTCTGTTACCCAAGGATTTCTACTAGCCCTCGTCTTTTTACCTACTTGATCCTCTGCTGCCTTCACTACTTCATCCCTCAAAGCTACCCATTCTTCTTCTACTGTATTTATTTCCCCCATTCCTGTCAATTGCTCCCTTATGCTCTCCCTGAATCTCTGTACAACCTCTGGTTCTTCCAGTTTATCCAGGTCCCATCTCCTTAAATTCCCACCTTTTTGCAGTTTCTTCAGTTTTAATCTACAGGTCATAACCAATAGATTGTGGTCAGAGTCCACATCTGCCCCTGGAAATGTCTTACAATTTAAAACCTGGTTCCTAAATCTCTGTCTTACCATTATATAATCTATCTGATACCTTTTAGTATTTCCAGGGTTCTTCCATGTATACAACCTTCTTTCATGATTCTTAAACCAAGTGTTAGTTATGATTATGTTGTGCTCTGTGCAAAATTCGACCAGGCGGCTTCCTCTTTCATTTCTGTCCCCCAATCCATATTCACCTACTACGTTTCCTTCTCTCCCTTTTCCTACACTCGAATTCCAGTCACCCATGACTATTAAATTTTCGTCTCCCTTCACAATCTGAATAATTTCTTTTATTTCATCATACACATTTCTTCAATTTCTTCGTCATCTGCAGAGCTAGTTGGCATATAAACTTGTACTACTGTAGTAGGCGTGGGCTTCGTATCTATCTTGGCCACAATAATGCGTTCACTATGCTGTTTGCAGTAGCTTACCCGCATTCCTATTTTCCTATTCATTATTAAACCTACTCCTGCATTACCCCTATTTGATTTTGTGTTTATAACCCTGTAGTCACCTGACCAGAAGTCTTGTTCCTCCTGCCACCGAACTTCACTAATTCCCACTATATCTAACTTCAACCTATCCATTTCCCTTTTTAAATTTTCTAACCTACCTGCCCGATTAAGGGATCTGACATTCCACGCTCCGATCCGTAGAACGCCAGTTTTCTTTCTCCTGATAACGACATCCTCTTGAGTAGTCCCCGCCCGGAGATCCGAATGGGGGACTATTTTACCTCCGGAATATTTTACCCAAGAGGACGCCATCATCATGTAATCATACAGTAAAGCTGCATGCCCTCGGGAAAAATTACGGCTGTAGTTTCCCCTTGCTTTCAGCCGTTCGCAGTACCAGCACAGCAAGGCCGTTTTGGTTATTGTTACAAGGCCAGATCAGTCAATCATCCAGACTGTTGCCCTTGCAACTACTGAAAAGGCTGCTGCCCCTCTTCAGGAACCACATGTTTGTCTGACCTCTCAACAGATACCCCTCCGTTGTGGTTGCACCTACGGTACGGCTATCTGTATCGCTGAGGCACGCAAGCCTCCCCACCAACGGCAAGGTCCATGGTTCATGGGGGGGTTTGTAGGGATATGAAATGGAATAATCACATAAGTTCAGTTGTGGTTAAAGCAGGTGGTAGACTTTCATTTATTGATAAAATAGTGGGGAAGTGCAGTCAGTCTACAACAGAGATTGCTTACAAATTACTCGTATGACCAGTTCTAGAATATTGCTCAAGTGTGTGGGACCCATTACTAGATAGGACTAAGAGCAGATAATGACCGTACAAGGCCTGTACAAAAAATTCTGAGACTTTGTGTACAAAATTTTTCTATGCTTACCTTTTACTTGTTGTGCATGGTCCCCTTTGAATTACTCTCCTCCACAATTGATACACTGCTTCCAACACCATTTCCACTTCCAGAGCCAGTTTTGGTACACTCTTGCTGGATTGCACGAAGCACCATCTGCGAATTTTCTTTTATCTCATCTAACTGTTGACGGGCTTTGAATTTCGCCGCGCTACACTCGTTCCCTCAGATAAAAAATATCCCGTCGCAGCGGTATGAGCGCTCGACGGCAGAGAAACTACTAAAATTGTAACTCTTTCTTGTTTTCTATTCGTTTTCTTAATTGTCTCTCGAGAGCGGAAGCTTAATGCAGACGTGATCTGATGAAGACGTTAAAAAAACTTATTAGCTAGTCTTGATCTGATTTTAATGTGTAGACATATTGTGGAAGTTGTTAAGAAATTCGGAGGATGGAAGTAGCAAAGTAAATTAAATTGCATACAATATCAAGATGATTTTAACTGGTATAAATTAGTGATTCCTGAACGATTACAAGATTTCAGAGCAGACTTTTCACGCAGAATTGAAGGAGATTTTTGAAGACCTGGACGCCACACGAAAAAGAGACATGTTAACCTGGTAAAGAATGAACTCTAAGCTACGCCATTTCCCCCTGTCAGTTACATTTTGTTATTCTCTGTTCTTTTTCAATAATTTTTGTAGTGGAAATTGGTTTAACGTTTGCTCAAAAACGCCACAAGGACCACCCCAACAATAGCTTTTCCGAATAACGAAGTCCGATAGCTTTTCTGTAATACAAAGTCCAATTTGTGTTTCATTCTTTCCTTTTTTCACGGTCATTTACGATTGTAAAACCCCCTTTTTATTCACCATTTCTTCCCACATTTCCAATCTTTCCTTTTCTTTTCTCTTTTTCTTTTTTATTTTCCACTACAACTGGCGACCATGACAGGACGCTAATTTCGGGTGTCGTTTTTGAGCAAATTTGAAACTTTAATTAGTATTTTTTCCCAACAGAGAATAACCAAAAATCCTGAAGTTTAAAGGGTAACGAAAAGACCAACTTTATTGTACCTAAGCAAATGATTATACAACAATATTGTAAAGAATTTTTGTAACTAATTCAAACTGTTTTTCTTTTCATGGCATATATTGATGCAAAACTGTTATTTTGAGACCTTTTGGTGATTATCCGATGGAGATGTATTAAGAAAATCCATATTTTGACAAATGCGATTTACGCAGAAGTGATTGACCAGCCGCTGCAGGACAGAAAATTTAATGGTGAGTCACACAATTATGTTTCATTCAAGCATTCAATAGCCAACTGCAGAATCCATTTTTCCCTTTCCACACATCCTGTAGTTTTTTTCTAGACTTTTCAAAATTATGTATCTCTATTGTAGTTTGTGGTAATTATAGTATTGTTGTAGCATGTGAAGATCGTGAATTTGACCGCCAAACAGTCATTTGTTACGAAAAATTTTGTCCGCCCTGCTGCATCTTTCTCAACCACTGTTTGCAATAGAACAATCATTTACATTGACGAGAAGATATTTCAACCTAAACTTGAGTCAAATCTTTATTAATCAGACTTATATTTTTCCCTTTTTGACTTCGATTATACATCTTACTACAATGGAATGCGGTAAGGTAGAGATAGTTTCGGCAGATGAGTTAAGTGACATAGATTCATCGTTCAACCAACAAAAAAGTCCGCGTTTCCCTCCATGGACGAGTTCAGAGATCAATGCAATGATTTTGCCTCAAACTCGCAACATTTGTGATAATACACAGATGGCGACTTTAAATGACGAAATGTGGAATGGACGCGAGACTAGACCGTCAGCGCTATTGTTAACATCAATGTCAGAACCGAATATGACAAAATTCAGCAATGTGACACAAATCGGACACAGGAGACTGACAAACTGGACCGACTATTAGAGTTATTTGCAGACATGAAACGAGACGTTAGTCAGAAAATTGACGCAAAACTGACGCACTTGGTCAGGACTTTAAACAAAGGCTAGATAAAAGCGACGAAAAATTTGACGTATTAAACCGTACTATGACCGAAAAATTTGAACGAACGACAAAACAGATGACAGAATTAAATAACACCACTCAAAAGCTCAGACAGAGATTTGAGACATTGTCCGACCGAGTCACTAAACAGGAAGAAACTTTGGTTACATTCACACATGAAACAAAAAACAGTATCACCTGATGCGAGAATCAGTTAACTCAAATAGTTAATGTACAGCAGGAAGTGAACACCCGTGTGGAAGAGTTAGCTCAGGCCCACACTTCAGCTAGCTCCAACCAAGAAAAGCTGACTGAAGTGGGAAATATTACCCAACAGCTCACAATGGTAGTTCTTGAACAAACTCACCTCAAAGAAAAGATAGAAAAATTAGAAGATCGAGCGGACCTCGCGTCACTAAACAACGACACCAACATGGTCGAAAGAATTGTACACGAATGTAAATTGTGTGACGACTATCTGGACAAAAAAACTTGAAACAATTACACAGGATATATTTTCTAAAGCAAAGACACATGTGAAAGACGAGACAAAACACATAGAAGATGAAGTGACAAAATTACGAGACAATGTTGTGCTGTGTTTGGCGATTGGTGCAAACGCATCGTCAGGGAACGACAAAACAGCTAAAACCATGGCTAATGACAGAGACAGAACACCTATTGTGGAATCACCTATTTCCAATCAAAACTACAATGTGCCGCCTTCTTTTCCACCAAACGAGCAATATTACGATACAACACCTAGAGCAGCAACTGACACAAACCACATCAATACAGTTATGCCAACCGGCATGGCCGATGACACGTTTGTAAGACATGGGTATTTCCAGACACTTTCCAGTGAGGACAAGCACAAAGTCCACCCTATTGTGTTTATTAGATCATTTGACGGTGTTTTTCCACGTAGTTGGTCAGAAGTCGATAAAATCAGATACGTCACCAATCTCATTAGATGACGAGCAGCTAAGTGGGGTGCCGTTATGAAACGGCGGTGCCTTACGTTTGAACAGTTCGAACAAGCCTTCTTGGACGAATTCTGGTCCGAGGATGAGCAACAGAGTCTTAGGAGAGAAGTGTGCGACCCCGAGACCTATGACCCTAAAAAAGAGACATTAAGACAATACTTTGAGAGGTACCTAGACAAGATACTGTACTGGTCCAAACCAGCCGACTTGCCAGCGATAATTGACACTTTAAAGAACCACTTACCCTTTCCATACCGATACAGATTAATAGGAGTACCGGAGAATGACGTTAAGACTTTCTTAAACTTCTTAGATCAAATGGACGTAGTTTACAGAGGCGATTCACGCCATTCAAATTTTACTCATATTAGTAACCAAAATCAGCACCCACCCCAAAGGAACCGTAGTGACGGTGGTTGGTGGAACCATCCGTCCGCGCTGCGACACAATACGATGCCTGGGCGCGAAACATATTCAAATGGAAACGTGTATGACAGTAGGAACAACCGCAGAAATTCGTGGAATAATAATAACAACAGTAATTATCACCCATATCAAAATGGTAACTACAAGCAAAATGGAAATCACAGACAGTACAACAACAACAATAACAACAACAACAATAGGAGACGTGAGAATAACCGGTACAATCCGGGCTACTTTGACAGGAACATGACATATAACAGACATAATTACCACCAAAACAACAACAATCCCAACAATCACCGACAGAATATGTGGAACACACAAAATTCACGCATGACAAATCATAACCCTCCACGGAATCCACCGCCGTTCCCCAGTACAGTTATGCACTCCCCGCCACGAAGTAGCATTAACAATTGCGGCGCGCCATCAGCTGACGCGTGGCGCCAACCGGCCGGAATGTAAACATAGTGGAGCTGGTCAATGAACCCGGCCAAACACAGCAGACGACGGAAAACAGTCGACGACCGAGCTAAGCGCTCGTGCTTCGCTCGTGAGGTGTTGTAAGAGCGCAACGGCTGAGACGGTTTGTTTCCTCAGGTACGATGACAAAATGACAGCAGAACAGGAATTAACCGACGAGATAAACATTAAATCAGACAGTTGTGTTAAAGAATTCATACAAGCTACGGCATGGGTTAAGTTTAACGATTATGATGTACAAATTTTATTCGATACTGGTGCTGCTGCAAGTGTGATGTCAACCGCATTCTATAATGAATTGAAACAAATTATAAACATACCTACATTACCTGTACAGAATTGCCACGTGGTTAGTGCCACAGGTACTAAATCTAAGAACATACGCATGCAAGCCCTTGTTAACTTCATATTTTCCAATACACAGTTCAAGTGTAATTTTCTGATTGTAGACAAGCTTATCGTACACTGTATCGTAGGGATGGATTTCTTGAATGAACACAAAGCAATAATAGATTTAAGTAATGGCATATGTCAATTATCCGTAGGAGAACAACTAATTAATGTTGAAATTAACAAGACGATTGAACCACAGCAAAAACATTACGAAGTAAGTCAATTTCAATTGGTATATCCTACCATAGTTAGTGTATGTAATTTAACACCTGAAGATTCAGACTATCAGGAGACTGAGCAGGATTTATTGTATCAGAAATGTGTCGAATCTATTTAACGAAACAACAGCAAGAAGAGTTGTACAAATTATTATGTGATTATGCACAAGTTTTCAGTGAGAGGCCTGGTGTAATCAGAGGTTATAGCTACAAAATGGATGTTAAGCCACATAAGACTTATTGTAGGTCACATTATAATATTCCATGGGCGAAGAAACCAGCAGTTTTACGTGAAATCGAGCGTATGTTGATCTGGGGTGTCATAGAAAGATCACATTCCCCTTATTGCAGTCCTATCCTAGCGGTAGGCAAGCAAGATGGCAATGTCAGATTGGTGCTAGATGCACGTGAAATCAACAAAATTATTATACCAGTTAACACAAGACCTCTCAACTTGGATGAACAGTTGCTAAAATTTTATAATGTGCAATACCTATCTAATATTGACCTCCGCTTATCGTACTGGCAGGTGGCCCTTCACAATGACAGTCGCAAATACACTGCTTTCCTTTGTGAAGGACGTAGTTATCAGTTTTGTGTGTTGCCTTTTGGTTTGCGCGTAAGCGCGGGCGTGTTCATCGAGGCGCTTGACGCCGTTCTCGGCCCGTGCTTGTTGTCACGCGTCACGGCGTACGTCGAAGATATTGTCCTGGCAACAAATACGTGGGAGGAACATATTGATCTGTTACAGCAAATTTTATTTAAAATTTCACAAGCTGGAGTCACAGTAAATCTTTCGAAGTCCAAAGTAGGAAGGCGTGAAATCAAGTTTTTAGGCCACATTGTCTCGCCGGAAGGCATTCGTCCCGATTCTAGGAAGATTGTGCTAGTCGCAATTTCCCTCCTCCACAAAACCGCAAACAGTTGAAAGCATTCTTAGGTTTATCTTCTTTCTTTCGGAAGTTTGTTTCAAAACAGCTCTCACCTGCTAACTTTACTGAAAAAGAACGCAATTTGGAGATGGACAGAGTTTTGGGGTCTAGTGTAGCAGGGGATACAACCCGTCGGTTTTGGACAATAACGTCACAAGTCGCCAGAGAGCAGTTTACCATTTTCGCTTTTGCTGTTATGTTTCAGTTTCGTTTTTTTACTGATTGTTTAATAAAGTGGATCTGTTTATTCTATCTCGTCAGATTTTTTTTTAAAAAGCCAAAAAACACTTATCAGCTACTGAAGGGAGCTACAACACTAAGAAGAATCGCTTCTCCTTTGGCGACTTGTGACGTCATTGTCCAAAGCCGACGGGTTGTATCCCCTGCTACACTAGTCCCGAGTTTTGCCAAGCTGATTTTCGGGCTATTAAAGTTGCATTGGTGAACGCATCCCTCCTCTGCCACCCTGACATGACGTCAGATTTTTGCCTAGCCACGGATTCGTCATCATACGGCCTTGGAGCTTTTCTATTTCAAATTCAATCCGAATCAAGACAATCTGTCATCAAACCGATAAGTTTTGCGAGCCACACGCTCACTGAGTGCGAGAGGTCGTACTCGGTGACGGAGCGGGAGGCTCTTAACATTATTTGGGCATTCCGTAAGTTTCGCTACTTTCTTTGGGGTAAACATACTCGCATTAACACAGACCACCAAGCCCTTTCTTTCTTGCTATCATGCAAATTGCTTCATTCACGGCTCACCCGGTGGTGCCTTTCACTCCAAGAATACAGCTTCGAAATTATTTACATTAAAGGTAAATCAAACGTAGTAGCCGATGCCCTGTCCCGTTTGCCCCAAGGCATACAGAATTTTTTCGGAACTTTCCGAGCAAATATCAGACTTTAACATCTTACTTATGTATGATGGTACATACGCCCCATACTACCGCAATATGTGCAAGAACTTTGCTTCACTTCAGGACAGCGACCCCAGGTGGTCAAATATCAAAAAGAAATTACGTACAGATCCTTCTTCACATTTACAAAAATATTACACAATACACAAAAATGTACTTTTTCATAGGCGTACCCCAGACTCGCACCATTGGTGTGTTTGTCTACCCGACGCGCATGTTGACAATTTTATTCTGTTCACACACAAAACTTGGGGACACTACGGAGTCACCAAATGCACTGATAAAATAGTACAGTACTGTTATTTTCCCAATCTGCGTCGGAGAGTGTTGCAAATTGTTCGTAAATGTATCATCTGCCAAAAAGCAAAATTTTCCAACCGATCATCTTTGAATGAATTACATCCTATTGTACCAACCCGACCTTTGGAGTTAGTATCGTTGGATATCGCCGGTCATTATCCCAGAGCTCGTGGAGGTGTGAAATACATCGTTGCTGTATTTAATGTCTTCTCAAAATACTTAAAATTGTATGCTATCCGCACTGTCAACGCATTTGCTATTACTAGACGTTTGACTAACAGTTACTTTATAAGGTTTGGCAAACCCCACAGCATTATCACGAATAACGCACCCTATTTTACGGGAAGAAAATGGAAATCTTTTGTTGACACACATAACATCAAACATATTCTTACATCAGCATTTCACCCGGAAGTGAACCCCGTAGAAGGATTTTTAGAGAGTTTGGTCAATTCATGAGAATACATTCACCTCGCAAACATACAAAGTGGATCGAATTTTTAGCACCCTTTGAGCAGATAGTAAACAATTTGCCTCATGCCTCAACAGGATACCCACCACAGGAATTATTATTAAACAAACCTGAACAGAACAAATGGGCTATGCCCATTCCAAAGCTAACCGCATCCACAACACATACACCTTTGGAAGAGAAAGTAAGACAGGCATACACTACGTTGTGCAATAAAGCCAAGATCAGGAAAGAGAAGTATGACAAACATGTTACAAATACACAAACCTATCAGGTTGGTGACCTTGTTCTTTTGCGTTCACATCCCAAGTCTACAAAGTTAAAACAACTGAACAGAAAATAGCAGCTATTACATTCAGGTCCTTTCAGAATAGCAAGCATACCTCACCCAGGTTGTTACTCCCTAGAGTACCCGTTATCTCACAAGCCGAGGGGGCTGCATCCCCACAGACATTTGAAACCCTTTGTGCACTAAAACAACATAATATAATGATAACTAAGTTGAACATGAGCAAGTTGCTGTCAAAATGAGGTCATAAATATTTGTATTGAATACACGAACATTAAGTTATACAGCCTAAGAACACAAACATTCATTTACGGAAATTATATACTGCAGTTACACTTGTGCACATAATTATGAAGAGAATGTAAACCCAGGTAAGTACACTTACTGAATGAGAAAAGATATTCGTATAGGAATGAGATCTATGCAGGTTAAATTTGTTGTTAATTGTAAATTATAAGGTGAATCAACAACTAGTTAGTTATTTCAATGCACTCTAATGACAGGAGATAATAGTTATTGAGACCAGTAATGACATAGGTATGTAGCAGAACGAATGAGGATGTAAGAATGAATGATCAGTATGAATGAGTTAATATTTAAGTTAATATAAGAAGGTAAGTTACTGTGAAGTAGTTGATGGAGACAGATTATTTGAGGAAAATATTATTGGAGTTTTAAGGTTACACAAGAATTTCAGTTTGAAAGAAAACATTTGTGATGAGTTAGAACACGTGAGTACAAGACGTTAAATGTGAATCTATTTACAGTGCCCTTGAAAATGAACAAATGCAAGAAAAGCAGAGTGAACATAACGATGATTACAGCTGTTGAAAGAAGTGTAATAAGAATGTAACTTGGAAACACATTAGCTTTAATTTATTTCAGAAGTGTAACTTCGTAACCTTTCGTTAAGTTTTGTTAAGCCACTGTGTGGAAGAAAACATTTATAGTTCGTGTTCAGACAGGAGAGTGATATTTTAAGAAACTTACGGAAGTGAAATTTAGTGCCATGTTAGCCTTTAATTATTATACTTACACACAACAGTAAACCCTGAGGAAGCAAAAGATAGGAGAGTTATTAAGGCCGTTTTTGCGACTCGTACAGCACCTCCACTTAGCGAACAGATGACAAAATTACATCTACTTTGAAGACAACATTTGACTTTTCACGTTATGCAAGGTAAGTGCAAAGGAGCAGTGACCACCCGTGCAGCCGACATCGAGCAACGGACACTGAGAAAGAGACATTTTACTGTCAATTATAATACTATGTTCTTTATTTCTGTTTTATACAAAGAAATGATATATATACACCACATACATGATGTTTAACTTCACTAAAGTAGAAGAAAGTTCATGGTTGAACTCTTGAGAGGAAATTTGATATGTTATTATGTAATACACATTATGAGAGAGACAATCTCTGTGAGATATATTTTCCATTTGTATAGACGGTATCCACAAGAAGTGAAGATATCGAGGAAGTACTGGGCAGCTATGTGATTTACTCATGCAAGGATTTGTTAATGTATAATACACTTAGTCATATGAACAGTCAGAACACAAACACAGAATCTGTCATGATGTTACACTAGACAGACTTGACGTAAGGACACTTACATTTACCCATGATTTGGTAAATGGTAAGCACCTCCTTTCACACACCCCTTGAAGGTGATGCAAACGTTATAATGTATTATGTTCTCTTTTTTTATGTATTAGCTGAAGGATTTGGTACATCTACATCTACATTGATACTCCGCAAGCCACCCAACGGTGTGTGGCGGAGGGCACTTTACGTGCCACTGTCATTACCTCCCTTTCCTGTTCCAGTCGCGTATGGTTCGCGGGAAGAACGACTGTCTGAAAGCCTCCGTGCGCGCTCTAATCTCTCTAATTTTACATTCGTGATCTCCTCGGGAGGTATAAGTAGGGGGAAGCAATATATTCGATACCTCATCCAGAAACGCACCCTCTCGAAACCTGGCGAGCAAGCTACACCGCGATGCAGAGCGCCTCTCTTGCAGAGTCTGCCACTTGAGTTTATTAAACATCTCCGTAACGCTATCACGGTTACCAAATAACCCTGTGACGAAACGCGCCGCTCTTCTTTGGATCTTCTCTATCTCCTCCGTCAGACCGATCTGGTACGGATCCCACACTGATGAGCAATACTCAAGTATAGGTCGAACGAGTGTTTTGTAGGCCACCTCCTTTGTTGATGGACTACATTTTCTAAGCACTCTCCCAATGAATCTCAACCTGGTACCCGCCTTACCAACAATTAATTTTGTATGATCATTCCACTTCAAATCGTTCCGCACGCATACTCCCAGATATTTTACAGAAGTAACTGCTACCAGTGTTTGTTCCGCTATCATATAATCATACAATAAAGGATCCTTCTTTCTATGTATTCGCAATACATTACATTTGTCTATGTTAAGGGTCAGTTGCCACTCCCTGCACCAAGTGCCTATCCGCTGCAGATCTTCCTGCATTTCGCTACAATTTTCTAATGCTGCAACTTCTCTGTATACTACAGCATCATCCGCGAAAAGCCGCATGGAACTTCCGACACTATCTACTAGGTCATTTATATATATTGTGAAAAGCAATGGTCCCATAACACTCCCCTGTGGCACGCCAGAGGTTACTTTAACGTCTGTAGACGTCTCTCCATTGATAACAACATGCTGTGTTCTGTTTGCTAAAAACTCCTCAATCCAGCCACACAGCTGGTCTGATATTCCGTAGGCTCTTACTTTGTTTATCAGGCGACAGTGCGGAACTGTATCGAACGCCTTCCGGAAGTCAAGAAAAATAGCATCTACCTGGGAGCCTGTATCTAATATTTTCTGGGTCTCATGAACAAATAAAGCGAGTAGGGTCTCACACGATCGCTGTTTCCGGAATCCATGTTGATTCCTACATAGTAGATTCTGGATTTCCAGAAATGACATGATACGCGAGCAAAAAACATGTTCTAAAATTCTACAAGAGATCGACGTCAGAGATATAGGTCTATAGTTTTGCGCATCTGCTCGACGACCCTTCTTGAAGACTGGGACTACCTGTGCTCTTTTCCAATCATTTGGAACCCTCCGTTCCTCTAGAGACTTGCGGTACACGGCTGTTAGAAGGGGAAGTTCTTTCGCGTACTCTGTGTAGAATCGAATTGGTATCCCATCAGGTCCAGTGGACTTTCCTCTATTGAGTGATTCCAGTTGCTTTTCTATTCCTTGGACACTTATTTCGATGTCAGCCATTTTTTCGTTTGTGCGAGGATTTAGAGAAGGAACTGCAGTGCGGCCTCCCTCTGTGAAACAGCTTTGGAAAAAGGTGTTTAGTATTTCAGCTTTACGCGTGTCATCCTCTGTTTCAATGCCATCATCATCCCGTAGTGTCTGGATATGCTGTTTCGAGCCACTTACTGATTTAACGTAAGACCAGAACTTCCTAGGATTTTAGGTAGTGAATAGTTTCTTCCAGTCTATCTTTCTTTCTTTCTCCATTATCCTACCACCTCCTGCAGCTGGGTATTGTTTGTTTGTGGAATGTAAGAATATATTGGGTGACAGTAAACTTTCAGGTATGAATTAAAAAACATGAAGAAAATTGAGTATGGCATTACAAGCCTGGTCAACCACTAGCCAAGATATGGAATCAAAAGAAAGAGATAAATAATAAATGAAGGAAAGCCCGTGCCTTACGTATTAAGTCTGATATCCATTGGCACGCCCAAACCTGAATAAAAAAAATTAAAAAAAAATTAATACCCCAATAAAAGAAAGCCAATGGGACTTAGTATAATTTTTTAGTGTAAATATTTCACATGCAGATTCTTGTAAATTTATATGTATTTATATATGTATTAAAACTTTGCATATTGTCAACATATTTTGAAATGTGACCACGAAGTGTAAGCTTTCATAATCAACGATGTAAACATGCTTGGACAAAGTGAACTGTTAAAATGTAAATATGGCAAAAAGTGACGCAAACTGTGTACGTTATAAACGACGAAATTTGTGAAACTTATGGCGCATAAACCAAATAACTATTTGTAAACCGATATAAACTGCAATTTACTTCGACGATAATGAGGATTTTCACACTGCAAATGAACGTTTGTTGGCAAGTGTAAACAACGTGGTGAAACACCTACCTTTGCGAACATCGACGCCGTTGTTCCTGGCCGGCCTTCAGATGCTTTGGAGACAATAAACTCAGCACCTGTCGTAGGCGATGTGGAGGCTTTAACCTACATCGACCACATATGCCCCGGGAACAATAGTCATGAAAACGCACAAGGACCTGGAGTGTTGTGTCGTAACAGAAGACATGGACATCGCTTCAGATCACGCACACGCTCTATCTTATGGTGTCTCCGGACTTAACACGCCATTTATGCTGGAATAACAACTTGTAATGAACACTGTGTAAAAGTGAATTCTGTTCAAGACTGTCATAACACAGCGATTTTGAAACTGCCGCACGCGAAATTCAGTGATGCTATTGCGCATGCGCAAAGACTACGTGCTGCCAGAGATGCATTGGGAAACCAACGCTGGAAGCACACAACATTAACTGCGCTGGCGAGCAGCTTGTTCAAACAAACTGTATGTAAATATTTATTAATTGTGTAAAAAGGATCAAAACTGTAACAATTGTATGTAGTATATAGATTTAGAAAGTAAGTATTGACAAAGATAATCCCCTAAGTATGCACGTGGCGCTTCCTGTGAAAATATGCAAAATAGACATTTAGGTAGATCTATTCTATTGTTTGCTAGCTTGCCACGCTAAATGTTTTAGCGTGACAGTCGAGGGGGCGATGTAGCGGGACTTTGAATTTCGCCGCGCTACACTCGTTCCCTCAGATAAAAAATATCCCGTCGCAGCGGTATGAGCGCTCGACGGCAGAGAAACTACTAAAATTGTAACTCTTTTTTTTTGTTTTCTATTCGTTTTCTTAATTGTCACTCGAGAGCGGAAGCTTAATGCAGACGTGATCTGATGAAGACGTTAAAAAACTTATTAGCTAGTCTTGATCTGATTTTAATGTGTAGACATATTGTGGAAGTTGTTAAGAAATTCGGAGGATGGAAGTAGCAAAGTAAATTAAATTGCATACAGTATCAAGATGATTTTAATGGGTATAAATTAGTGATTCCTGGACGGTTACAAGATTTCAGAGCAGACTTTTCACGCAGAATTGATGGAGATTTTTGAAGACCTGAACGCCGCACGAAAGAAAACATGTTAACCTGGTAAAGAATGAACTCTAAGCTACGCCATTTCCCCCTGTCAGTTACATTTTGTTATTCTCTGTTCTTCTCCAATAATTTTTGTAGTGGAAATTGGTTTAACGTTTGCTCAAAAACGCCACAAGGACCACCCCAACAATAGCTTTTCCGAATAACGAAGTCCGATAGCTTTTCTGTAATACAAAGTCCAATTTGTGTTTCATTCTTTCCTTTTTTCACGGTCATTTACGATTTTAAAACCCCCTTTTTATTCACCATTTCTTCCCACATTTCCAGTCTTTCCTTTTCTTTTCTCTTTTTCTTTTTTCTTTTCCACTACATAACATTGCAAATCTTTGTCCTTTCAATGAGGTTAAAAAATAAAAAACAAAAAAAAGAGATTACTGATGCCAGGTCTGGAGACTATGCAATATGAGACAACACAATGATTTCGTTTTTTGTGCAATAGTAACACACCAGCAGAGCTGAATGTGCAGGTGTGTTATTGTGATGCAAGAGCCACATTTCAGGCGATTTCCTTCTCACATTTTCTCACTGTCATTGCTACACATCCTAATAGTGCCATCGATTAACATTTTGTCCCTGTGGCACGAATTCATGATGAACTAGCCCTTCAAAGTCCTGTGTCTCAACATCCTAACCATAAACCCACATGTCATCACCAGTTATGTTTCTCTTAAGGAGCATCTCGTTCTCATTCACGTGATCCAAAAGCTCTTCACAAATTGTGAGACGAAGTTCTTTCTGGTCTTGACTCAGAACCCATGAGGCGAACTTGGCAGCAACACAATGCATTTCAAGATGCTGTGTCAGGATTTCATGACATGATCCAACTGAAATGTTATATTCTTCTGCAGTCTCTTGGACAGTCAATCTTACGAAGGTCATCTTTAACTTCTGTCCAACCCTTTTAAACCATGTAACACAAAGTGTGATTTAAGCACTCATCACTGTGGGTTTTTGCATCATTTGGAATGCCTCTGTAAGGATTTTCTTGAGTTTCACACAAAATTTAATGCAGACATATTGCTCCTCTAACTCTACCATCTCAAAATTCACAAACTCTACAACACAATGTTCTACTCAATACAGCACTGAACAATAACTAACATCATACAATGAAACTTCCGGCAGTTACACATTAAACACAGGCATTGCAGTGTTGCAAACTACATTTCAGTCCAACACACCATTGGTGCAAAATTACAAATGTTCCAGAATTTTTTGAACCAACCTCATATACAGAGAAGAGTAGCATGAAAGCTCACAGGTTTGTTTAATCTGTAGGAGAGTGGCACAGAGATACTAAAGAAACTGAACTGGAAAACTCTTGAAAGACAGACATAAACTATCCTGAGAAACTCTATTAACAAAATTTCAAGAACTGACTTTAAATGATTACTCTAGTAATATACAAAGACTCCCTACATACTACTCACACAGGGGTGTGTTGGGACTCTCACTATTCATGTCGTATATTAATGACTTTGCGTACAATATTAATAGTAAATTCAAGCTTTTTGCAGATGATATAGTTATCTGTAAAAAAGTACTATCTGAGAGAAGCTGCATAAATATTCAGTCAGATCTTGATAAGATTTAAACATGGTTTGGAGATTGGAAACTTGCTCTAAATGTTCAGAAATGTAAAATTTTGCACTTCGCAAAACGAAAATGCATAGTATCCTATTACTATAATATCAATGAGTCACTGTTGGAATTGGCCAACTCATAGAAATACCTGGGCATAATAGTTTGGAGGGATATGAAATGGAATGATCACATAGTGTTCAGTCATGGATAAAGCAGGTGGTAGACTTTGGTTTATTGGTAGAACACTGAGGAAGTGCAATCAGTCTACAAATAAGGTTGCTTACAAATCACTCGTGCAACCAGTTCTAGAGCATTGCTCAAGTGTATGTCACCCATACCGGATAGGACTAATAGGGAATATTATATGTATACAGAGAAGGGCAGCATGAATGGTAACAGGTTTGTTTAATCCACGGGAGAGTGTTACAGAGACACTGAAGCAACTGAACTGTCAGACTCTTGAAGAAAGATGTAAACTATCCTGAGAAAGTCTATTAACAAAGTTTCAAGAACGGGCTTTAAATGATTACTTTAGGGGTATAGCCCCAACCCTCTATGTATCACTCACAAAGGGATATAAGGATAAGATTAGAGTAATTACTGCACGCACAGAATCATTCAAACAATTATTCTTCCCACACTCCTTATTTGAATGGAACAGGAAGAAACCCTAATAACTGGTACAAAGGACGTACCCTCTGCCATGCACATCACAGTGGTTTGCAGAGTATAGATGTAGATGTATCAAAATTTTACTTGATGGTAGATGCTGGCCAGCAATTCTGTATCATGATGTAGTTTTCCTGAAATAATTTTCATGATGATTGAAGCCAAAATATCCAATTCTTATTGGAAACTGCTATTTGCTGTATTGAAAAAACATGCTACATCTTACATTTGAAAGCCCACTGCCTTATTTATACTTAACTCATGAGAAAAAAACATCTTATTTGCAAAACTAAACTTGGAAACACACTAATTTCCTATCAATTCACTAATTGTTTCTGTTCTTGTTTGTCATTCATTTTTTTGCTGGCAGTGTGTCTCACTTTCGACTTGGGCAAAATGAGTATAGTCAACTGAATTTTGTCCTGCATATTCCAAGAACAGAACAACTCATTTCAGTGCCTTGTTGTGTGTAAAAATGGGTTCCTCGATTGCCTTATCTTTTTCTCTCCACCCTTCACTGAGTATAGATCATTCACAATATCTGCATAACTTAGCACACTCAAATACCAGACATCATTATTTAACTATTCACAGATGTCTTTGTCATGTATGTCCTCATAACAGATCCACTTATATGGACCATTGATTCTGTGGACACCAGTACATACATTAGATGTTGACTTAACACCCATTCAAGAATGTTTCATTTTCACCTTTTGAGAATAGGATATGGTTACTACTAGTGAGGGTATTACCAGAGTCCATGCACTGAGATATTCTCTCCCTAAGAATTTATGTACAGTCTCTGCAACCATAGTCAGTCAAAAAGATCAATGAAAATCTCTTATGAATGTCTACACAGTTGGCAAAATAAGGACAAAGAAAGAGGACTTGGAAATTATTGGAAGTACATGGAGCACAGGAAATGAGCAGAGATTGTGCCAGAAATGTTGCTGGGCTTGGGGTATGCTGTACATCTGTGTAATTCAGAGAATCTTGTTTTTTTACAGGAAGCGACTTTTGATGTTGGCTACATTATGCTAACAAGGGAACCTCCCCATCGCACCCCCCTCAGATTTAGTTATAAGTTGGCACAGTGGATAGGCCTTGAAAAAGTGAACACAGATCAATCGAGAAAACAGGAAGAAGTTGTTTGGAACTATGAAAAAAATTAGTAAAATATACAAACTGGTAGTCCATGCGCAAGATAGGCAACATCAAGGAAAGGAGAGATCAGGAGCGCCATGGTCCCGTGGTTAGCGTGCGTAGCTGCGGAACGAGAGGTCCTTGGTTCAAGTCTTACCCCCGACTGAAAATTTTACTTTCTTTATTTTCTCAAAGCTATGATCTGTCCATTCGTTCATTGACGTCTCTGTTCACTGCAGTAAGTTTAGTGTCTGTGTTTTGCGACCGCACCGCAAAACCGTGCGATTAGTAGACAAAAGGACGTGCCTCTCCAATGGGAACCGAAAACATTTGATCGCAAGGTCATAGGTCAACCGATTCCTCCACAGGAAAACACGTCTGATATATTCTATATGACACTGGTGACGGCAAGTGCGTCACATGGCAGGAATATGTTGTCGACCCACCTAACTTGTACATGGGTAAAAAGATTCTTCCACCTTGCCCGATTTAGATTTTCTTGTGGATGTGATAATCACTCGCAAAAAAGTGATGAAAACATAAGAGTTTGTCACATAAACTGAAAATAAAAAATTAAACTTTTCACTCGAGGGAAGACTTGAACCTAGGACCTTTCATTCCGTAGCTGCTCTCGCTAACCACAGGATCACGGCGCTCCTAGACTCCCATTGTCCTTGATGTTGCCTATCTTCGCATGGACTGCTCAGTTTGTATATTTTACTTTTAATTTTTTTCATAGTTCCACACAACTTCTTTCTGTTTTCTCGATTGATCTGTGTTCAGTTTTTCAAGGCCTATCCACTGTGCCAACTTATAACTAAATCTGAGGGGGGTGCGATGGGGAGGTTCCCTTGTAAGTAACTTTCATAACTGCCCAACTCACGTCTTATTTTCTACCCCTATTCTTCTATCTTATCTCTAATATTGCCATTTCCCAACTATTATTCTTTGAGTGTTCATTTGAGACTGCTACTCACCCCAGACAGACAGCAGATCAGGTGAGAATATAGCATTGAAAGTGTGATGAAGGGGTTGGTAGAAGAGGGAGGCATGCATGTATATTCACACATTCTTAGTAGGAATATGGTTTCTAAAGCTGAGTTATGTTACTCAAAACTTGCATGTTTGCCTACATGCCTCTTGATGTTGTTTGTATATGGTGAGTAGTGGGGTGACACTATAGCAAGATGCAGAACTCTCATTCAGGAGAACTGCTATTCAGATCCATGCCTGGCCATCCTGATTTAAGTTTTCAATGGTTTCCCTAAATCACTTAAGGCAAATTCCACTGTGGCTCTTCTGAAAAGGACATAGCCAATTTCCCTTCCAATCTGAGCTTGCGCTCTGTCTTTAATTACCTCATCATTGACAAGTTTTTAAACTCTAATTTTCCTTCCTTCCTTTTTGAGTTTCTTCAGGACCTTGTTTCATTGTCCTAGCTACTGAGATAAATATCTTCATGTTTGCAATCTTATGATGATCAAATTGGTTTCAAAATTTGTACAAGTCACCCAAACCCCATGTAAACCACTTAGTGTATTACATTAGCGTCTGCACAAAAAATAGACAACAGTACATTAGTTTAATTATACTATCTTCTGAGAAAGTATTGATTAATTTTATAACTCCAAAAATCATCAGTGTGTGTTCAGTGCAATCCATTTCTGCCGTTAATCTGCTTGTGTAAATTGAATGATGGTCTATCTATCTCGCGAGGATTTTAAACATGGGTTTGAGACCATAAGAAGTATTTTTTTTTTATTATTATAATCATAAATTTTGTAAGTTCTACTTACATGTTTATATATTAAAATTGGGCATTTAATTTTGAAAGCAAGTGATCCAAATGAATTCAGAAATAAAAAGCTGTACCTGAAAAATAAGATGTATTAATTTTTCAAAACTAAGAATTATAGCTTAGAATTTGTCCTTTATTCAGAATATATGCAAACTTCCTACTGACTGGAAATTAGTAGACTTATTTGCCAACATTTGTATGCATAAGCAATTTCTACAGTGTATGACTTTTAAGATACTAGATGATTTATACACAAAACGGTCCATAGACGACTATATACTGGCCTTCTACATGTCAGATGATGAGCTAAAACACTAAACACAATTATTAACTTCTCACTGCAAAAGATTAAGGCAGTACATTATTGCTTCTGATTATCTTATAAGTTTAATGATGACTGTGAAGCCTTTTCGTATAAGCTTTTTTGGATAACCCCAAACGGAGTGGTCTTCTGTTGTAGATACAGTTCAAACTGTTGTGAGACGAAGTGTTTTCATTTCTTAATGTCACTGAATTTGTTTCATTTGAAGTGTATGTGCATACTCTGTGTGCACTGATATCCTTTTTATCTGTAACATAAACGACATAAATTAAAAAGATGTCTTAAGAAGGTTATGTGTTTTACAGTTACAAATAGCAAATTGAAAAATTTTGAAAACAGACTGGCTGTTTCTCATACTTCATTCTTTCAGTAACCTCATTTCATTCTTAACCATTGGTAAAATTAGTGTATAACATAGTTCTAATTGTAGACGGGTTACTTCTAATTTTTAAAGTAGGTACCATACCTTGGTTTTCAGGAGGATCTATCATCACATTTAGAGTTGTGTGCATATAACATGGTGGGTAGTGCCTTGTTACGTGCACACTGATCTGACAATGATCTTGGAAGTCAGAAATTAATTTTGTATTTCCACACAATTTCAAAAGCTGCAAGGAAGTTTTACTGCATTTTCTAAATTATTCCTCTTTTTTTAAAAGGAAAAAAGTAATATTAGTAAGAGAGAGAAGATTGTGTGAGTGATTACAAGGGTTACCAGATCATAAGTATTATGGTGCTTTTTTTAACAGGAAAATGCTTGTCCACATATGATATGAATCTGTACGAACTGTCTGTGTGAAGCTGAAATATTCCCATGGCCAGCAGGGTCCTCTCATCTGTTGCCAATACAACATATGTGGGACTATCCCTGTTGAGATATGATAAAAAGATTGTAGTAAACAAAAGCAATATGTCTGTGTTAATATATGGCTGTGATTCATATGCATTGTTGGCAATATGAGTTGGATGCTGTTTAAATAAATAAGGTTGTTGTTTCCCAGTAGCCTTGTATTCAGTGTGCTGTTTAAAATAACAGACAATTCCCATATTTTATGAGTTATCTTGATGGATTATGGGCCCAGTAGTGATGGAAATCTGGTGAAGTAAAAAAGTGGTAATTCACAAGTGTAAAAAGACTGTACCTTTTCTGTAAGAAGATTTGTGTATCATATGTCACAATATGGCTTTATCGGCAGAGGATGTAGCATCAAACAGTGTTCTGAAATTAATAGACACTGCAATTTTTCCATTATGGGACTTAGAAGTAAATGTGATGTTTGTGGCAAAAGGCCTTCACAGTTACCAGCAATGTCTAGAAACAAAAAAGAATCTGAATGGGAACAAGAAGATGCACTTACAAAAAACTATAGTGGAGAGCCATAGATATCAATGTTAAAACAGATGTCCTTACCTGTGAAAAGTCTAAAAGAAGTGTATGATACACATACGAGAATGTATTGGAAGGGTACAGACTAACAGAAGATGCAATTACTTGGAGTGTTCTACAGCTTTGAATATGGCAGAAATTTAGATATGGTGCCCAAAATTGCTTAAGTGCAAACCCTAGCATTTAGACCGAACCTCTCGGGACAGAGCGCTGATGAAATAGAATTGATCACAAGGGTAACAATGAAGTTTCCTGATGAATATAAACGTTTTTGAAGTGCTTGGGCCCCTGCTAGCAAAGAAGAAAAAAAATGTTGGAAAACCTGAAATCAAGACTTTAATCAAAAGAAGATAAAATGAAGAAAAGTAAAGGAGAAATGTGTGTTGCATTTAAAGCTGCAGCCTACAAGAAGAAAGATCAAAATAAAAAAATTGATAAATCAGTAAAGTGCTTTGGATGTGGAGGTTCAGGTCACTACGTGAATGAGTGTAAAAAGAAAATTAGCGATAACAAGAACAAAACACAATGCTTTACATCTATTCCATGATAAATTCATATTGTTATCTGAAAATAGCTTTCTGTATAAGCTAGTCAGAAAGGACATTAAACAGCCATGCAAAAAAGGAAAAGTGAAATATATATACTGGCAAGAACAAGTATAGATTCTGCAGTAGTTGCACACTACAAAAACTACTTAAAATTAGTAAGAAAGGTTATTGAGAGATTAACAAATATGCATATAATGTCAAAAATCAGTAATTCTGACAACAGACTTAAGGCTCTATGGAATGTAGTGAAACGACAGACAGGACAACCAGCCACAGAACAGATAACATCTCTACTGAATTGAATGGAAGGGCTATTAATGATGAGTCACAGGTCGCAAATATATTTAATAATCATTTCCTAAATACAGTAGGAAGTACCAGGACAAACAGTTCAAGAGAAAAATCAGAGCAGTGTGTTGAATAAATTCAATAATTTGAATGTATCTCCAACTCCTCCTTTTGAAGTTAAGAAAATTATACGATCTCTTAAAACTAAAAACTGGTTTTGATGGTGTTTCCAGTAGAGTTATAAAGATTTGTTCCCATATGATAAGCCCAATATTATGTGAAATGTGTAAAGCATCAATAACTCAAGGAATTTTTCCAGAGAGTCTGGAATGAGCCATTGTTAAACCCCTCTTGAAGACTGCTGACCTGTTTCACTGCTGACATCGTTTTGCAAAATCTTTGAGAAGGTGATGTATTCTAAAATAGTATTTACCTTAACAACAATAATATCTTCAGCATATCAGAGTTTGCTGAGAATGCCATTTACATATTTACTCAGAAAATTTTTCTGCAACCTATCTAAGGCATCTGATTATGTGAATCACAGTATTCTCCTAGATAAACTGGTGTTTTATGAGATAGCCAACCAATGGATTTCATATTAGTGAAAAGAATGCAGAAAGTTATAGTTAGTAATTCAACTTAATATAGTCCAGGGACAGAATTCCGACTGCAGAGATGGCATTTCCCGAGGCTCAATCCACTATTGTTCCTCAAATATGTAAACAATCCTCCATCTAATATAAAACGTGCAGAATTAGTTCTTTTTACAGATGAAACTAGTATTGTAATCAATACAAACGTACATACAGAAACAGAAGAAATGATAAACATAGTTCTTAAAGGTATCATTTACTAGTTTTCTGTGTCTCACCCTCAATTTTAAAAAGACACAACATATTCAGTTCTGCACATCCACGGGTACCTTCCAATGATACATGTGTCCATATTGATGAGAATTTAAACTGGAAAAATCATGTTTTGGAACTCCTTAAAGCAACTTCATTCAGCCACATTTGCACTTTGAATCACAGCAAATCTTAGTGGGAGACAAATATGTAAGTTGACATATTTTACATATTTCCATTCAGTAATGACATATGGAATAATGTTATGGGGTAACTCATCTTTAAGAAAGAAAGTCTTCATTGCTCGCAAATGTGTTGTAGGTATAATATGTAGTGCTCACCCATGATCGTCGTGTAGACATATGCTGAAACAGTTGAGCATTCTGACTACTGTTTCACAGTATATTTATTCCCTCATGAAATGTGTTTTAAATAATCCACTACAGTTCAAAAACAACAATGATGTACATGATTACAATATCAGAAGGAAAAATAGCATTAATTACTCCATGTTAAGATTGTCTTTAGCCAAAATGGGGAGCATAATGCTGCAACATAAAATTTTGATCACTTAACCTAGCAATAAAAATGTCTGACAGCCAGCAAAGAAAAATTTGAAAACAAACTGAGAAAGTTTCTCATTGACAATTCCTTCCATTCCATAGAAGAATTGTAATTGTAATGTGTAAAATGTGGCGAGGAGGAATAGAAAGTTACAATTTATTGCAAAATGATCCATGGAACATGAAACTAATTAAATGTGTTAAATGCTGTGTGTAAAGGTGTTGGGCAATGAGGGAACTGCCTGCATGTAAGTACTGCAAAAACACAAATTATCCAGCTGAAAAAATGTTAACTACAAAGAGGAACATCAGAATATGAAGAAAACACCAAGGACACTTTTGCTTCCAGAAGTACTTGTGACAGAAAAGCAGGTAAAGAAGAGTATTAATATAGATACCATGTTTGTTGTAGACAGTGGAAGTAATGAGCACATGTCACATGAAAGAGAATTTATGTCAAATGTGAAGAGCTGTGAAGGCAAAAAAAAAAAAAAAAAAAAAAAAAAAAAAAAAAAAAAAAAAAAAAAAAAAAAAAAAAAAAAAAATTGCAAATAGGAATTTAATTTTTTCTAATCTTTTGGTGAAGCTGACTCACAAAAGGTGTTATTGACAAATGTGGCACATGTGCCTGAACCATCAAGAAATTTATTGGCAGTAAATGCCAGTACTGAAAAAGGGAGAGTGGCATTAAACAACAAGAAAAAAGTGAAGATTGTGAAAGATGGAGATGTTATTTTGGATAGTTTGGAAGGCAACAAATCAGAAAATGGACTATACATCATTGACATCAAAAGGGTCTGATGAAAAGGAAACACTAATACACAAAAGAAGAAAACCATTCAGTGGCACAAAAAACTATGACACATAAATTACACTTATCTGAAGGAAACACCAGAGCTGTGTGATAGTGAGGACAGAATTGTGTCAGAAGAAGATATGACTTGTTCTGAGACATGCATCATGACAAAGCAAGTAAGAAAACCATTCAGCACTGTGCGACACAGAGCAACAACACCTCTTGAGATTATTCATGATGGTGTATGTGGCAAGGTAAGCTCTCCAGCTTATCTCAAGGAAGAATATTTTTAACCTGTCTTGATGCTTGATTGCACACAAAAGATGAAACAGAAAACCACATCAATGAATATGTAAGTAAAGTGAAGTTCATTTCAATCTGAAGGCAGAAAAAATAAGATGGGACAGAGGAGGAGAGTACAGAAGAGCTGAATTCAAGGAAATGTGTAAAAAGGAAGGTACTGTGATTGACTATGCAGAATCTGTCATAGTCTGTTACTAGACTTATGAACTTAATATATATGCTTAGTTCTGGTACAGCGAGAACAGGTATGAAATGTAATGCATTATCTTGAGACAGTGTTATATTTATAACAATCATGCACTTCATATATAGAACAAATCAGATCAATTCACTGAAGACTGTTGCATTACTAGCTAACACAAAGTGAGTACCATCAAGTTTGTTCAGTGACCAAGTGAGAATTAAGACACAGAAACTAATAGTCACAGAACTTCACACTGCAGCATGCAGAAATCGATCACAGCACTCCTGGCATCCAATGCATGAACCTTGTTGACAGCTCATGGAGCAAATCAAGCTGTCCATCTGTGGTCACTGTGATCTTCTATGTGTTGCTACACTTCTCCCTTGGGGAAAGCAGAGCATCGTTCTCGATTTGCACCAGGAGTGTCATCCAAGAATCATGCCAGAAACTGTACGCACTGCCCAGAATGTGTATGGCATTGTGGTTGAGCCTGTGATGGTTCTGGTGAAGATTGTTCAACTTCAGACATAGGTTGCAGCTGGTTGTATTGTGCATTTAGTTGTGACATTCCTTGCAAAATGGAAAAATACTAAGCTTTATCAACTGAGAAGTGTTAGACTTCCCATTGATGAGAATGTCCTTCCACTTCTGCTAAAGATACAATGCAGACCAGTAGACTGAAGCATCAAATCAGTTTCCACCCAATCTCTGCCAAGCATTGCATATGTACAGGATTACAACTCTTGATGCACAAATGTTTTTGGGGTTCCATGATGCAATGCTTGACGTGGCCAGATTTGTGACATCCATTCTCTTAAGTGGGTAATTAAATCTGATTCATTTGAGATATCCATTGTGATTGCATGTGGGTCAATGAATTCACTGGGTAGCCATAGAACTTCTCAATATACTAATTCAGCCAGCGAAGTGTCTAGGTCAGGCTTGCAAATGATACATAAGCTCAGTTAAACTAATGGTAATGATGACGTCCATTTTGACTCATGGCACATTAGTGTGGCTTTCATGACAGGTGCCAGCGTTGAACCATACTATTACTTGCAGGGTGGTAGCTTGTTGTTCTGTGATGCATCATGCCACAAAATTTACTCAGCTGGGTAAATAGCTAAAACTTGAACTAATGTCCTTGGTCTATTGTAATGTGAAACGGGCAACCAAAGCAAGATCCCTAGTGTTACACAAAGGCAGTGGCCGGTGTCTCAGCTGCAATACTGTCCACTGGGGGATGGCCTCTGGCCATCAGATAACTGCCAAAAGATATCATCATCCATCTGGAGGGGGTAATGGTCCTACCACATCAATATGAACATGTGCAAATCATGCTGTGGAGCATTAAAATCTGCCACTGGGCATGGATATGGTAAGAAATCATGCTGTGTTGGCATTGTGGACATGTGCAACTGCAGGTTCAACAATATTTACATATTCCTGGCCATACAAAGTGGCTACTTATTAGTTGCCCTGACACTCGGGTGACATAGCTTTTGTAGACTTTCAAAAGCACATTTACAAAATGCAGAAAGTATGAATGGATGAATTTCATCATTCAAAACCTTGCAATATAGTTTGGCATTCATGCCCAGAACATCAACAAGTCTCAATTGGAAACTGGATTCAGTGTCTGTTAAAAACCCCGTAGTTCCTCGTCAGATTCTGTGCCTAGGCTCGCTGCATGAAGTCTACCACCTCCATGATCTGCCACTACATTATCAATTCTACATCTACATCTACATACATACTCCGCAATCCACCATACGGTGCGTGGCAGAGGGTACCTCATACCACAACTAGCATCTTCTCTCCCTGTTCCACTCCCAAAGAGAACGAGGGAAAAATGACTGCCTATAATCTTCTTTACGAGCCCTAATCTCTCTTATCTTATCTTTGGGGTCTTTCCGCGAAATATAAGTTGGCGGCAGTAAAATTGTACTGCAGTCAGCCTCAAATGCTGGTTCTCTAAATTTCCTCAGTAGCAATTCATGAAAAGAATGCCTCCTTCCCTCTAGAGACTCCCACCCAAGTTGCTGAAGCATTTCCGTAACACTCACGATCAAACCTACCAGTAACAAATCTAGCAGCCCGCCTCTGAATTGCTTCTATGTCCTCCCTCAATCCGACCTGATAGGGATCCCAAATGCTTTAGCAGTACTCAAGAATAGCTCGTATTAGTGTTTTATAAGCGGTCTCCTTTACAGATGAGCCACATCTTCCCAAAATTCTACCAATGAACCGAAGGCGACTATCCACCTTCCGCACAACCGCCATTACATGCTTGTCGCACTTCATATCGCTCTGCAATGTTACACCCAAATATTTAATCGACATGATTGTGTCAAGCGCTACACTACTAATGGAGTATTCAAACATTACGGGATTCTTTTTCCTATTCATCTGCATTAATTTACATTTATCTATATTTAGAGTTAGCTGCCATTCTTTACACCAATCACAAATCCTGTGCAAGTCATCTTGTATCCTCCTACAGTCACTCAACGATGACACCTTCCGGTACACCACAGCATCCTGCTATGTGTCGTACACCAGCACTAAATTTTGCAATGAACTTCAATTGATTATACCGTTTTGGTGAGCACTTGTCTTTATTTTGCTGAAAGGCATAGACGAGATGTTTACAATGTGTATAAATTGCAAATTCCAGCACCTCCAACTATGTACAAAAATATTTTATACACTCAGTAAACGGTGAGTAATTTGCGGTGGTATTCGCTCCATTTTTGTTTTTCTGGGGAAAGTTTATGTGAGTTAAGTATGAGAGGCTGCCAGGTATCATCTATGTATTGTTGTAACACAGAGCCTATTGCTGTTTGACTGACATCCACTATGGATGCACAAGGTGCTTCTAATGCCAGATGAGCAATAAGTGCTGTGTTTGCTTGCTTTGCTTAGCTGATTCAAAAGTGGCATTCATTTGTCTGTCCACTGTATTGGTGTTCTTCCTTTAACCATAGGGCCAGACAGCACTGCTGTAAGAGGCTCCGGAAGTTCTGCTGATTGAGACAGATGGCACTGATAAAAACTGAGAATTCCTAAGAATATTCACAGTTATTTAGTAGTCTCTGGCCATTGAATAATTAATATGGCTTCATCTTTTTCTGGTAATGACAGTAATCCCACTGATGATAAAAGGTAACCAAAGAAGGTGATCTTTGTCTGTCTGAAGAGACACTTCACAGTGTTCAACATGACGTCATATTTATATCAAGTAAGTGCTGTTTGTGTTCCTCCACAGTTGCGTAAAAATGAGAATATCATCAAGACAATCCTTGTAGCACTAAAACTTTATTTAGGTCCCCCCCCCCCCCTCCCCTCACCCCGTGGAGTCATCAATATGATGGCTTTTGCAAACTTAATTAAACAGTAAATTGATGCTTGTCAAAATACATTACATCTTACACATATTAATACAGCCAATTACTTTTTTTGTACATTATTTTACAGCTCTTAAACTTAATCATTTAAAATTTGTTGAGCAAATAGAGACTCTTTTCAATTAAGAATTCTTTTAGTTTTGATTTGAATTGCTTTTTATTACTGTTTGTCATAGACTCTGGCGGTTTATTATACCATATCAGTCCATTAGTATATGGGCTCTGGTCCGTCATTTTTAATCTTGTTCTTTGTTGGTAGTAATTCTTTTCGTACCTGGTGTTGTGGTCATGTATATCACTACATTTAGTCACTTCAGTTTTCTGTGAGACAAAAAAAGTAATTAATTTATAAAGGTACCAAGAGTATATGGTGCAGTACTTGTGTTGTCTGAAAACTTTCTCGGCAAGAGTCTTTATAGCGTACTCCATGTATAATACTTAAGCCTCTTTTTTTGTAGCAATAGTATTTTGTTAAGATGAATGTCTGCAGCACAAACCCATATTTCTATACAGTAGCTAAGTTGGGGATAGACTGTCCCATAATACACAGTTTTAAGCGTGTGGGTGGGCACCATTTCCAATTTGGACAGCTGGCTAACAAGATACAACAATTTGCCGACTTCTTTACATACAGTGTTAATGTGGCTAATCCTCCAGAGGCTGGAGTCCAGATGGAACCCTAGTAATTTACACCTGAGGAGGATTACCGAGTTAGTTGCACCAATAATCACACCCATTTAGCAATAGTTCATTTATTGACCTTAACACATACAAGGATCACAAAGAACTGAACTGAACATGGCGGAACAGCCAAAGATAATGCTTAGAGTCCAAAGATGAATGCATATCGATGATCGATGTTGGTGTCGAATTTATCGGCACCACATAGCCCCCTCCCCCTCCACCACAGTACTGAGTACTCTTGAGAGGCCAAAAGGTGGGGGGGGGGGGGGGTGACTATGGTGGCGGCAGGGGTGGCCTGCAGGAGCTGGACCACAGTCAGCTCGACAGCATCATCGGGGAGCTGTGTGGGTAGATGTCGTGAAGGAAGGTTCGGCCACCGAACCTGGAAGTTGTTGAAGCGAGCTGGACATCGTACTGGGTGTGCTGTTCGTGTGGCGACAGGTAGGCCGGCGGTTTGTGGGTGGAACAGAGCGATGACAACGATGTCTCCGGTGGGCATGGCAAACACACGAAGCATGTCCAGGTCGACGTCGGGCGGCAGGGGAACACATTTCACCAGGTGGCAGGGAATGGCGGAGGTTGTGTCATTAGCACTGGATGAAGAGAAACACATGACAAACAGTGTATAATCACGCAGTATTATTGAGATGCCGTGTATTATGTCCGGGAGGGGGACAGGCATAAACACCTTGAGTGAGGGCACGTTCAAGATGGGGGTGTGTGAGAAACCTCACCAGGGCGAGGCAGGTGACGATGGAGAGGTCAAAGTGTCCGGCGAAGGGCCCAGCGGTGAGGGCGTGATTGTAGGTAAGCTCAACGTGGGGAGCATGTGGTTGCACGACGGAGTGCGTGAGACCGGAGTAGAGGGCGAGGTCAGAGGAGAGCTCAACGATTGGAGCCGGAAGTCACTCGACAGAGTGTGTGAGACCGCCGTAGAGAGCTAGGTTGGTGGAGAGCTCGACAATTGGAGCTGGAAGTCATTCGATCGAGTGTGTAAGTCCAATGTGGAGGGAGTGGTCGGAGTGTTGTGAGCCATGACAGTGAGTGGCTTGGTCATGGCCTGAAGGGGGTTAGAAGAAGGCTTGACATGAGCAGGCTTAAGTCTGTTGAGAGAGACTGTAACAGCTGAATCTTTCATCTGGATGTCATAGGTGTTGGCTGAGCGCCAGAGAACTCGGTACTGGCCGGTATATGGAGGTTGCAGGGGAGCACGGACAGTGTCATCTCGGAGCATGACGTACTCACAATTGTCCAGAGATTTCGGGATGTGTATCTTAGGGCGGGAATGGCTGGCAGGTGGAGGGATATGGAGGTTGATGAAGTGTCGTCTAACATGGTCCACAAAGGAAGGTAAGTCAGACTGAGGGACAGAAGCAGAAGGGCTCACAAGTTTGGCAGGGAGAACAATGTTCTGGCCGATTACGAACTCGGCTATTGTGCCTTTGAGGTCTTCCTTATAGATCGCACGAATGCCGAGTAGCACAAGGGGAAGGGCCTCCATCCATAGAGAGCCGTGGCATCGAAGAGCCGCCTCAAAGTGCAGTGCCAGTGCTCAACTAGCCCGTTACTTTGCGGGTGATATGTTGTGGTACGGATGCGCCGGATGCCGCAAATGTTACAAATCCTGTTGAACAGGGCCAACTCAAATTGTCTGCCCTGGTCGGTCGTGATGATAGCTGGACATCCGAAACGCAATACCCATGACTCAATGAAAGCTCGAGCAACAGTTTCTGCCGTAATATTGGGGAGGGGGACAGCCTTGACCCAGCAAATTGTTCACTCGATAGACCAGAGAACATAAGGAAAGTCATTAGAGGGGGAGAGGGGGCTGATAATGTCAACGTGAATATGCTGGGAACGCCCAGGAGGGACTGAAAAGGCGCCGAGGGGGGGCCGAGGTGAAGTGTTCTTGTGTACTTTGCAACGTTGGCACGTAATGCAGGAGTGTGCCCATTGCTGGCAGTCCTTGTTGACATTTCTCCACACAAAGCGCTCTGCTACAAGGCGGGCGGATGCACGAACACCGAGGTGGGCTAAATTATGCAATGCGTTGAAGACAGCTCGACGGAGCATGGTTGGGATGAGGGGGCATAACGTGCCTGTTCTGTCGTCGCACCAGATCTCACCAGAAATGCCAGGGAAGGTGGTGCGGACGAAGTGTAATGAAGAAGTAGAGTCTGAAATCAGGTTTTGTGTTTCCTCATCGGCGCGTTGGAGGTTAGACAGTTCAGAGAGGTCTAACAGCGAATGGACGGTATCGACTCGTGAAAGGAAATCAGCAACTATATTGTCAGCACCCTTTATGTATCTGACATCGGTGGTGAACTGAGATATGAAGTCCATGTATCTGAAGCGGCGAGGAGGCGGGTCAGCTGGCGAGTTTGTAATGGCCACAGCCAGAGGTTTGTGGTCCGTTAAAACATAGAAAAGGCATCCCTCAACGTCAGTCTTAAAATGCTTGATTGCTTCATAGACCGCGAGCAACTCCCTGTCAAACACGGAATATTCCCGTTGTGCATTGGTGAGCTTGCGCGAGAAGAACTGCAGAGGCAAAGTTTGGCTGTCAATTGTCTGGCTAAGGACAGCACCAATAGCAGTATTGCTTGTGTCTGTGGTGATGAGAAGCTGCGCATTGGGATGAGGATGCGTGATGGTGCAGGTCTCGGCAAGAAGTTTTTTGAGGGCAGTGAAAGAGACAGTCATAGCAGGATTCCATGGAACGGGCCGAGATCCAGAAGTGTTGATGCCTGCCAAGGCGTCCGTCAGTGGAACCTGAATCTCCACAGCCCGAGGTAAATGTTGGCGATAATAATTAAGCGCCGGAGCTCTTTGAATGACGAAGGTCTGGGTAGGTTTAGTATTGTTTGTACTTTCTCAAGGGGCAGTGAAATGCCATCGGCAGAGACCCGAAATCCAAGAAAAGTGACAGAGGGTTGATGTAGCTGCAAATTGTCCTGGTTGGTCTCGATGCCTGCTGCCGCGAGAGTATTCATAACAATTTGCACATGCCGAATGTTGTCCTTGACAGAGGAGCTGAACACAAGAATGTCATCAAGATATGCAAAGCAGAATTTTAGGTCAAATAGCACTTCGTTGATGAAGCGTTGCCAGGTCTGGGTTGCGTTTTTCAGACCGAAGGGCATGAATTGAAACTGAAATAACCCGATTGGGGTGATGATTGCTGTCTTCTCAATAACTTCAGGTGCCGTGGGCATCTGGTGGTAGGCCCGTTTGCAATCAGTGACAGAGAATGTGGTCGCCCCTGCAAGGGAACTGGTAAAGTCGGCAATGTTGGGTATGGGGTAGGTGTCCATAATTGTTCGTGCATTTAGTCGACTGTAGTCTCCGCACATGCACCAGGACCCGTCTTTCTTGGGTGTCATATGTATGGGCATAGACCAGCTACTGGAAGAGGGTTCAAAGATGCCAGAGCTTAGTAGTTCAGAAATCTGATTTTTAAGGTCGGAGAGGCGCTCGGGACAAAGTCGACGTGGTTTACTGGAGATTGGGGGGCCTAGCGTGAGGCGAAGCTTATGAACCGTGCCAATGGTGATGACGGAAATGATGCCGGCGGCACGGGAGGCGGTTTGTTCACAATGTGTGGCGGGTGGGGCACGCGAGGCATGGTCGTGGTGTTCGGAGCCACTCGGCAGATCTGACAGGAGCTGAGGCGGCGAAGTGTACCAGGAGTCAACGCGACAAAATGGCCACCGGCCCGAAGTAGTGGCACTGTGGTTGGGTGAGCTCGGTAGAGCTCGTGAGCCGCTAGTGAGTCCATTGTCAGAGGGCGCGACCTGTGGAAGCACGGTCGCGGGCGAAATGCTTGGCGCAAGTGCACTGTTTGTGCTGTCAGTGGTGGTCGTACAGCGGCGAGCAGGAGCCGCAGTTGCATAGTTTGAGGTGCTGTCCACGAGGGGCGGGGTAGGAGCCATCAGTTCGGGAACACGTGACGCTCGTCACGCATGCGCACTTGTGTCCAGCCGAGTGTCAAATGCTGTCGTGTTAGGAAGGTGTGGCCCTGCGGAACTGTCAGTACACGTTATGGCAGTCTTGATAGCACAGTTGCGATGGGTAGCGGGAGGTAAACACACGGAGGCTCGATTGCTGGGATTGCAAGCTGATTCCTTGCTTTGTCCTTGCTGTAGTGTCTGTAATTCGTTTGCTGCATCGGAGAGCTGGAGCTGTGTTTCGTGGAGCCGGGGGGAGAGCTCGTGGTTTTCCTTGGGTAGGCGAGCAACATGTTCAAGCTCAACAAGGCACATGTGGATGGTTTCTTGTAATGTCATTGACAGAGACGAGCTTGTACGGATGAGATGAGCCCGGACCAATGTGTCACGGGGGTGGGGGGGTTTGCTCAACGGAGCACAGGGGAAGTGAGTCTTGGACGGGTGATGAAACACGGTGTTTCGCACTAGGTCCGGTGAAAGTTTGTGGTGTTGCAAGAAGTCAATGCCTAGTATAGGTTCGTCAAATTCGCACACTAAAAAAGTCCACTCGAGTTTGCAGTTTGCGGAGAGTGAGACAATGTGGGAAGTTGAACCTGAGCATTGTAGTTTAGCTGAATTTATGACTTGCAGTGAAGTATGATGAGGGCGGATGTTCGACAACGCTAAGGACATAGGCAGCAGCGAAACATCGGCACAATCATCTGCAATTATCCGGTCGTTCCCAAACAGAATGGAGCATTGGGGGGTGCCTGTCATGTTGTATGCAGGAGGCGGCAACAGGATCTACCTGCGATTGGCGTTTGGGAAGTAACAGGGTGGCTTGCATTTCCGTGCCACCTCACCAAACCGTGTGTGGAAGTAACAGTACGAGTAGTGCGGTTGCATTTCCTGCAGAACGTTCGTTGCCAGTGGCAGTGGCCAAGGTTTGGTGGCCACAGCAGGTTCGGTTGCAGGAGGGGGCATGACCATGGGTGGAGCCGGTGATGTCCCAGTTGCTTGTTTACTGCTTCCCAGAGTGAGCGGAACAGTTGGCACAGTACGACCCCGGCCGCGTCCGACCACAGGACTATGGGCCTGAACCTGAGACTTGTCAGGTAAGCAGTGGCTGGCGAAATAGAATAGTGATGCATCGTGTAGCTTGTCAGCATTTGTCATTCTTTGCTCAACAGGTTCAGGAGACCTTTGAGCCAGTTGGTTGACCAGTTGGTGAGGAGAGCTGGTCAGAGAGTAGATCGGCGCTGACCAGGGCATGTAGCCGTCTCCAGAGCTGGGAAGGTTTGCCGTTGCCATATTGCTGCCTCAGTTGAGCATGCAAGCTGACGTATAACTGTCTTTTTGGCTAGAATGTACCGGGTAGGTGAGTCCGGGGCGTCGACCAGGTCAGCAATCAAGTCCTCCTGGTCATTCGGGTGGGTGATGAGGCACAGAAACATGGTTGACTCGTCGAGTTTGTATTGGTTGAACACTTCGTCCAAAATTTTGAACCAGGTTGTTGCTCTGTCGGGATTAAACGGCAGCAGCATCGGTAAGCGTTGTAGAATGTTTGGAAGAACAGGTTGAGTTGAGTTCGTCGGGGCACTGTCTGAATCGAGCTGTTGTTGCTGTAGTATTCCAGGAGAGTGTGCCTCCAGGGAATGTGGCAACGACAGCTGTTCGGGTGGCAGTGTGAAGGTGACATGTTGTGGTTGAGCGCGATCCGTTGCGACGCGGAAGGCCGACGCGGGTGAGACACTGTAATGTGTCGATTGCGGTTGCAGAACCTCAACACATTATAGGTGTGTTCGGATTGACGCATCGTGGAAGACCAATGCGGATGAGGCACTGAGATGTGCCGAGGATGGTAGCAGAAGCTCAACTGGAGCCAGCGCAGGGGCGACAGGTGAGAAAAAGTCAAAGTTTGAGAACGTGTGTTAGTCAGCAGACAGCTCCGGGGCCACCTGTGTTGCAGGGAGGCTGCGGAGGTGCGGGCTGTCCAGAAGCACAGTGTGGGAAATGATGTCGAATGTGGGACAGAATGTGTGAATGTTCACTGTTCATAGTCACTCCACTCAAAACGGTGTGCGGATAAGGTGAATGTCGTGGCACACAACACTGAGGCGTAGCAGTGGGATGGAGGTGGAGGTCAGGCACAGATAACAAGTTATTGTTCCTGTTGCAGACCAAGGTATCGAAGTAGGAAGGCATGTGCTGTTGTCCGATCAAGCAGTTGCAGAAATCGGCATTGGTCCCACACTGCACGGAGATCCGTAAGAGGTAACTGCACAGTCAATGAAGGAGGGCACATGTGGCGGGAACAAAGGCATTTGATAGTCGGAGTCATGCGCACTTCTAACCTCACTTATTGTTGCAGGCTCGAAAACGTCCGGCGAAATCGGTGGAATCATCGAGTGAGAGGCATCATATTGCAGTCCTGGCAGGTGTACATCGCCCGCAACACGATGCATGTTGATCACAAAATCTGGCATTAGGCGCTGGGCCGAAGTCATTGTTCGAATGCTGTGGCGATGTAATACGTGCGAAAATAACCAACACGGAGGTCGCGGATACAGTAAAACAGCGAAAACGGAAGATGTTACAACTCGGGGTCACCAGTGAGGAGTGTGTTTGGGTTGGTTGCACCAATAATAACACCCCTTTAGCAGTAATTCATTTATTAACCTTAACACATACAAGGATCACAAAGAACTGACTTGCACATGCGGAACAGCCAAAGATAATCCTAGAGTCCAAAGATGAATGCATATCGATGTTGGTGTCGATTTCATTGGCACCACAAGTAATAATAATAAAACTGATACTAATAACAATAATAAAAATAATAAAAATTAATGTAGTGAAGGGTATTTAAAATGATGTAGATTAGCGTAGCAAATTTGATGCCTTGTTTAGTATTATCAGAAGGGAAGTGTATAAAGAAAGAGGAGAAGAGTGAAAAGACAGCTGTAGTGGCTGTTAGGGAACAAGAGGATATAAACAGAGAACTCTGATGGCAAGAGGTAGGGGCAAGTTCTGGAAGAGGGGTACCTATGAGAATGAGCTGTACAGAATATAGGAGAGATGGCTGTTGTGGTAGAAGATGGGCCATTAGCTGCCTTTTGAAGTTTCAAGGGAATTTAATTTCTCTTAGATTTTGAGGAAGATTGTTCCAAAGCCAAGTCCCTGATAAAGAAAATTATTTAGAGAACATGGCAGTGCTATGTGACAGTACAGAGAGAGTTCTACTTACTTAAGATTGAGTATTTCTGCTGTGCTGTTCAGATAGTAGAGAACGAGTTGAAGACAAATAAGAATGAGTGCAATGATTTAGAAGACAATAGAGCAAACATAAAATATTATAGTCTCTAGGCCTATTGGCATGTAGCTATTGTAATTGTTCATAGGGTGGAGTGGTATGGCCAGAAAAGCATACGAACAGCTTTCAGGGGAGAGCAACCATAGCTCTGTGAATAACAATAACAAACACTCAACACTCAATAACCATTCAAATTATCATAAAAATTATAATACTTAAAAAATCAAGAATGATATTTCCAAAAGCTACGTAGCTTTATTTGCAGCTACCTATTTCACATCATTATACATGCAGCTACAGGTTATCTATGTCACAACTCATTTACACCATTTACCCAAATAGGCTATCTGTTGTATTGCACAGTGGTAAGTATCTGTGTTGCATGGAAGACATCTTGAGTCTCATCAATTGGCTATAATACAGCTCATCCACATCTCTTTGTTCCAGTAAGTAAAACTGAGGTGGGAGTCCCGGAATTTATCCCAGGTGATAGGAACACACTTATCTATGAAACTAATGGCATCCAATTGGCCCTTATGTTCTGTTTAGCTCATAGATTCTGAACAAAATCATTATGTATATGGCTCTTTCCTAACTGCAGTGATATATTACCAATCTTTCCTTTTCAGTCTAGTTCAGTTTTGCTTGGCAGGAATACTTGCACAACAGCAGTGTGGCCTTCTCTGCATGCCCAAAGAATTGGTCTGGAGCCTTTGGACCCAAGGCATGACAGATCTACAGGAGCTGATCACTCAACAAGGTAATGCATGACTTCAACACTGGCATCCATCACAGCCCAGTGAGCAGGTGTGCAACCCCATTCATCTTGTGTACTCGGTGCCTCTTGAACCAGCTTCTCAGCTAAGGACTCTATATCACTGACAGCACCAGCTCTTACAACATCAAACATTGATTTGGATGTATGTCCTGCATGGAAAGAGTACATCACAAATGTACCATACACAGTCGTTCATTGCCGATTCCAGCCTCTGTGAGCTTTTGCACGTAAGTCCTTGGAGAATGGAATCAACTTAGTCAAGTATGGGGAGTATTAGTGTCTCTATGAGCTTCTTTTTGAGCTTGAAAGGAAATACTTTTTATATTTCTGTAGTGAATGAAGTGACACTGACAATTTCTCATAGACTGCAGTTTCATGTTCAGTATAGTCTATATGATGGTCCAGAATTATCCCCAAGCCCTTTGCAGAAGAAGAAAAGATTATTTCTGAGCCATTTAGGATAATAGTGGATCAAGTTCTCTGAACTCATGGGTAGTAAATTTTTTGCGAATGACTAAGATTGCTTGCATTTTAGATGGGTTAAGTTTTAAACCTATACAGTGCAGCGACACTCATAGGAAAACTAAATTGGTATTTACATGCTGTATGACTGTGGACAGGTTTGTAGGCCTGCACCTTGATATAACTGAGCGATACAGATGGCCACCCCATAGGTGCAACCACAACGGAGGGGTATCTGTTGAGAGGCCAGACAAGCGTGTGGTTCCTGAAGAGGGGCAGCAGCCTTTTCAGTAGTTGCAGGGGCAACAGTCTGAATGATTGACTGATGTGGCCTTGTAACACTAACCAAAACGGCCTTGCTGTGCTGGTACTGCAAATGGCTGAAACCAAGGGGAAACTACAGCCGTAATTTTTCCTGAGGGCATGCAGCTTTACTGTATGGTTAAAGGATGATGGCGTCCTCTTGGGTAAAATATTCCGGAGGTAAAATAGTCCCCCATTCAGATCTCCAGGCGGGGACTACTCAAGAGGACGTCGTTATCAGGAGAAAGAAAACTGGCATTCTATGGATCAGAGCGTGGAATGTCAGATCCCTTAATCGGGCAGATAGGTTAGAAAATTTAAAAAGGGAAATAGATAGGTTAAAGTTAGATATAGTGGGAATTAGAGAAGTTCGGTGGCAGGAGGAACAAGACTTTTGGTCAGGTGAATACAGGGTTATAAATACCAAATCAAATAGGGGTAATGCAAGAGTAGGTTTAATAATAAGTAAAAAAATAGGATTGCGGGTAACCTACAAACAGCATAGTGAACGCATTATTGTGGCCAAGATAGACACGAAGCCCATGCCTACTACAGTAGTACAAGTTTATATGCCAACTAGCTCTACATATGATGGAGAAATTGATGAAATGTATGATGAAATAAAAGAAATTATTCAGGTAGTGAAGGGAGACGAAAATTTAATAGTCATGGGTGACTGGAATTCGAGAGTAGGACAAGGGAGAGAAGGAAACATAGTAGGTGAATATGGATTGGGGGTATCAGATAGATTATATAATGGTAAGACAGAGATTTAGGAACCAGGTTTTAAACTGTAAGACATTTCCAGGGGCAGATGTGGACTCTGACCACAATCTATTGGTTATGAACTGTAGATTAAAACTCAAGAAACTGCACAAAGGTGGGAAATTGAGATGGGACCTGGATAAACTGAAAGAACCAGAGGTTGTACAGAGTTTCAGGGAGAGCATAAGGAAACAATTGTGGGAATGGGGGAAAGAAATACACTAGAAGAAGAATGGGTAGCTCTGAGGGATGAAGTAGTGAAGGCAGCAGAGGGTCAAGTAGGTAAAAAGACGAGGGCTAGTAGAAACCCTTTGGTAACAGAAGAAATATTGAATTTAATTGATGAAAGGAGAAAATATAAAAATGCAGTAAATGAAGCAGGCAAAAAGGAATACAAACATCTCAAAAATGAGATCGACAGGAAGTGCAAAATGGCTAAGCAGGGATGGCTAGAGGACAAATGTAAGGATGTAGAGGCTTATCTCATGACGGTGTGGGAGTGACAAGTCGATAGTCAACAAGACACTGAGAGATTCTCCTTACGAGCGGGGTTCTTTGGAGGACACGACGAGTGTTCGTTTTCCCGCGTTAACGTATGTATCAAGTGTGTTTTGTGCGGTACAATAAAGGTGGTCGTTCACAGTATAAATTCCACACAAGTGTTTTCCTTTACATAGTGAAATTACCCCTACATAAGTGGTGACCCCGTAACTAAGCAGTGTGACAGTAGGCAAGTTTCTTGAGATATTTTCCGCGACGTCTCGTATCGACATGTCGTCTGCACAGAACCTCTTCCGCGACATCGATGGCGTCATCCAAAACATCAAAAAGGAGCTCGACACGATGCAGCAAAACCCTCAGTTCACAGTGCCACGGACGCCTACATCTCAAACCGACTTCGCCCACGACATTACGTTTCCAACCGCGCCGCGTGTGCCGGCGGGTCCCGCGCCGCCGCCACAGGACATTGCCTCGCACAACCAGCGCGCAGGACATGCCGATATCAGACCCAAAGTGCTCCCGTTTTCATCACCCGCGTCGGTACCGCTTCCACGAGTTTTGCACTTTCCGTTCGCCAGTGATCGTGGGCCACCCACGTCGCGGTTACAAATTCGACCCCCACCTTTCATCCCCGAGCGTCCGGAAATTTGGTTCGCTATTATGGAGAACATTTTCGTGCAGCAACAAATAGTCAATGATTTTGAACAGTTCACGCTAGTGATATGCAACCTGGACCAACGTGCGTCGTCAGTGGTATCGGATATAATTATGCAACCCCCACCACAACAAGCCTACGCCACTCTCAAGATGGCTTTAATTTCGCGTTGTACAAAACCTGTGGATCAGCGGATATCACAGCTCCTGTACCACGAGAAACGCGGTGACAGGTCACCTTCAGACTTTTACCGGCATTTACGTGCTATGGTGGACCCTTCCGTGTTCTCAGACACATTACTTTTGCACATATGGCAACAGCAGTTACCTCCGCAGGTGGGCTTAACCTTAATTGCTTACAAGGGCCGGCCATTAAGCGAGTTGCTGCAAGTAGCCGATAGAGCGCTCTCCCTGTTTGACTAGCGCGCCACAGTGGCCGCCGCCGCAACCACCTCGGCCAACGACACCAGCCGAGCACGGCCGGAGCTGGTCGATGCGGCGCCTCCAGCTTGTGCTGCCACGACCGCACGACGAGCGCCGGACGCGACCGAAGATTTCCAATCTCTCCGCGCTGCCATCGATCAGCTGACCGCCCAGCTGCAGCAGCTAGAGCCACGCGACGTTGCGGCGGCTGACACACACACGCTTCGTCGCCAGCCGACGCGACCACCGCGTCACGCAAACAACGGCGCCGGTTATTGCTGGTTCCACCAGTGCTTCGGTGCGCAAGCTACGAAGTGTAAGACGCCGTGCTCACACCCAAACGCATCCCACGGCCTGCTTTAGGCGCAGCCGACCGTGACAACAAGCAACTGCGCCTAAACTCACAGACGCATGGAAGGGGAACAACCCCATTTCAGCACGAGCCTACGTTACGTGGATCGACTTCTCCCACAGCTGTAAGGTACGCTGCTTCACAAAGACTTTTCGTTCCTGATCGCTCTACAGGATGGATGTTCTTGGTCGACACCGGCTCAGATGTCAGCACTCTGCCTGTAAATTTCTTCCCTTCAGATAAACGCACTGAAGAGACCACTTTGAAAGCAGTCAACGACTCAGTCATCCACACATATGGACAGAAAACACTGCCAGTGGACATTGGGCTACCAGAAGAATGCAACTGGACCTTTGTTATGGCCGATATCGATCAACCTATACTAGGTGCTGATTTCCTGGCAAAACATGCATTGTCCGTGGATTTACACAAGTCACAACTCATCCATTCTGTCAATGGATTTGTTATTCCGGGAATACAAGGACGTCCGACTTCTCATGCATGCCAAAGGGTAGATAACCTCAGTGCACCCACCTGGGAGGACACCATAGCAACGAAGGAAGCTGACCGGCACATGGCTCAAACGACATCAAAACAGTTAACGACACAACAACAGGCTCCTGCTGTTTCAACCACAAAGGCGACACCCAAACCACAACAGGGAACAAGAAAGAGCAGGGCGAAGCATGAGACGGTGCACCACATCCGGACAACTCCAGGCCCACCAGTCTCCTCACGTGTTCGCAGGCTTGCACCTGATCGCTTGTGGGAAACCAAGGCCATTTTCAATGAGATCCTACAGGAAGGAACTATACAGCCATCCAACAGTCCGTGGTCCTCTCCTCTGCATCTTGCCCGTAAAAAGAATGGGTCATGGCGCCCGTGCGGTGATTATCGAGCTTTGAACGCCCGAACTGTTCCAGACAGATACCCTGTGCCACATATACAGGATTTCACCCATTCACTGGCCGGGGCATCCATATTCACTGTTTTGGATTGCCGTAAGGCTTATAATCAGATCCCAATGGCAGAGCAGGACATACCAAAGACTGCAGTGACAACCCCATTCGGACTGTTTGAATTTTTGGTGATGCCATTTGGGCTGAAAAATGCGGCCCAGACATGGCAACGGTTCCTAGACAGTGTACTAAGAGGACTACCATATTCTTTCGCCTATTTAGATGATATTCTGGTGTTTTCGGAGAATGTTTCTGACCATCAGAAACACGTAAGCGAGGTGCAAAGCAGGTTTAGCGCTCATGGAATTACACTTAACAACGACAAGTGCGTGTTTGGGGAACCCGTTGTAACCTTCCTGGGTTATAAAGTGTCAGCTCAGGGCATTTTTCCACTGCCAGAGAAGCTGGAGTTGTTGCGTACCCTACCACGGCCTCAAACCTACCACGATCTCCGACGGTTCCTAGGGATGATAAATTTCTATCGTCGCCACCTCCCCGGAACAGCAGCAATCCAGACGCCACTGAACAACGCCTTGGCCGGACACAACAAAATTGGCAAGCGCCCACTCCCATGGACACCTGAGATGGACTCGGCTTTCAAGGCACTGCAAAACAGCCTTCACAATGCAGTGGGGCTTGCACATCCTGCACCAGGAGCTCAGCTAGCCATAGTAGTGGACGCAAGCCAAGTCGCAATCGGGGCAGCACTGCACCAGAGAGTGAAGGGTCATTGGCAGCCACTAAGTTTCTTCTCACAAAAACTACAGATGAGTCAAACTCGTTGGAGTGCATATGACAGGGAACTCCTCGCAATGTATGAAAGCGTCAGGCACTTCCGCCCCTTAGTTGAGGGCAGGCAATTCACCATATACACCGACCACAAACCTCTGGTGGCAGCTTTCTACAAAGTCAGTGATTCATGTTCCCCCCGCCAGGCCCGCCATATAGAGTTTATATGCCAGTTTTCGACAGACATGCGTCACATCCATGGTGCCGAAAACATTGTGGCAGACTATTTCTCACGTATTAATGGGATAAGTCCAATGTTAGATTATTCCGAATTGGCAAGGGCTCAGGCTTCAGATGCGCAGCTGCAATCCTTGTTGGCGGACCCGTCCACTGGCCTACATTTACAACTTGTGGACGTCCCCTGTAGCCCATGTAAGGTATGGTGCAACACCTCCACAGTTAGACCACGCCCATACATCACCCCCCAGTTCCGACGAAAGGTATTCGACAGCATTCACAACCTGGCACATCCGGGAACCAATGCCTCAGTGAAATTAGTGACGGACCGTTTTGTGTGGCCTTCAATCAAGAAAGATACACGGGAGTGGGCCCGCAGCTGCTATCAGTGTCAACGTAGCAAAGTGGGACGCCATGTTCACGCTCCAGTAGGACAATTCCCAAACCCAACGGCACGTTTTGGGCATGTACACATTGACTTGGTTGGACCCCTCCCCCCTTCAGAAGGTTACAGGTACTTGTTTACGGCAGTGGATCGTTGCACGCGGTGGGCAGAGGCTAAACCAATCAGGGACATTTCTGCAGAGACTACTGCACGCGCATTCTTGGAAACTTGGATGGCTCGTTTTGGGTGCCCATTTTTCATTACCACCGACCAAGGACGCCAGTTCGAGTCAACGCTGTTCCAACAACTGTCAAAACTCTGCGGCTTCCAACAAAACCGTACTACTAGCTACCACCCGGCCAGCAACGGTTTGGTGGAAAGGTGGCACCGGACCTTAAAGGCTGCCCTGATGTGCCACGACGACTCATGGACTCAAGCGTTGCCATTGGTTTTGTTGGGGTTACGGACCGCATTAAAAACAGACATCAATTGTTCCTCGGCAGAGTTGGTATACGGAGAACCACTCTGAGTTCCAGCAGAATTCCTTGCACCAGTTCCTCTCCCAGATGACACACAACTACCCCAACTCTTGCAACAAATGAGAAAGCAGGCAGAGACACTACGTGCAGCCCCGACGTCTCAGCACGGCACGCATCCAGTGTTCATACACAAGTCCCTCGATACTTGTTCCCACATCATGCTCCGCACAGACCTGGTATGTCATTCGTTACAGCCACCGTACACTGGACCATACCAAGTGCTAGGACGGGACACACACACACAATGGATATCCTCCTCCAGGGAAAGTCGACCAAAGTTTCCATTGAGCGAGTAAAACCCGCTTGGGCAATGCCAGCACCGACGACAGTCTCACAGACGACTTCAGACACAACTTGCAACGAACCCACACCTTCCGCAGAACCAGGCAGCTGTGTCCCTCATGAGCCCCACACTAGGGGGCCTAATGCAGCAACAGAATCAGCAAGCAGCACCCACACCCGCACTATCCGCACTCGGGCAGGCCGAGAGGTGAAGTTTAAGTACCCCACCATACCGGGTGCTCCGCACTTCAGGGGGGGGGGGGGGGCTGTGTGGGAGTGACAAGTCGATAGTCGACAAGACACTGAGAGATTCTCTTTACGAGCGGGGTTCTTTGGAGGACACGACGAGTGTTCGTTTTCCCGCGTTAACGTATGTATCAAGTGTGTTTTGTGCGGTACAATAAAGGTGGTCGTTCACAGTATAAATTCCACACAAGTGTTTTCCTTTACGTAGTGAAATTACCCCTACAACGGGTAAGATAGATACTGCCTACAGGAAAATTAAAGAGACCTTTGGAGAAAAGATAACCACTTGTATGAATATCAAGAGCTCAGATGGAAACGCAGTTCTGAGCAAAGAAGGGAAAGCAGAAAGGTGGAAGGAGTATATAGAGGGTCTATACAAGGGCGATGTGCATGAGGACATGGAAATGGAAGAGGATGTAGATGAAGATGAAATGGGAGATACGATACTGCGTGAGGAGTTTGACAGAGCACTGAAAGACCTGAGTTGAAATAAGGCCCCAGGAGTAGATCACATTCCATTAGAACTACTGACGGCCTTGGGAGAGCCAGTCCTGACAAAACTCTACCATCTAGTGAGCAAGATTTATGAGACAGGCGAAATTCCCTCAGACTTCAAGAAGAATATAATAATTCCAATCGCAAAGAAAGCAGGTGTTGACAGATGTGAAAATTACCGAACTATCAGTTTAATAAGTCACAGCTGCAAAATACTTACGCGAATTCTTCACAGGTGAATGGAGAAACTGGTAGAAGCTGGTCTAGGGGAAGATCAGTTTGGATTCCGTAGAAATATTGGAACACGTGAGGCAATACTGACCCTAAGACTTATCTTAGAAAATAGATTAAGGAAAGGCAAACCTACGCTTCTAGCATTTGTAGACTTAGAGAAAGCTTTTGACAATGTTGACTGGAATACTCACTTTCATATACTAAAGCTGGCAGGGGTAAAATACAGGGAGTGAAAGGCTATTTACAACTTGTACAGAAACCAGATGGCAGTTATAAGAGTCGAGGGGCATGAAAGGGAAGCAGAGGTTGGGAAGGGACTGAGACAGGGTTGTAGCCTCTCCCTGATGTTATTCAATCTGTGAATTGAGCAAGCAGTACAGTAAACAAAAGAAAAATGTGGAGTAGGAATTACAATTCATGGAGAGGAAATAAAAACTTTGAGGTTCGCCGATGACATTGTAATTGCGTCAGAGACAGCAAAGGACCTGGAAGAGCAGTTGAACAGAATGGACAGTGTCTTGAAAGGAGGATATAAGATGAACATCAACAAAAGCAAAACAAGGATAATGGAATCTAGTCAAATTAAGTCGGGTGATGCTGAGGGAATTAGATTAGGAAATGAGACACTTAAAGCAGTAAAGGAGTTTTGCTATTTGGGGAGCAAAATAACTGATGATGGTCGAAGTAGAGAGGATATAGAATGTAGACTGGTTATGGCAAGGAAAGCGTTTCTGAAGAAGAGAAATTTGTTAACATCGAGTATAGACTTAAGTGCCAGGAAGTCGTTTCTGAAAGTATTTGTATGGAGTGTAGCCATGTATGGAAGTGAAACATGGATGATAAATAGTTTGGACAAGAAGAGAATAGAAGGTTTCGAAATGTGGTGCTACAGAAGAATGCTGAAGATTAGATGGGTAGATCACATAACTGATGAAAAGGTATTGAATAGGATTGGGGAGAAGAGAAGTTTGTGGCACAAGTTAACTAGAAGAATGGATCAGTTGGTAGGACATGTTCTGAGGCATCAACGGATCACCAATTTAGCATTGGAGGGCAGTGTGGAGGGTAAAAATCATAGAGGGAGACCAAGAGATGAATACACTAAGCAGATTCAGAAGGATGTAGGTTGCAGTAGGTACTGGGAGATGAAGAAGCTTGTACAGGATAGACTAGCATGGAGAGCTGCATCAAAACAGTCTCAGGACTGAAGACCACAACAACAACAACAACAACAACGATTGCTTGCATTTTAGATGGGTTAAGTTTTAAACCTATACACTGCAGCCACACTCATAGGTAAACTAAATTGGTATTTACACGCTGTATGACTGTGGACAGGTTTGTAGGCCTGCACTTTGATATAACTGGATGTCATCAGCACATATATCAGGCATGGGCAATGTTTGGTGGCCTGCAGGCCTGATTCATGTGCTTAATTAGGCTCACAGCCTGTCTCATTACATGTCTAAAGCTCTATGTGTGACATCACAGCAACACTCCTAACTCATGAGGTCAAAACTATAGCACCAGTGATGTTAATATTCATGAGATCACATATCAAATGAGTGGCAACCTTTTCCTGATAAGCTACACCAACAAATTATGCCTCAAAACACCCATTTTTGCGAGTAAATTCATTTTATGTTCACCATATCTTCAGATGTTTATATTTATTTACATGTTGTGCACATTATATCATTACTTTTGATATTTTACAATAACTGTCATAAAAACCACTGTCACAAAATTTTTCAACTAGTAGAGAACAATATTCACAAAATGTATGTAAATGAAGACATTTGAAGATAAGTCATCATGCACATTTAAATGTCATGAAGGAAAAATAAACATCTAACAAAAGCAACTAGTTGCAGCTAATTCATTATAAGTTACCTTCAGTTTCAGCACTTGCAGTGTATGTCCATAATGGATAAGGATTATTTAGCTATTGATATTAATACAAGAAAGAGTATGAAACATCAAAATATGACAGTGAGATAGGTGATCCAAGTCAACAAACAACAATCAGGAGTTACTTAAATAATTTCTTCCATGGATTGGATTGAAACCAATCATGCATCCACACACACACACACACACACACACACACACACACACACACACACACACACATGTGTGTGTGTGTGTGTGTGTGTGTGTGTGTGTGTGTTTGCTTGGAAATGTAATCCTTACAAATATTAAAAGAAACAATATTGTCTGTCACTTCCAGCCACTCATCCGCCCATCGACTCAGACTCTGTCCCTCAACAATGAGGCTATAGGATGCAGAGGGATGGCACACTGAAATAACTGAGGACCCTGACATATGTCCTTGGCTGCTGGATCTGCCCTTTCATTCTCCACAATACTCATGTACCCTGGTAGCCAGCAGAAAGACATCTCCTTCCCCAGCCATCATAGTTGAAGCATGGAATCCTGGATATCCTGGACTACTTTATCTGCTGGGTACAAACATTGTAGAGAGTGAAGGGCACTAAGAGAGTTGGAATAGATAAGGAATTTAGCACCTGAAGACTGTCTCATCTGCTCCAGTGCCTGCAAAACTGCATATCATTCTGTGTTGAAGGCAGTAAAGTCTCGAGGCAGTTGGACCTTGAGGACATGTCCCAGGAAAACAATAGTGCAACTAAGAAAGTTCATCTCCTTAGAACCATCCATAAAGACAGCTATGTATTTGTGGTACTCATTTAAAATGTCAGAGTCATTTAAAATGGAATGAGAGTCCAGCTCTCACCTCATGCAGATCTACAGAGTGTCAAGTTAAATGTTTATCTTTTCCTTGTAGTAGATTTATTAAATTTTGTGCATGTTTTCTGCTTAAGAGGTTTAATATCACATTTCTGTAAGTGTTAATTCATTCAGTCTGTAGTGCAGTAGTTGCTCACTTGTTTTGGTTTGAAGACAAGTGTCCACTTGCTTGGTAATCTAGTCTGAGAGGCTCCAACTCTCACCTGATACAGATCTACAGAGCAGAAAGTTAAGTGTTTATCTTTTCCTGTCTTTTCCTTATATTATATTTATTAAATTTCATGTGTACTTCCATTTAAGAGGTGTAAACTCACGTTTTGTAAGTGTAAATTCAGGCAGTCTGCAGCGTAGTGTTCATTTCTTCAGAATAGCCAGCTCACTGATGCCTCAGCATCCATCGGTGACACATCATGAGGATAACAAGTTACATATCTAGGATTCTGTCTGCTTTTATTGTTTACTTCTTCAGTCAGTCTTTCTAGGATAAGTAGATGTGCGCACGTTGTGTGCGGATGCAGGAGTAACTCGCTGCAGTTTGGGAACAGCTGAATGTGCTTTTGGCTAGTCAGTCACCTTCAGGCTGATGCCTCAGGGTGTAGCGGTGGCAGAGAATCTGGCATGTTGCATGAGACACCTCAGGTGTCACTTGTTTTGCTCACAGGCTCTGCTGAGGCTCCTCCTAGTGTACAGACATGGTGGATCTGGTCTTACAGCAGATTGAGTGGCGAGTGGTAAGGCTTTCATGTCACTTGAGGCACAGGGCCAATGAGGAGATTTCTTGTCTGGCCTCACCCATTCACTCTTCGAGTAGACACGTGGCCACTCCTTCAGTAGGGTCTGAGCAGGCACATGGGTTTTCTAGTTATTGGGACCTCTAACACTAGGCGCATTATGCACCCTCTTAAGCAGGCAGCGTTCAGGGCTGGAAAGAAAGCCAATGAGCACTTGGTATGTCCACCAGGAGGCATCATCAGAGGTGTGGAGGCAGTCTTGTCTGTGGATATCAAGCATATAGGGTGCAGTCGTCTGCAAGTTTTGGCTCACATCAGCACCAACGACACCTGTTGCATGGGTTCTGAGATGATTCTCAGTTCATACAAATGACTGGCAGAAGTGGTGAAAGCTGCTGGCCTCATGAATGTGGTGCAAGCAGAGCTCACAATTTGCACCATTGTTCCCAGAGTTGATCAGGATACTTTGGTTTGGAGCCAAGTAGAGGGTCCCAACCAAAGGATTCAGTGACTGTGACAGTTTGGGATGCAGACTTCTTGCCCTGCATAAGCAGCTGGAGATCTGTAGGACTCTCCTTGATAGGTCAGGAATGCACTAGATGAAGGAAGCAGCTACTTTGGTAACACTGTACTTGTGGAGTGCACATTAAGATTTTTTTGGCTAGGAGTAGTTTAACATATTCTGATGAATACTCACCAGTCGATGCTGTAATGAAACTGCTCTGACTACATCATGTTATATGTACCAAGTCTAATTTCTGATACAAGATGTTTTACTGTGTATTTTGTAATACCTTTTTTTATGTGTCACAAATGATATAAATATTTCTTAAAATATTTTTTTTTATTGTTTTTATGAATGTAAATGCCAGAGAGGTATGTAAGCATGGAGAAATTTAATCATCTTTGACCAATGTGATGTTATCTTTGTATTTAACAATCCATGTACTATCAGTGGATAAAGTAAGTTATTTGCTCACGAGGAGTTTTCCAAGAGAAGTTGTGTATGGCCGCATATGTTCAAAGTTGGGTGAGTGTTGTCTGTTAAGTCTGAATGAAAATGCTGAAAAGTATCTTTTTATAAGTGTGAATCACAAATAAAAAGTGTTATTTAAAATTTATGAAGTGATTTCAAGAATATTTCAACAAAGTGAAAACTGAAAGGTGTTCATTGTTTTGATTATAACTGATACAACAAGATCAGATCTGTGAACTACTGCAAATCCAAATATTTTTTCAACATTGTACAGGAAAATAAGAAAGAAGACCCATAGACATGAATCACAAAGATAACAATGAAGAATTTTACCAGCTATGTGCCAAGTATTTTGATTAATCAACGTTACCGAACTTTCCACCCTGTTTGCTCAGTGCACTGTTATGAAGGATGAAGTATATGTCCTGAAAATCAGCAGAGACAAATTTAGTAATTAATTAATTTGAATCGGCAATTGTAGGGTGGGGGTCAGAATACACAGCAACAGAGGTCAGACTGTGAATACATAGAAAGAAAGGTCATTTATGATTTAGCTACAAAATAGCAGGTCAGCAACTGGAAGCAGTTAATTCCATAAATTATGTGGGAGTAGGCTTTAGGAGTGATTTAAAATGGAATGGTCATATAAAGTTAATTGTCAGTAAAGCAGATGCCAGACTGAGATTCATTGGAAGACTCCTAAGGAAATGCAATCTGAAAACAAAGGAAGTAGGTTACAGTACACTTGTTTGCCTACTGCTTGAATATTGCTCACCAGTGTGGGAGTCGTACCAGATAGAGCTGATAGAGGAGATAGCGAAGATCCAACGGGAGCAGTGCACTTCATTACAGGATCATTTAGTAATCATGAAAGCGTTACGGAGATGACAGACAAACTCCAGTGGAAGACTCTGCAGGAGAGATGCTCCGTAGCTCGGTACGGGCTTTTGTTGAAGTTTCGAGAACATACCTTCACCGAGAAGTCAAGCAGTATATTGCTCCCTCCTGCGTATATCTCGTGAAGAGACCATGAGGATAAAATCAGAGAGATTAGACCCCACACAGAGGCATAACGACAACCTTTCTTTCCACGAACAATACAAGACTGGAATAGAAGGGAGAACTGATAGAAGTACTCAAAGTGCCCTCCGCCACACACCGTCAGGTGGTTTGCGGAGTATGGATGTAGATGTAGACTGCATTCAGAGTAAAGGCAGAAAGATTCATAAATGCTCAGGAAGCTGGGGCTCTTGCACTCTCAGTTCAAAAGAGAATGTGCAAATGGCAACAAGCCAAAGTTAGTAGAGATTCTTGGATATGTGAAAAGATCTATAAGCGAAGCATACAACTACCACTACTGTCATATCTTAACAACAGATCTGGGAGAGAGACCGAGAAAATTCTGATCCTATGAAAAATCACTGATAGGGCCTAAGGCTTCCATCCAGTCACTTGTTGACCAATCTAGCATGGCAGTTGAAGACAACAAAACAAAGGCCGAAGTTTTAACTTTACAAGAAACCACTCATACAGAAGGATCATATAAACATACCATTGTTTGACCATCACTTGCCATCAAACAGACTCCTGTATGGACAACATAGTAATAAGCACTGATGGCACAGAAAACAACTGAAGAGGTTGAAAACAAAGAAGTCACCAAGTCTGGATGGAATCCCAATTCAGTTCTTCAAAGAGCATTCTATGGCATTGGCCCCTTACTTATCTAGTATTTATCATAAATCTATACTATAGCCCATTGCAAAGTCCCAAGTGTCTGGAAAAAAGTGCAGGTGACTCCTGTGTATAAGAAGGGCAAAAGAATGGGCCATAAAATTACATACCAATATCCCTAACACTGTTGGATGTGAGGTCCGCGAGTTATGCAAAACACCATTTTTCTCAGTACCCAAACATGTTTCGGCACCACTGTGCCATCATCAGTGGGTTTTCATTTTTATTTATTCTGCAACCAAATGATGTTGATGAGAAAAATTTTTGCTGGGAGTTAGCCTATCTTCTAGAATGTAATTAAGTTTTTCGTGATGTTTTTCTGCCTTTATTCATTTTTAATTACATTTTTGTGTGGGAAATATTTCCATTCTCCACATAATGCTGAGGTGTTGTGATTCACACTATAACAAGTATTTTTTACAAATAACACAGTAAAATACTTTTCACTTGACCAGAACACAGTGTGAGTGTGGTTTGTTATGTGTCCCAGCCCAGTCAGTGTTCATTTGTTCACCAGATAATTCGGCACCAAATTTGAATTTTGTTTGCATTTTATCTTTATTACATTCTAGAAGATAGGTTAACTCCCAGCAAAAATTTTTCTCATCAACATAATTTGGTTGCAGATGACAAGCTACCTGTAGTAATTAACACACAAGTGATCCAGAAAATTCATGCACACCAAATGTAAAGGTATTTATAAAAAGAAACAATCTGTTGTTTGAACTAAAAATGCACATAATTTTATAATCATTTATCAAAAATGTTCACATTGCAGAATAAATAAAAAAGAAAACCCACTGATGATGGCACAGTGGTGCCGAAACAGGTTTGGGTACTGAGAAAAATGGTGTTTCGCAAAACTGGCGGAACTCACATCCAACAATTTTAACTGCAAACACAGCCAATACAAGGAGCTGCAAATCAAAATGATGGATATCCCTAACACTGGTTCACTGCAGGATCGTTGAACATTACTTTGGGCGGTAGAGAACTGATGAGAAGATTGATCACTTGCACTCTTATATTATCATGCCCTGCAGTTGGCAAATGACTTCATGCATTTAACTTCTGAGCAGAGTTAAAGTTTACTGACCAGCCACTGATACCTTAAAAGAACTAATGGTTTGGGCCCTTTTGCATTGGTCAAATAAAGATATTGGCCTGGCTTTGGGTTTTACTGTTCCTAGACCTTGTAGATTTTTCCACAAGACAGCAGGTCTGTGAAAGTTTTCAGTCAGCTTGTGCACATACCTGAGCTTTGCGTTCCTCACAAATTGCCTAACTCGGCTGTATAGTTGCTTGTCAGGGAGATGATTATCAGAGGTCGGGTGCCATTTGTATGTCCTGTGTGCTGCATCCCTGACACTCGAAAGGTGTTTGAGGTGATCCGCAAGCCATGGTACAGGTTTTCTCGTTACTCTTACTGTTTTTAGAGGCAGATGTTTGTCTTATAAATTATTCAATCTCTTAGTATAGTTGGATACTTTATTATTTATGCTGAAGACTCAAGACTCCAGAGTGCAGATTTAAAGCTAGAGAGCTCTCCATCTTTGGGTGGATTGTATATCATACAGATACGACACTTTTTATTGAACAGTTTAATCTCAATGAACATGTATTTGGGCTGTTTTTTCTCATTTTTTGACGTGAGGAACAAATTTATACATATATATACTGTCACACCACCCTCTCATCTGTCATATCTCAGAAAAATGTCACCATTAGTGCACACAAAACTGGAAGGGATAGTCAGCTTGGGCCTCCAACAAGAGTATGACATGAAAACTGAGGTCCTGAAATATGCATCTGAACTGGTAAGAACCTCACATTTGTGTGAGCGAGCTGTAGAGTAAAGCTATCATGAGTCATTGCCACTGCTGGACAGCAGTGAGGAGGGACAGCTCCCCTGGTGTCAGTGAATTGTGGAATGTGGTGGGTAGGGCAGTGGAGGGCAGGGAGATGCATGGAGCTGTAAAAGGCAGGTAGGACGAGGGAGAACGAGGCCAGAGGAACTGGGAGGTTCAAGGTTAGGAACACTTGTTTGACATAGATTGTGAAAGTGAGAGTTGCGTGAGTTTCCTAGAGAGCAATAAAAGACAGCTACAGGATGAGCAGAGTATGACAGTATGAGACACTGGTAATAAAAGAGTGATTACACTGATAATTATAATTATAAAGGAAACTGAAGGAGAAAGAGATTATACTGAAACAGGAATACAATATGAAAGGAAACAGTGAGGACATTTCACTAATGAATAAAATGATAAATTGGCAGTATATCAATTGCCTGAATCGTAATCCTGAGAGACTACTGAAGTCATAGTGAAATAGCAATTACACTGATGGTAAGGAAATCATAATGCTAAAAGATAAGTAATGTAGAGCAATAGATTTTGGGAATACATCTACATCTCGATCTTCATGGATACTCTGCTAATCACACTTAAGTGCCTGGCAGAGGTTCTATCAAATCATCTTCTCAATAATTCTCTATTATTCTACTCCCGAACAGTGCACAGAAATAACAAACACCTATATCATTCCGTGCGGTCTCTGATTTTCCTTATTTTGTTACAATGACCATTCCTCCATATGTAGATCTGTGTCAATAAAATATTTTTGCATTAGAGGAGAAAATTGTCTAGGTAACAAATGCAAGTGATTAACATTGTAAGATCACAGGTTACTGTAAGTGTGAGACATGCCATTGCAAATGTGAAATTCTGGTACATTAATAATCAGTATAACCACCAGAATTTTGAATGAAAACATACAAACGTGCATACATGTGAAACTTCCTGGCAGATTAAAACTGTGTGCCAGACCAAGACTCAAAATTGGGACCTTTGCCTTTTGCGGACAAGTGCTCTACCAACTGAGCTACCCAAGCAGGACTCACGCCCCATCGTCACAGCTTTACTTCTGCCAGTACCTCGTCTCCTACCTTCCAAACTTAACAGAAGCTCTCCTGCGAACCTAGCAGAACTAGCACTCCTGAAATGAAGGATATTGCGGAGACATGGCTTAGCCACAGCATGGGGGATGTTTCCAGAATGAGATTTTCACTCTGCAGTGGAGTGTGCGCTGATATGAAACTTCCTGGCAGATTAAAACTGTTCGCAGGAGAGCTTCTGTTAAGTTTGGAAGGTAGGAGACGAAGTACTGGCAGAATTAAAGCTGTGGGGATGGGGCGTGAGTCCTGCTTGGGTAGCTCAGATGGTAGAGCACTTGCCCGCGAAAGCCAAAGGTCCCGAGTTCGAGTCTCGGTCCGCCACACAGTTTTAATCTGTCAGAAAGTTTCATATCAGCGCACCCTCCGCTGCAGAGTGAAAATCTCATTCTGCTGGATACATCATGTTGTACAGGTGCTGCATGTCAGTTTTTGGGATGGAGTACCATGACTGCTGCATTTGCTTGGTCAATATAAGGATGGTCAATGCTAGTTGTGGATGACACTAGAGTTGTCACCCAATGATGTCACAAATGTGCTTGGTTGGAGATAGATCTCGTGATCGGGCAGGCCAAGGTAACATGTCGATACACTGTAGAACACGTTGGGTAACAACAGCAGTTTGTGGGCTATTGTTATCCTGTTGGAAAACACCCCCTGGAATGCTGTTCATGAATGGCAACACAACAGGCTGGAACACAAGACTTACATAAAAATTTGTAGTCAGGGCGCATGGGATTACTATGAGAGCGCTCTTGCTGTTATACGAAATCACATCCCAAACCATAACTTCTTGTTAAAGTCCAGTGTGTCTGGCATGCAGACAGGTTGGTTACAAGCACTCAACTGGCCTCCTCCTAGCCAAAACACTGCCATTACTGACCCCGAGGCAGAACCAGCTTTCATCAGAAAACACAACAGACCACCACCTTTCCCTCCAGTGAACTCTTGCTTGACACCACTGAAGTTGCGAATGGTGGTGGTTTGGGGTGAGTGGAATGCACACATCAGGGCATCTGGCTTGGAGCTGTCCTTGAAGTAGCTGACTTGTAACTGTTCGTTGTATCACTGTTGTTTCAACTGCACTCATATTGTGACTTTGTGGCAGAATGTCGACAGGATCCGGCTGCATACCCGGAAATTATTAGAAGAATGCACTCATATTGTTGCTGTAGATACAGTACAATACACTGGAGTCATACACCAAACATAATGGGTGTTCCCTCTCAGTAGTGGTATGTGGCTGTTTGGAACCTGGTCTTCTTGTGACCATACATTCTCATGATCACCCCTACCAGCAATCATGTACAGTGGTTACATTTGTGCCAAGTCTTTCTGCAATATTGCAGAAGGAACATCCAGCTTCTTGTAGCCCTATTCTGTATTCTGTATTGTTATTCACTGAGTGCTTTTCTGTTGCTGTATTTACTTTTATACAGTCATCCCTGGTCCACACATTCTGCAAGCTGATCTGAGAGATTGCAGTGTCCAATACTTGCATCCTTTCACAGAGCAAGATGGCATAGTGGTTAGCACACTGGACTCGCACTTGGGAGGATGACGGTTCAAACCTGTGTCCTGCAATCCTGATTTAGGTTTCCCCGTGATTTCCCTAAATCACTTCAGGCAAATGCCAGGATGATTCCTTTGAAAGGATATGGCTGACTTCCTTCCCCATCCTTCCCTAATCCTATGGGACCAATGACCTCGCTGTTTGGTCCCCTCCCCCAAAACAATCAACTAACCAACTTTTATCCTCTCAGACGTAAGGTCCTCACATATGCTCACTCCGGATTTTGATAGTTTTCTCTTTGCCAAAAAGACTTCAGAGCATCTCCAATGGACATGAATTTTATTATGATGATATTGTGGAACCCAACCAGATGATCCTTAGAAGATGTCAAAGTAAACCAATGGATGAATCCAATCAGAATATTAGTTATTGGTATATATGTGGTGAGGCTTCCATTGCATGGCATGAAGATTGTAGTCTTGAAGGTATGCAGGGAGATCTCAAGTGTAGCCATAATGAGATTGTTGTGGAAAGTCAGTTGGCATGGGCATTGCATCAAGGCTGGATTGTGGTGAGTAGTCTTTGCTCTGCTTCTTTGCAGCAGTAGGCAGTTGTGGTACTCTACAGATGATGATAGTTAGGAAGTGATAAAAAAATAGCCTTGATATGACGGGTACAATGTCAGTTTCTTTTGGCTGTACAGAAAAACATGTGAAGTGGCAGCTGATGAATACATTCTCAGTGTCACATTCAGGGTGTTTACCTTTGATGATGAGGAATTTGTCACTTAGTTTGATGCTCAGATCATCAGATTGGAGGTCACTGGTGTCAAGCTTTACTACAAAGTCATCAGCAGGCACAGTGCGTTCAGTCATGTTGTCATGGAGATCAGTGGGGATCAATGTGCCAGTGGTGGATAGATTACCAGAAGTTGTCCATTCTAGTTTCAGGTGGTTTACTAATACTGTGTTGCATTTTCTGTTGTAATAATAATAATTGATAATAATTAAATAAATAATTAATTTAAAGGAAATCTACTAAATCAAAAGTAAAATAAACCTAAATATTTCACACGCGCACACACACACACACACACACACACACCACTTTCTTAGTCTCTATAATGAAATTTTTTTTGTCAGAAATGCATACGATATTATCAACTACGTAAAAAAAATCACTTCACTCCTTAGTTAATTCTACTCTTTTTTACCTTTTTTATCATTTGAAGTGAAGATCGGTAGACTCATGGCATGTTGAAAAACGTTTAATTTGGGTTTCTATAATCTCAGGGAAATTACTGTCTTCCCACCTTGCAAGAAAATTTGGAACAGTTTAATTTAATTTTGTGGGTATCGCTTTGGCAACGTAAGAAAAAATGTAGTAAAGCAAAATCTGTAACATTTATAAATTGGGGATTGATGATCTTTACTATGAAATGAAAGAAGAAATGCCAAATTAAACAATTATTATTTAACAAATGAAGTTTTTTAACTGACATCTGACATCTCGTGCATTAATCTCAGAGTTTTGAACATAACGAAGAAGTTTTGCCGTATTCCGACGAAATACATAAAAATTAGAATAATCTTAGCCTGACTCAGGAGCGAGAGAAAAAAGTATTCATAGTAAAGTCATATCAGTAATCGTAGTTGGTGATAATAATGGCACAATTAAACAAATTCCTAACAGGAATACAATTTCAGTTCATTTGAACAAAATGGAAGAAAATAAGAGTCTGATAGAGTAAGACGCTGTTGGAAAGGCGCGCAACTAAAGAAGAAGAGAAAGAAAAGATGAGTATGCATCCTTATATAAAACAAAATACAGATGATAATGCTACGCAGCTCTCATTATCCTGGGCGTACATATTTGCTGACTTGTAGCACAGTTCATCGATTCAGTGGTTAAATTATATCTTTAACTCTTGATATTTCGATAGAAAAGGAAAATAGTATGTTATTATGTCGCGGGCACAGCACAATGTTACACTGTTGAGGTGTATGTCAAAAGTAAGTGTGCCACATTTTAGCATCTTATGCAGGCCTGTGTAAGAAGGCTACGAAAGGGGGCTAATTGTATTGGTGCGAAGATAACGTGAGTGCAGTCCACGAGTGCTTTATGAATGAAGACTTTAGGAGTGCTGATTGGTTATGGTGGTGGAAATGCATGTGTATGTTTTTTTGCCCTTACGGCAAGAGCTGCTGGTGCAGTGGTTTCTACCGCTGACATTTGAAGCACTAAATCACTGGGAAGAGCAAGCACTTTGCCATATAAAACTTTGGCAACTGATGCACCAAGTTCTTTCTTGTAGACAGTGCATGTGCCTAAGAGCACCCATGCCAAAGCTTCTCTCTAGCACCTCCCATGGCACATAAAAGTGGCTTTCAATGTGTGATGCCACTGTTCTACAAGGCTATTACTTTGTGGATGGCAAGTGGTAGTTTGACAACAGTGGGTGCAATAGAGGTGACAAGATTCAGTAAACAGGTCAGACTCAAACTCTGAGCCCTGTTTGGTGGTTATAGACACTGGGCAGCCATTTATGAAATTTAAGTGTTGATGAAGGCTCTAGCTGTTGATTCTGCTGACAAGTTCCATAGTGGGATGGCCTCTACCCATCACATTATGCTGTTGATGATTGACAGTATGTATTGATAACCCTCAAATTCAGGGAGGTGTCCCACCAGGTCAAGGAGCATGATGGAACAATCCTTTTGGTACTGTAAATTGTCTGAGTGGAGGTTGTACGTGGCATCTCATTTTGATGGTTGTATGTGGCATCTCATTTTGTTTTTCTGACACAGGACGCTCGTGCATGCCCAGGGGTGTCTGCAAAACATTTTTGACATTTAGGAACACAAACAATATGTAACAAGCCATATTATTGGTGAGATACTAGAATGTGATAGATTGTGTAGCTGGTGTAGTGGCACTACCGTTTGGGATAGGAAAAGTCAGTTTTGGTGCAATATTTCTGAGTGCACAATTTACAGCCAGGCACAGACCTGTTTACAGTGAGTTACGCTCACCAGCAATTACGAAGTAAAATAGAGGCCACAGGGGCGTAGAACCACTGGAAAAAGTACACGCAGCAGTTTGTATGGCGCAAGTCACAGGCAGAAGGGGCCCACTGGCCACCCTAATTGTTATGAGCACGTGACGTGGTGCAGCGCGATTAGCAAACAGAGGTGCACAGCCACATATAAGTAGGTGCCAGTTCACTAACAAAGCATTCAAGTGTGGAAGCTCCCCTGGTTGGCAGGGCATGTCACACCACCGGCTACACACAGCAGCAGATGGGGCACCAGCGTTCCAGTCCACGGTGGGTCGCTGGTTCGACCTCTGAGGCCAATGCAGGATTCCAGTGTGGCAGCTCTCCTGGATGGCAGGGCGTGGCACACCACCAGCTACACGCAGCAGCTGATGGGGCACCAGGGTTCCAGTACACGGCAGGTCACTGGTTCGACCCTCTGAGGCCAACACGGGGTCCGTACCCAGCCAGCAGCAGGCCACTCCGCAGCTCGCTACAACAGGCAGTCGTCTTGGCCCCCAACACACACTGGAGACATTCAGGTCAAGGGAGGCAGATTCAGCTGCCGGATCACGGGCATTTGTTGTTTTCGCGACTCGAGTCACGCCAGCAGGGACACACAATGCAAGCCACCTTGCAGTTGTCAGTGGGCAGCGCTGAGGCAGCGCATGATGAAGGCTGCTGAGTCGGCTGCCAGCGCAGCCATGACGTCGCCATATCACCGCGGCCGTATAAGGCCAACACATTAACAGAGCACTTGATGGATCACTTAGGTAGCGTCCTCAGCATTGCGAGATCCAGTGACGTAGACCGAGGGGAATGCGGCACTGTATTTGGAAACAATAAATCACTGGGAAAGCTCGAAGAGCTTAATACGGTGCCTTCTAGCCCTTCCCACTACATTTGGTGTTGCTGTTACATTTGGTGTCAGAAGTTGCCACTACATTTGGTGTCAGAACAGCGGACGTTGTCTGTACAGTACGTCATTTGAGCCCACCGCCTGCATTACAGTCACAAGATGTGGTGAGTTTTGACCAGTTTCATTTTGAGTGCTGACAGTTCCTTTCTTTTTTTGTTTGTGTTTTGAGTATGGCTCTTGGAAGCCCATTTTAGATGTTTTGCATTGGCATATTATTTTTTTGTCAGAATAAGCGTTAGTGTGTTTGGGGCAGTAAGATGTTGTTTTTTGTGGCATTTAATTACTTTTGTACTGGTTTGAGTATGATGTTACTGAGTATGATGATACTGAGGTGTAGGGGTCGGGTTATTTTTGTACTTAATTGTTTTGTTTTGGGATTAACAGGGAACAAAAGCAACACAATGGCAGAGTCAGAAACGGGAGGTGTGTTGGAACCAGAAGCAGTGCAGATTTTGTTGGGAAGGGTAGCACAATTGACAGCAGACAATACACAGTTGAGGAGTGAATTAACATCTAGAAGTGAGCGGGAAACTGCATCAGATCAGTTGTTGTTGCCTAGGATGCCGCAGCAGGAGACTGATCCAGCTGCTGCAAGTTTGATTATTCCATTTTCTGGCAAGGCATCTGAGGATGTGCATTTGTTTGTGGAGGACTTGGAAACTTCAGCTGTGATGAATGGTTGGTTGGATGAACAGTTATTACATGTAGTCAATTTACAGGTGAAGCGAAGACATACGTAAGGTGTTCTGAGGCCTTAAGGAAGGCAGGACAGTTTAAGCAGTTGAAGGAGGGACTTTTACAAAGGTACAAGAAACAGAATAGCACTTGTTACATTAGGGAGAGGTTGAGTACAATGACGCAGAGACAAGGGAAGACGGTAGAGAAATTTGCGGACAGGATAAGAGAAATTAATGAGTATACTTATGATTTGAGGCAGAGCGATGAGGTGAATGGTTTTCTGTTGCAGGAGGCTGAGCAAAGGGCACTTGATGTATTTTTGAGGTGGTTACTGGCGCATATATCGCAGAAAGTGCGTGAAGGGACTCCAAAAGATTTGTATTTGGCCATTCATCTGGCAATCCAATGTGAGGGAATAGAGGTGGCAGTGGGGGTACGTGATAGACAAACAGTTTTACAGCAGGTATAAGATGTTATAAGTGTGTTCATACGGGACATATGCAGAGGCAATGTACCCAGTCACTGAGGAATAGAGGAAGGGGTGGAAATCAGCAGTGTGGAGGATGGAGAATTGGAGTTAGTAGAGGTGGACAATCGTTAAATGGCAGAGGGGGCCCATGACCCACCTAAGGGAGTTCCCATTTAATTTCAATGCTACAAATACATATGCAGATGTGGAATGTTCAGTGGTAGGATCCATAGCAACTAAAACGTTTAAGATTTTGTTGGACACAGGGGCACAAGTGTCAGTAGCTAATAAGAGTTTAATGGGGCAAAGGAAGGTAGACCCACCACATTATAGGTTGCATGGAGTGGAGGATAAGGAGGTCACACCTTTGGGGTCAGTGACAGTTGACTTTCACACAGGGAAAGTCCAATTTGATGCATGCATAGAGGTAGTACCTTGGGTAAACGAGGGCTGCGACATGATCCTAAGAGTAGATTTCTTACATCAACATCATGCCAAAATTGACCTTGGACAATGAACTGTGGAAATTGGTGGAATGTTATTTCAGCTAGGGGAAACTGTTGTTGATGCAGAGCTGTTGCAAGGGGCATTCAACGTAATGAACAAACCAATTGAACCGCATATATTAGCATTAAGGCTTAATTCGCATGAGTGTGTGTCTTGTGGCACCGGGAAGTTCCTTTGGGTAAGTGTGGAGTCGAATCTACCTGTGGTTAAAGCATGTGTTATTGAACCACTGGAGGATAATGAAGTTTTGGGTCCATTGGGTTGTTTTGTGAAACGTAGTATTGTACGTGTACAGTAGGGAAATGGTGGGCGAGTAGTCCCTGCGAACGTGGATAATTTTACTGCTGTAGATGCGAACTTGAGAAAAGGAGATTTAGTAGCAAATTTGGATGTGCCAGATGACGAAGACTGGTGTTCAAGAGGTAGGCGAAGTGATCAACCACTACCTGCCGATAGAACTGCATTGCATGACAAAATTAAGCATTTGAAAGGAGGAGAAAGAGAGCACATGGAAGAATTATTGTGGGAATTTAAGAATTTGTTTATTCCACAAGGGCCATTGCCAGCAACTCCATTAGTTCAACATAGGGTACCAACAGGGAATGAAGCACTTGTTTACCATAAACCATTCAAATTACTGAAGTATTTGCAGCCAATTGTGGAGGATTTCATTGATCAGCAGCTTGTGGACGGTATTATAGAACATAGTAATAGTTGCTGGGGAGCGGGCATTGTCGTTGTGCCTAAGAAATCTGTGGATGGAGCTAAGAAATACGGGCTCTGTTGTGACTACCGATACCTCAATAATAAGACAGTAATGGACGCATACACCATTCCAAACTTATCAGAGTCTAGATCACTTAGGACAGTCCCAGTACTTTTCTACAATGGATTTGACAAGTGATTATCATCAGTTAGAGGTGGCTCCAGAGGATTGTCCAAAAACTGCTTTTTCTTCTCTGGGAGGCCATTACTGGTACATCAGAATGCCATTCTGTTTGAAAAATGATCCAGCAATGTTTAAGAGGTTTCTAGACAGTGTGTTGAGGGGTTTAAAACCACGGCAGTGTCTTGTCTATTTGGATGACATTATAGTGTTTTCAAGTAGTATGGAGCATCATAGACAGCGGTTAAGGGAAGTCTTTATGAGGTTCAGAGCAGCTCGTTTGATGTTGAGCCAGGAGAAGTGTCATTTTGCATTGGAAGAAGTGAAATATTTAGGTCATATCATCATTAAGGATGGAGTGCGAACAGATCCGAGGTTGGTACAGGCTGCAAGGGATTTTCGGGAACCAAAAACAGTTAAGGAAGTGCAGTCATTCATCAGATTTTGCAATTTCTATCGAAAGTTCATGAAGGGTTTTGCAGATTTAGCACAGCTGTTGACGCGATTGTTACAGAAGGGTGTGAAATTTGAGTGGACAGGAGAGTGTCAGAAAGCATTTGACAAACTGAAAGAAGTGTTAACATCAAGTCTAGTCTTGTGTTTTCAGATTTTGAAAAGGAGTTTATACAAGCATGCGATGCATCGAATCAAAAATTAGGGTCTGTTCTTAGTCAGGAAATTGATGGGAAAGAACATCCTGTAGTGTATGCGTCTAGGCAGTTGACTGCAGCAGAGAGGAACTGAGAGGGAAATGCTTAGTGTAATCTATGGAATCACATATTTAAAATGTTATTTATATGGGAGAAGATTTCGGGTAGTGACAGATAATGCTGCATTGAAGTGGTTGTTGGGGTTCAATCATCCGTCCACTAGACTCACTAGATGGGCTGTGAGGCTTAGTGAATTCGACTATGGGAAGAAGCACGGTAACGCAGGTGCACTAAGTAGAAAAGGGTCAAAAGTAGACGTCATAGGTTATGACCTAGCAGTATGGCAAGAATTACAGGATGTGGGCAATGATTATAAATTGTATCAGACACAGCCACGATTTAATGTGTACGACGATCTTCTGTGCAGGGTAACGAAGTTAGGACCAAAGATAGTAGTGCCTGTGAAGCTGAGGGATGAGGTTTTAAAGGAAGCACATGATCACATGTTATCTGGTAATGAAGGGTGTAGAGCAACAAAGAGGAGAGTTGTGGAGAGGTATTGGTGAAGAGGTAGGAAAGTAGATGTGGATCAGTATATCAAGAATTGTATACCATGTGCGCAAAGAGCAGATTTGACTCAGAAACAGATACAGCTACAACGATTGCAGGAAGCGATATGTCCATTCTCTATGTTGGGGATTGATGTTTTATGACCTTTCGGGTGAACACCAACTGGGAACAGATTCGTTCTGACAATAATAGACCATTTTTTGAGGAACGTGGAGTTGGTTGCTATGCCAAATCAACAGGCAGCAATGGTCGCACAAGCGTTAGTAAACAAGTGGATTTTGAAATTTGGGGTACCAGAACAATAATTACTGACGAAGGGACCAACTTCATGTTGAATTTAATGAAGAAACTGTGTAAATTGTTGAACATAAAGAAGTTGAGGAAGAGCATGTTGCATCCACAGGCCAATGGAAGGACAGAACAGGTACACAGAAGAATCAGCAAGATGCTGAGTTTTTATGGGGATTCTCATCACCATCAGTGGGATGAGTATTTGAAGCATATTGTATGCACATATAATGCAAAAATTAATACAAATACCAGTTTGTCTCCATATGAGATAGTGTACGGGCAAAAAATGCCATCACCGTTTGATTTGATGAGGCTACAGAAAGGAAGGACCAGTGAATCGGTACATCAGTTCGTGAGAACAATTCAGGATGTCTGGAAATGGATACAAAAGGCATATACTAAGGCTTTGGAAAGGCAGGAAGACGCAGTGAAGTGGAAAGGAAGTTTACCACAGTATAGAGTGGAGCAATAGGTAATGCTGTCCAGCTCCTATACGCAAAAAGGGAAAATGAAGAAGTTCCTCACGAGGTATCAAGGGCCATACCAAGTTGTTGAAATAAGCTTCAGCTGCCAACTAGAACAACGATAGTATACATTGTGCTGTTGTGGCCATTTAAGGGTTGTCCCGATGTGATTCCAGGCATGTCACAGGAAGGGAAGAGGAAGAAAGAGAGAGCGAAGAGAGGTGATAAGCACAGAGAAAACCAGGAAGATAGAGTACAGCATGATGTACCATATGCTTTGCGATCCAGAAAGTAGTGGAGTATTTGTAGTTTTTTTGTTTTCTTGTTATGTACCGTAGGGTTTGTGTAGATTGATTAGGCATTGTATTTTAGTATATGTATTTTTGTGTATAGCCTGCTGCGGGCAGCAGTCATTTTGAAGAGGGAGGAAGGGTGATGGTGATCACTGTCCTCAGGTCACTGAATAGGGGAGCGTTGAGCAAGTTGGTAGAAGTAAAAACCTGAGGAGATATTGCTGATCTCGGCAGCTAGCAACCGGTACGCCAAGATGATAAGGGAGGAATTATGGAGCTACCACAGAGGGAAGGTAATGGTATGTCCAGCCAGGATGGTAAGCACCAATCCTGACAAGTGCACAGTGCGGTTATTTTTACTTAGGAGGAAAGCAATAGACTGTCCAAGAGACATCGTGGAACCATAATTGAGCTTGCAACAGGTCGGGATGCATTGGATCTTCTCTACCTACGAGAATTTGGTAGTAGTAGCAAGTTGTTTTGACTGGGGAGTATTTGCAGAAGCGAAATGTATAGAGCTCGAGGGGAGCAGAATTTTAATCAATGGATCTGCATGTAACATAATAGCACCAACCTTCCATCTGTCAGTATCCATTTCAGGAGTCACGCAATTGAATGTTACGCAGCCACAGCTGTACTGGCCAGAAGCCACTTTAGAGTTTTTGCCAAGGCAGAATCTGACATTGTTAAATCAGACTCTGGAGCCAGGTCTGTAGAGATCCGCAAACCAGAAAGAGGGGTGCATATCAGCCAAACAGCTTGTGCAACATGTCGCTCTGTATAGGGAAAGGCAATGCCAAATAACAATCATTTTGAGCACCTCTGTGTCTATGCAACCTTAACTTTGTTATGTGTTGTTTTGATTTTGATCAGGCAGAGAGCCAGTTGCAAGAGGGAATCGAGGGTAGTCCAAGTCCCAGTGGATTGGATACCGAGGGTATGAGATGAGTAGGTAAGGGGTTGATCGAGCAGTGATCATTCAGTGAGGAATTTTTACAATGTGTTTCATGTCATGTGTTTCAGGGGGCACTACACCACATTTAAGTTTTTGAAAAGTAAGGCAATATCTCATAGGTGCTGACGCAAACAAGTTAAGAGTTAGTTAAAGGGAGTAATGTAGCAGCACTACCATTTGGGATAGGAAAAGTCAGTTTTGGTGCAATATTTCTGAGCGTGCAAGTTACAGCCAGGCGCAGGCCTGTTTACAGTGAGTTATGCTCACCAGCAGTTGCAAAGTAAAAGAGAGCCGCCAGAAAAAGTACACACAGCAGTTTGCATGGCGCAAGTCACAGGCAGAAGGGGCCCACTGGTCAACCTAAGTGTTAAGAGTACGTGATGCAGGGTGGCGCGTTTAGCAAAACAGAGGTGCACAGCTGCATATAAATAGGTGCCAGTTCACTAACAAAACATTCAAGTGTGGCAGCTCTCCTGGTTGGCGGGGCATGTCACACCACCGACTATACACAGCAGCAGATGGGGTGTCAGCATTCCAGGCTACGGCGGGTCGCTGGTTCAGCCCTCTGAGGCCAACATGGGATTCAAGTGTGGCAGCTCTCCTGGACAGCAGGGCATGGCTCACCACCAGCTACACACAGCAGTAGATGGGGCACCAGCATTCCAGTCCACGGCAGGTCGCTGGTTCGACCCTCTGAGGCTGATACGGGGTCCATAGCCAGCCAGCGGTGGGCCACTCCACATCTTGCTACCATGGGCAGTCATCTTGGCTCCCAACACACACCGGAGACATCCAGGGCGAGGACCGCAGATTCAGCTGCCAGATTGCAGGCACTTGTTGTCGCCGCGACCCAAGCCCTGCTGGTGGGGACGCACAGTGCGGGCCACCTTGCAGTTGTCAGCGGGTGGCACTGAGGCAGCGCACGATGAAGGCTGCTGAGTCAGCTTCCGGCGCAGCCCTGATGTCGCCATATCACTGCGGCCATACAAGGCCGACACGTTAGCAGACCGCTTGACAGGTTGCTGAGGTGGCATCCTCAGCATTGCAGGGCCCGGTGTTGCAGACCGAGGGGAATGTTCCACTGTAGTTTGAAACAATAAATCACTTGGAAAGCTGAGACAAGTCTTAATACAGTGCCTTCTACCCCTTCCCGCTTTATTTGTTGTTGTTGTTACATTCGATGTCAGAAGTTGCTACTACACTGGTAAAAAATGATCTTGTGAAATGCTGAGGTATTAAGGGGCAAGTTCAATTTGTAAAAACTGCTGTAAGACAAAGTCCAAACTATGATCTACAAAATTCTTATGTCATACAGGATGTTAATTACTATTCAGCTATTTATGAAGATTCAGGATTCCTGTTAGTATCAAAATAAAATCTGTATTTACAAGGTTATTAAGAAAAGTAATTCTAACATTATTGTAGAAAGGAATTTCATGTAAATTGGTCACAATGATCATAATATTTTGGCATGTTGACAATATTAAGAAAAGAATTGATTGCTACTCATCATATAGCAAATAATGAATTGCAGATAGGCACAACACAAAGACTGTCAAACAAGTAAGCTTTCAGCTTTTCAGCCAAATTAGACAACGTACACACACACACACACACACACACACACACACACACACACACACACACAAAACTCACACACACATGACCAAAGTCTCTGGCAGCTAAGGTCAGACTATGAGCAGCAACAGTTGATGGGAGAAGAAATCTGGGTAGTGTGGGTAAGGAGGAGACTGGGGCAGGGAGGGGAGGGATAGCAGGTTAGGGCTGTGGGACAGTAAAGTGCAGCTTGTAGGAGCATACGAGGATGAGGTGGAGAGAGGGTAGGGCAGCTAGGTGCAGTCAGGAGGTCAGACAGTGAGGGGGGGGGGGGGGGGGGAGGGGAGGCAGACGGGATGGAAAAAGGAGAGAGGTAAAAAGACCGTGAGTGTGTTGGTGGAGTAGAGTACTGTTTAGTGCTAGAGTGGGAACAGTGAAGGGTATAGGTGGGTGTAGGCTGAGGCCAGCAGGGTTGCAGAAACATAGGATATATTGCAGAAAGAGTTCCCACCTGTGCATTTCAGAAAAGCTGGTGTTGGTAGGAAGGATCCAGATGACACATACTGTGGAGCAGACATTAAAATGGAGAACTTTGTGTCGGGCAGCATGGTTGGTCCATCTGCTTTTGGCCAGTTTGTCGGTGGCCATTCATGTGGACAGACAGCTTGTTGGTTGTCATGCTCATGTAGAATGCAGCACAGTGGTTGCAGCTTAGCTTATAGGGCACATGACTGGTTTCACACTTAGCCCTGCCTTTGATGGGGTAGGTGGTGCTTGTGACTGGAATGGAGGAGTAGATGAATGGTGGGAGGATATATGGGACAGGTCTCGCATCTAGGTCTGTTACAGGGATATAAGCCATGAGGCAAGGGGTTGGGAGCAGTGGTTGCATAGCGATGGATAAGGACATTGCGTGGTTCAGTTGGTGGTGGAATACCACAATGGGGGGGGGGGGGGGGGGGTAGTGTGTAGGACATTCCTCATTTGAGCGCACAATGAGAGGTAATCAAAAGCCTTGTTCCATTCCCGCATGGTACTGAGTCACGAGGGGAATGTTCGTCTGTGGCTGGACAGTGGGACCTTGAGAGGTGCTGGGTGAGTGGAGAGATAAGACACAGGAGACCTGCTTGTGTACCAGGTTGTGAGGGTAATTACAGTCTGTGACGGCCTCAGTGAGATCCTCAGTATATTTGGAGAGGGACTGCTTGTCATTACAGATGTGGCAGCCATGGGTGGCTAGGCTGTTTGAAAGGATTTTCTTGGTGTCGAGTGGGTGGCAGCTGTTGAAGTGGAGGTATTGCTGGTGGTTCATAGGTTTGACATGGGCAGACGTCCTAATCTTTGCTATCTTTGAGGTGGAGGTCGTCATCAAGGAAGGAAGCTTGTTGGGTTGAGGTGAAACAAGGAGGAAATAGTTGCTATCTTTTATACAGGAGGTTAGGTTGTGGGCAAAAGCCTGAAGATGTTGGTCTATGAGAGCTCAGTGGGAGCACAGTAACCATCTACAATGGGGTGTCCTGGGCAGCTGGATTTATAGACTTCAGAAACCATTTAGGAGATAGGAGTGTGGGGAGTGGCAGGGGTGAGGAAAGAGATGGACTCTGAGGAGTGGTTCTGGGATGGGCCTAAGTATTTGAAGAGAGACTGGAGATTCTGCTGTATTCCTGGAATGGGGACACTGCGGCAGTGTTTGAAGGTTGATGAATCTCGACAGCTGGTAGAATCCTTCTGCCAAATATCCTTGTGGTTCAAAACAATAGTGGTGGAACCACTGTCAGCAGGTAGGATAATAAGATCAGGATCAGTTTCTAGAGGGATGATTGTGGTTCTTCCTGCAGATGTAAGGTTAGGTTGCATTTCGATGGATTTAAGGAATGATGGTGAGGCAAGGTTTGAGGTTAAGAAATTCTGAAAAGTTAACAGGGGTTGATTTGGGGACAGTGGGGAAGGATCCATCATCAGGACTGGACAAGGTATGGACAAGGATATTCTGTAGATTGGGTGGGGCACTGGGACACTACTTTGGGAGATGTTAGTAGGATTTTGGATGGGATATGCCTCTTCTCAAGGCACAACAAGAGGTAGTTGGAGCTCTGGTAAAGAATGAGGTTGAGGTTTTCATTGTCTGATTGATTCTGGTTGATCAGAGGACTGCTGGTTGGTGGATGGTTAACATGTTGACTGGTGGCTGAGGGGGGGAGACGGCACAGGAGATCTGTTTATGAGTGAGCTGAATAGGAGATTGTCTGTCAGTAAAGGACCTTGTAAGGTTATCAGCACACTTCATCAACTCATGCTTTGCACTGCAGAAATGGTGTCCACAGTTGGCAAGCCTATAAGGAACAACAGATTTCTTGACATGGAATGGGTGACATCTCTCAAACTGCAGCTACTGTTAGTGGTTGGTGCACTTGATATGAACAGATGTATTTGTGATCTCTAGATGCCCATTGTGAGAGGTGGAGATAGATATCTAGGAAGGTGGCTCATTCAGTTGAGAAGGACCAGGTGAAGTGGGTAATGGATTAGATTTTGAGGTCATGGAGGAAAGAGCAAAGATTGTGCTAACCACAACTCCGGATCATGAAAATATCATGAATTGTTATTTATTTACCATATGGATATACATACACAATTCATAGCAATATTTTTACAATAAAATACAAAAGGAATATGCAGGAGCTCTGGTCTCAGTTGACCTGTCAGAATGATATCGAGAGAATCTATCCATTCCAATGTTGTAGAGGTGTGGACAATATCCTTCCAGTTCTACTGAAACATCTCTTGGGACATTCCTCTACACTGAGGTCAATGGTCTGCTCTGAAGCTTCACAAACACACAGTGGGGAGTCTGAGAGTCCCCATTTGTACATGAAGGACTAGTTCTTTTGTGTCCACATCACATTCAGTTCAGTTGACACCAGCTTGTTCTAGGCAGTTGCAAGCCTCGTGTATGTGTAGTGTCTTTGAGGCCATGACAACGTATGCTAGTTTTGTTTTTCCACGTCTCCTTCCACACATCTTCCATCTTAAGGGGTTGGACCTTGTGAGGTGTGCTGAGTGGTTGCCTTGACTTGAGATGTATGTGGGTGGATTGAGCACAGTTTTCTGGAGAGGTAGCCTTTGGTAAAACTCTAAGTTATTCAACTTTTCCCAACCACAGTCACTGCTCCTTGTCATCTCAAATGCAATGAAGAAATGTTACTGAGAACAGACAGCCAAGCAACAGGAGTTGATCTCTAGATGCCCATTGTGATTTTAATGGTGTCATTCAGATGAACATCCACATTACTGACATGCACAGTCTTGTAACATACTGGTGCACAATATTCAGCTGCAGAATATGCAAGAGACGAGGCCACTATGTGGAGGGTGTCAGCTTGAGCCTCCCCAAAATGTTCCAGCTAGTTTCTGGATAATGGTGTTCTTGGTCTGTCACTTATCTGAAAGTGATGTGAGATGAGTCCTGAATGATAGTGAACAATCCAGTGTGTTTCTGAAATATGTATGTGAGGATTGTTCTTAACTGTTTTGTTACAGATGGTGACTTTTAGTGGCTGATTTGCTAAATGGTTGTTCAAGTAGGAAGCTGTCACTTCAGATTCTGTAGGCTTAGGGCACAATCTCTGTTGTCTCAATAATCACCACTTACTTTCAGGCCTTGTGAAAGCAAGCACATTTTCTCCATCTGATAGTTGCTTGCTTTGAAATGAAATGGCAGTATCATCTGCATAGCAGAACTTTCTGGATACAGCTTCTGGCATGTCACTTATGTACAGGTTAAACAACAGTTGGGAAAGGATAGACCCTTGTTGTAGACCCTTGATTTTAAATGGGTTGCTTATTTTGTCATGATGGTAAACTTGGAAATACCAGTTTTTAGCATGTTGGACAACAGTGTTGTTAGTGTCAAGCAAGGTACAGTTTACTTTAGCTTCAATGGTGGTCTATCCAGCCACACTCTATTGTAAGGAACAGTTAGAACCACAAATTCTATTGAAGTTTTGTCCTTTCTGGAAACCAGCCTTGATGTAAGAAGAGAGCACCAGTACTTGCTCACAGCAACTGTAGTTTTTCCTGAAGCCTGATCGATAAGGTGGCACTTTACTATCGACTGTTCAGTAAATCCTGTCTTAAATAAGCTGTTCTAGCAGTTTATAACAGACACAGAGAATTGCAGTTTGGCAATAGCTTGAGGGATCATACTTTGGTTTTCCTGGTACGAGGATTCCAAGACTTTTTGCTGTCTTAAAACCTGCTGGTATCCAACCCTTACTCAAGCAGTCTGAGTAAAATCGCTTTGGTCATTTTTGCCAAGATGGATGATAAATTCTGTGAACACCCCATCTAGCCCTGCTGCTTTCCTTAGCTTTAGGCATATTATGGCTTTCTCAACCTCTTTGTCAGTTAAAGGAGAGCTTAAGGATGATCTTTTGTTGAGGGAGCCATCTATAATTTTTAGCTCTTCTTGTCACTTTTTGTGTTACTGCTGTGCAGAAGAACATTGGCCACACATGACCCGATGTGTTGTGTAATCTACAATGGGATGATATGTGGTTTCTGCTTGATTTTTAATGTTTCTGCTCTTAACCATCTGAGAATGGCCCATGCTTCACAGCATCAATGGGGGAAGTCCAGTTCTTGGGTGGTAGTTAACTACCTTCATTTCCTTTGGCTGTTAAGAGAGTAGAGTTCCTTGTTGCCTGCATCTGGATCATCTTTAGCTTCATATTTCTTGCGGAGGTCCTTTGTCTCCTGGTTCCAGCAGGGCACATATTCCTTCCTGAAACCGCATGGCATTTTGCTGCTCCTACAAACATCATCAATAAAGCAAGGGTAATTCCTAGCAGATACATGCATAAACTTTCTTTTCATAAGCCATCCAGTTGGCTTTGTTGAAATTACACTTGGTTTCTGAACAGATGCAATTAGAGAAGTATGAAGTCTGATGTTTACAACCACTGACCAGTGTTGACTGGGAGGAAAACCTGATACCATCTTCCTTGTGTTGGATACTGGGATATATTGCTTATCAGTTGTTAAAATATGAAGGTATGAGATCACATCTGTTTGTCACCAAGCAGAATGAAAGGTTCTCAAGTTCTTCGCATCATCTGCCAGATGGTGGTGGCGATTTTTTACCTAGGTTGTAAGAGTTTCTCTGTTCAATTCATTTGATCTAGATCCCCACATAGTATGGTGGGTGTTAAAATCAACTATATGAGTTCCAGTATGAGGTATGGCAGGTAGTGGAGGATTTCACCATGATTCATTTGGCAGCTCATACACCGCTGTGACTGTAATTCCTGCCAGAATGGTTATTATTATTTCAGTGTTTTCTTGTTGAGAGCTTGCAGTAACTTGAAATTCCTGTATGTCTTGTTGAATACACACAATAGATCCATAGATATTGGAGGGTATAATGTTTACTATTTTATATCTGGTTATTAAAGCTCAAGTGTTGATCTGGGTTTCCTCAGCAAGATGAGCTTCCTGTGGACAAATAATATCAAGTTTGTTTTCTTTTGCTCTTTTGCCCAACCAATCACATTTATCCTTTGATATTCCTCTTATATTTAACCATGGGGTTAGTACACAAAATTCTATAACTTTTGTCAATATTTGGCTCTTAAAAGAGCCATTGGAGAGTTGCTGCATGTCATTCTACATGGTGAATGCACGGACAAGGAAAAACAATTCCCGGATTTCCTGGTTAAAAATACACTTTCTCCTGGGTGAAAATACACCTTTTCCATGTTAAGTGACAGTATACTTTTCCTTGTTACTGTAAAACTCATTACTCCTTTGAATGGTTATGGTTTTATACACTGTCATAGAACTTCCCAGCACTTTAGAAAACAAAACTCAAGAAAAAAAAACATGTTTTGGAAAGATCTTGTATGTGCAACAACATGTACACTGCATATTTTCATATTACAAAAGTATAAATTCGAATTCCACCAAACACTGCATGTTACTTTCTGAAGCATTGAAACTGAGGCTATGATGCAGTTTTGTAAGCCAGCCCTAGCTCATGTCACATGATCTCACCAGCTGATGACAGCGGATATTCAGATACAGGACACGTGATGTAGTCAGGTAATAGCAAGATCACTGTTAAGTAGCGTGAACACTCAAATAGTAAAAGTTAATGGATTAAATTAATATACATTGTGTTGCTGCAAGAAAAAAAGCTTTCACATATAATATTGGTCTCTAAGATTAATAAGCTGCAAGAGAAGCTAAGCTTTCACATATAATGCTAACCTTTTGTCCGCATGTTACACTCTAAGATAAATCACACAAATGTGCCAGTAAAATTTTTTACAATGACATAAATGTGTCATCTTCTGGGTTTGAAATTCTTCTAAATGGTGGTCCTCAAAGGCCTACTACAAGCAAAAAGCTTTATGTTAGGAAACAGTTTCACAGTTCATTCATACACTCCAGCTTCTTAAGCATGAGATCAAAAAGTAGTAATACAAAATTTTTATATAAATTTGGAATCATCATATTCTTCCACAATTTGCATGATGTATCCATTTCATCTCCTTCCTCATTCTAATAAACAATCTTGTCATCACTAATTCTGTAACTATTCCTTCCAGCGTCAAAACTTACTCTCCAGTTATCTTCACTAACCCTGCCACAGCCACCAGTTCAGTTATCCCGCATTTATTCTCCACTTAGGCTTTAATTATGAGTTTGTACAACGCATTTTCCATGCTACTCCCAGAATAGAACTTAAGTGGCTGCTACCCATAGACTGTAAAACTGGCCCTTACTAGCGTAGCAGTCTGGCCAAAAATTTTCTGTCAAAATTTCATTTTCTTGGATATAACAAGAAAATAATACATAATCTTTCTTACCTGTTATTCCTGTTAGTCATTTATTTCCATTCTGGTAGTCTGAATCTATGGATTTTGCTAATACTTATAACAACACTGATCATTTGCAAACCCAGTCAACCACATAAACAGCTACTGGCATTCAACCGTTCAGCTTTATTCCACTCAGCTCTTATAGCTCTGTCCCCTGTTGTCTACAGGAAAGTTTATTTCTAGGTGCGACGGGGATTCCCCTGGCAGAGACATCATGTACACTATGCATGCGTTCAAAAATCAACTTATGATTCATTCATAAATCAACTTAGAATGTTCTCAAAAATGTTCAATAACCAACAGGGATATGTTTCAAAATCATGTGAATAATCGATAGACAAATGTGCGCTGGGTGATAAGATAAGCGCTTTGTGAAACAAGGTTTTTTCCTCAAGAATATGGATTTGGCACCCCCCCCCCCCCCCCCTTAAATTGCCACCTGGGCAAGATACAATTGTTAGCCCCCCACCCTCTAAATCTGGGCCTGTTGCGCATGTGCAAATCTGAAAGCCTGGGTGCGTCAGTAAAATTTTTCCGGGTAGCATCATCCATCTTGCTGTTACTGCTTGTACTGCTAACAGCCACACTTCTGTAGCCAGAAGCGGGAGAAGGTACTACCCATACATGACTGAAATGCGCATACATATGAGCTCGCTCACAACTGTTCAAATGAATCTAATGTAAACAGTTGTGATGTCACGCTCATCGGAGGCAATTTGTTGTTATGAAGCACTGCATAGTCCTCCTAAAGCAATTGACACATTTTGCTGTTGGCAGACGCTTGTATGAGCACTGTGTTTGTTGTTGTATATGGCGTATTTCCTTTGAAGCTTGAGTTTTATTTTCTTTCTCTTGTTCATGTTTTATTGCTGCTGTATTCTTCTGCAATGGGGAGATACAGTAATATCCTTTGTTAGAGTGCTCATTCTTACCAGTCAAAATTACAAAAATTTAACTGTAAGCTAAAACAATGAAAAGTTCCCAGAATTCTAAAAAATTCCTGATTTTGTCTCCGTTTTCTCCCAGATGAAAAAACTCCTGGGTTTTTCCCAGATCTCCCAGTTGCCCAGGGTCATATACACCCTGTTATAATCAGGAGAGATCTGGTTTGGCTTCTGTTTTTGTAGGCTTTGAACTATCTTGCTCTTGCAGTCCACTACCTAGGATGTGCTATCTTAGAAGTTGTCTGCAATGTCTACATTGTTATGAATGAATCTGAACCAGAAAAGGGATTTTGGGTCTTGACTAATTAGAAAGGATTCCTCCAATTGGACCATAAATAAATTGGCACAGAATGGTGCCACACGAGTACCTGTAGCAGCACCATGGATTTGTTTATACATATGGGCTTTGAAAGTGAAATAATTATAGGTCAATATCTGGTCAGCTAGGGGGATTAGGAAAGAAGTGGTGGGTATGATATCAGGAGGATGTTGGGAATCGTAGCCTTGGCATGGGGGCCATTGCCACGAAAAGATGTTATATCCATACTGACCAACAAGCAGTTTGGTGATAAGAGGACATTCACTTTGAAAAGAATATGAAGGAATTAAGCAGTGTCATTGACGTAGGATGGAACGTCATGGAAATAGTTTGGAGGCATTGGTCAACAAAGGCAGAGAATGAATCTCTGCCTTTGTTGACCAATACATCCAAACTACAGTCCATAACCTCCCATCTACATGCAAGACACTGCTCACTTCCACAACTACCTCTCTACAGTTCTTGTACCATTGGTCACTGTTGACATAATGCCCTTATACATTAACAGTCTCATGAATATGGTTTTGCAGCCATGGAACACTACCTTTCTCAATGTCCTCCAGATTCCAAACCCACCATCCCTTTCTCAATACTCCTAACCAACCACTTCCTTAATCACATTGTTGCACTTTTGAAGGCTAAATCTACAAACAAATCTGTGTTACTGCCATAGGTACATTCTATACCAGTTTTATTATGGTACATCTGGAGGAATCCTTTCTACCCACTCAACTTTTAAAAACCCTTATAATCATTCAGCAGAGAGAGCCTTTGCTCTTTTACTCTAACCTTAACACCTACCACTAAATCTGCTTCATCTAGTCCTTCTCAACTCTATGAGGCACATTCTTGTATGTGGATCTCCACCTCTCAAAAGGTTCCATAAATACATCTGTTCATATCAAGTGCACCAATCATCAACAGTACTTCCCTTTTGACAGCTGTCACCTGTTACATGTCAGAAAGTCTCTTCCTTACAGCCTCGCCATTTGTGGATGCCACTTCGGCAGTGGAGATCAGCACCTGATGAAAGATACTGATAACATTACAAGAGCTTTTATTGATGGACTATATCCTATCCTGCTCATCAATAAATACATCTTCTATGCCATCTCCCATTCTTACACTAGTAAACCTGTTAACCAGGCACCAATTAGTACTTCTCTGATGACCTAGTATCCCTTGACTAGGGCTACAACCAACTTTTGTCATGTCTTGATATGAGGGATATCCAAACAAAGGTCCTATCCATGTCACACAAAGTAGGGTACCACACCCACCCAATCTATGGAAAAATCCTTGTCCATCTCAGTAAAAATCTTGTTCCCAATCCAGCACACCTGCCATAGCTCATTCCCTCGTGAAGGTGAAAAACCTGTCCTACACACCCAGTCAAAACTCCTACTGCAGTCAAGAAATGTATTTCCCACCTATTAAAATCAGGGCCAAAACTTTCTGCAGCCATGTCAAATATCAGGTCATGCTGCAATTACTGTACAGCATTCTCTGTGGGTGTGACAGGTAACCAACTGTTTGCTCACAAGAATGGTCATCACCACACTATGGCCAACCACAAACTTGACCATCCAGTTGCTGAACATGCTGCACACCATGATACAAATGAATTTAACACCTGCTTCACAATGAGTGCCATTTGGATACTCCTTTTTGGCACAAGTTTCTCTGAACTACACAGGTGGCTGAAACCTGGTAGTCAAGGAAGGCAGGATTCGGTTACGATTGTGGACAGGGCCATAATCAGTTACTATTGGTTCCCTTTCGCAATTACACACATTTATTTTAAAACGGTAATTCCAGAATCAGCAATTAATAAAGATATCACACATTATTAATGAAAGAATAAACAACTGTGTAATTAATAGTGCTTTCAGTGTGTTACAATTTACCAAATGAGCTTAAAATGTAGACACAGCAAATAATGTTTTAAAAACAAACCAATGTGATCCCAATTAGAATTTTAAGTGAAGTAACCACAGTCATGGCTGAAGGCATTTAATGCCAAGAATGGCAATTATTAAAAAAATTTAGCAAACATACTGTAAACCAGCAATGCAATATCAAAGGTAAATTTAAAAAGACAGGCAACTGATCACAAAATGGGTGAGACAAAACGATGGTAAACTTGGTAGCACAACCATTTCAACCTGCTGTAACACCAAGAATTTAAAAAAAGAACATACAATAAAACAGCAAATACAACAGCAAAGGTTAATGTAAAAGGACAAGCAACAGATCACCAAACAGGTGAGACAAAATGATGGTAAACTTGGTAACACAATAATTTAAACCTGCAGTAATGCCAATTATGTAAAAAAATTTAGAAAAATACAAAAAACAGCAAATACAATAATAAAACACAAGGGACAGTCACAGACGGTGCACCAGGAATCGACGTCTTAGTAGGTCTGGCTAAAACACTTTCGCTAGTGATGAGATGGACAGCCAAGAGATTCATTCACTTCACAAGATGGTAACTCAGACTAGTGGTAGTCTAACAAATGACTAACGATAATCTTGCTGACGCTACCTGATGTCCAATAAACCAAATGCAAAGATGTAAAAATACGCCAAAGCTGGAACTGGTGGTCTGGACTCCGTCCGCAGAATACTGCGCTTAGAGTGCCAGGAATGAGAAAGGAATCACTACCAGCAGAACAGAAAAATCGCCAACCAACCTACAATAAAGAAATCTGTCAAAACTACATGCCTCACTGGACAGCAATGGCAAGGCAAGGAAACATACATTGCATACACTAACCCCCCAGGGCAAGTAACTAAATTATTAGCGGCCATGAGGCAGGAAAAATACCGCTGGTTGAACTTAACAAATAGTAACAAACTGAACACAATAAATAGTAATTAGAAGTCCAGGAAAGCTAATCAGATCCGCCTTCCCAAAGCACTCCACTCACTGCTCTTCGCCTTGGCACCACTACGAGCAGCAACACGATCCCAAGTAACTGGAGAATCACAAGATCTTACAATGGTGGAGGTTTCTCTACTTGAATCCAAATGCACTCAACTTAAAGCTTGCAGGATCTGGTTTATGATGAGGTCATGCACCCTCGTGACCACAGGCCTTCGATGCGGCAGTCCATGTGAACCGCCAGTGATCCTGGCATGTTCTTGCACTGCACGGACCTAGCTCCTCCTGAGTCCCCAACCGAACTGCACACTCACTTTATCTTACCATATCTCTTTTCTATCACTGTCCATACCACTTCTTACTCATCCAGGTCTCATACTGCCTTCTTTCACCACTCCCCCCCACCCATATGGGGAATCTCTCCCCCCCCCCCCCCCTCTCTCTCTCTCTCTCTCTTCTCCACCCCTCTTCCCCTTTCTCTCCCTGTCTCCCTGTTCATCTTCACCTTCATTTCTACCATTCTTTCCTTGCCTCCCTCTCCTTCTCTTTATATTTCTTCTCTACACCCTTAACTGTTTTCTTCTTGTCTTGCAGCTACCTCACACTATTCTGTTACCACCTCCTTGCCATATGCATCCTTCCCTGTCCCCTTCCTAGTTCCATCTGCCCTGGCAATTGCACTCAATAGATGATAATCAATAGACACTCTCACCATGGCTGCATGAGTGTACATTTGCATGTCTCTCTGAATGTGTGTGTGTGAATGTATGCACTTTTGCTAGAAAAAGAACCAGAGCATGAAAGCTAATGAATACTATTTTCTGTTCCCTGTTTCTATGCACTGCACATCAGTTCACTATAGGTAAGTGGCTGTGTTTCCTTTATTTCACTTACTGAAACTAATTGACATTTCTTCACAGTGAGTGAATTGAGTTGCAAGGAAGATTAAGCATATTTATACAGGCTAAATAGTTACAAACTGGTAAACTTACCATAGAAGGACACATAAATGTGCAGGGTAGGCATTTATAGGAGGAATAGTATATTATGTGAAAAGTGAAATGGACTGCAACAGTAAAGTTAAGACTAGGGAAGAACATTTTGATTATGGCAGCCCTGTATAGACCACCTGGAAGCAGCAATGAAAAATTTGTAATTGTCTAGAACACTTACTGGAGAAGACATCAGAAAATATTAAAAAAAAAAAAAAAACAACACATGTTGTTTGCTGAAGGTGTCAATGTAGTTCTGTTAAATAACAGTGTTAATTATGTGCATTATGTTAACTTATTACAATGTTATAACTATAACAACATAGACTCAACACCTACAAAAATTACTATAGGTACACAGACATATTCTCACAAAAATAAAAGAGGAGTAAGTACACATACTTCTACCATTAGTTCAACCTCAGATAACCTCACATGTTGGAGACATCAGCATCACAAAGTCACTTACTATGCGTACTTCCACTCATTTATTGATCATCCATTTTATCATGTACAATGATATAGGACTTGTCATATGTTGACACAAAAAAACTTAAATAATAGTGACTGTATACAGATAATTAAGTACGTAAACAGATAATCAATATTTATTCTATTATGTACTATGTAATTATCTCCAGTTCACTCATATTATAGAAAATTTTCATTCTGCGGAAAAAGGTTGTTTGAATTATGTGCAGAGTTCCCCCAAGCACCTCCTGCCATAATCTATTGACCGTGCTTGGGCTACTTATTCAACTTCCCAATATATTTACACTATTATGACCTTCATGGTTGATGATCCTGTGTAGTATGAAATCAATGAAATGTACCATGATCACAATACAAGTAGGAAGACCTCCATTGTGACTTCAAGAATCTAGCTCACATTCAGAAAGGTGTACGGAGTTCCAACATCAAAATATTTAATTTATTGCCATATAATATCAAAAGTATATGTAACAATAGAACATTACTTAAAAATAATATAAAGATGTACTTACTTGATGAACTTTTTGTTCTTGGACTTGGGAAGTATATGATGTGTATTGAACCAGTAAGGCAGTGTGTATCTGAATGCAACCATAAAATAGAGTTCCAGTACAGAAGATCATAGTAAAGGGTAAAATGAAACATACACATTGGAAATCTGTGTAAAATTATTGTACACTGACTTATGGCATCCGGTACAGTTGTTTATAGTGAGAAGGTGAACAAAAGTTATAGTTGTGTGGTGAAAACCGGAACATACGTAAATTATAACAGTGAAATAGTGAAGATAAGTGAACGTGTATCAAGCCTGCAATTAATTGTAGATGTACTAAGGCGGGACATTGCACATTTAGAAAATGAAAATGCCGAACTGAAAAAGGCGTGTAATATCCCGATCACCAAAGCAAGTAAAACACGGAACTGGAAGCACAGGACTAGCATGATCACGGAAGAAAGAAGCGAAAAGGTGATAAATACAACGAATGGAATGAACCGCGGCAATAAAAGCAGTTTCAGTGTCCTACCTACAATAAACGAGTGCTCTGAAGTGGATATAGGCCTAAAGGCAGAAACAACAAGGCAACAAATGTTTACTAGGCCAAAAAGGGTTGGTTGTGTGAAACCCAGTAACTGTAGAATTCCTGTGGTAACAAGAAATCGTTTTCATGCACTAGATTCAGATACAAATGTGGAATCCAAGGAAAACTGTGATGACAACAACACACCAAATCTATATAGTGACAAGCACATGAGCAGAAACTTCCGCAATAAACGTGAAGACAAACTCAAAGTGAAAATATTCTCTGATAGCCATAAATGTGAAATTGCAAAAATACTACGTTACAGTCACTGTATACAAGCAACTAGTATTGTCAAACCAGGTGCACCCATCCAAGAACTCATTAGAAACATAGAAACTGAAAATGATCATCATATTGTCATCATAGCTGGAGCCAATAATGTATATAAAAACGATCTCCACAGTGCAACACGAAACCTTAAGGCAATACTAAATTCAACAGAAGAGAAATCAGTTTTTGTAGTCGGAATTCCACATAGGCATGACCTTTCAGAATGGTCATGTGTGAATGTGGAAATCATAAAAGTGAACAGGCAATGCTCAAGTGAGCCTACCAAAATGCATATTTTATAAGTATGGACTCCTTGCAAAGAGACTGTTACATGAGACATGGCATGCACCTTAATAACAGAGGCAAGAAGATTCTGTGCCAAAACATCAGCATGATACTGAAAGCATCTGACAACCAAGAAGTAATTGCTGCTCTTCCAGTTCCTTGCTTGATGCAAGCAGAGCCTGAAGAAATGGTTACTTCTATTACAGCAATAGAGGTGGAAGCAGCAATTGTACCTACACACATAACAAACGTTGCAGCAGCAGTACCTACCACACTTCATCTACAGGATTCAACAGCAGCAGAAGATGAAGCAACATCCAAATCTCCACTATCACCAGTTGCCACAACAATGTCTACAGCATCAGCAGTACCTATCACACTTCATCAGCAAGATTCAACAGCAGCAGAAGAAGAAGCAACAACCTTATCTCCTCAGTCACCAGATGCCACAACAGTGCCTCCACACACCATAACAGCAGTTCCATCAATTCCTGTAGTAGCAGCCTCATCTACAATATCATTACAAGGAGGGAAGAGTAGGCATACAACAGTAGATGTTCTACTACTCCAAGTGAACAATTTTTAGTAAAAGGCAACAAGAGGCAGAAATCCAAAAGATAAGCCTTGTAAAAGGTTTGAAAACCAATCACCATAGTGTTCAGTGTGTAAGCAATAAGAGCATGGATCTTAAAATATGTTACGTTAACATTCAAGGACTGAAAGCTAAAGAACTTATCATAAATGAGTTTGGTCTTGATAACCAGTTTGATATTTTTTGTCTCAGTGAACACTGGGCTGATGAGAATGAACTTGCAGTTACCAAATTTGACAATTTTAGTATAGTAAATAGCTACTGTAGGAAAGAGCACATTAGACATGGTGTGGCAATTTATTCCAACCAGTCACTCAATTGTACAATAACCAAACTAGACCTAAATTCCTTGTGTGATGAACAGCACTTTGAAGTTACGGGTATAATCATTAATAGTCATAAGCTAATAGTAGTATCCATGTACAGATCACCAAAGGGAAGCATTAACATATTTTTAGAAAAAATGGACATTCTATTGAGTGAATTAAGTAATATTAAATGATGACTAACTGAAACCCTCAGCTGCTGACAGGTGCTGTTGATATGCCTCGATGTGGACAGCTGAAAATGTGTGCCCCGACCGGGACTCGAACCCGGGATCTCCTGCTTACATGGCAGACGCTCTATCCATCTGAGCCACTGAGGACACAGATGAATAGTGCGACTGCAGGGACTTATCCCTTGCACGCTTCCCGTGAAACTCACATTCCCAACTGTCCACAATTCTACCTATATAATGTACCTTACAGACATTTGCCCATTCACTCATTACTCACGCACGCTTTGGCGATTCCCGTAAGAGTTAGGGCAACCTGTGCACATTCACACAGACGAAGGTCAATGGCTGGGTAGCCTTTAACTATACATATGAAGACAGTAACTGTTCTCGAAAGAACAGATACTGTAGATGACAGTGCAGCTTTTCCCTGGAATAAATGATGACTAACTGAAACCCTCAGCTGCCGACAGGTGTTGTTGATATACCTCGATGTGGACAGCTGAAAATGTGTGCCCCGACCGGGTCTCGAACTCGGGATCTCCTGCTTCCACCGAGGACACAGATGAATAGCGTGACTGCAGGGACTTATCCCTTGCACGCTTCCTGTGAGACTCACATTCCCAACTGTCCACAATTCTACCTATGTAATGTACCTTGCAGACATTTGCCCATTCACTCATTACTCGCGCACGCTTTGGTGATTCCCGTAAGAGTTAGGGCAACCTGTGCGCATTCGCACAGACGGAGGTCAATGGCTGGGTAGCCTTTAACTATATATATGAAGACAGTAACTGTTCTCGAAAGAACAGATACTGTAGATGACCGTCCATCTTTTCCCTGGAATAAATGATGACTAACTGAAACCCTCAGCTGCCGACAGGTGTTGTTGATATACCTCGATGTGGACAGCTGAAAATGTGTGCCCCAACCGGGACTCGAACTTGGGATCTCCTGCTTAGATGTCAGATGCTCTACCCATCTGAGCCACCAAGGACACAGATGAATAGCGCGACTGCAGGGACTTATCCCTTGCACGCTTCCCATGAGACTCACATTCCCAACTGCCCACAATTCTACCTATGTAATGTACCTTACAGACATTTGCCCATTCACTCATTACTCGCGCACGCTTTGGCGATTCCCGTAAGAGTTAGGGCAACCTGTGCGCATTCGCACAGGCGAACAGTTACTGTCTTCATATATATAGTTAAAGGCTACCCAGCCATTGACCTTCGTCTGTGCGAATGCGCACAGGTTGCCCTAACTCTTACGGGAATCGCCAAAGCGTGCGCGAGTAATGAGTGAATGGGCAAATGTCTGCAAGGTACATTACATAGGTAGAATTGTGGACAGTTGGGAATGTGAGTCTCACGGGAAGCGTGCAAGGGATAAGTCCCTGCAGTCACGCTATTCATCTGTGTCCTCGGTGGAAGCAGGAGATCCCGAGTTCGAGTCCCGGTCGGGGCACACATTTTCAGCTGTCCACATCGAGGTATATCAACAACACCTGTCGGCAGCTGAGGGTTTCAGTTAGTCATCATTTATTCCAGGGAAAAGCTGCACGGTCATCTACAGTATCTGTTCTTTTGAGAACAGTTACTGTCTTCATATATAAGTAATATTAAATGGCTACACTATGATACACTATGATATTGCAATAGAAGGTGATTTGAATGCTGATTTGATGTTGTAAGGGTAGTGTTGCAGATCTGGAAAACTTACTAAGACAATACAATTTACATCATGTCAATAACAGGCCCACAAGAAACAAAGCATGTTTAGATAACATCTTTGTAAACTTCTAGACCACTGAAAACACATGCGAAGTTGTAGTGTTCCCATTCTCTGACCATGACTCCGTATCTCTAAATTATGCAAGTAAAATTCCCCTGAATAGGAGCAATGCAAACAGATCTGTCCCAACAGTTGTGATTACCAGACCCATAACTAAGGATAAAATTAACACATTTCATAATTCCCTTGCTGACAGAGACTGGTTTGGCCACTGTAGTGTCAATGGACATTACAAATCAAGTAATGACCTGCCAGCCAAAATAATATTTGATAGATTTTTTAATGCATTCTTGACCCTATTTAACCATAGAAAATCAAAATAATGGACAGTAGCCACAAATCCAGATCTCAAAACAGACAAAATATATTGTATACTAAACAGCTGACAGAGCCAAAGAAACAAGTTTTGTTACTGTACAACATATACAATAGTATGAAGTCTGACTATGCCAATGCAGCCTATGTGGAATTCAGTAATGAATACAAAAAAGCCATCCTGCAAGCCAAAAAACCTACAATGCCAACAGCATACATAATTCCACCAATAAATGCAAAACCACTTGGAAAGTAATTAACAGTGCTGCCACAGATACTAAAAAAGACAAAATTAATATCCCACCTCAAACACTCAATGAGTTTTTTATTAATTCAGTGAAAGAAATAGGAGAGACAATTATCAAACCAGACATTAGTCCATCAGAGTTACTCTCCCAAAATTGGGGTAGACAGTCACCAAATACAAGCATGCTAACCTTCTCTGAAGTATCGCCTAGATTTGTACAAGGGGTCATAAAACAACTGAAACCATCTGATAGCTTAGATATATATGGCATAGCATGCAACCTGCTAAAAAAAGTGTGTGATTGCATTCTGTACCCTTTAACTCACTGCATAAACAAGTGCTTACTTGAGGGATATTTTCCTGATGAGTTAAAACTGTCTAGGATGATACCAGCATACAAAAAGGGAGATAAACACTCTCCATCTAGTTACAGTCTATTTCAATAGTACCCGCATTCTCCAAGGTAATAGAATGCATCATGTACCAACAATTATCATCTCACTTTAAGAATCTAGGAATAATTAATGCTACACAATATGGGTTTAGGAAGAATCTGTCGACCATTGATGCAATCAACACGGTAGTCAGTTACATCCTCAAACTTTTTGAGAACAAAGGCTTTGCTCAGGTCTCATTCTGTGACCTAAGCACACGCCACTACTAGAGAAACTAGAATTCTACAGCATCAAAGGAAACAGTCTCAGACTATTAAAAGCTTATCTCAACAACCGTAAACAGGTAGTTTTTGTTGGTAAGAAAATGTCAAACATAGAAAATGTTAAAGTAGGTGTGCCTCATGGATCTGTACTGAGCCCCTTCCTGTTTCTGATAATGATCAATGACCTCCCCTCGTTCATTAGATCCACCACTGTATTGCATGCAGATGATACGACTTTTCTTCATAGCAGTAACAATCTTAATGATCGTAAAACCTGTGCTGAAAATACACTCACCCATGCAGCATATTGGTTGATAGCAAATGGTTTCCTGCTAAATGAAAATAAAACTCAGCAGATAATCTTCACTCTAAGAGACAAGCCACTATCTGATGACCCTAGTTCTGTTAAATTCCTGGGAGTTTATTTAGATGAATAGTTATCCTGTGGCCAACATGTAAACTATATTAGTAGTAAGATATCTACAGTAATTTATTTATTAAGACAACTCAGAAATTGTGTACCTGAAACATACATCAGATCATCTTATTTTGCATTTTTCCAAAGTATAATATCCTATTGCATTATCTTGTGGGGTAACTGTAGTCATATACATGACATCCTATTATTGCAGAAGAAAGCCATTAGGATAATTACAAATTTTTCACATAAGGCTCACTGCAAACCCTTATTTACTAAACAAAAAATCATGACAATAATAAACCTCTATATATACAATGTCTTACTCGTTACAAAGAAGAACCTACAAGATGTGAAACGTAGAGAAAATGTGCTTTGTTACAAGAAGCATCAAACACATATACATGCCTTACCACAGATTATCAAAATCAATAAATAGCTATGAAGTCACAGGGCACAAACTATTTAATAAGCTGCCACATGCTATACAGGATCTTCCTGAACATACATTCAAAGAAAGACTGCATTAATGGTTTATTGCCCACCCTTTCTAAGATATCAATGAATTCTTCAACTGTAAAATGCAGTAATCCAACAGATGACCCACTGTACATTTATTGTAATATAAGCTAAAATATTTCAGTAGTCAATACCTTATGACACTGTATTATAAATTGTAACTTCATTTGACATTGTCAATTGCTGTAATGGCCTAAAGACAATAAAATCTTTATTATTATTATTAAAAATGGAACAAAAATGAATCAAACTCAACTACTGTCCTTCAAAATAGACCCAAAGGCATCCGCACAGCATTGTCAGTGATGAGGAAGGCACTGAATCCTACTGGCATTGCCATCAATGTGTGCCGCCTGTCACCGAAAAGCTTGTTTGCAAAGCCCCTCCAATGTAATGGTTTCTTCAGATGTGTAATGGGTTTGGAGTCACAGGGAATGAGACCTGGTGAGTAGGGTGACTGGGGGAGGATTATCCCACCATACCACTGTAACCAATTCTTGATGACATTTGCAGTGTGGGCTACAGCATTATCATAGAATATAACTGCATTATCTAACAGTGCCAGAAATTTTCGCTGAAGTGTACATCCCAGATGGTACAGCAGAAAGTTGTGGTAGTACTGGGCAGTGACAGTGTGGCCATCCCTAACAGGTGACGCTACAGAATACCATCGCTGTCATATGCCAGAAAGAGCAAGACCTTCATAGATGATGGATTCTTTCATACATTTTGTCATTGTGGTGAACCTGGATAACGCCATTGTGCTGACTGGATCCTCAGTTTTCTGGTTCGTATGCTCATGCCCAAATTTCATCAAACACAATAATGTGATTGAACGTGTCATTCCGTTCCCACTCAAATCACTCCAGTGAAATGACTGGTCTTGAATCTGTACACTTCTTTAGCTTTATAGGCTGGTGTGGTACATGCATCTTCAAGTCCTGTCGTAAAATACAGGACACTGTTGCCCTCAACATACCTGTACATGTAATTAATTCCTGCACAGTCCAGCATCAGTCCTCTGTTACACACTGTTCAGTAACAGCCACAGACAGGTCAGTACGTGCAGACATGGGCTGCTCACTTTGCGGCGTGTCTGTCACAAATTCATATTGCTGGTTGTAGTTCTGCATTACACTGAGTAGCATTTCTGCCTGTGACAAAGGCAATTTCATGTGTGCTCACTGTTCCACTCAGCTTACATCCATCTTGTAGCACAACCCAGCTCACACTGAATGTTGCAGGTGCTGGTACTGAACCATCTTCACAAACAGTTGCAATCTGTCGTTTCATTTTGGTACTGTATGCCATGGACTTTTGAATGTATTTACTGTGATTATGCTGTATAATGGATCATATTATTTTTTTTCTTTCTTTCTTCATTCTTTTCCTTCTACAAATGTAAGCTATATATACACAAAGCCAAAGGTAAATTAAAGAGTTGCTTTGTGGCAGATATAATGTTTTGATATCATAAAAAAGGAGAAGAGATACACTCTTCAATTGATTAATTTCTGTATCCTCACCTGCTTGTTTTTATAAGTGGTAGAGGGCAGATGTGTGATGAGAATCAGCATACCAGTATTGTTTAAAAATGTGTATTTGAAGTGTACATTAAAATTGTTAGAAAAAGCTATTAGGAAAGTAAAATTTTATTCATATATTCATGTCAACCACACCTGTCTGTTCACCATTTGGCCTGTGCTGAGAATCCTGCATACAGAGGTTCGGAGCAGACAAGAGGAATTTGCGCGAGCAACGGGGGAGCAATCCTGCATTGGCACTGTGATAATCAGGACTACGCACAATGGAATTAATGTGAAGAAGCATGTAACTTAATTGATGAATATTGATCTTAAATGTATTGACGTTGAAGGTCTGTTGATATTAGTGGCACTTCACACAGGATACATGTACCTTCCAATTTCTTTCAATTCTTCTTTCCAATTAATTTTATTTCAATTATTCAAGCAGCAATTATTAATCCATTTCCATTATTTGCCCACACACATTCTAACTCTATTCAATGGGCAACCATTTAAAGGACAGTGTCAAGCAAAATATCAACAGATCTTTCAATTGTTCAGATTAAAATTTTTTAGGTTAATGATTCGCATTATTGTTACAAGAAACTAAGGAAACTTTTGTTGTATTTGTTACATGTATGTGAGTTTGGGAATAAGAAAAACATTGAAGGAGCAAATTAAAACTAAATTCTGCCTACAAACGAGATGTGCTGGGAACACTGATTTCAGTGGTAAAGCTAGGAAGCTGCTGTGCTGTATGCTTATATAGCCACACTTGGCACTGTCTCTCTGGCAGTAGATAATCTCTTATCCTTCCAATTAATATCCTTTACAGAAAGTGCATTTCTAAAGAAAAGACAAAACTTTGTACAAAGTCATCATTAAAGTGCAAGATAAGTCATCAAATTCTATAAGACTGTGTCAGATAATAATCAGGTTCATTAGCAAATACGCAGCTAAATCTACTTTAATGGAAAAGAACTGATACAAACAAAATTACATTTTTGGGAAAAAAATTTTTTTCCTAATTTTGTTAAACACTATTCACAATGAAGTCAAAGAAAATGGCCATTGTTGAAAATTCATTACAAATTGCAGTATGCCAAGATGATGATAATTCGAGCTTGGCAACAGCTGAACGTAATGTGCCAAGTCGTGAACTGGCCGATGTCAACCAAAATAATGAGGTAGGCATCCCACTATCAAAAATTGATGATACTGATAATATAACTAATCATGATGTCACTTTTATGATGCTTGATGAAACAATTTCTCAGTTTTCACCGGGAAATATTTTTCCAAATAGTGAAACTGAAGCGCACGACAGCGAAAATTCCTTTGATTATTTGCTCATGACATTGTGAATCCAAGAACAGGAAACAGTTCATAAAAGCGTGTAAATACTAGTGAGATAAACAACTTGACACAACTCAGGCAACTAATAACACAACAGTTTTCAAAACAACAGAAATTTCGGGAAAGTGTAACACAACAACTAAAGGGTACAGGTCAACAGTTTACACACCAATATCTGGTATTTAATGATTTTAAGAATAGTATTAATCAACAGTTCAGTGAGGTGAGCAAAACTATATGCACTGAATTATCGAATGAACTATCTGGGAAGCTGACAGAGCTAGGAAAACAACTAAAACAAGAAATAATAACCGACATGTCCCACAATATAAATACAGTAACAGAAAAGGTATCATCCATGCTGGATAAGGGCAGCACACTTGCTGAAAAGGTAGTGTTAGAGTACAAAATTTATGTAGATACTGTAGAAGAAGCTCTAAAAGAGAAAGAAAGTCAATGTCTAGTTAAAATAAATTTAGGTTTAAAGGAAGCAGAGGAAAGGTTACAAGGCAGTATTGGTAAAACTACTGACATTCCAAAACAACATTTGACAGAAAACAAACCTATGCTTTCAAAGAAGTTAGATTCTTTCATTGGTTATCCACAATACATGGCTAGCCAGTCAAAGGAGAATAGCAAAGGTTGCAGAATGCAACAACATTTGCTGGCAGCTGTACCTGTCAAGCAAGTGCATTGTCATGCACTATGCCACAAGCAAACACAAACCCGTCTGTCACTGATAGTGCAGCATGTTTGTCAACATTACTTGCAGATGAAGTATTACTTAGGCATCGACAATTTCCGGTATTTACCTCTTAAGAAAAAAAACAAAACCTGTGGTCACTATCAGAGCATTTCGAAATGTTTTACCTCATACATGGACTGAAGCCCAGAAAATTAGATTTGTTGTTGGGTACACACAGGGTGATGTTCTGCTATGGGCTATGGACATGGCAGAACATTGCTACTACTATGAACAGTTTGAGAGAGCCTTTCTGGATAAATATTGGTCTGAGGCCATACAAGAGAGGCTCAAGTGTGAAGTATTCAACCCATCTCCCTTCAGTAGCAAACAAGGAAGCTTAAGGGGCTATTTTGAAAAATATTTGAATAAAACCAGGTACTGGATGAACCCGGTATCTTAAGTAGATGTGCTGAGAATTTTAAAGAGCTGTCTTCCTGCCCACATTAGGAAAAAAATTATAACCATTCTGGAATACAACACTGAATACTATCTATCTGTACTGGACTCAATAGATTTTATATATCAACAGAGACCAGTACAGCCCAAGCCTGTTAATATGCAGATTATGCCACAGAGATTTACAGACTAACAAGGGAACAACGACCTCATAGTGCAACACGGATGGCAACCTTCAAAAATTTAACAAAACAACTACAAATGGCAAGTAACACATGGTCAGCCTGTACAATATGTACAGACACCAGCTACCGGCAATAATCAGCCGATCGCTTGGCAAACATAAAACAATACCATACAGCCAAATAATCCACAGACAGCGAGATTTGGCCAGCAAAGCAATGCACAAATGCTGAATAATGTGTAAAGTGAAAGAGAATTGCAGTTAAGAGCCTCACAAGATACTAATTGGCATAATTAAACACCAACAGTCCATATAGTGGAAGTTATGCCTAACCCTGAGACTGATGCCAACACGATACAGGAAAATTTGAAGAGGTCGTGCTCTAACGTTCTGACGACTTAAAGTGTGAGTGTGGGTGTGGGTTATACCGATTTATTTCACTAAACCACATTCCACTTCTTTACGAGGTGACTTACTTGGGAATTTTGCATCCCCTCTTCTTTACAGGAAAGTCAGCTGCTGGAAAATCTCTTGACTTCTTCTCCAACGAATAGCGCTAGGTACAGGAACTTTTAAGTCTCTTTCTACTTATAAAATGAGTAGACATACGAACTTTGCTTTTCATCAGTTAACCATGTATTTGACTTTTGTGCACAATATAATTCACACTTTCAACATACATATGTAACTTTTTGTAAGTACCTCATACAGTCAAACATTAGAAACAAAATGAGTTACAGTTAAAAGAAAGTTGGCTTGACTACCATGACTTTCTTAAAATGAATCTGAAAATACGACTTGCCTCTACCAAGGCTGAGTCAAGGTCTATAAGAGTACTTTTTCAACTGTTCTTGTTTCCCATAACAATAGTCAGTGACACAATAAGCACAGAGCTGCATATAGGTGCCATGGTTCTTCCTCTAAAACATCTATGGATTGCCTAGCAAGTACTTGTCAGTGCCGTTCGACCTCTGTGTCTACTTTCTTCCCTGCGACTGATTTTAAGCCTGCACACACAAACATGTGACACGCACTAGGTATGACTTTACCATCCCAACTCGTATCTAGAATATCGTGTGTTCGAGATGGTAGAAGGCTGAGTGGTTCTAGAATTTACACAGAAATTCTCAAATCACTACATATCCCCCCCCTCCCCCCCTCAGAACAAACATGCTTTATTTTGTACATAATCATTATGCAAGTAATATCACTCATAGTAACATTTCATATCTTAACAGTATACATTCTTTTACATATGTTTATATACATATCTTTTTTTTTTTTTTTTTTTTTCAGTAACGATTCTCAGTCCTCTCTTGAATGATCTTTCATTTATTGTTTTTCTATTCTTTTTTTTTATTTTACTTTGTTATTAAGACATGAGTCATGGTTTTGGTCAGCTTTACTAATATTTAGGAATTGTGAAGAAGATAGCCCCAAAGTCAAGAAACCCTTCCCACCCACCTTCCCCAGGATCCCTACCTCTCAGGTACTTGAGTGAGATGCCAGAGGAGGTTTGGTGTTAAATCATCTCCTACAGAATGGACTTGTCCCACTTTCACCTTTTGAGGTCCCTGAAGGAAATCCTAGCAACTCTATGGAAACGGTAAATGGTAAAGAATCAGGCACACTTGTTTGCGAGGGTTGTTTGAAAGGTGTGGTGTGTGTTTTGTGTTAGTCAAGATTTATGTGTTCTCGTAAACCATGCTTTTATCCACAATACCCACCCCTTTCCAAAGTGATACAAACCCTCCCATCTATATCACATCTCATAAAAGGTATAAAATACTCTATACAAAATAGAAAATATATACACTACGGTAAAACAGTTGTTCAGCTAGTCACATCTTATTATATTTTCCACAAATATAATACTCTATTTAGTTTATTTCGTCTAGATATCTTTTTTGTGATTGTTCTCTATTTCATAGTCATATCCGGTTTTCTAAGCAATAAGATTACAGAATAGTTTTAGATTTTAAAGGGATTCAGTGCAGGAAACTATTTGGAAAAAACATGGAAAACAACTTGGGATCTGATGGTTGTTACTCCGCCCATTAACTCAGAATGTTAACGCCCCTGGGGGATGGATGACTCTGCCCAAGTTCCATGGATCTGATATTAACTTTTCTTGTGCACTGGCAGACCAGTAATTTTCTTTAAATTTATTTTGAAAGTCCTCCCAAGAAGAAAAATTCTTCATATTTACTGTACCCCATTCTGAGGCTTCCCCTAGAAGGTACCCCACAGCAAATGTGATCTTCTTAGAATCTTCCCAATTTTTGGTAATGCTTGGCTAAACCTTTTTAAGAAATGGGTCAGATGTACATCTCCATCAGGCTTAAATTTAGGGAATTGTCTTGATAACCCTGATTTAGCTCCCCATTGTAAATAAGTCACAGCTTCACTAGTTAATACAACATTAGGTGAAGTTACCCTTTTTTCTACTTTGTCATGAATAAGCTTAATTTCTTTCCACAGGTCGTCCATGCCCTTCCTGGTATCATTAAGTTCAGAAGAAGGAATAGGCGATACATTCCCAGATGTTATTCTCTCGGTAACTTTTCAATCTATAATTTTCCCAAATTGTTCCTCCAAACTAATTACTTTTATAAAGCAGAGTTAGCTATTTTCTCTTTGAAATTTCTTTCTATATTATCTACCCACGTACTGACACCTGTAATTTGTGATTGAATGATTGGTATTAACTCATTCTGCTTATCTACACTCTCTTGCAAAGTATACAACCCATGCCTTACATCATTATACTTAATACTGTACACTTTTTCAAAGGATCCTAACTTTTCAATGAGTTCCAATTTTACACTATTACATTTGTTCTCAATGTCAAGTTCTGCCCTTTTTGATAAATTCTGAAAGGCATCTTTCTATTTCTGACTGAGGTAGGTAAACATATTGTCGCTAGGCAATGAAAACCTCGTAACTCAAATTGGTCAAATTTTACAGGAAAAACAAAAAACAAATTATAGAAATCACATGGGGACCTGATTAGTCAAATGTAGTGGTTTCTGCTACACAATATGGATCCGGTCATTGGTACATACAACTTTATTATCCACTTCAAATTGTCTGCCAATTTTTGGAGTTACGAGGTTTTCACAGCTATTTATTTGATAGTGATGGAGATAAGAGGCATGTAACGAGTGCACGGTTAAGAATTGAAATGAATGAATGTTTAATTTGTTTTAGAAAATACTTACTTAAACTTTGCACTACTTGTGTATTATGAAACATCTGTAAGGATACATTGTTACAGGTATAAAGTGAAATGAATAATTTCACATTGATCAAAATATCGGAATCTAGATGTTAATAAATTACAGTGTTTAAAAAACATAGAAACAATGTTCATAGCTTTAATTAAACTTTTATTACTGTAAACATTTGTGCAGTTTATTAACATTTATTGTTGTTACTATTAATGCTACTATCACAATCACAGTCATAGGTGGCTGTAAACAAGTTTATTTTCGGCTGAATTTTTTTAGGCACGGACATGTTCTTTCATTACAAATGTGAGGCAGTGTGTCATAAAATGAATGCACATCCTTAGGAAGGACCAGTTTTAGTTGTTGCAAATGTGTAACCTTTTCTGCACTTATCTTTAGTGGTGATCTGTAGAGAGCGGGCGCTGTAAATGAGCTGGGTGTGTTAGACATCCTTGTTGGAAGTGGTTCCCATGTATCGCTAAATTTCAGTTTATATTCCATTTTTCCGGAGGGATCATACTTGAGACACCGGATATCAGTCACTGTTGGATCCCCAATTTTGGATCCTGGCCGAATAGATGAATACAACGAGAGTTTATGATAGGACTTGAAAAATGAATGGTCCAAATAATTGACAACATAAGATCTAGGACTTTGTCTTGCCATAGTACAAACTTCTACATAGCCAGCAGGAGTGTAAATGTGTCTGTTTTTTAACTTCCTTTCTATGGCGGAGTGAATAGAATCACACTCCATTTGAGTGTGACCTTTCCCCAGAAATTTTTGCGCTATTGTAATGCCTTTCTGATTGGGGAGATGAGCCAGTGCATTACTCATGACTGAGTTTCGACTCTGGTACGTGCATCCGTCACTGTAGAAAATAGCTTCTGAATCATTTTGGACGTATGTTTCTATAAAATGCACGAATATACTGGCAAATTCCGAAGCTGTTAGTCCACCTTCACTCTGGTGCCAAAGGTAACAATAACCATCATTACTTTTTAAATCATAGATGGTAAAGTTGTGGACCTTTAGTTTGCTTTTATAGTACAGTGCAGATGCTTTTAGTCTGGGAGAAAGCAGAAGTGCTTGAAGGTCCATAGCAAACACTCTAGCTGGTCCTAATTTATCACTGTTTTTCGCTTCCCTTGCCTCAGTTTTTCGGGCCATATGCAAAGAGTATTCATTGTCTGAGATATTGCCTGTTTGGTGAGAACAACAAAGATCGCTCTGGTCCTTTTTAGGCGAAAGTAAGTTAAGGTTATTTTCACCGAATACCTCGCAGAACTGTTTGTAAGCAGCTGAGATTTGTCCTCTTTTCTTGCAAAATTCTATATATTCTCTACGTAGTTATGATTTACTCTGCCAGTTAGGTTCCAAGTAGAGTTTTGTGGAAGAATGACGGCAGTAATGCGATTCCAGTTTCGGCAACTCTACAAAAAAATCTGATGCTGATTGTCGTCCACCTGAAACTTTCTTTGGTCTCTCCTGCATTTGAGACCCTTCTGCAAGCGTTCTTCCTGATGCACTAGATGCCATGTTCTGACACTCCATTCACCTAAGCACAAAGTATTCAGAAACATAGTTTTGCAGACAGTTTTTCTCTGTCCTTCTATTACAAAATTGTAATATAGTGTGTTAGAACGGTAAGATTTATTAGATTCTGAATTATTTGTGCATCTTTTAATTGGAATGTAGTAGACATGGCTTCTAACAAAAATTTTTCTTTCACCCCAAGACATATCCTGCCAGAAACGATTAAATATTAGCTGTCTGAGGTATTCTGTAATATCCTTGCAATTCCTATTCCGATTTAAGGAAGAAAGTTTACAAGTACATCGTGGTTTCATTTCCCTCCTACTTCTGCTCATTGTTGGTCTTTTTTTGCCAAACTCATCTTTTTGCATTCCTAAATAATCCCGTCCCCTCATACGTTTTTCTTTCTGCAAACTTCAAAGTGATTGATTGCTTTCCCTTTTGCGGCGCTGCTTAGTACTTTTTACTCTCACATCAACTTGGTCATCGTCGTCTTCTGTGCTGTTGTTACTGCTATGGTCATTTTTGTTTTTATCTGGATCATACACATCACTACTGCCACTGGAGATATCATCCTCGCTGCTGTGTTCGAAAAGACTTTCAAACTCAGAAGTGGAATTCGCCTCTGTATTGGCTTCTTTTTCCGCATTATCTGTAGTGTAAACCATAACGTCATCAATAACATTTAAATAATTTAATCACCTCAACTTCCAAACAAGGATCTTACTTCAAGTTACAACAATATAAACTACGGTTTACCTTCATTTTATAGGTCTACCCTTTCTTTTGGTGCAGGACGAGGAGGAACCTGACTAGAATTTTCTTTTGGTGATTTTATACGATATGATCCATTGTCGGCTTGTTTCACAAGGTGAAGATTGAATTTACTCTTTCTACCCATAGCTGAAAACAAAGTAGGCCTAGTTACTGTAGAATGTATAGGACTCTGTTCAGTTCTAAAATTAGAACCTCGTATGTACCGAGTGCAGTCTGCTTTACGCGCGATGAAAAACTCCTAAGTCAACATTGCATTTAACGAGGTCATTATTAATTCTGTATATTAATATACAATACATAAATGCCTAGAAATACTAACACGTACCTGTAGCAATAAAGCAGTGTTGGGTCTGTCAGTCAAAAAAGTTACTATCACATCAAAAAACGTTTTAATCTCGGAGTATGTGTTCGCCCTGCACACTAACAATGGCGATTATCGGAGATGCGAGGTTTACAGCACAAACTACATATCGCTGGAGATGTGAGTTTTTCATTATTGCCCCTAGATGGCAACACCGTTCAACTCGAAGAAGGAAGGTTTCCACAGCCTATGTGGCATAATTTTCTACATTTGGTAATGCAGTTACGTGGATTTCATTGTCAGATGGAGTTACGAGGTTTTCATTGCCTAGCGACGATATGATTTATATATGAGCAGTTAAAGAATTTGTCAATTCGTTCTTTAAATCCATTTTTAAATTTTCTACTTTAGTACTTATAGAGTCGAACTCAGTCTTCAAAGCACCCATGCCTTCACATAGGTTACTAAATTCTTTACTTTGAGGGTCGACTTTGACGTTTAACGAACCTAGTTCTTTATTTAGAGTCACATTCTGAGCATTTAAAGCTTCACTCTGGGTATTTAATTGACTTAGAATCACACTGTGAGCATTAAACTGAGAATTTACTGAACTTAGAGTTACACTCTGAGCTTTGATTAAATTTACCAACTCAGCCCAGTCAGGTATTTCTTTGCTAACTTTCATGGCCATAGCTGGATCTTGAGTTTCCCCAACCTGTTGTGTATTTTCCATACTCTTGTATGCTGTATCCCTTGTAAGCATTTAAAACTAACTTAAAATACTATAATTACACAATAAAAGTTCACTCAACAGTATGTAACACTTTTTACTAAAATAATAAAGTTTTGTTTCATGCTCACCCGGCGTAGAATTCTCGTTGTGTAAGTGAGTGGATGTGGAAGCAGGTCAGCACCGGTGACAGCAGTTGGTGCCAGTGGCATCGGATGTAGGTTGGTTTCCGTGTCTGCATCACTGTGATGTGTGTGAAAGCTGTATACTCCCCGCACTGGATCTTCTTGGATGAAGTGCTCTATGCGTACTTCTTCTTAGACAAATATGTCAAAATCTTCTTTACTATTTTTATTGTTGTGTGTTTTTCATTTCTTCACAGTCTTTCCCTTCAAATTTTGCTCCATTGGATACTTAAACATATTCCAATGTCTCAGAGTAATTTCCTTGTCTTATTATGTTTGGTTGCAATGGGAACATACAACAGCTTCTGTCCTCGTTTTTGACTTAAAATTTCTGTTTTCTCGGTCCTTTGACACAGGTCGCCATGTTCTAACCATTCTAATGACTTAAAGTGTGAAATTAGACATACAAACTTTCCTTTTTGTCCGTTAACAATGTATTTGACTTTCACGCACAATATAATGCATACTTGCAACATAAATATGTAACTTTCTGTAAGAACCTCTTACCATTGAACATTAGAAAGAAAATGAGTTACAGTTAAAAGAAAGTTGGTTTGACTACCATGACTTCCTTAAAATGAGTCAGAAAATACGTCTTGCCTCTACCAATGCTGAGTCAAGTTCTATAAGAGTACTTTTTCAACTGTTCTTGTTTCCCACAACAATAGTCAGTGACACAATAAGCACAGAGCTGCATATAGGTGCCATGGTTCTTCCTCTAAAACATCTATGGATTGCCCGGCAAGTACTTGTCAGTGCCGTTCGACCTCTGTGTCTACTTTCTTCCCTGAGACTGATTTTAAGCCTGCACACACAAACTTGTGACGCGCACTAGGTACGATTTTACCATCCTAACTCGTATCTAGAATATCATGTGTTGGAGATGGTAGAAGGCTGAGTGGTTCTAGAATTTACACAGAAATTCTCACATCACTGCAATGGTAGGCCCCCGTTCTGTGACCTTGGAGGAGAATGGGGGCATAGGCTTGATTGACACTTGCTTTATCAGATATGATCAAGGTGGTGATGTGAAAGATGAACTGTATCAAAGTAATGAGGGTACACAGAAAAACTTGACAGAGAGCAAGGTACAAGCTACTATTAAAGCCAAAACATTTGACCTTTGTATACCCGTTGTGCTTGACATAGGTACTATGCCTAATCTGATGTCACAGGGATTCTTTCAAGAACTGAAGAAGCGTGGGCATATACCCACGCTGCCAGTGCAAAATTGCAAGTTACAAACTGCCACTATTTAGAAATTGAAAGGAGTCAAAATACAAGCCTAAATTTCCATACAATTAGGACAGTTTTCTGTATGATGCAATTTTTTAATAATAGAGAAATTAATAATTGATTGTTTAATTGATATGGATACATATAGGACATGTTGTTGTTGTTGTTGTTGTGGTCTTCAGTCCTGAGACTGGTTTGATGCAGCTCTCCATGCTACTCTATCCTGTCCAAGCTCCTTCATCTCCCAGTACCTACTGCAACCTACATCCTTCTGAATCTGCTTAGTGTATTCATCTCTTGGTCTCCCTCTACGATTTTTACCCTCCACGCTGCCCTCCAATGCTAAATTTGTAATCGCTTGATGCCTCAGGACATGTCCTACCAACTGATCCCTTCTTCTAGTCTAGTTGTGCCACAAACTTCTCTTCTCCCCAATCCTATTCAATACCTCCTCATTAGTTATGTGACCTACCCACCTAATCTTCAACATTCTTCTGTAGCACCACATTTCAAAAGCTTATATTCTCTTCTTGTCCAAACTATTTATTCTCCATGTTTCACTTCCATACATGGCTACACTCCATACAAATACTTTAAGAAACGACTTCCTGACACTTAAATCTATACTCGATGTTAGCAAATTCCTCTTCTTCAGAAACGATTTCCTTGCCATTGCCAGTCTACATTTTATATCATCTCTACTTCGACCATCATCAGTTATTTTGCTCCCCAAATAGCAAAACTCCTTTACTACTTTAAGTGTCTCATTTCCTAATCTAATTCCCTCAGCATCACCCGACTTAATTCAACTACATTCCATTATCCTTGTTTTGCTTTTGTTGATGTTCATCTTATATCCTCCTTTCAAGACACTGTCAATTCCATTCAACTGCTCTTCCAAGTCCTTTGCTGTCTCTGACAGAATTACAATGTCATCGGCGAACCTCGAAGTTTTTATTTCTTCTCCCTGGATTTTAATACCTACTCCAAATTTTTCTTTTGTTTCCTTTACTGCTTGCTCAATATACAGATTGAATAACATCGGGGAGAGGCTACAACCCTGTCTCACTCCCTTCCCAACCACTGCTTCCCTTTCATGCCCCTCAACTCTTATAACTGCCATCTGGTTTCTGTACAAATTGTAAATAGCCTTTCGCTCCCTGTATTTTACCCCTGCCACCTTCAGAATTTGAAAGAGAGTATTCCAGTCAACATTGTCAAAAGCTTTCTCTAAGTCTACAAATGCTAGAAACATAGGTTTGCCTTTCCTTAATCTTTCTTCTAAGATAAGTCGTAAGGTCAGTATTGCCTCACGTGTTCCAACATTTCTACGGAATCCAAACTGATCTTCCCCGAGGTCGGCTTCTACCAGTTTTTCCATTTGTCTGTAAATAATTCGTGTTAGTATTTTGCAGCTGTGACTTATTAAACTGATAGTTCGGTAATTTTCACATCTGTCAACACCTGCTTTCTTTGGGATTGGAATTATTATATTCTTCTTGAAGTCTGAGGGTATTTCGCCTGTCTCGTACATCTTGCTCACCAGATGGTAGAGTTTTGTCAAGACTGGCTCTCCCAAGGCCGTCAGTAGTTCTAATGGAATGTTGTCTACTCCCGGGGCCTTGTTTCGACTCAGGTCTTTCAGTGCTCTGTCAAACTCTTCACGCAGTATCGTATCTCCCGTTTCATCTTCATCTACACCCTCTTCCATTTCCATAATATTGTCCTCAAGTACATCGCCCTTGTATAGACCCTCTATATACTCCTTCCACCTTTCTGCTTTTTTTATATTTTCTCCTTTTATCAATTAAATTCAATATTTCTTCTGTTACCCAAGGATTTCTACTAGCCCTAGTCTTTTTACCTACTTGATCCTCTGCTGCCTTCATTACCACATCCCTCAAAGCTACCCATTCATCTTCTACTGTATTTCTTTCCCCAATTCCTGTCAACTGTTCCCTTATGCTCTCCCTGAAACTCTGTACAACCTCTGGTTTAGTCAGTTTATCCAGGTCCCATCTCCTTAAATTCCCACCTTTTAGCAATTTCTTCAGTTTTAATCTACAGTTCATAACCTATAGATTGTGGTCAGAGTCCACATCTGCCCCTGGAAATGTCCTACAATTTAAAACCTGGTTCCTAAATCTCTGTCTTACCATTATATAATCTATCTGATACCTTTTAGTATCTCCAGGATTCTTCCATGTATACAATCTTCTTTTATGATTTTGAACCAAGTGTTAGCTATGATTAAGTTATGTTCTGTGCAAAATTCTACCAGACGGCTTCCTCTTTCATTTCTTAGCCCCAATCCATATTCACCTACTATGTTTCCTTCTCTCCCTTTTCCTACTGTGAATTCCAGTCACCCATGACTATTAAATTTTCATCTCCCTTCACTACCTGAATAATTTCTTTATTTCATCATACATTTTTCAATTACTTCGTCATCTGCAGAGCTAGTTGGCATATAAACTTGTACTACTTAGGACATACCAAGTACAAATTGATAAAGGAACGGGCCAATGTCATTCCACTGTAAATAACCAATTATTTGCAATAGACCTAATCAGGGTAGTACTAATATATGTAAAACTGAAGTTGCTCATGACTTTGAGGTTCAAATGGTAAATCCCATAGCTATGTTTGTCAACACATACAATAAAGAACAGTGGCACTCAAAGAAGTAAACATCGACACGTTAAACACAAATCTAAGTGAATCAAAGTGCTTGTCTCAAAAACAGCAAGCGGAACTTAGGGAACCAATACTTGCTCATACACATGTATGTGATAAAAGGCCAGGTATCATTAAGGATTTTGTGTACAAAACTTTTTGTTCTACTCCATACCCTATACCATGGACAAAGAGGGAAGCAATAAGAAAAGAGATTAACAGGATGCTTGAATGGGGCATAATACCCATCATTTTCCCCTTATTGTAGTCCTATTTTGGCCATGAGTAAGCCAGGTGGCAAGGTGCACTTGGTTCTCGATGCACATAACATTAATAGATTATTGTATCAGTACAAACACATTCAGACAATTTAGAGAAACAGCTTATGAAACCCTATGATGCTAAATTTCTTACTATAATCGACGTCTGGCTTCATATTGGCAAATAAAACTACATGAAGAGAGACAGAAGCATACTGCTTTCGTATGTGGGGGCAGGAGCTTTGAATTTCAAGTATTACCATTTGGATTGAACATAAGTAAAGGCGTATATATCTCTGCACTGGACAAAGTGATAGGGCCCAAACTTTTGAGTAAAGTAACTGTATACATTGATGACCTTTTAGTTGCCACACCGACTGGGTAGAACACTTAAGATTAATTGAAGAAGTATTGAGCTACTTTTCCAAATATGGAGTAACAGCAAATCTGAAGAAATCTAATTTCGGACAACAAAAAGTAAAATTTTTAGGATATATAATCTCTTTGGAAGGCATACTGCCAGATCCTAAAAAACTTGATGCCATTAAGAACTGCCCTGTTCCTCAAAATAAGAGGTAATTAAAGGCATACTTAGGCCTAGTCTCATTTTTCAGGAAATTCAGCCCTAAACAACTTATGAATAGTGACACTTTACTCAATCTCTCTGGAAAACCAGACCTTGGTTATGGGATGAGCAATGTCAAACCTATTTCAAGAAAATCAAGCAAGTCTTATTAAATGCTAATATTTTATCTTAACCAGACATGAAGAAGGATTTTTGTTTATGCACTGACACGTCTTCTCAAAGTCTGGGTGCATGCCTTTTTCAAATGTTAGGAGAAGAGAGAAATCTCATCCCTAAAGTAATTAGCTTCACCAGCTGCAGCTTATCTGAAGCTGAACATTCATATTCAGTTACGGAGTTGGAGGGTTTGGCTGTAATTTGGTCCTTTAAAAATTTTGAATATTTCCTTTGAGGCAAACACATAAATGTATACTGTAACCATCAGTTCCTACCACTTTGTTAGCTTGTAAGTTGCTACACTGATGGATAGCCAGGTGGTGTATGTATCTTCAAGAATTCGATTTTGAAATAGTATACATAAAAGGAAACCAAAATGTATGCTCTTTCTCAGTGACCACAAGTCTTAGAGGAATTCAATGATCTTTTAGAGCAGGAAGGTGAAATAAGAGCTATGTTCATGGAAGACAAAACACTCCAACCATACTATGTAAACAAATGGAGCAGTTACAGCAGGAAGACAAATGCCAGAGTAAAGTAACAGCAAAACTTATGCAAAATGGTGATGAACAATTAAAAAGATTTTTCACTATTTACAAATGTGTTCTGTTGTTTACCAGAGGAATATGTAGATGATTTTATCTTATACATGCACAATACTTGTGGCCATTAGGGCACTGCAAAATGCACTGACAAAATGGTTAAATATTGTTATTTCCCCAACCTTAGACAAAGAGTACTACAGGGTAAGAAAGTGTATTGTTTGCCAGAAAGCAAAACATTGTAACATCTCCAAACAGATAGAACTACATCCCATTGTGGCTAAAAAGCTCTAGGAAAGGTATCGTTAGATGTGGCTGGACCCTATCCCAGAGGTAAGGGGGGAGTAAAATATATATTAGGTCTGTATGATATGTTCCCCAAATACATAAAGCTGTATGCAGTACAGAACACTACAGCCAGTTCAATTATAAGATGAATCAAAGAGGATTATTTTGCTAGAGGAGGAAAACCAGAAGTCATGTTAGCAGAAAATGCCTCATATTTTGTTGCACGTAAATTGAAAGTGTTTGTAAATTCCAATCAAATCAAACCCATTTTAGAATCCAAATTTCATCCCGAAGCATCCACCATAGAAAGGGTGCTTAAGGAATTCAACAGGTTTGTGAGGACCTATATACCTCGTAAACATACCAAGTGGATTGAAGATGTCACTCCCTTCTTACAAGTTGTTAACAATCTTCCCCATACATCAACTGGATTTATGCCAAATCAGCTGATGTTCAATTGAAAACAAGTAGACGAGTGGGAAAAACCTTTGCCCAAGATACCGATACCAGAATTATCACTCGATGATGAACTATGACAAGCAGTAATCATCTTTGAATCCTGGGCTAAATACAGGAAAGATATTTATGACAGAAAGCTGAAGTGCACAACACAATTTTATGTAGGACAATAGGTGTTACGTAGAACACATCCCAAATCCACAAAAATTGGAAAACTAAACCATAAGTGGCAATTACTACACACCAGACCATACATAATTACTAAAATCCCCTACCCGGGCTCATACAGATTGGCACACACGAGCATGGGTAAAGACAAGGGCCTTTATCCACACAAAGACTTGAGAATGTTTATATACTGAAGAAGGGCTGTATACCCTCTAAATTGTATATATGCATGATAATATTAGATTTAGAATGCTGGAAAGTCACATTCCCAAATTTATGTTGTTAGTTGATAAGGAAAAATTTTGTTTGTATTCTTTTTTCTTATATGTCAAATGTGTATACAATAAGATGAGTGGTTGTAACAAGGAAGAATTTTACTTTCATGTGGCTAGAGATGACAATACTCTAAATACCATGCTTCACCTTGTGGCTAGCCCAGTTGTAAATAGAAAATTGTGTAATGCACGGTAACATGCAATGGAATACACAACTCGCCACACCATAAGTGGTATCAGAGTGATGCAGTGCATACCCATTGGGGAGCATGCCAGTCAACAAACCGCAAGTGCGTGCACACCAGACAGGCACAGGTGGGTGTGATGGAGTGCCCAAAACAAACAAACCCAATGAGCTACAGCCTGCACTAGCATTTGTAAAGCCTACTGAGTAAACAGGGACATAGAAAATTAAGGGAGAGACTGTGCTATAACTATGACTATCTACACAATATAAACACACAGAGATAAGCTAAGGGATTATATACACAGGAAAGGTCCTCTAAACTATGAGATATTTACTTCCTATCCCCATCTCAGAGTACCACTGTCCACCACCTCTAGAACAACCTCCAAACCTCCCCCATGTCCCCTCATAGCTGACAAACCCTGCCTCGCAGACCTACTACACTTACCCTACCCTCCAAAACTCCCTTCCACCACCACACAGAACCCAGAACCTAAACAGACCCTGTAATGTTATGTGTGCCTCACTGCTTTTTTTTCTTTAACTAATTTGTGCCTGATTTTATTCTGAGAAGCTCAGTAATGTATCTAAACACCGAAAATGGAAGTGAAGTGAAGTGAAGTGAAGTGAAGCGCAGCTGGACAGCAAGAAACTCTTTAGCGCGCAATCTCCGCAATGATAGTATTAGAGAATCTTTGAGTATGGAATGAAAAAAAACGATTGATTTTATTTTAAAAAAAAAAAAAAAAAAACTGTTAATCTGTATCTTGTGGAAAGAGGACGTGTTGCTAGGCCGTCGCTCAGAACGTATTATTACATTTAATGAAAACTGATATTCTAATGATAAAACCGAGTGAAGAATGTGTAAGAGTTCCCAAACATTTATGTATACAAATTTTCTAGAAGTGAAGAATAGAAATATCTTGTTTTTGGAAAAGGAGGTGAACTTCACTGTCGTCGCCGTCTATCAATTGACAGAATTGTAACTGTACAAAGTTCACTAAAATACTGGAAAAGAAATGCATTCTCTATAGTTTTCATTCAATAAGTAACAACCTCTCATAATTTCTGAATTACAGTAACTGGATTATGTTCTTGCACAATACTATGGTGCTGAACTCCACTGATCAATTTTGAAGTAGCAGGACATGTAGTTTGAAGGAAGTTTGTGTGACAAGCAATCTCCTTTTCTCACGAAAAGCAGATTGCTGTTTGATCTTACTTACTTACAACAGTGGTCCCTTAGGTATGAAAAGCTATGAAAACTTGGGCTCAAAACTATCCGCAGTACGGCCAAGTAAGTAACAGAGTGGTATTTTAAACCTTAAAGAACAATAACTTCCTCCAAATTGCAATACGTCAACAACTGGTGGAGAAGCTGATCATTCAGGGAGGCAGCAACAAAAATTCAGGTACCAGCAACGACTTAAAGTAAAAATCTCAATCAAAAAATCAATCTCTCTCTCCAAACACATATATAGTATTGATATCATTAAAAAAAAAAGTCATTTTACAACCCACAACACAATCATGAACCTTTCCTCCAGAAGCCTTAATCCCACAGAAATATCAGTCCTTTCCAATCACCTCACCTTTAGCCCCACTCCCAAATTCAATCAAGCAGGACTTGTTAAACACCTTCTCTCCTTCTCCTGGACACTACAGTGGAAACACTTTTTTGCCACCAACACGACCAATCAGACTCAACCAAAGACTAATATTGAACCTTGCCTAACTCAGCTCACTCCTTTACCCATCTGTGATGCACCCCCCACTGCCCCCACACCACCCCCATTTTTCCGGAATTTCTTAACCCCGAACCTTGCCTCATCATCATTCCCCAAATCCCTCAACATGCAAACTAACCTTACATCTGCAGAAAGAACTGCAGTCCACCATTTAAAACTGATCCCAAACTTATAATCCTACCTGCAGACAAAGGCTCCACCACTGTTGTTTTGAACAACAAGGATCAACTGGCAGAAGGACTCCATCAGCTGTCAGATACTTCCACCTAAAAACCTTGCCACAGTGATCCCATTCCAGTAATCCAGCAGGATTTCCAGTCACTACTCAAATCCTTAGACCCATCCCAGAACCTCTCCCCAGAGTCCATCTCCCTACTTACCCCTACCACTCCGTGCACTCTCACCTTCTACATGCTTCCCAAAGTCCATAAACCTAACCACCCAGGACAACCCATTGTGGCCAGTTACTGTGCCCCCACTGAGTCTCTGCTCTTGGAACCAATTCCCCTATATAAAAGATACCAACCATTTCCTCCACCAACTCTCCACAGTTCCTGTCCCTTTACCACACAGTGCCCTGCTCGTCACTATTGATGCCACCTGCCTGTACACTAACATTCCCAATGCCCATCACCTTACTCCAATTGAACACTATATTTCCAAATGCCCTATGGATTCCAGACCAAAAACCTCCTTCCTAGTCGCCATGACCAACTATATCCTCACCCACAACTACTTCTCCTTTGAAGGCATTACCTACAAACAAATCCGGGGTATGGCTATGACCACCCATATGGCACTATCCTATGCCAACCTATTCATGGGCCATCTAGAGGAATCCTTCCTAAAAACCCAGAATCCTAAACCCCTCACCTGGTTCAGATTCATTGATAACATCTTTGCTATCCCGATTGAAGGTGAGGACACCCTATCCACATTCCTCCAGAACCTCAACAACTTCTCCCCCATTTGCTTCACCTGGTCCTACTCAACCCAACAAGCCACCTTCCTAGATGTTGATCTCCACCCCAGAGATGGCTACATCAGTACCTCCATCCATAACAAACCTACTAACCACCAGCAATACCTCCACTTCAACAGCTGCCACCCATTCCATACCAAGAAGTCCCTTCCATACAGGCTAGCCACCCATAGTTGTCACATCTGCAGTGACCAGCAGTCCCTCTCAAAATATACCGAGGGTCTCAATGAAGCCTTCACTGATCGTAATTATCCTCCCAACCTTGTACAAAAATAAGTCTCCTGTGCCTTATCTTTCCAGTCTCCCACCACCTCCCAAAGTCCCACAGTCCGGCCACAGAGGAGGATTCCCCTCGTAACTCAGTACCATCTGGGGCTGGAACAACAGAATTACATTCTCTGAGAGGGTTTTGATTACCTCTCATAGTACTATGAAATGAGAAATATCCTGCCGACTTCCCTTCCCATCCCTCCTACAGTGGTATTACGCCGTCCACTGAACTTACACAATATAGTCGTCCATCTTACACAACCCCTGCTCCCAATCCCTTACCTCATGGTTCATACCCCTGTAATAGACCTAGATGCAACACCTGTGCCATACATCCTCCTACCAACACCTACTCCAGTCCGGTCACTGACATCACCTATCCCATCAAAGGCTGTGCTACCTGTGAAACCAGTCATGTGATTTACAAACTAAGCTGCAACCACTTGTAACGTCTCTTAGCAAAAGACATATTATGTAATAAAGAGAAAACATTGTGTGTCATGTTTTGTTCTTGTATTTTTTTTATTTGGATAATATCTGTGTCGGTGAGTACTGAAACCGCCACAGACGATACTTATTAAATATCAAACAAAGATGAGAATAAGTGACTAGTATAAATAGTAAAAAACGAACATTAATTTCTCTGTCGTCTTCTTGGAGTTACGTGAGTAGGATAGCCTGTGACGTTATATTGTACGCTAGCGTAGAATTTTTTTGTCAAGATTGTAAGAGGGACGCCATTAGACATAGCCTTGGAAAGGAGTGTAATTAATTGAATTGTTTAAATGTTTTGAATAGAGTTACTTAGTGAAACCTTGCATTATGATTTGTAATAAGCTTGCCTGGTATTTTATCCCATGCCTTTAAGACATTTTCAGTTATTTAAATATTATTCGTGGTGCAGAGCTGCGCTACGAACGAACGAGCCGCTGCCGCGGCGCATTCAAATTGCATTAAATGAAATCTATCATACCGCAAAGAAGCGGGCAGGTAATAGTGAAGTAAAATTATTTCTTTCAGCTTTCGGAATTGCAGAGCAGAGCAGCTGATTTTATGATGTGTTTTACAGGTTGACGCGGGCTGCTGATAATATATTACTAACAGTGCAAAAAGATAATTTACCTTAATAACATAAAAGAAACCTTGCTGTGCGTAGTTCTGGTCTGGCAAACCATATAGTAAAAACATCTATTTTCTCTGATAATAGTCTCATGTTCTCGTGTTAGTTGTGGTACTTATTGTTGTTTTACTGTTAACAAAAACCCACTGCAAAATCTTGATGTTGAACAATCCTTGCGTACTGTAACATCAATATTGATAACGAAGTAATTTTCATTAACCTTTTCAATAACTATAAAGTAAGGAAGATATGTTGAACTTTATGGCAAGTTACAGTCACGAAAAAATGTTCCTTTAATAGAAAGCCAGATCCAGAACAATAAGAACATAATATATTTTGTTTTGTTGAAAATTAATGATCCAAAGAAAGTCATAGCACAGGATCACTAAAAGGTATTTCAGGGCTCTTTTCGTAGTAACATATTTTATTTCATATATTAGTTGTTACGCGAGTAATAATAAAACAAAGCAAATAATAATAGAGTAAGTGAAACTGTCGCCCAAAAACGCGGGGCCGAATTTGCAGTCGCCACGAAAATAATAACTGTTTTATGTGTTTTCTTTCATTGTCTATTGTTATATACATGTATGTATTTAGTGATAAATGTATGTATGTGTCTCATGATTAATGCCATGTATTAATGACTGTACAAAAATTCTTTCATGAAAAAACGCACCACTGCAAGTGAGTCAGAGGAAACGATCCTGATAGTACTGAGAAACTGTAACGACTACATAATCCGGGGGGCAGCCGAACCCCGAAATCAAATAAACTAAAGGTAAGACTACAGTGTATTTGTCCTGTTTGTACAAGCTTAACTCCAGTGAAGTGTTCTCATATCGCTAGTGGTGTGCGTAGTTTGACGTTAGTATTTATGACGGGGCAAAATTGAGTGTAGCTAGTAATTTTTAGTGTGCAGTGTATTGTAGATAAATCAACATATTTTGTGTGCAAGTGGCAAAACTGTCAGATCCTGTGTTCGAGTAGGTAATTTATGAATATGGTTAAATTGCGTAGTCAACGTCCGAGCAATATGGATACTGAGGAACAGCCATTAGTTAGTGCAGGAAATGTAGAAACGGGTGCATTAAGCAGTAAAAGTACTCTCTTTGAGGATATACCATGCAAAAATGTGGGGGCAGGGGCACAGGAAGTGGTGCCACCCCCCACCAGTGCTCAAGGAGATGTAGATAAAGAAATTGCACCACCCCCAGAAAAGCAGGAACCAGAGAGTGGTGCCTGGTGGGTACTCACTTCAGGCGATATTAGAGCGCGTGCTGGATTACCAGTCAAAATTTGCGCAACAAGCTGAAAAGGATGAAGAAATTGAGATCTTTCTCGCACAGCAAGCTGAGCGAGATCGCCAGCTAGAGGAAAAGTTTCTTGCCCAGCAGGCTGAGCGGGATCGCCAGCAAGCTGAGCGGGATCAGCAACTTGTGCAATCGTTAGAAATTATGAAAAAAGAGATTGCCGGTATGAAACAGAATTATGAGTCAATACCTAAGGCCGTGCAGGAGTTGACTGTACAGGTCAACAACCTGCAAGTAGCAAACACTAACATTGTAGACGAGATAGGTGTCTTGGCCAACCGATTAGAAAAGCTAGAAATAGATTCCACATAGCATGTAGAGCAGAAGTGGAACGAACAAGCGACTAAAATTGAAACCGAATTCAACTCATGGCTAGAAGCGAAGGAGAGTGAGAGCAACAAAAATATTAATTCTAAGGTACAAGCTGCCATGGCAGATAGAGATTCTGAATCGTTCAGTACCGCAGTAAATAGTCAAGTACAGAACGACGTGCAAACAATCAAACAAATACTCAGTGAGGATATTCCGCAATGGCAAGTGAATATTAGCAAACGAATATCCGAATTGGAAAAGGGTTTAGCACAGAGCAGCAAACATCTTGAACGTGAAACTATGTCGCCAACAGCCAATGTTTTTAGCAACGCACAAACTTATACGCGACGCAACAATGGTGAATCTTTAGGCGATAATGCGAAGAGCTGTAGCTTTGGTTCGGAGCACACAGCCTATATCCCAGGAGCAAACCAGTATAGTCCAAAAATATTGGTTGAAGAAAGTTTGATCAAAAATAGGTAGTTTCAAACGTTTACTACTGAACGGAAGTCAGTACACCCAGTAGTATTCATAAAAAGCTTTAAAAATATCTTGCCTAGTGTGTGGAACGAAGCACAGAAAATTCAATACGTAATGTCATACATTCAGGGTGATGCAGCGTTGTGGGCTACAGAAGTAGCAGACAGCTGCATGACGTATGAACAGTTCGAAAGGGCGTTTTTGTCGAAATACTGGTCGCCTTGTATACAAGAGCGGCTAAGAAAAGAAGTATACAATCCCGAACCATACTCACCCCGTCTTGGGAATCTGAGACGGTATTTCGAGAAGTATATAAACAAGACGCGCTACTGGGATGAGCCAATCTCACCAAGAGACATAATAAGACTCCTAAAATCACATTTACCCATTCATATCAAAGAGAAATTAATACACGTACCAGAGAACGACATGGAACATTTCCTGTCTGTTCTAGATTCAGTAGACTTAATCCAGGAAGACGCAAAAGCAGCGTGTGATCTCTCATGGAACAATGGATCAGGGTGTAAACATGACAGAAATAATAGTGCACAAAACCACAACCATGGAAATGGTGGGGGTGGTAACAAGCGGCAAGAGCACTCGCAAAATGGTAATAATGGTAGAAGTCAGAACGGGTATGGGCAGTCGTCATATAATAAAAAGTGTCGATTTGACGACCGGTACGATTCCGGACTGCCAGGGACCAACCGCTGGAAAAATGCGCGAGGTCAGTGGCATAGCAATTACAGCGACAGTAATGGCAATTGGAATCAGAATCAGTGACCAAGCCCAGAACGGCAAGGTAATGACCGGTACGATAACAACAGACCATCACTGCAAGACGCGCCTATTGCGCAGTCGTGGCGGCCTACAAATCAAAACGTACACATAGTTGAGATCGCGGACAATAGCCGTCCAAGTACCTCGCAAGCAAGCCATCCAACAAACTAGAATCGGCCACGATATGCTCTCCATCGCTGGCCGAGGGGTGGAGTGAGAGCAACACGAATGACAATAATATGCCTGGAATACATATGCTGCGATACAACGACGGTATCAGTATGGATAAAGATCTACTGACAGAACCGCATGAATGTAAGAAAGATAGCAGCAAAAATGTGCAAGCTATAATAGAAGCGAAAATCAATGATGTTGGAGTGAATATAATCATCGACACAGGTGCCTCAGTGAGTGTAATGAGTACAGAATTGTTTAAAGCGCTGGGGAAGGGACGTAGCATACCGACTATCCCAGTTAATAATTGCAAGGTGTCTGGAGCTATAAGTGCACAGAGCCAATTAGTTAAGCACCAGGTGCAGGTGGAGATTTGTAAGGAGGAGAAGCCATAGTGAGCTCGTTCCTCATTGTTAAAGGGTTAAAGGTGGGCTGCATTCTGGGAGTAGATTTTCTCCATGAGAGGGACGCAGTGATCGACCTCTCCTCGGGAAAACTAAGCATAGTTAATAAAGGTAGAAGGATTGAGTTGTCTATGATGAAATCGAAGGAGGTACTTGTGCCATGTTGCAACCGAATTAATATCAAATGTAGGAACCCCTGGGTACTACACCTCAACGATTATTCACATGTGGCAGATCTTTATTATCCTAGTATGGAAGATAGAAATTTTGAAACAAATGTTGATGCATTTCAAACTAAAGTACAGGAATCTGAAAGTTTAAGCAACATACAAAAGCAACAGTTGACGCAGCTGCTATCGGAATATACCATGGTATTTACCGACCGACCAGGAATAATCAAGGGGTACCACTATCACATAGAGGTGATGCCCCACAAAACGTACTGTCGCGCATCTTACTCCATCCCTTGGTCGAGGAGGGAAGTAGTAGCTAAAGAGATTCGAAACATGTTAGAATGTAATAGTAAAATTATTTATTCAATGACCTATCAGATGTAAATAGTAGCAGTAAGAATATTTCAGTTGTGTTTTAGAGTATAAATATATTAGCTTTAAGAAAGAATTTGTGTGTATTTAAAATCTTGAGAAAGCAAGACATAAATAAGTAAGCATGGCATGAAAGTAGAATCAACAAACTCGGCAATAGCATGCAAATTGAAGACTTTGTTTACAGACAATTAGTGTCATTAAAATACTATATGCTCATCAAGCAATGAACAATCTTTTTGTTGACAAAGTAATGAATAATTTCTTGAACCATTTTTCATTTGTAGTAAGTAAGTACAATTAATGATGAGATTTCATATAGTAATGTAACAGGTGTAATTGTGTTAGAATTAAGAAACCCTGAGAGAGAGTCTCTACTGAAAAAAAAAAAAAAGACTTTGTAGTGCGAAACAGTTATGTGATGTAACGTTACTGCCAATAGTGATCTGAGAATGACACTGGAGCAGAATTCAATCAAAGACAAACCCGTTCCGTGTAACCTACGCTTTGTATGTATCGATGCTTCAATTGAAGCCCGTGTACTTGGTACACGTCCTTGAACATTAATTACGCGGCGCAAATCAAGTCAATCAACGCGGAAACTACACTGTAGTCCTGTAGGACAGATCATAAAAAAAAAAAACCTAGTACTAAATGAAGTATTTATTGAGCAATATGCCCAAGTCCAGCTGTCATGCACATGGTAAAATCTGTTTGGTAGATGGGTGATAACCTGGCAAGCTACACCGAAAAAGGAAAAGAAAACTATGTACCAAAAATCTCACACCTTTAAATAATTACCAAAAAAAAGCCATATATGCCTAGTAACAATACTAAAAGTGTGTAATGACATGGTAAACACAATGGACTCAATGTAAATGAGAGTCATTATGCTAAGAACAGTTGATATGCATTAAAAATAAACTGTGTGCATAAACAATCTAGGAGAGGATGGAATATTGTGTGTAGCAGGGACAGAAAATGACTGTTGTATCTGTACCAATATATACGTCGGAATAAGTCAAGTGTTGAGTGACTAACTGTCATAGTGCAGTGCTCAACGAACAATAAATTTACTGTGTGTAAAAACGGTAGTTAGTGATCCGTTCGGAGTCGATTCAAACAAACATCGCTCAACGGAAACATTTAGAGTGTGTGAAACGAAACATTTTTGCGTGTTGAGAGATGCTCTGGCAGCGTATCGACCGTGAGAACAAATAAAAAGTGTGTAGTACAACGTGCGTGTGACGAACCCTAAATACCAGTGTCACAATGCGATTCACTTGTGAAGCCACAAGAAACCCGTTATCACGCCAAAACATCCTGTTCATACCAGCGAAACGACGGCTTACTGAACAATAAATGCTTTTAACCAAGTTGCATTTTCTTCCACAGCTAATAATCCGTATCCTTAAAGACAGTACACCGTTGTGGAATATTTGTTTCATGCGTTGTGACGGGGAGCCATGCGGAGAAGCAGAGACGGGTGCCGTGCCGCCAACCAGCCGGTTGCGGGAAACAACTGCAACACGCCGACATTGGTGAATGGTTCGGCGCAGTTCGCGACTGCGCGGGCGCCACCCCAACACGCCGTCCCTGTTACGGTGAGCAGGACGTCGACCCCAGCAGTCGTTGGCACGCCGCGTTCCGCTCCGTACGACATTGTTGACATTCAACCGAACATTACCAACTACGCTGTTAATGTACTAATATGAAAATGATTTATTGGACACGAAATTATGTGACAAACATTTTTTCTTTAGTTTATTGTGTATAAACTCAAAATATTCATTTGTTCAATGATATATGTTATATGTTTTCGTCATATTAGTGAAGCAAACTGACACGAATGCCATACCATGGTAGAACATTTGTCGTGAGTAAGTGTAGAGACAATTCATTCCACCACTGTAAAACTATTTAATGATTTACTTGCAGTGTGACAGGGACACAAATATTACCACGAATGTGAAAGAGTGTAGAAGGTACATTTTCAACAAGGGGACTAAAAGTTTAACATTTTGTCATAAATAACCTTTGTTATCTGTGAACATCTGATAAATTCCAACCTTTTTTGATGAACAATCAGACTGCGTTTTACGACAAACCAGGCGAGATGACCATGGCTCCGGCGCAGTTTTCCCAGGTTTTCTGACCGCACATAGCCCGAATGGGGAAGCCAGAAAACTGTAATGACCCTGGGACTAGGTTTACGGTCACCTCGCAAAGTGTGAGAAAACCATAAAGAGTGTGATTAAAACTATAGTTCAAAATAGCAAACAAGTGAATAGTGAATATTCAAAATAAGGTGGCAAACAATGACAAAACGGACGTTAGTGGCAGCATATTGCCGAACATTCTTAACGTTAGTTAATTGCTGCCAGGGGGCATTGTAACGTCTCTTAGCAAAAGACATATTATGTAATAAAGAGAAAACATTGTGTGTCATGTTTTGTTCTTGTATGGAATTATGTACTGATTTTTTTATTTAGACAATATATGTGTGGGCGAGTACTGAAACCGCCACAGACGATACTTATTAAATATCAAACGAAGATGAGAATAGGTGACTAGTATAAATAGTAAAAAACGAACATTAATTTCTCTGTCGTCTTCTTGGAGTTTCGTGAGTAGGATAGCCTGTGACGTTATATTGTACGCTAGTGTAGAATTTTTTTGTCAAGATTGTAAGAGGGACGCTATTAGACATAGCCTTGGAAAGGAGTGTAATTAATTGAATTGTTTAAATGTTTTGAATAGAGTTACTTAGTGAAACCTTGCATTATGATTTATAATAAGCTTGCCTGGTATTTTATCCCATGCCTTTAAGACATTTTCAGTTATTTAAATATTATTCGTGGTGCAGAGCTGCACTACGAACGAACGAGCCGCTGCCGCGGCGCATTCAAATTGCATTAAATGAAATCTATCATACCGCAAAGAAGCGGGCAGGTAATAGTAAAGTAAAATTATTTCTTTCAGCTTTCTGAATTGCAGAGCAGAGCAGCAGATTTTATGATGTGTTTTACAGGTTGACGCGGGCTGCTGATAATACATTACTAACAGTGCAAAAAGATAATTTACCTTCATAACATAAAAGAAATCTTGCTGTGCGTAGTTCTGGTCTGGCAAACCTTATAGTAAAAACATCTATTTTCTCCGATAATAGTCTCATGTTCTCGTGTTAGTCGTGGTACTTATTGTTGTTTTACTGTTAACAAAAATCCATTGCAAAATCTTGATGTTGAACAATCATTGCGTACTGTAACATCAGTATTGATAACGAAGTAATTTTCATTAACCTTTCCAATAATTATAAAGTAAGGAAGATATGTTGAACTTTATGGCGAGTTACAGTCACGAAAAAATGTTCCTTTAATAGAAAGCCAGATCCAGAACAATAAGAACATAATATATTTTGTTTTGTTGAAAATTAATGATCCAAAGAAAGTCATAGCACAGCATCACTAAAAGGTATTTCGGGGCTCTTTTCGTAGTAACATATTTTATTTCATATATTAGTTGTTATGCGAGTAATAATAAAACAAAGCAAATAATAGAAAAGAGCCAGCGAAACACTGTGCTGCATTCTATGTAGGCATGACAACCAACAAGCTGTCTGTCTGCATGAATGGCCACTGACAAACTGTGGGCAAGAAACAAGTGGAGCATCCTGTTGCTGAACATGCTGCCAAAAATGATATTCCTCATCTCAATGACTGCTTCACAGCCTGTGCCATATGGGTCCTTCCCAACAACACCAGCTTTTCTGAATTGCGCAGGTGGGAACTTTCCCTGCAATATGTCCTACATTCCCATAACCCTCCTGGCCTTAACCTCCATTAGTAACTGTCCTCACCCAGACCCTTGCCTGTTCCCATTCTAGCATTACACAGCTGTCATTTCACCGCCCCACCCTGTCTTTTAATTTATTTTTATTTCTCTCCTTTCTGCTACTTACCCGCTCCCCACCCCCGCCCCCACCTTCTCTCCTGCCCTCTGTCTAAACTGCAGCGCTTCTCTGTCTGCTACCCCCACCATACTATCCCTCCCCCTCCCTGCCCCAGCCTCCTCCTTACTCCCACCTAGTCCCTGCTCACATCATGCACTGTGCTGCTGCTCGCAGTGTGGTTTCAGTTGTCTGAGACTGCAGATGTGTGTGCAAGTTGTGTTTGTGTGAGTGTGTGTGTGCATGTGTATATGTGTGTCTATTGCTGACAAAGGCCTTAATGGCCAAAAGCTATAATTGTGTGAATCTTTTTGTTGTACTTATCGCGACTCAGCATCTCTGCTATACGGTGATTAGCAACTTTCCTTCTCCAATATTGTTACATTCCAGCCTGGATTTTCCGTTGTTAGATATTTACTTAAGCTATGCAAAATTATATATATATATATATATATATATATATATATATATATATATATATATATATATATACACACACACACACACACACACATACAAATTTAAGTATTGAAAGTGCACACACTAATTATACTTGATGGATGAGAAAACTCTTGCTGCAGGTTAACAAGCGAGTACAGTATTAGTGGCAAACTGAATAAGAGATCGCACCATGTGCCTCTAATACACTCTATCTTTCAGATTTATAAAGTAAGTAGAGATGCACACATGACATTAAATAAGTTTTGTGATTGCATGACTGCACCCTGAAATGAATGAATACATGGTTGAATATACAAAAAAAGGTATTAGTAGCCATTGAGCCACTATACACTTATCTATGAAGTTTTTTAAGTTGGTTTTAGATAAATGCTTGTAGAGTGTTATGTTCCATATAAATATAAAAAAGGATCACACCACAAGTAAATATAGTTATAAGTCCATTATGCTTAAGAATGTGATAGTGTGAAAGTATGTGAAGAAGGAATTAGTTGCAGTACGTCACATATCATGATGCTGAACTAAGGTTGTGCAGTACCAAATAATCAAGGGTCGAAAGCTAACTACTGCGAGCATCAACTATCCATGAAAGCATTAAACACCTGATTTATACTGAATTTTTTATGCACATTTGTTACTTATGTAACTTTCCAGAAAATTGGAAATAGTAAGTAACACCGAATGGTAAGTTCATGTTACAGAATTTGTGCTACAAAAGTTGATTCTAACCTAAAAAACAAAAGAAAAATACAACAAAATGGAATATAGTGACATCTTATGTCTACTGCATAATATGTTTATTGCATGTTTAAAAGGAAACCTGTATTTCAGGCCACTGATGATGCTTTCCAAATAAAAGAAGCGAAATGCATGTGACAATAAACAAACAGCCTTCAGTTAGTTGGATAGATGGTACATAACTCCACAAACTAACCAATCTTTTTGCCTATCAGGGCATTATTGGGCAGTGAGGTCAGGTAGGGGGGGAGGGGGGGGGGGAGTCTGGTTTGATATCTATCATCTCAAAACTTAATGACCTGCCGCTGGAATGAAGTCACTGTGTCACTGAAATTCTATCAGGGTATAAACAGGGAATTAAAACTGACACAAAAACCTATAGACAAATATCATTAACTTCAGAATGGCAAATTGCTACAGAAAGTAATATTAAGTCATGTGAAGGCGCACTCAATCAAATATAATCTATTCAGTAATCTACAGAGTGGTTTTAGGAAAGGGAGATCTTCCATGACAGCAGTAAAACCCTTTATAGCTGAAATAATAAACAAACTGGATAAAGGAGACAAAGTAACAGCACTATCCTGGATGTCAGTAAATGTGAATCATACCATTTTATTGCAAAAATTAGAAGAATGTACAATGAGAGAAGTAGTCCTAAAACTACTTACCTCCTATTTAAAAGACAGGAAACTGACCTATAAATGAAATGAACAGTCAGGAACAACTAAATCACCTTAAAAGAGATTTCAATGTGTCATGCCTTCAGAAAGATATTAAGCCCTTTTCTGTTACTTGTATATGTAATGATTTAATAGAATCCCAGGACTACAAGACCGTAAGCTATGTGAATGACACATCCTTTGTCATCTGGGGCAGTGACATCTCCAAACTGTTACCAACAATAGTGAAATCAATTACATACAATAATCTGCCAACTTATCTTACCACAAATAAGTGACTGGTAAATAAAGAAAACACAGTGACAATGCAATTCCCACTTAACGATAATTTACATAGCACTCTCTAGCTATACAGATACGCACAAGCTTTAGGATATAATTGTGAACAAACACTTATGGAAAGCATATAGCAGTCTGCCTTCCTGAACCATGATGCAAATATATTTTGGGTTGATAAATTTGCTTCTGGAGTCTGTTATCAAGATGTAAGATGAGGCAACAGCAGTCTTTATAGACAGAATTTTTGGACTATAAGAAAAGGCAGTATAAGTGATACCTTAAAACGAAAGAGAGAGCCTTGCAGAGAAATTTTCAGAAGATGTGGAACAGTTACCATTACTCTATCCACATTCTGCAGGTAATCATGTTTAATAAACAGTAGCATTTATTAACAGAGAAATGCTGTTATTTAGTGGGAAGTTTTCAATTTGTAATTTCTCCTGCATGGATGTAGCCATAATTTTATTTTTGTAACAGAAAACAGTAACAGAAAACATAATATCTGATTCTCACTTTTATATACTAATGGATGCATTTATCATATAATTAGTACAACTTTGTATCCTACCATATACGTGAACTAAAGCTACGACAATATTGGGAACCAATTGTTAGAAGGGCAGAAAATAAATAGATAAATAGATAGGGTGTGGTTCTGACTGTATGACCCTTTATTTCCTTAGTCACTTGTGGGAACTGTATAGAATCATCAATTACAGCCACAAACATCTCCAGTATTTCAAAGAACCCACTGAGCAATAATCGCACCCAAAAAACCAAATGACCTCATGTGGCTGGTCCACTTCAGCACTGCAAGTGGACCATTCACAACTTCTGATCTCTCAAAATACTATCCAGCAAGGAAGGTAACAATACCAGAGAAGGAAAGTTGCTACTCACCATATAGCAGAGATGCTGAGTCGCGATAGGCACAACAAAAAGATTCACACAATTATAGCTTTCAGCCATTAAGGCCTTTGCCAGCAATAGACACACATACAAACACGCACACACACACACTCACACAAATGCAACTTGCACACACGTCTGCTGACAAAGGCTATAATTGTGTGAATCTTTTTGTTGTGCCTACCGCGACTCAGCATCTCCACTATATGGTGAGTAGCAACTTTCCTTCTCTGGTATTGTTACATTCCATCCTGGATTTTCCATCATTTGAAAATACTATCCAGCTTGTGTCCACATTTCTCTGTGCAAATTGAACAATCACTTGCACTCCAGTGACCACGTTTTCATTTGCAGCCACCTGCTGCACAGAACAGTGCCTGAAAGTAACCTCCAAATATGGATGAGCATCACAGACCAGATGCTGTACAGTCTACTTGCTAACAATGCCACTGCATCATTTATCCCACAATTTGTATATCTGCTATGAAGGCAGACTGGTTCCTAATATAGTGAGTACCTTACAATGGTCAGGGACAGGTAGACAGTTGAAGAGCTAGCCAGCTAACTGTACAGTTTTCCCAGTCTTATGGGTAATGAGTGTAAAATCGAGGCATATTGTAAAGTAGATAAAGAAAATACTGTTGCACCAGTTGTTGAAAACCATAAACCATCCCAGTCATCCCAATAAAAAATATTAGTCTGTGAGCAGAATTCCTGGGAGGTGCCAGTTGTTATTGCAATGTGAAATGGAAGTCTCCATATCATAAGTCTACAAAATACAATGTTGCAGTAATATTACTGCCACTTTAAGTCAGCATTCAGATTACCAGTACCACAGAGGGACTTCTGACAGGAGTTTAGTTTAGTTTAGTTTTTTTTAGTTGTAGTTATTTCATGTTCTGTAGATCATTTTCCCAATTATTTTATTGATATGATGTGGAACAAGTCAGATTACAAGATATATATGCACACATGAATAGTGCTAATATTAATATTACTGAAATTTTGCAACACATGACCAATCAGCTGGTCATGACATGATTCATTACAGCGTTTCAGACCTGACATGTCATTTTATGATGAAAATCTAAATAATTTTATGTTAAACTCTATACATGTCATTTTGTACATGTTATATGAAGGGACAGTTTGAGTAATAAGAAATCTAATTGTTAAACAATGGGATACTTGAGATGGAATAACAACAATATGAAAGGGATAGACTGTTACTCTCCAGATAGAGGAAATGTTGAGTGGCAGATAGACATGTGGATATTATGAGTTGTAGATCGATAATAACACACTTTTGCAGTCGAATGAACATTTATTTAAACACTGAACAAGGGAAAACAGTAAGGCTGTACAAACATAGCATGCAGAGGGATATAGACAAAAATAAAGTCAAAGATCATCAGTTCAAAAGATATTGCACTTCACACCTGAGGCGGCACAGAGTATCTCCCCACCCCCCACCCCCTGTGACAGTGCATCTTAGTGCCAGCACGGCAGATGAAGGCGGCATCCAGCATGTCCAGCACACGAAGTGGGCGCCTCAGAAGCCACACCGACAGGGTCACATGCTTCGGACTGCAGCACAGGTGGTAGAGAGTTGTTGGAGGCCAAGTCGGTGGCGTCAGCAGGCCAGGTGTCAGCAATGGCAGGCCGGCTGGGGGCTTCGGAACGTGGCTCAGAGAAGGACCATGCAGGTTTTAAACGATTAACTGAAACTATATTCAGTCGTCCATTGATTAGTATCACGAAAGTATTCACTCTGCGTTTTAAGATGTGGTGCAGACCAGAGTAAGGAGGTTGCAGGCCTGCATGCATGGAATTGTCTTGTAGCATGATGAATTCGCATGTTTCCAGGCCTTTGTGAATAAATACCAGCGGCATGGAATGAGCACGAGGCAGGGGTGGGTGAAGGCAGGCAACGTGCACATGCACTCATTCTATGAGGGCCGGAAGGTCAATTGCATCGGTCGGGGGTGTGTCCTCGATGAATTCAGCTGGCAGGATTAGTGGTTCTCTATGAAAGACCTCTGCCAGTGAAGCATTCAGATCCTCCTTGTGGGCGCAGCAGATGCCAAGTAAGACCCAAGGAAGTGCCTAAGACCAAAGCCCACCATGGCACATGAGTGCAGCTTTTAGAGTTTGGTGCCATCACTCAGCCAGGCCATTCACCTGCGGATGATAGGCCATCATGTGGAATTTCGCTACACCGCACAGCTCACACAGTCGAGCGAAAAGCGTAGACTCAAATTGTCATCCCTGGTCCCTAGTAAGTTAAAGGGGGCAGCCACCCACGCCAATAAGAAGGCGTGAACTACGGTCTCTTGCATAATGTCAACCAGACGGACCACCTCAACCCAACGGGTTATGCTGTCGATCATAGACAATATGTATTTGTACCCCTCAGAATGGCGGAGAGGACTGACCACATCAATATGCAAGTGCTGCAGGCTACCCCTGGGGCATCAAACTGTCCTAAAGGAGGCTGAACATGTCTGCCCACTTTACTACATTGGCAAGGGACACACGTGCATGTCCAGGAGTGGCAATTATACCGCACACCTGGCCAGGTAAAACGTTCAGTGACTAGTCTTGTTGTTGCCCACATTATAGGGTAGGCATATTGTGTAAAGCGTTGAAGATCCCACACTGAAGGGCAGACGGCACCAAGAGGCGGGGGGAGCCAGTAGAAACGTTGCAGAGGACCAGGGTCAACGACCCATGCAGGGTATGAGGTTTGATGGCGAGCGAAGACTCGTCGTTCAAAACCAGTTGCTGTGTGTCCGCGTCTTCAGTCTGAAGTAGTGCAAGTTCATCTAAGTTCAAGGTTGTGGAGATCACCGAGATATGAGATAGACAGTAAGCTACAACATTTTACACACTGCGGATGTAACAAGCATCTGAAGAATGTTGGCAAATAAAGTCCATGCACTGGAAGCGTCGTGGCGGGAGATCCTTCGCCGGGTTGCATATTGCGTCAATGAGAGGTTTATTGTCCAAGTAGATAGTGAAAGAATGCACCTCCACGTCGCTCCTGAAATGTTTGACTGCCTCATAAACCATGAGAAGCTCGCAGTCGAACGCCGACCATTTACACTGACTCCTGGATAGGTTTTTTGAAAAGAAACAGAGCCGCTTCGTGGAGTCCGCAGTGTGCTGTTGTAAGACAGTGCCCACAGCCAACTCGCTAGTGTTGGTAGTAATAGAAATACGAGCCTCAGGGTCAGGTTGGGTGAGAGTGACTGCTTTCATGATGGCCATTTTCAGATTGTCGAAAGCGTCAAGCATGGGTTTAGTCCAGTCCAACTTTCACTTCCCCATGGTATTTTTACCAAAGAGGGCATCGGTAAGAGCCGACTGGGTGAAGACAGCCCGAGGGATATGGCGTCAATAAAAGTTTACCATACCCAGAAAATTACGGAGTTGAGTGTAATCCTCAGGAAGAGGCTGTGTGAGAATGGTTTTGATATGAGAATCCGTTGGTCAGAGCCATCAACTGAGACCATATGGCCAAGGAATGTAACTGATGTAGAACAGAGTTGAGATTTGCCTTGGTTGATAACCACGCTGCAAGAGCCGCACAAACTGCGTCAAGGTGAAACTGGTGTTCCTTGGCAGATGAGGAAAAGATCAGGATGTCATCCAAATAGGCAAAAGCAAAAGGCAGGGGTAGAAAAATGGAATCAATGAAACGTTGCCCTGTCTGCAGAGTGTTTTTCAAGCTGTAAGGCATGTAACACTATTTAAATAGGCAAAAGGGTGTGATGATGGTTGTCTTCGGAATATCCGGCAGGCACATGGGAATTTGGTGATACGCCTTCGAACAGTCTTAGATAGAGAAGAACTTCAGGCCATGCAGTAAATGAGTGAAATCCTGGATATGAGGAATGGGATAGTTATTGATTATTGTCCTAGCATTAAGGGACCTACAGTCTCTGCACATGCGTAGCAAGCCATCCTTCTTAGGCACAAGGTGGATAGGTGAAGACTAGTTGCGGTCCGATGGTTGGAGCACACCTGAAGGCAATAAATCCTGAACAATTTCTTTCTATTGCAGCAGTTTGGAAGCATCAAGATGCCAAGCTTTATAACATACAGGTGGGCTGCCCATGGTGCGGATTCTGTGACAAGTTCCGTTGCTGATTGCTGAAACCTGCGAAGGGGACAGGCGAGAGGGGAGGGGGCCACAAACGATGGCAGTTCACTGATGTTGCTGAGCTGGAATGGCATGGGTGGTGCATCGGCAGCAGACAACAACTGAGGGCGTGGTACAGCAGCCACGTGATGTGAGGGATCCCGCAGAGTGAGAACGTGAGCTTCCTGTAGATTCAACTGCAATGGCACGGAATCGGCAGCAGGGGAAGGGAAGCTCGACACAGGAGTGATGCAGAGTGAAGATGCAGTAGAAGTGGTTGACAGTTCTGAAAGAAGTGCCTCTGCAGCAGGCTGCATATAGTACTCCGTGCGTGAGCCAATTCAGTAGAGGTAGCAGCAATGTGGATGCGTAACTCCTCATTATGTGTGTGGAGCCTGTTGATCTGTGTGCGGACGTGCAATAAATTGGAGAGACATGCAGAAATACCTTCAAGCAGAGATGCACATGTGGAAAGTGTAGCCAAGGAGGCGGAGAGCAGAGTCGTGCCAGACTCGTTTGAGCACAGAACTGTAGAACCAGACATGTGGCAGAGCGTTGCGGCCTGCAGGTCAGGCAAAAGTTCATAATGGTGTAGAAAGTCCAACTCAATCACAGGTTCATCCAGGCTGGCGACATGCAAAGTCCAAGGGAAGGTGGCGACTGGTGGAAGGCGAAGCGACATCTTGATGGAGCCAAGGACCGTGATAGGAGATTGATTTGCAGCAATCAAAGCAAGGTCAGCAGGTGAAAGCACGCTGCCCATGTGCTGGGACAGGATAACGCTGATGTCGGTACTGGTGTCGACAAAGTGATTGCCCGATGACAAGTCAGTGATGTAGAGGCATCGCACAACCAGAGCAAGTGGTGCGGCATTGGAGGGTAGGCACCATGAAGGATTGTGGTGGGACGTGGTGCCTGAATGTGCCTGCCGATCTCTGTTGGGAAAGGCGCAAGGCATGCAACAGTTGCGGGCAGTGTCCCCGTAAGCAGTGTGGAACTGGCACAGTGCAGCTGACTATGTCAGGACTGGAAGCCAATCAGGTTGCTGATTGGGTGAGATCAGCAGCTGTCAGGGGTCCGCAGGCAGTACCTCCTGTAGGCCACTAGGTGGCAGCTCCTGACAGGCAGCTGAGGTGCTGAGGCGAGCGCACTGCTGCAAGCAGCACATGATGTGGAGTGAGCTGGTGCAACCAACAGCATGATGTGTCCCCACTGCATGCCCGATGGTGAATGCAGTGCGGGTGTAATGGCTGGTGCCATTGCAACAGCGGGCGGAAGGTGATGCAGCCATGGGGGGGGGGGGGGGGGGGGCGACCTGGGAACAGGCGCAGGTGGAACGGCCGGTGCCATTACAAAAGCGGGCCGTAGGCGGCGATCATGGTGTGACCACAGAGTGATGGGTGTGGAAACCAGCACAGTCGATGCGACCAGCGTCACCGAGACGGCATGCGAGGGCATGTTGTGATGTCAAGCATATAAGAATGTTCGACTCCATGCACCTGAATGTTCGAATTACAGTTCCCGAACTTTGTTGGCACATCAAACCAAACTAAAGGAGACTGCATAGCTGAGGGGAGAAACACAACGTCCTTCACTGGATTTATCATTCACAATGTCACTAAGCAGGGTGCACTGTCCATGAAGCAGCCGTTGCTGCGTAGTTGCACTCAACGGTGGCCACGTTGAGCTGGTTAAGGTTAAGTGGTCACCGGCATGGCTGGGCGTAGGTAATTGTTTACTTTTAACCAGATGCACATTAGATACAATTGTATATTCATGATCGGAAGCAAAGTCAATCAGGTCTGCTACACCTGCACCGAAAGACAGACACTGGTAGAGCCGTTGTTCCAAAGACAATGTGGGCTGGTACATGAAGTCCGTTAATGATGAAAAGAAGCGCAAAATAATTTGCGAACACATGACAACGATGTCGGTGTCACCACTGTGGATATTACGAGTCGTAGGTCGGTAAGGATGTAGGCTGCAGTAAGTACTGGGAGATGAAGAAGCTTGCACAGGATAGAGTAGCATGGAGAGCTGCATCAAACCAGTCTCAGGACTGAAGACCACAACAACAGGTCGGTAATAACACACTTTTGCAGTCGAATGAACATTTACTTGAACACTGAAGAAGATGAATACAATATGGCTGTGCGAACATAGTGCACAGAGAGAGAGAGACAAAAGTAAAGTAAAAGATCATCAGGTCCAAAGACATGGCACTTCATGCCAGAGGTGCCACAGGCATACTGAAAATATTCAAGCATACATGGTGCAATCAAGACTGAATTTTAAAAAGAAAATTTTTTTTTTAATTTTTTGATCACTGTTCCAAAAATGTTTATTAATACTGAAAATAGACTGATAGATTTTATGAGCTATCACACTAAACCTTCATCAGATATAGACAAAACACGCACACATATGCATAGCTCTCTCTCTCTCTCTCTGTCTGTCTGTCTGTCTGTCTGTCTCTCTCTCTCTCTCTCTCTCTCTCTCTCTCTCTCTCTCTCTCTCTCACACACACACACACACATACACACACACACACACACACACACACACACACACACACACACACACACACATGACCACTGGTGCCTCCAGATATTTGTGCCTGGAGATGACAATGACCATATGTGTGTGAGTTATACATGTGAGTGTTTTGTCCACATCTGCTGAAGAACTTGTGGTGACCCTGCAGTAATCATGTAATGCAGAGTAAGGAAACGCTTTGGTCAGTGCTGCTGCTTCGCCATAGAACAATCTCTGAACCAGTCCATTCTAAGCTTCTGTGGTGTATGCATGTTCTCTGGTGTATCTCTGCCTAATAATAAAGGGTACATTCACAATCTCCATTATTTAACTTGAGAATCCTTACCTATGCTTACTCTACATTGGTGACCCTGCATCAAACAACATTATCAGCTACGTCATATTATACTATGTCCTTCGACTCACCCTGCTTGCAACAACAAAGGAGCCACATTACACTCTGATTGTCAGAGGTAAGCAAATACAAGACAGTGACTTATGTAAAGTTGAAATCACCACTTCACATCAGTAGCAACAAGCCTTTCCTTTAGTTAAATGTGAAAGTGACCTTTTCTTGTGAAGTGAAGGCGGCATTGACAGTGACCCTCATGTACCTGAACAATGTTTACCAGTTTCCAACTTTCTGGCTGACTTTGGAAACTAATGCAGCTCTTCCCAGACAAACAAAATGCCTCTCAATAAACCATCATGGACAGGCAGAGACTGATATTGGATTGTCATGCCTCCTGCAACACATACAATTTTGCCAAACATGCTCATGTCAGCATACACAGCCCACCCAGACAAGCCACACCCAGACAACTTCACAGGTTTCCTTTCATGTCGTGGCCTCCATATGATAGCTTTGCTAACCAAACCCCAGAATTTTAATGACAGTCCTATACACCTCTGTTCACAAAACCAGCTGCCACCATTTCACCTAGAGCAATTAGACATATGGTTCACTGTCATCAAGTGCATTCTCTATAACAATGGCACTTCTGGTGACAACTCTAAGTTTGTCATCTTACTGTACCACCACAGTGAGCAAGCCAACCTTATTTGTGAAATTATACTGTCGCCTCTGGCTGTCAACAATTGTGATGCAGTAAGGACTGCACTCATGCAGCATTTTGCCCAAACACCAGAACAGCAACTACATCATGTTATCTGTGACAAATGTTTAGGCACCAAGATGTTTTCTCAAGTCTGGATGTGTCTCTGACATTTAATTGACATGATACTCATTTCCAGCCCAAACTTCAGGGTCACTGTGGATTATAAAGTTGCCTCATCAGTTACAACTAGAAATTATCTTGCATGAGCATGAACAATTGGAAAGAAGATTAATTTTAATGGACAGACTTCTCACACTGTTACAACATTAACAATGTATTAATTCAATGGATATCAATTACCAGATCCACTCCAGCAAGAGAACAGGCCATTATACACGGTAGTGGGCAGATAAATGATACCAAACACACACAGCCGCTGCTGGGGAAAGATATGACCATACCTCTGCTGGTTTCATGCACATTTTGGTGACAAAACTCACAATTGCACGGCACCCTGCAGCTACCCAAATAGAAGCATGAGCCACAAATAGATACTCTGGATTGTTGCACCAATTCAACTTGCCTAGTGCCTCAACACTTGAGCCAATCTCGTTGCACAGTGTCCTCTTGTGGCAAAATCCACATCCTGGATCACACTTGCAACCAATATGAACTTCTGCCAATACGAAAATTAATCTGCACTCCATGCAGAGAATGATTCACACTTTGCAGTATGTGGTACCACATCTCAAACCTTTGACTTCGGCTTAGAAGACACAGTCTCCTGATGATTTTTCATCACTGATATCAGTGACACATTACTGGGGGCTGACATTTAAAGACATTTTCATCTCTTCCCTAGTTTTGCACATGGAAGTCTGCTACATCATAGCAACGGGCATTCTGTGACTGCAATCACTGACACCTCACCATCCATTATGCAGCTAACAACTATGGACCCCAGCTTGCAGATTGTCAGTTCCATTGACACACATAAATGCTATCAACAGATAAAACAGGCCTGCTTGTCATCATTGCTGGAGCTGGAATGAATTTTCTGCAATACTTTGACATAAAGAAGGAATCGCTTCACCTAAGCAAAGACAATGACACTATACCTGACAAAATTCTCACACTCGGAACAGCTCATTTGGGAGCAGCCTCTGACTATCCCATCATGAACAACTCAGCAAGTGTGGGTCAGCTGGCAGCAGATACTCACTCATGATTGTACCAGGCAGCAACAGCTTTACTAACACTTCTCAGATCAATCAAATGTATCATTCCTTCCAGTGCCTGTGCACCTGATGTGTGTGTTTCCCTCACCCTACAAGATTCACACATGCAGTTCAGACAGTGTGCTATTAGTAAAGGAACAGTTCATAAAATAAATACTATCCGAGCCCGCCAGTCTGACTCAAGCATGTAGGTTTGCTCTGGATGAACTTTGCATGGCTACGTTAGTCGTAGAGGAGGAGTTGCAAGCTGGTATTGTTAGACTGTCTGATAGTCCTTGGGGGTCTTGCCCGTCTGGCTCTTACCAAAGAAACATAGTACCCATAGGCTGTGTGGTGACTATCAGACTCTTAACTACCGCGTGATATCAAACAGTTATCCTGATGTGAATAATCATGATTTTGCACTTTAAGAATGAATTCACAAGCTGGGTCTGCATCAGCTGTAAAATGTTCCAGAAAAAATGAAAATTTTTGCCGCACCAGAACTTGAACCCAGATTTCCCACTTGTCATGGGTGGTTGCCTTAACCATTTTCACTATCCAAGCACTCTTCCAGGAGCGACCCGAATCTACGTATGTCCTAGTGTCTATTCTTCCTGGTGCTTGCACTATATTACTGTGATTCTCGCACAGAATAAGACACTATTTTCTCTGGTGCTCAAACCTAGATTTCCCACTTCTCATGAGCAGTCACCTTAAATGGAGAGTTGGGCAACTCCTGAACGCATGCTCTGATAGTCAAAGTAGTTAAGGCAACCACTCATGACAAGCTGGAAATCTTGGTCTGAGTCATGGTCTGGCACAAATGTTCATTTGTTCTGGCGCTGATACGGAATCCTAACTGCAATTTTTGAGATCATTCTCAACTGACTATGACTTTTGATCATCAATGCAATGCCTCAGACACTGCTCTGTAGCATTTTACATTTTATTTTTCAGGTGTCTCAGTGTTCAGTGTGTTATATTATAAGAAATCATGATTTCAGATCCCTATGAAGCCACAGAATGATCCAAAGACAGCTATCATCACCCCTTTTGGATTTGTAGGTAGTGGGGAGCAGACTTGGTAATTACAACAATAAATAATCACTCGCACTCCCATCACTTACTATTAATACTTTTATTCTTGCAGCATATACACAATGTGTGCGTACTACAGAGAACTTGTGTGACAAAGATACAGTTGTTCTTGCTGTGGTAGGGCAGCAGTATTACTGGAGGAAGGGTTGGGAGTAGGGGGAGAGCCAGTGGTTCTACTTCCCCACAGACTTTATGAATTCAGCATTGACAAAGATTCATAGACAATGCTCTTTTCAAATGTCACTTCTGTCATGCGTACTTGGATGATGTTTTATTCTTTTCTGCTTCCCAAAAGGAACACGATGAGCATCGCAAACTAGTTTTCAATGCTTTACACAGACTTGGCATCAACATCAATGAAGATAAGTGTCAACTGAGACAGAGCCAGTTTACCTTCCTCAATCATTCAGTTTGTCATGACGGCATACAGCCTGCACCATAATGAGCCAAGCTCATTCACCAAAACCTCATGCCAGAAGAATCTTAACTGGGCCCCATATATGCAACAAATATTTGAAAAATTAAAGACTCGCTTTCTCAGACTACTATATTGGTACATCCACTACCCACAGACCAACTGATTATCACCTCAGGTGAGAGTGATTTTTTGATTGGTACTGTTCTCCAACAGTCAGTAGCAAGTATGAAACAGTCACTGTGTTTTCTTTCAAAGAAAGTGATGGACTTGCAGTGTAAGCAGGTGGACTATGACAGGGAATTGTTGGCAGTGTTCGGAGCAACACGATATGTAAAAGGTGACACCAAGGGCAGAACTTTGACAGCCTATATGATCATCAACCCCGAGGGGATTCTATTCATAAACCAGCTAAAGACTGTTGCCCATGGTGCTTCTGCCATTTGGACTACATGGCACAGCTTACAGCAGATGTATGACATCTTCACAGCATGGACTATGTTGTGGCTGATTTCCTCTCATTAACACTCTCTTATTTGATTTTGACAAACTTGCAACAGCTGAGCTTCAGGATGCATAATTATGTGAACTTCTGTATGACAACACAACTGGGTTATGCACCAAGCACCTTGACGTTTCTGGCTCTTCAACACAAGTAGTATGTGATGTCTCACAAACCTGCTTTTGTTCGTTAGCACCACTCACCTTGCAGCAGGCCATCTTTGACAAATTACATCGGCTATCACACCTTGGGACATGACCGCCAATGAAGCTTGTCACAGACCATTTCATATGGTTAGATAGTCAAGAAAGGCTGTAAGTCTTGGACACAAACAAGCATTGCCTGCCAATATTCTAAAATAGGATGGCATGCTCAACCAGAACATGACCTTTATTCTGTATCTGAGGGAGATTTTAGGGCTCTTCTTGGAAGTCTTTCTGGTTTCATTCTTTTAATGTTGTCAGTTCATTTAAGCCTATTGCTTTCCATAGTTTTTTTTAGGGACTTGATCTGCAGGATGTTTCATATTGTTTCATCCCTTATCCTACCGCTTCTCATCTCATCCAGGATCCCTCGTAGAAAGATCATCTCTGTTGCTTGTGTTCTGCTCAGATCTTTCTTTGTCCAAGATTCTGTTCCATAGGTCAAAACTGGCAGATAATATGACTTATATATCATGTTCTTTCTTTTGGTAGCTATTTCCGAACCTTAATTATGTCTGCTACACCATAATAAAATTATGAACAATATTTCATTCTCTCCGAATTTTCATTCTTGATGTTTCCTTTCTTGGTTAATTAACTTCCTAGATACTTCTTTAATTATTTCTCCATTGCAACTTACATTCATTTTTACTGCTGATTTTCATTACTTCACTTCATGCTAAGCTTATTTCCTTGCTTACTTCTGCCAGGTATTTATTTGTTGTTCTAATTTATGCTCACTTTCTTCCCAAATCACCCCATTATCTCCATATGCTATGGTTTCCTTATCATTTGCTGTTGACTCTTGGTGAACTTTCTGTACAGTGTTGTCCATGACTATTAAAAAGCACTGGTGAGAGCACACTTCCATGCCAAACATCTCTACCTACTATGAATCACTAATGTAATAATAATAATGATGATGATGTTTCAGCACTAAAACTACATAGTAGCTATTACATAGTTGCTGTTGTGTAGTGCTGTCATTTAGTTTATTTATTTATTGTGAAATAATAATGAAGCAATTTCTGGCTCACTGCAGGAACTACTTGCAACTTGGAGAAGAAATTTTCATGAAATATTTAAGCATCTGCCATGTATATCCCTGAATTTTACTATTGTAAATGCTTGGCACAAAGTAGAAAGCCTGTGTGTAGTGGGCGGACTGTGAGTGGAAGATAATTTTCCTATATTTGCTTCACAAGCTGTAACTTTCATCACATTTTGTCTTATGTTAACGCTAGTATCTAAAAAGACATAATTAATGGTAAGTTACACAATCAGGATTACAATTTTCACAATACAGTGATAATAGTAATGATATTTAAAAAATAATTGAGTTACTTGACTGAAATGCAATTGAACCCTTTTGTTTTCACCCCTCATAAAATTTCACTTTACTCCTCAGGGGTTATTTACCCTCAGGTTGGGAACCACTAATCTAGACTTAAGGGCTGTAAGGTTCCACACTCCATGCCAAACATGTTAAGCAAATAGTTCTGAATGTGAGATGACATAAATGTAGGACAAATAGCATCCTGTCCGGTGACATCTGAAAATGTTTGTGTTACACCAAAAACAATCATAAAAAGGCATAAAATGAAGTGTAAATATGAAAGCAAGAGCCAAGCATCCCTTTCTGACATTCAAAGAAGCAAGTTCACAGTTTAAAATCGTGTCTGCACTGACTTAATTGGATTTGGATCACAAGCATAGACTGGTGAAGGATGGGAAAGGAAATTGATGTGTCCTTGATAAAGCAACTATCCCAGCATTTGTCTTAAGCAATTTAGAGAATCCAGGGAAAACCTAAATCTGGATAGCAGGACAAGAATTTGAACCATCACCCCCCCCAAATGTGAATCCATTGTGTTAACCATTGCACCATCTTGCTCAATTTGATGCCAAAAGAATGCAAAAACTGTATGTGAATGAGTTCTAAGAGGGTACATTGGTCAGTTCTTTAGGAAACAGCTGGTATCATACCTACTGGATCTGATACTAAATCAGTGACACATGTAGGGGCCAATCGATAAATCGTGATGAGCATGATTCAACCACCCAAAATGACCATAGTAGTGAATGGTTACTATTTTATACATATGGGTGTAACAAAGTATACAGCTTTATCAATACTACTGGCGCAATGCCGTAGCATTGCAATGGACATGGACCTGACTATCTCGACAACATTACATGATCTGCTAGGGAGTGGACTGATGTATGGGTGTCACTGCATCAACCTCCATTGCACAGAAATAAAAATTACCTCGAACTGCAGTTCTGTTGCTGACAGACTGAGAGGCATTGTTGAATATTTTAGGTGAGTCCCACTTCAAATTTTCTTATAGTCATAGTCACATTAGAAACAATCTGGTAGTACACACTGTCGAGTAGAATAGTAAAGAAATGCTAAGACTGGTAGTTCGGTGTACACTTTGTTGAAACATGGAGTCTCCATTCCTACATTATGTGGTCATTTGAAGAGGAACCTCTATGAGTGGTTTTAGGGTCCAGGGCTTTCATTCAGACAACTCCAGAAACCATACTGCTGCAGGACAATGCTGCCCATAATATGCTATGAATGTGCAAGGCTGTGTCAATGGATGATGGGTACCACTTCTTCAACATTCAACGATCATGGTACTTATTGAGTTTGTCTGGAACATGGTCCAGAAGCCACTTGTTCACACTACTGCAGCAACTTTTGTTGGTGGTGTGTGGACTTGCATACAAATTGGATGAAGAGAGATTTCCCAGGAATGTATACAAACAACCTTTGACCCAGTTTTTAGCAGTTTTGATTCCAACATATGGGGGCTTCATATCATAGCGAATTCTCAAAACCACAGATCAGGTACAGTTCCCTAAACTTAATAATTTGTGTTTTGTCATGTAACTGATTTGTGGTGCAAAGTTTATGTTAACAATGTGCAGTCTGCTTGATGTTGTACCTTTTACCAACCTTAGGGTGTGTCAGTTGTCACAAGAAGCCTAGTATTAAAATATGAAAAGATTATAGTCATCCACAAATAAAATCTGAATAATCTGATTGTCAATGTAAAGTGATTGAATTATCACATAAAAAGCCATAAAAACAAAGTTAAATTGACATATTAAATTTAAAATTAAATGGACATACCTTCCAAAACTCCTGCTTCACTGTAAAGTTCCATGGTATTGAATTCGTACCTTTCTTCATCAGCTGCACTGCTTGGAACTATCTGATTGGCTTCATCTCCAGGTAATACATTATTAGACAAGTATCTTTCTATTTTCCATTTTACTATGTCTACTTCCTGGAATTCAGAAACATCAGAGCTGCATCTTCTCTTTGTAGGAATTGCATCCTCTACAGGAACATTCATATTATCTCTCCTGTCGTAATGCACTGGCTGATGAGATGCATGTGATATTTTAAATATATGAGAGGAATCTAAATGCTGGTACTCATAAATTTTGTTGCATTTCAATGACAGATCTGTTTGGCATTCAGCTTCTTTTAGAGAATTTTTGCTTGGTAACTGTAAAGAATTGTTTTCATATTGTTGAAGAGACAGATCGACCTCCTTGTCTATCAGATTCACCAAGTCATGGTCAAGCACAACATCAAGTCCAGTGCTGATTGTACCAGAAGAAATCTGTTTCATCAGTGGCATTTTACTGATATTATCATAAGAATCCATAGGGACAGAAACATCATAATAACTTGAAGAACTGCCATGTAACTGATGTGGTAGAGTGTATTTAGGAGGGCATTCTGTAACTTGTAAGGAAGTAAATATTTTATCAGAGTTGCTGTTGCATATGTCTACAGCTTTCTTGTCTTCATCATTTCTTTGGTGACTAAAATTTGAAATACTTATGATATTTGGAGTCACATTTATCATGTTGATTTCATCACAAATATTTATTTTAGTAATTTGAAGGTTGTTTTTGAATGTTTTTAGAAACACTCGCAGAAAATTCTGCATATTTTTGTGGTATTTTGGACATATAGTACAATTAGAGATGAATGTCAACTCTTTTGATCTTTTATCAAGATTCATTTGTTTCACATTTATTGGTTTTGTCTTAGTAGACATATGGTGATTAAAAGATGTACTTTTTTCTGATTTACATTTCACTGTAGCCTCACAGTTGTTGCTGCCTTCCTGAAGAATATATTTCATATATTTCTCCCTTTTTTGTTTCATTTTTACTGTAGAATTTAACATCATATTCTTTGTGTTACATATTTGATATTTCTGGGTATCCGAAACACCCATTTTCATATATGTCACTATATTAAGAAAATGTTCATCTCTTAACTGAAATTTTGTCCAGCTAATATCCTGTAAAGTATTTACATATTTTTTATTCTTATTATAAGCAGTGAGCGGCATGTGACAATGCAGATATAAGAAAGGTGCGTGTGCATTTAACTTAAGTGTGCCACATTCTGGATTTGCACAATGGCCATTGCTAGATTTCATTAAAACTACTGGAGTTCCCATTGCCGTTAATGATATGAAACTGCCATTAGTATCAATGAACTGATGAGATGCTCTAAGAGACGAGTTACATGAATAACATGGATTTTGGCATGTTATTCTTTTTGCCTTCAATATTTTTCTTTGTTTGCATTTGTTTGGTGTAAAAGTGGAGCATTCACGCCTCTTTTCTTCACTTTTCTCATTTGAGATGCTTTTAGAGTATAGAAGTTTCTTCATTCCATTTACCATTGTCTTATTGCTTTTATGGTAAAACTCTGAAAATACTATATTATTTTTGTCTTCAACAGTTTCATTACTTAATGTGCTGAAATAAGAATGCCCATTTTCTACATACTGTGGAACTGACAGAATATTTTTGTTGCAAATACTATTTGCTACATAAGAAATACATCTAGTACTTATATCAGCTGTTACCCTATCATTATACTGAAATGTGGATGCAGTTTTAGTAAATAAACTCGTCTGTCCAACGTATATTTGATGGTTCCTTGAAATATCTTTTTCCATTTCATTAGATAAAGAGGATTGTGTAGACTGACTAGAAACACAAATTCTTGGAATACCGCATTTGAGATCCATACTGTTTGTTCTTGAATCATTTCCCAATTTGCCATCCTTTATTTCAGAATATTTGGGTTTGAAATCTGCATCTGAAAGAAAGAAATAATGATATTTCTGGTAGATTTATTAAAAACCTGAAGGAACCATAATAAGGAATGAATTCTTAAATCTAGTAGAAGAGAAAGTTTCAACAGAGAGTTGTACATATCACTTTGAATCATTTGCTGTTTAAAAAGACATATTATTTTTATTTGAGTAGGATATTTAACACAAATATCAAACATTGAAATGACAAATTAGCTGTGCAAACTGCTTTACAAGTTTACTGGTTGAGAGGGTACAGTGGTTACAGCATTAATCTTGTGTTCAGGAGGAGTCTGGTTGAAATCCCTGTCTCTCTACAGTTAAATTTTAAAGCAGTAATGGAAATGCCTGGATGGAACAATATGTAAAATAAGAGAAAAACTTGTCTACAGGAGGCTGATGTGTGGCACGTAGGCACACATAATGGAGTTCATTAGCTTTCGAGCTCTTTCACTCTCTCTACTAGAAAGTACACACATTCATACACACAAGCACACAGACACATAAACACATACTACCATGGCCATGGTGACACTGATTATTAATTAAGAGTTTATTGAGAGCAGTTTCATGAGCTGATGGATGTGGGGAGAGGGTAGGGAAGGACACACAAGACAAGGAGAGGGTAGTAGGATAGTGCGAGACAAGAACAGGGAAGATAGAGGCTACCCTATTTACTCGAATCTAAGCCACACTCAAATCTAAGCCGCACCTGAAAAATGAGACTCTAAATCAAGGAAAAAAAAATTTCCCAAATCTAAGCTGCACTTTGAGACTTGAAATTCAAGCGGAGAGAAAAGTTTTAGACTGCACCTCCAAATTGAAACAAAGTTGGTCCATTGTAACATGAGACACAATTTAGGTCAAATGGCTGAAGATACAGCTACAGTAGTTTGGTTCGAGTTGTAAGCTTAACAGTTAAGCTTTACCAAGTAGCCATTGCTATGTGTCAGGCACTCTGTCCATATTTATAAGGGTACCCTTCCTTTTTCACATGCTCCGTCTGGTTTGAATCGATTGCTTATTTTGCTTTGATCTGATACGTGCCGTTCTCTTTGTTATAGGTGTTCACATCACTCTAAGCTGGAAATGCATTATTGTACTGTGCCGTGCATTGTTTGTCGCACACTGATTATGAGTGTTTACGACCTGTCGCTGCTCGCAGCATGGCTTGCTTTTGTGCGTCGTACCGCGGCTTACAGTAAAAAAAGAGAGGAATTGTCTCCTAAGCAAAACAATGGCAAGAGACGGCTATTTGTTGTTACTTACACTGCTGCTTTCTTTGATAATGATCAACAAGAAAAAATAATAGACTGCATATGATAGAAGATGTTCTTAACGAGAGTTTAGCGAAAATTTTTCTCCGTTTGAAAATCTTCGCAGACGACTCTTTAGTACATTACATTCTGCACAGAAATTAGTCATCTTAGATTTAAAAATCTAGTCAGTTGCCGTGCTTCATTTCTGACTGTATCACTATTCAGCATAAGAATAATAGGAATATAAACATGACATTATATTTATATTCTTACGCATTTGCTGTTGTCTCACTCTAGTTTCATAGTTTATTAGGGATATAGGATTTAAATGAGATAGCAGCAAACATGAAAGAATACATGGCATAATGTTTACATTCTTCTACCTTTTATTTTAATTTATTCACTGACACAGAGGTTTTGGTGCCAGTATTTATCTTTGTGCCTGCAAAACATGCCTGTATAACGCTACATATATTTGACAGCAGAAGTTAGTTGTGGTGGCACCTACCAACATTTCTTAGAACTTCCACTTACTTTGCACTCAATTCTAAGATGCAGACGGTTTTTAGGATTACAAAAACCAGAAAAAAAGTGTGGCTTAGATTCGAGTAAATACGGTAAGTGGCTGCACAGCATGATAGAAACAGTTCTTTTTGGATAGAGCATATAAGAGATATGGAAAGAGGCTTAGGCAGGAGATGGAGGGGGAGGGGGAACAAGAGGAAGATAGAGACAGAAAGGGACTCAGGGATGGGAGAGAGAAGGGGTAGGGGAAGACAGAGAAAGAGAGAGAAAGAATATGCACATGGGCAGGGAGAAGGAACAATGGAGGGAGAAGGCAGTACACAATATTGATGCTGAAGGTGTGATGTGGATGACAGAAGAGTAAAAGGGAAAAGGTAAGGTAAGGTAGCAGGAAACGTGTTAGTGGAGGCTTAGGCCATGGGGACTGCAAGAACTCTGGATATGCTGGACAAACAGTTCCCAACTGTGCACCTTTTACCTATTCTGCAAACTCTACAAACCCAGTCCCTATTTGCCTTCCATTGTGGCTAGTCACAATGCTCCCATAGAACAAATCTCTGCCTCTGTTCAACAATGTCTCCATTATTGTCTGTCAACTCCCATCGTACATCTAAGACACTGCTCGCTTCCATCACCCCTTCCTATTCTGTTATGCCTAGACTCCTTGTTGGTACAATGGCTGTGACATCCTTGTACACCTACAACCTGCATGCCCATGGCCTTGCAGCACATGGGAAACTAATTTTCCAAAATCCTCTTCCTCCAAATCCTCCTCTCTAACCCTCCAGACCGAACACATCCTGACTCACAATTGTTTCACTTTTGAAGAAATCCATAGTACCACCATGGGTCCTGCCATGATGCCATACTATGCCAATTTATTCTTGGGATATCTGGAAGTATCCTTCCTATCCACTCACCATTTAAAACTCCTTGTGTGAATCACATTCATAAACAACATTTCCATGATTTGGACACGTGATAAAGATGACTTTTGCACTTGTGTATATAACCTCAACACCTACCCCCAAATCTGCAATAACCTCTCATCTGGGTCCATATATACGACTGTGCATATCTAGTGCACCAAGCACCAACAATATTTCCACTTTCAGAGCTGTCACCCATTCCATATCAAGAAGTCTGTTCCTTACAGCCTTACCATCCTTGAACACCACCTCCACGTGGAAAGCAGTAACTGTTGAAATATGCTGATAAACTTACAAGAGCCTTTACTGACAGACAATTTGCTATCCTGCTCATCCATCAGCACATTTCCTGTGCCATCTTTTCCTATGACACCAGTCAACCTGTTCATCTACATCTACATCCATACTCCGCAAGCCACCTGACAGCGTGTGGCGGAGGGTACCTTGAGTACCTCTATCGGTTCTCCCTTCTATTCCAGTCTCGTATTGTTCATGGAAAGAAAGATTGTCGGTATGCCTCCGTGTGGGCTCTAATCTCTCTGATTTTATCCTCATGGTCTCTTCGCGAGATATACGTAGGAGGGAGCAATATACTGCTCGACTCCTCAGTGAAGGTATGTTCTCGAAACTTCAACAGAAGCCCGTACCGAGCTACTGAGCTTCTCTCTTGCGGAGTCTTCCACTGGAGTTTATCTATCATCTCCGTAATGCTTTTGTGATTACTAAATGATCCTGTAATGAAGCGAGCTGCTCTCTGTTGGATCTTCTCTATCTCTTCTATCAACCCTATCTGGTACGGATCCCATACTGGTGAGCAGTATTCAAGCAGTGTGTGAACAAGTGTACTGTAACCTTATTCCTTTGTTTTCAGACTGCATTTCCTTAGGATTCTTCCAATGAATCTCAGTCTGGCATCTGCTTTACCGACAATTAATTTTATATGGTCATTCCATTTTAAATCAATCCTAGTGCCTACTCCCAGATAATTTATGGAATTAACTGCTTCCAGTTGCTGACCTGCTATATTGTAGCTAAATGATAAAGGATCATTCTTTCTATGTATTTGCAGCACATTACACTTGTCTACATTGAGATTCATTTGCCATTCCTGCACCATGCATCAATTTGTTGCAGATCCTCCTGCATTTCAGTACAATTTTCCCTTGTTACAACCTCTCGATGTAGTACAGCATCAACCGCAAAAAGCCTCAGTGAACTTCCGATGTTATCCACAAGGTCATTTACATATATTGTGAATAGCAACGGTCCCATGACACTCCCCTGTGGCACACCCAAAATCACTCTTACTTCGGAAGACTTCTCTCCATTGAGAATGACATGCTGCGTTCTGTTATCTAGGAACTCTTCAATCCAATCACACAATTGGTCTGATAGTCCATACGATCTTACTTTGCTCATTAAAGGACTGTGGGGAACTGTATCAAATGCCTTGTGGAAGTCAAGAAACACGGCATCTACCTGGGAACCCATGTCTATGGCCCTCTGAATCTCATTGATGAATAGCGCGAACTGGGTTTCACACGATCATCTTTTTCGAAACCCATGCTGATTCCTACAGAGTAGATTTCTAGTCTCCAGAAAAGTCATTATACTCGAACATAATACGTGTTCCAAAATTCTACAACTGATCGACATTAAAGATATAGGTCTATAGTTCTGCACATCTGTTCAACGTCCCTTCTTGAAAATGGAGATGACCTGTGCCCTTTTCCAATCTTTTGGAATGCTACGCTCTTCTAGAGACCTACGGTACACCGCTGCAAGAAGGGGGGCAAGTTCCTTCGCATAATCTGTGTAAAATCGAACTAGTATCCCATCAGGTCCAGTGGCCTTACCTCTTTTGAGCGATTTTAATTGTTTTTCTATCCCTCTACCATCTATTTTGATATCTACCATTTTGTCATCTGTGCAACAATCTAGAGAAGGAACTACAGCGCAGTCTTCTTCTCTGAAACAGCTTTGGAAAAAGACATTTAGCATTTTGGCCTTTAGTCTGTCATCCTCTGTTTCAGTACCATTTTGGTCACAGAGTGTCTGGACATTTTGTTTTGATCCACCTACCGCTTTGGCATAAGACCAAAATTTCTTAGGATTTGCTGCCAAGTCAGTACATAGAACTTTACTTTCAAATTCATTGATCGTCTCTCACATAGCCCTCCTCACACTACATTTCACTTTGTGTAATTTTTGTTTGTCTGCAAGGCTTTGGATATGTTTATGTTTGCTGTGAAGTTCCCTTTGCTTCCATAGCAGTTTTCTAACTCGGTTGTTGTACCACGGTGGCTCTTTTCCATCTCTTACGATCTTGCTTGGCACATACTCATCTAATGCATATTGTAAGATGGTTTTGAACTTTGTTCACTGATCCTCAACACTATCTGTACTTGAGATAAAACTTTTGTGTTGAGCTGTCAAGTACTCTGAAATCTGTTTTTATCAATTTTAGTAAACAGAAAAATCTTCCTACCTTTTCCAATATTTCTATTTACAGCTGAAATCATCGATGCAGTAACCGCTTTATGATTGCTGATTCCCTGTTCTGCGTTAACTGTTTCAAATAGTTCTGGTCTGTTTGTCACCAGAAGGTCTACTATGTTATCGTCATGAGTTGGTTCCCTGTTTAACTGCTCAAAGTAGTTTTCAGATAATGCACTTTAAAAAATTTTCATTGGATTCTTTGTCCCTGCCACACATTATAAATGTTTGAGTCTCCCAGTATATATCTGGTAAATTAAAATCTCTACCCAGAATTATAACATGGTTGGGAAATCTACTCGAAATATTTTGCAAATTTTCCTTCAGGTGCTCTGCCACAACAGCTGCTGAGGCAGGGGGCTTATAGAGACATCTAATTACCATGTTTGAGCCTGCTTTAACCATGACCTTCACCCAAATTATTTCACATTTCGGATCTCCGTCAATTTCCTTCAATACTATTGCACTTTTTATCACTATAAACATGCCTCTCCCTTCACTGTCCAGCCTGTCTCTGCAGTATACATTCCAGTCTGAGTTTAGAATTTCATTACTGTTTACATCTGGTTTCAGTAAACTTTCCGTCCCTAGTACTATGTGGGCATTGTGACCGTTTATTAATGAGAGCAGTTCTGGGACCTTTCTATAGATGCTCCTGCAGTTTACTATTATCACAGTAATATTGTCATTCCTTGTTGCATTTTGCCTACTGCTACCATGTCGCATCTCAGGAGGTGTCTTGTCGGGCCTAGGGAGGGAATTCTATAACCTAAAAAACACACATGCGCACTCCACATGTACTCCGCTACCCTTGTAGATGCTTCCTGCTTGTAGTGCACACCTGGTCTATTCAGGGGCCCTACATTTCTCTACCCGATAGCGGAGGTCGAGAAATTTGCACCCCAGATCTCTGCAGAATCATCTGAGCCTCTGGTTTAAGCCTTCCACTTGGCTCCAAACCAGAGGACCACGATCGGTTCTGGGAACAATACTACAAATAGTTAGCTCAGATTTCACCCCACAAGTGAGGCTTTCTGCCTTCACCAACTCCGCCAACCGCCTGTATGAACTGAGGATGACCTCTGAACCCAGACGGCAGGAGTCATTGGTGCCAACATGAGCAACAATTTGCAGCCGGGTGCACCCAGTGCTCTCTATCGCTGCCGGCAGGGCCTCCTCCACATCTCAGATGGGACCAACCAGCAAGCAGACAGAGTGAACACTGGCCTTCTTCCCCAACCTTTCTGCTATTTCCCCAAGGGGCTCCATCACCCGCCTAATATTGGAGCTCCCAATCGCTAATAAACCCCTCCCCCCCCATGTGCCTACTCGGACCTTGCTGAAGGAGTGGCCACATGTCCACTCACAGGCAGAGTGGGAGATGCCACACGACCAGCATCCACATTGACCCTCCACCTTGTGCGATGTGAATGCCGCTGAACCCACCACTCCCCTTGGGGAGAGGATGGTCCAACCGCGGTGGTACCCGCGAAGATGTCTCGACAGCAGGGACCATAGGTGAAGCATGTAACACCTGGGGTGTACCATGTGACGCACCAGACTCCCCACTGCCACTACACTCTGAGGCAACAGCCTGAAGACGGCTGACCGCAGCCATCAGCACGTTCAGCTGTCTGCGAACAGTGGCCAGCTCCTCCTGCACCCATACACAGAAGTCACACGTCCTATCCATCCAAAAAAAATCATCAATTTACTGTAGAGAGTTAATCAACTTTTAACTAGACTGGTAATTCACTAAAGGTGGCTGATAGCTGGCTAAACTGTGGTTACTAGACATCTCTTGTTGGAAACAATGAAAATAAGCACTAACTGTCTCTGGACTGTATTCAAAACAAACATGAAATCTACGGAATACTATTACTAGTGCTCAAAAATTAAAGCTACCTAAAAGCAAAAACAAACGGAAAAAGAAGTGACAAGTAAGAAAAACACAGTTAATAGTTAAATTTATGTAGCTTGCTGCACAGCAGATGTGAAGCATACGGCAGTTACGACGACACTGGCACTACTGTTAACCAACCACTGACCAGCAATCCTCTGATCAACCAGCATCACCCTGCCATTGAAAAGCTCAACATCATCCTTTACTGACTTTAACTGTTGCTTTACTTCATGTGCCATTTGGAGACTCTCTTTCACTATATCCTGCATTGTCGCAAACCCCATGACTTAAACTTCTGCTCTGCTTCTGAGTAATAACATGGCGGCGAGTGAGTGACGTGCGTTAGCTTGGCTCACAAGTTTACGTGAAATCTGGAGGTGTTTTAAGCAGTTAGGCTAGTCTACATATACTAAAGCCGTATATCTACTGCCGAGTGTCGTATTTTACATCACATACTGAGCACCAATTACACGGAATCACACTTAAAATGGAAAATCGTCAAACAATGCGCAGTGCAGCCAACGGCCAGGCCGGAGACAGCGCAGGCATGGAGTCTACACTGGGAGCTGCAGCCGCTCCACCCGGCATCGCTGTCATCGCCGCACTCGTGAAGGCTGAGGTGAGTGCCACGCTGCAGGCTAAGGAGACGCTCGGGCTCGTTGTTCAAACCATCACTGATGCTGTCACTGCAGCAGTGACGGACAAAATACAGAAAACTCTGGAGGCAAATGCGAGCGAGATCCGTGCACTGGACACATCGTTAAAAGCAAGTGAGAAGAAAGCACGACTGCTCGAACAGAAATTGATCGAGAAGACGGACGAGCTCGAACAATATCAGAGACACAATAATCCCAGACTGTTCGGCATTCCAGAGAGCAGCAGAGAGAACACAGATGAACTTGTGATAAACCTTGTCCAAGAAAAGCTAGGCGTGCAGGTGACTCTGAGTGACATTGACAGAAGTCATAGAGTGGGTCATAAGTCACCAGGTTCTACAAAACCAAGACCTATAATAGTGAAATTTATGTCGTATAGGAAAAGATCTGAAATCTTCAGAGCAAAGAAGAATCTCATGAAGTCGGGTCTGACAGTACACAAGGATCTGACCTCTGAAAGACTAAATATTTTGAAGAGCACGATTTCGAAATTTGGGCTACAGAACGTGTGGACAAATGACGGCAGGATAATGGTTAAGACTGAAAATGGAAAGAAAACAATTTGCAGTGTTAATGAACTCAAAAGCCTGTGCTTTAGAAGCTAAATCATATCTAATCTCGCTGGCACTAACCTGTATGTTTATATTGTTTACACTGTCAACCATATCTTAACTAATGTATTATCAAATTGTTCGTTTCTCTACATAACTATTTTTTTATCTCTAATTATTTTTTCTCGTGTAATTTTTGTTATTATTTGTATTATCAACTTTTCGTTTCTCCACATAACTATTTTCATCTTTAATTGTTTTTCTCATGTATTTTTGATAATTATTAAGTAAGGTAGTCTCACTTCCATCCTTAATTAGCAACCCATCATCATACTTTAGTTGTTATCCTCATAAGTGAAATTAATATCACACTCTGTCGTAACGTGCAGATTACTCCCATTGTGTTTAGCAAAATTCCTTCCCCTGCCAGCCCATGGCTACTTCCAGAACTGTTGCAGACCTCGCTGACCTTGGCCACAGATCCCGTTGCCTCCCCGGGGACCTACCCCCTCCCCCTCCCGGCCGCTTTCACTGCACAGAACTGGGAGGACACTCCCTCACCCCCCTCCTTCACATGCCTTCCGCATTCCTCATGCCAGACCATCTTGTCACCGCCAACCACGACCCGCAAACATCGGTCGGCAGCCTCCTCAGGCAATCAACACCCGAACGCACCAAGCTGCATATTGCACATGCAAATGTCCAGTCTCTGCCAGCTCACTTCGATGAGTTCAAATATATATTTCAAACTGCTAATATACATGTAATACTTTTGTCAGAGACTTGGCTCAAACCGAGTATTCCTATAACTTCCGTAAACCTAGATGGCTATATCTTTCTCAGGCACGACAGATGCAACAGACGAGGGGGCAGAGTAGGGGCATACATACGCTCTGATTTGTCACCTACAGTACTACACACATCTGACAACAATGTAGATAAACAAGTGGGATATATGTTCATAGAGATCAAATCACTTAACAGAAATTGCTTAATATGTGTCCTTTACAAACCTCCTAAAGTAGGTGGGTTCGCCTGCTTCGAAACTGCCCTCTCTAGTCTCGAATTGTCATATGAAAATGTAACTATAGCAGGTGACACTAACATAAATTTTCTGTGCAATAGTCCTTCCACTGGGAAATTTAAGAGGATGCTTTCTTCCTCAAATATGATGATACTTCAGCTGGCACCTACTCATCACACGACTACCAGTCACACTTTCATAGATAGATTCGCAACGAAATCTCCGAACAGAACAATCCGCACCTCTAAAATACCTGTGCCTGTCATGTCTGCCCATGACATCATTTCCATGACGTATTCACTACAATGCCCTAGAAAGAAACAAAAACTGTCTACATACCGAGACCTCAAACGCATAAATTTGCCTGAACTCGAAACTGAGGCGCAAGGAATAGTTTGGGGGATGACCTCTACTCCCCTCATGGACATAAACGACAAACTCCAGGATTTCACTAACAAAATTACTCAACTATATGACAAATATGCTCCAATAAAGACCAGAAAAGTAAAAAGGCAACCTGCACCTTGGCTGACTGATGAACTAAAACAGCTCATGAATCTCAGAGATGCTGCACATCGACTATACAAGATACACCCTACACCTGAAAATCATGCAATATACAAGCAGAAATGAAACAAAGTCAGTCAAGCGGTGAGAAACGCTAAGCTCAGACACGCCCGTACATTAGCTGACAATAGATGTAGACCAGCTATCCTGTGGAAGAATCTCCGTAGTCTCGGTTTAGGCAAAATAAAAGTTGCAGAAAATCCCACGGTCCCAGCTGAAGAACTAAACTGATTCTTCACATTACCTACAACCAAAATTGAACTGCAAAAAAAAAAACAGAGAATCATTGATTACTTCATGTGGATGAACAACTGTAGCAAAGAAAAATTATATCTACAGCACGTCACTTGCAGTACTGTCAAGAAAGCCATAATGCGGATTAGATCAGCATCTACTGGACTTGATGGTATCACTATCCAGATGGTAAAACTTATTATTGACCAACTACTGCCCTCTATAACAGACATTTTCAACAATTCATTAATCACAAGTGTTTTCCCTGAGGCCTGGAAACTGGGACAAATTAAGCCACTGCCTAAAAAGGACATCGCCACAGCACCCTCTGACTACCGCCCCATCTGCCTTCTTCCTGCACTATCAAAGGCCTTAGAATATATAGTTCATGACCAGCTCACCAACTACCTAACTATTAACAACTTACTAGACGAATACCAATCAGGTTTCTGTAAACATCAAAGCACAACATCCGCTCTGATAAAGGTGACAGATGACCTGAAACTTGCCATGAACAGACAAGAAGCGACTATCATTTGCATCTTAGATTTCAGCAAAGCATTTGATACTGTCGACTTCGACATCTTACTAGCCAAACTTAGCGGTCTAAATTTCTCACCAAGTGCAGTGCAATGGTTTCGCTCATACATGACGTCTCGTCAGCAACGTGTCCTGTCTGGGAATATAAAATCACAATGGCGGCAGGTAGTGTCAGGCGTTCCCCGAGGCTCAGTATTGGGTCCTATACTCTTCTTTCTGTACATCAATGATGTGTCATCGGTTCTGACCTATTGCAAATACCATATGTATGCTGATGACCTTCAGTTGTATCTAAGTGCGAAACCAAGCAATCTCAAGAAAGCTATTGAAAATTTCAATACTGACCTTGATGCACTATGAAAATGGGCACAGGACATAGGTCTAAAACTAAACCCATCTAAAACCCAAGCGGTACTTGTTGGTCACTCTAAGCTCATTAGCCCAAAACATCGGGAATTCGTACCACCTCTTATCCTAAATGGAACAAATATTAACTTCTCTCCCTCAGCAAAGAGTTTGGGAGTAATAATAGATGAAAATCTAAATTGGACAGAGCACATAACTGCAGTGTGCAAAAAAGCATCAGCATCCCTTCATGTCCTACAAAAATATAAAAAACATTTCCCTTTCAATCTGAAAAAGAAATTAGTACAAACGCTTACACTCCCAATCATTGACTACAGCAATATTATCCTACAAGGCCTCTCTCAGGAATATTCCCGACGTCTAGAACTGGTCATGAATGCCTGCGTCCGATATATCTGTGACGTTCGACTTTTTGATCACATTTCACCAGCATATGCAAAATTGTCCTGGCTGCGTGCAGACAAACGCAGAGATTTCCATACACACTGTCTCATTTACTGTCCCTCATATCTCTCCTCGTTCCTAACGCTCATATCAGAACAACATGACAGAAACACATGTTCCCATTATAATAAAATCCTCTCCGTTCCACTGCATCGCTCAGTCACCTTCTCCAAGTCCTTTACAGTAGCGGGAACCCGACTTTGGAATAACCTCCCTTGTTATGTTAGAGAACTTAAAAACATGTCCGGCTTCAAAAAACAGTTAATGACGTATCTACTTAAGCAACAGTAATGCCTTCCTCTGTACATTAATGCACTTCACCTCATTACTTCCCTCTTTCCCCCTCCTTAAATCTCCCTTCCCCAAAACTCGCTATACTAGTAAACATCTACTTTACACACCAAGATATTAATGTACGTCTGCACAAACCTTCATTACTATTGCCAATCTTTTTCATGTTTGTCATTATTATTTGATTTTTTTTTACTGTTATTATTATTGCTTTTATCATAATCTGTATGTATAGCACCTGTTGTAAAAATACTGCCGCATTTACTTTATTAGGTCTTAGTTACTACTCTTTGTTCATATTGTCACTAGAGTAAGCTAATTTTCTCATTTAAACTATGGTCATGATGTAACTCTGATGTTTGAAATGCTGCATGTGTGGAACACTGGTCCAATGTAAGAGAGGGCCTGATGGCCCTAATCTGATCTGGTTAAATAAATAAACTGTTTCACACTGCCTTCACTCACCTACTTCCTTTTCTGTCATTCTACACACTATTCCTTCCCTACCCAGACTGAGTACTGCCTTTCTCCAACACTCTTATTGCATCCACTCCCTCCCCTTATCTCTCACCACCCCCCTTCTTCATCCCTTTTTCCACCTCATTCCCCTTGTTTCTCTCCCTTCTCTGTAGATTAGATTAGATTAGATTAGATTAGTTTTTCGTTCTATAGATCCATGCTGAGGAGATTCTCGTGGATGTGGAACATGTCAACCTTTTTTTTAAAAAAAAAAAAGCTGAAATAACAATACTAATAGTATGAATATATACAATACATCATTTGTTTCTATTAAAAAATTCGTCTATGGAGTAGAAGGAGTTGGTCGCTAGTAAGTCTTTCAGGCTCCTTTTAAATTGATCTTTATTTGTAACTAAATTTTTTATGTTTGCTGGCAAATTATTGAAGATGAGTGTTCCTGAGTAGTGGACCCCTTTTTGAACTAAAGCAAGTGCTTTTAAGTCTTTGTGCAGATCATTTTTGGTCCTGGTATTGTATGTATGAACTGAGCTGTTTGTTGGAAAAGAGATATATTATTTAGGACAAATTTCATTAAGGAGTAAATATACTGAGAGGCAGTGGTTAGTATACCCAGTTCTTTGAAGAGGTTTCTACATGACGTCCGTGAATTTACTCCACAAATAATACGTATTACACACTTTTGGACTCTGAAAACTTTTGTTTGACTTGAAGAGTTACCCCAAAATATTATACCGTATGACATTATGGAATGAAAGTAGGCAAAGTATGCAAGCTTTTTCATTTTTATGTCGCCTATGTCTGCTAACACTCGAATTGCTAATACAGATTTGTTAAGGCGTTTCTGCAGTTCTGTGGTGTGCTCCTCCCAACTGAAGTTATTATCAAGTTGTAATCCCAGGAATTTAAGACTGTCAACCTCTTCTATCTGCTCTTCTTCATACTTTATGCATATGCTGGGTGGAAACCTCTTACAGGTTCTGAATTGCATGTAGTGAGTCTTTTCAAAGTTTAATGTCAATGAGTTGGCTTCAAACCATTTATTAATATCCATGAAAATATCGTTAGCAGATCTTTCTAGAACTACACTCAACATACTATTTATTGCAATACTTGTGTCATCTGCAAACAAAACGAACTCTGCTTCTGGCAGTGTAACTGATGAGAGATCATTAATGTACACAAGAAAAAGCAATGGCCCTAAGATGGATCCTTGTGGGGCACCACATGTAATTTCTTCCCATTCTGATAATGACTGATGACTTAATTCACTAGTCCCTTGTACTGACACCCTTTGTTTCCTGTTAGCTAGGTATGACTTGAACCATTTTGCAGCACTGCCTGTGACACCATAGAATTCTAATTTATTTAAAAGGATGTTGTGGTTCACACAATCAAATGCCTTTGACAAATCACAGAAAATACCTGCTGCTTGTAATTTGTTATTTAATGAATTAAGTCCATTTTCACTGTAGGTGTAAATAGCCTTCTCGATATCAGAACCCTTCAGAAATCCAAACTGTGTTCTTGATAATATGTTGTTTGTGGTCAGATGGTTGAGAAGCTGCCTGTAGATTACTTTTTCTAAAATTTTTGAGAATGCTGGCAAAAGTGAAATCGGTCTGTAGTTTGATGGTATCTCTTTATCCCCTTTCTTGAATAGAGGCTTAACATCTGCATATTTTAGCCAGTCAGGAAATGTCCCAGTTATAATTGACTGGTTACACAAGTAACTTAGAATTGTACTAACTCACAAGAATATGCCTTAATTAACTTTGTTGATATTTCATCGTAACCACTAGAATGCTTTGTTTTCAAAGATTTTATTATGGAAGTTATTTCTTTTGGTGAAGTGAGTGACATATTCATGTAACTGAAGCTATTTGTAAAGGCTAGTTTCAGATATTCAAGGGCATTATTTACTGATCCTGACAATCCTATTCTATCAGTAACGGATATAAAGTACTTGTTAAATAGATTTGCCACACTATGCCCATCGGTTACTAATGTGTCATCTACCCTTAATGCCTGTTCCTTTCTGGTTCTACCCGTCTCCTTTTTCACTATATCCCATTTTGTTTTTATTTTGTTCCCTGACATTGCTATCTTCTTCTCGTAGTGCATTTGCTTAGATCTCTGAATTACTTTTTTTAATATTTTACAGTATTCTTTGTATTTAGCTAAATCATCAGTATTGGAGCTATTCTTGGTCGACAGATACATTTTCCTTTTTGTCTTACAGGAAATCTTTATTCCTTGTGTAATCGATGTTTTTATTATAGACTTCTGTTTAATTTGAGTAACTTTTAGAGGAAAACAGTTTTCAAACATGGTACTGACATTGTTCATGAATGTATTATATTTTTCATTCATGTCATGGGCACTATAAACATCTTTCCAGTTCATATCTTTGAGCAGTTTTCTAAAACACTCAAGTTTTGGTTGACTGACTACTCTCCTGTACTCAGACTTTGCGGTCTTGATAATCTGCTCAGAATTTACATCTAAAACAAGGAGCTGCATGTCATGATCTGATAGTCCATTTATTACAGGTTTTATGATATGATTTTGTTCCTTTGATTTGTCTATAAAAATGTTATCAGTGGCTGTCCTTGAGGATTTTGTGATCCTAGTTGGAAAGTTTACAGTGTGAGTTGGATTGAAAGACAACATTACTAACTGCAGTAAATGTTTACTGGAAGATTGCATTAGAAAATCTGTATTAAAGTCACCAGCAATCAAAATTTCTTTGTTTCTTCCTGTTAAATAACCCAAAAGAGCTTCTAGATGATTTATGAATTGATTATAATTTCCTGCAGGTGCTCAGTAAATAGTTACTATTATATAGGATCTGTTATGGAACTCTACTTCTGTTGCACATGCTTCTAAATGCTGGTGTAAACAGAATTTATTAATGTCACTGTTCTTGAATTTATGGCAGTTTTTAATAAATGTGGCAACTCCTCCTCCATCCATATCTACTCTGCAGAAGTAGGAAGCTAGCTTAAATCCTGAAATGTCTAACATATATATACCAGTGGTCACTTTATGTTCAGAGAGGCAGATTATGTCAATTTGGTTAGATGAATTCATTTCATCAATACAAATGAGTAGTTCATCAATTTTATTTCTGAGTCCTGGAATGTTCTGGTGCATACTAATGGGATTATAACTGCTTTGGCGAAGATGAACTGGCAGTTTCTGATTACTTTCTGTTAAACATTGTTTAAATGGAATCTGTATGTTAAAATCTGACTCCTGTTCATCTGTTTTCTCAAACTGAGTGTGTCTGCCAATCTCTCTTAAAACTTGTTTTCTTTCTCACTTCCCCATCCTAAAAAAGGCATCCCTCTGACACCTGTGACCACTGGTATTTTACCACTTGTGACAGTGCCCCCCCTTACGTTTTCTGCAATCAACCCAGACAGTTTTCCCTTCCCTTTCCTATTGAGGTGAAGGCCATGCCTAGTGTAGTTCCACCTATCGATAGCATCCACAGGAATCAAACCAATATGGGACCCTATATCCATCCTAAGCAGCCACTCCAACTCCAAGTTCACCCTCCTGACGGAAGAGTTCAAATGAGGCTGATCATGGCGTCTCAACACAGACACAAATCCCACACTCGTATGCTTCATTGCTGATGCTATCTTCACCAGGTCACTCTCTATGAAATATTCAGAGTCTCCGTCAATGCTATTTCCCGGACCACTCACTATAACCACGGCATCCTCCTTCGTGAAATCTTTGCACAAAGAACCTACATCCTCTGTTACCTGACCCAGATCTGCACTAGGCTTGAAAAAGTTTGCGACCTGGTACTCTGGACCTAGATTTTCCTGCAGTAGTTGGCCAACACCTCTACCATGGGAGCTACCTAACAACAGAACTCTCTTTTTCTTTACAAATTTCCCTACCTTTTTCAAGTCCTTGAAAGCTTGTTGTGCCCTTTCTACGGCTTCAGCTACATGAGGCTCATCTGATTCTGACTGAAGCAACAGATCAAATCTATTTTCAAGATTTATGACAAAGCTGTCTGATGCTCTCCTTTGCCAGTTCCCTCTATTACCTGTTGCCACTTCCCACCTCTGTTTACCCTTCTGCCTCTTTAACCCGTCCAGTTCCTCCCTTGCCTTGTCTAAGTCAGCTTGAAGAGCTGCAATTTTCCCTTCCTGTTCCAGTATTTTCCTGTCTCTACTGCAGATCCTACAATACCACTGGTGAGCCTCATTTATGTCCCCATTTCCCACATCACTACATTCGCCCCAATGAAAGAAACTACAGCACCCATCACACCGCACCCCGGAACTAACGATCCTACGGCATGTCACACACTTCTCACTCATGGTAAAAACAGAAATTGTATAAACTGATTTAAGTACTGACTAAAGCGTAAACAAAGGACCCTAGAAACTATTCAAGCAGATATAAATAAATTGAAAGATCATTGAATAAAAAAACTGGTGATTACATATAAGTTTAAGTCACTGTTTACTTACAATATGCGCGCTTGAAATTAAACCTAAAATCCGTGCTATAGGCGCGAGAAGGAAAATAAACTTCTTACTCCGTTTAATCTTCTATAACACTTCACTAACACTTCCACTAATGTAACAACACTTATATTATATTTATACCCTCAGGAAACGTTTACCTATAAGTTTAATTCACTGCTTACTTACGATTCGCACGCGTGAAATTAGGCCTAGGATTTGTGCTACAGGCGCGAGAAGAAAAATACGCTTCTTACTCCGTTTAATCTTATTTTATACTTCACTAACACTCCTACTAATTTAACAACACTTAGATTATATTTATAACAACTGTAAATGTTTAAAAACAGCTTAATAACAACGTTTTTTATAATTATTTAATGCAGCAAATACTCGAAGAGTCCGCATCGGCGCAGTGTTGCCAACCTTCTGTCACCCTCTCCATCTCCACCTTTTTCTTCCACCCCTGCCTCTTCCTCTTTCTACATCTCTTCAAGGTGCTACCCTCTCAGAACTACTTTCATCTTGTTTTGCAACCATTTGGTCATCTGTCTGTCCTGCTCTAGCCTCACACTACACTGCTGCACCCTCCTTGTCTCCTGTATGCTTCCCTAAACTCTTCTCACATCTGTCAGCCAAGGCAGCTGCCCTCAGTAATCAGTATTGCCTTGGTACAGTGTGTGTTTTGGTGTCTGTGGGGTTGTATGTGTGAATGTATGTACTTTCTGCTAGAAATAGAGTCAGAGCTTGAAAGATAGTGAAACCCACCTCAGTCATTCTGTGGTATTGTAGTGAACAGAATTATTATTTACATTATGTTAATTTTGCATTTTTTTGTTCAATGTGTAATGTACATTTGAAGTTGATGTACAGAGTCTTTGTGTCTCATTGTGGTTTTGCAGCACTACTTGGATTCTCTGATCCACCCATTAGATGTATGTGGTGTGCAGTGGAGGTACCTTGCCCATTTTGTGGGTCTGATTAGCAGTTTTGTGTTTGAAGGCTGCTAATTAAGAAAACTTGAAGTGTGATACACTCTAGTATGAGAAATGTGCCTATTCATATATGAGAATTGTAACCCTGAGATTCTGAACTGCTGCCTTGGAATAAACATTCAGGCAAATCATGTAGATTGCATTAATATGGATTTATTATCCAATGGAGTTGCATGCTGGAGTCTGGAAACTTTGATAGCACAGCTACATTAAACCTTCTGTTAAATTGGTGTTTATAATGCAACACTTTGTGTGCAATCGGCATTCAAACATTTGATATGACATTACATGACCTCAATCTGACAGTAAGGAATGACAGTTTTATATGAATTGGCAGATAACTAAGCATCATATACCTTCTGTGATGTCAAAATCATTGTCGTGGCATGCTTTTTTATTCAATGGTGCACCATGTTTCTCCAAACTGGAATGCTGTTGCACAGAATAACTGCTAGTCTAGCAGGTACTGAAATGCATAGCAAAACTGCCATTGTTGTCCCACCTTGAAGACATGTGATGTCCATCCATACCCACTTCAATACACAAACAATAACAAAACTTCCAGTTTGTGATTCTAACTTACTTAACTAATAAAAATACTTTTAAATGTAGCGATCACCATTCATCGGTTAGATAGACATTGGGTAACACATCACTTCAGCAAACTGATATGTTTCATGACATATCACTACACTTAGATGAAGGATGTCACTACTACCATAAAACACACATCTATAATACTTGTACATCTGAAATCCCATTTTACCATTAAAAACTGAAATACGGAGAAACTAGTTCTTTTTACATTATGAACTTTTAAACTACATAATTGTAAGATATTCAGATATAGCATTTACATGAAGTGTCAAGTCTTATCATTCAATGTTGAATTCTTTAAATATACCACACTCCTAATTTGGTTCTATTTGATTTGATTTATTCATCTGTAGAACAAAACATTGAATGGATGTTGTCAATTTACACATTCATATAAACACAGTATTTTAGTTAGTTCTACTTTTCTAATCATATCACAAAATTGTTACTTAGTGTAATGTTTATGAACATTAAGTTACAATCTATAATTATTTTAAATATTCATTTACAGTGTAGTAGCTATTATTTACCCACAGTCAATTTAATTCATTTACATAATGGAAAATCAATAATTCATTTATACATGTTGACTAACCATCATGGGGACTAATAAATCAGTTGTACTCTGAGCTTAATTTCAAAGGTAACACAAAATAAGCATACCTGGCTTATTTAATCTCAATGGCTGCTAAGTCTCATCTCCCTCCGCCACACACCGTTGTGTGGCTTGTGGAGTATAAATGTAGATGTAGAATTGTGTGGGGGTCCAAGTAATTTAGAAATTATTTAGTTGGACTCAAAGAAATTGTATACACAGACCACAAAGCTTTATACTAAGATGTTATCTGTTCTTTTGGATATGTCTGAAAGAACAGATACCATCTTAGTACATATATAGTTAAGGCTAACCAGCCACTTGGCCATCTTCTTCTTCTGTGCGAATGCACAAACAGTGCCCGAACTCTTACAGGAATCAGCAACGCGCCACAAGTAATGAGTATAAAGGGCGGGGGCACTACGAATGGTCACCACAAGGCCCCCCCCCCCCCCCTCCTCCCAGCAGTGCAGAGCACTGGGAGGAAGGATGTGGGCATCTTCCTGTGTAGGTGTGTTATGGGATGCTTGCTGTTTGACAGCGGTGTAGCGGTGTGTGCAAAGAGTCCAATGCTGTCTGTGCAGGGTGGACTAGCGCTGGTATACTCCGCCATCCAGTGGGGGGGGGGGGGGGGGGGGGATGACTGGTCAACCTGCATGTGTGAACTGGACTGGCATGAAAGAGGTTGGTGTTGCAGTACAGATGGAGAGGGGGATGCGAATCCTGAGCATCCCATCGGTGCTGAATGTTGCAGCTATGACAGCCATATCCACCCTATTTGGAATAGGGACTGTGCGCGCGACAGTGATATGTGACGTGGGTGTGGACTCGCGCGAAGTGTCCCCTATGCAGAGGACAAAAATGGATCACTCATGGAGCTGCAAGGAAATTTCATAACGTGGGCACTCAGAGGCGTTGATTGAGATGCAGATTTCGTCGACAAAGGACATAGGGGGCACTAGGTGCGCTGGGGGGAGGAAAAATAACGTAGTTCAGGAGAAACACTAGAAAACTCTGTGGGGGATTTGGTTGCCAACACTTGCAATGGGTAATGTCACACGCAACATGTGGTTGAACCTGAGGTTGTGGATTGTCACATGCAGTGCCTGAGTGAAACAGAGCACTGGGGGGAAGGACATGGGCTTTTTCCTGTGTAGGTGTGTTATGGGATACTCATTGGTTGAAAGCGGCGTGTGCGAAGAGTCCATGCTGTCTGTGCTTGGTGGACTAGCACTGGTATACTCCGCCATCCAGTGGGGGGGGGGGGGGGGGGGGCAGACTGGTTGACCTGCATGTGTGAACTGGAGTGGCACGGAAGATGTCGGTGCTGCATTACAGGCGGAGAGGGGGATGCGAATCTTGAGCATCCCGTATGTGCTGAACGTTGCAGTCATGCCAGCCATATCCACCCCATTTGGGATAGGAACTGTGCACAGGACAGTGATATGTGACGTGGGTGTGGACTCAAGTGAAGTGTCCCCTATGTGGAGGACAAAGATGGATCTCTCGTGGAGCTGCAAGGAAAGTTCGTCATGTGGGCACTCAGAGGTGTTGATTGAGATGCAGATTTTCTCGACAGTGGGCATAGGGGGCACTAGGTGGGCTGGGGGGGGAGGGGGGGAGGAATAATGTACTTCAGGAGAAACACTAGAACACTCTGTTGGGGTTTTGGGTGCCAACAATTGTGACAGGGTAATGTCACACGCAACATGTGGTTGGGCTTGAGGTTGTGGATTGTCACACACAGTGCCTGAGTGAAACGAGGGTAGAGTATCATCACACGTAACTACTGAGTTGGCTGCAGGTGTAGGCTTGGTGCACATATGATCATGGTGGGGCACAGATGAGTGGACGGTCTGTGTGAGATCAGGTTTGTCACCTGACGGAGGAACACTCAAATCGAGAGGGTGTGGTACAGATTCCTCGATCATCCAGGCTGGTTTCACGCATTGATGGGAAACTGTCTGCTGACGGCCACTGATGAGAATGCCCATATTATTGTCCGTGCGAGCCAAATATAACAAACTCAAAAGAGTCCAGTGCCGAATGCAGAAAGACCCGAGGACGAGTATGTGGTCGTGGAGGGGGCGTGCGGATCACGGCTATATGCCTCAGACATGATCAACTACAGTAGGGAGGTCAGATAGGTCAATGATTGCTTCGTCGTTGATGAACTGTGTAGGGAGAACTAGGTTTTTGCCATACAGGAGCTCCACAAGTGAAGCCTGGGAGTCTGTCTTGTAAGCCATGTGTATTCCTAACATAACACAGGGAAGGGTGTTAGATCACTCACCACTGTGATATATGAGGGCCACTCGACCAGTCTGTTGCTCTGTGGGTGGTAAGCCGTAGTGCAGAGTCTATCCACCCCACAGAGTAAGCAGAGTTTGTTAAACAGCATGGATTCAAACTGCCTTCCCTGGTCGGTGGTGATGGATGTAGGGCAGCCGAATCGAGCTATTCAGGAGGATATGAATGCGCATGCTACGGAATCCACTGTGATGTCCTGCAGCAGTATTGCCTCCACCCATTGTGTAACGTGGTTGATAACAGACAGGATATACCTGAAACCATCAGACATGGGTAACGGTCCTACGAAGTCCAGATGCACATGTTGGAAGTGGTCTTTCGGGATGTCAAATTTATCTAGATGGGGTTGTGTGTGCCTGTCAACTTTGCTGTGCTGGCACTGTAAACAAGCACGAGCCCAAGTATGAAAATCCCTTTTCACACCCGGCCACACAAAGCATTCTGAAGCAAGGCACATAGTAGCCTTATCACCGGGATGTGACAGGTTATGTAACATAGTGAATACTGGCGATGCAGTGCAGGGGGAACAATAGATCAGGTGATGCCCATGGACGTATCGCACCACAGTGGCCTGACTGAGCCTAGTAGGTTGCAGGAAACGATCTGGATGGAAGTATCTGGGTCCTGTCACAGGTTGTGCAATTCGGTATCATTGTCCTGTAAGTGGGCCAATTTGGCAAAATTAATGGGGGATGAAATTGCAGTTATACTTGATAGGTAGTCAGCCACCACATTTTCTGAACCTCGGATGTAATGGATATCTGTTGTGTATTGGCAAATTAAGTCCATCTGCCAAAACCTACATGGGGGTAGATCAACAGCTGTGGGAAGGTCAACAGCGGGGTAACGGATAGCCTCCACAAGAGGGCGATGGTCTGTGAAAATTGTTATGTTCCTTCCTTCTATGTCTGTGCAGAAATATTTTACAGCTTCATAAACCACAAGCAATTCTCTGTCAAATGTTGACCATTTACATTGAGTCATAGATAGTTTTTTGGAAAAAAAAACAGAAGGCTGTGTCATGTCACCAACGTGCTGTTGTAGGACTGCACCAATTGCAAAGTCACTTGCATCTGCTGTAATGGAGATGCAGGCATCTGGCAATGGGTGGGCGAGAATGACACCCCTTGCTAACACTGACTTAAGGTCTTTGAAAGCTCTCACCATGTTGTCAAACCACTGTACTCGGCATTTGCTCAAGGTTTGTTTGTTTCCCAGCGAGTGCGTCAGTCAAAGGGGCTTGAATTCCTGCCGCCGTCTACAGGTTATGACGGTAGGGATTGACAGTTCCTAAAAACCGGCATAATTCATTAAACGACGCTGGGAGAGGCAGATTGCAAATGCCATCAACCCGCTCCTGAGGGGGCTTATACCTTCCGAGGAGACGGTGTACCCCAGAAAAGTGACAGCGGTGTTGTGAATTATCGTTATTGATCTCGACTCTGTTATGTGTCAATAAGTCCCATATTGTGGCCAGGTGGAGTTTGTGTTCACTGTCAGAGGTGGAAAAAATGAGTATGTCGCTGAGGTATGCTTAATAATATGTGCAGTTAAACAGAAGTGAGTCTATAAAATGTTGCCAAGTTTGGGCTGCGTTTTTGAGACCATAAGGCATGTAACAAAATTCATAGAGGCCAAAAGGTGTGATCAATGCTGTCTTTGGTATGTCACTTTGTTCCATGGCTATCTGTAAATGTGCCTTGCGGCACTCTAAGACACTGAAGATGAGTGCTCCGCTAAGTATTTGCGTGAAGTCTTGTTTATGAGGTATCGGATAATTGTCTAATATGGTCCACGCGTTGAGGCAGTGATAGTCGCCACAGAGGCGCACTGTACCGTCCTTGTTGGGAACTAAATATATGGGTGAAGATCAGCTACTTTCTGACGGGTGAACAATACTGCCTGTGGCAGTTCCTCCACTGCCACCTTAGAGAGTTGTAGTTTATGTGGTGGCAGTCAGCGTGCTTTATGACGCACTGGTGGCCCATCTGTTGTGACAGTTCTGTATATCGTGCCATTCATGATAGCATTTGGCTGGGCTAGTGAACTCACTCTGGGGGGGGACCATCGCGAACAGGAATCGGTAGCATGTGAGAGTCACTGACCTGATATGCCGGAGAAGCTATCCACGTTGGTGGTGGCAAAGTTCCACGAGGTGCGTCACCGGTGTTGGGGGCAGCGGCGTCAAAGTCTCACTCCCACAAAGTGCGTTGCCAGCGTCGGGGGGTGGCAGAGTTGACAGGCATTGTACAAGGCATCGTGCCTCCATGAGGGCATGCTTAGCCGACAATATGGTGCAGTTCAGTTCGGCATTGTGAGCACGGAGATCGTCGACTGCAGAGTGCTCAGACTGAAGCTAGGCGATGGAAGTTGTGAGGCTGTCTGCCAGTGAAGAGCACACTTGATGAAAGCCATGTCAAAATCATTGGGAAGTTGAGGGTGCAGGGGGAGGGGGAGCGGGGGGAGGAGTCAGGAGGCGACTGAACACACAATATGAGTGGACAAGGCATGGTGCAATAATGCGACTGACTGGAGGTCTGGAGGCAGTCCAAAGTGAAAAAGGAAGTCAATGCCTAACACTGGGTCTTCTATATCAGCTAAGTAGAAGGACCAAGTGAACTGTTTGGCAAGTATGAGTTCAATAGGTAACTCGGGCAAAACCATTGACATGAAGTGGGGATTTATTTGCTGCTCGAAGAAACAGTTTGGCAGGTGGTGTGTCCTTTACGGTAAATATGGGGGGTATGACACTAATGTCTGCTCTGGTATCGACGAGAAAATACTGGTACGAACCTACATCCAAGGCGTACAGACATCCTCGTTAGGTGGGGAATTTGACAGAATGCAACATCTGTGGTTGCCCTTGCATGTACCTGCGAGCCGTGGTGCTTACTGGAGCCCACATGTGGTGTTTCAGAATGCGCAGGGTGGGTGGCAGTTGCAAGCGGTATCCCTGTAAGTAGAGTGGAACCAGCATGTGCATAAGTCAGCTGTACTTGTCCCGCCAGCCAAAGTGTCAGGTGAGGGGAAGGCGGGGTGGGCAGGCACTAGCCCGGTTGGGGTGGGGAGAGGCTGGTGCCAGCCCGCTGGCAATTCCTGATCTTGGCCGCTAGATGGCTGCTGTTCTGTGTGCTGTCTGCAATACGCATGTGCCAGGCCTCTACCACCCGACGGTGGAAGTATATTCACAGGATTACCAACGTCAGCAGTATTAGGCACTGTGCTGCGCAGAGGGAGGTGGCAGTGCCAAATAACGGCGTATGCCTGGTCTACCAGCCATAGTTTACCCTTGAGTGACGCTGTGGTATGTGGGAGTAAATGTAATTGTAGCTCTTGGAGCAGCTTCACCAACCACAATGCCCAGAGCGCTAAGTTCGGCAACATCTCGGTAATGACCTGCACACGCAAGCATCGCCACAGCTGTGAGGGCGTTCTGTCGCCTAAAGTCTCATCATAAATAATGTTGTGAATTTTATCGGCTAGTGGACAAAAAAGGCGTTCGATAAGTAGTGTGCGGGCAGGGGCATATTTGTTGCTCTCGAGTGGGTTCAGCAACAAGTCACTGATGAGATCAGGGTGGTCATGCAGGTGGTTCACTAAATACACAAAACAAGTGCTGTCTTCTGCATTACCGTGTTTGTCCAACATGTTATCCACCAGGGTAAACCACATCACTGGGTTGTCCGTTTATAATGGTGGTAGCTTCAGAAAATGACTGGGGACCAGTGCTTGCGAGAGTGTAGGAAAGGCACGAATTATATGGGGATTCTGCACGGTGTTCACTGATGCAAACTGTGCCTCAATGACAGGTGATGTGTTGTGTTGAACATCTGTTAGCTGTGCAGGCAAGACATGGTATCCCATCCTTGTAGGCAGGAAATCTGTATGGCCACATAACGAGCACAGCATGGCAGGCATGAAAGGTGCAACGGCTGATGCAGACGAAATCTCGAGCAGAGGTGTGAAATTGCAATTGAGCACCAATTGACAGGGCAGAACCACAGCAAGTGCATCGCCTGAGGTGTGTGTGAGGCGGCAGGATGGGTAGGCATATACATGGCCTGGCGTAGTTGACGCAAGTGTCCCTTCAACCAGCACAGAGGGGGCGCATTAAACGGCGGACCGCTCTGAGTAGGGGGCAGCCATGCATGTGGACCCCGAAACTGGACAGCTGCGTGGTCCATGTTGTGCGGTAGAAACTCGGGCGAGGGGTTTCCAGGATCTTGTGCTGCAAAAGCATTCTGTCAAGTGTAGAATGCCATAGAAGGAGTCCGCGTTGATGTGTACAGTGCCTGGTGTGTTTTGCCAGAAGAGGTTAGGGTCATCTGGCCAGTCAAAACAAACACCAGAGATACGAACATTCCCGATGTATTAGTAGTACACGGGGTAAAGCGTTGTGCTTCACAGTTGAATGTCCATTCTGCAGTCGTGGCATCCTGCACTCCAAAAAAACTGGAGGTTGCAATGTCTTCTATTGGCGCAAAACTGGTGATACACAATGAGTGTATGCAACGTATTTTCGTGACTCGGGGTCACCAATGTGGGTTTTCTGGCTATAGCAACTGACCGCGCACAGGAAACTCCAACTTATTATGATCAGGCACTTTTATTAAGGTTTGTACAATTAGACAAAACACAAGAAGAACAATACAGAAGCTCACAACATGCACATTGTAACCTCAGTCCACGAGACTGGACCAAAGAAGAAGTCCCCAATGATTGTTTACTCTGCACTTCGTCAGTGGAAGTTACTGGTTATCAATGGTTGCCACAAATGTATTCAAAAAATCCAGGAAAACATCTATTTTAAATACATTACTAGGAGAGTAAGGAAATAGTTAGTTTCTTGTGACAGACGTCAAAGGGTTAAGACTACAAATCAAACACATAGAGGTTTAATACAAAACATTCTACAAAAGAAAAAGCTAGAACTCTTTGGACTGGATTTATTTGGGCAACTGGCTTGTTCAAAAGAAGGTTTCATTTGTAATGGTAGATTTATTTTTGAAATTAGTTAAAATTTTTCCTTTAAAAAGATAACTAGTAAGAAGATTATTCACAATGTTACTAAAGATTTATTTCAAATTGTAGGTACATCAAAACCTATTTTGTCATATAACGGAAGCCAGTTCACATAAAATGCATGGGAAGATTTTGTTAGAGGTAGTTATATAAATCTCATATTTATTTCTGTTTATTGCCTTTATGTAACACATTAGAGAGATATATGAGGAAAATTTGGCACTTATGTAGGACATATTGTAGGAAAGATGATACTAAAGGCTATTCTAACATCGGTTAGTATGAAGATATTTTGAACAGTTTACAGCATTCTACAACTGAATTTTCATCCTATCAAGTACACTAAGGCAAGAAACTGCTAATTTATTAAACAAACTGATTAGTTATCTTGTTTGTACACAGTTAACTGTAGCTGAGAGAGAAGAGGTGGTTAGAAAAAACATGCAATTATCTCACAGTAAGAGAAAGCAGAGACATGATAGAAACTTGAAAGCTACACAATTTAGAGTAAGAGATTTGGTACTGACAAAAAATTATGAGAAATCTAAGGCTATTAAAAAAAAAGAGATTAAATTGTTTTGACATTTATGTAGGGCCATTTGAAATTTTAGAAGTTCCATGTCCTACTCCTTACAGTCTTATTTATCCTAAGTATAGGAAACTCTTTGCACTCAGGAGTATTACACAACTGAAATCATACCGTCAGTAATGTGTTTGAAAATTGAAACTTATTGATCAGTAGAATACACACTCTCTGTGTGTTATGTTTGTGGCTTACACAGGCCCCCATCCATGTGACATCTGTTTCTTCAGCTACACTTTATCAGTGTCACATCCACACACATGTCCTTATATACAGGCCTTCTACATAAGCGCGTACACAATGTGATCAAAAGTATCTGGACACCTGGCTGAAAATGATTTACAAGTTTGTGGCGCCCTCCATCGGTAATGCTGGAATTCAATATGGTATTGTCCCACCCATAGCCTTGATGACAGCTTCCACTCTCACACGCATACATTCAATCAGGTACTGGAAGGTTCCTAGGGGAATGGCAGACCATTCTTCATGGAGTGCTGCACTGAGGAGAGGTACTGATGTCAGTCAGTGAGGCCCGGTAGGAAGTCGGAGTTGCAAAACATCCCAAAGGTGTTTTATAGGATTCAGGTCAGGTCTCTGAGCAGGACAGTCCATTACAGGGATGTTATGTTGTGTAACCACTCAGCCATAGGCTGTGCGTTATGAACAGGTTCTCATGAGCAGCCACTCGACCAAGAAATCCATGTTTTCTCACCTCCCACCTAACTATCATATTACTTGCAGTGGACCCTGATGCAGTTTGGAATTCCTGTGTGACGGTCAGGATAGTGTCTGCCTATTACTCATTATGACCCTCTTCAACTGTCAGCTGTCTCTGTGAGACAACAGACAAGGTTGATCTGTACGCTTTTGTGCTGTACATGTCCCTTCACATTTCCACTTCACTATAACATCGGAAACAGTGGACCTAGGGATGTTTAAGAGTGTGGAAATCTCACATGCAGACATATGTCACAAGTTACGCCCAATCACCTGACCATGTTCACAGTGAAGTTTGTGAGTTCCGTGGAGTGCCCCATTCCACAATGTCACGATGTCTAATGACTACTGAGGTCACTGACATGGAGTACCTGGCAGTAGGTGGCAGCACAATGCACCTAATATGAAAAATGTATGTTTTTGGGGGTGCCAAGATACTTTTGATCACATAGTGTATCTATGATTACAGGATTGATTTAATACTTTGTTTATTTTGTCTTGGAGAAGTTTTGGCATCAGTTGATTTGAGATTTGTTTTGGATATGAAGCTTACTATTAAGGTATACTCTGTATGTGGTGGAGAGTGTCACATTCAGATTAACACTGAAGCAATGAATTACATTACACTAATATTACACTCTATATGAAAATATGATGTCTATCATAGCCTACTAACAGAAAAAAAATATTACATCTAGTGGAGAATGACCCAGAAATTGTGTTTGGAAGTTGCTATATAAGACCAAATATGAATATAATGCAACCTTTCAAGTTTATCTGATAAAGTATCCACACTATGAGACTTAACTTTTGGATGATATATATGTACAAACGTTTTCATTATACTTTTCAGTGTCCAAGCCAAACTCACATACAGGAACTACATATATATGAATAATTACCTTAGTTATTTTTTAGATGATTTACATAATATGCTATGTCATGCTTACTTTGAAGACAGGGGTTGAACTGAGCTAATTTTCTGAATACTTTTGATAAACAGTTTGATTTGGTCAAACATTCTGCTGAGTGTCTGGCAAACTATTTGAAACTATTTATATATATTATGATCTGCACTCTAGCTACCAGTTATAGTTTACACTTCATTTACATATAAATTACCTATACTGTTCAATGACATGATTATTATTCATAAGTTTATGCCTTAAATGTGAGGAACTTGTCACTTATTATGGAGATTCATACACGTTACTTTAATTAGATCTAAGAGAATCGTTAGGAAAACTTATACATTCCGATGTATATATCGTAAGCACTCCACACAGGTATGACATGATAGAAGCTTCATGTGCAAATTGAGAAATCATAGACACAAACAGAAAATTCAGGAAGTTATGTAGCTATTTCTCTAATGTTACATTTATTGAAGCAACAAGCTCAGTGAGAGAACACTTCACAAAGCATGGCCTGCACAGAAACAGCTATGGCAAAGAAATTCTGTGCAAAGAAATAATATAAAAAATTAGCAGGATGCAAGAACAGGTTCATAGACCTATACCACTGTCAATGAGTGAAGAAATAGAAGATACCATACTGTATCCAGTATCAGACTCAAAACAACCACAAGATGAAAGGACAGAAGAGGAAACTACACTCTGCCCTAAAAAGGAGGGAAAAGCAGTGTCATCACCAGCAGAAAAAGAAGCAGTGCCATCACCAGCAGAAGAAGCTGTGTTGTCACCTGCAGAAGAAGAAGATGTGACACAGATCCCAAAGGCAAGATATGGGAGAGGAGAGAGAACAAAGAAACAAAAGTATCTCAAGGAGCAGGATTCTTTGTACCAGCAGGTAGAAAGAAAGGTGGCATAGAAAATCAAAACATCAACACAAATATTAATAATATAAGAATCTTGCAGCAGAATGTACAGTAAGCATCCAGTAAATTAGAACAGATAGAAGTACTAGTAGCTGCAGAGTTACCACATGTATTTATTATGTCAGAACATGGGCTGAAAGAAAATGAAATCAATGTTTACAGCACACAGGAATATAAAAGAGTTGCAAATTTATGCAGATCTGAACATAAGGGCAGAGGGGTGGCAGTCTATGTACACAGTAAAATAGAGGGTACCATTCCATGGTCAGTAGACAACTGTACAGAAATGCTGCTTGAAGCTGCAGCAATACAGACAACATATTACAGGGAGAAATGTGTGATAATGGGCATCTAGAGACCACCAAACAGTCAGATAAATGGATTTCTAGAAGAGTTAGAAGTACTGATGGATAAGGCTGGCAGGGAATTCTCCTATATAATTGTGGCTGGTGACCAAAATATTAACACACTAAAAGACAACTGTTATACAAGGATTTTCCAAGATCTGATTAAAACTTATGGACTTTATTTAGCATTAGACAGTACCACGAGATACTGTAAAAATACAGAAACATTAATAGATCATGTGATCACTAATGTACAACAGATCAAGCAGACAGTACAGGTCATAAATACAACCACTGCTGACCACTATGTGATAGTAGCTGAATTAGTAGACAACACACGAAAGCCAGAAAAAATATTTAAAGAGTTTAGACCAACAAAGCAAACAAACATAGATAGGCTACAAAGGCTATTGGAAAGCAAAGACTTTAGTGAAGTATACTTAACAGAAAACCTAGATAAAGGATGGGAATCATTCTGCAAAGCCTTAGGCCATTATATAGATGTTGCATGTCCATTTTTACGTAGAAATATAAATAACAAGAAGAATTAAAATTGGGTCACAGTAGAGGTAAAAAGGGAGAGGGAAGAGGTGAAAAGCATGTATAAAAAGTGTCAGTTAAGGCCAACCCAAGAAAATAGGGATGCATAAAGGGAAAAGAAGAAAACATACACCAAACTGATAAAAAGAGACTAAATCGACATATTATGAAAGCAAGATAGCAACCTCAACAAATATCTCTAAGACCATATGGTCTCTCATAAATAAAAAGAGGAAAGGTGTAGGTGTGGAAAACACTGATAACATAACACTTGAGGTAAATGGGGGGAGGGGGGGGGGCAGAGGGATGCACAAAATTTCAGCAATACTTTAAACAAACACTATATTGAAGTTGTGGACAAATTAATAACTCAAAATAATATTTCCAAAATAAACACAATAAAAATTCCATGTGAGACAAAATGCTTATTCCTGACCACCAACTAATGAATGAGAAATTGTAAAAATAATACATAGTCTAAAAACAGAAAACACTGAGGAACTTGATGGTATATCCACTAAACTAATTAAATGCTGTTTAAAATGGGTAGTAAAGCCATTAGCCTGTCTGATAAACTTATCTATAGAAAAATGAATATTTCCAATGTGCCTGAAAAGGAGGCTGCAAAAAAGACCCAGGAAACTACAGACCTGTAACTATTACATCTGTACTCTCTAAAATAATAGAACACATAACAAAAGACAGAATATTAAATTTTATACAAACATTCAATATTCTAAATGATGGACAACATGGATTCAGAAAGGGTAAATCTACCAAAACAGCAATAGCTGAATTCATAACACTGGTAACTAAAGCACTTGATGAACAGAAGAAAGTCTGTGGTATGTCCCTGGACCTATGTAAAGCATTTGATTGTGTACATCATGACATCCTATTAGAAAAGCTTCATCTCTATGGTGTAAGGGGGAACGCAGTACACATCATTAAATCATTTTTAGAAAACAGAAAGCAGCAAGTAGAAATAAAGCAAAAAGCGAAAAATAATATTACAAGTATCTTTTCAAATTATGAAATTGTTAAATATGAAGTTCCCCAAGGATCCGTCCTTGGTCCACTACTTTTCATTTTATATGTCAATGATATGACCAAATCAGTATCAGACAGTGTAGTCATGTATGCAGATGACGCTTCAATTGTTGTTACCAGTTCTACAACAGGTGAACTGCAAGAGAAGGCTTCACTAAATATGAAAAGTGGAAACAATTATTTCCAGGGAAAGCAATCTCTTTATAAATGGTACCAAAACAAAATATATACAGATACATGCAAACAAACAACACACTTTGGACAACATCACTGTCAGGCTTGGAGATCTAGAACTAAAGGAGACTGACAGCTATAAATTTATAGATGTAACAGTGGATAGGTATACGACATGGGAGAATCACATAAACAACATGTGCAGCAAAATAGGTTCATGCAAATTTCTGATGAGAAAAATGTCAAAGTTAGTAAACAGACACACTCTACAAATAATGTACTATGAATTAGTCCATTCACACCTCTCATATTGCATTCTGGCATGGGAAAATGCTGCAAATCTGCATACACAATGGGTATTAAGATTACAGAAAAGAGCCATACGATGCATCACAGAAGTATCACCTAGAGAACCCTGCAGAAATAGATTCAGGGAGCTAAAAATTTTAACATTAGCATCATTATCTACTTAAAAACTAAATGCACTGCATTGCTAAACGGAGAATAACATAATACAAGAGTAAAAATTGACTATCATATAGAAGGAAGCAGGCTAAAATTAACAGACAAAGAACCTGTAAATGCTGGGCAACTACTGTACAACAGTTTACCACAATGTATAACTATGATAGAAGGTATGTCTACTTTTAAAAGAAAATTAAAAAGACATCTGAGCAATATTTTCCCTTAGAGAGTTAAAGAATATCTTGGAATAAAAAATTATATAGTGTGTATGTATACATTTTTTATAATGTACTTTAATGACATTTTCTGTGAATATTCTTTGTAACTAGCTATGTATATGCAAGATTTCTGTAAAAATGAAAGTGTCCAATATCATTGTAAGAAATGATCCACAGGCAAATAAAGAATAAAGATCACATAGGTGTTGAAAAATACAACACTTCAATGTACAATATAATATTCTATCAGGAATTAGAGAATTGGAAATGTTATCTGAACTTATTGCAAATTATAAACTTGACTGTGACCTATGCTATCATCATACCAAGATTATCAATATTATGAAGAGTTTCATTACAAAGTTGATATACTCATTTTTTCTCTACTCAGTCCAGTTATGCATAACATGGCACCTGAGTTAAAACATTATTATTCTATGTTAACATTGAAGACCACACAAGATGTGTGAAGTTGTAGTGTACTATGTTATTCATAAACTACTGGTCATTCATTCCATTACAAAAGGAAAGACATTGTTTGTAGATGAGTTATTTATGTATCACACTTGGACTGGCTAAACATGCGACTGCACCTGAGGGTAAAGATGAAATTTGTGTGAACACAAACCATAACTATACAGGGTGGTCCATTGATAGTGACCAGGCCAAATATCTCACAAAATAAGCATCAAACAAAAAAACTACAAAGAACAAAACTTGTCTATTTTGAAGGGGGAAACCAGATGGCACTATGGTTGGCTTTTTGCTTTGTGGTAGATAGGGCTGTAATAGTCACAAACATATAAGTACATGGTATCACGTAACATTCTGCCAGTGCGGATGGTATTTGCTTCATGATACATTACCCATGTTAAAATGGACCATTTACCAATTGCAGAAAAGTTTGATATCGTGTTGATGTATGGCCATTGTGATCAAAATGCACAACGGGCATGTGCTATGTATGCAGCTCGGTATCCTGGACGACATCATCCAAGCATCCGGACCGTTCTCCGGATAGTTATGTTATTTAAGGAAACAGGAAGTGTTCAGCCACATGTGAAACATCAACCACGACCTGCAACAAATGAGGATGCCCAAGTAGTGTTTTAGCTGCTGTCGAGGCTAATCCGCACATCTGTTGTTGTTGTTGTTGTTGTTGTTGTTGTGGTCTTCAGTCCTGAGACTGGTTTGATGCAGCTCTCCATGCTACTCTATCCTGTGCAAGCTTCTTCATCTCCCAGTACCTACTGCAACCTACATCCTTCTGAATCTGCTTAGTGTATTCGTCTCTTGGTCTCCCTCTACGATTTTTACCCTCCACGCTGCCCTCCAATGCTAAATTTGTGATCCCTTGATGCCTCAAAACATGTCCTACCAACCGATCCCTTCTTCTAGTCAAGTTGTGCCACAAACTTCTCTTCTCACCAATCCTATTCAATACCTCCTCATTAGTTACGTGATCTACCCACCTTATCTTCAGCATTCTTCTGTAGCACCACACTTCAAAAGCTTCTATTCTCTTCTTGTCCAAACTATTTATCATCCATGTTTCACTTCCATACATGGCTACACTACATACAAACACTTTCAGAAACGACTTCCTGACATTTAAATCTATACTCGATGTTAACAAATTTCTCTTCTTCAGAAACGCTTTCCTTGCCATTGCCAGTCTACATTTTATATCCTCTCTACTTCGACCATCATCAGTTATCTTGCTCCCCAAATAGCAAAACTCCTTTACTACTTTCAGTGTCTCATTTCCTAATCTAATTCCCTCAGCATCACCCGACTTAATTTGACTACATTTCATTATCCTCGTTTTGCTTTTGTTGATGTTCATCTTATATCCTCCTTTCAAGACACTATCCATTGCGTTCAACTGCTCTTCCAAGTCCTTTGCTGTCTCTGACAGAATTACAATGTCATCGGCGAACCTCAAAGTTTTTATTTCTTCTCCATGGATTTTAATACCTACTCCGAATTTTTCTTTTGTTTCCTTCACTGCTTGCACAATATACAGATTGAATAACATCGGGGAGAGGCTACAACCCTGTCTCACTCCCTTCCCAATCACTGCTTCCCTTTCATGTCCCTCGACTCTTATAACTGCTGTCTGGTTTCTGTACAAATTGTAAATAGCCTTTCGCTCCCTGTATTTTACCCCTTCCACCTTCAGAATTTGAAAGAGATTATTCCAGTCAACATTGTCAAAAGCTTTCTCTAAGTCTACAAATGCTAGAAACGTAGGTTTGCCTTTCCTTAGTCTAGCTTCTAAGATAAGTTGTAGGGTCAATATTGCCTCACGTGTTCCAATATTTCTACGGAATCCAAACTGATCTTCCCCGAGGTCAGCTTCTACTAGTTTTTCCATTCGTCTCTAAAGAATTCGTGTTAGTATTTTGCAGCTATGACTTATTAAACTGATAGTTTGGTAATTTTCACATCTGTCAACATCTACTTTCTTTGGGATTGGAATTATTATATTCTTCTTGAAGTCTGAGGGTATTTCGCCTGTCTCATATATCTTGTTCACCAGATGGTAGAGTTTTGTCAGGACTGGCTCTTCCAAGGCTGTCAGTAGTTCTAATGGAATGTTGTCTACTCCCAGGGCCTTGTTTTGACTCAGGTCTCTCAGTGCTCTGTCAAACTCTTCATGCAGTGTCACATCTCCCAATTCATCTTCATCTACATCCTCTTCCATTTCCATAATATTGTCCTCAAGTACATCGCCCTTGTATAGACCCTCTATATACTCCTTCCACCTTTCTGCTTTCCCTTCTTTGCTTAGAACTGGGTTTCCATCTGAGCTCTTGATATTCATACAAGTGGTTCTCTTTTCTCCAAAGGTCTCTTTAATTTTCCTGTAGGAAGTATCTATCTTACCCCTGGTGAGACAAGCCTCTACATCCTTACATTTGTCCTCTAGCCATCCCTGCTTAGCCATTTTGCACTTCCTGTCGATTTCATTTTTGAGATGTTTGTATTCCTTTTTGCCTGCTTCATTTACTGCATTTTTATATTTTCTCCTTTCATCAGTTAAGTTCAATATTTCTTCTGTTACCCAAGGATTTCTACTAGCCCTCATCTTTTTACCTACTTGATCCTCTGCTGCCTTCACTACTTCATCCCTCAAAGCTACCCATTCTTCTTCTACTGTATTTCTTTCCCCCATTCCTGTCAATTGTTCCCTTATGCTCTCCCTGAAACTCTGTACAACCTCTGGTTCTTTCAGTTTATCCAGGTCCCATCTCCTTAAATTCCCACCTTTTTGCAGTTTCTTGAGTTTTAATCTACAGTTCATAACCAATAGATTGTGGTCAGAGTCCACATCTGCCCCTGGAAATGTCTTACAATTTAAAACCTGGTTCCTAAATCTCTGTCTTACCATTATGTAATCTATCTGAAACCCGTCAGTATCTCCAGGCTTCTTCCATGTATACAACCTTCTTTTATGATTTTTGAACCAAGTGTTAGCTATCATTAAGTTGTGCTCTGTGCAAAATTCTACCAGACAGCTTCCTCTTTCATTTATTCCCCCCAATCCATATTCACCTACTACGTTTCATTCTCTTCCTTTTCCTACTACCAAATTCCAGTCACCCATGACTATTAAATTTTCGTCTCCCTTCACTGTCTGAATAATTTCTTTTATTTCATCATACATTTCTTCAATTTCTTCATCATCTGCAGAGCTAGTTGGCATATAAACTTGTACTACTGTGGTAGGCGTGGGCTTCGTGTCTATCTTGGCCACAATAATGCGTTCACTATGCTGTTTGTAGTAGCTTACCCGCACTCCTATTTTTTTATTCATTATTAAACCTATTCCTGCATTCCCCCATTTTGATTTTGTATTTATAACCCTGTATTCGCCTTACCAAAAGTCTTGTTCCTCCTGCCACCGAACTTCACCAATTCCCACTATATCTAACTTTAACCTATCCATTTCCCTTTTTAAATTTTCTAACCTACCTGCCCGATTAAGGGATCTGACATTCCACGCTCCGATCCGTAGAACGCCAGTTTTCTTTCTCCTGATAACGACGTCCTCCTGAGTAGTCCCCGCCCGGAGATCCGCACATCTGTAGCAGACAAATTGCACGAGAATCGGGAACCTCAAAAACGTCAATGTTGAGAATGCTACATCTACATAAATTGCACCTGTACCATATTTATATGCACCAGGAAGTGCATGGTGACAACTTTGAACATCGTGTACAGTTCTACCACTGGGCACAAAAGAAATTATGGGACGATGACAGATTTTTTGCACGCATTCTATTTAGCGACGAAGCACCATTCACCAACAGCGGTAACGTAAACTGGCATAATATGCACTATTGGGCAACGGAGAATCCACGATGGCTGTGACAAGTGGAACATCAGCTACCTTGGTGGGTTAATGTATGGCGCAGCATTATAGGAGGAAGGATAATTGGCCCCCATTTTATCGATGGCAATCTAAATGGTGCAATGTATGCTGATATCTTACATAATGTCCTACCAATGTTACAACAAGATGTTTCACTGCATGACAGAATGGCTATGTACTTCCAACATGATGGATGTCCGGCACATAGCTCACATGCAGTTGAAGCGGTATTGAATAGCATATTTCATGACAGGTGGACTGATTGTCGAAGCACCATACCATGGCCCGCACGTTCACAGGTAATCACGTTGTAACAGCATGCGTTCTCAGAAATGATAAGTTCACAAAGGTACATGTATCACATTGGAGCAACCAAAATAATACATTCTATATTTTGATTTTAAAAACCTACCTGTTACCAACTGTTCGTCTAAAATTGTGAGCCATATGTTTGTGACTATTACATCACCATCTACACAAAGCAAAAAAAGTGGTCCAACTAAAACATTCATATTTCTCCACGTACTACACGAATATGTAATAAAAAATTGGAGTTCCTATTTTTTTAAAAATGCAGTTGATATCCGTTTCACCTATGGCAGCGCCATGTAGTGGGCCAACCATAGCGCCATCTGGTTTCCCCCTTCAAGCTAGACAAGTTTCATTCTTTGTAGTTTCTTCGTTTGACGCTTACTTCTTGAGATATCTGGCCCGGTCATGATCAATGGACCACCCTGTATACACTGTAACAGGAGTAGAAGTATCTCACATTAACATTGTCACACAAAACATGTCAAATATGTATATAGGGTGGGGGTGGGGAGTGTTACAGAACAACCTCTGAAGAGCCATTTAAGCCTCAGATATGCGCATATAAAATATTGTCAAACATTTTTATATTACAGTTTGATACAAATTACTCTGCAAATTATGCAGCAGTTAATAAGGAAGTTCTGGTTAGAAGCCAAATAGAAAGCTCATGACTACACCAGATTGTAGTATACTTAATATCAAGACTCTGTAATTGGTAGGAATAGGTTTTGTTAACACTGAAGCCACTAATTAGCTAGATACTTTAATGACTACCAATGTTCTCTAGAATTTATATTTGCCCCATATTCTGTTTGCATTGTAAGCATTATTTCATCAAAGTTTGCAGTATAACAGATTAGCAATGTAAAATACTGATATGTTATTAAACATCATTTGTAATTAAAGAGAAATTATGTAGTCCTTTATTAAAAATGTAAACATATACTGATTTTCAGTCCTAGTAATCATTTTAAAGAGAGAGAGAGAGACTGCATGGAAGATGGTGAGGAAGAGAGGCGGGAAAAGGCAATACGTGATCTGGATGGGGAAGGTGTGATGTGGAGGAGGGAAAAGGTAAGGTGAGGCAGTGTGAAACAAGTTAGTGGAGGCTTTACAAAAGGAAATCAGCTTCAATGTAGAGGCAGTGTGGTGTCTCACTTTTGCTAAAAACACATGTTGTGATGATCAAAACAGAGATCCAAACAGTGAAAGATGACAACATTTTACTGCAACTGATGGGTACTCACAAAAAATGAGTGAGTGCCATTAATAGTTCAATAGTAACATCAGCAAACTATACATTAATTTTCTTCAGTTTGAAAACCAGCAGCACTACAGAGAGAGAAGTTCTTGTATGAAGTGTTTTTCTGATCTAATTGTTTATTTATTATTTGTGCACTTAATATTTCTTTGACACAATCACAGAATATCTGTTACAGTGCTAGCTAGTATCAGCTACAACTACCAGAAAAGAAACAGAAAAGGAATTCAGTGCACAGGAGACAACATAACATAAAGAATTATATTTCATATTGTCTGAGAGCATCATTAGATGGTTACCAAGTAATGTTATGTCATACCAGATGAAACACAGGGTGCAAGTATTATACAAGGACTATTATGCCATATACTATGCACAGGTAAGTCACATCTGGCTGCAAAGCTGCCAAAGTTTACAGTAACTGCTGGTTAAAAATTCCTTATTTATTAAAAAGATCTACATTTTTAAGAAACAATTGCCTTTAAGAAAAGGTTTTTATAACAAGCTAACAACAAATGATACACAAAAATAATTTACTATATCAGAAGATGTGCTAAAACCTCAAAGTACTGTTTTTGTATGTAAAACTTGTGCAATTTTTAAAAAGCTTAAAAAATAGTAAATTTTCTCTGAAATACTGAGTACAAGTTGTAAACATAATTATGGAACATGTTTTGTATTTGTATTTCTATTTGTATTTTATTCATTTCATAACATACATTTACAGATCATCCAATCATGCTGTACAGGAGACACATTGATTTTAGCCTTATAATATACATAATTACATCATTCCCTGACACACCTTTCACCAGTAAATGTTGATACTGGACATAGTAATATTATTAAATTGTTTTTCTTATGATGTAACAGTACATTATCTTTATAGATGTATACAGTATCATATACAATGCTATAAACAGTCACATTATTCAAATGATGGCCATAGTAATATTATTAAATTGTTTTTCTTCTTATGTAACAGTACATTATCTTTATATATGTATGCAATATTTTACACAATGTTATTAAACAGTCACACTATACAAATGATGATTTCGTCGTTCATAAATTCCTCAATTGAATAGTAGCCTTTTTCCACCAGGAGATCATATAGTTTTCTCTTCAGTGAACCTGACTCCATGTTCTGTACATCTTTGCCCTTGGTTGTAAATTTTCATTCCCATGTACTGGGGCGTCTGTTGGTAGAGTTTTAAGTGATGTTGTGGTAGCATAAAATTTTCTTTGTGTCTGTGTTGTACATGTGTTTGAAATGGTTTTCTTGCATGAGCTCATGTTACTACATAAAAAGATGATAATTTCAAATATGTACAATGCAGGAATAGGTAATATTTTTAGGCTCTTGTATAATGGGTGGCAGGATGTTCTTGGAGGGGAAGCACACATTTTTCTAACAATTATTTTTTGAAGTAGCAGGATTCGTGACATGTGGCTTGAATTTCCCCAAATAATTAAACCATATCTAATTATAGATTCAAAGTAACTATGGTACACCACTTTTCTGCAGCTTATGTCTGTTATACCAGATAGTATATCCATTGCAAAGGCAAGGATGTTTAATTTTGTAGTTAAATAATCTATATGTGCTTACCAGCTTAGATTTTTGTCCAAGTTTAGTCCCAAGAATTAAATGGACTCAGCTTTGTCCATAACTTGATTTTTATGAACAATACTGATGTCAGTTGACTGTTTGGTCTTTGAAAAGTTAACTTTGAGACCATTTTGTTGAAACCATGTATGTAGGTTGTTTAGTGTGTTTATAACACCATTCAGAATTTCTTCCACATTTTGTTTTTCAAGGAGCACTGAAGTATCATCAGCAAACATGACTGGCTGGGCATTGATATTAAGAGGTAAATCATTTATGTAAAAGAGAAGCAATATTGGCCCTAAGATTCAGCCTTGCAGGACTACTTGTGATATTGTATCCCACTGAGATGCATAATTTATAGTGTTAGATGTTATGATTACCCTTTGCTTCCTGTTTGTCAGATAAGACAAGAGCCACTGAGAGCATTTGGTCTGATGCCATATCTGTCTAGTTTATGAAGAAGCATGGAGTGATTCACGAAATCAAATGCCTTTGTAAGCTCGAAGAAGATACCTACTACTTTGTTGCATTTGTCTAGTGATGAGCAGATTTTTTCAACAAATTCATTAATAGCACTCATGGTGCTTTGCCATTTTTGGAACCCATATTGGCTTTTAAGAATAACACTATATTTCACAATAAAATTTGTTATCTTGACTGCAGCCATTTTCAAATATTTTGGATAACACTGGAAGGATAGAGATGGGATGGTAATTTCCCACATCCTCTCTTGATCCTTTTTTGCGTAGTGGTTTTACCTCTCCATACTTAAGTACACCAGGGAAGTTGGCTTGCTCAAATGACTGATTGATTATTAAGGACATAGGGTGTGCTATTTTATTGCATACAAATTTAATTACTTTGGTGGGTATTTGATCCCACCTTGCAGAATTTTAGTTTTTTAAGGACAAAATTACATTTTTTACATATTTGGCTGAGACTTTACTAAATGCCACAAGCGGGTCACTGTTCTGGAACAGGCCAAAGAAGTTCACACTGTTTTGATAGGTAGTCATATTTACATCAGATTTTGATTAAAATGGAGGGAAACATTCCACGTGGGAAAAATATATCTAAAAACACAGATGAAGTGACTTACTGAACAAAAGTGCTGGCAGGTCGATAGACACACAAACATACACATGAAATTCAAGCTTTCACAACAAACGGTTGCTTCATCAGGAAAGAGGGAAGGACAGGGAAAGACGAAAGGATGTGGGTTTTAAGGGAGAGGGTAAGGAGTCATTCCCATCCCGGGAGCGGAAAGACTTACCTTAGGGGGAAAGAAAGTGTATACACTCGCACACACACACATATCCATCCGCACATACACAGACACAAGCAGACATTTGTAAAGGCAAAGAGTTTGGGCAGAGATGTCAGTCGAGGCGGAAGTACAGAGGCAAAGATGTTGTTGAAAGACAGGTGAGGTATGAGCGGCGGCAAATTGAAATTAGCGGAGATTGAGGCCTGGTGGATAATGAGAAGATAGGATATACTGAAGGGCAAGTTCCCATCTCTGGAGTTCTGACAGGTTGGTGTTAGTGGGAAGTATCCAGATAACCCGGACAGTGTAACACTGTGCCAAGATGTGCTGGCCATGCACCAAGGCATGTTTGGCCACAGGGTGATCCTCATTACCAACAAACACTGTCTCCCTGTGTCCATTCATGCGAATGGACAGTTTGTTGCTGGTCATTCCCACATAGAATGCGTCACAGTGCAGGCAGGTCAGTTGGTAAATCACGTGGGTGCTTTCACACATGGCTCTGCCTTTGATCGTGTACACCTTCCGGGTTACAGGACTGGAGTAGGTGGTGGTGGGAGGGTGCATGGGACAGGTTTTACACCGGCGGCGGTTACAAGGGTAGGAGCCAGAGGGTAGGGAAGGTGGTTTGGAGATTTCATAGGGATGAACTAAGAGGTTACGAAGGTTAGGTGGACGGGGGAAAGACACCCTTGGTGGAGTGGAGAGGATTTCATGAAGGATGGATCTCATTTCAGGGCAGGATTTGAGGAAGTCGTATCCCTGCTGGAGAGCCACATTCAGAGTCTGATCCAGTCCCGGAAAGTATCCTGTCACAAGTGGGGCACTTTTGGGGTTCTTCTGAGGGAGGTTCTGGGTTTGAGGATATGAGGAAGTGGCTCTGGTTATTTGCTTCTGTACCAGGTCGGGAGGGTAGTTGCGGGATGCGAAAGCTGTTTTCAGGTTGTTAGTGTAATGGTTCAGGGATTCCAGACTGGAGCAGATTCGTTTGCCATGAAGACAAGGAAAGTGGCATGGGATTTGGAGTAGGACCACGTGAATCTGATGGAACCAAAGGAGTTGAGGTTGGAGAGGGAATTCTGGAGTTCTTCTTCACTGTGAGTCCAGATCATGAAGATGTCATCAATAAATCTGTACCAAACTTTGGATTGGCAGGCCTGGGTAACCAAGAAGGCTTCCTCTAAGCGACCCATGAATAGGTTGGCGTACGAGGGGGCCATCCTGGTGCCCATGGCTGTTCCCTTTAATTGTTGGTATGTCTGGCCTTCGAAAGTGAAGAAGTTGTTGGTCAGGATGAAGCTGGCTAAGGTAATGAGGAAAGAGGTTTTTGGTAGGGTGGCAGGTGATCGGCGTGAAAGGAAGTGCTCCATCGCAGCGAGGCCCTGGACGTGCGGAATATTTGTGTATAAGGAAGTGGCATCAATGGTTACAAGGATGGTTTCCGGGGGTAACAGACTGGGTAAGGATTCCGGCATTCGAGAAAGTGGTTGGTGTCTTTGATGAAGGATGGGAGACTGCATGTAATGGGTTGAAGGTGTTGATCTATGTAGGCAGAGATACGTTCTGTGGGGGCTCGGTAGCCAGCTACAATGGGACGGCCGGGATGATTGAGTTTGTGAATTTTAGGAAGAAGGTAGAAGGTAAGGGTGCGGGGTGTTGGTGGGGTCAGGAGGTTGATGGAGTCAGGTGAAAGGTTTTGTAGGGGGCCTAAGGTTCTGAGGATTCCTTGAAGCTCCAACTGGACATCAGGAATGGGATTACCTTGGCAAACTTTGTATGTAGTGTTGTCTGAAACCTGACGTAGTCCCTCAGCCACATACTCCCGACGATCAAGTACCACGGTTGTGGAACCCTTGTCCGCCGGAAGAATGACGATGGATCGGTCAGCCTTCAGATCACGGATAGCCTGGGCTTCAGCAGTGGTGATGTTGGGAGTAGGATTAAGGTTTTTTTAAGAAGGATTGAGAGGCAAGGCTGGAAGTCAGAAATTCCTGGAAGGTTTGGAGAGGGTGATTTTGAGGAAGAGGAGGGGGGTCCCGCTGTGACGGAGGACTGAACTGTTCCAGGCAGGGTTCAATTTGGATAGTGTCTTGGGGAGTTGGACCATTAGGAGTAGGATTAGGATCATTTTTCTTCGTGGCAAAGTGATATTTCCAGCAGAGAATACGGGTGTAGGACAGTAAATCTTTGACAAGGGTTGTTTGGTTGAATCTGGGAGTGGGGCTGAAGGTGAGGCCTTTGGATAGGACAGAGGTTTCGGATTGGGAGAGAGGTTTGGAGGAAAGGTTAACTACTGAATTAGGGTGTTGTGGTTCCAGATTGTGTTGATTGGAATTTTGAGGTTTTGGGGGGAGTGGAGCTGGAAGTGGGAGATTGAGTAGATGAGAGAGACTGGGTTTGTGCGCAATGAGAGAAGGTTGAGGTTTGCTGGAAAGGTTCCGAAGGGTGAGTGAGTTGCCTTTCTGGAGGTGGGAAACCAGGAGATTGGATAGTTTTTTGAGGTGGAGGGTGGCATGCTGTTCTAATTTGTGGTTGGCCTGTAGGAGGATGTGTTTTTGAGATGGTTTCACTTTGGAACCACTAGGACATACAGTTTTCATTCAGCCTTCACTTTACTTCCTCCCCACTCCACCAAGAGTGTCTTTCCGCTGTCCACCAAACCTTCGTAACCTCTTAGTTCATCCCTATGAAATCCCCAATCCATCTTCCCTACCCTCTAGCTCCTACCCTTGTAACCACCCCCGTTGTAAAACCTGTCCCATGCACCCTCCCACCACCACCTGCTCCAGTCCTGTAACCCGGAAGGTGTACACGATCAAAGGCAGAGCCATGTGTGAAAGCACCCATGTGATTTACCAACTGACCTGCCTGCACTGTGACGCATTCTATGTGGGAATGAACAGCAACAAACTGTCCATTCACATGAATGGACACAGGCAGACAGTGTTTGTTGGTAATGAGGATCACTCTGTGGCCAAACATGCCTTGGTGCATGGCCAGCACATCTTGGCACAGTGTTACACTGTCCGGGTTATCTGGATACTTCCCACTGACACCAACCTGTCAGAACTCCGGAGATGGGAACTTGCCCTTCAGTATATCCTCTCTTCTCGTTACCCGCCAGGCCTCAACCTCTGCTAATTTCAATTTGCCGCTGCTCATACCTCACCTGTCTTTCAACAACATCTTTGCCTCTGTACTTCCGCCTCGACTGACATCTCTGCCCAAACTCTTTGCCTTTACAAATGTCTGCTTGTGTCTGTGTATGTGCGGATGGATATGTGTGTGTGTGCGAGTGTATATCCTTTCTTTTCCCCTAAGGTAAGTCTTTCCGCTCCCGGGGTTGGAATGACTCCTTACCCTCTCCCTTAAAACCCACACACTTTCGTCTTTCCCCTCTCCTTCCCTCTTTCCTGATGAGGCAACAGTTTGTTCCGAAAGCTTGAAGTTCATGTGTATGTTTGTGTTTGTTTGTGTGTCTATCGACCTGCCAGCACTTTCGTTCGGTAAGTCACATCATCTGTGTTTTTAGATATATTTACATCAGATTTTGTTACATTTATGAGAAATTTAACAAAACATTGAGCTATCTGTGCAAGTTTTGAAGTAATATTGTTGTTTTGTTTCATTTTTGAAATTTCCTGGTGGTTAACTGTTGTATCTAATTCTGATTTAATAATAAAGCATACTGCTTTAGACTTATTCTTAAGTCCTAAAATGAACTTATCATTTGACATTCTTTTGGCAGCTTTGACAGCACTTTTAAACACAACTTTATAATGTCGCACATAGTTAACAAATTCAGGGTTTTTATTGTATTTCATTTCTTTATGTAGCTCTTGTTTTCTAGCAGTAGATACTTTTAAACCTGGACTAATCCAGTTTAGTTTACTTTTAACTTTTTGGTACCAGACCCTAAGTGGGAATGATTCATTGAATGCCTCTAGAAAACTTCTTAGAAAATTATCAGAGTTCTCAGTACTTGACACACTAATATTTATGGGCCATTTTACCACATCTATCTTGTCATGGAATTGGTTCAAGTGATTTTTACTAAAGTCTCTTTTCATAAACTCTTTCTTAACACTTGGTTTATTTTTTCTGGCAGCTGAATAAACAATGCAGAAATGGTCAGATTATTCCTAAGTCCAAACAGGACTTGTTTTCACTGTTGAACACAATTTGTTAAGATGTTGTCTGTACAAGTAGCTGAATTGGCATTTTTTTTGGTGAATTCACAAATATTTAGTATAAAATCAGAGTCCTGAATTATGTCATCAAACTGTTTTGAGCCACTGTCTTGACTTACCACATTTTCATTAAAATCAGCAGCTATGATGATATTTTTACTCCTTTCTTCCTTAAGTTTATCAAGAAGACATTGGAGTTTGGTCAAGGAAGTTTTAGTTACAGCACTTTCCGGAATTCTGTAAATCGATATGACTATTGTTTTCATGTCTTTTAGTTCAACATAACAACTTTCAAAGGAGTACTCCTCATTTAAGTAATCAAAATCTGTCTTTATTTCATATGTTATGCAGGTATCGAGAAGTATGCATGAGCCCCCATGGGATCTTTCTTTTCTGCAAAAACTGCTTGCTATGTTGAAATGTTCCAATTTATTTAAAATTTGATGAAGTCACTAGTTAACCAATATTCATTTAAACAAACAGTTTGATATTTTTGCTTTGATTGAGGATAGTTTGTAGTTCTTCAATTTTGATACTCTCTGTCTTCAGACCATTTATATTCCAATGCATTAAGGTTTTTGTTTGTTTTTTTCACTTTTCTTTATCTGTCTAAGTACAGATTTTCACAGATTTCTTAGCTCAGTGTTATCTTCACAGCAGTTATTAATAAAAGAATCCTTCAGATAGGCTGGTGGTGAGACTCATCTCTTGTTAAGGAGATAGGTGACTCCTGTTGCTTCTGCTGTTGTTGAGGTAATTTCCATTACTGGTGTTGCTTTTTTCCTTCAGCTCACTTCATTAGACACTGCAACTTGTGCTGTTTCTTCCTCACTTACTTCCACAGGAGAGGGTGGAACTACTGCTGCTGTTTCCAGGGTGCTAGCATAACTTTTTCTGCAACATATTCCTTGTGTGGTATCTGCTGTTGACATTGGATATGAACTGTCAATCTCTGAGTCATCTTTTGGTTCCGTTTCTGAGGTTTGGGAAATATCACTACACTTTGTATGTAACTGGTTAGCATTTTGTGGAACTGTTGTGATTTTCTGAGATACAGGAATGGCTGTTGAACTAGATGTGTAGTGAATAGTCTTCGTAATTCCCACGATTTCATTACAGATGGCACTTTTTCCACTACCACTAAGGTGCAGACCATGTCTGGTAAAGAGATCACAGTGCATATCCCCTGTGTGGAGAATCAGTTTTCTGAAATGCTTTGCAGATTTTATTGTACAGTCTGTTGGCTTTCTCTACCTATTTGTTTACACAGTTCTGATACAGGAAATGAATATAACATTGAGTCCACAATGACAACTCAGTAGGCTCGACAGGCATTTGAATGGTAGATGGTGCTCATGCACAGTGCATGTGGCATGCCAAATGGCAATCACTCACTCCGATGGCATCGCTGAAGGAACTGCTACTGTGGTCAACAGGACAACAATATGGCTAAAGGCAGCACCTGCCAGCTACAGTACATTATTTTACTTCAGCAGATCATCATATAAGTTAAGTGGCCCTGGGAAATACATTTTGTTCATTGAAGGATTTAACAGGTCAGTAGTTCAGCCACAACAGCTAGAGACAGTGCTCATATTGTGGCGGGGTGGGGTAACAGTCACATTGCATTGCGTAAATGTTTGATCACTGTCTCTCGTCATACTGTGCACCACAAAAGTTCCGCCTGCATCAGTATGGCGTCTGATCACCAGCCCGTTTCTCTGCATACATAGATACTGTCCAGATGATGTCAAAAGCAGCACTGAAGAAAAACACTGTCAATACTTATGTTTGCAAAGTCCGTGTAAATTCTGGTAGCAAGCTATCCTGTAATATCTTACAACAAATTTTGGGTATAGGGTGATTACTTCATCTATTTAGAAAAGTGGCAAAATTCTGCAACGAGTTCTTTTATTTCTTTACATTCAAAATTAAACACTTTTCATCAGCCCATATTTTAATTAACAAATAATATAATTGTCCTCAGCTCACAGTTCATGACAACTCAGTAACACGCAAGGCAGCCAGGAATGTACTTAAGTCTGACCCGAATTATTATGCGATTTACCGTCATTACTCTGCTACAATATACAAGTTATACAGTCCTTTTCAGTGAATTTCTAATAAAGAAATTGCTCGCCAAATATCCCATAGATCAATATGAAACATGCCATATGGAATTTTACAAAGGCCGAAAGTTCACACATATTTATCTCTCTAATAAATCACTTCACAAAGCTCAGATTTTCACATTCTGTCCATAAATGCAATTGCTTTCATGGCAATACCATCTGGACATGAAATGCCAGTAACTTCTTCATTTTACTCATAATGTAGATGGACACGTCCAACATGACCAGTACGTCCGATAGTTAGCCAATGACTGACTCACCGCCATTCCTTCCAGGCCTATAACTATTTGCAATGCATGGGAAATGCTTAACTCTGATTGGTTGTTCAAAATGACCAGCCAATCAAAACAATCCTTTGAGTTCTTTTTCACGCCAAAACTGTCTTATGCCAATCAACATTCACAGATGCATTTACGTGATTTCATCATGCAAATATTAATAAAATGTTTAACAAAACCAAATGAAAAGAAAACTAATCTTGAAATAACTTTAGAAAACTATAACTCTGCAAATGGCTATTCTGGCTGCCTTCTTACAAAAGCAAGTACTCTTGGACACACATCATCAGCACGGTGAGGAAAAAACATTTTTCATTGCAACTTGCTCGCTTAACACTTTCCCATGACATAGTTACATAATGTTTAACATGAGATAATATTAAAATTTTTCATATGTCCCACATACACACTCTCACTCATTCTCATTTACTCACACAACAATACATTAAATAAATACTGATCTTTTCTAAATTTTATATTATGAAAATGAAAAATAATTATCATTTTTAATTATGAAAACTCAAACAAATTGACCTAACATTTTGTGAACTTCAGTAATGATTCCAAATGATACTAAAAGACAAACTGTTATGAATCTTAACTCACTTCAATCTTACAAGTGTCGGTTTGGGGTGTTTTAAGTAATTTTCTCTAACTCTGAAAGTATGCCAGCTAGAAAGCTGAGATTTTTACACAATCTTCTTTTTAATAACAAAGGGCAGTATATTGACTTTTAACATGTTTCAACATGATCTCAGGTATCAATATTTACAACAACATCCTGTTTAAATACCCCACCTTATTAACACACACAGTATCAATTTGCTTTGCAATGAATGTCATTTCATTACTGTCATTAGAACAGATTTGCACTACTTCATTTGAATCACCTTGTCACAAACCAAGTACTTCCATCTCCTTATTACGCAGTTTTTCAGTTACATATTCAATTGATTACATATTCTGAAATGAAGTATCTAATTTATTTTCCAAACAAATTTTGCTGATTCAATTTATTTCTCCAAATTTTTAATATTATGTTTCCCCAATTTTACCTCTATATTAATCATTTATCCTACATGATGCTCGTCTATTTTGTCATTACAGTATTCAGTATGAGAAGCTCTAGACATTTTGTCAATAATTTGGTTAACAGTTGTGACGTTTGCCTGCTTTATTTCCTTGTTGTTTGTCCTCGCTGTTGACGAACTGTGTTGCTGTACTGGCTGAAAAATTGGGGGTGAAAGTTCAACATTGACTACTTTAAATTATGTAGCTGACAGGTGCACATTTGCGTTTCACAGTGCTTTACTTTCACTGTTCATAACCCCCCCCCCCCCCCCCCCCCAAATATACACATTTAATACAGCCAGTTAACCATTGTTTAAATTTTGATAAGCCTCTGTAATAGGTTGCAGGCAAACATCCACATACTGCTGCAATAGTTTACTGTTGAACATCTACAAGCAGTAAAAACCTAACCACACAGTTCACAGTCTTTCAAATAAACTGAACAGACACTGTGCTTGCTTTAACACATGGCCTATTGGTGTAGCACTTATTTCACAGTTAAGTTGATGCATTGTTGATCTAACCAATGTGGGTTCTGTATCTGAAACTCTGGTGTCGACTGACTCTGTGAGGACCAAAAATCGAGCCCTTATATATCCTCACAATAGTAGGCACTGAAACTACACATTTTTTGATGTTTAATTTACAGAAATTGCAATTAAAACTTAACTCATTCAATTAACTGCACACATCAAAAGCTGTGTCTTTCTAACACCTTCTTCTACTACAAGGGTTAAGCCGTATTATTTGTTTAAATCATGAAATTAACAAATATAATTATGCAAACAATACTTTTGATGAGTCTGAAAATTACTTTGGAATTAATTAAGACCTGGCTTTACTAACATGTTTGTGAATAAAACCAAATTAATACTTAAAGAATGCCAGTGTTTCATCTTCCAAATGTTTATAATTAGTACAGAATTTATATCTGCTTATAAGTCAACAACATAATTTAAGTTGCAACACAATTTCTGATTTCACCCTATAATGAAAGATACTAACTAGGAATGGTAAAGATAACTCAAAATTACTTTGGAATTAATTAAGAGCTGGTTTTGCTAACATGGTTTTGAATAAAAAACCAAATAAATACTTAAAGAATGAAGAATGTCAGTGTTTCGTCTTCCAAATGTTTATAATTAGTACAGAATTTATATCTGTTTATAAGTCAACAATAGAATTTAAGTTACAAAACAGTTACTGATTTCATCCTATAATGAAAGATACTAACTAGGAATAGTCAAAATAAATTAGAAAATCAATTACATACATGAAACTAAGCACAAAATTAGGTCTGGTGGTATATTCCATAGGTTGGAACTTAAATAGTGGCAACACTGCTGTGGAGATACTATGCAATGGAATCTACTATTGTCACTGATAGCATACATTGTTGACATACCTACCTTACCTCTGAGCAAATGGACTTACCCATCCCACATCACCGGCATGCACACAATCGAAGGAAACACAGTCACTTGTGAGCAAGCAGTCTAATGTATGACTGTGATGGTGTTATCCTAACGCATTATGTTCCTCCACGGCAGACTGTCAATGCAAAGTATTACTGTTCATTTTTGGAGCATCACCTGCAACCAGCTTTGTAAAAGAAGTGGCAACACTTTCTGCACAACCCACCCATCATTTTGCACAACAATGCATGGGCTATTACAGTACAAGCTGTGGCTGCTCTGTTCAGTCAACGAGACTGGGAAGTACTGTACCATCCACCATACTCCCCGAACTTAAGTCCTTATGAGTTTGATTTGATTCCAAAAATGAAGGAACCACTTCGTGGCATTCGCTTCAGAACTGTTCCAGAGATTCAACAGGCAGCAGACTGCTCCATTCGCACCATCAACAAAACAGGCTCTGCTAACAGTATACTACACCTTCCACATCTCTGGCAATGGGTTCTAAACAATGCTGGTGACTACTTTGAAGGACAGTAAAAGGTACAAACATGTAACTCTTTTGTATCGGTTGTGAATAAATAGTTGCCACTATTTAAGTTCCAACCCTCATCTTTAATACTGAGGGCCAACATTTCTCTTTTATGAAAATGCAGATTACAGTCACGTATGTTAATGATAATTAGTCAAAATTGAAAACATGAATTTAAGGAGGCAGATGGCAAAACAAGAGGGGAAGTAAAAGATATCACAGCTTGCTTTGTCACACAGTAATCTCATCATAAAAGGAAGATTTTCCTATTCTTAGACCACAATTATCATCACTTTCATTTTTAACAACTACTTTATGGCCATTTACAAATTTTAGTTCCCCTTTCTATCTTCAAACACAGTATCATCATTAAGGTCACTCTTACTATTTGCTACTTGTCCCTCACAGTCACTCTCCCTCTCTCCTTCTGCCTTGTCACTCAGTCTGACAAACACTTAATTACACTTAAACAACAAAAACATATCACCTCCAAACTGTTTCAGTGCCATTCAATGCTGCAGTCAAAATCTGTTATTCTGGTTCATAGCTGCCATCAACTTACTGCTACCACTTGTAATTTCCTCACCAAACCAGTTTGTTGACAACTTGACTTCACACTAGTTAGCTGCTTCTCAAAAATGACGTCGGTGATGATGTCATTTGAATTCATCCTCCCACTGGCCGAAGTCCTCTCCATAACGACATCTGCTTGATGTCATATTTCACATAATATAATTTGCACTGTCCCAATTACTGTTCATACACTCCCTGTTTGCTGTCTAAACGAAAGTTTAGTTCCTCTGTGCCAAACGAAAATAAAGTTCACTATACAATAGTCATTTCACCACTTTCTAGTAATGATGCTATGTCACATTTTACCAGACTCGTAAGTGCTAACTATGCCAAGGTGAGGCAAGACTCATCTGGTAGGATACCAGATGTAACAATACTGACCTAACTGCCATAGTCTCTCCTCAGTAGCACCACTTTTGATCACTGCAAAGCTGAAATTCTAAATGCCCAAAAATGTGCATGACATCACCATTTAGATTATATTAATGCACACATTTATTCTTCACTAAGTTCCATTATTAGGAATGGTGACCAGTTTATCAACTGCAAAAATTACACTGTCAAAATACATTAATGTGACCACCTGTCAAAGTCTGGAAAACCACCTTTTGCAGTGCAGAAAACTGAGAAATGAAGAAAGAGAGTCAATGAGGTTCTGGAAGGTGCCAACAGGGATGTGGAGCAATGCTGGCCAGCTACACTAGGTTTCTCAACTGAGGATCCATGGTGTGAACAGCCCAGCTGAGGTGGTCTCACAGATTCTTGATTTGGTTTAAATCCAGGGAGTTTGAAGACCAGGGGAGTATGGTGAACTCACCATGGTGCTCTTTGAACCCCACATGTATTCTCAGAGCTGTGTGAGATGTTGGATTGTCCTGCTGCCACATGCCATCATGACAAAGGAAAACAAACTGCAACTAAGGGCAGACATGGTCCCCAAAAGCAGATTTACACTTGTGTTGATCAATTGTGCCTTCCAGAACCATAATGCTCACTCCTCCAGCTTGTACCTTTCCGATTGTTATTGCAGGGTGTTAGCTTTCAGACACTTCACATTGTACATACCAGTGGAGCATAAAATATGACTCATCCAAACAGGCCACTGTGGTATTGGTGTGTAAATCAACAAAGAACAACAGTCAGCATGGGTGCATGAACCAAGTGCCTGCTGTGGAGACCCATATACAGCAATGTTTGCTGAACAGTCATTGAAGCGACACTGTTGGTTGCCCCATGGTACATCTGTGTGGTCAGTTGCTCAACAATTGCACATCTATTCAAAGGTATGTACCTCCAGTCATCATTCACTCCTGCCATCTACTGTCTGTGGTGCACCACAGTTGCCTTGGCACCAGTTTTGGATAGTGCCATTCTGCTATGTGCAGTATATTTTAACCAAAGAAGTGCACAAAAAGTTTACAAACTTAGCCATTTCAGAAATATTCCACCCTTGTCTTGAAAGCCAATTATCACATCCTTTTGGACATAAAATAAATCATTCCGGTTCTGCATTGTGACAATGACAGCACTGTTTTCTGTGTCCCCATGACATGCTTTACATGCCCTCCACTGCTAATGCTGCCACCTGCCATCTGTGTGTAGATGTTGTACATAAATATCATGGTCACATTAATGTGATTGGATCATGTATATTAGTACACTGAACCTGACAAGCACCTACAACCACAGTGGTGAAATTAACTGGCTATTGAGGCATGAAACTCAGTTCAAATTCATAATAATTGTCACAGTTCACACTAGGCACTGTTCTGTAGTAATTTATCAGAGAAAAATCCACTGTGATAGTTCAATTAAGTCAGTTCACAATGAGTGTCAGTCTATCCAACAATCACTAGTTTTGATGAGAATGACACACCACATTTCCTATCAGTCACAAGACAGTCCAGTTTAAATTATCCTTACTTTAGGTAACAGATATCAATTGGAAGTTATTACCCCATTAAAGTTCTTGAGTTTTGCAGATGTCAGTGCGCATATTTTTGTGTATAGGCTATGTATGACTGTGGCATAGGCCAACACTGAGAATGCATACGAAATAAGTTTTACTTGTGAGCGTTATAACCATAACTGCCCATTATGGCTACATATGAACAGACTGTTATTTCACAAACTATATTATGCTTTGAACATTGCCTATGTTGGATTTTACTGTTTTGGATTAATTACAAGCACTAAAAGGATTTTGGCTTGCATAACATATTGCTGGTCAAAAATTTAGAAAAACACATAATAATTCCCACGCACCAGATGTAGTGATGCTGACCCAGTTCTCATAGTCCACCATTGGCAGCACCACTTGTGATTAATGCAAAGCTAAAGTCTAAATGAGTATGGGGTGTATGAGAGCCATATTGCAGATTAGGATAGATTACATGAAATTGTTAATTTGTGAGTTATTAATTTGTGCTGTATGTCATATGTACTGAAAAATTAAGATAACAAAAGTAGACAGTATATGGAATTTTGCTGATTAGGTCACATAGTTTTAAATATTTTGAGCTATAGTGTTTACATTAATTAACTGTAACTTTAATCAACTTGCTCTCTACCCTAACTAATGTTACTACTGGAATCAATACAGTGACAAGAATAAACTGAACAATAATTTGAATGGGGGAAATCTTAATTACACTTTTGGAATATCAGTACTTAAGCCACATCTTACGTATATAACAGTCTTGAAAATAGGGCAGAAAATTACAGACAGGGAAAAAATTATTATTATCAGGGGTCAAAAACCTAGAATCACATTGTCACAGGCTAACCCTATCCCACCACAGACAGGGCCATCTGTGAAAGTGGTAATGTCATATATCAGCTCCACTGAACTTTCTTTTTAGCATTTTATGTGGGCATGAGCACCAACCAGCTGACCACTGTGGCCAAGAACAGAGTTGACCATGCAGTACCAGTTCACACTACTGAGCATAACACGCTTGAGTCCAATGGCTGCTTTACAATCCATGCCACCTGGTTTCTACACTCCAGCACTAGCTTTTCTGAACTATGCAGATGGGACTTATCCTTGCAATACATCCTTTGCTGCTGTAATCCTCCTGGCCTCAACCTCTGCTAGCCCAGTGCACCCACACCCCCTACCTGGCAGTCTCCCCTTTCTCTGTTCTATCACCCCCTCCCAATCCATGCCTCCACCTCATGATTATCATGTGCTGCATGAACCCACTGGCTATGGTGTCTGTGCATCATGTTCCTAGTCCATGCACCTGCTGCCTTTCCCTCCCACATTCCTATTCCATATACTTGCTGCCTTCCTCTGAACCATCAGTTAAGCCACCCTAAGCCCTCCTTCTGGATCCTGTCTCTTTCTACCTTGACTTCAACCCTCGACAACAGTACACCTACCAAACTGAAACCCCTTCATTGTGTGTGTGTGTGTGTGTGTGTGTGTGTGTGTGTGTGTGTGTGTGTGTGTAGACAGTCCCCATTAGACCTAATATCCCATCATTGTGTCAAGCTGGCAGTGTTGTGTGTGTGAGTGTGTGTGTGTGTGTGTGTGTGTGTGTGTGTGTATGTGTGTGTAGACAGTCTCCTTTAGATCCTTTAGACCTAATTCCTTAGAGCTGCAGAATAGAAAAAAACACACGCACATGCGCGCGCGCGCACACACACACACACACACACACACACACACACACACACACACACACACAGAGAGAGAGAGAGAGAGAGAGAGAGAGAGAGAGAGAGAGAGAGAGAGAGAGAGACTACATTGTGCCAGCACTGCATAATGCTTTGATCTTCAGGCATACAAATTCATAATAAGATGATGGGCGCACGACATGTATACAAAATGCCAATTTAAAATAAAATAAAAATTGTGAATGTCATATTCTGTACCTCTATTGATTTGGTTTTGGGATGACTTCCCTATTTAACTCTTTAACAATCACACTTTCTTCATTTGTTAATTTTGTTAGGCTCTTCAGTACTTACAGCCACCATTTTTGTAACATGCTTTCACTGTGCAACTTATATCTGCTGCGACATGACATACAGAAGTTTACTTTAGCTCCATTTAATTATGTTTATTGTTACCCATTCATATAAGACAATTTCCTGACTGTTACTCTTTTTAAATAATCAGATAAGTGCAGGATTAACTGTAACTACACAAGGCAACTATATTTAATAGTATTGTTTTCAAGAATCTAGAAGTAACTAGCTTATCCAGCAGTCAAATAGCAGGAACAATGGAAGAGGCACTTATGTTTATAGTTAATAGTTTTCTAAGTACACAGCAATTTCATATTACAGTATTAGGTCAAACTAAACAGATAAAAAATAAACAACAACAATAATAGTAGTAGTAGCAGTTTTTAATTGAACAGAGACCTTGAGAAGCAGACATACACCGGCCACTACAGTCTTCCTCAGTTAATGGAAAATCCTCAGAAAAGGCATCCATTAATACTGGCGGGAAATAATACTCTTCACCTTTCTCCATCATTCCACAAGCTATGAGTAAAACCTGAAAATAACCACAGTTATATGCCCAATCAAACAATGTAAACTTCAGGTAGGAATATCAACAATGTAGGAAGAGACAGATTGCTACTTACTACAAAGATGACTCACTAACTTGCAGACTGGCACAATTGACAGACACTTACACTTAAGACTTCATCAAAAAATGGGAAACACACACACATGTTCATTCACACAAGCAAGCACAACTCACGCACACATGACTGCCAACTCTATCAGTGTGGGCCAAAATGCAGCTATCACATGGGATGGAAGCAGCAGTCTGGAGGGGACAGGGAAGGAGAAGGGATAGCATGTACGGGTGGGGGGAGAGAGTGGTACTGTCTGGCAGAGTGTGCACGGACTAGAACATCAGCAGATATAGCATAGGAGGTTGTGCGGCAGGGAGATGGGGAAAACAGAGTGAAAATAGAGATGAGCAGGGAAAGTTGGGAGGGCGTGTTGGCAGACGGCAGCAAACAAAGAGGGTCGGTGATGAGAAGGGGGAGGAGATGATAGGACAGAGGGGTTGAAAACTGTTGGTTTGAGGATGTTGGGACAGTATCCTACCATAGATTGAGGCAAGGATAATTACAGGCATGGAGAATGTGTTGTAAGGATAACTCCCACCTGCACAGTTCAGATGTGCTGGTGGTGTGGAAGAGGATCCAGATGGCTTGGGTAGTGAAGCAGCCAATGAAATCAAGCATGTTATGTTCAGCTGCATGTTGTGCCACGAGGTAGTCTACTTTGTCCTTTGCCGCAGTTTGGTGGTGGCTGTTCATCCTGGTGGAGAGCTGGTGGGTAGACATACCAATATAAAAAGCTGTGCAATGATTGCAGCATAGCTGGTAAATGACATGGCCACTTTTACAGGGGGGGCAGCCCATGATGGCGTAGGGCAAACCTGTGACAGGACTAGTATAGGAATTCCAGGATGAATTGATTGGGCAGGTCTTGTGCCGGAGTCTTCCACAGGGATAGGATCCTTTTGGCAAGTGGTTGGGGTTGGGAGTGGCAGAGGGATGGATTAGGTTGTTGTGGAGGTTGGATGGGTGATGGAATACCAATATAGAAGGGGTGGGAATAATCCTGGGTAGCATGTCCCTCATTTCAGGATATGATGACAGATAATTAAATCCCTTGAAATCGATGTGGTTCTGTTGTTCCAGTCTGGAGTGGTACTGGGGGATTAAGGGGCACCCATTTGTGGCTGCTTCCTGGGTTGGTTGGAGGACTGGGAATGTGAGGGGAAACAGCACAGCAGATCTGTTTGCAGACTAGGTCTGAGAGTAGTGCCTGTCTGTGAAGGGCTTGATGAGACCCTCAGCATACTGGACAAGGGAGTCCCTGACACTGGAGATACAGCGTCCCCGGGTGGCAAGGCTGTATGGAGGGGTTTTTTGGTGTGAAAGAGATGACAGCTGTCAAAATTCAGGCACTGTTGGTGGCTATTGGGTGTAATGGTGACATAAGTTCGGATGGAACCATCAGAGAGGAGGAGGTGAATGCATAGGACGGTGGGATGCTGGATTGAGGAAGACCAGGTGAAGCAGGTGGCAGAGAAGGGGTTGAGGTTGTGAAGGAACAAAGATATGGTGTCTTGGCCCAGTGTCCAGATCATGAAGACAATGTCATCAATGAACCTGAGCCAGGCTAGGGGTTTGGTATTTTGTGATGTTAGGAAAGTGTCCTCTATATGGACCATAAAGAGGGTGGCACAGAAGGGTGCCATGCCGGTGCCCATGACTGTGCTGCAGACTTGTTTGTATACTTTCTTTTCAAAGGAGAAGTAGTTGTCAGTCAGGATAAAGTATTAAGGTGTATGAGGAATGAGGTAGTTGGTTTGGAGTATGAAGGATGTTGGGAAAGGTAGTGTTCAATAGTGGTAACCTATGAGCATGAGGGGTATTGGGCTATAGGAAGTGTTGGTCAATGAGGGTGGAAATTCTTTCAGTGGGTACACAATAACGAGCCACAGTGGGGTGTTCTAGATTGTTGAGCTTGTGGCTTTTGGGGCATATGTAGAAGCTGGATGTGCACAGTATCATAGGGTTGAGAAGGGAAATATATTTATGGGAGAGGTTCTGGGAAGGGCCTCAAGCTTTAAGCAGGGAGTGGAGGTTGTGTTGGACTTCTGGGATGGGATCATTCTGGCAGGGTTTATAGGTGAAGGAGTCAGACAATTGGTGGAGGCCATCTGCCAGGTACTCGCGAGTCAGACAATTGGTGGAGGCCATCTGCCAGGTACTCGCTAAAATTCATAACAACAGTGGTGGAACATTTGTCTGCAGCTAGGATGATTAGGTCACCATTAGTATTGATGTTGTGTACTGCTGTTCTTTCCTCTGCTGAAAGATTGGTGATCTGAGAAAGGGACATGGGGAAGGATGGTGAGGCTAAGTTGTAGGTAAGAAATATCTGGAAGGTGACCAGCAGGTGATTAGATGGGAGTGGGGGGGGGGGGGGGGGGGGGGCACAGAGGATCACAACTGGATAATTATATGAAATGGAAGAGGCGGGGTTCAATGTTGGAATCAGGTTGGCTTTGGTTGGAGAGACTGGGAGCAATGAAGTGTTTCCATTCCAGGGATCAGAAGAAGGAGGGTAGGTCTTTGACAAGTCCAACAACATTATATTTGGGTGCAGGGCTAAAGGTGAGGCCTTTGGATGGGTTTTGATGTAAAGGTTAATAGCAGTTTTAAGGAAATATTTTGGCTCTGAACTTGGAGTAGTATTGGTAGGGAGTTTTGGGGGATGTGGTAAGTTTGAAAGGTCAACTAGGAAGGTTTAGGTACTATGAGGGGTGGACGCAGAGGAACATTGTGCATATGATAGGGGTTGGATAGTGGTGCCCCAAGGCGGCAGTATGATGTCAGCAGGTTGGATAACTTACGGAGATTCTGTCTGGGATGCTCCTGAAGCTGCTGGAGAACAAGAGATTCAATTTCAGAGATGTGATATGTGAAGTTATATGTGTATTCTACTCGAAAGCCCAACAACAAATCAAAATCATAAATAACAGTCAACAATAAGGAATTTATACATGATTTTTTTTGGGATGAATGATAAATGTTTTAGGAGACAATTAGATGGCCAATTTTTAATTAAAAATTACACTTAAATATGTATCTAGCTATTAGATAGACACACAAACAAACACAAACATACACACAAAATTCAAGCTTTCGCAACAAAGGGTTGCTTCATCAGGAAAGAGGGAAGGAGAGGGAAAGACGAAAGGATGTGGGTTTTAAGGAAGAGGGTAAGGAGTCATTCCAATCCCGGGAGCGGAAAGACTTACCTTAGGGGGAAAAAAAGGACAGGTATACACTCGCACACACACACATATCCATCCACACATACACAGACACAAGCAGACATTTGTAAAGGCAAAGAATTTGGGCAGAGATCTCTTGAATTTTGTGTGTATGTTTGTGTTTGTTTGTGTGTCTATCGACCTGCCAGCACTTTCGTTTGGTAAGTCATATCATCTTTGTTTTTAGATATATTTTTCCCACGTGGAATGTTTCCCTCTATTATATTCATATCTAGCTATTAGGCTACATATAGTTATGATTGTAGGAATGTTATGCATAAAATAAAACCGAGCGAGGTGGCGCAGTGGTTAGACACTGGACTCGCATTTGGGAGGACGACGGTTGAATCCCGCGTCCGGCCATCCTGATTTAGGTTTTCCGTGATTTCCCTAAATCACTCCAGGCAAATGCCGGGATGGTTCCTCTGAAAGGGCACGGCTGACTTCCTTCCCCATCCTTCCCTAATTCGATGAGACCGATGACCACGCTGTCTGGTCTCCTTCCCCAAACAACCAACCAACCATGAAATAAAAACCTCAGAAAAACTGGCAAGAGAATGCAGAAAACCAACTGAAGCAGTTTATGTGTGTTGTAATAATTTAAATTAATTTTGCAAAATTTCCATCCCTGTCTAGCATGATAGATATTTTGAATCCACACTGGTTGTCAATGAGGTAGGCCATTATGCATTGAACACAGAATAGGTTCTGTAGTCCTGCCACAAGCAGTGTGAGTGGTACAACATGGAATCAGAGGTAGTCCATGAGATAAACCTTCATAGCCAGAACAATTACTACTTTCCAGTGTGAAATTCGCACTTGCACCTCATTTGTGTCCATCTGCTTTAGAGTAAAATCCCTCAGGGATAAACGTAGGAACTATCTCAAAATATCTGGTATAACTGTATTTGATTGTTTCTCTTTAACTCTATGATTGGTGCCAAGGTTATCACTGACTGAATTTTAAGAGAGCTTTTCAACTGATTTCTATGATTAATACATTTATTTATAAAACTACCTTGTTCACTGTGGACTACTTTTTCAAAACTGATAAACTACTAACAGAATATGAATGTACACAAGTGCTAAACCAAAGGAAAATCAAACACACAACAATTTTCTATTAGAGGAACATAATTAACAGTGATTCCATACTACACAAGAAGATACCAGAGGAAATACAAACTGTTACATACTCAATGTTTAATATGAAACTATAGGAATTTCTAATAAAGGAATTTTTCTATTCCATAAAAAATTCTAAGTAAAAAAATGTAACATTAAAAAATTATGTTGTAGTAAGATGTACTTAATTTTAATATGTCTATTCTTTTGCTGAAAGTATGTATTACTGTTTTCTGTTTTTGACCTATTCTTAAATAGTTACTGATAAACTCCAATTGTAAGAATATTTAACTACTTATCTTCACTTCTTTTGCTGACACTAAATATAACTATATCCTGATTAAATATCAATTCTACAGTTTGTGCCATATGATAAAACTGGACCAATAAAAAATCAAAGCAAATCAAATATAAATGTCCTCCTAATGAAAACTTAAAATTTTTGAAATTTTACCACATGTTATTCTTATAACCAACCAAAGTATTTAGTTCTGTAAATCAGGATAGTCTACCATAAATCTAAAATTATGTGGCATTAAAAATCGGTCTGTGCATGACAGTGTAAGATAACAACATGTTCCAAAAAGTCGTGAGCAAAACTGTGATCTTTCAGGGAGTCATATCTCAAGTACTATTGATCACAGAGCCAGTGTTTTGGATATCCCTTTGCCTAGAGACTATTTGTATCAGAAGGAAAGGCATACTGTAGTTTTCCTACAGAACAGAGTCAAAATTTAAACATTACACATTTCCTTCAGCTTGGCAAATTGAGCAAAAAAGTTGGTTCTTTTACATTAGGTGTGTTCTAGGGTGGGCCTTATGTAACTGATAAAGGCACCATTTGTTCATGGGCGGTTTCTGAAAAAATTGCAAAAACAAGTTTTTAGCCTTTTTTTTCCACCTGGGCCACATTGATGCAAATAACCAACCATTGCCAATGGCTCAAGTTTTAACTGTATATTCTTTAGATATTTACCTGGAAACACTTCTTTCCCATCTTCAAAAATCTTTATCTGTTATCAAGATAAATCCAAAAAAATCATGGTGTGTGTGTGTGGTTTTTTTTTTTTTTTTTTTTTTTTTTTTTTTTTTTTTTTTTTTTTTTTTTTTTTTTTTTTTTTCCCTAGAAGTACCAATTGTGAGGACAACCACTTCTATAATAACTATTCTTGAAACGTTTTTTGATTTCATTACCAAAATCCAAAGATTCCAAGTTTCCATTCTTACGCTCATGAAATAGGCATGTAACATTTGATCTGAGGCAAAGTGCAATTTTAACTATCATTAAAAAAAGTTGTAGTGACCCACATAGACTCTACACCTGCGATCCAGGTGCACAGTTTTATGGTGCGGCACAGAAATCAGAAAACGCTAGCACTGGCACGGGCCTCCATGCTTGGATGCATGCACAGCCTATCTGCAGTGCACTCTGCTGGCTGGTCAACAGCTTAGAGAGCCAGGCCTGGCCACCCTCACTATGCTGACATTCAGCCTATGTGTATTGGACTAGTAGTGCAGCCAATCTTGTACCAATATTCCAAAAGTAATAAAGTGTGTCTGTTATTATCTGTGTGTTTTGTTTTCACATTTCACAATCTATATAAATGACCTAGTAGATAGTGTCGGAAGTTCCATGCGACTTTTCGTGGATGATGCTATAGTATACAGAGAAGTTGCAGCATTAGAAAATTTCAGTGAAATGCAGGAAGATCTGCAGCGGATAGGCACTTGGTGCAGGGAGTGGCAACTGACCCTTAACATAGACAAATGTAATGTATTGTGAATATATAGAAAGAAGGATCATTTATTGTATGATTATATGATAGCAGAACAAACACTGGTAGCAGTTACTTCTGTAAAATATCTGGGAGTATGCGTACGGAACGATTTGAAGTGGAATGATGATATAAAATTAATTGTTGGTAAGGCGGGTGCCAGGTTGAGATTCATTGGGAGAGTCCTTAGAAAATGTAGTCCATCAACAAAGGAGGTGGCTTACAAAACACTCGTTCAACCTATACTTGAGTATTGCTCATCAGTGTGGGATCCGTACCAGGTCGGGTTGACAGAGGGGCTAGAGAAGATCCAAAGAAGAGCGGCGCGTTTCATCACAGGGTTATTTGGTAAGCGTGACAGCGTTACGGAGATTTTTAGCAAACTCAAGTGGCAGACACTGCAAGAGTGGCACTCTGCATCGCGGTAGCTTGCTGTCTAGGTTTTGAGAGGGTGCATTTCTGGATGAGATATCGAATATATTAATTCCCCCTACTTATACCTCCTGAGGAGATCACGAATGTAAAATTAGAGAGATTCGAGAGTGCACGGTGGCTTTCTGGCAGTTGTTCTTCGTGCGAACCATACGCAACTGGAACAGGAAAGGGAGGTAATGACAGTGGCAGGTAAAGTGCCCTCCGCTACACACCGTTGGGTGGCTTGTGGAGTGTAAATGTAGATGTAGATGTAAATGTAGATGTGCAGTTGCTTTTTGCATCTTGTTGTGACACGAAGTCTCTGCTTCAAACATTGGTACAACAACAGACAGAACTTCTTACTGCCTTGCAACAGGCTGTGCCAGCATTGTTCTCTCCCCTTCATCTCTATCTATGTTTCTTCCTCTGTTCCCACTGCCTGACAAGGCGGCAGAAGATTGTAAAGCATACAAACACCACCTATGGAAAAAATTTCATACTTTCCATGTCACAGGTCTGGAAGTATATCCACCAATTGAAGAAGCAACCCCATCAGTCTTATTAAGCCGTGGCTGCGACCCTTCATTGCCTTAGTCACAAGTGTCATTTTGTCACACCCAGGTCAAAACAGTCATATACAGGTGTCATGGTTCATGATGATGATCTGCTCCACCTCAGATAAGCAAGCCTGGCAACATGCCCTCCAATTAGAAAAACTTTCCTTCAAAGAAGTTTTGTTTGTGTGTTCTTACACACTCCTGGTCAGCAGCTGGAAGCATTGTGTCATGTCAGTACACTGAGTGGTCCTGCAGTGTCCATTGCGTCCAGGGAGGGAGACATTGTAGCAGTGCAAGACAGCTGCTCCTGTGGCCTCTGCACAGCATGTAAACACAAGTGTTGCAGCTGCCATTCCCTGTTGTCATCATGTGCTTCTTCCTACTCACAACATAACAGATCAATGTGTTCCAGTGTTGGGACATGTCATAAGTGTCACAAAAAAGGTCACACTTGTATTTACAGCTCGAAACAAAACTGCGGTAGTCTGCCACTCAACTGCATAGAATGCACCATCAGAGGAAAGGTATATGGATATACAGAATGTGTCATCAACAAGAATGATTTCCAATTAGGATTCCAACAAGCTTTTTATTGAGGTTCTGGTTCTCTCATGACAGCTGCACCTGCAGGAAGACACCACACAACAGTTTCCCTGCTCAGTGCCCAAGCATATTCCAGCCGTGGCTCTCTGCTGCTGTCATCAGTAAACAAGTGCGTACAGGGATGTGTAAACAGTAAATTCCCTTATTTGGACAATTTGTGGCTCACATTATCACAGATCAGTAATTTGGCCTATTACCTTTATTGTCACCCATGATGCTAGTTCAGCTAACCTTTTTGGGTTCAGTGTCTTTCAGGACTTTGGCTTTCCAGTCACAGACACCATACAGTTGTTACTTGGCAAAGTCCCCTATCAATCATTTGAATATCTGTGCTCAGAACTTCAGGATATCTCTGCAGAAGGACTTGGGTGTGCCACAGGCTTTCAAGCCCAAGTAACCTTGAAGCAGTCATCCTGTCCTAGATTTTTTTCATGCTAGACAGATTCCTCTGGCCCTCCACTTCCAAGTCAAGGTAAAGCTGGATGACTTGCCTCTCTTGGGGTTGTGGCTTCCATTTCATCTAGTGAATGGGCCACACCCCTTTTCACCATGATGAAATCCTCTGGTAAATTGTGACTATGCTGCAATTTGAATATCACCATGAATACACAGTCCATGTTTGACACATTGTCCACATCCACATAAGCAGCAGGTCAATTCTTCTCCAAACTTGATCTTTCCAAAGCATGTCACCAGTTACCCTTGGATGAGGAGTCCAAGTGCATGATGGATCTTAATATGTCTTTTGGCCTGTATTAGTACCAATGGTTGATGTTTGACATGCCAAGTGCCCCACAATTATTCAGCGCTACTTAGAACAAGTTCCATCCACTTTCTGCACTGTTTCAACTAGCTGGATGACATTCCCATTACTGGACATATTACAAGCGACCACCTGCACAATCTCTGGGCCCTTTTTCAAAAACTGCAGACCGTGGGTCTGTGTTGCAATCTGTATAAATCCAAATTTTTCCAACCATCTGGGACACACCATATCATGGCAGGGTGTCCAACACCTAGTGAGTCTGGTGTGGGTCATTATGGACCTGCCGTGCCCTTGTCGTTGCAAGAAATGTAGGTTTTCCTTAGTAAAATTGCCTATTACCACTGGTTTGTTCTGGGGCATCCACCATTGCGCACCCTATATATCTTCTTCTCCACAAAGGTGCTTCCTTCGTCTGGTCTCTGCTGTGCAACAAGGCATTCTCCATGCTGAAGGACTACCTCAGGTTGGCACCATGTCTAGCTAATTTTGATCCCAACAAATCATTGGTTTGGCTACTGATGACTCACAGTATGGTGTGGGGGCAATCCTCACCCACCAGAATGCAGATGGCTCAGAGCACCCACTGGCATTTGCATACAAATCCCTCAGTCCAGCACAGGTACACTACCCTCAGGTGAAGAAGGAGGCTTCTGGCCATTGTTTACACAGTCACCAAATTTAACATTTTCTTGTATGGCACCTAATTCCAATTCATTACACACCACAACCCATTAGTTTCATTATTTAGTCCATCAGCTCAGGTCTCATATAAGGCAGCCCACAGATTGCAGCAGTGGGCCTTGTACCTCTTCAAACATCACCATGACATCCCATTCCTCCCCATTGGATGCCATGCCAATGCAGAGGTCTCATTCCGGCTGCCCATCAACCTATAATATCGCAAGTTTGATCAAGAGGAACTCATATGGTTTCATTTGGATATTGCCTCCTGCCAAGCAGTAGATGAGTTTCCGATCACTAGTATGCAGGTCGCCATGGCCACTGCTTCTGACCCCATCTTCAAGCAGGTCATCTGCCTTGTCCAAAGGGTGGGTCGTCTCATCCTGTGGGCCGTGCGTCTGAGTGAGGTTTGTAACTACGTCATCTTGTGCCATCATCTCTCCATCTTAGGTGGAGTCCTCCCCTCCTCTCCATAGATGATGCAACTCTGTGTGGTTATTCCCAGGTGTTTGCGGCAGGAGGTCTTACAGCTATTACGTGAGGATCACTGGGATGTTTCCTGCATCAAAGCTTTGGCTCGCAGATGTGTACTGGCCCAGCATTGAATGGGAGCTTGAGCATTTGGTTGCAGCGTGTCCTCAGTGCACCACTCGATAAGTGGCTCCCAAGGTTTCATTCTTCCCATGGCCTCCAGCAACCCAGTCCAACAACCCATCTATGTGGATTTTATGGGTCCATTTCTCAATGTGTTTTGGTTGATTGTCACATACATGTTTTCACATTTTCCTTACATTGTCCAGTGCTTCTCAGCAACTACTGAAGTCACAACTCAGGCTATCTCAAAAAAATTTTCTGCTGAAGGTCTTCTGGTTACTGTTGTTTCTGACAATGAACCTCAATTCCTGTCCCAGGCCTTTCATGATTTCTGTGTGTGATCAGGCATCTTCCATTTTCACTCCCCTCCCTTTCACTCCCAATCTAAGAGGGAGATCAAGCACATGGTGTGAATATTTAAGATCCAGATGAAAAAATATCTGCAGGACTTCCCTCCTGAGTTACAGTTTCTTATGACAGCCTATCAGACAACTCCTAAAGGTTCTCGTAGCGCTGCCATGCTTCCTCATGGACACCAGCCATGGACACTGCTCCACCTCCTCCATCCAGTTTCTTGGCCACTGTCGTATTTTCCTGCACTGCTTCCTCCACCAGGGATGGCAGTCTCAGCATGTGGTTTTGGTTGGTGCCACTGCTGGTTACCAGTAATCATTGTATGTCAGAACAGCAGCTGTTTCTACACCCTCCAGACTGGAGACTGGGAGGTCCAGTGCCATGAAAATCAGCTCCAAGTCTAGGTGGGTACCAATGCATTTTCCAGTGAACAGTAACTGTATGCAGTCTCTCTGCTGGTGTTCCAGCCTGCCTTTCTGCCTGCTTCAGCAGCTCTGCCCAATGAGCCTCGGCCTGGCTCCAGTGCCCCTGCAGTCGCTGGACATGCCCTTCACCAGTTTGATGTTTCCTGCATGGCTCAGCCTGCAGTGGAGCTGCTTCCACCTTCCACACAACCACTAGGTAACAACAGAATCCCAGCTTGGACTGCCAGTTGCCAGTCCTGACATTCCATGCTCCGACAAGGGGGGTCAGGGTGCATCTCACACTGGTCATTTTCACCCATATTCTGAGGTGTCCAGTGACTGGTAGTTGCTCTCCCCTCTCATCTTCAGGGTCCCCATGGACGTGCATGCTGTCTCCAAGTTGCAGTTGTATGCAACATGCCTGGGGAATTAGCAGTGCTCCACCCCCATAGGGGGAGGGTTGTAGTAACCCCACACAGATTCCACACCCCAGGTCCGGACACAAAGTTGTAGGGTGCACCACAAAAGTTGGAAAATACTAGCACCAGCAGAGGCCTCCACTCTTGTATGTGTGCATAGCCTGTCCAGAGCGCACTCTGCTGGATGGCAGACTGCTTATAGAGTAGGATACAGCAAGCCTCACTCTCAGTCATATGTTGACATGCACCCTATGTGTATCAGACTAGCTGCGCAGGCACTCTATGGCAAGTTTCTTCTTGTACCAATATCCTAGAAGTAATAAAGTGTTGTGTCTTTTATTATCTGAGTGTTCGTGTTGTCAAAACAATTTTATCATACAAAATGCCTTGTGTTGCCTAAAAATGTTGTGCATTTTTATGTATATCATTTTTAAGTGAAATTGTGTTAGATGGGAGTTTTGTGTTCACTTTAGAGGAGCTATATTTTGTGGTGTGGTCACATTATATTGTACATTTGTATTATCACTTTAAAACTAATTTGTTTTTATTCCTCAGGCATCAGTTTTAAAATTGTTTTTTATTTAGTGCGTGACTCAATTTGTCTTTGGGTGAAATGATCAGTGACAAATTGCAATTTTTTTGAACAAAGCATCCAGAAAAATGTAAAAGAAATGATTATGTGTTAACCTTATATTATGTGTACTTATTTGTTTTTTATTTGTATAAAAGTATATAAAAGTGTCAAAGTATATAAATAAACTGTCAAAATTTTGCTGACCTAAGGAACTCGTTTTATATAAGCAGCACACAAGGTTGTAGTGGGGAAAATAAAGGGAACCATAAATATGCTGCTTTTGTTGCACAAAAAGGCAAAAATGTCCCTCTTTAAATGAATCTGACAGGAAAGTGGGGAAGCAACCATCTCAATCCTCATTCCACCTTCCGCATAAAAAATTTTGACATGCAAACATATTCATGCTTTTTTTGCTGAAAGGCAGCAGCAGAGACAATGGTGTTAGAAAAGGGGGAAGACTGTGCCAGTGGGAGAGAAAGAGGTAGGGTAGGTGGGAGAGAGAAAGTAGCACTGAAAGAGATAGAAAAATGATGAAGACAAACCACTGGGAGCCAAAGAGAGAGGAGACAGTGATGGTCAGTGAGAAACAGTGGCAGTAAAAGAGAAAGGGAGATGGATGGAAATAGAAGCAGGGGGAGCAAAAAAGACAAGTCAGGAGAAATCAAAAAGAGAAATAGTGGAGACTATACATAGCCTTGGGTGGTTGGGGGAGTGGCAGAGGGTCTGGAACACTGCAGACTGGGGAACTATAACATTATAGATATAAGGGATGATACATTTTGGACCAAAATTATAAACATGTGGTCATAGGGGAAAAATAAGTTGGACCCCCAGAATTTTTGAGCTGCCAAGTTGTGGTAATGGTGGAGACAGTGGCAGTGGGAAAGTATGAAAAAGGAGACAGAGTAAGTGGGAGAGAAGACAACAGCAGTATAAATGAGAGACAAGAGACAGTAGCAGTGGGAGAGAAAGGTACAAGAGCCATTTTATGTTGCAGAAGAGATAATGTCAATGGGAAAGAAAGAAACAAGTGTGGGAATTAGCAATGAAAGAGATGAGATTATATATCTGCCAGGGTGGTGTGGCGGGTGGGCTCAACTTTTGTCAGTTTGTGAATATTTCCACATCACTGTATACCCACATGTTAAAAATGTGTCCAATTTCCCCCACCCCTTACATCAATGTTTTAAAGTATCACAGTCTGGGGGAGTGTCAAGGCTTAAGTACAAAGAGAGACTAAGTAAAAGGATTTCGAATGTTCTGTGTTAAAAGAGTGCAAATACGTTTGCATGCCAAAATTTTTGGTGACAAAGGTAAAATGAGGATTGAGGCAGCTGGTTCCCACTCTTCCATTAGAGTTTTATTAAAGAGCAACATATTCACTTTCTGTGCTCTGACATGAGCATTTTTCCACTGGTGTAATAATGTACCATTCACTGTGTCTACGAGAATCATTTTAAGGAGCTCAGTTCTTCATGAACAGCAGAATTCTTTTTTTCTTAACTGGAAAGAAATTGTGACAAAGGTACTGCAGGACTGTCCATATTATTCCTGATATATGTGAAATAAACTCAGTCAAATAAAGACAAAAATATTTTACATGTTTTCAATTTTGTCACTTAATTTAATTTAGCTTTTTATTAATTAAAAAATTCATACATATTATTCACTTTCTTGTTTCAGGTTTATTATATTTCACTTACTCTAAAAATTTTGCTACTGAACAGATACAGTGACCTACTAAAACTGCATTGGGTGTTACTAAACAATGAGAGTATTAGAAATAGCTCATATTTCTTTGAAGTGTAGTGTAACCTACAATAAATGTTTAAAATATGATGTTCTTGCTGACTGAATATGAATTTTTACCCCTTGTCATTTATGTATGATTATTCAAGTTCTTATTTAAGACTTTTAAACTCATTGAGACATATTTATGAATGTCTACCATATAAATACAGGGGAGTGATTTGATTGAAGGCTTTTAAGACTATGGTGTGTAGGAAAACATTTGTTGAGTATCTTTCATTCCTCTTACAGTTATTTTTTGAGTCATGACAATAAGTCAGCCAGGTGCCTTGTCGTCCCACTAATTTGTTGTTTAGATCTATAATTTTTATTTACAAGAAGAAAAGTACTGGTCAAAGAATGACTCCTCAAGTAACTCCTTTTTTATTTTTACTTTTTCATTTTCTGCATTTGATTGTTCCGCTTATATTTCATTTCTATTTTATGTTTCTCATTTGTCAAACATTACGGAGAGCATTTCATTGAAGTGTCTCTAATATTAAATACTTGAAGCTTTTCTTTTTGTGGTTAAAACTGTTAAAGGTATTACTTAAATCTTGAAAGATGCTAATGAAATTTTTTTTCTTTCTTTTTTTAAACCCAATGTTTTTACCACATTTTATACCACAAAATTGACAGCATTAATTCAATGATTTATTTTTCCTGAATCCATGCTGGACATCAGTGAGAAATGTGTTTTTGTCCAAGATTTGATTAAAATGTCATATAGTATTTTCAATCTCATTTTCTGGAAGAGAGTAGAAATAGCACATAGTTTTAATCGTCACCTCAAAAAAAAAATCCAGCTGTGACCATAAGCCTGGTATGCTGTTAGTTTTCTCTATATATTCACCATTCAGTGTGAGACATTTTCCCATTTTGTAATGCTGTACCATACAGTATGCTGATGGGGTGTTTCATGAGGTGGTTGGTGTGTTTCCTGAGCAGCCAAAATGCAGACTGAACTGGAAGACTCTTGAAAATAGATGTTAACTACCCTGAGAAAGTTTACTAACAAAGTTTTGAGATCCAGCTTTAAATCGTGACTCTAGGAATATACAACAACCTCCTACGTATCACTCACATAGGGATCATGAGAGTAAGATTAGAATAATTACTGTATGCACAGAGGCATTCAAACAATCATTCTTCCCATGTTCCACACGTTAATCAGGAAGAAATCCTTATAACTGGCACAACAGGATGTCCCTCCACCATGCACCCCATGGTGGTTGGCAGAGTATAGATATAGATGTGGGTGTAGATTCAGATTTTAGTAATAGGAAATATAATGAAAAGTTATTATGAAAAAATTATTTTCAGTGAGTTTGAAAAATAGCCTCCAAAATTGTAAAAATAACGCTAAACAAAATCAGAAAAAGTTATTAAATCAGATAAAACCTACTCTAGTTTCAAAATAGGTGTACTACAATATCTTCCAGGATGTTATAGAGTTTTTCTGTGTTTTCTTTTCTCGACACAAGAGCACTGCTAAATGATTTTCCTGCAGAGTTTCTTTTTGACTAATGCATTTAAACAACAGACAGAACCACATTTTCCCAGCAACTTTGTCTTTCAATGGGCATTCAGTTTATTGCTCTGTCAGTTGTATAGCTGTTCTTCACAATTCATGGTGAGTAAGCATTAAGAAATATGCTTCCATAGCAAGACAATACTAGTCCAGCTCTTCATGAAGATTTTTACCCAGAATCGTAGGTTTCCCTCTTTTTGTTCGTGTTCCTCCTCAGGTGTACTGTACTTCATGTTGGACAACTTTGAAAGAGTTGTTTTTGGAACATTAAGCTGTTTACTGGCCTCCTTCCAACTTTTATGTTTTTGAACTTCATCAATAGCTTTAGTTGTTTTAGACAGACTTTACTTTCTTTGATCAACCCTTCATATTAGCTTCTTGGAATCAGCAAGAAAAGTTCAAGAAAATACGAGTGTGTACTAATACAGGCAGACTTTAAGCATGGAAAATTAAGGGGTGCAATTTAAGAAACTTCAGGGCATCCAGTTTACATGATTGAAGCCTACATTTGCAACAGAATAAATTTTGAATTAAACATCTAAATCAAATGGTTTAATATAACCACTAAACTTTAACATTACTATTCAAGAGCACATATTTGTTGAAAGGTTTACCTGCTAATATCCAGGAGAAATTACAAAAAGTGCAGGACAATGTAACACTTTTTCCATAGACAAAACATGTAATGGTGGACTGACAAGTAACCAGTGAAGCAGGCACCTTAGGGACATCACTATAAAGTGGTAGAAGCCTAAACTACTATTTACACTTGGTCTCATTACAGTTAGGAGAATGCCAAACCAAGAGACCAAATTTTTGCCGTTCATTTCTAAATATCTTGTGATTTCTGAGGGTGTGGTTAGGCAGGAACTTAAGAGCACAGCTTGCTTGAAATTTATATTCTTCACTGTCACAAATAGTTAGCTGTTCTTCTTCTGTGAATATGTTGCAATTTCTGATATCAACTCACTAAAGTTATTTCACTCTTTTGTCCGTCTACTATGTTATTACTGAAACTAATCATGATGAATTTGCTGTGAGCTTCAAACTGACAAAAACAAAGTGAAAATACAAAGCTTGTGTAACTTAGTTTAAAATATAAACCTGCACATGGGTGAAACATTGTGGTTTTTGATTGGCCTTCATGTTCTGACTTTCCATTGGTCACTTGGTTACAGCTCAGGTGATGTGGTGGGGGCATTGGTACTGCACATTGTTTCCGTTCTCATTTGATTTGTGTGCAACAAGCAGTAGCAGTTGAGTTATGGTGCAAGTAGTTGGGAGATATATATGTGTTGTAAATTATAAGTCAGAAATAGCACAAAATATAATGAAGTATTTGTTGTGTATTTGTGATGTTAAGGAATGGAAACCAACAATATAAAATTATACTGAATTATGATATGAAGAAAATAAAATGAAGGATAAAAATTCATTATGCTGTGGAACCCTTATTTGTCAAGAAATTAACCAATCATACCTATTAGATCAAAATGAATAATACAATGAGCTACAATTTTGACGAAAATCCACAAGAACCATATGAGAATATATTTTAGTTTTTAAGTGTTATTATGAATTCCCTTCCCACTTAAAAATGGATGCACATCCTTGCGGACACCATTCATAAAAATGTGCATGTGAACACTTGATGATTTTTGTTAGTGATAATCTGTGCTCTCAAGTCTGGGATGAATTAAAGACAAAAATTGTGATTCTGATTTGCATTTTATTGTTTTTGTAGACAAGAAAAGGAGAAATATTATGTCATTCAGCAGCAGTGCAATAATTATGGACAGACTGATACTGAAACATAACAATCAGCAATGGTCAATGGAAAGTAAAAATGACCAATAATTAATCTCCAGATTTGACATAAGGTATATGGAGATGTGAATACAGTGTTTTATTCCATTTGACGTGTGGGAGAAAAGGAACAATAAGTGCTAGACAAAGATCAAAAACAGAAATAGGTCTACGTGAGAAATTAAGAGACTTTGGAAACGGTATCAAAACAATTAAAGAAGAAAACACAGTATCTGATCAAATGGAAAAAGAGTTAGTCAAAACTTGAGAATCTGTTGGCAGAGATAATTCAACTTTGCAAAAATAGAAAAAGGAATATGAATATGAAGAATGTGAAGTAAAATTCAGCAAAACAATACTGGTACACAATGTTCAGGACCAAACTACTCCACATTCTGCAGATTTGAATTAAGAATTAGAAACAATGTGAAATTCAGAATGAAAGTGTAATTGTAGCATCAACAGTGTTAATTGCAGAAGCCAAAAACATTATTCAAGACAATTTAGCAAACTCACTAACTTTAAATAATGATGTTGAGAAAAAAGACAAAAGTGAGATTCCTGCAATAGAAATGCTAACAGTAGACAGTAATAAAGCCATAGCTTATTTGAGAATGTTGGTAATGAAGTCAAAAATCTAAGCGAAGCAGATCATATTTAAATAACAGAAGAACACCCTGATAAATCTTGTTAACAATTAATGGCAGAATTTTGTGAAGGTGTTCCAGGAACTAGAGAGTAACGATATGATAAATCCTTCAAGCTATTATGAACTGAATTCGATGAAAAGTATAGTAATGAGGAGCTTGGAAATTTAGCAGTAGATGATGTTGCTGTAGAGATTGATAGTTATTTTTTAACAACAGGATGTGGTGAGTAAATATGCAACTAATTCATGTAATTAAGCAGAAGATTTTAATGACTTTGTAACAAAGCAGGTGGGTTCTTTCCCCCTGATACATTTTCCACTATTTTTATGACATGTACACATTATCTAAAATCTTAAATACTGACACAGGCTTTTTCTGACTTAACTTCAGTGTTTATTACATTCCTTTAGCTATCAGGAGCTAATGAATTAATTATTACTTAAAACTGTGCAAACTAAAGTAACCAGTTTCCAGAATGAGATTTTCACTCTGCAGTGGAGTGTGCGCTGATATGAAACTTCCTGGCAGATTAAAACTGTGTACCCGACCGAGACTCGAACTCGGGACCTTTGCCTTTCGCGGGCAAGTGCTCTACCATCTGAGCTACCGAAGCAACACTCACGCCCGGTCCTCACAGCTTTACTTCTGCCGGTATCTCGTCTCCTACCCTCCAAACTTTACAGAAGCTCTCCTGCGAAACTTGCAGAACTAGCACTCCAGAAAGCTCAGATGGTAGAGCACTTGCCCGCGAAAGGCAAAGGTCCCGAGTTCGAGTCTCGGTCGGGCACACCGTTTTAATCTGCCAGGAAGTTTCATATCAGCGCACACTCCTCTGCAGAGTGAAAATCTCATTCTGGAAACATCCCCCAGGCTGTGGCTAAGCCATGTCTCCGCAGTATCCTTTCTTTCAGGAGTGCTAGTTCTGCAAGTTTTTGCAGGAGAGCTTCTGTAAAGTTTGGAAGGTAGGAGACGAGATACTGGCAGAAGTAAAGCTGTGAGGACCGGGCGTGAGTCGTGCTTCGGTAGCTCAGATGGTAGAGCACTTGCCCGCGAAAGGCAAAGGTCCCGAGTTCGAGTCTTGGTCGGGCACACAGTTTTAAGCTGCCAGGAAGTTTCATAAAGTAACCAGTGATTTTAGAACTTCGTTATCATTGTTTATGTGTAAACATCTATCCAGTTACTAACGTTAAGATAAAGAACAGCAAATATATATATAAATACATGATTAAAACACGTCAGCAACTTCTGCCCTCATTTAGTCTCAGAGTAATTATCAACAAAGTTTGAAACACTGTTACTTTGAACTTGTAAAACTCCAGCAATCAACAACAGATATATGTAGCGCTAATAATTGTACTGTTGAAGAGGAAAGGCTGTTAGAAGTCATTTTAGTCAGTTTGTGGAACGCTATGGAATGTACAAGATCTACGTCCATCGATATGGGTAAATGTATCTCAGACGAGTTAGCACGAATCACAAGTCATAAAATCTGCTTTGTTTTATTTAAATTTTGAAGCTGGGACATAATTCTGTAATTTAATGACTGTTTAAAGTAATTAATTGGATTCTAAATGTGTAATTGGTATAATGGACTGTGCCAAACTTCAATAATGCTCACTGTGATAATAGGAACAGAATACAAACAATGTTCTCACCAATTATTACTTACTGTGCACATTGCTTTTATATTGATATTACTATCTTCTTGGAGGACAATATTACAAAAAGGATAGCTGCTACTCACCATAAAGCAGAGATGATGAGTCATGGATAGGCACAGCAAAAAGACTGTCGGAAAGTAAGCTTTTTGTCGACAAGACCTTTGTTGAAAATATGCAACATACACAGACACACTCACCCAAATGCAACTCACACATTACCACAGTCTCTGGCAGCTGAAGCCAGACTGCAAGCAGCAGCAGCGCATGATGGGAGAGGCAACTGGGTGGCGGTAAGGCAGAGACTGGGGTGGCGACAGGGAGGGAATGTAGGGTAGGGATGGGGGACAGTAAAGTTGCTGATCATGGGAGTGTACCGCGATGAGTTGGAGAGAGGGTAGGGAAGCTAGGCACAGACGAGATGTTAGACAGAGAGTGAGGTGGGGAATGGGAAAAAGGGGGGGTGGGGGGGTGGGTGGGGGTGGGAGGGGGGCTGGCAGAAAAGGAGAGAAGTAAAGTGACTGGGTGAATTGGTGGAATAGAGGACTGTGTAGTGTTCGAATGGGCACAGGGAAGGGGTGAGATGGGTAAGGACAATGACTAACGAAGATTGATGCAAGGAAGTTTACAGGAACATGGCACATATTACAGGGAGAGTTCGCACCTGCACAATTTAGAAAATCTGGAGCTGGTGGGAAGGATAAAGATGGCACAGGCTGTGAAACAGTTATTGAAAGGAAGAACATCCTGCTGGGTGGCGTGGTCAGCAACAGGGTGATCCAGTTGTTTCTTGCCACACTTCGTTGGTGAACATTCATACAGACAGACAATTTGTTACTTGTTGTGCCCACACAGAATGCAGCACAGTGGTTGCAGCTTGTAGATCACACAACTGGTTTTACAGCTAGCACTGCCTTTGATGAAATAAGTGATCTTTCTGACCAGACCGGAGAAGATGGTGGTGGGAGAATGTATAGGACAGGTCTTGCATCTAGGTCTCTTACAAGGATATGAGCCATGAGGCAAGGGGTTGGGAGCATGGGTTGTGTAGGGATGAACAAGTATATTGAGTTGGTTCGATGGGCAGTGGAATACCACTGTGAGAAGGATGCGAAGGATAGGGGGTAGAACATTTCTCATTTCAGAAAACATCAAGAGGTGGTTGAAACCCTGGCAGAGAAAGTAATTCACTTGCTCCAGTCCTAGGTGGTACTAAGTCATCAGGGAAATGCTCCTCTGTTGCCGACATTGGAACTTTCAGTGGTGGGTGACTGGAAAAATAAGGCCTGGGTGATCTCTTTATGTACACTCCTGGAAATGGAAAAAAGAACACATTGACACCGGTGTGGCAGACCCACCATACTTGCTCCAGACACTGCGAGAGGGCTGTACAAGCAATGATCACACGCACGGCACAGCGGACACACCAGGAACCGCGGTGTTGGCCGTCGAATGGCGCTAGCTGCGCAGCATTTGTGCACCGCCGCCGTCAGTGTCAGCCAGTTTTCCATGGCATATGGAGCTCCATCGCAGTCTTTAACACTGGTAGCATGCCGCGACAGCGTGGACGTGAACTGTATGTGCAGTTGACGGCCTTTGAGCGAGGGCGTATAGTGGGCATGCGGGAGGCCGGGTGGATGTACCGCCGAATTGCTCAACACGTGGGGCGTGAGGTCTCCACAGTACATCGATGTTGTCGCCAGTGGTCGGCGGAAGGTGCACGTGCCCGTCGACCTGGGACCGGACCGCAGCGACGCACGGATGCACGCCAAGACCGTAGGATCCTACGCAGTGCCGTAGGGGACCGCACCGCCACTTCCCAGCAAATTAGGGACACTGTTGCTCCTGGGGTATCGGCGAGGACCATTCGCAACCGTCTCCATGAAGCTGGGCTACGGTCCCGCACACCGTTAGGCCGTCTTCCGCTCACGCCCCAACATCGTGCAGCCCGCCTCCAGTGGTGTCGCGACAGGCGTGAATGGAGGGACGAATGGAGACGTGTCGTCTTCAGTGATGAGAGTCGCTTCTGCCTTGGTGCCAATGATGGTCGTATGCGTGTTTGGCGCCGTGCAGGTGAGCGCCACAATCAGGACTGCATACGACCAAGGCACACAGGGCCAACACCCGGCATCATGGTGTGGGGAGCGATCTCCTACATTGGCCGTACACCACTGGTGATCGTCGAGGGGACACTGAATAGTGCACAGTACATCCAAACCGTCATCGAACCCATCGTTCTACCATTCCTAGACCGGCAAGGGAACTTGCTGTTCCAACAGGACAATGCACGTCCGCATGTATCCCGTGCCACCCAACGTGCTCTAGAAGGTGTAAGTCAACTACCCTGGCCAGCAAGATCTCCGGATCTGTCCCCCATTGAGCATGTTTGGGACTGGATGAAGCGTCGTCTCACGCGGTCTGCACGTCCAGCACGAACGCTGGTCCAACTGAGGCGCCAGGTGGAAATGGCATGGCAAGCCGTTCCACAGGACTACATCCAGCATCTCTACGATCGTCTCCATGGGAGAATAGCAGCCTGCATTGCTGCGAAAGGCGGATATACACTGTACTAGTGCCGACATTGTGCATGCTCTGTTGTCTGTGTCTATGTGCCTGTGGTTCTGTCAGTGTGATCATGTGATGTATCTGACCCCAGGAATGTGTCAATAAAGTTTCCCCTTCCTGGGACAATGAATTCACGGTGTTCTTATTTCAATTTCCAGGAGTGTACAAGGTTGTGAGGGTAATTAAGGTCCATAAAGGCCTCGGTGAGACCCTCATTAGTTTTCAAGGACCACTCACCACTACAGATGCGATGGCCATAGGTGGCTAAGCTGTAGGGAAGGGACTTCTTGGTAAGGAATGGGTGGCAGGTGTCAAAGTGGAGATATTGCTAGTGGCTGGTATGTATGATATGGACAAAGGTACTGATGTAACCATCTTTGAGGTGGAGGTCAACATTGAGGAACGTGGCACATTCGCTTGACTGAACCAGGCGAAGCGAATGGGGAAGAAGGTGTTGAAGTTCTTGAAGAATACAGATAGGGTGCCTTCACCTTTGATCCAGATAAAAAAGATGTCATCAACGTATCTCAACATGGTGAGGGGTTTGGGATTCTGCATGTTTCAGACAGATTCCTCTAGATGGCCCATGAATAGGTTGACGTAGTATGTTGCAATGTGGGTGCCCATAGCTGTACCATGGATTTGTTTGTAGGTTATGAATTGAAAGGAGAAGTAATTGTAAGTGTGAGGATATAGTTGGCCATGGCGGCTGGGAAGGAAGTTGCCGGTAAAAATCAATTGAGAATTTGGAAAGGTAGTGTTCAATAGTGGTAAGGCCATGGGCATTAGGAATGTTAGTGTAAGGGGAGGTGGCATCAGTAGCAATGAGCAGGGCTCCGTGTGGTAAAGGAACAGGAACTGTGGAGAGTCAATGGAGGAAACGGTTGGTATCTTTCATATAGAAGGGTAGGTTACAGATAATACTCTGAATGTGTTGATCTATGAGAGCAAGGATTCTCTCACTGGGGGCACAGTAACCAGCCACAATGGGGCGTTGTGAGTGGTTAGGTTTAAGGATTTTAGGAAGCCTGTACAAGGTACGAGTGCGGGGAGCAGTACGAGGGAGGAGAGAGATAGAATCTAGCGAGATGTCTGGGATGGGCAAAAGGATTTGAGAAGGGAATGGATATCCTGCTGGATTTCTGGAATGTGGTCACTGTGGCAAGGTTTGTAGGTGGATGAATATGACAGATGGTGAAGTCCTTCTGTCAGGTAATTCTTGTGGTACAAAACAACAGTGGTGTAGCCTTTGTCAGGAGGTAGGATTATAAGGTCTGGATCACTTTTTAGGTGGTGGATTGCAGTTTTTTCTGCAGATGTAGGGTCAGTTTGCATGTTGAGTCATCTAGGGAATGATGGTGAGGCAAGGTTAGAGGCTAAGAAATTCTGTAAAGTTAACAGGGGGCAATGTGGGTCGAGGAGCGGGTGGAGGGGGTGGACTGGATATGTTTTGATGGACAGGCAGGGTTCAACATTTGTCTTTGGTTGAGTCTGGTTAGTAGGGTTGGTGGTGAAAAAGTGTTTCCACTGTAGGGACCTGGAGAAGGAGAGAAGGTCTTGAACAAGTCCTACATGACTGAATTTGGGAGTTGGGCGAAACATGATGCCTCTGGAAAGGACTGATACTTCTGTGGGGCGAAGGTTTTTGGAGGAAAGGTTCATGAGTGTGTTTCAGGCCTGTTTAGGTTCTGGATTCTGTGTGGTGGTGGGAGAGAGTTTTGGTGGGAGGGGTAATTGTAGTAGGTGTGCAAGACATGGAGTTAGTGGACAGCTGTAGTCCAAAGTGGGAATAGGAAGCGAAGAGGGTGGACAGTTTTTTGAGGTGGTGTTGTGCATGTTGCCACCTTCCTTGATGTTGATCTCCTTGTCAAAGATGGCTACATCAGTACCTCTGTTGGTATCAAACTTACCAAGCACCAGCAGTACTTCTACTTAGACACCTGGCACCCATTCCATACCAAAAGGTCCCTTCCATATGGCCTAGTCATCCATGGCTGTTGCATCTCCCACAGAGGTATCCACTGCCAACCGAATGTACACAATATCCTCATACATCGCTACACAACCCCTGCTTCCAACCCCTTACCTCATGGCTTATATCCCTGTAATAGACCTAGATTCAAGTCCTCTCCCATACATTCTTTCACTGTCACCTACTCCAGTTCAGTTACAAACATCACCTATCCCATCAAAGGATGGGCTACCTGTGAAGCCAGTCATGTAATCTACAAGCTAAGCTGCAATCAGTGTTCTGCATTCTATGTGGGCGTGACCACCAACAAGCTGTCTGTCTGCATGTATTGCTACTGACAACATGTGACTGAGAAACAAATGGACCACCAAAAAGTCCTTCATTTCAATGACTGCTTCACAGCCCTCATTGTATGGATTCTTCTCTCCAACACCAGCTTTTCTGAATTGTGCAGGTGGGAACTTTCCCTGCAATACATCCTATGCTATCATCATCCTCCTGGCCTCAACCTTCATTAGTCATTGTCCTCACCCATCCAGCCCCATCCGTGTTCCTATTCCACCATTACACAGCTCTAATTCCACCATCACACCCAGTCTTTTTACTTCCCTCCTTTTCCACTAACCCCCCCGCCCCCCCCCCCCCCTCCACCACCTCTCCCCAGTCCTCTGTCTAACCTCCCAACTGCACATAGCTGCCATATCCTCTCTCCACCTCATCCCTGCGTGGTCCCCAGCAGCTCTTCACTGTCCCCCACCCTACTACCCCCTACTACCCTCCCCCCACCCAACCTCTGCCTTACGAACACCTGGTTGCCACTCCCATCATGTGCTGCTGCTTGCAATCTGACTTCAGCTGCCGAGACTGTGGTCATGTGTGTAAGTTGCATTTGAGTAAGTGTGTGTGTGATGTTGCCTATGTTCGACAAACACCTTACTGGCCAAAAGCTCACTTTCCAACAGTCTTTTTGCTGTGCCTATTTGTGGCACAGCATCTCCACAATATGGTGAGTAGCAACTATCCTTTTCATAATATTGTTACATTCCATCCTGGTTATTCCATTACTTGGAAGGACAATGAGAATAGTGAAGGTATTAACAATTTACTTGCCATATGTCAATAATTGTGTTTAATTATTTCAGTGTTAGGCTACTGCACTCTAATAATCAGCAACGGTCACTATGTGACTCACTGATTATCTGTGCAAAAAGTGTAATAAATCGGACTTGATCTGGCCATAAAGTGTAGATGATTCAGCATCAAACTGCTATTAAAATGTTTGAAATGTAAACTTTGTATGGACCGTATCATTTGAAACAGCCTATGTTAGACAATCATTTTTCAGCCAGATTCAATGGAGATGCAACTATCAAGGGCATATTGGCACAAGTAAATACTTTTTGTTATATATGGTGCCTCTGGTGAGGATTGTTCCACCAGGGCACAATTTGGACTTAATGATATATGTTGCAAAATAATACACAATGTCGGTGACAATAATAACTCAGACAGTGACAGGGATAGTAAACACAATTTCATAATGTTTGTGAAATAACTGAAACTGCTTCTGGACAGTGAATGGATAGCACAGAGACAGTTTTGAAAACTGTAAAATTCTGATTATTTGAATTTGCAAGTGGAAATGGATGCTTTTGTGAAGAAAACGTTTGACCAGTGACAAAAGCAGTACTGCTTGATGTCATCAATGTCAGCTCAGGGCTGTATATCTAGTCAACTGAGCATTGACTCCATCTTGACAGCCAGTGAGTGGCAAGCAACTTACATTGCAGTGCAGAGCATGACAACTAGACAGCAGGAGGTGGAGCAGGTGTAAAAGGAGCTGAACCAATGCAGAGATTAAGAGCTGCAGCAGTTAGTAGGTGTTGCAATGTCTGCCGCAACTGTTACAGCACTTTATTAAAGTAAATTGACATTGTAATTATTTGTAAAAATAAATGACAGTTTGTTAATTTTGATGTACAGGGAGTAAACAATGAGGATAGACACGAGGAAAGTAATGCACTTAGGGAAGAAAGTGAAGAATGTCACTTGGTAAAGAAGCATACAGTAGTAATTAAAGATGAACCTGAAGAAGATAGGGGGTATAGACCAGGGTTAGACTTGGCTTTGTATGACAAATTGGGTGACTGTTGAATTATAGACAAAATTTCTGGTGTTTCATCCACTGCTCATTGTAATGCAGATGTAGAAGAGAGCAGCTCTGAACCAGTGGAACAACTTAACATCGAACACAAATTGCATAAGGGGATTATTAGGGTGCATAATGTGACAGTAAATGAGAATCTGCTGTCCAAAATGTTGAAGATAGTGGAAGAATTAAAGTCATATAATAATGACATGAGAAATGACAATGTAGGTAGCGTGACATTATTATTTTAAGTAGTGATCTTAAAAATGGAATTAAAAAAGGAAATTGGTATTGTAAAGAATGATATAAAAGAAAATGAAGTAGAAATGTATGTAATTGATACTAATCTTACTAAATCCATAGAGGAAAGGGAAGATATAACAGAAAATTTTGATTTGAAATTAGAATCTTTTGGTAATGACTGATTGTTAAATGCAAATGAAATTCAAAATGAAGAAATAAGAGAATGGAAGTTGTTGATTTTTTCGGGATAATTTAACACGAGCACTGTTAATTTGTTCTTTTGATGATTGTAATAAAATGACCTCCGATACAAAGCAAGTAAACACTATTGATATTGAGAAGGTGAGGGTAGTTACAGAGGATGTTGGTGTAAAGATTGATGCATCTGATATTGATGAGGCAAAATGTGTACAAATTTTATTGGTGTAGTGGATCTGGATCTAGTGCAGACAAATAATAACATAAATACTGATACAGGTGATGATGATGATGGTGATAGAATCAATTATGGATGCAGTACAAGTAAGTGATGTTAATTTTAAGGATCTTGGGGTCAATCAAGAAACTGTTGATGTAAATAATGATGTTTTTGATGTGGAGAGGAAGTGTGTAGATATAGTAAATGAAAGTATTGATGAAGTTAATGGTCTCGTTGGCAAAGAATGCAAAAATTTGATAATTACTTATAAGGTCAGTGAAATGCAATTAGCAAATGTCTAGTTAAGAAATACTGTGTTAAAGTGTGATGTAGGTGAGGGGAGAAAAGTCAACAAATTAAAGAAACCTGTTCTCAAGTTATCAATAATTGATATGTGCACACCATTAGAGATAGCTAAAGAAATAAACAGACTGCAAAGAGTCATATTTGGTGAGAAATTGCAAAACGTTATTTTCTATGTAAATTTGGAAAAAGTAATTTTTGGTACCAATGTTTAAAAAGCAAATTTCATTATTTGTGTGCAAAAGACAATGTTCAACGAAAATGTATGGAGGGCAATTTGCAGTAATAATATCCAGGAATCAGTTTTCAGTGCAAATATTGTGAGAACAATTCTGAATGCAAATGACAAGAAATGATGTGCAATATAAATGTGGTGGAAAATGCGTTTGTGATGGCTGGGAGTCAAATGTGCAAGTATTAGGTTGTATTTTGCAGAGGTTTTGTAAAGGTCCTGAAAGACCAAAGTTGGTCTGAAATCAGTAGTATAAAAGTAGATGGAAGTGCAGGGGATCAAAGTCATTGTGAACTCATCAGAATGTAGGGGATTCAATGCTCTCTACTGAATTCATTATGTGGTGACAATGCTTACCCCAGCTGGGTGTCTCATCCTTCCTTTTTCCTGAGTCACACAATCTCTTCTGTTATCCAGTAAGTTGATCAGTAACTGTATTCAGCTTTTGTATGATCTTTAGTGTGGTAATATGTTTGAGTAAAGTGCTATTAGTTTGTATTGGATTGATGATCATAAGTAATGGATCTATAAGTGGATGGAAGCAAGGATAGTACACAAGACATATACGTTATTTCGTAAAATTGATGAGGTGCAACCTTCAATATGGTTTTGGAGATCATAGTGAGAGTAATTTTAATTGATTTCTGTCAGGCAACAGGTAAGATGATTGGAAAAGGTATGGTGTTTCGGGATATGTGAAATAGGTGAAAGTATCTGAAAATCATATTTAAAATTTAAAGTAATCAGCAAATGTGTGGAGTCAGTAAGAATTTGTGCAGCAGCAGAAGTAAAGAAAGAGAGAACGTCTTGAATACATGGTTCAGTATAATTTGTGGTTACATGTAAGAGTTTTGTGCTCTATGCAATTAATTACAGAGAAGGTTTGTCCATCTATGTTAAAAATGTGTCATGATATAGCCCTTCAGGTATCAATAAAATAGAACAGAGTTAAATGCAGCTGCCTACCGTAATGTGAGTGGAGTGAAAAAAAAGCAAGGTTTGCATGTGTATTGCCCTTAGGGCATCAATTTAAGGTAATATGATGGAATTCAGTGAGGTAATGAGTTTAGCAGCTGACAGTTTGTTATGTTGTGAGAGTAAGGTTTGCATATAATACTAAGATTTGTTACTGTGGAGAGTAGTTCAGTAGATTCATTTTTTTGCATATGAGGGTAATGAGTAGTAATGACGCATCAATGGAATAATGAAGTAATGGTGAGCAGTAATGAGAAATGTGTTAGACTGCAGCAGGGTAATTATTGAGAAAGCATTCCTCTAGGTAACAAGGTTAGAACTGAAAGTATATCATGAAACTAACAGACATGGACGAGTAATGTAGTGCTAACAGTATACAAGTAGGTGTGATTTTGTTATAGTGAAGATCTGTTTGAGGTATGAAACATTTGGCACTATTTATACATGTAATTCACTACAATGAAGTTGGTAAGTTGACTTGAAGAATAATATTTTGATGAAATACTAGTTATATACTGCTGCATGTTTGGATTCTACATGCTACTGGAAATTGCAGTTTGTGTTCTGGGTAATGAAGGCTAAAGGTAATTATGATACAAAGAAGGAAAAAATATTTTGGCTAATTAACAGATAACAGTGACTCAAAAGTAATGTGATTTTCTGACAAGAGTCATGCTTTAGAAAATTTGATGAGAATTTAATTTTCTGGTTGAGTGAAGGCTGCACTCTAATTTGAGTGAACTAAGATAATTATTTGAAATAGATCCCATCTTCTTAAATTAATTAGTAATAATGTAATGGTATTATGGTAATGGTTTTGCTCTCTTTGAAAAATGTAAAACATTCTAGAAGAGAGTCATTCCGAAAGTAACGCCTCCTATTTTTTTATGATGACTTTGGATGTCCGCACTGGAAGTCATTGGTGTAGTGCTAATGCTTGACCCTTCCTATTTCATTTGCAGGTGCTTCTATTATTTTGCAATAGTTGGCACCAGCAGAGGAATGTTCCAAAGCAGAGTATGATATGGACACATGTATAAAACAGCGATGTTGACTGAATTCCTCACTGCTGAAGAAATTGCATCGACTGAAATTCATTTATGCTTGCTGAAGGTGTGTGGAGAGTATACAATAGGTGAGAGCAATGTGAGGTGATGGATGCAGCACTTTCAAGATGGTGAAAAGGGTTTGCATGAAAAACCACAGCCCGGTCGTACCTGCACAGATGTCATCCCTCTTAATGAAGAGTGTCTTGATCACTGATCTGGATAACAAGCAGAGAAATGTGAGCAAAGCTAAATGTCAGCTGTAATGCCTTGGAAACAATGTTGGAACATTTTGGTTATCGCAAAGTTTGTGCAAGTTTGTTCCCATGAATGCTTACAGAAGAATAAAAAGCTCACCAAATGGAAATTTGTTGGGACCTGCTGGACCAGCATGAAACTGAAGGTGACAATTTTCTGAATAGCATCATCACCGGAGATGAGACATGGTGACCCAACTATGAGCTGGAATCCAAAAGACAGTCCATGGAATGGCGACATGTGAATTCTCTGTCAAAGAAGAAATTCAAGACAAGTCGTTTGCAGGCAAAGAGATGTGCACAATTTTCTGGGATAGCCAGAGTGAGGTTCTTTTGGATGTCCTGGAGCATGGAGAAACTGTCAATTCAACATGCTACAAGACAACACTGACTAAGCTGAAAGCCCAAATTTCCAGGGTTAGGCCAGAGAAGAAGATCAACTCTCACCTGCAACACGATAATGCCATGCCCTACACCAGTTTTGCGACGACACAACTCATTGCAAAATTTGGCTTGACTGTCTTACCACATCCACCGTATAGTCCCAATTCAACGCCTTCAGACTTCCATCTCTTTGGGCCTCTGAAAGATGGACCATATGGCGAACATTTTCAAGACTCGAATGTTGTTGTCAAAGCTCTAAGGAAGTGGTTAGCTTCAGCTGGTTCTAATTTTTACAAGCACAGCACACATGCTCTGGTTCATCATTCGCAAAAGTGCATAATGAATGGTGGTGACTATGTGGAAAAATGACAGTCTGTAGCTGAAATATTGCTCTATTTATCTGTGGTGTTGTGATTTATGTATCTCCTGTAGTTTCCATGAATAAAAACAGGAGTCAATACTTTCAGAAAAACCCTCATAGATGCTTGACTGTTTGAGTTCATTGAAGTGAGACAGTGTATTTGACTTCCAGTGCAGAGTAACATGAAACAGATGCCATTCTCTTTATATTTCCTTCATATGCAAAATATTATGATCTGCTGAGAAATATATAGTGTACATATCATTTTATGTAATCAATATGTCTTTAAAAACATGAGACAACTTTCTTATAGATTAAGTATAATTTGTATACTAAATCAGGATGATTTGTTTTTGCTTTCCATGTACAGTGACTGAGGATAACCACTTCCAAGGACAGTGGTGAAACTGGAGGACAAAGAGCAGTCATTTGGACCTGTAAAAGGTGTGGGCCAAACTACTACTAAGTGTAACAGTGATAGTGATATTGAGAAAAAATAATCATCGAAGTGACTGGAAGATTGGAAAATTCCTTCCTTTCATAAAAAGTGTAGTTTTTCTATTTTTTTCTCTTGATACGTAACTTATGATATTCAGGAACTAACTTTTGTTGCCATATTTAAATATGTTTCTCTTTGTGATACATGATTTTGTATTTGAGTATGGCCACAATATTGTTACATTCCATCCAGGATTATCCATTGTTTAATATTATGAAAAGGATAGTTGCTAGTCACCATATAGCAGGGATGCTGAGTTGCAGATAGGCACAACAAAAAGACTGTCACAAAATAAGCTTACGACCAACAAGGCCTTTGTCAAAATTAAATGACAGACACACACACATATTCATGCAAACCCAACTCTCACACACATGACTGTACTCTCTGGCAGCTGAAGCTTATTTTGTGACAGTCTTTTCGTTGTGCCTATCTGCAGCTCAGCATCTCCACTACACTCCTGGAAATTGAAATAAGAACACCGTGAATTCATTGTCCCAGGAAGGGGAAACTTTATTGACACATTCCTGGGGTCAGATACATCACATGATCACACTGACAGAACCACAGGCACATAGACACAGGCAACAGAGCATGCACAATGTCGGCACTAGTACAGTGTATATCCACCTTTCGCAGCAATGCAGGCTGCTATTCTCCCATGGAGACGATCGTAGAGATGCTGGATGTAGTCCTGTGGAATGGCTTGCCATGCCATTTCCACCTGGCGCCTCAGTTGGACCAGCGTTCGTGCTGGACGTGCAGACCGCGTGAGACGACGCTTCATTCAGTCCCAAACATGCTCAATGGGGGACAGATCCGGAGATCTTGCTGGCCAGGGTAGTTGACTCAGTTGACTCACACCTTCTAGAGCACGTTGGGTGGCACGGGATACATGCGGACGTGCATTGTCCTGTTGGAACAGCAAGTTCCCTTGCCGGTCTAGGAATGGTAGAACGATGGGTTCGATGACGGTTTGGATGTACCGTGCACTATTCAGTGTCCCCTCGACGATCACCAGTGGTGTATGGCCAGTGTAGGAGATCGCTCCCCACACCATGATGCCGGGTGTTGGCCCTGTGTGCCTCGGTCGTATGCAGTCCTGATTGTGGCGCTCACCTGCACGGCGCCAAACACGCATACGACCATCATTGGCACCAAGGCAGAAGCGACTCTCATCACTGAAGACGACACGTCTCCATTCGTCCCTCCATTCACGCCTGTCGCGACACCACTGGAGGCGGGCTGCACGATGTTGGGGCGTGAGCGGAAGACGGCCTAATGGTGTGCGGGACCGTAGCCCAGCTTCATGGAGACGGTTGCGAATGGTCCTCGCCGATACCCCAGGAGCAACAGTGTCCCCAATTTGCTGGGAAGTGGCGGTGCGGTCCCCTACGGCACTGCGTAGGATCCTACGGTCTTGGCGTGCATCCGTGCATCGCTACGGTCTGGTCCCAGGTCGACGGGCACGTGCACCTTCCGCCGACCACTGGCGACAACATCGATGTACTGTGGAGACCTCACGCCCCACGTGTTGAGCAATTCGGCGGTACGTCCACCCGGCCTCCCGCATGCCCACTATACGCCCTCGCTCAAAGTCCGTCAACTGCACATACGGTTCACGTCCACGCTGTCGCGGCATGCTACCAGTGTTAAAGACTGCGATGGAGCTCCGTATGCCACGGCAAACTGGCTGACACTGACGGCGGCGGTGCACAAATGCTGCGCAGCTAGCGCCATTCGACGGCCAACACCGCGGTTCCTGGTGTGTCCGCTATGCCGTGCGTGTGATCATTGCTTGTACAGCCCTCTCGCAGTGTCCGGAGCAAGTATGGTGGGTCTGCCACACCGGTGTCAATGTGTTCTTTTTTCCATTTCCAGGAGTGTATATAGTGAGTAACAACTTTCCATAATATTATAACAGCTCATTCTTCTCATGATTCCAAGAACTAATTCAGTTTATCTTTCACAGACACTAAAGCTAATTCATGTTGCTTAATTAACCGTTATATGATAAAACCATGTTTCCATACCCTGTTACTGCATTAGAGGAACAAAATGCCTTAAATCAGTTAAAAAATAAAATGACATGTGGCTGTGATGGGATTCCAGACAAAGTAATAAAGAACAGTGCAAGATATATAGATTCCCCGCTTACTGACATGATTAACATGCCATTTAGCACAGGAGTCTTCCCAGAAAAACTAAAGAAATTGATTATCAAGCCTATTTACAAGAAAGGTGACCAGTTTGATGTTATCAATTACTGGACTATATCACTGTTATCTGGATTTTCAAAAGTAACTGAAAGGGTAATGCATGAAAGACTGTCTCATTTTCTTAATAAAAATCAAATTCTAGTTAAAGGGCAAAACAGTTTTAGGAAAAATTGGTGATCTGACACAGCAATTTATAACTTTTTAAAACTAATCATAAATTCTGTAGACAAAAATGAATTAAACTGTGGCCTGTTTTTGGACCTGTCTAAGGCTTTCAATGTCATTGACCATAATTTACTGCTCAGGGAACTATATTGCTACAGGGTTCGTGGAGTAGCACATGATTGGTTCAAATCCTATCTTTCTAATAGGTATCAGAAGGTAGAGATACAGCATGCAGGTAAAGTCTACTCATCGGCATACCAGTGTGTCAGGTATAGCATGCCACAGGGCTCTGTACTTGGGCCATTGCTGTTCCTAATATTTTTAAATGATTTGCCAAGCCATTTATCAACAGCAGATGCAGTATTATTTGCTGACGACACCAGTCTATTTGTCAAAGCTACGAATGAAACTGACTTACTGGAGAGAGTCACAGTAGCCACAGAAGAAGCAAACATATGGTTTACAAACAACAAAATAATTGTTAATGACAAAAAAACAGTTTGGATGAACCTCAGACATAAAACAAACAAAGTAAAATCTGACCTAACTGTAAAACTTGGGCAGTGTAAGATAGAGCAAACCCCCCCACACTAAATTTTTAGGATTATTCACTTATGACATATGGCATCACATTCTGAGGAAATCAACCACAAGCAAATAAAGTCTTTGTTGCACAGAAGAGAGTTATCAGGATTATGACTAGAGTGCATCCTAGATCTTCATGCAGAAATTTATTCAAACAGCTGGGGATCCTCACCATGCCTTGTCAACACATCTTGTCACTAATGTGCTTTGTGAACAAAAATTATGCAGTTTACAAAATGAATAGTGTGTACCATGATCACAATACAAGAAGAAACATGATCTTCACAATGATTTAAAAAATCTCAGCATGGTACAGAAAGGAGTTCATTATTCAAGTATAAAAGTGTTCAATAAACTTCCTGTCCATATCAAATCAGTCATTGGGGATCTTACTAAATTCAAAACAGAGCTAAAACTTTATCTTTTGGGTAATTCTTTCTATTCTTTACTGGAATTCTTTGATAATGTGTAATACTTCTTGAATTTGTGTTTAATTTCATGCATTTCTAATAGAACTGATTATGTAGATTAGCATATCACTTGTTGGCAGAATATTTTGTAGATGAATTACTTTAAATTTATTTATGTAATCATCTATGTCATTACTGCACTATTATTTACGCAATCATCTATGTCATTACTGTACTATTATGTGTGTTGTTTTCTGAATTTTTGTGTGTAATTATTTGACATGTGGATGTCCTTTTTCATGTATCTGCTTATATATGTTAAATTGGTTGCCTCATGATCATCTACATGTGGCTATTACTGTAACAACCTGACATGTTCTATATCCTAGCAATACATTAGCATCAAGGATCCACAGAACTTGAAAATAAATAAATAAATAAAAATGAATATTTAATGTGGGAGAAACACACGGAAATGTTAAACAAAAAATTAAGTCAGTATTGTTATGCTCTTAGAATACTAAAGAATTCCTTTAATGTTGATGCAGCGTTTGTTCATACTTTGCACTCATACATAGCATACTAAGATATGTTATCATATTTTGGGGGAATACCAGTTTGGCCAAACACTCATTTGTGCTTCAAAAGAGGGCACTAAGGATAATCAGAGGTATGACACACAGAGAATTATGTAAAAAAGTTTTCAAGGAACTATAAATCATGACTCTACCATGTATCTATATTTATGAAAGTATATGTTTTATGAAGGCACACCAGGAACGTTCATTTTTAAACAGTCAAGTTCATAAGTACAAAACAAGAAATAGAGACGATTTTCATAGAGAAAGTCACACAAAAGCTATGTATCAAAAAAGTGTTCTTTATCAGCCAAAAATCTTATTCAGTGCGCTACCAAAGGAAATTAAAAGTATACCAAAATTCCACATATTGATAAGAGAACTTAAAAAATGTTAATTAGCAAGAGTTTTTATAGTGTCAAGGAATACTTAAATCATCAGCATTCAATATACAGTAGCTTATTTCCTTCATCATAATGACCCAAAATGCTCATTGAAAACTAAATTGTATTCATCTATTATTCTAAGTTAGCACATTATTAATGTTGTTACACATATGGTTTCATGTTATATGTAATAATATTTTATTTATGGACATATAATTGTAAATCTTTTCATGTCCTATTTGCTATGTAAGGCAATGTATGACAAACCCTATATCATTTTTATAATGATGAGATACGAGGCTGCTAAGTAAATAAATAAATAAAGGTAGGATAAATGTAGATTTCACCTTTTGGAAATTAAAATGTAATTTTCTGTAACATCATGTCAAAATACTCCTGAATATTATGTCCATCCATTACTAGGACCACGTGTAATCAATTTGTTCACTCACAATTAGAACAATTCAGTTACGAACAATCAAATAATGAAAGAGACACTAAAAATACTGTTTTTATTAAGTTTGAAACTTGTAACAGCTCTGATTAATATAATGTCAGCTTACTATGCAATTGCTAATCATAACAACAACCAATTACTTACTAATTGTTGAAACTCAGAAGGTGAAACCATATTGAAAATGTAAACAAAGTGATTATTTGAACAAATGTAATGTTTATTGAAATTCTCTTGACAGTAAAAAATAATGTACACATATTTGAACCCAGAAAAATGTTAGCAAGATTTGGGATGGAATAGTTTCTGTGCAATCAACAAAAATGTAATCACATAATCAGCATGGTTTATTCAAACCATTCCAATGGTGATGATGATGATGATGGTGATGATGATGAGTCCCATACTTCTTTACAGAGCGTAGGGGAGCGACGCAGGAGACCCGAGCCGCCTTACTAGGCAAGGTCCTTGTGGAGGTGGTTTGCCATTGCCTTCCTCCGACCATAATGGGGATGAATGATGATGATGAAGACGACACAACAACACCCAGTCATCTTGAGGCAGGAAAAATCCCTGACCCTGCCGGGAATCGACCCTGGGACCCCGTGATTGGCAAGCGAGAACGCTACCGTGAGACCACATGGTATTTCCTTAAAAACAACAGAATAATAATGCGGTATTTCTGTAAGTCGTTCAACGCTGCTGAAAGTGCAACTGCTTGAAAACTGACGTCATCTTTCCAGATACATTACCTATACAGCACTTCCTTATCTAACCGCAACTTCTGCTGCCTTACCATACTAAAGATCAAACAAAAGCTGAATGCAGTTACTCATCAACTTACTGAATAACAGAAGAGATTGAGTGACTCAAGAAAAGGGAAGGATGAGATACCCCAGCTAGGGTAAGCATTGTCACCACATAATGAATTCAGTAGAGATCATTGAATCCCCTACATGCTGATGAGTTCACGACGACTATGATCCCCTGCACTTCCATCTACTTTTATACTACTGATTTCAGACCAACTTCTGTCTTTCGGGGTCTTTATGAAACCTCTGCAAAATACTACCTAATACTTGCACATTTAACTCCCAACCATCACAAACGCATTGCCCACCATATTTATACTGCACTTCGTTTTTTGTCACTTGCATTCAGAATTGTTCTCATGATATTTGCACTGAAAACTTATTCCTGGATATTATTACTGCAAACTGCTTCCCATACACTTTCATTGAACATTGTCTTTTGCACACAAATAATGAAATTTACTTTTTAAACATTGGTACCAAAAATTACTTTTTCCAAATTTACATATAAAATAACTTTTTGCACTTTCTCACCAAATATGTCTCTTTGCAGTCTGTTTATTTCTTTAGCTGTCTCTAATGGTGTGCACATATTAATCATTGATAACTTGAAAACAGGTTTCTTTAATTTCATGACTTTTCTCCTCTCAGTTACATCACACTTTAACACAGTATTACTTAACTAGACATATGCTAATTGCATTTCACTGACCTTATAACTAATTATCAAATTTTTGCTTTCCTTGCCAATGAGCCCATTAACTTCATCAATACTTTCATTTACTATATCTACACCCTTCCTCTCGACATCAAAAACATTATTATTTACATCAACAATTTCCTGATTGACCCCCAGATCCTGAAAATTAACATCACTTACTTGTACTGCATCCATAATTAATTTTATTATTATTATCATCATCATCATCATTATCATCATCATCGTCACCTGTATCAGTATTTATGTTATTATTTGTCTGCACTACATCCAGATCCACTATGCCAATAATATTTGTACACATTTTGCCTCGCCAACATGAGATGCATCAATCTTTACACCAACATCCTCTGTAACTACCTTCACCTTCTCAATATCAACAGTATTTAGCTGCTTTGTATCAGAGATCATTTTATTACAATTGTGGCAGAACTGCCAGAAAATATTAATATCTTTGCTTTTTTGTACTTCGTTTTACTTACTTTGGTTGTTGACCAGTTAGTGTGAGACATTCGTCATGTCTGTTACCGTGATTGTCGAAAACTATTTCTTTGTGTTTTGATTTATCTTGTGCCAATAAAAATGTTACATAGTGAAAGTAAATGGTGTTTTCTGTGTTATAAGTATAACACTCGCCATACTGGTGACCTCCGACATGCAACATACGTCCGATTCGACAATGTGGCCGTTTACTTCAACATCTTCACATCGCTCACCTTCCGCTTCTTTCGGACTACAACATGATACTAATGGTGCCTCTACACTGCCTTTCCACGGTTTCCTATGCACAATGCCACCAACAACTGGGGTAAAATTGGAAGATAAGTACAACTCCGTGGAGTTTTCTCCGTCATCAACAATGCCATTGTGGACTCTTTCAACATCGTCAGTGATGTCACCTGCTATGAAATCTTTTTCTATGTTTGTCTATAACAAACCAATCATGATTGCTGTGCCTAAATTTGTGACTCACAGTGCGTCGTATGTACAACCTCCTGTGTGCAACAGTGCCAAAACACTATGAACCCCACAGACTTTTTGAGCCCACAGATCACTTGGAGCTCCCCATATATTGCTGATAAATCAGTTTTGGACACATTCTCTTCCCACCCACTACAAGACACACTAAAAAAACAGATGGGTACAAATTTCAGTACAAATTTCAGTTGTCCCACCCCGATTGTTTCCGCAGCCCCAGCTGTGCCTGCCGCGCCTCCCGCGCCAGCCGTGTTTAAACCAGCCGCTGGGAACGCCGCAAGTGACAGCTTCATAAACACTCCGCCACTCCCATCCACTGTGCTATCAAATCTGTTACATCCACAACACAAGAGTGAGAAAATTCCTAAATTACCAAGGTTCACGATGGACAATCCGCATATGTGTTTTATTTGGCAGAGACTATATTCACCGCCCTAAACATTGATTTAGACAGTGCTAAATTTATTGCGCTTATTAATGCTCTAGAGGAGCACGCTGAGTGGGTACAGGACTTAGTGCTGGTGGTGGCCCCCGCAAATCGTTACGCATTGGCAAAACAACAGATTTGTGAATGTCTAGCTAAGACTACGCAAGAGTCTGTTTTATACATACTGCAAGATGTACATCTCAAAGACTCGACTCCTTCACAACTGTGGCGACATATCAGAGCAGTCTTCGATAGCAAAACTATGCCAGATGAAGCTTTACTTTTTTCTGGATTGCAAAGCTGCCACAAGCTATCCAACTGCAGCTCCTATCACACAATCAGGAACCTCTACAAGCGAAATTATTGCTGGCTGATGCCGCATATAAGATAATCAACAGAAGAAAGTTATCTACGTGTGCCCCCCTCGATATTACGCCTCACCCATCTGGCAGAGGCTGATCTTTCCAAAACAACAGACAGAGTACACTGGCTGAGCACCAGATTCCACACCGTCCTTCACCATCCCATACCACAGCTTCAAGTGACGTCCTTCACCCGGTAACAACACAGGATCAGCAAGTTTATCCTCTCTGCTGGTATCACTCTGTTTATGGTAATACAGCCAGGAATTGCCACTCACCCTGTGTAATGCACCCAAACACGCACGGCGGGCTGCTATAGGCGCACCGGTCTGCACTGTGACGTCAAGTCGCCTAACAGATCACAGGCTAGAGCTTCCGAATTATTCTCTCGGACGTTTGTACATCCAGGATATAGCTTCTCAGAAATGGTTTTTAGTGGACACTCGTGCCAATGTGAGCATCATTCCACGTTCAATGGTCACTTCTACAATCACGCATTCGCCTCACCAAATCAGAGCAGTCAACAATTCCCCATTAAAGGTTTATGGTGTAATGCAACTTCGCATTTACTTCGATGATTCACATAATTATGAATTGACATTTTCAGTAGTAGAAATCGATGAGCCAGTATTAGGATTGGACTTCTTAACTGCTCATAACTTTTCTTTGGACTTAATTACACCTGCCTCCGCACAGTGGATTTTAAACAAAAATTTTCGGTGAGATTTTCCCCATCCAAGCCAACAGAATGCAGCTTGAATACATCCTGTCAACAAGACAAAGAGACAGTTTCTATTCTATCTGAGGAGGTCAAAGCTGCCATAGTGAACTTAGTTACGCAACGCCTTGAAATCGACCAGCTGTCCGAAGACAGTGCAAAGCTACTTACACGTTGTGATGTCCTGACTGATGAATTGCGTGGGTTTAGAGAGGAGATCAAAATTAAAAGTAATAGCATTCACAAAACTACACAGAACCTGCATACCGCACTGCTGTTTATACACAGCCACAGCAGCGCCTGGCACAACCCGGACAGCGAAGATGGCAACCCGCCACCCAGCAACCCCCCACCCTGCACTTCACCGTCCACCTTTCATGAAAACACAGAGGCGACAGCTGTTACAGGTGATGCCGCGAATGCGTGCACAACAATTCCTTCATGCAGTAACACCATAGTCAATGGAACCCCGCCGGCTGTCGCACAGCACAGCTCCGCGGACAACACTGCAGCTTTCACTGAACTACCGTTCAGTGATAACATATTTCAGGTTAGTTCCCTTTCATACTTACCGCGCACCTATGATAACATCGCTCCTTCCTGCGTCCCTCCACGTATTTCGGCCACACCTATTCACAAAATCAAGGCCATTACCAAAAGGGCGTCTGTCACAGGCTTAACACAACTGAGGGACCGCCTGTCCATTCTCGCCCCCGACGCCTCAATGCAAAAAAACTTATCGCTGCCAAAGAATGTATTAATGAACTTTTACGCTTGGGTATAGTCTGCCCCTCAGACAGTGCGTGGTCTTCCCCAATACATGTCGTTCCCAAAAAGGACAATTCCTTTCGACTCGGTGGAGACTATAGGCATTTGAACGCCAGAACAATACTTGATAACTACCCTGTCCCACACCTCCACGATTTTTCACAATCCACGTTCGATGCCAATTTTTCCTCTGTGTTAGACTGCAAAAAGGCATACCATCAGATTCCGATGCACCCAGAAGATATTCTCAAAACCGCTATCATCACCCCATTAGGACTATGTGAATATTTGTTTATGCCTTATGGATTGAAGAATGCCGCCCAGACCTGGCAAAGATTCATTAACACCATTCTACGTGGCCTTAATTTTTGCTATGCCTACCTAGACGACATTATTATGTTCTCCACAACTGCCGAGGAACACAAACAACACCTCCAACAGGTTTTTGATTGATTGACACGACACGGAGTTGAGATTAATCATGACAAATCCCAACTGGAGAAGCCAGAGGTTATTTTCCTGGGACATTTGGTCAATAATGATGGCATTTGTCCCACCTCAGATAGAGTACAACAAATACTTGACCTTCCCCTCCCTCAAACCTATAAAGAGTTATGTAGATAACTCGGAATGGTAAATTTTTTTAGACTCCACATTCCACATGCGGAATCTCTTCAAGCCCCTCTCACTGAGGCCTTAAAGGGAAAGAATACCACAGATGACAGACACATAGAATGGGATCAGACCATGCAGCGAGCCATCAACGCGCTTAAGTACACCTTGGTGAATGCTTTTACCCTATCTCACCCTCACCCTGACGCCACCCTGACAATAACCACAGACGCTAGTGATAATGCCATTGGCACAGTTTTGCAACAGACCCTATGAACAGGTACTACACCCCTGCGTTTCTTTTCAAAAAAGCTCACCGAAACGCAAAGAAAGTGGTCCACATTTGATCGTGAATTTTACGCCATTTATGAGGCCATAAAGTACTTTCGTACAGATACTGAAGCCCAACTTGTGACAGTTTACACAGATCACAAGCCCCTTGTCGAGGCTCTCCGCAAACCAGCATTAGATGTACTACCCAGAAGGTTTCGCCATATGGATTTGGTATGACAATATGTTTCAGACTTTCAATATATTGGGGTTAATGACAATGTTGCAGCAGACTACCTGTCATGCCTGTCCTCCCTGAAGACAGCTATTGATCCTCACCGCTTACATGAGCTCCAGCTATCCGAGCCAGAGATACAGCACCTTCTCTCTGACTCTGATACTCCCTTACAAATTGCTCTACTTCCCTTCCCTAATGATGATTGCTCTTTGTATTGTGACATTAAAACAGGTCATCCTCGTCCTATAGTTCCTAAATCTCTTAGGAAAGATGTTATCGACACAATCCACAATCTCGCTCACCCAAGCATTCGCGCGACTACTTGCCTCATTACAGAGAGATACGTTTGGCCTAATGTAAAAAGAGATTGTAATCGGTGGGCGAGAGCATGTATACCTTGCCAGAGAGCCAATATACACAAACATACTAAGCCCCCATTAGGCAAATTTACTGTGCCCTCAGGTAGATTCTGTCATGTCCGTTTGGACATCGTCGGTCCGTTAGCGATATCTAACAACTTCCGTTACTTACTGACCATGATAGATCATACCACACGTTGGGCCGAGGCTATCCCCATCATGGACATTACAGCCGACACTGTAGCTAATGCTTTTGTCCACCACTGGCTTTCTCATTCTGGTTGCCCTACTTCACTTACCACAGACCAGGGGAGACAGTTTGAATCTAATCTGTTTAATCGCCTCTGTCAACTGTGTGGTATCAACAAATTCAGAACTACAGCCTATCACCTGCAATCTAACGGCCTAATAGAACGATGGCACCATACCCTGAAGGTCGCTCACATGCGTCATTCTTCCTCTTGGACTGAGGCACTCCCATGAGTCCTTTTAGATTTGAGGACGGTTTTCAAAGAAGACCTTAAAGCGTCAGTTGCTGAGATGGTATATGGAGAAAACCTCGCACTTCCGGCAGATTTTCTTGATGATCCTCCTCTACTTCCTGAGGATCAACTTCCCGAGTTGGTATGACAGGTTCGACAGCATATCACCAAGTTACGTTTTCCGCAACCTCGATCACATGCTACCCCTCCGGCTTTCATTCACCCACACCTCAGTTCTTGTAACTATGTGATGCTTAGAGAAGACGCCATGCATCCACCCCTTGCTCCACCCTACACTGGCCCATACCGGGTCCTGTCACACTCTGAAAATACTTATACGATCCTCTTTAAGAACAAACCATCTGTCGTGTCCATCGAAAGCTTGAAACTAGCATGGATCCTTAACGACACTGACATACACAATAATGAATTTGTTTTGCAGGAAACTTCAGAGGCCTGTCCTCTCCCTTCTCCACAAGCTAATCAAACACTCTCTGCAAGTCAAGGCCCCCCTCTTCTATACTTCACGTCTCTGAGTGCCAGCAGTAATGATCCAGTGTTTCAAGAGAACTTGAGTGACTATGATGTGGACCCCATAAAAATACAACTTGTGGACACTTTTCTTTTTTTATTTGAAATTCAAAACAATTCTGTGCCATCCGACCAGAAAGACATTAAGCTATTACAGTGCTTCAATGTGGCTCCTGGTACTTCACAAAATGATATTTCAGCCTATGTAGACTCCAATAATGTTTTATTTATAAGAGTAACCCCCCCCCCCCTTCTTCTTCGTTTTCCCCAAATCCTCCTACCCCTATTGCTATCACCCATGCTGGCCGCACCGTACGGCCACCTTTCAGACTTCAAGATCACATCATGCCTTAAATGTTTACCTTCCCTTTATCACTTACTCCTCATCAGTCCTCCTATGCGCTCCGCACTCCTCGGGAGGGGGCAGAGGGGGGGGGGGGGAGGGGGGGGGAGAGGACACTGTGGCAGAACTGCCAGAAAATATTAATATCTTTGCTTTTTTGTCCTTCATTTTACTCACTTTGGTTGTTGACCAGTTGGTGTGAGACATTCGTCATGACTGTTACCGTGATTGTCGAAAACTATTTCTTTGCGTTTTGATTTATCTTGTGCCAATAAAAATATTACATAGTGAAAGTAAATGACGTTTTCTGTGTTATAAGTATAACTCCTGCCATACAATCATCAAAAGAACAAGTTAACACTACTCATGTTAAATTATCCCGAAAAAAATCAACAACTTCCATTCTCTTATTTCTACATTTTAAATTTCATTTGCATTTAACAATCAGTCATTACCAAAAGATTCTAATTTCAAATCAAAATTTTCTGTTATATCTTCCTTTTCCTTCATGGATTTAGTAAGATTAGCATTAATTACACACATTTCTATTTCATTTTCCTTTATATCATTCTTTACAATACTAATTTCCTTTTTTAATTCCATTTTTAAGATCACTACTTAAAATAATAATGTCACTCTACCTACATTGTCATTTCTCATGTCATTATTATATGACTTTAATTCTTTCATTATCTTCAACATTTTGGACAGCAGATTCTCATTTACTGTCAAATTATGCACCCTAATAATCCCCTTATGTAATTCGTGTTCGATGTTAAGTTGTTCCTCTGGTTCAGAGCTGCTCTCTTCTACATCTGCATTACAATGAGCAGTGGATGAAACACTAGAAATTTTGTCTATAATTCAACAGTCACCCAATTTGTCATACAAAGCCAAGTCTAACCCTGGTCTATACCCCCTATCATCTTCAGGTTCATCTTTAATTACTATTGTATGCTTCTTTACCAAGTGAAATTCTTCACTTTCTTCCCTAAGTGCATTACTTTCTTCATGTCTATCCTCATTGTTTACTCCCTGTACATCAAAATTAACAAACTGTCATTAATTTTACTGTCACTTATTTTTACAAATAATTACAATGTCAATTTACTTTAATAAAGTTTTGCACCAGTTGCGGCAGACATTGCAACACCTGCTAACTGCTGAAACTCTTAATCTCTGCATTGGCTCAGCTCCTTTTACACCTGCTCCACCTCCTGCTGTCCAGCTGTCAGGTTCTGCACTGCGATGTCAGATGCTTGCCACTCACTGGCTTTCAAGATGGAGTCAATGCTCAATCGACTAGAAATACAGCCCTGGTGGTGGTGGTTGTGGGGATGTTTAAGGGGGACTAAACAGCTAAGGTCATCAGTCCCCTACAGCCCTGAGCTGACATTGATGACATCAAGCGGTACTGCTTTTGTCACTGGTCAAATGTTTTCTTCACAAAAGCATCCCTTTCCACTTGCAAATTCAAACAATCAGAATTTTACTGTTTTAAAACAGTTTACATTTCAGACACCTTAATAGCACTTTGATTTTGAATCATCTACACTTTATGGCCAGATCAAGTCCGATTTATGATACTTTATGCACAGATAATCAGTTAGTCACATAGTGCACTCTGTTGCTGATTATTAGAGTGCAGTAGCGTAACACTGAAGTAATTAAACACAATTTTTAACATATGGCAAGTAAATTGTTAATACCTTCACTAATCACATTGTCCTTCCAAGCAATAGAAAATCCGGAATAGAAAGTGACAATATTATAAAAAAGGATAGTTGCTACTCACCATATAGCGGAGATCCTGTGTTGCAAATAGGCACAACAAAAGACTGTTGGAAAGCAAGCTTTTCACCACTAAGGCATTTGTTGAACATAGGCAACATCACATGCACACTTACTCAATAGCAACTTACACACACATGACTACAGTCTTGGCAGCTGAAGCCAGAATGCGAGTGGCACAGATGATGGGAGAGGCAACCTGGTGGTGATAAGGAGGATGGAGTGAGGGAGGGATAGAAGGGGAAAGAGGGGGGGGGGGGGGAGTGAAGAGCTTCTGGGGAGCAAGCATGTATGAGGTGGAGAGAGAATATGGCAACTATGTGCAGTTGGGAGATCGTGGGCAGGGGAGAGATGGTCGAGGTTTGGGGGGGGGGGGGGGGGGGAGGTGGGGGGTAGTGGAAAAGGAGAGAAGTAAAAAGACTGGGTGTCATGGTGGAATTAGAGCTGTGTAGTGGTGGAATAGGAATAGGGAAGGTGCTGGATGGGTGAGGACAATGACTAATGAAGGTTGAGGCCAGGAGGGTAATGATAGCATAGGATATATTGCAAGGAAAGTTACCACCTGCACATTTCAGAAAAGGTGATGTTGGAGAGAAGAATCCATACAAAGCAGGCTTTGAAGCAGTCATTGAAATGAAGGACATCGTGGTGGTCCACTTGCTGCTTGGCCACAGTTTGTCAGTGGCCATTTGTGCGGACAGACAGCTTGTTCATTGTCATGCCCACATAGAATGCAGCACACTGGTTACAGCTTAGCTTGTAGATTACATGACTGGCTTCCCTGTTAGCCCTGCTTTTGATGGTATAGGTGATGTTTGTAACTGAACTGGAGTAGGTGAAGGTGAAAGAACGTATGGGAGAGGACTTGGATCTAGATCTATTACAGGGATATGAGCCATGAGGCAAGGGGTTGGAAGCAGGGGTTGTGTAGCGATGTATGAGGATATTGTGTACATTCGGTTGGCGGTGGATACCACTGTGGGAGGGGTGAGATGGATAGGTATGATGAGAGGTAGTCAAAATCCTGGCAGAGAATGTAATTCACTTGCTCCAGTTCTGAGTGGTATCCACATGGCGTGCACATGAGGGTTTTTTAGGCTAGGTAGTAGTGCGAGGTGTCCTGATAAACACTCACCAGTCGACGTGCAGGCAGGGAAATCAGGATGTGCTCAGTGTAAAGACACTTCAGCTATCAAGATATTAGCAGTAAATTTTCAGAGTGTTCGGAATAAAGTTCCTGAATTTACTGTACTCCAGGAAGCATGTGGCGTGCAAATTATTCTCGGGACTGAGACCTAGCTGAACCCTGAGATAGGAAGTTCTGAAATATTTAGTGATGGTTGGAACGTGTATCGGAAAGACAGATTAGATACCGTAGGAGGTGGTGTCTTCATTGCAGTTGACAAAAAATATTGTGTCTACTGAGGTCGAAGTAGAGTGTGATTGTGAAGTTATCTGGACACGTTTAAGAGGGCTAGGGGAAATAAAGTTAGTTGTGGGGTGTTACTACCAGCCACCAGGTTCCACCATGGCAGTTCTAGAATCATTCAAAGGGAGTCTACATTCTGTATCGCAGAAGTACCCAGATCATGCTATATTAGTCGGAGGCGACTTCAACCTACCTAGTATAGACTGGGATGTCTATGGATTCATTACAGGTGGTCTTTTTCAGAGGCATCGTGTTTTTCCCATCTCTCAAATTCAGTCATGTAGGACTTGTTCAAGACCTTCTCTCCTTCTCCAGGTCCCTACAGTGGGAACACTTTTTTACCACCAACCCTACTAACAAGACTCAACCAAAGACCAACGTGATCCACCCTCACCCCCCTTGACCCAAATCATCCCTTTTAACTTTCCAGAATTTCTTAGCCTCTAACCTTGCCTCACCATCATTCCCTAGACACCTCAACATGCAAACTAACCTTACATCTGAAGAAAGAACAGCAATCGACCACCTGAAAAGTGATCCAGACCTTGTAATCGTACCTGCTAACAAAGGCTACACCACTGTTGTTTTGGACCACAAGGATTACCTGGCAGAAGGACTCCACCAACTGTCATATTCATCCACCTACAAACCTTGCCACAGTGACCACATTCCAGAAATCCAGCAGGATATCCAGTCTCTTCTCAAATCCTTAGGCCCATCCCAGACGTCTCACTGGATTCCATCTCTCCCCTCACTCGTACTGCTCCCCGCACTTGTACCTTGTACATGCTCCCTAAAATCCTTAAACCTAACCACTCACAATGCCCCATTGTGGCTGGTTACTGTGCCCCTGGTGAGAGAATCCTTGCTCTCATAGATCAAAACATTCAGAGTATTACCTGTAACCTACCCTTCTATATGAAAGATACCAACCGTTTCCTCCATTGACTCTCCACAGTTCCTGTTCCTTTACCACATGGTGCCCTGCTCATTACTATTTATTTTATGCCACCTCCCTTTACACTAACATTCCTAATGCCCATGGTCTTACAGCTATTGAATACTACCCTTCCAAACTCCCAACTGATTTTAACCATGAACTCCATTCCCAGGCACCATGATCAACTATATACTCACTCCTACACTTACTTCTCTTTTCAGTGCATTACCTACAAACAAATCCACGGTACAGCTATGGGCACTTGCATGGCACCACGCAGCAACCTATTGAAGGGCCACCTAGAGCAATCTGTCCTAAACATGCGGAATCCCAAACCCCTCACCTGGTTCAGATACATTGATAACATCTTTGTGATCTGGATTGAAGGTGAGGGGACCCTATCTATACTCTTCCAGAACCCTAGAACCTCCCCATTTGCTTCACTACATCCATGTGTAGGTACATGGAGAAAGAGCCCCAGGACGTCGTAAAGTTAAAATTTATTAAAAAAGAAAAAAGAAAAATGAAACACCAATCGACTGTAAGTGTTGGCATAAACATTAATTATGAATGCGTGGTGAGGCGCAGACAGATGAAAAAAACCATCATTCATTTTCTTTGTAGATGATTTTGTTAATCACTCTCTTGTATGTAGAAGTTCTGTTAAGAAGTGCCATTAGGAGGATGACAGGCTACAAGTGTTTTGTATCATACATGTTACTAAATAAGGCTTGAATTTTGTGTGTATGTTTGTGTTTGTTTGTGTGTCTATCGACCTGCCAGCGCTTTTGTTCGGTAAGTCACCTCATCTTTGTTTTTATATATAAATAAGAAAAAAATTTGATACCAGTATTAAGTATTTTTTATTCAAGTGAAGTGGAACCAAGTAAGGAGGATTTTCTTAATTATGAGATGCACTGTTGTACATGAAGTCCGCTGCCGGCATCAACAATTGAAATGTAAGAGAAGAAGTCCGATAGCCAAAAAATTCATACAAGCACAAAAAATTTCTAATAACGCAATTGTATTATCCTTTTAAATGTTTTTCATATGTATATATTATTTATTTATGTTTTTTGCAACACTACTGTTGACTGTGTGCCAGGACTTCAGGGCACCGGTTGCGAGTAGGGTTTGTAATCTATTGTTATAGTAAGAAATTTCTATGGCATTGTTATGATTCATAAAAATTAATTGTCTGTATTTTCCGTTTGCATGAATCACAATGGGGAGCAGCTAAACGAAAAAGGCAAAACTTGAGGCGAAATTTTGGAAAGTAATAAGAATTGGATGCACGTTGCGTAAAATTTTCCGTAGTAAGCTGTTTTGTTCAGCACGGCAAAGGTAGGACGGCTTCGCAAGTTGCTTGCATGGTTGCGCTTTGTAGCACCTCTTTTGATGTAGATAGGAAGCTTTTCCTCATTATTCCTTTCCTCGAGTTTTATTGTGAAACATTTACAGGAAATTTTCAGTGTGACACACATTGTCAGTAAAACATAAAGAATTGCAATACAATAGTTTGAGCATCAATACAGATGTAAAACAGGCTTTGACATCACATAAATAACAATTGTCAAGTGTAATAATTAGTATATGAAATTTTAACATTTTTTGAAATTTTTGTTTTTTGCATATTCATATAACATGGCAGAAAAATATATGTCCATTGTTGAAAGCAAATGCAAAAACACAATCAGCCAAGATGGCATAGAATTGCGTGATCAAACAATTGAAATTCAGGCACCATGCATGCCTACTGCAGAAGGTTTAAATAAGTCAGAGACGAGTGTCGCAGGTGTGACAAATGGTAGCGACGCTCCACAGCAGAATAACCTTGACGACACAATGTTTACAATTGATGAGACAAGGCCAGAGCGACATACGACTCATCAATGAAAAACTGGAGAGCGTTTCCAATATGAATTTTGACAACACGTTACAAACACCACTTGGTCACAACACAACATTAACTTGGAAAGTACTGCTGACAGCAACCACAGTAGAACAAATATGACAGTTATTATCTAACATAACACAAAATTAGATAGTATCAATACAAATTCCAAAGATGTGAAACAAGATATGAACATGGTAAAAAAGCAATGAAACACTGTTACGCAAGATCTAAATACAATGAAACAAGAACTAAAATAAGTATTCAAGGATTTGGCAGACATGGTCTCACAAAAGTTCGATGACTTAGCCAATAATTTTCGCAATGAAATCAACGAAAAATTGAATGATATGAGAAAACAAGTAAAGCATGAAGTACTTTCTGAAGTTAACAGTAATATTACAGAGTTAAGGCAGAAGGGAGATTCTTTTAACAACCATCATGATCTAGTAGAGCAACAGATAAAAAAATCACAGACGCAAACACAAACATTGAAACCACACAAAACCAGTTGTGTTCAACAGCAAAAAAGGTAACCACTGTAGTTAACAAACTAAATAAATATATCTAAAAACAAAGATGATGTGACTTACCAAACGAAAGTGCTGGCAGGTCGATAGACACACAAACAAACACAAACATACACACAAAATTCTAGCTTTCGCAACCAACGGTTGCTTCATCAGGAAAGAGGGAAGGAGAGGGAAAGACGAAAGGATGTGGGTTTTAAGGGAGAGGGTAAGGAGTCATTCCAATCCCGGGAGCGGAAAGACTTACCTTAAGGGGAAAAAAGGACAGGTATACACTCACACACACACACATATCCATCCGCACATACACAGACACAAGCAGACATTTGTCTAAACTAAATAAATATTATGAAAGTGTATCTCTAGCTGTATAAGAGCATACTTTAAGAGTAACAACATTAGACGTTGACTCAGCATGTGCTAAGAAGGAGAGAGAAAACATCAATGAAAATCTGAGTAACATCATTAGTCAAGCCGAAGCAGGTACATTAGATAAGGATAATACCATTGCAGAGAAGTTAGTAACCGATTGTAAGTTATACACAGATGGAGTAGGAAGGGCTATTCAGAAAAAAGAAAATGAAATCATGGACAAGGTAAACATTAACCTACAAACCGCGGAAGATTGGATCCGCAATCTTTTAGAAGAAAATATTACCGAATCTCAAAATATGCAAATAAATAATACACAGGCTACAGTAAATAAACCACAACCTGTCGGTATTTATCCACAAATAGTCATGAGTCCCACAGCAGGTACCAGTGACAGTTGTAGAGTGCAGAATGTAAACATACCCACAACTCCAATACCTGAACAATTACCAACCAGAATTACAGATAACTACAATAACAACATAAATACAAACTAAAATACCATGTGTCTATCAACTATTTTTGCAGATGAAGTTTTGCTGAGAGATTGAAATTTTCATACATTCACTACAAGAGGTAAAAGGATGAATCCAGTAGCATTTATCAGTGCTTTTTGTCATGTATTTCCACGCAACTGGACAGAAGCACAGAAAATCAGATTTGTCATGGGATATATGCAAGATGATGTCCTTTTATGGGCAACTGAAGTGGCCGAACATTGCAGCACTTACATTGAATTTGAATGAGCTTTCCTTGACAAATACTGGTCTGAGGTAGTGCAAGAAAGACTTGGACTTGAGATTTTCAGTCCCGCACCATTCAAGAGCAAATACAGTAACCTACATGTGTACTTTGAAAAATACGTGAACAACATACGCTACTGGATGAACCCAATATCACAGGAGGATGTGTTAAAAATTTTGAAAAGTCATTTACCATCGCACATTAGAGAAAAATTAGTCACAACGCCAGAGCACGGCACTGAATATTTTCTGTCAGAGCTTGATTCTATCGACTTAATCTATAAGGAAAGACATGTAGCCAACAGAGCAACAGAAAATCAGGCACAACAACAACATAGTTACGTAAATCAGTCAATAAAACATGTTCCAAACACACAGCAAGGATGGTACACACAACAACAAAGTTACATACCCAGAAGTAATGAGTATGGTAACGGGAACGGAAAAAATGAACGATTTGAAAGAAATTTTCAAAACAACAGGAGTCATTTCAATGCATGGGCAAATTACAATCCACCATCACAGGGTCCTATGCCTACCATGACCAGAAATAATCAGTTACAGCAGTGGCCGATGTGTGGCAACAATGCCATGCCTTACGCTGTGCCGCAGCCAACCTTTGGGCAACAAAATCACAGCACAAAAGCTAACGACAGAAACTGACAAAGTACCCACATGGTGCAACTAACTGAAATTATTCCAGGTAATGAATTAAGTCACACTACACTGTCAGAAAACACCAACCGCTTGTAGCTAAGCCCCAGGCTATTGGCCTCTCTGGGAGTGGGGGCGAAGCAAAACTACATACATGTTTTATGAGGTTTGACAAACAAAGTGGCATCAAGGATGATTTGTATCACATGCGTTAGATGCAATAGATAAAATCCGGAAAGAACAAATACAAGTGATCATTAAGGTGAAAATATTTAATATTGACACAGTGTTAATTTTAGATACAGGTTCAGCTATCAACCTAAAGTCAAATGCATTTGTCTGTGAATTGAAGAAGAGAGGCAAATTCCCAACATTTCCTGTCCAAAATTGCAAGGTGCAAACTGCTACAGGCAGTAAGACTAAACTGGTTAAACATCAGGCATTTATTCCATTACAAGTTGAACATTTTACAGTGAAGTGCAATTTTCTTATAACTGACAAACTTATAGTTAATTGTCTCATTGGCATGGACACGTTTAGAACATACAAAACACACCGTTGGGTGGCTTGCAGAGTATAAATGTAGATGTAGATGTAGATGTAGATTGATAAAGGTAATGGTAAATGCAACTTTTATGTAAAGGATCAGATTTTTTCTATTGATTTAGTCAAAACACCTGATGAAAGTAACAAAACCAAACCAGAGTCAAATGTAATAGTACAATATTCCTTTCCATCTGTGTATTTCACAAACAAATTTGATACTGAACAAGAAGCAAACACTGTAGTTAGTTACAAAATGATAGAGCAGAGACTAAGTGAATCACATATTCTAAATGATAAGCAATGGCAAGAACTAAACTTGCTATTTAAGTATGCAAATGTTTTCAGTAGGGAGGCAGGAGTAATCAAAGATGATGAATATAAATTTGAAGTCTATCCACATGAAACATTTTGTATAATGTTATATCCTATTCCACGGGCAAAATAAGAGGCAGTAAGGTTAGAGATCAATCATATGATTAAATGGGGATTATACAACCTTCATTTTCACCCTATTGTAATCCTGTATTACCAGTAAGCAAACCAGATGGTTCTGCAAGATTAGTTCTCGATGCTAGAGGTATCAATAAGATTATAGTGCCAGTAAGCATAAGACCAGAGAACTTCGTCGAACAGCTTCTAAAGTTTTACAATACAAAATATTTCAGTATACTCAATCTCAAGATGTCCTACTGGCAAATAAAGCTCCATGAAGAAAGTAGAAAATATACAGCATTTGTTTGTGGTGGCAGAAGTTACGGATTCTGTATTCTACCTTTTGCACTGAACATTAGTGCAGGCGTGTTTATATCTGCATTGGACAAGGTTTTAGGACCAGAATTGCTTAGCAAAGTTACTGTTTATGTAGACGACCTGCTAATAGCCACACCCACTTTGTTAGAACATATGAGGCTCCTTAAACAGGTGCTTCAACAATTTACAGATTACAGAGTAACAGCCAATTTAAGGAAGTCTGCTTTTGGTAGGGAGCAAGTCAAATTTTTAGGACATATTGTGTCAGAACAAGGTATTTTACCTGATCCAAAAAAAGTTGATGCCATACACAATTGTCCAGCTCCAAGGAATAAAAAACAACTAAAAGCTTTTTCAGGACTAGCTTCTTTTTTTTTTTAAAAAAAAAAAAAAAAAAAAAAAAAATTCATATCACAGCAACTGATGAACAGTGATGCATTGCTTAATTTGTTACGAGAAAATAGGCCTTGGTTATGGGATGATAAATGTCAAGAGGACTTTAATAACATTAAGCAGGTATTAGTCAATGCAGACATTCTTAGCCACCCAGATATGTCCAAGGATTTTTGTCTAGGCACAGATGCCTCATCTCAGAGGCTGGGAGCATGCTTGTTCCAGATGCAAGAAGAAGAAGGTAAGGAAGTACCCAAGGTCATCAGTTTTGCTAGTCACACATTATCAGAAGCAGAAAGGTCATACTCTGTGTCAGAATTGGAAAGTTTAGCTATAATATGGGCATTTAAAAAGTTTGAATATTTTTTGTGGGGTAAAAATACCAAAGTTTACTGTGACCATCAGTCACTGTCATTTCTTAAAACATGTAAACTATTGCACTGTAGATTAGCTAGGTGGTGTCTATATTTACAATAATTCAATTTCGAGATCATTTATATTAAAGGAAGTCAGAATGGTATTGCAGATGCATTGTGTAGGTTACCACAAAGTTTAGAGGAATTTGGTGAATTAACAGCAAGATGCAGAACTCAGAACATTATTAATGCAAGGTACAACACAACAGTTGGATTACCATAAGTTTTGTAAGCAACTGAAAATTATACAACAGCAAGATCACAGATGGAGAAAGTCATACAAAACCTTAAGCAGGATGAACTTGGAAAGGTAAGTAAATGGCATTAGGAGTACAAGGGTGTTTAGTAACATGAAAAATCTGATCGATGGTGTGTGTGTGTGTGTATTCCTGAAGATTATGTTGATGAATTTATAAGACACACACATGAAGTAACGGGACATTACGGAGTAGGCAGATGTACTGAAAAAATTGCAACATTTGTTATTTTCCCAGTTTGGGAAGGCGAGTCCTACAGATTGTGTCATAACGAGTGTAAAACTGATTGTGACGTTGTAAAAACCTGTAATTCGGACACCAACAGTGAACTTGGAAACAGTGGTAAGGGCAAACATGTATCAGTAAGGAAAAAGTGTGGTATTCTCTTGCTTGCCGACAGCCACGGCAGAAATCTATCAACCATGCTCCAAGAGAAAAATTGAAAAACGGCAGTGACTAGCATAGTGAAATCTGGAGCGGGAACACACCATGTCATAGACACTGATCTTCAGATGAACACAATACAGGATAATGACTTTATAGTATGTATAGTGGGTTCAATGACATTGCTAAAAATGAAGCCGATGCCTGCATTGAAACGCTACAGAACTTTTTAGAAGTGAATAAATCTAGGAACACAATAGTAGTCACTGTGCCTCATAGACATGACGTAATTTACAGATTGTGTGTTCATAAAGAAACTAGGAAAACTAACATCAAAATTAAGAAATTGTGTGCAGAATACGCAAAGTACAATGTATTGGACGTAAGTAAACTACATCGAAACCTGCACACCAAACATGGAATGCACCCTAATTACGATGGAAAAAGTGTTATGTGCAATCACATCAGTGAAATAATTAAAGAAAGACTATTACAAAATAGATCTGTCTATCAGCTTCCTGAAAGACTTACAGGCAAAAATGAGGAAAGCAAATTCGACAAGAACGAAGAAAGCAGGAAAGAGGAGACATCAGAAGATCCACAAAGGACTGCAGCAGCTACACCTGTAAGTGTTAATTTAAGATCAAGGCGGAATATACCCAAGAAGGAGGATTTTTTCTGTCCCCCTCTGAGAAAAGAAAAAACTTAGCATCACCAAACAAGTTAAAGATAGCATCATCAAACAAGTTAAAGATACACCATAAAACTTGCAAAGAACTCCATCAGCAAATTGTAGTAAATAAGGTAAAGTCTGAACCTCCTCACCAATGAATAAAAAAATTAAAAAAAAAAAAATTATTGGTCTGAAAGTATACATCCATAATGTACAAGGGCTCAAAACCAAACTTAATGAATTAGAAGTTTTGTTATCAAGTGCAGGTGAACTGTCAGATACACAGATATTATGTATTAATGAACATTTCATGAGGTCTTTTGAAATAGAAAGTGTTGTGATACCAAATTTTAAACTTGTAGGTCACTTCTCAAGAACATCTTACAAAGGTGGAGGTAATTGCATATTTGTAAAAGACAACATTACTGCTACACCTCTTGATATTTGCAATTCGTATAGTATTGAAAAAGATATAGAACTGTCAGGTGTAGAGCTTACAGATCTAAATGTTTATATAATAGCACTTTACAGGTCACCCTCTGGTAACATAGAGACTTTCTACAAAAATCTAGCACCAGTAATAGAAAATCTTAGTAAAAGAAAATCATATGGTGTTCTAATATGTGGTGACTATAATATAGATTTTCTCTCAGAAAACTATAGCCATCTAAGCATTAAAAATTCTATGAACAGCTACAACCTAGACCTAATGATCAACACTCCAACCAGGATAACAAATCACAGTACCACTTGTCTGGATCAAGTAGTAAGCAATATAAATTGTACTGTATCCTCTGTCAAACTAGGATTTTCAGACCACAATGCATTAATTATGCAGGTCTGGTTGCAAAATAACAGTCACGAACATAATAAAATCACTGTACAGAGGAGAAACTTCAATAAAACCCACATGCATACTTTCCTCTTTGATATACAAAACGAAAACTGGCAAAATGTATATGAGGCTCAAACAGTAGACAGCAAATATGAAGCAGTCTTGTATATTTTCTGTTATTATTTTAATTGCTACTTTCCCTTACAAACAAAATGCATCAACAAAGATAGAAAGCTCTCCAGCTGGATCACCCCAGGAATCATTAGATCATCACAAAGAAAAAGAGAACTTTTTTACACTAGCAAATCTAAACTAGGCAGTAGTGATGCATTTAAGTCATACTTTACTCTATATAAAAAGATATTAAGGAACGTAGTAAACGCAGCCAAAAAGCTACAGAATGATAACTACCTCAAATTGTCATCAAATAAGAGCAAAAGCATGTGGCAACTTATTAATATGAATACTAATAGAGGAAAACAACTACAAAGTGATATTACCTTAAAAATAAATGGAAAATTAGTCTCCAGTGGGAAAGAAACAGCAGAGGAACTCAGTAACTACTTTACAGAAACAGTAGAAAACCTGGTTAACCATCTTAAAAATATCTGTCCTTTACAACTAGAACCAAACTTATGCTCTGAGACTCTATTTTTAAGGCCTATTGAAATAGAAAAGACACTTCATAATAAAATTTAAAAAAAAAATCATCTGCTGGACAAGATCAAATTTCATGCTTCCTCCTTCATAATTGCAGTAACTTTATCAGTAAACCCCTAGCCCACATAATAAACTTCTCATTCCTGAATGGTGCATTTCCTGGTATGCTCAAAATTGCAAAAATTATACCTGTCCACAAAAAAGGAAGCAAAGAGGATCCCAGTAATTATCAGCCCATTGCACTGCTTTCAACTTTAAGTAAAGTATTTGAATATATAATGGCCACCAAAATCATGTCCTTTCAGGACAAAGAAAATATCCTGTCACCTGCTAAGTTCGACTTCCAAAGTAAGAAAGCTGCAACTGATGCAATACAAGAATTTCTAGATTATGCCCTGGAGCTTGTGGATAAAAAACTCCCAGCCATAGGTATCTTCCTAGATCTAACAAAGGCCTTCGACATGGTTAATCATAGTATACTTTTGCAAAAGATGCATTCCTATGGTTTAAAAGCTATTTGGAAGATCGACAGCAGTATGTCAAATTAAATGAAACTAAGCTCTCAGGTACAGCTAGCACTGTACATTCCTCCACACATACCATAAAGCAAGGCATTCCCCAAGGCGCCGTCCTGGGCCCCTTGCTGTTCTTACTTTACATAAATGACCTTCCTCACAGCCTACCAGACACAAAAACCCTTTTGTTTGCTTATGACACCTCTGTACTCATATCTGTGCCCGAACAAATTCTCCAATCTAATATAGATAGGACCACAGATCAAATAAGTCAATGGCTTCAAAGTAACAGGCTGCTTCTTAATGCAAAAAAGACAATTGGAATAACCTTCCACACTGCCCAAAACAGAAATCCATTACTACCAACTATATCACTGGAAAAAAATAATGTTAAACTTGAAAATGAAATAAAATTTTTGGGGGTCACTACTACTGATACGCTCACATGGAAAAGACACATTGACGTTACCAGCACAAAACTTAGTAAAATATGCTTCATGATTAGATCAATAAGGAACGTCACTAACACTAGTACCCTAACCACAATGTACCATGCACTCTTTCACTCTGTACTTAACTACGGAATCATCTTCTGGGGCCAAAATTCTGAATCAATTAAGATATTCGAACTGCAAAAGAGGATAGTCAGAACAATTATGTTCAAAAAACAAAGAGACACTTGTAAACCATTATTTAAGAAACTAAATATTTTGCCCCTCCCATGCCAATACATACTAGAATTATTATTCTTTACCAAAAAAAGTATCAACAAAATTAGCAAAAATATGGATTACCACAATTATGACACACGATAAAAAACCTCTCTAAGAATACTTCCCCACTCAACAAAACTGTACAGTGATGGTGTCAAGTGCATGGGAATAAAATTATATAACCATCTTCCAACTTTTATACAAGAAATCCAAGAAATAAATAAATTCAAACAGACGGTGAAATCTCTTTTAATAAGAGACTGCTTTTATACCATCCAGGAATATTTGGAATCAAAATTGTCTTAGTGCATGACAATGTATCAAAGCTGAATGTTATTAAGTCAATTTTGTCACATCATGTAACAATTCTCAGTAAAGCTGTAACTTTAAGTAACATAATTTGTAGGTAATGTAAAATAATCATTCTTCTGTGTTCTTGTTTACTGTTTTAGACTCCTGTAAACTGTATATTTGTATTGACTTATCCCATGTCAGTTGTACAAGCCATTGTACTGATTTGATCTACGGGACAAATAAATAATAAATAAATAAATAAAAAGAAAATGTGCAATATGTCAAAAATCAAAACAGTCTAATGTGTCAAAATATAGACCCAATACACACAAAACACCCTCTAGATATAGTATCCCTGGACATAGCTGGTCCATATCCAAGAAGTAAAGGAGGAGTAAGATATGTTGTAGCACTATACGATATTTTCTCAAAACATATCAAAATGTATGCCGTTAAAAAGGCAACAGCCACAAATATCAGAAAAAGAATTGAGGGAGACTATTTGACAAGAGTAGGTAAACCAAAGGTACTACTAACTGATAATGCTTCATATTTCATCGGGCAAAAGTGGAAACAATTTATGACCTCACAGGGCATAAAGCACATGTTAGTAAGCTTTTACCACCCAGAAGCAAGCCCAGTAGGACAAGTCTTTAAAGAATTTAACCAGTTTATTAGGACGTATACTACTCACAAACACACCCAATGGGTAGAATACATAACTCCTTTCATGCAAGTTGTCAACAACCTTCCACATTCTTCAACAGGTTTCACACCTAACAAATTGATGCTCCAGACAAAACAAACAAATCAGTGGGCATCGCCCATACCAAAGGTACCCACTACAGAAATGACACTGCAAGACAAAATCAGACAAGCCATGGTTACATTAGAAAACAGGACCAGATATAGAAAGAAAATTTGTGATGAGAAACTGAAATGTGTTATGCAATTTTTTGAAGTGCAACAAGTCCTAAATCAACAAAATTTGGCAAACTGAATAAGAAGTGGCAATTACTCTATTCAGGACCATATGTAATTTTCAAAATACCATACTCTAGGATGTACAGATTAGTCAATAAGAAAACAGGGAGAGACAAGGGTCTCCACCCTCACAAGGATATAAAAGCTTTTATACAATGATGAAGCTAGGTAGCATTTTTTTCTTTCTATCACAAGATAATTGTACATTGTGCACATAACTCTAAGTGTAATTTTTCTTCTGAGTGTATTTTAAGATAAAGTAATGTGTATAGGCATAAGTATTTCTTTTGATTTGTACACATAGGCATAATATTAACAGCAGGGCTCAGCTGTCCACCCTCAAAAATACACACTGACATCATTAGTAAGAGAGGAGGCATTGACCTGTGCACATGCGCGACAGACTGGCAGAAGGCGCAACCAAATAGGAAAGCAATATGTAAAAGAAATTAACTCAAATACGAAGTAAATGGAAATACTACAGAATCTTATCTACTGCCTAAGAACTAAGGAACCTATTGATACATGTACACAGAGATTCAATTAACTACTAAGCTATACACAACATATTTACGAGCAAAGGAAGCATTATGAAAAATTATACGAGACATGTAAGCTAAGGACAAATGACAAAATACTGTAAGAAATGCCAAATAATTTTCTAGGCAGAGTAAATGATCACAATGGGTAACAGAATAAACGAATGTCTATGAAATTAAACAAAGTATGAAAATATATTCCGACATATGCAATGACCAAATGTGGCCACAGTTTTTTTTCAGTGAGCAGTGCATTGTCACAGCGCAGAAGAAGAGAATTATGTCAAAAGTAGCAGGTGCCAAATGGAGAAACGGGCCGCACCTCAAGTAAACAATTTAGTTATAAGGATATATAAAAACAAAGATGAGGTGACTTACCGAACAAAAGCGCTGGCAGGTCGATAGACACACAAACAAACACAAACATACACACAAAATTCAAGCTTTCGCAACAAACTGTTGCCTCATCAGGAAAGAGGGAAGGAGAGGGGAAGACGAAAGGAAGTGGGTTTTAAGGGAGAGGGTAAGGAGTCATTCCAATCCCGGGAGCGGAAAGACTTACCTTAGGGGGAAAAAAGGACAGGTATACACTCGCACACACGCACATATCCATCCACACATACAGACACAAGCAGACATGCTTGTGTCTGTATGTGTGGATGGATATGTGCGTGTGTGCGAGTGTATACCTGTCCTTTTTTCCCCCTAAGGTAAGTCTTTCCGCTCCCGGGATTGGAATGACTCCTTACCCTCTCCCTTAAAACCCACTTCCTTTCGTCTTCCCCTCTCCTTCCCTCTTTCCTGATGAGGCAACAGTTTGTTGCGAAAGCTTGAATTTTGTGTGTATGTTTGTGTTTGTTTGTGTGTCTATCGACCTGCCAGCGCTTTTGTTCGGTAAGTCACCTCATCTTTGTTTTTATATATAATTTTTCCCACGTGGAATGTTTCCTTCCATTATATAGTTATAAGGATATTTATACAAAGGTCAAAAGGCAAATGAAAAATGAAATATGCATCGTCACAGCGTACCTCTGTGACGATTATCAGCACCTGTTCACTCCACAGTACACATAAACATTTAAGCATGAGATTTTGAAAAAAACCAATTAACTTTTTATGAAAGCTTGAATAATGACATTTCCAGGTATTTGAGTCCACCTCCATAGCGTAGTGACAGCGTTATCACCTACCACGCAAGGGCCCCGAGTTCGATTCCCAGCAGGGGTCTGGGTGTTGTGTGTCCTTCATCATCATTTCCATTATCATTGACTCGCAAGTCGCCAACGTGGAGTCAACTAAAAAGGACTTGCAATATGGCAGTCGAACTCCACTAAATGGGGCCTCCCAGCCAACAATGCCATATGATCATTTCCATTTTCCAGGTATTTGAGAAAGATAAGTCTATGATGCTTAAAACGTCATATTTCACACAAAGCTACATGTGAATTGAAGTAAATAGGACTAGCACACGAAGAAACAACATGATGCTACGTGAATGATTAGTCATTACACATTATTTCCATGAAACAAAAGTTCCTTGGCAACTAGCACATAACTGTATGAGTAACATTTCCTCATAAATCCTTGAACCAGTAGATGAGTATTTCCTTTCTTCCCTCCCAAACAAAGGAAGTGGCACCAAGCATAGTTAGGCCAACAATGCACAATGTTTTAGTCCTATTTTGACTGTTTTCTCTCTCCTCTACCTAAGGAAGAATGAGCTCCCATAAGTGATAAAAGCCTATCTATAAAATGAATCTAAAAACAAAGATGATGTAACTTACCAAACGAAAGCGTTGGTATGTTGATAGACACACAAACAAACACAAACACACACACAAAATTCAAGCTTTCGCAACCAACGGTTGCTTTATCAGGAAAGAGGGAAAGAGAGGGAAAGACGAAAGGATGTGGGTTTTAAGGGAGAGGGTAAGGAGTCATTCCAATCCCGGGAGCGAAAAGACTTACCTTAGGGGGAAAAAAGGACAGGTATACACTCGCGCACACACACATATCCATCTGCACATATACAGACACAAGCAGACAAATGACATATGATATGTAAGGAGAGATAATTACCTAATGCGGTGCAAGAGAAAGAGGAGTCAGTTTATGAAAAGTTTAAGGCTTGGATACCTAAAATTACATTTTCCTCACAGAATTCATGTAATACTAAAATATTCAATATTACATACCTATGTAATACTATTTAATGTATCTTTTGTATTCATTTATGCTCAAAGATGTTATTGTCAAACTATAAATTTGTACTTGTCATTAGTTCTGTCTAACATGGATTGCCTGGAAGAGTCTTGCACATTATGGTGATGTACAATGCTCTTCAGTAGGGTACTAATAGGCAACAGACTAGTTTATGAAGTATATTATACTGACTGTTACCACAACCCTTAGTTCTTTAAGGTCAAGTTATCACTCAAATTTAATTAACAAGATAATTGTATTGTCAGTACCAGTAATCACTATCTTGTGGGTGATATAAAATGTAAATCATGATGAAACATCAATGCAACAAACCTATAGAACTTGGTTAATTGGTAGGAACATCTGAAATTATTACATTTTGGTGGTACTATGCAACCCGAAACGCAGCAACAAATCATCAAATGATACTTTCTGTGTAAAAGACAGCATTAATGTTAATACTATTAAGAAGCTCTATTCAAATATGTATCGATAACACAGTAGGAAAATTATGCTCAATTTTGCCTTCGTGTGATTCACAAAATGGTAAAATTTGTTGTTTATTCTGCATATTTGATGAAAATCTGTGTATTAAATTATTTTTTGGCTGAATTGCTTGTCTGAAAATGGTAAGAGTATTTGAAACAATTTTGTACATTTGTCAAAATAAATTAATATGATGGTTTTTAATTGTAATATCTAAAAAGTTCTACTGTTAACAATGAGGCAATTGCTCAAATGTCTGCTGTATGTAAGAGCAGGAGTTGATTCACTTGGGGGTGCTGACAGTCAGAGGTTTTGTGACACGCCGCTTATGTCACTTTGAGCAATAAAAATTCAGTGAAAAGTATAAAGGTGCATTTCTTTCTTAACCCACATAGCACACTGAACGCAGTTCTTGGGAAGAACTCTAGGACAATGAGCAGATATCAAGTTAAATATCTTGAGATGCACCACCCATATACACAGTTCATATTTCATTGAGTTTAAGTTTATATCATTTTTACCCTTAAGGACAAAAACATATTTATTATCTATGAGGGGAAGAACTCATTACGTTGCACATGGCCTAAGAATTATATTGAATTATGTCAATTTCTCAGCATGATTTTTACAGACATCACTTATCCCGTGCGGCAGCCAAGCAGGTACTGTTGACAAACACACTGGTCAGAAAACATGTATGTGGTAAGCATGATCTTGCATAGTCCCCTGAAATGCAACAAGGATCTGACAATATTAAACTCAGTTTATCACATACTACAATGTTAGCTCCTCCACTCAGATCTTCTCCCTTGTCAATTACTTCTAACGCAAGCAACACTACAATCAAAGTAGTTTTTCAGCAGACAGTAGCAGGTGAACAAGAACCATTACATTTCTTGACCCAGAACCTAAATGAATCTCACCGTAAGTGGCCAGTTTATGATAGAGAACTACTTGTGATATATGAAGCTTTTCAAAGACAATACTAAAAGCAGATCATTTAGTATTTAGTGACCACCGACCACTGATGGCTTACATATGTAATCGACCAAATGACTGTTCTCCACATAGTTTCTGACACCTTGATTGCATTGTACAGTTTGTGAATGATGTCCATTACCTCAAGGGCATGGACGACCTCATGACTGACTCCCTCTCTTGAGTACACATGCTTTCAGTTAATGTTAATTACGATGACCTTACCAACACACACCAATATGATACACATACATGTAACCACTTGCAACACATCGTAGCTCGTTTGAAGCTTGAATGGATCACCATTCTTGGTTCCTCCCACAAGTATGTGGTGTGATGTGTCACAAAACTGTCTTACCCATTAGTTCCAATCAATACTCATAAACATGTTTTTGATAGCTTGCATAGACTGTTACCCCTGAGAATACGTCTCAGGGCTAAACTAGTCATTGGCTGTCTCATCTGAACAAATGTGAAACAACACTGTAAATTCTAGACTCAAGCTGGCACAAATTGTCAATGCTGCAAGGTCACACAGCAAACACAGCCATCACATCATCAAAACAAAACATCTAAAGGCTGGTTACAATATGTTCATCCTGATCTGGTCGGCCCTCTGCCAAAGTCAGGAGACTTCCGATACATTCTTTCCACCAATGATCATGTCACCTGCTGGGCTGAAGCTACTCCCTTACCAGACATAGTGGCAGAAAAAATGGCGAGAGCATGCATTCACTTGTGGACACCATGATTTGGCTGCCCTGTCTCCATCATGGCTCACCAGTGTCGCTAATTTGAATCTGCACTATCCTCTGAACTTCGTAACCTTTGCAGCTGCACCACAGCTTAACACGCACAAATCAATGGTTTAGTTCAGGAGCGCTCAACTGTTTAGGGTTTGGATCTACTACATGCAATTTAGTTCTTGAAGGGTCTACTGACTTAAAAGTTCATAAATATTTAATCACAAATAACACCATAACCAAAAGTAACCATTTTCATCATACAAAATATATAAAAGGTAACTTTTTCTCCATCAAAAGTTGTAGGCCTATTTTCAAAGCACTACACAAGTCAAAATAAAATAAAATATACACCATCACCATACATGCTGAAAAAAGTTTAGTGAGACATTTGGCTTTACATATCATTGGCAAGCTTATTATAATCTGGTAAATAATTTGTCGGAGCCAACCTTACGTAGTCTCAAAGATTACACTCAGTCAGTTTATTTCTACATTTCATTATTTTCATCATTGAAAATGCTGTCTCATGTAGAAAAGAGGATCCAAAAACTGCTAAAACATATGATTTCACTTTTACAAGGCTAGGTTAGATTTTTACAATCACTAATTTCCAAAAGTTATCTTCATGGTATTCTGACTTTAAGGAGATGTCATTTTGAAATCGAATTAATTCCTCTGCAAGCTCAGTCTCACTACAAGAGAAAAGAGTACTCACTTTACTTGAAACATCTTCCACATCCAGTTTGGTGTGTTGAACTATGAGTGTTAGAACATGTCCCACTGCCTTGAAGTCTGAAAATTGGTTTTCAAACTCTCTTCTTCAGTGATGTCAGGTCAACCATGATGCTTCTTTGTATCTTCTTGATACAATGATGTTTGGTTGATCTGCCAGTTGTGACTGTATTTGAGTAAAACTTTTCACGTTTAATTTATGTAGCTGTTCTATCCAAAGGTCAAGTTTTTGCATAAAAACCTTTATAGAAGACATGATAGTTATTACAGTTTGGTGTTTTCCTTGAAGTTCTTTGGTTAACTCATTTACTTTAACTGCCATATCAGTTACAAATGCCAGACCCAGCAACCAGCTCAAATTATGCAGTTGCAGGAAATCCTCCTCACCTTTAGACAAAAAAGATCTGATCTCTGACAGAAGTTTTCTAAATCTCTTCAAATCACACCTCTACTTAGCCACTGAACTTCAGTGTGCAACAGCAAGTCCCCATTCTGGCTATCCAGTTCCTCTAATAGCACTTTAAACTTTCTTCTCTGTAGTCATAGTGAACAAAGTAAATTCACAATTTTTGTGCTAATATTCACAACATGAGCAGTTTTTAAATTAAATATGCAATGATACTTAAAGAAAGGTGGAAAAGATTTCTTGTTCACACACAAGGTAACAAGTCCTTTGTGTCTGCTTACCATGCAAGGCACTTCATCAGTAGCAAAACTCACAAGTTTCTGAATTGGCAAATCATATACAAAAATTAAGGGTGTAAATGCATTTAAAAAATCTTTTCCTCACTTAGTGTCTTTCAAGGTCAAAATTGTAAGCAAGTCTTCTTTAACATTGAAATCTAAACATATAATAATACAGAACCATAAATTGAGATGAATTGATTCCATCTAGTGATTTGTCCAACTGCAATGAGAAACACGTGCAGGATTGCAAACCTGCAATGGCTGACCTTTCATATTTTCTGCCATAAATACCACTAGATCTTCGCAGAGGCATGTCTCTGTTGGCTGATATTATCTCTGACTTGTTTTAAATGTGGAAAATGAGGATTCACTAGTTGCCAGAAAGCACTCCTTAATGACTGTGCATACTAGTGTGCAGTCTCTTAAATATAAAGTTAATGAAGTCAGTACTGGCTGGAAAGTTTAAACTGCAGAGTGTTTTTAGTAAATGAACACTGGTTTAGCCATGAAGAACTAAAATTAAGCGTGCCATTTGGTTATAATTTGAGAAACAGTTACTGTAGAACATATGTTAACATGGTTGTGTATCTGTATATATTAAAAAAAAAATAGAGCGAAACTAATATGTGAAATCACAGATGTCAGTAAATTGTACATAGAGCCAAAATGTGAAGCTGCAACCAAATTATAGTTGCTTTTGTATACCACCTCGCAAACCACAGTGAAGACCTGTTAGTGGAACTGTATGAAAAACTGATACTGTTGCTACTCTAACACAAAGGTTACAGCATACTAATATTTGATGATATCAATATAGAAATTAGGTTTAAGACTAAAAATGTTAACCATGTGATAAAAACGTTAAGATCTAACTTCTGCTGCATAAATGGCAAACCCACAAAGCAGGCAAAATGCCCAGGTAATACAACATGTAATTTTCATCTAAACAAAATAATAATTTGACACAATAGGACTATCCGTCTCTGATCATGAGGGATTATGGCTCAGACGAACTCTTAACAACAAAATAATTGAAATCTCTTCTGAACATAAAAGAATTATAGGACCATATACTGACTCTGAGCTAAACCAGCTGATAGGTAAATTGAATAAATAAGAATCAGTGCACATGCAAATGAACTGATCAATATATTTTAGACCAGTCAACTAAACATGTTGGAGCATGTTGTCACTACAAGAAACCAATCACTACGCACCACAAAAATCTGGAAAACTGAAGCACTCCACATCCAATTTAAATAAGAATCATGATGCTATTATATCATGATAGGGCAAAGCATTATTATGCTGACAAGGAAATATATGTGAAAGTGAAATTTATTGTTGTTTATTATTCTTTATGTTGTGTTCTGGTAATCAACATTGTGAATATATCACAAGACATGGAATATGTCAATGTTAGAAGTTTGTTGTAGTTACATTTTATCTTAGTATGTAAATAGTACTAATAAATTTCACATTAAGATATTTACCGTAATAGCTAAACATGCCCTCAAATAAGGATGTGGGAATGTATCTGAGGAAAAGACACAATGGGTACTATACATTGTAGTTCAGGAACTCTCCCATAGTGAAAAAGGTTGCTTGCTGTAGGAACTGCCTTAAGTCTTTTTATTAAGAAAAACAAGAGATTATCATCCATGTATCAGTTAATTTGTGAAGGGAGGGCATTAAAAATCTTAAAGTCAATGAACTGGCCTACTTCCTTACCATATTCAGGTTTGAATGCTCATAACATATATCTTCTTTTCTTTTAATATCTTGTCTATGATACACACTATTTGGTTTTAAAAGGGCATCTTTTCCCTTTATGAAACCCATCATGAATAATGCATTATATTTTGCATAGGCTATGAGGATTTCATGTTTACTAAAAAGATTTCTGCGTGTGTTTTTAGGGTGACCAACATTCATGAATCTTATGGATCTTTTCTCCACATATAGCACTCATCTAGGCAGTTGCTGATTTTCCCAAAATATGACTGGATATGCCACAATGGCACGAAAATAACCACAATAACCTTTAAACCCTAAAATCAAAGCAGCAAAGCACAAAGCAAATGATGCATATATACTGAACTTAGTGGAAAACTGCAAAGCAGCTTGCAGCTTAAAACGTTTTTTTTAAAAAAAAAAACCTGTGATATTGCTATGAAGTGAGAAACTGTTTGAAACATTTTTGCTACAACTGAAGGACAGTTACGTTTCGTTTAACCATTTGGCGTTACCTCCAGTTCATTTATGTGGCTGACATATAAGACTTCTATCCTACTAATGCTGTGTCTGCTTCTCAGTTCTCTGGAGACCTGTATGAAATTTATAACATGGAAATATATAAAGAATTAAATATTTAGGAAGTCAGTTAGCGCAAGGGGAGTTTTATTTACTGAAGCAAGTGTAGCGGACTTCACAAGCTACTTCCTGTAACAACAGTATCCTATCAAAATCTATAGAAGATTCTCCCGTTAGTACTTGTTTTTTTAAGAATTTTCAGCCGTTGTAGTAGTATTGGAGATATATCACGAACAAAAAATACGTACACTTACTTACGAATTGAAACAAAATCACGGAATTACTTTATTTCGTACGTAATTACGTATTCCACTTCAACTGGGGAACGATTTCCGAGCGCAATCGTTTAAAATTTGGCGGTTTGCGCAAGGATAATCTAATGACCAGAGTTACCAAAAGTGTTGAGCTCCCAGCTAGCATCCCTGCTTTTTATAGAATGTAAAAGAATATTTTGAGCCAGCGAAGAGTTCAGATAATAACTTCATACAAAGTGCAATGTTTCCCGAAAAAAAATTTTCACGCTTTGTTATCAAATTGCAGAAATATGAAAGGAAAAATGTAGAAATATTAAAATATCTCTGTTCAACAGTCTGTTGAATCTTTGGACGGAATCTCGAAAACGCTGTTGATTTGCATGACAACAATATGAATAGTATTTCATGGAAGGAAAGTGTGTTGTTGACTGATTAGGTGAAGGCGTAAATGTTTTTTCAGTTTATTTATCTGTTCTCTCTTGTAGTTCTCATTTGATCTCAGTTCTGATGTCTGACATTGCGACTTCATTGCCGGTGTCTGCCGCTTCTGGAGAGTTTACCAGTACGACGAGTATAGACGATGTATTACGGAATGCATCCAGCGAAGAGCTAGGTAGTGAAGAGCATTCCGAAGACTTGTATGAACCACTTCCTGAACCAATAACAGAAGCTCATTTGAAGGAAATAGCGTACACTTTAGGACTGATAACTTTAAATTGGCCAGAAGATGCTGTCACAAATGTTGAGGAGTAAGTGCAAAATTCGTACGTGAATTTTATAGTAGGTTGAAGAGAGCTGTGCATAATTCGTACGCGAATTTGTAGCAGATTGAAGAAAGCTGTACAAAATTTTCCCATGTGCATTTTATAGTATATTGAAATAAGATGGTGATAGGAAAGAGTAGCTGTCGGGCAAAACCATGCAGTCTTTGTTGAAAAGTTGTTCGTTTTTCAAAAGCAAACCATATTCACTATTATGCTTGTTCATTCACAGGCAAGTGTTTTGTTTTGACGTGAGTTTCTTGTACTGACTACATCTGCGCCTTCATTACTGCTGCATTCCATTTGATTTGAAGGTCATTTGTATTAGTAGTGGGTTTCCGGATACTACTTGGGACATAGATTGTATTGATTAATGAACCCAGTTTTTGTACTACGATAAAGTACTATCTTCCAACCCAACTTAGATCGCAGGCTATGCTTCAGACCAGTCTGGCATTACAAGATTTCGGGTGTGGGCAGGGATGGTGCATCTAATACCACAGTTTAGCCTAATCAGAATTTATATTTAGTTAGTATGTCTGATCATATTCCATGAGTAATGGGTGACATTTTGAAGAGTAGTTGCAGTGAAGTAATTTCATTTCAGTGCAGAACAGAACTTTTCTGCAGAAATTGTCAATTGTAATTATTGTGTTCTTGCGGCAACAATAGGTGACTTCCATTACTCAAACTGTCATATGGTACATGAAGGGAGCTATAGGTTCATGTGGAGCAATGTTGTTTTAAGTAAATGAGGAGTGGAGACTAACGGAAATAACTGTGGTCTTAAGTCTGAAGATGGTGCTCTTCATACTAGCCAGTCCAGTGCAGGTCTCGTCCTTGCAAAATTTATGTACTGGATAGATGTATGACACAAGGAAGTAAAACTATCATAAGAAAATTAGTACAATATATATGACACAGCAATCCATAAGCTATCAAACATTTTACAAATTAAGATGCAGATGCTTGATTAGGCTTTCATATATGACACAGAAAATGTTCTCTCTCTCTCTCTCTTTCAAATGTGTGGGTGGGTGTGATGCAAGCCCGTGCACCATTCTCAACAGGAGCATTCCTAAAGAAGTACTCTAGCCTTGAAACCAACCTATGCTTTAGTAATAAAGAATGTGCTTTCTGTGAACATCTTCTACAACAGGACTCTGTTACAAGGGACGGGTAGGAGCTTGCTTTTATTAGTGATATGGTTTCGAGATGAAAATGAAGATTTGGGAACCAAAGCAACATATTATGAACCATTTGGCTCTTTATTTCAAATATTAACGTATGAAAATATCATGGCCCAGGTTGCATTGTAGTAATCTTATTTTTTAGTTTCAGTACTAGTATTTTCCTGAACATTTCAGAAATGTGATGTCACCTCCTCCTAGAAAGGAGAATCAAGAGGTGCACCACTTTTTAGCATAACGAACATTTACTGCTCTCATCATTGTAGATTATAAAATATTCAGCTCCCTCAGAATAGAAGAGATTGGCACTTTGTACTAGGCTGAATTAATGTGTGTACATATTTATAGACATTTTGTGTATAAAGAATGTTAAACTTGATATGAGAAAAGGTAAATTGTTAATGTATTGAAGCTCAAGCTGGTGAATATGGGATAAGTTTCTGCTTTTTTCTGACAGATTGAAGCGGCAACTAATTAAACAAATCTTACCTCCTCAAATATAGGGTACTTCTGTCGCGAAGTGTATGTTATTTAACAGTTCTTGAAATAACTGTGTAAATTGTTACTCACTCCACTCATAAAGAACACATTCATATATGTCCATTCTCAATAACTCAGTCAATTTTGTGAAGGAAATTGTTTCCACCGTGCACTTTTAAATGACAGTTTGTGTTTACTTTTTCTTAGTTAAACATTTGTATATTGATGCAGAATAAAATGATTGATGAAGGAATAATTAAACATCACAAGGCATGTAACTGATGCATGTGATGAATGAGCTGTTTTCGGTGTTTTTTGCCTCACTAAAATAGTACAGATTTATCCGACATGGAGTAAACACATGTACCAGAAATCACAAAATCTGCATTAATTAGTTTGGACATAATGTCAGTTGTCTGCAAAACTTCACTATTTCACAACACTATTTGTTGAATATAGTGTAATTGACATTTATACAATATATCTCGATTGTGTAGTGGCTGTCAACTATCCTAATCTTGATTACAGTGGCAGTGAACATTTGCCTCTTCACCAGTTGACTCTTAAATCGCATAACTTGCTTTTGCTAATCACGAGAATGTAGTATTTCTTAAATAATATTAATTGTTTTACATAAATTAAGTTAATGTTTGTAAATAATTTTCATTTTCTGAGACAAGTTTATTACACAAAGTATTTATAAGCTAAAAAAATATGGTATCAGTACATTAAATTATGTAATATAATTTATTGTGCCAAATAATCCCATTTTTAAACATTGCAGCAGGTAAGCTGCTTTAGAAATCCCTTAGTGTTATCTTTCTCTGAACAAATCTTGGCATAAGGAAATGTCCAGTTCCACCTATCTCATTTGACCCGTGGTATCTTCAAGATGATGGACACCCATACTTCCAGCTTATACAATATAATGACCATAATGTCACTACATACACCTGTGAACAAAATTAAAGACGACACAACAATATTTCACTCTACCAGTAAAATGAAACGAACTAGACAACTGCTGTAATTGGGGGTTTAGGTCAGGGACAAGCTAAATGTTATGACAATACAAACAATAGCACCATCCCAAAACAAATATTATCCACAATATCAAACAAAAAATTCTCAACATATGACATAACATCATAAAAATGAAAAATGTGGAATTATACAGTTTACTTCAACACTTTAGCTCAAAGGAAGCCATCATCACCAAAAACCCCACAAGCACAACTCCAAAATGCAACATAGTAAATTTTGCTTGACCTTAATAGCTCAGACAAAGGCATCAATACCTAAAAACCTAACAGATGCCAAAAATAAAGGTATAAAATTTCAATTGACCTACCTAGCTCAAACGAAGCCAGCAATACCAAATAAACACATGCAAATCCTAAAACCCCAGCTTCATTTGACCATTTAAAATACGCAAAAAAACTAGAAAACCAACCATACATAATGCATTAAAGACCAACACCAGTTGCACAAACATTCACAAAACCAACAAAACACAAAATCCTCCAAACAACTGCAATCCCCAGTAAATCAACCCTAACCCACCCAATACCACACCTAAACGCAATACCCACACAAAAATACAACATACAACAATTTAAAACATTCACAAAAAATTTCTCAAATAACAAAACAAAATACCATCACCAAAAAAGGAAAAGAAAAATACTCTGGGAAGTTCTTCTGCCAGCAGTACTCATCTGCGTGAGACAGCAAATAGGAAGAGTGCCTCTTTCTTGTCCAACAGATTTGATGGCCTCCAAAAAGCATTTTATTATATTTGTACAAGCCCTGGTGGAATAATTTTTATACTCAGTTCTGTGATTAACAGCCAAATGATCATGACCCCTATTCCCAAACCCCATTAAGGTGAAAAGGCATCAGACACTGCAGTACTCCCCTCTTCTATATATTCCTCTGTCAACCCACCAGCACCCTCTTAGCCTAATTTCTCAGTACCCAAGAAACACAATCAGCCCCAACCCCCACCCGGAAATGACAGCCCACCCCCACACTAACACGAGAACCAACCCTCCCATCATGCTTGCTCTCCCCAAACTCCGACTCATCAATCTCCGCTTCCCCATCCCCACCCCACACTTCTGTTCAAAACGAAAACCAGTCCAACACACTTCACACACACACACACACACACACACACACACACTCCTGTCTCAAGCACACAAAAATATGTAGACAAATAACAACAAAAATAATAGGTCACTAATACAACCTCCTTCATAACCAACTGAAATTTCTCGAACCAGTTCCCTCTTTTGATACATCACCAAACGTGACAGTGATGCCACCACATATACAGTTCCCCAGTTTGAGAAGCTGAGACTTGACACTAATCATACCTAACACGAACACCAATGCATAAAGTGGAGTGGCATGCTCTTGCAAACATAAATTTACAGAATGATTCCACAGAGTCAAACGACTGACTATCACACAAACACAACTAACTCCAAATATGAACATCCACCACCAGAGCACACTACCAAATACGGCAACACGCCATCTGCAAACACAACCCAACTCAAAAACACAGTGCCACAATGACATCACACAGCGCACCTCAAATCTTTTTTAGTTGAATTATTGACAGTCACAATGATGAAGCATGCAGACTGTCACAAAGTAATCAGAAATGGCAGTAATTGTGAGGAATAGAGAATCAGTTTTCAGTCTGTGATGATTTGAAACTTCCTGACAGATTAAAACTGTGCTGGTCTAGTGGCTTGAGTCAGGGACCTTTGCCTATCACGGGCAAGTACTCTACTGACCTGCCCGATCATAAATCACGACCCACCTTCACACCTTTACTCCTCCATGTACTACTTCTCATTCCTTCCAAACTTCACATCAAAAGTTCTCTTGTATAGCTTTTGGCACTTGAACCCCTGGGAGAGATACATATAGAAATGGTTTAGTTACCGTGCAGGGGATTCCTTCCAGAATGAATTTTCACTCTGCAGTCAGGTGTGTACTGATTTGAAACTCCCTGGCAGATTGAAACTATGTGGTAGACCAGGACTCAAACAAACTGGAACCTTTGGCTATCGCAAGCCAGTGTCCTACCAACTGAGGTATCCAAGCGTGAGTCACAACACTCTCACAACTTTACTTCTGCCAGCTGAAAGTATGGCAAAACATTTTCTGGGTATAGATTCTCTTTCAAATTGCAATTAATTAGCATTTTATTGTTCTCTTCTAAGTATCATAATTCTTGGAAGTTGTGACTCACAGTTGGTTTTTATTACTGACAGAAGTACAAACCTGTGCAGAGGGCTCACACTGGAAACAGGGTTTTACACAAGTGTTCAATATAATTTGTTACTGACATTGTTGTTTCACACCATTAGTGACTCTTGTACTGTGGTATTCTGAATTCCTCCTTGGCATTCTGTAAGGTGTCAGTGGCTCCATGTAGCACTTGCTGTGATGTCTGCCGATGAATTTCTATCTGCTGCTCACAAAGAAATATTTCAACTAATACAGGGTGTCATATACACAGAGGGTCATTACAACATGGTATGAGGGCCATTATCTTTCTTCCAACACTCAGGAGACAGTTGTGGGCTCAATTCGTGTACTTCTACATCACTATTCTGCATTTTGCATCCAAGTGCCTGCCAGAGGGTTCACAGAACCACTTAAGGATCACTTCTCAGGCATTCCACTATCAAGTAGCATGTGGGAGAAATGGTACACCTAAATCCTTCTGTGTGACCTCTGATTTCTCTTCTTTTACTGTGCACGTCATTCCTCCCTAAACAGGTGGGACTCAACAAAAAAAATTTGTATTTGGAGGAGAAAAGATTACACTCAAAATTTTGTGAAAAGGCCTCTCAGCAGTGAAAAATGCTTAAAAATGAGTAGCCCTTCTTTGATGTCTTCTGTCAATCCTTTCTGGTAAGAATACAATGCAGCAGTACTCTAGTAGAAGACTAGCATATTGTAGGCAGTCTCTTCAGTTGATTTGTTACATCTTCTGAGTGTTCTGCCAGTAAAACAGTCTTTGGTTCATGATGTATTGACCCAAGCAGCTTGCGAGTCTTCTTTGTACCGTAATCATCCTGATGCTTTTCGTATGGTTTACTGGCATTGTATACTTTGTGCAGGAATTAATGTCATTATCCTTTTTCTCACTTGAATTTCTGACTTGATTTCAGTTGTTCCAGGCATTATGTCAAACTTTCATATTTGCAATACTCAGAGGACAGAAAACTTATTTTGACTGGATGAAATGCTAGATGACTCATCCCACAGTGCAGTCCTGCACTTCACTAAATGTGTTCAAATTGCCCAAAAGAAGTCCTGATTTGCAGTCTGGGAAGTTTCAGTGTATTTGCAGTATCTTGATGGAATGTAGGTTATTCATGCTTTTAGCTTTGTGTTGCTAAATATTGTCACTTCAGCCTCACTACTTTCCGAAAGTTAAGTATAATAAAGAAATGAGATAACTTTTTAGTATGTTCAGAGGATTACAGGGCAAGAAAAAACTTATTTTCAGTAAATTTGGCAGGCAGTGATATCCACAACATGTAATGAAACAGTTCTGAAATCAGGGTACACTTCTTTTCTGATAAAAGAACAAAACCATAAAATCTCATTCATAAACACAAAATTATTAACATGTCATAACTTTAGTTACCGTGTGAAACAGTTCTGAAATCAGGGTACACTTCTTTTCTGATAAAAGAACAAAACCATAAAATCTCATTCATAAACACAAAATTATTAACATGTCATAACTTTAGTTACCACACATGGTTGTATGATGTGATTCAAGAGCTTTTTTGCCAGTCAGATCCAGTCCTGGGAAAGAAATGGCAGAGAGTATGGAGGAGCTCTTAGAAGAGGTTGACAGGTATGACTGTGTTTCCCCAGTGCATCCTAACCCTAATCTGAACGCTACTGATCTGGAGACCTAGCTGGTGAGTCAACATGGCGAACATTTCCTGCATGAGAATTTTAGCCACCAAAGTAGCTTGATGCATACAGACATCATCATCTGTGAGTCTGAGTCAACTGCTCGTCTGCAAAATCAAACATATGTTTGTAGTATGTTGTCCTGTACCTTTAGGCATTGATAATATTCCTCAAACCACATAGTCGTGCATTCAGAATGGTCACTTATCATTGTTATTGACTCACAATAGCAGACTTCTTTCTGCTTTTCTTTGACTGGCACACACTAACCAATTGTTTCGAGCCTTTGTTATACAGTTTCTCTGGAAACTTCTACTCCTGAAGCTGCTAAGTTTTGTAAACAGTTCTGAAAGAAATTATGGGATTTTGTTGTCTATTTAAGGCTAGGTATTGTCGTTTTGTGGATTAATTTCCCTTGGTCAACCTTGTATTGGCCTATGACAAACTGTTCCTCTCCCTTGTGTGTGTGTCACTAAAGCCTTCAAATGTCACTGTGTCATATTATATGCTGCTGAGATTGTAATCTAGTCTTTACTTGCTTCAAGGCAATTGAGGATTCTACCATGCAAAATAGGGCCAAATGGTATATTTGTTGTATTTGGGCTGTTGGGCAGTGCTACCAACATTCGACGTATGGCAAGTGTGAGCAGGCTGCTCATGAAGCAAGAGTGCCGTATTGGTCTCTGGTGTGCTGTATTAAGTTCACTGCTCATCACCTTCTGTGTAGTAGTAAATGTTGTACCAATCTGGAAGAGAGAAATAAGCACAAAAATTTAATGTTGAAACAAACCCCTTATTTTTAAATGTGAATGGCCTAGAAGACCTTACAGGCACCATCCATTGTGACTTCACTTGCTTCAGAGGATAGGTACTCATATAGACTGTTACTGTCTCTATGCAAACACAGGCAAGTGATATAGACAGTAATACCAGCATCTTTAAACATAGCTACAAATGCAAGTGAACTGAGGAAACCTGGATCTCATTTAATCAATCATCTGTGACCATAGAAAGAAAAGTTTTGAAATTAGTCCAACAACGAAGTAAAGCTGTTGAGAGAACCCAAGATGTCTATCCAAAACAGCTGCTCTACAAGTAAAATCAAGTTCTTTTTTTAAATGGCCAAACCAGAAAAAATGCTGTTGAAGGCATCAGGCAGTGTTACACTGGTTCTGACTAACAGATCAGATGACGATCTTCCACAATCTAAGAAAATTTATCCCTCCCTGGGGAAACTATAAAGTCCCCCACTCCCCTCACCACTCACTCTCTCTCTCTCTCTCTCTCTCTCTCTCTCTCTCTCTCTACACACACACTCACACACACCCCTCTTATGAGTTGTCACAGTGGAGAGCTAGACAGGAAATGTGAAGCAACTGAAAACCCTGGCACAGGAAACTACTTGCTGTCAGTGGTTTTGCTTCCAACAGATGCACTTAAAGTCGTCAAACTGCAGTGCTGAGTTGGCTTGACTTCACTATCAACATCACTGAGAAAAGGCTGGAGGCAGAGTGACCCTGATTGTAAATGACACGTTGTTGTTGTTGTTGTTGTCTTCAGTCCTGAGACTGGTTTGATGCAGCTCTCCATGCTACTCTATCCTGTGCAAGCTTCTTCATCTCCCAGGACCTACTGCAGCCTACATCCTTCTGAATCTGCTTAGTGTATTCATCTCTTGGTCTCCCTCTACGATATTTACCCTCCACGCTGCCCTCCAATACTAAATTGGTGATCCCTCCATGTCTCAGAACATGTACTACCAACCGGTCCCTTCTTCTAGTCAAGTTGTGCCACAAGCTCCTCTTCTCCCCAATTCTGTTCAATACCTCATCATTAGTTATGTGATCTACCCATCTAATCTTCAGCATTCTTCTGTAGCACCACATTTCAAAAGCTTCTATTCTCTTCTTGTCTAAACTATTTATCGTCCACGTTTCACTTCCATACATGGCTACACCACATACAAATACTTTCAGAAACGACTTCCTGACATTTAAATCTATACTCGATGTTAACAAATTTTTCTTCTTCAGAAACGCTTTCCTTGCCATTGCCAGTCTACATTTTATATCCTCTCTACTTTGACCATCATCAGTTATTTTGCTCCCCAAACAGCAAAACTACTTTAAGTGTCTCATTTCCTAATCTAATTCCCTCAGCATCACCCGACTTAATTTGACTACATTCCATTATCCTCGTTTTGTTTTTGTTGATGTTCATCTTATACCCTCCTTTCAAGACACTGTCCATTCCGTTCAACTGCTCTTCCAAGTCCCTTGCTGTCTCTGACAGAATTACAATGTCATCAGCGAACCTCAAAGTTTTTTATTTCTTCTCTATGGATTTTAATACCTACTCTGAACGTTTCTTTTGTTTCCTTTATTGCTTGCTCAATATACAGATTGAATAACATCGGGGATAGGCTACAACCCTGTCTCACTCCCTTCCCAACCACTGCTTCCCTTTCATACCCCCTCGACTCTTATAACTGCCATCTGGTTTCTGTACAAATTGTAAATAGCGCTTCGCTCCCTGTATTGTACCACTGCCACTTTCAGTATTTGAAAGCGAGTATTCCAATCAACATTGTCCAAAGCTTTCTCTAAGTCTACAAATGCTAGAAACGTAGGTTTGCCTTTCCTCAATCTTTCTTCTAAGGTAAGTCGTAGGGTCAGTATTGCCTCACGTGTTCCAACATTTCTACGGAATCCAAAGTGATCTTCCCCAAGGTCGACTTCTACCAGTTTTTCCATTCGTCTGTAAAGAATTCGCATTAGTATTTTGCAGCTGTGACTTATGAAACTGATAGTTTGGTCATTTTCACATCTGTTAACACCTGCTTTCTTTGGGATTGGAATTATTATATTCTTCTTGAAGTCTGAGGGTATTTCGCCTGTCTCATACATCTTGCTCACCAGTTTGGTCAGGACTGGCTCTCCCAAGGCTGTCAGTAGTTCTAATGGAATGTTGTCTACTCCGGGGGCCTTGTTTCGACTCAGGTCTTTCAGTGCTCTGTCAAACTCCTCATGCAGTATCATATCTCCCATTTCATCTTCATCTACATCCTCTTCCATTTCTATAATATTATCCTCAAGTACATCGCCCTTGTATAGACCCTCTATATACTCCTTCCACCTTTCTGCTTTCCCTTCTTTGCTTAGAACTGGGTTTCCATCTGAGCTCTTGATATTCATACAAGTGGTTCTCTTTTCTCCAAAGGTCTCTTTAATTTTCCAGTAGGCAGTATCTATCTTACCCCTAGTGAGATAAGCCTCTACATCCTTACATTTGGCCTTTAGCCATTCCTGCTTAGCCATTTTACACTTTCTGTCAATATCATTTTTGATACGTTTGTATTCCTTTTTGCCTGTTCCATTTACTGCATTTTTATACTTTCTCCTTTCATCAATTAAATTCAATATTTCTTCTGTTACCCAAGGGTTTCTACTAGCCCTCTTCTTTTTACCTATTTGATCCTCTGCTGCCTTCACTGTTTCATCCCTCAGAGCTACCCATTCTTCTTCTACTGTATTTCTTTCCCCCATTCCTGTCAATTGTTCCCTTATGGTCTCTCGGAAACTCTGTACAACCTCTGGTTCTTTCAGTTTATCCAGGTCCCATCTCCTTAAATTCCCACCTTCTTGCAGTTTCTTCAGTTTTAATCGACAGCTCTTAACCCACAGATTGTGGTCCGAGTCCACATCTGCACCTGGAAATGTCTTACAATTTAAAACCTGGTTCCCAAATCTCTGTCTTACCATTATATAATCTATCTGATACCTTTTAGTATCTCCAGGGTTCTTCCATGTATACAACCTTCTTTCATGATTCTTGAACCAAGTGTTAGCTATGATTAAGTTATACTCTGCACAAAATTGTACCAGGCGGCTTCCTCTTTCATTTCTTAGCCCCAATCCATATTCACCTACTATGTTTCCTTCTCTCCCTTTTCCTACTCTTGAATTCCAGTCACCCATGACTATTAAGTTTTCGTCTCCCTTCACTACCTGAATAATTTCTTTTATCTCATCATACATTTCACCAATTTCTTCATCATCTGCAGAGCTAGTTGGCATATAAACTTGTACTACTGTAGCAGGCGTGGGCTTCGTGTCTATCTTGGCCACAATAATGCATTCACTATGCTGTTTGTAGTAGCTTACCTGTACTCCTATTTTTTATTCACTATTAAACACTCCTGCATTACCCATATTTGATTTTGTATTTATAACCCTGTATTCACCTGACCAAAAGTCTTGTTCCTCCTGCCACCAAACTTCACTAATTTCCACTATATCTAACTTTAACCTATCCATTTAAATTTTCTAACCTACCTGCCCGATAAGGGATCTGACATTCCATGCTCCGATCCGTAGAACGCCAGTTTTCTTTCTCCTGATAACGACGTCCTCTTGAGTAGTCCCCGCCCGGAGATCCGAATGGGGGACTATTTTACCTCCGGAATATTTTACCCAAGAGGACGCCATCACCATTTAATCATACAGTAAAGCTGCATGCCCGCGGGAAAAATTACGGCTGTAGTTTCCCCTTGCTTTCAGCCGTTCGCAGTACCAGAACAGCAAGGCCATTTTGGTTAGTGTTACAAGGCCAGATCAGTCAATCATCCAGACTGTTGCCCCTGCAACTACTGAAAAGGCTGCTGTCCCTCTTCAGGAGCCACACGTTTGTCTGGCCTCTCAACAGATACCCCTCCATTGTGGTTGCACCTACGGTACGGTTATCTGTATCGTGGAGGCACGCAAGCCTCCCCACCAACAGCAAGGTCCATGGTTCATGGGGGGGCGGGGGGGGGGGGGGGTAAATGACACAATCCATACAAAATCAGTGCCCTTTTTTACTGACCCAGTAACATCTACATAGAAGCAGTTGCAGTGACAATCGATTTGCTTTTGGGAGTTGTAATATACTACCTGAATTTAGTAACACAGGTGGATATAGATTAGGAGGCATTTTCTGACATACCTCAACTCTGTCATTTCTATCTCTTGCTTGGTAACTTTAATGCATACAGTCTGTTGTGGGATTGCACAAGAGGATGCATTGTTAAGAACTTCATGTTTAAAGAGCAGTACAGTCTTAAAAATGGATAACATATGCCCACTAGAACTGTTGTTAATTCATCTTTGATCATTGATTGCCTGTTATGTTCTTCTCCTCTCACAGGCTCCCACAACTTGGTGCCAGCAGATGTAATACTCCCACCTAGCAACATCACTGCATAATTATATCAGTTGATCACCCTTGATTCAGCATATAGGCCAGAACTGTCCTGGCTGGTGCATGGAAGAACAAGGTAGATGTGGCCTGCTGTGAAGACAGGGGTGCGGCTATTAATGCTGATGGTAGAGGAGCCTCTCCCACGTCTGACCAGAGATGCAGGCAATTACGTGTTAGACTCATGGTTTTGCTACATGTTCCTGAGTGGGCTGTGGGCATGACATCATACTCAGCACATATTCGAGGTCCTTCTGTGTGTAGCTCAGGTCTAGATTCATAGGGGTGACAGACTACGTCCCACAGCGTGGGATGTCATATTTGAACTGGATCGTATGTCTACTTTTATCAATCCTTGGAGTGGACAGAGTGGGCTGCCTCTATTCATGTGGCAGATCTGGAATTTGAACTTGCCCCAGATGACAAATTGGTTCAAATGGCTCTGAGCACTATGGGACTTAACTACTGTGGTCATCAGTCCCCTAGAACTTAGAACTACTTAAACCTAACTAACCTAAGGACATTACACACATCCATGCCTGAGGCAGGATTCGAATCTGCGACCGTAGCAGTCGCGCGGTTCCGGACTGCGCGCCTAGAACCGCTAGATCACCGCGGCCGGCCCCCAGATGACACAAATGGAGCTGGTTCCAGTGCTAGTGAAAGATACCTTTAGATGTGACCACCAGGATTGACTGGCAGCCTTGCTGTCCAAAGGTGTATCCACATATCCAGCCAGCTGCGTGGCGTGGCTGTGCGGTTTGAGGTGCCATGTCAGATTGCATGCCTCCTCCCATCGGAGGTTTGAGTCCTCCCTGGGGCATGGCTGTGTGTGTTGTTCTTAGCATAAGTTAGTTTAAGTAGTGTGTAAATATAGGGACCGATGATCACAGCAGTTTGGTCCCTTAGAAATTCACACACATTTATGCAGCCAGGTGTGTGAACATGTGTGTCCTGACAGGGTCATCCACCTTGAGAGCTCAGCATTGTAATCTCTGACATGTCCGTGCATGCAACTTTGATCTAGTGCCAAATATGAACAACAACTGTTTGTGATTGGTAACCAGATGAAATTTATTACCATACAGGAAAATTGTGGAACTTCTAGATACCAAATATAATTATGAATGCCTCTTTCCCTATCTATGAATAATTTTTTGCGCCATGGTCAGTGTCTTAGAGGTGAACACAATAGGCTATTGCAAACAATTGGGATAAGTGTGCAATAGAACAGACCAAATAGTGTATGGTGAACCATCTGTGGCTAACACAAGTGATAAATGAGGTTGATACAAGGTCAGGTGTAGAGCAGTTCTACATCAGCATCTACATACATACTCCAAAAGCCACCATAAGGTGTGTGACAGAGGGCATCTTGAACCAATACTAGCCATTGCCTCTCCTGATCCACTCACGAGTAGAGAGAGGGGAAAATGACTGTGTGGATGCCTTTGTACGAGCCCTAATTTCTCTTTTCTTCATGGTCCTTATGTGGCATGTCTCTTGGTGGCAGTAGGATACGTTCCAGGAGAGTGGTCATGAAGTTCACTTTTGCTAGGTAAATATTAATAAGTCAGTACTGTGTTCACACTACAATCTTTGTTGCATAAACACAGTTCACAGTCAGAGTTTACAATAACAACAGTGATCGGTCATGTAATTGAAGTGTTGGCAACCTGCTTTTGGAAGGCTTTCACAAAAATACTGGTATCATCATTCTCTCCAACCTACCTCAACATAAACTAACAATGAACTGCCTACTGGCACTTCTTAAAACTTTACTTTTATAAACAAGAGTTTTGAGAAGTGTCAGAAGTCAGTTCAGTGTTAGTTTAAGGAATGTGAGGTTACAAACCCAAAACATATAAATGTATTTTGTAGTAGAATTGAATTGCTTTATGGCCAGCACTATTATGATTTATATGATTAATGGAAAATCTCATATATGATGTGAAACAAATACTAACAAAGAGATAGAGGGGCTGGCCAGTACTTACCTCAGCTCAGTACAGCCGATAGATACACATAAAACAGAACTGAAAATTTACATTCCTAGCTTTCGGAACTTTGTTCCTTCATCAGGGAGGAGAGAGGGGAAAAAAGGGAAGAAGGGAAAGTGGATTCAGTTACTCACAACCCAGGTTATGAAGCAACAGGGAAAGGTAAACAGGGAGGGTAGCAAGGATGGAGGCATGGTTGTCAGAGGGAAGCCAAAGATATTCTACTGTAAGTACTGTGCCAGCTTCAAACCAAAGAGGATGCATACAGAAGTAAAGAGGTATATAGTATAAAGATAAACACAACTATGTAGGATGAAAAGATGCGTGAATGGCTAAAGAGGAAAGGGAAAGAGGAGAAGACTGAAGAGTGAATGGGAGTGAGGTTGTTTAACGTAGGTTCAGTCCAGGGGGATGGCGGGATGAAAGGATGTGTTGGAGTGAAAGTTCCCATCTCCGCAGTTCAGAGGGACTGGTGCTGGGCGGGAGAAGCCAAATGGCACATACGGTGTAGCAGGTTCCTAGGTCCCTAGAATTATGCTGGAGGGCATGCTCCGCTACTGGGTATTGGGCATCTCCTAGGCGGATAGTTCGTCTGTGTCCGTTCATGCGCTCAGCCAGTTTAGTTGTTGTCATGCCGATGTAAAAGGCTGTGCAGTGCAGGCATGTCAGTTGATAAATGACATGTGTAGTTTCACACGTAGCCCTGCCTTGAATTGTGTATGTTTTACCAGTAGCGGGACTGGAGTAGGTGGTTGTGGGGGGATGCATGGGGCAGGTTTTGCAGCGGGGTCAGTTACAGGGGTAGGAACCGCTGGGTAGAGAAGGTAGTCTGGGAATATTCTAGGGTTTAACAAGGATGTTACGGAGGTTAGGGGGGCGACGAAAGGCAACTCTGGGTGGTGTGGGGATAATTTTGTCAAGGGATGATCTCATTTCAGGGGTTGACTTGAGAAAGTCATATCCCTGGCGGAGTAATTTGTTGATGTTTTCGAGGCCAGGATAATATTGGGTGACAAGGGGGATGCTTCTGTGTGGTCTGGGGGTAGGAACATTGTTGTTGGACGGGGAGGAATGTATTGCTCGGGAAATCTGTTTGTGGACAAGGTCTGCAGGATAGTTGCGGGAGAGGAAAGCACTGGTCAGGTTATTGGTGTAATTGTTGAGGGATTCGTCACTGGAGCAGATACGTTTGCCACGAATACCTAGGCCTAGGTATTCGTGGCAAACGTATCTGCTCCAGTGACGAATCCCTCAACAATTACACCAATAACCTGACCAGTGCTTTCCTCTCCCGCAACTATCCTGCAGACCTTGTCCACAAACAGATTTCCCGAGCAATACATTCCTCCCCGTCCAACAACAATGTTCCTACCCCCAGACCTCACAGAAGCATCCCCCTTGTCACCCAATATTATCCTGGCCTCGAAAACATCAACAAATTACTCCGCCAGGGATATGACTTTCTCAAGTCAACCCCTGAAATGAGATCATCCCTTGACAAAATTCTCCCCACACCACCCAGAGTTGCCTTTCGTCGCCCCCCTAACCTCCGTAACATCCTTGTTAAACCCTACAATATACCGAGCGAGGTGACGCAGTGGTTAGACACTGGACTCGCATTCGGGAGGACGACGGTTCAATCCCGCGTCCGGCCATCCTGATTTAGGTTTTCCGTGATTTCCCTAAATCGCTCCAGGCAAATGCCGGGATGGTTCCTTTCAAAGGGCACGGCCGACTTCCTTCCCTGTCCTTCCCTAATCCGATGAGACCGATGACCTCGCTGTCTGGTCTCCTTCCCCCAAAAACCACCACCACCACCCTACAATATTCCCAGACTACCTTCTCTACCCAGCGGTTCCTACCCCTGTAGCCGACCCCGCTGCAAAACCTGCCCCATGCATCCCCCCACAACCACCTACTCCAGCCCCGCTACTGGTAAAACATACACAATTCAAGGCAGGGCTACGTGTGAAACTACACATGTCATTTATCAACTGACATGCCTGCACTGCACAGCCTTTTACATCGGCATGACAACAACTAAACTGGCTGAGCGCATGAACGGACACAGATGAACTGTCCGCCTAGGAGATGCCCAATACCCAGTAGCGGAGCATGCCCTCCAGCATAATTCTAAGGACCTAGGAACCTGCTACACCGTATGTGCCATTTGGCTTCTCCCGCCCAGCACCAGTCCCTCTGAACTGCGGAGATGGGAACTTTCACTCCAACACATCCTTTCATCCCGCCATCCCCCTGGACTGAACCTACGTTAAACAACCTCACTCCCATTCACTCTTCAGTCTTCTCCTCTTTCCCTTTCCTCTTTAGCCATTCACGCATCTTTTCATCCTACATAGTTGTGTTTATCTTTATACTATATACCTCTTTACTTCTGTATGCATCCTCTTTGGTTTGAAGCTGGCACAGTACTTACAGTAGAATATCTTTGGCTTCCCTCTGACAACCATGCCTCCATCCTTGCTACCCTCCCTGTTTACCTTTCCCTGTTGCTTCATAACCTGGGTTGTGAGTAACTGAATCCACTTTCCCTTCTTCCCTTTTTTCCCCTCTCTCCTCCCTGATGAAGGAACAAAGTTCCGAAAGCTAGGAATGTAAATTTTCAGTTCTGTTTTATGTGTATCTATTGGCTGTACTGAGCTGAGGTAAGTACTGGCCAGCCCCTCTATCTCTTTGTTAGTATTTGTTTCACCTATTATGATTTATATCAGTCCTAACATAAAAAGTCTTTCCTTTGTGCAGTAAATTAGTTGTCATGTCTATTAATGTGGCAGCAACCATGTTTGATTCAACCATTCCTTCCACAACTCATTCTGCCAACATAACAAAATAAAATAAATGTAGCTTTTACAAAATTTAAAACAACTTTGAAATGATGTTTAAAGTGTCTCATCGTAAAGGAATTTTTGTGGTTATTCCAAAACTGGTGTTAGATTTTATGAATCTGCAATACTCCCAAAGTTATGGAGAATTAAATGTTATTAATTCACGTAACGCGTTTGTGGTGCAGCTATATATGTAATACGTAATCGTTTGCCCTCTGGTATTACTTGAATGAATCTTACTTTTGAAAGCAGTTGTTTAATTGAGCTTCAGTGTGGCATCATAACTTATTCCATTAATATGTGACACAATTTTGGAATTAATAAATGAGTAGTTTCCCTATGAAATTCACGATTCTGTTATGGTACTTAGTTCTGCTGGTAGCAAAAAAATAAAGAGGTGGGGTGAAGAATTTCACTGGCATCAACATTCTAATTATGAATTTCTTGCAGAAATCCTAAAATTTGAGGCAGATTGTGCTGTATCTGTGGAATCAGCAAACAATCAGCAATGTTGTGCTGCTGTTATAAACATGTCTTATACAAAAGAAACAGAATTTATGCAATATAAATTTAAGAAGTTAGGGTAAAAGAGTCTGTTGCTAAGTTCATGACTGACTTTGCTTCAATAATCAGTTACGAAATTATATCACGATAGCCCTTGCAAAATTCTATAAATAATTATTAATTATGTGGATAATTCTGCTAACATACTGACATAATTCCATTAAGCCAATGCTACAGTATCCAAGTATGCCAATTGCCAGGGTTGCCACAGTTTCTGGAAATCAGGGAATATCAGAGAATTTCAAACACATGAAGGAAATATCAGGGAAATTTGAAAAAACACTGGAAGAATCTCGTTTTTGTCTCAATAGATGAAATGGTTTGTTTACTGAGGTGTCATGCATCATCGCTGGCTGGGTGCAGTTGAGCACATGCGTCACTTACCTACTTTTTCATTCCTACTCCTCCTTCCCGTCCCCTACCATTCCCCTCTGCTTGCAGTCTCTTCTGGCACCACTTCTTGCTGCTAGCCTAGCAGCTGCTGACGAGAGGCAGGGAGGCATCACAAGTGGTGTGTTCGGATCTGATTCTTGGGGAATGTATATGCAGCAGCTGGAGATGGCAGTCATGTGTGTCTGAGTGATAATTACTCATGTTTAAGAAATCACAATAAGATAAGAATGACATACTACTAAAATGCTACTTTCACAAAAATTATTCACTATGTATAAAAAAATGTACATAATTGAGAATAATCATAAAAATACAAAAAAAAAAAAAATTACTACATTCTGTCTCAAAATCTGGCAGAAAACCCAAAGAGATTCTGGTCATATATGCAGCACACCAGTGGCAATACGCAATCAATACCTCCACTGCGAAATGACAACAGTGGGGTCACTGATGACAGTGCCACTAAAGTAGAGTTATTAACCAAGGTTTTCCGAAACTCCTTCACCAAAGAAGACGAAGTAAATATTCCTGAACTGTAATCAAGAACAACTGCCAAAATGAGAAACATAGAAGTAGATATCCTCTGTATAACAAAGCAGCTTAAATCACTTAATAAAGCCAAGACCTCCAGCCCAGATTGTATACCAGTCAGGTTCCTCTCAGAGTATGCTGAGACAATAGCTCCATATTTAGCAGTTATATACAACTGCTCGCTCACAGAAAGATCCATACCTAAAGACTGGAAAATTGCTCAAGTCACACCAATAGCCAAAAAGGGAATCCAGTGAATTACATGCCCACATCACTAATGTCGATTTGCAGTAGGGTTTTGGAATATATACTGTATTCGAGCAATATGAAGTACCTCGAAGAACATGATTTATTGACACATAGTCAGCATGGATTCAGAAAATATTGTTCTTTCAAAACGCAACTAGCTCTTTATATTCCTGAAGTAACGAGTGCTATCGACCGGGGATGTCAAATTGATTCCATATTTTTAGATTTCCAAAAGGCTTTGACACCGTTCCTCACAAGTGTCTTCTAACCAAACTGCGTGCCTATGGAATATCACTTCAGTTGTGCAACTGGATTTGTGATTTCCTGTCAGCAAGGTCACAGTTCGTAGTAATAGATGGAAAGTCATCAAGTACAACAGAAGTAATATCCAGCATTCCCCAAGGAAGTGTTATAGGCCCTCTATTGTTCCTTATATATATTAAAGACATAGGAAACAATGTGAGTAGCCATCTTAGATAGTTTGCAGATGATGCTGTCATTTACCATCTTGTAAAGTCATCAGTTGAACAAAACAAATTGCAAAACGATTTAGATAAGACATCTGTAGGGTGCGAAAAGTGGCAATGGACCCTGAATAGAGAAAAGTGTGAAGTTATTCACATGAGTACTAAAAGAAATCCGCTAAATTTTGATTACGCAATAAATCACACAAATCTGAAGGCTATAAATTCAACTAAATACTTAGGGATAACAATTACAAATAACCTAAATGGGAACGATCACATAGATAACGTTGTGGGTAGAGCAAACCGAAAACTACGATACATTGGCGGAACACTTAGAAGGCACAACAGGTCTACTAAAGAGACTGCTTACACCACATGTCCGCCCTGTTCTGGAGTATTACTGTGCTGTGTGGGATCCGCATCAGGTGGGACTGACGGATGACATAAAAAAAGTACAAAGAAGGGCAGCTCGTTTTGCGTTATTGCAAAATAGGAGAATAGTGCCACAGACACAATATGTGAATTGGAGTGACAATCATTAAAACAAAGGCGTTTTTTGTTGCGACGGGATCTTCTCATGAAATTTAAATCACCAGTTTTCTTCTCAGATTGCGAGAACATTCGGTTGGCACCCACCTACGTAGGGAGAAATGATCATCACAATAAAATAAGAGAAATCAGGACTTACACAGAAAAATTCAAGAGTGGAACGATAGAGAGACAGTGTGAAGGTGGTTCACTGAACCCTCTGCCAGACACTTTATTGTGAATAGCAGAGTAATCATGTAGATGTATATCATCTTGCTGCTCTCCAATGGTATGCAGTCTGTCCATGCAGTGGGTTTTTCGCATCACACAAACTTAGCACGTGTCCTTACAGCTAGATCATTTTGTTTTTCTCTCAATTGTAGCACATGTCCTTACAGTATACAAAATCGAATGTTTGCCTTATGATCATGGATGGTTGTGAACTAGGCACTGAACAAAATGAGTGAGTATAAAGCAAAATGAACACAATACCTCAAAGTAAAGATTTTAATTAAGTTATTGTAAAGAGTGGCACTCAGTGACAGAGCATGTAATTCAATGACATATTAGTAATAAATTCACAAACAAATAACAAAAACATAAATTTACAGGAATACACACTTCTACATCTGTACTCTGCAAACCATTGTGAGATAGGACATTCATGTATTCACAGGAAATGTACATTAGTATGTTCTGCGGAAATGATTAGCATTTCACTTACTTCAGTTCAGCATATGTTCCGCTGCGTAGTAGGCACAGGGTCCACCATGGGCCCTGATAACTTGCTCCACACATGATGGCTGTGACATGTATAAAACGTGAATAGTGTCCTGTTGTGTAGCCATCTGTGGTGCATTCACCTGTTTCCAAGGTTCATCTGTGGTGGTTGGCGTTGGGTCACAGCACTGTACCTGTCACTTCACCATATCCTGTGACACCAATAAGGCATGCGCTCATGCAGCGTCATGTGGTCGTGCATTGTCTTGCTGAAAAATGGCATCTGGAGTGTTGTGCAGAAAGGGTATAACTATGGGTCACAGGTTGCCATTCACGTAGGTCACACTGGTCACAGTGCCCTGGACACGCACCAACTGTGAGTACACCCAATAGCACTCCACACCACAAGGCTTTGAGTAGACGCTATCTACATCTATACTTCGCAAGTGGAGTACCTCTATCGGTTCTCCCTTCTATTCCAGTCTCGTATTGTTCGTGGAAAGAAGGATTGTCGGTATGCTTCTGTGTGGGCTCTAATCTCTCTAATTTTATCCTCATAGTCTCTTCGCGAGATATACGTAGGAGGGAGCAATATACTGCTTGACTCTTTGGTGAAGGTATGTTCTCGAAACTTTAACAAAAGCCCGTACCGAGCTACTGAGCGTCTCTCCTGCAGAGTCTTCCACTGGAGTTTATCTATCATCTCCGTAACGCTTTCGCGATTACTAAATGATCCTGTAACGAAGCGCGCTGCTCTCCGTTGAATCTTCTCTGTCTCTTCTATCAACCCGTTGAATTATCTCTGTCTCTTCTATCAACCCTGTCTGGTACGGATCCCACACTACTGAGCAGTATTCAAGCAGTGGGCGAACAAGTGTACTGTAACCTACTTCCTTTGTCTCCGGATTGCATTTCCTTAGGATTCTTCCAATGAATCTCAGTCTGGAATCTGCTTTACCGACGATCAACTTCATATGATCATTCCATTTTAAATCACTCCTAATGCGTACTCCCAGATAATTTATGGAATTAACTGCTTCCAGTTGCTGACCTGCTATTTTGTAGCTAAATGATAAGGGATCTATCTTTCTATGTATTCGCAGCACATTACACTTGTCTACATTGAGATTCAATTGCCATTCCCTGCACCATGCGTCAATTCGCTGCAGATCCTCCTGCATTTCAGTACAATTTTCCATTGTTACAACCTCTTGAAACACCGCAGCATCATCTGCAAAAAGCCTCAGTGAACTTCCGATGTCATCCACCAGGTCATTTATGTATATTGTGAATAGCAACGGTCCTATGACACTCCCCTGCAGCACACCTGAAATCACTCTTACTTTGGAAGACTTCTCTCCATTGAGAATGATATGCTGCGTTCTGTTATCTAGGAACTCTTCAATCCAATCACACAATTGGTCTGATAGTCCATATGCTCTTACTTTGTTCATTAAACGACTGTGGGGGACTGTATCGAACGCCTTGCGGAAGTCAAGAAACACGGCATCTACCTGTGAACCCGTGTCTATGGCCCTCTGAGTCTCATGGACGAATAGCGCGAGCTGGGTTTCACACGACCGTCTTTTTCGAAACCCATGCTGATTCCTACAGAGTAGATTTCTAGTCTCCAGAAAAGTCATTATACTCGAACATAATACGTGTTCCAAAATTCTACAACTGATCGACGTTAGAGATATAGGTCTATAGTTCTGCACATCTGTTCGACATCCCTTCTTGAAAACGGGGATGACCTGTGCCCTTTTCCAATCCTTTGGAACGCTACGCTCTTCTAGAGACCTACGGTACACCGCTGCAAGATGGGGGGCAAGTTCCTTCGCGTACTCTGTGTAAAATCGAACTGGTATCCCATCAGGTCCAGCGGCCTTTCCTCTTTTGAGCGATTTTAATTGTTTCTCTATCCCTCTGTCGTCTATTTTGATATCTACCATTTTATCATCTGTGCGACAATCTAGAGAAGGAACTACAGTGCAGTCTTCCTCTGTGAAACAGCTTTGGAAAAAGACATTTAGTATTTCGACTTTTAGTCTGTCATCCTCTGTTTCAGTACCATTTTGGTCACAGAGTGTCTGGACATTTTGTTTTGATCCACCTACCGCTTTGACATAAGACCAAAATTTCTTAGGATTTTCTGCCAAGTCAGTACATAGAACTTTACTTTCGAATTCATTGAACGCCTCTCGCATAGCCCTCCTCACACTACATTTCGCTTCGCGTAATTTTTGTTTGTCTGCAAGGCTTTGGCTATGTTTATGTTTGCTGTGAAGTTCCCTTTGCTTCCGCAGCAGTTTCCTAACTCGGTTGTTGTACCACGGTGGCTCTTTTCCATCTCTTACGATCTTGCTTGGCACATACTCATCTAATGCATATTGTACGATGGTTTTGAACTTTGCCCACTGATCCTCAACACTATCTGTACTTGAGACAAAACTTTTGTGTTGAGCCGTCAGGTACTCTGTAATCTGCTTTTTGTCACTTTTGCTAAACAGAAAAATCTTCCTACCTTTCTTAATATTTCTATTTACAGCTGAAATCATCGATGCAGTAACCGCTTTATGATCTCTGATTCCCTGTTCTGCATTAACTGTTTCAAATAGGACATGTCGGGTCTGTTTGTCACCTGAAGGTCTAATATGTTATCGCCATGAGTCGGTTCTCTGTTTAACTGCTCAAGGTAGTTTTCAGATAAAGCACTTAAAAAAATTTCACTGGATTCTTTGTCCCTGCCACCCGTTATGAACGTTTGAGTCTCCCAGCCTATATCCGGCAAATTAAAATCTACACCCAGAACTATAACATGGTGGGGAAATCTACTCGAAATATTTTCCAAATTATCCTTCAGGTGCTTAGCCACAACAGCTGCTGAGCCCGGGGGCCTATAGAGACATCCAATTACCATGTCTGAACCTGCTTTAACCGTGACCTTCACCCAAATCATTTCACATTTCGGATCTCCGCCAATTTCCTTCAATACTATTGCACTTCTTATTGCTATAAACACGCCTCCCCCTTCACTGTCCAGCCTGTCTCTGCGGTATACATTCCAATCTGAGTTTAGGATTTCATTACTGTTTACGTCTGGTTTCAGTCAACTTTCTGTCCCTAGTACTATATGGGCGTTGTGACCGTTTATTAATGAGAGCAGTTCTATATGTCTTGTGCGAATGCAGTCACTGTGATGCCGCTCCCCTGCAGCGAACAAAAGTGTGGCCATCATTTTCAAATAAACAGGACCTGTATTCATCCAGAAACACTACCTGATGCCATTCCTGTCCCCAGTAACATTGTTCCCTAGACGGTTGCCATCAGACTTGTTTCTGCACATTCGTCACAGGTAGGCGGAAAAGTAGGCTATGTGCACATAACCCAGGTCTTAATCAACGGTGATGGACTGTCACCCTTTGCAGTGTACAATGCATTCCACTGTTGCACCGGAGCTGAGGAGGGTGCAGGTCTGTCCAGCAATGCCAATCGGATGAGGTGCCGATCTTCTCAAGGGGTAGTCAGGGTGGTATGACCTGATCCATCTCTTCGTGTTCTACGGCCTTCCATGAACCATTCTGCACACACCTGTTGCACTGCCGAAATACTTCGTTCCATACAAGCAGCAGTTTCCTGGATGGGTGCTTCACATTCTCTCATGCCAAAGATAGGCCCTCTTTGAAACTCACTGATTTGATGGCATGGTTCACACATATGTCTGCAAGGCATCTTGAACATTTGCTCAAGTCACACTAATCCATTACCTTCGGTTTATAGTGACGAGAGCCGCAGGCACCTTCTGCTGGTAGGTGGTGTTGTGCCACTATGTTGATGTTGACCTTCAACCCACAGTCCGGCATGGTTCAAATGCTAATTATTTCTGCAGAACTACTAATGTACATGACCTGTGAATATGAATGTCCTATCTCTAATCGTCCAAAGTGTCCTTTTTTCTCTGAACATGAGTGTATATTCATAGAGTCGTCATTTAAAGCCAGTCCTTGAAACTTTGTAACGGCTTTCTCAGGATAATTTGTATCTTTCTTAATGTCTGGAGACCAGTTTCTTCAGCATCTCTGTGACACTTTCCCACAGGTCATAAAATCCTGTGACCATTCATGTTGTCCTTCCATGTGTATGTTCAGTATCCATTGTTAGCCATATTTGGTACAGTCCCCACACTCTTAGGCAATATTCTAGAATGAGGCGCAGGAGTGATTTGTACACAGTCTCATTTGTAGACTGCATTTCGTCAGCATTCTACCAATAAACCAAAGTCTACCGCATTCTTTTTCCATGACTGAGCCTATGTGATCATTCCAGTTCATGGCCCTATGTATGAGGTGCTATCCAAAATTTTCGGACAGGTGCTGCCATCTGTTGAAAACCTTACCTTTGGACTCATTGTCACCATCACCCTCAAAGTAGTTCCCATCCACACGTAAACACCAGTCCCAGCACTTCTGCCACTGGTCAAACATTTTCTGGAAGTCCTGTTCTTCGAGGGTGTTTATCACCGCCAGCAATGCTTCTTAAATTCTCTCTAGAGTGTCAAACTGACAGCCTTTCAACTTGGGTTTCAGTTTTGGGAATAGCACGAAGTCACAAGGTTCCAAATCTGGCGAGTACAGTGGGTGGGGTACAACCGCCACGTTGTTTTTTGCCAAAAAGGTCCTGGTGAGCAATGACATGTGACAGGGTGTGTTGTTGTGATGCAGCAGCCAGTTCCCTTGACGCCAAAGTTCGGGCCGTCATCGCCGCACGTTTTCACGGAACTGTCGCAAAATGTCACAGTAGTATGTGGAATTCACTGTTTGATAGGATGGGCCGAATTCCATGTGCACAATTCGCTTGGTATCAAAGAAAACAATGATCATGCTCTTCACTTTGCTCTTCACCTGTTTCGCTTTTTTGGGTATTGGAGAGCCTTTTGCTTTTTTGGGTCTTGGAGAGCCTGGGCTCTTCCACTGGGACGATTGTTGTTTTATCTCTGGGTCATAACCGTAAATCCAGCTCTTGTTGCCAGTGATAACCTGTGACAAGGAGGTTGGATCATCAGATGTGGTCTGACGAAGGTCCACGCACACTTCAACACGCTGTGCCTTCTGATCGACAGTCAAGATACATGGCACAAATTATGCGGCGACACGATGCATGCCCAATTCATTAGTGAACATTCGTTGACATGTCCCATAACCAATACCCACTTCATCCGCAAGGTCTTGAATGGTTCGACGTCGATCAGCACAAACCAATTGTTGAAGTTTAGCGTTGTGCGGCTAATGGGCCTTCCAGTGTGAGCATCATCTTCGACATCTGTACGGCCAACCCTGAACCGAGAATACCACTCAAACACACGTGTACGGATCATGCTCTGTCCCCCAAACACTTGCTGAATCATTGCAAGGGTCTGCATAGCACTTATCCTGAGATTCACACAGAATTTGATACACACACGCTGTTCTGTCACAGATCCATCGTAAAATCGCCACACACCAAACACGGAGTATTACGGGAACACTGTGGACATGCAACACGTCCTCCCAGCTGAATGCCACTCTGCACACTGACTCATCAGATATGCAGCTCTCGCCACCTAGTGGTGCAAAGATCTATTACTCCTACTTTCCAGATGGCAGCACCAGTCCCGAAAATTTTGGTTCCACCTCGTAATGTCACATCCAGGTATTTGTATGAATTGGCCAATTCCAACGGTGACTCATCAGTATTATAGTCATAGGAACTACTTTTTTCATTTTGTGAGGTGCACAGTTTTACATTTCTGAGCACTTAAAGCAAGTTGCCAGTGCATACCATTTTGAAATCTTATCAGGACCTGACTGAATATTTATGTAGCTTCTTTCAGACAGTACTTCATTATAGGTAACAGCATCATCTGCAGAAATACTGAGGCTACTATTAATGTTGCCCACAAGTTCATTAATATCCAACATGAACAGCAAGGGTCCCAACACACTTCCCTGCAGCATGCTCAAAGTTACTTCTACATCTGACAATGACTCTCCATCCAAGATAACATGCTGCATCCTCCCTACCAAAAAATCTTCAAGCCAGCCACTCACAAATTTCACTTGATACCCCATATGATCACATATTTTGATAATAAGCATAGATTTGGTACTGAGTCAAATGCTTTCCAGAAATCAAGAAATACTGCGTCTGCCTGACAGTCTTGATCCAAAGCTTTTCTGGTATGTCGTGAGGAAAATATGGGTTAGGTTTTGCATGATCAGTGTTTTCACAGTCTGTGCTTGTTTGGATGGAGGAGACTATTTTGTTCGAGATACCTCATTATGTTTGGGCTCAGGATATGTTCTAAGATTCTGCAACAAATCAGTGTCAAGGATATTGGATGGTAGTTTTGTGGGTCGTTTCTACTACTGTTCTTGTAAATGCATGTGATCTGTGCTTCCTTCCAACTACGGGGCACGGTTTTTTGTTAGCAATCTACCTTAGATTATAGCTGAGAGGGGCTAAATCTGCCGAAAATTCAGTATAGGGCCTGACAGGGATTGCATCATGCCCTGGAACTTTGTTCAGTTTTAATGATTTCAGCTGTTTCTCATACCACTTGCTTCACTCAATCTTTTCAGTGGTACAGGCATTACATTGGAGGCTATTCTCATGGTTTTTTTTTTTTTTTTTTTTTTTTTTTTTTTTTTTTTTTTTTTTAAAGGGACATTTGAAAGTGGATTTAAGCATTTTCGCTTTTGCTTTGCATCTCCAATTTCAGTTCCTGTCTTATTTGCAAGTTACTTGGCACTAACTTTGGTGCCCTCAGCAGCCTTTGCGTAGGGCCAGAATCTTATTGGGTTTTGTGAAAGATCATGTGATAGTATTCTGCCTCAGTAGTTGGAAGCTTCATACATTGTTCTCTTGAAAGCGAAACACATTTCATTCAGCATCTCTATTTCTATAACCCTATGGTCTGTTTTTCAAGTATTATGCGGTAGTCTGTCTTTCTTTAGAAATTTCTTTACAGTGACTGTATACCACGGAGGTAATAACAAAACTGATAACTCGCATCACTCTTATATGTTACCTTTTGTGAGGAAAGTTTTCATGTAAGTCATTTCTTTTCAGCTTCTACTACATTCTCTTTGTATGATTTGATAATAGCAAGCAAATCTTTTTTCAGCTCCATTGATTTACCCCAACGTGTAGTTACTAAACAGCACAAACAAATGAATTAGTTCCTCTCTTGAGAAGAAATTGGAGAAAAATGCAAATAGAATAAACCATCATAGTATGCGTGCAATCAAGGATACATAAGAACTGAACACAGTATTTTCTGTTATAATACCAGTGAAAGATGCCTTACATGGAGAGAGATTTCAAGTGGGCCATATCATGGTCCATACTACTTTCAGAAAGCAGATATTATTTGGCTGTATACATTCACATAAAAACTTAATACTCGTATTTAAAATTTAACTTTTAAGAATATGCTGGCTTATAATTCTATTTAAATTTAAGGATATTCTCCAATAATAATTCTGTCAAGATCTGCAAGGGGTAGGCCAGGATAAAGTAACCCCACCTTCCCTCAAATAGCTTAAAGCACCTTTCTTGAAATTAATAAATACTTGCGTACTTGTGTCAAAACTGATCTTTTACAGCCATGTCCTCTTTTTCTTTTGTTGCTGCTTATACAGTTTCAATTCCATTACATTACTTAAACCCAACATCATCTTTGACTTCGGGTACATTAACCTACTGGATGAGGATATTCCACTGCAACAAATAGGCCAAAATATATATCAAAGAATTTTCGGATTTCAGTGGTCACCTGACAAAACGTATTTTGAGTCTTGACTAAAACCAGATCACTGTTTTTAAATTTGTTAGTCTTTTTCTCCCATCATGCTTGCCTAGCCTTTCTCTCACACACACATATTTCTCTGTGCACTTTCTAAACCGCTGTTTATCTGTCTGAATTCCCTTATTGTTTGTTTCCTGAAGCAAGTCATTTTGGATAGTTTCACATTCAAAATGACTCTCTCTTGTCCTCATTACTCTAACAGCACTGTCATTTCCACACAAATCGTCTGTCATCATGGAATAATGCTACATATATATCCTCTCATCCACAACAACTCCAGTGTTTGTTACCACTAACTCTAGGTATTAAATATTCCACTACTCTGGGTACATACTTTTGGTCAAAACAGGTATCCTTTTCCAGTGATCCTTGCTTGTGGGATTCTGGATCCTGATACATCGACAAATAATACTGATCCTTAAGGCTTTTGTTCTAATACCACAAAAGAACACCACACAATGACTGACACACAGTCACTCATCTCTAAAAGCTGTCAACCAGCCAGTAGAGTGTGTGGACAAGAGGCTGCATGTGCATCCACAAGTGGCACCCTCTGATGGTTGTTGAACGTCTAGCTGGGTCTGTCAACTTCTGTGGCGCTCCTTACGATTACGTGCCATGATGTCAGATGTGGATGTATGTAGGTCAAGAGGGGTGGAATGTAGCTAATCCCAGGGGCGAGTGGTGGACAGCTGTGATGTGGAGATAGCATTCACACCCGTGAAGGCCCCAGAGGTGAGAGGAGTGAGCAACTCCTGGTTCCCAGAGACCAGGGGATACTGCTGGCGACAGTGGTTGGCATGAGGAGAGCCTCAATGCCCTTCTCCCCACTTCCTGTCCGAGCATGTGATGACAAAACTGGTGATGGGCAGTCCAGGTCAGAATTTGTGTTGATGTCCAGAGGCTCTGTGAATTGTGTAAGTGACACTGCCTCAGGCAGAGGCTGTCGTGTGAACGAACCACCTGGAGCACATCGGAGCTGCAGCTGGAGGCTGTAAAGGCATAGGCTCCTCGAGTGGAGCTGCTGCTGCAGGTGGAAGAGGAGGGTGGAACTCTTGCAGGTAGGCAGCACCCAGTGATTGGGGTACCTGCAAAAGTGGCACTGCGTCCGGTACTGGCTGGTGGGTGCTCACCTGGATGCAAAGTTGATTTCAATGTGCCAGGCCCCATGGTCACATGTTTGCAGAGTGTAGACACAGTGGCTGTTCTGATCCACGATGACTACAGGTATCCATTGGGGGCACTGACCAAAACTGTCTCTGGTATAAAACCCTGAAGGCCAGACATGATGGTGGGTGAGGTACAGGGCGGAGGAGACGGAGCAGTTTCCTTGGCTGGCATGTGTGAAGAAACTGTGCTGAGCTATGGGAACCAATAAGAGTAGTCCGGTAGGCTGTCAGAACAAAATTTAGCACCGTTTTGGCAGGGCAGTCTAGCAGATATTTTTTTCATCTCGGTCTTAATGCTGCAAACCATGTGCTTGGCCTTTCTGATAGATTGTGGATGAAAGGGATGGAAGTAAACATAGCAAATGCCTGATTGCATTCACAAATCATGAAACATCTGAGATAGGAACTGGGGTACATTGTCAGAAACAAGGGTAACTGGAACACCTTCTACAGAAAAAATTTTGGAGAAGGTGTGAATTGTGACCTCAGTAGTGACTGAGGGGCACCGTACCACATACAAAAAACACAATAATGCACCTAAGACAATCAGGCAGAACACCACAAACTCAACATGGATGTGTTCCCAGGGCTAAGGCCATGGTGAAAACAATGACCTTGGAGCCACCTGTTGACTAGCACATAGCGGAGATACTGCAACCAAATGTTCCAGCTCTCTGTCAATGCTGGGTCAGTAAACATGTGAACGAACCAAGGCTTTGATATACCTTATATAACATCTGTAAAACCTTGGAATGATCACACATGGAGATGTTTCGTCATTGGGGATGAGTAGGACTCCATCTAAGACTTAGAGACGATGGTGCATGACAATGTAGTAGTGAAGCGGGTTGACAAACAGCCTGGAGATGAGAAGACCAACACAGTTGGACGAGACAGACTATATGGGATTGGCTGCTGTTGGCAACTCCAGCACTAGTGATTGGAAAACCATTTACCACTTGGCAAGAGGAGACATCCAAATGAAAATGCACAAGCTCCTCCAACAGGCCATTGGGATCAGGTGTCCTTGTTGGTGTGGCAAAAATGAATGGCATAGTTGTATTTGAATAGGAACAAGGCCCACCAATGCAACCCCTGGGCAGCCTTATCGGAGACCCAGACAGACAGACTATATAATAAGATTAAGGGCTTGTAGTCCATAATTATTTGGAATTTGGTGCCAGACAAGAAAACATTAAATTTGGTGGCTGTATACACAATGGCCAGAGTCTCTTTCTCAACCGGAGAGTACTGGACCTGTGCTGGGCTGAGGAGCATTTAAGATGCAAATGCCAGTGGCTACTCCAAGCAGTCTGCATTTTAGTTGGCAAGGACCACCCCCACACCATAATGCGAGGCGTCCATAGCAAAGATCAATGGTTTGTTGGGCTCAAAGATAGCTATACACAGTGCTGATCAGATGCATTCCATCAGCATACTGGAGACCACACAGCGGCATAACCCCTGCATAGAAGGAGATGCAGTGGGCACATGATGGTGGAAGCCCCAGGAATGAACCGGGGTAGTAGGCAATTTTACCTAAAAAAGGCTGCAGTTCATGCAACAACAAGGGAACGGCAGGTCTGTAATGGCCCTGACAAGACTCTCCAAGGGTTGGATGCCCTGCCTCAAGATGACACAGCCCAGATACTCAAAGAGATGCTTGGAAAAATTTGAACTTTTGCAGATTGCAGTGCAGACCCATGGCCTGGAGTCTTTGAAAGAGAGCCTGGAGGTTGTGCAAGTGACTGCTCATAGTACACCTTTAATGATCATGTCATCCAGGTAGTTGAAGCAGTGCAGAATATTGGACATGACCTGTTCCAAATATTATTGCAAAAATTGTGGGGGCACTTGCCACCCCAAACATCAACTCTTTGTATTGATAAAGGCCAGCTGTCATGTTAATAATCATGATATGCTTGGACTCATCATCTAGGGGTAACTGGTGATAAGCTTCAGAAAGATCAATTTTGGAGAAGAATTGGCTCCCTGCTTTTCATGGAAGTTCATCAGAACGTAGCAAGGGGTACTTGTCGACCACAGACTGTCAATTCACGGTGGCCTTAAAATCTCCAAAGAGGCACAGTTTACCAGAGGGTTTCTTAACAATGACAAGCGTTTGGCTCATTGAGTAGAGGAAATGGAAATCATGAGAGAGGCAGGCTGGTCCAGATCTACACACACCAAAAAAAGTTTTGCATCAACTCGGTTCCAAGAGTTCCGGAAACTGTACAGAAAATTGGAATAGAGATCAACATAAACATCATTTCCATCCATTTTGTTGCTCATGAAGACCACACATTGTATGTTGTAGCACCATACAGCGAGACCTTCAGAGGTGGTGGTCCACATTCCTGTACACAGCAGTACTCTAATACCCAGTAGCACGTCCTCTTGCATTGATGCATGCCTGTATTCATCATAGCATACTATCCACAAGTTCATCAAGGCACTGTTTCACTGTTGGTCCAGATTGTCCCACTCCTCTATGGTGATTAGGCATAGATCCCTCAGAGTGGTTGGTGGGTCACATCATCCATAAACAGCCCTTTTCAATCTATCCCAGGCATGTTCAATAGGGTTCATGTCTGAAGAACATGTTGGTCACTCTAGTTGAGCAATGTCACTATCCTGAAGGAAGTCATTCACAAGATATGCACGATGGAGGTGCAAATTGTCCATAAAGACGAATGCCTCTCCAATACACTACCGATTTGGTTGCACTATCGGTCGGAGGATGGCATTGACGTATCGTACAGCCGTTACGGCACCTTCCATGGCCACCAGCAGCGTACGTCAGCCCCACATAATGCCACCCCAAAACAGTAGGGAACCTCCACCTCAGTGCACTCGCTGCACGGTGTCTAAGACATTCAGCCTAACCGGGTTGCCTCCAAACACGTATCCAACGATTGTCTGGTTGAAGACATATGCAACACTCATTGGTGAAGAGAACATGATGCCAATTCTGAGTGGTCCATTCATCATGTTGTTGGGCCCATCTGTACCGTGCTGCATGGTGTCGTGGTTGCAAAGGTGGACCTTGCCATGGACGTAGGGAGTGAAGTTATGCATCATGCAGCTTATTGCGCACAGTTTGAGCCGTAAAATGACGTCCTGTGGCTGCACGAAAAGCATTATTCAATATGGTGGCGTTGCTGTCAGGGTTCCTCCAAGCCATAATCCATAGGTAGTGGTCATCCACTGCAGTAGTAGCCCTTAGCCGGCCTGAGTGAGGCATGTCATCGACAGTTCCTGTCTCTTTGTATCTCCTCCATGTCCGAACAACATAACTTTGGTTCACTCTGAGAGGCCTGGACACTTCTCATGTTGAGAGCCCTTCCTGGCACAAAGTAACAATGCGCATGCAATCGAACCTCTGTATTGACCATCTAGGCATGGTTGAACTACAGACAACACGAGCCTTGTACCTCCTTCCTGGTGGAATGACTGGAACTGATCAGCTGTCGGACCCACTCCGCCTAATAGGCTCTGCTCATGCATGGTGGTTTACATCTTTGGGCAGGTTTAGTGACATCTCTGAGCAGTCAAAGGAACTGTGTCTGTGATACAATATCCACAGTCAACGTCTGTCTTCTGGAGTTATGGGAACTTGTGTGGTGCAAAACTATTTTTGATGTGTGTATGTTGACTTAGGAGCGGACGGCCAGGTGAATCTGCTTAGCGTGAAAAAATCTAGGACAAGCTGACTGTTTCAAGATTATGTGGGCCCTAAAGTCTGTGGTGCATCCTAGGCTTGCAACAGAGGTAGCCTGACGTTCTGAGCACGGAGATTCGGAAGGCTGATAGGGGACCTCGGCAAATACCAACTGCAGGGACTCTATGAGCGAAAAGCCAAAGGCCCAAAAGGCATCAAACCTATAAAGGTTTGCTCACCTAGTGTCGTGGATAGCAATGAAGGTAATAGGTTGAGTCATTGATTTATAGGTGACATCCATCATGAACTGGCCAAGCAAGGGGATTTGCTGTTTACTGTATCCCCTGAGGCACCTATTTACCGGGATAGCTGCGGAGAGCAGAGGTCTGAATATGTTTGGGCATTAAGCAGGGAAACTGCTGCGCCAGTGTCTAGCTGCAGGCAAAGCTGTCACAACAGAACCAAAATCTCAACAAAAAGCTTGTGGAATCATGATCGGGAACTGGCCCTGATGATGACACTTCCTAAATATCCATCTCCATAGCCTCTGATGCTGCATTCTATATAGTTGAGGGGCAGACTACTGCAATGTGGCCTTCTTTCTGACAATTACAGATGACCCAACACTGGGGATGCTCTTAATATGTCATGTGTGGAGTAATACGACTGCAACAGGAAGTGGCACGTGGAATGCTGTATACAAGTAAGTGTTGTGCGGGAGCTGCTGGATCAGCTGGCTTGCAGTGCTGCGATGTCCTTGGATGCAGTACGACCACCCTTTACTGCTGCGACATCTCAGCAGGCTTCCAGTTGCTGACGTTTCTTGTGAGATCTCAAATGACTCGGCAATTGACAAAACCTCTTTGAGGAAGGAGTTCTCTAACTTCAGGGTCCATTGGTGGACTTCCTTACCAGGGCAGAGCAGATGATACACTGCGAACAATGATGTCTGCGTATGACTCTTTTGACTTGTCTGTGACAGAATGGCACTTGTGACTCAGCTGTGGAGTGTCGTGACCCAGGCACAATAAAACTGATGGGGCTACTTTTTGCATTGGTAAAATTCAACCCTAGTAGCCATGGCAACACGTGTGCAGCGGCATAAAAGGAAGACAACAACGAACATATAAGGTGTCAGACGACAACAAGGAAGGTTCCAGCAATGGGGCCAAATGCGCTTCACCTGATAAAGTTGCGAGAAATCCGTGTCAAAAACATTGCACAATATATCTCTGCATCTGTAACGTAGACAGTATTTGTACATCTCTCAATATTCTGGTGCCACATCAAACGACAGAAACTGAGAAGGAAACGGAGCTGGATATGAATTTTTGGAGAGCAATGCTGGCAAAGCCTGTTGCATGGCCATGATGAAGTCCTTCTGTTGCAGCACCAATATTTGAATCAGAGACTTCATGCCTTGACAAAATGCAAAAAACAACTGCACAACGAAAAACACATGAAGGTACAGCCCTACTAATTCCCACAATGTTTTAATTCCACAAGAGAATACCAAACCATGAGCGACACAACAAACTTTATTGTGCCTAGAAAACAACTTATTATAGTGGGTACATTAACCATGAAGTGGCTGACAATAACAGTCTGATAATAGATCTGCGAAGGTAAATATGTAACTGAGTTAGTGCTGCCCAGGCCTGTCTCTAAAACCTGTTGGCCAGCCAGCTGAGTGTGCAGACAATAGCCTATGCGCGGATCCATGAGTGGTGGCCTCTGACAGTTATCGAACTTCTAGCTGCATCTACTGACTTCTGTGACGCACCTTACCAGTGTGCACCCAGATCTCAGGTGTGGATCTATGCAGGTCACTGCACTTTTGAGATTATCATAAAATGCTTCTGAGCCTTAATATATTATATATATATTTCCACAGAAGTACCAACTCCTTCAAGTGCAGTATTGCTAGAGTCCTGTTCCAGAGTAACTACACAGTCTTTGCTGCTAGTTTCTTGAAAATATTCTAACATCTTCCCTTCAGCATTTTTCAAAACTTGACCAACTTATCTAACCAACAGTATACTGCGTATTCCAGCAGAGTCACATTCTTTTTATCTTCCTCCCATGGCTCCCTTTTCTCCTTCCTCATAAAAATACATTATTTCCTATTCCTCAGTTATATCCTTCATCTTACTTCCTATTCCTCAATACTCAGTTCCATCAACTCCTCCTTTGTATTTTAACTCTAATCCCTCTTCATTGCTGGCTTCTTTTGTTTCATATTTTGACAGTTATCTACTCTGGAAATATCAGCGTCACGCTCTGACCACACAAAATCATGCTCCTCAAAGCTTTGGAGTTCCATGTAAATCTCCCCTTCAAGAGTTGTCCATTTAAACAATTTATAAATATTGCCACCTCATCACACGTATTTAAATTTTGTGCATTCTTGACACAAAAGGCTTTCTAAAACATTATATAATTTAATAATAATGTATTGTTTGATATCATTTAATAAAGTAGTCATCTAACAAACATCTACAACCCATTGTGTATCATACTCCAAACTGGTAATCTGATCACAACCACATCTAATTCTCTTGTTCTCTGAATTATTTGCTTCTATTGCTCCAGAAATATGGCCTTAATCTGGAGCCCTCATCAGTTTCCTGACTGGTTAATGTACTAGACTCACTTAAGTTCGTTTCTCAATTTTGATTCCTTAATGTATTGAGTTCTCCTTCAAAGGTCTGTTTCCTCCTTTACCTCTGAAATTTCCTGTGAAGTCCCTCTCTTGGCCTCTGCTTGAAGGACAGTTTCTGATACTGGTTCCTTCCAACTTGAAAATGCTTGCATTTGTATTCTAGTGCCCCATCCAACTTTTCAAGATATTTAGCGTAAAAACTGTTCCATTGAATTAGTGGGTGCATTCACTGAGTTCCATTGCAAGCTTTCAGGCAGACATCTTCCCAGAGTGGCAATTTCAAGTCAAGACTCCAAGATGAACAAGTTTGTTTAACTGATTTTTTCAGAAATCCTATATGCAGCCTTTTTCTTCCCGAGAAGCTGTCCATTCAAAAACTCATTCTGAACTTTAAATTGTTTGGTTTCAGACCAGCAAGTGTGAAGAATTTTTACAAAACCCAGATATAAATTTTGCAAGTTACTTCGGTAACCCCATGTCACATCTCCCTCTAAGTCTTTTGACAAATTTTCTGTGTATCTGTCATGTCAGGTTTGAAATGATCCCTACAGCATGGATTTTTGATCTCCTGAAAAACATTTCCCTAGTACATTGTGCCCCCTCTGCCCTCATAACAGTACTGGGGAACTATCTTGAAAAAGTGACTTCCTGCAAATTCTTTACTTTGGCATCAACATTTGCTGGTCATTGGTTCATTTCAGTTTCTGTTCTTTCTAATTTACTTATATTTTGTACAACAGAGTTAACCATGGCCTCAGCTTTATTAAGTGCTTCACCAATCTGATCTTGTGTACTGCCACTGACTGACATTATGTAGGTCTCCAAATTTGAGTTAATTGTTGAAAGTTCTGGTTTAAATTGGTGGTCTTTTGACACAAGAAGATCATGAGCTTCTTTGAATTTGTGTTCACTGTTGGACTGTATTGAAAAGCGTTCTTGTTTTACAGCACCAGTATCAACTTTCAACAGATTTCCACCGCAACTACTGGTTTTCCAACTTTTGCTGTTTAGTTGGTAGAGTGTCAACTTTCTCACAAAGCTGTACCCTCAAAGCTGCATTTGAAATAGCAGTTTCCTCTTTAGCAGCAACAATGTTTTCAACCAACAAGTGTTCATCCCAGTTAACGTATTTGTCAAACCTTCATTATCAGTATTTAATTAATTGAAGGATGCCATAATCTGAATTTAAAAAGCAGAAAGCTATGATGGTGCTGATGAACAGTAGCACTTTGTTCACCAAAACTTACATCAACCTCTTCTTGCTTCCCACTACTATCAGGATTGGTTTTTATTGTCAACATTGTCCAGTCACTTAACTCCCAAAGGATTTTTTTTAAGTAAGTATTTTATCTTGTTGGCCTGTTAAATCATACATGTTTGCTCTTGTGGTGAGCTATTGCTGCAATTGACATCAGATCCAAAATTGCCATCCACATAAAGTTGCTGGGCTTGTCTTCAAAATGTATTTCTTGCTGGTCGCACATGGGAGAACAAAATAACCAAAGAGCACATCTATTAGTAGCAGTGTTCTTGAGCAGAGTTCATCACGAAATAAACATAGCACAAGGTAATAGCGGCTGAGCCCCCAGTTTTGGCGTCTGGAACTCAAGGTCAATAAAAAGTTAGTTCTGAGTCCCCATTCAACTAATGCCACAAATCTAACTCTTTGGATTTCATCAATAACATGATGAAGTAAACTGGTTGCAGTATATTCCAAGAGATTGGTCCCATAGTTCATTATGTGCTAGGTGAATATTAATCAGTCAGAACCATGTGTTCATGCTATGATGGTTATTGCTTAAATACAGCTCACAGTTGGGGTTCACAATAACAACAGTCATTGGCCATGTTTTTTCCAGTATTACCATTTTAACTCTGGAAGGCAATCACAAAAATAAACTATTGGAGGTCAGACAATCTTCCTCAACATCAACTCACTCAACAGGCATAACAATTCATATAGACATGTCTGTTCCCACCAGTTTAAGGGATGTGAGGTCATGAAAACAAAGTAGAAATATGTACTTCATAGTACGAGGGCTATCCACAAAGTACATTACGTTTTGGAATTAAAAATAAATAAAGTATTGGAAATTTTTTTTATTATATACAGATGAAAGTCACACTTAAATACTACTTTTCTACATAGTTACCATTTAAATTAAGGCACTTATCGTAGCGATGGACGAGCTTGGAAATTCCTTCGTCGTAAAATTCGGCCGCCTGCACCTTCAACCACGTGGTTACCTCATTTGGGACAGAAAAGGTGTGATTTTTGTGGATATCCTGGAAAGAGGCACTACAATAAACTCTCAAAGGTATTGCCAAACTCTGCACAACCTCAGAAGAACAATACAAAACAAGCGCAGGGGAAAGTTGGGCTCAAAGATCTTGCTGATTCACGACAACGCCCGGGCCCACACGGCAAATGCCACTCGTGAAGTTCTCGAATCTTTTAAGTGGGAGTTGCTTCCTCATCCGCCGTACAGTCCCGACCTGGCACCGAGTGACTTCCACTTATTCCCAGTAATGAAGAAGTGGTTGGCTATGCAGCGTTTTGATGACAACGCACAGCTTCAAGAAGAGGTAACCACGTGGTTGAAGGTGCAGGTGGCCGAATTTTACGCCGAAGGAATTTCCAAGCTCATCCATCGCTACGATAAGTGCCTTAATTTAAATGGCAACTATTTAGAAAAGTAGTATTTAAGTGTGGCTTTCATCTGTATATAATAAAAAAAATTCCAATACTTTATTTATTTTTAATTCCAAAACGTAATGTACTTTGTGGATAGCCCTCGTAGAATTAAGCTGCCTGCTGACCAACAATTTTTTAATCTATATTTGTTTTAACTCAAAAGAGTTTTTCCTTTTGTATATTAAATTACTCATAATACATGCAAATGTGGTAGCAACCATAATCAAATCAATTATTCCTTCCACAACTCTTTCTGCCATCTTGTAAAAGTAAAATGAATATAATAAAATATGAAATATTCCATCCTGGATTTTCCATTGTTTGGTAAAATGAAAATAACTTTTACAAAATTAATATAAATGTAAAGTGATATGTCATTTTAATTGAATTTTTTGTGCTGATTCCAAAACTGGTGAGTATAATATTTCCAAAATTATGGAGAATTTAAAATTATGATTAACATTTTTTTAAATATTAATACACCTGATGTGTTTGTGTTGCAATTGTGTTTGTAAAACATGATCTTTTATATTCTAGTGTTCATTGAATGAATGTTTCTTTTGAAAACAGGTGTTTAATCGAATTTCAGTGTTGAATTGTAACTTCTCCCATTAATATATTACACAGTTTTGGAATTAGGCAAATGAGTAGGTCTCCCATGAAATGTAGTATTCTATTATGATCTTGAATATCCTAGATCCTCAATTCATGGTAGCTAAATATGAAATGATGAATTTAAATGATGTCAACATTCGAAATACAGGTTTACAGGAGTCATTAGAATTGTATGGTATCTACGGATTCAGCAAGCAATTAGTGATGTTATGATGTTATAAACATGTCTTATGTATTAAAAAAAATTATGTAAAATTATCTGTTTAGGTTAAAATCAGAGTCTGTTGGTAGGTGTCACAATCTACTTTGCTTCAATAATTGATTATGAAATTATATCACACACTTCCCAGTGGATTAAAAATAAATAGTGTCATTCTTTTCGTGCTTGTGAACCTGTTGCATCTAGAAGTCCATCTGCATTATGCCAAATTATCCAATGAGGAACGACATCCAGTTACCCAGGACTGAACCATGATTGCAGGAGGCTTTTAATTCTCCGTATCCACATCTGTTTACATCGTGTTGGGTTTAGAATTGTGATTTCAGAGTTTCATTCATATGCACCTATTGTGCCACAAAGAAGGTTATATGCCACAGCCTCCCATGTAAAATAGCGTGTGATATCTTTGTCATTGTTCCCACATAGCCTGTTAAATTATGTTTATTGTCCCCCTGAATATTAAGAGGGGAATCTTCAAGAGAACTCTTGCTTTTAAACTTTGCACTCACTTCCATCTGCACATCTTCATCAGATGAAGAGGTCCATGTGTGTTTAAACTTTTTCCCAACTTTACCACAATTGCTGAATTTTTATCACTGCTTTTCCAAAGCTTTGCTTGCGTATTTCAAGGTTTTCCAATGTGATGATTCTTCTCTGAAAAAGCATTACACCATGATCTTTGCAGATATTAAAATTTCTCAGCAAAGTTGTTTTATGTTGAACAATAATTATTGATTCATCACTGAACCTCAGACCAAAGTGTCCCAACAACTGTCCCTTTTATTCAGAGTAAAAGTTTCCTGCATTTTTCAAACAATGGAAAATCCGGGATGGAATGTAACAATACCAGAGAAGGAAAATTGCTACTCACCAAAAAGCAGAGATGCTGAGTCGCAATAGGCACAATAAAAAGATTCAGACACTCATAGCTTTCGGCCATTAAGGCCTGACAAAGGCCTTAATGGCCGAAAACTATGAGTGCGTGAATCTTTTTATTGTGCCTATTGCGACTCAGCATTTCCTACATTTTTTATCATTTTGATGCAAAAATAGATCAACTTGTAGCATCCATGTAATGAAATGTACACTTTGGCAGAATTTCATTATTTGCTGAATCCGTTAGATTTTCAGAACATGTAAAATCATGTGCAAAAATAAAACGTGATTAGATTTTTTAAAAGTTGATTGCGTGTTTCTTGTGTAATGCCTTTCCAAAGAGTTGAAAAGATGTAGAATAATTTCAAGTTTCATAAAAGCATTTACTATTGTCATCCAACGAATCCTGTGATATTAAAACATTTATAAATATTGATGTTCTTGATCACAATGTAATGTAATGACAGCTAGATGATAAACAGTTGTACTTCACTATAGTTGGTGTCGTGAATGATGGCGGCCAAGTTTAGGCTCATTCTGCGCATCTACATCACTCATTCTCTGACAGTCAATCAGCATTAAGTAGTGCTCTGAGCACTTTGCTGTTAATCTGTAGCTTTTGCAAGCATTAAACATGATTGTACCAAGTTGTTTAGTGAATTTTTATTCCATTTGTTGCGAGTTGTGTTGCTGATGATGGTGGTAAATGATAAATTCTGCATAAGCAAGGGAGAGACATATGTGGGCAAGTCAAAAATTATCTACACTTTTCATTCTATGGTTTATTAACATGAAGCTAGGGATTACAATGCACATCATTTTTCTATGCAATCTCCCTGCTTGTCAATGCACTTGGCCCAACAGCCAGCTAGCTTACGTATTCCTTCCAAATAAAAGGTTTTTGGTTGGTTGTGAAGCACTTCTGCAGGCATTTCACACATCCACATCTGAGGCAAGTCGGCGACCATGCAAAGCATCCTTGAGTGGCCCAGATAAGTGAAAGTCACTTAGAGCAATGTCTGGGCTGTAGGGAGGGTGTTCCAATACCTCAAATTACATCTTGTTGATGGTTTCAATAGTGTGGCTGGCAATATGTGGCTGTGCTTTGTCATGCAACAACAACACCTGCTTCCACAGCAAACCTCAGCATTTGGTGTGAATTGCTGGCTTCAGCTTCTTTTCCAACAATTCACTATACCCTGCACTGTTGATAGTTGTTCCCTTTTCCATGAACTCTGCCAGTATGCGTCCCTGTGAGTCCCAAAACACAGTTAGCATAACATTTCCTGCAGACGGCACCGTCTTGAATTTTTTCCTCGGTGGTGATCCAGGGTGTTTCCACTGCATACTCTGGTGCTTTGACTCGGGCTCGTAATGATGCACCCATGTTTCATCTCCAGTGACAATTCTGCTCAAAAATGCATCACCTTCGTTGTTGAAGCAAGTAAGCGTTGACAGACCCTAACACAGGTGAGCTTATGGCTGTCGGTAAGCTTTGTTGGCACCCACCGTGCACAGACCTTATGGAAACTGACCTCGTCATGGATTATGTGATGGGCAGAGCTATGGCTGATGTTCAAAGTGGATGCTACCTTATCGATAGTGATTCGCCTATTCGCCAGAACCATCTCTTGAGTTAAACTTCTCACTCCACAAAACACAGTTTTACGTGATAGTGCACTTCTCCCACATTGCGACAATAGTCTGCGACCAGTGTCTGCCCTTTGACTCCTTCCAATCAGAGGAATCGTATCACCGCCCATTGTTCCTCTTTGGTGCACACTTCTAGTGTAGCTGCCGCGCTATATCTGTAACAGAAGGAAGAACAGTGGTGGAAATAAGATCAAAATGTCACAGCATTACCGCAACAGTATAACAATGACATGTGGGTGGACAGAAGACAATGTGTGCAATGTAACAAATGTTATGGCAAAAGTGTAGATAATTTTGACTTGCCCTCGTAATTTTCAGGATATACACTTTCTTCAAGTGCAGAGCATACGCATGTGCACACCACAACTGTCGCTTGGAATTGGCAATAACACAGTCTCTGTCAGTGCCTTGACATGTGCGAACCGCCATTGTTCGTGGATCGGACTATAGTACCCATCCCCAGATCTACAGAAGCAAACAGAGAAATTGCCTTTCAGTTCATGTGAAAAGCTAGCAGTATATGAAAAACATGTTTTTTTAATCAAAAGTATATTAATACATTAAAACTGTTAAAAACTACCATGCTTAGACTATAATTGGTACTAAAGTACAGTTTTAGCCATAACATCTTTACTGAGTGTGAACTGGCAGTATCCAAAGGCTTGACTGTTAGCATATAAAACTAATAGGAGACTAATATACGCATGTGCTTGGCGTCTTCTGCTGTGGTTTGCCAGTTATAATGGCAGGTGGTGCACAATGACACACAGCTACAATTATGAGAAGCAAACAAAGGACTAATGTTTTTATGATACTTATAAAATTAAGGAGACAAGTACAAGCACATTCTTGAATTTGGTTATCCCAACATAAATATACCTCCTGTGGGAACGACTTTATTGTAGGCACTTTCAGTGCCAGATGGGAGGGTTTGTGCACTTCAGTGATGCTGAAGGCTATGCCTGTGGTAACTTAGCTACTGGCAGAGCCACTCAAGATGGACAGGCCTCACTGGAAGGGCCTGAGAAACAGTGTTCCACAATTTAGGGAAGGGAAAGCTGGATTTTTTCCCCATGGAGCTGAGCCCGCATTGGTTGGGCAGGTATGGGGACAGTAACTCTGAGTTGGGGCCTGGCCAGTGCCGCCGACCTCATCTATTGTAAACTTTGCACAGTTCAGGGACCATTGTTAACCACAGTGGTGGAATGTTATGCATTTCAGAAAATGGGAGGAAGTACACACCTCTATAAAAAAAACATTGTGCCTCTACTGAGTGGTGAACCGCTGTTGAGGTAAAACTCTAGTCTCTAGTTGGCAACCTGTGGGGCATGTGCTGTGGTCCCCCCTCCCTTTTCCCCAGTAGTATAAGGCTTGCTCAGACACATAGGGCTCTGCCTGGATCGACATTTGTTTCCCTATAGCTCATAAGATTGTAGGATGTAAGGTCCACCAGTTATGCAAAACACCATTTTTTCCAAGTTCCCAAACATGTTTCAGCACCACCGTGCCATTGTCAGTGGGTTTCCGTTTTGTTTGATCTGTAATGTGAACATTTTTACGAAATGATTACAAAATTATGTGGATATTTAGTTCGAACAATTTTTTTTTTTTTTTTTTTTTAATACGTTTACACTTAGCATGCATGATTTTCCAGGACAACTTGTGTATTATTTATTACAGGTGGCTTATCATCTGCAACCAAATGATGTTGATGAGAAAGTTTTGTTGGGAAGTTAACCTATCACCTAAACGTAATTTAGTTTGTCGTGATATTTCGTGCCTATATTCATTATTACTTACATTTTCACATGGCAACCACTTTTAGTCTCAGCATCATGGTGAGGAGTTGTGAAGCACACGTAAATATAACATGTATTTTCACAAATAAGGTCATAAAAGCACTTTGCACTTCGCCAAAACACAGTAGTGAGTTTGGTGCAAAATTTGAATTTTGTTTACATTTTATCTCTTTGTGTGTGTGTGTGTGTGTGTGTGTGTGTGTGTGTGTGTGTGTGTGTGTGTGTTTTCTGTACACTTCTTAGCTGTTTGTGTTGTCTTTTACATGGTGTTCCTTGTGTGTGTGAAGTGGTGAGTCTTTGCAGAGTGTAGTGTAACCGTTTATTTGTGTGTGGGGGGAGGGGGATGGGGTAGACTTTATCTGTTTGTGTTGTCTTTTTTGTAAAGGTCCTTTAATGTGTTAAATAGTGTGTCCTTGCAGAGTGTGGTGTATTCATTTATGACCTATTTTCCTTCTGCTATTGCCTTCTGTATGTGGAAGATTTCCTCAGTGGTTAGTTTACTGTATAACTGGCAAACCTTATATCCTACAATTTTAACTGCAGACGTGGTAAACACAAGGAGCTGCAAATCCAAATGATGAATATAGCTCATAAGATTTCAGTGGAGTGACCGCAACTCAGATCTACTTTTGAAGGGATGAGTGTACTTTCAGGTGACTGCAACCACACAACAAAGAAAGCTCAGATACTCAGTCCGCCCAAGAAGTAGTCTCACAATTATAGGAACAGGGCACTAATCTACCATAACACTTTCACTGTAACTGTTGGGAGTTGTAACTCAGTGTTACTATTAATGCAGCCCAGGCATCCACAGTAGCAGAAAACTTGTTTACTGCTCTAGTTCGTTAAAATGGGTGGCCATTGCACACTAGTCTTACTAATTAAACACTTTCTTGACAGGACAACACTAGGACAGAAATGTGGCTACACAATAAGTAATAAAGAATAAAGGTCATTAATATCATCACTAGGGCTGAAAGTAGTTATGCAGATAATCATATTAGACTGTATCTATTGCTTCATAAATAGTGATTGCAAAGTGGGAATGTACTCTGAAGAACAGAACTCTTGAGCTGTGCTGTGTAGCTTAATACAGGAATTTAATTGAGCTGGCTTTAGGAAGTGAACTGCTTGACTACAGGATCAGGGTATTATCGGACAAATACAATGCGCTGATGGAGGTGGCAGCAGAAGCAGAAAGTGGTCCGAACACCATCTTCAGGCTGTTGCTCGGTACTGGGGACTGAGAGGTATCAGCCATCTGGATGTGCCTGTGTGGTTGCGGTCTCTTGTGGTATTTGCTGTATATCTCATAATCCCAGTACACAGCATCTATTCCCGGGGAGTGGGGCCAGGGGAGGGGGGGGGGGGGCGAAGCAGGCTATTCTGTGCTTGTCAGGATGCGTATTTGGTGGGTACATGTATTTGGTGGGTACACATACCCCGGCATTTGTCCGTTACATCATGGGAAAGCCACTTAAAACAATGGTGAGGGAGCAGCCGGCCAATCCTTTGCCGTTTCAACATCCATATGCTGGCCTGGGGTGTGAGGCACAACATCCACTCCCATTAGTTCATCACTGGCTGGATGCAGCTGGGTCCTGCTGCCGACAGGAGCAGCTGCTGGCACCATCAGGAGGTTCCTCAGACAGCTGACTGCATATAGGTCTTCTGATTCTGTAGAAGAAAATAGCCTAAGATTTCTGCCTGTATGCAGATGAACATGGTGCAGCCTGATTTGGTTTTTGTGATGTGTTGTGAATCCATGTGAACATTTAATTTTATATATGACTTTGCTGTGCTGCTCTATGAGAATGCCTGGTAGCCATGTCTGTTTCCCATATTTGTACATTGTAGCGAGCACTGCATTATTCAGTTTTAAAAAATTTTGTTTCCGCTTTTGTCGAAGCTCAGCTTGTGGATGCACGATTGGCTTTAAAATTGACGTTAATGTTTGATGCGGTCATCCATGAAGTTTCTAAGCTAAAGATTGTGCATTGTGTGGAGTGGCTCTGTACTGGGTGAGGAAGATCAGTAAAGCATTGCATTTTTTTGTACTGTTGAACTAGCTGTGTCATGTGCAGCTTGAAAGTCCATAAGAATCTTTCAGTGAGTCCACTGGCCTCAGGATGAAAAGGTGCAGTTCATTTAAATTCCTGAGAAGAAAACTGTGCATTGTTGTCAATGAAAATCGATTTCTGCGATCATTCGGTAGAGAAGGCTACAATGCCTGAATACTCTTTTTTGAAGATATGGATGACATCTGTATCACAAATGCAAATTTGGAGAAAGCATCAATGAAGGTGAGCCAGTAGTTTTTGAGAAACGGTCCCGCATAATCAGTATGCAGATGTGACCAGGATTCTGATGACTCGGACTACAGAAATATTAAGGCAGGGCTGACTGGTATTTAGTCAGCATCATTTCAGTATCTTTGCCAGTATTTTTCTAGCAGCAATGCTCTATGGCAATGCATTTGGTGCAAACAAAGCCCCTGCAGCATTGATGTAGCAACTGTAGTAGTTTAGGTTTAAACACTACAGGAATAACCAATCCTACCTTGCACGAGATTGAATGTTCCAGGATGACACCTTTGTATGCTGTAAGTGTATGACACATTTTCCAGTAAGATGTAATATCTGTCTCATTAAGTAACTTCTTATGATTGGGCCCCTCAGTTCGAATATACTATTTGATTTTAGACAAAGCAGAATCTTTAGTTACAAGTTTCCCAATTAAATTTTAGTTTACTGGGAAATTTTCCACAGTGTCCTGGGTACTGATATCTATTGAAAAACAGCCAGTTGATGAATGAAACTTTTTGTCTTGCCCTGTTGGCAGACAAGAAAGTAAATCTGCATTTGTATGTTGTGCTGTGGACCTGATTATACTTTTATAGTCATAATTATAACAATGAAAATAATCAATTTATGTCAATATAATGTAACTAGATAGATGAAAAACTACTCACCAAGTGGCGGCAGGAGAACACACACATAAAATAAGATTATTCTTAAGCAGGCTTTCGGAGCCAGTGGAGCTGCTGGAAGCAGGAGCCACTGGCTCCAAAAGCTTTCATAATTATAACCTTCTTTTATGTGTGCGTTCTCCTGCCACCGCTTGGTGAGTAGTTTTCTTTATCTGTCTTATTACATTTACATAGTCATAATAAGACGGAAGTAACTGCATTGAGCTGTCCGTGTAGGAACAATATTGTTCAGTGCAAAGATAGCCACTAAGGTTTGTGCCTGTGAGGAGGATGAATTTTTGTCTGTAAATGTAATCATAAAAATTTTTGACTACAAATATGATGGGAATAGCCTCTTTCTTGGTCTGCTTGTAATTTCTTTGTGCCACTGTCAGAGTTGTTGACACGAACCATACAGTTGATGTGACAGAATGGCACTTATACCATAGTCTGAAGCATCCATGACAGTTGTGAGAATTTTGTTTGGATCATATGTCATAAGAAATTTGGCATGAAGCAAACAATGTTTTTGTCACATGCATGTTGGAGTTCATTGTTTCAGTTCCATTTGGTTCCTTTACTTAAATATTTGTGCAGTGGTTCACTGTTGGAAGCTATTTCAGGAAAAAACTTTCAATAATAATTTATTTGTCCTAGTATGGAAATAACTGCTTGACATTCTTGGGAATTGGAAGGTTCGTAATAGTGTCAATATGTTGCAGCTTCACTTGATACCATGTGGAGACAGTATGTGTCCCAGATATTTCACTTTGTGTTGAAAGAAGATGCTCGAATCTTTGTTGCATTTCAAGTTTGCCACTTGCATGATTTTGGAAATAGATTCCAATTTCTGTAAGAGTTCCTGTGGAGTTTTCACTGAGACACTTATATCATCAAGGTAGTTCACAGCATTCAGAGCTTTCCAAATTAATTGTTCTAAAGACTGCTGGAACACGCTTGGTGCACTGGCTATTCCAAAGAGTAATCTTTTGTAATAGTAGAGACCAAATGGAGTACACGTAGTGAGCCATTCAGTCTTTTGTACAGATATGATTGGTGTTGCTCGTTGGCTACTTGTTAAGGTTTCTATAACCTAGTTTAGTTCAAAATGGTCTAGTTCCTGTGTTATCTTTTAACACAAAAGGAATGTTGGGCACTTTGAAAAATTTCAGCATCACATTTGGCTTTGACATGGTATGTGCCTTGTATCATTTGATACTGCTTATTGCTTCAACAAAAATATCTTCATACTTCGGGAACAGTTGATTTAACTTCCCAATCTGAATGTCTGTTTGAACTTGATTGGGTCCTTCATGAATGGTGAAGCCCAAAGCTCTGAAGAGATCCGGTCCTAGTAAATTTGTTACTTCATTTGAATTTACAACTATGAATGTAGTGTGTTTCATAAATTGTTTCTACATAACAGCCATTGAAAATTGTCTTATCACTGGAATCTCCTGATTGCATAGCTGAAAGCTGACTTTGAAAGGCTGTTAAACTTGGCAATCCTAATTCGCAGTACACATTTAGGTTAATGATTGAATCTGATGACCTTGTGTCAGTTGGGAAGTTGATTGGTACTTTGTTAAAGAGTTACATATAATGACTTTTTTTAACAAAAAAGGCGGTATTCACAAGAAGTTTCATACATGAATGTGTTAGAATTTGTGTGTGTCCGTTATGAAAATTACTTGACTTTCTAGTTTTTACTACTACCATATGTTCGAGTGTCTGATCTTTCAGTTAAATGTGCTTTGTTTTACACGTGTCAGCCATATGTCTAGTTTTTTTTTTCTGATAGAAACTATTACCTCTTTTGTAGTTAACATCCCAGTGTGAACAAAATTGTAATGTAACACCTCTGTAGTTGTTTACTGACTGTTGCAGTCAAGTAGCATGCTCAGCCTGTGTTTTCCGGGTCTGGCTGTGCTGGTCGCTTGGCTGTGCTGGCTATTCATGCATAGTTAATACATCAGTGTACTCACACTTTAACACTTCAGCACTTACGTGTTTGTTCGTATGCCCAAAACAATGGCAGACAGTCTCATAAAGACAGTTTTGCTAGACTAAGCAAGTCCATTTTTTTAATGTGTTGTTAGGGGAGTGCATCTTAAGAATATCATGAATTAGGCAGATTTCTTACATTGATCATTTTAACAGTGAAATTTAGTTCCCTAATCAGGCCCTACTACTGAGTAATCCACTCTCTATACCTTAGATTAACTTCATGTAACATTGAAAAAATCTCTGTCTGGCAGCAGCAATTTGACTTGTGAGTCAAAACATTTCTAGATCACTTCTTCACTGTCAAAATAGGAGAAAGTTTCAGGTTCACAGGTTGGTAACAATTTCTGAAGATGATGAAATACAGTGGGGCCTGCATATGCTAATAAAAATAATTTCCATTTCACAATATGTGTTGTCTAATGCAAGAGATAGTGCTGCTCCATATGTTCCAGGCGTTAGCTTTCTGATCAGATGTTGGAAAGGGTGGCGGCAGCATCTTGAATTGCAGTGGTCGTCTTTGCCTACGTCCTCGCTTTCTGCAAGTCTGGCCAAGAGTGCCATTGTGAGCTCCTGAATTTCAGACATTTGTTGAAATAAATGTAGCATGGTGTTCTGTTCCAGTTGGCCCATATCTGAAAAATATGCTCACAACAGTTTGCAAAATTCACAAAAATCTTCCTGGGAAGGAAATGGATTAGCAGTGCTAGAATCTGTCATGCACACTACAGTAAGTTCCACATAGTTACCACAAAAAATGAAAGTAATGAATCATCTCCTCAGTGGAAAAATTGAAATTAAAATTTTTCTGCTTAGTGTTTTGAATATTGTCTCCAGTATTGTTTCTCTTTGTTCATTGGCCCTGTTGGTGAGAGTGTTGTGGGTTTTCACTGTCTCGTTTTCAGTGTTAGGAAGTAATGAAAATATTAATTTTGACTTACCTCATTGGCAGTGTAGGGTACTGCTCACAGTTTTTCAGCTGTCTGTAAACCTTTAACTTTGCCAATGTTGAGAAGTGGCGAAAAAGTTTTTTGAACTATCTATATCCTTTTTCTTTGTCACCAGATTTGGGACACTAAATGTTAATATTAATTGAGTCCAAACATCCATTTTCACTTGCTCTATGGGACAGCACTAGAACAGAAATGTGCCAACAATGAAGATGTGACTTAACAAACGAAAGCGCTGGCAGGTTGTGATAGACACACAAACATACACACAAAATTCTAGCTTTTGCAACCAACAGTTGCTTCATCAGGGAAGAGGGAAGGAGAGGGAAAGATGAAAGGATGACTGTTTTAAGGGAGAGGGTAAGGAGTCATTCCAGTCCCGGGAGCGGAAAGACTTACCTTAGGGGGAAAAAGGGACAGGTATACACTCACATACACACACATATCCATCCGCACATACACAAACCCAGTCATCCCGGCTGCCCCATTGTAGCTGGTTACCAAGCCCCCACAGAACGTATCTCTGCCTATGTAGATCAACACCTTCAACCCATTACATGCAGTCTCCCATCCTTCATCAAAGACACCAACCACTTTCTCGAACGCCTGGAATCCTTACTCAGTCTGTTACCCCCCGGAAACCATCCTTGTAACCATTGATGCCACTTCCTTATACACAAATATTCCGCACGTCCAGGGCCTTGCAGCGATGGAGCACTTCCTTTCACACTGATCACCTGCCACTCTACCTAAAACCTCTTTCCTCATTACCTTAGCCAGCTTCATCCTGACCCACAACTTCTTCACTTTTGAAGGCCAGACATACCAACAATTAAAGGGAACAGCCATGGGTACCAGGATGGTCCCCTCGTACGCCAACCTATTCATGGGTTGCTTAAAGGAAGCCTTCTTGGTTACCCAGGCCTGCAAACCCAAAGTTTGGTACAGATTTATTGATGACATCTTCATGATCTGGACTCACAGTGAAGAAGAACTCCAGAATTTCCTCTCCAACCTCAACTCCTTTGGTTCCATCAGATTCACCTGGTCCTACTCTAAATCCCATGCCACTTTCCTTGACGTTGACCTCCATCTGTCCAATGGCCAGCTTCACATGTCTGTCCACATCAAACCCACCAACAAGCAACAGTACCTCCATTATGACAGCTGCCACCCATTCCACATCAAACGGTCCCTTCCCTACAGCCAAGGTCTTTGTGGCAAACGAATCTGCTCCAGTCCGGAATCCCTGAACCATTACACCAACAACCTGACAACAGCTTTTGCATCCCGCAACTACCCTCCCGACCTGGTACAGAAGCAAATAACCAGAGCCACTTCCTCATCCCTTCAAACCCAGAACCTCCCACAGAAGAACCCCAAAAGTGCCCCAATTGTGACAGGATACTTATCGAACCATCAGTTTAATAAGCCACAGCTGCAAAGTACTAACACGAATTCTTTACAGAAGAATGGAAAAACTAGTAGAAGCCGACGTCGGGGAAGATCAGTTTGGATTCCGTAGAAATACTGGAACACGTGAGGCAATACTGACCTTACGACTTATCTTAGAAGAAAGATTAAGGAAAGGCAAACCTACGTTTCTAGCATTTGTAGGCTTAGAGAAAGCTTTTGACAATGTTGACTGGAATACTCTCTTTCAAATTCTAAAGGTGGCAGGGGTAAAATACAGGGAGCGAAAGGCTATTTACAACTTGTACAGAAACCAGATGGCAGTTATAAGAGTTGAGGGACATGAAAGGGAAGCAGTGGTTGGGAAGGGAGTAAGACAGGGTTGTAGCCTCTCCCCGATGTTATTCAATCTCTATATTGAGCAAGCAGTAAAGGAAACAAAAGAAAAATTTGGAGTAGGTATTAAAATCCATGGAGAAGAAATAAAAACTTTGAGGTTCGCCGATGACATTGTAATTCTGTCTGAGACAGCAAAGGACTTGGAAGAGCAGTTGAACGGAATGGACAGTGTCTTGAAGGGAGGATATAAGATGAACATCAACAAAAGCAAAACGAGGATAATGGAATGTAGTTGAGTTAAGTCGGGTGATGCTGAGGGTATTAGATTAGGAAATGAGACACTTAAAGTAGTAAAGGAGTTTTGCTATTTGGGGAGCAAAATAACTGATGATGGACGAAGTAGAGAGGATATAAAATGTAGACTGGCAATGACAAGGAAAGGGTTTCTGAAGAAGAGAAATTTGTTAACATCGAGTATAGATTTAAGTGTCAGGAAGTTATTTCTGAAAGTATTTGTATGGAGTGTAGCCATGTATGGAAGTGAAACATGGACGGTAAATAGTTTGGACAAGAAGAGAATAGAAGCTTTTGAAATGTGGTGCTACAGAAGAATGCTGAAGATTAGATGGGTAGATCACATAACTAATGATGAAGTATTGAATAGGATTGGGGAGAAGAGAAGTTTGTGGCACAGCTTGACCAGAAGAAGGGATCGGTTGGTAGGACATGTTCTGAGGCATCAAGAGATCATCAATTTAGTATTGGAGGGCAGCGTGGAGGGTAAAAATCATAGGGGGAGACCAAGAGATGAATACACTAAGCAGATTCAGAAGGATGTAGGTTGCAGTAGGTACTGGGAGATGAAGAAGCTTGCACAGGATAGAGTAGCATGGAGAGCTGCATCAAACCAGTCTCAGGACTGAAGACCACAACAACAACAACTACTTTCCGGGACTGGATCAGACTCTGAATGTGGCTCTCCAGCAGGGATACGACTACCTCAAATCCTGCCCTGAAATGAGATCCATCCTTCATGAAATCCTCCCCACTCCACCAAGAGTGTCTTTCCGCCGTCCACCTAACCTTCGTAACCTCTTAGTTCATCCCTATGAAATCCCCAGACCACCTTCCCTACCCTCTGGCTCCTACCCTTGTAACTGCCCCCGGTGTAAAACCTGTCCCATGCACCCTCCCACCACCAACTACTCCAGTCCTGTACACGGAAGGTCTACACGATCAAAGGCAGAGCCACGTGTGAAAGCACCCACGTGATTTACCAACTAACCTGCCTACACTGTGAAGCTTTCTATGTGGGAATGACCAGCAACAAACTGTCCATTCGCATGAATGGACATAGGCAGACAGTGTTTGTTGGTAATGTGGATCACCCTGTGGCTAAACATGCCTTGGTGCACGGCCAGCACACCTCGGCACAATGTTACACTGTCCGGGTTATCTGGATACTTCCCACTAACACCAACCTGTCAGAACTCCGGAGATGGGAACTTGCCCTTCGGTATATCCTCTCTTCTCGTTATCCGCCAGGCCTCAGCCTCCACTAATTTCAAGTTGCCGCCACTCATACCTCACCTGTCTTTCAACAACATCTTTGCCTCTTTACTTCCGCCTCGACTGACATCTTTGCCTTTACAAATGTCTTCTTGTGTCTGTGTATGTGCGGATGGATATGTGTGTGTGTGTGTGTGTGTGTGTGTGCGCGTGTGCGTGTGTGCGAGTGTATACCTGTCCTTTTTTCCCCCTAAGGTAAGTCTTTCCGCTCCCGGGATTGGAATGACTCCTTACCCTCTCCCTTAAAACCCACATCCTTTCGTCTTTCCCTCTCCTTCCCTCTTTCCTGATGAAGCAACCGTTTGTTGCGAAAGCTTGAATTTTGTGTGTATGTTTGTGTTTGTTTGTGTGTCTATCGACCTGCCAGCGCTTTTGTTTGGTAAGTCTCATCATCTTTGTTTTTTTTATATATATATATATATATATATATATATATATATATATATATATATATATATATATATATATATATATATATATATATATATATATATATATATATATATATGCCGACTAGCTCTGCAGATGATGAAGAAATTGATGAAATGTATGATGAGATAAAAGAAATTATTCAGGTAGTGAAGGGGGATGAAAATTTAATAGTCATGGGTGACTGGAATTTGAGGGTAGGAAAAGGGAGAGAAGAAAACATAGTAGGTGAATATGGATTGGGGCTAAGAAATGAAAGAGGAAGCCGTCTGGTAGAATTTTGCGCAGAGCATAACTTAATCGTAGCTAACACTTGGTTCAAAATCATAAAAGAAAATTTTATACATGGAAGGATCCTGGAAATACTAGAAGGTATCAGATAGACTATATAATGGTAAGACAGAGATTTAGGAACCAGGTTTTAAATTGTAAGACATTTCCAGGGGCAGATGTGGACTCAGACCACAATCTATTAGTTATGAACTGTAGATTAAAACTGAAGAAACTGTAAAAAGGTGGGAATTTAAGGAGATGGGACCTGGATAATCTGACTGAACCAGAGGTTGTACAGAGTTTCAGGGAGAGCATAAGGGAACAATTGACAGGAATGGAGGAAAGAAGTACAGTAGAAGAAGAATGGGTAGCTCCGAGGGATGAAGTAGTGAAGGCAGCAGAGGATCAAGTAGGTAAAAAGACGAGGGCTAGTAGAAATCCTTGGGTAACAGAAGAAATACTGAATTTAATTGATAAAAGGAGAAAATATAAAAATGCAGTAAATGAAGCAGGCAAAAGGGAATACAAACGTCTCAAAAATGAGATCGACAGGAATTGCAAAATGGCTAATCAGGGATGGCTAGAGGACAAATGTAAGGATATAGAGGCTTTTCTCACTAGGGGTAAGATAGATACTGGCTACAGGAAAATTAAAGAGACCGTTGGAGAAAAGAGAACCACTTGTGTGAATATCAAGAGCTCAGATGGAATCCCAGTTCTAAGCAAAGAAGGGAAAGCAGAAAGGTGGAAGGAGTATATAGAGGGTCTATACAAGGGCGATGTACTTGAGGACAATATTATGGAAATGGAAGAGGATGTAGATGAAGATGAAATGGGAGATATGTTACTGCATGAAGAGTTTGACAGAGCACTGAAAGACGTGAGTCGAAACAAGGCCCCGGGAGTGGACAACATTCTATTGACGGCCTTGGGAGAGCCAGTCCTGAGAAAACTCTACCATCAGGTGAGCAAGATGTATGAGACAGGCGAAATACCCTCAGACTTCAACAAGAATATAATAATTCCAATCCCAGGTGTTGACAGATGTGAAAATTACCAAACTATCAGTTTAATAAGTCACAGCTACAAAATACTAACTAAAATTCTTTACAGACGAATGGAAAAACTGGTAGAAGCCGACCTCGGGGAAGATCAGTTTGGATTCCGTAGAAATATTGGAACATGTGAGGCAATACTGACCTTATGATTTATCTTAGAAGAAAGATTAAGGAAAGGCAAACCTACGTTTCTAGCATTTGTAGGCTTAGAGAGAGCTTTTGACAATGTTGACTGGAATACTCTCTTTCAAATTCTGAAGGTGGCAGGGGTAAAATACAGGGAGCGAAAAGCTATTTACAATTTGTACAGAAACCAGATGGCAGTTATAAGAGTCGAGGGACATGAAAGGGAAGCAGTGGTTGGGAAGGGAGTGAGACAGGGTTGTAGCCCATCCCCGATGTTATTCAATCTGTATATTGAACAAGCAGTAAAGGAAACAAAAGAAAAATTCGGAGTAGGTATTAAAATCCATTGAGAAGAAATAAAAACTTTGAGGTTCGCCGATGACATTGTAATTCTGTCAGAGACAGCAAAGGACTTGGAAGAGCAGTTGAACGGAATGGAAAGTGTCTTGAAAGGAGGATATCAGATGAACATCAACAAAAGCAAAATGAGGATAGTGGACTGTAGACAAATTAAATCGGGTGATGCTGAGGGAATTAGATTAGGATATGAGACGCTTAAAGTAGTAAATGAGTTTTGCTATTTGGTGAGCAAAATAACTGATGATGGTCGAAGTAGAGAGGATATAAAATGTAGACTGGCAATGGCAAGGAAAGCATTTCTGAAGAAGAAAAATTTGTTAACATCGAGTATAGATTTAAATGTCAGGAAGTCGTTTCTGAAAGTATTTGTATGGAGTGTAGCCATGTATGGAAGTGAAACATGGACGATAAATAGTTTAGACAAGAAGAGAATAGAAGCTTTCGAAATGTGGTGCTACAGAAGAATGCTGAAGATTGGATGGGTTGATCACATAACTAATGATGAGGTATTGAATAGAATTGGGGAGAAGAGAAATTTGTGGCACAACTTGACAAGAAGAAGGGACCGATTGGAAGGACATGTTCTGAGGCATCAAGGGATCACAAATCTAGCATTGGAGGGTAAAAATCGTAGAGGGAGACCAAGAGATGAATACACTAAGCAGATTCAGAAGGATGTAGGTTGCAGTAAGTACTGGGAGATGAAGAAGCTTGCACAGGATAGGGTAGCATGGAGAGCTGCATCAAACCAGTCTCAGGACTGAAGACCACAACAACAAAAAACTTTGCTGTCTCTTGGCACTCTATAATATTGTGACTATACTGGAAGTAATTATGCAGACACTCATGTTAGACTGTATGTATTGCTCCAAAATATAGAGACTGCTAAGTAGGAGTGTAGTCTTCAGAACAGAACTCATGGAACTGTGCTCTGTAGTGTAATACGGGAACTGACCTGAGCTGGCTGCAGGCACTGAACTGAACTGTCTGACTGTAGGATTGTCTTTTCTGCCCATCAGCAGATGGATGTCTATCTGCACCAGTACTAGGCCAAAGCAGTGTTGTCCCCAGATGACGGCATTCTCTTTGGTAGCTGGTGACACTATTGGTGGACAAATATTGTGTGCTGATGGAGGTGGCAGGAGAAGCAGAAAGTGGTACCGAATAGTGAGCAGGGTCTGGTGACTGCTGCTTAGAAATATGAGGTGCCACATGAGTCATTGTGCCTGTTGGTGGTGGCCCCTTCCGCTATTTGTTGTGGAACTCTTTAAGTGTGGTACACAACAGTAATCAAGAGAGCAGAGGGAACCTTTGAAAAGATCTATCTCTATGTGTACAAGGGATTGGAGGGTATTGCTGGATTGTTAAAAAATGTTTAATGACTTCGTAATTGAACACTTCTAGTTGAAACTGCCACATCACACCACGTATCTAAGCTTTTAGGGTGCAAAGCCCTAGGTGACTACCCTGTTGTGGCTGAATTGCATAATACAGTTATCTTCTGTAAAGGTTTGGTTACCTTCTCCAATATAATGAATCTGAATCCTGAGGAATTACATGAAAAATGGAAAAGAAAGGTGTCACAGAAATTACGAGAGTCAATGGCAATTTGGAGAAAACTACAACATTAATATTAATCTTCAACACTCCAGAATTACATCAACATATTCTTGCAGGCTATATCTGTCTTATATGTTTGACCATTTGTCCAAACCCAAAGCGATGGTTTAAATCCAAAGATGTGGCCACACCACAGTAGCATGTAACAGGACCATGTGTCAAAATCCTGGAGGACCGACTCATGATGACCCTTGTACACTCCTTACAAAATGTATAAACTGCTGTGGGGAATATGCAGTATAGAGGAGGAAGAGTGGAGTTTATAAGAAGGAAAGAAAAGTTTAGGAGTTGAAAGTCATCAGATGCCTATCCTATGGCAAAGCCAAATAATCTTTTAAAGCATACAGTCTGGCATATGCTACATCTTGTGCATCGACCCTTAAGAAGCCACCCACCACATAAACCCAGACGACAGATTAAAATACGAGTATACGCACTTTTTAATGTACCTGCAGTGAGAAAGCTGCACTTGACCCCAAAACCATTCAGTAGTCTTCAGCAAAGGACTTAGAACATCAGCCACATGCCATTGCATATCATCAGAGGCTCAGTAAGCCATCCTCTAGCCAGGCCACCACTCCTCCCACAAGTAAGAAAAACACAAAACAAAAAGCCATTTGTAATTGAAGAAAGTAGCAGCTAAATCATCAGATCACTCTCCCCTTCTGATGGTGATTTTAATGTTGAGGATATTGACATCCACACTGGAAGAGGGCAAGTACAATCATCACTAATCAGTGGCGTACACAGCAACTTCTGTATTGTGGTGGTACTTAAGTGGATATTGATTGCATTTTGAAGAATTGCAGCTCCTTGCCCCGGAAAGACTGTTCGGTGTCTACTTACAAGAAAATCATTTTAAAGTCACCCACATACCCCTACAGGAGGGATGATCTTGCTGGAGACTGGGTTAAGGATGGGGTGGTGTTTCTGTCGACGATCAGTCCAACTCCTCTCCTGTCCTTCTAACCACGGCCATACAAGCAGTTACAGTGGAAGTCCACACACCTGCTAAGATCACAGAGTGTTCTTTATACCTTCTACCTCCCAATCTGCTGGATGCATACCCCTCCCTTTCCTCCTCATGAGTGACTTCAGTGCTCATGATGTGTTGTGGGACTTAGCTACCACATGCCCCAGTGTCGAATTATAATAGACCATTGTTTTTATTCTCCAGTTCCTGTAGATTGTCCGATAGCAAATGACCACAGATTTGTATTCCTGTGACCACTTTCCGGCATGGGTAAACCTGTTGACTAAGACTGTGATCGACAGGAAACCACAAAGATGCATGCTTCAGAGGGTAAATTGGTTGCAACACAGTCGGCAGGCAATCATTGTACAACACGAAAGTGCCCAGGAAATAATGGATCATATGAGCCGTGTGATCCATTCCCCTGTCCAACAACCACATCAGGTGATGGGCTGTTCTTTGATGGAACAAAGAATGTCACTCGGCAGTCAGAGCCTGGCATTCACATGTGGAGAAATTCAGATGCCACCCAACTGCAGAAAATCTTCATGCCTTCAGGAGTGCTAGGGCACAAGCAATGAATGTGATAAAAGAATGAAAAAGGAACTCCTGAAAGCAATTTGCGACTTCCATTAATATCAGTCCACTTCCACTACACAAGTTTGGGGGGATTTCAGGCAATGGAGATACATTTCCCTTTACAGCCTTGTTGAGAAATGGCAATAGACACACATAGAGACATGGTCTGGTTTTAGCTGACATCTGGACAAACTATTGCTTTCCAAAAATTCCAGATATGAGAAGGCTTAGCTTCTTCTTGTGTAATGAAATATATATACAATCATCCATTCTCCACATGAGAAATGGAATCAGCTCTGTACGCAGCCAGAGACACTACTTCAGGACCAGATCATTTCCATTATACCATGCTCTGTTATCTGTGCACTGAGTCAAAGGCAACCTCCTCTCTTGTTTCAGTCAGTCTGGTTTGATATACACTACCGCACCACTTGGAAGGAGGCAATGTTAATTACCTTACAGAAACCAGGCTAGGATCATACCATACCTAATAGTTACTGGAATGCAGCCCTTACCAGCTGTATGGGTAAGATTCTTGAGTGCATGGCCCAGTGCCACCTTATCTGGCTCCTTGAATCCCAAGGTCACCTATGCCACTCCCAGTGGGGTTTCATGTGCTACCATTCTGCCTTTGACAGCTTGAATCTACTCGAAACCACGGTACAGGAATCTTTCTTATGCCGAAATCATTTAGTCGGTGTATTTTTTGATCCTGTAAAGGCATTCGGCACCACCTGAAGATACAACATCCTTTGCCAATTTTGTGTCTGGGGGCTACGAGGGGGTATCCAAAAGAACCGGAATTATTTTTTAAAAGCTGTATATTTTCAAATTCATAGTATGAAGGCTTTCACGACCGGATGACATATCTTCTGGTAAACCTTGCGGGATGTAAGGTCGTGGTCCATGAAACTCTTCAGCTCCTAACGTTTCGTCCAGTGCTTCGCTGGACATCTTCAGAGGGGTGTTTCTCCTCCGGTGAGTCTTGCCGACTCCGGAGGAGAAACACCCCTCTGAAGATGTCCAGCGAAGCACTGGACGAAACGTTAGGAGCTGAAGAGTTTCATGGACCACGACCTTACATCCCGCAAGGTTTACCAGAAGATATATTTTCAAATTGTTTACAAAACAGCCTTATCCCCTTAAAAATACTCTCCAATACAACTAATAAATTTGTCCCACCAGTGCTTCCACTATTCAAAACATTTTTTCTCATTTTTTTCTTTACCTCTTCAGTGTTCTCAAATTGATGTCCTTTCATGCCCTGTTTCATGTATGGAAATAAGAGAAAGTTGCATAAAGCTAGGTCAGGCAAGTAAAGTGTGTGGAGCAGCGGAACCAAAAACTGTTTGACAGAGATGGCTGTGTGCAATTGCATTCTTGTGGTGGAAGAACCAGTCTCCTGTCTGCTACAAATCAGGTCTTTTTTGACAAACACTGTTGTGCAATCTTCTTAAAACTTCAAAATAAAAGGTTTGATTGATGGTCTGACCTGGGGGAACAAACTCTGAATAGACTATGCCCTTGTCATTTAAAAAAAAAAAAAATTGAAAAAAAAAACAAATCAGCATTGTTTTTATGTTTGATTTGACTTGACAACATTTTATTGAATAGGGTGACGATAATGTCTTCCATTAGCTTGAATGTTGCTTTGTCTCTGGGTTGTAACCACGGCACCATGACCATCACCAGTAGTGACCTTTGGCAGAAAATCTGGATCAGTTTCAAGCTGTTGCTTCAAAGCACAATATGTTCCAACTCGATGTTCCTTATGATTGTCAGTCAGAACATGAGGAACAAACTTGGCAGCAACCATTTCCATTCCCAAATCTTCTGTTAAAATTCGCTAAACTGAGGTCCAAGATAACCCACTGATCTCTGACAGTTGATAAGTTGTTGGTCAAGGATCTGCAGCACAAGCTCCCAAAGTTTTTCAGTATTTCTGTCGATTCACGCAGTTGATGGACATCCAGAATGAGGTGTGTCATCAATCGACATGTCACTGTTTTTAAATCAAGCAAACCACTCTTAAACTTGAGTTTTTCTCATAGCGCCATCTTGGTAAGGTGTTTTCAATATTAAAATAGTTTCAGAAACATTTTTACCAAATAAAAACAAAATTTCACAGCTACATGTTGTTCTGTTAAACTTGCCATCATAAAAAATGAAACAAGAATGAAGCAGCGCTAGCAAAAACAGTCAATGCAGATGAACAACTCAAGTCGATAACACAAGTGGCACTGAACTGGCAATGAGTTGCGCTATACATGCCTAGCAACAGAAATGCATTCTGCACAAGCTCCACCCACGGAAATGCTATTCCGGCTTTTTTTGGGTACCACCTCGTATGTGGGCATCTGTTGCTGCTTATTCATTCCTTCCTCAAGGACAGATGCTTTCACTGTCACATTGGTGGCACCTCATCTGACTGCTTTTTGAAAAGAATAGGATCTCATAAGTCACTGTATTGAGAGTTTGCAATTGCTGACAATGGCACCTCCTTTGCCATTAGAAGCCATGTCAAATGTTATTTGTGGATGACTTCATAATCTTCCTCTAGCCTTAAAATGACAACGATGCAAATACAACTGACCATCAGGAGGCTGTCAACTTGAGACAATAAAACTGTTTTAGATTCTCACTAGAGTAAGCGACTTGTCTCAATTTTAACCATGCTTGTTGGAAGTTTTAACCAACCAGAGCTCCCTATGGGGGACAATACTTTAAATTTTAAGAACAATGTGCTACTGTTTGACATAAAATTAACCTGTCCCGCACCTGATAGACCTGCAAACAAAGAGCACCAAATCGTTGGAGATTTTTAAATGCCTCAGAAGAAAGCACAGGGAACTGGCAAGCCCCATCACCTGTAGTGTTATAGGACATTTGCCAAGTCACAATTAGATTAATTCAGCGTGGTTTAAGGATCAGCATATATTTCTTACCTCAAGATGTTACATGCCGTCCACAATGAGGGCATTTGGAAATTGCCTGGAGTCTATCAAATGAGCCCAGTTAAGAATCTGTGTTCAGAGGCTGGTGAACCACCACTTTGGAATCGGCAGCACCTCCTTCTGACTTGACTGGCCCTGAAAATCCTAGCATTTCATTAGTCTTTGGCGTTTTGTGCCATGGTCCACACCAACTTTGAGCAGCTGTTCAGGAATATGTCCCTTGCAACCAAGCCGTGCAGCACTCATTTTGAAGTACCTGTGGCTGGTTTCTTAACCAAATTCCTGACTAGAAAGCCATTTGTGACTTAGTTAGGGATCAGTACTTGTGCAGTGTAAGACACTATTAACAAATGTGGCTCAATATGCTGTACAAGTCTGCTTTCATGCCCAGCAGTAGATTTCACTGCAGTGTTGTAGTTTGCCTGTGTTCCTGCAGTCAAATTGCGTAAGTATTGGCATGTAATGGGAATTATTAAGTACTATAATTTGAAACATTTCAAGCATAATAATAATAAATAAAAAGGGTTAGATTCCAGTGAATAATTAATGTTGGTGACAGCAAAAGTTTTATATTGCATGCACTGATTTATTAGTCAGACAGAACATTAAAACTATTAAAATGGTGGTCCTACAGAGTTTCATTTAAAAATCCAGTAAAATTCATAATGACTTTTGAACACAGTAAAACTCTCATAAATGCATAAATTGAGGCCTAGCAGAATCACCGTTGGCTAACTAAAAATTACTAGTCCGTGAAACGGAGTCTGTGAGACTAGGTCCCACATAACTTGAAAATTTGTAAATGTGAGCCAAAGTTAAAGTATTTGCAGCCACTTCCTACCCAGAAATTCACTTTACCTCCATCCGAATTGTCCACCTGATTGTCACAAAGTCTCATCAGAGAGTGTCTCTCAAACTGCTTTGTGAATCCTTCCTAGCCCCCCCCCCCCCCCAGAACTAATCAGAAAGCTTTTATCACCAGATTCCTTGTGTAAATTAGAACAGGTGATTCCCCACCATTAATGTACATTTTTACCTAAAAATCTTAGATGGAGCACCACTTGATTATTAACACAGAGCGAGGTGGCGCAGTGGTTAGCACACTGGACTCGCATTCGGGAGGACGACGGTTCAATCCCGTCTCCGGCCATCCTGATTTAGGTTTTCCGTGATTTCCCTAAATCGTTTCAAGCAAATGCCGGGATGGTTCCTTTGAAAGGGCACGGCCGATTTCCTTCCCAATCCTTCCCTAACCCGAGCTTGCGCTCCGTCTCTAATGACCTCGTTGTCGACGGGACGTTAAACACTAACCACGATGACGATTATTAACAAACATATAAATTACATGTATGTTTCAAATGTAAACTCATTATCTTATAATTCTGTTGATACCAAACACAATATACTATTTATAAAAGTTTACACATAGATACTGTATCAAGTAACAGGTGTATTTGCACTTATAACACATGAACATGGTAAAACATGTAGAATATATAAATAAATGATCCTGGACTGTTGTATTGAAACCTCACCTCATGCTCAATCTACTGATATCATCCAATTGTCTGGAAACTTTGCCATTTTTAAATTACAGCTTTTTATTTTTTTAAGTGTTAGCCAAACTGATTACTCATTAAATAAACTAGATATTAATTGTAGGTCTTCAGCCTTTCCCAGTGGGGCATTGTCATCTTGGGAAATTGGTTTTTCTGTCAGTAATCCACATCGTACTTGCACGATATTTTGATTGCGTAACTCACAATCTCCATCAGGTGCTCCGTGAGGCACCTGATGAAGATTGCAAGTTACATGATTGAAATATCATGCAAGTATGACATGGCACATTTCATTAATAAAAATATAAAATGGTTATAGCTCAATAAATAAAGTAGATGTGTGAGACATTCATGAATGTTAGCTGTAATGCTAAGCTGTCATCCCATACCTTGTTTATTAAGATATCATGTTGCGTTCAGCAGTTTGCAATGATTAGTGTGATAGTATTTATTTGCTGTTGACATCTAACTACCATAATGTTTTAGTTATATACAGTATTAATATTGCAATAGATGCATCTCAGTGCCATGATTACACAGGTATGTTTGTATTTGTGCTATGATGAACCATTGAATTATAGCAGAATTAAGAATGTTTGAATGTCGCCTTATTCCAGCAAGTGGCTGACACTGCCACTACACACATTTTGTGCATTGTCTCATTCATATTGCTGGTCAGAAACTAACATAGGCCATCAGCTTCCACGGGAAACACCGTTGTTACGTGCCACTGGTTGTCTCTCTGTCAGCAGACACAAGGCTGCTCTTGAAGACTCCCTTCCGTCACTGTCTGCACCAATCAGGCTCAGCCCAGCTAAATCTTGCCATCAACATCTTAAACTTTAACATGGCCGAATTCTTGCCAGCATATTGGCTGTCTTACACATCTCCACTTAATGTGACATTTAGTTAGCTAAATAGGCATATCTAGCAGCACCAAGTGTAACTTACTTAAAACTAAACATATCCTACATTTGTGTCCGACCAAAAGTGTGAAATAACTTTGTGGTGGTGTATGAAGTGGTATGAGTGTCATAGGAAATGATGTGAACTTAAACTAACATAAATACATCGTAAACATAGAGTAAAATTACACAAAATTGACATATTAATTAAATGCCAATATAAACAAGAAACACAGCAATGATTAGTATTTTTGTTTGAGTCTTTCGCATCATGTGCTCATTTTAACTACAAGCTTTTGACTCTGTTCTAAGATATTTTCTCTCATTCAACTTTAATTTTGTTGTATAATGTAACATTTTACTATGTCATTACACTCCACCTTAACTCTTTTACATTTCACTATCACTATAATAATGTTCAGCTATCAATGTTCTTGCTGCTATAGAAGCTGCCATCAATCTCGTTGGCACCGTGATTCAAGTACAGCACCTTCAGATATGTTGTTTTGCATCCACTGTCATGACTGAAGATTAAAAGCTGTTGAAATATGACTCTGGTATAATTTTCCATAACTATATGCTACAATGAAGCTCCATAGATCAGGCTCTGAACACCCTCTCCCCCCCCCCCCCCCCCCCCCCCTCCCCAATCCCACCCCTCACACCCAGTAGAATCTATATATACACAAGCTAAATAGTAATACAAACTGACTTAAGATATTGGCAAAATATCCTCAGTTTGTAGTGTAAATCCTTCCAAGATTCCTTCCATGTTTCCCACCACTGAACATTCTTTCAGCAGCTCATAGACGTTTTCTATCCTCAGATAATTTTCCTTTTTTGAACATATCATTTACAGTTAACCCTGTATCAACTTACAGACATTTATATATGTGTACAAATTCTTCCAGAATGTATGTCATAAATTGAAGCTATTCCAATAAATTCTCCTGTAAAATTACACATACCCTGCTCAGAAATTTGAACTTTACTTATGTATCAGACCAAAACATATCATGATCTGTTCAGCTCCATAAACCAATTATGCCATTTTTTCACTACCTCCTGCACTGATTGTGTGTGCTTCTGTATTCCTCTTTATATCTTACCATATGAACCAATTTTTCATCCAGTTACGATCTTTAATGTTACCCCAAAATTCTTACAAACTGACACATGAAAACACACATATAGTAATTCTTAAATCTACACATGTATCACAGTTTCTTGTTTTACAATGTGCAACTGTGCCATCATTGCCTCTCGCAACATTTTTCCTCCAGTGTGAGTACCTTTTAAACTTTATTTTCTTCCATTTTTTCACCTGCTCAAATTTGAGGCTTCTTTCTTTATACTCCAATCAACTCGTACATTCATACACACAAATTTTAAATACTGCTAGAACATCACTTTTCAAGTTTAGAAGTGCACACTTGCTTTCTTCACTAGTGTTGATTTTTATTCTTTTGCCTGCACATTATTAACTTCGTCCACTTACATTTTTTCTGTCAACAAAACTACTGCATCCCTTCTCTTACCTTCTTCCTTCTAGAAAACACATTAATTATAGACAATTCTTTCATACTACAATCTCAGCTTTCAAGCTCTCTCCCCACTTTATCTTTATTCTTCTCCCATAAATAAAAATAAGATCTGTATGCACTTTGGAACATTTCAATTCCCCCATATTACTTTTATCCTCTTTCAATGTACACTTAGTATTTACATCTTCATCAATAGCCATTCCTCGTTGGAAATAAACATACTTGTTCCTTCCTCTAAAGTAACGATTTCTGTAGCTGCAGCACCCTCACACTTCTATATCTTTCTCTTCGTTCAGTAATCTACATTGTTCTCTTCCTTTAATAATACATCACTTGCATCCATTGATACAACATAAATTACATCTGAAACACCTTCAACAACATCCACTGATACACTAAAAACTTCTTACACTGATTTGCCACCTAAATTGCAAAATTCTCTGCTACTGCATCATATCTCATCAGAATTCGCAATACATTTGCATTTCTCCAAGACTGGATCTGTCTCAGTCTCCCCTGCTACTTTATATTTATGAATATTATTTTCTCACCAACAACAAACATTTTCCTGCATTTAAGAGACGGACCTCCCACCTCCCATACTGTCCTCACATTCATCCTTCAACATCCACTCATAATTCATGTTTCCATCAAGAGCCATCAGTTCGCTTCCATCAGCAGAGATAAACATACAAGTTCCTTCCTCCAAAATATCTGTATCAGTAGCAGCAAACATGACTTCTTCCTCTAAAACATCATATTCATCTCCCTTTACCAAAAAAATCATCCGCTTCCACCGAAACTTCATGAAATCAATATCCAGCCAACAAGACCACTGCTATGCCATCTTCACAGATATCTTCATCTACTTTTGCTGATACAAAATAAAATTGGTCTCCAGCTGTTGAGACCACAACCTTAACCAGCATCTCCACTTCAAATACATTCACCTACATTACTAAAGTTGTTGCTGCTAAATAGTACCTCATTGGAATTTTCCATACCTTCCAAGTCAGTTTCGCCTCTGCCTGATGATTGACAATGGACCAAAGCATACACAGTAGCTGCTAAGAAGCTCTTCTGCACCTGCAGTGTCATCAAACATCTAACCATACCCCATTTGAACCTGCACCCAGCAGTACAATGGTGGATGGATACGTGCACAGCGCCTGAGGGTTTCCTGAGCTGGAGACTGGCCAGCACCACCAGGTCTCATCTGCTGTAAACTCCTGGCATACTGAAGGGGGCCATCATTAGGCATGGCAGTGAAACACAATGTGGTTTGGAGAATGGGTGCCTTTGGCTTCACACCCTGCAGCCATTCACCTTGATCGGCCCTTGTTTGCAAGTAATCGGCAAAAAAAATTTCAGGATTTTGTGTGATGCTTTATAGCTTTTAAAAAAGTAATGTTATGTGGACTGATTGTGTAACATAATGAATGGGAATCATGTGCGAAGTTGTGCGTTCAAAATCAGGTGCCTTCAAATTTTTTAAAAAATCTTTTTATTTTTATTGAATTAATTGGTTTAAATGTGTATCTTTTTATTTCTATTCCTTTGTCACAGCATTTTAATTGTCATATGAACTTTTTCATTTGCTCTCATTGCATTTCCTCTCATTTTTTGTTCCTATATTCTTTTTCCACTTTGAATTTTTGTGCATGTGAAACTTTATTGGACATAATCACAGCCAGTGACGAGCTGTCCAGGGAAGAAATTAGCAGATTATGTAGTGACCATGCTTACTAAATTTAACAGTGATTTGCAGCCTGCAATCTGCAATAAACTGTTTCCATGTGATGCATCCTTGTGGTGCAGTCTTCAAGCATTCACCTAAGCAAACATGCCTCATGCACATATGACAGCTGCCACCAGCAGCTTCGACCTGACTTGAGTAACAGTCTGGAGTGGGGTGGGGAATGGGGGGATAACAGGGTACTGATGGATGGAGAGAAGAGCCCTGTCTGGTGGGGTGTGGGGAATTTGATTTCAGTGGCTGCTTCACAACCTGGATCACCTGGATCTTTCCCTCAACCTCCAGCTTCTTTGAACTACGCAAATGGGAGTTATTCATATAACTCATTCTCCGGTCCCAAAATTATCCCAGCCTCAAACTATGGTAATCAAATATCCCTACACTCTCCACCCAACAGTTTCTGCCCCCTCATCCTATCACATCCTCCCTTTTCACATTCCCTCACACTCTTTCTGTGCCATCCTCTGCCAGTGACCTACCTGTCAAGTCCCCTTCTGTGCTGGTCTTCTTTTTCGCTCCTTATTTATTTCATTTATGTATTTATTTTTAGTTTTTTAAATCCACCACATCTCACCTGCTGACACTGTACCTAGCAGTCTCTAGTCCCTGCACACCCCACCAGACAATGGTCTTCTTTCCAGCTATCAGTATCCTGCTATCCCTCCCCTTCCCTGCCCCACTTCAGATGGCTACTCAATTAATCGCATGTGGGTCAGAGCTGCTGGTGGCAGTGGTCATGTGTGCATCAGGCATGTTTGCTTATGTGAATATGTGTGTGTTTTCTTTGCTGAAAAAGGTTTTGGCCAAAAGCTATAATGTGTAACAGTCTTTTTGTTGGGCCTGTCTGCAGCTCATCGGTCATCATTACAGTGAGTAGCACCCTTATCTTTTTCCTAATATTGTTGATATTTCAACCTGGAGTTTCCATTGTTTATTTAGAAAGTGTCATAGATAAGAATGTTGAAACTCTTTCTGTACTTATAAATGAAATGGAACCATTATTAGAAAAATTAGAAGCTATATGAGGTTTACTTATTTATTCATCCGTCTTTAGATCACTGTTGAGAGTGATATTCGATACATTGATATATATTTACAATTACAGGTACAGAGTAAATTACAATTACAATATTATTATTTTACACTAGAAAATCCATGATGGAATGTGACAATATTAGAAAAGGATAGTTGCTACCCACCATATAGCGTAGACACTGAGTCACAGATAGGCACAACGAAAAGACTGTCAGAAAGTGAGCTTTTGGCCAACAATGCTTTAGTTGGAAATAGACAACACACACAGGAGTTGCAATTGTGTGTGCGTGTGTATTGTCCATTTCTGATGAAAGCCCTGTTGGCCATAAGCTCACTTTCGGACAGTCTTTTTGTTGTGCTTCTCTGCGACTCACCATCTCTGCTATACGGTAGGTAGCAACTATTCTTCCCTAATACTGCTATTTTACACTGGGCAATATTATGAAAAGGATAAGAGTGCTACTCACCATACCGTGGAGATGCTGAATCGCAGATTGGCACAACAAAAAGACTGTCGGACAAGTAATCTTTCGGTCAAAAAGACTCACACACACACGACCACCAGCACATAATGAGAGAAGCAGTCTGGGGGGTGAGAGTAAGGAGGAGGCTGGAGGGGGGAGGAGAGATAGCAGGGTAGGGGTGGGGGACTGTAAAGTGCTGTTTGTGGGAGCATGCAGGGATGAGGTGGAGAGAGGGTGGAGTAGCTAGGTGCAATCAGTGCTTTAGACGGAAGCCAGGGCCAGTGGCGGGGAGGGGGGGGGGGGGATAGTGGAAAAGGAGAGAACAAAGGATAGGTGGGTGTCGGACAATGACTAACGAAGGTTGAGGCCAGGAGGGTTATGGGAATGTAGGATATACTGCAGGGAGAGTTCCCACCTGTGCAATTCAGTAAAGTTGGCATTGATAGGAAGGATCCAGATGGCACAGGTTGTAAAGTTGTCATTAAAATGAAGAATGTTTTGTTGGGCAGTGTGTTCAGCAACTGGATGGTCCAGCTGTTCCTTGGCCACAGTTTGCCCGTGGCCATTCATGCAGACAGACAGCTTGTTGGTTGTCATGCCTACATAGGATGTAACACAGTGGTTGCAGCCTAGCTTGTATGTCACGTGACTGGTTTCACAGATAGCCCTGCCTCTTGTGACTGGACTGGAGTAGGTGGTGTTGGGAGCATTTATGTAACAGGTCTTGCATCTAGGTGTATTACAGGGATATCAGCCATGAGGCTAGGGGTTGGGATCAGGAGTTGTACAGTGATGGATGAGGATATTGCACAGGTTCAGTGGGCAGCAGGATACGACAGTGGGAAGGATAGTAGGTAGGACATTCCTCTTTTTGGGACAGAACGAGAGGCAGTCAAAACCCTGGTGGAGAATGTCATTCAGTTGCTCCAATTCTGGGTGGTACGAGCCACAAAGTGAATGCTGCTGGATGGTGCAACTTTGGGATGTGGATAGTGACTGGAGAGATAAGGTACGGGAGACCTGTTTCAGTACAAAGTTGGGAGGGTAATTATGGTCTGTGAAGGCCTCAATGAGACCCTCGGTATATTTTGAGAGAGATGTTTGTCACTACAGACGCAACTGCTACAGGTGATCAGGCTGTATTGAAGGGAGAGAAGTGCTGCTGTTCTGGAGCAATGTGGATATGGTGTCCTCACCCTTGATTCAGAACATGAAGATGTCATCAGTGAATTTGAACCAGGTGGGGGGTTTGGGATTCTGGGTGGTTAGAAACGATTTCTCTAGATGATCCATGAATATGTTGGCATAGGATGGTGCTCCTTGCTGTACCCTGGGTTTGTTTGTAAGTGATGCCTTCAAAGGAGAAGTAATTGTGGGTGAGGATATAGTTGGTCATGGTAACTAGGAAGGAGGTTGTAGGTTTGGATTCTGTCATGTGTTTGGAAAGGCAGCGTTCAATAGCAGCAAGGCCATGAGCATTAGGAATGTCAGTGTAAGAGAGATGGCATCAGTAGTGAAGGTCTAGGTCTATGAGAGCAGAGATTCTCTCAGTGGGAGCGCAGTAACCAGTCACATTGGGGTGTGTTGGGTGGTTGGGTTTATGGACTTCAGGAAGCATTGGAAGGTGAGGAGAGAGATGGACTCTCAGGAGAGACTTTGGGATGGGCCAAAGTATTTGAGGAGAGACTCAAGACCCTGCTGAATTTCTGGATTGGGGTCACTGTGGCAGGGTTGTAGGTGGATGAATCTAACAGCTGGCAAAGTCCTTCTGCCAGATAATCCTTGCAGTGACTTATTCATATGTGAATAATGAAAACATAGACAAAACAAGAACTTTTGTACTAATTTAATTTACTACAGGCAACCAGTTTCATTGTATGCTGCAATGCTAGTGTATTGATGAAACAAGAAGATTTTCAAGTTTGCTTTTTGCTGATTCTCAGGATATTGCTTTAATACTGCAAATTCTTTTTAATTCTTTCAGATTAGTCTCAAAATATTCCTTAACAGTATTCTAACATGCTGTTTTTGAGAATCCCTTAGTTTAGTTTTGAAAACTGGTAGTGCTTTAATATTTTTTAAACTACTTGAATTATGCTATATAATAAGCACCGTGCTTTAGTAGGATCTTTGTCAGACAGTTGAAGTTAAATACTGTTGATATGATAGTCATCTTTGACTTGGGCTTTAATTGTGTAGTTTTCTCTTTAGCACCATTGTACAGTGTAATCTACATCTACATCTACATGGATACTCTGCAAATCACACAGTGCCTTGCAGAGCATTCATCTCGAACCACCTTCACGATAATTCTCTCTATTATTCCACTCTTTTGAGATACATGGTAGTTTCAGGTATGGACAGAGAGGGTATGTCAAAATTTTGTATGATGTGAATTTGTTTTAGGGGGGCTCTTTATGATAGCCTTTCTGCATCCTCCTTCCCCCACCCCTCCCCTGCTCCCCCACCCTCCTCCAGTAGTCTCTTCAAATGTGGTTTGCTGCCCTGCCCCATGTTATTGTACAATACAATAAATATGTATATGAATTAATTCATGATACATCTTTAACAGTGTATCTGCATCCACTGTGTGGGACATTCTCTTCATTGCTGCTTATTTTTGAGCAGATCATTTCTATATTATTTTCCCAAGTCATAATCTGTCTGTTGTCAATCCCAGGAAATCAGTCTGTCAACTTCTTTTAGCCGTATATCTCTAAGTATTATATTTAGTGTCTCTTAATTTGCCGTCTCTTTGCAAATATTTTCGTGTGGGTTGTTTTCATTTCATTTATAAATAGATTATTTCCATCAAAATCTTCATTTGCCCTTTCTATGTCCATGAGTTCTCGCTGAATCGTTTATTGAGCTACTGCTTACAATGAGAGATGTATCATCTGCATATGTGGATACATTTTCTTTTACTGGTGCTGCCATGTTATTCACATACATAAACATCAGTGGACCGATATTGAGCCTTATGCTACCCCATACTTCTCCACTTCAAACTCAGAGTCATCTGTTGGAAATGGGAATAGACATTCTTTTGTAACTGGTGAAATTATGATCTTTTTACTCAGTGTTTCATTAGCTTCTGAACTATATTTATATAGTACTGATTTAAAGTGGAAAACACCTAACATGGGTCAGTCAATTCATTCCCTTGTACTGTTAAGTACTGTGTTCCCACTTTCTGTCTTATTTAATTCATTCATGTTTGTAATTATGTGTGACCAGGCCATATCAGAAATATTTTGTGAAGTTCCAATTTTATGTTTATGATATCTAGATTTTACTTGCCTTATCATCTTGCTGTATTATTTGTTCTTGTGTCTGTACACTTCACAATCTTCTTGACTGTTACATTTCCTACGTATATCTTCCCTCGCATTCACGATTTCCCTGGTGATCCATTTCTTACTATGTCTACGTTTGTCTTTCTGCAGATCTTTTGACAAGGTATGTTTATATGGTAACTTAAGGTTGAAATGAAAGTTTTCCAGCTTTCTTGCATGTCTTTGCTACACAGAGCCTTCCAGTCTTCTGATCTGAGCAACATCTCCAGTAAGTTGAGATTACTGGCATTTATCAGCCCATGCTGTACAATTACATTTCTAGTTTCAGTTTTCTTATTCTGTAGCTCAATTAACTGACCATGGTGATCTGAAATGACTCTGTTAATTATGTTTACTTTCAGTTTGTTTAAAGGTACTTTTGTAACAACATGATGTATTATTGAATCTGATGATTCAGTGCTCCTTTTTGGGCTATTTACGTGCAGCTGCATATCATGTGTGTTTAATATTTTATACAGTTACTCTGTTTCAATATATTTGTGTTAAGGTCACCATCGACTACTGAGTGTGAGAATTCTTTAGTAGGATTGATAAGAAGTACTTAAAGTTCTATTAGGAAATCTTTTACGCGAATGTGAATTACATGGCTTCAGCTGTTTTTCGTATAGATGAAGTAATTTCAGACACTATCATCAACAATGTCTATTCATCCAGACATGAAAGTAAATATTACGTACTAGGGCGGGCTGTTAGGCACGCTAACATGGGGCTGGGGAGGGCGCTGAGGGTGGAGGGCATGGGTCACATCTCAGTGGTGCCATTTGGGCATATCAGTAGATCGGGATTCACTAGGCATGGCCTGCACCTCAATAGATATGGGAAGGGGAGGGGAGGCTGGCAAAGCTTACAGGTGACAGTGTAGTGGGTGGTGGTGGTGAGATCACTCATGGAAAAATTCCTGTAGTAGTTGGTGTTAGAGCTGCACCTTTTTTAGACTGAAGTCAGCTGATAGGTATACTTGCTTAAAGGAAGTCCCTCTATCTGAGGGCTCACCTTCTGAGGATGTAACGTTTCCAAGTAGAGAAGGAATTAGCATATTTCATAAAAATTTAAGAGGTATCAGAGATACTCTGAAATTATTGGTATATCAGAGCACCACTTAAATAATTTGACAATTCAGATGCTTTCTTTACCAGGGTACAGATTAGCTGGCTGGTTTTCAAGGAGTTCCTTGTGTGGTGGAGGATGTACGTAAAAGACAGTATTTCATTTGAGTCCATAGACGTATCATGGCACTGCACTGAACAGATATTTGATGTTGTGCACGGGCAGTTGAATTTAGTGAAACTAAACTTGTAATTGTTGTTGTTTATACGTCCCCTAACTCTGACTTCAGAGCATTTCTGCTCAAACTAGAGAGGTGCGTGATTCACCTTGTAGGAAGTACCAGAAATTAGAAATGTATATGATGGTGCAAGAAAAAGGATGTTGCTAGCTCTCATAAATTCATATGATCTGAAGCAGACTGTTTTTTTCAACTACGGTGAAGGAGAACAGTAGCACCGCCATACATCTACATCTACATCTACATTGATACTCCGCAAGCCACCCAACGGTGTGTGGCGGAGGGCACTTTACGTGCCACTGTCATTACCTCCCTTTCCTGTTCCAGTCGCGTATGGTTCGCGGGAAGAACGACTGTCTGAAAGCCTCCGTGCGCGCTCTAATCTCTCTAATTTTACATTCGTGATCTCCTCGGGAAGTATAAGTAGGGCGAAGCAATATATTCGATACCTCATCCAGAAACGCACCCTCTCGAAACCTGGCGAGCAAGCTACACCGCGATGCAGAGCGCCTCTCTTGCAGAGTCTGCCACTTGAGTTTATTAAACATCTCCGTAACGCTATCACGGTTACCAAATAACCCAGTGACGAAACGCGCCGCTCTTCTTTGGATCTTCTCTATCTCCTCCGTCAACCCGACCTGGTACGGATCCCACACTGATGAGCAATACTCAAGTATAGGTCGAACGAGTGTTTTGTAAGCCACCTCCTTTGTTGATGGACTACATTTTCTAAGCACTCTCCCAATGAATCTCAACCTGGTACCCGCCTTACCAACAATTAGTTTTATATGATCATTCCACTTCAAATCGTTCCGTACGCATACTCCCAGATATTTTACAGAAGTAACTGCTACCAGTGTTTGTTCCGCTATCATATAATCATACAATAAAGGATCCTTCTTTCTATGTATTCGCAATACATTACATTTGTCTATGTTTAGGGTTAGTTGCCACTCCCTGCACCAAGTGCCTATCCGCTGCAGATCTTCCTGTATTTCGCTACAATTTTCTAATGCAGCAACTTCTCTGTATACTACAGCATCATCCGCGAAAAGCCGCATGGAACTTCCGACACTATCTACTAGGTCATTTATATATATTGTGAAAAGCAATGGTCCCATAACACTCCCCTGTGGCACGCCAGAGGTTACTTTAACGTCTGTAGACGTCTCTCCATTGATAACAACATGCTGTGTTCTGTTTGCTAAAAACTCTTCAATCCAGCCACACAGCTGGTCTGATATTCCGTAGGCTCTTACTTTGTTTATCAGGCGACAGTGCGGAACTGTATCGAACGCCTTCCGGAAGTCAAGAAAAATAGCATCTACCTGGGAGCCTGTATCTAATATTTTCTGGGTCTCATGAACAAATAAGGCGAGTTGGGTCTCACACGATCGCTGTTTCCGGAATCCATGTTGATTCCTACATAGTAGATTCTGGGTTTCCAGAAATGACATGATACGCGAGCAAAAAACATGTTCTAAAATTCTACAAGAGATCGACGTAAGAGATATAGGTCTATAGTTTTGCGCATCTGCTCGACGACCCTTCTTGAAGACTGGGACTATCTGTGCTCTTTTCCAATCATTTGGAACCCTCCGTTCCTCTAGAGACTTGCGGTACACGGCTGTTAGAAGGGGGGCAAGTTCTTTCGCGTACTCTGTGTAGAATCGAATTGGTATCCCGTCAGGTCCAGTGGACTTTCCTCTATTGAGTGATTCCAGTTGCTTTTCTATTCCTTGGACACTTATTTCGATGTCAGCCATTTTTTCGTTTGTGCGAGGATTTAGAGAAGGAACTGCAGTGCGGTCTTCCTCTGTGAAACAGCTTTGGAAAAAGGTGTTTAGTATTTCAGCTTTACGCGTGTCATCCTCTGTTTCAATGCCATCATCATCCCGTAGTGTCTGGATATGCTGTTTCGAGCCACTTACTGATTTAACGTAAGACCAGAACTTCCTAGGATTTTCTGTCAAGTCGGTACATAGAATTTTACTTTCGAATTCAATGAACGCTTCACGCATAGCCCTCCTTACGCTAACTTTGACATCGTTTAGCTTCTGTTTGTCTGAGAGGTTTTGGCTGCGTTTAAACTTGGAGTGGAGCTCCCTTTGCTTTCGCAGTAGTTTCCTAACTTTGTTGTTGTACCACGGTGGGTTTTTCCCGTCCCTCACAGTTTTACTCGGCACGTACCTGTCTAAAACGCATTTTACGATTGCCTTGAACTTTTTCCATAAACACTCAACATTGTCAGTGTCGGAACAGAAATTTTCGTTTTGATCTGTTAGGTAGTCTGAAATCTGCCTTCTATTACTCTTGCTAAACAGATAAACCTTCCTCCCTTTTTTTATATTCCTATTAACTTCCATATTCAGGGATGCTGCAACGGCCTTATGATCACTGATTCCCTGTTCTGTACATACAGATTCTTCATTACTAGATGGGCATTCTGTTAGTAAAAGGGTGAGTGGCCTTTCAGACCATAATGCACAAATTTTAGCACTAAAAGGCTTTATTACTCAAACAAATGTCATATTTAATCACAAACTATGTAGGAAAGCTAATCCAAAAGCAGTAGAGAGTTTTTTAAACCTTGTCAGGGAACAAGAGTGGAAGGATGTTTATAGTGCCGATAACATAGATGATAAATATAAAGCTTTCCTTAACACATTTCTCATGCTCTTTGAGAGTTGCTTTCCATTAGAATGTTCTAAACAGGGTACTGGCAGTAATGGGCATCCAAGGTGGCTGACTAGTGGGATAAGGATATCTTGTAAAACAAAGCGGGAATTATATCAAAATGTTAGAAGTAGTCACAATCAAGCTATAGTAGCCCATTACAAACAGTATTGTAAGGTGCTTAAAAATGTTATTAGGAAGGCAAAGAGTATGTGGTATGGAAATAGAATAGCTATTTCACAGGATAAAAGTAAAACCATATGGTGTTACTGATAAATCAGATATATGTACAGTATTTAACAATCTTTTTCTGAGCATTACTGGTGAATTAAATACAAATTTAGTTTCTACAGGGAATCATATAACTCTCTTGGCAAATGCCTTTCCGAGATTGATGGCTGAATACAGTCTGTGATACAGACAAGATGGAGAGTGAGTCAATAATTAAATCACTGAAGACTAAGGACTCTCATGGTTTTGATGGAATGTCTAGCAGAATATTAAAGTACTGTGCTGCACATTTTAGCTCTGTATTTGCCATATTTGTAATTTTTCCTTTAGGAATCGTCAGTTTCCTGAACGATTAAAGTACTCAGTAGTAAAGCCACTTTATAAGAAGGGAGAAAGGGATAGTGTAGATAATTTAGACCTATTTCTATGCCATCAGTTATTGAAAAGACTGTGTATTTAAGGATAATTGATCATTTTATATCACATGATTTGCTATCAAATGTACGGTTCAGCTTTAGAAGTTGTTGCACTACTGAAAATGCTATATTCTCTTTTCTCTGTGAGGTACTGGATGGGTTAAACAAAAGGTTTCAAATGTTTGGTATATTTTTTTTTTTATTTAATTAAGGCATTTGATTGTGTTGATCACAAAATATTGCTCCAGAAGTCGGACCATTACAACAGAATACGGGGAGTAGCTCACAATTGGTTCACGTCTTACTTTAGCAACAGACAGCAAAACGTCATTATTCAGAATGATGAGAATGGCTGTGATGTGGGGTCTGAATGGGGTACAGTCAAGTGGTCGGTGCCCCAGGGATCAGTGTTGGGGCCACTGCTGTTCCTTATTTATATAAATGACATGCCCTCTAGTATTACGGGTAACTCTAAAATATTTCTGTTTGCTGATGACACTAGCTTGGTAGTAAAGGATGCTGTGTGCAACATTACCTTGCTTTCAAATAGTGCAGTTCATGACATAAGTTCATGGCTTGTAGAAAGTAAACTAACGCTAACTCACAGTAAGATTCAGTTTTTACAGTTTCTAACTCACAATTCAACAAAACCTGATGTTTTAATTTCACAGAATGAGCATATGATTAGTGAAACTGAACAGTTCAAATTTCTAGGTGTTCAGATAGATAGTAAGCTGTTGTGGAAAGCCCACATTCAGGATCTTGTTCAAAGACTTAATGCTGCCATTTTTACTATTCAAACGGTGTCTGAAGTGGGTGACCGTTCGACACGAATATTAGTCTACTTTGCTTATTTTCATTTGCTTATGTCATATGGTATTATATTTTGGGGTAACTCTTCCCATTCTAGAAGGACATTTTTGGCTCAGAAACGGGCGGTTCGGGCAATAAGTGGTGTGAGTTCACGATCCTCTTGTCGACCTCTGTTCACGAGTCTGGGTATTTTGACATTGGCCTCTCAATATGTATATTCCTTATTGCCGTTTCTTGTTACCAATATTAGTTTATTCCCAAGAATATGCAGCTTTCACTCAGTTAATACTTGGCTGAAATCAGACCTGCATTTGGATCAGACTTATTTAATTCTTGATCAGAAAGGTGTGCAGTATACTGCTGCATCCATTTTCAATAAGCTACTACTTAATTCAAAAATCTCAGCAGTAATCAACGTGCTTTCAAATCTAAACTGAAGAGTTTCCTCATGGGTCACTCCTTCTACTCTGTCGCGAAGCTCCTTGAAAAATTAAGCTGATTCTTGTTGTAGTGTTGATTGCATTTAAGTAAACTTATGGATTGACTTTTTTCGGATTCATAAACATTTATTTTTATCTGTTATTACTTCTATGTTGTAATTTCATGTACTGACATATTCCATGACCTAGGAGATTTGCTCCTCAATTTGGTCCTATGGAACTTCACGTGCAAATAAAAAATAAATAAATAAAATGGTAGCAACATATGTCTCAATTCCTCATAGTCTCATTCTCACTGGTGCAGGAATACAGAGTAAGCTGCAAGCATTTAGTGATGAATGTAGAAAACTATGGTATATAGATATAGGCCGCATGACATTAGAAGTTTGGGTCGGTATGGAAAGCATGCACAAATAGCCTAATGGTTAAGATGACCACTTGCGATAAGCAGGAAATCAGGGTTTGAGTCCCAGTGTGGCACAAATGTTCATATGACACCAATTTGTGGTACATATATACCGAAAACAGCTGAAGCTAAGTAATTCACATTCAGCAAATTTATTTTGAAGTAAAATCTGTTTTTTTGTAAGCCACCTGTAAGAGGATGTGTCACAATGGGGTATGTTCCAGTTATAGGATTTTACAACTTTTATAGTTTTTAAATCCACATACCAGTACTGGAGTGAAGATGTACAAAATAAATTACATTTGGAATTTATTAGTTCAAAATCTTACAAGCCTACTGGTAAAGGATGTAGGGGTTATGTTGAATGGCATTTAAATAAAATAAAATATCTAATGATCCTATTAGAGAAGATCATTTAGTAGAAGCATTCATTAGTGGGTTGCCATGAAGGGTAAAGGATAAACTCCTTATTAAGGGTTAGGCAAAGGTATCGACTTTAAAAGAGTATTTTGAACGAACTGATGCGCTGGAAAAAAATCCGACAAATGGTGAAACAGTTAATCAGCAACTTTACACTGCTGCTTTTAGTGGCACTCTTCCTCCCAAAACTTGTGTCATCCCACCTTTGTTACTTTCCATGGTCTACATTCTGTCTGCCTCTCCTCTGTTGTCCATCCACATCTTTTTCTGTGCTTTCCTACTTGCCTTTGTTACCCATACACTTGGCACATGCCAACCAATGTGCCACACGTGACTTTCATTACACCATGTAGCGTTAGTTGTGGCCATTATGACTGTGTTGCATGTTGTTCTACGTAACACCCATCCACCAGACCACAGTTATATCACCTTCCAGCTATCAGCCACTATATTCAACCTCCAAATCCAGCCATCTCTCCTCACACATTTCTCCCATCAGAACGTAACATCTTTCCTTCTTCCTTCCCATGTGTGACAGTAACTTACATGTGATTAAACCATCCTATTGCTCCCAGCACAGTATCTTCCATCCTTTGCAGTCAACAAGCTCATGATGTACTGTCCATTTCTTCTTATATCCACCTCATGTTTTCACTCTCCCATTTCCTGCATCATTTCCCATTTCCTAACATCATCTCTACCCCAGTGGACACCTGCTGTATCTTTCTGCACCTTTTAAGTATCCCTTTCTCTGACTGAAACCCAGTTCCCAATCCTGTTCCTTAAATGCTATCTAAACCATGGAATCCTACCCCTCCCCACTTCAATGGCCTAACCATAAAAATCCCCTTTTGATCCCACCCTTCCTTTCACAACGACCTGCACCATTTCAGATTCTGGCAGTCCCTAACCCTCATGAAATCGGTATTGCAAAAAAAACTCTTCATGGCACAGACATCTCAGAAGCACCTCTATTATGTCAGCAATATACTGTTCCTGTGCAGTTCTCACTGCATATACAACATCTCCAAAATAGAAACCCTTGCAGTCCAGCACTTGGAGTAGCATTCCAGATACTACCTCCGTAAATTGTCCAACCTGTTGACATCCTACTCCCACCTTAGGGCACCACTATCCATTAATACCCTTCCTTCTCAGAGTGAACCCCTCATCAACACCTCGTAGCACCAAGACTGTACCCAACTAACCTCTTCAGTTTTCCACATCCTCCAAAACTTCCTCCCAACACCCCACAAAGCCCAGAACCCAACCAGTCCCAAAAAACTTTCATTAATCTCTCCATAGAACTTTCACTCCAGTCGAAACCCTCAGCACTACCCCCAAATTCTACCATGTTGGACTTGTCAAAGACCTACTCTCCTTCTCCCCATCCCTACAGTGGAAACGTTTCTTTTGCACCAATCCTTACAACCAAACCCAACCTAATCCCACCATTAAACCTTGCCATTCCCAGATCATACCAACATCCAGCCTTGACCTCCCTCCTCCCTCCCTTTTCCCATCTAGTCATCCCCTAGTCAGCTTCCACAAATTCCTTACCTCCAACTTGGCTGCACCATCGTGCCCCAGGTCCCTTCTCAAGAACACCTCTCCACCTCTTTGATGGCTCCACCCGCACCTCTGTCCACATTAAACCCACCAGTCAACCACAGTACCTTTCACACCAAAAAACCTCTTTAATACAGCGTAGACACTCGTGGACGATATGCCTGTAGTGATGAGAACTCCCTTCCCCAGCATGCTGAAGGCTTCACAAAGGCCTTCACTTACAGGCAATACACCCAAACCTAGTCCACAAACAGATTTCCTGTGCCATACCCTCACACATCCCCAATCCACACACCATCCCAAAGAATTAGCTAGCCTACATAGGGCTGTCACCCAGTATTACCCTGGGCTGGAACAGCTGAATCATGTCGTTCCCCAGGGCTTTGATTCTCTCATTCTGGCCTGAAATGAGGGGCACACCCCCTAAAGTAGTGTTCTGTTGCCCTCCCACCCTACACATCTTAGTCCATCCCTAAGCCAATCCCACACCCAATCTCTTGCCACAGGGATATGATCGCATTTCATATAGCAATTCTGCTGCAAACACTGCAGAGCTTTTCATGCCGAGATGACTAAAAGTCATGGGAAACCTCCTATTATCAAGTTGAACTTCTTTTCGCCCAAACGTAGTGCAGCAACTCAATATGGTGTGGACTCAACAAGTTCTTGGAAGTCTCCTGCCGCTTCTGTAGCTGTCCATAATTGTGTTGCCAGTGCAGGATTTTGTGCACAAACTGACCTCTTGATTATGTCCCATAAATGTTCGATGGGATTCCTGCCTGGCAATTTTGGTGGCCACATCATTCTTGAATCATCCAGAATGTTCTTCAAACCAGTCGTGAACCAAACATAACCATTTCCAGTCAATGATCAGTTCAGTTGGACTAGAGGACCCAGTCCATTCCATGTAAACACAGCCCACACCATTATGGAACCATTACCAGCTTGAACAATACCTTGTTGACAACTTGGGTCCATGGCTTCGAGGCATCTCCACCACACTCAAACCCCACCGTCAGCTCTTACCAACTGATATTGGCACTCAACAGACCAGGCTATGGTTTTCCAGTCTTCTAGGGTCCAACCGATATTGTCATGAGCCCAAGAGAGGCACTGCATGCGATGTCGTGCTGTTAGCAAAGGTATCGGTCAGTCGTCTACTGCCATAGCCTGATTTCCCCCCACTGTCCTAATGGATACATTCGTCGTACATCCCACGTTGATTTCTGACGTTATTTCACGCAGTGTTGCTTGTCTATTAGCACTGACAACTCTACGCAAACTCTGCTGCTCTCTGTCATTAAGTGAAGGCCATTGACCACTGCGTTGTGTGCACCTATTGACAATGCATTGCTTCTTTTGTTTGGTCAGTGGTCTCCTTTAATCCTAAAGTATTTACATTCCACAAAAATTTTCCTACAATATCATGTAATAAAATGTTGTACAAAAGAAACCAGGATAGTCATCAGGTACAGAAAGAACAAAACGTGATCAAGCATGTAATAGGATAGAACGTGATTTGAAACATAACACACAAGATAAGGAACATTCAAAAAAATTAGCATCCATACATATCACAAAAGTGCATGTTCATTTCACATCCCCTCTTAAATCACTGAATCAACTTCAACCAAAATTGGTACACATATCACTTACTGTCTGGAAAGAAGCACTGCAGGAGTAAGAACCTCCTATCTCACTAAGTGGTGACCATGAAAAAGAAGTGTAGCTGATAATGACCCAGTACCCAACTATATTCATCCAGTATTTGAAAATGAGAGCACTCAGTGACTTGCAGCAAACTTTACATATAATATAAAGCCTTTAAGAAATTTTTTCTCTGTGACATCCCCCACAAAATGATGAAAGGAAGAAAGTTTATTGCTTACTGCATCTTCACTTTTCATGCCGTAAAACTCCCACATCAGCCATGACGTTTGATTTATAGCTTCTTTACTACTAACTCTACTCACAACACCATATTCTGCAGACAGTATTCACATATATCACACAATGTACCTGCAAAATTACATACTTGTGTGCCACACCGTTCAGGTGATAACCATACTAATATTATAAATGTGAAAGTAACTCTGCCTGATACGTTTTCACGACTTAACTGCTGAACCGATTTCTATGATGTTTGGTATGGAGATAGCTTGAACTCTGTAGTTGTATAATGTGCACATTGTATATTGTGTAGCTACTCTGCAGCGATGCTGCGCAAGCCATTATTCCTTGAGGTCTTAGGATCCTGTTCTGTGGGTAATGCGTGCCACAAGAAGAGAGATGTGCCCAAGTAACTAAGAACAATAGAATTTTTTACTGACACAGAGAATGCATTTAACATTAGGTTATGAATAGCAGCTGAATAACTTCTGAACAAATGCTGCTCATCGTACGAAGCCGTCCAGCTGATGAATACTGGAAAGTTCCTCTTGTATCACGTGGTCTGTGGGGGCAAGCTAGTGTCAACAACAGCAGTGCTGTGGTGTCCCCAGATAGCGTAGTGACTGCCACAGCCAGGATGAGCCATGGTTGAGTTGCAGGTGGTCGTTTGCTGTTGGTTGTTGTTTGGTTGGGTCATAAGGTGCCAGCCATGGATGCCACATCCCCTCTTCCCTATGGAGGTGATTGCAAAGCCATCATCTAGCTGTGTAGTCAGCAGCTGTGAAGCAGGAAACAGCCGAAGATGCAGCAGGTGCAGTGGTTGTGAAGAGGGGGGTGGGGGACTTGCAGGGGAGTGAGTGCACAACAAACTACATTTACTCAAACTGGCAGACACGTGAGAGCAGCTGACATTATTGCACATACAAATACTATAAAGTTTGTGTTGCACTGAGCTAAAAATTATTTACTTTGTATCTTCATACATTTTAACATTATTTAATAACTTTAGAAAGTCACATTTTATTTTATTGCCAAAGTGGAATCCTGGAAACTGGCATCCATTTGTAGAAGGTAATAGATATTTTATAACTTTCAGTTTTGTATTTAACTCTGGCTCCAGCTGCCAGAGACTGAGGCCAAGTGTGTGTGGCGTGAATGTGTGCGCGTGTGTGTTTATTTTTGACAAAGGCCTTGTTGCCCAAAAGCTAACTTTCTGGCAGTCTTTCTTTTGTGGCTTTCTGCGACTCAGCATCTCTGCTTTATGGTGAGTAGCAACTATCCTTTTCATTAAATTAAAGACGAAGAATGTAGTAATTCCAATCCCAAAGACAGCAAGTGGTGACAGGTGTGAAAATTACTGAACTATCAGTTTAATAAGTCATGGCTGCAAAATACTAACACGAATTATTTACGGGCAAATGGAAAAACTTTCAAAAAGCGACCCGGGGAATATCAGTCTGGATTGTGTAGAAATGTTGTACACCTGAGGCAATACTGACCCTACGACTTATCTTAGAAGATAGATTGGGGAAAGACAAACCTACATTCCTAGCATTTGTAGACTTAGAGAAAGCTTTTGACAGTGTTGACTGGAATACTCTGTTTCAAATTCTGAAAGTGGCAGGGGTAAAATACAGGGAGCGGAAAGCTATTTATAATTTGTACAGAAACCAGATGGCACTTATTAAGAGGCAAGGGGCACGAAAGGAAAGCAGTGGTTGAGAAGGCAGTGAGACGAGTTGTAGCCTATCTCCGATGTTATTCAATCTGTGTATTGACCAAGCAGTAAAGGAACAAAAGAAAAATTTGGAGTAGGAAATAAAATCCATGGAGAAGAAATAAAAAATTTGAGGTTTGCTGATGACATTGCAATTCTGTCACAGACAGCAAAGGACTTGGAAGATCAGTTGAAGGGAATGGACAGTGTCTTGAAAGGAGGATATACGGTGAACATCAACAAAAGCAAAACGAGGATAGTGGAATGTTGTTGTTGTTGTTGTGGTCTTCAGTTCTGAGACTGGTTTGATGCAGCTCTCCATGCTACTCTATCCTGTGCAAGCTTCTTCATCTCCCAGTACCTATTGCAGCCTACATCCTTCTGAAACTGCTTAGTGTATTAATCTCTTGGTCTCCCTCTATGATTTTTACCCTCCACGCTGCCCTCCAGTACTAAATTGGTGATCCCTCGATGTCTCAGAACATGTCCTACCAACCAATCCCTTGTTCTAGTCAAGTTAAGCCACAAGCTCATCTTCTCCCCAATTCTATTCAATACCTCCTCATTAGTTATGTGATATACCCATCTAATCTTCAGCATTCTTTTGTAGCACCACATTTCGAAAGCTTCTATTCTTTTCTTGTCTAAACTATTTATCATCCACATTTCACTTCCGTACATGGCTACACTCCATACAAATACTTTCAGAAACGACTTCCTGACATTTAAATCTATACTCAGTGTTAACAAATTTTTCTTCTTCAGAAACACTTTCCTTGCCATTGCCAGTCTACATTTTATATCTTCTCTACTTCGACCATCATCAGTTATTTTGCTCCCCAAATAGCAAAACTCCTTTACTACTTCAAGTGTCTCATTTCCTAATCTAATTCCCTCAGCATCACCCGACTTAATTCGACTACATTCCATTATCCTCATTTTGCTTTTTGAATTAAATCAGGTGATGCTGAGGGAAGTAGATTAGGAAAGTGTTTCTGAAGAAGAGAAATTTGTTAACATCGAGTGTAGATTTAAGTGTCAGGAAGTCTTTTCTGGAAGTATTTGTATGGAGTGTAGCCCAGTATGGAAGTGAAAATGAATTATAAATACCTGTAGTTTAGACAAGAAGAGACCAGAAGTTCGAAATGTGTTGCCACAGATGAATGCTGAAGATTAGATGGATAGATCACATAACTAATGAGGAGGTACTGAATAGAATTGGGCAGAAGAGGAATTTGTGGCACAACCTGACTAGAAGAAGGGATTGATTGGTAGGTCACGTTCTGAGGATGCATCAAGGGATAATCAATTTAGTATTGGAGGGAAGTGCAGAGGGTAAAAATAATAGAGGGAGACCAAGGCATGAATACAGTAAATAGATTCAGAAGGCTGTAGGTTGCAGTAGTTACTTGGGGATGAAGACGCTTGCACAGGATAGAGTAGCATTGAGAGCTGCCTCAAACCAGTCTCTGGACTGAAGACCACAACAACAACAACAACATGAAATGACGTTTTCTGTAATGGCAGCTGCCAGCAATCATTATATCACACACACAAAAATCTAGCCTTGATAAGTCAACCTACTCCTTAAAGTTCTCTGTCAGAAGTGAGCCTACTTAATTTACCTCACAGAACTGAAGTGCATATTTTGCACAACATAAGAAAATCGTTGTTAGTATTTTTTTTAAAAATATATATACAATACAGTTAAAAAATTGATCACATTACAAGACATACTACATTCACTTCATGGGAGCAAAATTTTGATCAGTTAGCATTTTGCAATGACTCAGGATTATGTTGTCTTTAAGTTTGTATTGTGTGTTAGGTGATATTACTGAATGTTGTTAAATTGGCTGTGTACAATAGTAATTGCTGCTTAATCCTCCAGGTTACTCAGTACGACCAGCAAGTAATAGTTTGCTACCAGTTTGTTACCAAAATTGAAAAGTACATGCAACTAGTCACTGTGGTTACAATCTAAGAGACTTGTGTTAACAGCCGGCCGAAGTGGCCGTGCGGTTAAAGGCGCTGCAGTCTCGAACCGCAAGACAGCTACGGTCACAGGTTCGAATCCTGCCTCGGGCATGGATGTTTGTGATGTCCTTAGGTTAATTAGGTTTAACTAGTTCTAAGTTCTAGGGGACTAATGACCTCAGAAGTTGAGTCCCATAGTGCTCAAAGCCAACCAACTTGTGTTAACAGTTATTTACCAGGGTTCAAAAATACTTGCAACTTGTCACTTTATTTACAACTGAAGTGAATTTGTGTCCTTGGACTTTTAATTAACAAGAGAGCATTACCATTCGCACACTGGTTCCTGAGAAAAACCTGGAACATTGTTCATTCAATATTGGTCCACATTCAGTAATTTACAAGGAAATAATTGTTCATTTGGTTACAAATGTTTGATATAATTATAGACAGTGTTGAGAAATGTTTTGTTACTATAATAACATTTCTTGGTGTATTTTGTAGTTGTTAAATGTCAAGTGTGTTGGTACACAGTTCTAATAGATTAATTTGTACAATTTGTTACATACAGGTATGATAAATAGTTTAAATTTTGTATAGTTTTAACTACTTTTCTTGAAGTCAGGTGCAGAAAGTGATAAACACACGGAAATGAAATATAGTTTGCATAATATGTTGGAAACGATGTTGACAAGACATCGGGTTGAAGTTGCAGAATATGTGGGGTTATTGAACTGAAAAAGAATGGTGTTAGTACATTCAGCTTATCCATTTATCTCTTCTGAATTCCTGGGATGCGGAAGAAGTATATTACATAGGGAATTTCATCTGAATTGAGAGTTAGTATTTAATTTCAAAATGCACACCGTTATCTCATTATCACTCTCTTGCAAACTGCTGATGACCACATCAACTGTCATTGTTTTCTGTGGTACAATTACGGCATTGTCACTTCAATTGTAATGGGAAATGTATCTTTCAACAACTTGGCAATAATAATATTTGCTGCATTGGCCAATTACTGAGTGACATTCTACAGAGCAGCTGGAATTGTACCTAGGTTATGTGTATCCACAACATTGATTTTCCCAGGACACTGCTGACGCATGTGTTGATGAATTTGTTATGCTTCCATATAACATCTTCACATGAAGTTCATTGGTGATCGTTAATCAGTCATGTCATTTCTTCCCATGGACTTTATTAATAGGACATTCCAAACTTTATAGTTTACATAATAATGATTAAAATTACCACTTCTGAATCTGATCAAATACAGCTCAGGAATTAATTAGATCTGCGACGTCACACACAGAACCAACTATGGGAAGCCTAGAACACAGCTCCAATGAAGGATCAGAAATTCTGAGTGTAGAGCACATCACAGCAATCTCAAAACTCATCCCATCTGTACCAGCTTTATCTATTTTCCTAAGCAGGGTTATTTTCCTAAGCCTGGGCCAATTAAAAAACATTTCAATCTATATTCCCTCAGAGAGAGTTAATCTGCTGTGACAATGGTGCACATATGGTTCGCAGAAGAGCTTCTGTGAAGTTTGAAACATTTCAATCTATATTCCCTCAGAGAGAGTTAATCTGCTGTGGCAATGGTGCACATATGGTTCGCAGAAGACCTTCTGTGAAGTTTGGAAGGTGGGAGACGAGGTACTGGCTGTGAGGACAGGTTGTGAGTCGTGCTTGGGTAGCTCAGATGGTAGAGCACTTGTCCGCAAAAGGTCCCAAGTTTGAGTCTCAGTCCAGCACACAGTTTTAATCTACCAGGAAGTTTCATATCAGTGCACACTCCGCTGCAGAGTGAAAATCTCATTCTGTAATCTTAATCATGGTAAGAAAAAGTGCTATCTGCTATCTCTACATTGGAATCATTTCATTAATTAAAATCATGAACTGTTTTTGAACTGGAAAACCTTGATGCTATAAAAAGGTGTTAAAACCTTAAATTGTACAATGTTAATCCTGTTAAATAATCATCATTCATCCTATTTACTCTCGAGGAATGAAAAATCATCATTATTTACAACTTATAAAAACATTGAAATAAATTAATGAATCATATACACTCTGAAATAAAATATCATTAGCCCATAATCAGATGTGCATATAAATAATATTTCTTGACTTCCACAAATCTTTCATAATTACAAATGATAGAATATCTGCTGAAAATTAAAGAAAAATTGTTACTCTTCAATTTACACGATTGTCCCCTATTACATCAATCATATTATTTTTTAATGCCATGGTGGGTGTACATTCCCTTTATTTGTTGTGTATGTGGACATCCAAATGTATTAAAAATATTCAAATGTGTGTGAATTCCTAAGTGACCAAACTACTGAGGTCATTGGTCCCTAGACTTACACACTACTTAAACTAACTTATGCTAAGAACAAAACACACACCCATGCCTGAGGGAGGACTCAAACCTCCAGCAGGATGGGCCATGCAATCTGTGACACGGCGCCTCTAACCATTCGGCCACTCCGCGCGGCCTAATGTGTATGATTCAGGATGATGTATCCTAAAAACCTCAAAGGTTCCAACATATAATATTCTTATTTCTTCTTTTGAGTAGTGATGAATGTGGGTGGGTTCATAATAAAACCTTTTCTCCAGTATGAAAATATTGAATATGCCCTTTTTTCTTGTCATAGTCGATCTTCCTTTTTTTGACTTTGTCCGTAAGACTGACTGAAGCATTTCTAATTCTATCTTCTCATTGAAAATCTATTCTGTCTATGGTTGTTAGCATGTCCATGTCCATTATTGTGACTTGCACATGTATCATTCATCTGTTGGTTATTCTGGCAACTGTTATGTGAGCTAGTGCTGTGCACATAAAGGTTGCCTTGTCCTGATCTAAATTTTATATCTTCTTGTATTAAATAAGCCTTTCCTTGGAAACATTACTTAATTTCTCATGGATCTCAGCTGTTAGTTTCACCTTAAGTACCTACAATATATCCTTGTGGGTGATAGGCTTATCTTGTTACCTTGCTCTACTTAAATACTTTTCGAAGGATCGCCACAAGCTATCAGTTTTAAAAGAGAAGGGTTCTAGATTGAAAACTTCCTTCTTCAGGCACTCTTGGACTCCTCAGATTAATATTTGGCCAGGAATGCCCATTCAGATTCTTCCTGTGTTTTGCAAGATTCCATCATGTCCATTGCCCATAATGCACCATTTCCTTGTATGTAGCCAGACACAGAACTTATCTTTCAGGCTTCGGTCCAGGATCTCAGTAATATCCTTTAAATCCTTGTGTAAAAGCCAGTGAGGATGGTTGAAATCCTCCACGTTTCAAAAGTTATTCAGATCTGATGCTCGATGTCTGTTGTCTGTCCACCTTGCACAATTCCATTTGACCACCCAGACCTCTTCTATGTCTCACATGAATGTTTACACTGACTGGACCACTTTTACCCACGACTGCAAGAAGTCTGATCCCATCTGGTGCTTAACATCTTGCAGATCCTGATTAATTTAATTATGTAAGGGTAAATTATCACCGAAAAGATTTGCTTTCACATCTTTAATGCTGACACAGTAGACAACTTATTGTTCATTAGCCTGTGCCAGTGTGTCTAATTTGTTTGAAAATTGTTCTTGATGCTCATCAAACTTCTGTGTGATTAGCTGAACACAACCAGTGGACAACCTTATGGACAAATGGGAACAGTCTAAGCAACAAGTTATCCATTGTGTCAGTCAAAGCATTAATGATGCAGTAGCTTGTTATTGTTTCAGCTAATTGTCAGGTAATGTTTTCAACTGTATCTTGTCTTGTTCACAATTCCATTACTTCCTTTGTGATATTTTGTAGCTTGTGCAGAAATTGCTATTGGTCTTTACGCAATTCATTTATCTCCTTTGCGATCTCTTATCTGCTTTTGAGCTATTTCATTAACTTGTGTCTTAACCAGATCAAAATCTTCTTTAGTAGGCATTTCACACTGCCTTTGTGCTTTTTTTGACACTTTTGTTTTAATCTGATCAAAATAATCTTCAGTAAGCAAAAGTCTGAATCATCACAGGTAAAGTATCAACTACTGGTTGACACGATGCTGCTGGTTCGTCAGCTTCCTCAATTTCCCTAATGTGTTCAACATTCACTTGCTGATCTCACTGCATTTTGAATTGTGCGTGAATCTTCACTATAACACAGAATTATATTCTATTCTTTTCTAACAGACACACACTTATTAATAACATGCAACTTATTCTGAGCACTTCACAATATATAGGAAATTCCTGCAAAGAATAGACACAAATCATACACCTACACAACTTCTGAGATATTACACAGAAAATAGCAAAAAATGAAAACAGCTGTGAATCTACTCATATAGAATTCTGGGTTAGATTTCACCACAATTGAGGAGAAATATGTCTACCTCAAGTGGCACAGGTGAGCAAGTAATGGAAATGCTTGTGAGAGCTTGCTTGTTTGCTGCACTGTAGCGAGGTGGAATTCATATGTGATGGATCTGGACTGCTCTGCTGCTGAAGACTAGACTCCACAAAGGATTACACGTAAAGAAATACACTGATAAGAATACAGTACAATATATTACAATACAGTGTAACAATTGCTTATCTAGTCCTGTTATTGTCCCTACTTAAAATATCCTGAAGCACAAGTCTGGAAAATTCAATGTTATAAAAACGTCTGAATACTAATGAGTGATGACAGATGTTTCCTTTGACAGAACACACTTGAAAAATGGTTACAGTATACTTTCTTTGATCAATGTTCCTAGAAAATTAATTATCAAATATACTTTAATTTTTCTGGGGTTACCATACATTTGTTGTGAAGAAGTCGTATGGTGCTCTTGACAATGGTGCTGTAACTTTGTTCTGAAGCTGGAAGCTAAAAGAATGCATTAATCGATCTCTGTAGATTGCCCGGCATCTGTCTGTGTGCTAGCATGGTATGTTCAATGAAAAGCGGATGATAAGTAATCTAATGATCTCCCAAAGGAAATATAACAGGGGCTGCAGGTTCTTACTTATACATCCATTAACCATAAATCCACGTGATTTATGAGTTGCCAAAGAATATTGTAACCATTAGTCTGTGTTTTGTTCAATGAAAATATGAAAGTACTTTTTCAGTATTAAACAAAGTATATTCTCGAGTGAGCAGTGCCCTGTTTCTTTTGTTTTGGCACAATTAGTTTGGTAAATAAGACATTTCAGTTACTTTAATGCTACATGAAATGAACATTTCTACAGGGTGTTACAAAAAGGTACGGCCAAACTTTCAGGAAACATTCCTCACATACAAAGAAAGAAAATATGTTATGTGGACATGTGTCCGAAAACGCTTACTTTCCATGCTAGAGCTCATTTTAACACTTGTCTTCAAATCACATTAATCATGAATGGAAACACACAGCAACAGAACGTACCAGCGTGACTTCAAACACTTTGTTACAGGAAATGTTCAAAATGTCCTCCGTTAGCGAGGATACATGCATCCACTCTCCGTCGCATGGAATCCCTGATGCGCTGATGCAACCCTGGAGAATGGCGTATTGTATCACAGCCGTCCACAATACGAGCACGAAGAGTCTCTACATTTGGTACAGGGGTTGCGTAGACAAGAGCTTTCAAATGCCCCCATAAATGAAAGTCAAGAGGGTTGAGGTCAGGAGAGCGTGGAGGCCATGGAATTGGTCCGCCTCTACCAATCCATCAGTCACCGAATCTGTTACTGAGAAGCGTACGAACACTTCGACTGAAACGTGCAGGAGCTCCATCGTGCATGAACCACATGTTGTGTCGTACTTGTAAAGGCACATGTTCTAGTAGCACAGGTAGAGTATCCCGTATGAAATCATGATAACGTGCTCCATTGAGCGTAGGTGGAAGATCAGGGGCCCAGTCAAGACATCACCAACAATGCCTGCCCAAACGTTCACAGAAAATCTGTGTTGATGATGTGATTGCACAATTGCGTGTGGATTCTCGTCAGCCCACACATGTTGATTGTGAAAATTTACAATTTGATCAGGTTGGAATGAAGCCTCATCCGTAAAGAGAACATTTGCACTGAAATGAGGATTGACACATTGTTGGATGAACCATTCGCAGAAGTGTACCCGTGGAGGCCAAACAGCTGCTGATAGTGCCTGCACACGCTGTACATCGTACGGAAACAACTGGTTCTCCCGTAGCACTCTCCATACAGTGACATGGTCAACGTTACCTTGTACAGCAGCAACTTCTCTGATGCTGACATTAGGGTTATCGTCAACTGCACGAAGAATTGCCTCGTCCATTGCAGGTGTCCTCGTCGTTCTAGGTCTTCCCCAGTCACGAGTCATAGGCTGGAATGTTCCGTGCTCCCTAAGACGCTGATCAATTGCCTCGAACGTCTTCCTGTCGGGACACCTTCGTTCTGGAAACCTGTCTCGGTATAAACGTACCGCGCCATGGCTATTGCCCCGTGCTAATCCATACATCAAATGGGCAATTGCCAACTCCGCATTTGTAAACATTGCACTGACTGCAAAACCACGTTCGTGATGAACACTAACCTGTTGATGCTACGTACTGATGTGCTTGATGCTAGTACTGTAGACCAATGAGTCGCATGTCAACACAAGCAGCGAAGTCAACATTACCTTCCTTCAATGGGCCAACTGTCAGTGAATCGAGGAAGTACAGTACATACTGACGAAACTAAAATGAGCTCTAACATGGAAATTAAGCGTTTCCGGGCACATGTCCACATAACATCTCTTCTTTATTTGTGTGTGAGGAATGTTTCCTGAAAGTTTGGCTGTACCTTTTTGTAACACACTGTATAAAAGGCGGCTGTCAACAGTGGTTAAATCACATTAAAGGATCTAGCCTTGATACATTGACCTACTCCTCACAGTTCTCAGACAGAAGTGAGTCTGCTTAATTCTCTTCATGCTAAAGTGACTTTACAGTGAGTAAATGCTGGAATCCAAAGAGCACTGAGCTTTCTAGCAAATGTATTATCTTTTATAACTTGAGTGCATATTTTGTGTGACAGGAATGTTGGGATTAGAATTCCCCAAGGGGCAGTGTTTCTTCTTCACTCTGCTAGAACATTCTTAAATGTATTATAGGGAAGAGAGTGGGCAGCTTTTGGGGGTCTATTGAAAAATCTGGGGCCTAGATATTTGTGGCTGATGTGAACCTTAGCTAGCCTACTGTAAGGTATTTCAATTGATTGTCCATTTCTTGTGTTGTGATCATGTACAGACATCTTAAGGTTAAAATTATGTAAATTCTCTTTAACACTGAGAAGGCAATTATACATATAGAGGCTTCGGATGTCATAATATTGAGCTCTTTGAAGTGATCTTTACAGGATTCTCTTGGAGTCAGTGTTGCTATACATCTGATAGCCATTTTTTGCCACTTGAATACAGTTTTTGAGCTGGGGCAGTTACCCCATACAAGAGTTCCATAGATAAGGTGGGAATGGAAAAATGCAAAATATGCATATACATTAGTAGAGTTCTGCTTACATTATTCCTTAGTCTGTAAAGCAGATCAATACCCAAGAAAGTTTTCAGCACAATTTTTCTGTATGAGTCGCCCAGCTGAGTTTCTGATCTATATGGAAACCTAATAGTTTGATTTTTTTTTATGTTCATTGGAGACACTTAAATTGAAAACAATAACTTCAGTTTTATTGTTATTAATTTGCAAATAATTTGCCTGGAATCAGTTAGTGCATCAGTCCATTGCTACATTTACGTTATGTCGCAGCTCCTTTGGATCAACAACTTGTGTGATTAGCTTTGTATCATCTGCATACAGTATTGCCTGACAAGGCAAAAATGAGCATCTCACACACACACACACACACACACACTATGAACAGGAATGGACCCAGTACGGAAGCCTGTGGAACCCTTTTTGTTTTTTTATTTATTTATTTGAGATATATATTCCACAGATCCAGTATGGCGTGATTACGCATGGATGTGGAACGAGTCAAAGCAGATACAATATAGATATCATACAATACAATACATACTGGTATATTACAACATGGTAGATGAATTATTCAAAATTGGTACAATACAAAAATACAATAGTGATAAAAAACAATACAGATAACAATGACAAAGGAAATAATCTGAATTACTGCTCAAATTACTTATCTCTGTTGAAGAATTCGTCTAAAGAGTAGAAACATTTTTCCAATAGAAATTCCTTTAGCTTTTTTTTTGAATAGCATTTTATTTTCTTTAAGACACTTTACATTACTCGGGAGTGCATTAAAGATTTTTGTACTTGTGTACTTTACCCCTTTTTGCACCAGAGAGAGATTTTTCCGTTCACAGTGCATATCACCTTTCCGCCTTGTGTTATGATGATGGTATGCCTCATTCGTTTCATATTCAGAGGAATTGAGGAGAGTGAAAGCCAGTGAGAGGAGATATTGTGAGGTAGTGGTTAATATACCTAACTTTTTAAAGAGATTTCGACATGAGGTTCTTGGAGGGACACTACATATAATTCGGACTACTTTTTTCTGGATTACAAAAATATTTTGTGAAAGTGGTGAGTTGCCCCAAAAGATTATTCCATAGCACATCACTGAATGAAAGTAGCCAAAATACGCAGACTTTGATACGTTGATGTCTCCAATTTTGGAGATTATTCGGATGGCAAATGTTGCTGAGCTAAGCTTTTTTAGTGTTTGATGTATGTGGAATTTCCAGTTGAGCCGGTTATCTATGTGAACGCCTAGGAACTTTGTGCACCGAACGCTCTGCAACTGTTGGCTCTCGTGTGCAATGTTAATCTCTTCTGGGCTTATGTAACTGGATTGGAACTGCATGTAATTTGTTTTTCTGTGGTTTATTGCTAGAGAATTTGTCGTGAACCAGTTCAGAGCATTTGCAAGTGTTTGGTTGGCACTTAACTCTACGTCAGTGGAGGTTTTGCTGGCCGTCACTATACTTGTGTCATCGGCAAACATTGTGATATTGCTAGCACTTTTTGAGGACAGGGGTAGGTCATTAATATATATAATAAATAGGAGGGGGACCAAAGACTGACCCTTGTGGAACTCCATGATGTACTGTTCCCCAGTCAGACTCTACCTCTCCTACTTGTAGATTGTTAACACCTAATACTATTTTTTGTTGTCTTGTCTTCTAGATATGATCTGTGCCAGTTACCCATTTGTCCACGGATTCCATATTGGGCTGCTTTTCCTAAAAGTATTGTGTGATTGACACAGTCAAAAGCCTAAGTCAGGTCACAGAATATGCCAACGGGTAATTTTTTCTTGTCAAGGCATTCTTAAACATTATTTGTAAGTGCGTAAATCGCTTCGGATGTAGATACGCCTGATTTGAAACCAAATTGTTGTTTACTAATTAGTGCAAATTTTTCAAGGTGATTGACAATCCTGACGTATATTAATTTTTCAAAGACTTTAGAAAATGCTGTTACAAGAGAGATAGGACAATAGTTGGAAACATCTGTGGGATCCCCTTTTTTGTAGAGGGGCTTCACAGTAACATACTTCATTCTTTCACGGAAGATACCTTGATTTAGAGAGGAATTGAATATATGAGCTAGAACTTTAGAGAGTTGATTACAGCCGGCTTTTAGCAGTTTGCTGGAAATATTGTCTACACCCGACGAATTTTTACTTCTTAGAGACACTATTGTTTTTTTTTTTTACTTCTTGTACGGTTATGGGGGCCATACCTATCATGTCTATAGAGTTAGGGAAAAGTTCTTTCAGAGTTTTTATTGCCTTTTCTGAAGAGCCTTTGCATGCTGTTTTCTCAGCAACAGTTAAAAAGTGCTCATTAAAGATTTTAGCTACAATATCTTGATTTTGAACTAGCTTACCTTCATTGTTAAGAGCAATATTTTGGGTCTTGTTGGGGTAATTTGTACCAGTCTCATTTCGTATCACTTCCCATATAGTTTTGGTTTTATTAGTGGAGTTATTAATTTTTGAGCACAGATACATACTTTTTGATTTCAGAATGACTTTGTTCAATATTTTACAGTATTTGTATAGTTATGTAGAAGGTTAGGGTCATCTGATTTTTTTGAGGCAATGTACAACTCTCTCTTTCTTTTGCAAGAAATCCTAATTCCAGTGGTAATCCAAGGCTTGTTGGTGGATTTTGTATGAATAATTCTGTGTTCTGTGTTATTACTAGGGGAGTGGTACACTGATATAGCTATTAGTTCTTGACTGGGTATCATTATTGCTATGGCTTCATAAACTGCTTCTATACACGGAGAACTCACATCTATCACTTCATATTCTAAATTGTTTGTTTTTTTAATAAAGATTGAAACACTACCATGCTTCAAATTTGTTTTACAGTAACATATTGCTAATTGGTATTCATAAAGTACACTTAATTCAAGTTCACTATGATTCAACCAGTGTTCATTTACTAGCAGAACATCACAATTTCATTCTTCCAATCAGCATTCCATTTCTATGAGTTTATTTTTTAGTGGCTGTATATGAATATGCAAGAAAAAAACACTTTTTGCATTATTGTCTGACTGGTTGGACACACAAAATTCTTGGCTATTGTCATCTGGCTGCCCCAGATGAGATGCATCAGATGACTTCACTGAGGTTTGTTCCTTGTGCATGTCAGACGAGGTGGTGTTTCTGCTGGCGATGCAGTAAGTGGAGGTGCTAGTGTTGGCTCTGCTGTGCTGTCAGCGTTCCAGTTTAAGATGATTTCACTTTTGCGTATTTGATTCTTCTTGTTGATATTATCATTTATATTTTTTACGAGCAGTTTTTCCTTAGGCTATTAAGGTGTAATCCGCGTGATGAGTGGAATCTGCAGCCGATGTTGCTAACATCGAGGATTTTTACATTTTGGAAGTGTTTACATAACACTGATATTTGTTCATTGGTGGCAATAATTTCCTTGTTAATCCACGACCAGACAATTGTGTGCATCAGATGTCCTAAGCACTTTTTTAGTTCCAGTTTTGCTCTGCATGTTGCTTGTTTGTTTACATCATTTGACCCACCACAGAGCACAACATAATCTTCTGAGGACAAACTTATTACATCTGTGGACCATGCATGTTTACTTACTTCAGACAAAGATGTGCCAGGCTTTATAAAGGCACTTGCATTTACTGTGGACTGTTCACTGAGCATTACTGTGGACTGTTCACTGAGAAGACTAGCAAATCCTCAATCATGATCGTCTGCCATAGCAATTACTTTATTTCTGTGTTCACGATTCTTCCCGCTTTTAGGCTGTACACCTTTATATTTTTTATCAATAACACATACATTTTTTCGAACACTACTTTCACTGTTTTTGTTATTTTCAACAACATCTAGAACGTTAAATCTATTTGAAAGTAGGATATTGTTATGTTCCTGGGATTGAGAGTTCATTTCATTCAAATCTGATTTCACCAACGGTTCATCACTCACACCACCACTCTATAAACGCCTGTTGTTTTGATCACTTAACTGTTTTTGGAGACGCAACTGTTCAAAAATGGTTCAAATGGCTCTGAGCACTATGGGACTGCTGAGGTCATCAGTCCCCTAGAACTTAGAACTACTTAAACCTAACTAACCTAAGGACATCACACACATCCATGCCCGAGGCAGGATTCGAACCTGTGACCGTAGCGGTCGCGCGGTTCCAGACTGTAGCGCCTAGAACCGCTCGGCCACTCCGGCCGGCGACGCAACTGTTTCTGAAGGTCTTTGATTATTTCACTTTTTTGTGTACTCAGGTATCCACACAGACGGCATGTTGTATGAGCTCATTCAGTGGAAATTTATTGGGAGTGGTTAGAAGAAAAAAGAAACTAATTAATTTACTTACAATGTACTATATTTCAAGAACAACTTTTCACCGTTTTGTCGTCCTGGAACCCTCTCAGTATCACGTAGACCAGTTGGTTCAGATGATGGCACCTTACAGTAAATTCAGCACTGAGGCAAAGAGATGGCCCTTTACCAGGTATCCATACACATTGGGCTACAGAGAAATACCACATCTGGCAAAGCAGCCAAAGAAGTGTGTAGGGATGGTGATGTGCTTCAGTGTACCACTCCATGGCATACTGTCACTTCATTGCCTGACAGAAGAATTATGTGTAATTGGGAAACCACACTAATGAAAATAAGTGCTGCTCATCAGGCTGCACGTATATCATTGCCTTCTAACATGTGTTTTCTAACTCTAGTGTGAGGATCACCACAATGTGAGGTTTGTGGTGTGCCAGTATCAGTTCGGCATGTTTTGGCTACATGTATTTTTATGTATTGAATAAGGGCAGTCCTCAGTTTGGTTCAAGATCTGCCCATCATCCTCACCGACACCAATGTAACATGGGTCCTGAAATATGGTGAATTATAGGGCCTTGTCCCTAAAGTGCTGGGGAAGGGTGGCTAGTGTACTCCAAATGAATAACTTGCCCAGGCAGTTTAGTATTTTCATTAATTAATCTTCAGTGTCATAATTTAGTGCAACATGATGGCAGTTTTTTTATCACTGATAGATGGACTTAAATACATTATAAGCAATTCCATTTCTTGGGCAACCTTGTCCCTCCACCCACCCCCATTCATGATAATGTGCTTGTGTTATACTAATTGTGACATTAACTTTAAAGTAAGTGTGTGGAGCGCAAACTACTTTTTTCAGCTGTACTATTCATCTGTACACAGTTTACAATATTAAACACTTTCCGCAACATATTTTATATATTTTTTAGGGGTACATAGATATACTGCAGGGTTGGAAACCTGTATTATGATTTACAGGAATTTACAATTCCAGTAATTTTCTGATTGCATGTTAATATAGTGTTCTTCTCTGATCATTTTTCATAGACTACATAACTTTAAACCGAGTGAGGTGGCACAATGGTTAACACACTGGACTCACATTCTGGTGGACAACAGTTCAAATCCTCATCTGGCTATCCATATTTAGGCATTGTTCTGTAATTTTACCAAGTGAAGACAATCAATGTGATGTAGAAAAGGATGCTCCCAGCAGTGCAGCAGAAATGCATGTGCTCTAGCAATGCATGTGCAGTGGCAGCTGGTACACCATGCACGTGCTGGCATGGTTTAAACAGAGGAACTCTGCATACAGTTACCATTGTACACCCAATGGTGGCGAGAACACAGTGCACTGAAATAGTGTGGCAGCAAGTTACCGGCACCCTTTAGTTCCCCCAAAATTTTATGAAACGATTTATATGTCAGGAAAGTTTTCAGTTTCGCATGGAGCATGTTAATCACAGAAATAGGAAAGAAACGATGTGTCAGGATTGTTGCTGACATATTATAAAGGACACATACATATTCTGTAGATAGGAGTAGACCTACAAGCACTCTGTATTGGACCTTACATTAATTTAAATTATTGTAGAGAATAGCACATGCTTATGTGGCAGAATATCTGTATAATAGCAAATAAAGGGGACAAACTGGCAGGAAAGACTACTAACTTTCTCATATTTAGAGAATGGTGCACTCCTCATACAAACATCAACCTCTTGTCAGTTCTTCGGAAGTCTGTAATATTCCTTCTCAGACAAGCAACACAAATGGAATATTTAATCTTGTATGAGCAACATAGTTGTAATGTATCTCTTCCCAAACAGCAATAACCATAAAGTTGAACATTAATCAAGGTAAGTGCATTTTTGGTACAGGATAATACCAGTCTTGCTTTATATAATTACAACTAAGAAGAAATAAATTTTTACTTATCTGGTCTGTATTGCTTGCAGCTTGTTGTTCAGTGGCCAGGTTTGTTATGGTAATGATTGAAGCACTTTTCTGCATTGTATTTCTTGACATTTATTATCACCACTTTTCAAAATATAATGTAGTATAAATACACATCAGACAGACAAAACTGAGCGTGAGAAGTTGACATAATATAAGACTTAAACAAATTTATGAATATCAACATCTGAATGATTATGTATCAAGAACAAGAAATTAGCAGAACCTGCAGGTGGTTCACTTTGCTACTATTTTTAACCTAGCCTCTGGCCCACTGATATTGAAAAATAAACTTAGTATCATTGACTGATTTTCTGTGATCGTCTCATCCTCAGTTTATTTAGTACTGCACATGTAGGGGTACTACACCAAAAACACATGGGGAGGGAATAATAAATAGGGTGTAAACTTTGAAATTCTCAGGTGTCCATATTGATGATAATTTAAATTGGAAAAAGCACATTTTGTAACTTTTAAAAACAACATAATTCACCCACATTTGCACTTAGAATCATTCCAAATCTCAGAGAGAGAGACAAATCAGTAAGTTGACATATTCTGCATAATTTTATTCAATAATGTCATATGGAATAATGTTCTGGGATAACTCATCTTTAAGAAAGAAAGTCTTCGTTTACAAAAAAGTGCTGCAAGAGTAATATGTGGTGCTCACCCACAATCATCGTCTAGAGAGCTGTTTAAGGAATTCGGTACTCTGACTACAGCTTCACTGTGTATTTATTTCTCCATGAAGTGTAAATAATCAATTACAGTTCAAAAGGAACAATAATGTAAATAATTACAATACCAGACGGAAAAATGACATTCATTACTCCTCGTTAAGGTTGTCTTTAGCACAGAAAGGAGTGCACAATGGTGCAACTCAAATTTTTATCACTTATCCAGCGATGTAAAATGTCTGACAGACAGCAAAGTTCAATTTTAAAACAAACTGAGAAAGTTTCTCCTTGACAACTCCTGTTCCATTGACGAATTTCTATTATCGTAATGTGCAAAAGGTGGGGGGTAGGAATTACTAACTCACATATATATTCTTTTTTAAAAAATGTAATTGAAAATATAAATGTTCAGAATGTAACCACATGTACAAATGAATTTGCAATGTGAATGAAAAATGACTTGTTACACATCGTTAAGGTCTATCCTGCAACATGATCCATGTAACTAACTAACTAACTACAATTTTCTGATTCAAACATGTATTTTAACAAATATTTTAGGGAGCTACAGTTATAGTATTGTAAAACCATACTTGTTCTAATTATTTTCAAAATTATAATCAGCGTTCTAGAATTTGAAATTTAATTTTGTGAACTATATGTTAGAAGAAAGTTGGTCTTTTGTCTATGTAAAAATTGTATGTAATTCATTGTTTACATCATAATTTTCTGATTTTTTTTTTTTTTTTTTTTTTTTTTTTTTCCAAAACATTTTAAATAAATTTTTTATAATTTTGGAAATTTCTGTATCACGCACAGTATATTAATAGGTTGAAAAACCTACAGAGGTAAACAAACAACTAGATAGATCTTTCTCTTTGTTTCTGAGTACATCCTCTGTTCCAAAATAAACCATAAGATGACAAACTTTTATTGGTACATTCAAACAGTGGAAAACACAGGATGGAATAATGACAATATTATGAAAAGGATATTTGCTACTCACCATATAGCATAGATTCTGTGTTGTAGATAGGCACAACAAACAGACTGTCAAACAAATAAGCTTTCAGCCAAAAAGGCCTTCATCAGAATTAAATAACAACCGCAACTCACACACACGTGGCCACAGTCTCTGGCTGTTAAGGCCAGACCGAGCAACAGTGCATGATGGGAGAAGCAAACTGGATGTTGGGGTGAGGAAGAGACTGGGGCAGGGATGGGAGGGACAGCAAGGTAGGGGTGGAGGACTGTAGTGCTGCTTGTGAGAGCATACAGGGATTAAGTGGGAAGTGATTAGGGCAGGGGCGGGCAGGAATCCTGCACGTGTGCAGTGCACTTGCACGCATGCAGTTAACAGGTGTTCTGCATGCACACAGGGGCAAGCTGGCCACCCGCTTACCTCCCCTCCCCACCATACCTTCTGTCCACTCCTTCCTCTGTAATGCATTTTGTTTTTCTAGCTTGCTTTATTGAATGATGGAATAAGGTTAGCAGGAGTGCTTGAAATAAATCAGGGTTTGAAAGAGTACCTATTAACTACGATGCGTTTTATTTAATTATCACAGGTGGAGTTTACAATACGTTTAATATCTGGAATAAAATTTCTGCATACAGACAAACGCAAACAGTTATGTAAATTTTCATCACTTATGTTTGCTCTTAACCGAGGCTTATTAATTCAGCAAATGGTTTTCCAGCTCTCACTATATTAAGCGCAATTTTATAGCTTGCACGTACCGCTGGGCTATTATTGTTGTAGTCCTGAAAAATTGAAAACAGTGCTCCATAAAATGTTAAATCAGTTAGATGAGAGACATGACGAGAGAAAGTCACAGATCTCTCGTGACAACGGCAACTAGGACAGATGGATCTAATATCGTCAGGTCGCTCTTCTTAAGCTTAGTCAATTTCCCCATCCGCTCAGAATCCGACAATAAATTGTACTTGTCCTTGTGAAATTTATTATAATGGCCTTCAATACTAAACTTCCGCTGACCAGCGAGAATACTGCCCCATATTAAACATTTCAAATTTTCACGTTTTTGCACAAAGCAAAAATGATTCTCCCATTACTTTTTAAAAGATAGCAAATCTCCACTTCTCCGTTTCCTTGATTCACTCTTCATTTTCCGGTTCTTGAAATACAACATTCACTACGTAGTGGTCACTTCGCATCAACGTCCGCGGCTTGGCCTTGTACTACACTGCCGCAACCTGCCGGCTGTCGCCACTGCCCCATTCGACGATTGCACGTGAGCAGCACACGTGCAGCGCTGTGTGCTCACGAGCCACGTGCAATGTTTGCCCGCCCCTGGATTAGGGCAACTAGGTGCTGTTGAAAAGTCAGATGGAGGGGCAGGGAGAGAGGGTGTAGTGGAAAAGGAGAGAAGTAATAAGACTGTGGGAGCGTCAGTGGAATAGAGGGCTTTGTAGTTCCGGAATGGAAACGGGAAAGAAACTAGATGGGTATGGACAATGCCTAACAAAGGTTGAGGCCAGGAGGATTATGGGAGTGTAGGATATATTGCAGGGAGAGTTCCCATGTTCGCAATTCAGTAAAGCTGGTGTTGGTGGGAAAGACCCAAATTGCGTAGGCTGTGAAGCAGTCATTGAAATGAAGAATGTTGTGTTGGGCGGCTTGCTCAGCAACAGGGTGGTCCAGCTGTTTCTTAGCCACATTTTGTCAGTGGCCATTTATGCAGACAAACAACTTGTTTGGTGTCAATCGCACATAGTATGCAGCGCACTGGTTGCAGCTTAGCTTGTGCATCACACGTCTGGTTTCACAGGTAGACCTGCCCGTGATAGGATAGGTGATGCTTGTGACTGGACTGGAGTCGGTAGTGATGAGGGTGTGTGGGACAGGTCTTGCATCTAGGTCTGTTACAGGGAAATGAGCCATGATGTAAGGTTGGGAGCAGGGATTGTCTAGGGGTGGATGAGGATACTGTGTAGGTTCGATACACTGCGGAATACCATTGTGGGAGGGGTGCAAAGGATGGTGGGTGCGACACTCCTCATTTCAGGACATGACGACAGGTAGTCGGAACCCCAGTGGAGAATGTAATTCAGTTGCTCCAGTCCTCGGTGTTACTGAGCCATAAGGGGAATGCTCCTCAGTGACCGGACGGTGGGACTTGGGGCGGTGGTGGGTGACTATAAAGATAAGGCACGGGAGATCTGTTTTTGTACAAAGTTGGGAGGGTAATTATGGTCTGTGAAGGCCTCAATATATTTTGAGTGGGACTGCTCATCACTAAAAATGCAGTGGCCACAGATGGCTAAGCTCTGTGGAAGGGACTTCTTAGTATGGAATGGGTGGCAAGTGACGAAATGGAGGCATTGGTGGTGGTTGGTAGGTTTGATATGGACAGACGTACTGATGTAGCCATCTTTGAGGTGGATGTCAACATCATGGAAGGTAGCTTGTTGGATTGAGGAGGACCAGGTGAAGTGAATGGGGAAGAAGGTATTAATGTTCTCGAGGAATGTGGACAGGGTGCCCTCACCATTGATCCAAATCACAAAAATGTCATCAGTGTATCTGAACCAAGTGAGGGGTTTGGGATTCTGAGTGGTTAGAACGGATTCCTCTAGATCGCCCATGAACGGCTTGTCATAGGACGGTGCCATGCAGGTGCCCATAGCCATACAGCAAATTTGTGTATAGGTGATGCCTTCAAAGGAGAAGTAACTATGGGTGAGAATATATACTGGTGTACAGAATTAAAGCAACAAACGGAAATTTTGCAAGGTTGTATTTATTTTGCCACAAAACAGGTGACAGCAATGTTGAAACAAAGTAAAGAATATAGAACGTAAACAGCTGCCACGTGCATAACAGTAGATGAAAATGTTCTTTGTTTTTCCCAGCTTAACAGATTTGAACACACATTCCGACAACTGGTTAATGCGCTCACTATGGGTATGACCACCTCTAGCGGCAATACAAGCGTGACGATGACTGAGCATGCTGTGAATAATGTCATCAATGTCATGTTGAGGCAATAACACCCATTCTTCCTCCAGAGCTGCCCGCAAGTCTTGGAGAGTGATTGGTAGATGCTGAAATGATGCAACCCCTCTCCCTAGTGCATCCCAGACATGGTCTACAGGATTCAAATTGGGCGAGTGAGCAGGCCACACCATGTATGTAGAATCCTCCATTTTCAAGAAAACATCAATCACTCGTGCTCTATGAGGCCGAGCATTATCATCCATTAGTACGAAGTGTGAGTGCACACCACCTTGCAATAACCGTATATGGTGCCCCAAGACCTTGTCACAATACCTGTCAGCAGTTAAACCTGTCCGATTCACCTGCACAATTTCGTGAAGAATGTTCGGGGGATCAACGTAATCCCTGCCCACACCAGTAGTGATCCTCTCTGAAATCGGTCTCTTTCCACAATGTTCGGGTTTCGAAAGTATGTTCCATGTTTCCTTCAGATGTAATCTGTCAAGAACTACTCTCCAGACCAAATTTGGACTCATCTGTGAAAATGATATTGGCCCACTGTTTGACTGTCCAGGTGGCATATTGACAGCTCCACTCTAGACATTCCCTTTTGTGAAAACGTGTCAGTGGCACACATACAGCAGGTCTCCGACAATAAAGACCACTCTGTCGAAGTCTTCTCTACACCGGTGCCTCAATACAACATGTCCAGGGGATGCTGCGAGGACAGATTCCAGTTGCTGCACAGTACTAAGGCGGTACCATCTTGCCCTTATAGCCACATGACGGTCCGCTCTTTTGATGTCACACTTGGTTGGCCCTGCCCTGGTCTTCTTGACACAGTTTCGGTCTGTCGTCACATCCAAGAAACAACAGAACGATTCATGTTAAGCCATCAGGCCACATGAGTTTCAGACTTCCTGCTTTAATTGTTCCTATGGCCCATCACTGCGCCGTACTGCACTGTCTGTGATTGTGTACACAGCCATTATGGATGTGGGACTACCCAGCAAACATTACTTCATTTGATAGGTGTCCTGACATCATCGTTGGTGTGGTTTTCCGTTGACTGAAATGCCATCTTCCGTGCAGAACATGGATCATATGGACATCTGTTGACAGTTTGTATGATTATATCGTGAATTAGACACAGGACGGGGTAATAGCAGTTTGTTGATTTAATTTCTGGTCCTTGGTTGAATCTGATTGGTAGGGTTGGTGGCAAAGAAGTGTTTTCACAGGAGGAGATAAGGTTTTTAACAAGACATGACTGGATTTGGGAGTGGGGGAAAAGGTAAGGCCTTCGGAGAGGACTGGCGCTTCTGTAGGGTTAAAGCTTTTGGAGGAAAGGTTCATGACTATTTTGAATCTGTTAAGTTCTGGATTCTATATGGAGGGGGGGAGTGAGCTTTTGAGGGTGCGAGGCAGAGTTTGTCAGCTATGAGGGGATGCAGGGAAAGTTTGGAGGTTATGTAGAGGCAATGCATAGTGGTGGTCCAAGGCAGGAGTAGGAAGTGAAGAGGGTGGAGGGATTTTTGACGTGGTGTTTTGTATGCTGCTTTAGTTCCTGCAGGGCAACAGTTTCGTATGTGATATGGGATCTAGAAATTTGGGATTGCATAGCAGGAGATTTTTACAGAAGGGGAGGATGTAATGCAAAGAGGTTTGGGCCTGTTTTCCATGGTTTCGCAGGACTATGTTGGTGAGAGTTAAAGACTGGCAGAACTGAACAGGTGGAGGTCATTGTGAAAGGAGGGGTTGCAGGCGGAGATGGGTAATTTGATGCTAAGGCATTTTACCATGAGCCAAGCAACAACCCAGGAATGGTGTGTGGGACTGGGTTCCAGTTAGGAATAAGGATACTTCTCTGTATTGACGCGCATGGTAGGGGCAAGGATCCATGGTGGTGGATAAAAACACGTAAAACTACATAAATGATGTAGAAATACATGCAAAAAGATTTGCAAAAATACACTAAAACAGATGGGGAAAATCATGAAAAGGACAAAACTGATGAAGTATGAGGAAACAAGATGAAATCTAAAAGAGTAGGCCAATTGTGAAACGTGAAAACTAACTGAGATTGACCAACAGACACAATATCCTCGTCCATCCCTACACAACCCCTACTCTCAACTCCTTGCCTGACAGCTCATATGCCTGTAATAGACCTAGATGCCTAATCTGTCTCATACTTCCTCCCACCAACAACTACTCTAATCTGTCACGAGCATCATGTATCCCATCACAGGCAGGGGTACCTGTGAAACCAGCCGTGTGATCTGCAAACTGAGCAGCAACCACTGTGCTGCATTCTACAGAGGTATGACAACTAACAAGCTGTTGTCCACATGAATGGCCACTGAAAACTCTTGCCAAGAAACAGATGGACCACCCAATTGCTGAGCACACCGTTCAACACGACACTCTTCATTTCAGTGACTGCTTCACAGCATGTGCCATCTGGATCCTTCTCACAAACACCAGCTTTTCTGAACTGCATAGATGGGAACTGTCGTTGAAATACAGGGTGTTTCAGAAGCGATGGTCAATAATTCACACATGGAAAGTACAGGCCAAAAGTAGCTAAAAAGCTCCAATAAACATGGGTCTACAAATCAACCGTTGTCAAGATACAACACATTTTCTGTTGTGGTTCATCAGTGTCGAGGACCACATGACATCTCGAAATGTTAAAGTGGGTGTTCGAAACTTTGTCCATGTGTCTGAATGCAACATCGAACTTATCTCTGAAATGAATTGCGAATCCTCTCAGGCAGTCTTGGGGAATTCTGTAAATGGTGGATGGCTGCTTCAGTCCACTAGCGTAATTCTTCAATATAGTTGACCTCGGTAGCATAGACCAGGCTTTTGACATGACCCCATACACAGAAATCCATGGGTCTTAAATCCGGAAACCTTGGAGGCTATGGCTGCCTATCCAATGTTGACCATATATCCTAGTTAGAAGCTGGTGCACTCATAATTGAAAATGTTCTGGAGCATCATCATGCATGAACCACATGTTCAGGCATTGGTTCAGTGGGACGTCATCGTTTACATCTGGAGAAACAGTCCACAGCAATCACATGTACTGCCATCCGGCTAATCTCTGTGGTTGGAAGTGCAGTCCAATTATGCGGTCTCTGAGCAGTCCTGCCCAAATGTTCAGTGAATAACACTGCTGCTCTTGTGATGTGTACATTGCATTAGGATTGACATTGGCCCAAAGTGACAGTTATGGTGGTTAAAAATACCGTCACGAGTCAATCCAGCCTCATCTGTGAACAGAATATTGCTTACAAACAGGGGATTCAGGGTACACTGTTGTTGCACTCACTGGCAGAAATTCTCTCTAGGAAGGAAGTCTGCATTGTTGAGGACTTGCACTCACTGGAGATGATACGGGTAGAGTACTTGCCGATGTAAAATCCGCCACACACTGCTATGACTCAGGACACGCTCTTGGGTAGCAGTCCTCCTTGTTGAAGTACTCAGATATTCGTGTACAATGCCTGACACCCTTTCCTCAACATCGGTTGTTATGGATCTGGGTCAACCCGTCTCTTACATGGTGTGCAAAACTTCCAGTTTCTCTAAGGCACTGATGTAACCAGCTAAATGTACACCTGTCGGGCTGTCTGTGGAGAGGAAAAGCTTCTTCAAATAATCACGCAGCCTTAAGGGCAATGCCATTTGCTTTAACATATGTGAAGTATATGTCAGCACACTCTTATTGGTGTTTCCTCTGTCCATGGTGCTCTCGCATTCCTAAGTGACTGTGAGGCCGATATGGTACAGTGGATGGAGGAGGAAAGGGAAGTACTTGCACATGTGTAAACAAACAGTTAGTCGATTCCAAACCTTGAGACAACTGGGCAACAGCTGATTTGTGGACCCATGTTTATTGGAGCTTTTTAGCCACTTTGGCCTGTAATTTCTATGTGTGAATTATTGATCATCACTTCTGACTCACACTGCATATCCTACATTCCCTTAACCCTCCTGGTCTCAACCTATATTAGTCATTGTCCTTTACCCACCTATCTCCTTCTCCAGCATTACACAGCCCTCCATTCCACCAACACACCCTAGGTCTTTTTCTCTCCTTTTCTGCTGCCCGCCTCCCCCCCCTTCCCCCTCTGTCCTTTGTCTAACTTCCCAACTACATCTAGCTGCCCTACCTTCCCATACTTCAGCCCTTCATGCTCCAACAAGCAGCACTTTACTATCCCCCACCCCTAACCTGCTACCCCTCCCCCTGCCTGCCACAGCCTCCTCCTTGCCCCACCATCCAGTTTGCTACCTCCGTCATGTGGTACTGCTCAAAGTCTAGCCTCAGCAGCTAGAGCCTGTGGTCATGTGTGTGTGTGTGTGTGTGTGTGTGTGTGTGTGTGTGTGTGTGTGTGTGTGTGTGTGTGTGTGTGTTTTCTCTAATTCCTATGAAGGTATTTTTGGCCAGAAGCTTACTTGTTTGACAGTCTTTTTGTTGTGCTATCTGCGACTCAGCATCTCCACTATATTGTGAGCAGCAACCCTCTTCATAATATTCTCTTTATTGCTACAAGTTATACATATGTCCCCCCCCCCCCCCCCCCCATGAACCATAGACCTTGCCGTTGGTGGGGAGGCTTGCATGCCTCAGCGATACAGATAGCCATACCGTAGGTGCAACCACAACGGAGAGGTATCTGTTGAGAGGCCAGACAAACGTGGTTCCTGAAGAGGGGCAGCAGCCTTTTCAGTAGTTGCAGGGGCAACAGTGGATGATTGACAGATCTGGCCTTGTAACACTAACCAAAACGGCCTTGCTGTGCTGGTACTGCGAATGGCTGAAAGCAAGGGGAAACTACAGCCGTAATTTTTCCCGAGGAAATGCAGCTTTACTGTATAAGCATGGAGAGCTGCATCAAACCAGTCTCAGGACTGAAGACCACAACAACAACAACAACATACATATGTATCACACACAGCAGTGACCAAAGAAATGTTTTTAGTAGTTACAACAGATACTAAATGAAATAATTATGTGGTTTGATTCATATGTATATAAGTTCATATCATGTTTAGCATGAGTGGTGTGTGTGCTTTGTCCCATGGAGTTCCGTAAGTAGTAACAATGTGATTTGCAGAACTGTGTGGACGCAAGGTCACTTCATCTCTTGTGTTCTTATGACTGAGAATTATAAGTGGTACACTGTAACAATGTGATTTGCAGAACTGTGTGGGCGCAAGGTCACTTCATCTCTTGCGTTCTTAGGACTGAGAATTATAAGTGGTACACTAAGATCCATCCTCATTGAATTGCTGTCCATATTGAGACATATACCACCTGTTGGAATTTGACAAAAACCAGTTCTACTCTGTGAGCTGAAATGCATACAAGGCAACCCAGGACTTCCTATCCTTCAAGTGGTGTTATTCCAGATAGAAATCATATTCGATCAAGGAAATCATCAATGAAAACTGCCATGGAACTGTACATATCTCGGTTCAACATAACAGACTCATGGGAATGAGACTGAACAGAGATTTGCCCTCCACACTGCCAGAATTTGCTCTGCATAGAAAGAAACCCGCTGCCTTTGACCAATAGTACGGAACATGGACAATGTTAAACAGAACATGCACCAATCATGGCACAGCATGGACTCTCATCATAGGTGGGGCAAGGCTCCATCTCCAAAATGCGATTGTGGAACAGCCAGGGAAACTGTTCGTTATGTTGTTACAGAAAGTTCCAACAGGGCCTATCGTACTTTCAACGATTTCCTAATGGCGACAAATGACTCAATTGATTGCATTAAAAATTTAGATGCCTGCCTGTAAATAATATGTGTTATTGTTTCTATTACGCTTAATGTTGTTCTTAAAAATCCACACGATAAATAAATACCATTCATATTGTGAGTTATATCAAAGATTTGGATCACCTACTTCAGCAGAGTAGTTTTGCCTTTCCCCAGATAACATTTCAAGTTCAGAACCTTGTTGGGTTAGCATATTGCATAGCATAAGCAATTTCTACAAAGATAGTTTTATGTTAACATCTATCTTAACAAAAACTGGCAGACTTAAAAGAAATGTCTTACAAATAAGAAGAAACCATTTTATAAAGAAAATGGAAATTCCTGGCTAGGGCAGTAACTAAAATAAGGGAAAGGCAACCACTCAACTATAGTGGATCAAGCATGGAGCACAGAAATACATAACATAAAATTGCATTCACACTAGCTTTTGAGCACTAGCTCTTTTCCAAGCAATATTCACTCACACATCCAGACACCTACATGTGTTTTGGTGGTTGGGTGTGTGTGAATGTGTGTACTATTGCTAGAAAAAGAGCTAGTGCTGAAAAGCTATTGTGAATACTGTTTTCTGTTATGTGTTTCTGTGCTCCAGGAAACCATTTTAAAAACAATAGGAATAGTATTTAAGACATACAAAAAAGTAAAACTATACTGATACAGAACACAGCAGCATTTTTCAGATCTACTGGAGATGAATGCAGTCACCTGAAATGACATCCATCTGCTACGACTTACATTGCTTGTACCATAGTCATTGTGTAGAATGACAGAGAACTTGGTTGAGGTACAGCAGCGAGCTACTCATGAGGGTGCAGTGAAAGTCTTTTTATTCATAGGTCTACCTTTACTACTTAGGCAGTCAGCATCTCAACAATGGAGCTATCATTAAGAAAGGCATTAGTATCATAAGGTCTGTAGGGTGGTTTATGTAGAAATTGTGGAATTTTCAAGGAAGTAGACATTATCCAGAAAAGTCGGTGAAGTCTCATGAAATTAATAACACTCAAGTAATTCTGAAAGACTTGGTTGATAATTTAACTGTTCAAACTGAAGTAAATTTACTGAGTCATCCTGTTGCAAATCACTGTATGAAAATTTGCTTTGGCAAACAGCTGATTATGGAGTTGGGGTGTAACAGAACTGAAGTAATGCATTGAGTCGTTACAGTGTGTGTCACCATTGCACTCACTGATCTTGGGAGTGATTATTATTGCTTATAAGTTCTCTGGTTGCTAGGTCTGTTTTCCATTTACTGATTGTGAATGCTATGCATGTTTCAGAACTTATCGTATGGGTGTGATTTGTGATTTTTTCTGTAATACAAAATCAAACAATAAATGAATAAATATATTGCTTTGTTGATCGTCACTGGATATTCAGAGAGGTTTTTATTTTGTGTGTGTGTGTGTGTGTGTGTGTGTGTGTGTGTGAGAGAGAGAGAGAGAGAGATTTTTTGCTGAATTGAAGCAGCATATAACTAAAAAGAGGTAGATGAGTGAGTCAAGATCAGAAATAATTGTCATGTTGAAGTATGGCCATGCTTTACTGCTGTGATTTTTATTATGTTAGGGGGTTTCATAAAGTACCAGATGATTATAATTAAACTTCCCTATTTAACACGAGTGTGAAACTAGGTAGCATTAATACCCAAAATATGGGATGTATGATTTACATTCATCACGGCGCCACCATCCAGTTCCAATTATGGCCACCAGGTGCTGTAGTGAGTCATAGTGATTCATAGTCTCACACACCTGACCAGTTGCAGTGCAGTTGTTGATGTGTCAACATGAGATTGGACAAAAGGAGCAGGACATTGTTGGTGAAGCTCTATTATCAAAACAGCATTGCTGCAGCTGCACTTAAGAATACCACCAGCTGAAAGGATTACGAAAGGGTGTTCTTTCTCCACCTGCTGTGCAGAGCTTAATGAAGAAGTTTGAATCTACTGGATAACTGGGTGTCGCTCTGAGAAGAGGCCAATGACCAGTTGCACCACAGGTGGTTGCTGAAATCACTGTTGCTATGGCAGACAACGCTGCGTGCAATTCCCTATCATCAGTCAGTATGTGTGCAGTGTCACAACTGTTGAATATTCTGTGGTCCACTGCATAGATTGTCCTATTGGCGATGTAATTAACCAATTTGCCAGGAAGAATAGGTGCATAGAATTCATCATTTAAGGAAGAGAACCACAGTTGTAACTTTTTTATATCATAAGATTGCAGTGCCTTGTATGTGTGTATAATCAGTGTAAATAAAACTTTCTTGAACTTTGCATGTGACTTCATTATTTTTTATTACGGTAAAAGTAAAGGTAGCTCAAGATATCTGTAGCACCCCCTCCTTGAGGTTTTTCTGTATCAGCCATTGAGTCGGCATACCTATGGACATGCTTTGTACTGCTGTGCAGAATGCAATCCTGCACTTTCAGACTCTTCTGGACACTGATGGACGACATGTTGAGCCCCTTTTGTAGCAGTAATGGTATCAGTATGTAATGGTATTATGTACTATAGCAGCACATTAAAAGCGTTTCAATTGAATTGATTCTGCATTTTTTTCTCTTCCCCATGTCCTTGACATTAATGCTACCAAATCTGGTACTCATACAGTAATTAGTTTCCATGTTATAATGTCTTAAATAGGGAAAGATTAATTATAACCACTCGATAGTTAAGTGGCCAACAGTTAATGGCAGATGCTTTGATAGTGCAAAATGTGGTGCTCTATCTCTACTACCTGTCAGTATATTTTTGAAGGAAGCACCTTTATTGCTGATTACAAAGCAAATAGGTCATCAGCCTATCCATGGAGTGTAAACCATTTTGGAGAAACACCTTTTTTTATTTTATTGGCCTATGATGTAAAACAGTTTCTATGATGTGCAACAATTTCTCTGAGAACTTCAATCTGGCGCTCCATTAATTCCAATGCTACACACTGCATGGATGTTAATTTTGAAAATTTGTTGGAAAAATTTATGATAAATGATTTTTTTAAATGCTGTTTCTGTAACACTTCAAGGTGTCAGAAATAGTAATTGTTGATTCCCTCCAGAGCTTCAAGGTGTTAGAAATAGTAATTGTTGATTCCCTCCAGAGCTTGTTTCTTTGTAATTTATACACATATTAGAAACTGAACAGAGTTAAAACACAGAAACAGTAGAAATTCCTAAATTTGAAGAAGATTGTAAAGCATTTCTTCAGAAATTTGTCTGTAAAATATGCCTGTGACTTTCATCGACTTACCTATTGACAAAAGTTGTAAGTAATCCTAATCCCAGCAAAATTGAAATTAACCTTCATTTGACCGAGCAACTACTGAAGACACTGTTATCAGTACCTCTGGAATGTAATTACATTTATGGTTTCATAGTTGATAGTACGAGAATACAGCATAAAAATTGTTTAATCATCTATCTCTGAGTGTAGTGTCATTAGATAACAGGAGAGACAGAGAGAAATTGGCTACCACTTGTTACCGAGCTCATGACTCAAATCACATGTAGTTTGAATTTGCTCACTGGTTTTGATATTGATATTAAAATATATTTTCTGCAAAACGTTTGTTACAAAATTTTACAACTGAATATTACTTCTCACAAAAAAATTCCTCAGCTTAATATTCATCTTGGTTTAAATCATAGCTAAACTCAGATTAGTCATATCGTGTATCAGCTCTGAAGTTTTGTTCTCAGTCATGGGTAGAATTTACTCTTCCTAAAAATAAAAAATAAATAAAAAAACAGTCGAGGAAAATTTGGAAATGAAACCTGCAAATCATAGAGAAATCTTTAGATTGGTTAAAATGACTGTCATGAAGATGGAACTCTAGACTTGTACAAAATATCATTTGTTATCTCCAGTATATCTTCATTTCAATAGATGCACGATGCTTTCATATCCATTATAACAATACACTTCATTGCACATGTACAGTCAACACAGATGAAGAATACGTAATGACTGAAAAGCTAGTTATTGATTGACAGCCGAGCAGTTGCAAGCAGTAACAAAACCAAATTTCAAGAGTGTCTCAGTCTTAACTGCATCCAAAGGTGGGTAGTCTGTCAGCCCCAAGTTAATCCAGAGTCTAGTAACGTGCTTGCACACAGAAAGATATCAAATATAAGCAGCTTGATTCTCTTACTGCAATAGCTGCCACTAGTTGTTGGTATCCTCAGGTGGTTGGATTACACGCCACTGCAGGTATATTTAATATAATTTACATCTCAGAATAACAGTGCAATGTAATAAAAAATTTAAAGAAATGTTCATTGAATTACAGCTAAAAAGCTAAAAAAAATCTAAACTCTTATCAGCAAAATTTTAGGTGCAGGATTAGAGATCCAACAGAAATATAAGGCTTTTGACCCGCTTTCTAAACCAAATGTCAGCATGAGATGTATCTACACCTGTACCCCATAAGCACCACAGGCAGGTGGTTTTTCTCATGGGAGAAAGAATCCATGTGAGTTTGTCAAGGGACATGATCTGGTGTTGAGGCATGATAGATGCACTTTGTCTTGCTCAATTGAGTGAAACAAAGTTCCCCATGGGCTGTCAGTTAGCTTCACTGATCACAACATAATGGCCCCACTTGCAGTCCACATTATCCTACATTGTAATCGTGAGTTTATGGTGTCCTGGAGTTCACACGTTGTTCTTAATTCTTACATGCCCAGCAGAAAACCACCAGACTTCCCCTTTTTCTAAATGAAAAGGAGGACACCTGAACATCCTTGATTTGGTTTTATTTGAGCAGCAGTCAGAAAATTTGTGCAGGCAAGGAATTCCAGGTTCTGTGCTGTCTCATCTGCTCCACTGCCCTCAAACTTACGTACATCTCAAAATTATACATTGTAAATTCTGTAGGTAAGTGCATTTGGTGGGTACATTGGAGGAATAAAGTGAGCAGCTAACAGTATGCTCTTGTTAAGAACCATCAACATATACAATTATTAGGTAATAATGATTACTTAAAATCTGGGTAAACAGAGTTACAAAAACATATTCAGGAATATTTATCACCCTATACTCATGTAACAGTAACAAAAGTTGCATCTCTTCAACAGCAGTGGTAGTAAAAGATTCCGCACTTCCTAAAGAAATGCAGTTGACCCATATCCAGTGCCAATATCTGGGTTGCATGGACCCCTAGTAACCTAGCTGCTCATGGACTACTTGCCTGAAAATTGTTCCATTACAGTTTGAGTAATGAAATGGAAGCCTGGTGAGTGAGAAACAAAGAGGATACAGTTTGCTTGGCGCGCCATAAGAGGACACCAACTGATTATTCGTGGTGTTTCATTGGCCTAAGCACAGATGCTAGAAACAGGGCTGCTTTTAAAAACTCCTGTGACAGTCTGATCACCTCATAGTAAATAGTGTTGATTGTTTAAAGATACAGTCATTAAGCTGAACATTTACTGTTTGACTGTTTATTGTAATACCTATCCATTATTGTATGGTAGCATGTGAATGTGAAACAAGTCTAAACAATAAATTTGTTATTTTGTATGCTATTAACAGCCACATACAGAGGTTAAAAATACAAATTAACAATCAATAAATACTCGAGAATGAGATTTTCACTCTGCAGCAGAGTGTGCACTGATATGAAACTTCCTGGCAGATTAAAACTGTGTGCTGAACCGAGACTCAAACTCGGGAACTTTGCCTTTTGCGGGCAAGTGCTCTACCACCTGAGCTACCCAAGCACAACTCATGACCCATCCTCACAGCTTCAATTCTGCCAGTACTTCATCTCCTACCTTCCAAACTTTGCAGAAGCTCTTCTGCGAACCTTGCAGAACTAGCACTCCTGGAAGAAAGGATATTGTGGAGACATGGCTTAGCCACAGCCTGAGGGATGTTTCCAGAATGAGATTTTCACTCTGCAGTGGAGTGTGTACTGATATGAAACTTCCTGGCAGATTAAAACTGCGTGATGGACCGAGACTCGAACTTGAGAACTTTGCCTTTCGCGGGCAAGTGCTCTGCCACACTTGCCCGCGAAAGGCAAAGTTCCCGAGTTCGAGTCTTGGTCCAGCACAGTTTTAATCTGCCAGGAAGTTTCAGTTAATAAATAGTAATCAACCATCACACACAGAGGTTAGAAATTCAAATTTCAAATATTGTCTAAATACAAAGTTTGATTTATAAAGTCCAAAGACCGTTTCAGTGACTTACAGATCATAAACTCTGTGATTTGTTAGGTGTAATTAAAGGAGCAAAAGACATTAAAATGGAAAAATACGAATATATGGGAAACAGTTTTATGTGACTCTGAAAAAAATTCATCTAAAGAATAGAAACTTTTCAAGCAAGTACTCCTATAGCTTACTTTTAAATAATCGGTAATTACCTCATGGGGACTTAATATTTTTGGGACTTTTGTGTTAGTCTTAATCCAGCTGTGGTCACAAATAGGCCTTGTAGAATTGCAGCAAACCTACTCAGGGCGCCCTCCAGTCTCTGTGGTTGACGTGATATAAGGTTGGTTGGTTATGTCACAGGCAAGAGTACCCACCATACCCAGGGGCAGGAGGGGGGGGGGGGGGGTGAGGGGGTCACCCCCACCTAGCTCTCAGGAACAGGAAAAACTATCGTGTAGTCAGGTATTTTTCTTTCATGAAAATGATTTAAAAGTCAGTATTGCGCAGGTTTTTAACAGTGATGGAACTTTTTTACAGCTACTTACAAGTTGCCATTTGTCTTCCAAAATATTAAAAATATCCCATTCTCCCAGGTCTAGGGTCCCCCTACAAACTATCATATGATCACATTAGTCATAGGTGAAGCGATGTTGATGATTCATCGTCTAAAATTAAGCTCAGGCACTTGACTTAATTTTGAATACTGAGAGCAGCACATTGTCTGTTGTTCAAATAAGTTGAATACTGTACTGGATAATATTTTCATTGCTGTCTCATTAGTGAGCAGGTTCACCTGGCCACAGTTTAATCATTAATTCAACTCACTAGGGCCATCAGTGGCAGTGTGTGTATATGGAGCAGAGAGTATGTCCAAGATCTCCTATCTCCTCCCAAACCCCTGAATTGATTTCAAACCGATTTGACAGAGACACCAGGCCTCCCAAATGTCAGTGCTGTGGGGCTTATAACCTCCAAGTTCCAATAGGAACAGAGATGCAGGCAAAATCGTGTTTTTACTGCCCTGGCATATAGGCTGCCCTTCGTGACAGGCATGTTGTGTGGGAATCTTGTGAAATCAACCTGCTCTGCAGGGCAGCCTACATGTCAGGCCATAAACAGTACATGTCAGGGGCTATAAACAGTACATGTAGGCTGCCCACTGTGACGTGTTGTGGGTGATTAGAATTGGCCTATTTTACTGACATGCGTTGCAGATTGGTCTGTATGTCAGGGGCAAATAAATGGTTTTCAAACCCCTAAAGTGCAATCTGCCCTGTATGACAGGTGTGTTGTGGGATTAGTATCGACCTGATTTATTCAGCTGTATCATATGAGCTGCACATGATGATGAGAATGGGTGGGGACAGGTTGAGATGGGTAGAAGAGGGGATGGACAGAGCACGGGGAGGAGGAAATGGACAAAGAGGGGAGGAGGGCAAGATTCATGAAGTTGTAGAGGGGTAGTAGGCAGGTGGAAAAGGAAAAGGGGAGGTGGAGAATGAAAGAGAGGGGAGGAGGATATGGTCAGAGGGAAGAGGGTGGAAGATATGGTCAGAGAGAGGGGGTGGAGTAAATAAAGAGGTAGAGAGAGTGAGAAGGGGATAGATAGATAGAGATGGGAGGATGAGGTGGAAACAGAGAGGAGGAGGAGGTGGTGTGTTCATATATGTGTCAAATGCATATTCAGGAAAAGCCATGGGGAAAAGGCTAGTTTTTATGGTATATGTCAAAAGGAACAGTAGTCCAACAGTGACTGAGCAGCTCCACAGCATTACAGTAACAGACAGACAGCACATGCCAACACAGAAAAAGGGACAGACTGACAAGGACAGGGCAAATAAATTTATGCATATATCATAATCGTTAGTGGGCATATTGTTAAACTGGTTATAGCACTAGCCTAATTGAAAAGCTTATTTCATAACTGACATATTTCAGATATATTTAGTTCATAGGGACTGGCTATGCTAGATGTATTTTTGTCATGCTACTTGCTGTTTTCCTTTGTAGAGGTAGTGTGTGTCCTGGTCATAACAGTATTGAGAAATTATATTCAAACTCCTATTTGCATGTAGCAAATAGAAATACTTTTCTAAGTCACATGTTCAATGTATTGTAGAGTTCTGGTACTCTATTGTTGTCTGCACAGGAGACTGCTAGATGTCAAATCAGTACTGAATTGTCAAATTTTGAGAAGACTTTTTTGGAATTTGTGTAATATTGCCACACAGTAAGAAGAAAAACATGAAATGTCAAGTCACTGTATCATAAGAGGTCACATCATCCATCAGAATAGCAGAAGATTAACCATGAAGTATAGATAGATGTTATTGATGGTTATCAGTGTCTCTTGACTTGTAAACACAATGATCGATTTTGCCAGGGATTAAAGTTGCTGCAGGGAGATTACCAATACTACTGTGGCCCAGAAAACTGTAAGAAAGAGAGCGAATGAGAACCATCAGCAGCAACAGTTTTTAGTACCATATTTAGTCTGAACTTGCGATGAAGATAATGTAAAAGTATATTGTTCTACATGCTGTAGCATACTTAGAGCCTTTGGAGGGGTGGATGATGTGAATTGGCTTTTAATTAAATTAGGAATAACTTGTGAACATAATGCTAAGCCTATTATGACTTTGTGTTTTGTTTTCAACCCAAGTAAGTGATGTTCACATGAAAAAGGATTAATTTACAAACAACATGCTTGTTTCTAATGTCAGCATACAGAGAAGTCTGTGATTTTGCTCCCAAGTAAGTTAACTGTATTATGTCCAAATTTACAATATAAGAGTAGAGCCACTGAGTAGAAAGTATGCTTCAGGAATGACAATTAAGCAGCGTATTTAAAATTTATGTATCCTGAAAATTACCATTTCATGGAGAGAGCTACTTTTGAAATATGCACTTCAGTTTGGGACCAGTCTATTGAATGGGCAAATAAAATGCCATAAAAAATGAGAAAAAAATGTATTTATAGTGAAAAACAAAACTATATTTTCCGCAAATGTTGGGTGTTATTGGTAGTATTTATTTGGGCTAACTCTTCAACATTGCAAACATAAAACTGCAGACATCTACCAAAATACCCGAGGAAATGTGGCTGACGACTATTAGGAGAGAGAGTTATATATATATATATGTGTGTGTGGGGGGGGGGGGGGGGAGGACTGTTTTATGTACATTTTATATAATTTAGAAGCCAGTAGAAAACTGATCATATTCTGTGCTTGAGTTGTGTATCTTTAATATCTCTGGCATCACTGCAAATTCCACTGTGAAAATGCGAATAGCAAACCTCTTTATGTAGAACTCTTAATATATGACATTGTGGTTCAGTTTGCAGCTGACCAAGATATTAACATGGGTATTCTGAAATTGCATAACCAATCTTTGGGTCAGATATTTGTCACAGCTTAAGCAAATTAGGTTTTGCAGGCAGTTCAGAAGTCACTGATGTTAGAAAATGACAGTCACAGAAGTTCATAAGAAATTGTGTCATAATAAAACTGTCTACCTCCAACATCAGTCTGGAAACTATCTGTATTAATGCTGAAAAAACAAACTCCCAAGATGTTATATACAGATAGACTGTGTAGGATTGTCAAAAACACTAGTTTTAAATGGTATTAATTGTAACTAACCGGTTAACATTAACATGAGATCTTGATCATTAAAATTATATATTATTTCTGTTCCACAATTAATAGGATAATCCCTGTCAGTTTCTGATATAGAATAACATTGAAATGTCATGTACATAGCTTATTATATAAGATTTGATAGGTTGTGTAATGCCATTAAAATATACCAGGAAAAAAACATAGGTCCCTGAAGTGAGGACTGTATTATTCACTTACTGGTAAATTGGAAATTTATAATATTATCTCTAATCTCTTGTCCGTTACATACCCAGCTTGTCAGGAATGTGTGTAGAAATTTCACAGATGAGTTGTTGATATTATATGCCTTTAGTTTCTTTGGAATTAACATACAGTTTACTGTCAATGTTTTTGCCAAGCTTTTGTATTCTGTAGCCTAGTCAGTGGTGAACTTTGTAAAATAAAAAAAGGGGGGTGGGGGGAGAGAGTTCCTAACTACATTGGTCATGCTTAGATTTTACCTCCTTGCCCAGGGTTCAGAATGGAATTATTTACTCTGGTGGTAAATATATCCAACAAGGTCCCATCTAACAAAGTGCAAGCTTAACTATCTGATTAACCAGGCTTTCTAAAAATCATCTGGATTTCTAGATATAGTGATTTAAAAGTAGTGCAAGCTACATGGCAAGTATCAGATTTTATTTAAAGCTGTATTACAAGTAATAATGCTCTATAAATAGTATTTAGTATTTATATCAATATAAGTTAGCTGAAAACAAATAACTTGGCATTAGCTGTATTAAGTACAGATGTATCTGTTGGCGACATGAAAATTTGCACTGTACTGTGACTCGAATCCAGATTTCTCGCTTACCGCAAGCGGTCATCGTACCTTTAGATAACCTGTGCAAGCCTCCCGCATCGACCCACACCATCTACATTGCTATAGCATAGTTTCTTACTTTCATCACTGAAAGCCCACAGTTTAATTCTGTATTGTTGCAGTTGTGAGAACAAGATTATGGGGACTCGAAACATATGAATTATCATTTAGTGCCCACTTCAAAATGTAACGTTTGCCTTTTCAGGTAGAACATCTGCACTTAATACAGCTGACACCATGTTATTAGCATTCAAAAAATTTATACTGATCTAATTTCGAACGGCTATCAGTTATCATCAATGTCAACATTACATGCTGAGGCAGGCACTAGATGATAATTTATAGTCTCAATTCTCCATAGCCTTATTCTCACTAATGCAGCAATACAGAATTAAGCTGCGAGCAGTCAGCTATGAAAGTAAGAGACTGTGATATTGGGCTGCAGACAGTGTGATGTGTGGAAGTGCAGAAAACATGTACCGACTGCTTAAAGTTAAAGTGACTGCTCGCAGCAAGCAGGAAATCTGGATTCGAGTCCCACAAAAATTTCCACATGTCACCAGCAGATAGAACATGTTTTCCTAATACAGCAAACCCCAAGTTCTTCACATTCAGTGAGTTTATATTGATCTAATTTTGAACAACTGCCAATTGTCATTAATGTTGATATTTATAGACATAAAAGTTTTTTGTTTGAAAAATACCATTGTTATCAAGTAAATATTAAGCTACTAATAGCAGGAAAACAACAACTCTGTTGTAAAACAGGGGAGGCAGCAGCTTTTTCATAGTAGCAGCTTTCTCACTAATTTACTCAAATAAATGTAGATGGCATAGGTGTGAATAGCATTATGCAGTATGGTGATAGTTTATTATTAATGTAGTATACATATTATGTTTCAGTAATGTAGGAATAGATAGACTGCTACTTTACCATAAAGAAGATATGTTAAGTTGCAGACAGGCACAAAAAAATGGTTCAAATGGCTCTGAGCACTATGGGACTTAACATCTATGGTCATCAGTCCCCTAGAACTTAGAACTACTTAAACCTAACTAACCTAAGGACATCACACAACACCCAGCCATCAAGAGGCAGAGAAAATCCCTGACCCCGCCGGGAATCGAACCCGGGAACCCGGGCGTGGGAAGCAAGAACGCTACCGCACGACCACGAGATGCGGGTGCAGACAGGCACAATTAAAAGACCCTTACATAAAGCTTTCGGCCATAGCCTTCATCAGCAAAAGAAAAATACGCACCATTCATACACACAAGCTCATAAGTTCCGGCAGCCCGGACCAGAATGCATCTATCACATGGGATGCAAGCAGCAATCTGGAGCAGGTGGAGAATGGGAAGAGATAGTAGTGTACGGGTGGGGGGAGAGACAAATGCTGTCTGGAGGAGTGTGCAGGGACTAGAATGCTAACAGATGAGGTGTCAGGAAGTTGTGGGGCAGGGAGTTGGGGAAAAAAAGGAGGGGAGCAGGAAAAGATGGGCAGGTGTGATGGCAGAGGGCTGCAAACAAACAGAGTGGAAGGTAAGAATGGGGAGGAGATGATAGGACAGAGGGGGTGGAAACTGATGGGTGGAGTGTGTGGGGCAGTATGTTACCATATGTTAAGGCTGGGAAAATTACGGGAACAGAGAATGTGTTGTAAGGATAACTCTCATCTGTGCAGCTCAGAAAAGCTGGTGGAGGGGGGGATCCATATGGCTCGGGTAGTGAAGCAGCCATTGAAATCAAGTATGTAATGTTCAGTTGCATGTTGTGCCACTGGGAGGTCTACTTTGCTCTGGACCACAGGTTGGCAGTGGCCTTTCATCCTGGTGGGCAGCTGGTTGATAGTCATACCAATATAAAAAGCTGTGCAATGATTGCAGCAGAGCTGGTAAATGACATGGCTGCTTTCACAGGTTGTCCCTGATGGAGTAGGATAAACCTATGACAGGACTGGAATAGGAATTGCTGGGTGGGTGGACCAGACAGGTCTTGCACCTGTGTCTTCCACAGGGATATGATCCTCGTGATAAGGGATTGAGATTGGGAATGGCATAGGGATGGACTAGGATATTGTGGATGTAGGGTGGGTGACAGAACCCACTTTATGAGGGGTGTGAAGGATCGCAGGTAGGATATACCTCATTTCAGGGCTTTGATTATTGGTCATCATGCCATGAAATGAGAGACATCCTACCCAAGATCTTCCCCACCCTCCTAAAGCGGTGCTCCACTGTCCACCCAAGCTCCAGAACATCCTAGTCCACTCCTATATCACTTCTAATCCCAACCACTTTCCACAAGGACCATATCCCCATGGGAGACCCAGGTACAAGAGCTGCCCAATCCACTGACCCGGCACTCCCTATTCCAGTCCAGTCACAGATTTATTCTTACCCATCAGGAACTGGACAACCTGTGAAACCAGCCATGTCATTTACCAGCTGTGCTGCAATCATTGCACAGCATTTTATATTGGTATGAATACCAAGCAGCTGTCACCAGGATGAACGGTCACTGCCAAACTGTGGCCAAGAGCAAAGTAGACAATCCTGTGGCATAACATGTACCTGAACATAGTGTGCTTGATTTCAATGGTTGCTTCACTACCCAAGCCATATGGATCCTTCCATCCACCACCAGCTTTTCTGAACTGCGCACATGCTAGCTATCCTTACAACGCATTCTCCACTTTGGTAATTGTCCTGACCTCAACATATGGTAAATACTGTCCCCACACCTTCCACCCAACAGTTTCCACCCCTCTATCCTATCATCTCCTCCCCATTCTTGTCTCCCACCATTTTTGTTTGTCACCCTCTGACAATGCACCTGCCCATCTTTCCCCTCTCCTCTTCTTTTTTGGTCCCTTTTCCACCTCCCTGCCTCACAACCTCCTGACACTAGCCTGTTGGCGTTCTGAGCCCTGCACACAACCATCAGACAGCGTTCGTCTCTCCCCCACCTGTACACTACTATCCCTTTTCCATCCCCACCTGCTCCAGATTGCTGCTTGCATCCCATGTGATGGTTGCATTCAGGCCTGAGCTGCTGGAGCTGGGAGTCATCTATGGATGAGGTGTGCTTGCTTGTGTATGTGAATGGTGTGTGGTTCTCTTTTGCTGATGAAGGCTGTGGCCGAAAGCTGTACATAAGTGTCTTTTAATTTTGTCTGTCTATCTTCTCTATGGTAAGTAGCAGTCTTAATTTTGCCTGTCTATCTTCTCTATGGTAAGTAGCAGTCTATCTTTTCCTAGATTGTTGCTTTCCTACTGGAGTTTTCATTGTTTTATTATGTTTCAGTGATGGATTCTCTTATGTTAATGTATATTTTGGTTTGTTCCACATCCCTAACAGTTTTCTTCCTTGATGGGATCCAAAGAACACAATGAATGAAAGAATCTTTTCAAGAACTGTGCCATAATACTTTAAGCAGATTTTTTTCAGTCAGGGGGCACTGAACTGAGACAGGATAACCTTTTCCAAGTATCTCAGCAGAAGGGAATTGATGAAATTTATCTGTTGTTTAACACTTTGTTGATTACAGGTCCGTCTTCGTCCCTTCACCGCATGTGTTCTTATTTCTATGCGTTTGGGCGCTGATGAACATGCTGTTTAGTCCCCGAAAACCTCAAACCACACACACACACACACACACACACACGCACACACACACACACACACATCGTATTTAAGGCAGTGGGATACATGTTTTCTCTAGCTATTGTTAACACAATAGGTAAAAGTTCTCTCCCCTTTTAAGCATCTCTCACTAATTATGTTAAGCATTGTTTTGGATCTAGAAATAGCCATAAAAAGCCTGTATTATTAACAATCCCTATAAGTCATTTGATTAACTAAATGCAAAAATTTAAGCCTCCTGTTTGCCATATGACACGTTCATTGTAACAAAGTAGTAATGAGGTACTGGTAGAACTGAGGGGGTTGAGTTGTTTGGTGGAAGAGACCAAACAGTGAGGTCATCGGTCTCATCGGCTTAGGGAAGGACGGGGAAGGAAGTCGGCCGTACCTTTTCAAAGGAACCATCCCGGCATTTGCCTGGTGCGATTTAGGGAAATCACGGAAAACCTAAATCAGGATGGCCGGACGTGGGATTGAACCGTCGTCCTCCCGAATGCGAGTCCAGTGTGCTAACCACTGCGCGGTAGAACTGAGTCTGTCAAGTTGGACTGTGAGGTGTGTCTGGATAGCACAGTCAGAAAGGGCCTTGTCCCCAAAGGCAAGTTTCCAGGTTCAAGTCTCACTTTGTAACAGTTTTAATGTGCTAGGAATTTTTGTGTCTCTGTTATAACAAATTTAACTTACTGTTATCCTTTGATAAGTAGTAATATTGATATCTAGGTGTTAAGCTCGCAGCCATTTAATAAATGTAGCTGAAGAATTATCAGTACTCTAAAGTTTTTGTTTATGAAGCTTCCTGGCAGATTAAAACTGTGTGCCGGACTGAGACTCAAACTCGGGACCTTTGCCTTTCGCGGGCAGGTGCTCTACCAACTGAGCTACCCAAGCACGACTCAGACCCCATCCTCACAGCTTTACTTCTGCCAGTACCTCGTCTCCTACTTTCCAAACTTTTGTTTATTTTTTTGTTGCTACCAAAAGTGGTATATTTCCTGCTTGTTTCATTATGTAAAATTTAGCCAGAGTAAACATAAGTAATTTATAGCTCTCTGACACTAGTTGATTATTAAAACAGTTTTTAACAGCCACTTCTCTTTGTTAGTGTATAACTTGACCTATTCCATATCTCTAAAAATTCTACTTCACTGTGATATTTGTGGAATACGGTGAAGAAACATAAATCATAAATCTGTTAGTAGCCTGCAAGCAGTGTGGATAACAAAAAGACATCAAAAATGGGGAAGAGATTAAGTTGATAAGTATGGACTGATTACATTGTTACCTGAGTTTACAAACATTTTTTAAAAGGCCATGTACACTAGAGTAATTATTTCTCTGAGTACAACTAATTAATAGATTTGAAATTTAGTTTTAAGAATGACTCATCGTTTGATCAGGCATTATATTCCTTTTGGTCTGGAATATTAAAAGGTACAATTATAAAGAGAAATTGTAGCTGTTGATTGATTATTTCATTGGTCTAAGTCATCATTTTTGTACATAGATACAAACTGATACTGGACAAGTCAGTTATTATGAGGTGGTGAGATGAGACAACGTGAATGAATGTGGTGATTATAAATTGTATATATGTTACAATATACACTGATCAGCCAGAAAATTATGACCACCAACCTCCTATCAATGTAAAGCTGTCCAGGCGATAGCAGTATCAGCTGACGAGGGATGACTGCTAGTCAGACACATGCACAATGCATGTAGTACAGTGTGTGTGCTGTCCATGTGTAGAATGGGTATGTCCATGTGTAGAATGGGTAAGGCGTGTGGTCCATCTGAGTTTGACCGAGGGCAGATTGTGATGGCCTGGATGCTCGGCACAAGCATTTTGGAAACTACACTACTTGTCAAGTGTTCAAGGAGTGCTATGGTGAGTGCCTTCAACACATGGTGAAACCAAAGTGAAACCACATCCAGACTCATAAAACAGGACAGGCACAGATTGTGTCGGAATCAACTTCAGACTTTAATATTAGACAGAGTACAAGTGTGTCTGGACACACAGAGCACTGAACACTCCTAACAATGGGCTTCTGCAGCCAATGATCGATGCATGTGCCAATGTTAACACCACGACATCGGCAACTACAAATGAGCACATGACCATTGGCACTGAATGTTGGTGTCATGGCAGAGCATTGCATGATCCAATGAATCCTGATACCTGCTTCATCATGCTGATGGCTGAGTGCAAATCCATTGTCTTCCAGGAGAAGAGCTCATTGACACCTGTACTGTGGGATGGAGACAAGCTCGCAGTTGCTCCATTGTGCTCTGGGGAACATTCACATGGGCATCCGTGGGTCCAGTGGAGCTCGTGGAAGGTACCATAATGGTCAAGGAGTACAGTGCAATGGTTGCAGACAACATACACCACTTCATGACAATCATGTTTCTCAATGGCAATGGCGTTTTTCAGCAAGATAATGAGTCACGTCACAAGGCCAGCAGTGTGATGGAGTGGTTTGCAGAACACAGTGGTGAGTTTCAATTGATGTGCTGGCCCCCCCAACTTGCCAGATCTGAACCCAATTGAATGCATTTGGGACGGTATTGAACATGGCGTCAGAGCTCACCGCTGCCCTCCATGGAATTTACAGAAATTAGGTGACTTGTGTGTGCAGATGTGGTGCGTATTCGCTCCAGCAACCTATAAAGGCATCATTGCTTTCATGTCACAATTGCATTTCCGCTGTTATCTGTGCCAAAGGTGGACATCCTGACTATTAGGTAGGTGGTCATAATGTTCCGGCGGAGTAGTATACAAAAGTTTATATGCATAAAAGCTGTAAGCAAATTCTTACATATGGATAGCTATACTTACATTCTTCTTAAGAACTTATAATAGTTATTCTAGTTAAAAAAGCAAAAAGATTTTTATGATTCTTATGGTATTGTGTTGATCATAGTTCACATCATATCTTCTTCTGTACAAAAGAAACAAAGTTACACTAAATCACAATACTCTTCTTATGATTTAGCAATAATTAATCTTTTTAATTATAAAATCAAAGTGATGTTTACAGTTTTTGCAGAATTTCCATGAGCATAGTTTGCAACTTCTGATTTAGACACAAATTTAAAGATTAGAAGATATTTACAATTTGCTTGATGTACATTAATACTGGTTATGTTACTGGTTGAAGTATTGTGGAGGAACTCATCCACATTTGTAGAAGCAGCTAGTTTCACTAGCTGCTATACAGTCTAGGATGTATAGATTCATCAACACTATAATAGTTTATTTAAAAGATACATTTTAAGAGACAGTTTAAAATTCCTTAATTTTTTGTGTCCTAATGTGTTGTTGTAACTTGTATGGTTTTTTGCTTGCTAGTAGAGGCACATCTTGCCTAAATTTTGTTTTTGCATATTCGCTATGCAGTGTTATTTTTCTGTCATGTATTATACTTATGAAATGTTTCATTTTTATAGAATAGTTTGTCTTTAGTGTCCATTATTTTCATAACTTCCAGAACACAGAAACAAGATAGTGGCAAATTTGCACTTTCTTAAATAGTGGCTTGCATGAACTTCAAGGAGTTACATTTCCTATGGTCCCTACAATTCTTTTTTGAGCAATGAAGTAATTTCTGCTGGTAGGTGAGTGGGGCTGAAGCTTTATACCATATTTCAACAGTGATCCATATGTGCATAATATATATTTTTTATCATTTGTTGTGTCATGCAACCAGAAAGAATTTTTGTTCAATAGTAGGTGGTACTTAATTTTTTATTGGTGAAGCTCATGTGCTTGTCCCACTTTAGGTTTTCTTGGATCCATAGTCCAAGAAATTTAGTGCTATTTACAGTTTCTAATTGTTCACCAGACAGCATTATGGTATGGCTTAAAGGCTGTATTCCTTGGGCTGTTGGTAAATGTATGTTGTTGTTTTTGTTGTGGTCCTCAGTCCGAAGACTGGTTTGATGCAGCTTTCCATGCTACTCTACCCTGTGAAAGCCCCTTCAACTCCAAATAATGACTGCAACCTACATCCTTAGGTATCTATTTACTGTATTCATCCCTTGGTCTCCATCTATGATTCTGACCCCACACACTTCCCTCCAATACAAAACTGGTGATCCCTTGGTGTCCCAGTATGTGTCCTATCAACAGATCCACCCTTCTAGTCAGATTTTGCCACAAACTTCTTTTCTCCCCAGTTCTATTCAGTACCTCCTCAGTTGTTATGTGATCAACCGATCTAATCTTCAGCATTCTTCTGAAGCCCCACATTTCAAAAGCTTGTATTCTCTTCTTGTGTAAACTGTTTATTCATTATTCTTGTTTTGCTTTTGTTGATGTTCGTCTTATACCCACCTTTCGAGACACTGTCCATTCTGTTCAACTGTTCTTACAGGTCCTGCACTGCGTGTGACAGAATTACAATGTCATCGGCTCAAAGTTTTTATTTCTTCTCTCTGAACTTTAACTCCCACTCCAGATTTTTCTTTGGTTTCCTTTACTGCTGGCTCAATGTTCACATTTAACAACATTGGGGATAAGCTACAACACTGTCTCACTCCCTTCTCAATCACTTTTCCTTTTCATGCTGCTTGAGTGTTAAAACTGCCATCTGGTTTCTGTACAAGTAGTAAATAGTCTTTTGATCCCTGTATTTTACCCCTGCTACTTTCAAAATTTCAAAGAGAGTATTCCAGTCAATGTTGTCAAAAGCTTTCCCCAAGTCTACAAATGCTATCAATGTAGGTTTGCCTTTCCTTAATGTATCTTCTAAGATAAGCCATAGAGTCAGTACTGCTTTATGTGTTCCCACATTTCTTCGGAATCCAAACTTATCTTTCCCAAGTTCAGCTTCTACCAGTTTTTCCATTCATCTGTAAAGAATTCATGATGGTATTTTGCAACCACTGTATTAAACTGATAGTTTGATAATATTCACACCTGTCGACACCTGCTTTCTTTGGAATTGGAATTACTACATTCTTCTTGAAGTCTGAGGGTATTTCATATGTCTCATATATCTTACACAGTAGAGGGAAGAGTTTTGTCATGGTTGGCTCTCCGAAGGCTATCAATAGGTCTGATGGAATGTCGTCTACTCCCAGCGCCTTGTTTCAATTTAGGTCTTTCAGTGCTCTGTCAAATTCTTCTCACAGTATCATATTCCTCTGCATCCTCCTCCATTTCCATAATATTGCCTGCAAGTTCATCTCCCTTGTGCAGGCCCTCTATGTACTCCTTCCACCTTTCAGCTTTCCCTTCTTTGCTTTGGACGGTTTTCCATCTGAGCTCTTGGTATTCATACTGCTGCCTCTCTTTTCTCCAAAAGCCTCTTTAATTTTCTTGTAGGCAGTATCCATCTTTCCCCTCATGATAATATGCTCCTGTGTCCTTATATTTGCTCTCCAGCCATTCCTGCTTAGTCATTTTGCACTTCCTATCAGTCTCATTTTTAGACATTTGTACTCGCTCTTGTCTGTTTCATTTGCTACATTTTTATATTTTCTCCTTTCATCTCCTGTGTTGGCTAAGAATTTCTCCTAGGCCTTGTTTTTTCACCCATTTGATCCTCTGCTGCCTCCACTATTTCCTCTCTGAAAGCTATACACTGTTCTTCTACTGTACGCCTTTCCCCAGTTCTAGTCACAGTCATTGCCAATGCTCCCTCTGAAACTCTCAAAGACCTCCAGTTGTTTCAATTTATTTAGGTCCCACCTCCTTAATTTCTTACTTTTTCACAATGTCTTTAGTTTTAATCTACAGTTCATAACCAATAAATTATTATCAGAGTCCACATCTACCCCTGGAAATTTGTTACAATTTAAAACCTGGTTCTGAAATCTCTGTCTTACCATTATATAGTCAGCTTGAAAACTTCCAGTGTCTCCATGTCTCTTCCACATGCATAACCTTCTTTAGTGATTCTTAAACTATGTGTTAGCAATGATTAAATTATGCCCTTTGCAAAATTTTACCAGATGGCTTCCTCTTTCATTCCTTTCCCCCAGTCCATATTCATGTACAAGTTTTCCTTCTCTTCCTTTTCCTACTGTCAAATTCCAGCCTCCCTTCACAATTAAATTTTCGTCTCCCTTAACTATCTGAATACTTGCTTTTATCTCATGATACATTTCTTCAATCTCTTCATCATCTGCAGAACTAGTTGACATATAAACTTGTACTATTGTGGTGGTTATGGGCTTCATATCTGTCTTGGCTAATGCTTTCACTATACTGGTCATAGTAGCTTAACCGGATTCCTATTATTAATTATTAAATCTGCTCTTGCATTACCCCTACTTGTATTGTATTTATAACACTGAATTCATGTGACCAGAAGTCCTGCTCCTGCTGCCACCAAATTTCACTAATTCTCGCTATATCTAGCTTCAAACTACCCATTTCCCTTTTTAAATTTTCTAATCTACCTGCCCAATTAAGGAATCGAACATTCCACACTCCGATACGTAAAATTCCAGTTTTGTTTTTCCTGATGACAGCATCCTCCTGAGTAGTCCCTGCCCGGAGATCCAAAAGTGGAGATTATTTTACCCAAGAGGATGCCACCCTCATTTTACCATACAGTAGAGTTGCATATCCTTGGGAAAAGTTCCTGCTGTAGTTTCCCTTTGCTTTCAGCCATTCGCAATTCCAGCACAGCAAGGCTATTTTGATCGATGTTACAAGGTCAGATAAATCATACAGACTGTTGCACCCGCAACTGCTGAAAAGGAACCATTTGTTTGTATGCCCTCTCAACAGATACACCTGCGATGCAGTTTCACATCCGGTACGGCTATCTGTATTGCTGAGGCATGTAAGCCACTCCACCAACGGCAAGGTCCATGGTTCATGGAGCGGAAGCAAATGCTTAGTTACTGTCATTTCTGGGTTAATGACAAGACTGTTTCTGGAAAATCAGTCAGCAATGTGTGACATGCACAATTTTATTTCATTCTCCAGTTCATCTAAAGCCTTCCCTTTTATCAGAATGTTTGTGTCATCTGCAAATTTTATATATGTTTGGGAAGACTGTAAGTCAGTTATAAACAGCAGGAACAAGATTGGGCATAGAATAGAACTTTGGGGCACACTAATTTAACATTCTGTTTCTCTGACTGGTGCCTATGCATATTGTCTGCTTCTTGATAATTAAGTTTTGCTATTTGTTGTCTATTCCGCAAGTATGATTGTATCAATTTGTTTCCCAGTCCCCTGACATGTACATGTTCTAATTTTGAGAGTAGCAGTTTATGGTTTATGACACCAAAAACCTTTGTGAGGACCAAAAATATAACTGATATATCTTGTTAATGATGTACTGAGGTCAGGACTTCATTTACAAAATCAAAGATGGCACATTCTGTGGACCTTCATTTCTGGAAACCATGTTGTGATTTTGAGAAGAGGTTGTTTTCTTTTATAAAACGAACCAGTCTCTTACAAAATGTTTTTTTTTTCTAATGTTTTACATAAAAGCAGACAGTAGAGAAATTGGTTCATAATTGTTTTACGTCTGTTCTTTGAACCTGTGAAACAAATCCCTATTTTGACTATTTTCTGTTTTTCAGGAAAGACCCCATTAGCTAGTCAGGAATTACAAACATCTGCAAAGGGCTTTGCTATTACTGCTGCCCATTTCTTTAAAATGGTTCTGGGGGTGTTAGCAATGCCAGATGAGAGTTTTGATTTGGTTATCATCTGTGTCTTTAGGGCTTGACTACACAGATTGTGTCTTGTTAAAAAGATAAAATAATTATAGAAGTAATAGTCAAGCAGTAACTTGGTTTCACAGTCATATTTAACTAGTAATGCCAAAACAAGAAATGAATCTGTATCTGATTGGCATATGTGGTTAGTACCTCAGGGATGTACAACTAGATTCACTTATTTTCCTTATATATACTAATCCCTTATCTTTAGTTGTGATGGTAAATGTGTAATAGTTACATTTTCAGGTATAAAATTGAATAATATAGCAAATAATGTTTGAAAGGGGAGCTACTCGTATTTCATAGCTTTTCAGCTGACTTGTGATAGTTGTACAATACAATAAACACTGTTCCATATTCACAGATATTCTGCTCTTATAAAGCAGTGGCACATATAGCTTGTAGGTCATGCCAACTTTGTGATACTGAGAATATGTAAGAAGTGCTTAGAAAACACATTTTCAGGACCTGATCTTTATGATCAGAATGTTGTCAACAGATGGCACCAGAAAACTTGTTTGCTTTAAATACAGATTTTCATTCATTGATATCATGTGGGATAATATATTTGAGCAACTCAGTTTAAAGATAAGGTATATTTTTAACCCAGAACCATAAACCTTGTTAAATTATGAACATCTCATAAGCCTCCATTTAACAATCAGAGGTTTCTTACAGTGGCATTGCAGACTATCTATTATTCATTTACAGCATTTTTAATTGTCATTGTGAACTTGGTTAAACAGCAGGATTCATTCAGATAATCCAAAAGACAAAAAATCTTGGGAGTTAGATAGTCAGGAGAGTTTGATAACCTCATCCTGGTGGCTCTTCAACCAAGCACATACACTGCAAGCTGTGATGCATTGCATTGTTCTGCTGGTAGATGCCATTGTGCCAATGAAAAACAAATTGCATGTAGGGGCGAACATTGTTCCCAAGGGTCTATTGTGAGTTCCAGAACGATGACAGTGCCCAGGGAATGGCATGGAAATATTCCCCAGACCATAATGCTCCCTCCTCTGTCCAAGACCCTTTCAACAATTGTTGCAGGCTGTGTGCTTTTAGACATTACACACCATACATGCCACAGTAGCAGTTGCAGCCTACATCCTCAATTATTTGCTGGATGTATTCCAATCTCTGTCTTCCTCTACAGGTTTTGCCCTCTAGTACCATGGAAGTCCTTCCCTCAAGTCTTAACAGATGTCCTGTCATCCTGTCCCTTCTTCTTATCAGTGTTGCCCACATGTTCTTTTCCTCTCTGATTCTGTGCAGAACCTCCTCATTCCACCTAAATTTCAACTTTTGTCTGTTGCACCACATCTCAAATGCTTCGATTCTCTTCTGTTCTGGTTTTCCCGCAGTCCATGTTCCACTACCATATAATGTTGTATCCCAGACGTACATTCTCAGAAATTTCTTCCTCAAATTATGGCCGGTATTTGATATTAGTAGACTTCTCTTGGCCAGAAATGCCTTTTTTGCCATAGCGAGTCTGCTTTTGATGTCCTCCTTGCTCCGTCCGTCATTGGTTATTTTACTACCTAGGTAGCAGAATTCCTTAACTTCATCTACTTCGTGACCATCAATCCTGATGTTAAGTTTCTCGCTGTTCTCATTTCTACTACTTCTCATTACCTTTGTCTTTCTTCGATTTACTCTCAATCCATACTCTGCACTCATTAGACTGTTCATTCTTTTCAGCAGAACATGTAATTCTTCTTCACTTTCACTCAAGATAACAATGTCATCAGCGAATCATATCGTTGATATCCTTTCACTTTGAATTTTAATTCCACTCCTGAACCTTTCTTTTATTTCCATCATTGATTCCTCAATGTACAGATTGAATAATAGAGGTGAAAGGCTACATCCTTGTCTTACACCCTTTTTAATACAAGCACTTCGTTTTTGGTCATCCACTCTAATTATTCCCTCTTGGCTGCTGTACATATTGTATATGAGCCATCTCTCCCTATAGCTTACCCCTTACTTTTGTCAGAATTTCAAACATCTTTCACCATTTTACACTGTCGAACACTTTTTCCAGATTGACAAATCGTATGAACATGTCTTGATTTTTCTTTAGTCTTGGTTCCATTATTAACCGCAACATCAGAATTTCCTCTCTTGTGCCTTTACCTTTCCTAAAGCCAAACTGTTCGCCACCTAGCACATCCTCAATTTTCTTTTCTATTCTTCTGTACATTATTCTTGTAAGCAACTTGGATGCATGAGCTGTTAAGTTGATTGTGCAGTAATTCTCGCACTTGTCAGCTCTTGCCATGTTCAGAATTTGTGGATGATGCTTTTCTGAAAGTTAGATGGTATGTTGGCAGACTCATACATTCTACACACCAATGTGAATAGGCATTTTATTGCCTCCTCCCCCAGTAATTTTAGAAATTCTGATGGAATGTTATCTATCCCTTCTGCCTTATTTGATCTTAAGTCCTCCAAAGCTCTTTTAACTTCTGATTCTAATACTGGATCTGCTATCTCTTCTAAATCGACTCCTGTTTCTTCTTCTATCACATCCAATAAATCTTCCCCCTCATATAGGCTTTCAATGTATTCTTTCAACCTCTCCACTCTCTCCTCAGCATTTAACGGTGGAATTCCCGTTGCACTCTTAATGTTATCACCCTTGCTTTTAATGTCACCGAAGGTTGTTTTGACTTTCCTGTACGCTGAGTCTGTCCTTCCATCAGTCATTTCTTTTCTGGTGTCTTCTACATTTTTCCTGCAGCCATTTCGTCTTAGCTTCCCTGCACTTCCTATTTATTTCATTCCTCAGCGACTTGTATTTCTGTATTCCTGAGTCTCCTGGAACATTTTTGTACTTCCTCCTTTCATCGATCAATTGAAGTATTCCTTCTGTTGCCCGTGGTTTCTTCGCAGTAACCTTCTTTGTACCTATGTTTTCCTTCCCAACTTCTTCAACTGTACTGCCTACTGAGCTATTCCTTATTGCTGTATCTATAGCATTAGAGAACTTCAACCATATCTCATCATTCCTTAGTACTTCCGTATCCCACTTCTTTTCATACTCATTCTTCCTGACCAATGTCTTAAACTGCAGCCTGCTCTTCATCACTCCTATATTGTGATCTGAGTCTGTATCTGCTCCTGGGTACACCTTACAATCCAGTATCTGATTTCAGAATCTCTGTCTGACCATGATGTAATCTAACTGATAATCACTTATTCAAAATGACAGTCACAATCGCATTATTTATTTTGCTGCCAACCGGTTTCAACCCATGATGGGGTCATCTTCAGGGTAATTTACAACATTTGGTTGCAGTTGGTAACCATTACCAACCGTGCACAGGCAGGGTGATGACTCCAGCGAGTGACCAAATGGTGTAAATTGCCCTGAAGATCACCCCATCACAGGCTGAAACCGGTTGGCAGCAAAATAAATAATGCAATTGTGACTGTCATTTTGAATAATTGATTATAAGTAAATTAATCGCTATTATCTCCACACAAATATTTTGTCTAAAAATTTAATCTAACTGTAATTTTCCTGTATCACCTGACCTTTTCCAAGTATACCTCCTCCTCTTGTTATTCTTGTACAGAGTATTTGCTATCACTAGCTGAAACTTGTTACAGAACTCAATCTTTCTCCTCTCTCATTCTTTGTCCCAAGCCCATATTCTCCTGTAACCTTTTCTTCTACTCCTTCCCCTACAAATGCATTCCAGTCCCCAATGACTATTAGATTTTCATCCCCCTTTACATACTGTATTACCCTTTCAATATCCTCATCCACTTTCTCTATCTCTTCATCCATCTTCAACTTGTGGCATCAGCATGTATACCTGAACTGCCATTGTCAGTGTTGTTTTGCTGTCAATTCTGATAAGAACAATCCTATCACTGAACTGTCCACAGTAACACACTCTCTACCCTACCTTCCTATTCATAATGAATTCTACTCCAGTTATATCATTTTCTACTGCTGTTGATATTACCCTTTACTCATCTGATCAGAAATCCTTGTCTTCTTTCCACTTCACTTTACTGACCCCTACTATATCTAGATTGAGGCTTTGCATTTCCCTTTTCAGATTTTCTAGTTTCCCTGTCACGTTCAAGCTTCTGACATTCCACACCCCGACTCATAGAACGTTATCCTTTTGTTGATTATTCAATCATTTTCTCATGGTAACCTCCCCCTTGGCAGTCCTCTCCTGGAGATCTGAATGGGGGACTATTCCAGAATCTTTTGCCAATGCAGAGATCATCATACACTTCTTCAATTCCAGGCCACATGTCCTGTGAATACATATTACGTATCTTTAATGCAGTGGTTTCCATTGCCTTCCGCATCCTCATGTCATTGATCATTGCAGATTCTTCCACCTTTTGGGGCAGTTTCCCACCCCTAAGACAAGAGAGTGCCCTGAACTTCTGTCTGCTCCTCTGTCCCCTTTTACAAGGCAGTTGGCAGAATGAGGGTGACTTCTTATGATAGAAGTCTTCAGCTGCCAATGCTGATTATTAATCAAAATTTAAGCAGCAGTGGGATTCGGACCTGGGACCTGAAAAAGCCACCAGTTATCACTCCCTGGACGTCCTGCTGCAGTAATGGCATCCAAATTACAGCCTGTGTTGCCAACGAAAAGCAATCATTGTGGGTACATGAACCAGGGGTCTGCTACGGTAGCCCATGTTTGACAACATGTCCTGAAGGGTCATTGAGGAGACAATGGTAGTAGCCCCTTGGTTCATATGGGTGGTCAGTTGCTCAACAGTTGCACATCTGCCCATCCATACACATTTTGACAGCCATCATTCAGCCATGTCATCTATGGCCTGTGGTGCACAACAGTTGCCTTGGCAGTGGTTTTGAATAGTGCCATTTTGTTCTACACAGTATACTTTAACCAAGTTGGTATGCAAACAGCTTACAAATCTAGCCATTTCAGAAATGCTTCCACCCCTGGCCCAAAAAGCCAATGATCATGCCCTTTTCGACATAAGATAAACACTCTGTTTATGCATTACGACAATGACTGCATTAATATCCACTACCCTCCGACTTGCTTTAAACAGCGTCCAGTGCTAATGCAGCCACCTGCTGTTTCTGAAAGGTTATTGCACTTGACATCGAACATAGGTCCTGGTCACATTAATGTGACTGGGCTATGTATATTCTGTGAGCCTCCACAGGATTTGAAGGCTGTTAATGATAACCAGATTTTCAAACTCATATTTAAGACATTTCTCTCAGAAATCAAGTTTTGTTCCCATTAAGACTACTTTAGTTCCACTTAATTGAATGATGGCATTCCTAAATCTCTGAAATAAATGAAAGAGCTAGAAGTATTATTCATGCGGGATGTACTGGGGCACTAAATTTTGTTAACTATCTCTCAGTATGAGTGAATTAGAAAGTAATAAAAACTTTTCATGTATGAATAACTGTATCTAATTGAAATGAATCAAAAGTTAGAGAAAGCTGTTCATGGGATGAGGATTCCAACTTGTTTACCTGATCCAGCCATCTATATTTGAGTCTTTCACGACATTCACAAATTTCAGGCAAATGTTGGTATGGTTCCTCCTGTTAGACCTCGGTCATGACCAAGACCTTCCTCATTTTTTGCCCAGAATTTGGAGTGAGTCGTACCATATGGCCACCCAAAGCAAAATATTGCATAAAAATTTAAATAATGGTAAGAATGACATACAATGTGACTACAGCTTTTTAATGTTTTAGCTTATCTTATATTCTTCAAAAAGGATTAATTAAGAAAAGAATGATTTGTAGCACTTCAAAGTTACCTTGAATTTGGTGCTTAGCAAGCCTCTTCATCATTGAATATCTTCTGCAACTTGCATCCATCGGAAACTGCTCTCTGTATTCACGCCTGTATCGTCCTTGACAGTTTTTAACCTCCCACGGTTTTCTCCATTACTAGATTGACTATGCCTCAGGATGTGCCCTATCAGCCAATCCCTTCAGTTAGTCAAATTTTGCCATGAATTCCTTTTTCCCAAAAATTTGATTCAGTACCTCTTCATGAGGTACTTGACCTACTTGTCAAACCTACAGCATTCTTCTGTAGCATCAAATTCCAAAAACTTCTCTGAGCAGCTTATCATCCCTATTTCACTTCTGTAGAAGTCTTACACTGCAGCCAAACATCTTCAGGCAAGACATTCTGACGCTTAACTTAATATTAGATGTTAATAAATTTATCCTTTTCAGAAATGCTAATCTTGCTATTGCCAGTTTGCATTTTATGTCCTCTCTACATCTACATCTATACTCTGCAAACCATTGTGAAGTATGTGACAGAGGATACATCCCATTGAACCAGTTATTAGGATTCTTCCAGTACCATTCACTTACTGAGTGTGGAAAGAATGATTGTTTTAATGCCTCTGTGTGTGGTGTAACTAATCTAATCTTGTCCTCACAATCCCTATGTGAGTGATAAATATCTGGTTGTAGTATATTCCTAGAGTCATCGTTTAGTGCCAGTTCTTGAAACTTTGTAAGTAGGCTTTCTCGGGATACTTTACGTCTATCTTAAAAGTCTGACAGTTCAGTTTCCTCAGCATCTATGTCACATTCTCCCATGGGTCAAACAAACCTGTGACCCTTTGTGCAGCCCTTCTCTGTATACATTCAGTATCCTCTACTAGTCCTTATGGTACAGGTCCAACACACTTGAGCAATATTACAGAATGGTTTGCATGTGTGATTTGTAAGCCATCTCCTTCATAAAACTTCCTGGCAGATTAAAACTGTGTGCCCAACCGAGACTCGAACTCGGGACCTTTCATATCAGCGCACACTCCACTGCAGAGTGAAAATCTCATTCTGGAAACATCCCCCAGGCTGTGGCTAAGCCATGTCTCCGCTATATCCTTTCTTTCAGGAGTGCTAGTTCTGCAAGGTTCGCAGGAGAGCTTCTGTAAAGTTTGGAAGGTAGGAGACGAGATACTGGCAGAAGTAAGGCTGTGAGTACCGGGCGTGAGTTGTGCTTCGGTAGCTCATATGGTACAGCACTTGCCCGCAAAAGGCAAAGGTCCCGAGTTCGAGTCTCGGTCGGGCACACAATTTAATCTGCCAGGAAGTTTCATATCAGCGCACACTCCGCTGCAGAGTGAAAATCTCATTCTGGAAACATTCCCCAGGCTGTGGCTAAGCCATGTCCCCGCTATATCCTTTCTTTCAGGAGTGCTAGTTCTGCAAGGTTCGCAGGAGAGCTTCTGTAAAGTTTGGAAGGTAGGAGACGAGATACTGGCAGAAGTAAAGCTGTGATTACCGGGCGTGAGTCGTGCTTCGGTAGCTCAGATGTTAGAGCACTTGCCCGCGAAAGGCAAAGGTCCCGAGTTCGAGTCTCAGTCGGGCACAGAGTTTTAATCTGCCAGGAAGTTTCATATCAGCGCACACTCCACTGCAGAGTGAAAATCTCATTCTGGAAACATCCCCCAGGCTGTGGCTAAGCCATATCTCCGCTATGTCCTTTCTTTCAGGAGTGCTAGTTCTGCAAGGTTTGCAGGAGAGCTTCTGTAAAGTTTGGAAGGTAGGAGACGAGATACTGGAAGAAGTAAAGCTGTGAGTACCGGGCGTGAGTCGTGCTTCGGTAGCTCAGATGGTAGAGCACTTGCCCGCGAAGGCAAAGGTCCCGAGTTCGAGTCTCAGTCGGGCACACAGTTTTAATCTGCCAGGAAGCTTCATATCAGCGCACACTCCGCTGCGGAGTGAAAATCTCATTCTGGAAACATCCCCCAGGCTGTGGCTAAGCCATGTCTCCTCTATATCCTTTCTTTCAGGAGTGCTAGTTCTGCAAAGTTCGCAGGAGAGCTTCTGTAAAGTTTGGAAGGTAGGAGATGAGATACTGGCAGAAGTAAAGCTGTGAGTACCGGGCGTGAGTCGTGCTTCGGTAGCTCAGATGGTAGAGCACTTGCCCGCGATAGGCAAAGGTCCCGAGTTCGAGTCTCGGTCGGGCACACAATTTAATCTGCCAGGAAGTTTCATATCAGCGCACACTCCGCTGCAGAGTGAAAATCTCATTCTGGAAACATTCCCCAGGCTGTGGCTAAGCCATGTCCCCGCTATATCCTTTCTTTCAGGAGTGCTAGTTCTGCAAGGTTCGCAGGAGAGCTTCTGTAAAGTTTAGAAGGTAGGAGACGAGATACTGGCAGAAGTAAAGCTGTGAGTACCGGGCGTGAGTCGTGCTTCGGTAGCTCAGATGTTAGAGCACTTGCCCGCGAAAGGCAAAGGTCCCGAGTTCGAGTCTCAGTCGGGCACAGAGTTTTAATCTGCCAGGAAGTTTCATATCAGCGCACACTCCACTGCAGAGTGAAAATCTCATTCTGGAAACATCCCCCAGGCTGTGGCTAAGCCATGTCTCCGCTATGTCCTTTCTTTCAGGAGTGCTAGTTCTGCAAGGTTTGCAGGAGAGCTTCTGTAAAGTTTGGAAGGTAGGAGACGAGATACTGGAAGAAGTAAAGCTGTGAGTACCGGGCGTGAGTCGTGCTTCGGTAGCTCAGATGGTAGAGCACTTGCCCGCGAAGGCAAAGGTCCCGAGTTCGAGTCTCAGTCGGGCACACAGTTTTAATCTGCCAGGAAGCTTCATATCAGCGCACACTCCGCTGCGGAGTGAAAATCTCATTCTGGAAACATCCCCCAGGCTGTGGCTAAGCCATGTCTCCTCTATATCCTTTCTTTCAGGAGTGCTAGTTCTGCAAAGTTCGCAGGAGAGCTTCTGTAAAGTTTGGAAGGTAGGAGATGAGATACTGGCAGAAGTAAAGCTGTGAGTACCGGGCGTGAGTCGTGCTTCGGTAGCTCAGATGGTAGAGCACTTGCCCGCGATAGGCAAAGGTCCCGAGTTCGAGTCTCGGTCGAGCACACAATTTAATCTGCCAGGAAGTTTCGTATCAGCGCACACTCCGCTGCAGAGTGAAAATCTCATTCTGGAATCTCCTTCATAGACTGATTGCATTTTCCCGTTATTCTACCAGTAAATGAAAGTCTGCTAGTGCTTCTCACACAACTGAGCCTATGTGATCATTCCATTTCATATCCCTACAAAGCATCGCACCCAGGTATTATAGGAATTCACCTATTCCAACTGTAATTCATTGATGTTACAGGACACTACATTTTTTTTCATTTTGTGAAGTGCGCTGTTTTACATTTCTCAACATTTAAAGCAAGTTGCCATTATTTGCACCACTTCAAAATCTTGTCAAGATGTGACTGAATATTTATGCAGCTTCTTGCAGACAGTACTGCACTGTAAGATAACTGCGTTACCTGCAAAAATTCTGAGGTTGCTGTTAATATTGTCTGCAAGGTCATTAATATACAACATATACAATGAGGGTCCCAACACACTTCCCTTGGCTATAACTGAAGTTACATGTACATCTGACAATGACTCCCCATTCGAGATAACATGCTGCTTCCTCCCTACCAAAATATTCTCAGTCCAGTCCCAAATTTCACTTGATACACCATAAGATTGTACTTTTGACAATAAGCATATGTGCTACAGAGCAAATGATTTTTGGAGATCAAGAAATTCTACACCTACCTGACTGCCTTGATACAAAGCTTTTTACATCTACATCTACATCCATACTCCGCAAGCCACCCGACGGTGCGTGGCGGAGGGTACCTTGAGTACCTCTATTGGTTCTCCCCTCTATTCCACTCTCGTATTGTTCGTGGAAAGAAGGATTGTCGGTATGCCTCTGTGTGGGCTCTAATCTCTCTGATTTTATCCTCATGGTCTCTTCGTGAGATATACGTAGGAGGAAGCAATATACTGCTTGACTCTTCGGTGAAGGTATGTTCTCAAAACTTTGACAAAAGCCCGTACCGAGCTACTGAGCGTCTCTCCTGCAGAGTCTTCCACTGGAGTTTATCTATCATCTCCGTAACGCTTTCGCGATTACTAAATGATCCTGTAACGAAGCGCGCTGCTCTCCGTTGGATCTTCTCTATATCTTCTATCAACCCTATCTGGTATGGATCCCACACTGCTGAGCAGTATTCAAGCAGTGGGCGATCAAGCGTACTGTAACCTACTTCCTTTGTTTTCGGATTGCATTTCCTTAGGATTCTTCCAATGAATCTCAGTCTGGCATCTGCTTTACCGGCAATCAACATTATATGATCATTCCATTTTAAATCACTCCTAATGCGTACTCCCAGATAATTTATGGTATTAACTGCTTCCAGTTGCTGACCTGCTATTTTGTAGCTAAATGATAAAGGATCTATCTTTCTGTGTATTCGAAGCACATTACATTTGTCTACATTGAGATTCAATTGCCATTCCCTGCACCATGCGTCAATTCGCTGCAGATCCTCCTGCATTTCAGTACAATTTTCCATTGTTACAACCTCTCGATACACCACAGCATCATCCGCAAAAAGCCTCAGTGAACTTCCGATGTCATCCACAAGGTCATTTATGTATATTGTGAATAGCAACGGTCCTATGACACTCCCCTGCAGCACACCTGAAATCACTCTTACTTCGGAAGACTTCTCTCCATTGAGAATGACATGCTGCATCCTGTTATCTAGGAACTCCTCAATCCAATCACACAATTGGTCTGATAGTCCATATGCTCTTACTTTGTTCATTAAACGACTGTGGGGAACTGTATCGAACGCCTTGCGGAAGTCAAGAAACACGGCATCTCATGTGAGAAAGGTGTGAGTTGGGTTACACATCATCAACTTTTTGGGATACCTCATTATATTTGAGCTCTGAATATGTTTTAATGTTCTACAACAAATTGATGTCAAGGATATTGTACAGTAGTTTTGTGGATCATTTCTACTACCCTTCTTGTAAACGGTTGTGCCCAGTGCTTTCTTGTAACTACCGGGTACCATTTTTTGTTTGAGGGATAGATTATTGTTAGAAGGACTAATGCAGCCACAAATTCAGTATAGATTCAGTTGTAACAATTTCAACTACTCTCAATACCACTGATATTAATATTTATTTTACTCATCTTTTCAGTAGTATGATAATTAAATTGGGACAATTCTCCTGGGTTTTCCTTTGTAAAGGAACATTTGAAAATTGCACTAAGCTTGTCAGCTTTTGCTTTGCTACCCTCAGCTTCAGTTCCTGTCTTATTTGCGAATGACTGAACACTAACTTCGGTGCCATTAACAGTCTTTACATTTGACCAGAATTTCTTTTGTGAAAGATCATTTGACAATATTCTGCTATAGTAGTCATCAAATGCTTTACACATTGCTTTCTTGACAGCCAAACGTGTTTCCCTTAGCATCTCTCTATCTATAACCCTTTGCTTTGTTTTACACCTATTATGCAGTAGTTTCTGTTTCTTTAGAAGTCTCTTTCCAGTGATTATACCACAGAGGGACCCTTCTACGAGTATTATGAACTGCTTTGCTGGGTACATATCTATACAGTGCGGGGCCAACTCGGACTTCAGCCTTAGTTTGTATATATACTACTGTCCTGTGCTGAAAGTGTCAAGTTCCTCATTGAGATATGACACTACTGCTTTTTTTGTCTAGTTTACTGCACATACATCCACTGTCTAGTCATATTATTTATCTAAGCATCTATCAAAAGCCTGAATAATCATCTTTTACATGCAAGACATGCAGAAAGACAAGATATACTGACACTTAAATTAATATTAGATGTTAATTAATTTATCCTTTTCAGAAATGCTAATCTTGCTATTGCCATTCTGCATTTTACATCCTCTCTACAACTATACCACTGTGAAGTATTTGCCAGTGTGTCAGCGAGGTTGTGGAAGCCGCTGAGGGGGTCCAGTGCCATGGCCATCTGTGGTAGGTTTGTTGGATGAGGAACCATGGCATGAACAGCCCAATCAAGATGGTCACACAGGTTCATGATTCGGTTTAAATGCAGGGAGTTTGGTGGCCACAGACATACACTGCAAGTTTGGTGGCCACGCACATACACTGCAAGTTGTGTGACATGTTGCATTGTCCTGCTGGGATGCCATCGTGCTGAGTAAAAACAAACTGCATCTAGAATATTGCTCAAGTGTGTGGGACCCATACCAGAAAGGACTAACAGGGGATACTGAACGTATACAGAGAAGGGCAACACAAATTGTCACAGGTTTGGTTAATCCGTGGGAGACTATCACAGAGGTAGTGAAGGAACTGAACTGGAAGACTCTTGAAGGTAAACTACCCCAAGAAAGCCTATTAACAAAGTTTCAAGAACCAGCTTTAACTGATTACTCTAGGAATATGCTACAACCTCCTATATATCATTCACATAGGGATTGTGAGGATAGGATGATTATAATTACTGCATGCACAGAGGCATTCAAACAATCATTCTTCCCATGCTCAATATGTGAATGGAATAGGGAACTGGTCCAATGGGACTTACCCTCTGCCATGCACATAATGTGTAGATGTAGATTTAGGGGTGGACATGACCCCAAAGGATAGATGCATACTTTTGCTGATCCACTGTGCTTTCCAGAATGACAAGATCACCAAGGGAATGCCACAAAATCATTCTCCAGACCATAATGCTCCCTCATAGTTCAGTTTCACCCATTTCACACCATACCTGCCAACAGCCATCTGTCCAATGGAACATTAAACGTGATTCATATGAAAATATCTACAGACTGAAATACAGATTGATTCACTGTCTTCTTAATAGCTACATCACTTTCATGTCCTTTGGCTGTTCTAAGTGCAGCCTCATTTGTTTTTAAGTTTTAAATAACTGTTCAGTTCCAGTATTTTATTCCTGCTACCTACGCAGTTTCAAACATTGTCAAATGCTTTCTCTAAATCTACAGATGCTATATTAAAAGTTAGCCTTGCTTTAACCAATCTTTTAAGATAGGTTGTATGGTCAATATTGCCTTGCACATTCATACATTTCTCTGGAACCCAAACTGATCTTCCCTGAGATTGGCTTCTATTAGTTTCTCCTTTCTTCTGAAAATAATTCGTGTTAGTGTTTTGCAACCATGACTTATTAAATTGATGGTTCAGTAGTACTCACATCTGTCAGCATTTGCCTTCTTTGGAACAGGTATTATTACATTATTCTCAGATAACACATTGTTAAAGGGCTATGAGGGACTGCTTTCCTCTTGTAACATTTTAGTCTGTTTTCTTTGCTAGATGAAAAAGGAGACAATTGTGGAAGACACTGCCAAACCAAGAGGGACTAGCAGAAGAATGTAAAATAGCTCAAGTGTCATCTAGTGGCATAGCCGAAGTTCGAGAAGAAAGTGGAATAACAACAGTAGTACCTTGGGCTCCCACCCTGAATGATGTAGATGGATAGTCTTTTATTAACTGTTATTATAATAGTTTGCTGTCCATAAAATCTGAATTTGTGAATGCATTTGTGTCCTTAAGCCATTTTTGGATATAAACTCTGGCACACAAAAAAATGCACCATGAAGGAATTATCCAAATGGGATGGACATTGGTATATGTGATGTACATGTACAGACAAACAAATAATTACAATTTCAGAAAAATTGCATGATTTATTGAAGAGAAATAGGTTCACAAATTGAGGAAGTCAATAAAGCATTGGTCCACCTCTAGCCATATAAGCAAGCAACTATTGGGCTTAGCATTGATTAATAGATTTGTTGGTAGATATCCTGAGGGATATCATGTCAAATTCTGCCCATCTGGCATATTAAATTGTCGGAATCCTGAGCTGCTCCTAACATTGTCAGTTGGTGAGAGATCCAGTAACCTTGCTGGCCAATGTAGGGTTTAGCAAGCACAAAGACAAACGGTAGAAACAGTTGCCATGTGTGGGTGGGCATTGTCTCACTGAAATGTAAGCCCAGAGTGGCTTGCCATGACGGACATCAAAACGGGGTGTAGAATATTGCCAACATACAGCTATGCTGTGAGGATGCCGTGGATGACAACCAAATGCATGCTGCTATGAAAAGAAATGTCACCCCAGCCACCACTCTTGGTTCTAAGGCCATATGTCTGACAACAGTCATGTATGTATCCCTCACTATATGGAGCATCTCCAGACATGTCTTTGCAAGTCGTCGGGTGGACCAACACATAATTGACTTCCTTAGTTTGTGAAGCTGTTTCTCTTGAATAAATCATCCAATTTTTCAGAAGTTGCAGTTTGTTTACCTGTACATGTACATCACATATACCAGTGTCCATCCCATCCAGGTGATTCCTTCATAGTGTCGCTTTGTTTCCCCTAGAGTGTACTCAACTCATCCTTATATTTTAAGTATAAAATAGCACATTTACCAGGTATCAGGCCCAGTAATTGACCCACACAAAAATTTGGGCCACAGTTCTGAGAGTACGCAGTTATGGCCTTCTGAAATTACAGCTTTTAAACTTTTGCAAGCCAGTTGTTAGTCACTGCTCTGCCCCACTGCAGCCTCTTAATGCCTGAATGTGAAGGACTGTACAGTGGGTGAGAAGAGGTTCGTGAAATATTGTTTTGACATTGGTAACACGGTTTATTCATTACATCAATTTACACAGCTTAGAACCTGTAACTGGTGCCAGAGACATCCTTGCTTTGAACATTTTTGTGTTGTGATGCACAAGTGCAGTGTACATTAATGAAATGAATTTGCATGACATTAAAGAAGTAGTGTACTGTTATTTAATTATTAAAATCACTGTTGTGCATTATTTTCACTTTTAAAGTAAAGTACATTTGCAGGAGATGTGCTATTCTTCAGTGTGATTGACAGATTAAATTGTAAATGGAAAATTATTAAGTTCATTTCATAATTATTCTTGGGTTTGTTAATTTTGATTTTGAGGTATTTATATAGGCACATAATATCACCACAAGAAAATTGTTAAAATAATATTGAACGTATATGCATGTGTGGTTGACATATTATGTACTCATATTTCAAGTTTTCACATCAGATAACATGACTGTTCTTGAACAAGACTTCAAAACACATTGGGCAGAAGCGATCACCTCTCAGTTCCTCTTCCCTCACCTTCAACACCTCACGAATAGGAGGGCTCTGGCTGTCACTCTGATGTACAGTACTTCATGCTCAGGCATTAAGCAGCTGTATGAAAATTTAAAAGCTGTAGTTTCAGAAGGTCATTACAGTGGGCTATCAGAATTACAGCCCAAATTTTCACACGGATCTCATTGCTGGGGCTGATAACTCATTGGTGTGCTTTTTTCTCCTTAAAATATGAGGTCGAGTTGGTGATGTTTCCTTGTAAGATGTGTTTATAGGCATCTGCCACTAGCTTGGCAAAATAAAACATTGATTTTACATCTACATCTACATCTACATGACTACTCTGCAATTCACATTTAAGTGCTTGGCAGAGGGTTCATCGAACCACAATCATAGTATCTCTCTACCGTTCCACTCCCGAACAGCGCACGGGAAAACTGAACACCTAAACCTTTCTGTTCGAGCTCTGATGTCTCTTATTTTATTTTGATGATCATTCCTACCTATGTAGGTTGGGCTCAACAAAATATTTTTGCATTCGGAAGAGAAAGTTGGTGACTGAAATTTTGTAAATAGATCTCGCTGCGACGAAAAACGTCTTTGCTTTAATGACTTCCATCCCAATTCCCGTATCATATCTGCCACACTCTCTCCCCTATTACGTGATAATACAAAACAAGCTGCCCTTTTTTGCACAATTTCGATGTCCTCCGTCAATTCCACCTGGTAAGGATCCCACACCACGCAGCAATATTCTAACAGAGGATGAACGAGTGTAGTGTAAGCTGTCTCTTTAGTGGACTTGTTGCATATTCTAAGTGTCCTGCCAATGAAACGCAACCTTTGGCTCGCCTTCCCCACAATATTATCTATGTGGTCTTTCCAACAGAAGTTGTTCGTAACTTTAACACCCAGGTATTTAGTTGAATTGATGGCCTTGAGAATTGTACTATTTATCGAGTAATCGTTTTTCCAACGGATTTCTTTTGGAACTCATGTGGATCACCTCACACTTTTCGTTATTTAGCCTCAACTGCCACCTGCCACATCATACAGCAATCTCAATCTTTTCTAAATCGCTTTGCAACTGATACTGGTCTTCGGATGACCTTACTAGACGGTAAATTACAGCATCATCTGCGAACAACCTAAGAGAACTGCTCAGATTGTCACCCAGGTCATTTATATAGATCAGGAACAGCAGAGGTCCCAGGATGCTTCCCTGGGGAACACCTGATATCACTTCAGTTTTACTCGATGATTTGCCGTCTATTACTACGAACTGCGACCTTCCTGACAGGAAATCACAAATCCAGTCGCACAACTGAGACGATACCCCATAGGCCCGCAGCTTGATTAGAAGTCGCTTGTGAGGAACGGTGTCAAAAGCTTTCCGGAAATATATAAATACGGAATCAACTTGAGATCCCCTGTCAATAGCGGCCATTACTTCGTGCGAATAAAGAGCTAGCTGCGTTGCCCAAGAACGATGTTTTCTGAAACCATGCTGATTACGTATCAATAGATCATTCCCTTCAAGATGATTCATAATGTTTGAATACAGTATATGCTCCAAAATCCTACTGCAAACCGACGTCAGTGATATAGGTCTGTAGTTCGATGGATTACTCCTACTACCCTTCTTAAACACTGGTGCGACCTGCACAATTTTCCAATCTGTAGGTACAGATCTATCGGTGAGCGAGCGGTTGTATATTATTGCTAAGTAGGGAGCTATTGTATCAGCGTAATCTGAAAGGAACCTAATCGGTATACAATCTGGACCTGAAGACTTGCCCGTATCAAGCGATTTGAGTTGCTTCGCAACCCCTAAGGTATCTACTTCTAAGAAACTAATGCTAGCAGCTGTTCGTGTTTCAAATTCTGGAATATTCCATTCGTCTTCCCTGGTGAAGGAATTTCGGAAAACTGCGTTCAATAACTCCGCTTTAGCTGCACAGTCGTCGGTAACAGTACCATCGGCACTGCGCAGCGAAGGTATTGACTGCATCTTGCCACTTGTGTACTTTACATACGACCATAATTTCTTCGGATTTTCTACCAAATTTCGAGACAATGTTTCGTTGTGGAACCTATTAAAGGCATCTCGCATTGAAGTCCGTGCCAAATTTCGCGCGTCTGTAAATTTTAGCCAATCTTCGGGATTTCGCGTTCTTCTGAACTTTGCAAGCTTTTTCCGTTGCCTCTGCAACAGCGTTCGGACCTGTTTTGTGTACCACGGGGGATCAGTTCCATCTCTTACCAATTTCTGAGGTATGAATCTCTCAATTGCTGTTGCTACTATATCTTTGAATTTGAGCCACATCTCGTCTACATTTGCATAGTCAGTTCGGAAGGAATGGAGATTGTCTCTTAGGAAGGCTTCTAGAGACACTTTATCCACTTTTTTAAATAAAATTATTTTGCGTTTGTTTCTGGTGGATTTGGAAGAAACGGTATTGAGCCTAGCTACAACGACCTTGTGATCACTAATCCCTGTATCAGTCATGATGCTCTCTATTAGCTCTGGATTGTTTGTGGCTAAGAGGTCAAGTGTGTTTTTGCAACCATTTACAATTTGCGTGGGTTCGTGGACTAACTGCTCGAAATAATTATTAGCTTCTATCCTCAAACTGAATGTAGCTCAGTAACTGTCTTTAAATGGTTTTATCACAAGGTTGTAATTTGTGAGTTGTATGAGTGGGATGGACTCAAAATGTACTAACACGATTCACGTTGTCCGTCGCACTTCACATAGTGTAGACTGGGAACTGTCTGCTAGGTATGCCCGATGTAAAACTGACTGCGCACGGCCCATGCTGCCTGAGTTGTTGTTGTTGTTCCGCCGGCAGAGGGCGCGGCTGAATTCTCGCGTGCCCTCTGGTGGACGGGACTTTACTTGGGGCAACTACTGTCCATGATGCACCATGCCGATGTGCGCCTTCCGCGATCTTTCTGGTGGCTACTGCACTCCTCCTCCTTCGGTGGCTGAAGCCACTGTGATCCACTGTGTCAGAAAATGGAGCGTTGTGCAGTAGCGATGACCTCCACGTCCATTGGAATGCTGGAGTCGGGGGGATCTGCCAACCCTCGAGCCGGAACCTTTGAATACGGTTGGAAGTGACCCACACGAAGAGGCCCCCGTCGTCCCACCACCAAGCCCGGGACAGAATGGGTGACAAGCTGTCGAACTCCGGATCCCGTTCCACCGCGGGAGGGGCAAGACCCAGTGGCGGGGGACAACAGGGAAGGCACGACCACAGGTAAACCAGCCTCCTGTGGACATAGCTGATTTTGGTGATGACGCACCTCCCGGTACCCTGCCTGCAAGGTATATAGCCGGCTGCCATTGCGGCGCAGGACCACCACTGGTACCCAACATGGACTGCGACCAAACCCACGTGCCCAGACTGACATACCCGGTGGAAAGCTGCGTACTCCGTTTTGTGAAGACTGGTGGGGACCAGGCCGGAGGAGGTGCAGCAGAGTCCTAGGTTGGCACCCGTGGAGGAGCTCTGCGGGGCTGCGTTCTCCCATCAGTGTGGTCCAGTATGCCGGCAGGAAAAACGTCCAACGCCTCCTCCGCAGGAAATTCGTGCACATACTTTTTCATCTGTGTCTTAAATGTGCGCACCATACGCTCAGCTTTCCCATTCGATTGTGGATGAAGGGGGGGGGAGCAAACTTGCCGAATACCGAAGCGCCTACAAAAATCCTGGAAGGTCTGCAAAAGAAACTGAGGTCCATTCTCCAATACCAGGATGAGTGGCAGACCTTCCACAGAAAAGATTTTTGTGAGTGCCTGGATTGCAACTTCTGAAGTGGTTGAGGAGCAGCGAACCACATATGGGAATCGGGAATAAGCATCAATGACAATGAGCCAAAAGCCATTGAGAAACGGGCCCGCAAAATCTATGTGAACACATTCCGATGCCTGGGTTGCAGGCGGCCATGAAGAGAACACTGACCTGGGACACGCCTGTTGGCTCACACACTGGGAACAGGCGGCCACCAAGTGCTCAATTTCTCTGTCAATACCGGGCCAATACACATGTCTGCGAGCCAAGGTTTTAGTACGGGAAACACCCCAGTGCCCCTCATGTAATAACGTGAGGACCTCCCTTTGCAAACTTGCAGGAACGACCACGTGAGGAGCTGTATCATTGGTAGCCAGAAGGAGAACTCCTTCCAAGACTGAGAGGAGGTCTTGTAGAACAAAATAATTACGAAGAGTGTCCAAGGCCTGGCCTGGAGGCCAGGACAATCACCCCTGCTGAACGAGGCGAACTACTTGCCAGAGAACTGGGTCAGCTGCCGTTTCCCTGGCAACTCTAGAACTAGTGCTCGGGAAGCCATCAACTGCTTGGCGGGACGCCACATCCAAATGAAAACACATAATCTCCTCCCAATCGAACTTGGGATCCGGGCCCACCAGAAGACGGGAAAGAGCGTTGGCGTTGGCATGCTGTCCGGTAGGGCGAAAATGAATGTCATAATGGTACTTAGAGAGGAACAAGGCCCAGCGCTGCAGTCTGTGGGCCGCCCTATCTGGAATCTGAGAGGCGGGGCCAAATAACGATATTAATGGCGTATGGTCAGTGATTAACTAAAACTTCGTGCCATACAAGAAAGGGTGAAACTTGGTAACAGCGTAGATAATGGCCAAAGCTTCTTTTTCCACCTGGGAGTAATAGGCCTGCGTGGGACTAAGAGTTTTAGACGGACTGCTTGGAGCCATCCGTGTTGCGATGGGCCAGGACCACCCCCACCCCATTCTGCGAAGCATCTGCAGCCAGGACCAACAGCTTATTGGGGTCAAAAGTAGCCAAACAAGGTGCTGATGTGAGGAGGCCCTTCAACGAGGTGAACGCTCGCTCGCATGCAGGCGACCAATCAAAAGGAACACCCTTGCACAGAAGGCAGTACAGAGGGCAGGCTATGGTGGAAGCCCTGGGAATGAACCAGTGGTAATAGACAATCTTGCCTATAAAAGCTTGTAACTCCTTCAGCGAAGCGGGTTGTGGTAGGTCAATGATACCTTGGACCAAACTTCCTAACGGCTGGACACCGCACCGAGAGATGGTGTAGCCCACATACTCAATGGACAGTTGGAAGAAGTTCAACTTACACAGGCTGCAACGCAGGCTCACGGACCTGAATTTGAGAAAGAGGGTTCGAAGGTTGTGCAAGTGTTCCTTCACGTTACGGCCTATGACAATTATGTCGTCCAGGTAATTAATACAATGAGGGATATTCGACGTGCCGTGCTCAAGATAACGCTGAAATATCGCCGGGACACTGGATATTCCGAAGGCCAACCGCTGGTATTGGTAAAGGCCAAACGGGGTGTTGAAGACCGCCGGCCGTTTGGAGTCCTCATCAAATGGTATCTGATGATAAGCCTCTGAACGATCGATTTTCAAAAAATATTGGCCTCCCGCCACGTCGGAGAACAATTCATCAGAACGAGGCAAGGGATAGGTATCCACCACCAATTGGGAATTAATGGTGGCCTTGAAATCGCCACAAAGACATAATTTTCCCGAGGGTTTCCTGACAATAACAAGGGGCAAAGCCCACTCACTAGAAGAAATGGGAAGAACGGCCCCGAGAGCTGTCAACCAGTCTAGCTCTGCTTTTACCTGAGGGCGGAGAGCTAAGGGGATATGCCTCATGCGTAGAAAACGCGAGCGAGCCTACGCCTTCAACGTTAAGTGAGCTTCAAAGTCTGAAACACGTCCCAGGCCCTCCTTAAAGATATCCTTAAAGCCAGGGGTCAAAGATTCCAATGATTGATAGGGAACGTCTTCGGAGACCAACTGTATGGTGTCTGCGATAGAAAAACCGAAAGCTTGAAAGCCATCCAATCCAAAAAGGTTAGCGGAGCTTGCATCACTGACAACAATAAAAGTAAGAGGCCGAGTGACTGATTTGGAAGTAATGTTGGTAGTGAATTGACCCAGTAGGGGAATGAACTGTTTACCATAACCGTGGAGACGTCGGTAAACTGACGCCAACGGGGACGACCCAAGGTCGGAGTAAGTTTGTGCATTCAACAAGGAAACTGCCGCGGCCATATCTACTTGCAGTTGTAGTCGGCGCGACTGAACCAACACTTCGATAAAGAGTTTGTGTGCCGATGCGTCAGGAACCTGGCCTGATGAAACTTTCTGAACGTCAATGTCCATGTCCTCTGTACCTGCTTCCTTCGATTCTTTTGAGGCTGAGCAGCAAACTTTAGCAATGTGTCCTTTTTTATTACATTTGCGACAAACGGCCCAATGCTGGGGGCACTCTGACCAATCATGATGTATATAGCATGACGCACAGGACTGTAACAGGGGCCGGCGGCCGATCCACTCGCATGTCGTCCACCCCGGACGCAGTGGACGCGGCCACGCCGCCCTGAACCGCCACGACATCGCACCATGCTTCCAACTGTTGACCTGCAGCGTGAGAGACTTCATACGATTGAGCAATGGACAGGACGTCCTCAAGGGAAGGGTCTTCCAACTGCAGGGCCTGTTGCCGGATCTTCCTATCAGGGGCCGAATCAACAATGACGTCGTGCACCATAACGTGGGCATACGACTCTTGCAATTGCTCCGTGACAAAATGACACTTGTGCCTAAAACCGTGCATGGTAGTGCCCCATGCCCAGTAAGACTGATGGGGCTGTTTCTTGCATTGATAGAACTCGACCCTAGCCGCCACAACATGCATGCCGCGGCCATAATATGAAGACAGCAATGAACAGAATGCGTCAAAAGACAAGGACGAGGGTTCCTGCAATGGCGCTAGCTGCCGCAAAACTTGATATCCAAGACAAGAAAAGAGCACGACATACCTCCGCATCAGCAACATGAAATGCCTGGAAATGCTGCTGAAGGTGATGTTCATATGCGTCCCAATCCTCCGCCATCTCGTCATATGGGGGAAAGGGAGGAGCAGACTGCATGGAGAGCAGCACCGGAAGCAATGCCGGAAGCACTTGTGTCATGGCTGCCATGAGCTCCTTCTACTGCTCAACCAAAACCCGCACTAAATCCTCCATGCCGTGGATAAGCCGCGAAACCGGAACAACGACGCAACATGCGAAAGAACGATCCCATCCTCGTCGCCAATTGTGTATTAACACGATTCACGTTGTCCGTTGCACTTCACATAGTGTAGACCGAGAACTGTCTGCTAGGTATGCCCGATGTAAAACTGACTGGGCACGGTCCGTGCTGCCTGAGTTGTTGTTGTTCCGCCGGCAGAGGGCGCGGCCGAATTCTCACGTGCCCTCTGGTGGACGGGACTTTACTTGCAGCAACTACTGTCCGTGACGCGCCGTGCCGATGTGCGCCTGCCGCGATCTTTCTGGTGGCTACTGCACAAAACCTGAACATTGTTATCAGTTATATGGGTGATAATGTGCAGGTCCTTGTGGTTTCCATTCTCATACCTCATCAGAAAAGCTAGATCTTCTGTTAGATGGTGTTGTGAATGAAACACAATGTGTGGCATGGTATAACAATTCATTCTTTTTTAAAGAGAGACCTCCTGTTTTGTCAGCATTAAAAATACTGAAAGGCTTGATCTTATGAAGTCTCACTAACTGGATGAAAAATCTAATAATAATCATACTTTATTCAACATCGAATGATCATTGCATATGTATAAAAACAGGTTAAATTATATATGCATAGCACAATAATACATTCTTCTGAACACGTCTTTGATTAACAAAATGATTAAATTACAAAATAAAATGGTTTGCTTAACACAGTTTACATATTTTTTCAAAGCACTTCCTATTCTGCATGCAAGTATGTTATTCTTCCAATGTGTAAAAGGGATTTTATAACAGGAATTTATTTAGCTGAAATTTAAAATTCATTGTGAGTAGGGTCATAACTTTACTGGGCAGTGCATTGACTAACTTTAAACCTGCATATTGTGGACCCTTTTCATAGAGTGCTGTTCTGTGGCTGCTGATATAAAGTTTTTTTTGTTGTTGTTTTGTTTCTGGTGTTGTACTGATACAGATCAGAACAAATGAGACTTAATAAAGCTGACAGAACATATCAACCCAACACTTTTGATTAATTATTGACCAATACAATAAGTTACTGAAAGGAATAACTTTAATCATTCGGCCAGAAGGGCCAATCACAGTTAATTTACTTCGTCCAAAGGAGCAGTAAAGACCAAAATACAAATTCATATACCAAAGGTCTTTTTTTAATGAAACAAGCTAACAAGATAAAATTAATAACCAAAAAGGGGTAGTGATGTCGCCACTCGGCCTGAAGGACCTGAATATCAGTAGTAATAAATATTTGAGAATGGTTGAAGTTAGTGAGTTAGTACTTAAAACCAGCCCGTGCTCCTCACCACTAGGAAAAATTTACAATCAGCTGTGCTAGGACTGCCTGCTTTCGCAGTATGGCACAAACCAGCAGAACAACTAGAAACTTCACCAATGTGGTGAATCGTCCACATAGGGCATGACAGCAACTCTCTACAACACATAAAATAAAAATTATTAAACATTGAAACACATGGTTCAAAATATAACGCCTATCTAGGCAGGAACTGTTAATGACGCCCACTGGCCATCGTAAATCTTCGACTTAGTAAATGAGACGGCCAGTACTAAATAATAATAATACCACTCAATAAATTGTAAAATACAAGATCGTTATTGCACTTGGGTCAGAATAAAATTTCAACCACAGATAATATTTTAGGTTCAGTTATTAAGGCACAGAGAGTTAATACTCTTTTCTAGTGATAGTTACACTTGACAATATAACAGCAGATCTTTGAATCGGGATTTCGGGCACGCCTGAGCCTACTAAAATTGCAAAACACCATGGCACATGACCTTAGAGCAAAACACACCCGACAACACGGGCAGAAATTGGGTGAGACACATCAAGTCAAGAGATTCTCACCATTAGTCCAGAAGGCAGACAAGCATTCGGCGACAGGTTGCAACCAGCACCAACTCGAGTTATGTCAATTGCGCCAGTTCTGCCATAGCAACGCGCACACACCGCGTCAACAGTTGCCACGCCGAGCTTCCTTATCACACAGCCCATCCGGAACGACTACCACCATCCCGAGTACACACGCTCGTAGCAATCATGTGCGTTCACAGGAAGTTACACCATCTTTCCCACTACATTGCGCTGCCACACAACCGGAAACTAAACTCCCTGTCTCACTCTGGAAGCAGCCCTCAATACTCTCATCGTCAGCAGGTCTCTCCATAAACGCAGCGCCCTCCGAAATATAAAAGCAAATGGACCAATCGCGGCAGAGCAAAGCCAAGGTTCTGAAAGACGACACACCACACCTAGGCAAAGATGAAGATGATACAGTTCAATCTCCCCCCCTAAAAGGCGGATCTGAGGGTGGAAAACCGGCATTTGCCCCCTGACATTCTGAACAGTGATCAACCGTACTCAATTTGAGCTGACTCAGGTGTGCCCTCACCCTTCTTTTAGTTTTAAGGTCCTGCAGTAGAAGGTTCACTGGTGAGAGTCTCTTAATAACCTTATATGGACCCACAAATCTAGGCAGCAACTTGCCGGTGACACCTTGACTGGCCTGACTCTGACCCCAAAAATTCTTAAGATACACCTCCTGCCCCACCTGGACTTGCGCGGGTTGCCTACCCTTGTTGTAACGCAGCTGCTCCCGGCGATGTACCAACCTAATGTTTCTGCTTGCTGCCTCCCAGTTGACTTTAATTTCCTCTGGGTTGACCTGCTCTGGGAGCAGATCATTAAGCGATCACAAACTGGACAAGGGAGAATTCAACGGGAAGGAAAACATTAATTTAGCAGGAGAAAATTTATGCGCTTCGTGGTGAGTGGTATTAAAAGCAAAAGATAACCAGTGGAGAGACAAATCCCACCGTAGTCGTGACCCAGAATGGTACGCGATCAGCACGGACTTTAAATTCCTATTGATTCTTTCAACGAAGGATAGTCAGGGATAATAAGGTGTAGTGGTAATATGAGAAATCCCCTGGTCAAAACAGAATTGTTTAAACTCTTTAGAAACAAAAGCGGGGCGTTATTGCTCACTAGCATCTCTGGCGGGCCAAAGCTAGCAAAAACCCTTTCGAGATGTTGAATACTAACACTAGCAGTAGTACCACTGCTAGCAATTAACCACACAAACCTGGTGAAGGTGTCCACCATGACGAACACGAAGTGATTGCCTCTCTGGGTACACGGTAAGGGACCCAAATAGTCAATATAGATTTTATCTAAGGGTCGAGATTCTTGTGTAGATTCTTGGGCCCAGTATCCGGCTTCGCCATCTTACAAGACTCACACCCTTTAATGAGCCTTCTTACATCACGGACCAATCCCTTCCAAGTTAACCTTTCACTCACCTTGAGCCGGGTTTTATGAAAACCTAAATGTCCCCTGCACAAGGGCTGGTGAAAATATTTGAAAACTCCAGGCACTAAATTCTGGGGTACGCATAATTTAGGAACCTTATTGCGGTTAGCGCGAAAGCAGAGAAACCCCTGTTCCAAGGAGTAACCGGGAACAGTTTCCCCAGCACTAAGTCTATCTATCACGGTTCCCAATTTGGGGTCCTGTCATTGTTCCTCCTTAAGGTTACTGAATAGAGATGGAATTTCAGTTAACAACACCATATTACAGGTGACTAGCTCCAAATGATCGTCCCCTTCCTCGACTTGAAACATGCGACTCAAAACGTCCGCCACTTGATTCTGTCCCCCTCTAATATGACAAACATCGTACTGGAATGCTGAGATTGTCACGGCCCAACACACTATTCTTCCTGTCTTGCGTGGCCGAGCAAGCACCCAACTCAGGGACTGATTATCAGTTTCTAAACGAAACCGACAATGTTACAAGTAGAATTTATATTTTTCCGAGGCGAATATGACCGCCAAAACCTCTGATTCGTACACTGAGCGCTGAGTCTTGGCTGGTGACAAAGCTCGTGATGCGTAAGCAAGTGGACGCCTTTCCCTGTCCTGCTCCTGCAGCAAAACAGCTGCCACCCCTACGTTCAACGCATGAATTTGAACAATGAATGTACGATTGAAATCAGGGATCCCTAATACTGGGGCGGTGCTTATTGCAGCTTTCAAGGCAACGAAGGCTGCCTGTTGGGAGTCGCCCCACACAAACCTTTCGCCTTTCCTGCGCAATTGGTTAATAGGTGCGGCCAGTTGAGCGAAATTCGGTACGAACTTCCTAACAAAATTCACCATTCCGACGAAACGTGCGACAGCCCTTTTATCTTTAGGAATCGGAAAGGCATGAATAGCATGTGTCCTGCTATGATCAATAGTTACTCCCTTGCACAACACAATATGTCCCAAAAAGGATATTTTGTTCCAGGCGACAGTTACCTTGGACGGTTTAACGGTTAGACCTGCCTCTTTCAATCGTCCAAAAACCTGACGTAGATGTTCCAGATGTTCATTGAAGTTCGAGCTATATATGACAACATCGTCCAAATAATTGAACACAAACTTGAATTTAAAGTCGCCTAACACCGAGTCTAACAGGTGTGATAAGACCACCGCACCTGTTGCTAGTCCGAAGGGCACTCTATTACATCAAAAAGGTTGTAATCAGTACTAAATCCCATTATCGGCTTTGATTCCTCAGCCAACAGTACCTGATAGTACGCTTGGTTGAAGTCCAGGACAGTGAAAACTTTGGCTGCCACGAACCAAGCAAAACAACTGTGCAAATCCGGGAGAGGAATAGACTCCAGGACAACCTTCTGATTTAAAGTACGGTAGTCAACCACAGGTCTAAACCCTTCCCCGTGGGGCTTGGGCACAAGAAATAAAGTGCTGCATAAGGTGATATGGAAGGGCAAATGACACCATCCTCCAGTAGCTGGTTAATGATTTTACGGAGTTCCTGCATTTCGGGCGGAGATAAACGATACGGAGTTTGTCGCACCGGAATCTGATCAGTAAGCTGAATGCGATATTCGATCTTATTAATGACCCCAAGTCGGTCGCTCAGCACCTCCGGAAATTCATCCAACGCTTCTAATAATAACCTAGCCTGTTCTTGAGTAATATGGTCAACATTAACCTTGGCCAGCTGTGCCGCGGCTCTACACACACCAGCCCCCAACCCATGAGCACAGAAACGAAAACTAAGCTCTGGTCTAAACTTGAAGTAAAAACTTATGTTCACATAGTCTATTACACACTGAGTTAATTGCAAGAAATCACACCCCAAAATAAACCTCACAGATAAATTTTTAACCACCAAACAGACAAGTGGCCAAGAGAACCTTTGAATGCCAAGCTTAAAACGTGCCTTGCTGAACAAGTCAAGGGTTTGCCCACCAGCGGAATAACACACATGATTAACAGTGCTTAATTTCGGCAACTTAGCCAAGCCTTTGTAACGTTCGTACCAATCATGATCAATCAATGAAACATTACTGCCAGAATCTAACAGGGCGCAGATAGGTTCACCTCCTAGGCTAGCGCAAGCATATGGAAGCCGCCCGCCTTTCACCACACATACTCTGCGGCATCCACAAGGGAATTTCCTGACCAAGGCAGCACGCTCCCATTTCTGCTAGCATCAGCTGTTCATATGCCAGCACTTCGGTACAGTACATTGCTTAACAAAATGACCGGACTTCCCACAACAGTAACACAAGGCCTTGCCCGCGGAAGTTACTTGACTAGACTGCACCTTAACGTGTGTCATTACCAGCGGACGTATCGTCGTTCAATCTTAAGTCTCCCCTCTTACAATCAGTGTAATGCACACTTTCAATAACAACCTGCAATTTATCTAAATCAGAAAATGATGTTGGTTTTTTTGCAAACAAGATTCTAGATCAATCCGCAGGCTTCAAACCCTCCAAAATGTGTGCCACTGCCTTCTCTTAAGATATTTCAACACACAATGCGAGTCTCACTGACATAATTGGCAAACGTTTCGTGTTCAGCCTGCACACGGTACACATGTTGATCTACTAAATCCTTCAACTCGCGACTGCCCAAACACCTAGCCAGTAACAACTTCCTAAAATCCCACAGTGAATAACCGCCTTCCAGAGCTTCCGTAATTATTCTACCCAGATGCCCTACTGCCAGCAGATAAATCAATTGCAAAATTACCTCACAATCAACCTGTAATACATTAGCTTGCTCATGGAGTTTGTCTACTGACAAACTAGTTACACCTTTAAGGAGAGCCATAAGGGGATTCAGTAATTTACTAAAAGGACTACTAAATTTTTTACCCTGTCTTTCTTCATTAGTGTTACGTCTCCTATCTTGCTCATTGTCATGCCAACTCAAACACAACATTTGTTGCTGTAACCCCTCAACCTCATCTTGCAACCTTTGTATATCAGACAAGACTTTAGCGTCGCAACAAACATTTCTAATATCATGGACTCTGTTTGCCAAATGATACAACACCGCCTGCACATGACAGATTTGACTACGAGATGGGTAGGCAACTTCAAAGGCTGATACATTGTCCTGAAGCTAGCTACGTAACTGAGTACAAAATGCAACAGCTTGACTTACCTCACTCACGGTCTCACTAGTAATAATTACCGGTGCAGTCAAGGCAGCACATAGACGCTGGCAAAGTTCCGCCACAGTCCCTTCTATCTCTTGTCCTCTTGTAGCCAGCTCATACTGCAGGCATGGTTTGCTGAGACTTGCCACACCAATGACCTTTCTAACTGCTGGAGCGTCCATACTGAAACAAGATAAACCGCCAACAGTACCCACACTAAAATTTTAAATACAACAGCAAAATAACAGTATGACTATATTAGTACCAGTGCAAGCTGTAACCTCTCCCTCTGTGGGGGAAAAAAAAACGCAACCACGCTCTTCTACCAGTGATACATCATGGTATGGGAAAACTTAACCAAAACATAAGGTAAGCAGAGCTCAAAGGCTGCAGGGAGTGAAAGTGTAGACCCAGATGAGGTTACAGTTTCAAACACAATTTAATTTTATCAAACATTAAAAAACACTTGTTCACTGGTACATATATATACACTCCTGGAAATGGAAAAAAGAACACATTGACACCGGTGTGTCAGACCCACCATACTTGCTCCGGACACTGCGAGAGGGCTGTACAAGCAATGATCACACGCACGGCACAGCGGACACACCAGGAACCGCGGTGTTGGCCGTCAAATGGCGCTAGCTGCGCAGCATTTGTGCACCGCCGCCGTCAGTGTCAGCCAGTTTGCCGTGGCATACGGAGCTCCATCGCAGTCTTTAACACTGGTAGCATGCCGCGACAGCGTGGACGTGAACCGTATGTGCAGCTGACGGACTTTGAGCGAGGGCGTATAGTGGGCATGCGGGAGGCTGGGTGGACGTACCGCCGAATTGCTCAACACGTGGGGCGTGAGGTCTCCACAGTACATCGATGTTGTCGCCAGTGGTCGGCGGAAGGTGCACGTGCCCGTCGACCTGGGACCGGACCACAGCGACGCACGGATGCACGCCAAGACCGTAGGATCCTACGCAGTGCCGTAGGGGACCGCACCGCCACTTCCCAGCAAATTAGGGACACTGTTGCTCCTGGGGTATCGGCGAGGACCATTCGCAACCGTCTCCATGAAGCTGGGCTACGGTCCCGCACACCGTTAGGCCGTCTTCCGCTCACGCCCCAACATCGTGCAGCCCGCCTCCAGTGGTGTCGCGACAGGCGTGAATGGAGGGACGAATGGAGACGTGTCGTCTTCAGCGATGAGAGTCGCTTCTGCCTTGGTGCCAATGATGGTCGTATGCGTGTTTGGCGCCGTGCAGGTGAGCGCCACAATCAGGACTGCATACAACCGAGGCACACAGGGCCAACACCCAGCATCATGGTGTGGGGAGCGATCTCCTACACTGGCCGTACACCACTGGTGATCGTCGAGGGGACACTGAATAGTGCACGGTACATCCAAACCGTCATCGAACCCATCGTTCTACCATTCCTAGACCGGCAAGGGAACTTGCTGTTCCAACAGGACAATGCACGTCCGCATGTATCCCGTGCCACCCAACGTGTTCTAGAAGGTGTAAGTCAACTACCCTGGCCAGCAAGATCTCCGGATCTGTCCCCCATTGAGCATGTTTGGGACTGGATGAAGCGTCGTCTCACGCGGTCTGCACGTCCAGCACGAACGCTGGTCCAACTGAGGCACCAGGTGGAAATGGCATGGCAAGCCGTTCCACAGGACTACATCCAGCATCTCTACGATCGTCTCCATGGGAGAATAGCAACCTGCATTGCTGCAAAAGGTGGATATACACTGTACCAGTGCCGACATTGTGCATGCTCTGTTGCCTGTGTCTATGTGCCTGTGGTTCTGTCAGTGTGATCATGTGATGTATCTGACCCCAGGAATGTGTCAATAAAGTTTCCCCTTCCTGGGACAATGAATTCACGGTGTTCTTATTTCAATTTCCAGGAGTGTGTGTGTGTGTGTGTGTGTGTGTGTGTGTGTGTGTGTGTGTGTGTATATATATATATATATATATATATATATATATATATATATATATATCACAAAACACAAGAAAATTTTTTAAACTCCAGGCCTGAAGGGCCGCTGAACATTCACAACTGTAGTGTCAGAATGGCAACCTTAAGATTCAACGTAAGGAGATAATCACGGTCTGAAGGACCCAACACTTTTGATTAATTATTGACCAATACAATATGTTACTGAAAGGAATGACTTTAATCATTCGGCCAGAAGGGCCAACCAAATATAACCACAAATGCTGTTTTGATAATGCTACAAGAATGCAAAACCAACAGTTAATTTACTTCGTCCAAATGAGTAGTAAAGACTAAAAGACAAATTCATATACCAAAGGTTTTTTTTTCTTTTTTTTTTTTTTTGTAATGAAACAAGCTAACAAGTTAAAATTAATAACCAAACAGGGGTAGTGATGTCGCCACTCGGCCTGAAGGGCCTGAATATCAGTAGTAATAAATATTTGAGAATGGTTGAAGTTAGTGAGTTAGTACTTAAAACCAGCCCGTGCTCCTCACCACTAGGAAAAATTTACAATCAGCTGTGCTAGGCCTGCCTACTTTAGCAATATGGCACAAACCAGCAGAACAACTAGAAACTTCACCAACGTGGTGAATCGTCCACATAGGGCATGACAGCAACTCTCTACAACACATAAAATAAAAATTATTAAACATTGAAACACATGGTTCAAAATATAACGCCTATCTAGGCAGGAACTGTTAATGACGCCCACTGGCCATCGTAAATCTTCGACTTAGTAAATGAGACGGCCAGTACTAAATAATAATAATACCACTCAATAAATTGTAAAATACAAGATCGTTATTGCACTTGGGTCAGAATAAAATTTCAACCACAGATAATATTTTAGGTTCAGTTATTAAGGCACAGAGAGTTAATACTCTTTTCTAGTGATAGTTACACTTGACAATATAACAGCAGATCTTTGAATCGGGATTTCGGGCACGCCTGAGCCTACTAAAATTGCAAAACACCATGGCACATGACCTTAGAGCAAAACACACCCGACAACACGGGCAGAAATTGGGTGAGACACATCAAGTCAAGAGATTCTCACCGTTAGTCCAGAAGGCAGACAAGCATTCGGCGACAGGTTGCAACCAGCACCAACTCGAGTTATGTCAATTGCGCCAGTTCTGCCATAGCAACGCGCACACGCCGCGTCAACAGTTGCCACGCCGAGCTTCCTTATCACACAGCCCATCCGGAACGACTACCACCATCCCGAGTACACACGCTCGTAGCAATCATGTGCGTTCACAGGAAGTTACACCATCTTTCCCACTACATTGCACTGCCACACAACCGGAAACTAAACTCCCTGTCTCACTCCGGCAGCAGCACTCGATACTCTCGTCGTCAGCAGTTCTCTCCACAAAACGCAGTGCCCTCTGAAATTTACTTCATTTCCTAGTAAACCTGTGTGATACTGACCTCCCCCCCCCCCCCCTGCCTATATATTACAAGGTTTCTTACACTGTATCTGAAGATGGTTGTTTTGTTAATCAATGATGTAGTCAGAAGAATGTATTAATTGTGCTATGTATCAAGAATTGTAATCTGTTTTTATATTGAACGAATACAATGAATCATTCGATGTTGACTGAAGCATTATTATTATTATTATTTTTATAATAGTTGAAACTAGTGACTATATATGAGAAAAAACTTGCGATTGTCGCCCACTTAAATAAAAAAATGAAGGAACTGTAGTGATATCAATCACAGCATTCTCCAAGTCATCAATATGTCATATTTCATAAAATGTATGTGGTGTTTTCAGTCTTTCTCTACTCCCCTAACAAGGCTTAAGAAATTATTTTTATGATAGTAGTTGTAGGTGCACATTCAGATCTTTCAAGTGTTTAACAAGTTCATTTCATGTCTTTCCTCAAAAGGTTCTTTGAAGTGGCCAAATCTGGAACTTCTTGGTAAGGTGTTCTGTTCTGCCAAAACCCAAATTTACAATTTGTACTGTAAAACATATTCAAGGGCTAATTTCATGATTATCTTTCCCTAGGACATGCAGTTTTACTATGTGGCTTAATGATGATGTCTTCTTCTTGAGTAAAATAATCCAGAAATAAAATAGTTCTCCATTTGGCTCTCCATACAATGACTGTTCAGGAAATGATGTCATCAGGAAACACAAAACTGATGTTCTGTAAGCCATAGTATGGAATGTCATATCAAGTAATCAGGTAGTAGGTTAAAGAATTTTAAAAAAGGAAATCAAATGGTTGAAGTGAGATCTAGTGGGAATTTTTGGAGTGCAGTGATAGGAAGAATAGGAAATTTCATCAAATGAGTCTTCTTCTTCTTCATCTTTGCCTTTCCCTATTCTCTGTGGAGTCGGCCTTGTGATAAGGGTTGAGTCTGTGTTAATGACAGCTAGTGCACAGGTGCCCTTCATGACTCCACCACTCCTCCATTGACTGAATATGTGTACCCCATCTGTCTGTGTCTACAGTGAGTCTCATATTTAAATATGAGAACTTTTCGTAAATGTTTGTGTAGCATGTATCTGAGGCAGAATGTGCATAGCAGCCCATTATATACCTAGCTGGATGTTGGGAAGGTCGGGTGAGTACAGGATTATAGAATCTAGGGGTAATGCGAGAGTAAGTCTCATAATGACTAACAAAACAGAAATGCAAGTAAGCTATTATGCACAGCATAATGACTGCACTAGTGGAATCTTACACAGAGTACAGTTTAATCATGCCTAACATTTGGTTTAAGAATCATGTAAGAATATTGTATATGTGGAAGAGACCTGAAGACACTGGACAGTTTCAGATTGGTTATCCAGTGGAACAGTAGAAATTTTGGAATTATATTTTAAACTGCAAAACATTTACTGAAGGTTAAATCTGAGGTAAGTGCAGAAATGTTACAAATTAAGGAGATGGAGTCCTAGATAAAGTGGAAGAACAAGATGTTATTGACAGTTTGAAAGGGATTGTTAGGCAACAATCAACTAAAACAGCAGAAAGGAACAGAATAGAAGATGAATGGTTAGCTCTGAGAGATAAAATAGTGAAAGGAGCACACAATCAAATAGCCAGCATCCAGCAGAAATTATTGGGTAACACAAGAGAGATGGAATTTAACTGCCACAAGGAGAAAATATAAAAATGAAACAAATGGAAGGGAAAACACTCTAATAAATATGAGACTGACTGAAAGTGCACAGTGGCCGAGCAGGGATGGCTGCAGGAGAAATGCAAAGTTTTAGAAGCATTCATGGCTGAGGTAGAGATACGAGGGGCATTTGAAAAGTCCATGCAAAGCCCGAGAGATGGCACCACCGGTGCGTATCGAGGTCATATTTAGTTAGCAGCATCTTTGGAAAGAATGCACACCAAGTTTCAGCCATATTGGTCTATTTGTTTGTGTTTGGCATTCGTGTGAATCAGGGAAGTCGAGTGATTGTCAAAAAATGGACGAAAAAGGATTTCGTGTGGTGATTAAACATTACTTTATGAAAGGCAAAACGCCTCAGGAGACTAAAGAGAAGCTTGATAAACATTATGGTGACACTGCACCTTCAATTAGAACAGTTTATAAGTGATTTGAAAATTTTTGGATTGGCCATATGGGCACAAGTGATGCTGAACATTCTGGACGCCCTGTGGCGGTTACAACTCCAGAAATCATTGATAAAATCCATGATATGGTGATGGATGACAGAAGAGTTAAGGTGCTTGAGATTGCTAGTGCTGTGGGCATCTCGAATGAACAGGTACATAACATTTTGCATAAACATTTGGGCATGAGAAAGCTATCCGCAAGATGGGTTCTGCGATTGCTTACGCCTGACCAAAAACAGAATCACGTGAGGTGTTGCAAGGATGGTTTGCAGCTATACATGAAGAATCCACAGGACTTTAAGCATCATTTCGTCACTGTAAATGAAACATGGATACATTACTATACTCCTGAGACCAAACAACAATCTAAACAATGGGTTACCAGGGGAGAATCTGCACCGAAAAAGGTGAAGACCATTCCTTCGACCAGAAAGGTTATGGCGACTGCCTTTTGGGATTTGCAGGGCATAATCCTCATCGACTTACTAGAAAAGGGTAAAACTATTACAGGTGCATATTATTCATTGTTATTGGACCACTTGAAAACCAAGCTGCAAGAAAAATGCCGGCTATTGGACCACAAAAAAGTCCTTTTCAATCATGACAATGCACCAGCACACACCTCAGCAGTTGTGGTCGCAAAATTAATGGAAATAGGATTCCAACTCGTTTCACATCTCCCCTTTTCTCCAGACTTGGCTCCCTCAGACTACTATTTGTTCCCCAATTTGAAGAAATGGCTGGCAGGACAAAGATTTTATTCAAATGAGGAGGTGATTGCAGCAACTAATAGCTATTTTGCAGACTTGGACAATTCCTATTATTTGGAAGGGATCAACAAATTAGAACAGCGTTGGACGATGTGTATAAGTCTAAAAGGAGACTATGTCAAAAAAGGTTTACCCCAAACACATAGGTAGTTTTTATTTTTGCACGAACTTCTCAAATGCCCCTCATAGATATTACCTACAGGAAAATTAAACAGACATATGGAGAAAAAAATGAAGGATGTACATGAGTATTAACAGTTCACTCGATCTTTATTCGTCATATACATAATTACAGAAATACAAAGTTACTGATATACCTTCTTACAAACATTCAGAATTACACACATTTAGTTATGCCTTTTGAATTTTAGCATATCATGTTCACTGTCTGTACATCAATAATTTCTGTTATTTTATAAACTTGGTTTTCATCCAACCAGCTATACAACTTTCTTTTAAGTAATTTCCAACACATTGTCCATGCTAAAGGTGGTAATTTATTAAAGATTGTTGGGAAACTCTCAGTGAGTGCGCTGGTATTACCGATCTGTCTCTTGGCATATCAGTTTTCATTTTCTGTTGAGTGTTGTGCTGGTGATTATCTCATTTTACATGAAATTCTTTTACATCCAGTTTAACATACAGCAATGAGACAGTTTACAGTTGTGAGTAGCGTAAGTTTCCTAAACAGAGGTCGACACTGATATCTTGGACCAGCCCTGTGTATTTCTCATGTAACCTTTCTTCTTCTTCTTCTTCTTCTAATTCTTCTTCTCCTCTTGATATATCCCTTATGTGAAGAATGCCCCCACACACACAAACAGTCCATAAGAAATTTGATATTTGAACAGTCCAAAATATGTCAGTCTTAAATATTCAGAAGTAACTGCATTATTTTTCCACATTACATATGTTACCCTTGACATTCTTTTGCTTATGTACCTGATGTGTTCTCCCCAGATCTCAACACGGAGTCAATATGAAATTCTAAAAGTTTAATTGACTTATTTCCTGTATTACCCGGGTTATGCACAAATTTGTTGGAGGCAGTACTAAGCAAAAATCTGGAGGCTATGAAGTTATCACTGTCCAACCATACATTCTGAACCCGATGCGCTGCTACCAGTGTCGTCATTTCAACCAGACTTGAATGTCTTGTTGACACCCGGCCAAATGTGTAACCTGTGGTAGGGATGCACACGAGGGCTATTGTCCACCTCCTTCTCCCCACTGTACCATCTGCAATGGCAACCATGTCGCCTCCTCTTAAGATTGTCCCATGTATCCCTATGAGCGGGCAGTCCAGGAGATCTGGGTAAAGGAAAAAGTTCCTTACCCAGTCCTCGCAATTTATTACCTAGTCGCAAACCCTGCATTCTACTCTCTGGCACTTACAATACTGTTCTTGCTACATCTCACTCCATGAAGGACATGGCCACACAGACATGTGACCTCAAATTCAGCTCTGAGGTAGTGAAATCACTAAGTGTCATGGCAGCATTGCCATCCCCTTGTCCAAGTGTGCAACACACCATCAAACTCTTGCCTCACAGGGTGAAGTCACCAGCTACACAACCAGCAGGCTGGAAAGGACGGAAGAAATACTCCCGTGAAGACTTTTTATGTCCCTGCAGACAACCAACACCTGAGTCTTCCTCTGCTACCCAGATAAGCTCAAAGAAGTCCAACAAAGGCAAATGGTCTTCTCCTTTGTCAACTTGAAGATCTTCTTTGACAGTGTCGCCATGAGATACCTTCATCTGGCTGACTTCCATGTCACTGGTGCGCCCCATCAACCGATTTTATGTGTTGGACTCCACAGGCCAACAGCACAAAGAAGCCGATGCTTCTGTGGACCTCACGGACGTCTAGCAGCGAGTCTTCTCAGGCTGGCCCTTGGCAGGTGCTTTCCTCATATGACTATCCTCTAATGGAACATTCACAGCCATCAATCCAAGAAAGAGGATTTAGAAACGCAGCATCCACTTGTACTCTGCCTTCAGGAAATGAAATTGCATCCTCACGACCGCCTTGAGCTTTCACATTTCTTCCCTGCCCGTTTTGACCTTCCCCCGAGGCCGGCATTCCGTCTCATGATGGAGTCATGCTGCTCATATGGGATGACATTCATAGTCAACCCATCTCCGTGACTACCCATCTTCAAACTGTTGCACCTCACCTTTTCCTTCCTCACTTGACCTTTTCCTTTTGTACCATTTATACCGCTCCATCATTTGATGTCACTAAGACAGACTTCCTCCAGCTTATCGGGCAGCTACCTCACCCATTTCTGCTGTTCGGTGACTTTAATGCGCACCATCTCCTTCGTAGTTCTCCTAGAATCTGTCAGGGAGGTGCCCTCTTAGCTGACCTTCTTAATCACCTTAACCTATTCCTTTCTGACTCCTCACACACCTATTCCCATTTGGACCCATCCTTCTGCCCTGCCCAGCTTGCCCATCGTCTCGAGTGGCCCATTCTTTCTGACACCTACTCGTGCAACCATTTCCTGTGTGCTATATGTTTGCTGAGTCCTACCCCACCTTTGTGCACAGCCAAATGGCAGCTGACTAAGGCCGATGGAGGCTTTGCTCCTCTCTGGTGACCTTCAATGACAAAGATTTCCCCAGTTGTGATGGCCAAATGCAATATCTTACAAACATTGTCTTTACCGCTGCTGAACATTCCATTCCTCGCACTTCCTCTTTACCACACCATGACCCAGCCCCTTGGTGAACTGAGGCTTGCCACAAAGCAATTTGCTTGCAGAGACATGCTCTCTGCATTTTGAAACATCACCCAACGATGACAAACTGAATTCATTACAAACAGATGTGTGCACAGTGTCATCGCATTCTTCAAGATAGCAAAAAAGCTAGCTGGATTTCATTCACTAGTTCTTTTAACAGTTCCAACCCCTCCTCTGTCATGTGGGCCAACCTCTGATGGCTCTCTGGGACCAAGATACATTCCCCCAATTTCTGGCCTGACGGTAGCAGACAATGTCATAGTGGACCCTATTGCTATCTTCAACACCTTGGGCCGTCATTTTGCGGAAATTTCGAGCTCTTCCCGCTATCACTTTACCTCGCTCCATCAGAAATGAACAGACAAGGCTCGGGCGATATCCTTCTCTTCTCAGAATTGTTAGTACTACAATGCCGCCTTTATTATGAGGGAGCTAGATCATGCTCTCACTTCATCCTGACCCTCTGCCCCAGGACCAGATGCCGTTCACATTCAGATGTTGCAGCACCTTTCTCAAGTGGGCAAGCACTTTCTGCGTAATACATAAAACTGCATTTGGGCAGAGGGCATGTTTCCCAGACACTGGTGTGAAGCCACTGTCATACCATACCTAAGCCTGGTAAGGATAAACACCTTCCTTCTGGCTACCGCCCCACGTCTCTCTCCAGCTGTGTTTGAAAAATGATGGAATATATGATTCATTCTCAGCTAGTATGGTGGCTCAAGTCTTGCAGTTTACTAACCACTTCACAGTGTTGATTTCAATTGCGCCATTCTGCAGTTGACCACCTCAACGCTGTCCACTCATGTCATGAACAGTTTTCTGTGGAAATCCCAGACCGTTGCCACGTTTTTCGATTTGGAGAAAGCCTTTGACACCTGCTAGAGGACTGGTATCCTCCATACTCTCCTCACGTGGGGCTTAGGTGGCCGCCTGCCCCATTTACTTGAGGAATTTTTAATAGACCAATTTTTCAAAGTCTGTGTGGGTTCTGCCTTGTCGGACACCTTTATCCAGGAAAACAGTGTGCCTCAGGGTTCTGTTCTGAGTGTTATCCTATTTGCTATCGCCATTAAACCTATAATGGCTTGTCTCCCACCAGGCATCTCCAGCTCCCTTTTTGTTGACGATTTTGCCATGTATTGCAGTTCTCCACGGACCTGTCTCATTAAGCAGCAACTTCAGTGTTGTCTCGGTCGTCTTTACTCATGGAGCATCAAAAATGGCTTTCGTTTTTCCACTGACAAAACTGTTTGTATGAATTTCTGCCAGTGCAGTCAGTTTCTCTCACCATCTTTACATCTTGGGCCTGTTACTCTTCCATTCATTGAAGCTATGAAATTCCTGGGGCTCATGCTCAATAGGAAACACTCTTTGTCCTCCACATGTCTTACCTGGTAGCCTGCTGTACAAGATCCCTCAATGTCCTATGTGTCCTCAATGGTACTTTCTGGGGTGCAGATTGAACCATCCTCCTCCCTTTGTATCGGTCCTTTGTCTGCACAAAACTAAGCTATGTGTGCTTTGTTTATGCATCTGCACATCCATCCCTCTTACGCCATCTCAATACTATCCACCATCGTGGTATCCGTTTGGCCACTGGTGCCCTTTACACTTGCCCAGTTGAGAGTCGGTATGCAGAAGCTGCTGAACTACCACTGTCCTACCGCCATGACTTTCTCCTCAGCATGTATGCATGCCATTTGTCTGCCATGCATTAGCTACCCATTGTATGCCTCCTTCTTTGATCGACAGTATGGGGTACGTCCCTCTTCTCTGTTACTTCGTGGAGTTTGCTTTCGGCTCTCTCTCCAACAGCCTAACTTCACACTACCTGCAACTTTCCCAGTGGCTGTGAACCCTTCCCCACCTTGGCCTCATGCAGCGGCCCATGTTCACCTTGGCCTTCATTCGCTTCCTAAGGACACAACTCCAGCCTCGTTCTGTTATCTTTAGTTTCATGACCTTCGCATGGAACTTCACGACTGTACCTTGGTGTACACTGATGGCTCTCGGACTGACCATGGTGTCGGGTGTGCTTCGTCATTGGCACCAACGTTTTTCATTATAGGTTTCCAGCACACTGCTCAGTATTCACAGCAGAACTCTTCGCCCTGTTTCAGGCCACGGAGTACATCTGGCATTAAGTTAACAAAAGGTTTCCATTCCTTGACTGAAATGCCATCTTGGCCAGAACAGCTACTGGTTTTAAGTAACCTAGTGATTTTGTGACTTCATGACGAGGTGAGCTGGCAAAACTAGTCTTTACTGGTGGAGCAGGCGATTCCTGTATAATAAAAATCTGTATTTGCTTTCAGTGGTCCATTTGCTGTCACTATTTTTGCTGCTACTGTTAGATTCACCTCAATTCAATTAATTCTTAACAACATTATCTGTTTCACAGCTACTGCTGTTAGGAAGTTTAATATTTAAATATCTTCAACATTTCACAGCCCTGTCAGCAATTGTGTAAATATTAATTTTAATTTTAATAATTAACAGCTGCAGTTGCACTGTTTGCTTAGAATTTACCTAGGTTTCAGTCGGGATAACCCAACCTTCTTCAGAATAACAGTAACTACTGTCTTTCCATAGTGGACACCGTCAAGCTAAAACTACAAATCCATAAATTACCGTCAGACTACAGAACTTATCTGGATCTGCCTCGGCCCCACTTTGCGACCACGATGCGGCAGCCACGAGTGCTCTACTGGAACACAGCACTCATGGCTGCCGCATCGCGGTCACGAAGTGGGGCCGAGGAAGTTCCAGATAAGTTTTATAGTCTGACGGTAATTTGTGGATTTGCAGTTTTAGCTTGAAGATCTCCACTATGGAAAGACAGTAGTTACTGTTATTCTGAAGAAGGTTGGGTTATCCCGACTGAAACCTAGGTAAATTCTAGGCAAACAGTGCAACTGAGGCTGTTAATTATTAAAATTGAAATTAAGTTTAATATTGTTTGCTGTACATTTGTTTCATGCCTTATAAAAGCTAATTTTGTTTTTGCTGTGTTCCTGGAATTTTTTGGTTTTGTTCAGTGTGTGTGGCTCTTGTGTATTTGATGATTTAGTAAAGAATCTTGTAGTATTACATGTAATCCACCTTAAGACATGATTAGAGCTAGTCCTCTGTATTAAATAAAGTTCTCTCTTTCTATCACAAGATCAGCTTCCACTCCAGTTGTCACTTGTTTACTGTAAAGGAAAGCTGAATTCCTAATGTTATATGAATATTTTTAGGTAAGAACTAAATTCCTCATCTTCTGTGTACCCTTGGTAAACTACTGCCCATTGTTACCCATTATTCTCTGAATAATCTATTGATTCAGTGTTTATGACATCTTTTCTATTCTTGTTAGAAATGTTACTATGGGGAACAACTTTAACTGGACATCAGTAACTCCATGTGCCCTCAGTCAGCATTGTCAGCTTCAGAATCACTGCTTAAAATGGCTTCCCAGTTATTTCAATTGCCTTGTTTTGACTCTACATAATTATCTGATTAAGTTTTAAATATTTGTGTTTGGAGCCTTTTACACTTTGTACGTCAGTTACTGAAGCACAGCACTCAAAAAACTGTCGAATGCCATTTTTTAGGTCTATTGTCTGGTAGTTTAGTCCACTTTGTATGTATACAGCCTTTCAATCTCTTTTTCATACATTAATGTGATACTAACTTGTATTTTCATAGGTGTCTAGACAAAATTTCTGGCACTTGTAAATGATGATCTGTTATGCTCAATACTGTCATGTCCATCGAATTTTATTAATGTGAGAAGTGGCGTGGTTCTGAGGAAAGGAGAGAAACGTTTAATTTAAGAGTAATATTAAAACAACACACAAGGGATTGTGTCAGGCAGGCATCAGAAAGTGGGGTGTGTTTTCTGTCTGTTAGAAAAGAACAAGCTTTGTTGAGTTTGTTTCTAGCAGAACAAGTGCTGTCTCACTGTTGTATCTCATTTTGGTTAAAATATTTCGTTGTTTATTGTCAGAGTGAGTTACAAGCTGAGTGTTTTGTCGCAGATAGTGAAGAGTGTTTTGTCTCAGATAGCGAAAGATAGAACTCAGGAACCAGGAGTTGCTGAAAGGACTGACACAAAGTGTGTTAGGGTGTACTCATTGACTCGCAAAGATATAAAGTCTCTGTAAGACAACTCTCCAAATAGGGTGGGACTTGTGCCAAATAAATGGTTCTTAAATGGAATCCTTAAGTGTATGCACCTTCATTCACTTCCTACAAAGCAAACAACTTCTTTTCTCCATTCCAAAATCATCTGTTTTAAGCATCCTATGAGTACGGGTAAACTAATACAAACAGCATAGTGAACGCATTATTGTGGCCAAGATAGACACGAAGCCCATGTCTACTACAGTAGTACCAGTTTATATGCCAACTAGCTCTGCAGATGATGAATAAATTGAAGAAATGTATGATGAGATAAAAGAAATTATGCAGGTAGTGATGGGAGCCGAAAATTTAATAGTTATGGGTGACTGGAATTCGAGAGTAGGAAAAGGAAGAGAAGGAAACGTAGTAGGTGAATATGGATTGGGGCTAAGAAATGAAAGAGGAAGCCACCTGGTAGAATTTTGCACAGAGCATAACTTAATCATAGCTAACACTTGGTACAAGAATCATAAAAGAAGGTTGTATACATGGAAGAACTCTGGAGATACTAAAAGGTATCAGATAGATTATATAATGGTAAGACAGAGATTTAGGAACCAGGTTTTAAATTGTAAGACATTTCCAGGGGCAGATGTGGACTCTGACTACAATCTATTGGTTATGAACTGTAGATTAAAACTGAAGAAACTGCAAAAAGGTGGGAATTTAAGGAGATGGGACCTGGATAAACTGAAAGAACAAGAGGTTGTACAGAGTTTCAGGGAGAGCATAAGGGAACAATTGACAGGAATGGGGGAAAGAAATACAGTAGAAGAAGAATGGGTAGCTTTGAGGGATGAAATAGTGAAGGCAGCAGAGGATCAAATAGGTAAAAAGATGAGGGCAAGTAGAAATCATTGGGTGACAGAAGAAATATTGAATTTAATTGATGAAAGGAGAAAATATAAAAATGCAGTAAATGAAGCAGGCAAAAACGAATACAAACGTCTCAAAAATGATATTGACAGGAAGTGCAACATGGTTAAGCAGGGATGGCTTGAGGACAAATGTAAGGATGTGGAGACTTATCTCACTAGGGGTAAGATAGAAAGTACAGGAAAATTAAAGAGACCTTTGGAGAAAGAAGAACTACTTGCATGAATATCAAGAGCTTTGATGGAAACCCAGTTCTAAGCAAAGAATGGAAAGCAGAAAGGTGGAAGGAGTATATAGAGGGTCTATACAAGGGTGATGTACTTGACGACAATATTATGGAAATGGAAGAGGATGTAGATGAAGATGAAATGGGAGATACGATACTGTGTGAAGATTTTGACAAAGCACTGAAAGACCTGAGTCGAAACAACACCCCCGGGGTAGACAACATTCCATTAGAACTACTGACAGCCTTGGGAGAGCCAGTCCTGACAAAACTCTACCATCTGGTGAGCAAGATGTATGAGACAGGTGAAATTCCCTCAGACTTCAAGAAGAATATAATAATTCCAATCCCAAAGAAAGCAGGTGTCGAAAGATGTGAAAATTACCGAACTATCAGTTTAATAAGTCACAGCTGCAAAATACTAACGTGAATTCTTTATAGACGAATGGAAAATCTGATAGAAGCCGACCTCGGGGAAGATCAGTTTGGATTCTGTAGAAATGTTGGAACACGTGAGGCAATACTGACCCTACGACTTATCTTAGAAGAAAGATTAAGGAAAGGCAAACCTACGTTTCTAGCATTTGTAGACTTAGAGAAAGCTTTTGACAATGTTGACTGGAATACTCTCTTTCAAATTCTGAAGGTGGCAGGGGTAAAATACAGGGAGCGAAAGGCTATTTACAATTTGTACAGAAACCAGATGTCAGTTATAAGAATCGAGGGGTATGAAAGGGAAGCAGTGGTTGGGAAGGTAGTGAGACAGGGTTGCAGCCTCTCCCCGATGTTATTCAATCTGTATATTGAGCAAGCAATAAAGAAAACATACGAAAATTTCGGAGTAGGTATTAAATCCATGGAGAAGAAATAAAAAATTTGAGGTTCGCTGATGACATTGTAATTCTGTCAGAGACAGCAAAGGACTTGGAAGAGCAGTTGAACGGAATGGGCAGTGTCTTTAAAGGAGAGTATAAGATGAACATCAACTAAAGCAAAATGAGGATAATAGAATGTAGTCGAATTAAGTCGGATGATGCTGAGGGAATTAGATTAGGAAACGAGATACTTAAAGTAGTAAAGGAGTTTTGCTATTTGGGGAGCAAAATAACTGATGATGGTCGAAGTAGAGAGGATATAAAATGTAGACCGGCAATGGTAAGGAAAGCGTTTCTGAAGAAGAAAAATTTGTTAACATCGAGTATAGATTTAAATGTCAGGAAGTCGTTTCTGAAAGTATTTGTATGGAGTGTAGCCATGTATGAAAGTGAAATGTGGACGATAAATAGTTTAGACAAGAAGAGAATAGAAGCTTTCGAAATGTGGTGCTACAGAAGAATGCTGAAGATTAGATGGGTAGATCACATAACTAATGAGGAAGTATTGAATAGAATTGAGGTGAAGAGGAGCTTGTGGCACAACTTGACTAGAAGAAGGGATCGGTTGGTAGGACATGTTCTGAGACATCGAGGGATCATCAATTTAGTATTGGAGGGCAGCGTGGAGGGTAAAAGTCATAGAGGGAGACCAAGAGATGAATACACTAAGCAGATTCAGAAGGATGTAGGCTGCAGTAGGTACTGGGAGATGAAGAAGCTTGCACCGGATAGAGTAGCATGGAGAGCTGCATCAAACCAGTCTCAGGACTGAAGACCACAACAACAACAACAACAACAACAACAACAATGAGACTTTCTCCCTCTCACTTCATTAAAGGTAATTTAGTAGACCTCAGCCCACATTGTCATCAACATTCTGATTGTGCCATGCAGATCACACCTTCATCTAAGCTGTTGGTTGTACCTGTGCTGGAATGTGATACTACGTTTGTATGTGTAACTTTTTACTTTTCTGTTTCCTATTGTTATATGAGAAGCTTATCTTTCATACTTTTCAGGATTGTTATGTTTTTTATGTTTTCCTGCTAACTGCTTCTACCAAATACATAGACATTCAGCAGATCAGTGTTTTGGAAATATCTAGTGAGAACACATGACAATGATTGGAAATATAGTACTGTGGTTATAATAAATGCTTCCAGAAATGAGACATGCAGGAAATGTCTTACTGACAATGTTCATAAGTAGATCATAGCAGCACATCAGTTACACTCATCTGTGATCACTCCATCCCTTTGACTGACCCCTGCAGCGCCATTTATAAATGTTCAAAAGAGCACTTCACCCAAGACTTGCATCTCTCAAAGCGTGGCATAATTTTCACATTAGTATGAGGAGCACTGTCAGGACATCATTCTCTGTTACGTAAGTAAGGCTATTAGCCCAACTGTTACTACTTCCCCCAATAATCTACACATCATCTTTACCATGATCTTTTTCCAAAGAACCTAAATCATCAGTGACTTTGCTGTGCCCTCCACTTGGTTTAATAATGCTAATTAGGGCCTACTTGGTATTCACTACCCAAGGATGTTGCTACTAGTTTTAATATCCCTCTCATGATCTGTAAGCAGAGCAGACTATGTGCTTTCTGTCATGTACTGAGTGTTTTGTAGGTTATAATTCCTGCTATAGCAGGTATCAACAAACTGTTTTTTTGCTCCTTCTTCTGTGAATTACTTTTTATCCAGCTCTCTGTCAATTGCTGTAAACTGACTCAGTCTTTCCTTCTCATCCTGTCCGGTAAGTTTCCCCCGACCCAGGGTTCTGGGTGAATTTTCTGAACTGTACCCCTTCTCCTAAAACTCTCCAGTCTTTTTCCTTCACCCCTCTTCCTTCCCCTTCAGCTTTTCTGCCGGGAGAAAGACTGACTCCGAAAGCTTGCATAAGTTAAGCCTTTTTGTGTGTGTTCTCCTGCTGCCACTTGGTGAGTAGACATTTTTCTCCATCCAATTGATGTAAACTGTTATTCATTGTCTCCTCTTACTGTCATTGTTCACTGGCACATTTGTTTCTTTATGCAATGCATCGTCACTCCCTCCCATTCCTGGTTGCTTTACTAAGTCAAATTGTTTTCTGTTTACTTGCTTCAATGGTCCTACAGTATTTTAGAAAGGACAACATTTTCTGCTTGGACTGTAATTAATGTCTCTATTCACCATAACTGTGAGTTCTGCCTATTATGCTATTCTCAAATTATAGCTGTAACTACATAAATTGCTCAAAGACCAGTTCAGCTTTAAGAATACATCCTGTTCTCAATTTTTTTATAAAAATAAAATTGTTTTTAACATGCATGCATGTGGAATATATAAATGTGGTTGACATGGCTGTGCTACCTCAAAACCAGGATTTTTGGAGTTAATAAATACGTGTATGAAATGGTAGCCAGTTATATCTTTAGTTAAAGAAGAATCTCATTACTGACTCGATTACTTATTGTCTCCTAGCATCATTACTAGAAGTGTTCAGAGCACAGTAAACATTCTTTTGTAAGAACAAAGTGGATTCCTTTTACGTGTTGCGAGCTAACATCCCATAGATGTTTGGGCTCACATGCAGTTCCTCTTCGTCAAAATGTCTTGGCGCAAACTTGTCTAGGGGTCGAAAGCATGTGTCACATTACTCACCCTAAATTAGACACTTGTGATCTTGTGATTAAATTGTCTGGCTGATGGCAAGTTTGCGAAATACAAAGTTAACATAACATATGATAACAGTAATAATAATATTGGGAACTAAATTAACAACCCATAAATGATGTAGGCCACACAGTTGCGATTTGGTTAGAGTAATGTTTATTCATAAAGCAAACTAATAGCGGAAGTGGTCATATTTAGAGTTACTGTTACACTCAAGTGTATATCCATTTGACACAGTTCTATCATTCACAACTCATCGTGAAACACAAGTCCCATACTCCACACAAAAAGTTAGAGTTCACGCCAGGCACACACCTGCTCACCACTCAGAGACTAAGTCCCGCAATACCACACAATGGGAAATTTTCTAAGTCGTTTCACTGCTTAACTACCTAAAGACTGACTGTCTGCTTTTGCGTCTCCACCAGCACTGTCTCTCTTTGGTGTCTCCAGCCGAACTGTCTGTTTTAGTGTCTCTATCTGAACCAAAATTGATTCAATAATGTGTTATGCTGTCATTGTTATATGTGTTTTGTGTGGAGAAAATGATGATCTAGTGCTTAACTGAAAATACTGATAATTTAAATTTACTATATGTTTTAAACAAATAAAGTTACAGAGTTGATATTTACAATGCTATTCATTTTAATGATGCGCTTTTATATGAAATATTGATCGTTAAGATTGACCAAAGTGTTCAGATTTTAGCATTCAGGTCTTTGTTACAAAACTTGTTAATTTCACTTTAACAGTAAATCCTAAACTATTATAGATACGATCAATATTCAAGTTTTGTTGAGATCACCATGAAAATGTATGGAGGATGGTAGATTAAAATTACTGTGGCTTGATTCCCTGCATTACTGCAGAATTAAATAGTTTTCATAAATGTTTCTCTTTATGGCCGATCTTAGGTCTGCCATATTTAACACTGCTACTTCTTCTCATCCACAAAAGCCTTCTACTGGGTTTCCCCATGACATAGGTTCTTGTCTGTCTCACTCACACACTACAGCGCTTAGGCCTCAATAGACAATAGACACCTGTGCGTTTTGCCATCTCATGGCATCTGGTCCTGGATGACAGGGTTCGTTTCACAATCCCTGAAGGCTGATTCTTTCAACCATATACTTAAATGAGAGCGCAATGCTCATTAACTCACAATGTCTCTTGCAAATGTGCAAGTTATACACTTATTTTAAATGTGTAGTGCATTTTTACAACATGAAATAAAGTAAAGAAGTTCCTGAAGCTTTCATGGCCACTTGTTGACTTATTGACTGTTGGCTTTTGTCTGACATTTGTTGAACAATTTTTATGACACTTTGCGAGCTCACGTTGCTTGCACTGTCAAAGGTTCACCCTTCATTGCTAGTGGTGGTTTTGAGACGAGCCTACAGCCAGAGATTATATATACCCGTTGCACCAACGTTTAAGGATTTTTCCGAGGTCATTACCACTGTGGTTCTCCCCTTGTTACACACAACTGTCATTTGCTGCAGCAGAGGAATCGAGGATCCAGTTACGTTGAAGCTTTCTTCTTCCTTGTTAAAACTGTTGTCATGCTTATGAATTTCTATGACTTCCCGGAACAACTGAGTGCAATGGCTCTTCTCCACAGTGAGAACCTGTATGTCGATGAATTAGGTACGATGCTTGTAAAACTTGAAGGAAAGGGCAGACACGCATTTGTCCCTTAGTGTTCTGAGCAGCAAATGCACAACTTTTATTATAGGGAATTCTAATGATGAGAACATAAAGACATTTTGTATTCACTTGTGCTTAAATAAGGGGAGGGACAGTATTAAAGGCCAGTTCCAATTGGCAACATAGGCTACCAAACTAAGATACAATACCTTACTACTCTGTGAGGGAAAAATGTTGTTGCTACTTCTGAAGATAACATACAAAACATGTGGATTTCTTTTTTAAATATCAAAAAAATTTTGAAATTTTAAGAATAAAGTTAAAATAATTGGCTTTAAGGGGAAGGGCATTAAGTTGAAAAATGTACATGGACAAGACCTTCCTTACACACAAAACATTTTAATTGGCTTGGATTCAATATCACTTTGTGAACTTGACATGCTATCTGATGGGCGAATAGGTCAATCAAGTCTTAGTTGCAGGGACACTCTTATAAAAATATATAGAGCAATAAGTGTGCCACATGATTATGTACTTCTGATGTATGTTGCATTTGAAAACACCTAAAAAATTGACTGACATAAACAATAAAATTGCTGTGTCATGTACCAACATCACTAGGTATGTAGTATACTTAATATTTTCTTTTTAAATTCTTCAGTGTCTTTGAAAAATATTTTTTTCAAAATTAAAAATAAATCACCATGTCCTCAAAAGTAAAATATGTAGGTTATTAATTCACTGTTCAAAACAGTACTATGTATTAATATTTCCACCCATTTATGACTTAGTTTGTACACGTAGGGTTGACTGTAACTCATGACACGTTACGATGCCAAAGGTTTACCATTCAAAAAATTAGGTAACAGATAAATAGAAATCCCAGTTTTGTACACAACAGGTATTCTCTCTACTGTTTTTCTTTCATACAAGAAAAGCCTCTCGTAATATGTGAGAGGTATTACACCTAACACACAGTAAACTGTGATTCACTTCAGTGCTTAGTACCAATATTAACAATTATGGAAAGGCTGTAGTATACTACCTCCTTTCTCTGCCTGATTTCAAAAGAATATGAAGAGTCACACATTTATCTACTATATCCATAGAAAGAGAATGAAATGGTCATCTAATAAGCAGCTGAATCCAGATTATTGTGAGGATTTATCTTATTGCTCTTCAATAGCAAAGTTATTGACTTTGCCTGTTTACAGAAGAAATGTATATGAAGTGATTCTTGAAGTTTGTCTGGTGGTTACAATAATGTATCACTTTCCCAGTGTGAATCATCGCAGATGTTAGTATTTCCTCTCTCCATATTTCAGCCGGAGACCTTCCACTCAGTGTCATGCTGCATTGATGACTAACTACTCTTTCTTGGAACACACCTATTTACTTTTGAGCTGCAAAAAAACGTGGATCAAAGATATATGTTGAAGTTTAATGCACATGTGACACAAGGGATATAACTGGAATATCACCATTAGTCTCAGATAAAACTTGTGTTCTAAAGAACAGACACCACACAAATAACAGTAGTATCTAAGCTTTGATGGCAGTTGAGAATAACTTCAGTGTGGATGCACCCAAGGTCCAACCTCTTGTGGGAATCATGCAAGATGCTGTGAGCAATGATAGGGGGCAGGGAGGGTGGGGGGCACTGTGGCAGTAATGTGTGACATGTTGGGAATTTGGGTCGGCAGAAAGCATGCTCAGATAGCCAAAGTTGTCAAGATGACTACTCGCATAAAGAGGGAAATCTGGGTTTCAGTTATGATCTAGCACAAATTTTCAGAGAGAGAGAGAGAGAGAGAGAGAGAGAGAGAGAGATATAAGCCAAAACATTATGACCACGGCTCACCCTGAGATTAAATTCCCCCTGATGGTGTGCAGGAACTTGACGTGGTAAGGGAAGTATACAAGCAGACTAGAGATGAAGGGGGAAACATTTAGTGATGATGTGGGTTGCAAATAGGGAAATCCATTGAATTAAGCAACACAGCAGATATGGTAAGCTGTCTTTATTCTACTGCTGTTAGAATTTATAGAAAGTTGTTGAACAATGGTAAAACCATGAGAAGGTGACAAGGTGTTGTGTATCCATATCTTGCCACAGAATGTGGAAAAAGGCAGAACTGATGACAGAGGACAGTGCTGGTGCAGACACAACAGTTTCAGAGCACACCTCTCAGCGCACATTGTTGAATGTGAGGTTCCGCAGCAGGTGACCCTACGTGTTCCCGTATTGACCCAATAACATTGCCAGTTAGGATTGCAGTGGGATCATCATAATTGGACTGTGGATCAATGGAAATGTATTGCCATGTCAGATAAATGAACTTTCTTGTTACTTCAGGTAGTCAGTCATGTTTGGACATGCCATCATCCTTGCAAAAGGCTGCTCAAAACATGCACATCACCAGGCCTGCAGAGGTACTATTGTGCTATGGAGAACACTCACCTGGGCTTCCATGGAATGTGCGGCAGTGACTGAAGGCACCATGACAGATGGAAGTAAGGTGAACAAAATTGTAGACCACCTGCCTCCCTTCATTTTTGACATAATACCTCACTCCTTCACGTCACACACTAAGGAGCTCCAGAGGACTGAGTGCACAGTTCATGATTTGAATAACCATTAATTAATACTCAAAGCTACTACATTTTAATAACTGTATTTTACAAACAAACAAACATGGGGAAAAGGTCTATTTCATAAATAACATACGCTTCTAAACACTCGTGACTCGCGTGTGTAACAGGCATCTCCATTAGACTGAATGGAAATGAAGGTCATTGTCCAGAATCTGTTGATTATTAAAGCTCAGGAAGCAGATTTTCTGTAAATATTGTTATTTTTAAAAATGAATGGATAATTGAGTTTAGTGTTGTATGTATGATGTTACATTAATTTTCTACTGTTGTTGTTGTTGTGGTCTTAAGTCCTGAGACTGGTTTGATGCAGCTCTCCATGCTACTCTATCCTGTGCAAGCTTCTTCATCTCCCAGTACCTACTGCAACCTACATCCTTCTGAATCTGTTTAGTGTATTCATCTCTTGGTCTCCCTCTATGATTTTTACCCTCCACGCTGGCCGGAGTGGCCGTGCGGTTCTAGGCGCTACAGTCTGGAACCGAGCGACCGCTACGGTCGCAGGTTCAAATCCTGCCTCGGGCATGGATGTGTGTGATGTCCTTAGGTTAGTTAGGTTTAACTAGTTCTAAGTTCTAGGCGACTGATGACCTCAGAAGTTAAGTCGCATAGTGCTCAGAGCCATTTACCCTCCACACTGCCCTCCAGTACTAAATTGGTGATCCCTTGATGCCTCAGAACATGTCCTACAAACCGATCCCTTCTTCTAGTCAAGTTCTGCCACTAACTCCTCTTCTCCCCAATTCTATTCAATACCTCCTCATTAGTTATGTGATCTACCCATCTAATCTTCAGCATTCTTCTGTAGCACCAAATTTCAGAAGCTTCTATTCTCTTCTTGTCTAAACTATTTATCGTCCATGTTTCACTTCCATACATGGCTACACTCCATACAAATACTTTCAGAAACGACTTCCTGACACTTAAATCTATACTCGATGTTAACAAATTTCTCTTCTTCAGAAACGCTTTCCTCGCCATTGCCAGTCTACAGTTTATATCCCCTCTACTTCGACCATCATCAGTTATTTTGCTCCCCAAATAGCAAAACTCCTTTACTACCTTAAGTGTCTCATTTCCTAATCTAATTCCCTCAGCATCACTCGACTTAATTTGACTACATTCCATTATCCTCGTTTTGCTTTTGTTGATGTTCATCTTATACCCTCTTTTCAAGACACTGTCCATTCCGCTCAACTGCTCTTCCAAGTTCTTTGCTGTCTCTGACAAAATTACAATGTCATCGGCGAACCTCAAAGTTTTTATTTCTTCTCCATGGATTTTAATACCTACTCCGAACTTTTCTTTTGTTTCCTTTACTGCTTGCTCAATATACAGATTGAATAGCATCGGGGAGAGGCTACAACCCTGTCTCACTCCCTTCCCAACCACTGCTTCCCTTTCATGTCCCTCGACTCTTATAATTGCCATCTGGTTTCTGTACAAATTGAAAATAGCGTTTCGCTCCCTCTATTTTACCCCTACCACCTTCAGAATTTGAAAGAGAGTATTCCAATCTACATTGTCAAAAGCTTTCTCTAAGCCTACAAATATTAGAAGTGTAGGTTTGCCTTTCCTTAATCTTTCTTCTAAGATAAGTCGTAGGGTCAGTATTGCCTCACATGTTCCAACATTTCTACGGAATCCAAGCTGATCTTCCCCAAGGTCGGCTTCTACCAGTTTTTCTATTCGTCTGTAAAGAATTTGCATTAGTATCTTGCAGCTGTGACTTATTAAACTGATAGTGTGGTAATTTTCACATCTGTCAACACCTGCTTTCTTTGGGATTGGAATTATTATATTCTTCTTGAAGTCTGAGGGTATTTCGCCTGTCTCATACATCTTGCTCACCAGTTGGTAGATTTTTGTCAGGACTGGCTCTCCGAAGGCTGTCAGTAGTTCTAATGGAATGTTGTCTACCAGTAGTTCTAATGGAATGTTGTCTACTCCTGGGGCCTTGTTTCGACTTAGGTCTTTCAGTGCTCCGTCAAAGTCTTCACGCAGTATCATATCTCCCATTTCATCTTCATCTACCTTCTCTTCCATTTCCATAATATTGTCCTCAAGAAGATCGCCCCTGTATAGACCGTCTATATATTCCCACCTTTCTGCTTTCCCTTCCTTGCTTAATACTGGGTTTCCATTTGAGCTCTTGATATTCATGCAAGCTGTTCTCTTTTCTCCAAAGGGCTCTTTAATTTTCCTGTAGGCAGTATCTATCTTAACCCTCGTGAGATAAGCCTCTACATCCTTACATTTGTCCTCTAGACATCCCTGCTTAGCCATTTTGCACTTCCTGTCGATCTCATTTTTGAGACGTTTGTATTCCTTTTCGCCTGCTTCACTTACTGCATTTTTGTATTTTTTCCTTTCATCAATTAAATTCAGTATCTCTTCTGCTAGCCAAGGATTTCTACTAGCCCTCGTCTTTTTACCTACTTGATCCTCTGCTGCCTTCACTATTTCATTCCTCAAAGCTACCCATTCTTCTTCTACTGTATATCTTTCCCCCATTCTTGTCAATTGTTCCCTTATGCTCTCCCTGAAACTTTGTACAACCTTTTGTTCTTTCAGTTTATCCAGGTCCCATCTCCTTAAATTCCCACCTTTTTGCAGTTTCTTCAGTTTTAATCTACAGTTCATAACCAATAGATTGTGGTCAGAGTCCACATCTGCCCCTGGAAATGTCTTACAATTTAAAACCTGGTTCCTAAATCTCAGTCTTACCATTATATAATCTATCTGAAACCTTCAAGTATCCCCAGGGTTCTTCTATGTACACAACCTTCTTTCATGATTCTTGATCCAAGTGTTAGCTATGATTAAGTTATGCTCTGTGCAGAATCTACCAGGCGGCTTCCTCTTTCATTTCTTAGCTCCACCTACTACGTTTCCTTCTCTTCCTTTTCCTACTATCGAATTCCAGTCACCCATGACTATCAAATTTTCATTTCCCTTCTCTACCTGAATAATTTCTTTTATCTCATCATACATTTCATCAATTTCTTAATCATCTGCAGAGCTAGTTGGCATTTAAACTGGTACTACTGTAGTAGACATGGGCTTCGTGTCTACCTTGGCCACAATAATGCGTTCACTATGCTGTTTGTAGTAGCTTACCTGCACTCCTATTTTTTTATTCATTATTAAACCTACTCCTGCATTACCCCTATTTGATTTTGTATTTATAACCCTGTATTCATCCGACTAAAAGTCTTGTTCCTCCTGCCACTGAACTTCACTAATTCCCACTATATCTAACTTTAACCTATCCATTTCCCCTTTTAAATTTTCTAACCTACCTGCCCGATTAAGGGATCTGATATTCCGCACTCCGATCAGTAGAACGCCAGTTTTCTTTCTACTAAAATGTGTTCTTGCATAAATTCTAATACAAAAGTAATATCCCATATTGTTTCCTGGGACGAAGTTGGTTAGTCAAACTTAATTTCAACATCAGTTACGAGTGACAAAGATAGTGCATGCATCCTGGCAATGGATAAGCTAGGGCCATCTAAAGGCTGAGTGATAGGTAGTGTACATCATTTCTCCTTTTCCTATTATAGTTATGAATGCTACTGTTGTTTGTGAACTATAAATTGACAACAAATTTCATAATGTAGAAAATGTACTATGATGCTGCTGTCAGAATGCCCAGCTGCTAAAAGTTTTGTTTACAAGAGGTTCTACAGTGAAAACAACATATCCATACTACATGTTTGTGTTTAATGAATTTTTTTTTCTCAGTGATGAGCTAGCCGAGAATATGATGCCATAAGACATTAGTGAATGAAAATAAGAAAAGTAAATCAACTTTTTTGTATTTTCATCTCCAAAATCTGGTACTATTTGTAACACAAATTTACACAGCTTAGATTTTTAAGGAGATCTGTAACATGCAATTTCCCATTCAGGTTCTTATTGATGTAAATGTTTAAGAATGATGAATATTTCTGTGGAGTTACCAGTTCAGATCCTTATCAATATAAGTGCCTATGAATGTCTAATATTCTCTTTCATGTATTCATTTAGTCTCCTGCATTATTTCTAATGGTATGGTCAGGCTTTGTGCAGTACAGAACTACATGTATTGTGTATGAATGCAGAGTCTCGCAGCGATAACACTGAATAAAATTTTCTCGGGTTTCCAACCGCGTCAATTTCTTAAAACTACATGAGCTTTCGGCCAAGCACTCCTTGGGCATTTTCAAGTGTTATGACTGCCAGTGGGCTGTTGGTGTGCCCTTATATACGCTAGCTGCCAGCTGTGACGTCACTGGTGCCCGTGACATTACCATATATGGGCATGTTTTGAGTTGGCTTTCAATGTGCCCTCTTCAACCGCACTATTGCTGGATCCCACGCAGCACTGAGCTGCAAGCCACCATCTCTATTCAGAGTGTTTGCGGTAATTTTTATTTCAACAGCATCCTTTATTAAACTGTCCCAGAATCTGTTAGTGCGAGCCACGACAGAGGTATCATCAAATTTTATGTGGTGACCGTTTTCTAATGCATGCTCAGCTAACACAAATTTCTCTGGGCAGCGTAGGCGATAATACCTCTCATGTTCGTTCCTGCGTTGTTCCACAGTGCACACTGTTTGTCCGATGTACTTCTGGCCACACTCACAAGTTATTTCGTAGACTCCAGGTGTTCTGAGATCTACTGGAGTCTACGACCTACCTGAGTCTATGAACTACCTTGTGAGTGTGGCCAGAAGTACATCGGGCAAACAGTGCACACTGTGGAACAATGCAGGAAAGAACATGAGAGGTATTATCGCCTACGCTACCCAGAGAAATCTGCCTTAGCTGAGCATGCGTTAGAAAATGGTCACCACATAAAATTTGATGATACCTCTGTTGTGGCTCGCACTAACAGCTTCTGGGACAGTTTAATAAAGGAAGCTGTTGAAATAAAAATTACCGCAAAGACCCTGAATACAGACGGTGGCTTGCAGCTCAGCATTGCGTGGGATCCAGCGATAGCGTGGTTGAAGAGGGCACATCGAACGCCGACTCAAAACATGCTCATATATGGCAATGTCACAGGCACCAGTGACGTCACAGCCGGCAGCTAGCATATATAAGGGCGCACCATCAGCCCACTGGCAGTCGTAACACTTGGCAATGGCCAAGGAGTGCTTGGCCGAAAGCTCGTGTAGTTTTAAGCAATTGACGCGGTTGGAAACCCAAGAACATTTTATTCTACATGTATTGTGTTTACCTAAGTACAGCAACAGTCCAATTGCAGTGAACCAGTCATTGATCTTTTAATAAAGATTATTTAAATTTAATCGTTGAAGTTTCCTCCCTAGGCATGATCATCATATCTGCATTGCCAATATTGAGAACTATTTGTGCTTTTTGGGTATATGATGGGAGATCATTTATGTATAACGATGACAAGAGACCCTTACAACACTACGGTTCATCTGTAGTTGTTGTTCCCCCTTTTTGAAGATGCTGTTTCATTTCCTTGGGTTTCTTAATGTGACACTCTACATCCATTTAATAAGATAGGATGAAATCCCATTACCAATGAGGTATTTGATACTGTACCATGATATTTTATCGGCACTAGGAGAGTACTGTTGTTGTTGTTGTTGTTGTGGTCTTCAGCCCTGAGACTGGTTTGATGCAGCTCTCCATGCTACTCTATCCTGTGCAAGCTTCTTCATCTCCCAGTACCTACTGCAACCTACATCCTTCTGAATCTGCTTAGTGTATTGATCTCTTGGTCTCCCTCTACGATTTTTACCCTCCACGCTGCCCTCCAATGCTAAATTTGTGATCCCTTGATGCCTCAAAACATGTCCTACCAACCGATCCCTTCTTCTAGTCAAGTTGTGCCACAAACTTCTCTTCTCCCCAATCCTATTCAATACCTCCTCATTAGTTACGTGATCTACCCACCTTATCTTCAGCATTCTTCTGTAGTACCACATTTCGAAAGCTTCTATTCTCTTCTTGTCCAAACTGGTTATCGTCCATGTTTCACTTCCATACATGGCTACACTCCATACAAATACTTTGAGAAACGACTTCCTGACACTTAAATCTATACTCGATGTTAACAAATTTCTCTTCTTCAGAAACGATTTCCTTGCCATTGCCAGTCTACATTTGATATCCTCTCTACTTTGACCATCATCAGTTATTTTACTCCCTAAATAGCAAAACTCCTTTACTACTTTAAGTGTCTCATTTCCTAATCTAATCCCCTCAGCATCACCCGATTTAATTTGCCTACATTCCATTATCCTCGTTTTGCTTTTGTTGATGTTCATCTTACATCCTCCTTTCAAGACACTGTCCATTCCGTTCAACTGCTCTTCCAAGTCCTTTGCTGTCTCTGACAGAATTACAGTGTCATCGGCGAACCTCAAAGTTTTTACTTCTTCTCCATGAATTTTAATACCTACTCTGAATTTTTCTTTTGTTTCCTTTACTGCTTGCTCAATATACAGATTGAATAACATCGGGGAGAGGCTACAAGCCTGTCTCACTCCTTTCCCAACCACTGCTTCCCTTTCATGCCCCTCGACTCTTATAACTACCATCTGGTTTCTGTACAAATTGTAAATAGCCTTTCGCTCCCTGTATTTGACCCCTGCCACCTTCAGAATTTGAAAGAGAGTACTGTGGAATGTATAATGCAACAGGTGACATATTATGTCATTTAAATTTTGTATTATCTGATTTGTGAATTGATAATCAGTAAGTGGTCAAGAAAGATGGGAACTTTGACGCAGACAACTCGGTCAGTCAGGATGATGTCTCCATTTAAACGATTCATGTAATCCGCTTATATCACATTTAATCCTATAAGAGAAACATCTTTTTCTGAGCCTTATGTTGTCATTTTCACATTTTCCAATGTCATTTTAACATTGGCAAACGTCAAAATGACAACTTGAAGTCCAGGAAAAAAAAGTTTGTCTTTTATGGTTAAATAGATGATCATCTATCATCAACTTTTGATATGCTGTTTCAACCACAGGGCTGTGTGTTGTTTTACACTTTGAATGTAAAACATTTTATCATTTATAGTATGTAAATTTTTATTTCGTATATGAACTGTTGTAAAATATGCACATTGAACTTCACTCTATATCTTGAGTAAAGTGATTTGGCTGTTCTAGAAATAAACACAGGCACACTCACATTCAGAAGTCAATCATTGACTTGTCTTAATGGCTGGATGGTTTCCACTTAAAATATCCAAAGGACTTGTTTGTATGTCTGGATGCATGCCCTAAAAGCATAAAAATATAAACAAGTGGTACAGGTCACTGCTAAATGAATTTCTGAGCATCTCTGATGCTGTTAGTCACTTTCTTTCATGTTTAATTTGTGACTTGAGTAGAAAATATTATTATTACATGCTACCAAATGCATCCTGATTTCTCTGTTTTGTTCTTATGATCCTTATATGAAATATGGAATGAAGTCTGGAATACTGATTTACCAAACTTGCCCAGCAGCATGTTCCAACAATTCTGTTATTAAGTCCCTTGAACATGGTTATAACAATATCATACTGTCTGCAACTACCAGTTTTAGCAACTTTCTTCTGAACTGTGTGTTCCAGCTGTGGCTGAGGACCCATCTCAGTCTTGCAATACTCTAGAAAAGGCCTCAGTAGTCTTTTGCATGCAATTTTATGTACTTGCCTGTCTATCTATCTTACACCATTTATGTTTAACTATTCATTCCACTTCATATTGTTTCACAACATTACACCTAGTTCTTTAACATGTTGACTGCCCGAGGCCACCATTGCCTTACACATGATGCTGTGTGCCCACTGGCAGCCACAGCAGAGCTTTGCGTCTGTCACCATGACCTGGCATTGAAACATTCATCACTGTGTGTGCGGCAGTCAGTGTGTTAATATACTGAGTACATAAACACTGAATCAGATCCCCACAGTGGAGGTTATTTTAGCGAAGAGTTATGCTAGTGTTAAATGTTTACTTATGATTAAGAAATGAAGCTTTTCAAATGGAACACTACACAAGGTGGATGTGAAACCTGCAGGAGTCAATAACTAGATCATTTTGCTTTATATAGGTACAAGCTATTTAAAAATAATTCACGAATGCATTTTCTCATGGTTCTGTAGAAGTATCTGTCAAGTTGATTAACTGGTACATCACATTAACTCTTGATCTTTTACCAGCTATTTTTCTTATATAAGTCTTCCAAGATTTAATAACAAAGCATATGACAAATGATAAATGCAATAATAGGAAAGTGACATATTTAACAGAATTTCAAGGGCTCCACTAAACTACAGGAACTGCATTCCTGGTACTGTACTTGTTGCACCTCAAATTTTGAAGATTTCATCATGGTAGCAAAATCTATATAAGATCTATGACATAGTTACCGTGGAGTTCCAATCTAATCAGAAGTGCAGAAAGAGACAGACAGTGAGAAAGCGCACATTTTTTTGTTCACACACCAGTAAGAAGTGGTGCAAAAAAATAAATAAGATCATAATTTTGTTTAGATGTTTGTTGTATGGAAGTTAACAAAATAATGAACAATTTTCATGAAACTGACAGTTATTAAACATCTTGTTCCAGACGCATACACTATCCTCAGTCATATCGCCAGAATAGTGACAAGGAAAAGTTGATATTATGGTACGCTGAAAACTTTCGAAGACAGTTTAATTTTTATTATAAAGATCGGAAACCACTGTTTCTGGCAGCAGAAAATGAATGTGGACTACAGGTATGTTGCTTCTCAGCACTGTTGTGCTACTTTTATTTATAAAATTAATTTAAGCCTAACAGGTTTGGCATACATATTAAAATTGATTTTAATATACAAAGTTTTGAAGATTGCTATTTTTTAATGTGTTACAACTGTGTAGAAAATATAATCTGCATATTTTCATTCTGGGGTAGGTTTTATAAACATACATATTAGAAATATGGATTGGAACTGTCAGTCACAATTTTTATGTACTCTGAATGTTATACTTCAGTTAATAAATGACAAGTGCCACAAATGCAGGTTTTACTCATTAAAACATATGACTACAGAAAAGAAAGTAAATAGATAACTAAAAATGATGCAGTGCAAGTTTTTAAAAAAAATATTCTTATATTCTTCAGATATTTCACATCAACAATCAAATTTGTATACAGTCAGAAGACTTACATTTTCAGTATTATGACATAAGAAAATGCTCTATGTATTTTGTCATGACAAAATAGTTGTCATTCAATGTTATATATAAATTAATTGCGCACTAACTGAAAAATATAATTATTGTAACCCTGAGATCATAGTTTAAGTAACAATACTTAAATACATGAATAATGCAAAGTTTCAGTCATTCTATCACAAAATAAATCCAGCAATATTTGCACAGAGGAAACTATATGCAGATATTTTTTTCTCTCAACAAAATCATCAATAGTTATTTCTTAACTGCTACAGAAAATGGTCTGTACATCCATCAAGGTGAGCAAAGTGCCATATCCTGAACTCTCAACATGGAAAGGGTGTGCAGATTTCATCTCTGACCACTTGCAGTATGAACCATTGGACAAACCCACACAGCTGGTAAGTTTCACCTCCAAATATTCAAAGGAAAATCTGAGTACAAAACTATTTATCAAGCAAATTAAATGTGACAATTTAAGGAATAGACATAAGTGGGATAACTCTTGCAATATATACTTCATTTCTTGAAATAATTCTTAGAAATATGTGATAGCAAGATAATCCTACATCTTGCAGACCTGTCTTCACCTTTCCCTCTGTTAAGCTGTGCACAATGATACAAAAAAGTTGGACTACTTTCGTTACTGTCAAAGTGGTTTTTTTTGTGTGTGTGTGTGTGTGTGTGTGTGTGTGTGTGTGTACCCAGAAATACAGTAATATGGTTTTGCTCACTGTATATTCAACATAAAATTTTATATAAATTCATAAACCAAAATACAGAACTGGTTACACAGCCTAAAGACATTCTAGTAACATCCCGCAAATCAGTTTTAACGTCCCACTAAACAAAATATACTTTGGCATGTCAGTTACTGTATGGAAACAGTTAAGGGGCAATAATATTTCAACTGCCTGGTTTTCTGTGACAACTAAAGCGATTAACACAAATTTATAACAGAATTGTAAGTTGAACACTTATTGCTAAATGTCAATATCAACACAAAATTGCAGCAAATTTAAACCCGCGCAGTAACAGTACCTTTAGTGGTGCCTGGGCCTTCGTATGACAGCATCGCTATTAGTAACTCATTTTCTGGAGGATTTTAACCTGTGGATAGTTTAGTAAATCATTAAGGCTATATACGAAACGTTTCAACGACAAGAATAAAAACAGTAAAAAACGTTTCAACTTCGTCACACTTGTGTTTACGTGAAGAGTAGTGGCGCAAGTGGCCGGCGCCTCAGTGCGCAGGAACTGTCAGAAATTTTACAGGAACATATCTGTGAAAGCGCTACAAAACAGCGATATCGTTAGTCAAAAACTGACTACTGAACTGCCGGTTTTTATATGCACGTTGTACCCAACGCTACAAAACAAATGTAACAGCCTTCTCCTAGAAAGCATTAATAAAATCATGTCCAAAGCGATAGCGTTCCTTAAATTAATATTACGCAATGTCAAGAAACATTCAAACTGTCGAGGAGTGAAAAGTCTACACCCTGAAAAACACGACCGACGTTGATTACATACAGTACAACTGCTGCACCGAATATCAACAACAAAACAGGTAAAGCTTCACTACAGTTCCTTCCCACGTAAGGGAGCATAATCCATTTGTTGCTCCCTCGAATTAACGTCACAACACCGCGGTAAAAACGAGCTGCGTACCACTTACTTTCTCCTGGAGCGCGCTTTTTTCGTTTTTGTCTGTCTCGCACGTCGATCGGCGCACGCCCGCACATTGTTGAGCAAGTAGCGAAACTGAAGAATCTGCATAGCTGTGATGCTAGGATCAGAGCAGCATTCCAGCCACCGGAGAAACTTCTCTCCGTGCGTCACGGCCTCCGCCGCCGTTGCAGGTGGTTCGTCCGACTCGTCCAGCTCGTCGTCCTCGTCCGACGATCCGTTGTTGTTGCCGGCGCTGCCATTCGCGTTCGTACCGTTACTGGCGCCGCTATTGTGCTGGTCGTGGTGCGTCGTCGCTGACGTATTGGTATTTCCGTGATTGTTGTTGAATGCAGGAGCGACTGCAGCCAGGTTATTGTTGTTATTGAGAAGCACGCTGTCGAGAAGCGCCGCTGACCTGGAGGCCGTGCCGCCCCCACCACCGTTTAGCGCCGCCCCCGCAGCCCTGAGGTCCGGTGCGGGAGCGGCTGTAAGAGCCGCCAACGGATCACCGGGATATTGCGTGTAGCCGTATCGCTTATACCAACGCCAGAACCATCCGGCGTTGGCCGGTGCCGCCGCAGACGCTGCTCCCCCGGCGACGCCGCCTCCGCTTCCGCCGTTGGCGACGGCCGCTACTGCCGCCCCAGCGGCCGCTGCTGCTGCCAGCTTGTCCGCCGCTGCCACTGCGAACAGCTGATTACTCACATGCTGGTGGTCCTGTTTCAGCCAGTACCACAAAGAATCCTCTATATCGGAAGCGGCGGCGACGGCAGCGACAGAAGCCTTCTCGTCATCGGACGCCGTCCTCATTCGTTTAATGGCTGGATGATCACCGGAGGTTCCTTGTTCCACAAGTGCGTCAAGTTCTGCTAATTCTGCGGCACCGCCCGAATGTTGAGAGTCCGGCGTTCCACCACCACCTCCACAGGACTGCGCTACGTTACGCAGCTTGTCTTCGCTTTTGCACCAGCCTCGCAGTGTCGACTCGGGCACACCGATGTCGCGTGCCACAGAAGCCTTCGACTCCCCATTGTGCACACGCTCGATCGCCTCTAGCTTCTCCAGCACAGACAGCTGGCGAATGGGCCTTTTAACAGGCACTAGCGACGGCGCAGTCTTCGCGCTCGCCATGGCGATGCGCCACGCCGCCACGATATCACTGCCGGCACACAGTGTTACTTGTGCCTAGGACGACAAACGAGAACAACAACAACAACACAGTCACACGAAGAGTGAGCCACTCGCTAAAACACGACAATAATTTCAAATCTGTCTGCTGCTGATATACTCTTGTCGAGTTAATAACAAAGATATATACCTCTGCAGGCAACAATGTTTACTTCTTGCAGTGGCAACACGCGTCGGTCGACACACGAAACTTTACATGAGTACGCGTCACACTGCTGACTGCTGCTGGAGACGGCGTGCGCGAGTCCTGTTGTTCGTCCACGCCGGCGTCGTTACTTCCGCGGCTGTGGTGATGCTGGCAGCTCCTCACCTGCTACCGGTGTCAGCGGAAGTACGTGATACTTTTCGCCACCGGACAGTACGTCTCTCTAGCAGCTGCGCAGAGGATTTGCGAACGACGACGACCGTGTACACGCTGTAACTGTCTTCTCGGTTTGCTGTTCAGCTGCGATCGCTGCCACGGTCAGTTGGGGACTGGCCGGTCAGGCAGACAGAAAGACGGCCGGAAGGTCCTTTGTCCGATCAATACCCCCCGAGTGTTGTGCCGCGACTGGACGCTCGGCGAGAGGGAGCACGGCTGGCGAGCTAGCCGGCTGGCAGGCGAGCGGGTAGGCTGGTAGCGTTACCAGGCAACGCGGCCCGCGGACTGAACGCGCCGTGCCTCGCGAAGGGAGGGGGCAGGGCGCCGCGCCGCGGACCCGCCGGCGCAAGATGGCAGCACGGCTGCCCACGCGGCCCGCGGCCACAGGCCGAGCGTCGCGGCAACCTGTTTTTCTTCCCTCAGTTTTCCTTCCCTCCTCCGTCCCGCTTTCTCCCGGACTTTCCTTCTCCTCCCTTTCCGTACGCCCGCGCTTTCCGCCTCGCAGGCAGCGACGGCGGGGGCGCGCGAGCCGCGCGCAGTTCGGACGCCGTCCCTTGCGGTCTTGGGCCGCGCAGGGGCGAGGGCCGCTTCAAATTTAGCACGTCCCGCGATTTATCCTCCCGGCTGGCAGGCGGCGCCGCCTTCCTCCCGCTGGCCTTTACCTAGCGGCTCGGTCAGGCGGCAGCCGTGCTCAAAGTCGTGTGACGGCTAGTTTGCCAGGAACGCACGGGCGGTGCTATGAACTGTTCGGAAAGCGTCTGCTAACACTGCATTGCCGTTTTGAAGAGAACCGATAATTCATAATGCGACAAAAATCAAATACCAGAAGTAGATCCCATTTCGGGCGTTTCGCAATCTGTTAAAAGGACGCTAAAATTATGAATGCCGTTATAATTGCATTTCGTAGAAAATACCAGTGTAAATGTAGACGTTGATAAGACAGAAATTGGGCATCAAGAGATAGGCCAAATGTCCAGTATGGGGCAAATCACCATGTAAAGCGTATGCTGTTATTTGTGCCGTCTATGATGAACTTTTTTTTGCCAAAATGATAACAATACTCGCGCGTGGTAAACTGTAAGTGTCCAAGTCAGACATGCCAAGTAAGGTAGTAAGGTGCTGTAATGACTAACAGTAAGACACACCGAAGTCGTATTCAGAAATAGTGGTTTTCAAACCTCAACACAGCGATCATGAGTTTGTTTCCTATATCACTCAAAGTGACTATTGGGCAGATTCCTAAAAAAAAAAAAGGGAAAGAAAAAAAGAAAAAGGCCTTGTCTAGTCCTACGGCTATCATCCCGTCTCTCATGACCTCGACCTTCCGCACATTTTGACCACGATAACTGTTTCAGCAATTTAATCCTTGGCTCTGTCTCACAGAACATACCCATCTTTAATGCCCTGTAGGCACAGAACTTTGAGAAGCATGGCTGGCGGAAAAGAAATTTCCGGGCGTTGAGGGCAGGGTCATCCAGTAATAAAGTTTCTTGCTTGATCTGTATCAGTTGGACAGATACCTCGCTGTTTCGCAAGTATCCAACAATAGTTTTCATAAAATACGCCATAACTTGCGCTTCCGCCGAGTAGTCACTACTATCCCAGCCGATGTCTTTAACGCCGCGCGGTGTGGCCGCGCAAGTAATCCGCGCGGTTTGAGGCGCCATGTCACGGATAGCGCGGCCGCTCCCGCCGGAGGTTCGAGTCCTCCCTCGGGAATGGGTGTGTGTGTTGTTAGCATAAGTTAGTTTAAGTAGTGTGTAAGTCTAGGGACCGATGACCTAAGCAGTTTGGTCCCTTAGGAATTCACACACATTTGAACACTTGATGTCTTTCACTATCTCGAACGTATTCACTTCGCGCAGCTAAAGTTCTGTAGCTTGATTTACTCCTTTTCCGCCAGACTTCTTCAGCTCACACCGAGCGAGGTGGCGCAGTGGTTAGCACACTGGACTCGCATTCGGGAGGACAACGGTTCAATCCCGCGTCCGGCCATCCTTCTTTAGGTTTTCCGTGATTTCCCTAGATCACTGCAGGCAACTGCCGGGATGGTTCCTTTGAAAGGGCACGGCCGATTTCCTTCCCCATCCTTCCCTAATCCGAGCTTGTGCTCCGTCTCGTTGTCGACGGGACGTTAAACAGTAATCTCCTCCTCCTCCTTCTTCAGCTCACCACTGTCTTACAATAATTTTTGACGTTAGAGCGATTTGAATGATGCTGTGAAGTGCATGTATGGTCTTTATTTTACGGAATCCCCTTTTTCCAAGAGCTCAGTTTCCTCCCAATCAATGAACGGGTTGTCATTTGTATTTATTAATGACAAAATGAAGTACTCATGCTATGGCTCAGAACACCGTTTTAGGAGCGGTAATACTGGTGGTGTAATATCCCAGCCAACTAGAAGTAAATTTGGAGTTAGCGCCACTTCGATATCGATGTCACTATCACCGACCAGGATAGCCTTATTCAAAGGAATGAAACTGTAACCGGGATGAGCTGACGAGGAATCGACTGCTCCTCCTGCTGTGTCAGATTTTCGCGTAAGTGGCTTTTGCATGTTACTATCTTGTGATAAGCCACTTTCTACATTTCAGTGTCTAAAAGACCGAGAACGAGTAGTAGGTAAACAGCAAAACTATTGTTAGAATTCAACATCTTGTCGACAACATGCTCAACAGGATTAGAATACAAGTTGAGCCCCTTTCAAGGGGAAAGGAAATGATTATAGTCTCTTGTACTGATTTAGAACACAGACCCAGAAGAGCACACAAAACGACATTTTGTAATTTCCTTGCTTTGGCTTCCTAGTGAGAGAACAGTGTCTCGAATCGGAAAGCAGATGTCGGATGAATCGAAGATGAGTCGCGAACCTTACCAACTTGTATACATATTTTTCGTTGCCCTAATAAACGTTGAAGTCTCTTTTGGATTAATTCTGGCACTACGAAATTAACGACCATTAAGTTGAAGTTTTATATCCTTTATATGAAAATAAACTGAAATTTCCGTCATGCGTACGATTCCTGTATTAGTTACATTAATTCTTCATTTAAAGTTGTTCCCAAATGTAGACGCCATTGAGACAGATTTTTTCCAGAAATATGTATGCAAAAGCTAGAAAAGAAGGACATTAGCATCGGTTTTTTCTTTCGTTTGGTGATTACTTGTATTACTATCCCGTAGCATTGCATCCGTAAGTGCTTTGCCTGCTTATCTCACACGTTTCCGAATAGCCGCGAGCGAGTAGAAAAGGTTTTACTATTCCTTGAGGGTACTATACTGTAGTTCATGACTCTAACCATAAAAAATATAAAAGTCAGACTGCTTGCATCGTGTAAGCTACTCTAGTGGAAATGGTGAAGGTGGAAGACAGGGGGCGGCACAAACTTACACCCATCTGTCAGGGGCCGTATGATTATTCGGAAAGACTCGTCCTTAGTGTTTCTTCGTGTTTGCCACATGTCGAATTTCCGCTACAAGAACTGTAAATTGCAGGGTACTGGCAGGCATTCTTGGTGTAAAACGCTTTGACTTGTATGCATAGAATGATGTGTCTTGAATGTGTCACTGCCTCCTACACCACATTACCCACCTTTTTAAGACTTCTTGTGGAAATTTCTGTGAGGCTATAGCAGCTACCCACGAACGAGGTAACTTACAAAATCCGCACGCGCCCTCTAGTTTAGTGTTGCTCCTCAGTGTGGGATCCTCACTAGACAGTTTTGATGGAGAAAATAGATGAGATACGAAGAAGAGCAGCCCTTTCCGCCACAGGTTTGTTTTGTAAGCGCGAAAGCGTCACGGGGATGCTCGGCCAATTCCAGTGGCATACGCTACAAGAGAGGGTCTGCATGTCGCGGTGTGGTTCACTGTTAATATCTGGAGGACTTACGTTCCTGGTAGAGTCAACCGACGTATTACTTCCTGCTACGCGTAGTTTTCGAAAATAGCGTGAAGTAAATTTGGAGAGATTCGAGCTCACACCGAGGCCTACCCACAGTCGTTCTTCCCGTGCATCATTCGTAACTCAAAGGAAAGAGGGGGAAGAATCAGTGGTACACGTACCACCCTCCACCTACGGTAAATTGATTTGTTGAGTATGTAGATGTATAGGGTCTTTTCGTTTGTTAACGCGTATTTCATAACGTTTACAGTACTTATGTTGACCGTCAGCTCATATTCTTTCAATAACTTCTTTGTCATGAAGTCTGATTGCCACGGCCACAGAAGCCAGCTGAAAAGTGTTATGCTCAAGACACAAGTTGGCACGATTTACAGACGCACCAGAGCATTTACCGACGCCTCTCTCTCTGTCTCCCTCTCTCTCCCTCCCTCCCTCCCTCCCTCCCTCCCTCCCTCCCTCCCTCTCCTCTTCCCGCTGAATAACTATTTGCCATTTAAGAAGACATAATGCGATACGTCGTTACTGCGCACATATCTTTATAGTACGACTCTTTCGTGTCAAACGTCTCTTACCGTGACAAGCCATAATTCAAAAATGATTCTATTTTGTCCTGAAATAATCGTTACGGATATACAGGGTGTTACAAAAAGGTACGGCCAAACTTTCAGGAAACATTCCTCACACACAAAGAAAGAAAATATGTGATGTGGACATGTGTCCGGAAACGCTTACTTTCCATGCTAGAGCTCATTTTATTACTTCTCTTCAAATCACATTAATCACGGAATGGAAACACACAGCAACAGAACGTACCAGCGTGACTTCAAACACTTTGTTACAGGAAATGTTCAAAATGTCCTCCGTTAGCGAGGACACATGCATCCACCCTCCGTCGCATGGAATCCCTGATGCGCTGACGCAACCCTGGAGAATGGCGTATTGTATCACAGCCGTCCACAATACGAGCACGAAGAGTCTCTACATTTGGTACCGGGGTTGCGTAGACAAGAGCTTTCAAATGCCCCCATAAATGAAAGTCAAGAGGGCTGAGGGCAGGAGAGCGTGGAGGCCATGGAATTGGTCCGCCTCTACCAATCCATCGGTCACCGAATCTGTTGTTGAGAAGCGTACGAACACTTCGACTGAAATGTAGCTCCATCGTGCATGAACCACATGTAACGGCACATGTTCTAGCAGCACAGGTAGAGTATCCCGTATCAAATCATGGCGGTGAATCGAGGAAGTACAGTACATACTGACGAAACTAAAATGAGCTCTAACATGGAAATTAAGCGTTTCCGGATACATGTCCACATAACATCTTTTCTTTATTTATGTGTGAGCAATGTTTCCTGAAAGTTTGGCCGTACCTTTTTGTAACACCCTGTCTAACTAGGTGCTGCCTGGAGTGAGAGTGTGATTTTGTGAGAGAATTTGAATGGACGCTGCATTCCCCAAAAATAAACTCACCTGTCGTCATCGGTTTACAGAATTTAGTGCGGAGCAAAATTATCAATTTGTATCGTAATATTTTTCATACAGGACCATTTGTCACATTTCCGTCTTAATTATATTCTAGACTCTAAAGTAGGAAATCAGAATCGCAGTGACTACTAAACAATTTTTGTAGCTACTCAGCAGTGTTTGTTTCCTTGTTTTGTGAAGTTTCGCAATGAGGCTTGCACGGAACTAGTCAGTCATTCAGGGTTGCACTTTGGGAGTCACAGCCTCGCATTACACGAAATAGACAGCAAGGCTCTAGTTAACTACTAACTGTTTAGCGACATCTTGGTCCACGTAGCCTGTTCAAGAATGTGAAAACTGCGCAGTATAAAATGAAATCGAAACGATACAAGATATTATTTTAAGATTTATTCTTGTAGAGGCTGTCGCAGTACAGTTTGTGAACAAGAGTTCACAACTTCTCAGTGTCATGTACCGAGCATGTTTTATATTGACCGTAAATCTGGTACAGAAACATACATAGCTATTAATCAGTATGTCACACACGCATAATCAACTGATATGAGACACTAAAACAGTGAAGAAACTGCACGCTAATATGAGTACCACTAATCTTCATCTGTGATTTATCGTATGTATTCTGCTGGAATGGACATGGACAACCAAAAGAGAATGCTTTATATCTCATATTCTATTCTTGTTTCATATTCTTTAAACAGTTCCCCACTGGATCGAATTTTAAGTAATTACGTCTGCTACAACAGTCTGAATTGCAAAAATCAATCCTTTCGTACTTCCATTCAAACAAATATTTGGCGGAGGCCTCTTTGTACCTCCACTCATTAATTTTTTTTGTCAAGCTGCTAGTCGTTTACAACACGTTTCAAAAGTACGAAGTTTTTGTCTGGTTCTTTACCAGCCATTTTGTATTCTCTGACGAAGCGTTTCACTGATGGGAATAAATGCTAATTAAAAAAGTGAAAAAATGGCTCTGAGTACTATGCGACTTAACTTCTGAGGTCATCAGTCGCCTAGAACTTAGAACTAATTAAACCTAACTAACCTAACGACATCACACACATCCATGCCCGAGGCAGGATTCGAACCTGCGACCGTAGCGGTCACGCGGTTCCAGACTGAAGCGCCTTTAACCGCACGGCTACACCGGCCGGCTAAAAAAGTGAAGACTGGTCATACAAATAAAAACGTAACTGATTAAATCTGTACAATGCGCAGGCAATCCGGATGTTCCTGCACGTCCTATCCACTTATGAAGGAAATATTTATTCAAGACATTTCTGGCCAGTGGAATGGAAAGAGGTCTCTCTCTCTCTCTCTCTGTGTGTGTGCGTGCGTGCGCGCGCGCGTGAGTGACCGCGTGTGTGTGTGTGTGTGTGTGTGTGTGTGTGTGAGAGAGAGAGAGCGTATGTGTGCGTTCGTTTGGGCCCTATCTACTAGCGATCTGAGTCCCATATTTTACAATCACAATGCGTAGAGAATGCTCGATAATTCAATACAAAATCTTCGGAAGTCCATTCTACTGTCTGGAATGAGGAAACGTGTTCAATGAATATGAACAAGATACCTTGTGTTTCACGACCTGGGAACCGATGGAGGACAGTAAGTGTGCCGTGTACGGAACCTGTGACGAAGATCCAGTAAGATGGATGCTTCTTATGGCACCAGTAGGAACACAAATGGCATAACAATGTGGCAGAAAGAGCCGGACCTCTTGAAAGATGCCTGGACTCCAAGGGATCAGTTGATCTTGTATGTAGAAGCCTATCAACTTTCGTTTGATGGAGTAGCTGGATGCTACAAACGCTGAATGTCGGCTGCTTTCCGTGAAATTTTGGTGTACTGCCGGTTGTTTGTAACTTGCTGACGGATATGTAGTATACATCTGAAGACAGTCCGATGGCTCTGCGTCGAATTATCGTCGCAGCGAGGCACAGACATCTGGCATGTCGTCCGAAACTTCATGGAAGCATCTGTGCAGCGGGAAGTTTTAAATTTCACAATGTCAATAGTGGTCCACAAAAATCCATTATTTCCAGATCTGTGGTTCTGGTAGACTGACTTATTCTTTCTGTGTGAGATGTACACCATTTGTTGCGCAATGGGCGACTCATGCTACATCACATGAATGTGTACGAAGAAGTACGTTTTCTGGAAACTTTTGCAAGTGCTACTCGGAAACTTATACGAATGGTTTTTGCGAGAATCAAAGTCTGATAAAGCAACTACTAATGTGACTATAGGCAGGGATCTTAATACCAACGTTTTTTGCTTTTGTTCAGCTTCATGTGCGCATATTACTGCAGTGTTCAGATCGATTAACTTCAATGCGTCAGGAATAGCCTTGTGACTGATTGGACAACTGACAGAATACAATTTCAGAGGTTTGAAATTCGACCCAGATTCGCGCAGGTATTTTTTCCAGCACTCAATGTTGACTTTCGCTTGTAGCAGTACCCTGTGCCTGTGAGAATCTAAGGTGCATCTTGGTTGTTGGAGGCGAGGCAAACTACAAAGGCCTCGCACCGTGTCGTCCAAACCAACCTCCGTGTAACTTTTAGGTAGACGAGTCTCCACTGAATACCAGCAAATTTGCCTACACTAGGTAGAAGAAGGGCTCAGCAGCTTTTTTCACTTCATTACAGGCATCATGTGTTGAGGTACTATTTAAATCGTGTTCAGTGGGCTTCGTTTTGCGTATACTGCTGCCGTCCGCCGTGGCGCAAGAAGGACGGCGGCAGTCCCTTTAAAACTTGCGGCCGGATCGGCTCGGCATGCGTGGCGGCCGCGTGACGTAACGCATTCCGCGTGCGCCAAGTCTCCTCTCTGTCGCCTCGCCTCTCCCGCCAGCAGCCGCCGCCGTCGCGCTCCGTTTTTCTGGGCGCACCGTGCCGCCGCCGCCGCCGCCGCGACCGTGACGTAATCCCCGCAGTACAGGCCTGTCCGGCCCGCTGAGTCTGCGCCGCCAGGTAAACAACTTCCCTTCCTTTCTCCACCACCTCTGCTTTTTATTTTACGTGAGCGGCGGCACGGACGCTGACAACGGCAAACAGACGGACTCGTGAGGACGGGAGGAAGAGGAGCTAGGGAGAGAGCGCAGCTAGCTCACGTGTTTTATCTCGGTGGCTGGCGTTGTCACATGGGAACGACCAGTCCGCCAGGGGACGGTACGTACCTTGCACCCTGCCGTGTGCGTGGTTTTCGTCGCCCTTCCTTTGCCCTCACCTCCTTTCTCGCCTTTTTTTTTTTCTCCGCGCTCTCTTTTGGGTTCCGCGCAGTGCGGCTGTCTGGCGGCCTGTGAAACGAAAATTTGCATATTCGCAGGATCCGTTTTAGCCCCGGTTCGCGGGAGCGGTGTCGTCGAACTGGTTGGTCGTGGACCTGGTGCCACCGAGCTTCGGATGCTATGGCGCACGGAAACTTCGGCTGCGTAAAAGGCACTTCGTGCATGTTTACGTTCTACTTCTAACACCTTGGGTAAAGTTACTGGGAACACTGGCATTGACAACGTGAGCAATAGAACTAGTACAGAAGAACTACGTAATGTCTACATAATCATCTGGAAAATTCATAACAAGAAATCCCTGTCCACCAAAGCCAAGCTACGACGCTATCGGGAAGTCCTTCCTCCCACAGGCACTCAACAGAGGTGAGACATCATCATTAATCGTGAATGTCAATGTTACAGAGAACATGGAACGCATGATATTGCGAAATATATTCTGACCCACCAGCCAAGACGGTATATGAATGCTCAGAACTTTAGAAGATTTGTATTTCCTGACGGAACGATTTATACTGCACGGCACAATTAAAGGATCACTTCTTCGAAACCTCGCTGTTATCTCCTATTGCGATAGAGAGTACAAAGTGGGTTGATGTGTCAAACTGGCACAAAATTTCACCACATTTCAGTTCAAAGCCAACGCGTACGTGTCACACAATGGGAAGGTCGTGACAGGCCCTCTTATCTACATTCCGCCCCTTCTCTTGACGTCTCTGCGATGGAGGTCAGAAGCACGACACCCAGCGTTCAAATCACGCAGTCTTCTTATGGGTGGCTGACGGAAACATTTCAGACGCACCACTGCAGAGAATCGACACGAAAAGGCTTCTGGGGGTGACATAAATGGTGTCAATGAACCATCCCTTTCATTGGGGTGTTGACTCCCACACAATTTGTGGGAGCAGCAGATCGACATTCGTGACAGCCTTTGACACTGCTGACACACGTGGACGTTTCAGCGCTTTTCTATACACACTTTGGTGTGTAGCGCAACCGCAGTTTTTGCTCTGTCATACAGGATGGAACCACTAGGGATCGTTCACTACCATTCGACGACATTTGAACGTGATCCGAAGCAGCAAACGATATTTGTGCATTTTCGCCTCTCCTGTTTGGCATCCTCCAGTGGCGTAAATAAAAAAAAAGGGGGTCCCTCTAAGATCTTCCAGATCGACAGTACCCTCAATGGCACCTGCCCACCTTTATTAAGAATTTTAAGATTGTGCCTGTACTGACACAGCCTGTGAAGTAGTCCTAGGGCGCAACTGGGATTGGAGGGGCGTCAAGGAGTAGCCTGCCTGCAGGCACCTAGGGCTGCTTCAGATGTTGTCTCAGTAGAGGTACATTTTAAAATTCTCATTAAAGATGGGTTTGTGCCACCGAGGGTGTTGCCGAACTGGGGGTCTTGGAGGGATCCTTTGCCATTTTATTAATGCATACGTCAGTGTTACATCCCTACTAATCACGCCACAGGAGTACATGAAACAGGAGGCTGATTCAGATCATGTTCGTATTTCGTTGGACAATTTTTAACAGCCCATAGTGGCTCCAACCCGTACTCGAGAGCAAAAATTGTGGTCGTGCTTCACTCCAAAGGTGCATGATCACCATCAATAGTGATGCAGCCCCACAACGTCCATAGAGAAGTCTTCGTTGATCCATTATAGACCATGGGACAACGGCTGGCATGTATTTCTTGATGCAATAATTTACCAGTTGCATCAAGAAACCCATAGAGAATGGTTGAAACGCCCAGGGGTATCAGATGGTGTCAAGAACGTCCCCCTGCTGCTCGTTGGATTGTGAGCTGTCGTTTTCGATCGCAAAATGTGTGAGAATCAACGCCCTCAGGAAAGCGGTGGTTTCATTCTGAGGCCTTTTTGTGCCTATTCTGAGCGGCGGTGTGCCTCGACCACCCATAAGAAAACTGCGTGACTTCAGTGCTGGGCGTCACGGTTCTGACCTCCATCGCAGGGCGTGTGACGATCTTCCCATTGTGTGACACGCATATGGTGGCATTAAGCAGAATTGTGGTGAAATTTTGTGCCAGTGTGACATCATTAATCCACCTTACTTGCCACATGAACTTCTGAGCTCTGGCCTTTCTTCACATGTGTTGACACCTTGCTGTCTGAAGGGTCACTGAGCTCGAGGGTGACGTCGCAGGGTGCCGTGCTTTTGCACCATTTCAGAGAAAGCTAGTGGGCATCTTTGAGCCAAATTTCAAACTTGTGCATCGCAATGAGAGACAATTATTGTGTTAAGAAAAAGTGATCATTTAGACCCTCAAAATTATAAACGGGACCTAGAAAACCACGACTGGCTGACCGTCAGAAGAATCTCAAGGTAATCGCTGCTGAGACACTGGCAACGACACGAATGACAAATAGACAGGTGATGGACTTTCATAACCTCCTGCCCAAACAACTAGTAGGAGGAAGTTTGAAACTAAAAGACGCGTGGACGATATAACAATTCCAAACCTCTAATTTATTTATTTATTTATTTATTTACACGTGTCCAGAACTTAACATATTAAATATAACTTATCATACATAGCATATCATACATATATATTACAAGTATTACAGAGAATATGTGCATATTTATATTCCATGTGCTGCCCAGAATTCCGCTGCACAGACTGCCTTATCATTGACGATAATCAGATCGTCCATGGACACAAGTTCTGACAGTTTTCTGCAGTTTTCTGCAGGTGCTGATGGTCTTGATGTTCACCACACTCACATAGTTCGTCCCCTGAGATGTATCCCCATTTCTTCATGTTCTGCTTACACCTAGATACTCCAGTTCTCAGTCTCTTGAGTACCTTCCATGTCGTGTATGGGAGATGATGACCTGTAGCAAGTTCTTCCTTGGGGTTGTCCCAATATTTCTCTGATGATGAGCTACGCCAGAGTTGTATCCTATGGTCTGCAGGTGATGTCTGGATTGGTTGCATTGTCCAGAGAAAACTTTTTCTCGACTTGAGTCTTGGTGTTTGATATTCGCATCCAGACAGGTGGCGTCTCTGATCCGTCTCCTGCTTCTTTCTCTCCACTTCAGCTGCTGTTCTCCTTCGGATGTCTGGAGGTGCTACGCCCATGAGGTGGTAGATTTTGTCAGCAGGGGTTGCCCGCAAGCAGCCGGTTACAGTTCGTCCTGTTTCATTTAGGGCAATATTTACCTGTTTGGCATGGCTGGAGTTGTGCCATACAGGTGCTGCATATTCAGCAGCGAAGAAGCATAAAGCGAGGGCAGATGTGCGGAGGACCTGTGGGCGTGCTCTCCAGTTGTTGCCGGTCAAATGGCTCTGAGCACTATGGGACTCAACTGCTGAAGTCATTAGTCCCCTAGAACTTAGAACTAGTTAAACCTAACTAACCTAAGGACATCACACACATCCATTCCCGAGGCAGGATTCGAACCTGCGACCGTAGCGGTCTCGCGGTTCCAGACTGCAGCGCCAGAACCGCGCGGCCACTTCGGCCGGCTGTTGCCGGTCAGTTTCCTAATAATGTTGTTCCTCGCAATGACTTTTACTTTTGTGTCTTTACAGTGGTCCTTGAAGATGAGGGACCGGTGCAACTTCACTCCGAGGTACTTTGGGGTGTCACAGTGGTTCAGCTGTTGACCTCTCCAGGTTATTCTCAGTTTCCTCCGTGCCTCTCTGTCCCGTAAGTGGAATGCACATACTTGTGTTTTGGAGGGGTTTGGCTTCAGGTAGTTGCTATCGTAATAGTTAGATAATGCCTCAAGACTTATTATGAGTTTTTCTTCCACCTCCTCCCTGGGCAACGCTGGGAGTAATTCCAGTGGCAGATCCTTCCACCACCAGAACATTACACCAGATTGCACCAGAACCTCTAATGATAAGATGAAGAAGTTTTGGAAAGGATACCGCTAGCTAAAGATTGTACGTAAATTATTACTCATGTGTTCTCTGTAGACAGCTCATGATATTTATTCCCTCTCTTTCTCAGCCATTCTAAACCACAAAAGCCTTCTACTAATACTGACAGGCTGAAACTTTATCAGATTTGTGGGAAAGCCGAAGACAAGGCGGTGAAAGCGATACAGGCTCATGCATCCTAGAAAATCAAAAAAGAAGATAAACTTAAACGTCCGCAGTTACATAAACCAAAACGCATGGTACCGTCAGTAATTATTAGCGAATAATAAAATATTTTCTCTTCGTGTAAAAGCGCACTTCTACATCGTCTGTAAACCTACTCCACCCTACTTTTTTTTCCTTCATTGTTATTTCATCCCCCTTGCCCCATTTGGGTGGGGAAGGGCTGTCAGCAGTACAATTCTCCGCTCTTCAATCAAGCGAATTAAAAATTTTCTCAATGATAATATATATAGAAAACTAGTTTTTTTTTTATTTTAAATTAAAAATCAAAGACGCAGAGTAAAAAAACGGATATATATATATATATATATATATATATATATATATACACTCCTGGAAATGGAAAAAAGAACACATTGACACCGGTGTGTCAGACCCACCATACTTGCTCCGGACACTGCGAGAGGGCTGTACAAGCAATGATCACACGCACGGCACAGCGGACACACCAGGAACCGCGGTGTTGGCCGTCGAATGGCGCTAGCTGCGCAGCATTTGTGCACCGCCGCCGTCAGTGTCAGCCAGTTTGCCGTGGCATACGGAGCTCCATCGCAGTCTTTAACACTGGTAGCATGCCGCGACAGCGTGGACGTGAACCGTATGTGCAGTTGACGGACTTGGAGCGAGGGTGTATAGTGGGCATGCGGGAGGCCGGGTGGACGTACCGCCGAATTGCTCAACACGTGGGGCGTGAGGTCTCCACAGTACATCGATGTTGTCGCCAGTGGTCGGCGGAAGGTGCACGTGCCCGTCGACCTGGGACCGGACCGCAGCGACGCACGGATGCACGCCAAGACCGTAGGATCCTACGCAGTGCCGTAGGGGACCGCACCGCCACTTCCCAGCAAATTAGGGACACTGTTGCTCCTGGGGTATCGGCGAGGACCATTCGCAACCGTCTCCATGAAGCTGGGCTACGGTCCCGCACACCGTTAGGCCGTCTTCCGCTCACGCCCCAACATCGTGCAGCCCGCCTCCAGTGGTGTCACGACAGGCGTGAATGGAGGGACGAATGGAGACGTGTCGTCTTCAGCGATGAGAGTCGCTTCTGCCTTGGTGCCAATGATGGTCGTATGCGTGTTTGGCGCCGTGCAGGTGAGCGCCACAATCAGGACTGCATACGACCGAGGCACACAGGGCCAACACCCGGCATCATGGTGTGGGGAGCGATCTCCTACACTGGCCGTACACCACTGGTGATCGTCGAGGGGACACTGAATAGTGCACGGTACATCCAAACCGTCATCGAACCCATCGTTCTACCATTCCTAGACCGGCAAGGGAACTAGCTGTTCCAACAGGACAATGCACGTCCGCATGTATCCCGTGCCACCCAACGTGCTCTAGAAGGTGTAAGTCAACTACCCTGGCCAGCAAGATCTCCGGATCTGTCCCCCATTGAGCATGTTTGGGACTGGATGAAGCGTCGTCTCACGCGGTCTGCACGTCCAGCACGAATGCTGGTCCAACTGAGGCGCCAGGTGGAAATGGCATGGCAAGCCATTCCACAGGACTACATCCAGCATCTCTACGATCGTCTCCATGGGAGAATAGCAGCCTGCATTGCTGCGAAAGGTGGATATACACTGTACTAGTGCCGACATTGTGCATGCTCTGTTGCCTGTGTCTATGTGCCTGTGGTTCTGTCAGTGTGATCATGTGATGTATCTGACCCCAGGAATGTGTCAATAAAGTTTCCCCTTCCTGGGACAATGAATTCACGGTGTTCTTATTTCAATTTCCAGGAGGGTAGAAATTAGAGGTTTGTTAGATATAAAAAACTGTGGAGATGAGAGTTAGGGGCTGAGGTGGATAGTGGGAAATACAGTCGGTGGGAAAGACAGACGTTGAGGAATAGGGTGTCATGTGGGCAGGGCAGTGGTTGCAAGAAGAAAGGTATGGGGATGGATGGAGAGGAGCCCTGATGTAGAGTGAGATACGTGGGGAAGAATTATAGTTGATAGAAGGGATAAATATTGGGAGGGACCTCATTGTCTGGGAGAGGGAGTTGGTTGAAGTTGCTTTGCAGGTGTAGGGACGGAGGGATGTGTTTGTGAAGGCGCAGCAGCATACCACGGTTGGTTATCAAAGGGGAGACAATGGGGTGATTGGAATATAGTTTGCGGACAATATAGGAGATGTGGAGGTGTTCAGTGTGGGTTAGGAGGGGTGGGAATTTGATGAGATGATAGAGGATCCTGGTGGGGAAGGTAAACGGATGTGGAAAGTAAGACGAAATGCATGGCGTTAGAGGATTTTGAGGGACTTATAGAACTTTGGTGGGGCAGAAATCCATGGAACATGTGCATAGCAGATGAGTCGAATCAGGGTTTTGTAGGTATGGAGAATAGTAGAGGGGTGTAATCCCCAAGTTTGGCCTATTAGTAGTTTTAGTCAATTGTGATGGTTAGTAGGTGTAGTTTCTATCTTAGTTGCCAGACAAGGATTAGTCCAAGATATTTTAGTGTGTTAGTTAACCGTGTAGAACGGTTGTAAATGGTAAGGTAGAAATGTTGGAGGCAGGAGGCGTGGCCCCATCCTATAATTATTGCCAGAGTTTTTGAGCCGTTGATCTTGAGGAGCTCTTGGTTATACCAGGAGGTAAACTGACTGAAGTGGATTTGAAGGGATCGTTGTGATTTCTGGAATATAGGGTAGAGGGCGAGGAAAGCATTTTCATCAGCGTACTGAAGAAAGTGGACTGGTAGGGGTGGGTTGGGCATACCAGCAGTGTAGAGGAGATAAAAGGAGTGTGCCTTGGGACACTCCTGCAGTGGAAGAGGGGGTACGGGAATCGGTATTGTTAATAGTGACAAAGAATGAGTAGTTAGATAGGAAGGATGCAATAAGGCGGACATAGTTAATTGGAAGTGCGTATGTTTGGAGTCTGAAAAGGAGATCGGAACGCCGTACACTGTGGTAGGCCTTTCCTGGGTCGAGGGAGACAAAAATAGCGGATTTATGGGAGTTCAGTTGATGGGATAGGAAATGGGTGAGGTGCAAGAGTTGGTCCATCCTTCGTTCATCTCTTTAAGCCAAGCTCAATGAAATATACTCTGAGTTTCCCTCTGTGCTTTCATCTCTCTATACGCTCTTATTTATTCCGACACATTATGCGAATTGTTTTTAGCAATTTTTCACTTTTTAAGGAGGACATTCTCGCCTTGATATGTAGGGTGAACTGTAATAAAACCGACAATCTGCAGGGACGGATTCCTGACTGTAAATGGAGGAAAAAAGATCCTATGAACATTTGTCTGGAAATGCGTCGTTGCCACGGTAGATGGCGCTGACGAATTAAAATTCCTCTGACTACGTACCGTATGTTCCTTATGTATTACAGGCTGCGTGACTGACGCAGCGTACTGTAAGCAGTATAATGGTCGGGTATTCATGTGGGGAACAAGCCGGGATGGTGTTTGAGTATAGCCAAGCAGATGGAAATGGTCGAAAGGCAACAGGTTATACCAAAACAAGTATCCTCACAGACACCAACCACATTACACAACATTTCAAGCCCTATTTGGGTGTTTGTTCGGTCATGGGTCCTTTCAGACAGACGAACGTGGAGGGAGGCGGCGTACTGTGCATACACTAGATTTGGAGGATCGGTTTCGGCCTCTGGTCCATTTCTGTCTGCTTACGCATACGGAGACACCATCCCGGTTTGTTCCCGACATGAATACCGGACCATTCTGCTGCTTACAGTACGCTGCGTCAATCACACAGCCTGCAACACGGATGGAACACACGCCACGTGGTCAGAGGAACTTTCATTCGTCAGCACCAGCTACCGTGGCAACTATGCATTTCCAGACACATGTTCTTGGGTCCCTTTTTCCTCCATTTCTAGTTAGGAACCCGTCCATGCAGTTTGTCGGTTTTATTAATGTTCACCTTGTATGTCAGTATTACAGTCGCAATCAGGGTTGCACTTTGATGACGAAGAGACATCAAATCGCACCTTCCTTTCCTTAAGAATGTAACACTGATGCATTGCCGCTATCGCTTCTTGCGTATGTGACGTAGGTCGCTCTGCCGGGCACTTAACTGTGAATTGCAGTGTAATCATGTAGACGTTGATATTCAGACTAAAAACGTAATCCTTTTTTAATATCGCTGCAGGAACAACGCGAATGATAAAAAGCTTACGTACTGCACCATCAACATCTTTTTCAGCCTTTTATGAAATTACTTTACTCTTTCTTCACTGTCACTGCCAGGCAGGGTTGTCACTACAAGCAAATGAAACCTCCATTGTACACAAAGCTTTCGCATAATTCATTTTTCAGGTATAATGTACCTTGCTCTTCCTTACCTTTAAATACGGATCGTCCAGTGTCGTCCAGTTTTTAGATGTTCTCATCTGTGGTTGCAGTTTCAAGATGTCATTCACGAAGGACATCTTCAACAGAAGTACGGCACCATTTGAATTCATTCACGTATTTCTAAGCAACTGAAAATGAAGAAGCATACTGCTTTATCAACATCTTCCAGTTGTAGATTAATTTCCGTCGGTGATAAAGCGGCCAAAATAAGGAAAACTACGAGGTTTCCCAATTTACACCGAAGAGCCAAACAAACTGGTACAACTGCCTAATATCGTGTAGGGCCTCCACGAGCACGCACAACTGCCGCAACTCGACGTGGCATGGACTCGACTAACGTCTGAAGTAGTCCTGGAGGGAACTGACACCATGAATCCTGCAGGGCTGTCTATAAATGTGTAAGAGTATGAGGGAGTGGTGATCTCTTCTGAACAGCACGTTGCGAGGCATCCCAGGTATCCTCAATAATGTCCATGTCTATGGAGTTTGATGGCCAGCGGAAGTGTTTTAACTCAGCAATTGTGGACGTGTGGGGTGTCGCATTGTCCTGCTGGGATTGCTCAAGTCCGTCGAAATGCACACTGGACATGAATGTAAGCAAGTGATCAGACAGGATGCTTATTTATGTATCACCTATCAGATTCGTATCTGGACGTATCAGGGGTTCCATATCACTCCAGCTGCACACGCCCCACACCATTACAGAGCCTCCACTAGATTGGACAGTCCTCTCCTGACATGCAGGGTCCATGGATTCATCAGTTTGTCCCCATACCCGTACACGCCCATCCGCTCGATACATTTGAAAGGAGACTCGTCCGACTAGGCACATCAAATCTACACGAGTGAGCCTTCGGCTCCGAAAGCCCACATCAATGATGTTTCGTTCAATGGTTCGCACGCTGACACATGTTTATGGCCCAGCATTGAAATCTGCAGCAATTTGCGGAAGGGATGCACTTCTGTCACGTTGAACGATTCTCTTCGGTCATCGTTGGTCTCGTTCTTGCAGTATCTTTTTCCGGCCGCAGAGATGTCGGAGATTTGATGTTTTACTGGATACCTGATATTGACGGTACACTCGTGAAATGGTCATACGGGAAAATCCCCACTTCATCGCTACCTCAGAGATGCTGTGTCCCATCGCTCGTGCGCCGACTATAACAGCGCGTTCAGATTCGCTTAAATCTTGATTACCAGCCATTTTGGCGGCAATAAACGATCTAACAACTGCGCCAGACACTTATTGTCTTATATAGGCGTTGCCGACCGCAACGCTGTATTCTGCCTGTTTACATATATCTGTTTTTGAATACACATGCCTATATCAGTTTCCTTGGCGCTTCAGTGTATTAATATATACCGAGTGCATACGAGTACATACAAAATTTTTCGACAGTTCAAGTTTTAGATTTGATTTGCGTTGTTGTACAACCACACCAACATATAATAAAATGAAATTCCACAGGTATCATTTCCATACCTGGTCAGGCAGATTACTTTCCATCTTGCACTCGTATGGTTTTTGCTTTCCATCTTGCTCTAGTGTGATTTTGAGTGGGAAGTATTAACTGCACATGTTATTTACAGAAGCATGGAAAAACTGGGAGAAGTTACCCCGGGGAAGCTCATTTCGGGTTCTAGAGGAATATAGGAGCACGCGAGGCAATGCTGGCGTTACGACTGATCCTAGAAGAAGGGTTAACGAAATGCAAACCTACGTTTATACCAATTGTAGATTTAGAGAAAGCTTTTGACCGTGTTAATTGGAATACACTCTTTGAAATTTTCAAGGTAGCAAGGCAGAAAACATAGCTTCCGAAAGGTTATCTACAGCTTGTGCAGAAACCAGACTGCTGTTAGAAGTGTCGAAGTTTATGAAAGGGAAGCTTTGGTTGAAAAGAAAGTGAGACAGGGTTGTCGCCTATGCCCAATGTTGTTCAACCTGTACATTGGGCAGCGGTAAAGGAAACTAAAGAAAAATATAGAGAAGGGATTAAAGTTCAAGGAGAAGAAAGAAAAAGTTTGAGGTTTGTCGATGACATTGTAATTCTGTTAGAGACAGCAAAGGCCTTCGAAGAGCAGTTGAACGGAATGGGCAGTGTCTTCAAAGAAGGATGCAAGATGACACTCAACGATAGTTAAGCAAGGTTCCCTCTATACGACGTACACGGTCCAGTCACATTAATGTGACCACCGCCTGTGTTCGACGTCAACGTGCGGTAACCACTCGCAGGCTGCAGGTGGCAGCACTAGCGGTGGAGATTGTATAAAACGTGTCGGGGGGAAGCGGAAAACAGTGCAGTCGTTGTCGTAATTTATGTGACGTCCAAAAGGGCATGATCATTGGTTTTCGGACCAAGAGTGGAAGCATTTCCGGAGTGGCTAAGTTTGTAACCTGTTCGCGTGCCGTCATAATTATAGTATACCATGCATGGCATAATGGCAGTATCCAAAACCGGGGCCGAGGCAGCTGTGGTTTACCACGGGCCACAGGTTACAGGGGTGAACGACGGCTGCGGGCGAGCAGACGTGCAGCTGTTGAGCAGCTGACCACCCAGATGAACCGAGGGCCTAACCGACAGTGTCTCCTCAGCGAGCGTTGCTGCGCATGGGCCTCCGCAACAGATGTCTGGTTCATGCTTCCATGCTGACTTCTGTTCATCGGTGGCGAAGGCTGAAATTTGCACGCCACTACCGCAACTGGACTGGAGTGTCGAGAGGAGGCCTTTTCAGATGACAGATGTCCGTCTGAAAGCAAGCACCCTATGGAAAGGTCCATGGGGGAGGAGGGGAGTGTTTATGGCCCGGGCAATGTTTTCGTGGCATTCCCTGGGCTATCTCGTCATTCTGGAAGGCATAATGTATCAACACAAGTATTCATCGATCCTTGGCGACTATGTCCACCCCTGCATGCAGTTAGTTTCGCCTCGGCACGATGGCATCTATCAGCAGGACAGTACAAAGTGTCACATAGCTTGCAGCGTACGTGTGTGGTCCGAAGAGCACCAGGATGAGTTTACCGTACTGCCCTGACCAATAAACTCCCCGGATTTAAACCAAGTCGAGAATCTGTGGAATCACCTCGATAGGGCGTTTGGCGCCATGGATCCTCAACTGAGAAACGTAGCGCGGCTGGCGAAAGCATTGGAGTCGGCTGTCTCCAAATCCCTGTCGGCACCTTCCAGAACCTCACTGTTTCTCTTCATCCACGTCTCGCAGTGGTTCACGCTGCAAAAGGTGGCTATCCAGGCTTCTGACAGGTGATCGCGTTAATGTGTTTGTGAAGGAAATCAAGGAGACATCTGAAAAGAAAATTATGGTCCAGGGAGAATAATAAAATCTTTAAGTTTGCCAGTGACACTGTAATTCTCGTACAGCTGGCAAAGAATTTCGAAGAGCGCCTCAACGGAATAGACAGTGTCTTGAAAAGAAACTGTAAGATGAATATCAGCAAAAGGAAAGCAGTCAAATGCAATCAGGTGATGTTAAGCGAATTAAATTAGGAAATGAGCCAGTAAAAGTTGTAGATGAGGTTTGCTATTTAGGCAGCAGAATAACTGAAGTGGAGAGGATATAAAATGCAGATGGTAAGAAAAGCGTTCGCGAAAAAGAGGAATTTGTTAACATCTAATGTAAATTATGTAAATTTCTGTGTTAGGAGATCTTTTCTAAGGTGTTTGTGTCACGTAAAGCCTTGTATAGAAGTAAAACGTGGACGATAAAGAGTGCAGACAAGAAGAGAATACAAGGTTTTGAAATGCAGTGCTATAGAAGAATGCTGAAGAAGAGATCGGTAGATCGAAAAGCAAATGAGCAGGTACTGAATAGAATTTGGAGTAATACGAGTAGTAATTTGAGTGACAAACTGACTAAAACAAAGGATCGATTGATGTGACATATCAAGGAATCGTTAGTTTGGTAATGGAAGGAAGTGGGTGGGTGTGGGGAGGAGGGAGGGAGGAATTGTAGAGGGAGACCTACACCATGAACACAAAAAGTAGGTTGAAACTCATGTAGGTTGTGGTAGTTATTGAGAGGAAGCAGCTTGCCCGGGAGTGTGGAGAGTTGCACCGAACCAGTCTTCGGACTGAAAGTTGCAAGAACAGCAACACCTGAAAGAAGAGAGCTCTAGGAAATAATAAATGAAAAGAATAATAAAGGTAAAACCTTATATCCAACCTAATAGTGTGTTATAGTATTAAGAAGAGAAATTTGTTAACATCCAGTATTGATTTAAGTGTCAGGAAGTCATTTCTGAAAGTATTCGTATGGAGTGTAGCCATGTATGGAAGTGAAACATGGACGATAAATAGTTTGGACAAGAAGAGAATAGAAGCTTTCGAAATGTGGTGCTACAGAAGAATGCTGAAGATTAGATGGGTAGATCACATAACTAATGAGGAAGTATTGAATAGGATTGGGGAGAAGAGAAGTTTGTGGCACAACTTGACCAGAAGAAGGGATCGGTTGGTAGGACATGTTCTGAGGCATCAAGGGATCACCAATTTAGTATTGGAGGGCAGCGTGGAGGGTAAAAATCGTAGAGGGAGACCAAGAGATGAATACACTAAGCAGATTCAGAAGGATGTAGGTTGCAGTAGGTACGGGGAGATGAAAAAGCTTCCACAGGATAGAGTAGCATGGAGAGCTGCATCAAACCAGTCTCAGGACTGAAGACCACAACAACAACAACAGTATTAAGAGAACCCCGTTCGTGATCAGTGTCACAGAAAATAATTCCACCAGGAGAAAATGCTCTTATCGGAGCACAAAAAATGCGAGTATGTTTCTGCTGACTTAAAAGACTCTGAAAAGTGGGGTACCAGCTGCCTCATTCTATCTTCTTCAGCACCTTTAAAAATTTTCGCAAAAGAATTTTGGCTTGCAGAGATATTCGCGCTTTTTTTTAACATGCAGCTCAGCTCAATCTCCCACAAGATCCCATAACTGTAATTCACTAGCACCCACTAGTCCATCGCTGTAAGTCGCTCATACCCATCCACTCCCAGTTGCCTTTTCTCAAAATGGCTCTGAGGACTATGGGACTTAACATCTATGGTCATCAGTCCCCTAGAGCTTAGAACTACTTAAACCTAACTAACCTAAGGACATCACACACATCCATGCCCGAGGCAGGATTCGAACCTGCGACCGTAGCAGTCGCGCGGCTCCAGACTGAGCGCCTAGAACCGCTAGACCACCGCGGCCGGCGCCGTCTTTTCTCAATCACTCATTAAACCCAACTCATTGTCCTTGTCTCTTTGCACACTTCTGCCATTTTCGCCTATGTCACAGCCACAGTCTTCTCTCACTGTCACTCTCTGCCTCTTGGTCTCTCTTACATCTAATATTTCATTTCGTCCTTCTTGCTAATGCTGTCTTTTCTCCCTGCCACTATCTCTATCTTCCTCGTTGTCATATACTCTGTCTTATGTTGTCACTGGCTCTTTCTCTTAATTCCTCCTCCTCCTCCTCCTCCACCTCCTCCTCTCTCCCCCTCCCCCCCCCCCCCCCAACTTGGCACTGTCTCCTTCATTATTTTCCTGGCACTGTTCTTTCACTGTCAGCTATGTTCCACTGCTACAGTTTCCTCTCTTTCTCTCGCACTGCATGAAAGCACACAGGAAACTCAGAGTATATTTCATTGAGCTTGGCTTAAAGAAAGCAGATGAACGAAGGATGGACCAACTCTTGCACCTCACCCATCTGCTATCCCATCAACTGAACTCCCATAAATCCGCTATTTTTGCCTCCCTCGACCCAGAAAAGGCCTACCACAGTGTACGGCGTTCCGATCTCCTTTTTATACTCCAAACATACGCACTTCCAATTAACTATGTCCGCCTTATTGCATCCTTCCTATCTAACTACTCATCCTTTGTCACTATTAACAATACCGATTCCCAATTTTCGCACCATACATATATCTTTTCTAAATCGTTTTGCAATTTGTTTTGATCGTCTGATGACTTTACTAGTCGATAAACGACAGCGTCACCTGCAAACAGACTAAGACGGATGCTCAGATTGTCTCCCAAACCGTTTATATAGATAAGGAACAGCAAAGGGTCTATAACACTACCTTGGGGAACGCCATAAATCACTTCTGTTTTACTAGATGACTTCCCGTCAATTACTGCGAACTGTGACCTCTCTGACAGGAAATCACGAATCCAGTCACACAACTGAAACCATATTCTACAGGCAAGCAATTTCACTACAGTGTGTGGTACAGGTACAGTATCAAAAGCCGTCCGGAAATACGGAATCAATTTGAAATCCCTTGTCTTGTCGATAGCACTCAGCATTTCGTGCGAGTAAAGAGTTAGTTGTGTTTCACAAGAACTATGTTTTCTAAATCCGTGTTGATTGTGTGTCAATAGACCGTCTTCTTTTTTTTTTTTTTTTTTTTTTTGAGGTAATTCATAATCTTCGAACACAATATATGTTCCAAAATCCTGCTGCATAACGACGTTAATGATATGGGTCTGTAATTTAGTGGATTGCTCCTACCACCTCTGTTGAATATTGGTGCGACCTGTGCACCTTTCCAATCTTTGGATCGGATCTTTCGTCGAGCGAACAGTTGTGTATGATTGTTAAGTATGGAGGTACTGCATCACCATACTCTGAAAGGAGTATAATTGGTAAACAGTCTGGACCAGAAAACTCGCTTTCATTAAGTGATTTAAGTGACTTCACTACTCTGAAGATATCTACTTCTACGTTACTCAAGTTGGCAGCTCTTATATTAGGATGACAGCAAACAGACAAATGTGCTGGAAGAACTTTATTCCTTTAAACAGTGAATCTTTGCGACCATTTTTTGTCCATATGCTCATGACTACTATTCAGTACAGATGTTCCGTGCACATGAAGCGTACGTTATACGCACTCGATTAACTCAGGTTCGTTTGCACATCGCAATTTGGGTTGCCAGGCCCAAAAACAGAAAAGTCATCACTCGGAAATACTGCCATAAAATCGGGACTACCTATTTTAATAGAAACAGAGTCCACTGGTTATTTCCAGTCGTTCATTAATAGTCAGTTACGATCAGTTTTTTGCGAGATCAACCATAAACGTCCTTGAACCAAAAAAATATCAGTAAGCACCCCTACAATTTTGCCATAATGATGGCAACTAGCTGCTCAGTCTTGTTAATTTCTTAGTCTTCTTCCTTACATATTATTATGTCAAAATAACTTCAAAGTTCTTCATTAAACGAGGTAATCAATTATCTACTCTTCCGTGACGGAAAACGAAAAGATATTCAATAATTTTGGTCATTTCAAATAGATTTATAAATAACAATAATCTGTATTTAAGTGTTAATATTTTTCATTCGAACCAACTTTATTGACAACGTTATTTTTATTGGAAATCATTTCGTGAAACTCTTGACAGGATAATTTTAAATTACACACCATCATCTTTATGATAGCGTCTGTACGCAAAGTATTAGCATCATTTGACCGTTGGGCGTTTATGAAACAGATAAGCCTTTCGAGCTTGGCATCGTGGCCTGAAGGGCAAAGTATTATTCTGCCAATTTTAATAATTCCGAAAATTCTTCACTATGCTGCGATTTGAAATAAACTGTTCACTTTTCATGTGTTAAAAGCTTTTTTATTATATTTATTTTTTTATGGAATAAGTCGTCCTTTCTTGTTGCGTGAATTTCTTGAAATTTTGACACTGATTAAAGAATTTGCTGCCATCTGATATTTTTGGAGAACGAAAATCTCCTCCACAACAATTTACATGGATTCCACAAACTGACCTTGGGAAACTCAACTTGCTCTATTTCTCCACGAGATGCATAGTGCTGTAGAGAACGGCGCTCAGGTTGATGCCGTGTTCCTTGACTTCCGACAAGTATTTGACACCGTCCTGCACTACCATTTAGTGAAAAAAATACGACCTTACGGAGTATCCGACCAGATTTGCAACTAGACTTACCACATCCTTGCAGATAAAACCCAACACGTCGCTCTTAACGGAATAAATTCGACAGATGGACAGGTAATTTTAAGAGTACCTCAGGGAAGTGCCACAGAACCGTTACTTTTTACACTGTACGTAAACGATCTAGTAGAAAGCTTCGGAAGTTCCTTAAGACTGTTCGCAGACATTGTAGTTATCTATAAGAAAGTAGCAAATCTAGAAGATAGTGCCGATTTGCAGAATGATCTGCAGAGGATTTATGAATGTTGCAGGCTCTGGCAGTTGACCCTAAATGTAAATAAATGTAATATACTGCGTATACACAGTGAAAGATACTATACAACTACACTACTGATGACGAATCAGTGTATAATATCTAGGAATGACTATCCAGAGCGACTTTAAATGGAAAGACCACATAACACAAATAGCAGGAAAAGCAGATGCGAGACTGAGATACATAGGTGGCATTTTAAGGAAACGTATCTCATCCAGGAAGAAAAGGGCTTACAAGGCGCTTGTTCGACCGAGTCGACTTCATAGCTGAAAATCCTAACAAAAGCCGGACCGCACTCCTGGCAACCCTAGCCTCAATGCAGTGACCGTATTGGAGGTGGTCTACCCACCTCTTCCTCCGACCTTCGAACTGACTTATCGAGGCAGTTACAGTGTGTCGTACAATCTACAATCGACTCCGAACCACAGTGCAGATTGGCATTTTTCACACCGACAAATTAATGCCAAAGGCGAAACAAGCGAGAAGTTGTATAAAAAATCTAAGGACCTCCAGGGGTTTGAATCCTGGCTCGTTGGAGGTCTGCTTACAAACTGAGCTCTCTCGATTGACATTCGATTAAAGTATTAATACAAGAAGTTGTGATATGACGTCGTAATACAGGGTGTACCATAATTAGTAACTAATTATGGAAATATGGCTCAGCTTTGAGTAAACACAATTTCTTCTTCTTTGACATCCAAACATTTTTCTCTCCCCCACTTTCCGGCCAAGCACTCGCGATGAAAATATCTTCCACCAACAGGATTCCAGTCGCCTACCTGACCCTAAATAATGAAAAGTGCGAGGTCATCCACATGAGCGCTACAAGGAATCTGTTAAACTTCGGTAAATTGAACTAAATACCTAGGAATTACAATTACGAACAAGTTAAATTGGGAGGAAAACATAGAAAATGTTGTGGGGAAAGCTAACCAAAGACTTCGTTTTATTGGCAGGACACTTTGGAAATGTATCAGATCTACTAAGGAGACTGCCTACATTAGTTTTGTCCGTCCTCTTCTGAAGTACTGCTGCGTGGTGTGGGATTCTTATCAGATAGGACTGACGGAGTACATCGAAAAAGTTCAAAGAAAGGCAGCACGGTTTGTATTATCGCGAAATAGGGGAGAGAGTGTCACTGAATGATACAGGATTTGGGATGGACTTCATTAAAACAAAGGCGTTTTTCACCGCGGAGGAATCTTCTCACGAAATTCCAATCACCAACTTTCTCCTCCGAATGCAGAAATATTTTGTTGACGCCGACCTACATAGGGAGAAACGATCACCATGATAAAGTAAGGGAAATCTGCGGAAAGTATAGGTATTCGTTCTTTTCGCGCGCCATACTAGATTGGAATAATAGGGAATTCTGCAGGTGGTTCGGTGAAGCCTCTGCCAGGCACTTGAATGTGATTTGCAGAGTATCCATGTAACGGTAGATGTAGATGAACAGTATGGGGTGAGCTAAAATAAACAAATAAACAATAATTTATCATAAGAATGTCCGTTTACTGTAAACAAGCCGCGCGGTTAGAGGCGTCATGTCACTGCGCGGCCCCTCCCGCCGGAGATTCGAGTCCTCCCTCGGGCATGGGTGTCTGTATAGTTCTTAGCGTAAGTTAGTTTAAGTAGTGTGTAAGTCTAGGGACCGAGGACCTCAGCAGTTTGGTCTCTTAGGCATTCACACGCATTTTTGAACTTTAAACAAGTGGCTTTTGCAGGGCGTATCGGGCATGAGCCACTGAGCAGAAATGAGAGGAAGTGGAGAACGGAGCTGTGTGTGGACTGGACTGTCCCAGCAGACAAATGACACCACACGTTAAACACTCCAGTACGAGAACGCTAGATAATAGGGAATACCATTAAGTGCCATAATGACTGCAGCACTGATGGTAAACACGAGACTGCCGCTGCTGTGACGAGAGCAAGGCTTTCGGCTACCTGCGGGCAGGACAGGTGAGCTCGGCGCTGGCCTCGGAACAAAGCAGCTGCGCAGGCCGGTAAGTAAGACCGGGCGGCCTAGCAGGCCAAAGTATCGATTGGCGCCGAGGCGGAGCGGCCGGCGGCGGGCGGCGCAGGGCCCGTTAGATTTGGTCAGTGTCGCGAGGCGAGGCGAGGGGCTGGCGAGTGCCGCGAGGACCCCGCGCACGAGACGCGACTGTACCTCGCGGGCCCCGCGGCGTCGGCGGCAGCGCCAGGCAGCGGCAGTGGAGAGGGGGGGGGGGGGGGGGGGACTCGGCAGGGCGGCGCCACCAGACCTGGCGCTGGCCGCCGCGAGTGCAAAACCGGACACCTGCGGCTGCGTTAGACAATAAAACTTGGTCGCTCACCCTCCCACCCACACCACGGTACTGGCCCACCATCTGCCTGCCCTTCCTCCTTACTCGTCTCGTCAGCCGTGCTCAGACGACGTACTACTTTGTTGCTCCTCACTATTTTTCGTGTATATACCAGCGGGACTCCACGATAGTGAGATTGGCAGCTAATTTTAGGCGAAAGAGTGAATAGATGTTCAGGGTTACCGTTTACAGAAGGGCTGCATTAGCATTTTACTGAACATCTTTATTTTCATAGGACACGTCAGAGAAATCATTAACACGTGATTCGGTACGCTTTACTTCCACTATTAAATGTCGTTCGCAGAGATGAAAATATACGCAGCAAATCGTATTAATGGACCTTTCGAATAAAAATGTTTCTTCCTATAGCACTCACGAGCCCGTGTCGTCAGTCTTTTTCCCTATCTTCTAACAGATAGCAATGATAAATTCCCTGTCGGACAGTCGTACAAATAAATAGCCTGGGAGAAAAAAATTGAAGATGTCACAGTGACTGCCACGAAATTAAAATAGAGATGGACAGGTCCTGCAGCCACACGAACTTGGTATAACACCAAGAGACAATTTTTTGCTAAATTTCTCGCCATATGACTTGCATTCTAGTGAAGTGGGGTCTCAGTCGCAATACGGTGGTACAGATTTCTGTTTTCTGTTATTTCCCTAAATCACTTAAGGCGAATGCCAGCAATGCCCCGTTGAAATGTACAAAACCGAGTTCTTTCATTTACCTTGTCCATTACAAGCTTGCGTTGCAGCGTTAATGGTCTTGTCGATTGGACCTTAATGTTCGTTCCTACCACGATAAGAAACGACGTAGCTGACGACTCGCTGGAAGATAGGTGTACAGAATCACGAAATAAGCTGCCTGAACGTGCGTGGAGATCGTACTTTGTGTTGCAGGCTAGCACTTTCTTTGTCTAACAGTGGAAGACTATTCTAATGGTGATGACGCCGTTGAATATAAAGCTGATGACGGTGGTGAAAAACTGCCGGCTGGGTGTTGCTTCAGCCTCATTTATTTTCTGATCACTTTCAGTTACAGTTTAACGTGGCTATCAAGCATCTCTCTTTATGTAGCGTACCTTAACTGAGTACCGCTGCGCTCTTCAAAAAATGGCTCAAATGGCTCTGAGCACTATGGGACTTAACATCTGAGGTCATCAGTCCCCTAGAACTTAGACCTACTTAAACCTAACTAACCTAAGGGCATCACACACATCCATGCCCGAGGCAGGATTCGAACCTGCGACCGTAGCGGTCGCGCGGTTGCAGACTGAAGTGCCTAGAACCGCTCGGCCACAAAGGCCGACTGCGCTCTTCGGCACTGTCCTTCATGTGGTAAGAGACGCTATCACTACTCCAGCTCAACCACTCGAAAAACGTAGGTTTTTGGCCTGCAACTACTACTTTTGATTGTTAGTTCATTTTCCACACATTCCATTTAACTAGCGAGTTGGCCTCAAAATATGAAAGTCTTGCCCTTGAATCTCTTGCTTACACTTTCAGAATACCTGAAAATCGTTTTCTCTTTCTTAACTTTCGATGAATTAGTCCACTGTTCGGTGCTCTTCTACCCCTCTTCTTGCATTTGTTCTTTTATTAGACTTATGTCTCATCAAGCGCTGACAACGGCGTTTCCTATATAGTGATCGAGGATATGTTCATATGTTTCTTTGTAAATAAGAGCGCAATTTTTCTTTGGTTGGTTATTAACTACGCACATCCAAGCTTGAAGAATAGTTCCACTCTAACCACTAAAGGCAATACTATGCGGGAAATGAGAGATTTGTGTAAGGATTATCGAGGTTTATTGCTTGTCAGTGAATCTGCTATAACATGGGATTAGGAAACCTAAAAATGTAATTCATATTTTACAAATTTTTTTACGTTCATTATTAAATTCGTTTTAGATATTCTGAAAAAAAGTTGCGCTTCTAATGAATCACAAGTCGATTGCTTAATCAATCAATAAGCAAATTCCATGCATCTTTGCTTGGGTTTTGGACCACGCATTATTAACTGGCAGATTGTTTATTTCACGGGTTCTGTCAATTAATTTCGTTATTTGCCTCTAACGCACCAGCTGTGAAAAGTACAATTGCATCAGGCTGCACAACGAAAATAGATTGCACCTGTGTGTGTTGGGGGAGGGGAGGGGGGGGGGGGGAGATATGTCGACTACCAAAACGATGCACCTTTTAATTTCATTTTGCATTTCAGAAGTTTGTGCATTTTCCTTAATAGTTCGTAAGTGTGCTTTTCTGGAGGAAGAGTAATCTACAATTTTTCGAAATGTTCTCACTGTTCGACTGCGACTATTACGGGATTGAATTAGGGCGTTCAGTCATAGCCATTGAATCAAACTGCTCCTCTGCATTTCTGAAACACATGTCCAGAAGACATCGGTTTCGCCATGTAAATTATATATAAAATTTTTCAATTTGAAATATCTGAGAGGGTTACCATCATTTATATGCGTAAAAATTTTCCCGAAAAATTGGCAACAGTTGCATCACGGAATAGGAAAGCTTTATGTACAAAAAAAAAGTGAAACCATTAACATTAGACCTGATAAATACTATTTTAAGAGGAGGCCTATAAGGATGTGAGTAAAAATTGCCGCATGGGAGATTACGAACGGTGCTTCAGTCCGGAACCGCGCGACCACTACGGTCGCAGGTTCGAATCCTTCCTCGGGCATGGATGTGTGTGATGTCCTTAGGTTAGTTCTGTTTAACTAGTTCTAAGTTCTAGGGGACTGATGACCTCAGATGTTAAGTCCCATAGTGCTCAGAGCCACTTGAAATATCACCAACGGTACTGGTGGAAAGCTGTCCTGATACCTTACAAAAGTATGTTACGCAAACTGTGCACATAACTGTGTTTGAGGTATAAATAAGCTAAACATTACAACCAGTCGTTATATTTTAATATTCACGATGAGTTTCGGAAGTGAAATTTTTGATTTATATTTAATTGTTGCCCATTGACCAAGCATAGCCTCCAAAACGCTTTGTGTTGATATTATTTTTAAAAATGGTATCTGATTACGAACCTAATACTGTAGACAGCGAGAGACCAGAGACAGGTTTTTTTAAAAAATGTAGAAATTAACTTTTCATGTCGAGAAGGGCATATGCTTAAAAACTAGTACGCCCACAACTTTACGTAATACGAAAGTTGGTATTTATACTTCACGCATAGTTTGGACATTCGAAAAGGAAGAGAAGACACAGCAGCAGAAGTGCAGCTCCTCTTTCTCCGTTCGCCGACCTGTGCCCGCCGGCATATGAGAGAGATGTCCTCACTCGTAACTCACAAAGCTGAAACCACGGTCACGTGTTCGCTCGCGCATGTCTCTGGGGAGGCAGCGGAGGGGCGATGAGGGGTCGCAGCCGGCACGTGGGAGGGGAAGGCCCAGTATAAATGGAACACACATTTCATTCTGAAGAGAATCAGCTGATCGCACGTGCAGCTGAGGCAGCGCTGCTGGCCTTCCATTTCTTTCGTTTCGAAAGCTGTCTGCCCGACTCTCTCCTGTCTTACATAACAAGCTAGCGCACAGCGGATGTTTATTTGATAAAGCGATCCTGTTTAAACTTTCGTCCGTTGTAGCACCGTGCCCTACGGCGCAGCATCCTCTTTAAGTTGGTTGATTCATGGGTCTGTTTTATGAATGCTAGAGAGAAGAGCCGAGCGAGAGTGGTCGGATAGAGGGGTGTGGGGGATGACGTTGAGGGGGGGGGAGGGGGGGGGGGCAGGCGAGGCGGAGAGAGCGGCTCGTGTGACGAGTGCTGTGTGCAGCCAGTGAGTGGGTTAATGGTGTGGCATGAAACAGCTGCCTGCCGCCGGTACACGCACGGCGCCGCAGGCTGTGGCTTCCGGAGTGGGCCTTTCCGCTTTTGCGCGGGGTTAAATGTATCGCCGAGTTATGAACTACCGGCAAGTGAAGCTCTCCACAGTTTTCGTGTTGGCCTAGGTCGACGGCGACGACACAGTTGTCAGTTTCAGTCAGCTGTTCCTCACTCAGCTCGTGGCTTCCATACCGTTATGCTGTTTAAAAATATTTTCCAGCGAGCAAGTTTTCACTACTATTTATTTAGTTTCTACCATATTTCTCATACTTCTATAGCCAATTACTGACGTCCATCCTCTTGATTTTTCATTTCATTGTTTCAACGTCTGATTTGACTGCAGGCTTCTTTACGTTACCCTTATAAATATACGACCCTACTCGGATTTCCATCAGCGTTTAAGCCTATTTCTGTTCCATCCTCCATTCAGAATTTAATAGCTTACTGCTGTTCCGCTGTACTTTATTTAAATAATGCCTTATCGCTTTAGAGTTGTTACATCTTCTGTAATGACTTTGTCGGAGAGGGTCGTTAAACCTGAATCTCCCTTCCACCCCTTTCGAGTTCTTTCAGTTCCCTGATTACTTCTCATGGGCAAAGACATAGGTTCTGTCATACCTTCCTCGCCATATTTTGACCTCAGTGACGCTTCTCACAACTCCCCGCGTGTCTAGACAACTATTTTAACAGTATTTAACTGTTGGCTTTTATTTTTCGCCCATTCCAGAATGCGATAATTTTTTTTTTTCGTGGACTCATTCAATCTCTGTCACTGTTTTATCTGTATATACAATACGCTATAAATAGCATATGTAAACTTTTCAGTATCAGTCCTCTATTTCCGTATCATTTCACACTTCGTGCGACCATGGCCAAGTATTCTCCGCCCTGTCTCTTTCTCTCCCTCCCTCCCTCACTCAATCACTCACTCACTCCCTCTTTCTCTCTTTCACTCACTCCCCCTATGTCATCAATTTTGTTCATTCCACTCGTGCCTCTTTTCTTCCACCAAATCATCACCAACACAATACAGACATATAACTTTTGACATTCTTTTCAGTTTTGTAACTTATATTCTTCAGTGCTCTCCTTGCATAAATTTGTTTTCACAGAGGAAGTTGAAGGTACCTCATGGTGATGAAGTGAACTGACTGACGTGTCTGAACTAGTAGGATATTGATAGCTTTATGAGGTCCCATGTACAGTGGAACCTCGCTTTACGAGTACCTCCTACAACATGCAATTCGCTAAACGAGCAAAACAAATTGTAGAAAAATCACTCGCTTAACTAGCGATGTTTCGCATAGCGAGTGACGACGATTTAGTGTGACATCACCAGCCGTTCCCACGCGGCTGGGGAAACGTTCAACAATATGAACACCTTTTGCTGCCGGCAGCGACATATGAACAATGTCTTTAATACGTACTGCAGTCTAGATTTAGCGCTCTTTCTGCTACCATCTTAGTGCAGCTTGTGATCAGACATTTTACTAAGCTTGTGTTCACACAGTGTTTTTTGTGTGCAAATTTTAATAACCTTCGTAGAAATGTCACCGAAGGTAAAGCCGCAAGAAGACCACCATACGAGCAAGAAAATGACCGTAGAAATGAAACTAAAATGATTGAAAAAAGCTAACGTGGTGTGAGAGTTTCTGATTTAGCATGCACATACAATCGGTCTACATCGAATATTATCACTATCCTCAAGAACAAGGACAAGGTTAAGGAGATATATGCTCCAAAGAGAGTGACAAGAGTATCCAAACAACGGTTTCGTATTCTGGACGATGTCTAAAGGCTGCTCCTTATGTGAATAAATGAAAAGCAATTGCAAGGCGACACTATTAACGAGAAGGCGAGGATGATATTAGCCTACCTCGTTAAGTAGACTCCAGGATCATCAGCGGCCGAAGAAATGTTTAAGGTAAGCCGTGGGTGGTTCGAGAAGTTTAAGTGAAGAACCGGCATCTACAGCGTTGTCAGGCAGGGTGAAGCAGCCAGCTTCGACACAAAGGCAGTAGAGAACTTCACTAGCAATTCAAGATGCTAGTAGATTCTGAGGGTTCTGCCGTAACAGGTTTTTAGTTGTGACAAGACGGGTCTGTTCTGGAAGAAGATGCCGAAGCGTACTTTTATAAAACCGCAGAGGAGAATGCATTCCCCTGTCACTGAAAGACCGTCTCTAACTGCCACTCTGTGCCAGTGCAGGCGGCGATTTGAAAATTAAACCGCTGCTTGTTTACCACTCAGAATGCGCTAGCCTTCAAGATGTGTAAAATCCTGAAGAGCAGGTTAAATGTGATGTGGAGGTCCAACAACAAGGCTTTGATGACATGTGATCCTCCTTCCTTTTTTTTCTTTTTTTTTTTTATTGGATCAATTAAGTGTTTGGTCCTTCGGTGAAAAAATATTTGCTTGAGATGAATCTGGCACTTCATGTCTTGCTTGTTATGGAGAAAGCTCCTGCCCATTCTCCAGGCCTACAAGACCACCTCCTTGAAGAATTTCAGTTTATCAAGATCCACTTTCTGCGTCCCAACACCGCTCCGTTACTCCAGCCTATGCCTAGCATAATATTTCTAACTTAAAGATGCACTACACTAAAGCACACTTCGAGGATTGCTTTGAGTTGACTGGAGCTACCAATCTCACTCTCAGGGAGTTTTGGAAATATCACCTCAACATCGTTGCCTGTGTCGTGATCGAAAAGGCATGGGAAGGGTTTACCAAGAGAACTCTCACTGCTGCTGGGAAGAAGCTTTGGCCGGAGTGCGTTGTTGAATGTTACTCTGAGACATTTGAATCAGTACCTTTGGAACTTGTAGTCAACAAGATTTTGTCTTTTTTCCAAGAGCATGGGACTAGAAGTAGATATTGATGAGCTTGTAGAAGATCACAGCCAAGAAATGGTCACCGAAGACCTTATGGAGTTGCAGTGTGTTTTACAGCAGGAAGTTGTGGAGAGGAGTTCTTCAGAGGAGGAGGAGGCGGTAACAGCAAAGCAGCAATCTTCTCGCACAGAAAGAGAAATGCTAAGAGCATGGGAATCGGCTGCACCGTACATTAAAAACCATCAAGGCAGTGGCTATACACGCTACAAATTTATTTGACGATGGTGAATGTAGATAGCTTCCTAGTAAAAATAATTAATTATATATCTTGAGTAATAAAGTACATAATACTGTTTGTATAACTTTCTTTGAATAAATGGCATGAATAAGATAAAGCTTTTAGTACTTCTTCTGCATGAAACGCATTATCGTATTTTACGTTAATTTATATGGGATAAATTGTTTCACTTAATGAGTGTTTCGCACTACGAGTAAGATTCTGGAACGAACTGTGCTCGCTATGCGAGGTCCCACTGTATTAAGTTTCATTACACGTTGCATCCTGTTTCATATTTCGTTGTTGTGGCCGTCAGTCTGAAGACGAGTTTATTCCTCTCCATTCTGTTCAAACGTGAACATGTCTCTTCATCTCTGAATAAATAATACAACCTACATCCATTTGAAGCTGCATACTGTCAGTATAATAATCCATCTTGATTGCTATATAATTAAGGAGTATAATATACACATACCAAAAAAAAATTGCGTCACCTCGGTTCCGGAACCTGTACATAAAATTGGAGTAGAGATCAACATAAACATCATTTCCGCCCTTTTTATTGCTCATGAAAACCACATATTGCATGTTGTAGCACCATACAGTGAGACCTTCAGAGGTGGAGGTCCAGATTGCTGTACACACTGGTACCTCTAATACCCGGTAGCTCGTCCTCTTGCATTGATGCATGCCTGTATTCGTCGTGGCATACTATCCACAAGTTCATCAAGGCACTGTTGGTCCAGGTTGTCCCACTCCTCGACGGCGATTCGGCTTGGATACCTCAGAGTGTTTGGTGCGTCACATCGTCCATAAACAGCCCTTTTCAACCTATCCCTGGCATGTTCGATAGGGTTCAAGTCTGGAGAACATGCTCGCCACTCTAGTCGAGCGATGTCGTTATCCTGAAGGAAGTTATTCACAAGATGTGCCCGATGGGGGCGCAAATTGTCGTCCATGAAGACGAATGCCTCGCCAATAATGCTATCGATACGGTTGCACTATCGGTCGGAGGATGGCATTCACGTATCGTATAGCCGTTACGGCGCCTTCCATGACCACCAGCGGCATACGTCGGCCCCACATAATGCCACCCAAAACAGCAGTTAACCTCCGCCTTGCTGCACTCGCTGTACGGTATGTCTAAGGCGTTAAGCCTGACTTGGTTACCTCCAGACACGTCTCCGACGATTGTCTGCTTGAAGGCATATGCGACACTCATCGGTGAAGAGAACGTGATGCCAATCTTGAGCGGTCTATTCGGCATGTTGTTGGGCCCATCTGTACCGCGCTGCATCGTGTCATGGTTGCAAAGATGGTTCTGGCCATGACTTCGGGAGTGAAGTTGCGCATCATGTAGCCTATTGCGCACAATTTGAGTCGTAACACGACGTCCTGTGGCTGCACGAAAAGCATTATTCAACATGGTGGCGTTGCTGTCAGGGTTCCTCCGAGCCATAATCCGTAGGTGGCGGTCATCCACTGCAGTAGACCAGAGAAGGCAAAGAGAAGAAGGCAATGAGAAGGCAAGGAGAAGAAGACAAGGGAAAGAGTAAGGAAGACAGTGAGGTGGAGAAGAGCAAAGAAAGGAACCAACCAAAGGAAGGAAGAAACGAGAAGTGAAAAGGCAAAATGACCGCAAATAGAGGTCGTGGAACCGTCCGTCTCCGGACGCAGGCGCTAACTACCCCCTTGAGGGGGAGGGATTCCTTTTAGTCGCCTCTTACGACAGGCAGGAATACCTCGGGCCTATTCTAATCCCCGGACCCGCAGGGGGGCTAAATCAGGATGGCCGGACGCGGTATTGAACCGTCGTCATCCCGAATGCGAGTCCAGTGTCGCATTGGAAGTGAATAGGACTCAAAGAAATATTATGTTCTAGCTTGTGAATATTGTAGCCCTACGAAGGACAAAAGCCAATAATTAGATCAAGTTCCATCTCACACATGTTACGTCCCCTCTGCAGTTACCTGATTACTGTAACAACCTTCCAGATTCGTTGCAGATACTGCGGGGAAAGAAGCGGAAGATAGCTTGACAATTCAGATGAGTGGAACAGGCACACTGTCCTTGCCGACAGGTGCCGTAGGTGGCGGTAATCCACTGCAGTAGTAGCCCTTGGGCGGCCTGAGAGAGGCGTGTCATCGACAGTTCCTGTCTCTCTGCATGACCTCCATGAACGGAACAACATCGCTATGGTTCACTCCGAGACGCCTGGACACATCCCTTCCTGGCACAAAGTAACAATGAGGACGCGATCGAACCGCGGTATTAACCGTCTAGGCATGGTTGAACTACAGACAACACGAGCCGTGTACCTCCTTCTTGGTGGAATGACTGGAACTGATCGGCTGTCGGACCCACTCCGTCTAATAGGCGCTGCTCAAATGGTTGAAGTGGCTCTGAGCACGATGGGACTTCATATCTGAGGTCATATGTCCCCTAGAACTTAGAACTAATTAAACCTAACTAACCTAAGGACATCGCACACATCCATGCCCGAGGCAGGATTCGAACCTGCGACCGTAGCGGTCGCGCTGTTCCAGACTGAAGCGCCTAGAACCGCTCGGTCAACCGGCCGGCGGCGCTGCTCATGCATGGTTGTTTACATCTTTGGGCGGGTCTAGCAACATCTCTGAACAGTGAAAGGGACTGTGTCTGTGATACAATATCAACAGTCAACGTCTATCGTCAGGAGTTCTGGGAACCGGGGTGATGCAAAACTTTTTTTGATGTGTGTATTTAATTATACTTCTTATATTTACTTAATTATACATATATATCCACTGCAGTAGTAGCCCTTGGGCGGTCTGAGAGAGGCAGTTATCGACAATATATATATATATATATATATATATATATATATATATATATATATATATATATATATATATTCTCTGGTGTTCTTGCAAATATTTTCCATTTCGTTGTTTTCGTTTTTGCAACGTGTAGCTGGAGTCAGCCTAAACAAATATAGCTCACCACATCTTTTATAGGACGCCCAGTATCGAAGGAAAACGTAGGATTGTTTCCCACTACAAACAAAACTATTTTTAAAGTGGCATTTTACGGGATCATCCGATAGAGCGATCCCAAATTAGTCTAGCACGATATTCGTTGTATGGACATGAATTAACAGGGACAGTAAAACACGAAGAATAACGAGTACTCCAACAGCGACTGAGCAGCAGCGCTGCTGCATGGCGGTAGCAGTCAGCACGGGCCAGGGTGGTGTTGTCACATCACTTCAAACTGGAAACAAAACGGCAATCCATGGAGTGGAGTCACGTCACCTCCCTCCCGTAGAAAAATCTTAAAGTCGCGCCCTCAACAGGTAAAGTCATGGCGACGTTTTTGGGAATCTACAGAGGTTATTCTGTTTGGTGTCCTCCCTCATGGTGCAATGATCAACTAGGCAGAGTATTTTTCTACCCTCAGGAAATTCAAGAAATAACTTTAGCGTGTTTGTCGCCCCAAAAATCCAAACGAACTTCTCCTACTCCATGATAATGCAACGCCTCTCACAAGTCTGCGCATTGAGAGGCACACAAAACTTCGTTGGACTGTCCGTCCACATCCACCCTACAGTGCGGATCTCGCACCTTCAGACTTCCACCGGTCTGGTCCAATGATTGCGCATTATGCATGAAGCAGTACGTGGGTGATGAGGAGGTTTTGCTTGCGAGATAAAGGCGAAGTTTACCATCTGTAGCATCGTCGACAGAGCCGACTATGGTGCTTTGGTACAGAGTCGAGTGGAGGGTCTGAATCCTGCGACCGTGTAGGATGCAGATTCCTCGACTTGCGCCATAGGGTGGCTGGTTCCCGGGTTCCACTATACAGGTCAGGAGTCACTACACAGAGGAAGCGGCTTCACGGGTGGCAGGAGCTGTTTTCTGGGCAGGTTTTTAGTTTAGAGGGTGTCTTGAAAGCGCAGAAAGGGCTTCAGTTTCAAAGCGTGCAGGACAAACACAGGAAGTGGGCGGACATAGGAACAATCAATACTGTAGTTGCAAACAGCCGAAACTGTGTTGCAAAAGAAGCAAAAGAACCATAGCACCAAGCGCTAATAGGAAGTACTGAATCTCTAATCCATATGGGTACGGAAAGCTGGATAATGCTGGATACAAGCACACCTAAAATTTTTACAAAGGACGTAATCGTGTTCAGAAAGGATGGGTTAAATATCGTTCGTGGTGGAGTGCTTATTGCTGTCAGGAGCAGTTTGTCTTGTAGTGAAATTACAAGTAAATAGTTCCTGTGAGTTATTATGGTTAGAGGTTACACTTGACAACCGCAGTAAATTAATAATCGGTTCCTTTTTCCGACCCCTCCCCCTTCCCCGACTGAGATGCTCAGGTGATATAGCCGCTGAGCAGTTCAAAGAAAACTTGAGTGTCGGTTCAAATAGGTACCCCACTCACACAACTATTGTTGGTGGTGACTTCAATTTACCGTCGATATGTTGGCGAAAATACATGTTTAAGGTCAGTGGTAGGCATGAAACGTCGTCCGAAATCGTACTAAATGCGTTATCAGAAAATTATTTTGAACAGCTTGTTAAGGACCCTACTCGAAATGTAAATGAATGCGAAAACATATTTGACGTCCTAGCAAAAAAAAAAAAAACTCCTGACCAAATAGGGAGCATGATGACACATACAGAAATTAGTGACCACAAGGTTGTTGTCGCTGTACTGAATACCGTAACATACAAACCCACCAAAAATAACTCAGAAAAAACATCTATTTAAGAAAGCAGACAAAGCTTCGCTTGACACCTTCGTAAGAGACAGCCTCCACTCCGTCTGGCTGTGTAAACGTAGACCAGATGTGGTTTAGATTCACAGAAATAGTTTAGATTCACAGAAATAGTTTAGATTCACAGAAATAGTATTGACGGTAGTTGAAGAGATATACCAAATAATTTAATAAGAGATGGTACTGATCCCCGATTGATGCACAAAACATGTCAGACGCTGTTGCAGAGACAACGAAAAGAGCACGCAAAAATTTAAAAGAATTGAAAATCCCCAAGACAGGCGAAGTCTTACAGAAGCTTCAAATTTATCGCGAACTTCAATGCGAGATGGTTTTAATAGTTTCCACAACAAAACTCTGTATCTGTATCGAAAATCCAAAGAGATACTGGTCGTTATGTGAAGTACACCAGTGGCAAGACGCAGTCAGTACTTTCACTGAGCAATAACAATGGTGATGTTATTGATGACAGTGCCACTAAGCAGATGTTACTTTAAATCCGTCTTGATTGCAAATTTTTTTTTTATTATTCATATGACCGGTTTCGGTTCATTCAGAACCATCTTCAGATCTGTAAAAATAATTATACTAATTTACTATTTCACGAAAGCAAATCTTTTTCATCCTATCTTATCAACATCAAATGTACCAGAACGTACCTGATATTTAAGTTACAGGAGTAACCCGTCCAATTCAGCAACTTTCACATGCTACGTCACATAAAATTGGTTGGCAGAGTGCACGTCATTTATATTAATTATGACACTATTACCGACAGGTGGCGTCTGGTACATTTGTTACATTACATTTGCACATACTGTATTCAGTAGATCTTTTTTATATTAAAAATATTTAATTAAAATATGTAGATGTCAAAGCTAAAATCTGTACTTGTCAGGATTAAAAAACAGTAAAATTATCATTTTTATACGATCTAACAGGCATAGGGCGATTTATATATCTATGGTGCTGGTGTGAACTTGTTTTCTTCTACGGTCTGCTTCCGTGGTTCCCGCCACTTTGGTGTTGTGCCGCGGCCGCTCAGTCGTCTGCTGTCCATCGCCGCGGGCAAGAGGGCCGCACAGGAGGGCCCCGTCAACGACGCCAGGCGTTGCACGCGTCTTCCGGCTTCTCCACCGCGCACCATCTCTCATCCCTCGGCCTGGATCTCCATACGCAACAGTTGTCATCTTAGTAGGTCGTCATAAATGCTAAAATAGGCGTTATGATTGAATTCGCTTTGTTCGTTGAGGATTAAATCCGGATCTTTGTTTTTATGGGTGTATATTTCGATCTCTTCTAAAATGTCAAGGAACCGTCCCTTGTGAGCTCTATGCAGGATGTCTAAGTTGTTTTCAATATTCGTGACTGAGTGCTTTGTCGCAGCCATATGCGCCCCAAAAGCTGTTTTGTTTTGAGAGTAGGTGTGCTCCCTGAATCTGGTTTCAAAGTTCCTACCAGTCTGCCCTATATATTGTTTACAGCAGTCATTACATTTGATTTTATATACACCTGAATCCTGAAATTTATTCCTACTATTACATATTCTATGCCGGAGCTTCAATTTTAACGTGTTATTTGTTCGGAACCCTATTTTAACGTCGGATTTACGAAAGCATCTTTCAATTTTGTCTGCAATTCTTCCATTGTAAGTGAGAGCTACATATTTTTTCTTGTTGTTCCTCTTAACTGCTACTTGCCTTCCTTCTGTTTGTTCCATTTGCCTCTTCTTTATCTTCCTATAAATATTCATCACCTGCTTACACGTATATCCGTTCGCTACGGCCACTTGTTTTAAAATACTTAACTCCTTTTCTACTTCGTGTTGGCTTAGTGGCAATCTTAGTAGCCTGTATACCATCGAAGTAAAATATGCCCATTTGTATCGCGGTGGGTGACAAGAGCGCTCGTTGATAACTAGATCTGTACACGTAGGTTTTCTGAATATGCTAAATTCATGCTTCCCATTTTTCTTTATTAGTGTTAAATCTAAGTAATCTATACGGTTGTTTTCTTCAAATTCCATGGTGAATTTAATTTTCGGGTGTTGAGAGCTCATTTTTTGTGCTAAGTTTTCGATATCATTTTTATCTCCTTTGTATAATAAAATGGAGTCGTCCACATATCTCCTGTAATATACAATTTTCTCAGCGATATTGGGATTTTCATCAAAGAATTTGTTTTCTAAGTGATTTACAAAAATGTCAGCCAGCGTCCCAGCTAAACTGTTCCCCATTGCCAGCCCGTCTTTCTGTTGATAAATTTTACCATTGAAAGTAAAGTAATTGAACGACAAGACATGTTCCAACATTTCCACTAGTTCAATCACTTCCCCCAGTGCCAATTTACCATGAGTGAGGAGATTGTTCTTAATGATCTCAATCGTTTCTTTTACGGGAATGTTTGTGTACAGATTGGTGATATCCAATGAAGCTAGTGACGCATTCTGAGGTATAAGTACGTCTTTAATTTGCTCGGCAAATTCGTAGCTGTTGCTAATGTTGAAAGTCCGACGATATGTATATGCCGCCCTCAATCTGTTATTTAGCTCTTTATTTAATTTATAACTTGGGCTGCCCAGCAGCCCAAGTTATAAATTAAATAAAGAGCTAAATAACAGATTGAGGGCGGCATATACATATCGTCGGACTTTCAACATTAGCAACAGCTACGAATTTGCCGAGCAAATTAAAGACGTACTTATACCTCAGAATGCGTCACTAGCTTCATTGGATATCACCAATCTGTACACAAACATTCCCGTAAAAGAAACGATTGAGATCATTAAGAACAATCTCCTCACTCATGGTAAATTGGCACTGGGGGAAGTGATTGAACTAGTGGAAATGTTGGAACATGTCTTGTCGTTCAATTACTTTACTTTCAATGGTAAAATTTATCAACAGAAAGACGGGCTGGCAATGGGGAACAGTTTAGCTGGGACGCTGGCTGACATTTTTGTAAATCACTTAGAAAACAAATTCTTTGATGAAAATCCCAATATCGCTGAGAAAATTGTATATTACAGGAGATATGTGGACGACTCCATTTTATTATACAAAGGAGATAAAAATGATATCGAAAACTTAGCACAAAAAATGAGCTCTCAACACCCGAAAATTAAATTCACCATGGAATTTGAAGAAAACAACCGTATAGATTACTTAGATTTAACACTAATAAAGAAAAATGGGAAGCATGAATTTAGCATATTCAGAAAACCTACGTGTACAGATCTAGTTATCAACGAGCGCTCTTGTCACCCACCGCGATACAAATGGGCATATTTTACTTCGATGGTATACAGGCTACTAAGATTGCCACTAAGCCAACACGAAGTAGAAAAGGAGTTAAGTATTTTAAAACAAGTGGCCGTAGCGAACGGATATACGTGTAAGCAGGTGATGAATATTTATAGGAAGATAAAGAAGAGGCAAATGGAACAAACAGAAGGAAGGCAAGTAGCAGTTAAGAGGAACAACAAGAAAAAATATGTAGCTCTCACTTACAATGGAAGAATTGCAGACAAAATTGAAAGATGCTTTCGTAAATCCGACGTTAAAATAGGGTTCCGAACAAATAACACGTTAAAATTGAAGCTCCGGCATAGAATATGTAATAGTAGGAATAAATTTCAGGATTCAGGTGTATATAAAATCAAATGTAATGACTGCTGTAAACAATATATAGGGCAGACTGGTAGGAACTTTGAAACCAGATTCAGGGAGCACACCTACTCTCAAAACAAAACAGCTTTTGGGGCGCATATGGCTGCGACAAAGCACTCAGTCACGAATATTGAAAACAACTTAGACATCCTGCATAGAGCTCACAAGGGACGGTTCCTTGACATTTTAGAAGAGATCGAAATATACACCCATAAAAACAAAGATCCGGATTTAATCCTCAACGAACAAAGCGAATTCAATCATAACGCCTATTTTAGCATTTATGACGACCTACTAAGATGACAACTGTTGCGTATGGAGATCCAGGCCGAGGGATGAGAGATGGTGCGCGGTGGAGAAGCCGGAAGACGCGTGCAACGCCTGGCGTCGTTGACGGGGCCCTCCTGTGCGGCCCTCTTGCCCGCGGCGATGGACAGCAGACGACTGAGCGGCCGCGGCACAACACCAAAGTGGCGGGAACCACGGAAGCAGACCGTAGAAGAAAACAAGTTCACACCAGCACCATAGATATATAAATCGCCCTATGCCTGTTAGATCGTATAAAAATGATAATTTTACTGTTTTTTAATCCTGACAAGTACAGATTTTAGCTTTGACATCTACATATTTTAATTAAATATTTTTAATATAAAAAAGATCTACTGAATACAGTATGTGCAAATGTAATGTAACAAATGTACCAGACGCCACCTGTCGGTAATAGTGTCATAATTAATATAAATGACGTGCACTCTGCCAACCAATTTTATGTGACGTAGCATGTGAAAGTTGCTGAATTGGACGGGTTACTCCTGTAACTTAAATATCAGGTACGTTCTGGTACATTTGATGTTGATAAGATAGGATGAAAAAGATTTGCTTTCGTGAAATAGTAAATTAGTATAATTATTTTTACAGATCTGAAGATGGTTCTGAATGAACCGAAACCGGTCATATGAATAATAAAAAAAAAAAATTTGCAATCAAGACGGATTTAAAGTAACATAAAATCACTGATTGCTGTTATCCCATAAGACATTATGTCTGTTTTTGCAAAGTCCACTAAGCAGAGTTACTAAACATGGTTTTCCGAAATTCCTTCGCAAAACAAGTCAAAGTCAATATTACGGAATCGAATCAAGAACAACTGCCAACTTGAGTAAATTTGAAGTTGATATCCTCAGTGTAGCGAAGCAGCTTAAAACAACTGAGAAAGGCAAGATTTCCGGTCCACATTGTATACCGGTCAGATACCTTTAAGAGTATGCCCTCAACAATAATATAAAATCGCCTGCACGTAGAAAAATACGCACCTAAAGACTGGAAAGTTGCACAAGTCACACTAGTATTCGAGAAAGGAAATAGGAGTAAACCGTTGAATTGCAGACTCATATCACTAACGGCGATTTGCACTAGGATTTTGGAACATATACTGTGATCGAACAATATGAATCACTTAGAAGAAAACGACTGATTGACAAAGAGCCAAAATGGATTCAGAAAATATTGTTCTTATGAATCACAAACTAGCTCTTTATTCTCACGAATAATATGAGTGCTATCGACAGGGGACGTCAAGTTGATTCCACATTTTTAGATTTCCAGAAGGGTTTAGACACCGTTACACACAAGCGACTTCTGATTAAAGTACATACCTTTCAAGTATCGTCTCAGTGGTGTGAATGGATTCGTGATTTCCTGTCAGAGAGGTCGCAGTCCGTGGGAATTGACGGAAAGTCATCGAATGAAACAGAACCAATGTCGTTATATAGGCCCTCTGTTGTTCCTGACCTACATGAACGATTTAGGAAACATTCTGTGCAGCCCTATTATATTGTTTGAAGACGATGCTGTCATTTATCGTCATGTAAAATCATCAGAGCAGCGCGTGGTAGCCGCGCGGTCTCAGACGCCCTGCCACGGTTCGCGCGGCTCCCCCTGGCGGAGGTTCGAGTCCTCCCTGTCCTCAGCGTAAGTTAGATTAAGTAGTGTGTAACTCTAGGGATCGATGACCTCAGCAGTTTGGTCCCATAGGAACTTAGCACAAATTTCCAAATTTTTTTCAAAGTCATCAGATGATCAAAAGGAATTGCAAAATGATTTTGACAAGATATCTGTATGGTGCAAAAAGTGGCAAATGAATGTGGGATTCGCGTGAGATAGCACTGACAGAGGGCATTGAAGAAGTTCAAAGAAGGGCAGCTCTTTTTTTATTATCGCAAAATAAGGGAGAGAGTGCCACAGAGATGATACAAGAGCTGGGGTGTCGGTCATTAAAACAGAGGCGGCTTTTGCTGCGGCTGGACCGTCTCACAAAATTTCAATCACGAACTTTCTCGTCAGAAAATACTTTGTTGGGGCCAACCTACATAGGGAGATATGATCATCGTAATAAAATAAGAGAAATGAGAGCACACACGGAAAGATTTAAGTGTTCGTTTCTCCCTTGAGCTGTTCAAGAGTGGAACGGTAGATGAGTAGCTTGAAGGTGGTTCGATGAACCCTTTGCCAGACACTTAATTGTGAATTGCAGAGTAATCATTTAGAGGTAGACGTTGATAGACGCAGCAGGATGTTGGCTCCGACGCCGACCAGTAGAGTGTACCATGCGAGGATACACGTCTTCCTAGTAAGACGGCGTAAGGCCGTCGCATTGAACGGAGTTCATGTTGAAAAATAGGGTTTTGTAGCCAAAAACGTGGGGAATAATACGGTGTATTGGAATCCTGGATAAAACCAACTTGATTTCAGAAAAAAATGAGTTTCGTTAATTATTGAACGCTCTTCGCAAACGTAGCAATCAAGACAGATAATTATATTGGCTGGTGATAATGATCACGGATTCGTACAATGATTTTGTGCTAGTTGTAGACAAAACCTGCCAAACATATTCGGTCTTGGACTCTCTCTGCAATTTTTAACCTCGCAGCTTCCTCCATTATTATATTAACTATTCATTGATACTATTGACCTAAGTTTTCTTTTAGTTGAGATGTGGCATAAAGATCTGTCCTTTCGGATTCGGTTCAGTACATCATCATTAGCTATCCGATACAGCCATCTAATCTTTAGTATTCTTCCGTGAGGCCACATTCAAAACGTTCTGTTCTCTTCTTGTCTGTACTCTTTAGCTTCCATACCATGACGGGTAGCGCAGTGCTTAGCACACTGGACTCGAATTCGGGAGGACGACAGTTCAAACACGCGTCCGGCCATCCTGACTTAGATTTTCTGTGATTTCCCTAAATCGCTTAAGGCAAATGCCGGGATGGTTCTTTCGAAAAGACACGGCCGCTTTCCTTGTCCATCTTTCCATAATCCGAGCTTATGCTCCGTCTCTAAAGACCTCGTGGACGGGACGTTAAACACCAATCTCTTCCTCCTTTTTAGCGTCCACGTTTTGCTTCCATGATAAGTGTTCAGTTTACTTCTCTTTGGTCAGCTCTCTTTGTGTTGAGCATTTCTTAAGTTGAGCATCCTTTCGCTTCTTAGACACGAAAATCGTTCATATTCAGGATTTCAGTGCTGCTCAATTTTCTAATCTCCTCTTGCATTTTCCTCACTCTGAGCTTGTATTTATTCTCCAATCTTTTCCGGTCGAAAAACCGGAATACATGTTTTCTTTCATCACTACATATACTTTTCTTGCAGTTACGTACGTTCATTGCGAACACTAGACTTCTCTTTTCGCTCTGGTTTACACTCACACATCGCGTTTTCTAAAGGTTTTTTTTCCAAATCTTCCTGTACATTCTTTTTGGTACTTGGTTACTGTCTCATATTTCTTATATTTGCTGGGCAGAGAAATGTGTTCTTTTTTTGCCTTTGTTAACGGAAAAGTTTTGGCGAAAGCAGCGTCCATCATCCTCCTGTCTGTTATTATCTTCAAAACTGCTACGTGCTTTCGAACGTACTCTGTCCTTTGTCGTTTTAGAAATTTCGAGTATTGTGTCACTTTTCCCACTTGTTCTTTCGTAGTTTGTACTTTCTTCTAAAACATCACAATACAAGGGAGTACCCAAAAAAAACCGAAATTATTTCTTAAAAGCTGTATATTTTCAAATCGTTTACAAAACAACTTTATCCCCTTCAAAATGCTCTCCATTGTAACTAATACATTTGTCCCACTGGTGCTTCCAGTGTCCGAAACATTTTTTGTAGTCATCTTAAGAAATGGCTGACAGCTCCTCCCTTGTTTTTTTCTTGACTTCTTCAATGTTGTAAATCGGTGTCCTTTCATGCGTGAAAATAAAAGTCGGACGGAGCCGGATCAGGCGGGCAAGAAGCGTGGGGCAGAGGAACCATGCCACTTTTCGCCAAAAACTCTCTAATAGAGAGGGTTGTGTTTGCAGGTGCGTTGTCATGGTAGAAGAACCAGAGTCCTGTCTGCCACAAATCGGTTCTTTTTTGACGAACACTATTGCGCAACCATCTTAAAACTTCCAAACAAAAGATACAATTGACGATCTGACCGAATTTTTTCAATATTTTCGTCGATTCGTGCAGTTGATGGACGTCCAGAACAATGTTTGTCATCATTCAACATGTCACCATTTTTAAATCGAGCGAACCACTCGTACACTTGAGCTTTTCCCATAGCGTCATCTTGGGAAGCTGTTTTTAACATTAATACAGTATCAGCAGCATTTTTACCGAGTAGAAAACAAAATTTCACAGCTGTAGGTTGTTCACTTAAACTTGCCATCATAAAAAACGAAATAAGAACAAAACAGTGCTAGCAGAAACAACCACTGCAGATGAACAGAACAAGCCAGGTCGACTACACAGGCGACACTGAACCGGCAATGAGTTGCTCTGTACACGCCTGGCGGCAGAAATGCATACTAAACAAACTCCGCCCATGGCAACGCTATTTCGTTTTCTTTTTATACCCTCCCCCCCCCCCCCCCCCCGTACTGCGTGCAAACATGTACATTTACTGGACGTGTTCAAGCATCATAATGTAATCGAGTCGAATATAGTAGTGGATGATTCAAAATTTCTATTACAGTCTTCTAGAGGTTGTAGAGGGGACTTGGTAGATGAAGATTTTGTAAGGATCTCATGCCCGGAAACGCGCGCCGTTTCGATATAAAATGAGTTTGAAGGTTCGGTCACGTTCACTTCACGGTACGCACACAAGCTGAGAAGAGGGCGCCGTTGTCAGTCCCTGTTGTAATTATGACATCGCATAACGATTCGTCCGACTACAACAACAGCTGCGAGAAATTGGCGCTCCAAGGACGCGCCGCACTCCCGACTTTGAAGAGTACGTCCTGCATCACATAAAGGAGAACCACAGGACAAGTACCCGGAACATTGAACGTGTTCATTGTCTCCGCTGTGTACACACTGCGAAAACGGAACATTTTAAAGTGATCCGATCCTGAAATTGGTTTTAAATCCAAAGAATACATTTGTGGACATGAGTTTCTTATCAAAACTTCATCTACTACCTCCCCTCTACAGCCCTAGAAGGCTGTGATACGAATTTAGGATCACCCTGCAACACTGCTGTCCATTAAAATCACAACAACGGGATGAATACTAAATAACAAAATTTTACTGATTACGCGTGTACAGTATAGTAGGAAGAAAACATGATTAAATATGTAGACGGTTTTGGAGGTATACAGGGTGCGAAATTTACGCAGGGCTGCCACCTGTGGTAGAAATAATGGTCGTAAGCTGCCTGGGCATGAAGTCGAACTGAGTTTGAATAAGACATATGCGGCCTCTCCCGCCGGAGGTTCGAGTCCTCTCTCGGGCATGGTTGTGTGTGTTGTTCTGAGCATAGGTTAGTTTAAGTAGTGTGTAAGTCTAGGCACGGATGACCTCTGCAGTTTGCTCCGTTAAGAACTCACACACATTTGAACATTTGAGAGATATGGGTACGTTGTTCCATTGTTCCATGCAGCATCAACGTCATGGCCGAGTTCCTCGCTCGTTGTGGCTGGGTAGTGGTGGCGTGCCAGTCTCTCGGTAACATATGATCAGATGTTTTCAGTGGGTCAGAGATCTGGAGAACGTACTGGCCAGAGCAGCCTTTGTTTTGAGGTCGGTCAGAAAAGCACGGGAAACATGCGATCTTGTGTTATCTTGTTGACAGCTAGTGATGGACACCTCGAAGGCAGGTCACAGCTACCAGCCTTCAAGCGTCAGAAACGTTAACGACCGCCACCCAAATTACCGGCAATGGACATTAGACATTACTGTATTTTGTACCCAAAAGCAACCTTGTGCACGACGCCGAGAACTGGGGCCCGTTTGGCGACTACGAAAGCAATGTGGCAACGTTCGTGCCCCTCGGAGTCTCCACGCACATATATGTCCGTCGTGATCTTGTGCGCAGAACCGGGAATCGTCTGGAAGGACGACACTGTGCCACACCCGTGTCCAGTGCTGTCGTTGGGAGCGCTTTCCAAGTAACCGTAGTTGGGAACATCGCTGTCGGCGCAGCACTCTGCTGCCGCGTCAACGAAAGCCGCAAGAATGGTCGCTGTGCTGACATCCGTGGTGCTATAGCTGTCGATGCATTGTCCATGTGGATATATGCCTTGCTCCAGCCAAGCCCACTTCCTGACTCAAGGTACGTGACGTGGCTGATCGATACGGCACGACAGAGCACGCTCTGTATGTCCTCACGTGGGGTTGCTGACATCCTACACGGCGTCCACCATGTGCGTCCTGAACCTGTCGACTCCATATTCGCACGACAGTCGTGGGTTTCCGATCAACGCGAATAGCTAGACACCTTCTGTATCGAGGTAAGTCAGGACCGCACGAGCAACATGCTGTCTTGTTGAAAGACGTCGCGGAGTCTTCATTGATAAAGCACAGCCACCGGGCTAAAAATGTCATAAATGTAACGGGTACTGTCCAAATTATCAGCAATGTGAATTACAGGTAACTTGTGTACGCATGGCCGCCTGATAGGGTGTGCATGACGACGGTGAATGCAACTGACAGAGTTTGTACTTCTCGCAGCATCCACATGCGCAGAACCGGGACCTGTCAGAAGAAACAGCGTGGTGCCACTATTGCGACAAATAATGTCGCGAGCCGCACCGCCTGTCTCAATAGCAGCGTCAAATGAAGCAGCAACTATAGTCATCATGCTGACGAGTTTCTGACACTTTTGCGCAAATGGAATGTGTTGACATTTCTGTGGAGCCAAGGATACCTCAGATAGTGGAGCTCGGTACAGGCTGTTCCAGAAGTAGGATACACCGACCTAGCCATCGCTACCTGCGATGTACTGTTCCACTTCCTGCACCCGTACCCTCTCCGCACTCCAGTTCATTTACTGGCGGCTGTGGTGCGTGTTCAGTACTGCAGTGGATCTGTGATTGCCAAGTCTTTTATTTTATTTTACGTGCAGATGAAAACAGGGGACTGAAGGAGAGAATATTGTCAGTGAAAAGGTAAAATGAGGTTTATCACGCTGTGAATCATTTTTTGTGGACGGAACGTTGAATTGTAACAAGCAGTTTGGACAGCTTTTTATACTCCACGCCGATCTTACAAGTTATTCAGAGAAAATAAACACTATTCGAGCCGTTTACGTTTTGCTACCGAACAAAAAGCTCGAAACATATCGTTTTTAAAGCTATTAAAACCAACGTGTCTGAAGGGGATCCTGCGTGTCTCGCGATGGACTTCGAAACTGCTATCGTCCAAACAGCTAGAAGTTTGTTTGCGGCCACATAGATCAAGGGTTACAATTATAATTTTAATCTCTTTTTGTGGAAACAAGTTCATTGTCGCGGCTTTGTTACTGCCTACGATTAAAACGAAGAAATACGCTGTCGCATAAGAATGTGTTCAGCTCTAGTGGATGCTAATTGGCTGTGTTTTCAGGAGAGCACACCGGGAAACCAAAAGCTTTGGGAGTTCTATGACTATTTCGTGGACCAGTGGCTCGCTAAACAAGCATGTGCCAAGAGATATATGGTATTGCAATGGAAGATGCCATCGCATTAACAACGTTTCAGAAGGATGGAACCGAAGGAGGAATAGATTAATATGAAAATTTCATCCTTATGTTTACTCATCAGTAAGAAGTCTGCGAGAAGATGAAGAGTGCCATCGACCGGTTTGAACAATGAATTAAAGATTGAAAAGGAATTTAAAGCACGTCATACTTGTTGGAAACCTCGTATATGTCGTAAATAGGTTCGATGGGGGACAAAGAGGGACTAGCGACTCGCGCTGTTCGATGGAAACGACACAAATTCGGCTCTATGTAACTTTGAATTTGTAAAATATTCGCTAATAAAGACTGATAAAACTATACATATCAAATGCCTTTTGTAGGAAATCGTTGCGGCACTGACCTCGAGTAACTGAGAGCCAAAATCTGTGTAGGTGGACACCAAACAACGGGAAACAAACATAAATGACATACAACCACATCCATTCGTTCTCCTTCCGCCTGAATACGTGTCGTAGACTGTAGCTCGCTGCGCTACGGTGCTAGACTTCTGAGCGTGTCTGTGAGAAGCCGCTGATCCCAGCAAGAGTCCCAGGATCACTCTGTACACGCGTCACTACGTACAAGTGTTCCAGCCCCCATGCTGGCAGCCCGTGGTGGCTCAGGCGCCGTCTCGTAGCCTATGTGGAAACTTGTGTCGCTGCAAACAAGCCAAGTTCTCAACTGAAGGTATGCGACGTGGCTGTGCAATTCTGCACGGAGCTATTCGCGTGGGACCGTTGAGATCCTGCGTGGTGTTGTGTATGGCACTTATGAACCTATCGATTCCATATCCACATGTCAGTCGTGGGATTCCGACCAAAACAAGCAACAATATAGCGGAACAATAAACCGCTGACTCGATAGGCTGCCATCCTGTCGCTGTCAAATTCCGACACATCCTGACAGACGTTTCTCCTTGGTACGTGTGGAATAAAATTACCTTCCCACAAACAAATAACATTCAAATAGGATTTCATAATGAGAAATCCTCCCCAACCCCATCTTTCCTTACATATAGAATGTACATGGCGTTTTTCCTGCCTACTTTGTACGGCTCTGCTGAAATGCTGATCATTTGCGCAGATTTCGTATCAGTCTTTCATTCGTAGAATGCCGTCCTCATTGAGCAAAAATTTTAATGGGCACCAGTGTAAACTTTATAATTTCACATCTAAATAATTCACTGTTCTCATGCTAATTCCCGTAGTGTTATTCGCATTTTTGTAATTTTAGAAAGTGATTTGGGTTTTAGCCAGGACTGGTTGTAATAGTGTATCTTACTGAACACGTAAGTTGTTGACGCGATTTACATACGAATTTTCACAGACGTCCAACATTTTTTCCTAATTTTCACGGAATAATCTTCAGAGATGCCACACAGTTTATTCGTTGGTAAGTGTCTTGGCTTCAACTCTCAGTCAGTTCTGGAATTTTGCTCTGTTGCCTATCGCGTTTTTCACCTCTACCGATAAATAAATGTGTGACGAGGGCCTCCCATCGAGTAGACCGCTCGCCTGCTGTAAGTCTTTCGATTTGACGCTACTTCGGCGGCTTGCGCGTCGATGGGGATGAAATGATGATGATTAGGATAACATAACACCCAGTCCCTGAGCGGAGAAAATCTCCGACCTAGCCGGGAATCGAACCAGGGTCCTTAGGATTGACAGTCTGTCACGCTGACCACTCAGCTACCGGTGGCGGACCTCTACCGATAATTTGCTCATATGAAAAATATCAAGATGCACCGTGCTTAAGAGTCAACATTGAACTGTAGGTCCCCCGGTAACAGGGTCGGTAAATTAGGTCGAAGGAAGTCAAGGTCATACCATTTTGAACAAGCAACAGTAAAGCACTGCGTTGTTCAAACCAATTTTTGGGGTTGGGGACAGCTGTACCTTTATTCCTTGCAGGTCGATACAGTAGATTCGTATGTTATGGCGCTCCCCAAATCTGCATGTGTGTCTACTAACGCATTTCGCATGCCAACGCACAATAGCGTGAGAAAGGCATTCCGTAAGGTTTTTAATTGTTCCCTACAGTGATACGACTGCATTTCTAAATGTTAGGTAGAGTGACCCATCAAGTGCGCATCGCCCAGGACCAAAAGATAACAGTACTATATGTAATTCTCACTAAAGAGTAAGCACACCGACATGTTATTAGTCACTCCCATGAGTCCGTTAACGCTGCCTGTAGCCTTGATAATGCTGTCAATTGAACTTCATGAGCGCCCTACTCAGCTGAAGCTACACTTTGATGTCTGGAGCTCCTAGAGAGATGTCGATTGCCACGTTTCTCTCACAGTTCCAAGTAGCCGCAGAGATGTGGTGGGTGCCTGAGTATTTGTTAAATCAGGAACGTACGCGTGCATGCCTGTGAAAACAGCTGATGTCGTCTTCGAAGACTGGAGTAACCACAGCATACTTATCGTGAAGACGTCGAAGAAAGGGCTGCACTTAGTCGCCGAGGATGTTGAATAAACATCCTGATTCACATCCCACGGTAACCCGAATGAACGGGCGCATGTCATGGTGCGGGAAAAACCACCAAATCGTCGCAGACCACCTCCGGCCTGAAGTACACCCTCTACACTGCGGGTTAAACGCGCCTTTGGACCATCGGTGCAGCCGACGCTTTCCGTACTTTGAACTAAAGGCAAACTCGCGACCCGTCGGAGCGCTCTACACGCCTCCAGTTGGGAACGCTCGAACGTCTTCGTTGTTTACCGCACCGTAGACGTAAAGTTTTATGTGCCACTTTGAGCGATTGACTTTTTCGAGGTAGCCGACTTCCAGTGTCCAGTGCATACAGCTCCCCACACAATGTTCACTCGGAAACTGGATGAGATGGAGCTGCGTTGTCTGACCACATGGATTCCTGCTGGTTGAGATGGAGCTACATTGTCTGACCACATAGATTTCTGCCGGTTTGAAACCGACTGTCACTGGCAAGGCGTCACAGTCGCCTCCGGTGCTTGTCAGTTAGTATCTTTTTGCGACCATGGCTGCGCGTGGTACACCATTCCTTGTAGGCAGGTTGGACACTCCGCAAAGTAACATCAAGAAATCTCGCAACTTCATTTATGACGTGCTCACGAATACGTCCAAATGCGATATCTCCTCCCTGCCATGTGTCGCCTTTTCACACCGTCTCGTGTTGCTGCGCTGATTGCATACAACCGACTGGCACGCACACACCACTTCATTTGCGTGACTTGCGTCAGCATTGGAGGGTCACATGACGGCAGCTGCCAGCTTCTACCGTCTACAGCACTCCAGAGTGACCATTTTGTTCTGTTAAGGAATTACTAATATTTCGTAGCTTAAGCTTATTTTAATTCGTTGACATTGACATTGTTGTTCCATTAGCCGTTCTAATACAACGATAATTGTCCAGTCGTCATTTCTTGGGCAAAATTAACACAAGTAAGAAGAGTTTACTGCTTTGGCGGAGGTAAACAGATCGAAGGTGGGAGACAACTGCAGGAGGAGGAACTTCCCCAAGAAAATACGCGATAGTGGCTCCGTCCGGGCGCTCTGAGCGTAGGCGGGCTCAATCGACAGGAAAAGGGAGGAGTTGCCTCTGTCATTTCCCTCATTAAGACCGGCGACGCCGTCCCGCGCCTCGCCGCGCCGCCCCGCAAGGTGCGCGGCGAGAAAAAAGAAAAAATGATGGGGGAAACGAGGGAGGAGAAAGACGAAAAAAAAGAAGAGTGTCTGGACGGTGGCGTTATAAATACGCCGGCCTGGCAGCAAGGCGGGGTCGCCCGCGGAACCGGTCAGGATCTCGCGGGCAGCCCGCGGCCTGCGCAGGTAGGCGCGCGCCGCTCGCGGACCCTACAGCGACACGGCTCTCTCACACCGCCAGAGACACACTGCTTGAGTCACATTTTCATCTAAAATCTTATTCCACAAGTCACTGCCCAATACCGTGAAGAGGGCGCTTGTCCCATTGCCCAGTGAACGTTGACGGGAATGTAGTTACGCTAGCAGACAGCTGCTAGTTAGCGTTAATATTAGTGTGTATATTGGAGTTAAGAAATGATTTGCTGTTGTTGAGCAACGCTTCTGTAATAGGGGACCGGGTGGTTGCCATCTCGATCCCACAAAGATCGCACTTGTGGGGTCTTTCAGACCTAATATAATTAGATTGTATTTACATTTCAGTAAATATTGTACTATTTTTCATATGTTGTTGTGGTCTTCACTCCGAAGACGGGTTTCACACTTCACTGCACGGTAGTCGGTCGGGTGCAGGTCCCTTCATCTCTGAGTAATTAGTACAACGTCCATCCGTTGGAACTTCCCTCTTGTATTCAGGTCTGAGACTCTCTCAGCAATTTTTATCCCCATGCACTCCTCCGTTGTCAAATTATCTGTTCCTTGATGCTGTGAACTTATTCCTTCTTTTAGTCAAGATATGCGATATGACGCTTTCTTGCCAGTCTCCATTCTCTTTGTTGGTTATTTGATCTTCCCATCTACCCTTTAGCCTCTTTCTGAGACATAACTTCCAAAAGCTTCTATTTCTTACTTCTCTGTGTCGTTTACCTTCCAAGTTTCGTGTGTAATGAGGATGCTATTTCCTTGTCTTCGTCCTGCTCTTTCTGTATTGTGCATCTCGTAAGTCGAGCATCCTTTCACTTCTTAGATACGAAAATCGTTCATATTCGCTGCTGTTCTTTTTTTCTTTTTTTTTCAACTCTACTCGCTTTTTCCTCGCTCTGTGGTTGTGCTTGTCCTCTAATCTTTTCGACTACAAAAAGCTAAGTCGATACCATCCCTGAAGAAAACACTGTAGACATTTCATACTTACTGAACAGAAATTGTTCAGTGAATACGTCGGTAATGTTTGAGTGGTGTCCACACTCAAGAACCACAAACGCAATGAGCACATTCGGGACTTCATGGCCCATTCAGTCATCCAGTACATATTTCCTTCACATAATGACACTGAAGGGAACGCGTCTCAATCCGAAACCGTGGACGCTGTAAACAGATACTTACCTCTTTTGCCACCAGTTGAATTCTGTAGTAAGAATTCAGTGATCACACATTGCACTTTTCTGACACCTATTAGTGGACATTAATATGCGATGGGTATAAGCCTTCGCCCTTTTGAAGGCTCGAACTCCGCTGGAGGCACTTTCAATAAGGTGTATGACAGGCTGTGAAGGAATGGCACCATATTCTTCCTCAAAAGCCAAAACCAGAGAACGCAGTGACATTGAGCGATGGGATCAGAAGCGAAGTCAGCATTCTAACTTATCCAAAACGTGTTCCATTTGGCTCAGGTCAGGACTCTGCGCAGTTCATTTCAGGAATGCTGTCATCCACAAACCACTGCCTCACAGATGCCGCTTTATGACAGATTGCATTGCCATGCTGATACAAATGATCATTATCTCTGAACTGTTCTCCTACTCTACACAGCACACAATGCTGGAAAATGTGTCCATACGCTTGCGCACATTGCGTTTTCCTCAGCACAATAAGGAGACAACACTCTACCGATGAGAAACATCCACATAGTGCATCAGTAGTGGAGCTACAGGGGTACTGGCGCATTTTGTTAGTGCCTACATCAGAGGCAGGTATGCACTCAGGGGCAAACCTATTGTTCTCCTTTGATTGACAGGTCCTTAACCTATTGTTCCGTTACGTGGTTTTCCAGGTCACTGCATTTAATCTATTGTTTCCCCACCCCCTCCCCCCTCAGGAAACCCCCCACCCCTCGCTGCCACAGGTACACTTTCAGGCCGAACGGTCTAAGGCGCTGCAGTCATGGACTGTCTGGCTGGCGGAGGTTCGAGTCCTCCTTCAGGTATGGGTGTGTGTGTTTGTCCTTAGGATAATTTAGGTTAAGTAGTGTGTAAGCTCAGGGACTGATGACCTTAGCAGTTAAGTCCCATAAGATTTCACACACAGTTGAACAGTACACTTTCAGGTCTGAGTTAACCTATTGTTCTTTTAGGTGCTTTTCCATGTCACCCCCATTTCCTTTTGACTGACAGGTACTTAACCTATTGTCCCCCCCCCCCGCCCCCTCCCCCTCCTATCAATTTGATTGACTACTTAATTAAATTGATCAATTAATTAACCACTCTGATGGAAAAGTGTCATGGCCCCCTGCCACTCCCCCCCCTGATGGGGAGTTAAAGTTCCATCAGGACAATGCAGCATACTATGGATACCTTCACTAACCTAAGAAAATTGCAGGAAAAAGGGCACTTGGGCTACCTGCACTAACCTGAGTCATCCGACCGCCACCTCTTCCTAGGAATTGCCAGATAGGATGGACATAAGTCTTACTTAACCTATTGTTCTGTTAAGTGGTTTTCCATGTCGCCGCACCTAATCCATTGTTCCCCACCCCCTCCCACTACCCTCCCCCCTCAGGAAACCTCACTCTCCCTGCTAGAGCGACACTTTCGGTCTGAGTTATTGGAACAGACCCTGTCACTACTATCAATTTGATTGACTACTTAATTAACCTCTCCCCCTCTGGTAAACCCCCTCCCCAACCACCATAACTCCATCCTGGAAAATGGCGGGAAGGAAGACTCAGTTGATCGGTCACTTGGAAGGAAATCGATTGATGTGCATGGAATATTCTTTATTTCACAAATTTAGAAGATTCAAGGCAGTGTATGGAATATATGGAAAGCGTATATTGTTTATTTATAAAAAATTCAGTTTGTGAGGGGTTGGATTTCTCTTGCTCATCATTCTCAGCTGTTTGGAAACATCTAGGTCTTGCAAGAAGCAATTACATGGGGTAAACATGTTGCATAACCTAATGTTCAGCACCGTGCTCTGGGTGTCTTAACCTAATGTTTGGGCCTTTGTCGACATTTAAACTATGGTTCTGTTAAGCGGTTTTCCATGTCACCCCCAATTTCCTTAAACTATTGTACCGCCTATGTTGCAAAATTAAGTAATTAGTTATGCCCTGCCACCATTTTCTGGTACACTTTTCGAATTTCAAATGCTTTTGAACACCATTTCTAGCGCATCCTTCTCTGTCACCCACCCCCTTAACCTATTGTACTGGGTTTTACATAAAAACTATTCAAATTAACTTAGTGTTCTGCACTTAACCCGCTGTTCTGCTCCATGTCACCCACTCACACAAACCCTCCTCTTATCTATTGAACCGCCAACACCACATTGATATAAAAAATTTATGCAAATTAATTACATGGGGTAAATATGTTGCATAACCTAATGTTCGGCACCGTGCTCATGGTATCTTGACCTAATGTTTGGGCCTTTGTCGGGATTTAAACTATGGTTCTGTTAAGCGGTTTTCCATGTCACCCCAATTTCCTTAAACTATTGTACCGCCTTTGATGCAAAATTAAGTCTCAGGACTGAAGACAACAGCAACAATTAATTCGATATTCTTCACATGTATGGCAGAGTTTCTTTTAATTTGTGGCATCCTATTTATCTCAGAGTATTGTTAGTCTGCATGGGGGCCTTACCAGTTAGGTCTGATTGAAGAGATTGAGAAGGTTCAAAGAAGATTCGTGACTGGTACATTACAAATCTCATTGAAAGTTTGAAGTGGGACACACTTGCAGATAGACAATGTGCTAAATGGAAGGGGCTGCTCACTAAATTCCAAAATCCTATCTTAGCTGTACATGTAGAGGATATATTTTTACCACCATCTTTCATATTGTGCAATGATCACCATTCAAAGATAAGGGAAATTAGAGCTCGTACTGAAGCATTCAGACAGTCGTTTTTCGTTCGTGCAATACACGAGTGGAACAGAAGGGGGGAAATATGACTTTGGCGGAAATAGTGCCCTCCACCACACATCGCTTGGTAGCTGTAAGAATATATATGTAGATGTAGATGTACATGGAATATCGTTTAAACAAAAGATTGCTAATAAAAAACACATCCCACCACCCAACACCTGATGCTGACGCTAGAGTCGGGGTCCACTGGCAATCACCGCAAAGATACAATGCGACAGTTCGGGTCCGTCAGGGATGCAGCAGTTACATCCATTTCATACTCAACACCTGAGAAATTCCTGTCAAAATACGTGTTCACCTGGTTACCATTGCTGCCGCGATGACACATAGCTCCAGTCTGGATCCAGTGCCAAGAGAGATGTTGCTATGCTTCCCAGGATAGCAAAGGCTGCATTCCTAACGGGACAACCCGTCCGCCACTGAAATTACCCTTCAAACTGATGATGCTGCCAGTGTGTGAGCACCATCTCCCGTTTTTTGCTCTGCAAACGACACTTTCAGCGGCAAAATTATTTTGCACAGAGCGTTACATTGTACTGATAGTTACACCCTTCAAAAGTTGTTTACAGATCATCAAATACATACAAGACTCACAAGAATATTGAAAGCCAGGAACATATTTACCAGTGTAACTACAATTAAATATTGCTGCCACAGTCAGTCACCGATCGATGTATAGATAATGTCTCCTCTTGACGGCTGTGGTTCTGGAATGAATCTCAGTATCTATAGAAAACTCTCAGAAATGGCATAGTGTCCCAGAAATATTTAACGTGTGCCTTAGTAGGAGTTTTTGTGATGTCAAGGCTTGTATGGACGGAAATTCTTGCCGTAACAGAACCTGTTTACGAAAATAGCGCAGAATAACATCGAATGAATTCTTCCTTGCAGTCCTAACATGGCAGCCCATCCATCACATGTTACCCTTCCTGCTTTCAACATATGCAAACGTTCTCACCGCAATGTAGAGACTCCTATATCCCAGCACAAATGATGTCTTGTGAATGAATGGGGAATTATGATTGGCTCTTTTCGAATTTACCTGCCAAAGTACTGATGCCGCTGGAATGGAAGCACCATCTGCTTTTTTTTTTCTTTCTGCAGACATGGCTTTCAGCAGCCAAAAACTATTTTACACAGATCTCCATGTTGCACCTACATATCGTCAAACACTGAAAAACGCTCACTCAATTACACTGCTCGTCCACTGAGGACAGGGGCTTGAATATTAGAGTGCAAAACTGATCTTCAACCCCGCAATATACCACTGCGTACCGTGTTGATCTAGTAAACATACAATTCGTATCCTACACCATACTAAAATCGCCCCTTTTACATCATTTGAACATATACTACGAAGACATACAACACTGTAGATATACTCGTGGCACTAGATATTTCCCAGCACGCATGTGGTATTTGTTTTCGATATATGGAAGGAGAGAGATGTGGTAAAAATCTTACCGAGTTCTCTATCGGATGAAGTTAGTGGAGCTTTTATAGTTTGTAGTTTTTCTCTGTTCGATGGTACAGAATAACAATGATAGCATGTTGAGCTGATAGACGTGAATTGGGCCTGAAGGTTGCGGATATGCTTCGGACTGTAGTATCTGTACGTAATTTGGAGATGCATCACAATGCGGCCACTTCCAGTGAATGGTCAAAACACGGTCCTGTTGCACTAACTCTGGTTGCTCTGTTTCTACACGGGTTGTAGAAGGTGGTGGATATGGCTTTCTCCGACTTATGCTCAGTTCCGACTTAAATTGGAATGATCATGTGAGCAAAGCTGCAGAAATGGCAGCAGTCGCAAAATGCATAGGGACTGACTAAAACCACGTTGGAATTTTGCTGCAGCAGACAGGTTCGAGAAAGGTGACGAGTTTCGAGATATGAGAGTGCCAGAAATATGATATGGCATTGAGACAGAATGCGTTACAAATACTGGAGAAATATCTAGTGGCGGCGGCATGAGGAGGTTGCAAATACCTAAATACCTGTTTCATACCACGCTCCTTAGCGGAATCACTTTCAAAATTCGGCAATTTTACTACAAGGGTGCACCGTCTATATATTCAGTGTGATGGTATTTGTCTGGAAAACTAATTTACTCGCAGGTAATCCCATACCTCCTCGATTTATAAAGCCGGTATAGCTTTTAACATGGATACTTGTGTGCACATGTAGAACCTAGACTGCTTGTGACAGTAACATACAGTAGTTGAGAGGGTCAGGTTTTTTAATATCTGGTGGTTTGTAAGACGATTACACTTATCTTTCTAAGACATGGTGGTAGCTCTCGCAAGAAAAGCTTATGAAACATGTCCACCCATCGTTGATTTTAGGTCAGTATTGTTTCATATCACCAGCAATCTGCATTGATGAAGTATAATACTTAGTAGTATGAGGTTCATGATAGCTTCACCTTGAGCATTAGGGTTATAAAGTATGTGTTTGTGTTCTGACATGAAAAAAGGAAATGACTACGTCCAGTCGTAAGGAAGGTATGGATTTGACATGGAGTACTTTGAGAGCAAAGGGAAGAGTATGTCAAGACATAACAATGGTAGCGATATTTTTATTTCCAGAGCCACAGCCGTCAGCATGTTATATTTCCAATACTTCGCTCATTGCCGAATGTCATTCAACTTAGACTGCCATCGTAGCATTAGTTGTAAGTATAGGGATAAAATATATATGAATCCGGTTTTTTTCCTAGGACAATTCTGTCTGTGCTTGCTTGTTGTGCTGTTCCGGTGACTTGTGGCATGAATGACTCACGTTTCCCATTAACTGTAGGAGCAGTCCGAATGAAGAGGCCTGTTGGGGTGTAGGAATGTAGTTGACTTAACTGCTGTCATTTAGACTCCCGAATAGCGAACTAATACTTAGTATGTGTTAGATAGCTTTCATGAATGCGTGGAAATTGGAGAAGATTCAATGTGGACATGTGTTTGCACTGGACCATTATTCCCTCCCATGTAAATTGTCCGGTTGGCTGCTTCTCCACATTTCGCGTGTTTATTTAGTTGGGAGAAAATCGATTGTGGTGTGTGCATCTAGCATGTGGAAGACGTGTTTACTGGTTCTCTAGACATGAGAAACACCTTAGTTGACCTTTTAAGTTATAGGGGTGATTTGGAATCTGCTACATCACTGGCATCAGTATTTGTGAGTGGAAATATCAGTCTTCTCTATTTTTCTCGAGTTTCCATGTAAATGTCTTAGCAGACGTGCCAAAATTCTAGTTAGTCAGTGATTTACAGCTCTCCCCACGTAGCTAAAGTTTCGGGTTTGTAGAGAAATAATTTGCAGTCTATATCTTCGGAATTATGTTGCGCGGGCGATCGGTAGGATACTGCTGTGTGCTTGAGATCGAGAAGTACCGCGAAAATGGTATAATATTATGTCAAATCATGCAAAAATACATATATTCTTGTAATCACAGAGTCTGGAGGTGTGTGTGGAAAAGTGAGCAGGCAATCAGGTCTGGACCAGAAACAGTAACACGTTTGTGTCGAGGGGAATGAGCCCAAATTTGTAGAACAATTCTGAGAGAGACCTCCGCCCACTGAGGGCGCTCTGGTCACCTGTAGGGAGTGGATGACTGCCGACCTCACGGGGAAATATCTAGTGCCACGAGTATTTGTATGATGCTGTCTGCCTTCACGGTATATGTTCAAATGATATAAAAGTGGCGATTTTTGTATGGCGTAGGATACGAATTGTATGTTTAGTAGATCGACACGGTACACAGTGATATACTGCGTGGTTGGAGATCGGTTTTGCACTCTAATATTCAATCACCTGTCCTCAGATGGCGAGCAGTGTAATTGAGTAAGCGTTTTTCAGTATTTGACGATATGTAGGGGCATTTTTCAAGGTTTAATTGTTGGTGCAATATGGCGATCTTTGTGAAATAGTTTTTTTGCCGCTGAAAGGCTCATCTGCAAAAGAAAAAACAGGTGGACGGAACCACACTGGCGTCATCAGTACTTCGGCGGATAAATTTGAAAATAGTGGTGAGAAAGTTTGCATATGTTGAAAGCAGGATGGGTAACATCTGATGGATGGGCTTCCATGTTAGGACCGTGAGGAAGAATGCGTTCGACATTATTCTGCGCTATTTTCGTAAACAGGTTCTGTTATGGCAAGAATTTCCGTGCATAAGAGCCGAGACATCACGAAAACTCCTACAAAAGTGCACCTTAAATATTTCTGGGACACTATGCCATTTCCGAGAGTTTTCTATAAATACTGAGATTCATTCCAGAACCACAGCCGTCAAGAGGAGACATTAACTGTACATCGATCAGTGTCAGACTGTAGCATCAATCGTAATATTTAATTGTAGTTACACTGGTAAATATGTTCATGGCTTCCAACACTCTTGTGAGTCTTCTATGTATTTAATGATCTGTAGACAACTTTGCAGGGTTTAACTATCAGTGCAATGTAGCGATCTGTGCAAAATAATTTTTCTGCTGAAAGTCTCATCTGCAGAGAAAAGCAAGGGCGGATGGTGCTCCCACACTGGCAGCATCATCAGTTTGAAGTGTAATTTCAGTGACAGACGGGTTGTCCCGTTAGGAATGCAGCCTTTGCTATTCTGGGAAGCATAGCAACATCTCTCTTGGCACTGGGTCCAGACTGGAGCTATGCGTCATCGCGGCAGCAATGGTAACCAGGTGAACACGTATTTTGACAGGAATTTCTCAGGTGTTGAGTATGAAATGGATGTAACTGCTGCATCCCTGACGGACCCGAACTGTCGCATTGTATCTTTGCGGTGATTGCCAGTGGACCCCGACTCTGGTGTCAGCATCAGGTGTTGGGTGGTGGGATGTGTTTTTTATTAGCAATCTTTTGTTTAAACGATGTTCCATGTATATCTACATATATATTCTGATAGCTACCAAGCAGTGTGTGGTGGAGGGCACTATTTCCGCCAAAGTCATATTGCCCCCCTTCTACTCCACTCGCATATCGCACGAACAAAAACGACTGTCTGAACGCTTCAGTACGAGCTCTAATTTCCCTTATCTTTGAATGGTGATCATTGCACAATATGAAAGTTGGTGGTAAAAATATATCCTCTACATGTACAGCTAAGATAGGATTTTGGAATTTAGTGAGTAGCCCCTTCCATTTAGCACGTTGTCTATCTGCAAGTGTGTCCCACTTCAAACTTTCAATGAGATTTGTAATGTACCAGTCACGAAATCTTCTTTGAACCTTCTCAATCTTTAGAATCAGACCTAACTGGTAAGGGCCCCATGCAGACTAACAATACTCTGAGACAAATAGGATGCTACAAATTAGAAGAAACTATGCCGTACATGTGAAGAATATAGAATTAATTAATTTGCATAAATTTTTTATATCAATGTGGTGTTAGCGGTTCAATAGATAAGAGGAGGGTTTGTGTGAGTGGGTGACATGGAGCAGAACAGCGGGTTAAGTGCAGAACACTAAGTTAATTTGAATAGTTTTTATGTAAAACCCAGTACAATAGGTTAAGGGGGTGGGTGACAGAGAAGGATGCGCTAGAAATGGTGTTCAAAAGCATTTGAAATTCGAAAAGTGTACCAGAAAATGGTGGCAGGGCATAACTGATTACTTAATTTGGCATCAAAGGCGGTACAATAGTTTAAGGAAGTGGGGGTGGCATGGAAAACCACTTAACTGAACCATAGTTTAAATGCTGACAAAGGCCCAAACATTAGGTTAAGACACCCAGAGTACAGTGCCGAACATTAGGTTATGCAACATGTTTACCCCATGTAATTGCTTCTTGTAAGACCTAGATGTTTCCAAACAGCTGAGAATGATGAGCAAGAGAAATCCAGCCTCCCACAAACTGAATTTTTTATAAATAAACAATATACGCTTTCCATATATTCCATACACTGCCTTGAATCTTTTAAATTTGTGAAATAAAGAATATTCCATGCACATCAATCGATTTCCCTCCAAATGACTGATCAACTGAGTCTTTCCTCCCGCCATTTTCCAGGATGGAGTTAGGGTGGGTGGGGAGGGGGTTTACCCGAGGGGGAGAGGTTAATTAAGTAGTCAATCAAATTGATAGTAGTGACAGGGTCTATTCCAATAACTCAGACCTGAAAGTGTAGCTCTAGCAGGGAGAGGGAGGTTTCCTGAGGGGGGAGGGTAGTGGGAGGGGGTGGGGAACAACAGGTTAAGTGCGGTGACTTGGAAAACCACTTAACAGGACAATAGGTTAAGGACCTGTCAATCAAAGGAGAACAATACGTTAAGTACCTGTCAATCAAAGGCGAACAATAGGTTTGCCCCTGAATGCATACCGGCCCCTGATGAAGGCAACCCGCACTAGCAGAATGTGCCAGCATCCCTGTAGCTCCACTACTCGCATCGCCACCTACCCCGTTCTTCGCTGCTGGCACTATACGTGATGGCAGGTAACGTTCTCCAGGGATTCCCCAAACCCAAACCTTTCCACCAAATTGCTAGAGTGTATAGCATCATTGTCACTCAAAGTCACCCGCCTGCAGTTACTCACTGTCCAGTGGCGCCATACTTTACACCGCTTCAAGCGTCGCTTGACTACAGAAACTGATGATGGCTTTTGAGGAGCTGCTCGACCATTATACCGCTTTCTTTTAACTTCCTATGCACAGTCATTGTGCTAGTTGCACTACTGGTAGCATTTTGGATGTCACGAATGTTTTGTTCCATTAGTTTTATGCAGTCTTTTACAGTCTCCTTACGCAATGCTCGACCGTCCCTGTCCATCAGTACATGAGATCTGCGTGGTCTTGGTTTAGGTGTGAGTGTTCCTTCGTGATTACACTTCACGATCACATCACCAACAGTCGACTTGCGACAGTTTTAGTATTGTTGAAATGTGCTCGATGAATTTGTTACTCAGTCGTAGTCGCTGAGCTCTCCTGACCGGCACATCCTGTTTCTCTATTGACAGCGTAGTACTGCCTGCCTAGTTTTACACTGCCGAGTCCACCTCATGTGACATCAAGTAGTCTATTCTTCATTACATGGGAGTGTCCGGATACTTTCGATCAGATAGTGCGTGTGGTGGAACACGGGTAGCTCACGTATTTAATTGTCACTGTGGTGCGTGTGTTATGTACAGGCGGTGGTGTGTTAATTGTGTTTACCAGCAAAATATTAAGACAATTTGACCAGCTCTTTTCAGACGACCGCACTGAATATACAGGAGCTCCTCCAGAGGGAAAAAGCAAACGGCAGACTAGCCTCCATCAAGAAGTAGGCAGCGCCTCCCTGCGCTGACTGCTGTACGGATGTGGAACTCTGAGCGGACCCTGTGAAGGCCAAGTATTCAGGAAATTAGGGAGAGAGATGGTATCAGTTAAACGGTGCAGGCGCTGGCAGACGCAGCCGCGGTAGCGGGCCGGAGCGTACTTCGGGGGGAGGGAGGCTAAGCCTGCGAGGGAGGGCGAGCGAAACAGCGGGCGATATGCTGATGTACATTACCTGTGTGCGCAGCAACAGCTCCCTCTCACAGTTAGTCCTGAAGAACTAACGCTGCAAAATATCCCGATATTGACGTATAAACGTCCTTAAAATTTTCCCACTGCGGATACATTAGAACAATGCCTAAATAACCGAACAATCCCAAGACTGCCTCTGCGTGAAGTGTGACAGAGTTACGAAAGACTGCTGTTTTGCCTAAAACTGACATTTTGAGACCGTGGCCGTGTACAAAACGTAGGTTGATTCTTTCAAAACGCATAGCAGCAATCAGACACTATTGATAATACTACACTCCTGGAAATTGAAATAAGAACACCGTGAATTCATTGTCCCAGGAAGGGGAAACTTTATTGACACATTCCTGGGGTCAGATACATCACATGATCACACTGACAGAACCACAGGCACATAGACACAGGCAACAGAGCATGCACAATGTCGGCACTAGCACAGTGTATATCCACCTTTCGCAGCAATGCAGGCTGCTATTCTCCCATGGAGACGATCGTAGAGATGCCGGATGTAGTCCTGTGGAACGGCTTGCCATACCATTTCCACCTGGCGCCTCAGTTGGACCAGCGTTCGTGCTGGACGTGCAGACCGCGTGAGACGACGCTTCATCCAGTCCCAAACATGCTCAATGGGGGACAGATCCGGAGATCTTGCTGGCCAGGGTAGTTGACTTACACCTTCTAGAGCACGTTGGGTGGCACGGGATACATGCGGACGTGCATTGTCCTGTTGGAACAGCAAGTTCCCTTGCCGGTCTAGGAATGGTAGAACGATGGGTTCGATGACGGTTTGGATGTACCGTGCACTATTCAGTGTCCCCTCGACGATCACCAGTGGTGTACGGCCAGTGCAGGAGATCGCTCCCCACACCATGATGCCGGGTGTTGGCCCTGTGTGCCTCGGTCGTATGCAGTCCTGATTGTGGCGCTCACCTGCACGGCGCCAAACACGCATACGACCATCATTGGCACCAAGGCAGAAGCGACTCTCATCGCTGAAGACGACACGTCTCCATTCGTCCCTCCATTCACGCCTGTCGCGACACCACCGGAGGCGGGCTGCACGATGTTGGGGCGTGAGCGGAAGACGGCCTAACGGTGTGCGGGACCGTAGACTAGCTTCATGGAGACGGTTGCGAATGGTCCTCGCCGATACCCCAGGAGCAACAGTGTCCCTAATTTGCTGGGAAGTGGCGGTGCGGTCCCCTACGGCACTGCGTAGGGTCCTAGGGTCTTGGCGTGCATCCGTGCGTCGCTGCGGTCCGGCCCCAGGTCGACGGGCACGTGCACCTTCCGCCGACCACTGGCGACAACATCGATGTACTGTGGAGACCTCACGCCCCACGTGTTGAGCAATTCGGCGGTACGTCCACCCGGCCTCCCGCATGCCCACTATACGCCCTCGCTCAAAGTCCGTCAACTGCACATACGGTTCACGTCCACGCTGTCGCCGCATGCTACCAGTGTTAAAGACTGCGATGGAGCTCCGTATGCCACGGCAAACTGGCTGACACTGACGGCGGCGGTGCACAAATGCTGCGCAGCTAGCGCCATTCGACGGCCAACACCGCGGTTCCTGGTGTGTCCGCTGTGCCGTGCGTGTGATCATTGCTTGTACAGCCCTGTCGCAGTGTCCGGAGCAAGTATGGTGGGTCTGACACACCGGTGTCAATGTGTTCTTTTTTCCATTTCCAGGAGTGTATTTCTTTGCGCAAATAGTGCCGTAACCAGTTTTCAAACGAGAGTTTCATCTTCAGACCGCTGTTCTGTCAATATGTACATTTGTTGAGGTCTACATAAGTTTTTGGCTCTTTAGTGTCCTTTCATGTGAAAGAGTCTTGGTGTGGTGTTGCCCTACAGTAAAAAAAAAAAAAACGGTGTTGGAAATGATCTATTTAAACGTATTTTCACTTATAAGGATCGAACATATTGTAAAGAAATCATTGTAAACAAATCCTTAATGCAACTCAATTTTAAAGATTTATTTCCATTGTGCTCGATCGTTATGAGGGATAGTTACGTTTAAATAGGTCGTTTGTAGCATAGTTCTTTACTGTCGGGCACCACCATCCCAAGAATCTACCACCACAATGGCGATAAAGAGCCAAAAAGTTATGTAAACTTTAACAAATGTACATCTTGACGTAAACAGCCGTCTGAAGACGAACCTGTCGCTTCGAAGCCGATTACGACGCTATTTGTAAAAATAAACAGCCTTATCAAAAAAATGGTTCAAATGGCTCTGGCTCTGAGCACTATGGGACTTAATATCTGAGGTCATCAGTCCCCTAGAACTTAGAACTACTTAAACCTAACTAACCTAACGACATCACACACATCCATGCCCGAGGCAGGATTCGAACCTCCGGCCGCAGTAGTCGCGCGGTTCCGGACTGAAGAGCCTAGAACCGCTCGGCCACCGCGGCCGGCCAGCCTTATCAATAGTGGCTGATTGCTGTTTCCTTCTTTGAAAGAATCGACGCACAGTATATTACGATAGAATCGTTCAGTTCACGAACTGGGGTGGTCTTAGCAGCGAAGAGAGAAATGTTTTGATGTGCTATATCGTCTTACGAGAAAGAGTGAACTTCATTTTTGAAGACGGTGACCTGTAAAGTCAGTATTATTTGGCGAAGCGGCCATTAGTTGACGGATGTTTGAGAACGTCGGTCTCAATTGTAACTGTCATCAACTCGGTTCTCCACAGCGTTTTTCTGGGGCATAGTCCTGTAGCCCACATTACATACAGAATTGGCGATTGGACAATAATATAGAAGGATCTGCGGTCTACTGATCAGTGTGGTCGCCAGGTATATTCTCATTTTGCGACCTAAGCTGTCCTTCAGTCGTCTTGGAATGAGAATTTAGTGGAGGTTCGTACCCTCTTGCCTTTCTTCAATTCGAGTAGCGGCTCACACAGTCATCTGTAGAGGTTACCTAAAGTAGAGGCGTAACGCGGACTGCTGTGCAGTTGGATCCATTCACATACCACTAAATAGTGTGTAGAGCTGAAGGCACATTGACTGACAGGAATAGTTGTAAGGACGAATCAGGGATCGGATCGCGACAATTGCTATGGATATTCATATGTTATTGAATGACAGTAATTGCAGATCACTCAAGCAGGAACAAAGTGTGCTCATTCACTGTGGCCTATGTTACACAGGTATTCTCCACGAGGATAGTGATTACACGATGATGATTTAGGACCAGGGTGCTCCTTAAGCTTTATTTGAGACAGTGCGGTTAAACTACTCTAAAGATTACAACATTCATGAGCTTCTTAAAACACACATACACACAACGTTGGCGCAACAAGTATTGCGCATTAACTTGAATATTCTCAAAGCAAAAGAGTTATCGACAAAAATAAGGATTAAAAAGACGTGTGATATTGTGGCTGACTTACTTGTTACACCACTCTGCCACTTGTTTGAATTTAAGTGCTAGCAATTTAGGAATGTGTTCCGATACTACGTCAGATTTTAAAAGCTCTCCCACTGTCACATAAAACAGAGGTTTAACAGTCAGCTAAAACAGCAGACACGATACAGTCAACTAAAATGTGGGCTACTGAATGCTGCAAACCCCTAGCCCTACAAACAAGCACGTTATGTTGTCGGAGAAGGATGACGTGCTTCGTAGAGCAGTCCACTATTCGTATATATCTCAGACTAACATCACTTCGTACTAAATGAAATGAAGCACGTACTAATCATACTGCTGATGTCATCGACTGTACGTCTGCAGCTGTAGACGTGAGACTTTTATCTTTCAATCTGAGAATAGTCTCACTCAGCTATGTCCTGCAACTTGACAGATTTCTTCGCATTCACACAGCATTGCCATTGTGGAAGGTAACGTTAAGTACCAGAACAAAATGCATATGTTATCCGAGAGTCGGATCCGAAATCTCAATATCTGCAGTCTCACGCTTAACCAGTAAACGGCATGTGTGTTTAAATATAGTTTTTTAAATATCAGTGTTCTGCTTCTGTAGTTGATGGCTAGTGCGCATATTTTGTGATTATTGTTTAGGCTTTCGGTGAAAAATTTTCATAAATGTCTTAATGGTCCATAACGGTTGTTATTGGAGCTGATGAGTTTTGCACGGCCTTTGATCCCTTATTGAAACATATTTCAAGCGATAACATTTACTCTATCAATTCAATAGCGTTCAATAGCAGTTGAAATAGAATCCCTGTTTTGATCGTTACTATAACGCAGAGATCAGTATGAAGCTTCCACAAAATACGAATCCCCTTGACAATTTGGTCAGTGTGACCATTTTCCGCAGAAAGTACAAGGTGTCCATAATTTAAGTTCCAATTTCAAACCGCTCTAGAAAGACAACCACTGTTCAGAATGACGTAAAATTTGAACTATATATTACTGACGCCGGGGGAAACGTCATGATACAAAAAAAAAAACTAACGAAAATTTTACCAATGGATGGCGCTGTAAGCGTCATAAGGTAAATGGGGCCAACTACAAATGATATATGAATCACAATACTACGTCTATGGTTTGAGTTTCACATTATCCCATCCGTGCTTTTCAGTGTGCATGACAGCACAAGTTCGGCAGTCAGCAGTTGTGGCACTGCAAGACAGGTAAGCCCATTCACCACAGCAAGGTCGTACCACATCGGATTGGGAAAAACGGTTTTTAATTGTCCTGATACCAAAAGCCGCATAAAAAACAAAATGACATCTGGTTACCTTCCATTGGGAAAGCTGTTGCACTCAGCGACTGTTATATTGACTTGTAAATTATAGAGTTCAGCGATCAGCCAGCTTTTTAAATTTTATTGGCAGATCTAGGTTTCAGCTAGTAGCTAGTCATTCTCTATGCACTATTATTTATGCTCAATGCATGTAATGCCTATTGGTCGGGCTTCATCCACAGTTCATTGAATATTTAAAAAGGACGACTGATCGATGATATCTATAATTTACCAAAAAAAAAAATCCGTTTTCGACCTGGAGCGAAAACCCGCATAAAAAGCAAAATGATTTCAGCTTTTAATTTTCCAGTGGCCTAAGACCACATAAAAAGTAAAATGACGTCGGTTTCTTAATTGTCGTGAGATTGGCGCAAGACTTGTTGAGTATGCTGTCCATCGTGTTCTGTTAAAAGTTGAAACTGTGAAGCAGCCTGTGCGGCTGGTCCCGGCGGAGGTTCGAGTCCTCCCTCGGGCATGGGTGTATGTCTTTGTCCTTAGGATAATTTAGGTTAAGTAGTGTGTAAGCATAGGGACTGATGACCTTAGCAGTTAAGTCCCATAAGATTTAACACACATTTGAACATTTTTGGAAGCAGCATGTTCCACAACAGATCGGTGTGTCTCGGGGGTTACATTCAGAATGCGTTGCGCAGTGCATACCTGCAATTCAGCTACGTTCGTAATTGGAGGACCGAACATAACATCTTTCAGATAACCCCACAGCCAGAAGTCACGCATATTAATCAGGTGATCTGGACGGCCAGGCTGTCGTAAAATGACGGCATATAATTCTAGCGTTTCGGAAATGCTTCTGCAGCAGCCGTTTCACCGGTTGTGCAATATACGAAGGAGTGCTATCTTGCATAAAAATCATCCTACCCGCACATCCACACTGTTGAAGGGTTGGAATGACGTTGGTGCGCAGAAGACAGTGCAGGTAACAGGACCCGCAAGACTCTTCTCCTTGAAAAAATACGGCCCTACGATAAACGATGCCATCAGCCTGCACCACACAAGTCACCTTTGCAGAATGAAGAGGTACCGATTGATGTGCGTACAGATTTTCTGGTGCCAATATTTTATCAGCATGTCCTTGGAACGGCAATGGGCTTCATCTGGCCATAGGATGTTCTACGGCCATTTATTGCCCGCTTCCATGCGATCAAGAAATTCCATAACGAACGACTGTCTTGCTAAAAGATAAGCAGGACGCAACTCCTTCACATGAGTGATTTCGTATGGATAGCGGTGCAAGATGTTTCGTAGGGCTTTATGCACCATGCTCACAGGCATGTCCAACGTTCGGTCGATTCGCTGTGCACTGTGTACTTTCACACCACCTCTCGACTCCTCCTGCTGTGGCCACATCTTCGACAGATGTCGGATCAACTGCCTTCCTACCTCTGCCACACTACAGTTCAAAAAACTCTGGCTTTTCGCATTTTGTAACCATTTTTTCCAGACCCTAAGCAGACATCGGATCAATGTCTTTTTCCACACCCCTGAGTGTCCGCGACTTGTGCAGGGCTACTGGCGCACAGTGACCATGCTAGTAAAAAAGCTTCACCAGCAGCCCGCTATCCTTCATGCAGACAGTTACGTTGGGAGTCTCGGACGTAAAATGGGAAGAACAGTGTACCAACCGTTTGTTAGAGTGCATATTTTGACGCTTCAGCGCCATCAATTGATAAAATTTTCGTTATTTCTTCCGCATGACGTTTCCACCAGCGTCTATAATTTACTGTTCAAATTTGACATCTTTCTGAGCAGTGGTTCTCCTCCTACAGCATTTTGAAATTGAAACTTTTAATCATCTACACCCTGTATATCAGTATTCATTATATAACTGTAAGCGCGTTTTTCTTGCGGTAAAAGAAAAAATGCTTTGAACTTATGAAACTAACAATAATTCTTTTACATTGAAATGAACCTGAAAGTAGTATAGCAGGGTTAATTCGTGTGCAGGTAAACATCAGGCGATGCATCAGTTCTGGTGATATGATAACGTTGTAGCTGATAATCTGTAGGTTATCAAGGAAAGACTGGCGCAAATAGCTGTCTTTTCTCAAAGTCATTGATAAGGACATCCGGTGTCAGGTTACACACTTTGGCGAGTTATATTCAAGGTCATCCCCCACTCGCCTGCCCTCAGGTAATCACCAGCAAATGTGTGTAGTAAATTCGAGGTCATCCAGGGTAACTCTCACAGCCCTTAGGCAATTGTGGCAGTTATATTCAAGGTCATCCAGGGGAGCACCTACCCTAACCACGCATCATAGGGAAGTGGACACGTAACTCGGTACTGGTCAGATGACATAATTTTGGCAGGCAACCCCAGCACGAATGGGAGCACATTAAAATGGCGGGAAACCCTGGACCAATAAGATTCGAGCTCCTGCTCCTCCCTCTTACCATCCTTTATGCCTAGCTCAAAAGTGTAGGGGGCTTTATTCGAGCACTGAGCGTTATGGGGACATGTTCAGGTCTGTTATGAACAATAATTCTATTGTGATATGGTTTGTAAGTAATAACAGTGATTTAACAAATTAACTATTGGTTTGTTATGACCAGTTTCTTCTTTCTGCAATGTGGTTTTACCATTCTTTCTTTTATTTACAAAGTAATTTTTTCTAAGATATATAACTATCAGGAACAAGAAGAACTTAAATACTACATTTCCCATTATCTATCCATACACACTTTGTGGTTTCATCATTTTATTTGCAGTATTTACGTTTCCTTATGATCATTTCTTTCTATTTACATTTCAATCATTTATTTCTCTATATACATAGGAAACGACGAGTAGCAGCATCTGGCGAAGATATACCACATACACACAAATAATAGAACATTTACAAGTGGACATAGTGTGCACACAATTACATATGCACAATAGGTGTGCAGGCATTTACAAACAAACCACTATGACAAACGGTTCACCCAACTATTCCTCACGTATTCGCACAGCCATCAACTATTTACAAATAAATAAATACTCAGCCACACGCTCAATCACTCCAGTGATCAGAGTATGGCATGGTGTCGATACCGGCCACAGAGATGAACCGTTTGTCGTCGTGACGTGACAGCCCTACTTTCAGCTGCAGTGCAGTACGTTCCTCGCGGCCGTGTGATCGAAAGATTATGTCGCATACCATGTGTGGAGTGATGCCAACGCCCTCGAGTAGGCGCCTTTTGTATCCAACGATCGTGAAAGCCTCTGACGCAGCACGACAATAATTCTATTGTGATATGGTTTGGAAGTTAACCCATCTCTGGGTGGCATCTGCATCAGTGCGGTATCCATACATTTTCGAGGAGCCCCACAAATTTCACAGTCTCCTAACCATTCACTTCGTGTTTCATCAGGCTGATAACTTTCTCGTTTTGTGGTGTTATTCCAAAAGGATTATCGCCCACATATTCAGACAAGTCGAATTCTTTGTATGGATCACAGCCTTTCACCCAGTAGACGAAACTATCTGTATCCATAAAAAGTAACTTGGGATCGGCGAATTTGGGCTTCACAAACTCATAGCGAAAGCGGTACATGTCGGGTTTGGAGAAGTCCACAACACACATGCCCATATACACGGGCTTCGTGAACTATGTTGACACCTCGGCCGTTTCTACAGCAACTAATCCTTCACTGGAGGTGGTGGCCCGCTTGAAATTTGGCCTGGCGATCTAATCTCTTGTGTCATAACGCCCATCCCGTCAGTAACCTAATTTAATTTCGTGGTATTCTTTAAATTTTCCATGTTGTTTCCGAAAACTGTGTTATGCATAAACTTGTAAAAAATTTTTTCAAAGCCACACATAGTGAGATCTCTCTGTTCTGCTTGAAGGAGATACCATGAGTGATAATAAGGGGCGGCATGCCCAACCTGAGACATTGCTCGAGGTTTCTGTAGTGCAGAATATATCGCTGCTTGTCCGTCAGCGTTGTCAACACCTTCAGGATGGAACCATTTCGCTGGACTAGGTGCTCCGGACACGGCAGTAAGTCATTGTGGACGTCATGCAAATGGGTGGGATATGCAAGTTCTATCTCAATAACATATCCCACACCAGCATCCTCAACTAGACCATGGATCTCATCCTTCAGTCTGACGATTTGTTCCTCAGGCAGTCTTCGGACCCCGTCAGATCATGGACTCTGTTGCATGGCATACCTGTAGAAGTTATTTACATCCAAGTAAAGTATGTAATTTAAATCGTCTGGTGGCCTGTACTGTTCCTCAGTCATTCTCGGGTAATTCGCCTTGGCGTACCTGAGCACACATTGGTGAAGTCCACCTCAAATCACCCGTTTGAAGAAGAGCAGCATATCAACATCAGTCAACAGTTCAGTGTTAACTCGTGCCTTCCTGAAAATTGCGTCCCAGAGAGTATTTCCTAGGCACATACTCCGGAATTTCCCGAAAATGTCCATGAGCGGTTGAATAACAGTATTTTTGTATAATATAGTACATTCTCCTAAATCTGGCTGTCAGACCTCTGCCCGACATTCATCGCATGCTCATACTCCGTATCGGTCAATGGTCGTCCCACATAGTTTAGTGCAGAGTGTGTTTTGTCGGGCAGTATGATTTCGTGGAGTCTCTCTATCAAATCCACGCTTTCGTATGGAAAGACCCCCTTCTTCGCCACAAGCTGAAACTTTGTATCATTGGGCTATGTGGCTCTTGTGATATACAAGTATTCCTGACGCACCGCGTTGGCAAGTTTCTGAAGAGACACGTACGTGAAGCGAAACGAATCCAGGAATCGGAGTGATATTATTGGTGTGATTCTCTTGGAAAAAGAAAAGTACTTTTCAGTGGTATCGGGAGAACTGTTTATCCTCAGTAGGCATTTCCACACTTACGGGCTCCTGGCTCTTTTGGTAAAAGAGCTGGGACATCTACGGCAAAACTACATTAAACATTTTTTTTAATCAACTGCGAGGGAAGCAGTATACTTTTTATCTGCACATAGTGTTGCTTCCCGCCTTTGGAGAATAGGAACAATTCGACATGTTTGGAGCGTTGACTGGCTAATTTTTAAACGCAGAAGAATGTAACTACTTCATGCTTGACTTCTTTGTTCTGCACAGTATACTCATGGTCATATTCATCTGGCTTGTTATCATCATCAACATCCAGGGTAGATACATGAACTGAGTAATCAGGGTTCTGCCTCTCGAATTTTTATAGGTCCTAGAGTTTTCCGGGGAATGAGATGCCTTGGAAATTGTAGTGCCTATGAACATCAGTTACTTGTGTGCTCAGGATGAACACTACTATAATTTCTATCACTAGCCAGAAGGGACCGCGCAGAGCAATGTAAATCCTTCTCATCTAGATCCTGAACATTAAGTAAGATATGCCTGTTTAGCGGCAATATCTTCTGAGAGAGGGATGAAACTGGACCCTCCCATTAAGTGGATCATAGACATGTGAGTATACAGGGTGGTTAGAAACAACGTGAAAAGATTTAAGGGTGTTGCAGGTTAAGCTACAAAAATTCGATATGTTGTGCTGTTTCCGAATTAACTAGCGTGTGAAGTTCGCCAATCAGACCACTGAGCGCACAGATCAAGTGATACGCCAGGGACTGAGTTCTTTGTTTAGTTTCCTAAAACCAAACAAGAAAGCGATACAACAATAGGATGTGGGATGGTAGTAAAGATCGAACCCAAGCCAAAGACTGAGCAGTGTCGTGAGCTATCTTCTGCGTTATGAGAACGACTGACACTAACTGTATCCGAATGGGCCGTTGAATTTGCGAGCGCAATGGCCTGACTGGATAACTTTAACGCTAGTTAACTCGGGAACGGCGCAAGGTATCAATTTTTTTCTGAACAATTATTTCTGAGCACAAACTAACCTGCAACGACCTTACAAGCTTTTCACAGTGTTTCTGACCATCCTGTATATCAAGGTGGAATGCGGGGCTGTGAGCCTTATCTGAACCTCTTTCCACATGAGATTTTCACTCTGCAGCGGAGTGTGCGCTGATATGAAACTTCCTGGCAGATTAAAACTGTGTGCCGGACCGAGACTCGAACTCGGGACCTTTGCCTTTCGCGGGAAAGTGCTCTACCAACTGAGCTAACCAAGCACGACTCACGCCCCGTCCTCACAGCTTTACTTCTGCCAGTACCTCGTCTCCTACCTTCCAAACTTTGCAGAAGCTCTTCTGCGAACCTTGCAGAACTAGCACTCCTGGAAGAAAGGATATTGCGGAGACGTGGCTTAGCCACAGCCTGAGGGATGTTTCCCGAATGAGATTTTCACTCTGCAGTGGAGTGTGTACTGATATGAAACTTCCTGGCAGATTAAAACATTGTGCCGGACCGAGACTCGAACTCGGGACCTTTGCCTTTTTGCGGGAAAGGTCCCGAGTTCGAGTCTCGGTCCGGCACACAGTTTTAATCTGCCAGGAAGTCTCTTTGCACATGTTGGAGAAATGACAGTGTATGACAATCTCGACTAAAGTTCCGAACCACTCTGTAGTTGAGCAGCTCCGTGATGTTACGCCAGTTCTCCCTCAAATTTGCACAACGCTCTTCTCCTCGCCAGCATCACTGCCCTCTTTTGGGGGCTTCGTGAGCTCACAGTGTAGAACTGTGCTACACTTAATGGCAGGATACTTCGGATTGTTGAAAATTTCTGGGAGCACCCCTTACAAAAACGCGCCCTTTCCAGGAAAGTTATAAGATCTCAGTAGCCCGCATTAGTGCTCCAGAGACCCTATCCCCAAAAGCATCAGCAATGACAGAGTAGTCCAATGCAGCTGAAGGACTTGACTTGGTGACCCGTATCAGAGCGGGCAGGTGTACTGCTGCTGCCAAGCCCAGAATGGTGTTGAGGCATTGTCCGATGCTTTGTAGGTTCATGATGATTGTGAGACGGCCGAGAGCGTGGCTGCGCTGGCAATCGATCTGGTGCCATCACAGCATACACAGTGACGGTGGTGACGGACCTGACTGCTGTGGTGTTTTTGCCGACACGGTGAATACGTCGTAGACGAACCTGTATGTGATGATGAACGCGTTATCATCTTGTCAGGTCGTGGAGTAGTTGTTGCAAGCATACCATGGCGTTTCATCTCTGCTGATTGTATCGACACTGTTGATGTTGTTGCTAGCAAGTCTCAGACTTGAGTGGCTTCTCACACCGAAACGACTCGTATTTATAGCCAAAAACCACTTTCTTTTGCTTATTTCAACCAATGGGAAACGAATATTCACATCTCTAGTCACGTGGTTTTAGGCACGATGGCGGCTGCTGGCGGCTGTGCACAGGCAGCGCTATCTTACACTGCTTCTGCTGGTGTTGTTAAATATAGGATTATATTTTAGAGTAGAAGCATGCGCTGGTCCATCAGACAGACGTCGCAGCCACTGTTCAAAGAGGAGTAGAATTTTTCCGACGCTTTCAGTCTAACTGTGTGTCGTAACCGATATCTGCAATGCACTACCCATGTATCAGACATCGCTTTCAAACTGTGCTATACATGTTTTAGTGACGCGCGTTTTGCAGCTGACCGCTAGCACAGAACCGATAGATGTAAGCATCAGGCATCACTTAGAATCTGGCCGCTATCACGCTGTGCACCGCTTCTGCAATAATGATAATAAGAATATAGGGTTGGTGCATAAGTTCGTAGCGTTTTTCCATAAATTTAATAAACACTACAGATATATATAACAGACACTTTAGTCATCAATAATATATTCTCCTTCAATACATTCAACAGTTTGTCACTGTCGCAGTAACTTTTCGATTCCGCGTCTGTAGAAATCACTTAGTTTGGAGGGGAAGAACTTGTCGAGCCATGTTCGGAGCGCATTTTCATCTGGAAAGGAAGTTCGTTAAAGGTCGTTTGACAGAGAGCGGGGAAGATGAAAATCTGACGGAACAGGATCAGGCGAAAATGGTGAGCGCGGAATGACTTTCCAACCCAACTCTTGTATAGCGGTTTTTTTCTTTTTTCCTTTTTTCTTTTTTTTTTCAGTCTATTAGAATGCAGGCGGGCTTTATCGTGGAGCAGCATCACTTCACGCAGCGCTCCTGGTCGTTGTTCTAGGACTGTGTCTCCAAAGATGACTCAGCTGGTAACAATAAATGTCAGCGGTGATGGTTACACGTCGGGGAAGCAATTCGTAGTACGCCACACCGTCGCTGTTCCACCAGATGCATAACATTATCTTTTGTGAGTGCGCGAAGGTCTTCGTGCTGCGAGCTGTTGCTTTCTTTGGGCTCAACCGTTACTTTCTCTGCCTTATATTAGCACAAAGACGCCATTTCTTGTCACCAATAACGGTACAGGATATGAATGGTCGGTGTTGTTCACGAGTCAGTTGGTGATGAGCAAGCAGAGATGCACATATGGTCACCAGCTGATTTTTGTCCCATTGCATGCAAACGTCGCACGATGTTGGAGTGATCACAGTTCATTACAATTGCCAGTTCTCGAGTACACTAACGTGGATCATTGTGGATTAATGCGTTTAAACGATCTTCATCAAACCCTGAAGGTCTTCCCGAATGTGGAGGGTGGCTATTTTCAAAACGATCCTCCTTAAAATGAAAAAAAACATTTTCATGCCATGCTCTGTCTATTGGCATTAACCCCATCCACGGCGAAAAAGTTTATGGTTGCATCCGCTGCTGCTATCCCTCTACTGAACTCAAACAGATGAATATGTAGGGAATGTTCCGATTTCTCCAGTTGGCATTCCATTTTCAAGCATCCACAGTTCCACTCACTATGTCCAAATGACAAAAAGATAATATGTAAACTCAGATAGCAACAGTGAACTACAAATAAGAATTGACAGGACACTTCTAAAATGTAACAGACCTATAAAGAGACTGCCTACACTACGCTTGTGCGTCTTCTTTTAGAATACTGCTGAGCGGTGTGCTATTCTTACCAGATAATATTGACGGAGTACATCGAAAAAGTTCAAAGAAGGGCAGCATGTTTTGTATAATCGCGAAGTAGGGGAGAGAGTGTCACTGAAATGATACAGGGTTTGGGTTCAAATGGCTCAAATGGCTCTGAGCACTATGGGACTTAACATCTGTGGTCATCAGTCCCCTAGAACGTAGAACTACTTAAACCTAACTAACCTAAGGACATCACACACATCCATGCCCGAGGCAGGATTCGAACCTGCGACCGTAGCAGTCGCGCGGTTCCGGACTGAGCGCCTAGAACCGCTAGACCACCGCGCCCGGCACAGGGTTTGGGGTGGACATAATTACAACAAAGGTGTTTTTCGTTGCGGCGGAAATTTCAATCACCAACTTTCTACTCCGAATTGGAAAATATTTTGTTGAAGTCGACCTACATACGGAAAAACGATCACCATGATAAAATATGGGAAATCAGAGCTCGTGGGAAAAGATATAAGTGCTCGTTTTCTCCCCGCGCTATACGAGCATGGAAAAATAGAGAATTGTGAAGGTGGTTCGATGAACCCTCTGCCAGGCATTTAAATGTGGTTTGCAGAGTATCCATGTGCATGAAGATGCGAATGTAGATGTAGAAAAATGACAATCGGTAAATAAAACCATGGCAACCGGAATATCAACGTGCAAAACAAAATCACTACGATCTTATGCACCAAGCTGATAGTGACGGATGGTCGTGAGAATTTCTTTCACTCCGCCCAATGAGGGCTTACGAGAGCCTTGCAGAACGGTTGGCAGTACTGGGCAGTCGCTATCATGCAGACCCTACTAGCCTCTGATGTATGTTTTTTTAAAAATGATAAAAATCCGAATGTTTTTTAACAGTATCATTTTGCGAGAAGTCTTTATGTTGGAACAGTAGAGGAAACTAAAGACTTAATACACAGTGTTCTGCCCACCACCACCACCACCATCATCATCATCAGGCTCGCATTTATACAGGCCACATTTATGGATAGAGAGATCGGGGTTCTGCCTTTCAAATTTTGCTGTGTCCTGGAGTTTCATGGGTAATTGAATACCATCACAATTAAAATACTCGAGGCTATCACTCATGTGGTATATAGTGATATGCTGTGCATCTTTCATAAATTTTCTCTTGCAAGCAAGTAGTGGGCATGCAAAGTAAAAGTTGTCTTTATTTTGGCCATTATTAGTGCTCTTCCTGTTAACTATATCTTTGGAAAATGGATACATGAAGACCCCCCCATGTAACAGATCAAACTCATGTGTGTTAATGTTCAGATGTAGGACGCTTTCCCAGAACCTCTTTTTTGGAATTCCGAGAATCAGGCCTATACATGATTTGCTATCGATTTCACATACCAATCAGCAACTGAGGAGCCAAGTGGTATCATGCCAATTTCACCCACATATGTGTGACTGATCTGCTAACAACGCCATCTGATTTAGGACCTGCGAACTCACAGCATAGTGATGCACTGGACTTGATGATGGAGTATGGTGGATTGTTGACGGTCTTAGAAACTTCCTGTTCCATAACAAGCTTGCACATGTTTGGGATTAGAACAGGGTCATGTTACCGAATTATCAATCCAGGCAAGTAGCATCCTGTTCAGAGGTGCACTTAATATGGCAATAGTTTAGTGTGACATACATGATGGGCCGAGAAGCTATAGCTGGATGATCGTTTATTGTCATTAACACTATGGTAGGCTCAATCAGAGGTCGATGGTATGGCTGATGTGGATGGGTTCAGGGTGGTGGTACTTAGTGTGGTATATATACTGATGGAAAGTAAGTGCAATACCAAGAAGGAGTTGTGTGACATAAAGAAAGAAAGAATAATAAAGAAGAAATTGAGCAAGATAAACATAAGTTGATAGGTGTGTTTCTACATCTGAAAGATAATGTCTATTCAAATTTCGCGCCAGTGGCATCGGAGTGGCGCTAGTAGCGCCACAATGAGAATACAACAGTCGTGCACGTTATTTATTTTTTAATTTGGACGGGATGTTAATCAAGAATGTCTTTAAGGCGACAAAGACGCCATTATCAGCTGCTCACTTAGTTCGAATGACTTAGGGTAATAGGGCTATTAGAAGCTGAATGTTACTTCTGTGATATTGCAGAAAGACTTGGCAGGAATGTACATGAGCGTTGGCAGCGGCGGTCACGAGAATGTACAGTTGTAAGAAGAACAGGCTCTGGGCAGCCACATGGAACTACCGAGAGGGAAACCATCGTGTTTGGCATACGGCTCTGATGCTTTGTACTGCATCTGCAGCAGCAATTTGGCAGCAGTTGGCACCTCAGTGACACAACAAAATGTTACAAATCAGGTACTTGGATGACAGCTCTGAGCCAGATGACCTGTAGCATGCATTCCACTGTCCCCACACCACCACCATTTGCGCCTTGCGACTTCAGTGGTGTCAAGCGAGAGCTCATTGGGGGGCAGGGTGGAGGTCTGTTGTATTTCCTGATGAAAGCTGTTCTGTCTCGGTGCCAGTGATGGCTGTTTGTTGGTTAGGAGGAGGCCAGTTGAAGGCTTGCAACCAATGTGTCTGCATGCTAGACTCACTGGACATACACCTCGAGTTGTGAACTAGGGTGCGATTTTGTATGGCAGCAGAGCATTGTTGTAGTTATTCCACAGACCCTGACTGCAAACTTGTACGTCAGTCTGGTGATTCGACCTGCTGTGCTGCTATTCATGAACAGTATTCCAGGGGGTGTTTTCCAACGGGATGACGCTCGCTCACGTACCGCTGTTGTAACCCAACATACTCTACAGAGTATCGACATGTTGCCTTGGCCTGCTAAGTCACCAGAACCATCTTCAATCGAGCACATATGAAACACATCGGGCGACAACTCTGGCGTCAACCACAACCAGCATTAACTGTCCCTGTATTGAGCGACCAAGTGCAACAGGCATGGAACTCCAGCTTACAAACAGACATCTAGCACCTGTACAACACAATTCAAACATGTTTGGATGTTTTCATTCAACATACTGGCAGCTACACCAGTTATTATGTATCAGCATTTTACTTTTACAGTGGCTGATTTAACTAGTCTGTGATTTTGCACTGTTAATCACTTAAATATTTTACTTAGACAAATGTATTCTCGACATTTCAGTACTCTTCATTAATTGCTTTTTGTGTGGTAATTTTTTATCCATACATATTATAAAAATGGATGTATGAACGTGTGTATGTGTGTGTGTGTGTGTGTGTGTGTGTGTGTGTGTTTCACATCTCGTCCTAAATCACTGAGCCGATTTCAACCAAATATATATCCCTTACCGGCAGGCAACAATCTCGGTGGGAGTAAAAGCGACCTACCTGTCATAGTTCATCAGACATGATGTCACGAACAATGAGATACCGTGCCGCACCATGCATAGCGATTCTATTTATTACTTCTGTGCTACTAACTTTATGCCAGTTAAATGTCGCAGGCGGTATCCACATGTGCTGCTAAATGCACCTAGAAAATTACATCATGGTAACACACATAGTTGAGGAGAAATGACATCATAAACACTGACATGCATGGAAAACTGCTGCATTGTGCATGGCATTTAAATCTATTACTTCTTTGCTACTGACTTTATTCGCAATATATTTCGCAGACAGTATCCATAAATGTTGCTGATTGTACCCACATAAATGTATCATTATATCACACATATATCAGGAGATATGAGGTCATAAACAATGATATGCATGAAAAAATGCCATATTGTGCATAAAGCATTCATAATTTATTTTTCACTACTACTACAAACATACAGTTGAGTCAACTTAAGGAATCCCTGACACCTGACAGCACTTTTGACAGCTTTCAACTGCGAAACGCAAATGGCTGTTGCCGAAAGCAATAGCCCTCTATAGAGTTATGAAGAGGTATTGTCATAGAGACATATACAAAACTGCATAATAGACACGATAAGCAGCAATGAAATTTTTTCGATATTACACTATAAACACAGTTCATTTCTGGATTTCGTTTCTAATAGAAAATTGGCAAAGTGTATACCCGGTAAATTTTGGGTTTGTCTATATAGCAGGTACTTATGCATAAGGTCGTTATGACAAACAGATATAACACTAGGGTTGCCAGCCTATCTAATATAACCAAGGTCGTGGGAGAGGTAATGAGGTGAGGATCAGCTAATTACAAGGTAGGTTTCACCCAGGACAGATGTGTGTCAGAAGTGCTCGGGACAGCACGTGCCACGAGAGTGGGGAGGAAGGCTGTGAGCACTCAGGGCACGTGAAATAATGAGACAAGATGTTGTTTTAAAAAGTTGTCTATTTGTCGCTCAGCTTGATCGTAATTTTCCCTTATCTAAATAAAGTACACCCAGAACAAGTATTCCTCTGCCAAAAGAGGTGCAGTGAAGGACATCAATGTGAATCTATGTTCCTGATTGCTGCGTTCTGTTAAATATCACGTAACCATAATAGTTGGTCACCACCTTTCACATAAACAATCGAGTCAGTATGATCAATATTTCGAATATCTTCATAAGTCATTCCAACTGCACCCAGTGTATCCCGTGTCACATCTACAACTACATCTATATGGAAACTCCGCAAACACTTAAGTGCCTAGCAGAGGTTTTATCGAATCACCTTCACAATAATTCTCTATTATTCCACTCTAGAACCGCGCGCGGCTCCCTATGTACGTCGGCGTCAATAAAAAATTTGGCATTCGGAGAAGAAAGTTGGGATTAAAATTTCTTGAGAAGATCCCGCCGGAACGAGAAACGCCTTTGTTTTAATGATGTCCACTCCAAATCCTGTATCATGTCAGTGACACTCTCTCTCTTATTTCTCGATAGTAAAAAATGTGTTGCCCTTCTGTGAACTTTCTAGATGTACTCCGTTAACCCTATCTGGCCTATCTGGTAAGGATCCCACACTGCGTTAGCAGTGTTCTAAAAGAGGACGGACAAGTGTAGTGTAGGCAGTCTCCTTAGTACGTCTGTTACTTTTCTAAGTGTACTGCCAATAAAACGCAGTCTTTGATTCACCTTCCCCACAACATTTTCTATGTGTTCTTTCCACTTTAAGTTGTTCGTAATTGTAGTTACCAGGTATTTAGTTTAATTTACGGCCTCAGATTTGATTGATTTATAATGTAACCGAAGTTTAAAGGATTCCTTTTAACACTTATGTGGATAAGCTCACTCTTTTCATTATTTAGGGTCAATTGCCAATTTTTATATCGGACAGATAGTTTTTCTAAATCGTTTTGCAATTTGTTTTGATCTTCTGATGACTTTACTAGACGATAAACGACGGCATAAACTGCAACCAACCTAAGACGGCTGCTTAGATTGTCTCCAAAATCGTTTATATATAAGCAACAACAGAGGGCCTGTAACATTACCTTGGGGAACGCCAGAAATCACTTCTGTTTTACTCGATGACTTTTCAAACTGTAACCTCCCTGACAGGAAATCACGAATCCAGTAGCATAACTGATACGATGTTCCGTAACTACGCAATTTGATTACAAGCCGCTTGTGGGGTACGGTGTCGAAAGCCTGCTGGAAACCTAGAGATACGAAATCAATTGGAAATCCCTTGTCGATTGCACTCAACGTTTCGTGTGTGTACAGAGCTAGTTGTGTTTCACAAGAAAGATGTTTTCTAAATCCGTGTTGACTCTGTGTCAATAAACGATCTCTTCGAGGTAACACAAAATATGTTCCAAAATCGTGCTGCATATCGACGTTAATGATAAGGGTCTGTAATGTAGTGGATTGCTCCTATTGCCTTTGTGACCTGTGCAACTTTCTATTCCAACTTTAAGAAAGTTCTCCCAGGGTTCTTCAGTTTTGTAACTGCTAAATTTTTACCACGCAGTTATTCGGTTGTCGACTGCTTGGTGGCTCGTTGCGTTCCACCAGCGATATTTCCTGGTGCCAGGGGGTTGTCCTAATTTGATGACTTCCTGAATTTTCTCTGTTAATTTCTTCCAGTCTGCTGAATTTTCCTGACTGATTTGCGTGATGATTATTTTCTTTGTTGAGTTTCAGATATTCCTGATTTGGTCTGGTACTTTGGATGGCCTTTTTAGCACTCTGTTGGGTTGGAATTTTGTTTTTATTTGGAAAAGCTGATGATCTGATTCAAAGACACCTTTGCGGGTTCTGACGTTTAGAATTTCCTTTATGTTTTCCTTGGAAATTGCGACATGGTCAATTTGGTATTCATCCTGTCTAAGACTGGGTGGTCTCCATGTGGTTAATTTATGTGCAGGTTGTTGAAATTGTGTACTCAGGATTTTACGAGTCCGAAGTTTCTGCAGGAGTCAATTAGTTTTTCACCATTCTTGTTGGTACGTTTGTGTTTGGTATGGGGGCCAATGGTATCTGAATTTTTTTTCCTTGCCTAACTGTGCGTTAAAATCTCCTAATGTTTTCTTCCACACGGTGCCTTGGTATCTTATTTGTTGTTTCTTTTAGTGTTTCCCAGAAATTGTCCACTATTTCAGGGTCGATTTTATTGTGGTGGGGGCGTACACATTCAGAAAAGTGTAGGTTTTATTAGCTGATTTTACTGAAAGCAGGGAGACTCTTTCATTGGGAGACGTGGATTCAGTAACTGAGTCGAGTACGGGAGTGTGTACAGCGCATCCAGTTCCGAAAAGTGGTATTTTGTGTCTTACTTTTGTGGCAGGTTTGCTCTTGTAGATCCTGTAATTCTCTGCGTTAAAGTGCCCTTCATCCATGAATTTTGTCCCGTGCAGTGCAGTGATTTTCAGGTCAAATTTTCCCATCGCGTGGTCAGTTACTTTAATTTGTCTGTTTTAGTGAGGGTTTTCACATTAATTGTGCCAATAAAGTTTCTACGTTTGATTTTGAGAGTGTGAGAAGTCTTTGAGAAGCTCCGAGTCTTCTCCGCATGGTGTCCCTGATCCCCCAGAATCCGATGATCAAGTGAATCCAGTGTATCGACTGGTGCCTGGGGTAATGACTCTGTGGTCGCCTTTTCCATCATGCATTCAAGTTGAATTTTGGTTTTTGTGGTGACCTCTGTTGAGACCATAGGTATACGACTCGATTTTTGAGTTCGAGAAGATTTTAGTGCAGCCGCCCCAACTAGAGGAACAGAGACAGACCACTGTCCGCCAGATTCTGAACAGACACCATTCATTGAGTTTGTGTTTTTTGTTGGTTTTCGGTCCACCCTGGGTATTTCATTTGCCCAGTACCACTTATATCTAGGAAGCTTTTTCCTATCCACCACCCGAGGAAGCACCAGATGGTGGTACCAACAGCCCCACTCTCTCATATATATATATATATATATATATATATATATGGGAATAGTGGCGACAGTAGCTCAAACAAGCATGTCTGTGCACTCCTAAGAACTTTAGCGTGTTGGAATATTAGTAGGAAACAGCATTGTGTGAAATTGTCAAGGAGTGCATTTTCGCTTTGGATTGTTGATAATGTCACCAGTAATAGCATGATGAAACAACCATATTTGTGCACTTTAGAAATACATTATGTGCTTTCACACAGTGGAATGTTATTTGGAAATATCAGTTGGGAAAGTAGGTCAGGAAGTGCAGTTCAATGTTGGAATGTTCATAACATCATCAGAAATAGATGTTGAAACAACCATATTTGTACACTTAGAAATATCCTGAGTTGTTTTGCATGTTTGAATATCCAGTTGTAAAATCGTGTTGCCTTGATAAAGTGTCTGTATTTTAATGGCATGTGGCCGGCCGATGTGGCCGAGCGGTTCTAGGCGCTTCAGTCTGGAACCGCGCGACAGCTACGGTCGCAGGTTCGAATCCTGCCTCGGGCATGTATGTGCGTGATGTCCTAAGGCTAATTAGGTTTAAGTAGTTCTAAGTCTGATGACCTCAGACATTAAGTCCCATAGTGCTTAGAGCCATTTGAACCATTTTTTGAACCATCAGCAATGTCTGTGATAGCTGTTTGGCGATTACCAATAATCAAGATATGTCGACCTCACTGTTATCAACGTAATTTAATTGAATAGACGTACTCAGTATCATCATCTGTACTACACTTAACACAACATGGTAGCTTACGAAGATGATGTGCTAGTGGACTTGTGATCCCTGGCGATTTCGCAAACACTGATGTACTATTGTTAACGCCGGAACTTAGCGGCACAGCTTCGAAAATTGAAGAGCGGCAGATGGGCGCTTGTGCGCAGTGGCGTTTGGCTGCGGGGAGCGAGCCATTTTGAGAGGACGCGGAGTGTTTGCTCATTAGGGACGGCGGTCAGGTATCGGGCGCAGCGCATCTCGCCCGGCCGTGGGCCGTGGGCCGCGCCGCGCCGCGCCACGCCATCAGCATTTCCGGCCGGCCGCTCCGCCGCGCCTTTGTTTTTGTTTTAATTTCTCGGGCTCTCTCGGCCTGCGCGCTATCGTCCAGCTACCGACGAACCCGTGCCGCCTAATGATGTTTATCGCAGTATCGCGTGGCTTCCCTTCGGTATAACTCCCTGCGCTTAAAGGCAGGTGATTACATACTACAGGATTTATTTGTTCACAAGACGTACTTCAGACGAACGAAAAAACAGCTGTGGCATCAGTCAGAAAAGCAGCTGGACGATTAAAGCCTAGGTGGACGGCCTTGTCGGGAACTTAGGTTGTTACGTGTAGTATTTCGCTCTTACACACGATCAGAAATCCTTAGGACTAGCCCTTTTCGTATAGCCACATGCATCATTCATTAACAGGTGTATTGCAGCTGTATATTAATCCTATCGTAGTTTCCTTACAGATTTTCTGCATTATTTCGTTTTTGATGAGTATCATACCTACAGTATGAGTATGCGAGATAAACATAAGAATAATTCTTGTAATTCTTTACCTCCCACTCACCATCACCATCTCTCTCTCTCACTCTTTCTTCCTTATTCTTACCATTAAAACTGCAAGACTATGAAATGGCACGCAACAAATGCTAAACTGACGTGAAGTTTACTACGTGCTTGGATAAGCAAATGATTAGTATTTCAGCGGAACCACACAGAGTAGATAGGATCAACGATATCTACATTCGGTGTGTAAGGGATGATTACGCAGCGTGTTTCTCAATCATAAATCGCATTTGAATATCGGTGTCTTGTAGAAGATCGTGTTGTGCCTCGTATAACAATGAGAAATGTCTACCAGCACGTGTCGGAAACCGACTGTGGAAGGATGATGGTCTACCGAGAGTACGGTTTATCGTACCGCCATATTGCTGTTCGTGTTGGTCGGAAACCCACGACTGCCGTGCGAATATGGAGTCGACAGGTTCAAGACGCACATAGTGGACGCCGTGTAGGCTGTCAGCAACCCCACGTGAGGAGAGACAGAGCGTGCTCTGTCGTGCCGTATCGATCAGCCACGTCACGTACCTTGAGTCAGGAAGTGGGCTTGGCTGGAGCAAGGCATATATCCACATGGACAATGCATCGACAGCTATAGCACCACGGATGTCAGCACAGCGACCATTCTTGCGGCTTTCGTTGACGCGGCAGCAGAGTGCTGCGCCGACAGCGATGTTCCCAACTACGGTTACTTGGAAAGCGCTCCCAACGACAGCACTGGACACGGGTGTGGCACAGTGTCGTCCTTCCAGACGATTCCCGGTTCTGCGCACAACATCACGACGGACATATATGTGCGTGGAGACTCCGAGGGGAACGAGCGTTGCCAGATTGCTTTCGTAATCGCCAAACGGGCCCCAGTTCTCGGCATCGTAGACAAGGTTGCTTTTGGGTACAAAATACAGTGATGTCTAATGTCCATTGTCGGTAATTTGGGTGGCGGCCGTTAACGTTTTTGATGCTTGAAGGCTGGTAACTGTGACCTGCCTTCGAGGTGTCCATCACTAGCTGTCAACAAGATAACACAAGATCGCATGTTTGCCGTGCTTTTCTGACCGACCTCAACACAAAGGCTGCTCTGGCCACTACGTTCTCCAGATCTCTGACCCACTGAAAACATCTGATCATATGTTAGCGAGAGACCGGCACGCCACCACTACCCAGCGACTACGATTGTCGAACTCAGACATGGTGTTGAAACAGGCTCAGTTCGACATGATGCCCAGACGTGTTAGAACCTTTACTGCTGCCCAAAGTAGCATCTCCGTATACTACATTTCGTACCCTTTATACCCTCCAAATCTTCACAACTTTATCTTTTATTTCACCTGTTATACTGTACACACACAGAAAATAAAATTCCCTTATTTCTTATTGTTTCTGGTGTTGGTTATTAATTGTCTAGCATTGCTTATGTTGTGGCATGCTAATGACCGGCTGTCTATCGATCTTGAACTGTGTCTTACGCAGTGAGAAATCAATCATGTCAGTACAAGTAGACGACTAGTTTGTTACAGGCTCGTACTTCCAGTCCGCCAGGGTGCAAAAATGTAGAGTTTCTCGCAGCCTTGTTGCGTACTACACTCAAAAATACTTCGAACTGTGGAAGGAAGGAACGCAGTGGCGATTGGCTCCAAATAGGTAGTACTTCGTAGAGGACTACGAATAACTGAAAGTTTTTAATTAATATGTTCGCAAATGTACAGTATCAGTCTTGTCCTGTTGTACCAGCGCTTTTACACACCATTTGCCCTGAGAGCACAACACTTTTGTAGTGTACAGCTCATTCTTTGTCACCGGCTCAATCGATTTTCATTAAACTTGTCACAATGAAACCTTCACGAAAAGCCGCGCTTCCACGACACTGTCTCGCGAAAAACAGCTCGTTTATTGACACTGTTGAGTATGTGTTTAGCCATATTTTTCTGTGGGTAGAATCCTCGTGCCTGCACCCCATTTCCGTTGTGCCATTCTAGAGTCCAACGAAGAGCAGGTATCCACAGCCGTATGCGCAGTGCAAGAAACAGGTTTCAAAGTAGTTATAATGGTGCCTAGAGTCCGCTGCCGGTGTACAGAAGGCTTCGGCAGAGTGTCCTTTATTGTTGGAAACCTGCTGTCTGTTTACCTCTAGTGCGTCTTCACACAAGAGTCGTCAACATGTCAATTGGACGGTCGAATAGTGGGACAATGTTCTTTTCACGGATGAGTCCCAATTTGGTCTGGAGAGTGATTCTCGTCGGATTCGCATCTGGAGGGTACGTGGAACACGATTTCTGGACCGAAACATGGTGGAAAGAGACCGATAACTAGGAGGATCCCTAATAGTGTGGGCAGGGATTATTTTTACCCCTCAAAACACCTCTTCATGAAATTGTGCGGGTGGATCAAGAAGATTTAACTGCTGTCAGGTACCGTGAGGAGATCTTGAGACCTCATCTATTGTTGTTGGGATGTACTGTGGCTCCAGACTTCGCTCTGATGGACGATACTGCTCGACCTCATAGAGCACGGATGGCTGATGTTTCTTTGAAAACAGAAGATGTTGCACCCATGGTGTGGCCTGCTCGCTCTCCTGATTTGAATCCCATAGAGTGTAACTGGGATGCACTAGGGAGACAGGTTGCATCACGCCAGCATCCACCAACTACTCTGCAAGACTTCTGAGCAGCTCTGCCGGAAGAATGGCCATTACTGCCTCAACATGAGATTGATGACATCATTTACAACATGTCCCGTCGTTGGCAAGCCTGTTATGGCGCCAGAAGTGGTCACATCCCATACTGAACACATTAACCAGTTGCCAGAATGTGTATGCAAATCCGTTACGTTGGGCAAAAAAAAAGAAAAAAAAAACAAGAAAGTTTGCGTCTACCGTTACGCATGTTCCAGTTGTTTACGTTCTGTATTCTTTACAAAAAAAAAGTGTGTGAAATCTTACGGGACTTAACTGCTAAGGTCATCAGTCCCTAAGCTTACACACTACTTAACCCAAATTACCCTAAGGACAAACACACACACCCTTGCCCGAGGGAGGACTCGACCCGCCGCCGGGACCAGGATTCTTTACATTATTTCTACTTTACTATCATCTGTTTACGCTGTTTTGTGGCAAAATAAACGCAACCTTGCAAAATTTCCGTTTGTTGGTTTAAATGTGGACACCAATGTACTTTCAGAAAGATTCCAAGATCGGACCGGTGGAATGGAATAAGTACACCGCTAACAGTTCATATCACCGTAACAATAAAACAACAGTGCAGTCCATGACAATAGCGAAAGAATCACACAAAAACATCTCTCTCATATTTAAACGGAAAGAAATGAAACTTATTGGTATAGATTACCGCTAGGCACGTCCGTCTTGTTCATTAAAATACCGTGTAGCTAGCTAGTAGCTACGTGGCTCCACAGCCTAATCTGAGGTCCGCCTATAGAGCCTCTGCACACTCCTAAACGGCAAAAGTCACCTAGAAAAACCCAAACGTGTCTACCTGGTATCACGTCCGCGCACGGGAACGCACTCTGGAATCATAGCGTTTCCTTACCGGAAAGGTAACTTTGTTGATGACTACGAACCACCAATTACTGACTTCAGAAACACGCTACCTCCGTCCCAGAGGGTTCACAAGTACATCCTGTGCAGCCTTTCGGCCGACTCCCAATTTTACCAGCTCCCGAAACGCTCCAGGAAATCGTCTAACTTTTAGGCAGTCCAGCCTATCAGAATCAGGAACAGAACGTTGGCATTTTCACTGGCTGTTTCCTGCCTCCTCTACTATCGCTTATGCAAGGTGCTACTTTATGGCAGAAAACATCAGCCTGGAAGTTTCTCACCCTGTAAGGGGACCATATAGGCTCTGACCACAACCCATTTAGGAGTGTTAGGGAAAAGCCACCCCATAAACTCCAGGGTGGAAAAAGCCTCTTTCTCCAGAACCCGACCCTAGTATCCAAAGAAAGAACACACAGCCACGGCCAGAAAACGTGGTATTAGATCATTGCTCACCTGTTAGTAATTTCACTGCAAGGAATTTTAGTCTTCATTGTTTACCAAGGGTAAATACTAGTCTCATTCAGAAGTTCGCCTCATTTGTCTCCCTCGTAGGCAAATGACTTTCTTCCCTTCAGATAAAGATCAAAATTTATTAATACACTGACGGAAATGGAAAGTGGTGCAGTATGAAGCATCAGCTCAGTATTGATTAAACTTTGTGAAGAGGATTATTACATCATAGGTGTTGAATGATTAAATTTTCATTCCATTCGGAACTCATATCCGGAGTCAACGTCAGCATGATGTGTAGCTCACAGTGGGCTAATAATCTCGTGTGTTCATTGTGGCATGGAAGTAAACAGCTTTCGAAGGTCATCTAAGGACTGATTGCCATGTCTGAAACAATGGTGTGTCAGTTCGAGGAGAAGATTTATTGGAGGATGGTATAAAAGTCTACGTCCATCCATCGCACCCCAGTCGTGCTCTAGCGGTAATAAATCGGGGGACTGGGAAAGCCACTCAAGGATCAATTCATTCGTCAAGGTCCTAGCAGTGTCAAGTGCAGTATGGGATCTTGCATTATCCTGCTGGAATCTATCATTTGGTATCCTGGTAATGTAGGACATGACAACAGGGTTTACTGTTGTTGCCACATATTGGCGAACATTCCACACTCAACAATTACCAAGTCATTCCTGTTACAATATCAAATACCCCCTCCACCCCATGATTCCAGGAGCTGGAGAGGTAACTTATGGGCCTTGAGAACAGCTGCTTCCTGCAACCTTTGCCGGCCTCGGTGGCCGAGCGGTTCTAGGCGCTTCAGTCCGGAACCGCGCTACTGCTACGGTCGCAGGTTCGAATCCAGCCTCGGGCATGGATGTGTGTGATGCCCTTAGGTTAGTTAGGTTTAAGTACTCATAAGTTCTAGGGGACTGATGACCTCAGCTATTAAGTCCCATAGTGCTCAGAACCATTTGAACCATTTTTTTCATGCCTGGGAGGGGCTTTTTGTTGTGCTGAAACTGCTGGAAATAAGTTCGCACAAGACGTCGAAGTACTATGCTGTCAGTTTGATAGCGTCCAGTCAAGGTGTTTCCATTCCGTGAGCGTATAAAATGTTCTCTGCATTATTTATCACATATTATCCTAATAGAATTGAGGTTCGTCAGTAGCACACAACACAGTATAAAGCTAATAATGCCATTGACACTTGCCCTTGTTATTTGCACCACTTAGGCATGGGACTGCCACGCGTTTATGACTCGATCCCTCTGATTTTTCGTAATTACTTTTTAAGTCAACCTGTGCTATTTCGTTCTGGGATAAATATTTCTGATCACATATATATTGTAGATGCCTGTTAAAAGCCAATTTCTGAGAGTAGTGGATTGTTCTATTCACATTATTTGCGGGAGGGGAGGGCGGAGGCTCGAGCGGGTGCTTGCGAAATCACTTCAGGCGAATGTCGAACTGGGTGATCTGCAACAGCGAAAAGTACAAATGCTGTAGTTTTACTACTGAATCCCAGAACAGTTTGATTATTGTAAATTAGGTATGCAGTGTTCACTCAGTAAACGCGAAACTGACCAACAGATTTCTCTTGGGTTATATTTTCTGAACAACTGTCCTTTACGGAAGGACTTGAGTTCACAAATTCCTCAGTTTCTTTTTCTGCAGCTTCACAGCAGGACAGATATACACATACGCCTGCACTGTGGCTCTTCATTACTGTGAGCTCTACAAGTAAACCTTCGTTACTTTACTTTTGTAGTGACCGCGTGTCTTCAATGGCATCTACAGAAGAAAAAGAATTAAAATAATGTAAAATCCTGTATTTCTGGAAAAATAATTCAACAACAGCGTTGATTACAGAAATAAGAAAACAACTACAATGAAACAGTATCAAATAACCTAAAATAACAGAATGAAATGTTTTCAAAGAAAAAAAATACTAAATTTGGAAGGCTTTATAAACAGAAAAAATAAGAAAGCAGGTACGTCATAGAGGGAAGATAGAGAAAGAATGAGTAATGGAAAACTAGGAATCAACAAAGAAATAAGAGGAACTGAGGTCGTTACGTGATCCAAGTTGATAAAAAACTAGTAAGATATTTGTTTAAGCATATTTTCTGAATTGTTTGTGGTGATTTATTCGAGCTCGGGACAACAATTGCTGCCTTGCTTCGAGTCACCATCAGTTAAGCTATACGTAATGACCATGTAGATTCACCGTGCTCCCTTTAACTGACTGCTCTCACAAAATATTTATCTTTTTCGAGGGCATTATTGGCTCGTAATTTGTGAGATGTGCACACGGCTAGTGTCGTCAGTAAGCGAACGAAAGATCAACAGACAAGTATTGTGGCGGATTGATGATGTCATCGGATGTGTTCTGACGTGGAGCGGGCCCGCGTGAGAGTCGGTCCGTTATCGCCAGAACTGGCCGTGCACCTTGCCCCCGAATGCCATCCCTCATCTCCCCCGAGTTTCATTCTGTCCCGCCGACCGAGTTTATTGCTGGTCCATAAAAAGCGAGCGTTCGCCCGTTGACGGCCTCTCAGGAAAACTTTACAGCTGCCAGCGGGCTGTCGCGCCGCTGCCTCTACATCCGATTGCCTCTCCCGCCCCCGCGGCGCGTGTGTCACGATTAATTCGAAGCTCAATTGGTTGACTGGACACAGCCTTTGTTCTCTCACTGTTGTATTTCTCGTAAAGTTTCCATTATACTCCTGCAAGAAACGTCATCATGCCCTCTCAGTAATAAAAAAACTCTTGCGTAGTTTGCCACAGATACTGGAGGATTTTACATGAAATTAGAAACAGACTGTTTTATATAAGATTAACTGAAATTTACGTCTGCATGGCTTCTCTTTTTCTCTTTAACATCCATAAATCATCTCGCGAAATGGACAGCCGAAGAACTATGTCCCTTAGAAAGAACAAAGAGACATTTACTTGAAGAGGAGCAAGGGGCATGTTGTGACGGGGTCGCCAAGTAGTTAGACACTATTTGACTCTGTGGTAAGATCACGATGCTCCGTGTTGAACTCTTTCCGCAGATAGGTAGATGTTAATTGAAATGCGTACTGCTTTCAGAAGGGCAACGCGTGAAGGAGCAGCAGAATAGTATCACAGAACCTGTCTCAACTCCCAGAAACTTTAGTTGTATACTTCGGCTGTCTAGGGCACCAAATTCACTGCCTTGGGGTATGCACACAAGACAGAAACCGGAAAAGAATGGCAAAATAAAAGCTGAAATCTGTGTCTTCACCCATACTCTGCCGGCCGGAGTGGCCGTGCGGTTCTAGGCGCTTCAGTCTGGAACCGCGCGACCGCTACGGTCGCAGGTTCGAATCCTGCCTCGGGCATGGATGTGTGTGATGTCCTTAGGTTTAAGTAGTTCTAAGTTCTAGGGGACTGATTACCACAGCAGTTAAGTCCCATAGTGCTCAGAGCCATTTGAACCATTTCAACCCATACTCTGCAAACCACCGTGAAGGACATGGCAGAGGGTATATCCCACTGTACAATTTATTTAGGTTCTTCCCGTTTCCACTCACATAAGGAGCGCTTTTACACGTCGGTGCGCGCTGTAATTAGGCTAACTTCGCATTCGCGACCGCTACGGTAGCCACACGCAAATGGTGGTAATACAGTCCTAGAGTCATCATTTAAAGGTGGTTCTTCAGACTTTGTAAGTAGCCGTTCACGGAGTAATTTCCGTCTGTGTTCTAGCGACTGCCTGTTCAGTTTTTTTCAGAATCTCCGTGTCGCTCTGCCACGGGTCAAACAAACCTATAACCATTCGTGCTGCCCTTCTCTGTATGCAAAAATTTCTCTGGTGTGGCGTACAAACGTGCATAAATAATTTAAAAGGTTGTTATCGAGTTTAAACTGTCTTTTACCAATGGTTGAAGAGCACAATGTGCACTAGACGTTGTGGAAAACTGGTGCAGAAAACAGGTTGAAGGGTCAACCCAATGAAACGTGTTGTAGTACCATTTACGAGGAATCAAATCCAGGACGTGAGCGCCTCATGTAAAGAATATATTTTCCAAGGCAGAAAGTACTCTTTTATGGTGAAAGCTCATCGATGAATCTCTACCAGTAGAGGGATTAGTGAAGTGTCTAGGGATAACCCTGGTGCGAAACTATCTTGGACCCATCACACAAAGAATATATGTCCCAAGGAAGAAAGTACTCTTATGTGGTAAAAACTGGGTTCTAAACCGCAGGAGCATGTACTCAATATACACTACTGTAATAAAACCAATGATAATTTATGAGGCTACAGTATGGTGGAATAAAGTATAAAAAGTGTGACTGCTAAGAAGCTTGGCAAGGTGCAGAGACTGGCCTGTTTAGCGATAATGGCGGAATTAGTAACACACCTACTGCTGTGATGGAGACCTTGCTCGACATGCCCCCATTACACCTTTGGGGTACAATGGAGGCAGCGGCAGGGGTATACACGTTGAACTGGATTCCTTTAGGATGTCTATAGTCTCACACCAATTTGGCGAGTGTTGTAAGCATACGAATGTACGGGGAAATACCTGATGACCACACAATGACTTCCAGCCGCTTCGGTAAAACTTACAATGTAACAATTCGAACAAGGGAGCAATGGAAGAATAAACCACAACACCGTTCAGGAGACGTAGTCTGGTTTCCTAACGGGTCGACAATAGATGAAGGCGCTGAGGCTGGGATGTACGGGGTAAAGCCTAGAACAGAAAGAGCAGTCTCTCTATGGAAGCAGGCCTCAGTAATCCAGGCGGAATTATCCATTATCAGAATGTGCGCGGCGCAGAATTTGGGTTGGTGCAACATGGATCGCGGCATCTGCATTTATTCAGACCGTCAAGCAGCTCTGAAACTTCTATCAGATTCTGTAACGAAATCAAAGATTGTTGCAAAGTGTCATGAAGCCCTTTGGAGACTAGGGGAAACCAACAGGATAAACCTGCTATGGGTTACTGATCACTCGGGAGTTATTGGCAATGAACAACCTGATATACTGTACAGGACAGGCGCGAAGACTCCATTTATTGGACCGGAACCTGTCCTAACCATCACTAGGATGATGGTAAAATCAAAACTTCGTAGTTGGATCAGGAGGAAGCGCGCAGAATATTGGACAACGATCCAAAAAACAAAAACATGGCAACCTAACGATGCCGATGCCATGTTTCAAGAGAAGTTCTGTAATCCTGAACTTGAACAGGAAACAGATTAAACTCACGGTAGGACTGATAACTGTCCATGGGAACTTCAAGAAACACCTATACACGATGGTTACAGAGGAAGAAACCCCTAAGTGTAGACTATGTGGTGAGGCTCCTGAAGTCGCACCACATCTGAGCTTCCAATGCGAAGTCATGGAGGGCAAAAGACACAGAACATTCTGGTCGGTAGAGCCTGAAGAAATCGTATCTACTAGGAATCGGTTTAGGGTTTCCCTAAACTCGTACTTATTAAGGGTAGCTTGTTGGCTTCATTAGAATCACAGCCATTGAAACTGCACAACAAACTCAGTGGGTTAAGACCACTGTTGTTTTTGTCTCCGTGCATTAATCAAATCAAATCAAATCAACTGGTTTACCAAGCATATACTGTGTCTAGAAAGGGAGACAATACACAGGATTGAACAAACAGGAATACTGTTGAGAAGATGCGGGATACTTGTTGACATTCATGCTGCATAGATACTTGCTACCTCTCAAGTGGGCGCTTACGGGCTAAGGCATCGCTGAGGTTGCGCGTCAGCAATTAAGGTAATCGCGACTTAAGAATACGCCAAGCACGCCCTGGAAACCACCCTAGGATGCCATCCAGCTATTGAGAAAAGCTGTTCTGTGATACACGGCAGTAACTACCGGCGGTCCTGGAATCCGCAACCTCGCGTGAGAACCTACCAGCCACCACCCAGCAGTCAGTACTCCCCATTGTATATATGAAATGAAATGTAATTGAACTGATATGAGGTGGGAGAGCGATCTATAGCAGTCGATGTTACACTCTTCAAGACCATTAATGTACAACATGAACAGCAAGGACCCCAACACACTTCCCTGGGGAATACCCGAAGTTACTTTTATACGTCTGTCGATGAGTCTCCGTCCTAGATAACGTGCTACGTCCTCCCTACCAAAAAATCTCAATCCAGTCACACATTTTGCTTGATATAATCGTAATTTCGATAATAAGTGTGCTTAATTTTGTCTTTAAACATTCCTTCACAAAACAAAAGATTGTTACAATCATTCGATAGCCATGTGTGTGTGTGGTCTTCGGTACAGAGACTGGTTTGATGCAGCTCTCCATGCTACTCTATCCTGTGCAAGCTTCTTCATCTCCCAGTACCTACTGCAACCTACATCCTTCTGAATCTGCTTAGTGTATTCATCTCTTGGTCTCCCTCTATGATTTTTACCCTCGACGCTGCCCTCCAATACTAAATTGGTGATCCCTTGATGCCTTAGAACATGTCCTACCAACCGGTCCCTTCTTCTAGTCAAGTTGTGCCACAAACTCCTCTTCTCCCCAATCCTATTCAATACCTCCTCATTAGTTATGGGATCTACCCATCTAATCTTCAGCATTCTTCTGTAGCACCACATTTCGAAACCTTCTATTCTCTTCTTGTCCAAACTATTTATCGTCCACGTTTCGCTTCCATACATGGCTACACTCCATACAAATACTTCCGGAAACGACTTCCTGACACTTAAATCTATACTCGATGTTAACAAATTTCTCTTCTTCAGAAACGCTTTCCTTGCCATTGCTAGTCTACATTTTATATCCTCTCTACTTCGACCATCATCAGTTATTTTGCTCCCCAAATAGCAAAACCCCTTTACTACTTTAAGTGTCTCATTTCCTAATCAATTTCCCGCAGCACTACCCGATTTAATTCGACTACATTCCATTATCCTCGTTTTGCTTTTAGTTGATGTTCATCTTATACCCTCCTTTCAAGACAGTGACCATTCCGTTCAGCTGCTCTTCCAGGTTCTTTGCTGTCTCTGACAGAATTACAATGTCATCGGCGAACCTCAAAGTTTTTATTTTTTCTCCATGGATTTTAATTCCTACTCCGAATTTTTCTTTTGTTTCCTTTACTGTTTGTTCAATATACAGATTGATTAACATCGAGGATAGGCTACAACCCTGTCTCAGTCCCTTCCCAACCACTGCTTCCCTTTCATGCCTCTCGACTCTAATAACTGCCATCTGGTTTCTGTACAAATTGTAAATAGCCTTTCGCTCCCTGTATTTTACCCCTGCCACTTTCAGAATTTGAAAGAGAGTATTCCAGTCAATGTTGTCAAAAGCTTTCTCTAAGTCTACAAATGCTAGAAACGTAGGTTTGCCTTTCCTTAATCTATTTGCTAAGATAAGTCGTAGGGTCAGTATTGCCTCACGTGTTCCAATATTTCTACGGAATCCAAACTGATCTTCCTCGAGGTCGGCTTCTACCAGTTTTTCCATTCGTCTGTAAAGAATTCGTGTTAGTATTTTGCAGCCGTGGCTTATTAAACTGATAGTTCGGTAATTTTCACATCTGTCAACACCTGCATTCTTTGGGATTGGAATTATTATATTTTTCTGGAAGTCTGGGAAGTCTGACGGTATTTCGCCTGTCTGATACATCTTGCTCACTAGATGGTACAGTATTGTCATGACTGGCTCTCCCAGGGCTGTCAGTAGTTTTAATGGAATGTTGTCTACTCCCGGGGCCTTGTTTCGACTTAGGTCTTTCAGTGCTCTGTCAAACTATTCACGCAGTATCATATCTCCTATTTCAACTTCATCTACATTCTCTTCCATTTCTATAATATTGTCCTCCAGAACATCGCCCTTGTATAGACCCTCTATATACTCCTTCCACCTTTCTGCTTTCCCTTCTTTGCTTAGAACTGGGTTTCCATCTGAGCTCTTGATATTCATGCAAGTGGTTCTCTTTTCTCCAAAGGTCTCTTTAATTTTCCTGTAGGCAGTATCTATCTTACCCCTAGTGATATGCGCCTCTACATCCTTACATTTGTCCTCTAGCCATCCCTGCTTAGTCATTTTGCACTTCCTGTCGATCTCATTTTTGAGACGTTTGTATTCCTTTTTGCCTGCTTCATTTAAAGCATTTTTATATTTTGTCCTTTCACCAATTAAATTCAATATCTCTTCCGTTACCCAAGGATTTCTACTAGCCCTCGTCTTTTTACCTACTTGATCTTCTGCTACCTTCACTATTTCATCTCTCAAAGCTACCCATTCTTCTTCTACTGTATTTCTTTCCCCCATTCCTGTCAATTGTTCCCTTATGCTCTCCCTGAAAAGGTCCCATCTCCTCAAATTCATACCTTTTTGCAGTTTCTCTAGTTTTAATCTACAGTTCATAACCAATAGATTGTGGTCAGAACCCACATCTGCCCCTGGAAATGTCTTACAATTTAAAACCTGTTTCCTGAATCTCTGTCTTACCATAATATAATCTATCTGAAACCTGTCAGTATTTCCAGGCTTCTTCCATGTATACAACCTTCTTTTATGATTCTTGAACCAAGTGTTAGCTATGATTATGGTATGCTCTGTGCAAAATTCTACCAGGCGGCTTCCTCTTTCATTCCTTAACCCAATTCCATATTCACCTACTACGTTTCCTTCTCTTCCTTTTCCTACATCGAGTTCCAGTCACCCATGACTATTAAATTTTCGTCTCCCTTCACTATCTGAATAATTTCTTTTATCTCATCATACATTTCATCAATCTCATCGTCATCGTGGGCTTAGTGTCTATCTTGGCCACAATAATTCGTTCACTATGCTGTTTGTAGTAGCTTACCCACATTCCTATTTTCCTATTCATTATTAAACCTACTCCTGCATTACCCCTATTCGATTTTGTATTTATAACCCTGTATTCACCTGACCAGAAGTCTTGTTCCTCCTGCCACCGAACTTCACTAATTCCCACTATATCTAACTTTAACCTATCGATTTCTTTTTTTAAATTTTCTAACTTACCTGCCCGATTAAGGGATCTGTTGCCCCTGCAACTACTGAAAAGTTGCTGCCCCTCTTCAGGAACCACACATTTGTTTGGCCTCCCAACAGATAGCCCTCCGTTGTGACTGCATCTACGGTACGGTTAACTGTATCGCTGAGGCACGCGAGCCTCCCCACCAACAGCAAGGTCCATGGTTCATGGGGGGTCGATAGCCATATCAACTGCTGAAATGAATGGCATACTGATCGGTACTAGCTGTGAAAAGAAAAATCACCCAAACTCAGAAAGGCCTCAAGGTCCGATGTCCGATCTAATCTTGGTTGGATAGTTACTGCAGAGATGAGAATGTAACAAGATAGTTACTGTTCGTATTATAAATGAATCACTTAACGGATTGTTTTAGTTGCAATATCTGTTTATTCGTAGATCATGCTGTTTTCTATAAGAAATTTCTGTCCGACTGAAATTGCAGTAATACTCCGTTAGATCACGAGGCATTAACATCCTGTTGCTCAGACTTGCGACCAGCTCTTGATGTTGTACGTTTCACGGAACGTAAAAGCGTGGTGTCTTTTGACTACAAGATTAATGAGTCAATATTAGCACTGTCGCGACACTCCTGATCATTTTTTCTTTATACTGCCACAACAGTGCTCCAAGTGGACAAAAGGCTACACTTCTAAACGTGGTATTCATGAGTGCGGATGGTATCGTTTTGACTGATTTTTTAACGTAGTTTTTACAGTAGGGAACGTATGTAGAGCAGTATAAATCACATATAACTATAAAAAATTTCCTAAGGATTGTGGAAAATGTTAAACGGTACATTACTGGACATTATACTAGTATTTACAATTCTATTGTAACCTACAGGTTTTTGATGAAGATGTCGTTCTGTTTTAAGAACAAAAAACTGGCTAGTAAACACCTGAAGACATACCTCAACTTTTCGAGAAAAACGTCGTATATTCACTCAACACGTGAATTTTTCTTCACAACTCAAACCAGTGAATGTGGAATGTATGACTTGTATGGAATACAATACCTGCATTTTTAACATACCTGTTGGGACCACAGTTCTTAAAACTAGTTTCTTTCCATTCTATAGGCTCCTAGTCGTCGCTCATCTGCTCAATAAATAGCATAAGTTCACAAGATCGTCGCCACATAACTTTTCAGTTCGTCGAGCCATAGTTCCAGCTAGCTGATACGTTTTCCTTTTGTCAGCCATCCCGGCTCTCGTGTTTTAGAAAGAAGGAATAAAGTAAAGACAGTTATTTCGTGGTTAGTTCTTCGAGTTGGACTGTCTGATTGGACATAACGACTATACGCATTCGGCCAAGGCTTGACACCAGAGAGTAACTTCTTTACACCTACGGAAAATGGCGTACTGACACACTGATCAGATTTCTATAAGATCTGTAGTTTATTTACAAAAATTTCAATAGCTAACTAATTATCTGATTTAAGTAAGACGGACACATATATAGCGCGAAATAAACTGAAGAAAGCAAATAGCAGGCATCAGTAAATAGAACATCACTGACAGAAAATTATGGTAAATATTTTTTTTACTTTTAACCCGAGACCCCTACTGCAAAGGATCGGAGATTCAGAAATAGTTATAAAATCTTACGTGCTCTGAAAGATGTTTTTAGGGAGCAGTGAAATCCAATAAATACGCAAATATTCTGCGCCGGTGTAAAATTTTCATACAATTTAACTTCCGTTCATTGCCTGAAGGTTTGCGTGCGATACACAGACGTCCATGTCGCTCATCTTCTAGGCGGGCAAGCGAGAGCTCACTGACGCTGCAAACATGGATGCGGCGTTCAAGAACGTGAGCGAAAAAAAACTGAAGAAACAACGCAGTAAAGAGGAACAGCGCAGTTCACTTTGTTGAATATTTTATGTTCACTGTTGCCATGAAAACGGTATGTCAACAACATAGGGAAAAGTACTCGTAACGTGTTTTGTTCATTGTACAATGAACTTCTGCTCTAGAGCAGAGTGTTCCCAACTACACGTTGAGACCTGACAGTCACCTGCAGTTAATATCAGAACGGGACCGAACTCTTTCTTAATACAACATATCAGTTTTATTTACATACCTGAAATGCTGTACTGCAAATTCATGTATTGGAAGTACCGACACGCAGTATCCTAGCTGTGATTCGGATACAAATTTTGAATCGTTTCAGTTATCATTCACGTGAACACTAAATTTCACTCGCTCAACAAAAATATCTTGATCAGATATAACGTTTTAGGCGATTTATTACAGTTGTATTCATACAATTTGTCGTTTAGAGTTACGTGCTTGCTTGCTTTTCCAAAAGGTGACCAGATTTTGTTACGCCCTTTTTACTCCTTCTGGTCTAGAGTGCTTTCAGTATCGACTGGTACACGCTCACCTACAAGTACAAAGGTGCTGATTTTCGTGTAGTGATGTCTTTTTACTATTAGATTTTCACTCTTTAAATCTGTGAGTTCAACTTGATTTCTAAACTGAAGGAGGCACTTTACGGCATTCGCTACAGAACTACTACAAATTCGTCGGGCAACAGACCGCTCGAACTGTCAACACAACTGGCACTGCTAAGAGTATCCTACGACTTCCACATCGCTGGCAACGGGTTATACACAATGCTGGTGACTACTTTGAAAGTCAGTAAAACTTTGAAACATGTATCTATTTTGTACTAGCTGTAAATAAATAGTTGCCACTATTAAAGTTCCAACCGTCATAATTGTATGAGCTTGGTACATTTTGCTGGGAGTAGAAAGTACTCAATTTATCGCCAGAAGGTAGTGGGTCTGGAGGGCTCAGCACTGCCGTAGGGCCGGCAGAAGGCATTTCACGGTGCCTCAAAAGCAGGGAATGAGCGCCTTCCGGTGGCAGTCAGTTTTTGTGGAAATTGCGTGTTTCCCGAAATGCTCATTGTAGACGGTTCCTTGTGTCAATCCGTTTGCCGAAGGTACGGCTCTTCCATTAATTTCGCTGGCTGCGATAGACTTTTAGTCACTTTATTGATCGTGAAAATCATATGTACTTAACTGCTGTCGCTCAGAATAAGCATTACTCGGGCACTTCCGTCGAGTTGGTGCTCCGTCTCGTACGTGGTGCAACATCGAAAGTGCTTTTCAACGGTAGACTGTCGACCACCTTGCCGACTCGCCGCTCTGCTAGGTTGAGATGCCCCTTATCAACGATACTGTACGCTTTAGCACTCTTGGTGGAATCGTTTTTAGGTGCACTGCATATGCAGATAATCCGATGTTCGTGACGAACATGATGTCCGCAGAACCATGGATTGGTTAACCACTTATAATGAAGTTTCGGGGATCCATATAAAAGTACGTAATTCGGTAGCCTTGAATATTGGCACTGGGATGACACCTGCAAGCGGCGCCCCCTTCAGAGTGTGCGATAAAGTCTGCTTTCTCGGTATCGACTTCAAGGACGACATCTCAGGCACGACAACCCTTAATCACGCGAGCCTCTTGCAACACATTCCAGCAGGACTTGTGGATCATTGTCTCCCTGTTTTGGACCTCCATTGAAAAACCGAAATTATTAATATCTATAGGGCATCACGAATTCCGTATGTAGCGCTAACGCTACCGATGCCTAAACACATAGCTCGGAGCCTCGTAGTGGCATTCGGTTGTCAGCTCTGGAATGATATTTAAGGTTCGACACGACTCCACTCTCCCTAAAGAACCAGAGGACTTGGCCTTGTCAATGTTCATGATCCAGCAGTGTCTCTACGCGTTGGTATGCCCTTCAAGCTTGGCGGCGTTGCCAGACCAGGCTCACATGCTTACTGATGGACCCTCTGACACTGTCTTTACGTGATCCTACGGTGGCGCTTACTAAGATACCGGTGTAATTTTCTTACTTCGGGAGGTTTTATCTGGAGTATAGCTACCTACGGGACGTTCTTCCTCCCTCTCGCATACCAACACACCGCGACATATATCGCACCCAACTTCGCCGCCGGTCGCCTAATGTTGTCGAATTGACATATCCTATCGTGCATTGGAAGGTTTTATGGCGCATTTCAACGCGGTAACACTATATTCAGACCTACGTTCGACCTGCTACCTGTCGATGAACAAAAAACAGGTTACTCGAGAGAGACTCCATAAGATCCATCTTGCCGATTCGCCTTTATGTGTGAATTGCAACGGTCAGGATACAGAGGAAAACCGGGTACATTGTGGGCCAGCGGATGAGGTGTGGTATTTTGTGCGTCAAATTTTGGCTCTCTTTTTACGGATGTCATTCGCTTATGTCGACTGGCTTGTTCTCCTCTACCCTGTTTATTACCAGAGGACGAAACACAATGCTGTCACGTGGATCAGAGGTCACGCGATTCATTATTTGTTTGGAGATGGTGTCATAGGACACTTGGATTTTTGGCACTATTTAAACGATCTTCACTCGGTCTTCATTGTGCTGTTGTGAAGAATCCCAAATACAGCCAATACTTTTCGAAATTCTTACGAAGCATCTTCCACGATTCGCCCCGTTGCTGGATCTTTCATGGCAAGAGAAGAATTTGATACATTCACTCATAGAAGATTGAACAGATAACGGTACCTGCACGAAATTACGAGAAGACGTGTTACGAAGATGTTTTGTTTGTGATCTCTGTTCTTGAGAAATATGAAACCAAATCGTACGCAGTATGACTGCACTGCCATTTAAGTACGGCGCGTTCGCCGTTTACCCCTCTTCGTCCTGTTCCCGCTCAGACACCGTGGCGTCGCGGTGGGGGAAATATGCAGTCTCAATAAGTCCTACGGCATGCGGGGCTGGGCACGGTTCACGGACCGAATTCTTGGCAACGCCTGATTTAATGTAATCGAAAACCTCATCCCCGAACTATTTTGCTTACAGGAAATATGTGTCAATCTCTTTAACAGAGATAAAAGTAAAAATAATCGTGCATTCCCAATTCAGTAGGACACACAGTGGCTACAATCGTGAATGCGGCGGTGCGGCTTACGTGCACCCTTCAGTTCTTCAGTTGGCCTCGAACACAAACTACGCACGCGCTGTTACTTTACGACAACAAGTGTTATCAGTATGGGATGTTGCCTGCCAAATTCGCGTACACCACAGCGATGCAACCCTGAAACAAAGTAACTAAAGACCTGTTTCGCAGTGTACGTCTGTGTCAACAACACCAGCTGATGTTGCCACATACAAATTATAGCTCCTACGTATCGCGAGGTGTATGCAACATACCTGTGCTCTGTGGTTTTGGAAGGTAATTTTAGGGCCGTGCAGGACCAGGACAGATTCCTCCACTTACTATCCAGCCTACAGTGAGGTTTTTCGTTTCTAGCGACGATAATGCACGACTACAACCACGCCCACCTCGTGAACACCTCATTCAAGAGACAGGATTCAACTCATTATGGTGACGTGGAAATTCTCCCTGAGAAAAACAGTGTAGGTATCCTGGACAGTTTTAACGTAAAATTATTTGTCTTTAAATAGGCATTACATTACAGATCAATCAGTTCCATACGCACGTGCACTTAATTTTAGTTCCTACAGTCTTTTTCCTTCATAAATGTAACAATACTGGGCTTTAAATCGAAAAATTGTTCCAAGCATGCCCTTGAGTTAACCAACGTATTTCACAGTAATATATAAAGTAACCATACTCTCCTTTCAGTCCCATCGAAAACAGTTGCAACAGACAGCGGAAGAATGAATGCGACTTCAGAAAATCTTCACTTTCTTTATGTGCTCCATTGCTGCAAATTTAGCATAAAGTGCTTCCTTATGTACAGAACAGTGAGTCCCATCTGTCAATCATTGTAACTTTTTACTCTTTTATTGTCAGATAACTCTTTTTGTTATTTCTGCATAGTGTTGTAGTGCCGTTTCATGGCAAATTTGCACTACATGTCAATTACGCAACTGGAAAATAGATATTGAGAATTCTCATCGCTCTCTTCCGTCATTCACATTGATTTTAATGGTTTATGACGAGAGATCGCTAGACTGCGTGTTTTTGCGCAAACAACCATTGGACCTGTGAACATCTGACATAACAATAAGTTAATAGTGAAGGGTAAACAGCGTTGACACCACGATTTGCCGAACGGAAGAGAGTCGTGCCGGCCGGAGAATGCCACGCTGCAATACTCAATGAAATGTCGCGTTGTACCAAGTACTTCCGAGAAGGACCGAGCAAATCCGAGACAGGCCGAACCTTGTCCCACACTCGGTTCGCATTCTAGGCCAGCGTGCCGTTTGGCACGCCATAGCCGGCCCTGCATTCAATATTCCAAAGGCTAATGGCTTGTCGATGTAACCACTCACTTCCGTCATTGGCTGTTGGCTCCAGTTTCATGTAAAGTGTCGCATCCTATCCTTTTCTCGATGACTTCCAAATACTTCATCGTAGACCGGCCTCTTCCTTTCTTTCCCAGTACTTCCTTTAAGGAATATTAATGATGAATAAGTTGTCTGATGACATGTCCAATAAGTTTTGTTTTCATCTTTTTCATTTCGTTTAACAGTCTTCTCTTTTCGTTGACTTCCCTGAAGACTTCCAAGTTGGTTTTTCTTTCGGTCCATCTCTTTCCTGTCACTTTCCACCACATCCATATTTTAGCAACCTTTTTCTTATGTTTTATTTATTTACAGCATGCCCAATTACAGTATTTGTAATACTACATGTACGTATAGTTCCTGCACGTAGCCTACTCCTCGCGGGCCGAGCGGTTCTGGGCGCTACAGTCTTGAGCCGCGCGACCGCTACGGTCCCTGGTTCGAATCCTGCCTCGGGCATGGATGTGTGTGATGTCCTTAGGTTAGTTAGGTTTAAGTAGTTCTAAGTTCTAGGGGACTGATGACCTCAGCAGTTAAATCCCATAGTGCTCAGAGCCATTTGAACCATTTACGTAAGCACCGGTCGTAAAGACAGCTTTTGCACGAGGCACTTGTTTTCTACTCGCTCCTTGGCCAGCTGCACAGCGTGTTAGGCGGGTGCTCAGGTACGAGCGCGGGCGGCCTCGTCGGGAGCGGGCAGCGCCGGCGCGCCGCGGCAGCCGCTATTTCCGACGGCCTGTTATCGCCGCTAGCTCCCCGCCGCCGCCGCAGTCGCCCGATTATTCTTAACCTGGCGACAGAGGAGTCGCTGCATTAGGGGCTTGAGCGGCGCACCGCTCTCCAACAGGCGCCACTCACGGCTCTGACGTTGTAGCGAGCACGCCGCTACTGCCACGACGGTCTCGTTACGGAAAACCCTTAACGCACGCGATCTCTGGCCGCGGGAGTTTGAAGAGCGCACATACGTTAACCGTACACGCTGCTACTTTACCTACGCAATTACAAATTCTGCAAACTCTGTACAGTGCGTGGCAGACGATAGTTAGTATCTACTTTGCTGGGCATCACATTTGAAATGCCAGTAAGGATAGCAAATAACGATATTTTATTTATTGTACGTGTACGGCATAGCAGAAAGATGGTGTGGTCAAATTTTTAGGCGATTTGGGGGTATCCAGGGTGAGAAATTTATTACGCAGAGCTGACACGTCTGCCAGCAACAGTGACTCCAACTTGTCTGGGCATCACGTCGAACGGAGCTTGGATGACAGATGCGGGTTCGTCATTTCGTGCTGCTTTAACACTGTGCCAGATGTCATCGACGTGGTGGCTGGGCAGTGTACGGCTGTGCGGCTGGCCAGTGCGACAGGCGAACACCCTCTAAGTCGAGGTACATCACGACTGCGCGGCTAGCATGCGGTCTTATCCAGCTGAAAGACAACGTCGCAGGCACCGCTGGCCGTAACGAGTCAGAAGTGTAATGCCTGCTTTACAAATTATCGGCACTGAGAGCCAGAGATGATCGTGTTGTGTATGCAGTGGAGTTCCCACACCATCACACCAGCTGCTGGGTTCGCGTAACGATAAAGAATGTAATCTGGCAACGTTTGTACTTCCTCTGAGCCTCCATACAAGATTACGTCCATAGCGATGCTGTGCGCACAACCAAAAATCGCCTGGAAAGAAGACGATGCCCTGCACCTGAGTCCAGTGTTGTGTCTGGGAGCACGTTACTAATAACCTTTGAATTCAAATGTTAAATACCGGTTCAGATGTGTAGATGATGTGCTGTATATGTCGAGAGGCAGTAAAAGACAGCTCAGCACATTTTTTCATAACTTAAACCGTCAACGTAATAACCAGTTCACGGTGGAGATTGGCAATGTATCCATCACCGTCCTATATCTAAACATTGGCATCAGTACACAAACACATTGGATCGAAACGCTTCAGACACAGCAATGCCTTCTTGCTCACAACCCCAGTAAAACACAAAAATGCAGGTTTCCAGTCAATGGTGCATCGTTTCATATCTGTCCCCGTGCCCAAGGAAGATTCCAAAGCAGATTTAGACATAATAAAATTTACTACCTCAACCAATGGCTACAAACCTGTACTGACTAACCACATCTTGCTTAGGAAACAAAAACTGAAAATTACACGCCTCTTTAATGTTCGCTCCGCTGCTCCTTCCACTGTCTGCAGAAGTGGTGTATAAACCCATTCCTAGAACAGGTATCACAGAATGTAACAAAAACACTGAACTCCTGCAACTATGGGACTGCTTTATCAGCAACACTATAGCCCAGGATATTTTCAATAGCGAAGGTAAGACCCAGTTATTAGTCAACAGCGGGCCATACAAAATTGCTTATCCCAGCTGTCATACCTTTTATATTGGACAGTCAGGCAAAGACACAGCAACTAAGCAGGCTGAACATGAGCGCAGCCGGAGGTTGCAGAGCTATGACTCCACATTACCTGAGCATGTACAGAGTGAGGCCAGCAGCTACCAGCCACAGCCCCGTGTCCTCCACGTAGCTGACAGACGCCCAAAACTCAGCCTGCTCGAAGCCCTGGAAATCAGCTAACATCTGGCCCACAGTCCAGATTCAATATCAAGTGACCAAATACAGCTCAATATTTCCCTTCTTCCAAACTACACTTAAACCCTCACACTTTCGCAATGCTTCCCATAATGTCTGTTCCTTTCTATTCCTCCACTGTCCTGTATTTATTTATTTAATTGTGACTGCTTATGTATTCCATATATTCTGTTCTTATAATTGTCGTTTATATCTTTTCTCAGTTTGTGTGTAACTTACCATGTGTAAAAACTCTTAAGGCTATTATTTAGTATTCTTGTTAAGTACTGGGATTGTTAACTTAATTCAAATTGTTTTGTGTTAATATGCTCGTGTCTCACGCTACGTGACTAATATCTTTTCCAATGTTGTTTACAAATATTGTAACTTCTTTGACGACGATAATCAGTTAAGGTCTCATGATGGCCTTGTAAGTCGAAAACCAGTTAACTAAATAAATTAGCATCATATAAAGCACACCGTATTGTTGTTGTCTTCAGTCCGAAGACTGGTTTGATGCAGCTCTCCATAATATTCTATCCTGTGCGAGCCTCTTCATCTACCAGAACCTACTACAACCTACATCCTTCTGAATCTGCTTAGTGTAATCATCTCTTGGTCTCCCTCTACGATTTTACCCTTAACACTTCCCCCCAATACTAAATTCATAATCACTCTATCAATATCTCAGAATGTGTCCTAACAACCAATCCCTTCTTCTAGTCAAGTTGCACAACAGATTTCTTTTCTCCCCAGTTCCATATAATTACGTGATCCACCCATCTAATCGTTGGCATTGTTCTATAGCAGCATATCTGAAAAGCTTCTATTCTCTTTTTGTCTAAACTGTTTATCGTCCACGTTTCACTTCCATACGTGGCTACACTACAGACAAGCACCTTCAGAAAAGCCTTCCTAACACTTATTACACATTATTATGTTTTTCGTTTATACGTATCCTGTTCTACCAAAAAGCGATGGAAGAATCAGTTGATGTGCTAACACGATTAGCGAATAAGGTTTCACAAGAAACATGCCATATTTCTTCCAACAATTAAGCGTTTCGATTTCACCTTCGTGTCAACATATCGGCCTTGCTCTGATACAAGCATCGCGTCTCAGAATCCCTCCACGTCTTCTTCCAGCGCTTGATTTACGTCCCAAGTTGTGGAACATTCGCAGTAGAGTGTATGCAAAAAGTTGCAATGCACTTTGCCACAGTTCGCTCAATGAATCTAACAGATTGTGATGAAGTAGGAAATAAATGTTAAAATGGAGAATCTCTGATTGCAATAAATAAATAAATAAATAAACATATTATTATTATTATTATTATTATTATTATTATTAACCGACAAGCATCACAAGATAGTCACACACAGTGACTGGTTTCAACTACCCTCTGCGTCGGTCTCCAGTTGAAACACATAGTCCTAACGATGTCTTGATACTAAGGACGTGCGTTGTCAGGCCTCAGTATGATGAGGTCCTTGTGCTGTGCATTGTATCTTCTTCTTCTTCTTTTATGTGCGCAGAGGATGATTCTGTTACGGTAAGATTCGTCATTGAGGATCCAAATAATATGTAATCATTCAATCAGATTTCGTTGCGGACTGTAACTACATGTTTGATACGAGATAAACTATACAAGACATTAATCGGCAGAAATATAGATTACCATTGTTGTCACACAGATTGCCCAAGAGTGAGACCCACCATGATGTTGCCAATTTGGCATCAGATTATTTCATATGGAGATTTTCATGTTGTTGCCCATAAAGTGATTTTCGAATGTAAGAACTCTGCCAAACGTTGGCTTTAGCTATTTTAGCGTGTCGCAGTACTATAGTTCTGCAATACCATTCTATGAGTAATTCAACTCCTGTTTTATATGGATGAAAGCACACAGTTGTGGATATTTGATGTGTTCAGTCCTACTTTGTCCTAATTACAACTTCACAGGTTACTAAGGTTGTTGGCCTGGTCCCTACCCATACATTCGAAACTTGTGTTTAATTTAGAAAGGGCTTCATCATGTGCGTATTTTTTTCTTTTTTCCATCCAAATGTATGATGTAACGTTTCTTCAACCTGCTATAGACGGTCATAGTAATACTAAAGAATTATGTACAGTTGTGATACAATGTGTTTATACAGCACACAAGAGTAATGACAAAATTACACCGTCAGTATCAGGGCAACCTGCACGTCACCCCATTCTGCATTGTTGCCAAATTTATTCAAGATGGCGGATCCAAGATGGCAGCAATAGATGTGGCAATGTCTCGATGGCATCATGGCGGACATTCAAATTTTGGCTGGAAGATAGGTCAATTGGGCTACCTACACTAACCTAAACCCCTCCCTCTGGACCGATGTCCATGTAGTTTGGTTCCTTTAAACTTCAAACAAACCAACCAACCAACACCCCTCCCCCCTCCCCTCGCCCAGAAAATGGCGGGAAGTTCAAAGTTTGGTGGGGAAAAAAGGGCACTTGGGCTACCTCCACTAACCTAATAAAATGGCGGCAAAAAAAGTTCACTTGGGCTACCTCCACTAACCTAAGTCATCCGACCGCCACCTCTTCCTTGGAATTGGCGGGAAAAGGAATCAGTCTGTGCTGGGCTGCTAGATACCATGGACGTAAGTCTTTATTTTGCAGGCAGTCTTTATTTAAACAATTTGAGGCAGTAGGTCCATCCAGTGTGTTCACCATGAGGTCCGGAGTCCAACTGACCTAGTACGCAGTACTGCCGTCACAGGACGCTATCGTCCCATGGTGGTCTGGGGGGGAAAATGGCGGGAAAAGGACTCAGCCTGTTCTGGGCTGCTGGTTAGGAAGGACTGTACTTCATTTATTTTGGGACATTTTATTTAGCGAGGGATTTCATGTAGTGCATTTATTACACTGATCTCTAGTAGCTGTAGCTGTAGAAAGTATGCAGCAGACCTCAGTAGTTACTGTGCCTAGAACAGTTGCAAAGTCGAAGAGGAAGAAGAAGGTTCTGCTGTTAGGTAGTTCTCATGGCAGAGGTGTAGGCCAGCAGTTGCAGGAAGTGCTGGGGAGTGAGTACCAGGTCACCAGCATTGTGAAGCCTAATGCAGGGTTGGCTCAAGTGACTGTTAACATAGGGGGGTTATGTAGGGATTTTACTAAAGAGGATCAGGTAGAGATTGTGGGTGGGGCTGGTAATAGTATTGATAGGGATGGGGAGTATAACATAGATGGTGACCTGGAAAAGATAGCCACTCAGACTGACAACACGAATGTGCATTTCGTGGAACTGTTTCAGCGTCACGATTGCACGGCCTGCACCTCAACAGGTATGGGAAGGGGAGGTTGGCAAAGCTTATAGGTGACAGCATAGGTGGGGTTGGTGGGATCACTCATGGGAAAATTTCTGCAGTAGTGGGTGTTAGATCTGCACCTTTTTTAGATTGAAGTCAGCTGATAGGTATTCCTGCTTAAGGGAAGTCTCTCTAACAAGGGAATCACTTTTGACAAAGCTTAGGTATCCGATTAATGAGGGAATTAGTATATCTCATCAAAATATACAAGGTATTAGAGATAAAGCTAGTGAACTGCTTATAGATGTTGACTCTGAAATTATTGGTATATTTCAACACTTCTTAAATAAGGAGATAATTCAGAGGCTTACTTTACCAGGATACAGGTTGGCTGGCAGCTTTTCTAGAGCTCTTTGCGGTGTGGGGGAGTAGCCATGTATGTGAAAAACGGCATCCCATTTGAGTCAATTGATGTTTCAAAGTACTGCACTGAAAAGGTGTTTGAATGTTGTGCAGGTGTGGTTAAATTTAGTGGAGCTCAACTTCTTACTGTTGTTATTTATAGATCCCCAGACTCCGATTTCACAACATTTTTGCTAAAGCTAGAGGAGGTTCTTGGTTCACTTTATAGGAAATACAAAAAGTTAGTTATATGTGGTGACTTCAATATTAATTGTATAAGTGATTGTGCAAGGATCCTAGAGTCTGGAGATGGGTGTAGAAAGCAAGGAAGCAAGCAGGTCGGGCCCAGAAACAGTAATGCCTTTGTGCTAAAGGGAACCGACCCTGACTTTGTACAACAGTTTGGAGATTGACTTTGGTCCACTGAGGGCTCTCCGGTCACGCGCCAGGGGCGGATGACTTGTAACTGTCGGCTGCGGCGGATGAACGCCCGACCTCGCGGGAAATATCTAGTGCTGCGAGGAGTATATCTACAGTGCATGTGCTTATGCTCTCTGTCTTTGTGGTATATGTACGAGTGTCTGGCGGTCGATAACTGTATGCATGATCCAAAATGGGCGATTTTGTATGGCGTAGGGTACGAATTGTATGTTTACTAAATCGACACGGTACGCTGTAATATGTTGCCGGGTTGGAGATCGATTTTCACGCTGTAATATTCAAGCTTCGGTCCTCAGTGGCAGAGCAGTGTAATTGAGCAAGAGGCTTTCCGTATTTGACGATCTGTAGGCCATTTTTGCATGGTTTAACTGTTAGTGCAATATGGCGTTCTGTACAAAATAGTTTACCCGCTGAAAGACTCAACTGCAGAAAGAAAAAGGCAGACAGTGCATCCACACCAGCAGCATCAGAAATTTGGCGGGTAAATTCAGTAAGAGCCAATCAGAATGCTCCATTCATTCGCAAGACATCCTTTGTGCTGGGACATAGTAGCCTCTACATAGCAGTGAGAACGTTTGCGGTTTTGGTGATTTTTGTTGAAAGTGGGACTTACCGATTTCCAGGAAGAGTAGTACATGATGGACGAGGGTGCCACGTTAGGACCATCAGGAGGAATGCATTCGGCATTGTTCTGGGCTATTTTCGTAAACAGGTCCTGTTAGAACAAGCTGAGACATCGCGAAAGCTCCTACAAAAGGGACCATTAACTATTTCTGTGGCACTTTACGATTTCCGAGAGGTAGCCTTTTCTCTTATTTACGTAGACATGTGGTGGCAATATAACACTGACAACCTTTTAACTGCACCTGCATGGGTGAGCCGCTATGTAAACATCTCTTACTAAACTCTCAGCTCTGGAAGGTATACGTCAGCCACAGTACACATGTGCACAGCTAATCGCATCTCACATATCCTGTTAGGATCAGTAGGAACAATGCATCCTGTACTATTCTGGGAAGCATTAGATTAGATTAGATTAGATTAATACTAGTTCCATGGATCATGAATACGATACTTCGTAATGATGTGGAACGAGTCAAATTTTCCAATACATGACATAATTAGGTTAATTTAACAACATACTTAAGTTAATATAACAACTTTATTTTTTTTTATTTTTTTTTATTTTTTAAATATTTTTTTCTTTTTTTTTCCTTAATTTATATCTAAAAATTCCTCTATGGAGTAGAAGGAGTTGTCATTCAGAAATTCTTTTAATTTCTTCTTAAATACTTGTTGGTTATCTGTCAGACTTTTGATACTATTTGGTAAGTGACCAAAGACTTTAGTGCCAGTATAATTCACCCCTTTCTGTGCCAAAGTTAGATTTAATCTTGAATAGTGAAGATCATCCTTTCTCCTAGTATTGTAGTTATGCACACTGCTATTACTTTTGAATTGGGTTTGGTTGTTAATAACAAATTTCATAAGAGAATATATATACTGAGAAGCTACTGTGAATATCCCTAGATCCTTAAATAAATGTCTGCAGGATGATCTTGGGTGGACTCCAGCTATTATTCTGATTACACGCTTTTGTGCAATAAATACTTTATTCCTCAGTGATGAATTACCCCAAAATATGATGCCATATGAAAGCAATGCGTGAAAATAGGCGTAGTAAGCTAATTTACTAAGATGTTTATCATCAAAATTTGCAATGACCCTTATTGCATAAGTAGCTGAACTCAAACGTTTCAGCAGATCATCAATGTGTTTCTTCCAATTTAATCTCTCATCAATGGACACACCTAAAAATTTGGAATATTCTACCTTAGCTATATGCTTCTGATTAAGGTCTATATTTATTAATGGCGTTATACCATTCACTGTACGGAACTGTATGTACTGTGTCTTATCAAAATTCAGTGAGAGTCCATTTATAAGGAACCACTTAGTAATTTTCTGAAAGACAGTATTGACAATTTCATCAGTTAATTCTTGTTTGTCAGGCGTGATTATTATACTTGTATCATCAGCAAAGAGAACTAACTTTGCCTCTTCATGAATATAGAATGGCAAGTCATTAATATATAATAAGAACAACAAAGGACCCAAGACTGACCCTTGTGGAACCCCATTCTTGATAGTTCCCCAGTTTGAGGAATGTGCTGATCTTTGCATGTTACGAGAACTACTTATTTCAACTTTCTGCACTCTTCCAGTTAGGTACGAATTAAACCATTTGTGCACTGTCCCACTCATGCCACAATACTTGAGCTTGTCTAGCAGAATTTCATGATTTACACAATCAAAAGCCTTTGAGAGATCACAAAAAATCCCAATGGGTGGTGTTCGGTTATTCATATCATTCAAAATTTGACTGGTGAAAGCATATATGGCATTTTCTGTTGAAAAACCTTTCTGGAAACCAAACTGACATTTTGTTAGTACTTCATTTTTACAGATATGTGAAGCTACTCTTGAATACATTACTTTCTCAAAAATTTTGGATAAAGCTGTTAGAAGGGAGATTGGACGGTAATTGTTGACATCAGATCTATCCCCCTTTTTATGCAAAGGTATAACAATAGCATATTTCAGTCTATCAGGGAAAATGCCCTGTTCCAGAGAGCTATTACACAGGTGGCTGAGAATCTTACTTATCTGTTGAGAACAAACTTTTAGTATTTTGCTGGAAATGCCATCAATTCCATGTGAGTTTTTGCTTTTAAGCAAGTTTATTATTTTCCTAATTTCAGAGGGAGAAGTGGGTGAGATTTCAATTGTATCAAATTGCATAGGTATGGCCTCTTCCATTAACAGCCTAGCATCTTCTAATGAACACCTGGATCCTACTATATCCACAACATTTAGAAAATGATTATTAAAAATATTTTCAACTTCTGACTTTTTGTTCGTAAAGGTTTCATTCAATTTGATGGTAATACTGTCTTCCTCTGCTCTTGGCTGACCTGTTTCTCTTTTAATAATATTCCAAATTGTTTTAATTTTATTATCAGAGTTGCTGATTTCAGACATGATACACATACTCCTGGATTTTTTAATAACTTTTCTTAATATAACACAGTAGTTTTTATAATTTTTGATAGTTTCCGGGTCACTACTCTTTCTTGCTGTCAGATACATTTCCCTTTTCCGGTTACAAGATATTTTTATACCCTTAGTAAGCCATGGTTTGTTACAAGGTTTCTTACGAGTATATTTAACTATTTTCTTGGGGAAGCAGTTTTCAAATGCATTTACAAAAATGTCATGAAATAAATTATATTTTAAATTGGCATCAGGTTCATGGTACACCTCATCCCAGTCTATCTGCTGTAGGCTTTCCCTGAAATTTGCAATTGTTAAATCGTTGACTGAACGTACTACTTTGGAGGACTGTTTAGTATTGCTGAATGGAGCTATGTCATATATTGTAACTAGCTGTGCACCATGATCAGAAAGACCATTCTCAACAGGCTGAGCATTTATCTGGTTAAACTTATCTTGGTCTATAAAGAAGTTATCTATCAGTGAGCTGCTATCCTTTACCACCCGAGTAGGAAAATCAATAACGGGTGTCAAATTGAAAGAACCGAGTAATACTTCAAGGTCATTTTTCCTATTACCCTCTTTCAGAGAATCTACATTGAAGTCCCCACAAATAATAATTTGCTTCCCCCTGTCTGACAGATAGCACAACAAGGAGTCCAAATTTTTCAGAAATAGATGAAAATTTCCTGATGGGGACCTATATACAGTTACAATTATAAATGTGCCTTTATTTAATTTAAGCTCACAGGCACATGCTTCTATATGTTTCTCTACACAAAACTTTTTTGTTTCTATACTTTTTGCACAATGATAACTTTTGACATATATGGCAACTCCTCCTTTCTCCATATTTTCTCTCATTACATGTGCAGAGAGCTTATATCCACTTACATTTACCTTATCCATATCAGTAACAATGTGATGCTCAGACAGGCATAGTATATCTATTTCATTCTCAGCTTCTAAATCTTCTAAACAAACCAGAAGCTCATCTACTTTATTCTTTAAACTCCTAATATTTTGATGAAATATACTTACATTATTTTTAATTATACTTTTCTGAGAACCTTTCCTTATTCTAACATTTGCAGTACTCTCCTGTCTGAGTTTCTCATTGTGCTTAGGCCTAGTTCCTATACCAGTGGTCACACGGTGTTCAGAGAGGCAGATTATGTCAACTGGGTTGGGTGACTTTAATTCATCAATGCAGTTACCTAGGACTGAGGTACAACTTGGTAGAGATAAAATTTCTGGTGATTGGTGAAAATTTATAATTGATAGCTGTGATTGGTGATCCAATGTGCTAGAATTGTGCTGTTTAATTTCTTTCCTAAACTGAAGATTTGTTTCAATCCTGACCTCTCGTAGAACTTGACATCTTTCTGTCTTACCTATCCTAAAAAAGGTGCTGCTCCAACACCTGTAACCACTGGTATTTTACCATTCATGGCAGTGCCTCCCCCCCTTAAATTTCCTGCTATTACCCCAGCCAGTTTCCCCTTCCCTTTCCTGTTGAGATGTAGGCCGTGCCTGGTATAGTCCCACCTACTGAGATCATCAACAGGAACCACACCAATATGAGCCCCCGCACCTGACCCAAGCAACCGTTCCAACTCCAAATTAACTCTCCCAACAGAAGAGTTCAAATGAGGCCGGTCATGGCGTCTCAGGACAGATACAAATTCAACATTGGTGTGTCTCGATGCCGACGCAACCTTTACCAGGTCACACTCTATACTGTACCCAGGATCTCTGTCGATGCTGTTCCCTGGCCCTCCCACAATAACCACGGTGTCTTCCCTGGTAAATCCTTTACAGAGTGAACCTAAATCCTCTGTCACCTAATCCAGACTAGCACTTGGTTTGAAAAAATTTGTGACCTGGTATTCTGGTCCTAATTCCTCCTGCAGAAGTTGGCCTACACCTCTGGCATGAGAACTGCCTAACAACAAAACTTTCTTCCTTTTCAGTGACTTTCCTACATTCTTTTTCAATTTCCTATTGAAAGTTTGTTGTGTCCTGTCTACACCTACCTCTGCTTGAGGCTCATCAGTTTCTAACTGAAGCAACAGGTCAAACTTATTTTTGACATTCACCACAAAACTGTCAGACTTAGTTCTAGGCCTGTTCCTTCTGCTACCTGTTGCCACTTCCCACCTCTCTTTGCCCTTCTCCCTCCTTAACCTGTCCAGATCTTCCCTAGCCTGATCTAGCTCAGCCTGAAGGGCAGCAATTTTTCCCTCCTGTTCCACTATCTTCCTATCTCTGCTGCAAATCCTACATAACCACTGATGAGCCTGATCCACTTTCCCAACACCCACGCCACTGCAGTCCCCCCAGTGAAAAAAACTACTGCATCCATCACACCAAACCCCGGAACTAACAATTCTACGGCATGTCAGGCACTTCTCACTCATGGCAAAAATAATACTTTAGCTAGAATAAATCAGTTAAATTACCGAAAATCAAAAAAGACGTTACAAGAATTAAGCCTATTCACGAATGTATATAAGCAAGTTACTGATTTAAAATTCCGCTGTTTTTCTGAGATCTGTATTAAAACAATGAAGGTATACGCTATTTATTATATATTTCACTCGATGGAATGAAAAAAAGGACAATTAAACGAGACACTTTAACTTTGATTCTCCAAAAACGTTACGAGAATTAGGCCTATAAAACAAATGTATATCGGCAAGTTTCTGATATAAAGTTATGCTGTTTTTCTGAAATCTGTATAAAAACAATGAAGTTATACGCTATTTACGGTAGTTTACTTATTTGTTACCGAGAAACTAGTTAAATTACCGTGAAACAAGAAACAAACACGTTTACAGAATTTAAGCCTAAGCGCGACTTCGCGAAGTTACGATCTTTTCGTGTTTTCTAAAAAAATACGCAAAGAAAAGTCAAACCTTTAATGGCAAGACTAAACGATACACTAATGCACGTATTTAATTTGTTGTCGGCGTTAAACTAAATTATATTCCTGTCTAAATCACTTAACTTTCTGGAAATGGTTTCTGGCGTCACTTACTCGGCGGCCATCTTGGACTGCAAAACATTTCTATAGCGCGTCCAGAGGGTTCAAATGGTTCAAATGGCTCTGAGCACTATGGGACTTAACTGCTGTGGTCATCAGTCCCCTAGAACTTAGAACTACTTAAACCTAGCTAACGTAAGGACATCACACACATCCATGCCCGAGGCAGGATTCGAACCTGCGACCGTAGTGGTCGCTAGTTTCCAGACTCTAGCGCCTAGAACCGCTCGGCCACTCTGGCCAGCGGATCCAGAGGGGACTTGGCTCTTATTTACATAGAACTGTGACGTCAGTATAACACTGACAACCTTTTATCTGCACCTTTAATAGTGAGTCATTCAGCAATTAGGTCTTCGCTGGACCGCAGATAGAGGCATCAGGCATCGCGCCAGGAACAGTAAACACGTGCGCGCGGCCCAGAGACGTCTCGTGGATGGGACCGGCGTGAAGGTGCCAATCGGCGTACATACCTCGGAGCTCTGTAGGGAATAATTCGCTGATACATCGCGGTCGAATTTCTTAACGATAGTTTCAAAGTGATTCTTATGTGCAATGAGTGTGTGTGCAGTACATTATTTTCGGCTGTTTAAGCGTTGTGAGCGTGTTGGTAGAGTGTTAAATATACATTATTTTTTGACAATTTCACATGTAGTAGACATGTCAGTTGCATTATTTTGTGAATGGGTCAGTAGGCTATCCAATGCATTATTTTGACAGTGAGCATGTTTGCAGAGCCTTTTACATCCATTATTTTGACAATTTACGAGTTGTTTGCATGTCTGTACATCTGTGAAGTGCATTATTTCGGTAATTTACGAGCAGTTTGCAGGTCTGTATGCTGTCTACTGCATTATTTCGACAGTTTACAATTAGTGAGCGTGTCTGCAGAGCGTTTTACAAGCGTTATTTTGACACTTTACGAGTTGCTTTGGTGTCTGCACATCAATGTATTGCATTATTTCGGTGATTTACGAGTAGTTTACAGGTCTGTAGGCTATGTAGTGTGACTCAAAGCATGTCAGAGCGAGTGTTTTGTATCACTGTAATAAATGAACTACATGAAATCCATCGCTAAATAAATTGTTCTGAAATAAATAAAATACAATCCTTCCTATCCAGCAGCCCAGAACAGGCTGAGTCCTTTTCCCGCCATTTTCCCCCCAGACCACCATGGGATGATGGCACAATCTGGTGACAGCACTGTCAGTTGGACTCCAGACCTCATGGTGAACACAATGGATGGAGCTACTGCCTCAAATCGTTTAAATAAAAACTGCCTTCAAAATAAAGACTTAACGTCCATCCTATCCAGCAGCCCAGCACAGACTGACTCCTTTTCCCACCAGTTCTAAGGAAGAGGGTGCAGTCGGATGACTTAGGTTAGTGAAGGTAGCCCAAGTGCCCTTTTTTCCCCATCAAAATTTGAATTTCCCGCCATTTTCTTGGGGTGGGGACAGAGGTTACGTTAGTGGAGGTAGCCCAATTGATCTATCTTCCCGCCATATTTGAACTTCCGCCATGACGTCATTGTGACATTGCCACATTTATCGCCGCCATCTTGGACCCGCCATCTTGAATAAATCTGGCAACAATGCAGAATGGTGTGGTGCGCACTTTGCCCCACTACTACCGTCATTTAATTCTACTGCTCGTCACTAACGGCGAGTGTCCATCCCTGCCACCGCTATCACTGCTATATATTTACCTAAATCTTTACCATAATTATTGACAAACCAAGCTATTTTTTGCACAGTAACACATGTGTTAAAAATATATAATGCCGTACTTCTGCCGTTAAGTTCTAACATATTTTTACTTTGCATTACTTCATATTTAGTTGGACTAATGGCTTGACCTGGGCGTCTATTCAGTTGACTTTTATTCCTGTTGCTCAGCAGCTGTGTCTCATCGGAGGAAGCCTGTGAACAGGTTGAATATTTAAATAACATGTATTAAGGCGTCCACTCTATGGCTCCGCCGCCATGTCCAGCTTTTGGCCACGTACCTAAATGGTGCAAATACAGCGGGCAGGGTCCGTACCCAGTGGGAAAATGCACCACGCGCCGTGTTTGAGTCATTCTAGGTCAGTTCTTGACATCACAGGCTATCTGCCCCATCTCGATCCCTAGTAACACTCTGAGAAACTTGTCCCCCAATTTCTTTGATATTATCAAGACTCTGCTTTTTAATCCACTAAGTACCTGCTATCTGTCTTATTGCGAGGTCAAACGGACGCAGGTCCCCCTGCGAAGCCCAGAGATAGGTGTGATAGCCGTTGAGAGTTGGAAACAGCCTCTTTTCAGCGTGAACGTCTTGGCGAGAGGTAGGGACACAATAAATGTTCCTATAAGTTTGTGAAGGATAGTTGGAGAATCTGTCGCTAGGAGACTGCAGAAAAAAGAAGGACTTTTGGATCAGAATCCTAGTTTGGCACCCGATTTTAACTTGTCTTTGATATTTAGGAATGCAACTGTTTTATTCATTTCCGATTGATATAATCACAAGTTGCACTGTGATCCAACCAATAATAAGAAACTCCTACTGGGTTCGAAAATTTGAGTCGAGTACGAATGCGTACCAACCACTTACTGCAAAACGTTGTGCCACTGCATGTGTCCCAAAAAAATGGTTCAAATGGCTCTGAGCACTATGGGACTTAACATCTGAGGTCATCAGTCCCCTAGAACTTAGAACTACCTAAACCTAACTAACCTAAGGACATCACACACATCCATGCCAGAGGCAGGATTCGAACCTGCGACTGTAGCGGTCGCGCGGTTCGAGACTGTAGCGCCTAGAACCGCTCGGCCACTTCGGCCGGCAGTGTGTCCCAAGTGCTCACGTTTTGTTGTGTCATGAAGGGATTCTAATGTAGAAAGTCCTCCTTTTATTTTATACGACATATACTGAAGGAAAAAATCGTAAACCAGGTAGGAGTTGTGCGATATAAACGAAAGCTGCTGGTAGGCGTGTTTCTACATCTGAAAGATCGTGTCTATTCAGATTTCCCGCAAGTCGCATAAGAGCAGCGCTAGTAGCGCCACCACTATGAGGATGCAAATCAGGTTTGCTTCAAATACACGCCGCAGCGGTCGTGAGCCTTAGTTACCTTTGACATTGGACGTGGTGAGCTGATGACTTTAAGGCGACAAAGACGCCATTATCCATTATCAGCATCTCACTGAGCTTGAACGAGGTCGTATTCCTTCTGCGATGTTGCGGAAAGAGTTGGCGGTAATGTAGCCACTGTACGTTGTTGCTGGCAGCGGTGGTCACGGAATGTACAACAGCAACAAGACCGGGCCGCGGACGGCCACGTGGCACAGCCGAGAGGGAAAACAACCGTGTTCGCCATGTGGCTCTGTCGCGTTGTACTGCATCTGCAGCAGCAACGTGAGCGGCAGCGGACACCATAGTGACGCAACCAACTGTTACAGATCGATTACTCCAAGGACAACTCTGTGCCAGAAGCCCTGTAGCATGAATTCCACTCACCCCAAACCACCACCATTTGCGACACCAGTGGTGTCAAGCGAAAAGTCATTGGATGGCAGGTTGGAGGTCTGTTGTGGTTTCCGATAAAAGCCGGCTCTGCCTCAGTGTCAGTGATGGCCGAGTGTTGGTTAGGAGGAGGTCAGTTGAGGACCTGCAGCCAGCCTGTCTGCGTGCTAGACACACTGGACCTGCACCAGGAGTTATGCTCTGGGGTACGATTCCGTATGACAGCAGGAGAACTTTCGTGGCTGTCCCACGCACCCTGACTGCAAAATTGTACATCAATCTCGCGATTCGACCAGTTGTGCTGCCATTGTTGAACAGCATTCCAGTGTGTGTTCTCCAGAGGATAACACTCGCCAACATACTGCTGTTGTAACCCAACATGTTCTAGAGAGTGTCGACATGTTGCCTGCACGATCAACAAATCTATCTCCAAACGAGCACGTATGAGACATCATCGGAGGACAACTTCAGCGTCATCCACAACCAACGTTAACGGTCCCTGTTTAGACTGACCAAGTGCAACAGGCATGGAACTCCATCCTACAAACTGACATCCGGCACCTGTACAACATAATTCATGCACGTTTGCATGCTTGCATTGAACGTTCTGGCGGTTACACCAGTTATTAATGTACCAGCTATTTCACATTTGCAATCGCTAATCACTTAAATATGTTACCTAGGCAAGTTTATTCCTGAAATTTTATTACTCTACATTAATTATTGTTTGGTGTTGCGATTTTTTTTCTGTCAGTGCACTTACCTGTGTATATGGAATCTGGTGTTGTATCTGTGGCTGCATAAACACTCCGATCTGCAAATATATGTTCCCCAGCGTCTGTTGAGTTGTTTTTTATATTGTATTTTGTCTGTGGTTGATAACATGTCAAAACCCTGTAGCTGTCAGCAGGCTCGGTCCGTTTTCACACAAGCGACGTATCATTTGGCGCCACCCTCGCTCATTGTCCCTCGTACACTTTCACACGCCTCAGTTTCCGCTACTAATTGTGGTTCGCACTGTATACACTTCTTGTACTAGGGCCCTTCTGGCGCCCCTTCAGCTTGGCTCCCACGCGGCGCCTTGTGTATTACACTATCAAATTTCTTTGTCAAATATCTTTGTCAAAGATATTTGATGGTGTAATAGGAACTGTCGTCCAATATTTGATCAAATCTAGGGCCTCGCTGTAGATTTGATCAAAGAAATCGCTTGTCTTCTGTTCACTGCAGTGTGACATGTTACCACATGGAGCGCTAGCATCGCTGCAGCGTTCTGCCGTCTGTAGTGTTTTTATAAACATTGCCGGTAAATACATAATTGGTGTGTGCCGACAACTACAAAATTAATAGAGATGTATGAAGCTGATGAGGCGCTTCACAACGTGAGGCACGCTGAGTACAAAAATAGATTACGAAGGTTGGAGACCTGACCTGACCTAACCAAACCTAACCTAACATAACCCTCTCCTGTAGCAAGAAATCGGGGTGTTACAGTGAGCCTGTCTTCTGAAGATGTAGCAGTTCTTAAGTGACTATTGTGCTTTGTGATATGAGGATACACCTCACTGAGCACATACAGAAATGTATGCTCATCCATTCTTCAGTAATTGATGTACGACTTGACGTCTTCCACTGTAAGCTCACGTAACAAGTTTTGTTGAATGCTTTTATCGTGTCGTCGTAAAACCCACGTCTTCCCCCAGATTAGATTAGTTTTTCGTTCCATAGATCCGTGCTGAGGATGTGGATGTGGAACATGTCAGTTTTTTTAAGCTGAAATACCAATACTAATAGTATCAATCAATACAATACATCATTTGTTTCTATTAAAAATTTCGTCAATGGAGTGGAAGGAGTTGGCCATTAGTAAGTCTTTCAGGCTCCTTTTAAACTGATCTTTATTTGTAACTAAATTTTTTATGTTTGCTGGGAAATTATTGAAGATGAGTGTTCCTGAGTAGTGGACCCCTTTTTGAACTAAAGTAAGTGCTTTTAAGTCCTTGTGTAGATCATTTTTGTTCCTGGTATTGTATGTATGAACTGCGTTGTTTGTTGGAAAAAGAGACATATTATTTACGACAAATTTCATTAAGGAGTAAATATACTGAGAGGAAGTAGTTAGTATACCCAGTTCTTTGAAGAAGTTTCTGCAGGATGTCCATGTATCTACTCCACAAATAATTCGTATTACACGCTTTTGGACTTGGATGTAGACAGGAATCTGAATCCGTAACATTAATTTGAAACGCTTTTGGACTCTGCAAACTTTTGTTTGACTTGAAGTGTTACCCCAAAATATTATACCATATGACATTATGGAATGACAGTAGGCAAAGTATGCAAGCTTTTTCATTTTTATGTTGTCAATGTCTGCTAACACTCTAATTGCAAACACAGATTTGTTAAGGCGTTTCTGCAGTTCTGTGGTGTGCTCCTCCCAACTGAATTTATTATCAAGTTGTAATCTCAGGGATCTGAGACTGTCAACCTCGTATGTACGGTTCCTTTTTTTCCCCACACTGGACTCGCATTCGGGAGGACGACGGTTCAATCCCGTCTCCGGCCATCCTGATTTAGGTTTTCCGTGATTTCCCTAAATCGCTTCAGGCAAATGCCGGGATGGTTCCTTTGAAAGGGCACGGCCGATTTCCTTCCCCATCCTTCCCTCACCCGAGCTTGCGCTCCGTCTCTAATGACCTCGTTGTCGACGGGACGTTAAATACTAATCTCCTCCTCCTCCTTTTTTTCCCCCATTTCTTTTCCGCATGTGCACACAATGCAATTGCGGTACGTGCAACTGTTTTTATTTAGTAAGTCTATGGGTGCAACTGCTGCGGTTAATAACAAGTTGTCAGCCATCTTGAACTTTGGCGAAAAATTTGATGACAGTGTAATACCCCTTCTAGCGCTACGTCAAAGATCTTTGTCAAATATATTTGACGGAATATTTGATCACATCTTTGATCAAATCTTTGACAAAGAAATTTGATAGTGTAATACCGGCCTTGGGCCCTAACCAGCCCTGGCTGTCAGTGTTGTGCCTATGTGTGGCTTAAACCAACGTTCAAACTGTTTATTTATGATTTTTCGGTATACATGCTTTTAGTTTTGTATCAAGCTGTTGGAGGTATCATTCGGTAAATCCAAGCCAAATACAAAAATAAAGAAACACTCGTTTCGCTTGTTATGAAATCAATAATATGTTTTCGACTTACAATAATGCAGTGCTTCTACTCTTTACTTCGTATTTCTATTCTTTTGGATGTCGCGGGTAAGGCGTCCTGGCATTATTGTCCTATATGCGTGAAGTGTGGTGATAAAGGCTCAATTAAATGAAGCTCTTCCTTATCCCATTGCATTTGTATCGCCGTGAGTTTCATAACTGCACCAGTCAGGAGTGACGCTAAACTAAAAAATGTAGATTTTTGCATGTTTAGAAATTTTTTTAAGAATGCATAAAATTTTAGCTATGCTACAGTCCTCTTTACAAAAGTAACTATAGTTTCTTATTAAGTCGTGGAATAATTATTGCCACTGGGTACTGTACGTCACCGACACAGACCGACCCACAGAAACTAATAATAGTATTTATTTTCTAATAGCGTTGCTGGCAAAAAGCTTGATTGATAGCTAATTGTAGTGACAGCAATTTGTGGTTCAAAACTAAATTTTGATTATGCCACAGAGAGTACTTCAGACGCAGCGTTTGTTTACTGTTCAGGTAAATAGTTCGTTCCAATTCACTAATGAAATTGACTCTTCTATCATGGTGGCATTACCTGTGGTCTAGTTTTTTCAATCGGTTGTATCACAACCACATATGCGGTATTTTCGATTGTGTTGGTTTAATCACCATTTGAGGAAGCAAGTGAGGGTAGGTTCCACTAAACAAAACAGCTGGGCACTTTTTCCTGTTTGTCTCTCTGTGCAAATTTGTGAGATGCTACAATTGAAGTTATGCTGAAAAACAGCGTCGAAAGTTAGGTAGTGAGGTGGAAAATGAGGGATGCGTGTGTTAACATGAAATGGAAAGCGTATCGTCGCTTTTAAGCGGCGTTTGGCCGTTTGCACGTGGTGAGTGGCGCACTGCACGGCAGCGGGAACATCGGCTGTGATTTATCACCGTGTTGCGGTAGTCCATGAACGCGCGTGCTTTGTGTGTGTATAATCAGTCTGGCGCGAGCAGTTGTATCTGTCTGTCGGAGTGAATGAGCTGGTAGCGGCGCGCCGCTACAACTGCACACAGTTGTAAACTCGGCCGCCTGCCCCCGCCCGCCCCCGCCCCTCTGACGCCTGTAATTCACTTCTGTCGGGAGTTGGCTCTCGGTGTCGCGCGCTCCTCCTGCCCTGTCGACAGACCTTCCCTTTTTGGATGAATGGCTCGACGTCCGGCGTCGTACAAGTAACGTCTTTTCGTCTTTTTTGCAACTCCGTAACAGGCTGGTTACATCGACCTGTTGAATCGATCAGACTAACCGGCTCCGCGCACTCGTAATATGTACCCTGACCTACGGGACGAGAATTTCGCTTTGTGATCTCTTGATTCCCGTCCTATTGTCTTTCATGTTTCGTTCAGAACTTGTCTAAAAGAATATCAAACCCTTCGAATATTGATAAAGTGCCTAAACATCAGTGGGTCGGCCTTATTCGTAACCTGAAGATTCGCACCACTAGACAAATGACGTCGACACTGTGCTGAATGGAATCAAACGTCGGATCAATAGCGAAAGCTAGCCATTCATCAGCCACGAACTGCGACTAATTTATTGGTTTAAAAATTAATAGGAGAAATATAGTAAAATTTTCTTGATGTCTGTATAGTTTCAGCAGATATTCCCATAAGTAATTTCAGCAACAATAGCCGGCCGGTGTGCCCGTGCGGTTCTAGGCGCTTCAGTCTGGAAGCGCGTGACCGCTACGGTCGCAGGTTCGAATCCTGCCTCGGGCATGGATGTGTGTGATGTCCGTAGGTTAGTTAGGCTTAAGTAGTTCTAAGTTCTAGGGGACTGATGACCACAGATGTTAAGTCCCATAGTGCTCAGAGCCATTTTTGAGCAATAGTATCTGTCGAGGTGTTTAACCAAGTTCGTAATCTATCAGATTTGATGACTATGTACAGGAATTGGTACAGAAACAAAATGTGGTCGCAGCCCTTAATGACTGAATGGTAAGTCAAGGACGACAGGAGTCCCCAAGAGTGTCGCGTAAACAGCTGTAGCAACTATTCCACGAAAGCACTGTATGTAACGTATTCCCCTTTTACACATTCAGATTTAGGTCTAATCCTGTTGCTTTTCCCCTGTCCATCATGACTTATTCTCATTTTAGGCTTATACACTGAAGAGCCAAAGAAACCGCTACACCTGACTAATATTGTGTAGGGTCTCCACGAGCGTGTAGAAGTGGCATGAAGTCGATTAATGTCTGAAGTAGTGCTGGAGGGAATTGACACCATGAATGCTGCAGGGCTGACCATAAATCCCTAAGAGTACGAGAGCGTGGAGATCTCTTATGAACAGCACGTTGCAAGGTATCCCAGATATGCTCTATTATGTTCATGTCTCGGAAATATGTTTGGTGGCCAGTGGAAGTCCTTAAACTCAGAAAAGTGTTCCTTGAGCCACCATGTAGCAATTCTGGACGTGTGGGGTGTCGCATTGTGCTGCTGGAATTGCCCAAGTCCGTCATAATGCACAATGGACATGAATAATGCAGGTGACTAGACAGGATGCTTACGTACGTGTCGCCTGTCAGAGTCGTATCTAACCGTATCAGGGGTCCCATATCACTCCAACTGCACACGCCCACACCATTACAGAGCCTCCACCAGCTTGAACAGTTCCCTGCTGACATCCAGGGTCCGTGGGTTCGTGAGGTTGTCTCCATACCCGTTCACGTCCATCCGCTCGATACAATTAGAAACGACACTCGTCCACGTTTCCAGTCAGTCCAATTTCGGTGCTGAAGGGCCCAGGCGAGGCGTAAAGCTTTGTGCCGTGCAGTCATCAAGGGTACATGAGTGGGTTTTCCGCTCGGAAAGCCAATATCGACGATGCTTCGTTGAATGGCTCGCCCAGCATTGAAATCGGCAGCAGTTTGTGGAAGGGTTGCACTTCTGCCACATTGAACGATTCTCTTCAGTCGACGTTGGTCCCGTTCTTGCAGGATCTTTTTGCTACCGCCGCGATGTCGGAGATTTGATGTTTTATCGGATTCTTGTTATTCACGGTACACTCGTGAAATGGTCGTACGGGAAAATACCCACTTCATCGCTACCTCGGAGATGCCGTGTCCCGTCGTTGGTGCGCCGACTATAACACCACGCTCAAACTCACTGAAATCTTGATAACCTGCCATTGTAGCAGCAGCAACCGATGTAACAACTGCGCCAGACACTTGTTGTCTTTTATATGCGTTGCCGACCACAGCGCCGTATTCTGCCTGTTTACATATATCTGTATTTGAATAGGCATGCCTATACCAGTTTCTTTAGTGCTTCAGTGTATCTTGTAATTTTGAAAGGTAAGTATTGGCTGCTCATCCTGTTAATGAATTCGTTCGGTTTTCAGGGATTTTACTTCCTGATTTGTGGATGTCCGATACATTTCTAATGCGATCACTATTAGTTCTGTCTAATCTACTGCATCCCTTTATAGATCTGAGAAATCTCATTTCCGCTGCCTGAATTCCGCTCTCTTACTTAAATTTCACCCATGACTCACTTCTAAACAATAATAAAGTAGGGACAATTAAACCATGATCTTACAAAATATCAGTCATATCTCTTTCCGTGTTTTGTTGTTCAGAGAGAGAGAGAGAGAGAGAGAGAGAGAGAGAGAGAGAGAGAGAGAGAGAGAGACTGTTACTAGTCTCTTCTCTGTATCTGTACCATACTGATATGTAATGTTACGTAATGTCACATCCTACATAGTTAAAATATTTAACTTGTTCTCGCTTTCAAGCCATAGTTTTTCATTTTGCTATTCGTAAGGTTATATTCTTTACTTCGTCTCCATTTAAGGGCTTGGATAAAATATTTTCTCTGTCTATAGGAATATCTTTATGTGACTATGGATGCAAAATTAACTGGATGTTCAACCGACCCATTTTCATTTTTTGCTTCTTCAACAAACTAGACATTTGGACAAAATGGTTCAAATGGCTCTGAGCACTATGGGACTTAGCATCTGAGGTCATTAGTGCCCTAGAACTTAGAACTACTTAAACCTAACTCACCTAAGAATATCACACACATCCATGCCCGAGGCAGGATTCGAACCTGCGACCGTTTCAGCAGCGCGGTTCCGGACTGAAGCGCCTAGAACCGCTCGACCACAACGGCCGGCACATTTGGACATCTCATGGAATCTTCTCTAGGAGTTTTCTGTTGTCTACACGTGCCTCAACTGTTTTCAAAGTTGTTGTTGTTCTTGGTCTTCAGTCCTGAGACTGGTTTGATGCAGCTCTCCGTGCTACTCTATCCTGTGCAAGCTTCTTCATCTCCCAGGACCTACTGCAGCCTACATCCTTCTGAATCTGCTTAGTGTATTTATCTCTTGGTCTCCCTCTACGATTTTTACCCTCCACGCTGCCCTCCAGTACTAAATTTTCAACGATGGAAACATGAAAATTATTGAAGAACTGGATGACAGTGACTATGAAAGCGTGCAGACTAATAATTTCTATACATAGTAACAGATAAGTATAAGTTGCACTTTTTTTTATCAAAGTTGATTAGCGTGATCATGGTTTGTATTAACTAATGAATGTGCCATACATAAACCAAGATTGATGCGTTTTTAAGAATTGTTGTTAACTACCGAATTAATTGAAAAGTATTTGCATAAAAGATACAGGAAAATTCAATTGCAAAAGACTATAAATTTTTGTATCTACAACTTAAACGGTATTCAGTGATTTTGATAATATAGATGTGTTAGTTTTGAATGACGACCACCAACAGCTACAATGCATCGATATAATAAGAGCAGCAGACAAAAAATTAGTGAACCCCATAAACGAATATATTGGTCGTTGCTATTCGCTGTAGATAGTTTACAACTGGTACCAAGCAGTCAAGTGATTCTCTATCGCTGACGCAAGTTATGAAAGTGAAGAGGTGAGACCAAGTGTTGCCCTTTCCTTCTACATCAAATTGTCAGCCACCCTAGCACCTCAACTGTCGTGCTAAATCGCCTTACCTTAATCCCATAGTAAATGCTGGGGGTATTTGGAACAGTGGGTGTAACGTGGCAATCAACATACCAAGCATGTCGTACCTCTATGGGATCTTATCTCCAATCAGTGGCTTCAGCGGGATATGATATCGTGAATAATCTTGTGGACTCAAGGCATGAGGTGATCAACCCCTGTTCCAAATCGTAATTACGGCGATCAATGACTACTGTACCGTTTCAAGGAGCAGGTAGTGTTAAAGTCAATGCTGGCGTTTGCTGAGAAATGTTGTATTCAGTGGTCCTATGAAATTACGCAGCGACCCAATTACCTTTTCCATGCTATCCTGCATATAATTTATCCAAAATGTGTGGATCATGCTGATTCACTTAATTTACATCAGTACGTAAACTCTGAGACACAGTTTCTTCAAGGTGATGGCCACATAGCAGATAGAAACTTTCAGTTAAATAAAGGTATTTACACTATGTAATCAGAAGTATCCGGACACCTAGCAGAAAATGACTTACAAGTTCGCAGTGTCCTCCATCGGTAATGCTGGAATTCAATATGGTGTTAGCCCACCCTTAGCCTTGATGACAGCTTCCACTCTCGCAGGCATACGTTCAATCAGTGCTGGAAGGTTTTTTGGGGAAGGGCAGCCCATTCTTCACGGAGTGTTGCACTGAGGAGAGGTATCGATGTCGGTCGGTGAGGCCTGGCACGAAGTCGGCGTTCCAAAACATCCCCAAGGTGTTCTGTAGGATTCAGATCAGGACCCTGTGCAGGCCAGTCCATTACAGGGATGTTATCGTCGTGTAACCACTCCGCCACAGGCCGTGCATTACGAGCAGGTGCTCGATCGTGTTGAAAGATGCAGTCGCCATCCCTGAATTGCTCTTCAACAGGGTGAAGCAAGAAGGTGCTTAAAACATCAATGTAGGCCTGTGGTGTGATAGTGCCACGCAAAACAACAAGGGGTGGAAGCCCCCTCCATGGAAAACACGACCACACCATAACACCACCACCTGCGAATTTTACTGTTGGCACTACACTCGCTGGCAGATAACGTTCACCGGACATTCGCCATACTCACAGCCTGCCATCGGATCGCCACATTGTGTACTGTGATTCGTCACTTCACACAACGTTTTTCCACTGTTCAATCGTCCAATGTTTACGCTCCTTACACCAAGGGATGCGTCGTTTGCCTTTTATCGGCGTGGTGTGCGGCTTACGAGCAGCTGCTCGACCATGAAATCCAAGTTTTCTCTCCTCCCGCCTAACTGTCATAGTACTTGCAGTGGATCCTGAAGCATTTGGAATGCCCGTGTGACGGTCTGGATAGATGTCTGCCTCTTACAAATTGCGACTCTCTTCAACTGTCAGCGGTCTCTGTCAGTCAACAGTCGAGGTCGGCCTGTACGCTTTTGTGCTGTACGTGTCCCTTCACGTTTCCACTTCACTATCACATCGGAAACAGTGGCCGTAGGGATGTTTAGGAGTGTCGAAATCTCGCGTACAGACGTATGACACAAGTGACGCACAGTGTCCTGACCACGTTCGAAGTCCGTGAGTTCCGCGGAGCGCCCCATTCTGCTCTTTCGCGATGTCTAATGATTACTGAGGTCGCTGATATGGAGTACCTGTCAGTAGGTGGCGACACAATGCACCTAATATGAAAAACGTATGTTTTTGGGGTGTCCGGATACGTTTGATCACATAGTGTACATTCTTTCGCACCGATGGGTAGATTTTTTTAAATGTAAAACATCATAGTGCATAATGAAAAACGTGACAGGCGTTGTTTCGTTATGTAATAAAATGGGATTGTGCTAAGTTGGGTTGGGTTGTTTTGGGGAAGGAGACCAGACAGCGAGGTCATCGGTCTCATCGGATTAGGGAAGGATGGGGAAGGAAGTCGGCCGTGCCCTTAGAAGGGAACCATCCCGGCATTTGCCTGGAGCGATTTAGGGAAATCACGGAAAACCTAAATCAGGATGGCCGGACGCGGGATTGAACCGTCGTCCTCCCGAATGCGAGTTGTGCTAAGTATTGTATGCCACATCTGGGTTACAAAAATAATGGGTGCATACAAAATTTACTTTGGCAGACTGGAAATAGGTAAGCACTGAGTCGGATTTGGGATGAGAACTTATCTCACTGCGGGACTGCTACGGTCGCAGGTTCGAATCCTGCCTCGGGCATGGATGTGTGTGATGTCCTTAGGTTAGTTAGGTTTAAGTAGTTCTAAGTTCTAGGGGACTGATGACCTAAGATGTTAAGTCCCATAGTGCTCAGAGCCATTTGAACTTATCTCACTCGTACAAATTAATGCCTCTAGATTTCCCTCGGAATGAGGTTTCTGTACATCTTTGCACACGTAATAAAACAATATGAACAGGTATTGTAAACTGTCGGTAAATGTATTCACTTAATCAATACACACATATTGTATTTCATTTGGATTTCTCGCCAAGCAACTAATGTCTCTTTGATGCCTGATTAAATAATATTGAAAATTTGTTGTCAGACAAAAATTGTCCTTGGCTGTATGTTCTGAACATGAACCTACATTATTGATTGTGTCTATCTTGTAACATAGTTTTTCCTGCTGAAACAGATGAGAGCAGTATATTTTAACAGTTTATAGAAGGGTGTATAACTCTACAATAATAAATCGGAATTACGCATTACTTTGTAAGGTGTGTTCCCTTTCAATGCATCAGTTGATGTTACGAATATGTCCTCTTCTCCTCCTGTTCGTGTTCGTGCGAGCGAAGGGAGCGCTATGTATGTCCTGTCCTTTGTTATTAGAAGTTGGAATTAAGACTAATAAATGCAAAGAATACTAGAGAAGTTAATCATATAACATTCCAGGCAGACACGTCACAACTACGTGTTTAGGTATTACCATTTATAATTTATTGACAAGAAGTCGAGATAATATTCAGTTTAGACGAAACTATTGATTAGCTAAAGTCAAGACATAGCGCAACGAAAGAGGTATGAGGAATCATCAGTTTTATGGTACAGTTTTCCTCGGAAGCTATCGTAGTGTAACCCAGTTCCCGTCAACCTTCTTCATCGATCGTTAAAGACAGTACTGTTACATTACCCAAATTATTTGAGAAAGACTAGTGTGACTTGTAGCGTCAGACCGTGGAATTCTTTAAGCCAGGCTGCTCTCCAGTTGACATCGTTCTGCAGACGACATTAAACTCAGAGTGATTTGACGTACTGCAGGTGTTAATAGAGACGCAAGGTATCATGCCGCGTGATGCAAGGAATTGCGCAAAAATATTCAAAAGCTACGCTTCTCCGTACGACAATTTGTAAGTGATGAACCCGTGTGCTAAAAGAGTTGTTTTCAGTTTCGATGTAAATTCGAGCAGTTTGTTTTTATTTATTTTCGTTTCTGTAGGACACCCTGAACAAATGTACCCTGCTGGATAATGCCCGTCAATAGAGGCGTTTACTTAGTACAGTCGAACTACAGACCTCTGGTCTTCCGCGTGTTAGGCTGCGGTCACAGCAGCCCCGATGTCGGTGGCTTCCGCCGACAACCGATCTTTTGAAATCAGTTCGCCACCAGGTGTGCGCTCACACTGTAGCCGGTCTACGGACGTACGGTCCGAACGGACGTACGTATCTTACGCTTATAGTTACTGCAACGGATCCTCTTTGGGTTCTAGTATGCTCGTATTAGCTGTCTACATATTATTATTTCTGCTTAGTGCCATGTTTGTACCAATAGTGTGGTAGTTCTGCTATAAGAAGTGGTTTGCAAATGTAGTGTATGTGCTTCCACTTTTCAGTGCTTTAGGTGTTCGGAATATCTTATTCTATGCTTGTCTTTCACACGTATACTAAATGACAGTAATTGAAGATTAACTGCCGCGCGGGACTAGCCGAGCGGTCTTAGGCGCTGCAGTCATGGACTGTGCGGCTGGTCCCGGCGGAGGTTCGAGTCCTCCCTCGGGCGTGGGTGTGTGTGTTTGTCCTTAGGATAATTTAGGTTAAGTAGTGTGTAAGCTTAGGGACTGATGACCTTAGCAATTATGTCCCATAAGATTTCACACACATTTGAACTTTTTTTTTTTTTTAAGATTAACTGACGTACGCCTGCTCGACTTCAAATAAGTACAGCAAAACTGTGTTTGTAATTTTGCTTGCCAAGGTCACTACGAATCGTCTCGAGTAAGTAACTGAAAGTTCCTTCCTTCATCTCAGATCATTCGCATACTTGTTTGGTTATTCCGATAACTGAGGGAACAGTGTCCAGTTCTCGCCACGTTCTTTTGGAGGTAGGTACAGCTCACTCACATGCATTCGGCGTCATTTTAATAGCAATGCTATCGATCACACCCTAGGTTAAAATCTAACCCACTTCATACATAGAATAAATTTTGACCTAACTTCCTTCACCCTGCCAAAAAGTGATGAAGGGGACCGGACGTACTGTGACCGAGATGTTGGCCGACCTCTGGCGACGGCCTGTGGCGACTGTTGTCGGTGCCGCTGTCAACGCAGCCTTAAGTGACAGGTGGCATCCGGAGATCACGCTCAGAGGCGCTGTACCTGTCCGCAGGAATCGCCACACCCTGCAGCAGAAAGCGAGCAGCAAATGCAGTCTCAGTTTTTGCAACGCGGGGTTTTCAAAGAAACCCTCACAGTCTTTGGTTTTAGTTCTTTACAGAAGCCACGATAAATTTAAATCTGGGCGGTCGGAGTGGCAAGTCTGCAATCTCCGCAAGCCACCATACGGAGCATGGCAGAGGGTACCTTGTCCAACTGCTGGTCATTCCCTTACCTGTTCTCTTCAGAGGTGGAGGGAAAAATGACCATCTATATCATTCAGTACGAGCCCTGATTTCCTTATTTTGTCTTTGCGCGAGAAGTACGTTGGTGGTAGTAGAATCCTTCTGCAGTCTGTCGAAAAAAATGTTCAAATGTGTGTGAAATCTTATGGGACATAACTGCTAAGGTCATCAGTCCCTAAGCTTACACACTACTTAACCTAAATTATCCTAAGGACAAACACACACACCCATGCCCGAGGGAGGACTCGAACCTCCGCCGGGATCGCCGTCTGTCGGTTTTCCATACTTTCTAAATGGTGTTTCGCGAAAAGAACGTCTTCTTGTCTCCAGGGAATATAGTTCACTTCAAGGAGCATTTCCATTATCCTCGCGTATTGATCAAACCTATCAGCAACAAGTCTAGCAACGTGCCTCTGAATAGCTTCGATGTCTTTCTTTGATCCGACTTGGTAGGGATCCAAACACTCGAGTAATACTGAACAGTGGATAACACAACTGTTCCACACGCTGTCTCCTTTATAGGCGAGCTACGCTTTCCTAGAATTCTTCAAATAAACCGAAGCGTATCATTCGACTTTCCTACTATCGCCCTTACGTGTTCGTTCCGTTTCATGTCGCTTTGCAATGCTACATCTAGATATGCAATGGATGTGACAGTGTCAAAGACTGCACCATTAATACTGTATTCGAACGTTACGTGATTGGTTTTGCTACTCATCTGCATTAACTTATATTTTTCTATATTTACAGGAAGTTGACACTTATCACATCAAAGAAATTCGTCCGCTCGTTACATAATCGGTTACACCGTGTCATCTCACTTTGTCATGCTCACAGTTTGTAAGCAAAACATAGAGGTGCCGTGACGGATAGTGGTGCTGGTGTGGAGTCCTTCAGATGGATAAGGAGGGGTAGACAATCACGATAAAGTACAGTTTGCTTAATATTGAACACAGGTACAGCATAACCAGTATTCAACCTCAAGCGCTTAAGCACATAAGTTTTCATTATTTATTCATTATGTCGCTTCTTCCAATTCTTTCATTTCTCAGTTTCGTAATGGGAAGGAGTGTACAGAAAGTGACACGCGATGCTCACGAAAGCGAAATTAATTCTTAAATGACGTCATCGACTCTATTTATTATAATGTTCGCGATTGCAAATTCGAACTTAAGTCATTTTTAAGTGGTGCGCTTCAGTGTATGTATTAAAGTCAGACATTCTACTAAAAAGAAGCGCAGATGTTCACATTAGATTCACGGAAAATCTGAATTGAGCATTAACAAATATAACCACGTTCCGAAAAAAAGTAGTTGCCAATATTAATAAAAATGAGTAAAATGATGTATGTCAGCATTTTTTGCCTACTCCATCTGCATAAAGGATAAAATACACCATCTCGTTACGAGCGCGTTTGAAACAAACAGGTAAAAAGAAAGGAGTCTTTAACTGTCCGCATTGGTAGGTAAGAGACGGAATGAAATGTCTCGAACTAGATTCGTGATCTGTATACTTATCAGTGACGTACACCGTATCGGTCAAAAAGAGGCAGCAATCAATTTCAGGGTATTTACAGCAATTCCCAATGAATTTATTGCCTACGTAGATCCATCTGAAACAAGATACGGAAATGGCGATGATGACACGCTGATTTCAGTTGTTTGTCGCGTTGCTCCGGCGGTGTCGTTCGGACAACTCCTCCTCGGTATTATTGTTTGCCGCACAAACCGTGGTACGGTGTAGGAGATAAGTTAATTAATTTTTTGACGCCGTATTCGCGGAAAGCAGCCGGCCGGAATTATTCTCGTCGCAGTTGCGACTGCGCTCCCCGGACGGCGCGTTCGATTTTTTGGGCGAATAATCCCTGGCCGGCTGCGGGGTTTTCCGGCAGCTGGTGGGCGGCTGTCCGCCGGGCGGCGTTCTTTACGCGGGGCGGCCTCGCCCCGGCCCCGGCGCCGCCGCCGCCGCCGCCTCCGCCGGCGCTCGCCGTCGTTACCCGTTACCCGGCGGCGGCGGCGGCGGCGGCCGGCGCTCTCGCATTCCTCTCGCCTCCTCCTCCTCCTCCTCCTCCTCCTCCTCATCGCCGTCCTCTGCCTCCGGCCGTTCGCAGCGGCGCCCGGCTCGGCGCGGCGCCCGCTCGCCCGCCCCTCTCTCCTCCCGCGTGTCCCTCGGCCGCGCGCCGCTATCAGCTCGCGGCGCGGCGCGGCGCGGCTGGGCGCGGAGCGGCGGCCGCCGCCAGCCGCGCGCGAGGCAGGCAGGCGTCGGGCAGTCGCGTCCCCAGCCCGCCGGTAAGCTCGCTCCCAACCCACAACTGACCTCCGCCACGCCGCGGCCGCGCGCCGGCCGCAGTATCGCCACTGACTGTGCTTCCGCCACTCTCACCACGTAAACACTCTGATTCGATCGCTCCGTACACTAAGTCTTTCATATTGCCGATGCGACGTGGAAAAAAAAAAAAAAATTCTCTCACCGCTGTTTGAAGTTCCTTGTTACAGAATGCAGCATTACTAGCGTATTGCTTGACACAGTCACGACCGTTAAATATCTACGCGTAACGTTTGCAACGCGATACGAAACTAGACGAGCACGTGAGGACTGCAGTCGAGAAGGCTAGTGCTCGACGTTGGTTTGTTCAAAATGGCTCTGAGCAGTATGGGACTTAACATCTATGGGCATCAGTCCCCTAGAACTTAGAACTACTTAAACCTAACTAACCTAAGGACATTACACAACACCCAGTCATCACGAGGCAGAGAAAATCCCTGACCCCGACGTTGGTTTATTGGAAGAATGTTGGGAAAGTGATACCAGCTATAAAGCATATCAAGTACAGAACACTAGTGCGACCCATTCTTGAATACTGCTCGAGTGTTTGCGATTCGCATCTGGTCGGATGGAAGGAATACATCGAAGCAATTCAGAGTCGGGCTGCTAGATATGTTAACGGTAGATTCGACCAACACGCAGGTATTACGAAGATGCTTTGGGAACTCAAATGGGAATCCCCCGAGGGAAGACGACGTTTCTTTCGCGAAATACTATTGACAAAATTTAGACCATCCGCATTTGCAGCTGACTGCAGAATGATTGTACTTCAACCAACGTACATTTCGCACAAGGACCACGAAGATAAAATTACAGATACTAGGGCTCGTACGGAGACATAAAGATACTCATTTTTCCCTCACTTCATTTCCGAATGGAACAGGAAAAGAAATCACTAGCAGTGATACAAGGCACCCTCTGCAATGCACCATAGGGTCGCTTGAGAAGTGCGTACATAGATCTAGATGTCAGTATAGCAATGCCAGTTTCAGATGTTATGAATCCTTTGATCAACATAGCACAGGAATAACTCACACTCACATCCAGAAGTACTACAATGGTGACATAGCGTCGTTACTCGAATCTCTCTTACACTACATATTACTCCCTCGTAATATGCAGTAAACTAGAACAGGCCAGACTAGCGCGGACACTATCATCAAACCAGTCTGCGGACTGAAGGTCGCAACAACAATACCACTACCACTGATGTCTCCGTCACAGATTATTGTCTCCAGCCAAATGTTCCATCTGCTGCCGATCTTACGAATGTAATCGGCATGCAAGCGACAGCACGCGTACCTAATATGTTCCAAAACGTCACCCATAAAAACGGTATTTTCCGAGGCTCATACCGCTGGTTCTATTGGCGCTAGAATGATAGCGTCAAGTGTGTGGATAGCCCTTAGGCTAGAGACCATTTGTATGCCCAACGAAGCATCATCTTACTGTCACTATTCTGCAGAGCCGGATCAAAGTATGACTACTACACACTTCCTCCCGCTTAGGCAAATGGACCAATTCGGTTGCTTCCTTTCGCATTGGGTGTGATCTGCGGTGGCCTCGGTGGGACTTAGTGAGGCACCATTATCTCACGGGCGGTTCCTTGGAAAAAAAACCACAAAAAGCATTTTTTACAACATTCTCGCCCGCACCAGCAGACCAAAACCCAGCCGAGGATTGTAAGATGCCTGAAATTTTTACGATATATTCCTAAGATACCGATCTGGAATAAGCGAGAAAGTTTTCTTCATATATTAATCCATTTGCGAGATACAGAGATACTGAATTACCCTACTTGTACACGTAAAATACGCACGTAAAATTCGGTGTGAGGCGAAAACGTTGTTTATAAACTGGCGAAGCACGTAGAAATATCCTTTAAAGAGCCTCTGTTATCATCTCGGATCCCCATGTTGTAGTACTGAAGCACATGAAAAGTGTTTTTGAGTGTAAAATCTGTTCTGAGGTGTAAAAGTAGATTTTTTTTCATTTTCACATAAGTAAACCATCTAAATTTCACTGACCAATACAGTTTTTTTCATATGAGTTACATGCCTGTAGCAGCAACGAAAGAAAGGGCACCAGCGGAAAAATGCTCCTATCGGAGCAAAAAATTCTAATATGTTCCTGTTTATTTTAAAATACTCCGACTGAAAAGTGGAGTACCATGTGCCCCATTCTACTTTTCTCAGGACCATTAAAAATTTCCCGAAAATTTTGGCATGTGAACATATTTGTTCTTTTTTATGCTGAGAGAGAAGACAGTGGCAGTGGCAAAGAGACGGAAAAGTAATAAATACTGGAAAGTAGCGGGCAGTGCTTCTCGTATTAAAAGAGCGAGAGTGAGAGAAAGACAGGGACACAGGACACGGTAGCAGTGGAACGTAGTCGACAGTGACAGAACAGTGCTAGGAAAAGAGTGAAGGAGACAGTGCTGAGGTGGGGGAGGGGAGGGAATAAAGAGAAAGAACCAGTGATAATGAGAGACAGAGTACATGACAATCACAACGAGGAAGAAAGAGATAGTGACAGAGAGAAGATACAACAGTAGTAAGAAAGAAAGAACGAGATATTACCAGTAAGAGAGAGTAAGAGAAGACAGTAGTAGTAGCTGTGACGCAGCAATGACAGAAAGGCACAAAGCGACCATGACAATGAGTTGGTTTGAATGAGTGAGTGAGAAAGGGCAGCTGGCAGTCCATGGGTATGAGCGACTTAAGCGACGGGCTAGTGGATGTGAGTGAGTTACAGTTTGGAAAACTTTTGGAATTTTGAGATCAGTTGCATATTAAGAAAAGCGAAAATAAGTTTGCGTGCCAAAATTTTTGGGAAAATTTTTAAAGGTGCTGAGGAAGATAGGATGAGGCATTAGTAGTCCACCTTTTAGTAAGAGTCTTTTAAATACACAGGAACATATTCGCATTTTTTGAGCCCCGATAGGAGCATTTTTCCGCTGCTTTTATTGTTGCTCGACATAAAAACTTCATAGCCTCGAGAACGGCGCTGTCTGTTCTCATAATCCCCTTTTACGCGATCGATTTTCTTGTCTTTATTGGCTGCTTGAGACAAGTGAGTCTGCTGCAGCGCCCCTGATGTTTTATTCCTGTACTGAGAATCGCCTGTCACGAGTGATCGCTTCCGTTTACAAGTCTGCCACTCTTATGTATGGGATTGAATCAACGCATTAGTCGGAACATGTAGTACAGCGCTGTACTTGAGCGCGTTTTTGAACAGCGCAGTATTCACGGAGTAGAGTATGGGGATGTACCTGAACGCGCTTTCGGACGGGGTGGTACAGCGCAGTAGAGTGTAGCGTTGTACTCGGACGCGGTCTCGGGCGGAGCATGATAGCGGGATGGGGTCATACTCACGAGCGGCAGTCTCCCTCCCACGGACACCTTGCGCACAATTCAGCTGGGAGGTTACAATTAGATTGCAAGTACTACCAAATTTAGAGTTTATGATCGAAAAGTCACTTGACCAGAAGTACCGCCATCTTGGATGTTTAGAGTATCAAAGAAGGCCTGACGGCCCCAACCGATCAGTCTTCTGTACTAATTGAAAGTGTCGACATGGATTCCTCCAAAGGTCTTAACATGTCTCAGCTATTAGTGAGGAGGACGAGACCAACCGACGAACGCTCGTTTTATGGCAACTACCGCAGAACTTGGTTAATCGTGTGTCTGACATTGGCAACATAAATTACATCGACAATGGTACGCTCCTTAGCAAGAAAAATGCAAATGTGCCTGCTCCTGTAACAGAACCAGTTTGCCATAACATTATGTTAGCTAATATCTGTGATGAAATGCACTGTCAGAATCAGTTAGAGAAGGGACGATCTGTAATGTTAAAAGAAGGAGATGTGTGGCTCATTTAACTATTATCTACGTAATAAGATCTCCAAGCTCGTCACTGCAAGACATGGTGTCAAGGCGAAGCTACCATTTTTCCTACACGGGAGCGACAGTGCGTCAGCAAGAGGACTACTGAATAAAATCGACAAGGAAGCACTGGAAACCATTTCGAAGAAATATAAAAATCCTGTGGCTATAGCATATAAAGTGGAATTAGCTGACGTTAAAATGCATGTTCTAATAGAAGAGCTGCCTGGAATATTGCAGTAGCTAAGTGTAGACGACTATTACCTTTTGGATATGGACATAACATAAGATCTCGCCGCGACTTTTAATGAAATCGTGATGCGCGACTACCTAGTATCAAACCACGACTTCTATTTCGAAGGAGCCCGCCAGGGAAGTATCAATGTGACTGTGGACAACGATTAGACCATTGGAATAGACTTTTAACGTAGATGATCTCCAGCTGTAGAGTAAAGATAATAACAAATATATGTCAGATCACAAACTCAGGTGTGAACAAAGTTATCGGTAAACACCTTATAGATTTTATAAAGTGCCAGCCATGCGACTATGAGAAACTTTTACGCGCTCCTTGGTTAAACAACATGGTACTACCAGACTAGAGGCTACAATAAATGGATACTGTGTTTGATCCCGTGCAAAACTATTTAAGTGTTCTAAACTGTAACGAATAGTGCTTACAATGTGCTCCACTGACTTTGTGCCAATCTCATCCATGTGATGTGAGCTAACTAATAACTTACAGAACAGTTGTTGTGTGGTGTCAACAGCGTTCTGTAGTTTCTCTACTGGGGTAATAAGAATATCTGAAAATTGACTGGTGTGTAAGTAAGTGTGCCAGACCCTCAAGACCAAGAAAAGCTTATTTATACGTTATGCTCTGTGTGCATATAGTTTCAATTATCTACCTGTAAATTACATGGAGATTCTTAAGACTGACTGCAACAAAGACAGTATAAGTATTGCACAGAAGTGCTATTTAAAGCAGGATAAACATATTTCTCTCAAAGCAGGACATTGTTTCAACAGCAGTGTCAGATCTAGATATCGACGAATATCGACGAGTTAGGATTGGTACAATGTTATTCCGCAAGTCTTAAGGAAAAGAAACAATACGTCGAACAGACTTAGGCCATTCCACAGTGAAGAAATTACGCCGATAAGTGCAGTTAATGCGGTGTGTGTAAGAAGAAGGAAAACTTGAAATGGAAGAGATTGATGCCAAAAAATGTGAACTGGAATATATGGTGAAGGTAATTGCTATAAGGAAGAATACTTACTGCAATTGGAAAAGGAAGAAGCTATTGCAAATGTACAGGCAAGGCTTGCATATTGCTTTAAACGTAGTGTGTGGCGAAATATAAAATATCTGCATTTAGTGTTAACAGCAATGGTAAGTGGGCTTATGTTGGAGTCCTGGCCGAAAAGGATCGTTTGGAGCACGTTTACTACATTAAAGAACACACGTAAAAAGCTATATTCCCACCTGGATCTGCTTAAACAGGATTGTGACATTGTATTTGTGTGTGCTGGACTTGATATTGTGCATTTAGCAACACAACTACCGTTTGCAAGCTTAAAATCGACGGCATAACGACATAAATGACCACTCATTTGCAAAAGTTGTAAACATGAAGTTCTATACAGAAATTCCACAAGAATATGCGGCAGAAGAGCTAGTAACATACGCCCAGTAACATGTGGAGTGTTATAAGCAGGACTCGGATTTTAGGTAAAAACCTATTTTGTTCCTCATTAAATAAAGGCAATAAAAGTTGTACATACACGAGTTACGCCAATTTATAATCGAAAACGCTAATTTTATGGCACCAAAAGATACTTAATTTCGGGTTAGTACCTGATTGTACCTAAATTTTAAAAAACCAATTAAAAAAAAATTTATGACTAACATTCTCTCTTGGTCTTCCCAGCTACGAATAACGCAAATATTTTATCGAAAATTGTAATATTATAGTACCTAAAATACCTAATTTCATGTTAGAAACTGATTGTACCTCATGTTTAAGAATCCTAAAAGTAGCTAATTTCATATTGGAACCTGACTGTATCTGATTTTTAAAAATCCAGTCAAATAAAATTTGTACGACCAAAACTATACTCTTCTAGTCTTCCCGGCTACTTAGAAAGTAGTAATTGAATGATAACTGGTTGTTTGCATGAGTGAACGCTAATCGTGCGTCAGACGTCGACAACGTGCGCCAGGCTGTTCCAGCCAGCCCTGCTCCGCGGAGCTTTGTCGGTCGCTGTGAACTGTCAAATGGGCCGGCAAGGCACGGAGGAGCCTTGTGATCCGCCTCTGGCGCCTTCCTGCCCTGTCGTAACAGGCTGTTTAAAACACTGCACTGTCTTCATTCAGTCGGTCAGCGTGCACCTTGGATGTGGTGAAATATTTCACAGAGACAGTGTATTTATGGAAAGTCGAGCTTGCGGAAAGTAGACAGCTCCAAATCATCTCTGATTCTCAGTGGTCACAAGAATTTCCTGATTTCTCTGCAGACGGAAGAGTTATTTACTGCAAAGTGTGCAACAAAGACGTAAGTAAAATGTTAACCTTTTATCTGCTACACCCACTCAGAGAACAGTGTGCCACTGTTTTTTCCGAGTTAACTTGGACCAGACACATGCGAATGCAAAAATATTGTCTCAAAACCCTTAATGTAGGTTATTTCTGCTAAGTAATCCCGCTTGTAAATTCTTCCACAAAGTATTTCTCATTTCTTTTTGTTTTTAGGTATGTTCTGAAGAACAGAGGTCGCATTTAAGTTAGTATGTTGCAGGAATTAAACACCAGGCAAATTTAAAAAGTAAATCAAACTTGAAACAAACGTTTGTAACTAAACCAACTGCAATAAACAAAAACGAATTTCATCGTGACATGAGTCGAGTCAGCAAACATACCATTCAGTGCAGTTGTAAACAGTCAGTTCAAAAGTTTTCTAGAGAAATACTGCCACCGCAGCATTCCATCCGAATCCACACTGAGAAAGAACTATTTAGACACTTTATATGAAAATTCGTTGAGCAGGATAAGGGAAGACAGGCGATTCATACATGTGGATCTCTGTCGATGAGGCAACTGACAGACAAGGTCCATATCTGGCTAATTTGATTGTTGGAAAGATAGACCCTGACTCTCACTCTGTACCTCATCTGATCTGCAGCAGGGAGCTAAAAAAGACTAACCCGGAAACAATTGCTCATTTTGTTAATAAAGCCCTCAAATTACTTTATCCCAACAGTCTAGATAAAATAAAGTACTTGTAATATACACTGAAGCAGCCGCGTACATGATTGCTGCTGTTAAATCGTTGAAAGTATTTTACCCAAACTTGCTCCTCATCACATATATCTTGCCCATGCTATGAATCGAGTAGCTGAGACGATACATCTAGAATTTCCACATATAATTAAGCTAGTTTCAGCCATCAAAAAGGCTTTTATTAAAGCACCTACAAGAATCCAGTTATTTTGAGAGGGACTTCCCAACGTACTATCTCCATCAGAACCAATACTTACTCGCTGGGGAATGTGGATAGAGGCCGTGGAATATTACAGCGAGCATTTGGATAACATTAAGAACATTGTTCTTAGGTTACGGGGGCAGGCAGTGAGCAATTACTTCAGCTAAAGATCTTCTAAAGGACCCAAAAATATCCAACGACATTGTATACATAAAATCTCATTATGCATTTTTGGTCCCTAATATTAAAGCTCTAGGGTGTTCAGGGAAACCAGTCTACGCGCGATTGATAGAAGAGGTGACAGCAAAAATCAACTCGGTCCCAGGTTCTATTGGTATGAAAGTTTGTGAGTAACTAAAGACAATGCTACAAAAAAGCCCATGACATACCACCCTCTGCACAGCGGCTGACAACTTATCAGGTAAATCAACAGAACATGCGTGTGCGATCCCATTGCGCTTAATACCGTCATTTAAATATGCTCCGGTGACATCTGGTGACGTGGAACGCTCATTCTCGGCATATAAGATGCTTTTAACAGACAAGAGAAGCAGTTTCTCAACGGAAAATCTGGAGAAAGTGTTAGTTATGTACTGTGACTGTAATTATAATTATGGACATGGATAATATTATAATGTGGATTTTTGTCAATCTATTTATCTTCCTAGACAATAAAATATCAGATTTTGGTCACATATTTCCTGATTTTTATAACCTATTTTTGTAAGTGATAGAGCCTATTTTAGGTACCTAATTTAAGATCTTTAGAACCTAAAAGTCCGAGGTCTAGTTATAACAGTAGTATTATGCAAGAAATAAGAGGCAAGATTATAATCGCCGAATGCTGTCGTCTAGAAGAACTGCTGGAAGGAACAGAACTAATAGTTAAAGCCATACAAAACGTAGTTTATGGGAAAAAATGAGATATGTTTTGGGATTAGAGAGCATTCTCTCTTTGTACCTGTCAAATATTATCTGTGCTATATGGGTATATGTGCTGCACAATACCCTTTGTGCCACATGTATTTATGGATTGAAAGTCACAAAAATGAAAGACGCAGTGTCCAAAGATTTGGGGGTCAGGATGACTACCACTTAGGACACCGAAACAGCTATCATACACCTGGATGCAATATGCACCACCAGTATGGGGAGTTAATGCTCTGGGTCTCTTTGAAAATGGGACACCAAGACATCTGCTACCCCATCACTGTGGAAGGTTAAGTACAGACAGCTGTTTGGAAACGCTCCAATGTGCTGCAAACTCTTTCAGTTTCCATAATTGCAACGTCTTCCGCCTCTGTCTTCTATTTCAACCATCCTGCTAGTTGTGGGAGCAGCATAGTTTACACCACGCAATGTCCAGCTTTCTGTGAGAGTCAATGGATCGAAATGTGTTAATGTCAGTTTAGCACCTGACACAAACCCTGATGTCACAGTAGAAAAACGAAATGTATGGCTCTGTTCACAGCTGTAGTCATACACTGCTTCAACATGTTACAGCATAAAACAATGTATCAAACAGCTTGTGAAAAACAACACAACAATCGTCTCCTTGTGATTGATAGTCTGTGGGATATGGTGTTCCACCAGTACATGTGTCAAAACGTTACAATTCTTGGGGTTGAAGCTCTTTTTTCCCGTGTTTGCTTTAACAATACGTATGTTTTTGGAAAGGGTCCGCTTTTATCAAAACACAATTTTGTTTTTTAACCCAAACATGTTTCACTGCAATTGCAGCATCTTCAGTGGGCTTTTATTTTATGGCTGTTAAAGATAAAGAATGTTCTTTACTGTTTGTGTACATGTACTATTAGTTTTTAAATCGTAATTACAGATATTTGAAAAAACACATACAATTATGAATTCATACCTTTTTTACCACATGGTGTGCTTTTTCAGATGTGTTGTGTTTCTACAGTGACTGTTTTGTTCCACAGTTTGTCATCTGCAACCATTTACATCTTAAAGTAGATAAGTTGTTTAAGCCAAAATTACGATTTGAAAATAGTTATTTCTATGCCTGAAATTAATTAATTCTGTGTGTGTGTGTGTGTGTGTGTGTGTGTGTGTGTGTTTGTGTGTGTAAGTGTAAGTGTGTATTTACATTATGTTTCACTTACGTTTTCATTTTCCTCATCTTCATCACTGTAAAACGCAATATATTGAGTTGCCACTGTCACTGTGACAGTCCCATAAGTGATATGATATTCTTTCAAATCATGTGAAATGACCTGAAATTCTCGAAATTTTCATATGCTACTCGAAGGATTCAGCATAAAAGTGGAACAAATATCGTCTTTTTTGCGTGTAAATTCGGATATTGCAGCTGATATCGTTAAATTAATTCGCGATTGACAACGCTTTTCTCATCTGCAGAGCTCAGAAAGTAAATATTCTTTTAATCCCAGAGTTTGAAGATAGTCGCAACTCGTGCAGATACCATGACAGCAAGCAGGCTTTGTTCCCCTCTTGCAGGTGTACACACGCGCCATTTGATCAATGGTATCAGTTCCACCTTTAATGGACTTATAATATGCATTTATCTCGGTTTTGTTCTTCTCTCCTCCAACAGTGCCTTTATCTTGGTGCATTATTGACAACATCAGTAAGTTTTTACTTGGTTTCGTTTTTGCTGTGTAGGACACCAAAGTTACTGGAGGCCTACTTGTTGATGGGTCTGTGAACAAGAACATTGATGAATATAGCTCTCGATTTGACGTGTTCTTCATTATGTCTGGAATATGCTTCCTGTTTGACTGGAGAGTTCCTACTGTAGTAACTTTGTAGTCTTGGTATAACTCTTCCGCCAAAGCCACCGATGTGTTGTATCGGTCTGTAGTAATACTTCATCCAGTATTTTTCACAGGTGCTACCAGACGTTTGACGACAGCTGCTGAACCCCGTTCTTCTTTCGACAAATTCTGAACATTACCTGCATAGGGTCCCATATTCAAGACGTATCTGTCAACTGTATCGGACACCATGCGTATAAGGATGCCATACTTGCCAGATTTATCCTTCATAAATACTTTGAAGGAGCAGCGTCCTCTAAACAAGCTGAGCATCTCATCAATGGTGAGGTGGACCCCTGGTTTATAGCCGGCCGGGGTGGCCGAACGGTTCTAAGTGCTACAGTCTCGAACCGCGCGACCACTACGGTCGCAGGTTCGAATCCTGCCTCGGGCATGGATGTGTGTGATGTCCTTAGGTTAGTTAGGTTTAAGTAGGTCTAAGTCCCATAGTGCTCAGAGCCATTTGAACCATATATTACCATTTCAGGAGACTTCCATTTGGCCTAAACGTATCTTCTGCTGCATTTATTTGTGGACTGAGTTTGATCCTCCCAGATGAATTGAGAATGGAGTCACAGTATATGTACACGGCTTTTGATTGTGGAGAAGTCTTGGGCAGATTTTAATCATGTAATGAATTAGTTACTAGATATTTTTGAACAAGCAGACATGAAGGTGAGTCTACAGAAACCACTCTCTGGGAGACGCTGTTCTGGGTCACATTATCTTGGCAAATTTGACTCGCCACGATCCAGGCAAGATACTAGTGGTTAAAGAAAATCCGGTTTCCAAAACCAAAGGGCAGCTTAGGGCTTCTCTGCGCGTAATAATTTTTTTAATGTTTTATTAGTTACAATACATTCTCTACATACTGATTGCGCTGCTTGACTGGGAATAGTGCGGCTTGGAATTGGGGCGTGCAGGCACAGAAAGAGTTCGATGATGTTAAAGATTCCTTGCTGACACAGTTATTTTGACAAACGCAGGTTTGGGTTAGCTGATCCGTTTGATGACAAATAGTTTGGGAATTGGGGTTGGTGCATTCTGTTCCAAAAACCCGAAAGTGGAGACCCATCATCATGAAGCACCAAAACATTCGCAAATCACATTCTCCTTGACATGAAAGAAATAATTTGGTGACCAAATTAGAGGCATTTGTCATTTTGTGGGCAATTTTCTTTGTTTGGAGGAACCACTGAAGTTTATGCAGACCACCATGCCTTGCAGTTCTTGATGTCTGTGAAACTGACTCTTGTCAGGTTCTGTCAGTCAGAGGAATCAGGGTACTGTACTCACAAGCATACTGGTAAGTCAATAATCACAAGATATGATTGAACATATTCCAGAAAGCAAAAATATGATACCTGACACATTGTCTTGTACTTTGGACAGTTTGGCAAGCAATTCATCAGAAAATCAAAGGAAGCATGATTGTACCTTATTACATTTAAGGAATACTCCTCCATGAACCATAGATCTTGCTATCAGTGGGGTAGCTTGCGTGACTCAGGTGCTGTAGGTTCAACCACAACAGAGGGATATTTGTTGAGAGGCTAGACAAACGAGTGGTTCCTGAAGAGGGGCAGCAGCCTTTTCAGTAGTTGCAGCAGCAACAATCTGGATGATTGACTGATCTGGCCTTGTAACAGCAACCAGAAGGGCCTTGCTGTGCTGGTACTGCGAACGGATGAAAACAGGGGAAAGCTACAGCCGTAGTTTCTCCCCGAGGGCATGCAGCTGTACTGTATAGTTAAATGATGATGGCATCCTCTTTTGTAAAATGTTCCAGAGGTAAAATAGTTCCCCATTCGCATCTCCTGGTGGAGACTAGTCAGGAGGATGTCTTCATCAGGAGAAACAAAACTGGGACCAGAGTTTGGAATGCTAGATCCCTCAGTCAGGCAGGTAGGCTAGAAAATTTAGAAAGGGAATAGTTGGCTTTAAGAGATGGAATAGCGAAGGCAGCAGAGGACCAAATAGGTAAAAAGACAAGGCCTAGTATAAATCCGTGGATAACAGAAGAGGTACTGAATTTAACTGATGAAAGGAGAAAATTTAAAAATGCAGCAAATGAAGCAGGCAAAAGGGAACACAAAAGTTTAAAAAATAAGATTGATCGGAAGTGCAAAATGGCAAAGCAGAAATGGCTAGAGGATAAATTTAAGGATTTAGAAGCATATTTCACTAAGGTAAAGATAGATACTGCCTACAGGAAATTAAAGAGGAAAATAGAAGCAGCTGTATGCATAACAAGAGCTCAGATGGAAAACCAGTCTTAAACAAAGAAGGAAAAGGTGGAAGGAGTGTATAGAGCGTCTATACAAGAGAGATGAACTTGAGGGCAATATTGCGGAAAGGAAAGTGAGCTTAGATGAAGATAAGATGAGCGATATGATAGTGTGAGAAGAATTTGACAGAGCTCTGAAAGATCTAAGTCGAAACAAAAGCCTAGGAGTAGACGGTGTTCTGTCAGAACTACTGATGGCATCGGGAGAACCAGCCACAACAAAGCTATATGAGATAGGCGATGTACCCTCAGACTTCTAGAAGCATGTAGCGATTCCAATCTCAAAGAAAGCAGTTGCTGGCAGGTGTGGAAATTACCGAAGTATCAGTTTTTTAAGTCATGGTTGCAAAATACTACCACAAATTCTTTGTAGAATAATAGAGAAACCGGTAGAAGCCGACCTCTGTGAACATCAGTTTGAATACCAGAGTAATGTAGGAACACGGGAGGCAATACTGGCCCTATGCCTTATCTTAGAAGATAGATTAAGGAAAGGCAAACCTGCATTTACAGCATCTGTCGATTTAGAGAAAGCCTTTGAGAATGTTGACTGGAATACTCTCTTTCACATTCTGAAGTTTGTAAGGGCAAAATACAGGAAGTGAAAGACTATTGACAGCTTGTACAGAAACAATACGGTAATTATAATAATCGAGGGACAAGACAGAGAAGCAGTGGTTGAGGAGGAAATTAGCGAGGGTTGCAATTATCCCCAGTGTTATTCAAGCTGTGCATTGCAAGCAGTAAAGGAAACCAAAGAAAACTATGGAATAAGAATTAAAGTTCATGGAAAAGAAATAAAATCTTTGAGGTTTGCCGATGACATTGTAATTCTGTCAGAGGCAGCAAAGAAGTTGGAAGAGTAGTTGAATGGAATGGACAGTGTCTAGAAAGGAGGATATAAGATGAACATCAACAAAAGCGGGAACAAGGATAATGGAATGCAGTTGAATTAAATCATGTGATGCTAAAGGAATTAGGTTAGGAAACGAAACACTTAAAGCAATAGATGAGTTTTATTATTTGAGCAGCAAAATAACTGATGATGGCCGAAGCAGAGGGGATATAAAATAAATGTAGACCGGAATTCCAAGAAAAGCACTTCTGAAGGAAGAGAAATTTGCTACCATCGAATATAGATTTAAGTTGATGGTGTTAGGACAGTAACCAGCCACAGATTTACTTTCAGTTCCTTTATTCAAAGGGTACCGTTACCGATTTCGAATCGTTGTGATTCATCCTCAGACGGTTCACACGCTTTCTTTATGACTTGTGGTGTGTTTTTTTTACAGATTAATTGTCCTAAAATATGAATAATTCTTAATTATAAACACGCCACACACAGATAGTTGCGTTACAGATTTTCGTTGCATGTAACTTACGTGAATCGTCGGTTTGGAGTGTTTGTTTTCATAACATTGGTCCAACAGATGTGAATACATTCCCACTGCATTCTTATTGTTGCACACGTAAATTGCTCTCACTGAACACTTTAGATATGTCACTGAGAATATTTCTACCACGCGCCACATGTTTTGATACGTACAAAGAGCTAACAAACATGTATCAAAGATGCTATGATATATAGTAACATTTGGCAATGCTGTCCTATGTTTGGAAAGGCTCATATATTCATTTACGCAACTGTAATGCCTTTTACACTAGTACACAGACATCGAATTTTTGAGTTGATATTGCTAAATTAATTATCAAGTTTATTAATATATATATATATATATATATATATATATATATATATATATATATATATATATATAATCAACATTTGTTTCCAAACAACAGCCACGGTCTCCATCATGTCATCATATGACAAAATTGCGTAGATATAAGTGTTCGGAAGCCTTTTCTAAAGATATTTGTCTGGAGTGTAGCCATGTATGGAAGTGAAACGTGGAGGATAACAGAATATAAGCTTTTGAAATATGATATTACAGAATAATGCTAAAGATGAGGTGTGTAGGTCACGTTACTAATGAGAAGGTGCTGAATACAATTGGGGAGACAAGAAATTTGTGGCGCAACTTGAGCTATAGTAGGTATCGGTTGATAGGACACATTCTGAGACATCAAGGAATCGCCAGTTTAGTACAGGGGCGTAAAAATCGTAGAGGGAGACTAAGAGATGAATACTGGAGAACGTAGGTTGCAGTAGTTCTTTAGAGATGAAGAAGCTCGCACAGGCTAGAGTAGCAGCATGGAGAGCTGGACAAAACCTGTCGTTGGACTAAAGACCACACCAACAAAAATAACATAAGAAATATAAGATTTGAGAACTATGTAACGTTCTCATTGAAGCGTGTCGCTTGTGAGCATAATAGGAGAAATGGTGTGCCAAAGGAAATGTGGCCTGACAACGATACTGTTTAATCACAGATGATATCTTGTTTAAATGGTGAGATCTGAGCAGTTCCCAGTGGCTATTGGTGATTACTCATGAGTTGATAAATAAAACTGAATTGGAGTATTCACTCAGATATGGTCACTCTGGTGCATGTAAGTGTTCCAACAAATTGAGGGCTATTTCAGTAATATGCTGAAGAGAACCAGAAAGTGAAGTCACCTGTAGTATCCCACACTGCACCTGTCAATCCTATTATTTCAACGACATTATGGGAAACTGATGTGACCAATTTATTTGGACCTATTTCCCAACCGAGATCGGGTTATTCTTATACTTTGTGAACGTCAAGCTTATTTGTCATTTTCACGCCATTACGGAAGGCCACAGGCAAAACGGTGTCCGCTGCTTTCCAGAATCATTTCTTGCATGAAGTCTGGTCAGTTAAATGTGTCATCACTAATAATGGACTGCAGTACTGATCGTGGCACTGATTATGTATGGTGAGGAGACACAGAATTAATCCCATTTTTATTACATGGTATCAAATTTCATCCGTTCTGGTGAAGACAGTAATGTGAGGATTCGGGAAACCTTGCAGGATCTGCTATTTCAAGAAATACAGAACACATTATATGCACCTTCGGGCATTTCAGATCATTATGAATAAACTACCAAAAGAATTAATGATGCTTCCCCGCTGTTGGTGTTAAAGAATCCAGAGCCTCCCAACTGAACAACGGATATTCTTCAGTGGCCAAAGGCGCTCCTGTTCTGTCAGTCACTGATCATAGTGACAGCTACGAAAAATCTGAGACAAGCAGCGGAACAAAGGGGAGAGTATAATAATAAATTGGTAATGCAGATTACTTTCCACATAGACCAGAAAGTGCTTGTATGATTTCCCCAAATATCTAGTAAGAGTAGCTCCCTGTGCGAGAAATTCCTCAGAATTTTTTATGGACCATAATGATCTGGTGCAGTCCTCGCCTCAACGCGACTGAAATAAACATATCAGGCACAAAAATCTCAAAGAATGCTACGATTCTCCCACGTCAAGCGGTGGGTGGAATAAAATGACAATGAGAAAATGGGTTAGAGGAGTAAGTATTCTTACGCAGTGATCATGAATACATAAGTGCGTTGTGAATATAAACAGTCTTAATCTGAATTGCTTGATGATGTGTTAGGTTTATATTTATCTTGTATGTGTGATGGTGATAGCTTAAGTAATGTTGAATAAGAAGCTTTCCTTGACTAGTGATTATGGATTTTACAGCTAGTCATTTATATGGATATGCTAATGGATTGCTCTAAGTTGCAGAAATGAATCTAGCAAATTGAATGTCAAAATGTTATGTTACACTCATTTAAAGGTAAATTTGTGTGAGGAAGGAACAGAGCTATGAGGAATGTTGAAGTGAAGAATATAAAATTAGAATGTACTGAGAAAGGAATAGTAAGGATACCATATGTTATCTACAGAGAGAATGAAGCACGAGACTACAGCAAAATTATGTATGATGATTCTATTTTATTTGTTTACTAGTCTTTTCCTCGTAGCTTTGCCTTTGTATGCATTTGACACTTGTATTGAACACACTTCCTTCTCTCATCTCTGTGTCCACCTCTTCATCCCTCTCTCTGTCTGTCTCATCATCCCACATCCATCTGTCTATCTCCTCCTTCCCACTCTCTACGCCCCTTCATCTTCTTCTCTGCCTGTCTTTGTTTATTTCCTCCATAACCCCTCTCTGACCATATCTTCCTCCCCCTCCCTCAGACCATATCCTTCCTTCTCTCTCTCTCCTTTTGTCTCTGCCCCTCTCTCTTTCTTTTCCACATGCCCACTACTCCTTCACACCTTCCACCTGCCTCATGCATCTCCCTCTCCTCCTCCACGTCTGTCCGACTCCTCCTCAACCTCACTACATCCATCCCCTCTTCTGTCCATCTCAACCTGTCCCCAGAATTACTCATTGGCACCAGTAGCCCCTGCAGTACATTGTAATAAAGCAGGCTGATGCTACTCCTGCAACATGTCTGTCTGGCAGGACTTGAAAATCATTTGTCCAGAAGGATCTCCCTGACATCTCCTATGCTGAGAAAATTTATATTGAAATCCAATTTTAGTTCCATGTCCTCGATCATCAAGTCTTCTGCTACTGACAATTCACATTGTTGTTGAGGAGATCATTTTTCTGGTGGAGTGCTCCTTGGATCTGCAGAGCATATTTCAACGCCTGATGTAGTTGTAGTTGATGATAATTACTTCTTATTCCATTCCCATATTAACTACCATAGCCGTAACTCGGCCAATTCCAATTGCCTCAGTTCGTTCCTTTCGCGGATGACTCCTTTCTCACCCATAAATATTATTCTTGCTCCGATTGCACCTATTCTGATCGTAGTGTTGGTGTTGCGTATGAGATATATCGCTTTCCCACATCCTTTCGCGTTTGTTGCACCTGCCTCTACTGCTACTTCTGTTAGACGATGGCTCATAATAATAATAATTCGGGTCTTTGAGGTCTTCTCGTACCACTTTATGCCCCACATCATATTCTGGTTCCTGTAATAACACTTTAAAGGCATCGAAATCTTCCCTGCATCTCCCACCGAGACTGATGTGCCTACGATGTGCGGGCAGCTTCGTGACATAAATCCTCATTAATTCTGTCGATCTATATGGGCTGTAAAAATACTTTTTCTTATGTACCAGCTAAATTTTCCCAAAATTAGGCGCACAAAACACTCCATGCTCGGCTCTTGACTCACGGAACCATTAGGTTCCTGTTCAGCTTTATACTGCTGGACGCAAGTACCCTGATTGCCAGTACGCAGGCAAGAATGCCTAGCAGAACTCCCTATGTGTAGTACACTCCGGTGCAATTGATCGTACTCTAAGGACCGGTTGGATCTCTAAATAACCTTAAATAAATTCTATTTGACAACCACAAGGCCATGTGGGTGGTAATGAATAGTGAAACTGCTCCAGGTACATCTTGGTGTGGATGCTTTTGGAAGGGTTGCGAAAGACGTCGAATTTTTGCACCGACAAGAAGTGCTTGCAGTCGAAACCTTCCATCGTTCGTCATGGCGAAAATCCTCGAACATTTCTATTACTATTCTTTCCTCGTGCGGTTCCATAGTCTTCCGATTCACTGTCGCATTGATCCTCGTTCTGGAGTCGCACTGGTCTACCCTGTAACGCCTGTCCTTAATAGAATTCCTAGTACTGCCACTGCTTCGAGTTAATATTTCCTCTACTTTTGCCGCACTCTCATGTAATTTCCGTGTGATTCCTTAGTGACACCAGCTACTTTCACACTGACCTCTAAATCTTAACAGAGACTTAAACTCGTCAGATTTAGCCGCCGCAATATGCACAGTACTATCACTTTCTACCTGTACTTGTGAGTTCCTTCAGACTTTCAGCTAGCTGATGCACCTCGCCTATCAGATTTAATTTTTATTCCTCGGTATTTAACCTTAAGATTCTAATCTATCTTTCATTTTCTATATTGACTCGTGTGGACCATAATCTGGTCCCTGTCTTTTGTCTATTGCGTCTATACTGCCTCGAGAACCCACTTGCGCTTCTCGACATCTTCATACAGTCTGATCTGCCCTGTTTCCACAGTCTAAATTTCGTTCTCTACCCTTGAAAATTTGTCCTTTGTTTTGTCCTTGTAACTGAATACTTAGGGATTAGAATCTTTCGTCTAGACTATTAACATTTCTTCACTGTTATTGGAAAGTTTTTCATTTACCTCGTCGGTTTTTCCCAAAACTAGGCGTACAAAGCAATGTGTGCTCGACTCTTAACTTACGGAAGCATTAGTCTTCTGTTCATCTTTATGCAATTGCGCATGATCAGAGGGAGTATTTGGAGACACAGGATATCATTTAATCGGCGCTACAATCTCGTGATTCATCTTGTAGACTGCCGGGATCCACCGTCGCACACGTAGTAGAGGTATTTACGTCCACAGCGCCTTACTCACTGTGCAGTGGAAGTGCCCCTTGTTCGGTGTTCCCATTATCATACTCGATGGATCCCTCTCACTGTTACCATGACGAACAGAGGAGGCAATGATAAGTACTGATCTATATCTACACAGCTACTCCGCAATTCAAACTTAAACTTGCCTGTGAACGTCTGAAAAATACTAACAATTTTCATGAAATGTACATGTCTCTAACTAAAAAATGTGAACCTCTTAGCAGGATGAAAATTGTAGCATAATAGGAGTGTTTCTTTTACTGAACATTTTGGTATACATTTAAACACATTAATTCTCACAAGTACTTTGCTACAATTTCTACGAAGTTCAGTAAATTACATTTTTTTATATAGTGGTCCGTACTTCGAATCTATACACTGACAATCTTACTTAGATGCTTCAAACTTTAGGTACACGTTAACAACATCTCTGTCTAAAAGTTAAACTACAATCATGTCATTTCAGCTACAAGTTTTTGTTCTAGAAATATTTACATCCGATAATCAAAATTAAGGTTCTTGTTTATAATTAATTGTGTGTATTGTCCTTCTTTTTAGTAGTACGTCAGTGTCTGTAGTCTACTTTCCTCCAAATAGTACCCTGAAACATCCTAACAAATTTCAAACCTCAAGCTAAAACAGATTTTTCCTCATAAAATAAACATGTAAAAATATTTATTCTCAGGAAATTCAGTTCAGAGTTATATTTGATCAGTGACTCACCTGTGTTGTTGTTAATATACTCAGTTGCATAACCTTCTTGGTTTACATGTCCCTCGTCTTCTCTCTTCCTTTTCTTGTTTTGTTTAGTTGCCCCAAGAACCCAGTTTTCAGCTTCAGCCACACATCGAATGAATTGCCAACAGTTATTGTCCCATATTAATCACAGAATATATTCTTAGGGACTATAGAACTTTACACATGCTAATTTCCTCAGATTGAAAGAAATTACAGACATAATAGTTCTCGAGAACGACAAAATAGTAGCAACTCAAACTACAGAAAAATTTGTTATGAAAACAATGTTCGAAAATCAGACACATACAGGGGCAACATAAGAGCATCGCAACTAACGGGGCCGCCAGCTTTGTCGAACAGGAGTCTACTGATAACACTGATGCGTGAAAGCAGCTGAAACATGGGTGTGGACGCACAGCGAGAGATCTTTAAGTTGATTTTTAAACAACTTCCTGATACCCATTTCAGTTCTTTTCACCACCATTTTGTTCAAAAAAACTCTAAACATCGATTAAGATGAAAAACAAAATATCGATTTTATTTTTCAAACGGATTCGCAGGCAAGTCACCTTAAGTGCTTGACAGAGGGTTCATAGATTCATAGAACCGCTTTCTCGACTGTATCACTCTCGAACAGCACGTGGGAAAAATGAACACCGAAATCTTTCTGTGCAGTATCCGATTTCTCTTTTTTTTATTATGATGGTTATTCCTCCCTATTTAGGTGGTAATCAACCAAATATGTTCGCATTAGGAGGAGAAACTTGGTAACTGAAATTTCGTGAAAAGGTCTCGCCACAATGAAAACGTCTTTTATAAAAAGACTGTACAAATACCGCTGCCACTCACAAAATTCATTCTTCTGCTTCTGCTGACCAGGGTTTTCCCTGTTTGTCCCATCTCTTGGGTGGTCGTCCGAGTAGTCGTTTCGCTTGCTTACAAATTTTAGCTGGTCTTGTGGCGTCCATCCTTTCCACATGCTCCTTCCAGTTTCTTTTCCTTGCCTTCATCTATTTATTTATATCTTGTATTCCCCATTTTCTCTTATCGATACGTTTATTCTTTTGACCCACATGCTTACTCCTTGGAACTGTCGCAGTAAATTCATTAACTGCTTTATTAAATTGTTGAAGTAACATTTGTAAACTACCCTCATTATCTGACAGTGCAGCATCATCAGCATAAAATATCTATTCGTCATTTTATAGCCTGGTTTTCTTCTTACTTCATGTGCGATGTGGTCCATTATTACTTTAAACAGTGGGCTTAACGAGTCTCCTTGTCTAATTCCTTTAGGCCTATCTGTTATAATTTTATCTGTGTATTTTTCGTGTGTTTTAATTCTCGTTTTATTAGTTGCGTATACAAAGTGGTTAGAAACAGTCTGAAAAGATTGTAAGGGTGTTTTGCTGAGAAGTAACTGTTAGGCAAAACATTGGATACGTTGCACCGTTTCCGAGTTATTTAGCATTGAAGCTAGCCAATTAGGACGTCGCGCACGAAAATTCAAGCAGACTGATGGAGACAATGTCGTCAAACTTGCTCTTCGTTTGGTTTTCTCAGACCGAACAAACGTAGCTTTTACTCACCTAGCTTAAATGTATTACTTCCTAAAAAGGCACATTTTATTTGTTAATGAGAATCTGAACAAGTGGTAACTCACGGACCCACAGGTGCCTGTGTATTACCGAATTTTAGCGCGTGCAAGTGCTTGAATTTGTGCGCGCAACGACCTAATTAGGTAACTTTAATGCTAAATAACTCAGAAGCGGTGCAACATTTCGAATTTTTTCTTAACAATTATTTCTCAGCACAATCTCTCCGGCAACACCGTTACAAGCTTCTCATACTGTTTCTGATCACCATGTATATCTTCTATGATTTGTTGCCTACTTAAATGCAAAAGCATTTAATTCAAGCACACATATGTATTAAACCTTTTTATATAGTCTCGGTATGTACTGTGGTCGTCTTTGTTCTTTTGGCGCGTTTTTGTACTGCCACTGTAGCCTTATGATGATGTGTAACCTCGAAACATGTTGCTAATTAAATAATTCAGGTACTCACCAAATTTTGTAACATTCACGGTCGATTAACAATTGAAAACTCCTTTGTTTTAATGATTGCCACCCCAATTCGCATATCATGTCCATGACACTCTCTCCCCTATTTCGCGATAATACGAGGGGCGTTTGAAAAGTCCGTGCAAAGTCCCAGAGGTGGCACCACTGACGCGTATTGAGGTCATGTTTAGTTAGTAGCATCTTTGGAAACAACGCACACCATGTTTCAGCTATATTGGTTAATTTCGTTGTGTTTGGGATTCGTGTGAATCAAGGAAGTCGAGTGATTGTCAAAAAATGGACGAAAAAGAATTTCGTGTGGTGAATGAACATTATTTTATGAAAGACAAAACGCCTCAGGAGACTAACAGAAGCTTGATAAACATTACAGTGACTCTGCACCTTCGATTAGAACAGTTTATAAGTGATTTCAAAATTTTCGGAGTGGCCGTATGGGCACAAGTGATGCTGAACGTTCTGGACGCCCTGTGGAGGTTACGATTCCAGAAATCATTGATAAAATCCATGATATGGTGATGGATGACAGAAGGGTTAAGGTGCGTGAGATTGCTAGTGCTGTGGGCATCTCGAATGAACAGGTGCATAATATTTTGCATAAACATTTGGACATGAGAAAGCTATCCGCAAGATGGGTTCCGCGATTGCTCACGCTTGACCAAAAACGTAATAGTGTGAAGTGTTGCAAGTGTTCAGGAACAATCCGCAGGACTTTAAGCGTCGTTTCGTCACTGTGGATGAAACATGGATACATTACTATACTCCTGAGACCTAACAACAATCTAAACAATGGATTACCAAGGGAGGATCTGCACCAAAAGAGGCGAAAAGGTTATGGCGACTGTCTTTATGGCTTTGCAAGGGATAATCCTCATCGACTATCTGGAAAAGGGTAAAAATATTACAGGTGCATATTATTCATCGTAATTGGACCGTTTGAAAACCGAGCTGCAAGAAAAATGCCGGCGATTGGATCGCAAAAATGTCATTTTCCATCACGACAGTGGACCAGCACACACCTCAGCAGTTGTGGTCGCAAAAGTAATTGAAATAGGTTTCCAACTCGTTTCACATCCGCCCTGTTCTCCAGACTTGGCTCCCTCGGACAACTATTTGTTCCCCAATTTGAAAAAATGGCTGTCAGGACGAAGATTTTATTCAAACGAGGAGGTGATTGCAGCAACTAATAGCCATTTTGCAGACTTGGACAATTCCTATTATTCGGAGGGGATCAACAAATTAGAACAGCTTTGGACAAAGTGTGTAAGTCTAAAAGGAGACTATGTCGAAAAATAAAAAAGGTTTACCCCAAACACGTAAGTAGTTTTTATTTTTGCACGGACTTTTCAAACGCCCCTCGTACAAAACGAGTTTCTCTTCTCTGAACTTTTTCGATGGGCCCCTCTGGCAAGGATCCCACACTGTGCAGCAGTACCCCAGGAAAGAACGGACAAGCGTGGTACAGGGAGTCTTTAGTACATTTGTTGCATCTTCTACGTGTTCTGACAGCAAAATACAGTCTTCGCTTCGTCTTCCCTACAACGTTTTCTATCTTAATGTTCGTGTTTAAGTTTGTTCCTCATTGTAAGCGGTAAGTATTTAGTTCAATCAACACCTTTTTAAGTTCTATGATTTATCGTGCAATAGAAGTTCTATGGGCTTTTTGGAGACCTCGCCCTTTTTATTGTTTAGAGTAAATTGGATAAAAACCGCATTATCTGCAAACAATATAAGAGAGCGGCACAAATTATTTCCTAAATCGTTCATATAGCGTAGGAAATTCAGATATAATTTCTGTTTCACTAGATGACTTACCGCCAATAACTATGTACTGTGATCTTTAGCAGAGGAAGTCAGGAATCCAGTCGCACAACTGAGAGAGTACTACATAGGGACGTAACTTGATTATAAGCTGCCTTAGAGAATCTGTGCGCCTGTTGTTAGTCCAATTTTATGATTGTAAAAGAGACATGTGGAACTGAAGCATATGAGTACATTCCACTCTAAAAACTGGTTGTTGTATGTTTCTTCTCAGAAAATTAGAAGCCGTTTAGATTATCTTGCAAATCAGTGTGTTAACATCTAATATATAGAAATAAAAATGTAAATGGTCGTTTGTTCCAAATCGCGTATCTCTGAAAATCCTTATCCAATTGCTTTGAAATTTTGACACAACGTTACAGTCTAATATAAGCGTGTTTTTAGGCGCCTGTTTCTTTAATATGTAGGATTATGCAAAAGTAACTATACACACTTAGTAGGTATATTGTATACATCAAAATAAGAGTAAAATGTTAAATGAAGTTTTGTCATAAATTACTTTATTTCCAAAATATGCAGTAGAGTAGAGATCACAAGTGCACCACAAACAACACAAAATTAATTCTTCGTGATTTAAAAGTAACTGTACACACCTCTTGGGTGTAATGTATGCATAAAAATAAGCGTAAAATGGTAAGTAATGTTTTGTCTGAAATTGCTGTATTTCAGAGTTATACAGTAGAGTGGGGATCACAAGTGCAACACAAACAATAAAAAATTAATTCTTCTCGGAAAGCAACGACACGAAGATAGCCGAAATTCAACACGGCAACGTACTGCACATTAACTCAGAACATGATCAAAATGATGTCAATGTAGACGAAGACAGTGACGTGTTCGACGTCTTACCGCTCTCGGAACGTTGCAGGGTCCGTTCATCTCATTCTGCACAGTTGCACAGCCATTTTCAGGTCGCTACTGCAGTAGTTGCGACACCGTACACGAGCTCCTTGAGACGGCACCAAAGGTAGAAGTCCATGGGCTTAAGATCCGTAGATTTGGCAGGCCAAGCAACTGGTCCTGCACGATCTATCCACTTACCGTGATAAACAACATCGAAATACTCTATCGCCTCCCGATTGCAATGTGCAGGCGCAGCAACGTGCATAAACGTTAACTTGGTTCGTGTAGCGAATGGGACATCATGAAGCAGACCACCCAGTTCATGTTTTAAAACCTGCCAATACACTCTACCAATCAGATCCTGTGGAATAACATGCGGTCCAAATAACTGATTGTCCACTATACCACAACAAATGTTCACTGCAAAACGATCTCGATATCCTCTTACTTTAATCACGCGAGGATTCTCATACATCCACACGTGTTTGTTATGAGCGTTCACGATATCCGCACGGATAAGGACCCTCTCATCCGTTAACAGCACCCGACAACCAAACAGTGGCGCTCGAGTCAACATTGGCAGAAATTCTGATGTCTAGGGTGGGCTATACGTGTCAGCTCCTGTTGCTTCTGCGGGTGAAATGGGTGGAATTGCTATCTCCAAAGTAAGCGCCGTGCAGTTCATTGAGGAACCCCTACAGTGGCACTTATATGGTGGGTACTTATAGTCGAATCTTCATCTAACCATTTCCAGGATGTTCTCAACACCCACTCCATGCAGTAGAAGCCGACCTAACTGTGGCGCATCACGAATGCCATATTCTCCTAAACGCCTTCCCGTAGCTGTGAAAGTCTGATGGTTTGGTGTCCTTCTGTTTGGAAACATTTCCATATACCGTCGTCTTGCTGCACGTGCACTGCCATCTTATGCGCCGTAAAGAGGTGCATATCAGCGTATTCTCCGTTTGAGCATGTCACCGCACCGCACATAACGACTGCAGTCTATGAACTTCCGACAGAATGAATGTACGTAGTACCTCTGATGCCGCTACACCTCAACTGTGCCATAGGGTACAACGGACCACGCTCAAGTTGAGCAAACGAAGGCATTTCACGCCAGAATCAATCGAATAGTGTAGGGGGTAGTACAAAGCAACATCATTTCATATGCAGGCGAACAGGAGGGGCCAAAAGCCTGTACGATGTAATGCCTACCACAAATGTCATCGCTGATAACCTCGGCGTTGAGAGCCCGTAAGCTCCACATTATCCATCATAACTCGGAAATAAAGCAATTTCAGACAGAACTGTATGTAACATTTTTCTCTTATTTTGATGCATACATTACACCCACGAAATGTGTACAGTTACCTTTGAATATATATATGGTCCTCTGGGGACCTTTGTCTCCTCAACCGCAGATTTCCAACCGTCTCGGTCTTCAGCACGCCTATATATGCAACGTTTTGGGTTTTTTTGTAACAACGTTTCCCTGCAATTAAATTTATAACAAATTATATAATGCGCATATTTAAAACAGGTATATAAAAACACACGCTTATTCCAGTGCAAAGTTGTGTCAAAATTTCAAAGCATTCGGTCAGAAACTTGCGGAGATTTGCGATTAGGAACATTTACAGTTTCTGTGTAAGTGCAAACGTAGAAGTTGGTTTCTTCAAATTCTCAAATCTCCGAAAATGCTTCACGGGTTGCTTTGAAATTTTGACTCGACTTTGCATTCGAATACTCGCGTGTTTTTGTGTACCTATTGGAACGCCATCTGGTATATATGTAATACATACGTAATAAAAAGGGGAAACATTATAAAATGTAAATGTTGGTTTGTTCAAAATTGTTAATCTCCGAAAGTTCTTGACCGATTGCTTCGAAATTTCGATACAACGTTGAATATTCGTGTGTTTTGGGAACATATTTCTTTAATATATGATGTATAATATATGTATATGTAACTCTTTGACAGATTTTGTAACAACGTTTCCCTATTATTAAATTCATATAAATTTATGTGTTACATAAATTGAAAAACTAAGTCAATGAAAACGCGCGCGTGTAGCAATGCAGTTTCAAAGTAATCGATCAAAAACTTTCAGACATTTGCGATTAGAAACGTCTACATTTTCTACATAAGAACAACCGTAAGATACATGTTCGTTTCTTCAACATCTCAAATCTACGAAAGTTCTTCATGGAGTGCTTTGTAATTTTGACACAACGTTACATTCGAATGATCAAATGTTTTCATACACTTACTGAAACGCCGTGTGGTATATATGTAATAAATATGTAATGAAAGGGGAAACATTATGAAAATATAAAGGTTGGTTTAATCAAAACCGTCGATTTCCGAAACTTCTTGACCGATTACTTTGAAATTTTGACGCAAAGTTGAATCCTAATAAGGTCATATTTTTAGGTCTGTAAACATGTTATTTGCTTTACCTACAACTAAGTTCACGTGATAGTTCATTGTGACATCCCCCTCCCCTCATTATCACTCAGAGATATTTGCAGGAAATGAGAGATTGTGTAGTCAAAATCTACTTGCATTCCGTAAAGTGCATAACTTTACATTTCTGTAGATCAATACCTGTTGCCACCGTATGCTCCAGGCTGATATTTTGTCAGACCTGGAAGGCTTGTAACATTTGCTGGTGATTCGTCTGTCGGTTGGGGACGTCAAGCTCGTCGGCCTTGTTGGTGCTACATGAGAGGAGCAGGCTGTGCTTCTGCTCAGGATTTCACCCTCCCCTTTCTCACATTATAATACAATGCAAACATGACCCCACACTAGCCACACATCCATTATACCATTATAGTCACGTACACTTAACAGATAGACGCGAGGACAGGGGACAGTGTGCGCGGAGGGAGAGAAACCTTTCCGATCAGGTGGCTGAACCTACCCCTCCACAACCCACTGTTTGTTCTTTTGCGCAACGTGATTGACAAACAACTTTCATTGCATAACATTTATTCTAATTTCGCTGTAAGAAATCAGTGGGCAACTAATACTGTAGCATAAAGAATGGCCGGGAGAGTCTAAACTCGGATAATCTATGGAACACCATACCAGAAATAACTGAGCATTATTCTAAAATGCTGATGTGCTTAGCAGGACTCCTCTTATACTATTGAATAATGTAGTGTTACGCTTAGATCATCTAGTGAAGAGCTGTTAGCCAAGAGGTAACGTGAAAGCAACTGCGAGTGTTCTTGCCGACGTCAGAAAGCACACTATTGGCAGGTGCGTGACCTCGAACAAGATAGAATGATTGATCTACGGGCTGTCGTACGTAGCGACAAGAGAGTGCTGAACTGTGAATGTGATCAGTGATCACATAATGTCCGCATGTTAGCAGCGCAACAAAATTAAAGTATCGCATTTTGAAAGCCCCGTAATTATCTCCTTTTGCGACGCATAAGTTTGAAATATGGTTCAAAAATGCCTACCACCTTACCCTGTATTGGTGCAAAAGTTTGATGCCGTTCGACGTAACATTCGGGCTCGATAACACTTCAAACAGCAACGTGTCGACACGTGCGAAAAAAGGGCCAGAACTCAGAAGTTCACATGCCGTGTAAAGTGGGTTAATGATGTCACATGGACACCAAATTTCATAACAATTCAGCTCAACGCTACCGTCGACATGTCACATGATGGGACCATCGTCACAGCCTCTCTTACCCACATTTCACCCCTTATTTTGACGCCTCTGCGATGAAAGTCAGAATCGCGATGTCCAGCGTTGAAATCACGCGGTTTTCTTACGAGTCGTCGGGGAAAACATTTCAGACATACCGCCGCAGAGAGTAGACAAGAAAAGACCTCATGGGTTGGTACAACGGGCGTCAATGAAACCACCTCGAACTGGCCGCCGTGGCCGAGCGGTTCTAGGCGCTTCAGTCCGGAACCGCACGACCACTACGGTCGCAGGTTCGAATCCTGCCTCGGGCATGGATGTGTGTTATGTCCTTAAGTTAGTTAGGTTTAAGTAGTTCTAAGTTCTAGGGGAATGTTGACCTCAGATGTTAAGTCCCATAGTGCTCAGAGCCATTTGAACCATTTGAAACCACCTCTTTCCTTGAGGCGTTGATACCCATACATTTCTCGGTCGGATATGACCGTTTGCATTGTGCTCAGCAACAGAAAGACGTTCCTGGCAATATTTGATACTATTGACATCTCCCTGATGCTTAAGCCCTTCTCTAAGGACATTGTGGCCCAGCAGCCGCCTTGAAAACGACCTCACCCCTTTGGAGTGCAAACGGCCCTGAGCACTATGCGACTTAACTTCTGAGGTCATCAGTCGCCTAGAACTTAGAACTAATTAAACCTAACTAACCTAAGGACATCACACACATCCATGCCCGAGGCAGGATCCGAACCTGCGACCGTAGCGGTCGCTCGGTTCCAGACTGTAGCGCCTAGAACCGCACGGACACTTTTGGAGTGCAGTGAGACCGCTAGTTTTGCTGTGGTGCTAGTTTTGCTGTGGTGTTCAGGATGGAACCATTAGGGGCCATTGGAAACCATTCGACGAAATTCGATCATCATCCAAAGCAGCAAAGTACGAATAAAACGCCAAGGGTCCCTGTAAAACGTCCAATTCGGCAAAACTCTCGGTGGCACCCGCCCACGTTTATTGAGAATTTTAGAACTGTGTCTTTAAGGAGAAAACCTGCGAAGTAGTCTTAGGCGCCTGCAGGTAGGCAAACACTTGACCCTCCCAGCACTACTTGCCTTTCTGCAGTCATGTAAGACTACTGCGCGTGTTTTCTCTGTAAAGGCACATTTTAGAAATTCTCAATAAATGTGGGCAGGTTCCACAGGGGTACTGCCGAAGAGGGACCCTTTACTGTTTTATTCACGCATGTAACAATGTCACACCTCTCCATCAGCATGCCACAGGAGGGCCTGAAACAGGAGCACCGTAAAAGCATAATGACCCTATGCTGGTTCGGATCACGTTGAAATTTGGTCGAATAGTTTTGAACGGTCCCTAGTGGTTTCACCCTGTACACCAGAAATTGCGGTCGCACGTCATTCCAAATAGATGAGAGCACACTCAAGGGGTTTTTGGGCCACAATGTCTTTAGAGAAGGGCTGAAGCGTCAAGGTGAAAGGGGGGGGGGGGGTCAGCAGCATCAAAGATTGTCAAGAACGTCTTCCTGTTCCTCATCGCACTGCAAACTGTCTTTTTCAATCGCGAAATGTGTGGAAATCAACGTCCCAAGGAAGCAGTCCTTTCATCGACACCCTTTAGCCACCTCCTGAGGCCTTTTCGCGTCGATTTGAGCGACGGTTTGTCTGAAACGTTTTCCTCGGCCATTCATAAGAAAATCGAGCGATGTCAACCCTGGGCGTCGCGATTCTGACCTCCATTGCAGAGGCGCCAACAGAATGGGTGAAATGTGGGTAACAATGGGTGTCACGACCTTCCCATCGTGTGATGGGCTGATTTGTTGTGAAACTTGGTGTCAATGTGACATCATTATCCCGCTTTACACGTCACATGAACTTCTTAGCTCCGGCCTTTCTTTCTCCTATGTCGCCGCCTTGTTCTTAGAAGCGTCGTCGAGCCCGAAGGTGACGTCACACGGAGCCAAGCTTTTGCAATACTGCGGAGGAAGGTTGTAGGCACTTCTGAACCAAACTTCAAACTTGTGCTTCGCAATGGGAGAAAATTACGGAGTTTGGAAAAAGTGATCGTTTAATTCTGTTGCGCAGCGTACGTAAAAACGTCATTGCATCTAGCGGTCGATTCGAAAATCTAAAGCCGGCCGAAGTGGCCGCGCGGTTCTGGCGCTGCAGTCTGGAACCGCGAGACCGCTACGGTCGCAGGTTCGAGTCCTGCCTCGGGCATGGATGTGTGTGATGTCCTTAGGTTACTTAGGTTTAACTAGTTCTAAGTTCTAGGGGACTAATGACCTCAGCAGTTGAGTCCCATAGTGCTCAGAGCCATTTGAACTATTTTTCGAAAATCTAAGGTTAAAGTCGAGTGATCCTCGAGATGGCTGAATTACGTAATGCATTAGTACAATAAGAGGGAAAATAACGTTGTCTGGGTTGAAAACCTTCTCAGGTCATTGTTGGAAATGAGTAATGGCAAGGTGATAAAAATGATCTTAACAAATCTCTAAGTTTAAAGCTATGATATTCATTTCACCAAAAACTACTTGAAGGTTTCATCTTCAGCGGTGTAACAAAGTAAGAAAGAATGGCTAGGATACTTTTGAAAAGAAAATCAAAGAGTAAATAGTATCTGAAGATGAAACCAAGATATAGCAACGAACGGGAGACGTATGAATCGTTGACATCAAAGAAATGAAGGGATAAGAAAGGTTCACACATATGCAAGGAGACGATGGTATGATTGGAAACAAGTAAACGACGTCTATTGTAAAGCTTTTGCGTCGCATTAGATTTTGTAGTTTGACATGATATGTCGTACTAAGCAGGCATTTCTCATATTAACTATGTCCACTCCAGATATTTGCGTCGACATCCGTTTTAAAAGTAAGAAATACGGTTAGATAGTTTTAGTACGTACCATATTCTTCAACGAGCAGTCAGTCAGTTTACCTCAGATACCTTAAAAACATCTCGTAAATGTCAAACTGCCCTTTCTTGCGCAACATACAGTGCGTTAGACTAGTATGCTTCAATTGCTAAATGATTTCAACTTTCTGTAATGGTGCACGTGCTTGATCAAAATCTGTAACGCAACTGCAACACATTCAAACGTGTATCATAGACGTGGATTTCTGGAAGTCTGTCTCAGAAACGATGCAAAGGTTTAAAAGTCCGCTAACATAACTTCATTCTTCAGCAGTGCTCCACAATTTTGTAGATTATAGAGACCTTATCATCAATTCCTGCGTGTTTGCTCCGTCGAGCAACGAAAGAAGGAAGTGTTTCTGTTGAAAGGCTCCCGAAACACGGGAATAAACAAAAATTGTAAATATGTGGCGTGTTGGGAGGATTGTGTGAAAAGTGTGAGGGCTGGAGGGAGGTAAGAGGCGAAACTGCCAGAAGTTGCTGCTAATACCTCATGGAATCATCGTCGAGCACGTGTTCTCTTCGTCTTCAGTTTTAGAGTCTGGAACTGCAGCGACACTCGAACAGCGTTCGTGTCCTGCGGTGTACTTACGGAGAAACTGAGCGAACAAACAAGCACGGAGGGAGTTAATACACTCGCTAAATTACGCTGCGCGTTCGTTGAACTCCCTCGCCCCCCTCCACCCCACCCCTCCTCACACTCTAACCCTCATAAACTCATCCGCTCCACACCCTCTCTACTCCACTTATTCCTGTCACACCCTAGTTGTCGGCAACCTGTACAGCGCTGCACACACACACGTACATATACGCATACTTCTTTGTCACCCATTCATATTCAGTTTCAAACAAAAAGAATCACCCATGAAAGCTCTTCAGTAATGTTGTAGGGTCTATCGTAAAAACATCTTTATTGCTCCTGTAACAATGTAAAAATGACAACAAATGTCAGTCACTTTACAGAAGTGCAGTTGTTTGTAATAACGAGGAAAAAATGTCCATGATTTGTGGCTATCAAAATTACTCCGTATGTTGTTTCTCAGTGTCTTTCCTTAATAGAAACAGACACTGTTGCTGCTCGGATTACAAAACACGTGGAAAAAAAGCTTACGAGTTAGGAAGATTATGTTCGAATTTTAGTATAGATTAGCTCCTACTTGTATTGTTAGCTCTGCGAATTAAGCAGTCTGATCTGGGCAGTTCCTCGAGAATTTTATACAAAGAAGCAATTATAGATCCAATCGAGGAAGATATTGCAGTATGGATATTTTTAAGAAAGACAGCCATATGGGCAGTAGGCCACAGCTGGAATGAGCCGTAGATGATCTTCTTTTAGAAAAATGTTCTTGGTACTAAAATGATTACAGTTAGTTTCCACTGAGAGTGTCAGATGTTTTTTGAGTCCAGATCTGCATGAAAAATAACGGTTATTTCTCCATGAATGCAGCTATTGACATGTATTGAAAAGTTCCTGAAGCCGAGGGAAAGATGGTATTGAAATGCCCGTTTAGTATGGTGATAATGAACAGCAAATAATATGTGAAGTCAGAGAGAGAGAAGAAAAGACATCGCCCTGATATTTGGAAATTTCGTCTAATTAACATTAAGAAAACTAAAATTGAGAGAAAATTCAGAAACTGAAACTACCACTGGAAGAAATTATCTAAGGACGGCTCGTTTACAATATCGGCTTTCAGAATTATTAACTTTCCGTTTTCGATTTTTAGTCTCGATATTGTCAACGAGGTGGCGGTATGTATCTGTAGTGTCGTATCATTCAAACAACTTGAAAGAAACACGACTGCATTGGTACACGCCGCCAATTTTCGATCCAGTAAAAAATAAATAAAAAAGAACAGTAAGCGCTAAACTACAGAAGACAGGAATGAACAGCATTTCGTGACATTCTATAGCGATTGACATAATAAGAAGTGAGTGTAGTTTTCCTCTTAGCTTGTCTGAAGTCATCAGAGAGACTATTCTCATGAAGTCCGACGAAAATGGGGAGCTGTAACACCAGGAAAATAGCGAAGTGTCTTCCACTTCTTTATATTTAAAAATAAAATGTAATTAGGAAGTTTTTGGACGTCGTTTACTTCTTTCCAATCATACCATCGTCTCCTTGCATATGTGTGAACCTTTCTAATCCCTTCATTTCTTTGACGTCAACGATTCATACATCTCCCGTTCGTTGCTATATATTGGTTTCATCTTCAGATACTATTTACTCTTTGATTTTCTGTTCAAAAGTATCCTAGCCATTCTTTCTTATTTTGTTATACCGCTGAAGATGAAACCTTCAAGTAGTTTTTGGTGAAATGAATATCATAGATTTAAACTTAGAGATTTGTTAAGATCATTTTTGTCACCTTGCCATTACTCATTTCCAACAATGACCTGAGAAGGTTTTCAACCCAGACAACGTTATTTTCCCTCTTATTGTACTAATGCACTACGTAATTCATCCATATTCCTTTCCTTTACGGGCTACATGTTCTTTTCCGAATTCCTCAATTGACCTATCCAGGTACCGCCATTGAAATCTCATGTCACAAGCTCCACGTTCATTATGCCTACTACAAACTTCTTGCAGCGTGACATCTGTCTAATAATGCCCCATTGATAATGTTGTCTTATTACCTTTTTTGTGTGCAGCCACCTTTCACTCTTCTATGGATTCATAAGTTCAACCCTTTCAGTGACACATTTTAACAACATTTATCTGATACTGTGGGTCTTCTTAAACGGGACTTGCTTTTCCAACAGCATGTCTGGTAATAAAGGTGTATTCTAAGGCATAACTGATAACCACAATGCCTAGTCCTCCGTTTTTATTTGAAATTTCTTGAAGAAATTGTATCCCACTTCGTAGGTGAGGTCGGTAATAGGCACAAGCGGGGTAGCTGTTCGAATTCTTATTGTTCGGCAAGAGGAAGGGATGTGGTGGCGTAAAGTTCCTAACCGTCGCACGTTGCGTCACCGTCTTCTATCTAATGCCTAACATCTTCGCACTGTTCCGTGGAATGGAGGAAAGACACTGCTGAAGATCCGTCCGTCGCAAGAAATCATTAATTACGTTAGTGCTTTCGGTGGTTTTGGAGAAATGTAGGCTGCGTTCTGGCACAGGTTTCAACTGTTTTCCTTCTTTCTGTCGCCGTCATTAACATTACAAAGACGGCGACATAGTGAAGTTACTGATTGTAGCCTACCTTAAACTGTTATATGCATTGAAACATATTAACTAATCGGAAAAGAGAGGTGATTCTAGTCCTGTTGTTCCGCTCAATGTATTCTACCATGGCTCACCATTCTCTCGAATCAAAGGCCTCCATAAAGTCCACGTAAGTTATAAACCGGCTTTACTTCCTTACGCTCCCTCGTCGCCTTTTGGTTAGGGGCGCGCTAAAGGCAGGATCGCCCCGTTTGGAAACCACCCTGATCTGCACATCTCCGCTGCACGACTTGTGGCGAGCGGTACTTCTTTGCTGTCGCTATCAGTTGTGCCCCTTTCTTGCTCCAATGGCGAATGGTGCATCGGAAGAACGGTTGTTAGTAAGCCTTTGTACGATTCCTTATTCCTCTGATTTTCCGGCCACGGTCGTTTCTCGAGATTTCTGTGACAGGAAGTAATGTGTTGTTTCGCTCCTCTTGAAACGATCGCTTTCAGAATTTTAACAGCAAATGTGTCCGGATACACAATCCTCGCCTTCACTGCCCGCCACTGGAGTTTCACGAGCACGTCCAAAACGCTCTCGCGCGTAATAGACGAAACTGCGATGAAACGAGCCGCTCTTCTGTAGATCTTCTCCATTAATCTCCACACTATTGATCAAATTGTGACTAAGGTTTGACCGCGAGCACTTCGGATGTACTAGCGTCGACTGTTGAGCATAGTGAAGCTGAGGAGCCAAGTACTGACGGTAAAAGGAGTACGAAACCTTCACAGTGACACGGAGAGCCACTGAGGAACGCGTCGCGAGTTTTCGAATCTGACGGTGCTGGCGTATTAATGCGTGCACCGGTGGCGCAGCGGCCCCGCTTTTGGATAGCCCTTCGCGTTCGACAGCTGCGACCGCGGCGGCGGGCGTGGGCGCGGCGAGGCGCAGCGAGCGGTAGCTGGCGGCCGGCGGCGGCGGCGGCGGCGCTATTCGTGTCACCCCTAGCTTCCTGCGAGCGGCTTGGGCAGCGGCTCGTGACGCAGACCGGCTTCATTATCTCGCTCGGCGGCCCGGCCAGGCCAGGCAGGGCCGGGAGAGCTGGCCGCCCCCCGCCCCCGCCCCCGCCGCGGCCGGGCTCTGCCGCCTTCCCCCGCCCCCCGCCCCCGCCCCCCGCGCGCCGCACCCGGTTAGCCCCCCCCCCTCCCCCCGCCCCACTCGCGGCGCCTGGCGCAACCCCCGCGCGCGGACGCCGCGACTCGCGGGCGCCAGCCGCGACGCCGCGCCGCCGACCGGGCCGCGCCGGCTCGATAGCCGGCCGCCTGGCCTAGCACACGTGCGGCGCTGCCGGCTCGCCCTTTGTTCGCCTGGCCTTCCCTCGGCCCGAGGCGGCCCCTCGGCCTGCTCGCCGACCTTCCCAAATTATCGGCCGCATATTTACAGCGGGCTACCTCTCGTCATTTCGCAAGAAGCCCGCGCCTCGCTAATAATTTTTATCCTCTCCCCGCACTGCGATGCATTAAGTTACTTGCCTTTAGATTCGTTCGATACCGAGGAACATCCTACAATGTTGTCCCAGCAATCCCTTGCATATCTTAACGGTGCTAAAGCGATGTTCGACAGATGCATCGTCGATCTGCAACTTTATTTGCACTCCGTAATCCACAGGACGGTGTTTGGCGGAGGCTACATAAAATTACCAGTTTCTCATCCCCTCCTCGACCACGCATGTAACATTAGAGAGAAAAAAAAAATAGAACTGCCGAATCGGCCCCTGGCTATTTTCTCAAATTTTAGCGTCACGGTCATCAAAACGATGCATGTTGGAGGAAGTCACGTTATTTGTACCGTGTTTGGAGATATATTTTCGGATTCTAGCAGTTTGCTTTCATGTGATGCGCTTCTCTTCAGTGAAGATTGTTGAACATTTATGTGACGCTGTCGCACCCTCTAAACGAACCGTTAACTCATCCTACTGCTTTTTTACTGAATTTACACCGTCCTCTTCGTTAATCCACTTTCACGGCGGTCCCATGGCGGCGAATAATTTTCGAGAATTGGTCGCGCAACAGTTTTGTATCTCATTTCCATCATCGATAAAGTACAGTTCCTTAAGATTATTCCAATGAATTACAGTCCATTTCCCATGTTCTCTCAACTACTTGCTAGTTTGAATGAACTGGTGTATAATTATTTCATTACTTCGCAAATGGTTTCACTGCTAATGAGAAGGAGCTATGTTTCAAGGGAAAAATCATAAGACTCTTTGATATGAATTTACTTTATGTGAATTAACTTTTTTGTAATATCATTAGTCTGATGACTGGTTTAAATGCCGTCCTACATCTCTTCTGCTAGTCTTTTTATCTCTTGGACACCTACGACATCCGACCTTCTCGATAAGCTATTTACATATTCACATATTCTCACTCTTGCTGTTCCTAAAACAGTTTCCTTCTACTATCCCTTCGTGTTCCGAATTAACTAACCCTAGATGTGTTACCAGATATCTCACGAACTTAATTATTGATATCTTTTCGTACCACCACATGTACTTTTCTATGGCCTCGCGACTGTCCACATTTCACATCGATACTGTACTGTACCCCAGACGCAGACGTTCAGGAAATTTTTTTTCGATCCTGTAACATACGGCCAGAAAATCGTTCTATATCGAGAAAAAACATTCTTCGCCTGCACCAATCTACTTGCGCTGTCTTTCTTGCGTAGTCTTTCTTGTTTCCTGGATAGGACGTTTCTTCCATAACCTGCAGTGCTGTTGTTCAAAATGCATTGAGCATGTTGTTCTCTTTTCTGCTTCATTTCGCCGGCTTCGTCTCATCTTTCTTTGTGCTGAAGCCATATTCTGTGGTAGTTGTGTCGTCTGTTGCATTCAACACTTCTTGTAAATCTTCGTTGCTTTCGGACGGAAGGGATGCATCATACGTGAAACTTAATGTTGTTCTGTGGTCTCCTTGCATTGTCAGTTCTATTGTAATTTTTTTCTTTCCCTATCCTCTTTGCTTCTGCAGCGCGAAGTGGAAACAACAGTTAGGATGAACTACAACCCTCCTCACACTCTGTAACGAGCTCCGCCAGGTCAAAAACTAGAGAAGCCGGACTCGCCGTCATATTTAGTCGGTACATATTGCGCTGAAAGCCAGACTACATATTTCAAATAGAAATAGACTCATTTGAGTATTTTCATTGGTTTCTTAATAATTACTTGTAATCAGTTTTTTTCGAGATTAACCTTAAACGTGCTTAAAGCAGCAAAACACTCAGTGAATAGCCTTATTATTTGGCAATTGTGATAGCAACTAAGTGCTGAGTGTTCTTAATCGCTCAGTCTTCTTTCTAAGACACTTTTATGTCGAAATAAAAATTCTTAGTTAAAGGAACTAACGTTCGTTCGCACTAGCTCCTCTGAAGACGATTGAGTAGGAGCGACGCGCGAGCAGATTGGTATCGGCTTTGCCTCATTCGCTCCGCTTGTAGCATTGTTTTACCGTTGGCTCTTGGGCTCAGAACATACGATATAGAAATGAGAACGGCATAGGCTGGTATATCTTCGTTAAGGTAGAACAGGCCCTAGTTGTGCGTCGTCTACGTCATCGCTTAAAAGCTTAACAAAAGCCGGGGCTTATGCGTACCACCATCTAACCTCGCTTCATTTTCTACAACTCCCACTCGGTTTTTTTACATGTTGTAGGTTACTCATCTGTCACTGTATTTCAGTGTCAGTCACCTCGCGATTGCGAGTATATTATTCCGAATTATGTCTTCGAAGGCTTTGTTCTGGTCGACAGAGGCGAAAGTATAGTGTTCTTTCTTTATTCTTCCTTCCATTAGTCAAGTGCAAAGACGGTTATGTATGTGAGGAACCCTTTCTGAAACAACCTCGCACAGATGTGACTTTGGGATGTTGAGTTTTAGCGTTGTGAGGAAGTGGGACGCGGACAGACTGCGGGAGGCGCGGGCTGGCCTGCGTGGTGCGCAGCAGACGGTGCGCTGCGCGGCCGGCAGGCAGCTGACGCAGAGCGGTCACTCGGCGGCGGCTATTGTTCCGGCGGGCGCGGCGTCACCATTTGTCACGTAGGCGCAGATAGCGGCGCAGCCTTGGCGCGGCCCGCGCGCCGCCGCCTCCAGAAGCGCAGCGCAGCGGCGGCGCCCGATAGCCGGCAGAGTGCCGCGCCGCGCCGCACACTTCCCGATTTCCGCGCCATCTCACACCACTCCAGTAGCTGTCAATATGATGCATTCCACGATTACTGCGTAGGTCACTTCATTCACTGCGTTTATATGCGATACAGCTTGCGGGAGACCAAATTCGAATTTCGCAAATCGATATTCGCTATCTACGTCACGTGTCAGGCCTAAATCGGATTTGCTAGCCTGTGGTGTGCGTACTGTAAGACCTTCGGTACACACACCATCAGATTATTTGACTTGTCGCTCTAACGAAGTAGGCGAGTGTCAGCAATATGTCTCGTGGTCTTATCGTGGCGTGCTTATCTTCTGCCGTTAGGTCAGACGATAGAAATGCCACTTGCACGCTTAGAGTAGCAGATTGACGGTGACCAACTTTAAACAGAACTTGATTAATTTTCACACACATTTTTTAAAATAATAACAAGCATAGAAATAACTTGTTCTGGATGCTATTTACAATTGACAGTCTGAAGTTCATTTGGTCTTGGTACGTTAATCTTATTCTCACATATCTCTGATACTTGACAAAGTGTCAGTACATTTATTTTCATCGCTATGTACAGGAATATGATAATCTTATTAGACGCAGATTGAAACTTGACTATAGACTGGTACAGACTACTCGGAGGTCTGTACACTTGCTATAATACCTCGCGCGTTCAGGTATCACTGCGCGAGTGTGATCCGCAGGGAGAAAAGGTTCTACGTTAGCAGCAATCTCATTGGCTGCGTTACATATTAATACGCGGATCGGCGGAAGCAGAATTTGGTCCGTCTCTAAGACAGCGCCTTCTCGTAGTGCGGAGACGGACGAGCGCTGCGCCTGCGCTTAGCGGGGCGCGCTCTAGTGGGAAAGTTGTGTACGCGCTGACTACGCGGAACTATGTACACAACATAGCCCAAATACTGCTTTTCAGAGGATCAGTGATTTTCTGCGAACGATGTCTGTGAATCACCTGCTTCATATCGTCAGCACATTGAAGCCTGCTTATATTACCCAAACATGGAAAAACTCTTGCATAAAACAAGAGTAAAACCCTGAATTCACTCTTAGATCTAGCTGTTCTTACTGCAGTAGGCTACCGCTATCATTTATTCCTCCATTATAATCTTGTCGTAGCCAGATGACCTGATTCACTGCAATGCGAGGAGCACAACACGAAAATTGAATTTCGAAAATTGATATTCGCTATCGCGTTTACTTCTTGGGCGTGAATCGAGTTTGCTACACCAATGTTTTCCCATCATCTGTGGTTTTCTGCGAATGGTGTTCGGTAATGGCATACCTGAATTTACACTCCAGTAGGCCTCCGGTGTAATTCACTCCTCGATTACTGCCTTGTCGCAGCTGTGTAATTCCATTCAACGCGACGCAAGATGCGGAACACGAAAATCGAATTAAGGAAATCGATATTCGCTCCCATGGTTACGTATTAGCTATGAACAGAATTTGATAGCTCACTCAAAACATCGGTTTTACGGGACTCAGTTCGTTTCTGTGAGTAGTGTCTGTAAATCAGCTGTATCGATTTTATCAGCACGCTGAAGTCAGGTTACCACCACCTTTTGTAATTGTGAGTAAAGAGAGCGTGACTTCACTATGAACGTCAGCAAGCTCGTAAGAAGAGAGGAGCAGATATCTAAGGAGAAGTGTTTAAAAATCTTATTTATATGAATTAATGCGTAAGAAACTGTTGTAGAGTTCTGTCTAGGACACAGAATTGGAGGATTTTCTGCCACCAATCATTGACTTTTGCCACTAAAAGAGTGAGTTGCCATAGCAGTTTACAAACTAACTAGGTAACCAGGCACTGCCAAGCACGCTAGTTGTCCCCATTCAGCAAATATATCTGCATTTATCTACCCCATTCCGCCGAGAAGCTTTAAAAATGGCCTTTCCATCAGTAAAACGAAACGAAATGAACAACTCGCTATTTAGTTCAATACTACATTTGGATTGAATCTCCATGCTTTGTAGTATGTGCTGAGAATTTCTCTCTAGATAATATTGCTTCTCCTTCCTCAAGTGTGCTGGTTTGTACGGCTATGGCAAGGTCGCCGGCATAGCAAAACTTTGCGCTAGCAGTGCTTGGCACGTCACTGGTGTACCGATTGAAAAGTAGGGGTGCTAGGACGGACCCTTGAGGGAGCCCATTTTCCAAGTTAAATGACTTTCTCTGTTTGTGTCCAATGCTAACCTTGAAGTAGCGGTTGGTTAACATATTTCCCACAAGTGTCGTCAGTTTCTTACTTGGTACATGCTTTTTTAACTTCAACAGGAGTCCATCTAGCCACACAGTGTCATATGCTGCTGACAGATCAAGAAGGGCCACTGATGTCTTTAGTTTCTTTAGGAATCCTTGCTTCTGAACCCAGCCTGATGTGTTGGGGTTATGTTGTGTAATATGGCTTTAATATTACTCTCATATATTTGATCTTTTCTGAAAGTGGAACTTTAAAATGATAATTAAAGCGTAGGTTTGAGCCGTTTCTTAGCTATGACATCGTTTAAATACTGTTTTAATGCAGTATTAAAATATAGTTATTCACTTGAATGTATATTTACACGTTTATTTTAAATGTATTATAAAATATTATATTTTTTGTTTGGTAAATTGTCAGCTTTATCCAAGTGGACGTAGTACTATACGAAGAAAATAAAGACCTCGAATACAACAAGCTGACAAAGGTACACAACTGTTTTCTTTCAGAGACAGGTTGGTTGGTTGGTTGGTTGTTTTGGGGAAGGAGACCAGACAGCGTGGTCATCGGTCTCATCGGATTAGGGAAGGATGGGGAAGGAAGTCGGCCGTGCCCTTTCAGAGGAACCATCCCGGCATTTGCCTGGAAAGATTTAGGGAAATCACGGAAAACCTAAATCAGGATGGCCGGACGCGGGATTGAACCGTCGTCCTCCCGAATGCGAGTCCAGTGTCTAACCACTGCGCCACCTCGCTCTCAGAGACAGAGTTATACGCCTATGCACGTGTATATTACCGAAAAGAGCTCTGGCTGACACCTGGCTGCAACGGCTTAAATGAAAAACACATGCGTTGTTTTTGAGACAGTGACCAATATTGTCTGGTGCAGTTGTTCCAATCGCCGACTAAATTTTTGATGTGTAGAATACCGTCTGTAGCACTGAGAATGGCCGAGTGAGCAAGTATCACACTATGAATCCAAAGACGACGACTCTTCAGTCGGCTCTAGGATATTTTCTCACTTCTCGCGTCTTCTACCTCTCGCAAAGATTTTATAATGCGGAGAGCACCAAATTGCAGCGTTGTTCGGATACCATATTAAACAATATGTCCTGCTATAACCGATTGGGTAGTTCGACTCAAATGTCGGAGGAAGGCGAGGACAAGCCACCCCGTAATAGGATAATGTCTAGTATAGCACTGACGTGTTCAAACCAACCTTTGGTGAGTACATTCTTATCTTTTTTGTCATTCAGATTATAGTAAATATTTAAACGACGATAAAATACTTCTGTTCTAGGCTTTTGGACGTAGATACGTACTAAACGACGAAATCGGCAATACAAGTGTCCTAGCGATGTGAAAGTCGTTACAAATCTTATGATAACTACACAGTTAAAACTGCCAATTAAGTGCCACCGATTTGTGTAAACGGAAGAATGTGATTGACTTCAACTGCATAAAAACAAGTTGGATTTTTACAACTTTTTCTTGATCTAAACGCCGAAATCCATTAATTATTTCACAGCGAAGGGCACGTTGTACTAATGTCATTGATTTTCTTTGATGTTGTGCTTGCGGAGTGTGCACGAGGAGAAGCAAATTCGGAAACATTCTAGTTCTGTCCCTACAACCACAATAACACTTCTATGAGGGAGAAGGTCGTTTCTCAACATTTCATCAGAAGATGCCAAGAGTGGATTCTCATGGAAAGTACTGGTTCACTTTACACGCTTACAGCTACGTGTGTACTCGTACTCCTCAAACCACCTCGTAGTGTGTGGCAGAGGGTACTTTGTGTACCAGTGTCGCCTCCCCCTCCCACGTGTTCGTGTCTTATACACGTTAGAGGAGGTAATTATTATTTTGGCTGACTCTTCTGGGAACGTACACTCTCGAAATTTTAACAGTGAACCGCATGGATAGGTGTCAGTTTGTGGATCGGTCCAAAATGCCCGTTCAGTGTCTGATGTCAGTGAGACCCGAAAAACGTCTCGCACACGGACGTAACTAAAGGTGCCCCTTCCCACCGGCTGATCGGTTCTAGGGACGGCCGCTGTGGAGATCGCCACGGCTCTTCCGACTGTTTTAGGCCACCGCCGACCAGTCTACGGGCACTGCCGCAGAGATAAACACTTAGGCCGACACTGTGCTATCTTTAAATAGGCTCGTTCGAGATACAGTAGCAACCGTTGGAACAACGCGAATGCGTTCTATGCAGGCATTATCTCAGTTTCCGTAGTTTGTGATTGGATGAATGCTGTTCGAGGGATGGCCAATGGACGGTTGCGACTAGTGTCGACTGATCAATGGACATTCTTCTGACTGCATCCAAAGCGTTTAATAACACTTTTCCAAAGAGATCAGCGCCTGCAAGCGCTTAGCCTTTTGTGTTCAGTCTCGTATCGTTCTGTGTTCCAGCTAGCCTTTTAAAGGAAAGGTGCACCTCAACCTTGTGAAAATTTAATACATCCTAGTGTACTTTTATTCGCTTCGTGGATTTTTTTCTGCAGAAATGTGGTGCGTATATAAGACTGGCGTGACGAAAGCAAAAGGATCTCACTACCGTCTGTTGACTCGCTATCAAAATGAATAAATTTTCTCTCTTCCATACAAGGATCCGTTCACAAGACCCGATGAAAAAAATTGAAATGATCGTATGGCATTCATTGGCCGGGATATCCCCTTTGGGGTTCGGCCGCCGTATTGCAAGTCTTTTTAGCTGACGCCACTATGGCGACTAGCGTGTCAATGATGATGGACACACAACACGCAGTCCCCTGCCAGGAATCAAACCCGGGCGCCCCTGCGTAGTAGGCGGTAACGCTACCGCTGCGCTACGGAAGCGGACCAAGACCCGATAATTGGGGATCATATATTATATTCGTTGCTATAAATGACATGCACACATTAACTTGGACTGCACTTTAAAGGGGAGGTCTCATACGTACTTTAAAGGGGCGGTCTCATAGGTAGAAATAAGCATGCTATGCTGTTACACATATATTAATGAAATTAAGCTGCATACCACATTCATAACCAGTGGACACATTGCAGCCACTCCCTATCAACTAAACCAACCATAATTTTTCTTCAAATCAGATGATTTCCAACATTTGTCATGTTTGGGCATTTAATACATTGTAGTTTATTAACATTGGTACTAATTATCTGCACTGTATTGTCAATCAGCAACAAAATTTGTGTTACCGAAATCAATGAGCTAAGCTTATCAAATTTGTCTCATATGCATTTAATCAAAATATGCAAAAGAAAACGGGATGTTAATGAGGAAAGATAAGTCAGGAATAATTAAGAACTTCTTCAGTTAACATTTTGTATCACTGTTTCTCCTAGAAGTGCCGATCACTTATGTGAACCAAAACGCTTGACTTACGTATTTTTTCATATTTAGTACGATGCGTTTCGAGAATTTCTCGTTGTCATAATCAAATATTTACATTAGTATTTTGTGAATTTTAACCATAGTGGATGCTGTCGAACTCCGTGACTGTTCCTTTATAGGGTGTAGAAAATTATCTGCTACCAGTCACGATAAAAGGTTATTTATTTTCACACGACCGGTTTCGGGCTTGCGCCAATCTTCGGGTGTTTATACATTCATGTACATGTTTGTACTTTTGGAGGTCAATAAAGAAGAAGTACCATTATTACAGTTATGCTGTGGTGATAGTTTTGCCACTTAGTTACACACTCATAGTCATTTTCACGTCCATATTTCAGTTTTACCAAGCATAGCTTCATATTACACTATTATGATGTGCACTCGTGAAATACACTATGTTTACATACAAACATAGTATTTTGTGTGTTGTGCTGCCTGTCTTGCACTGTAGTCGTCTTTTTGAGCTTATAAACTGCTGTCTCTCCTCCATTATGCAGAAAACCACACATACGCAAAACATCAGTCATACTGCATATGAAATTTCACACTGTGTATGTATGCGTGTTTGTGTGTGTGTGTGTGTGGCTTTCTGCGTAATGTGCGTAGTGCTAAGGATGAAAAAATACGTACTGAGTACACTGTTTCATTATTTGGATGAGAAACATTTGAGCAGCGCAAAGAGAGCAAAGATGCAACTAGCGTTGCCCGCATCTCGTGGTCGTGCGGTAGCGTTCTCGCTTCCCACGCCCGGGTTCCCGGGTTCGATTCCCGGCGGGGTCAGGGATTTTCTCTGCCTCGTGATGGCTGGGTGTTGTGTGCTGTCCTTAGGTTAGTTAGGTTTAAGCAGTTCTAAGTTCTAGGGGACTTATGACCACAGCAGTTGAGTCCCATAGTGCTCAGAGCCATTTGAACCATTTGAGCAACTAGCGTTAATGTGGTCAAATAACGAAATACGCGAAATATGCGTTCCAGTAAACCCAAAGGATTCCGACGGTCGAAACTGTCACGAAGCTGATCATGCGCAGAAGAGACAGTTTCAAAACGGTTTCACTCGGCTGTGGTACCTTTACTCAAACAAACTTATGTCTAAAGGTAGAAAAGACCCTTGATGGGAAACCCAACCGCAGACCACCTCCACACACCGGTAGGCAGGCCTGACTGACCAGTCGCACTGACCACTTTCTTTCAGAGAGGAGTCGTCATGTGGAAATGGCAGCCACGCATTTCAACCAATGGGAGCACAACTTTTAGCACAGAAATCGCAGCTGATTCTAAATCAACAGCGACATTTTTAGGATTCCACTCTGATACACGATCGATAGAGCTGCATCAAACCAGTCTCAGGACTGAAGACCACAACAACAACAACACGATCGATGACATTGCTGAAAAGGCAGGTATATTTGTCTTTTCTTTTGTTTGGTAAGAATGCAAATGCCACGGTATAAACATTTGTTTCACACAAAGTCTTCATGACTAGAGTATATTTAAGGAAACTGCCTGCTACAGCATTTCGAGGTCCAATCCATAAAAATAGTCTTGTTTACTCTTTAGGGCCGCTCTTCCTGTTTTACCACTAAAAAACAATTCTCCTGTTTCCAAAATTTGGTCACTTAAGAGGATTCTGTTACCGTCATTCATAGCACCCTGTACCCCTGCTTGAAGATAAATTTCTTGTCGTGATTCTGGTTCTTTCTGATTTCCTTGTGATTTTTCCCGTCGGTTGTATAACGTCCTCTTTATTGTTTGCTGCTCTACGATTTCAGTAGCAAAATCATACCGCGATTGTGAGTTACACTGAAGAGTTCAGCATAGATTTTAGGAGTCGAAGTCTCTTCCTCTCGTGATCTCTTCTTCGCCTGACTCGTCTTTTGTGCTTCTAAGCGAGCGTCATCCGGTGCTTCACACTGATGCTCGTTTGAACTAACCATCTTACAGTCTCTGGTTTTAAGCATTACTCGGACATGTTTTGAGAGCGCCAACTCACAATCCCATCTGCTTTGGTTCTCTTTATAATGCACAACTTTTATTTTATTTTATTTATTTTATTAACAGTACAGACTAACCCACCGCCTTGAAATGTAAGGTGGGTCGGATGCTTCTGAATAATGATCATGTAACCCTAGTAGTGGTCACATGGCCTACCGTGGATGGTCGTTGACACTTCCATATCGAAACTACAAGCACAGAAATGCATATGGCGTACAAACCGAACCCTACGAAAGCTAAAGTCGTACAGACAGTGGCTGCACAGGCAGTTAGCCACGGGTGGACGAGGACCGTGCCTCACAGGGAGCGTCTGGGGATGCAGGTACATCGCGTCCTTCAGCAGGTAGCTTACAGGAACATTGGGTGCACGTTTCACAGATTTTTGTTTGCGTGCAAATTTCACTGGGTGCACTTCGCATATGTTGTTGTTGTTGTTGTTGTTGTGGTCTTCAGTCCTGAGACTGGTTTGAAGCAGCTCTCCATGCTACTCTAACCTGTGCAAGCTTCTTCATCTCCCAGTACCTACTGCAGCCTACATCCTTCTGAATCTGCTTAGTGTATTCATCTCTTGGTCTCCCTCTACGATTTTTACCCTCCACGCTGCCCTCCAATACTAAATTGGTGATCCCTCGATGTCTCAGAACATGTTCTACCAACCGATGCCTTCTTCTAGTCAAGTTGTGCCACAAGCTCCTCTTCTCCCCAATTCTATTCAATACTTCCTCATTTGTTATGTGATCTACCCATCTAATCTTCAGCATTCTTCTGTAGCACCACATTTCGAAAGCTTCTATTCTCTTCTTGTCTAAACTATTTATCGTCCACGTTTCACTTCCATACATGGCTACACTCCATACAAATACTTTCAGAAACGACTTCCTGACATTTAAATCTATACTCGATGTTAACAAATTTTTCATCTTTAGAAACGCTTTCCTTGCCACTGCCAGTCTACATTTTATATCCTCTCTACTTCGACCATCGTCAGTAATTTTGCTCCCCAAATAGCACAACTCCTTTACTACTTTAAGTGCCTCATTTCCTAATCTAATTCCCTCAGCATCACCCGACTTCATTCGACTACATTCCATTATCCTCGTTTTGCTTTTGTTGATGTTCATCTTATACCCTCCTTTCAAGACACTGTCCATTCCGTTCAGTTGCTCTTCCAAGTCCTTTGCTGTCTCTGACAGAATTACAATGTCATCGGCGAACGTCAAAGTCTTTATTTCGTCTCCATGGATTTTAATACCTACTCCATCTAAAACATGTAACAACAAATACGGCAAGAAAAGCAGTAATGAGAATCTCTTCTGATGCAATAGGCAACGACAGTATCGGTATAACCATGATTAAGAATGTTGCCGATATCTTAGTACCTGTCTTAACTGACATATTTAATTTTTCCCTCGTGAACGGAATATATCCCACTGCATGGAAAAGAAGCCTAATTCGACCCATCCCTAAGATCGAAAACCCGCAACTGCCTAGTGATTACCGACCAATTAGCATACTGCCTGCTGTTTCAAAAGCACTTGAATAGATTGTTCATGACCAAATCACTGAACACTTGCATGAATTCAGCCTATATGACAAATTTCAATCCGGTTTCCGTAAACATCACAGCACAAACACTGCTCTAATTAAAGTAACTGATGACCTGAAATATGCCATCGACAATCGAAAGGCAACAATATTGACGCTACTGGACTTCAGCAAAGCTTTTGACACTGTTAACTTTGACATATTGCTCAGAAAAATGCAACAGCTTAATTTCTCTGATAGTGCAATGAGATGGTTTGAAAGCTACTTAAAAGACAGACAGCAATGTGTTGTCTGCGTAAATGAAAAATCTTCCTGGAAACATGTTTCCTCGGGAGTGCCACAAGGATCAGTCTTAGGATCACTTTTGTTTTCTTTATATGTCAACGATATTTCGTCGGTTCTGTCCTTCTGTAAATATCATTTCTATGCCGACGACCTCCAGCTCTACCTAAGCGCCAGACCTGAAGATGTAAACACTGCAATCGCTCAGATGAATGATGCTCTGTCTTCAGTAGTGACATGGGCGAAAAACCTGGGGCTTAAACTAAATGCAAAAAAGACGCAAGTAATCTTAATAGCCCATCAGAAATTAATAAGTTCAGATTTCCGCGAACGGCTACCTCCTATTCTGCTCGACGGTACTCCAATACCATATCAGAAAACAGTGAAGAACTTGGGTGTAACTTTGGATGAGCATCTAAACTGGGCGGAGAATACAGTCGCAGTGTGCCGAAAGACGTCTGCTTGTCTCTATGCTCTCAATAAGTTTCGGAACATATTTCCACAGGACTTGAAACGCCAGCTCGTGCAAGCACTCGTTCTACCGAACCTCCGCTATTGTGATGTGATTCAACAAGGCATGAGTAGTGAAAACAAAAGACGGCTAGAGCTAACCATGAACGCTTGTGTGCGTTACACCTGCAACGTTCGCCGATATGATCATGTTAGTGCTTCATACTCCGAGCTAGGGTGGCTGCGGACGGACAAATTGCGTGACTACCACACTCTATGTCTACTCCACCGACTCCTCGTCGCGCAAGCACCCCACTACCTTGCTTCAGAGATTAAAAACCTGTCATGTCATCATAATCGAAACACGAGGTCACTCTTATTTGGTATCCTAACTGTGCCCACTCACAAAACAAAAACTTTTGCAAACTCCTTCTCAGTTGCCGCTGTCCGCCTCTGGAACAAACTGCCTCTTACCTTGCGCAAAATTCGATCTCCTGCTGCTTTTAAGAAGAAGTTGAAGCATTTCCTACTATCATCCTCATAAAGTTCTCCACAAAATTAATGTACAAGGACAATCCCCTCATCTGTCAAATAGCAAAGCTAGCGTCTCCTGAGATGCCTTCCTCTTCATCTATCTCTATTAGCCACGCAATCTACTTTTCCTTTATATTTCCTTAATTATGTTTCATCATGTCTCTATTCTTCTCCTCCCTTCACCATGAGTCTCCCTCATACTCCCTGCTGCCAGCACTCCTATCTAAAATCTGTCTCTGCAATAATGTCTAATTATAACAGTACTTGTGACCTAAGAATATAAACTCTATATGTATGTATTTTTCCAGGTGTACCGTTCAAATTGTTTATTTCACTTTTTGTACTAGATGTAGTTTAACATGCCTACTAAAACATATGAATGTAAAATAAGTAGAACGCATGGTTAGATGTAAGAGAGGGCCTGATGGCTTTTCGCTCCCTGTATTTTACCCCTGCCACCTTCAGAATTTGAAAGAGAGTATTCCAGTCAACATTGTCAAAAGCTTTCTCTAAGTCTACAAATGCTAGAAACGTAGGTTTGCCTTTCCTTAATCTTTCTTCTAAGATAAGTCGTAAGGTCAGTATTGCCTCACGTGTTCCAACATTTCTACGGAATCCAAACATATCTTCCCCGATGTCGGCTTCTATCAGTTTTTCCATTCGTCTGTAAAGAATTCGCGTTAGTATTTTGCAGCTGTGACTTATTAAACTGATAGTTCGGTAATTTTCACATCTGTCAACACCTGCTTTGGTTCAAATGGCTCTGAGCACTATGCGACTTAACTTCTGAGGTCATCAGTCACCTAGAACTTAGAACTAATTAAACCTAACTAACCTAAGGACATTACACACATCCATGCCCGAGGCCAACACCTGCTTTCTTTGGGATTGGAATTATTATATTCTTCTTGAAGTCTGAGCGTATTTCGCCTGTCTCATACATCTTGCTCACCAGATGGTAGAGTTTTGTCAGGACTGGCTCTCTCAAGGCTGTCAGTAGTTCTAATGGAATGTTGTCTACTCCTGGGGCCTTGTTTCGACTCAGGTCTTTCAGTGCTCTGTCTAACTCTTTACGCAGTATCATATCTCCCATTTCATCTACATCTAAATCCTCTTCCATTTCCATAATATTGTCCTCAAGTACGTCGCCCTTGTGTAGACCCTCTATATACTCCTTCCACCTTTCTGCTTTCCCTTCTTTGCTTAGAACTGGGTTTCCATCAAAGCTCTTAACATTCATACAAGTGGTTTTTTTTCTCCAAAGGTCTCTTTAATTTTCCTGTAAGCAGTATCTATTTTACCCCTAGTGAGATAAGATCCTTACATTTGTCCTCTAGCCATCCCTGCTTAGCCATTTTGCACTTCCTGTCGATCTCATTTTTGAGACGTTTGTATTCCTTTTTGCTTGCTTCATTTACTGCATTTTTATATTTTCTCCTTTCATCAATTAAATTCAATATTTCTTCTGTTACCCAAGGGTTTCTACTAGCCCTCGTCTTTTTACCTATTTGATCCTCTGCTGCCTTCACTATTTCATTCCTCAAAGTTACCCATTCTTCTTCTACTGTATTTCTTTCCCCCATTCCTGTCAATTGTTCCCTTATGCTCTCCCTGAAACTCTGTACAACCTCTGGTTCTTTCAGTTTATCCAGGTCCCATCTCCTTAAATTCCCACCTTTTTGCAGTTTCTTCAGTTTTAATCTACAGTTCATAACCAGTAGATTGTGGTCAGAGCCCACATCTGCCCCTGGAAATGTCTTACAATTTAAAACCTGGTTCCTAAATCTCTGTCTTACCATTATATAATCTAACTGATACCTTTTAGTATCTCCAGGGTTCTTCCATGTATACAACCTTCTTTCATGATTCTTGAACCAAGTGTTAGCTATGATTAAGTTATGCTCTGCGCCAAATTCTACCAGACGGCTTCCTCTTTCATTTCTTAGCCCCAATCCATATTCACCTACTATGTTTCCTTCTCTCCCTTTTCCTACTGACGAATTCCAGTCACCCATGGCTATTAAATTTTCGTCTCCCTTCACTGCCTGAATAATTTCTTTTATCTCATCATACATTTCATCAATTTCTTCATCATCTGCAGAGCTAGTTGGCATATAAACTTGTACTACTGTAGTAGGCATGGGCTTTGTGTCTATCTTGGCCACAATAATGCGTTCACTATGCTGTTTGTTGTAGCTTACCCGTACTCCTATTTTTTTATTCATTATTAAACATACACCTGCATTACCCCTATTTGCTTTTGTATTTATAACCCTGTATTCACCCGACCAAAAGTATTGTTCCTCCTGCCACCGAACTTCACTAATTCCCACTATATCTAACTTTAACCTATCTATTTCCCTTTTTAAATTTTCTAACCTACCTGCCCGATTAAGGGATCTGACATTCCACGCTCCGATCCGTAGAATGCCAGTTTTCTTTCTCCTGATAACGACGTCCTCTTGAGTAGTCCCCCCCCCCCCCCCCCCCCGGAGATCCGAATGGGGGACTATTTTACCTCCGGAATATTTCACCCAAGAGGACGCCATCATCATTTAATCATACAGTAAAGCTGCATGCCCTCGGGAAAAATTACGGCTGTAGTTTCCCCTTGCTTTCAGCCGCTCGCAGTACCAGAACAGCAAGGCCATTTTGATTAGTGTTACAGGGCCAGATCAGTCAATCATCCAGACCGTTGCCCCTGCAACTACTGAAAAGCCTCTCTTCTGGAACCACACGTTTGTCTGAACTCTCAACAGATACCCCTCCGTTGTGGTTGCACCTACGGTACAGCTATCTGTATTGTTGAGGCACGCAAGCCTCTCCACCAACGGCAAGGTCCATGGTTCATATATCTGTGTAAATTTCATGGTTCATATATCTGTGTAAATTTTTTCCCCAAATTCTGTAGGACGCAGAGGCAAGAGGAAATCTTCCTGCATATGGTGACAGTATTTTTCACCCAGCTGTGGTGCTCATCTAAAGTTCGAGCTTAGTTCTGAACCTTTTGTAGGAGTGACTATCAACAGTTGTTGTTTACCGTACATGGCTACTCTCCAGACAAACACGTGTTAAAAGGTGTAGACCAAAATGCAAGACCTTGCTGTCACTCAAATGTTAATACGCATTCCTCTAAATTGTGTAGACGATTAATATGTCATGTCTGTGACGTCTTCACCTCCATTATCATCATAAATGATTGAAAATAATTAAATAGATTTAAATTACCACAAGGAGGACCGGATATTGTGAATTTTTAGGTTACATCTACTGCTTCCTCACGACGAGGGAAGATTCTCCCTCTTCATACCATTCTGAATTTCAGAATCCGACAGACAGATAACTGCTATTCATATTCAAAGACTCAACACCAACAGTCCAAAGTACATCTTTTTTATATTATTAACATGAATATAAATGCCACCTTTTTTGTTCAGCGATCTGAGATCATATTCTCACATTATTAAGTAGAGGGTATCCAACGAGCTATGGAATATAGCTACAAAATTTTGACAAGAACTTTTTTCATATTCCAGTAATGTTAGTTTAACACTGAAAATTAACAGTCAGAACTCTTGAGAAAAAATCCTGTTGAATATCAACAAAAATAAACAACAAAAATGACGTTAGTGATCCTCGAAATGGAGAAACGGTGAATAAAAACTTGTTAAGATTTTCGTAGCCACTTGTTGACAAACTGCCTGTTGGCTTCTGTCTCGGGTTCTTCGGCCGACGTTCATCTAATGATTTTTCTGACGTTTCGGCAGCACGAGTGGCCGGCACTGTCGAAGCTTCACCCTCCATTGGTGGTGATGGCCTGGAATCGAGCTCGCGGTCGCAGATTGTATGTACCTGGATGCCAACGTCCAAGGGCTTTCCCGAAGCCATTTCCGGTGCGGTTCTCCTCTCGCTACCTGCAACGGTCACTCGCTGCAGCTCGAGAATCCAGAACCGCACCTGAAATGTCCACGGAAAAGCCTTTGGACGTTGGCATCCAGGTACATACAATCTGCGACCGCGAGCTCGATTCCAGGCCATCACCACCAATGGAGGGTGAAGCTTCGACAGTGCCGGCCACTCGTGCTGCCGAAACGTCAGAAAAATCATCAATCAAACGTCGGCCGAAAAAGCCGAGGCAGTTTGTCACAGTGAATACACTTCAAAAACGCTGCTTCAACTCTGGTGACGCTTTATTTGCTTACAGAACTTCACAGCTGATCATGTTAATGTCTTTAATGCATAGTTTCACGGTTTCTATTTTAATATAGACTGACATGACTGAAGTTGAACAGTGAGTTTTGTAACCTACTTCCTTGAGTTGATTGTGAAAAGTGTAACTCAGGGTCAGTATACGACTACGTGAAAGTTGGCGATTCCCCCAAAACCACCCTCAACTTGGCCTGTCCTGATCTGTCCAGTTTGTCACATTGTCGTGCACCCACACCACCTGAACTGCAGCATTCATAATTCTGTGACTGCATACGGCGCTGTGTTGCATCTCATGGAATATGAGAAGGTCGTAATTCATAGAGCGGACATCTTTTCGACCTTGAAATTTCACACTTTTTTCTTTTTCTCCTAATGAATAAAAAGGTATTTGGTTTTCTTCGACTGATGTATTTGGCGCCATAGAATAAGTATAGATGTACACACCTAGATTCTTCAGAGTCTGCTACAATAGCTCTGTCGAGTAAAACTGAATGTAGAATCAGCAATCCACCAGGTGTCTTCTTTGTCCACAGACAAAGACTAAACTATTGTTGTGACTTCGCTGTGCATCAAAGGGAGCCAGCCGTACGGAAATTGTGAAAGGATTACGTGCACGTATACTGGTGACATTTTCCTTGGAATTGGCATCAGAATCGGCGCGCCAGGATGTTTAACCAATACCTTTCCTACAGCTTCATAAGGGGCGAAGAAGCGACATACAAAAGGCTGAGGACTCTATTTCAGCATTGTTCTGTAAACGTTGAAATCCCCCTTGACTGCAGAGCACCGCCGAAACCGCGGCTGGATCAAGCAGTTGATATAATTTTTCTTGAACTGCGTGACAACCATAAAAACTGAAGATGTATAGTGATTATTGAAGTCACAATACTACCCTTCGGGCTTTCCTATGTTAAATCTGCCGTTTAACGGTCGCAAACAATCACATTTACTAACGTCTCACAGGATGTTTTGTCACACCCGCACTACTAACAAAACAGCAACTGGGCCAATTGATTGTTAGATATTTAAAGTCTCTTCCAGTGATTGCAGTACGACCGGGGCACTACGTGCGAGCGAACTGACGTTTCCTCTAAAGTTTTCAGTTGTGCCAGGAGGAGAGTCTGGTGGGCGATGGAGGGATCTAGTTGCAATTTTAAGCCCGCCCTTGATAGTGAGCCTTGCCCAACCAATCCCACATGCAACTTCATTTGGTATCTCGGTGGACTTAAGTTTCCTGTGTGCTGCGACAAATACACCACTCCCATCACCCATTAGTCTATCCCTTCGATATACACTTAAATTTCCCCCAAAAATCTCACTGCTGTCAACTTCAGGTTTTAACTAGCTTTCTGTATCTGTGATATTTAGTGCTTTTTAAGAGCGCTTCAACCTCTGGCACTTTATTGCTAATGCTACTGCAGTAAACCACTAGGATTTTAATACTCTCCCTGTGCGTGGCATTTCTTTCGATCTTACGCTGACGTTTCCAGGTCTCTTGCAGCTATCATTATTTGGATTATATGGAGAATCGCTAATCTAAAAGATCCTTGTGTGCATATCACACACAGCCAGCTACGTGGGTAGCAGCCTCTGATGTGTAGTGCACACCTGACCCATTCTCGGCGACCTTACAGTTCTCAAGCCAGCGGCGCAGGTCTAGGAAGTCACTGCCTAGCTTGTCACAGAGCCTTTGCAGTCTCTGGTTCAAGGTTTCCACTCGACTCAGACCAAGAAGGCCATGATGTGTGCTGGCGATAATGTTGCAGATTGTGAGCTGCGTCGAAACTCCGTGAGCAGGGCTGATATTCTGAGCCTTCTGTGTTACTCGCCGAAGTGATGCCTGGGCAACAGAGAACTTCTGGCATCGTTGGCCCCAACGTGTACTACAAACTGCCGTTAATCACAGCCTTTTACCTCAGTGGTTGCCTGAATAGCCTATTCAGAATGTTGAATGAGGCCCCGCAGTATACACCATGAGCGCTATTGGTGTTCCTTCCCTTCCCTTGGGCCACTTCCCTAAGGGGTACCATTATTCGCTGTACGTTCAAACTACAGGCGGTTAACAGACCTCCACCAATTTGCATTCGCCTTCTCTTGACATGGGACACAACAGGTTCCCCAACATGTGAAGTTAGTCTCAATGGCTCAGTTTTAGGTTCAGTGGAAGACAGCACCTCGAACTTGCTGGTTAGGTGGATGGGTGCGACAGTCTGAGTTCTCCCTGGTCCCTCTCTGCTCTGTACAAGATGGCTATACACTCTACTGACATACCACTCGCAGTCAAATGGACAATTGGCGACAGCTCCAGCCATTTGCTGCAGAAGAGACGGTATCCACAGGAGGGGATATTGCTTGAGGTGCCTTTGGTATCTCTGGTACACGGCTCTCAGTATCCCACAAACACACACTTTTGCAGCAGCTTCCACTCATTTGACGGTAGTCAGGGTAGGTCCTGGCTGCTTACGAACAGCAACCCTCTCATCCGTGCCCGAGAACAGCACATACAGTAGGGTGTATTGAGCCTCAACTTCCCAGTTATCGTTTACATCCTGTATAGGCAAAGAGAAGTTTTCTTGCTAGGAACGACGGTATTTTCTGTCCAGTTGGGCTGCTTGTCGAGAATTACACACAATTTCTTCACCTTTTTCTGATATGGTATTGGAACATTGTCGAGAAGAATAGGATGCAATTGTTCACCGAATTCGGCCCTAATTAATTTCTGATGGGATACTAAAATTAGTTGGAACTTTTTAGCATTTCGTTTAAGTTGCAGGTTTTGCATCCATCTGATCTTTGAAAGCAGATCGACATTCGTCTGGACGAGAGCAGTAAAGATAACATCATTCCGTAACTGCAATACCAGATGGATATGTCCAGCATCTTGGCATCTCCTTCCTTATTTCAGCCATATGACTTTGAGACAAATTACCCTGTAACCTGTGTCTTATCCAAATCCACTCTGCATTCAAGAGGACATTAAATTTTTAACTGTTGCCATCACTGTAGCTTTCCTCTCAGCGTTTGTCAGATTTCCTGTAACCATTCAGCTTCTTCTCTACATTGATTCCTTCTGTACCGCTGCCAGACGTTTCCGTTAGATGTCATTACATACATCTGACAAAAACTTAATGGGGAACTTGCTTAACTTAATGTTAATACGGCTAACGTTTCTTAAATTCCGTATATTCGTTACTACTAGTACAGTATGAATGTCCTTGTATTCTCTTCTTGATCGCGTACAGCTGATATTTAAATCGATCTAAATTTGAATTCAAACTACTCACTTTGATGAAAGTTGGCAGTAGCCACGGTGGGCCATTTATTCGAGCGTCCGCATCTGCTCTTATCTGCTGTGATACAACACAACAGTGGGCGCACACACACACACACACACACACACACACACACACACACACACACACCCTAGCGCGAGAGAGAAAGACAGGGAGCAAATGTTTGTGTTGCGCGTGTTGCCTTGAACTTGAAAAGCCAGATGTACTTGTGAGATAAGTTGGCAACTCCCATTATGGTAATAAAACGGCGAGCGCGGGCGAGTTTACAAGTTGGGCGTCGCAGCGGCCGGCCGGCGCCTGCGCCCCAGCGCCACCCGGCTCCCTCAATCAATTGCAAAGCCCCTGCGCGGCGCGGCGCGGCGCGGCGCGGAACAAAGGTGCGAGGAGCGAGCGAGTCGCTGCCCGGGCACCGCGGCGGCGCCGGCCTAATTAATAGCCGCGTTCATTTCCACGAGCGCGAGCAACGATACGTTACTCTCATGAAAACTACTTCTGCGCTGTAGCCGATTCGTAGTATCCCAGCGTTCTACATTAGGAACCAATCGAAACAATAAGAAACCCACCAGATGTAGTTTACAGGCACATACTACATCGTAAAGACTCCGAGTCCTCATGTACATCCAGGTATATATATATCACTCATCAGTGTCCAGTTTCATTCACTACAGAATCTTAAAAAATTATTTTCTTTCGAGCTTGAAAACAAACTCGTAAAATGACTTATCACTCTTCATCTCAATTATAATGCTCCGATTCTCCAAGGTCATTCGTACGAAAACTCGCGACAGCTAGAACTGGCGCTGATTGCTTCTTTGGGATAAATTAATGACGTTTGCTATTTTGACCACATCACTTCTGCCTACGAACGAGCATCATATGGCTACCTACCAATAAGTGTATGTCATACTCCGTGTTTGCTCCATTGTCTTCTCCATCACTGCAGTCCCTCTTATTTCTCTTCAGCCCTATGCTCTACTATCTGAACAGCACAGCGGTACTACTCGTTCCCAACAACGTAAAATGCTTTATATACACACAGCTAGCTATCTTCTCAAATTTATTTTTTGAATGAGGTACCCGTCTTAGGAACGATCTTCCTCAAACAACAGAGAAATTACATTCCTTTTAAACTTCAAATGACAGCTAATGGTCCTCTTCCTTCACAATAGATATTTCTTCCATATACATGTCAGCAGCTCATTCATGTAAACACCCTCTCCCCCAAGTCACATACTCCTCTACTGAAATGCTATTCTCTCTTAACAGCTATTGGCACGGCCATTTCAGTATTTTCTTTCATTGTCACTTCTGTTTTGAGGATACTACACGAGGCTTCAAATATGGATAAACTAATCAATATTATTGTAATTCTTAATGCACTTTATTGTTATTATTATTATTGTTATTCTTATTAATAATACTCAGTTATTAATATTATTTACTGGTTTTATTTGTGTTCGTAATTACAAATGTTCTCGTAATCATTTTTAAAATCTACGATGGTGGTGTGGTAAGTCTTGAAAAAAAGTTTGTTTCATAAACAGCTCACCTTTCTTCTCGACATTGTCGTCTCTGAGGGGTATACACTTGGTCCAGCGACCCTCTAGTTTTTTCACCTCATAGGAAAAATAGGTTCTGTCAAACTCAGCAAACTACTCGTTGACTGCAACTATAATTTCCTCAGTCGACGAAAATTTCTTCCCAGCAAGCCAAAGTTTCAAGTCAGGGAACAGGAAGAAGTCACTTGGGGTAAGTATGGTGAATAGGGTTGAAGAGAAACCAATTCAAAGTCCAGTTCATACACTTTCGCCATTGTCATCGCTGATGTGGAGATTATGTATTACTTTGGTGAAAGAGCGCTTTTTGCGTGCCAACCTTCGTCTTTTCGCAGTCAACACAAGTTTCAGACGATCCGACAATGAAGCATAATAAGGTCCAATTATGGTTCTTCCCTTTTCCAAGTAATCCATGACGATTAACCCCTGGGAATCGAAAAAAAGTGGCCATTACCTTACCAGCTCGCAAAGTGGTCTTTGTCTTCTTCGGTGCACTTTCAGCAGCCCTTGTCCATTGTTTTGACTACCGTTTTGACTCTGTTATGAAATGATGGAGGCAGGTTTCATCAACGGTTAGAAATCGGCGGAGAAAGTCATGCGGTTTGCGATTAAACATCACCGGATATTGTATTGAAATGTTGTACTGTATGCTCCTTCGATCGACTGTGACCAATCGCTGCACCCACTTCACACACAGTTTCTTTATAGTCAATTTTTCGTGCAGGATGTTATGCACTCGCTCATTTGAGACGCCTATAATGTCGACAGTCTCACGAATTTTTAATCGCCTGACTTGCACTACCATATCGTGGATTTTGTTAATGGCTTCCTTTGTGGTGACCTCAATTACACGGTCGGAACATGCTTAGTCTTCGGTGTTTGTCCAACCACGTTTACATTTATTAATCCAAAAGGAAATGGTCTTCAATGAAGGTGCAGAGACCGCGTGAACTTCATCCAATTCTGTTCTGATTTGTGCGGCACTCCAACCAATCCTTCAAACGAAAATGTTTAGTAACAGTACGAAACCCGGGTTTCTCCATTTTCAGTCACAGTTAACACACTGATCAATTCAGATGGCAACCAACAATAAAATGTACGCTGTACGTTGTTGATATTCTTTACACACCGCTTGGAACATCAAAGTTACCAACCATGAAGGTGCAACAAAAATGTTCCATTCTTTCATGAAAATTAACTAGGCTTATCAAACCATCCTTGTACATAATTCAACTAAACGTATGCATAGAAACTGAGAATGTTTTTGTAACATTTTTTGATAAACATTGTTCCTGATCCGATGTTAGAGAGAGTCTTAAAACCGTAAACTGGTCTGGCTACATAAACAATAAATAAATAATATAGCATACCTTAGAATGAAGCTCTTCCAATACCTTGAGAGTTCCCGAAGAAGAATAAAGGGGTCTTATTTTTTTCCAAAATGAGGTACTCAATATTATTCAAAATTACAGATTGGTTTGTCATTTCATCGAATCTCTGAATTTCGCGAACAGCTGCCACCTAATGCTCTCAACTGTGCCCCAATACCAAATCAGAGAACGTCGAAGAAGTTGGGTGTAACTTTGCATAAACATTTCAGTTGTCAGAAAATGCTGTGTGTCTCTCTACCATCCAGAAGTACCGCAACATATCTACACAAGTGTGGAACTTTATGCAATCACTCGTTCTGTCGAACCTCCACCTTTGCGACGTAACCCAACACGTCACAAGTCGTGAAATTCTTTATGGTTAGAGATAGCCATGAATACCTCTATGCAGTACAGCTGCGATTTCCGTCTGTTTGAGTATTGCATGGCTTCATGCAGCCAGTTGGTATGGTTGAGGCCAGGAAAATTGTGTGATTACCATACGCTACATCTACTTCGTCAACTCCTCAGTGTGCACACAGCCAGGATAGCCGTGCATATGATGATGAAATATGATCAGAGTGTCGAACATCACAGATATACCGAACACAGGCATTCATAACCACTTTCCCATTACCGTTCCACAAACATGTGTCACAGTTGATAAATGATACTCTAACCTGTGTGTACCACTGTTTTTCTCTATACATAAGCAAGTGCAGCGATAGGACACAGTGCAAAAGTGGACATAATGGAAAACATTAAATGTTTTGCTGCGAACACTTCAGTTATTATTTGTCACTACTTCCGCTGGAAATATGCGAGTAATATATCGAAATGATCAACTCAAATAACAAAAACAATTCACTAATTCTGTGGCACGAAATTTCATATGTAGCTCTACTACACAAACTCGTTCCCTTACTGTCGATTGATAAACCAATCAATATTACTTCAGCAGCAGCGCGCCTGGTAATTTGTTGAAAACAACCGTGACTCCATAGTGGGCCGCATATCCAACATGTTGTTCTACTCGCTGGAGTAGATAATGAATAGTACAGAAAAGAAGTCAAACGTATTATGTAAAATGAATCTACCTTAAGTGAGTAATGTAATCAACCTGTAGCTGTACATAAAGACTGTAAAAACATGTCACGGGAGCAACGATGTGTACACACAATTCTTTAAATTCAATAAGAAAAGGAGGAATTCAATTGGTTTTACCATGCATTTCTTGTTACTTCGTCCAACTCATGTATTCTGGTTCTTAAACAACATATATTTTAGTATGCTTTTAGTACAGTCAGATATTTCCTGCGGGGATGCAGAGCGTGACAATATTGAGTATGTATCATGGTCTTTTTTTGGTGCAATTCTCACTCTTGACGCTAAGTGTAACTAATACCTCAGAAGCAGACCTGTTTGCAGGCATTAAAAGAGTAATTAAGATTAGGTTCAAGAACTGTATAATACGGGAAACAACAAAACAAATCAAAATGAACAGTTATTTTAATCTCACATTTTAATATATTCTCTCCATCTCTCTCTCTCTCTCTCTCTCTCTCTCTATCTCTATCTCACACACATACACACACACACACACACACACACACACACACACTTTTCCGAAATAGGAGCGCTCATTGTAGACATAAAGCAAGATTACATGCAATCTGAATAAATGCATGCATGTGCAGATTCCTTTCAGACACTCTTCATAAATAGTTTTCGCAGCTTGTTAAATGCGAAAGACGAAGGATGATCTTGGCAGGCGATGTGTAACTCGTATTTACATCGTTTAAGTTGGTTATTACGTTCTTTGGTAAATTTCGTTTAGCAATAAGATCGAACTTCAACATGCTGACCTGTATTATTAAGAATTGGTCTGCTCCCCTTATAAGGCGGAAAATCAGTTGGAGGATGTAGATAACAGCCTGAACAATGTGCAATGAATACTTTTTGTTTAAGTCGGGAGTCACGCCAGAATCTTATCTCATAAGCAACAAATCAGTGAAACTTAGAAATATGTTAACTTACTGACTTCTATATCCCCAATGTTGACAGTTATTCTTATGGCAAAAGTAACCACACCAAAAAGTTTAAGAAGGTCTACTATATGATATTTACAGCTTAAATTCCAATCTATATGCACATCTAAAGACTTACAATTCTCTTCTCTGTCTATTAATTCTTGTTCGTAGAGTAGGTTAACTGGAGGTCGGATCTTTTTAACTGTAAAAAAGTGGATGAACTGCGTTTGTTAAGTTTAAAACTAGCTCATTTAATCAAAAATGTTCAGTAACTTTCACAAAAGATCGTTTACTATTTTCTCTGTTGATGCTTCTTTGCTCAGCTTTACGACAATGCTTGTATCGTCTGCAAACAGGATTAATTCTTCTTCTTGGTTCGGAAAAAATGATAGATCATTTACATAAAGCAAGAACAGTAATGTACCAATGGTTGAATTCTGTGGGACTGCCATTGTAATTTCTCCCCATCCAGATGATTTGGCGTCCCTTTTTGTGTGGCTCGCACAGCCTGGGGTGACTTTCTTAAATAAGAACCAAATTATCGATTTTCTGAAGTACCCTTCGATGTTGTTTGTTGTTGTGGTCTTCAGTGCTGAGACTGGTTTGATGCAGCTCTCCATGCTACTCTATCCTGTGCAAGTTTCTTCATCTCCCAGTACCTACCGCAACCTACATCCTTCTGAATCTGCTTAGTGTATTCATCTCTTGGTCTCCCTCTACAATTTTTGCCCTCCACGCTGCCCTCCAATACTAAATTGGTGATCCCTTGATGTCTCAGAACATGTCCTACCTACCGATCCCTTCTTCTTGTCAAGTTGTGCCACAAATTCCTCTTCTCCCCAATTCTATTCAATACCTCCTTATTAGTTATGTGATCTACCCATCTAATCTTCAGCATTCTTCTGTAGCACCACATTCCGAAAGCTTCTATTCTCTTCTTGTCCAAACTATTTATCGTCCATGTTTCATTTCCATACATGGCTACGCTCCATGCAAATACTTTCAGAAACGATTTCCTGACACTTAAATCTATACTCGATGTTAACAAATTTCTCTTCTTCAGAAACGCTTTCCTTGCCATAGCTAGTCTACATTTTATATCATCTCTACTTCGACCATCATCAGTTATTTTGCTCCCCAAATAGCAAAACTCCTTTACCACTTTAAGTGTCTCATTTCCTTATCTAATACCCTTAGCATCACCCGACTTAATTCTACTACATTCCATTATCCTCGTTTTGTTTTTGTTGATGTTCACCTTATATCCTCCTTTCAAGACACTGTCCATTCCGTTCAACTGCTCTTCCAAGTCCTTTGCTGTCTCTGACAGAATTACAATGTCATCAGCGAACCTCAAAGTTTTTATTTCTTCTCCATGGATTTTAATACCTACTCCGAATTTTTCTTTTTTTTTCCTTTTCTGCTTGCTCAATATACAGATTGAATAACACCGGAGAGAGGCTACAACCCTGTCTCACTCCCTTCCCAACCATTGCTTCCCTTTCATGTCCCTCGACTCTTACAACTGCCATCTGGTTTCTGTACAAATTGTAAATAGCCTTTCGCTCCCTGTATTTTACCCCTGCCACCTTCTGAATTTGAAAGAGAGTATTCCAGTCAACATTGTCAAAAGCTTTGTCTAAGTCTACAAATGCTAGAAACGTAAATTTGCCTTTCCTTAATCTTTCTTCTAAGATAAGTCGCAGGGTCAGTATTGCCTCACATGGTCCAGTATTTCTACGGAATCCAAACTGATCTTCCCCGATGTCGGCTTCTACCAGTTTTTCTATTCGTCTGTAAAGAATTGGCGTTAGTATTTTGCACCTGTGACTTAAACTGATAGTTCGGTAATTTTCACCTCTGTCAACACCTGCTTTCTTTGGGATTGGAGTTATTATATTCTTCTTGAAGTCTGAGGGTATTTCGCCTGTCTCATACATCTTGCTCACCAGATGGTAGAGTTTTGTCAGGACTGGCTCTCCCAAGGCTGTCATTAATTCTAATGGTATGTTGTCTACTCCCTAGGCTTTGTTTATATTTATGTCTTGCAGTGCTCTGTTAAACTCTGCCGGCCATTGTGGCAGAGCGGTTCTAGGCGCTACAGACTGGAACCGCGCGACCGCTACGGTCGCCGGTTCGATTCCTGCCTCGGGCATGGATGTGTGTGATGTCCTTAGGTTAGTTAGGTTTAAGTAGTTCTAAGTTCTAGGGGACTGATGACCTCAGTGTTAAGTCCCATAGTGCTCAGAGCCAGTTGAACCAGTTGTCAAACTCTTCACGCAGTATCATATCTCCCATTTCATCTTCATGTACATCCTCTTCCATTTCCATAATATTGTCCTCAAGTACATCGCCCTTGTATAGTCCCTCTGTATACTCCTTCCACCTTTCTGCTTTTCCTTCTTTGCTTAGAACTGGGTTTCCATCTGAGTTCTTGATATTCATACAAGTGGTTCTCTTTTCTCCAAAGGTCTCTTTAATTTTCCCGTAGGCAATATCTATCTTACTCCTAGTGAGATAAGCCTCTACATCCTTAGATTTGTCCTCTAGCCATGCCTGCTTAGCCATTTTGCACTTCCTGTCAATCTCATTTTTGAGACGTTTGTATTCCTGACCCTTCGATAAGTCACAGAATATCCTAGTTTGTGATATTTTATTTAAAGATTTTATTTTGTACTCAGTAAATGTATAAATAAGTGACCCAGTAGAATAGCGCTTTTCAAATCGAAACTGTGTATGACTAAGTATCCCGTTACTTCTCAGGTAGGTGACAGCCCTAGGGTGTATTACCTTCTCAAAAATTTTAGAAAACGGTGTTAGGGCTGACACTATGTCGTAGTTATTGATATCCTTGGAGTCATACTTTTTATAGAGAGGCACAACGATGGCATATTTCATTCTTTCTGGGGAAACATTATAGAAGTGAGTAAGAACATTACATATGTAATGGGAAAATAAAGAAACAACATGTTAATGGAATGTAACTGATAACTAAACCACCTTTGTTTTGCTGATGACATTGTATTATTTTCTTCAACAATAAATGGAAGAATTTAATAGAGTACATTTGAAACTCGCCTTGAAATTCGTTTACTATAAAGCTAAAGAAGTGTGTAGCCAACATTCCAAAGCATCTGGATAGTTTACAAGAAATTTGTATTATAAGTTTGAGTAATGAGAATGAAATATGGAGTTTATATACGAAAACTATCCAAAAACTGAGGGTCGCTTAGCGAGAAGTGAAGAAAACAAACAAATTGAACAGGGAACAGAAGTGAGTAAGAACATTACATATGTAATGGGAAAATAAAGAAACAACATGTTAATGGAATGTAACTGATAACTAAACCACCTTTGTTTTGCTGATGGCATTGTATTATTTTCTTCAACAATAAATGGAAGAATTTAATAGAGTACATTTGAAACTCGCCTTGAAATTCGTTTACTATAAAGCTAAAGAAGTGTGTAACCAACATTCCAAAGCATCTGGATAGTTTACAAGAGATTTTTATTATAAGTTTGAGTAATGAGAATGAAATATGGAGTTTATATACGAAAACTATCCAAAAACTGAGGGTCGCTTAGCGAGAAGTGAAGAAAACAAACAAATTGAACAGGGAACAGATGGGAGTTCAAAAGATTCAAATGGCTCTGAGCACTATGGGACTTAACATCTGTGGTCATCAGTCCCCTAGAACTTAGAACTACTTAAACCTAACTAACCTAAGGACATCACAAACATCCATGTCCGAGGCAGGATTCGAACCTGCGACCGTAGCGGTCACGCCGTTCCAGACTGAAGCGCCTAGAACCGCACGGCCTCACCGGTCGGCTCGGATGGGAGTGGAAGAGGTGATGATAACTATTGAAAATGAAATGGATGTGAGCTGAATACCATGCGAGGGAGATGGATGGTTGCTTGACCAAAGAATTTCTTTGCTGAATTCTAAAAGAAGAAGAAAACCGAGACGATGGTGCAATAGAAAATGTATGGATGACATTAATGAGCAGGCTGGGGCAACATGAAAGAGCTGACATATTCCAGAGGTGACCTATAGCCAGCAGCAGATGTCAAGTGGCTGATGATGACGATGATGATGTTGGCTACAAAATACATGGAGAATGAGAAGATCTGTAGTTCACTGGATGCTATGGGATAAGATAAACATAAATGTTCGTAACTTTCACGTCGCCTGTATACAGTAAATTGATCTCATGACACACCATTACCTATTTTAGCACATCTATAACAATTAATTAGGTTTTCCAAAAAGCAGAGACACCTGGGATCAAAAGCTGATAAACCAAGTCGTAAAGGTGTCCATGACATATATCAGTCGATATTTAACTTGCACAATGAGACCATCTAGCGACCATTTCCTTGATTTACAGACTACAGTCATAGATCATATTCAGTACAAAACCATCCCACCTGATTCGAAAGGTAATGGGTTTGGAAATAAGTCAGTTTTAATTCAATTAGAGCAATGTGTAAGTTCGTAAAAGAGCATTTTATTGCTGCATGATATCATTGAGTAACCCCTATGCAAGTTCAGAATGAAGGGCAAAGCGATCAAAAGCTTGGTGGAGGAGCATGACACACACACACACACACACACACACACACACACACACACACAGAGAGAGAGAGAGAGAGAGAGAGAGAGAGAGAGAGAGAGAAGGCTAAGAGCTACTGGAGGAATAAACGTGACATTTACTTCAGAGATAGTCTTTTCTTTTAGTGGTCATATAGTTAAATATAATATTATAATCATTAAATGGTACATAACTATACATTTTACATGGAACATACCTATATATTTCTTCATGTATTAGCATTACTTAAAACACTTGTTAAGAATTATGTGGATGACTCCTGGAAACAAATGAAGTACTGTCGTTGTTTCACTTTGGTTGTAAAAAAGGCCAAAGAATAGCAGATAAATAAAATACGTTTAAGTACTGATTTCAATGCCACAGCGACAAGAAAATAAAATGTTGCAGTTGTCTTTTTTTGACATTATCTCAGGATATGATAATGTTCACATACCTATGTAGCTAGATATATTTGTAATAATGTCTCAACGAACAGTTCCTATCATACAAAATGTGCTCTGTGGAAGTCAGTGTACGTACAGGTACTGGATAAGTAATTAATTTCTAGCGAATTACAAGTTCGTCCAGGGAAGTACAGAGTGGTTCCTTTCAAAAAGCAAACACACCAGCTTTTCTGAAGCATGCAATTCTTTCTGTTCATGAAATACTAATAAAATCACAGGCTAGGTATGAAGTGTTTGATTCACGGTTGAAGAGGGAACCTCACAAAGCAGGCTCATTAGAACCTCAGAAAAAGCAATTTTGCTAGGTCATATCATGTTAAAATTTTATCATTATGCTTTTAAAAAGAGGACCTATTACGGAATAGAAGCCTTCACATCTACCTTAGAACTACGTGTCTTCCCTCACCGATGCCAATCTTTTGCAAATACCAGAAATACCTCTGCAAACTTGCAGAGCTGTGTTAAGCTTTTGGTTTTCATCTTCGAGAATGGTAGATCTAAATATTCATCTTGAGGTTTAAGCTCTTGTGTTTGCTTACAAATAAATTGGTTTTTGGATGAGATCAACCATGAGCAAACACAATTTTTCTGCTTTTACCTAGTCGTGTTTCTCTGAAGTTATCATCAGTGCTTTGTTTTCGCTACCATACAATGCTGTGCTTCAAACGTTCATTCTCAGAAATTTCTTCCTCAAATTAATTCGATACTAGTAGCCTTCTCTTGTCCAGGAATGCCCTTTTTGCCATCGCTAGTCTGCTTTTAGTGTTCTCCTTGCTCCGTCCGTCATTGGTTATTTTGCTGCCTAGGTAGTAGGATCCCTTAACTTCATCCACTTCGTGACCATCAATCCTGATGTTAAGTTTCTTGCTGTTCTCATTTCTGCTTCTTCTCATTACTTTCGTCTTTCTTCGATTTACTCTCAGTCCATATTCTGTACTCACTAGAATGTTCATTCCATTTAGCAGGTCATGTAATTCTTCTTCACATTCGCTCAGGATAGCAATGTCATCAGCAAACCGTATCATTTCTATCCTTTCACATTGAATTTTAATTCCACTCTTGAACCTTTCTTTTATTTCCAGCATTGCGTCTTCGATGTACAGTTGAGCAATAGAGGGCGAAAGACTACATCCCGGTCATTACACCCTTTGTAATTCGAGCACTTCGTTCTTGGTCGTCCAGTCTTATTATTCCCTAGTGGCTCTTGTACATATTGTTTATTACCTGTCTCCCCTTACAGCTTACTCGTAATTTTTTTTCTGAATTTCGAACATCTTCGACCATTTTATATTGTTGAATGCTTTTTCCAAGCCGACAAATCCTACGAACATGCCTTGATTTTTCTTGAGCTTGCTTCCATTATCAGCCGCCTATCTGGTGTCTTTACCTTTCCTAAAGCCAAATTGATCGTCATCTAACACATCCTCAGTTTTCTTTTCCATTCATCTGTATATTATTTTTCTCAGCAAACTGGATGCATGAGATATTAGGCGAATTGTGCTATAATTCTCGCACTTTTCAATTCTTGCAGTCTTGGCAACTGTTTGGATGATATTTTTGCGAAAGTCAGATGGTATGTCGCCAGACTCATCTCTTCTAAACATCAACGCGAACAGTCGTTTTGTTGCCACTTCCCTCAACGAATTTAGAAATTCTGATGTAATGTTATCTGTCCCTTCTGCCTTATTGGCTCTTCCCTAGCTCTTCTAAGTAACACACTCTCTGCCCTACCTTCCTATTCATAACGAATCCTACCCCCGTTATACCATTTTCTGCTGCTGTTGATATTATCCTATACTCACCTGACCAGAAATCCTTTTCTTCTTTCCATTTCACTTCATTGACCCCTACTATATCTAATATGAGCCTTTGTATTTCCCTTTTCAGATTTTCTAGCTTCCTACCACATTCTAGCTTTTGACATTCCATGCACCGACTCGTAGAACGTTATCCTTTCGTTGGTTATTCAATCTATTTCTCATGGTCACCTCTCCTTGGCAGTCCCCACCCAGAGATCCGAATGGGGTCTATCCGGATTCTTTTGCCAATGGAGAGATCATCATGACACTTTTTCAGTCACTGGCCACATGACCTGTGAATACACGTTATCTGTCTTTAATGCAGTGGTTTCCGTTGCCTTCTGCATCTTCAAGGCGTCGCTCATTGCTGATTGCTGATTCGTCCGCCTTTAGCGGCAATTCCCCCCCCCCACCAAGGACAAGAGAGTGCCCTGAACCTCTGTCCGCTCCTCCGCCCTCTTTGACAAGACCGTTGGCACAGTGGGTGTGACTTTTTATGCTCGAAGTCTTCGGCCGCCAGTGCCGATTATTAATCAGAATTTAAGCTGTGGTGGACTACGCACGAAACAGAAGAGAATCAAAGCATTTGAGATATGATGCTATAGACGAATGTTGAAAATTAGGTGGACTGATTAGGTGAGGAATGAGGAGGTTCTGCAGAGAATCAGAAAGGAAAGGAATATGTGGAAAACACTGACATGGATGATGGGACATCTGTTAAGACATCAAGGAATGACTTCCATGATACTAGAGGGAGCTGTAGAGGGCAACAATTGTAGAGGAAGACACAGATAGGCAAGCCTTCAGCAGATAATTGAGGGCGTAGGTTGCAAGTGCTACTCTGAGATGAAGAGGAGGATAGCAATTCGTGGCGTGCTGCATCAAACCAGTCAGAAGACTGATGACTCAAAAAAAAGTAAAAAATAAAAAATGCGGAAGATTGTGTGTGTGTGTGTGTGCGTGTGTGTGTGTGTGTGTGTGTGTGTGTGTGTGTGTGTGTGTGTGTGTGTGTGTGTGCTATAAGTTTTACTTTCACTCGTTTTCCCTTTGTCATCACTATAAAAAAAACTGCACTTATTTAAACTTCCAGTGTCACTCTTGCAGACAGTAGACTAGTTTCTTCTGGGTGGGGTTTCTGAATCTCCAAGAGGTTTATCTGACACTGTTGTGTGTATGTGCGTACATGCGTGTGTGCGCGCGCGCGGGTGTGTGAGTGTGTGTGTTTATGGGTTAGTGTTGTCTTTAAGGGCAGGAAACAGAGTTCCATTGCAGAGAGCTGTGTATTCGATATTATTTCTTTTCCTTAAAATAAATATGGCTTTCTGTATTTGGTAGTTTCCTCAATTATTTAGCCCACTGGCCTCGCATTCTGGAGGACGACGGTTCAGTCCCGCGTCCGGCCATCCTGATTTAGGTGATTTCCATAAATAACTGCAAGCAAATGCCGGGATGGTTCCTTCGAAAGGGCACGGCCGACTTCCTTCTACATCCTTCCCTAATCCGATGAGACCGATGACCTCGCTGTTTGATCTCCTCCCCCAAATCAACCCAACCCTCAATTATCAGTTTTTGTGGAGGGCTTTTGCTGCACTTAAGAATTTTTGGGTTAGTATTGATGACTGTTGGTCCGTGTTTCAAATCCATAAGGCGTTATGTGAATGTAGAATTGTAGCTGTTACTTTTTAGTGCTTTTCTGTGTTCTGTGTGCCTAGTATTGAAATTTCTGCTTCCTGCCAAATATGAATTAAACTGCACTCCAGATACTTTTGGTAGACTTTTTAGTGTAGATGCCTTTGGCTTCTTTTGTTGTAGCCATTTCACTTTCTTGTTTTGTGTATGTGTGAGATATTTTTTAGAATTGTCTATGTCTGGTATCTTCATGTAGGATCATTGGCTGTCTTTCCGGTGTTATTGTCTTCTAGATATACTAAGGTTTTATTTTTGTATTCATTCTGTTGTATTACTACCATTGTGTTGCCCTTGTCAGCGTTTGTGACGAGAGTCCCATAATTTTATAGTTTATTCATTGTTTTTATGGCTGTTTTTTCTTTCTCACTTTTTGTGTTTTGTTTTCTTTTATTATGCATTAATTTCTTCTGCAACTAACTCTCTTGTCACACCTGGATTAAAGTTTGGTTTACTGTTCCTTTCTCGTTATTTTATTATGTATTCACTTTTTGTGATAAGATTCACCAATGTCATGTGTATAATATTTGTGCTGACATTGTATTTAGGTCGTTTTTGTGCTGAATCTACTTCTTGGTTTATGAGTTGTATGTCAGTAAGGTTGCCTATTGTTTTCATATTTAACGGTTTTTTTTTCAAAAATGTGTTTTAGTTTCTGTTGTTTTTCCCATATTATTTTTCATAGTGTTTTTGTATTTTGTTTAACTGTATATATGATTTTTTTTACTCTGTTCATGATGTCATTAAATGTTTCCGGGATTTGGATGTGATTTCATAGTTACAGATAAATTTTTAATACTAAAAATTAAAAACACTGTGTTAATGTTCCACAATAACGTTTGTTTGACAATTCGTCATGAACCAGCTCCTGGCTTCTTAGGCCATGGTCAGATACGTTAATACTAACTAGATAATCCACACAACTTCAATGAGAGTTCAGAACTGTACTAAGACTTGTCCAAATATTTGGCTTGTACATTCATATAGTTTTAGCATTTATTAGTTCTTGGCAAATAGCCGATACCGATTCAGAAAATATCGTTCTTGTGAAACACAACTAGCTCTTTATTCTGATGAAGTAATGAGTAGTATCGACAAGGTAAGTCAAATTGATTTCATGTTTTTACATTTCCAGAAGGCTTTTAGCACAGTACCTCACAACGATTTCTAATTAAATTGCGTGCCTACGGAGTGTCGTCTCAGTTGTGTAACTGGATTTGTGATTTCCCGTCAGAAAAGTCACAGTTCGTAGTAACAGTCGCCGAGTAAAACAAGTAATATCCGGCGTTCCCCAAGGAAGTGTTACAGGCCCTCTGTTGTTCCTGATCTATTATCTGAGCAGCCCCATTAGATTGTTTGCGGGTGATGCTGTCTGTCATTTACCGCTATGTAATGTCATCAGTTGACCAAAACGAATTGCAAAGTGATTTAGACAAGATATCTGTATGGTGCAAACAGTGACGATTGACTGTAAAGCTTGAAAAGTGTGAAGTCATCCACATGAGCACAGAAAAGAATATGCTAAATTTCAGTTACACTGTAAATCACATAAATATAAAAGCTGTGAATTGAACTAAATACTTATGGATTACAATTACAAAACAAGTTAAATTAGAATGATCACGTAGACTAAGTTGTGGGCAAAGCAAACCAAAGACTGCGATTTATCTACTCTTGTCCGCCCTCTTCCGGAGTACTGCGGTGTGGGATCCACATCAGATAGGATTGACGGGGGACATTGAAAAAGTTCAAGGAAGGGAAGCTTGTTTCGGACTATCGCGAAATAAGGGTCAGAGTTCCACAGATATGATACAAGAATTGGGTGGCGGTCATTAAAACAGAGCCGTTTTCCGCTGCAGCAGGACCCTTTCATGAAATTTCTATCACTAACTTCCTCCTCAGGGTGTGAAAATATTTTCTGGCACCCACATAGGAAGAAATGATCATCGTTGTAAAATAAGAGAAATCAGAGATTTGTTTTCATTTTTCCCGTGCGGTGTACGAAAGTGGAATGGTAGAGAAGTAGCTTGAAGGTAGTTCGATGAAACTCTCTGCCAAGCACTTAATTGTGAATTGCTGGATAATCATGTAGATGTACATGAAAGAATAAATATATTAAAACTTAATGCATGATGCGGCGTTATTTACGCATCTCAGTGTTTATGACGTAATATCTCTTGAATTACGTCATACAATGATACATTTGTGTAGGTACATTCAACGAGATAAGTGCATACTGTCTGCGAAATATTTTGCGAGTAGTGTTAGCACCACAGAAATAATAAATTTAAACGTCACGCATAATGCAGTAGTTTTTAAACATCCCATTGTTTATGACGTCATATCTCCTGATAAATGGTTCTTACCCCAACAGCGATTGTTGCCTGGCAGCAAGGAATATATGTACCAAGTTTGGTTTAGATAGAGATGTGGAACACACACACACACACACACACACACACACACACACACACACATAGATACATACACACATATATACATACATTTTTATAATGTGTATATATTTCACTCTCCAAACAAATGAATTAGTACAGTGCTAAAGTATGTCAATGTAGCAATATCACATGAGACGGGATGAGCAGCAAGTAATCGGTGGGTGGAAAGGGGGACTATTTTTCACTTCATCCTGCAGTGCTAGCGTAGCGGCGTTCATGTTCATACTTGTTACTACACTGAAAAGCCAAAGAAACTGGTACACCTGCCTAATATCGTGTAGCGCCCCCCGCGAGCACGCAGAAGTGCCGCAACGCGACGTGGCATAGACTCGACTAATGTCTGAAGTATTTCTGGAGGGAATTGGCACCATGAATCCTCCAGGGCTGTCCATAATCCATAAGAGTACGAGGAGGTGGAGATCTCTTTTGAACAGCACGTTGCAAGACATCCCAGATATGCTCAATAATGTTCATGTCTGGGGAGTTTGGTGGCCAGCGGAAGTATTTAAACTCAGAATAGTGTTTCTGGAGCCACTCTGTAGCAATTATGGACGTGTGCGGTGTCGCATTGTCCTGCTGGAATTACCCAAATCCGTCGGAATGCACAATGGACTTTAATGGATGCAGATGATCAGACAGGATGCTTACTTACGTGTGTCAGAGTCATATCCAGACGTATCAGGAGTCCCATATCACTCCAACTGCACATGCTCCACACCATTACAAAGCCTCCACCAGCTTGAACAGTCCCCTCCTGACATACAGGACGCATGGATTCATGAGGTTGTCGCCATACCCGTATACGTCCATCCGCTCGATACAATTTGTAACGAGACTCGTCCGATCAGGCAACATGTTTCCTGTCATCAACCGTCCAATGTCGATGTTGACGGGTCCAGGCGAGGTGTAAAGCTTTGTGTTGTGCAGTCATCAAGGGTACACGAGTGGGCCTTCGGCTCCGAAAGCCCATATCGATGATGTTTCGTTGAGTTCTTCGCACGCTGACTTTTGTTGACGGCCCAGTGCTGAAATCTACAGCAGTTTGCGGAAGGGTTGCACTTCTGTCACATGGAACGATTCTCTTCAGTCGTCGTTGGTCCCGCTCTTGGAGGATCTTTTTCCGGCCGCAGCGATGTCGGAGATTTGATGTTTTACCGGATTCCTGTTATTCACAATACACTCGTGAAATGGTCGTACGGGAAAATCCCCACTTCATTGCTGTCTCGGAGATGCTGTGCTCGTGCACCGACTATAGCACCACGGTCAAACTCACTTCAATCTTGAAGTCCTGTGATTGTAGCAGCAGTAACACATCCAACAATTGCGCCAGACACTTGTTGTCTTATATTGGCGTGTCCGACCGCAGTGACGTATTCTGCCTGTTTACATATACAGGGCTATTACAAATGATTGAAGTGATTTCATAAATTCACTGTAGTTCCATTCATTGACATATGGTCACGACACACTACAGATACGTAGAAAAACTCATAAAGTTTTGTTCGGCTGAAGCCGCACTTCAGGTTTCTGCCGCCAGAGCGCTCGAGAGCGCAGTGAGACAAAATGGCGACAGAAGCCGAGAAAGCGTATGTCGTGCTTGAAATGCACTCACATCAGTCAGTCATAACAGTGCAACGACACTTCAGGACGAAGTTCAACAAAGATCCACCAACTGCTAACTCCATTCGGCGATGGTATGCGCAGTTTAAAGCTTCTGGATGCCTCTGTAAGGGAAAATCAACGGGTCGGCCTGCAGTAAGGGAAGAAACGGTTGAACGCGTGCGGTCATGTTTCACGCATAGCCCGCAGAAGTCGACGAATAAAGCAAGCAGAGAGCTATTTTCATCTTTCAACAGGATGGTGCTCCACCGCACTTCCATCATGATGTTCGGCATTTCTTAAACAGGAGATTGGAAAACCGATGGATCGGTCGTGGTGGAGATCATGACAAGCAATTCATGTCATGGCCTCCACGCTCTCCCGACTTAAGCCCATGCGATTTCTTTCTGTGGGGTTATGTGAAAGATTCAGTGTTTAAACCTCCTCTACCAAGAAACGTGCCAGAACTGCGAGCTCGCACCAACGATGCTTTCGAACTCATTGATGGGGACATGCTGCGCCGAGTGTGGGAGGAACTTGATTATCGGCTTGATGTCTGCCGAATCACTAAAGGGGCACATATCGAACATTTGTGAATGCCTAAAAAAACTTTTTGAGTTTTTGTATGTGTGTGCAAAGCATTGTGAAAATATCTCAAATAATAAAGTTATTGTAGAGCTGTGAAATCGCTTCAATCATTTGTAATAACCCTGTATCTTCATTTGAATACTCATGCCTATACCAGGTTCTCTGGCGCTTCAGTGTAATTTGTAGTAATTAATCTGACTCCAATGGGGCAGGAATAGTGTCATCGTTAATTATCTTGTTAACGAATGGCACAAATAACCTGTAAGTTTTGCTGTCAAGATGGCAATGTGTTAAGTCGTCAATGACTGTTATATCAAAATATCCCAGAAAATCCAAAGAAATTTTACTCTGTAAAGCCTGTCAGTGGCACCATAGATGTTGTAAAGCAAAACTAGAAATACTGAACCCCGTTTTCAAATGTTCCCAGACTCAGGTAGAAGTTTGTTTTCAGACATTTCATTACTGAGGGAGATACAGAAATACTGCCCCAGTTTATTTAGAGCATTTACAAAGATGAGTGATATAGCTGTTAGTATCAGTATCGTTAAGAAACAACTAAAATTGATAAAATCAAACATGGCTCTGGGGTCCTATGGAATCCTTGTCGGATTCATACAGATTTTGCAGGTGAGGTAGTTTAAACGTAATATACCATAGATAGCTTGAACAAGACACTGTGCCCTCTGACTGGAAAAAAGCAATGGTCATACGTGTGTGCAAGAAAATAATAGATATGATCGACAAAACAACCAGCCAGCTTCGACGACGTCGATCTGTTGCAGAATTCTTGATGTATTCTGAAGTCAACGATAAGGAGGTATCGCGTACAGACTGATCTCTTTCGTGCCAACCAGCATAGACTGCGGGAAAAAACCGCCCTGCGAAATGCAACTTTTGGTTTTGTCACGTGACGTCTTGAAATTCATGGATCAAGGTAGTCAGACAGATGCAGTATGTCAAAAATCATCTGACTCAGTACCACACCTGCGTTATTATCGAATGTACAGTCGTATGTGATGTGAAGCGAAGTAATTTTGATTGGTTTGAGGAGTTCTTGGTAGAGAGGCGCAGCATGTTATCTTGGATGGAAGTCATCGATAGATGTGAAGGTAACTCCGGTACTGTGCCAGGTAAGAATGTTGGGAACCTTGCCGTTTATCTTAGAATAATGGTCAAGTGTCTTGCGCCAATACTAGATAGAACTAATAGGATATATTGGACGCATACAAAGAAGGGCGGCAGGACGGACACAGGTTTTGTTTAACTACGCGAAGTGGCCGAATCTTGAAGACAGACGCAAATTATCGCACAAAAATTTGCTTTCAAAATTTTAGAGCCGCTATTAAGCAAACGATCTGCGGATATTGAGCCCCCGGTGTGTGTCTGCCGTAGTGATCGCAAACAGCACTTGAGCAGTCATCCTTCCCAAGCTCCATATGCGACTGGAACGCGAAGAAATATGCCGTACGTGCAAAGCACGTATGTAGACAGGTGTAAAAGCATCTACAATTTGTGTAAATGATTAACGGCCGTAACTTTATGTACGGAAATGAGCAACTAATGTCACTTTACTGTGTTACTAGAACCTATTAACTGTGATATGGTATAATAATTCTGACAGAGGCAGCAGAGGACTTGGAAAACCAGTCGAAAGCAGTGGATAGCGTTTGAAAAGAGCTTATAAGATGAAAATCAAGAAAAATAAAACGAAGGCAACGGAATGTCGTAGAATTAAGTCAGCTGTTTCTGATAGGAGTAGGAAATCAGACACTATAAAAGAAATCGATGAGTTTTGCTATTTGCTCAGCAAAATAACTCATGATGGCCAAAGTAGGGAGGATATAAATTGCGGACAGGCAATAGCAGAAAAGCATTGCTGAGAAAGAGAAATTTCATAATATTAATTGTAAATTTAAGTGCTAGTAGGTCTTTTCTGACTGTGTCCATAACATAGCTTTTATGACAGTAAACGTGTACAATAAATAGTTTAGGCAGGGATAGAATAGAATCTTTTCAGATTTAGTGCTATAGATGAATGCAGAACGTTAGATGAGTAGATCGAATAAGTAATGGCTTGGGTGCGGTAAGCAGATTCAAATAGATGTAGGTTGCATTAGTTAAGATATGTAGGGCTGCACGGAATAGACTAGCACGGAGAGCTGCATTGTACAAGCCAACAACAATACGTAAGGTAGCCAAATAAATGAGCGTAAATAAAATAGTCATTATCGGGAATAAAAACTTTTCTATTATTTCGCTTGCAAAATAATGTTTAGTTGCTTTGCCAAAAATCCCACTGTGCCTGTCAGTTATTTAACAGTGGGATGAAATATGTATTTTAGCACAATTTTTTAAAGAACAGTGATTACATCGGAATGAAAACTGCCAAATCTGACTTTGATTAAGGAAACATGGAAGTAGACAAGCGATAGAGTGAACAGCTCGTCTACATTGTGCTGAAGCTGCTGTAACGACAGCCACGATCTAGTTTTGCGTAAGGAATAGAGTCTTGTGGATAACGATACTTATAAATTTATTTGGCAATCATTTTTAAAACATTATAACTTGGTTTTGATCGAGGCAATAAAAATGAGCGTATAACGCTTGTAAATTGGTTTTCTAAATTAATGTTCTGATAGCTTCATTTTCTTATACAAATGATATATCTATATTACTATATAAAAAGTCCTTTTTAGCGTTGTTACCAAGGTCTGGAAAGTTCTTGCCCGAAGAACCTCAAATTTTTACAGTATACTCCAATAAATGTTCGGACGGACATAGGCTACATATTTTTAATATAATTTATGTAATATACAAATATATGTGTACTATACGAAGGAATAACGTTGTTTGCAAAAGTGTGGAAAAGTCCTTGACTTATTTATTTAAATTTTTACACGGTACTCTAACATATATGCAGACGAACATCGGCTGAATATTTTTTAAATAACTAATTACAGGTTTTCTATTCGAACTGACTTTGAGGAAGAAAATGTTGTTCTCTGAAAATATTCGATTTCGTTTTCTGTCATGCAGTCAGTTTTAACCACAATAACAGGGTATTTCAGCAATTAGGCAGATTACTGCGTCTTCCATATAGATGTTTCTTCTTCTATATAATTTTAAACAAAAATTATTTACACAACTACGTGCTGTTTTATTTTCTGCATTGCCTTTAACAGAAAACAGGAAAGTTGTAATGATGGCTAATCAGCTTATGATTAGAATACTACTACGCACTGTGAATCGTCCGAAACTTTGTAGTCCTACCCATTTGCAGGTTAAAACTATGCGAGCTACCGTCATTGAAGCTACGATCCTCATAGATCCGGCAGGAGATGAGGTCGTTCATACCCCATATACCATTGGTCCGGACCAATGTACCCATTCATTGAAAATGACCTCAATACCCAACCAAGGATTCGTTGGCAATAACAACAAACAACGCTCAAGATCAGAGAGGGGGGGGGGGAAGAGGAGATAAACTGAAAGGGGAGAGGAAATGGGCAGAGAGAGGGGAAAGAAGGACAGAGAGGAGCGGAAGAGGTATAAGGGGGAGGTGGTGATAGACAGAGAGAGGGGTGGGGGAGAAGGTGATACGCAGAGAGAGGGGAGGAAAGAAAATGGACAAAGAGAAGGGACAAGAGAAATTGGAAAGAGAGAGGGGGGCTGAGAAGGAGGTTAGGACGTATATCTAATTCCAGTATGTATTTAACAACTGCGAAGCACTGCCGGGTTCGCTGATTTATATTTAGAAACTAGAGAAAGTGGTGGTAGAAAAACAATTGTTGACCGGCTGGCTAGAAATTGTACTTTCATTTAGCGTATCTGACAAGAGATATCTAAAGTGAAAAGAGTAATCACGTAAGTTTACCATAGAATGCCACTACATACTTTAATAAGTAAGTATGCAACTTGATTTTTCATAACGAGACAATAATTATATTTTAACGGGCAAACATTCAACTTTGTTTTCATTCGTTATTTTGCAACTTTTAATGGTCAGAAAAAAGGAAACATTTGTATTGCTTTCGTGTAAAGAGCAGAAGAAGTGAGATTTTTCCATTGTATGTAAAAGTGTTTGACGCAAAATGTCTGCAAGCACTGTTTAGCAGCGTTAAAGTAAACAAATTGAGTTCCCTATTGCCCATCCTGTCGAACAAATTAGGTTTTATACTAGCCGCAAGTTCATTATTCACACCTGTAGCAGCAGTTGCGCGGTCATGTCACTGCGTTCCGGTTGCAGCTAAGTTGTGTTAGCTCACGAAACGACTTGTAGCGCGTTGTTATTCCGCCCGAACAAGTGAGGCTTTGCGTGGGACAGCCAGTGTAAACACGGGGCACGGGGCTGTGCAAGGTCACTACTACATTATAGCCTTTACGTTACGTTACGTTACGCCAGTGGAAAAACGACCATACGGAAGAAGGGAGGCGTGGAACGGGCGGAGGCGCGGATGGAGAGAGAAAGGGAGAGAGACAGATAGCGAAACGTGACCGGCACCGTAATGGCTTCGCTCGCCTGAATCCTGAATCAATGAAACAATCGAGCGCTGGCAGCTCACAATGGCGAGCCAGCGCCATTCATAAATTCGCGTGTCACTACTCACTCGTCGCGCGCAGGGGATCGCGGCAGGGATTACGGCGGCCGTGTTGGCGGACATGTGGGGTCGCCAGCTGACTGGCAGCCGAGTGCTTGCCCCGGCCACCCCACACCACGCGTGTCCCTGCAAGTTTACTGCTGCGTGCGCCGCCGGCCGTCACAAGACAACGCAGAACCTTTTTTCTTGCACCTTTATAGATGATTCTGGCAAATGTCGCGTCCGTGTCTTTGAACCTGCGTAACTTCTTTTCCTAAGCGTGTGACGCTGCTAATGCCACGGTGTTGCCGTCCGACTGCGTAAGAAAAGCCGCACAGTTACAGATAAACGTATTGTCTTCGTATTCGGCAAAAAGTTTAAACGTGAAACTGAGGGAATCGAAATATTTTTTCGACGTAGATGAATTTCGTGCAAAGCAACGAATATGAAAAAGAAAACAGTAATTATTTTATCTCGTCAAATTTTGCTGCAGTACAGCAATTCTATTTCCTTGTAAATATTACTCTTCTAGCGATAAACTGTGTTGTACAGTGAAAGTCTACATATAGTATAGTACTATTTTATCCGTGTGGATGTCGTGAACTCCGCCGCCGTTAATGATTTTGCTGAATACCGCAACTAGCTGGTTGCGTTACTCACCAACAGTATATCATTGGTTTTTGAGAAAATACTTTCATATTGTTTTTTTTGCATTATCTACTTCACTATCGAATGTCCGACAGATTGTTCGATATTGCCCATCTACATTTACATAAATACTCCACAAGCCACTGCACAATACAAGGTGGAGGGTACACCGTACCAAAATTACGAGTTTATTTTTTCAATTCCATTCGTGCACCGAGCGATGCTGTGTACCTCTGTGAGCGCCGTGATATACCTTATCTTTTTCTCGTGCTCCCTACCCCAGATGTATGTTGGCGGCAACGTAATAGTCTCATAGTTCTCTTCGAATACATATTTTCTAAATTTACCTAACAGGGATTCGCATGAACTACGCCGTCTTTCTTCTAAGGATTCTCCGAACACTTATGTTACACTTTCTTGTGGACTTCACCAACTTGTTACCATAGCAGCATGTCTCTGAACTAGTTAGAATGATTTATTTGTCATTCTGATGTGTCAATAACTCAGTGTTAAATTCGTAATCATGTACGTTGAAGCGATCTTTTGAACTCTGAACGATCTCCAAACTGTCTTCGCCTCTCACAGGCTTAATCTACAGGGTGTTTCAAAAATGACCGGTATATTTGAAACGGCAATAAAAACTAAACGAGCAGCGATAGAAATACACCGTTTGTTGCAATATGCTTGGGACAACAGTACATTTTCAGGCAGACAAACTTTCGAAATTACAGTAGTTACAATTTTCAACAACAGATGGCGCTGCGGTCTGGGAAACTCTATAGTACGATATTTTCCACATATCCACCATGCGTAGCAATAATATGGCGCAGTCTCTGAATGAAATTACCCGAAACCTTTGACAACGTGTCTGGCGGAATGGCTTCACATGCAGATGAGATGTACTGCTTCAGCTGTTCAATTGTTTCTGGATTCTGGCGGTACACCTGGTCTTTCAAGTGTCCCCACAGAAAGAAGTCACAGGGGTTCATGTCTGGCGAATAGGGAGGCCAATCCACGCCGCCTCCTGTATGTTTCGGATAGCCCAAAGCAATCACACGGTCATCGAAATATTCATTCAGGAAATTAAAGACGTCGGCCGTGCGATGTGGCCGGGCACCATCTTGCATAAACCACGAGGTGTTCGCAGTGTCGTCTAAGGCAGTTTGTACCGCCACAAATTCACGAGGAATGTCCAGATAGCGTGATGCAGTAATCGTTTCGGATCTGAAAAATGGGCCAATGATTCCTTTGGAAGAAATGGCGGCCCTGACCAGTACTTTTTGAGGATGCAGGGACGATGGGACTGCAACATGGGGCTTTTCGGTTCCCCATATGCGCCAGTTCTGTTTATTGACGAAGCCGTCCAGGTAAAAATAAGCTTCGTCAGTAAACCAAATGCTGCCCACATGCATATCGCCGTCATCAATCCTGTGCACTATATCGTTAGCGAATGTCTCTCGTGCAGCAATGGTAGCCGCGCTGAGGGGTTGCCGCGTTTGAATTTTGTATGGATAGAGGTGTAAACTCTGGCGCACGAGACGATACGTGGACGTTGGCGTCATTTGGACCGCAGCTGCAACACGGCGAACGGAAACCCGAGGCCGCTGTCGGATCACCTGCTGCACTAGCTGCGCGTTGCCCTCTGTGGTTGCCGTACGCGGTCGCCCTACCTTTCCAGCACGTTCATCCGTCATGTTCCCAGTCCGTTGAAATTTTTCAAACGGATCCTTTATTGTATCGCTTTTCGGTCCTTTGGTTACATTAAACCTCCGTTGAAAACTTCGTCTTGTTGCAACAACACTGTGTACTAGGCGGTGGAATTCCAACACCAGAAAAATCCTCTGTTCTAAGGAATAAACCATGTTGTCTACAGCACACTTGCACGTTGTGAACAGCACACGCTTACAGCAGAAAGACGACGAACAGAATGGCGCACCCACAGACTGCGTTGTCTTCTATATCTTTCACATCACTTGCAGCGCCATCTGTTGTTGAAAATTGTAACTACTGTAATTTCGAAAGTTTGTCCGCCTGAAAATGTACTGTTGTCCCAAGCATATTGCAACAAACGGTGTATTTCTATCGCTGCTCGTTTAGTTTTTATTGCCGTTTCAAATATACCGGTCATTTTTGAAACACCCTGTACATTGGGAGGGAGCCGTTCATTCTCTCAATCCGTTATCTGGCGACTATCGGATGACACCAAGACTATAATGCGTCTACAGTGGAAGCAGAAACCCGATACAACAGAAGATGAACCCCGATCATGGACCGACGAGTTGATGGATCAGACACGTTTGTTTCTAGACGGATATCTCAACTCGTCAGCACATAATGGCTGTGATAATCCATTGATTTTGTGACGAATGAGCCTCACCTATGAGGCCAGCAGAACAAAACCTAAATTGAGGGAGTCTGCCGGGTTGCAACTACTGTATTACTAAAGTGTAAATATCAATTATAGTATTTTTAATGCTGGATTTCATATTACTTCACTTTAATATTAAGTCGCAGTTGCATTAAATTACGTCATTGTAACAGTTTGTATTTAATAGTTAAAAACCAGTAATAAATATTGTTATTGGTTGCGTTCACTCTGCCACAAACCGTGCGGATGTCGTTGAAGTACAAGTATGATTTCAAAGTGTCTCTGACTATTTGAGCCTACTGTCACTATCTGTTGGACGTTCCTGTTGAAATACTTGATTTCAGTGATGATTCGATAGAACAATCTTGTAAACGCGGAGCTGAAAAAGTCACTACCTAAAGTCATCCAGTAAGAAGATAGATTTCACTATTCTCTCTGCTTTGTCAGATTCAATTTCTGTACATTTTTTCCATTAAACTTCTCTTCGCAGTCATAATACCGTAGACCCATTTAAAGCCATTTCTAGGCCTCACTAGCCCGAAGTTCAAACATTGCTCTTCGTGTCAAAATTGTCATTTAGAGTTAAGATTTTATTAAATAAGTTAGACGCATCGTGTCCAAGGATGGCAAATGGCATATCTTCAACAATGCTTCGACAGGTGATGGTTGTGGTAAAGCAACATGAAAGTTTTCGAAGAATGTAGACGAAGTATTGGCGGAAAAATATCTTCTTCATCCTGTTTTCTAAGATACCACATCTCCTACTGCCTTGAGCGTACATACTCTGAGGTTAGATTAACCAGTTATGTCGCTTCGTATGCCTTCAAGAATTTGATCAAATCGTTCATTACTCATACAGTAATTTCTTAAAGGTTAGCTGGTTTCAGAAAGCCAACCCACAGATCCATCTTCATTAAAATGGCTGCGACCATATCGTTTCTCTAAGAATCTTATTAAGGAGAACGTTCTTCCCCAGCAGAAGCCAACACAAAATATGACCTTCAGAGCCACTGATAGTAGCGTTGCAACACAACTGCAACTGCCTCGCGATCGGACGTTAACTGAGACACTTGCGACGGACGACGGCGAAAGTGTAATCACTCTGCGTCGGCTCGGGAGATGTAGCTATAGCCATAGTCAGCGCTGTACACACATTAATATCGATTGCAATAAATTCAACAGTGATACTGTAGGACATTCTAACAAAGTAGAAACGTGGCCATTGTCTCGCCATTGCACATAAACAGTACAAGTCAGTACCTCTGTTTAATAGCAACGAGCACGAACCTATTTCAGCTCTGATATCGATGCGTAGTTTATCGACTTCGACTCACCCATCGCCAATTTCGAAAACTGACACTGGCGTAACGCAAAGATATAGCAACAGTAGCAGCCATTATTTACTCTGTTGTGTCTAACGAAAAAACAGAAACCGATAAATCTGTGCAACGTCGCGACTGCACAGGACAGTTAAATTTTAACATCGAGAAGTGAAATCCTTACGTCTTAAACGATCTTAGATTCGTGTTAAAAGGTAAAATAGTATGAGATTTCATATTATGTTGACGGAACCGCAGTATTATTTCGTGTTAGTCGGTATTTTCATATTAAATACTTTCCTTTCAAGGTTTTTCGGTGTAGTTACGTTTAATGTCTGTGTGAAATTTTCGCCCAATCTGCACCAAATCAGTGACGTAATATACTTCTGGTGCATGTCTACTGTCCATGTCGTTTACACATGTTATTTCATCGACAGTGTCGATACTCGTGTGTATCGTGATATATTGTGTTTTTTCGAACATTTCAGATTGCCGGTGTAAACTCACACTATATCGTTAGTTGTAAGTAGTCTGTTGTGATCTTTAAGGAACAATAAAATTGGTTCAAATGGCTCTGAGCACTAAAGGACTTAACATCTGAGGTCATCAGTCCCCTAGAACTTAGAACTGCTTAAACCTAACTAACCTAAGGACATCACACATACATGCCCGAGGCAGGATTCGAACCTGCGACCCTAGCGGTCGCGCGGTTCCAGACTGTAGCGCCCAGAACCCCTCGGCTGGAACAATACAGATCATTCAGTTTTACAACAATGGAATGTTTTCGGTACTGTATATGCTCGTGTCTCTTGACGTTAATTCAAGCATTGCCTTTCTATACGTATCAACTATGGGCACCACACGTCGCAACATATAAACGTCAATAGGAGTGTGTGATGGGTCATAATTGGTCGTCATCTTCTTATCTATATACTCCAACACGCAACTAGAGTAGTTCCAGTCGTACCATGAATACAGCATTCTAGCACCGGAACGTTGTGCGTTTTCTACATTATAACTACTTAAAGTCATTGTCAGGTGCTAGACCTACATTCACGCGTTTAGACCCACTAGCAGTCAGATTGTATGTGTTGGATAATAACAGTACTCTTGTGCGACTTAACTCATACTCGGCGAGCTGAGGATGTTCCGGCGATGGCTGGTGCTGTTGCTAATGTGGCGGCGGTACAGAAGAGACGACCGGCAGGTCCAGTAAATCGGGAACACTGCCTGTGGGCTGTTGCTGCTGCTGCAACTGTGGCGCAGGCAATGTATGTTGAACAGTTGAGTATCCTGGTCTAGCAGTCCTGCTACTACAGGATCGTACACATACCGAAAGTGACCGTGACATCAGAGAAATGTAGTCAATCTACAAAGCAGGCTGTATTCAAAATACTCGTGTGACTCTTCCTGGAGGATTGCTCCAGTGTGTGATTCCCATACCAAATAGCACTAAATGAGTATATTAAACGGATACAAAGAAGGTAGCTCGAATTGGAGATTGTCACGAAGACGATCAAAGAACTGAATTGGCTGACGCTTGAAGACAGACTCAAACTAACCCATGAAAACCTACTTAGAAAGTCTCTAGAACTAACTTTAGTGACGAATCTAGAAATGTGCTACAACCTCCTACGAACCGCTCCCATAGGGATCACGGAGACAAGACTAATTACAGCAATCATTCTTCCCGCGATCCATATGTGAATGGAGCGCGAGAAAGCCCAGTAAATGGTGCAGTGGCACGTACCCTCTGCCATGCACTTCATAGTCGTTTGCAGAATATAGATGTACATGTAGATGTACATCTAGCCTTGTAATATTAGCTAGCCTGGCATTGCTGTGATTGTACTACTAAAGGCTGAAAGCAAGGTGGAAGTACAGCCATTATATTTCCCGAGGACATGCATCTCTACTGTATGATTTAATGGGGATGACATCCGCTTTGCTAAAATATTACAGGGGTATAATAGTCCCTTATTCGAATCTCCAAGAAAAAGGAGGATGTCATCAGAAGAAACAAATCTTGCATTCTGTTGATTGGACAGACGAATGTTAAATCCCTTAATCGAGTAGGTAGGTTACATAACCGGAAAAGATAAATGTGTAGGTCGAAGTTGTATAAATTGGAGAACTAGTGTAGTGCAGAGGCGGAATAAACAGGATATCTGGCGAGGAGAAGTGGCAGGGAGAACAGGATTTCTCGTCAGGAGAGTACATGGTTATCAACACAAAAACAAAAAGGGATATCGCAGGAGTGGGTCCAGTAATGAACGTGGGTTAACTACTATGAACAGCATAGTGAATATACACTGAAGAGCCAAAGAAACTGGTACACCTGCTTAATATCGTGTGGGTAACACGACGTGGTATGGACTCGACTAATATCTGAAGTAGTACTGGAGGGAAATGGCACCATGAATCCTGCGGGGCTGTCCGTAAATCCGTAAGAGTTCGAGGGGTTGGAGATCTCTTCTGAACAGCACGTTGCAAGGCATCCCAGATATGCTCAATAATATTCATGTCTCGGGAGTTTGGTGGCCAATGCAAGTGTTTATACTCAGAAGAGTGCTCCTGGAGCCACTCCGTAGCATTTCTGGACGTGTGGGGTGCCCCATTGTCCTGCTAGAATGCACAATGGGCATGAATGGTTGCAGGTGATCAGACAGGATGCTTAGTATGTGTCACGTGTCAGAGTCGTATGTAGACATATCAGGGGTCCCGTATCACTCCAACTGCACACGGCCCACAGCATTACGGAGCCTCCACCAGCTTGAACAGTCCCCTGTTGACGTGACGAGTCCATGGATTCATGAGGTTGTCTTCATACCCGTTCACGTCCATCCGCTCGATACAATCTGAAACGAGACTCATCCGACCAGGCAGTACGTTTTTCAATCATCAACAGTCCAGTGTCGGTGTTGACGGGCCCAGGCGAGGTGTAAAGCTTTGTATCGTGCAGTCATCAAGGGTACAAGTGGTCCTTCGGCTCCGAAAGCCCATATCGATGATGTTTCGTTGAATGGTTCGCACGCTGACACTTCTTGATGCCCCAGCATTAAAATCTGCAGCAATTTGCACTTCTGTCATATGGAACGATTCTCTTCAGTCGTCGTTGGTCCCGTTCTTGGTGGATCTTTTTCTGGCCGCGGCAATGTCAGAGATTTGATATTTTACCGGATTCCTGATATTCGCGGCACACTCGTGAAACGGTCGTACGGGTGAAATCCCCACTTCATCGCTACCTCGGAGATGCTGTGTCCCATTGCTCGTGCGCCGACTATAACACCACGTTCAAACTCACTTAAATCTTGATAATCTCTCATTGTAGCAGCAGTAATCAAGCTAACAACTGCGACAGACACGTGTTGTTCTATATAGGCGTTGCCAACCACAGCGCTGTATTCTGCCTGTTTACATATTTCTGTATTTAAAATGGTTCAAATGGCTCTAAGCACTATGGGACTTGACATCTGAGGTCATCAGTCCCTTAGACTTAGAACTACTTAAACCTAACTAACCTAAGGACACCACACACATCGAAGCCCGTATTTGAATACGCTTGCCTATACCAGTTTCTTTGGTGCTTCAGTGTATATCGTAGCCAAGAGAGATACAAAGCCGAGACCCACTATAGCAACACAAGATGAGATAAAAGAAATTATTCGGTTCATTAAGGGAATCGAGCATTTAATTGTGATCTGGAACTGGAATTAGATAGTAGGAAAAAGGAGAGAAGGTAAAAGTGTAGGAGAAAATAGACTGCTGTAAAGGAATTAAAAGGAGAGGAAGCGGACTGGTAGAATTTGTACAAAGCGTTATTTAACCACCGGTAACGCTTGGTTAATGGATAATGAAAGAAGGTTGTGTATGTGGAAGAGACCTGGAGACACCGGAAGTTTCGGAGTGGTTATACAATGGTAAGATAGAGATTTGAAAACCAGATCAAAAAACTGTAAAACATTTTCAGGGCCAAGCGTGACCTCAGACCATAATTCGTTGGATATGAACTGCAGGTTAAAACTGAAGTTACAGCAAAATTATACGAAATCAAGGAGATGAGACCTCAATACGTTGAAGAAACCAGAAGTTGTTGAGAGCTGCAAAGGGAGAATTAGGTAACGTTGGACTGAAACGGGGGAAAGGAATACAATAGAAAACAAATGGATAAATTCGAGAGTTGGAATTGTGAAGGCAGAATCCTCAATAAGTCAGGAGATATTGATTTCAGTTGGCGAAAGGAGAAAATATAAAAATGTAGCAAATGAAACAGGCGAAAGGGTATACAGATGTCTAAAAATGGCTAAGCAGGAATGGCTACAAGACAAATGAAAGGCTATAAAAGCATGTGCAACTAGAGGAAAGATGGATGGTGCTTATGGGAAGCTTAAAGAGACCTTTGGAGAAAAAACTTGCAACTGTATGAATTCCAAAGTGGCAAGGCAGTAAGAACCAAAGAAGGGAAAGCTGAAAAGTGGAGGGAATATATAGAAAGTCTGTATAAGGGCACAAACTTGAGAATAATATTATAGAAACTTAAGATGAAATTAGTGCAGACGAGACGGGAGATATGATAATGTGAGGAAAATTTGACGGAGCACTGAAAGACCTAAATCGAGACAAGGCCCCTCGAGTAGGCGACGTTTCCTCAGAATTTTGAGATCCTTGGGAGAGCCAGCCACGACAAATTTATTCCACCTGTAGTGGAAGATGTATGAGCCTGTCACTCTCAGACTTCAAGAATCATAGAGTAATTCCAAGTGTAAAGAAATCAGATACGATGGGTGTGAATATTACCGCACTTTCAGTTTAATAAGCTGTATTTTGGAAATAATAACTCGAATCATTGACAGAAGAATAGTAAGATGGTTTGGAGCAGACCTCAGGGAAGATCACGTTGGGCTCCAGAGACATGCGAGGCGATTCTGACCCTACTACTTACCATAGAAGATGAGTTGAAGAAAGGCAAGCCTACGTTTATAGTGTTTGAAGATTTAGAGTAAGCGCTTGACAATGTTGATCGGGATGCATTTCTAGAAAATCCAAAAGTAGCCAAGATAAAATGCTGGTAACGAAAGTTTGTCTACAACTTGCACAGAAACGGACTGTAGCTATGAGTCGAGAGGCATGAAAGAGAAACAGTACTTGAGATGGGGATAAGACAGGGTTGTAGTCTATTCCCGATGTTATTCAATATGTACATTGAGCAAGTAGTGAAGAAAACCAAAGAAAAATTTGGAAAAGGAATAAAAATTCATGGAGAAGAAACTAAAACTTTACTGTTTGCCATTGGTGTTGCAATTTTGTCAGAGACTGCGAAGTTCAAATGTTAGCGATTGAACGGAGTGGATAGTGCGTTGAAGAAAACATAAGACGAACATAAACAAAAGTAAAGCAACGGTAACAGATTAAATGTAGACATTGACGGAATTAGATTATGTTACGCTACACTAAAGGTAGTAAACGAGTTTTGTTGTTGTGGTATCAATATAAATAATGATGACCGAAGTAAATTCGTACTGGCAATATCAAGAAAAGTGTAAGTAAAGTTTTCCGGCGGAAGCTTGTGACCGGACAATGGGCCTATGTGCCACGGCATTGTACGAGGGAGAAGGGAGGCGGGCCCCTCGCCGGCGTCGCCTTTTATCCTTAGAGAAGATAACCGGTACTCATTTCGTCAGCAGGCTGAGTAAACCTGGGACCCTTCCGGAGGCTCAGGAAATAGGAAAAGGCCACATCCCCTACCCAGAATTGAACCAGGGACCTCCAGGGCTGGAGTCTGTTGCTCTACCCGCTAGTATGTTTCTGAATTAAATGAATTCATAAATATCTAAAGGCAGTTTAAGTTTTAATGGGGTATAAAAACAGCCGACCGGTTGCACAAATTTTATTGCACTGAACTGATTTCGATACCAATTAAGGGTAACTTCATTAGAATAAGTTATAGTCAACTAAAAAAAAATTTTAATTGACTTGGGAGAATAACAACCATATCAAAACCTTAAGTACACTATAAGTATTAAAAACAGAAAAGTATTACGTATATAGATGTACATTGTATGGAAAGATTAAAAATAAATAAAAATCAAGTCTTCACTACAGTAAGCAGATTCAAATGGATGTCGGTTGCAGTAGTTATGCAGAGATGAAGACGCTTGCGTGGGACAGAAAAGTGTGCATCAAACTCGTCTTCAGACTGAAGACCAGACCAACATCTGCCTTCGCTTCTCATATTGTTTCAACTGTTCATCGTTCATTCACTGTTCGGACTGCTCTAACCATCTAATAGAGTATTCCCCCATTTCTAATCTTTGGCTGCCTCTTTTCGTTTCTGCGCGCTGTAAACTGTTGCTGGTTTCCGTAACAGAATTTCTAGTAAACTTTTACTTCTAGTGTACTTTCATTTCATAGTTTATCGGCCTACTTATTTTTAACAAACTGCGTTTCATACGTGATTCTTCAGTTTATCCTGGCATATTATGTGCGGGTGTACTGCCGGCTGTTGGACATTTCCGATGTTCCTGTTGCACCTTCTCTAAACAAATCACGGTTCGCTCCTCACTTTCCAACATCTAAGCATTGTGAAATGATCTTTCTCAGTTCTGTGCCAACTTCTTCTTTTTGCTCTTCTTTTCGTACTGGTCATCTGCAGACCTCGCTTTTTCAATTGCACCTTTCCTTTTCCTCGCGTCTTGGCTTTAAACTTAGTCCAGTATTCCTGCATTCGATTTCTGTACTGTTTCTTCCTCGCTGCAGCCCATCTTTTGACAGTTTTTAGTTTTACGTTTTTTTTTAAACCAAGATTCCCTTGGAGTTTACTATGGATATCTCTTAGTGTTATTTCGGTTTCTTACAGGTCTTTTTCTATCTCGGTGAATCGCACCTATTTGGTTTTCTTGTTGAGAAAGTAGACTTGTAAGACTCATATGAACAACGTGGCCACAGAAAACAATACACACCCTACGAATGGTGTTTGTGATCTTTTCTAGATGTTTTTAGAGTTCGTGGTTGTGTCTTTGTTTGAACTCACAGTTCTCTTTTATCGGGAATAGGGTTTTCTTGAAGTTCTGTAAATTCTTTATAACAGGAGAATGGTTTAATGAGGGTGTCACAGTCCACAAAAGACGAACTACCGACCGTCCAGCCACCCTCGATGACCGTGACCGGCGACATCTGAGACGGATCGTCAGTAGCAACAGAACGAAAACAGTGCAACAAATGACGGCTCAGTTGAAGACAGGGCGTGCTAGACACGTCCTCCAGCTGTCAGTCCTTAGGAACATCCGTTCCACGGGGTATGAGAGCCGGCGCCGCACGCGGGTGCCGCTGTTAACCCAACGTCATCGGATACAACGGCTTGCATTTCTCGACAATCACCAGAAATGAATACTGGTGCAATGGTGTAAAGTCAGATGGTCGGACGAAACACGATTTCAGCTGCCCGATGCCGATGAGAGGCACCGTGTGTGGCACATACCATATGATTCGATGGATCCCGCCTGCCAAGAAGGTGTGATCCATGGCTACGGTGTCTCTGTTCTGGTCTTTGGTGCTTTTTCCTGGGATGGAATGGGCCCCTAAGTTGTTCTGGAAGGGACTTTGAGTGGTCCATGGTATGATGAGCTCCTCGTGGATCATATCCACCCATTTTTAGCTTTCCAACACCCTGAGGGTTCTGCAGCGTTTCAAGACCGTCGCATCGTTCCCACGTCGCCTGTGAATAGTTCGGGTCCAAAGACTGAGATGGCCATCCCAGAGCCCAAATTTTAGTACCATCGAGCTTACCTGGGTTGTCATGGAACGCGGCTTCTGTGTCGTGGATCCCGCACCCACGAACAGACGAGAATTGGCTGCCGCTTTGAGAACGATTTGGCGTCAACTGCTTCCAGAGGAGTACCAGTGACTTGTGGACTCACTTCCACGCCGTGTCACTACAGTCCATAGGGCCTGAGGAGGCCCCACGCGATATTAGGTGCACGACATTAACTGAGTCAGCTTATACTGGAAGTCGCTGGGAGCTCTCATTCTCAGACACTGGAAGAATATAACATGGGTATCTCCGCGCGATAAGTTACGCTACCTCAAGACCTATACACAGTTTCTTGAGTTATACCTCCAACATAAAATTATAGCTCCTAATGAGTAGATTATGACAGAATATTTTATATTTTAAATTCGTTCAATAATTACGGGAAACAGTGAAAATAAAATTGTTGTTACTCCTGCAAACAGTTAGATAGGCAACCTGCAGCAGGGACCGTGTACTGAACTATGAACCACAATAGCCCGCCGGCCGGTGTCGCCGGGCGGTTCTAGGCGCTTCAGTCCGGAACCGCGCGACCGCTACTGTCGCAGGTTCGAATCCTGCCTCGGGCATGGATGAGCGTGATGTCCTTAGATTGGTTAGGTTCAAGTAGTTCTAAGTTCTAGGGGACTGATGACCTGAGATGTTAAGTCCCATAGTGCTCAGAGCCATTTGAACAACAATAGCCGTTTAGTAATATCATGCGTGATAATAACAGTTCAAAACATAGTTGGATCTGATACTTCTGTTGCTTTCCTACAGACGAAAGCGTAGCAACTCGTTCGTTGCGTTTGGTCTCAGACACGTATATCATGGAATTTAATCTGCTTGCACAGCATTACTATGCGCCATAAAAAATGAAAGCAGTAACGTTTTACGCCTACTATTTTCAGTTTTTCGAAGAAATTTAGATTTTGTGTCTTGACGGTACATCACTTCGAGCCTAGAGAATTACTAGACATTTATACAGCAATGCTGCTTTTTATTAACCCGGACGTTTCTTTAGACTACTTATTCTGTCGTCAGTAATAAGTGATACTTATGTTAAGTGCTGCACGTTGGCATTCAGAGTAAAATGTCCGAACAGATTCCATGGATGGGTGTTCGCGTCTGCTTTACGTCATTTATGTAAATAATTTTGAACAGAGTTGCGTCCATGGTTCTTGCTAAAATTGATTAAGAATGTTTACTTTCCCTGAGATAGAGGCGTGCCTATTAACGAGAAGAGAAATTTGACTGGCCGTATTAGAAGAGAAATTTGTCTGACAGCAGTTATTAATGTGCGGATTATTATTGTGTTCGCAGTAAATCAATTTCATCTTGGCGTAATAATTGTATAGAGAGGAACGATTCCATTATATCTATAATGGCTGAAGAGCATTGTTGTCTAAATTAATCTTCTTCAGTAAAAATTGGATAGAATCTGTCAGTTTTACTCTGTAAAGTATAATGAAATTTATTTATTGGATATAATTTTTCTTTCTGTGATATTGATATTTTAGGTAATTAGTTTTGTACATTTTACTATGTCAGAGAAAAGGGAAGAAAAGAAGATTAATATGTCTTAAAGTGCCATCGGATATGAGTCCTTAGAGATCCAACAAAAGCTTCGGTTCGATAGGGGTGGAGAAGGAAACAAACCGTGCCTTTTCACAGGAAATATCCCGATATGCTGAATATGCCTGGCTAAACGTGGTCTTGAAACCCGGTCTTCCAGAAAGTTTCTTAACATCAAGCATTTCTGCGACAGCCATCCTCACAAGTTGTAGGTCTTATGATGGTTCAAATGGCTCTAAGCACTATGGGGCTAAACATCTGAGGCTACCAGTCCGCTAGACTTACAACTACTTAAACCTAACTAACCTAAGGACATCACACACATCCATGCCCGAGGCAGGATTCGAACCTCCGACCGTAGCAGCAACGCGGTTTCGGACTGAAGCGCCTAGAACCGCTCAGCCACAGCGGCCGGCTGTAGGTCTTATGCAGTTTACATTGTTGTAACAGGTGTGTATGGACTTGTAGAAATTAAATTTAAAGCGAAGTAGGTAGCTAAAATTTTATCATTGTTACACAGTGTCTTTTGGGGGTAATTCAAATAAATCCAGAGCATTTCGATCAGGACTTCAAAACCAGTGCGCCGGAGACCTAAAGGGAGTGTATCATTTTTTACAGATCATTTCATACTTCAGTTAAGTAGAAATGAAATATACCAATGGCGTTACCGCAGTGGTAACACCAGTTCCCGTCAGTTCACCGAAGTAAGTGCTGTCGCGCTGGGCTAGCAGTTGGATGGGTGACCATCAGGTCTGTCGAGCGCTGTTGGCAATCGGGGCGCACTCAGCACTTGTGAGGCGAACTGAGGAGCTACTTGATTGGGAAGTGGCGGCCCCAGTCTCGGAAACTGACATACTGCCTGGAGAGCGGTGTGCTGACCACATGCCCCTCCATATCCGCATCCAGTGACGCCTATGGGCCTAGGATGACACGGCGGCCGGTCGGTACCGTTGGGCCTTCATGGCCTGTTCAACACGAGTTTAGTTTTAGAACTGAAATATGTGTCTGAGTGCTGGCTGACCCTTAAAATTTAGGATCATTCAGCATTCAGTTAATGTTGGGTAGAAATTAAATTTGCCATTACACTACACGCACTTGTTAACACTACCGAGAAATTAATGTACGTTGTACTGTAAATTATACGTAAGTTTTGTTAACTTGCTTTTCAAAAAATAATTTTGACAGTCCGTATTGACTTATCTTATTCCATTCGAGGCCGATAACAGATTTCTCGGTGGAATATTGAAGGTAAGTTCTGTAGGTAATTAATGATTAGTTTCACAACAAAATGTATACAACTTAATGCTGTTCTTACGGCCACCAACCGCTATGCGAGCGGCACATGTTACTGTTAGTAGACGACTGTTTTTCAATAAAGACTTTCCTTCTAAAGATAGAGTAAAACAGGAATTCTATGCTCTCCAAGTCTCGGGCGGTGCGTTGACGCATAATAATTAACGAATCACTATCTGAATTCGATTCACATAGTCGTTAACGATGTAAGGGTACCACTTTCCCTAATTTTACGATCTTGACTGATTTGTTTTAACCGGGAAGTAAAACCTCCTTCATTCGTCTTTGTAGATAGATGCTCGAAATTTTACAACCATATGACGATTTCTCGCAACGCCTTCCTTAAAAATGTTGATTTTGCGTATCTCACCTTCTGTCTTGTGTCGGCTAAAACGATCAGTGCCAATTTATAAGCCTGTACAATCTTTATCTTTTCCAGTAGAAGTGTTTGGTGAGGATCCCAAAATTGACGGCCATCTCTCCTTAGGGATTACGTCATACATATTGTCTGGTGCCTTGTAGCATAATGTTATCTTCTTATTTTAAGTCACGTCCGTGAAAGCTAGTGTTTGCACATAAAATAAATAACGGTATACTTTTTTTTAGAAAGAAAGTAACATTAGATCCCCGTAACAAGCTTGTGCATGTAACATTGTAGTGTAGTCCGCAGTAAACTGTTTAGAAAAATATCTCCTTATATTGTGAGAAGTTTGGTTAATTGTAATATACTGACGAGCTTAGGGCCTCGGATGTGCAGGCTTTGAATAGTGTAGGGACGAACGTTCTCCCAAGGTCGAGCCTCAGGCGCTGCCGTTTACCGGCGCAGGCGGTGAAGTGAGGCGTTCTGCGATAGCAGCTCCGCTAATGGCCGGTGGACGGCCCACGAGACGTCTTTTGTTCGGAACACGCTCGACGATAGCGGACGTGGTGAGGGGGGGCCGGGACCGCACCACATTCCTCACCAGCGCCGCCCGCCACCCGCCAGCCGCACGCCAGCCCTCGTCTTGACCCGTCCCGATTCCGCACTCCTGCTGTCCATTTCTAACGGCTGACCCCTGACTTTGAACTCATATTCTCGTTACATCGCATGACGAACATCGATGTGTTGTACCTTGCCGGAATCGTGGAAATGCTTACTTTTATTTAGTGGATTAACATTACATTTGACGACGATGCAGTGGCAACATTTAGGTAATATTTAATAGAAAGTGTGCATTTACGAACATTTTTTCGTGAGTGTCCACGTTGAGGAGTCATAGAGGTCAGACCGTAATATTACGAGAAAAATTTCGTGTGCACAGTTTAAATAAAGATTCAACATTGTTCTATTCGCAGGCGCGTCTTTGTTATTTTCTGATTAGTCGTTTCATCGCTATAATATCAAATGCAAGACACTGCCACTGAGCTTACGTTGTAACTGCTGCGACGAAGACAGCACGGGTGTAAAGCTTGAACTTTTGTGGGTTACATTATACGTTTTACTAATGGATTCTCGTGTTTGCAAGTGAAGAGTTTGTAAAGCAGTTGCTTCTCATACGTTATGCCAGCAGACTCAGCCGGACGGGGTGGCCGAGCGGTTCTAGGCACTACAGTCTGGAACCGCGCGACGCTACGGTCGCAGGTTCGAATCCTGCCTCGGGCATGGGTGTGTGTGATGTCCTTAGGTTAGTTAGGTTTAAGTAGTTCTAAGTTCTAGGGTACTGATGACCTCAGAAGTGAAGTCCCATAGTTCTCAGAGCCATTTGAAACATTTTTTGTCGATCTCAGAATGTTTCACATTTTTACAAATTATGTAGTTTTTATAGCGACTGACCTGTTATATGTTCTGCGTTTGATGAGCTTGCTCATCACAATTAATGTCATTCGTAGCAAATAAAACTGCCGTCCATTTGAACCACACGCAGAGCACATCTTTTACACGTTTCATCTTGTTTCAAATAAGAATACATTTACATATATAGATTGAAAGCTTTCAAGTGTTTTATATCACAGGAAGATCAAACTAAGGCACACTGAAATCCATGCGTTTGGAAGAGATTATTATTTTTTCAGACGAGAATATTACAGTGGATCGTAAATTTTAATTACGATACAATTTCCCAATAGCGAAAGCGAAACAAATTGAATTTGAGATTCTAGCAACAGTACTTAATAATGCTCGGTTAAGCCAGACATATGAGGCGAAGTATTACTACTACGTGGGCATGAATCATAAAAACATATTAAGTCATTATTAAAGGAAGTCGTCAAAAATTAGAAAAATTATTAGGCAACGTATTACAGCTTATTAAAATATGTTTAAAACGCATTGGAAAAAGTTTATAACAGCGAGTATGCGGGCCACATTGCACCAAATCGCTCGCCAGTTCTGTACCGCACAATGACCTCTGCTGAGCAGCCAAACCACGCATCGAATGCCGCCTCGCCATGTTGTCCAGAAGCCACTACTCCACAGATATAAGTCTGCCCACTGCACGTCACAGGGCCCAGAGGTTAATCAAAAAATGGTTCAAATGGCTCTGAGCACTATGGGACTTAACACCTATGGTCATCAGTCCCCTAGAACGTAGAACTACTTAAACCTAACTAACCTAAGGACATCACACAACACCCAGCCATCACGAGGCAGAGAAAATCCCTGACCCCGCCGGGAATCGAACCCGGGAACCCGGGCGTGGGAAGCGAGAACGCTACCGCACGACCACGAGATGCGGGCCCAGAGGTTAAAATTGGCGCCGAAACGAGGAAAAAGATCACCTGAAAAGCTGGGTGGAGGTAAACGTCGGTATACGCCAGTGGCAGGGCACGAGTACGTCGGAAATCACAGCTGCGTCCTGCTTCATGTGGAACATACGAGGAATAGAATATCGTCGATGTATTGAAGCTTCACTGAGTAGATGAAATAAAACAGAGAATTTTTGTGGCGAGTGTACTACTGTACCACCAGAACAGCTGTTCCTCAACAGATCCTGTACGGTGCACGGGACACGTGACTGTGGTTCCTATGCGGATTGATCCCCTCAATTAGGCAAATGTTGCGATGGTCCAACTACCCACACACGAACATTTAAAATACGATGACGCGCAGAACAAAGTTTACACGTTTCACAAACAGATGGCGAACATGACTTCCATAGAGCGTGGCGAAGGGCATCCGGCCATAACGTTAAAAAAATGAAATATTTTTCCGGACGAATTTCTTACTGATGCATCCTTCTCGGGCCGCATATTTAAACTTCGTTTTCTTTTCAGGAAATTATTAATTGTATACACTAATTTTCCGTTGTGATACTACAGCTGATATAGTGACTAAAGTAAGCATAATGTTTTGAAGGTAATGACACAAACTACCTTATGACAATCTTATCTGCTAATGAAAAGGGCTCAAATGGCTGTCAGTTGATTCCTACACTAGCGGATCTGTCTAGCACTTTTGTCGTAAATGTATTGCCGTACGGTCACATAAATTATCACTACGGTATTGGCCTTTAATTACACCGCGTATCGATATTACTTATCACACAAAGCGCCTCTTTCATGTATGCTAACTGCAATTAGATCATTGTAGCATTTACCTGTGGACGAACGTGACAGCAGAGCGGGAGGTCTACCAGAAGATATCGTTAGTTGACGTACGTTTGACGCCCGTGAAGCCGCTAGGATGACTCATGGCCTGTGGAAGATGAGTGCTGTTAATAGCAGGCAGAAAGCACATCTCCTGTCTGACCGTTTTCTCACCGCTTCAGATTATAACTGTCAACTGGCATCAGCAATATTGTTGCAAATTCAGTGCCATCACGAGGTGCAAACCCTAGATGCAGGACTCTAAATACTGTTACATATTAGGACATTGATTATCGCTCCTTGCTTTGATAACTGAAACTGTTGTTTGTAACTTACTCAGCTTTGATTTTAGAAGGGACGTTGATAATACTACTGAATGACTTAATCGCATTATCTTGTGCATTCTTCGACTGGCAACACGTATGCATTGTTTCAGATTTGCGCTTGGGGCATCGAACTGAACCATTTAGTTTTTTTCAGTGATTTCTTGAGGCCTTCAGCTGCCGTTTTCCTTATTTCCTGTACGATTGTACAATTTCAGCCTTAGGCCATTTTCGAGTATCTAACCGGAAGTTTCATACATTGGATACATTAGTGACACTTGTGATTTTGATATAGATACAAGTCTTATCTGTAAATATACTAGGCGCATTATAAGTTACTTTACGCATGTTTTTTTCGGTAACAGATTATGTCATGCACGTCGTTGCTCCTATGACATCATATCATGCTCATAAATTAATTTGAGGTGTTCACGCTATTTTAGGAGCACGTTACTTTCTAGCAATTGTTGCAAAGCTTCTACAATAACAGAACAAATATTTACAAATTATTATAAAGAAATTACATACAGTCATACTTACACAAATGGCGAACAATAATTAAATGCAACTGAGAAAAAAAGCATATGCAAGCTAAATAGCAAAAATCTGTAAAATAATTATAATCTTCCTAGTGTTAAGTACGATAAGAGCTTTGCAACAACTGCTCGAAAGTAACATGCTCCTGAAATAGCGTGAACACCTCGAACTAATTTATGAGCATGATATGATGTCATAGGAGCAACGACGAATATGACATAATCTGTTACCAAAAAATCATTCGTAAAGTAAGTTATAATGCGCCTAGTATATCTACAGATATGACTTGTTCCTATATCAAAACCACAAGTGTCACTAATGTATCCAATGTATAAAACTTCCGTTTTAGATACTTGAAAATGGCCTAAGGCCGAAATTGTACAATCGTACATGAAATAAAGAAAATGGCAGCTGAAGGCTTAAGGAAATCATTCAAAAAATTCATCGCAGCTGCGGACACTATCACACTGAACATTTAGTTTTTATTACCTGAACTGTCGGCATCACTTTGACACTCGGTTATGAGTGTCGTGCTCCTCTTGGGCATAGAGATCTGCTCAACCCTCTGGTACGACCGGACCTTTTTTCTATTTTTTCAATGCAGCCATCAATCTAATCCTTGTCTGTGATAATCCTTTGCATGAACTTTTCATTGACAGCTTGTTCTGTGAGTTCCCTGGATATATCCACTCCAACTTTCTTTTGCTCGTTGGTCATCAAACGTCAAACGAAATATGGCGTAACTCCTTGCATGTTCAGTTGAGAATCGTCCGTCATGGATGTGTGTGATGTCCTTAGGTTAGTTAGGTTTAACTAGTTCTAAGTTCTAGGGGACTAATGAACTCAGAAGTTGAGTCCCATAGTGCTCAGAGCCCTTTGAACCATTTTTCAGTTGAGAATCGTATGACAAGAAACCAACTGACATTTAGACATTTTCTTCTCCAGGCTCTCGGACAAACTGCTGTAACTCGCATCCAGTCATCCGGACTCTTGAATTTCTGAATGTGAGTGCCATCAGTGGACAATGATGGTCTCTCGAGTCGATGGTCATCCTTAGTAGATTTACAACCACTTCTGAATCCAGATATCCATTCTTAACATTGCAGTCCGCCCGGAGCAATATCTCTGCAAAATGTTTCAAAAGTTCGAACTTTTCCTTAAATGGCTTTCTGTTTTCACAAAATTTCATGTTGCACCGTGGATTCCGTAAATCAGATATTGCAAAAATCGCGAAAAACACTTTACCACTTTTCACACAATTAGCAGTGGCTCGGAAACTAAATGAGATATAAAGCGTTTGAAACAATGTAATCAGTGTGAACCCGCCACTGATGATAACAATTTCATCACTGAAAATCTCACACTATCACTAACTGATCACAAGGAAACCAGATTACTCTGTAAAGAAACAACCCGACACATTATTTCCGAAGGAATGCGACATAGTGACGTGAGCCCAGGATGGAATCATTGCTGGTCTCGTCTGAGGAAAAATTACAGAATTATATCGGCGGCAGAGTATTCCTAACGAATAATGGAAGGTGGCGAGAGGGAGGTAGGGGAGGGGAGAGGGGAGTGGAGTATTACCAACGATAACGATACAACGGCGCTATTCGAAGATCCTAGCATGACATATTATTTGCCATCGAATGTCGGAGCAGCACAGAAGTGAATAAAATTGTACAATACTGATTGTACATTAATACTGACGTAACAAATCTGGGCAATGGTGGCAAAAGTGTTTTATCAGGGTCTCGTACAGAAAAATAAATTTGCTGTGGGATTTTTTCGGTAAATAAAGTTAAACCATAACTTTGTTGTTTCTTTGCTGTAACTTCGACTGTCCTCTTGAAACCTTATTTCACCTTGAGCAATCGAACGGTTTCATTCCTGACATTTTGTTGCAAAGCAGAAGGAAGCGTTTTGTCGCTATCTAGCATGTTTTTATTTTATTCCAAACCCCATTTTTTTTTATTTTGGTCTGAGAGACTACCCCCGTTTAGTTTTTCGCGTTCTCCGTAAGTCACCCTAAACGAATGCTGGGCTGTGCTGGCGTTCGATTTCCGTCAACACCCTAGTCTGTTGTCTTGTGCTCCTTCATTTACAATCTCGAAGTCGACTGGATGAAACCTTCATCGTTTACTTTAATCTCAGCCGTGACATTGCGCGTGAGGCAACCCAGTCTACAAGTAGCAGTCTGTAAAATGACGATTATAGAAATTAAGAAGGGACATAAAGAAGACGTGGTAGATTACTCTAAAAGACAATTGAATGTGAGGAAGAATTTGTGGAAAGTGTGTTTGCTGTGGCGAGTCAGCGCTGGAAAAACGCAAAGAACATTAATGGCCCATCAAACAATCTATATTAGAAACCAAAGAACAGTCGTCTCCCCCTTGAGCCTCTAGACATCCACACCCGGACGCAGGCCTCTTCCACAGAATTCCTCGCCGATCTTTTCTGGGCGGTCTGGATCCTGTTTTTTCCCTCGTTTTATTGGATGTCGCCTCTCTACCTCCCGAAAGAACGTCCGAGAGCTATCTTCTCCCACGAACGCGACTGCATCAGTGTTTTGATCGATTTGAAGTTGTTCCTGAGCACGTCTCCTGCCCAACGCCACTTCAGTTTCGCTTCCCGCGCGAAAATGTCGTCGACTTCAGCTCTTATCCTCAGCTCTTCGTGTCTCAGACTCACTGAAAGCGTTGCTCCTTCCAGCGCCCTTCTGCAGATCCGGAGACGATTTGCGCTGCTTGTTGTGTCATAAAACTTTATTTTTAAATTTTACTGGTAGTCGGCTTACAGAGAATTCAGCCAAGTTTCCAGAATTCTATCCAGGAGAGGCCAACCGATCTCTTCTGTCTGGTTGTGTTTTACAATTTGGATTTCATGTTCCAAATAAATGTATTTGTTTATTAGTTCAAGAACAGGGTTCTCAGTGGAAGCCATAATACTGACAAAGGTCTTTTGAAGGTTAATTTTGGTGCCTGGGAAGCATCTTTCTGTTCTCGGATGATTGTTGACAGTTCGTTTGTATCACTGCTATAGAGGATGATATCATCTGCAAAGCGAAGATGGTCGAGACCTCTTCCATCTACGTTGATACCTGTCCCCAGGTTCCGGAGCGAAGATGAATAACATACGCGAGATTTTGTCTGTATGTCTGCTGTCAGTTCTTACAGGAACCTTTCCAGTGATCCAGTCGTCCTTTATTTTCATATGTAGTGTGTCATTTTCCTAAATGTAGCAGTTTATTTCGCTATATTTATAGTCAGTGCGGGCTTTATTCATCGTCCTCAATACTGGTCAGGTTTCGATTGCGTCGAACGCCTTCTGGTAGTCTATAAAAGCCATGTGACGTAGGACATTACTCTCCGTGTATTTATTTCTCTGTCAGTGAGCGTACTGCTTGGATATGGTCAACAGTGCTGAATCTCTTTCTGAATCCTGCCACTTCGACTGGCTGGTAAAAGTCAAATTTCTGACTCGTGCGGTTCGTACCGTTTTTGTCTACAGCTTGTAAAAGATAGAACAGTCATTCGGCATCGAATCGTCTATATTTGTAGAATAATCTGTGGTCATTGAAGAGTTCAGAACAGCAAGCAAAGGACTGTTTAGGAACATCGAATAGAGTATATTAGTTAGCGAGGAGCAGTCTATGACCATGGCTCTGTCGTCGGTTTGGAACGTTCCGCCAATGGAAAGTTGAATATTACCCGTTCTGAACCGGTAGAAATTGTAAGACGTTGGCCAGTTTGTGTTCTCGTCCTGGGCGACCGGCAACCTTGGTGATCTAACAACGCTGCACGCAGCCGCACCGTAATAACCATAGTTGAATGCTTTATCCCTTTTCGCTGTGGAGTGTTTGGACTGTTTTTACGAGAATGACTGATTTCATTTGGGGGGGGGGGGGGGCGCACGGAAAAGGAAGCTCACCATCTATAGTGATGGTGGATGCTGGGTACGAAACACATATCATTGATTTCGTAGATGCATTCCACGAATGAAGCTGGATTTGCTCCCGTGATCCTGCTGCAGTCACAGTGCGAGTGGAGGTTGTTTTCCCCACTCCCCCCTTCTATTACGGCTGAAGACAAAAGATTAGCCCTACATATTGCACATGGATCTCAGATACTATATATACTCCGATTGTGACTGACGTTTCAGCAAGTCGAGGGGTAATGGCCAGTCGCCAGCCAATCGCAATTCTTTCTTGAGCCTCACTGAGCTGCCCGTTTAGTGGGTACGTGCGGCGTCTTGTGAAGCGTGGCTGGCAGGACGCCAGCAACACTGCCTCCCCGCCACTGCAATGTCTCAGTCACCAAGTAGTTTTAATCGGAGCAAAACTGCTTTGTATAGCGAGATGTCGATCGTTTTGCACGCGAACACTCGCGCGTTTCTCCGCTAGGCTAGTCGGTGCAGAGGACGGTCTGTCGCGACCGCCGTAACATAGGTGGCAACCTTACAGGGCAGAGGGAGATGGCGTGGCGCCTGAGTGACGTCTGCCATTTGAGCGTCTGGCCGGTCTGGCTTGCTGGCTCACTTTCTCCAGAAGCTGCGGCGGGTCCGGGGCCGGCGGGCCTGCAAGGCCAGGCCGGGCTTTTCTTGCTGCAAGCGGGCAGCCGAGCGGAGCGGCCAGACTGCGGTGCTGCTGCTCCTGAGGCTGCGGCTGCAGCTGCCGCGGCAGATGTTGGCCGGCCGCGCCGCGGCCGTCCAGCGACTGAAGTCTGACGCACCGTTAACTGGGGCACCCGGCGCCATTCTGCCAACCTTTCGGTTGTTTTGTTTTCTCCAGTTGCATCAGTGCACTCGAGTGGGCCTTCGCTGGAAAATGTGAAAGAGTCATTGTTGTGGGTCAGCATTCTTAAATAGATATGCACATTCCATCCCTGAACTAAGGTCCGAAAAATCTGCGAAATCCCGAAACGAGTCCCATAACCCCACTATTGGACTTAAACATTTTACATCTGCGAATTTAATTAGATGTGGAAATGGGTAGAAGTGAGAGGGTGCCAAATCTGGTGAGAATTCTGAATGTACCAAATCTTCGAATCCTCTGTTTTCCCACAATTCATAAACCCCATCTCACATTCACTAAGATGAACAACTTTAAGCATCTGCTATTGAAACAATACCGTCAAGTGAGTAGTCAACTGTAATTGTTACCTTTACTTTTAGACTGCGAAAGTAGATTTGTGTTATGGTTCTCTTCGGAATTTGCACTTGCGATTATCTTGCGTTGTGGACTACTCGAACAACAATTGTGGGCAACAACCCCTTGCTTGGCTAGTAGCGTGTTAAAGTGTGAAAGTACATGTTGCTCCGTGTTTATGTATCTGTGTGTCTGATGCAATGCCATACCGCACTGTTGCAACAGACAGTTTCCTTCACTGTCACCACGGTACGTCTTCTTCCTTCTTCATATACACAATGAGACAAACGTACAATTTCGCTTACATGCTGTTAGCAGGACATATGCACCATTTATTCGTCGCAATGAAAGTATTGCACTTTTATTACTTAATGTACTTTACCTTAGGCAGATATCCTACGGATTGTTTCGGTACAGTATTTCGAACTGCACAGTTATATATTTTGCCACTCGCCTTCCTGCAAGTCCCTCCCTCAGTTGCATATTCTCTCTCACTCCTAGCATGACTTTCTCGGGCGGCCGCTTCTTCTGTGTCTCTCCGGACAATATTCCTATTAACGGGACCATACTATTACCGATTTATCAGTCTTTCGAATCTGATCTCCTGGGCACGAAACCGTGTCCTGAACTCTTTCGTTTGAGATATGCTACAGTCGCGCTGCACGTCGCAGATGGTCCTTTTCCAGGGTTGTTAACTTATTCTCGATTGTTTTTGCAATTTCTCAGCATTCCATGCCGTATGTCGCTGTAACTTCAACCATCGTCTTATATAGGGAAATTCCATTCTGATGTTACAAACTTCCAGGGATGATAGAGAAGAGTAAACGTATCAATTTCAGGTAAGGCGCCATAGTCCGGAAACGACCGAGTCGAAGCTTGAAAGCGAAACTTATAACAATACCTCTGACAGTGGAATACTGTTCCTAACATCCAATAAGCAACTTTCAGAAGTGGTAGTACTGACCAAAACAACGAAAATGTCTTCTAAACATGGACTCTAAAATGCATACGTTACGAGCTGTGAGCACTTGTTCATCTTCGATACTGTGAAACATATCATTCCTACTGCAAGATCTTTGGTTTCCATATTTTTGGAGGAGGTAGTACGGACCTTTTTTTACTACCTCTGAAAGTTGCCTGCCATTCAATCTTAGCAACAACAGTAACGGCACATGTATTCCACTGTCACAGCTATCAAAACGGTCTTCGCACGTGAGTATGACCATTTGCAGAAAACCACTCAGTCATACATTTAAGAACATTCTTTACAGTTCCTTCTGTTGTTGTATGTATGCTTGAACTGATTACAATACTAATATCATCTGCAAAAAGAACTAATACTGTTTGTTGTATATTAGACAGAAGATCATTTACATGTATGGGAAACAACAACGGACCTAACATTGAGCCTGGGGAACCCATACGTGATTTCTCCTCAGTCAAAATCGAAATATACTTCACTGACACTTAATTGATACTGTTTGAACAGCTCTTCCTGCTATCGCTGCTGATTACGTTGATTGGATTATTGAGTAGAACTTTCTGCATTCTTTTTGTTATATATGACACAATCCGTTGGCTGGCTGTATCATCAATCCCACAAAACCTCAGTTTATCTAGGAGAATGTTGTAAGTCATAGAGTCAAATGCCTTACAAATGTCGCAGAAAATACCAGCCGGTGCTGTTTTATTATGTAATACTTGTAACATTTGGTGGTTGAACTTATAAATGGCCTTCTCAGTAGAGCAACCTTTTTGAAACCCAAACTATGGTTTACTGAGGATATTACTGTTGCTCAGGTGGGATAGTAACGTAGAAGGCATCATTTTCTCAAAAATTTTGGAAAATGAAGTCAGTAGTGAAACAGGTCGGTAGTAATTGGAATCTCTCCTATCACCTTTTTTATAGAAGGGTTTAACGACGGCATATTTCAATCTCTTGAGTTATTTCAGATAAGATAGTGCTTATTACATGGCAAGAGATCTTTAGCACTCTGTTGGAAACACCACCAAATCCAGAAGAGCTTTTATTTTTAAGAGAATGTATAATTTTCTTAATTTCAGAAGTAGTAGTTGGTAATACATTCATATTCGCGTACTGCTGTTATTTTTCTTCTGATATGTTTGTCCCTACATATTTTCTACCATATTGAAGAAATGATAGTTGCTAATTGTGACTAATGATGTACAGCCCTTCCATTTAATTCAGTATTCATGTTATCCTGTTCTGTAGCTGGTAGTCCTGTCTCTTGTTTCATTAAATTCCATACTGCCTTAGTCTGTTGTCGGAATTTCTGATTTCTTAATAGTATGACATTTGACGTTTATGTTACTGCAGTGAGAATGGAGAGTTACAATGGATATTGGATAAGACCAGCTACACTGATTACGGCAGCTTAACAACTTGTGGTTTTAACAAAACAAGAAACAATGTTATGATATTGCTGCACTTGTGCTTCGAGATGTATTCGGAGACTGTTTCTACGGACAAAATAATTAGTGAAAAATTTGGAGGTGAGTCGCTGTAGAACTGGGTGTTTAGAGGAGTAACTACACGATCTGCATTTTAACTGGGGCAACGATTTTACATTTATTGAATTTGACTCAGGAGACGTCCGCACCTTGGGACCTCAGCCATGAGCGAGGGAGGAGCAGACTTGCCATGAGATATTAGCAGGCGTTACGGGCTAATCTTGTTCACCTTTGTGTGCAAGCACCGAGCGCGGTGGGCAGGCACTGTACCCGCATTCCGTAGAGCTGCGGGTCACGTCCCCTTCCAGCCGTCCTGATTCAGATCTGATCTTAAATGGGCTAAGGCAAATATGCCAGGATGGTTCCTCTGAAGGACACTGCCGACTTCCTTCCCCAACAGGAGAGTGTGTTCCGTCCCTACTGACCGTTAAATCCTTTGTGTGCAGCCGAGGAGAGCTAATGGCCTGGCCTTCCCTAATCCCGAATCCGCGTTAAGTGTGTTTACAGGGTGGTTTACAATGGATGCTGAATGTCGTGGCTGGAGCCCGAAAGCTTGCTTTTAAATGTCAGAGAATTTCTGGCGACGTCGGTTTTTCTGCTGAAAAGATCTACCAGATGGCAGCACGTACAACAAAAGTTACATAGCGGCCGAAAGTAGATGATCTGCTCTTGACTCAAATAACGACCGTTTTGCACCTCAAGCCAGCAACTCTCAAGCTGACATTTTATTCCTCTCTACCTTGGACTTTACCAGTTATTTTGCAGCCAAAATGACAAAATTAATCTACCACGAAAATGTGGAGGTACGTAACATGAAACACAGAGGCAAAGTAGCCGTTCTTACGCTTTATGATATCAGTAAAAATTGAGCATTCTGTAGCTGCGACTTACTAATCCTTCTGTTTCATTCTCTCTTAAGGAAGCAATGAATAAATGAAAAATTTCATGTTAAAATAGGAGATAGTATGATGGACTTACATTCTCTATTGTCAAAACTATTTGAACAAATTATTTAACAAAATAAACCATATTCTTGGTGAACTTAAAAATAGCAGAAATTAGCAAATGAAAGTAAATGTAGAGGACAAAAATGTAGTAACCAAAAGAAGCAGATTCATTTTTGCTTTAGAAATTTTAAAATTATAAAGTAGGCTTATGAGGAGACCAAGCACGAAAATACTCATCGACACTCATACACACAAACTCAAGGAGGAACTGTTTGGCACCAGTCATTACTACAAGATTAAATAGTTGTTTTGCGCGTTAATAATATAGTACAGAAAGTTAGTTTATTCAAATTACTATTTATGTTTAAATATTGCGTGCATTGCAATACGTTGGTATTGGGGAAACGGGTAAGGAAGAATATTGATGTGTATTTATTTGTTTTCGTTGGACTTCGTTTTAGAGAACGAATTTAAGAAAACAATATAAAATACGAATGTTAGTTAAACTAAACATTGCCAGTACATGTTGCATTAGAGTGGCAACAATCAATCAGAAGTACTGGAACACCTTTATTTTCCTAAATTATAGTTTTGAGCCGCATTTCCTGTAAATCTCCCTTGTTTTACGTTTAATGTGGATGCTTAATGTGGGTGGTGTGAACTTTGGTTGTAGTATTCGCTAGATTAACAGAAAAAGTTGTAATATGATATCATATCATAATTGAGACCTCTCTTATACTTAAAAAGCTATCAAAAATTAGGTTAAAACTTACTTTATAAGCCACCGTTTCCCATTCGAAACCGCAGTCTACCAGGCATCTAATAACTAAAGTATTTTGCTGGCTGCAGGCACATGGGGCTAATTTTTCTAGGTACAAGTACCTTACATTTGAAGAGTCGTAGATAAGGGGTAAGTCAACATACTCCGCGTTTGTTACCCTGCAAAGTTGCAAAGAGTCTGCCAGTAGCCGTTGTCGCAATGTGTATCAACTAGAGCGAAACAGTGCGGAACTGCTGATCTAATACTAGGTAGGAAGGAGCTGACGTAAAGCCCAACATCACTTGACGCGATACGATACACTCTTGTCATTGTCAGCATCGTGTAATGGAGAAGACAGCAGAGTGCCAAGACAGTTGTCAGAAGTTCTCATTGGTTTCTTGTACTTAACGACGGGATGAATTTTTGCGCATTTTCTCTAACGGCAAGCCGCTACAAACCATGACGTTGGTATAGCATGTAAGTCATCTTAAGGAGTAAAACGGTTCTAAATCTTGATGTTATACAATATTCTGTTTGTGATTATATTTTATCTGTGTATTGTAAAAAAATAAATCCAGGAGAAAATAAGAAAAGCAGCATATTTTCCTGGGAACATTCCATTCGTTTATAACGTATCCTGTGCGTAGGAACAGTCAAAACGTATTCTAAACTGTAACAATCGTTTGAAATGTTTCGTGAAAGGATGTTAATGAAAGCTGTGTAGAACTTGTATGACAGCGAAAGAAACGGCTGTGGAGTAGCCGGTATCCACAAAAACGACAATAAGGGAGAGTACTGTTGTAGAGCATATCAGTGAAATCTATAGAAATAAAAAAGTGTTCATGATTGACGCGATTGTTAATTTTTTTGTAATAAGTCTACTAGAAACTTGAATCTCGCGTGTACATGATTCCGCTATACGTTTGTTGGAGTGATGGTTATAAACAACGGCCTCTAACGACGTAGACTTCGTCAGACCAGAAGAAGATAATCTTGATCTTAAACATTATTACTTATCCTAAGTCGCTCAACGATAACACAGAAAGAAGATTTCGTAAAAACGGAGACCAGAATAAGTGGCTGTTGAATTAAGTCTCAAAAGAAGCACTCCATCTATCCATCATGAAGACGAACAACAAAACTGTAGTACCAAATGTAATTTACTCTTGATTTACTTTCAGAAGGAAGGGAGAAAGATTAATGTTAACGTCGCATCGAAATTGCTTTCATTAGAGACGGAGTACAAGCTCGGAATGATTCAAGGATGGGAAGGAGATCGGCCGTGCTCTTTCAAAGAAACTATCCCGGAATTTACCATGATAGATTTAGGGAAATCAGGATAGTTGGACTCGGATGCGAACCCTCGTTGTCCCGCAAGCGCGTCCAGCTATCTCGCTCAGTTCCTTTCAGAAATGTAGCAGATCATAGTAACTGACGAAAAATCGTCAAGTGAAAGTAGTATCTGGCGCTTATCAGGGAAGTGTTCCTAATCTACACGCTATCTTATCAAAAGTATTTGGACACCTATTAATGGGATGTGACCATTCTACGCCTTTTTGACGTTTTGAGCACTGCTGGGGAAACTTTCAGTGAGGTGTCCGGATGTCTGTGGAGGAATGGCAGTCTATTATTGTTCAAGACCCGAAACCAGAGAAGCTAGTGATGTTGGACGCTATGGTCTGAAGCGAAGTCGATATAGTAACTTATCCCAGAACTGTTCCATTGGGTGCAGCTCGGGACTCCGGGAAGGCCTGTCCATTTCGGGAACATTATTGTCCACAAGCCATTGCCTCACCATGACATGTTCCGCTGTCTGAAATAAACAATCTCTTTCATTGAACTGTTCCTCTACGGTATGCGGTACACAATGCTGTAAGATGTATTCATACCCGTCTACATTTAGCTTAAGCTCAGTAAGCAAACCATATCCTAACCACGAAAAACACATCCGTATAGTTGCGCTACCTCCTCCATACTTCACCGTTGGCTCTGCACATTACGGCAGGTAAAGTTCTTCAGCCATTCGCCAAACCCAAACCCGGCCGTCGGGCTGTCACAGGATACAGTATGAGTCAACACTGCAAATCATTTGTTTGCAGGCGACCACCCCCATCGCTCTTCATACCGCCTCAAGAGTCAATTAGCACAGACGACAGTAATGTGTGGCTTATGAGAATCTGTTCAACTGTTGTACCCCATTCTTTTTAAGTCCCTGCGCACAGTTACTGTGCTAGGTGGACTGCTGATAGCACTTTGGAACTCACCAGTGGTTGCTTTCTCTGATTTCCAGGTATTTTTAACAACCGCTCCCAATCCGGTCAGTATATGTTGTCTGCCAGGTCCTGGTTCAGCAGTGGTTGTTACTTCGCATTTTCTCTTCACAATCACATCACCAACAGCGGACTTCGGCAGATTTAGAATGGCTGAAATGACCCCGATGGACTTGTTACTCAGGTAACCTCCAATTTTTAGTCCACATTCGAAGTCACTGAGCTCATCTGACAGAACCATTCCGATATTACCGCTTCTGTACAGACAATACAGTACTTCCTGCCTCCTTTCATACTGGCGGGTCCGTCTCTCGTCACATATAGTGATCGATTCCGCATCGCATACTGGCTTCCGGCTACTTTTGATCGAAAACCATATAAACTACATAGGAGACAATCTGAGCAACCCCTTTAGATCTTTTGCAGATGGTGTTTACCACTAATCAGGTCGCGAGGACGACAGCAGGTCGACAACTTTGCTTCCATTGTTTTGCAGTAGATGGCAGTAGCGGCAAGTAGTGGTGCAGGTCATAGGTCGTAAGTGTCATACAATAAGCTTAGTCATTTGTAAACATAACGCCATCAAAATATTTGTCGATTTGTGATTGCACCATAAAGTTATTCTCCAATGGGAGTATACTATCCTTTTAGAACACTTTATTGCCTAGATCGCAAGTTTTGTTGCATAGATAACCAGTTTCAGCCAGTTCAGTGGCCATCTTCAGATCCATAATCTCAGAACTTGCAACATATTAAACATTGTATAGAGTATGGGCACTCTCACATAGCGCAAAAAATATCTGAGACAATAACCATAAGCAATATAACACGCCATCCTGCATGACATGTGAACCAGTTGAAGTTTGCCCGTTTCCGTGAGCGGATAACTTCAACCGGTTCTCAAGTCATGCAAGTTGGCGTTTTATATTACGTATGGTTATTCTCTCAGATGCTTTTTTCTTCTTTTTCTTTTTTTATTGAGCTAGGCGAGAGTCCTCAGTACTCTAGACAATGTCTAATATGTTGCAAGTTCTGGGATTATGGATCTCAAGATGGCCATTGAACTGGCTGAAACTGGTTATCTATGCAAAAAAAAATTGCGATCTAGGCAATAAAGTGTTCTAAAAGGATACTACACTCTCAAATACAGAAAATTGCCCCCTGCTTCCACTGACAATATCATGTAATATAATATTATTCTCGATTTAATATCTCAGCTTACGACCCCACATCACCTCGTTAGCGGGAAGCTTTAATTTTCTGCTTCAAAGTGGACAAATCTGCGGGAGAGGCTCAGAAAGATGCCAGGGAAGACTTGTTAGTGAAAGAACGTCCAGAGAATCGTTTCACGCTTCAAGAACATTGATTTTGTCGTCGACGACCGGCGTTGAGGTAGAGGAAAGGAGGTTTCGGAGCTACTGAAACCGACAGAAACAGTCACAGGTGATCGTTATTGAAAGCAGCTGATGCGTTTGAGCCGAGCATGGAAAGATAAACGGCAACAATACAGTGACAGACATGAAAAATTGATTTTGCAGCGTAACAGTGCTCGACCCCATGTCGCGAAAGTTGCCAAAACGTTCTTGAAAACGTTGAATTGGAAAGAATACCTTACCCGCCTTAGTCTCCAGACATTGACCGCCATGACTGCCACCTTTTTCGATCAATGGCTCACGGCCTAGTCGATCAACACATCTGGTCGTATCAACAAGTGCAAAATAGGATAGATTCATGAATCTCCTCAAAATAAGTCCAGTTATACCGCCGCGGGATTCGTATGGTGCCCGAAGACTGGAGAAGTCATAAGAATGGTAAAGGTATTTCTATTTCCAGAGCTACAGCTGTCAGCGGGGTGTATTTCCGAGGTTGAAGACACGTTTGCCGGTTCTCTAGATATGAGAAAGACGTTATTCGATTTTGTAAATTATAGGGGGTGATTTGGAATATGCTACATCACCGAGATCTGTATTCGCGAGTGGAAATACCGGTTTCCACGTAAATGTCTTCGTAGATGTGACAGTTGTCTCAGTCGAACGTAGAAGACTGTACCAATTTTGGTCATAAAACTGGACTTTGTCTGTTTTCGTGGAAAGTGGGCATTTATTATGGTTGGGAATGTTTTGCTTTATTATAGGAGTGTAGCTGATGTTAAATAAATAATGGAGCGGACGAGACCCATACAAGACCGCTGCCGGAATGTCCTAGTGTTGTGAAACAAAGTCTAAGAAAGAGAGGTGTTGCGGGCCTGTCCTGTTATATCTAGAACTGCTATCGAAGCATTTCGGTTGGCGGCGCCCCGTTCAGCCGGCGGAACTTTCGTCTTGGCGTCAGAACTGGCAGGGAGAGTGTCGGCATACTAGCTCCATTCCATAGTTTGTGATTGTAGGTGGATGAGAAGGCAGTCTTTTAGGATGAGGATTTCTCCGAGTAGTGAGGTGTTTTTTTTCCGCATCAGCTGTGATAGCGTGTATTGACTTCGTTTAGGATGATTTTTAAATAGGCATGTGTAGTGAACTCTGACATCAAACAACTAAAGATGGTATATGCCTGCAGGTAATACACTTTTTTTAACTCCTATCTGTCCAACACCGGTATGTGGTCAGTTGAACGTTCCCCCCCCCCCCCTCCCCTCCCCCCGAGCTTGTAGGTGTAGGGTAGAGTTTGACTGTTTCTGTCACTGGTTTCGAGAGGTATAATTTTTTTCACAACAGGATAACACCAGTTGTCAGTTTTGCGATTTTGAGCCGTTCTTCTACAGTGCTACGCATAGTTTGGAGTGGTATAATTTTTTCCCAGCAGGATAACAAGAGTTGTCAGTTTTTGCGATTTTAAACCGTATTTGTGCAGCGCTATGCATATAGTTGTGTAATTAGGTCCGATCTTTGTGATTAATTGCGATATTTGCGTGAGTTTGGAGTGGTACTGGGGCTTTTTTTTTTTACAAGCAAGATAAGACCAATTGTATGTTACAGTTATTTTTTGTGATTTTAAGCCGTCCTTGTGCAGCCCTATGCATATAGCTATGTAATTAGGAACGATCTTTGTGATTAATTACGTAATTAGTATGGATATTTGGGTCAGTCTCCCACATCTGGAGAGTTTGAATGTGTTAGGGGGTGCACTTAGGCTTTCCATCCAGTCGAATCAGGGTTCGAGTGGTTGATAAGTTTTTTTTTCTTTTTTACTTGCATTGAGTGTTTGTGCATTGAATTATTTTCGGGTGTTTAAGCGTTGTTTGCATGCGTTATTTCAGTGATGTGCATCGTGTGTACTGGAGTATTTCGGTAATTTAGGAGTTGGGTTGTTTGAGGGAGGAGTCCAGCGAGCTCATCGGTCGCATCAGATTAGGGAAAGACGGGGAAGGAAGTGGGCCGTGCCCGTTCAAAGGAACCATCCCGGCATCTGCCTGGAGCAATTTAGGGAAATCATGGAATAAAGAAATCAGGATGGCCGGACATGGGATTGAACAGTCATCCTCTCTAATGCGACTCCACTGTGCTTGCCACTGCGCGACCTCGTAATTTACGAGTTGTTTGCGTCTCTGCACATCAGCTTAATCCATTATTTAGGAGTACATTTGAGGTCTGTAAGCTGTATATTGTTACTCAAGGCACGTTAGGTTGAGTGTTTTGCATTAGCGTGATAAATAAATTAGGTGAAATCCGTAGCTAAATAAATTGTCCAAAAAATAAATAAGGTACACTCCTTCCTCTCTCCAGCAGCCCAGAACAGGCTGATTCGTTTTTCACACCAATTTTTCCTCTCTCCAGACCGCCGTTAGCTATCGATATCTCAGCCCCTTGTGCTGGTAACACGAAACCAATGATGCAGATAATAAATTTAAACAAATTATATTCGAATTGAACGGAAGCACCATACCAACCCCGCCTCAGCTGCAGGAGTAAGCTGCAGGAGTAAGCTGTGTCGAGCAGGAGACTTCTAATGTTGCATCAGAATGTTATGGGTTTTGTTTTTACTACTCATCCATATTAACCTATGTTTTTCTACATTTAAGGCTAGCTGCCACTTATCATTTCTCTATGTCACCTGGCATCCTTCTAAAGCCATTCAACTTCGACACCTTACCGAACACCACAGCATCATCATAAAACAACAGCAGATTTCTGCTCACTCTGCCCACCAAATCATTAGTATATATAGAGAATAATAGCGGTTCTATCACACTTCCCTGGAGGACTCCTGACGATACCATTGTCTGATGAACACTCGCCGTCTTGATCAGCATTCTGGGTTCGATAACTTAAGAAGTCGTGGAACCACTGATACATCTTTGAACCTATTGCATATGCTTCCACATTCTTTAACACCCTGCAAGGGTGCACCATGCCAGATGCTTTCAGAAAATCTAGAAATATTGGATCTGCCTGTTACCCTTCATCCACAGTTCGCAGTACATCATGTACGAGAAAGACGAGCTGAGTTTCGCACGAGCGGTGCTGTCTAAAACCATGCTGATTCGTGGACGTAAGCTTCTCAGTCTCAGGAAAGTTTATTATATTCGAACTGAGAATATGTTCAAGGATTCTGCAGCAAACAGAAGTTAGGGATATTGGTCTGTAATTTTGCGGATCTGTTATTTTACCCTGGAGTCACCTGCGCTTTTTTCCAGTCGCTTGGAACTTTGCGCTGGGCAGGAGATTCACAATAAACGTAAGCTGAGGCTCTGATGCCGTAGAGTACTCTTTGAAAAACCGAATGGTACGCGATCGGGACATGGTGACTTGTTTGTTTTCAACTCCTTCAGCCGTTTCTGTATGCCTCGTATGCTTATTACCATGTCATGCAGACGGGATTCTATTCGATTGTCAAATGACGGTATGTTGTGCAATTCTCGTTCATCAACAATATCTTGAATGTGAAATTCAAAAAATCGGCTTTCGTTTTGTTATCTTCAACTGTCACAACAGACTGGTCAACAAGTGATCGGATGGAAACCTCAGGCTCACTCAGCGATTTTACGTGAGACCAGAATTTTCTTGGGTTCTCTGCCAGATCTTTTGCAAAGATATGGCGGTAGTAGCAGTTGTATGCTTCATGTGTAGATCTTTTCATAGATGCACGAATCCTTTGCTTGTTGTCATTTATGCATTCTCTTTTGAGTGTAACAGACTCAGTTCAGGCTGGATCGGCTCTTACTGAGAAGAGCGCACGAGTCCACACACCTCGTTGGTCGAGTCTCTGTGCTCTTGACAGCATCACAAACGGTGCTGGCTTGTGCAGGCGTCAACGGAACACAACGTAAGTTGTGCTGTGTGGCCCCACTCTCCATTGTTGCCAAATTTATTCAAGATGGCGGATCCAAGATGGCGGCAATAGATGTGGCAACATCACAATGAAGTTCAAATTTTGGTGGGAAGATAGATTTATTGGGCTACCTCTACTAACCTAACCTCCTCCCCACCCCTTCCACAGAAAATGGCGGGAAGTTCAAATTCCAGCAAGACTGTGCAACACACCACAGCTACCTCCATTAACCTAAGAAAATGGCGGGAAAATAGGTCACTTGGGCTACCTCCACTAACCTAATTCATCTGACCGCCACCTCTTCCTAGGAATTGGCGGGAAAAGGACTCAGCCTGTGCTGGATAGGATGCAGTGTTTATTTAAAGAATTTGAGGCAGTGTTGTCACCATGAGGTCCAGAGTCGAACTGACCTTGTACACAGTACTGCCACCAGAGAGCATTGTCGTCCCTCCTGTGGTGTAATCCAAGATGGCGGTCTGGGGTGGGGGGGTGAATGGTGGGAAAAGGACTCAGCCTGTGCTGAGGTGCTGGAGAGAGGAAGGAGTGGACTTCATTCATTTTGGAACAATTTATTTAGGTACAGATTTCATGTAGTTTATTTATTATACTGATACAAAACACATGCTCTGACGTACTTGGTGTCGCAATAGACAGTCTACAGAACTGCAAACTACTCGTAAATCACTGAAATAATGCAGTTCACTGATGTGCAGACATGCTCACTAATTATAAACTGTCGAAATAACGCATACAATTTATTTAGGGACGGATTTCGCATAGTTTATTTATTACACTGATACAATACACTCACCCTGGCATGCTTGAGGTCGCACTAAATAGTCTACAGACCTGCAAACTACTCGTAAATCAGCGAAATAATGCAGTACGCTGATGTGCAGAGACACAAACAGCTCGTAAATTGTCAAAATAATGCATGTAAAAGGCTCTGCAAACACACTTAATAATTGTCAACTGTTGAAATAATGCAACAGAGACGAAAAAAACTCGTAATTTATCAAAAGATAATGCATGTGTGACACTATGCAAACACGCTCACAGCGCTTAAACGGCGGAAAATAATGCAGTGCAAAAACACTCACTGCACATAAAAAACGCTTTTGAACTAACGTCAACCGCGACGTATCAGCAAACTGCCCACGTACAGAACTCCAAGGTACGCACACCAGGCGGCGTGCTCACACCTGTCCCATACAACAGACAATTGCTGGCGTGATACCTCTCTACCCGTGTATATTGACGTCACTTGTTGCACTATAGAAATCTGTACCAATGCTTCCGAGAACAGCACAGGCTGCATTGTTCCTAGCGATCCTAATGGGACATGTGAGCTACGTCTAGCTCTGCATGTGTTTACCAGCCAAGCGTGGCTGTCACATCGCACTGAAATGCTCACGCAGCTACACATCATTGCAAGTGCATCTAAAAGGTTCTCAATGTTAATCTGACGTCACAGGGCTATGTAAATAAGAGCCAAGTCGACCTCTCGGAAATTGTATTGTGTCCCTGAAATAGTTAACGGTTGCTTTTGTAGAAGCTTTCATGATGGAAATTTTTATCCTAACAGAACCTGTTTATTACGAAAATAGCCGAGAATAACGCCGAATGCATTCCCCCTGATGGTCCTAACGTAGCATCCGGTCCATCATGTGTTACCCTTCCTGGAAATCGTTAAGCCCTGCTTTCGACAAACATCTCTGGAATGCAAATGTTCTCACCAATATGTAGTGGCTCCCACATTCCGGCACAAAGGATGTCTTGTGAATGAATGGAGCATTATGATTGGCTCTTACTGAATTTACCCACCAAATTACTGATGCCACTGGTGTGGATGCACTGTCCGCCCTTTTCTTCTTTCTGCAGAGGAGACCTTAAGCGGCAAAGCTATTTTGTACAGATCGCCATATTGCACTGACAATTAAACCCTACAAAGTGGACTACAGATCGTCAAATACGGAAAGACTCTTACTCAGTTACACTGCGCTACCACTGAGGATGGAAGCTTGAATATTAGACTGTGAAACCGGTCTCCAACCCGACAATATATCACTGTGTACCGTGTCGATGTAGTAAACATACAATTCGTATCCTGCGCCATACAAAATCGCCCCTTTTGCATCATCCATATAGCTATCGACCGCCAGACACTCGTACATATACATCGAAGACAGAGAGCACAAGTGCACGCACAGTAGGTATACTCCTCACTGCACTAGATATTTCCCACGAGGTCGAGCGCTCATCCACTCCTGGCGTGTGAACAGAGCAACCTCAGTGGACTGAAGTCACTCTCAGAACTGTTCTACAAATTCGGTTCGGCACAGAGGTGTTACTGTTTCTGGCGCCGACCTGCTTGCTTCCTTGCTTTTCACACCTATCTCCAGACTCTGGGTTTACAAGAACGTATGTAATTTCACATGGTCTGCCAGAATATCATGCCATTGTGCGAGACACTCCTACATATTACGCGAAGACTGTTGTACAAAGGCTGGGTCGGTTCCCCTCGGCACAGAGGCGTCGCCGTTTCTGGTGCCGACCTGCTTGCTTCCTTGCTTGCTTTCTACACCAATCTCCAGACTCTGGTAGTACAAGAACACATGTATTTTCACATGGTTTGCAGGAATATTATACCATTTACGCGATACTTCTCAATATCAAGCACATAGCAATATCGCTTGCGTAGCAGTAACGCTCACGCTACATAATTCCGAAGATATAGACTGGAAATTATTTCTCTAGAAATCCGAAACTTTAGCGAGGTGGAGTGTGCTGTAAACCACTGTCTGCGAAGACCTTTATGTGGAAACTCGAAAAAAATAAAGGAAACTGATATTTCCACTCGCAAATACCACTGTCGGTGATATCAGAGATTCCAAATCATCCCTGAAATTTACAAAGTCAACTAAGGTGTTTCTCATGTCTAGAGGACCAGCAAACATGTCTTCCACCTGTATTTCACCTGCTAGATGCACACATCGCAATCGATGTTCCCTTAACTAAATAAAGGCATGAAATGTGCAGAAGCAATCAACCGGATAATTTGCATGGGAGTGAATAATGATCCACTGCAAACACGCATCCATATTGAATCTTCTCAAATTTCCACGCGTCACGAAAGCTGTCCAACATATACTAAGTATTACTTCGCTATTCGCCGTCTAGAGGACGACACGGATAAGTCAGTTACATTCCTGCACCCCAACAGGCCTCTCCATTCGGACAGCTCCTACCGTTAGCTGGACTAATGGTTCATTCCCACCATAGGTCACCGGCGCTGCACGCCAAGCACGCATAGGCAGAATCATCCTAGAAAACCGGCCACATATAGGGGAAGGCGGGGCAAGATGGGGAAGCTAACTTTAAACCCTTACAATAGGGACAAAAATAAACAAATTCAAGTAGGTTTGATTATCATTTGTTTACTTAACCATTGAATTACAATAGCATGCAAAGAAACCTGCAAACTTGTTACATTTAGTTGGAAATATCTCGATTTGAAACAAAAACTACCAGTCCCCGTCTTGCCCCATATGCGGGGTAAGATGGGGAACTAGCATAAATTATTAGATATTACGTTTTATTTAGGCCTCTTACTTTCACATAGTTCACAAGTGTGGACAGCCTCGTCATCATCACTTTCTATCCCTGCACAAGTGTCGTGGGTCCAGCGCCCGCAGCTAATACACCGTATCCAGCCTCCTTCAGAGGAGTCACAGCAGTATGAACATTCTTCACTCCCTTCCTCGTTGTCATTCGACCTCAGTTTATTATCCCTTAAGCATGAAGGGGGGGGGGTTAAGACGTCAGTAACGTTCGTCACTTTTTCGTTGTCATTATGTCCTTTTGGTGGTATCCCAGGTTTATTAAACGTCTTTGAGAAGAGTTTTCGTTTACATGCAGCACGTTTGGGGGCTCCTTTTCGTTTAATTTCTTCAAATAGTTCACTCCTATAAGGAGATTCGGTTAAAACAACGGGTTTTCCACGCCTGTTAGATGGTTTCCTTTTGGTTTTTTTATCCATCTTTGGAATAGCTAACACCATTTCAGGGCTGGTAGCCTGAAAGTTAGACGAAACAGAGGCTTGGTCGTCAGTTGTTAATTGTTCAGCTGTTTTACGTCTTGACAACATCTATCGTATTTGGGCTTCCGTTTCTGTAACTTCAGATGTGTGAGCTTGATGAATGTCTGTAGTTGAACAGGGAAGGTAATCACTTTCTTGAAACACATTTCTGTTTACAGGCCAAATTCCTGTTTTCCGAAACCCGTTCACTGCTGTGAACATTGTAGCTGAATGAATGAAGGCTTTGCCGAATAAACTTGCGATCTGTTGCAGCGTAACAACTTTTCCAGGATGGATGCGAAGCCACGATCTTACTTCATCTTCGTAAAATTTACTGAGAGGTTTCATAAATGCCACGTCCAATGGTTGAAGACGATGTGAGCAGTGTGGTGGCAAACACAGCAAGACAACCCCATTTTCGCGGGCCACATCTATCAGTTCTAAATTCTTGGTGTGCGTTTTGTGGCCGTCCAATATGAGAAGTATTGGTCTTTCCTTTGACGCTCCAGTAAGTGCAATAAACTTTTTAAACCAAGTCAAAAATAGTTCTTTCGTCATCCAACCAGTTTCTTTGACTTCCGCCCAGGCACCAGGGGGCAGGCCAGTCTCAAACGCTTGTTGCATTCGTTTTCGAGGATAAATTAACATAGGTCGTACTAGCACCTAGACGCTGAAACACAGATTTCTCCAGTCATAGAATGGCATCTTTCTGCTGAAGTAACTGCTCCCACTTGTCTGCGCCCTTTCAAAGCAACCACCTTTGTGTGACCTTTTGAAACGACTGTTAAATCAGTGTCATCGCAATGGAAAATTCTGTCTCCCGTAAACTTGAATGTGTCTAATTGACTTTCTAACAGATCGAAAAACCAATCTACAGCAACTCGATTAAACCCCATTGCTCGTGCTATTGATGTGGCCTCTGGTTTTCGTATTATTAAGGTAGGATTTCGTGCAAGAAACCCATTTAACCAATCTCTTCCAGCAGATTTGGCTGCAGTATTAAATAGGTGTTTGATGTTGTTTCGTTCAGCTAGCTGAAAAGCAAGTTCAAAAAGTTCTTTAAGTTTTAGGCCAAAATAATGTCCTTCCATCTGTGTAGTCTTTAAGTTCTGCCTCTTGTTCTGGAGCAAACACACTAATGATTGGTCCTAACCTTTTCACAACTGTATAGCTAGGATTAGCACGTTTCTTTGCCACATGTCGTTCAATCGTTGTCTGTGGCACGGTGAACTATCGAGCAGCCTTGAAAGAACCCATATGACCTTCTATAACAGCATTTACAGCGCCTTCCAGTGACTCCAATGATCAATCTTGCCTAGACGTTTGTCACCGATACTTGCGAACCATACGTGGAAAGTACTATTGAGTCAGATCATTCCTGGTAATCTGTATTATATAGTAAATATCATATTTCCAGTAGTCAGTCGTTAAAGCATAGCAAGAATACTGACTTTGCACGTTTTTTGTATTTTTATTGACCATATAGCTTAAGACATACTTTGTAATTAATTAGGAAACGTTGGAATAACGAATACCATTCTATTTACAATTGTATTCAACGTATAATGTACGTGTTCAAAACCCACAGCGAGGTAAACACATGAGACGATAAGAACGTAATGGTGGGACAAATAGTAGGGGCACGACGGGGAAGCTCCCCATCTTGCCCCACCCCGTCATGCCCCCTACCATGCTGTCAGGTTATGTTACGCCTACATGAACACTATTTAGTGAACACTGACTACTGACACAGCAGTTTACTGTTAATAAGACGTACTATTCAGTGCTATATATACAGTCTGGACAGATGTTCACGAAACACATGCTTTAGGACCTCGAAAGGTGTAAAACATTGCAAATCAGTATAACAACTGTACGTACCTTGCAAAGCTCACAGAAACCGCCGCGAAACTAAGGTTCAGCAATATCAGCACACTGGGACCTGTGTATTGATGATGTTGACGTAGCTATCCACAGATGTCAGCACTCTAACTGTAGCTTATAGCCTTTCCCCATCTTACCCCACCTCCCCGTCTTGCCCTTGCCTTCCCCTCTATTTTATCACTGTACTTAAAATTAAATATTATGATCGCAGTCTCAATTGGATGACATTTGACAATGAGCGAAGTATCAGAAATACACCCTGCTGATGGCTGTGGCTCTGGAAATAGAAATATCTTTATCATTCTTATGACTTGACATGCTCTTCTCTTTGCTGTCACAGTATACCACGTCAAATCCAGACCTTCCTTACGGCTGGACATAGTCATTTCCTTTGCACATGTCAGAACACACACACACACACACACATACTTTATAAGCCTGATGCTCAAGCGAACCTATCATGCATCCCCTACTACTAAGTATAATACTTGGCCAATAACTGATTGCCAGCGATACGAAATAATAGTGACCGAAAATCAGCAATGGGTGAACATGTCTCGTAAAGTTTTTCTTGCGAGTGGTACCACTGTAACTTAGAAAGAGAGACGTAATCGTCTTGCAGACCGCCAGATGTTAAAAAACACGACGATATTACTGTCACAAACAGTCTTGGTTATACAGGTGCACAAGTATCCATGTTACAAGTTATACCAGCTTTATAAATCGAGGTATGGCAGTACCTACGAAGTGGTTTTTCCTTCAAATACCACGCCACTAAATATAGACGGTGATCGCCAGAGTGTATATTATCAGGTCAACAGTGCGGTTACACATCACCTACAGTGCAACCTCATAATAAAATTACCGAATTTAGAAAGTGACTTAAGGAAGGTGGTAGAAACCGGTATTTGCAACTCCCTCATGCTGCCGCTAGATATTTCTCCACTATTTGTAAGGCATTCTGTCTCGATGCCATTGTAGAGGCTCTGCGATATATCCACTGGGTTATAGGCAAAGATTGATTGAGAACAACCACAAACAGTAGACAGTGTGCTGACTGAGGTCATAAGAAATGTACACAGGCTTTTCAGATCTCTAGTGTTAAGCTATCTGCTAGAAATGCTGTCTGGGATTTGTAATCAAGTCTTTCCATTCAACCACATGCCTGCCTTGGATCCTATGGAGAAGTCCGTTAATGATTACAGCCACTAGTGAATCATATTTCTGGAACTCTCACATCTCGAAACGAGTCACCTTTTTCGAACCTATCTGCTACAGTAAAATTTTAGATAGTCCCTATGCGTCTTGCAACTGCTGTCATTTCTGCAGCTTTGCACATGTAATCGTTCCAATTTAAGTTGGAACTGAGCAGAAGTCGGAGAGAGCTATACCTACCACCTTCTGCAACCTGTGTAGAAACAGAGTGACCTGAGTTAGTGCGACAGAACTGTGTTTTGACCATTCGGTGGAAATAGGAACAAGTTGTCGTAGCTCCACAAACAGTTTACGATGTGTAAGGTCAGCGCCAAACAAAGCCTGCTCCTGCAACACGAAGTAGTTTAAAAGACAGTATGGGAGCTGGGAGAAGGACGAGGATTTTGCTACTGCCTTATGGTGAGTCCCCAAACTACATACAGATACTGCAGTCTGAAGCAGATGCGTGTCCCACAGGGACCATTCACGTCTACCACCCCAACGTGCCATCATCGTTATTCTGTACCATCCAACAGAGAAAACTTACGAACTATAAAAGCTACACTAACTTCATCCGATAGAGAACTCGATAAGATTTTTATCGCACATATCTCCTACCATATATCGAAAACAAATACCGTATGTGTGCCGACGCTGAGGAGATGGGGAGATACTATTAAATATACAGGTATTGATCCACTACACAGACCAGTTTAAAGTTTCATCACCTGTACTGTAAGAGGATCACCTTACCCCACAGACTACACTGCAAGTCGCAAGAGAAGCTTCCTGTGACCCTGTGTCATTGTTTGAAACATTGCTATTTTTTCTATTGTAACACGCTTTGTACACTGCCATACATTTTGTTTTTTCAGCCACGACTTCTAGGTCCACGTCAGGTTCTAGACTGACATTAATACGTTTTGATCCATTGCCTCTCGCAGAAAACTAGAAGTCACATGTTGTAAATCATGTTCTTACTGCTGCTACCATAACACACCACACACACTGGATAATTTTAAATAAAAACAGTTACAACATGAGGAAACTGGAAGAGTTGGCGGCGTTGTGGAGTGTTTCCAAACCACAGTCCGAAGGTGATTGACGTCCTCTCCATTTAAACTCGTCTGTCACAGTGATAGAATAGCTGATGGCTCTGCTTTCCGTTTCGACTGATTCCTCATACTGCAGTCATGTACGCTATCACTGTTTCGGTGCTAGCCATCCCCCAAAAGGTGTTTCCCCTCCACCAAAACTCTCCATCTCAAACAAATGATGTCAGTCAATCATTATGTGGTTACCAACAGCATACCAGTGGACGGATGGGATGGAAAAGACACCGTCGATGTCCTGTAATAATAAACATCACAGTTAATAGTGCGAACAAATTTAGCAACTTTACACTAATTTCAGCACCGACCAACGACGCGACAGCATGTTTTCCAATTTCAGTATCATCGCTAAACCCCCCATTCTCTACTTTGCGAGTATCATTGCGAATGTTGATACATGACTATGCAGTACGTCCATCCACTGTTAATTTTCGAACATATACATCATCAAAGTATACCAGACAGCGCTGTACATATTTCTAGCATCTCCAGCATAGAGCATAATTTACGATCTATCTCTACGCGGATGGGAGTCACAGAACGTTCTTGCAGTCTTAGGATAAAATTAGAGACTGAAAGACCCTCTCGCACCGTCTTTGACCTACCCACCCTACAGCAACACTACCGATTTAATCTGCATCTGACCAGAAGTAGACCGCTACATTCTGCGTCTCGTGAATGAATGGACCTTGCCGAGTCCTCGCCCATCCAAGTACACAAGATTTCTCCAGATGCGCCCTTGTGGAGGAGGTTAGCACCCCTTATCCGTGTATAGTAACAGATTTGATAGTGTTATAATAGTTGGCAATTAAGAAGAACAAGAAACGGGTGGTTTTTAAGCATGATGGAGCTCCAGACAGATGGTGTTCGAAACATTTTACGTAAATCAACTACTCTATCAATTTTAAAGTATTGTTCAAGTGTCTGTGATCAGTACCAAGAGGGTATAGGAAAGAGAGAACATAAACACACACACTCCTAAGATTACACGGTTCTGCTCTTAAAACAGGCTATAATGGTTCAAATGGCTCTGAGCACTATGGGACTTAACATCTATGGTCATTTGTCCCCTAGAACTTAGAACTACTTAAACCTAACTAACCTAAGGACAGCACACAACACCCAGTCATCACGAGGCAGAGAAAATCCCTGACCCCGCCTGGAATCGAAACCGGGAACCCGGGAGGCTATAATGTTGGATCGCTTCAGTTTCCGACCTATCAGTCATGTGGAATGGAGCGCTATTAATATCCCTCAGTAAGTAATATATTTCTGTCGCATGACAGGTTACTCTACTATGGTAACAAACAGCACAATAAAAAAAAAATCACTTCCTTAAAACTGCGGCTCTGTGTGATATATGCACAATATAGCTTTCCAGATATGTATAGCGCCCACTACTCACATCCGATCACAGTTCAGAAATTATACTATGCCAGAATCAGTGCTGTACAAAATGATGGTTAGTAATGGAGAATACCTCTTACAAGGAAACAGATAAACACATAGCAGCGGCGCCCAACATGTGAAATTACACGTCATGCAGCCATTAACTCAGTAAACAGCACATCTGTCAAGCAGATGTATATATGAGGATTGCAGTGTCTCACAAACACCTATCACTAACTTAGAATCATCTTAGTTACGAAACTGAAGTCTGGATTCTGTAGCCAAGATGCGACAGGGGAATGGAGTACATCGCATAAATCTTCGTCCTTGTAGAGGGACGTATCGAAATAGGAGGGTCACGTTTCATCACACATGAGATGCAAGTCCTCTGATGATCAAGAGGTTTGCTGTGATCGATCGCGAGTAGACAGTGCTCTGAGTCACATACAGGATACGTGATTGTATACGAGTCGAACGCAGGCTATGTCACGTGACTTTTGCATCCTGACAGAACAGCGGAAAAAATGACCTGTAGCAAAATCTCCCTCTTCAGAAAGCATCATCAGTCTGCCATTAAATCCTACCTCGTTGCAGCTCCATCTCAATCGATCACCCCGTGTTCTGTCTCTCTCTGTTATCCTTTGACGCAGATGCATGTAGGTTTAGAGGCTTTTCGTGAAAAGCGTCAAATAGTCAACTCGCGTTTTCACTGTTAACTCAATAGACATACAGTAGAACGCTGCCTCGACGGAGAAAAAGTGACTGTTACGCTGGTTCCCTTCGCTTCTATGTCGACGTTTTCTCGAATTCCTCTTGCAGTCGCTCACTTGCTCCCATCTACAAGAACTGTTTTGCGCGAACCACAAGACACGCAAGTGCTTCCTCAATTTCCCCACATTTCAGTCTATTTTCCGTCATTTTGTACGTATTTTCCGTCATTTTTCGCAATTCTGTCGAGTTTTTATGTCACTTCTACCCTTGCGATCATGACATCACCTCTCGTTCCGTGATCTAAAATTGCTTGTAAATGTTGTACAGGTACCAACACCTGCAAATGCACTATTTTTCTGATCGGGAGGCGTAGTATAGCCTCCACCCACATATTCCACATTTGCAGTGCGTTTGCTCTGTTTTCTGTATGTCTGCTTATGTGCATGTGTCGCGGATGGCTCCTAAGATCAGGTCCTGCCGCTGGTGAACCCAACTTCGAACATAGAACACATCTTCGGACGTAACGCGTGGTTGGTCCACCTGCGAGCCCTATCCCAGATGTGACGTGTGGGGATCCGCCTCTGAATATCGGTCTGGTTACGTACTGCGCTGCAGATCCACACTCGGTCGCTAACTCTGGTCTACGTCTATGTCAGCGGGATTGCTATTCACAATTAAGTGCCTGGCAGAGGGTTCAATGAACCACCTCCAAGCTGTCCCTACCATTGCACTCCCGATCGGCGCGCGGGAAAAACGAGCACTCGTCTACTGTGAGTGATGCAGTGGTCAGTGATTCGTTGGAACATCAAGTTCGTTTGGCAAATTAATATCAGTATTGCATATTTTGTCAAGAGCAAGTTAAATAAATTTAACTTAACCATTTAAATATGTCTTAAGTATAAGAGTCTGAGACAAATAGCCAATGCTTTCTCCGAAAATTATTTCGAGCAGTTAGTCCACGAACCCACGCGAATTGTAAATGGTTGCGGAAACACACTTGACCTCTTAGCCACTAACAATCCAGAGCTAATAGAGAGCATCATGACTGATACAGGGATTAGTGATCACAAGGTCGTTGTAGCTAGGCTCAATACCGTTTGTTCCAAATCCACCAGGAACAAACGCAAAATAATTTTATTTAAAAAAGCGGATGAAGTGTCACTAGAAGCCTTCCTAAGAGACAATTCCTTCCGAACTGACTATGCAAATGTAGACGAGATGTGGCGCAAATTCAAAGATATAGTAGCAACAGCAATTGAGAGATTCATATCTCAGAAATTGGTAAGAGATGGAACTGATCCCCCGTGGTACACAAAACAGGTCCGAACGCTGTTGCAGAGGCAACGGAAAAAGCATGCGAAGTTCAGAAGAACGCGAAATCCCGCAGATTGGCTAAAATTTACAGACGCGCGAAATTTGGCACGGACTTCAATGCGAGATGCCTTTAATAGGTTCCACAACGAAACATTGTCTCGAAATTTGATAGAAAATCCGAAGAAATTCTGGTCGTATGTAAAGTACACAAGCGGCAAGACGCAGTCAATACCTTCGCAGCGCAGTGCCGATGGTACTGTTACCGACGACTGTGCCGCTAAAGCGGAGTTACTGAACGCAGTTTTCCGAAATTCCTTCGCCAAGGAAGACGAATGGAATATTCCAGAATTTGAAACACGAACAGCTGCTAGCATGAGTTTCTTAGAAGTAGATACCTTAGGGGTTGCGAAGCAACTCAAATCGCTTGATACGGGCAAGTCTTCAGGTCCAGATTGTATACCGATTAGGTTCCTTGCAGCTTACGCTGATACAATAGCTCCCTACTTAGCAATCATATACAACCGCTCGCTCACCAATAGATCTGTACCTACAGATTGGAAAATTGCACAGGTCGCACCAGTGTTTAAGAAGAGTAGTAGGAGTAATCCATCGAACTACAGACCTATATCATTGACGTCGGTTTACAGTAGGGTTTTGGAGCATATACTCTATTCAAACATTATGAATCACCTCGAAGGGAACGATCTATTGATACGTAATCAGCATGGTTTCAGAAAACATCGTTCTTGTGCAACGCAGCTAGCTCCTTATTCGCACGAAGTAATGGCCGCTATCGACAGGGGATCTCAAGTTGATTCCGAGTTTCTAGATTTCCGGAAAGCTTTTGACACCGTTCCTCACAAGCGACTTCTAATCAAGCTGCGGGGCTATGGGGTATCGCCTCAGTTGTGCGACTGGATTCGTGATTTCCTGTCAGGAAGGTCGCAGTTCGTAGTAATAGACGGCAAATCGTCGAGTAAAACTGAAGTGATATCAGGTGTTCCCCAGAGAAGCGTCCTGGGACCTCTGCTGTTGCTGATCTATATAAATGACCTGGGTGACAATCTGAGCAGTTCTCTTAGGTTGTTCCCAGAAGATGCTGTAATTTACCGTCTAGTAAGGTCAACCGAAGACCAGTATCAGTTGCAAAGCGATTTAGAAAAGATTGCTGTATGGTGTGGCAGGTGGCAGTTGACGCTAAATAACGAAAAGTGTGAGATGATCCACATGAGTTCCAAAAGAAATCTGTTGGAATTCGATTACTCGATAAATAGTACAATTCTCAAGGCTGTCAATTCAAGTAGGTACCTGGGTGTTAAAATTACGAACAACTTCAGTTGGGAAGACCACATAGATAATATTGTGGGGAAGGCGAGCCAAAGGTTGCGTTTCATTGGCAGGACACTTAGAATATGCAACAAGTCCACTGAAGAGACAGCTTACACTACACTCGTTCGTCCTCTGTTAGAATATTGCTGCGCGGTGTGGGATCCTTACCAGGTGGGATTGACAGAGGACATCGAAAGGGTGCAAACAAAGGGCAGCTCGTTTTGTATTATCACGTAATAGGGGAGAGAGTGTGGCAGATATGATACTCGAGTTGGGATGGAGGTCATTAAAGCAAAGACGTTTTTCGTCGCGGCGAGATCTATTTACGAAATTTCAGTCACCAACTTTCTCTTCCGAATGCGAAAATATTTTGTTGAGCCCAACCTACATAGGTAGGAATGATCATCAAAATAAAATAAGAGAAATCAGAGCTCGAACAGAAAGGTTTAGGTGTTCGTGTTTCCCGCGCGCTGTTCGGGAGTGGAATGGTAGGGAGATAGTATGATTGTGGTTCGATGAACCCTCTGCCAAGCACTTAAATGTGAATTGCAAAGTAATCATGTAGATGTAGACAGAAATCAGAGTTTTAGCTGTTTGTGTCTTGCGACGTTTGCGTATAGGAAATAGGTGGGACTGCAGTTCAGGACGGCTGGTAGCCACCCCTGTAGTCGGCCGACGTTGACTGCGACGGAGCCGTGACGGCACTGCGCGCGACCACTGGGAGAGGGGTGCTCTCGCTGGAAGGGAGCGGGTCGCGAGCAGTTGTTTGCCAGGCATGTAGCGTATGTATATCAGGGAGGCCGGTTGCTAAATTTCCTCTTCTTAATGTCGATAATGTCAATGCCAGACATGTCTGCTAGCGCAGGTTTAATAATGTTTTCATACTTCTCCTATTTCATGGGCTTTATTACATAGTTCTATCATACACAATATTGGGCAATACATGTCTATATCTCTTGGTGAATAATTGTTGAGTTTTGTAGGTTTTAAGAATATAAGATTCAGAAAATTGGGCGTTGTCTCAAATTCTCTGTTACATGTCTATATTGAATTTTTTGTTTAACTTAAATGTTGAGTACCCAGCATTCACGATTTTTTCTAACTTACTCCATATTTTATCTCTATCCAGCTATCGCTGTAACGTTTAATGAACCACCAGTAGCATCTTCTTCTCCTTCTTCTTCTTTCGCCATCGAGAGTCGTTTGATTGGTTCTGTATCATGTCTATAAATTTCTCTGAGTGAGAGGTCTCTTTCTGAACGCCTTATCCTCAGTAATCGTAGTTTCTCCCAGGTAGTCTTGCATGCTTCGACGATTTTATGTTTTGTCAACACGTTGTTATATACTTCTCGAAATACTATACAGCTTATATACACCACTGTTTGGCTTCTTTTCAGTTGCATCAACTTTTGACTTCAACTTATCGATTAGTCACAAAATGGTATGAGGGTAAGTATTTAATTTCCCGACACTTTTGTTGAGTGCTTCAGAAGCTAGTAGTACAAAGTTTAATACTATTATCGAGTGTCTGAATTTTCGCACCACACGCGGATGAATATTCTGCCTTCCTCTCTCAGACTGACTGTGGATGGACGGTCGCACGAACTTGTCCTGATGCAATTACCCTTTTATTTCACCATATATACACGTCATCGTCTATTCAAAGGGTCCTAAAAGTTGCATCGGTGTCGATCATCATTCAGTTCCCTCACATTATCAATAACCAAAAATCAATACTGCGAATGATTCCTGCAATCTTCACACAAAGTTGTAAATTTATCGAATGTCATGTCGCTTCCTACATGTGTCTGGCAAAATGTGTTTTACATCCATATTATCGTGTTTGAATGGAATAATAAGGTTCGTATTATCTCTTATCAGCTGCTTTGAGATCATAGGGTATTTCTGTTTTAGGTAGAAGATGTCAGCTTGAAGCAGAATTATTTCTGTACTTGGTCTTGATTTTCCACTGTGATCGCGAATACGAATACAATATTAGGTTTTACTTCTTCAGATGTCGGGACATTGTCACTTTCAGTGAAAGTCTTATGTGTAATACCTGCAAGTATTTCCTTAAGTAATTGGTATTTGGGATGAAATAATGTTTTGAATATACGTATACCTTCTTGAGACCAACAATTATCGACCTGATGGCTGCCTAGTTGTAGTGATCCATTCTTCTTATTCTATTTTTCCAAGTTATTCTCAGACCAGATAGTTGCCACAAAGTCATTGTGAAATGGATGTTTCGTCAAACTGCTCATCGTAAAGACAATATGACTGCAAGACCAAATACAGGATCTTATACGAAAAGGAACACAGTTGTCATATACACTTAATTTATTTTTACATATAGTCATATATATGTACAGAATCCAATAAGAACTAATTCTATGCCTACGTCATGTGTTGTGAACTCATACATAATTCTGCATATCGACACGCAGCACACACTGAAATATTAAGCCTCATCGTCTTCCGTGGGATTTGGAGTTTCTCACGAGAGTCTAGCAAATTGATCCATAATGCTTTGTGGAAATTATAAACGTACAGTTACCAGCTCAATCTCTCATCGAGTGCACGTTGTATGACATTAACTGCTATATATATTAAATTCTTGAAGAGCTGTTACTACATGTGAGTCAATTCTGTTTTATTAAAAAGTTTGATTATTCATGGGGAGTCACCTGCACTGTAATCACCAGTGCCACTGAAGGTGTTGGGGTATTTCGATGAGACATGCCTGCAATTGTGATTCAGTTATAACACAGCTGACGCCACTCTGTAGGGGAAAATATTACATAAGTGTCACAATAACTCGGGTTTTCAAGAATCACAGCTGGGTTCAATTCATGATCACACAAAATCGCAGTGACGTCACATTTACTTTGACTTGAATTTAGGGTGAAATCCGCGCTTAATATGGACCTATACTCCTGTTTCGATGTCATTGTCAGGGGTACTCCACAACATCATCTGGAAACAAAAATAAATCGAGTTAAACCATGCACACATAGTGCAGTACACTACACTACACACAAACACACACACACACACACACACACACACACACATTGACAATACTTAAACGATGTCGACTGCTCTTGTCCTGCTTGACGCTTCATGGTAGTGATGTTTCAAGTTCGATCAGACATAGCTAACTGAACTTTGTACTTATCAGTGGCGTACGTATTTTTCCACAATGCTGTATGGGAAATTTAGTAAAAGACGTGTGTGGGAGATGTATCACAGGAAGCTGTGGAAGGGACTAACGGTTTTAATCATTGATGGTATAGAAGCTCTGCTATTTGAAACGTTGGTTTGAATCGATGACCTTAAGTCTACGTGAAACTTATTACGATTACAACAACTACTGCTCTGCCAACTGTGCCACAACAACCACACATCTTTATTCACTTTTTAGTTCGTGATACATGATTGTCGTCTTCAAGTGTCAGAAGTGATCTCCATTTATTATTTGATGCTAAACTTACTCTGTGGAGTAACTTGAAAGCATCTCTTCATGTTTCAGATGAGTGAATTTTGTAGGCTCATTATAGATAGCACTGCAGGTCCCTCCACATCTGAGTGCTTTTCAGCATGAACATCTCACGTCTGTATGCTGGGCAAACATGTTAATAGTATAGCTGTGCAAGTCCAAGTGCATTCTGCATTGTTGCTAGATATACCCCTTCATTGATGATATGCATTGTCGCCAGATTTGTCCCTCACTGACGTAGGCCAGTTGTCCTACACATATAACAACCAGAAATTAAAAACAAATGTAAAGAAACTAAAAAATGGTAGGGAATTCCAAATACCCGAACTGTGCGGCAGGTTCCCCGCCCCCCCCCCCCCCACCCCCAAACCAGTCCTATGATGTCACTGTGGAAGTATGGCAGTTGTCCTAAATATGAACTGGTGGAAATTTGAGAATATCCATGATGGTGTTTTGGTCTGTGGTGTGATATTGAAGAAACTGATGTAACAGGTCTGTGGAATATGAGTGGAGCCCTACTGTCATGTCATAATCCAAAATGGCGATCCAAGATAGTGACCTGGGAATGAAATGTGAGTGCAATCGTACTATCATCTCAGAGTCGAAGATAGCTGGCCTGTGGTATGTGAATGCAGACTCCATAGTTGTCAGATTTGCTGGGTTTTCCCCAACCTTATGACATCGCACTCCAAATTGGCTGACCTGTAGATATCAGCACATCCTGCATGACATTAAGGTCATTTACTGTAAGCGTAGGATACAAGACGGCCACTGGTTTTTCTCTGACATCACAAACCGCTTCTCCGAAGTTAAAGTCCAGCTGTAATTAGTTCAAAGAATTTTCTCCCATCCATCTGAGATCAAAATTTAAACAACTGTGACCCTAAATTTGAATCTACCTTGTCCTAAGTCTAAATCCACTTGACCTACATTTAAACCAAAGCTGGGAAAGGATAGGAACGTTATGTCTTGTACGGAATATTAGATCGCTTCTTCGATAGGCATATTAAAAACATGAAAATACAGTATTAATGTTCCACAATAGTATTTATTTAATAGTTCGCCCTGAACCGGCTTCAGCTTCATAAGGCATCTCCAGATAACTTCATAATAAACAGATATTCCACAGAACTTCAGTAAGAGTTCATAGCGATACAAAGATTGTTTTTCAAAGATATGTGACATTTTATGACTATATCAATACAAAAACACATGCATAATGTAATGTCCAAAGAGGCTCTGAACAAATAAATCTTATATTACAGTATGTTCAAAGATTAAAGTATGTGAATGTATAAGCCAAATAGGATGAGTAATTGAACAGTGTTTGGTCATTAAGGACCAGATCAGGATTCTTTGATTGGTGCTTATTAATGGCTAGAATTTTTAGTAATATTAGTTTTCTGCCTTTGCTTCCTCTATGGAAAGCACGGCATTTAATATCATTATAAATGACATTCATTGAGAGCAAATGTGGAATCTTTCTTTTTCAGTCACCAGTTCCTTTCATGATCAGCCAGTCTAATAGTTGTAGCCCTAACTGATTGACCAACATATAATTTGCCACACTGGTTGCAGGAAATACTCTAAATTCCTCTCTGTTCTACGGAAGGAATCTCATCTTTGCTGTAGAACAGCATGTGAGCAACAGTATTCCCAGTGTACAAAGCTGGAGTATATTTTCTGGATTTTACTCTCTTGGCAAATACCTATGAAGTCCTACCTACATGTAGCATGGGGGCCAATTTGTTATCAGTGTCGTGTCATGCCCTGTCTCTTCATTTTATGAATATGTCGTCAATTGGAGTAGGACTACAACCATTGCTGTATGCTATTTCTAAAATTATTTTTAGTTCATTTTCAAAATCTGGTTTGGTTTGTGGTATAGATACTAGGCGCTGCCCTATGAAGTGCAGGTCTTGCTTGTGTTATGGGATGCTGGGAACTGGCAGGTATTACTGTATCTGTAGAAGTTACTTTCCTGTAAAAATACTGCTGCTTAGTAATGTCAGTGGTGGGATCTAAAAAGATTACTGAGTGTTCTCCCGAATTGATTATAAACTTAATTTTACTGTTGTCGGAATTCAAATGCTAATTTTTTTTTAATTGTCTGGTGATAATTGTCCACAAGAACAGTACACCATCCAGCTACCTAGCCCAGTGTCGTACTTAAAGGCACTTTATCCAAAAATGTTGAAAATCATCCATAAACATTTCAGGTAATAAGGGGGGGGGGGGGGGGAGCCCATTGCCAATCCATCTGACTGACTGTGCAGTGTCTGTTGAAACTGCGCCGGCCGGAGTGGCTGTGCAGCTCTAGGCGCTACAGTCTGGAACCGAGCGACCGCTACGGTCGCAGATTCGAATCCTGCCTCGGGCATGGATGTGTGTGTGATGTCCTTAGGTTAGTTAGATTTAATTGGTTCTAAGTTCTAGGTGACTGATGACCTCAGAAGTGAAGTCGCATAGTGCTCCGAGCCATTTGACCATTTGATTTGTTGAAACTGGAGACAGCACTGCTTTAGGCATGTCTCAGTTGACAATCTTATATCCTCTGTCTCCACTGGATTTTTTCTAGTTTTATATAACACTTCTGTTTAAACATATAGTGCCTCTGCAATAGGAATATTGGAAAATAAGCTGCTAACATTAAATGAGACTAGCACTACATTAGATGGAAAGGGCACATCTTTTAGTTTTTCACTAATGCATTTTAATTAGATACTCCAAATTTTTATCTAAATTTTTGTTTTAATAACTTATGGGAAGGTTTTGAAACTGAAGACTCTTCAGGTCTTACAGGAACTTAGATAACCCATACAATCTGGCTGCTATTGGGTCTTTTTTTTGAGATATTTGGAATCACTATCAGTAAATATGGATTTGAAGGTTTTAATAAGGTTTTCCACTTCTATAGCATATTCCACTGTTGGAACAGTAGGTAACTTAGTGAATTCTACAAGGTTGAGGAATGTTAACACTTTTTCAATATATTCTGTCTTATTAAGTAACATCAAACTGTTGCCCTTGTCACCCTTGTTTTTTCTTTAAGGTTCTCAATGCCTTTCGCTCCCTACAATTAGCATTGGAGATATCTCTTTTTATAGTTTTTAGTTCCTGTGCTACCAGAGATTTTGCTGACACATTGCCCAACAAAAGTTATTCGAGGTCCACTTCGACTATGTCTTGCTGTTTTTTGCAAATTTTGGATTTTGGAGCATATTTAATTTCCTTATTCTCTTTATTTAAACAAACTTGTTACCCAGGGGAGTAGGTCTTCCACAAGTGCTGCTGCTGCTAGTGGTGGTGGTGGTGGTGGTGGTGGTGGTGGTACTGCCACTGCTACTGCCACAACCCCCACTACCATCATCCCCATCCATACACTCAGCTACTGTCATCTAGTGACAGCTGCATGCACCGAGACGCTTCACACATACTGCTGATTCACTGTGATCACTGACCATCACTGATCATTGACCATCATTGATCACTGACAATCGTGATTGCTGCAAGTATGCTTACAGACCTCTACAAAAATGTATGATGTATAAAAGTTGGTGTCAAGTTAAATTATTTCTGTGAAAGCCAAAGAGAACTTTGTACATAAGCACACTTATGGCACTATATTAAAAATGATTGCAGAGTCATAAGATTATGCATCATTTCCGTGTTTATTACACCAAGAATAATGTGCACACCTGTGTTGTCTAGTAAACATTTCTTGTTTACATACACAACTGTATCAAAATTACCTCATCATTTTAATACATTAGAGAGAAACAAAGGGAAAAACGAACAGTATGTAATAATAAGTATTCTATTATACGAAAATTTTCACAGGGAACTTTCACAATTTATACTTTGCAAATATGTGAATCTAAGGCACATTATACATCATCCTCCACACTTTTCACAGCCTCATCTACTGCAAACAGCAGTTTCTTGCGATCTGAATAGATATTTGAAACAAGTCCATTAAACAACCACGATTTCACTGCTGTATCGGCATTAATGAAATCGAGATGTCCCTGAATATCATTTTGCGGGCAGACTGTGTATATTATGATTAATATATCCTTAATGTAGCAATGGACCAGCTTCTTATGCTAGAATAGCAATAGTTCTGTGTAATGCATACATTAGTACCAATCGTGTACTTCAGAAACAGTAAAACACTCACTAACGCTCACTCTGAAGCGATTATACGAGGGTTGGAACTTAAATAGTGACAACTATAAATTCACAACCGATACAAAAGAGTTACACGTTTGCACCTGTTACTGTCCTTCAAAGTAGTCGCCAGCGTTGTGTAGGACCTGTTGCCAGCGATGTGGAAGGCTTAGTATACCGTTAGCAGAGCCTGTCCTGTTGATGGTGCGAATGGAGCGGTCTACTGCATGTCGAATCTCTGGAACAGTTCTGATGCGAATGCCACGAAATGGTTCCTTCATCTTCGGAATCAAATCAAAATCACAGGGACGTAAGTCCGGGGAGTATGGTCGATGGTACAGTACTTCCCAGTCCCATCGACCGAACAGAGCAGCCACAGCTTGCGCTGCATGCACCCGCGCATTGTTGTACAAAATGATGGGAGGGTAGCGCAGAAAGTTTCGCCGCTTCTTTCGCAAAGCTGGTCGCCGGTGATGCTCCAAAAACGAACAGTAATACTGTGCACTGACGGTCTGCCGTGGAGGAACGTAATTTGTTAGGATAACACCATCACAGTCGTACACGAGAATCACCATAAGTTTAGACCGCTCCATTCGCACCATCAACAGAACAGGCTCCGCTAACGGTATACTACGCCTTCCACATCTCTGGCAACGGGTTCTACACAACACTGGTGATTCCTTTGAAGGACAGTAACAGGTGCAAACATGTAACTCTTTTGTATCGGTTGTGAATAAATAGTTGCCACTATTTAAGTTCCAACCTCGTATCATTTGCTCATTGCCATCTTTGGAAGTATTGAGATCACCAATGACTTTATATGTGAGAGATAAACACTGTCGCGAACGCAACAACAGTCTTCTTTTATAAATGTAACATTAACGACTCTTATTCTTCCACTGCGTAAGCTTTGTAAACAGAAACTGACATTTTCATATACGGACCAACTACGTATCAATAGTAATTAAAACTTCCGGGCTAAGAGGCCGTGGTCCAATAGTAGAAATACTTCTCCCTGACGTTTCGTTGCCAGCTGCGGGCAACATCATCTGAGGTGAGTCTACGACTGGCTGCTAGGCCGTGGAGGTCCTGTTTATATAGAGCGCGTAGAGGGCGCCACCACTCGTCACGTGTAGTCAACAGTAAAACTATCTCTGGCTGGCGTCATTACTCTCGATCGAAGGTAATCGATTGTCACATCTTTGGTACAGAGTCGATCGCCATATCTTATCAAGCTTCAAGCCTTCTTCTTTCCTGTTAAAATTATTGTGGTGTTTAAAAATCTCTACAGCCTCTCTATGCATACGTGTATAATAATGCGATGTCTTAGCTAGCACGCTCGTCTCGCTAAATTTTATTTCATGGTCACCCGTTTCAAAAACATGTTCCGCTACAGCCGATTTGTCCGTGTGTCCCAGTCGACAGTTCCTTTTATGTTCAGTTAGGCGAGTATTGATACTTCTTTTTGTGGTTCCAATGTAAACCTTCCCACAACTACACGGAATCTTATAGACATCCGGAGTAGTTAGAGGGTGTCGTGCATCTTTCGCCGATCTTACGCATTCACTAATCTTCTTGGTGGGTCTGAAGATTGTTTCAACTCTGAACTTGGCCAGCACTTTCCCGATACGGTCCGTAATATTGTGGATGAATGGAAGAAAAACTTTCCCCACCGATGGTTGTTGTTGTTGCACGTTTTCGGACATTTTTCTTCTGGGATGGAGTGCTCTATCTATCTCCTTGCCAGCGTACCCATTTTTCTGGAAAGTGGTTCGCAAGTGGTTTAGTTCCTCTTGCAAATAAGCTGGCTCACAGATTTTATTAGCCCTGTCCACCAATGTCTTGATAATACCTCTCTTCTGCCTGGGATGTTGGTTTGAATCCTTAACTTTGTGTTAAAAAGTAAAATAACGTGTGATAAATAATATGTTTATCAAATGTGACGCGATAATTAAAGTGTTTGTGTGTTCGTCGTAGGTTGCAATGGTTATGCAAGCCCACACAGCAACGGCTGTGGCCTTGCGACAGGTAAGGCTGCGGCGTTATCTTTTGCAAGCTGTTAGCTGTGCGTGCTCTCGCGCCATACACTGTTGACGTCAAACGTGCTCAGTTTTTTGGCTAATGTTTTCAGTTCTTATATGGAAACGAATATGATCACTCGCCATCTATTCGCATAACCCAATGCATGTTGTTCGATCTGAATCAATAAATAGGTGTACAGTTTCCGGATCTGTGAAATGAACTTTTTGTGGACTTTCATCAACCGATGGAATGTCATCAAATGCAGTCTCCTAGTGCTTCACACTAATGTTTTCGGCAGCCAAAGTAAACTTCAGGCGACAATCAAAGCTCGTCAGCTCGGTGCCTATTTATTTCCTCTCTTTAATCTGATTTGCAGTATGCTTCCAGTTATTTTAAAAATGTCATCTGTTTTATTAATTGATAAACCCGCAACAATAATCTGTTTCGCCTTTTCCAAATGTTCTACACTACCACGTGATTTTATTTGAAAATATGTGATTCAGAGTAGGACCTTCTTTCAAGTCCGATTCATTTCCGCTCTTCAATCTGTCTTGCAGGGTGTCAAAAGTTATTTTAAATTTCTCAGTAGATTTTGTATCAATAAACCAGCAGCAGCAGCAGTGACAGCCTGTTTTGCCTGTAGAAAATCTTTTCTTGGCCACGTCCGAAACATAAATACCTGGTTTTATTCAACAACTGCGTAAAGCAAAAAAGTAATGCTTACCCATGTGTTGCGTAGTCCGCCCCTGGTAGCTGAGTGGTCAGCGCGACAGAATGTCTGTCTTAAGGGCCCGGGTTCGATTCCCGGCTGGGTCGGAGATTTTTCTACGCTCAGGGACTGGGTGTTGTGTTGTCCTTATCATCATCATTTCATCCCCATCGACGCGCAAGTCGCCGAAGTGGCGTCAACTCGAAAGACTTGCACCAGGCGAGCGGTCTACCCGACGGGAGGCCCTAGCCACACGGCATTTCCATGTGTTGCCTGTAATGAACAGTATGAGACAAATAATCTTTGCCAGCATTGTTTCCCTCTCGACGTCCAAACTACAAATGAAAAAAGTAACTTTCGCATTGCCTGTTAAATACAGAAGACCGCTGCATTCATCTCTGTCGTTAATGACGGGGTAGGCCACATTATTTTTCTAAATATACTAGCTGCAAACAAAAGGGATGCTATTAGGGCAATGATAAGGTGAATGTCATTACCCAGAAAGCATTATTTATCTTGATGCTCTGTATAATCAACAGTATGAAATAATTTGATCTGGATTGTATTCTTATTCGCTCGACATCAAAACAACTGACAAAGATGCCTCACACTGTTATTGTTGTTGTGGTCTTCAGACTGGTTTGATGCAGCTCTCCATGCTACTCTGTCCTGTGCAAACTTCTTCATCTCCGAGTAACTACTGCAAGCTAGATCCTTCTGAATCCAACCTGTTAGTGTATTCATCTCTTGGTCTCCCTCTACGATTCTTACCCTCCACGCTTGCCACCAATACTACATTGATGGTCCCTTGATGCCTCACAGCATGTCCTACCAACCGACCCCTTCTTCTAGTCAAGTTGTGCCAGAACTTTCTTGTCTCCCCTATTCTATTCAATACCTCCTCATTATTTACATTATCTACACATCTAATCTTCAGCATTCTTCAGTAGCATCACATTTCAAAACTTGTGTTTTTTTCTTGTCTAAACTGTTTATCGTCCATGTTTCAATTCCATACATGGCTACACTCCATACAAATAGTTTCAGAAAAACTCACACTAGCCGGCCGGAGTGGCCGAGTGGTTCTAGGCGCTACAGTCTGGAACCGCGCGACCGCTACGGTCGCAGGCTCGAATCCTGCCTCGGGCATGGACGCGTGTGATGTCCTTAGGTTAGTTAGGTTTAAGTAGTTCTAAGTTCTGGGGGACTGATGACCTCCGAAGCTAAGTCCCATAGTGCTCAGAGCCATTTGAACCAAACTCACACTATGCCTCATATATATAGTTATGCTCACCACCATGGGCAAAAATATATTTTCAAATACGCTTTTATGATGATTGAGCCTCTGTGTCTCTCGATTTCATGTGGTTTGCAAATAAAAATTGAAGCTTCGTCGTTTTTTAAAAAAGAATACGCCTGTACTGGATCTGACACCGTAAATTTGGAAGAATCGCCTTCAGATTTTTTTTTAGAAGCCTGGCTCTAACTTACAAGATTACCGCATTTGCAAAGTGCTTTTTTGATTACTAAGTGTATTTGTGACTTCATGTCACTTCCTTTCTCCGTCTGTGTAAATAATCGACTCCATATATTTTTTCCCAAGGGGTTGCAACTCTCTCTCAACCTATAGTGTTGATCTCTCAGCCAATTTGAGAGCAAATGGTACAGTGATTCTAATAGTTCTCTCTTCCTTGTAGGCAAGTATCCAAGAGTGATCTACAGACATTTCGATCTAGTGTTTATGTAACAAAAAATTTAGGCTGCTTCCTAATTATAAACTCAGATATCCTGTATGACCAAGTCGTATCCGTATTTTACCGAAATTGTGACTTTTTCACATTTTTTTCAATTTTTCGGTATTTTTCCATATTCCATATGTAAATGTACAAGTGTATATATGCTTTTATTGCTTACATCACCAAGTCTGGCTTCCTATTTTTTTAACATCTAATTCTCATAAACACTCCTGCTTTGTGTACGGCACTGCCCCGGGGGCCGCCGGCCGCCGCAGCCCCTGGCGTCCTAACGGTGCCTCTGGTGGTGCCGGCCACCAGGTTGGTCATGTCACAGACGATAACACGTACGTATAGTTTAAACAGTGCGAATTTATCTACCATTCCTAGGGAAATGATATGGCATAGTGTTGGGCAGACATTTGAAGCTCACTTATTCGTGGCAAGAGATTCGACGGCGGTCGCGGCTGCTCGACACATTCTGTACCCTACCGTTATCTCACCTGGTCGTTCGACCTGCATTAACCAGGGGGAAGTTTCTCATAATCTAAGTGCATATTACTAGCAGTCTTTGCTATTCCCACCAACATGTTGGGATGTGTATGTCATTATTACTGTTAGGTGCAGTTATCTCGGTCAGAACTGCTGCAGCAGCAGGGTCTTTTGTGCTAGCAACCAGGTTGGAAACGATTACACCTATTATAAAGCAATTTTCTCGGTCATTGTTGGGCGGGGCAGTGTGCGGGGCTATATATCACACATTGGAGCTCAGGGCAACCCTGCATGCGACATGCTTTTCAATGGTGAGCTCTCTAGAGGCGTATTTTGTAGCGCTGACTACAAACACACTATCTTTGACTGGAAGCATCTGAATTTTGCTGTGATTTCAAACATTCTAGTAATGTGATAGTGACTCAGCTCTATCGTGGTGTAATATTTCCTGTACATACTGTATCTTAGGTAGGAAATCTGTAGTACTCACCGAATTTGCAATAACATTTATTTCCAGCGATATGTTCGTTTCTAACACTCGTTAGTAATGATAAATAAATTGGGCCCATTGTCATTGTCTTTGGCTGAGAGCATTATGATGCTGATGCGAGATGATGCAACACTGATGTGATGTCGTGTGCATTGTGATGTTGATGTGACGTATAGAACTGTGGTTCGGCACTTGCATAATTGAGTAAAATGCGAAAGATGTAGAATAATCGGTGAAATTGTGAAAGCATGAGAGTACTTACACTATGTGATCAAAAGTATCCAGACACCCCCAGAAACATACGTTCTTCATATTACGTGCATAGTGCTGCCACCTACTGCCAGGTACTCATATCAGCGACCTGAGTAGTCATTAGACATCGAGGGAGAGCAGAATGGGGCACTCCGCGGAACTCAACAGACTTCGAACGTAGTCAGGTGATTGGCTGTCACTTGTGTCATATGACTGTACGCAAGATTTCCACACTCCTAAACATCCCTATGGCCACTGTTTCCGATGTGATAGTGAAGTGGAAACGTGCAGGCACACGTAGAGCACAAAAGCGCACAGGTCGACCTCGTCTGTTGACTGACAGAGACCGCTGATAGTTGAAGAGGGTCATAAGTGTAATAGGCAGGCGTCTGTCCAGACCATCACACAGGAATTCCAAACTGCATCAGAATCCACTGCAAGTACTATGACAGTTAGATGCGAGGTGAGAAAACTTGGATTTCATTGTCGAGCAGCTGCTCATAAGCCACACATCACGCCTGTAAATGGCAAACGACGCCTACCTCGGTGTAAGGAGCGCAAACATTGGACGATTGAATTGTGGAAAAACGTTGTGTGGCGATCCGATGGCAGGGTATGGGTATGGCGAATGCCCGGTGAACGTCTTTTGCCAGCATGTATATATAGTCCCAACAGTAAAATTCGAAGGCGGTGGTATTATGGTGTGGTCGTGTTTTTCATGTAGGGGGCTTGCACACCTTGTTGTTTTGCGTGGCACTATCACAGCACAGACCTACATTGATGTCTTAAACACCTTCTTGCTTCCGACTGTTGAAGAACAATTCGGGGATGGTGACTGCATCTTTCAACATGGTTGAGCACCTGTTCATAATGCACGGCCTGTGGCGGAGTGGTTACACGTCATTAACATCCCTGTAATGGACTGGGCTGCACAGAGTCCTGACCTGAATCCTATAGAACACCTTTGGGATGTTTTGGAACGTTGACTTCGTGCCAGGCCTCACCAGCCAACATCGATACCTCTCGTCAGTGCAGCACTCCGTTAAGAATGGGCTGCCATTTCCCAAGAAACTTTCCAGCACCTGATTGAAAGTATGCCAGCGAGAGTGAAAGTTGTCATCAAGGCTAAGGGTGGGTCAACACCATATTGAGTTCCAGCATTACCGATGGATGGCGCCACAATCTTGTTTGTCATTTTCAGCCAGGTGTTCAGACACTTTTGATCATATTGTGTGCATAAATGCCTGAGTGTGGTCTCTGCTGTTGCCTAGAACGACGTAATATTAAATTGTTATTAACAAACAGACTTCAGATGATTTAATCTGTTGTTAACAAATAGGCGCAATCTGATCCTCTCCCTATGCTGTCCAACTTCAGACTGAACCCTAGCTATAAAAGATGAAGTTGGGGAGGAAGTGCTTTAAAGCAGTGACAGTTTGGGAGCATACTGCATTGTGATTGGCAGAGAGCACCACCATGTCAACATATTTACTCAATTATGCAAGTGCCGAACCACAGTTCTATACGTCACATCAACATCCATCCCACGATGGAGCTCTCATAATTGGATAAAATACGAAATAAAGCTGGAAATATATATATATATATATATATATATATATATATATAAAATTGATCAAAATACGGAAAAATAAGAAGATGGGTGAAAAACGTGTAAAATTGAGGAGTATACGAATAATGTGAAAAATTTGAATAAATACATAAAGTTGTGTAAGAATAAGAGTACTTACATATCTGGCCGGGTGAGGTCTCTGTTGGTGCGTAACATGACGAAATGTTAGTTTGTTATTAACAGACCGTGAGTGATGTGACTTAATATAATTTGTTGTCAAGAAATAGACACAGGCTGATCCTCTCCCTATGCTGCCCAGCTCCAGAGTGAATCCCTCCCACTCAAGTGCCCCAGTGATAAAAGATGAAGATGGGTGGGGCTGCTTGATCCTCATTGGTCCAGGGGGGGGGGCGAGATGACGAGGTGAAATGGAGGAGGGGATTTCCTCTGGGTGACCGTTATCAGTTTCTGGTCATTTCCGAGGGGAAAGGGAGTGAGAAATGGCCCTGAATCAAAGGAGCGCAAGTGTGTAACGTGACACTGGATGTGTAATCTGACACTGGATGTGACAAGGTCGTTATCTGTCCTTGTAGGAACCTTGCTGTGCTACTACTGCTAACTGTCTTATTAAAATCATAGACTACAGGGGACAACGTAGTGCACTAGGGCCAGAGACAATCAATTATTTAACACGATAAGACAGCATAGTGATTCTTACATTTTAATTAGTGAGCGTGTCTGAGATAAATACATATGACAAATGCTGCAGAGGGCGTCTGTATCACAGCAATGACATAGGTTTGACGTTACATTTCCTTATAGCACAGTTTGTTGTTAATCATTAACGACCCACGGCTTGGATAAAGCTTGATCTTATCCCATGCTTTCATCGGCCACAAGTTGTTAATTATGTCCTTGACTCGTATTATTGTCTTCAGCTTTGTGTTCACCTTATAAGTTTCCCCTTTAGGAGCATTTACTCTGAGATAAGTTTTCTCTATCTGTTCTTCTTATGAGTGCCGTGTTTGTTACCATTTCGGTGCCGTAGCTGGAGCCAATGCGTCATCACAGTAAACGACCACAGGAAAAATGCAACGTATTTACTGATTGAGAGTGAGAAATGAAGATGCGAAATATCTGTTCACTCATTGGCAGCCATACAGTTAACAGTTTTTATCAAATCCAGTACAAACTATTTTTGAACCAATTTTGATTTTTAGACAGTTCATAAGTAGGGATGTTTGTTAATGTAAACAACAGTAGGCCCAAACAAATGAATTATGGATATTAAACAGTGTGTCTGAATGCAGCTAAAAATGTGACATCGATTGCAAGACATGAAAACAATTGTCAAACGGAGACAAAAATATTTCATAGATGAGTCACAGGTTATATGTGTGATCCTACATTCCCAAAATGAGTGTCAGTTTCGTATATTTGTAACTTACCTGTCTCTATGTAGCCTAGTTGTGGTTGATTTACATACGTACGAAAACCAACGAAGTTGAAAAGAAAACATTCACAGAACTAACAGGTTTTATCAACGCCATTACAGTTTGCACCATCTTCTCGTCAAGCATTTTAGCTCCGATACAAAGATTAATAAAAATGTGAGTTACTCTGAACGTTCAAGTTCCAGTCAAACTATGAAGTTGCTATCGCTTATCTTGGTATAAATTTAAACAAATACTTGAACGTGAAGCACATGAAATGCTTATGTACATTTCCAGAAAACGTTGCTTTGTCGAAAAGTAAAAAAATAACTTGAGTTGAAAAAAATAGCCGAGAGGGGAAAGTTCTTTCATTTCAGTCGATCGGTGGAAATCTTTTGTCGTGTTGTAAGGTGGCAGGGTAATTTTTACCATCTAACATGTTAATTTGCTCGTTAGGTCGATTCTACTCGTCAAGCAGATTCATTTTATATGTCACAAGCCATACTTTGAACGCAATTAGGTAATTTGGATAGTACGAAGTCTAATAAGAACATACGTGGCTTGCATGTACACGGTACTAACAATTCCGGTCTTCTTAATATGCAGACAAATACGTAATATTTTGGTAGTAAAGTGGAACTGAAGTGAAAGAAGTTGGCCAGTTAACAGCGCAGAATCGCTACATGGAAATACGCTTAGCGAGCCATAACAGAGCGACCCTTGCAGCAGGGAGGCCAATTAGTGGACAATGGACGCGGCCCTTCGATTTGCGTGAGACGAAAGCACAAAATGCAGCGTTTGGGGCCTTCCGAAAACATAAAATCACGTGATTCTACCGTGGGCAGTGCGTGTGCTTCACATGCTGAGCACCTGGCGTCGTGGGGGCTTTTAACGCAAACAGGGAATCTCGAACGCTGGTTGTTGAGGAAGATGTCAGCATATGCAGGAGTCTCTTAAGGAGATTAGCCGAGTAAGTGACGACGGACAGTAGCAAGCACGCCAATCGGCCGATACCAGTCGTGGAAAGAAGCGAAGGTGCAGTACAGTGGGGGAAGTTAGCAACAATGTAGTCAGTTACGTAGGGATAACCAAGGCCACTATCTCTCAGGAGGTGTCGTGTGTTGCACGGAGCTCTTTGTGGTGACGCCGGGAGACATATTTTTCTGTGAACACTTTGTTGATTCACGAAGCTTTGTGTCAACCGAATTTTGTTGGATTTCTTGTATATCTTCGTAGTGGAGGACACGAAAAGATCCATTATAGTTAACATTCTTGCGAGAATATTTGAGGGCAACATTATGCATGTCGTGCAGCGTTGGTGAGCGTACAAAGCCATTTGTCTTAACTAGGGAAGCATAGTTTTCCGCTTCTCGGGAACATAGGGGAGTTTTAGACTGTTAAATTCAGTCAGAGGCTTGCATAATTTTGTCAGGTCAACAGGTACGAGAGGTTCAAAAATTGTTCAAATGGCTCTGAGCACTATGGGACTTAACAGCTGTGGTCATCAGTCCCCTAGAACTTAGAACTACTTAAACCTAACTAACCTAAGGACATCACACACATCCATGCCCGAGGCAGGATTCGAACCTGCGACCGTAGCAGGCGCACGGTTCCGGACTGCGCGCCTAGAACCGCGAGACCACCGCGGCCGGCAGGTACGAGAGGAAACGCATACAACAACCGACCGCCGCCGAGATTATCGCTGCATTCTGCAAAAGGTAAAATGGAGCGTTTTTTCAAAATTCAATGTATGCAAAAAAATTCAAAATTGAGCTAGGCATGGTAATGACATAATGTTAGCGTTTTACATCAACCCTTGAACCAAGTTTTAGCAAAAGTCGACTAATGCTGTGTGTAGGAGCAAATCACAATGTTTTAGTAAAACACGAGATATGCATTCTTAGAGTCACAGCAATAGTTGACAAAGGCGTTATAATTACTCTCTAGTGTCTCCGCTCTGTTTCTGCAGCAAGCAGTTAACGATAATGGGGTACACTGATTGCTTTAAGAGTTGTTACTCACTCATTTCTGTAACAATGGTTACTGGTTGGAATATGCTGGAACCAGACTTCATTGTTGTCGCAACACCTGCAGTTTACTTTTAGACAAATATTCACCTGACGCTCATGCGTACGTCGACAAAGAAGTTTTGCTAGTGGAAGCTGAATGGGTGATGATTCTTGTGATTATGGAAACCGCATGCAGATCAAAGAATGTTCCGGTGGGAAAAAATCTCGATTCAAGAAGAGCTTACATCGATCTGAAACGCAAAGCAAGAAGTGTATAAAGGAACTCATCATTATATACAGTCATGGACTTGAGGTTTCGCCTTCAAAAGCTAAAGGAATGAAAAAATGCAAAGGTACTGATCTCTGCTACGAAGATATTTTCCACATTCGTAATCCCGTGATATTATTAAATAAAATGGATCAAATTAAGTTTCTGTTCAAATTTCTTAATATTTCTACATCTCAGCGCATGATGATGGACACCCAGAATACAAAAGGGAAGGAAACAGTGCCAGTTAAACGTACCTTTAGAAAAAGGAATGATGAAATGGTCCCTGTTTGTGCTACCACTTTCCAAGGAGTATCTGGCACGTCAAACGATAGTTTATCCTACTCAGCAAGCAGGTTCCATGAAGGACGAAGTTTGCCAAAGGAAAGGAGAGGAGGCGATACAACAGAAAGGGTTCATAAGGAAGTAATTATTGCCATTAAAAACGACATAAAAAATATAAATGCACAGAGAGCCACCATGTGTCAATAAATGATACATACTCTCGAGATACAGTACAAGTTGACATCCTGAGGCGAAAGCAATCATGCCATCCAACAGTACCAACGTCTACGCTTTTACCAAAACAAAATATGTTACGCAAAGATAAGAAGAAAGATGTGCCTGTCTTGCTGAAGTGTTTCGAAATTCCAGATGCTGCAAAGGAGTTTTACAAAGATGTCGTAGACGAATAATGTCTAGATGTAAGAGGAAAACTTGACAACAAAAATGTGATTGTTACTCGCAATACTTTTTTATTCTTTACTTCCATCATGTAGTATTGATAACAGTGATATAGGCTACACAGTTATGTTATAATAGTAAGATACGCAAAAATACGCATTTTACAACAATTCAGGCACTTAATAAACATAGAGCACATAAAAAAATAGTTGTGGGAAAAATATACGGAATTAAAGAAGGGAGCATACCTGATGCCAGCAATAATTGTAAGCATTTATAAGCTGTTATAAAAATTAAATTTTAATATAATACGTTACAACGCTGTATTAATGTCATCGAGGTCTAGTAGTCATGTAAAAATTCAAATGCTCCACCATTTCTATCTAGGTGAAAACAGAAAAACTCATTTTATGAAAATCTGTATCTGTTCCATTTACCGAGGTTTGAAAAAACGCTCCTCATAATGACGCACTACTCAGGCGTTAAATGTTGAGGTGACGAGCGTGCTTTCACTTCAGGTCTGCATTATTCACATTCCCTCACGTCCATGTTAGCCCTGTAGTCCACGTGTGATTTTGAGGTTTAAATTTGAGAAAGCAGTCCGGCAGATAGGAATTGTTCCCCAGCTGCAGTATTTTAGTTTACAATGTCACAGTACACAGTTTTGGTTTTGATAGCAATGTCAGTTGAAATATTTTTAGTATATTTTCGGTATTAAGTTGCTAGTGAATGTAGTCAATATTTTCCGTCTGTTTATTTTTCTGTGAGATCTTCGTAGTTTGTATAGGATTTCCCTAAGATTACCATTTTCTCACACCGTGAACCTAAATGGTTCAAATGACTCTGAGCACTATGGGACTCAACTTCTGAGGTCATCAGTCCCCTAGAACTTAGAACTACTTAAACCTAACTAACCTAAGGACATCACACATATCCATGCCCAATGCAGGATTCGAACCTGCGACCGTAGCGGTCGCGCGGTTCCAGACTGTAGTGCCTAGAACTGCTCGGCCACTCTTTGAACCAAATTTTGTATGGTAAATCGTGTAATAAATTATTTTGTATAGGGTGTGGGTTCCTGTAGTCATGTCCTTGTTCATGAACCACGGGCAACATATGAGTGGCCAAGTAAGTGGTCCCGACAGTCGGGATACCAGTTACTTTGGAATAAGGCTGGGCATTTCGGACATATTCTGAGTCGTGGTCACCTTTGTGCTCATACGGCACAGACTACCAAATCCACCGGTTAGTCCCTCAGCCGTTAGGGGTAAAACCCAATGGGACTCGGGGCAAGTAAGGCTAGCAACCTGCTTCCCTGGTACTTTAAATATGATGCTGGCAACAATCAGAGCAAAAGGCCTCGGACCTTTGGAGGTGACGGAGTCCCACCTCTAATTGACAAACCAGGGACTCCTAAGATACGACTTGGCAAACAAATGGTAATGAGATGGGGAGCTATTAATATCAATGGGGGCTACTCTGGGAAGAAGGTAGAGCTGGCAGGGGCTGCAAGTAAGATGGGGCTGGACGTTTTAGCTGTTAGTTACATTCGGGTAAGGGGTGAGAAAGAAGAGGAAGTTGGAGAATATAAGGTCTACCTGTCAGGAGTCAAAGCAGGAATAGCACAATGGGGTGTAGGGCTTTACATCAGGAAAGAAATGGAACCCAGCGTAGTTGCTATAAGGTATGTAAACGAACGACTGATGTGGATAGATTTGACAGTGTCTAGCAAGAAAATTAGGATTGTGTCAGTATATTCGCATTGTGAAGGGACAGATCAAGATAAGATGGATAGTTTTTATGAGGCACTCAGTGATGTAGTTGTTAGAGTTATGAAACGTCCCCTTTTGAAAAATTATATACGTGACTGGGCTTAAACTGTCACACAATATTTTTAGCGCAACGCAGTCTGACTTTCAATAATCCCTACAAAAGAATGGCCCTGACTAACATTAACCTATACCTTTCACAAATCACTTACCTCACAAAAATCTTGGTTACTCGAACTACTTACTGCCAGCTAAATAAAAGATTCTAACTACTGAAGGCACTAACTACTGATAGGCATAGTTAGCAAATGAAAGATTTTGATAGAGAACAAATGATGTATTTACCTTAATAGCCATAATATATATAGCAGTTCATGACATCCAGTCTTACAAATTTCAAAACTCCGCAATCTCTCTCCCCACATCCACCACTGCTGGCGGCTCACCTCCAATTGCGCAACGCTACGCGCTGTTAACATCCAGCTGCCCAACACTACAATGGCAGACAACAATGCACACTAGCCACAGACTGCACACAGCACAGCCAGTGATTTTCATACAGAGCGCTACGTGGCGTTACCAATAAGAAAACATAAACAGCCTACTTACATAGCACCTAAACAGCCTACTTACAGAGTAAAGGACAAGGACAGTGTTCTGCTCATGGGTGATTTTAACGCCAGGATTGGAAATCGAACAGAAGGGTATGAAAAGGTTATGGGTAAATTTGGAGAGGATATGGAGGCCAACAGGAACGGGAAACAACTCTTGGATTTCTGTGTGAGTATGGGCTTAGTAATCACAAACTCTTTTTTTAAACATAAGAACATTCACCGGTATACTTGGGAAAGCAGGGGAACCAGACCTGTCATTGACTACATAATAACAGATCAGGAATTCAGGGAGGCTGTGAGGGACACACGTGTATTCAGGGAATTCTTTGATGACACTGATCATTATTTAATCTGCAGTGAAATTGGGATTGTGAGGCGGAAAGTGCAGGAGGTCAGGTCCATATGTAGGAGGATAAGAGTGGAGAAACTTCAGGATAAGGAAATCAGGCACAAGTACATAACAGCGATCTCAGAAAGGTACCAGTTAGTTGAATGTAGTCAATTACAGTAATTGGAAAAGGAATGGACAAGGTACAGGGACACAGTACTAGAAGTGGCTAAAGAATGTCTTGGAACAGTAGTGTGTAAAAGCAGGATAAAGCAAACAGCTTGGTGGAATGACACAGTCAAGGCAGCCTGTAAAAGAAAAAAGAAGGCATATCAAAAATGGCTACATACTAGAACTCAGGTAGACAGAGAAAGTTATGTTGAAGAAAGAAACAAAGCCAAACAGATAATTGCAGCATCCAAGAAGAAATCTTGGGACGACTTTGGAAACAGGTTGGAGACTATGGGTCAAGCTGCTGGAAAACCATTCTGGAATGTAATTAGCAGTCTTCGAAAGGGAGGTAAGAAGGAAATGACAAGTATTTTGGACAGGTCAGGAAAACTGCTGGTGAATCCTGTGGATGCCTTGGGCAGATGGAGGGAATATTTTGAAGAGTTGCTCAATGTAAGTGAAAATACGATAAGTAATGTTTCAGATTTCGAGGTAGAATGGGATAGGAATGATGATGGAAATAGGATCACATTTGAGGAAGTGGAGAAAATGGTCAATAGATTGCAGTGCAATAAAGCAGCTGGGGTGGATGAAATTAAGTCGGAACTCATCAAATACAGTGGAATGTCAGGTCTTAAATGGCTACACAGGATAATTGAAATGGCATGGGAGTCGGGACAGGTTCCATCAGACTGGACAAAAGCAGTAATCACACCAATCTTTAAACATGGAAACAGAAAAGATTGTAACAACTACAGAGGTATCTCTTTAATCAGCGTTGTGGGTAAAATCTTCTCAGGCATTGTTGAAAGGAAAGTGCGAGTATTAGTTGAGGACCAATTGGATGAAAATCAGTGTGGGTTTAGGCCTCTTAGAGGTTGTCTGGACCAGATCTTTAGCTTACGGCAAATAATGGAGAAGTGTTATGAGTGGAACAGGGAATTGTATCTATGCTTTATACATCTAGGAAAGGCATATCACCGGGTTCCTAGGAGGAAGTTATTGACTGTTCTACGAGATTATGGAATAGGAGGCAAACTTTTGCAAGCAATTATAGGTCTTTACATGGATAGTCAGGCAGCAGTTAGAGTTGACGGTAAATTGAGTTCATGGTTCAGAGTAGTTTCAGGGGTAAGACAAGGCTGCAACCTGTCTCCACTGTTGTTCATATTATTTATGGATCATATGTTGAAAACAATAGACTGGCTGGGTGAGATTAAGATATGTGAACACAAAATAAGCAGTCTTGCATATGCAGGTGACTTAGTTGTGATGGCAGATTCGATTGAAAGTTTGCAAAGTAATATTTCAGAGCTAGATCAGAAATGTAAGGACTATGGTATGAAGATTAGCATCTCCAAAGCGAAAGTAATGTCAGTGGGAAAGAAATATAAACGGATTGAGTGCCAAATAGGAGGAACAAAGTTAGAACAGGTGGACGGTTTCAAGTACTTAGGATGCATATTCTCACAGGGTGGCAACATAGTGAAAGAACTGGAAGCGAGGTGTAGCAAAGCTAATGCAGTGAGCGCTCAGCTACGATCTACTCTCTTCTGCAAGAAGGAAGTCAGTACCAAGACTAAGTTATCTGTGCACCGTTCAATCTTTCGACCAACTTTGTTGTATGGGAGCGAAAGCTGGGTGGATTCAGGTTACCTTATCAACAAGGTTGAGGTTATGGATATGAAAGTAGCTAGGATGATTGCAGGTACTAGTAGGCAGGAGGGTGTCCACAATGAAGAAATCAAAGAAAATCTGGGAATGAACTCTATAGATGTAGCAGTCAGGGCGAACAGGCTTAGATGGTGGGGTCATGTTACACGCATGGGAGAAGCAAGGTTACCCAAGAGACTCATGGGTTCAGCAGTAGAGGGTAGGAGGAGTCGGGGCAGACCAAGGAGAAGGTACCTGGATTCGGTTAAGAATGATTTTGAAGTAATAGGTTTAACATCAGAAGAGGCATCAATGTTAGCACTGAATAGGGGATCATGGAGGAATTTTATAAGGGGGGCTATGCTCCAGACTGAACGCTGAAAGGCATAATCAGTCTTAAATGATGATGATGAGGAGGAGGAGGGCATAGACCGTACTTTGTCTTAAAGTAAAGTTCCCCTTTCTCCCCTCTCCTACTCTCTGACATCTTTTAGGTAAAACGACGGCAGCTGTTCGTCTGATGTCTAACAGTCGGTGTGGCTGTCATCTCCACACCTGGCAGGGTGTGGATTCACCGGCTTAAGATTTAATTTTGCTGTTCAGAGCATTTCTTATGCACTAAGTGGTGGGGTAGATCACACGATACGAGAACCGGCTCGTTAAGAGCATGTTCTTCTAGATTATATTGTACACTCTGAGCAGGTGACTGTAATACTCACGAAGATCATCCAAAAACCTTTCTGTGATATTTGGCGCACATAAACCATCAGCCCTGTCTGTCTGCTTCTGATCCTTGTTACGGATCACATCGCTTAAGGCTTCTGTCTGTACGTTTCATGGGCAGGAACGTAAGTTGATGATGACATGTTTGCTATTAAGTTGATGATGACATGTTTGCTATCATCACCAGATGTTATCTGTGTCAATAAATTGTAATTAGCCCTTGGAAATAATATAGGTTTCGATTCAATAAATGGCATAGTTGCAGAGCAGATAGGGAGATATTTTCACTTGAAACTTGATTGCAAAACTACTGCTAATCTAACGAGAATATAAGCACCAAAATCAGTACGGCGTGGATTGCTCATAGTCTCAAGAGTCATTTGTGACACAAAGAGCCTCGCCAAAATTTTAAGTAGCTGTTCAATCGTACAGTGTCCGTCTGTGAAGCAGTGAGTGTTGGACAGTGCCGAGAAAGCTCCCAGCAGTCTCTTCACGTCATAGAAATGTGGTTATTGGAGATTAACCCACTGCAGTAGAAACAATGCTGCTAGGCAGCAGTTGGCGTTACATCCGATCTGCCAGAATGCACATACGGATATTAACACGTACGGGAGAAGCACACAAACTGATTCCCTGTTCCAAATCGAAGTGGATCGACTGAGACAAAGTTAACAACCAAAGGGAGCTACGTAGGCTCGCTAAAAGAACACGCGTATACTTGTCGATCTATGGTTCGAAGATGCGCCTGATCGGATGAAATGGCGCCAGATGACCCAGTAAGGGATTTCTGTGTAGGGGGAACAAGGCCAAGAGCGAAATCCGCGCTCGGTCGGTCGCACTGTGCTTCACGCTGCACAGGGGGAACGGTTGGCCACATAGACAGGGTGGACGTGGGCGCTCGTAACAGGAGCCGGCGTGGAACGCGACACCACCTTCGGATTGCGGGCTATGGGGAGGCGGCCCGCGGTGCACGCGCGCCCCCGCCGCCCACGCACAGTCTCTTAAACAGCTGCAGCTCTTCCCTTTGGGTGAACCTCATCCTCTGAGAAGTTAACGATGAGCGATGTTTTAATAACTGTTATTGCGGACTTAAAAAATTGACGCTGTTGCCCCAGTGTCCCAGAATACAATTAGACGGCAGATATTAAAAACACCCTGACTTACTCAGTTATGAAAGCTCGTTAAAAATGGGCGTAGAGGAAGTAAAGAAAGCATTGGTGCAACGCACGAATATTTTTCAGACGCTTACGTTCGACTAACTATGTGCAAACCACTGTGAAGTGCAATGGTAGACGTTACGTATCATGGTAGCAAACGTTTGGATTTCTTCCCATTGCAGTTGCCAATGGAGCGCGGGGAGAATGACTGCTTAGGAGCCTGTGTGGGTGCCATGGCTAGTCTGACCTAGTCTTCACAGATACGGAGAGACTGAAGGTTCTTTATTTAATACAGCTTGCGGAAAATTTATAAGTAAGCTTTCGTGGTATAATTGGCGGCTGTCTTCAAGAGTCTGCCAGTTGATGTCAAAAATGGTTCAAATGGCTCTAAGCACTATGGGACTTAACTTCTGAGGTCATCAGTCCCCTAGAACTTAGAACTACTTAAACCTAACTAACCTAAGGACATCACACACATCCATGTCCGAGGCAGGATTCGAAGCTGCGACCGTAGTGGTCGCGCGGTGCCAGACTGTAGCGCCTCGAACCGCTCGGCCACTCCGGCCGGCCCCAGTTGATGTCTTTCAACATTTCCGGGACGCTCTCACGTGAATCAAGCAAAGCTGTGACTATTCGTGCGGTCCTGCTTTGCATAGTTTAATATCCAGTGACAGCATATCTTGCTTGAGACACACACTTGAGCAGTATTCTAAGGTGGCACAGAAAACAGATTTGCAAGCAGTTTCTTTTGTAGACTGACTGCATTTTCGTAGCATACTGTCAATGGAACGGTGAATGACACTCGCCTAGTCTAGGACTGCGCCTACGTTATCGTTTCATTTTATATCCCTACAAACTGTTGCAGCCAGGTATTTGTATGAGGTTGACGAATTCTAAGTGGAACATTTATAAACTTGTTACGAGCTCGAGCAAACTGAGGTGTCGCGGCCATTTCGATTTGAACAGGAAATTCTCGAGTAGTCTATAAAAACAAGGATACCTCTGATTCATTAAAAAAGCGAAAGCCCATGTGTAAAACTGCTTGAGACTTATGATTACAAATGATTTTTGTATTAAACATTTAACGTTAAGCATGTACGCGAGAAAAATCCTAGAAAATCTTTGAAATCATGTTTAAAGTTCTTTGGAAGTCGTTAATTATTTTCATTTTCAAATACTGGATGAGGATAGTCTGTAGTTTGCATTCTGTTTCAAGTTAAAACTAGTTTTTCACATATCGCAATGCTTATGACGTTGTACCTCCTGAACTAACTCTCGTAAAGTGCTATAATTTTGCAGGAAAATTTAGTGGTATAAGTGCGTACTGTCTTCAAAATGTTTTGAGAATAGTGCTAGTACAGAAATAATAAACTGAAACGTCATTGGTGACAATGAAGTTTTCTGCGTGAATAGCGAAAATGTAGTCCAGATCGCTCCTGAAAGAAATAGCGATGCTAGTAGTAGTAGTGGTGGTAGTAGCTATGTTCGTCTACATGTCACTTCTAACAGGTATTGGACATGTCTTGATACGACAATTTGATAACATCAAAAACAATTTAATTCCCATATACGGGTATTTACATACTTACACGCCTAGTTGACAAGGATGGAACAGGTAGTCGGCCATGGGCTCATAGTAGGAACAACCCCAACATTTGCCACGGAAAACCTGAATTAGGATGGCCGGATGAACATTGGAGACTCAGCACTCCCCAATACAAGGCCAATCTGTTTAAGAAGGTCCTACCTCATTAGGTTAATCCCAAGGGTACAATATCAGTTTACAAAGATATTTAATAATTTAAAAGGCTAGTGTTACATTTTTCATTCGTTTCTCACTCCCAGTCACTACACACGATATAGAAACATCGTTTCATAGTGTAACACTACAGATACTATCGGCTGATGTCAGAACCATAGTGACATTTCCTGAATTTCATTTTGTGTACCGCAGCTTCCTATTTCCTAGCCTGAAAATCTGATTCATCATCCTTTGGTAACCAGTGATATGTTGGGCTCAGAAAGAGTGTAAGGTGTTAGTATTGCACATTGCGTAGCTTTGGCAGTAATCTTGCTCAGAAAAGAAACAAATAAGAAAAAATGTAGTGTGGAAGACATGTGCAATAATATGTGTTTTATTACCATTTATATTATTTTTATATACGTTACGTTCTTTACCAAACCCCTACTCTGTGTTATATAAGTAATCTTTCAATTTGTAGAACATATCCCTTAACAGGTATTTTTAACTGTCTTCTTAGTTAAGTCTGTTTTACTTATCTCCTTATATCTTGGGTAATTTATTGCACAACCTTATTCCTTCATACAACATCCTGTTTTGAATTTTATGTCCATCCTCATGGACAGAGCTGTTTGTGCAGTAACTATCAGTATTATTTTTGATGTGTACAGCTGACTTGTAGACGTATTCACATGGTGTTGTTGTTGTTGTTGTGGTTCAAAATGGTTCAAATGGCTCTGAGCACTATGGGACTTAACATCTATGGTCATCAGTCCCCTAGAACTTAGAACTACTTAAACCTAACTAACCTAAGGACAGCACACAACACCCAGCCATCACGAGGCAGAGAAAATCCCTAACCCCGCCGGGAATCGAACCCGGGAACCCGGGCGTGGGAAGCGAGAACGCTACCGCACGACCACGAGATGCGTGCTGTTGTTGTGGTCTTCAGTCTTGAGACTGGTTTGATGCAGCTCTCCATGCTACCCTATCCTGTGCAAGCTTCTTCATCTCCCAGTATTCCAGTCAACAATGTCAAAAGCTTTCTCTAAGTCTACAAACGCTAGAAACGTAGGTTTGCCTTTCCTTAATCTATCTTCTAAGATAAGTCGTAGGGTCAGTATTGCCTCACGTGTTCCAACATTTCTACACAATCCAAACTCATCTTCCCCGAGGTCGGCTTCTACCAGTTTTTCCATTCGTCTGTAAAGAATTCGTGTTAGTATTTTGCAGTGCATTCTTCTTGAAGTCTGTGGGTATTTCGCCCGTCTTATACATCTTGCTCACCAGATGGTAGAGTTTTGTCAGGATTGGCTCTCCCAAGGCTGTCAGTATTTCCAATGGAATGTTGTCTACTGCCGGGGCCTTGTTTCGACTCAGGTCTCTCAGTGCTCTGTCAAGCTCTTCACGCAGTATCGTATCTCCCATTTCATCTACATCTACATCCTCTTCCATTTCCGTAGTATTGTCCTCAAGTACATCGTCCTTGTATAGACCCTCTGGTATAGTTAAAATCCTTAGTGTTTTGAACAGATCTTTACAAGGAGCTCGACTGATAATTTCTGTAATTCGTAAACTGTGTCCATAGTTTGTGCATTTGTTCCCAAGAAAAAAATTTCGTAGGTAAGAAGTAAGTGTACATCAGAATACCATACAACTAAAAGACAGTGGCTGTTCCACATTGATGAGAGGACTCTAAGGGCGTAAGACGCTGAAGACATTTTGCTTGCAATCCTTGAAGAAAAAGATCCTAACACCAAGAAATAATTAATGTAGAGTAATGGACTTTTGGAAATACATTTGTCTGTATAACATATTTAAGTTAGTAACACTGCAAGATCACACGTTAATTTAAGCGTGAGATAAGTTGCAAATCTGAAATTCAGGTTCATTAATAATTGGTGTAACCGCCAGAATGTTGAATGCAAGCTAGTAAACATAGATGTATCGTGTCGTACGGGTGCCGGATGTCAGTCTGAGGGACGGAGTTCCAAACCTGTTGCACTTGATCGGTCGACACAGGGACGGTTAATGCTGGTAATGGATGACGCTGGAGTTGTCATCCGATGATTTCCCATATGTGCTCGACTGGAGACAGATCTCATGATGGAGCAGACCAAGGCAACATGTCGACTCTCTGTAGAGCATTTTGGATTACAACAGCGGTATCTGGGCGAACGTTATCCTGTTGATGTTCATGAATGGCAGCACAACAGGTCGAGTCACGAGACTGACGTACAGATTTGCAGCCAGGTTGGGTGGGATAGCGACGAGAGTGCTCGTGCTGTCATGCGAAATCGCACCCCAGAGCATAAAGCCTTGAAGTAACCTATTTGTAACAGTTCGTGTCATTGTAGTGCTAACAGCTGCAGTAATTGCTGCTGCAGACGCAGTACGATGCGCCAGAGCCATACGCCGCACACGATGACCCCCTCTCGGTAGTGCTACGGGGCCGTCCCGAGCCTGGTCTTCTCGCGACTTCACATTCCCGTAACTACCGCTGCCAGCAATCATGTACAGTTGCTTCCGTCCCACCAAGTCTTGCTGCTATATCGCAGAATGGACATCCAGCTTCTCGTAGTCGTTTTATATAACCTCTTTCAAACTCAGTGAGGTGTTGATAATGGCGTATTTGTAATTTTGAAAGCATTCTTGACTAATGTCAACTCGTTACATACAATCTCAAAGGTAAAAAAAAGCTCACAATAGTTACAGCGAGTATTTAAAGCAAACCTGATTTGCATCCTCATAGTGGCGCTACTAGCGCCACTCATGGCGACTGACGCGAAATTTGAACAGACGTCATCTTTCAGAACTAACACCATCCCTGCCAACTTTCGTTTATCTTGTGCAACTTCTTCTTGGTGATGGAATTTTTTCCCATCAATGTCTCTTTGTGTGTTTACTCCGTTTCAACAGAAAATCGATATTCATTCCTAGAAATTCTTCCAATATCTGTGGAGATGCCATCTACATTTAATTTAACAGTGTCATTTTCCCTTTCAAACTGAAATTCATGGCATATGTTTTTTTTTTTTTTTGTTTACAGTGTCACTTTAGTGCTTATTGACCAATTGTAGCCTCCTTGAGGGCTTCATTTGCCTTCTCTGCAAGGAGTTTTCTTGTTTTCTCAGTGACTATAATATTGCTATCATTAGCAAAGTGAGTATTTGGCCACAACTAAACACTGTTCGTAATGTCATTGATATATATCACGAACAGTATTGGACCTACGAAGTACTCCTATATTAATGCATTTTGGTCCCGATGAAAGTTTTACTGAAAGTTGAAACTTATTTGAGGTATGTGTTATCTTTGTACACTATATGCTTGGTATGATGGGAACTAGTCATTAGCTACGCATATTATTGCTATTGCTTCCAGCCTCTTTAGTAAAATCTTATGGTCAACAGTATCAAAAGCTTAGACAGATCTAAGAATATGCCTTTGATGTACTCATCCTAGTCAAGAGCATCAAGTGACACTTTTGTGAATTCTACTGTCTGATTCTGCACTTTTACCACTTCAGAAACCAAACTGTTATTCACTTGCAAAGTTTTATTTATTCAGTTAATTCATTAATTTGTCTTTCATAGTTGATTCTGTTATTTTTGAGAATGATGACGTCGGGGAAAGGGATGGCAGCTTTGTCTTCTGCATTACCTTTCATTAGCAGAGGTACAACTCTTGTTTACCAAGCAAGGTGGCGCAATGGTTAGCAAAATGCACTCGCATTCGGGAGGATGACGGCTCAAACACGCTTCCTGCCATCATGATTAACGTTTTCTGTGATTTCCCTAAATCGCTTCAGGCAAATGCCGGGATGGTTCCTTTGAAAGGGTACGGCCGAGTTCCCTCCCTATCCACCCCTAATACGATGGACCCGATGACCTCGCTGTTTGTTCTCTTCCCCCAAATCAACCAACAATTCTTGCCTGTTTTAAATACGTAGTCAATATGCTTTCCTTCAGGGCAAACATTAGTACTTCGCCTAAGCCAACTGACTTCTTCATTTTTAGGTATTCTACAGTTTTACTGGCTTCATACTCTGTGGTTGGCAGTAACATCGTTGGACTTAGCGCATAATTATTTAGAGGTGTATTTTTTTGGAAGTTTTTGTTGTAGTTTCTCCGCAAGACTTGAAGAATGCTGATTGACATAGTTTGCCAGGTGGTGTAGACCATTCCTTACTTTATCCCCTTCCCTTATCGGTGTGTTATTATGCCTTTATTTGTCTCTTCTTGTTTCCTTTTGTTTGACATCGCACCCTGCGTTGCTCTTGCTCTCTGCAGTGTATATTATTTTGTCATTATGACTTTTTTGCCTCAATGAGCACGTTCCTATAAATTTTTTGTACTTGTTATAGAAATTTGAGAACTCTGGCGTATTATGTCATGCAGCATCGCAAGATACACACCTGAAAGCGGTATTCATGCGAAATACTATTAGGTTGACCGATGTGAAATGTCAGGATGCTCTTCATGTAGTCGCCTAGTGGATTTGTTCAAATTTTGTGTCACAGGGATACAGATACAAAATTTACAATTTACGTTGTATGATACGTGCTATCCTCAGTCGACCACTATCACACCGTCCGTCCAAAAACTTCTGAGTTAAATTTTATCTCTGACATGCAAGCAACGTCAGTGCGGGTGCAGTAACTATGGTGGCAGCTTGTACTAACAATTGTAAACAACAGCTACGCATTCGATCTTTCACTTGTGAACAGGCACCGTTTCGAGGGACATTCAATAAGTAATGCAACACTTTTTTTCTGAAACCAGGCTGATTTTATACAGGATTCCAATACGCCACATTATTTCCCACTCTTTTGGCTACAAAACACTATTTTTCAACATAATCTCCATTCATTGCGACAGCCTTATTGGTAGGGCCTTTATGCCCGCATGGTACCGCTCTACTGGTTGACGTCGGTGTTACGTCTTCCTTCATCAATAACCTCCCCATCATCCACGTACTCCGTCCCTTGGAGTACACCCTTCATTGGTCCAAACGGATGGAAGTCGGAAGATGGGAGATCCGGGCTGTAGTGTTTATGAGGGAGGACAGTCCCATCAACTTTTGTGGGCTTCTCTCGGGGACGCAGAATTGTGTGAGGCATTGCGTCGTCACGGAGAAGTTCTTTTTCATTTTTGTGCCAATGGGGATTGAACTCGTTACTTCAGGTTCCTGATGGTGGCACAAAACACTTCATAGTTGATCGTTACAACCTGAGTCCCAGACGACCGTCGCTTTGACATTACTGGCTAAGGTTGCGGCTTTGAACTTTTCCTTCGGAGCAGAGTTGGTGTGGCGCCACCCCATGGGTTGCCGTTTTGTTTCCGGTTCGAAGTGATGAACCCATGTTTCGATTTTCGACAAAAAGTTGTCGCGATCATCCTCGTAACGTTCTAGCAGTTCCGCAGAGGTAGCCCTTCGTTGCTCCTTTCGATGTTCTGTTAGGTGGCGAGCAATCCAGCGGGCACCCCATCTGGTGGACGAGTGTTTCAGCGCTACCAACAGAGACGTCCGGTGGTGCAGAGAAATGCTTTGACTGTCATCCGTCGATCACCTCGAATGAGTGTGTCCGCACTTACCAACACTGCAGTAGTCAGCGCTGTATGCGGACGGCGTGCACACGGGACATCGGACAGGTTTTCCGCGACCTTGTTGCGATGATGACAGACGCCTCGCCCAACGATTCAGGGTGCTTTTGTTTACAGCCAGGTCTCCGGTCTCCGTAGGTGTTCTATAAGCGCCTGTGAGTGTCAGCGATATTCTGGTTTTCCATCAAAAGAAACTAAATAACAGCTCTGTGCTTGGTTGGTTCAAATGGCTCTGAGCACTATGGTACTCAACTGCTTAGGTTATTAGTCCCCTAGAACTTAGAACTAGTTAAACCTAACTAACCTAAGGACATCACACACATCCATGCCCGAGGCAGGATTCGAACCTGCGACCGTAGCGGTCTCGCGGTTCCGGACTGCAGCGCCCAGAACCGCACGGCCACTTCGGCCGGCTCTGTGCTTGGAACACTCCCCTGTTACAGAGGCCATTTTGAATGTTACGTATAGCGCCGCCACGTATCGAAGCTTCATTAAACTACAGATGCTGATGCGGGAATATTCCGCGATGTCCCACAAAAAAAAATCGGCATTTTTTTCAACCAACATTGCCGAGAAAAAAAATGCGTTGTATTTCTTATTGAGCGCCTCTTGTAAGTAGTAATTTGCGGCTGTGGTATGTCAATCTTCTTGTACCACAAATCACAATGAAGCAAAATCTCTAAATCAAGTGTTCAAGACATTCTCCCGCATGTTTTGAAAAAAGAGAAAGGCGTGTTAAATAAAAGCTTATCCCGCAGTCCTTGGCTCCTTAACAAAAACGACAGGTGGACGCCTGCCGCGACTTAATTTAAATGCAAAGTACGGACAATTCTTTTCTGAATAAAATCATCAAGTTTGACGAAGCTCGGTGTTAACAATATGAACATACCACAAATGTCAAAATGCAGAAATTCACATGAAAAGTCAATGCTTTGACAGGATAACCAACATTCAAGCCAATGTGACGCGCGAGTTGGACAACATCCAAAAGAAAGAGTTATTTGAGAGTTTTACATGGTTGTATGAACGTTCAATAAGTTCTAGTACTGGGGTTAGACTATGCAGAATGCCTGAAGCATTGAAGGCATCATTTTAATTTTTCCCTAATTTTTGTTAATCCTGTCTCGAAACTTTTTCGTGGAAGCGACGTTGAGCATCTTCTCTAAACACGTCGAGGTCTACTTATATCACTGTAGTAACTTCCTCTTAACACAAGGAGTTTCTTCGCGAAAATAAACTGTTCGCAACGTAGGTTGTATGCTGCAATTTTCTCGTTCATTGTCGATAGCAATACTGCCAGCTTCGTCCTGACTCACATACAACTCAACATAAGACTAATCACTCTTATATGTGGCAAAGTATTATCGACCATATCTTGTTCTAGGAATCTCTTCCATTTCTTTCTGGCGAGTGCGTTGGTTGTCCATTCGAAGTTGATATTCATCATCCTAGTTGTTTCATCCTGTATGTTGTCTCGCCACCTAATTGTTCCCCTTCCAGTTACTGTTCTGGACAGTGCTCTTGTAGCTAGTTTGTTCTCCGGTATTGTTCAAATGCTTCAAATGGCTCTGAGCACTATGGGACTTAACATCTGAGGTCATCAGTCCCCTAGAACTTAGAACTACTTAAATCTAACTAACCTAAGGACATCACACACACCCATGCCCGAGGCAGGATTCGAACCTGCGACCGTAGCGGTCGCGCGGTTCCAGACTGAAGCGCCTAGAACCGCTCGGTCACAGGGGCCGGCCCGGAATTATTGTCACGTGACCATACCAGCTGAAGGTTCTCGTTTTGTATCACTTCGACGACGTTTCCGTTTATGTGCAAGTCCTATAATAGCTAATTTTTTTCTTATTCAACTCCCCACATTATTTTCACCGGTACCAACCCATTTATACGCATATACGGTTTTTTCCTTAATTCTGTAAGCGCAAAGATTCCTGTGTTCTGTGAGCCCAATCTGTGTACGAGATGTAATCGAAGAGGAGTTACATAGTGCAAACTGAAGATGGGTATACTGCGGTCTCTGTTTCCCCTTGGACATCAAGGTTATCGCGGCTTCTGAAGCAACTGCATACCATTTCTGCGATGAAAGCCGAACCCGTCACCACCGGGCCAGATCACACGTGAGGCAGTGCCGATGCTTCCGTATGCGGGGATTGCGGTATTAATTACACACCGGGATTCCCGAAGACGAGCGCGGCTGCGCGCTGTTGACAGTGCGCGAGGGCCGCCCTTGTGATGCTAATGGCGCGGCCCTCGTGTCGCGGCTTTTTGTCGAGTGGCAGCCGGGCGGGCTGGGCAGGCGCAGGGGCCGGGTCCGGGGCAGTGTTTAGGGAAAGGGAGGCAGGCCGCAGTGGACCGCCGCGGCCCCGTGTCGTGTCGCCGGGGAACTGCGCATTGTCCGCCGGAACGGATGGCCCGATTAAGTTGGTTTTCAATTCTCGCCTCGCAGTCGGGGGCCCTCCGTAACCAGCTGTGACACCGCCACCGACCCGTGACAGATAAATACCCAGGCACGTAATGTGACACTGTGTTACAGCAGCTCTTCACTCGATACGTCCCTTCTACTCTTTTGTTACAACTCTTTTATGTTATCGTTGTGGGGCCTTCGTACAATTGTGGCCATATGGTACGACATAGTGATACAGGTTGTTCTCAGGTTGCAAGTCGGCAAGGGCGAGTCGCCTCGAATGCATAGTGAAGCAGTGTGATGTTAAGCCCACCTTCAATTTGTTAATAGTACTACTTAATGACTTCTGTATCTACAATTCATATTGAAGAGCAGTACAGAGAGGTTTTTTTTACTCCTATACTAGCGTTGTTTCTCATCATCCCGTTCACGGATGAAACGTCGAGACGGAGGCTACCTGCACACCTTCCCGCGAACTGCCATCAGTGTAATTTATCTTTGAGGTAGTGTAAATACCCGGAAGATATAGCAATATTCCGCGGTAATAAGTATAGTCTTGAAAATGGCAAGTTCACCAGACAATCAGCCGCCGGCCGGAGTGACCGAGCGGTTCTAGGCGCTACAGTCTGGAACCGCGCGACCGCTACGGTGCAAGTTCGAATCCTGCCTCGGGCATGGATGTGTGTGATGTCCTTAGGTTACTTAGGTTTAAGTAATTCTAAGTTGTACGGGACTGATGACCTCAGAAGTTAGCCGGGCGGAGTGGCCGTGCGGTTCTAGGCGCTACAGTCTGGAACCGCGCGACCGCTATGGTCGCAGGTTCGAATCCTGCCTCGGGCATGAATGTGTGTGATGTCCTTAGGTTAGTTAGGTTTAATTAGTTCTAAGTTCTACGCTACTGATGACCTAAGAAGTTAAGTCGCATAGTGCTCAGAGCCATTTGAGACAGTCAACCCATAGAATGTTGAGAAAGTCTCAGCGGTCATTTTGCAACTACAAAATGTTTTAAAGGATATTCTACGCAACGTATTTAAAAGGTACTCAGCGCATTAAGTCCACTAACATTTTCTATGAATTTAATTCAGATGTAAATAAAGCACGTGTAAAAGAATGGTTTTGTTTCAGTGGTGACTTTTGTTGTCCGTGGCAACGACGCCAGTTGAAGACCACGACGACCTCTGTTAGTGTCTTCCCATCAGTATCTATAGTAGAGAATTTTTATTTTGTGTGTAACCATCAGTGCAGTCTCGTAACGTGCCCAAGTTGTTGCTCTGTTAAGATCGATTCACGCTTGACGCAACTGATCGCCAAACATTGCACAGCACCTTTCAGATGACGACAGTGGGGCGGGGCGTCACTGTCAAGGTTGCTAGGGTAGAGAGTTTTAGCACTGCCGTCGGTGAGGGGAAAGACACGTCGTCTGCTAACCTTTTCTCACCTTACACATTCTTATGAAAGTAATGGATTTTGAGCTTTTGCGTCTTTTTAGGCTACATTTTGTTGCTTGCTTCGTTTTCGCGACTCATTGCAAAGGTTACAAGAGGACTAGAATATTTTTCCTATGCATATTCTTCCGCAAAAGAGGCCCGATTATGTGAAATCGAAGTGTAATTTACGTTTTACAATACCTGTAAAAGAAGAATTCTGTACAGTGCGTAAGTATCAAGATAAATCCAAAATAACATGTTTTTAAGAGCTAAAAAGCTAGCCGTATCGGAGGAGCAAAACAATATCAATACACCGCAGGCCACCTGACGGTGTGGGGCGCAGGATAATTCTGGTACCACTAACTCATCTCCCCTTTCCTGTGTCACTCGCGAATACCGCATCGGAAGTATGGGCGTGCTCATTTCGCGATATGTATGGGGGAGGAAGTAATATGTAGTCTGTCTGTTCCAGCTAAAGTGTTCTCTCGATATTTCAATAGTAAACCTCTCCGTGATACTCAACGGCTCTCTTGTAGCGCCTGCGACTGGAGTTTGTGGAACATCTCCGTAACGCTCTCGCACCGACTAAACGATCCCGTAACGAAGCACAGCGCTCGTCGTTGGATCTCCTTTGTCTCCCCCATCAGTCCTGCCTGGTAGGGGACCCCAAGTTGATAAACATTACTCAAGAATCTGTAGAATAAGCGCCTTCCTTCGTGGATGACTTACGTTTCACAGAAAAATACGTTTGCTTTTGATATCATTTGGTTAAGAGACATAGAGAACACACAAGTGATAAGGTAAAAAGGTTCTCTTTTCAATACTATTCGATATGTTTGTTTGTATACATTTTCTCTAACAGATAAATGTCGAATTTTGAAATGCTCGGACGCAAATTTTTCAATTGTTTCACTTCTCAGCAGTTTGTCAGACAAACGTTGTCAACAACACCAGTTAAGAATTACGGTTTGAACAGTAACAAACTGTATCGTTGCAGGTTCCTTAAGTCTGATTGTATTTTTCCGATTTCCTGTATCTAGTGTCACAGGTGGAACCTCATAACCTCACTTGCAGACTTCAAGTGACGTGTTGACGGTCCGTTTAATGGGGATAGACCACAATTTGACAGTGGCGTCGCCTTGCGCTCCTTTGACGTCTAGTGTGACTCAATCTTTATTGACTACTTGACGCAGAGCTCCCACAACGAAACAGTATTTGTGAATAGAGAGCAAACCTATTTCGTAAGTGTTCTTTTGCGTCATTTAACTGTAGCTGCATCGTGCATCTCCCACTGCGTAGCAACGAACGAGACGGACAAAATTGTGGGGCCTCGAATTAGGAGGGTCTGTGCAGTAAGAAGGACAGTGCGTAGTCGTCGAAGATTAATTGTGTATTTTTCGAATTTCTTTGTAGTTTTTCCAATTAGGGTCAGAACGAGTTATTCGATCCGAAGAAAAGACGCATATCCGTGTTCTAGGGATCGACGGGAGTTTAATTATTGTTGTCGGAATCGAAACCGGCGAGCGGTGTGAGCAGGAGCGAGCATTTTGTGGCGGGCGTTATTGGCGCTGCGAGCGCGCTGTTTCTGGAGACGGTTAGAGAGGGGCGGGCGAACGAGCGCGGCCCAGCAGGAAGGCGGCGGCGCCGCGCGACCCTCGGGCCCGCCGGGGTCCGGCGCTGATTAGTGTGGCGCGCGCTCACACACACACACACACACACACACACACACACTTGCAACATGGCGGCGGCGGCGGCGGCGGCGGCGTGGCGTGACGGGGGGCGGGCGGACCGGGGCCGGCGGGCTGCCAGGGTATTGCCTGGCCGCGGGGGACTGCGCCGAGGACGGGCGGCGGCGGGGGCTGCGGGGGGCGGCGGCGGGGGCCGGACCGCGGGCGAGCGCAACTTCCGTGGAGAAGAGGAGGCCGCGAGGAACGGCGGCGCCGCCGGCGAGGGAGGAACGCGCCGCGCCAACATGGCCGCCCAGCGCAGCTGCAAAACACGCCGGCGCTGCTGATAACCGAGCAGAAAACGCGCCGCGCCGCGCTCAGCACTGCGCCCGACGCACAAATGCACCACTCTTTGACTGGCGCGTGAGCGGGAGGTTCAAAGCCGAAACGAGGTCGTTACAGTTGCGGAAAGCACACGATTGTGTCCAAAGCAAGAACGGAAATGTTGAAAGCACAAGTTCTAAAGATCTAAACGACTCCTACGACCTCACCAATATCAACATCTCCCTATTGGCGACGAAGAAAAGTGGACTACACGGTGTGGTCTTAACCGGCTACGGTCTGGAGTCGGAGGCTCCAGATGTAACCTCGAAAGATGGAGAATTCCACCTGTCACTGTCTGCTGGGACTGCTAGAAGTTCAAATCGTGGACCAGTTATTTTGCTTCTTGCTCCGTCCCGGTCCTGCACTGAAGAGCTTTTTCACGCAGCTCCATATCCTCTCGAGGCTGCTCACTTTCGGCCGTTTCCACGCACTTCACTCGGGCATGTCTGCGTTACGTGAAGAATACAGCAGCTAGCCATTATTTGCATAGTTTTATTCATAAGAAGACGCGTTTCATATTTTGTCCCTTCTTCAGCTGACGTAATATATTTATAAATGGGTGAAAGCCCGGAACGCGTCTAGTCAGAAGTAGAGTTCTATAAAAAGTGACTGCTTGCTGTATTTCTCCAAGTAATTAAATCCACTAACACGGAGCTCAGCCGTAATAAACATGGATAATTAATGTTTACTTGTTTTATGTTTCTGTTAATTTATTTTTGTGTTCCGTTGGATCGACGTTTCGGACACGAATAAAAAAGCAACAAGCAGAGATGGAAGAAGACGTCGATGATATGCAAGCTTTCTCTTAAAACGAATTAGAAATCTCACACAAAATTACATTCGGTAGTCGCCGCCAGGCTATATTCAGAATTTTCCAGTTGATTACTTCCGCTCGTAAGGATAATTTACCGCAGATCCTTGTCACAGAGATCTGTTCCTAGCGATTGAAACACCATAAAAGTCTCACATATGAGCAAAAACGGGCAAGGGAACTCAAACACGTACCGTAGTACTCAACTGTGTCGGTAGCAGACTGTACAACATATTTAACTAGAAATAAAATTTGCAAGGCAGAACAGAAAGCTGTTTTCCATAGCGTCTCTATCAAAAATCTTCCTCGTGCCCTTCACACTGACACCAAGGCCTGTTGTGGAACACAATTCAGATGTGTAGGATCCGTACCGAATTGAGCGAACAGAGGACATCAGATGCACTCAGTTGGCAGCTCGTATGATCATGCGTTTGCTTTCCACGTGGAAGACTGTATGGCGCATCTATCAGGTTCAGTTGTAAGGACGTTAATTAAATGTAAAGAAGAGATCGGTACAACTGTTCACATGTCTGCTGAATTTATGGAGCATATTATTCATATCCCCCCCCATGAACCATGGACCTTGCCGTTGGTGGGGAGGCTTGCGTGCCTCAGCGATACAGATAGCCGTACCGTAGGTGCAACCACAACGGAGGGGTATCTGTTGAGAGGCCAGACAAACGTGTGGTTCCTGAAGAGGGGCAGCAGCCTTTTCAGTAGTTGCAAGGGCAACAGTCTGGATGATTGACTGATCTGGCCTTGTAACAATAACCGAAACGGCCTTGCCGTGCCGGTACTGCGAACGGCTGAAAGCAAGGGGAAACTACAGCCGTAATTTTTCCCAAGGGCATGCAGCTTTACTGTATGATTACATGATAATGGCGTCCTCTTGGGTAAAATATTCCGGAGGTAAAATAGTCCCCCATTCGGATCTCCGGGCGGGGACTACTCAAGAGGATGTCGTTATCAGGAGAAAGAAAACTGGCGTTCTACGGATCGGAGCGTGGAATGTCAGATCCCTTAATCGGGCAGGTAGGTTAGAAAATTTAAAAAGGGAAATGGATAGGTTGAAGTTAGATATTGTGGGAATTAGTGAAGTTCGGTGGCAGGAGGAACAAGACTTCTGGTCAGGTGACTACAGGGTTATAAACACAAAATCAAATAGGGGTAATGCAGGAGTAGGTTTAATAATGAATAGGAAAATAGGAATGCGGGTAAGCTACTACAAACAGCATAGTGAACGCATTATTGTGGCCAAGATAGATACGAAGCCCACACCTACTACAGTCGTACAAGTTTATATGCCAACTAGCTCTGCAGATGACGAAGAAATTGAAGAAATGTGTATGATGAAATAAAAGAAATTATTCAGATTGTGAAGGGAGACGAAAATTTAATAGTCATGGGTGACTGGAATTCGAGTGTAGGAAAAGGGAGAGAAGGAAACATAGTAGGTGAATATGGATTGGGGGACAGAAATGAAAGAGGAAGCCGCCTGGTAGAATTTTGCACAGAGCACAACATAATCATAACTAACACTTGGTTTAAGAATCATGAAAGAAGGTTGTATACATGGAAGAACCCTGGAGATACTAAAAGGTATCAGATAGATTATATAATGGTAAGACAGAGATTTAGGAACCAGGTTTTAAATTGTAAGACATTTCCAGGGGCAGATGTGGACTCTGACCACAATCTACTGGTTATGACCTGTAGATTAAAACTGAAGAAACTGCAAAAAGGTGGGAATTCAAGGATATGGGACCTGGATAAACTGAAAGAACCAGAGGTTGTACAGAAATTCAGGGAGAGCATAAGGGAGGAATTGACAGGAATGGGGGAAATAAATACAGTAGAAGAAGAATGGGTAGCTCTGAGGGATGAAGTAGTGAAGGCAGCAGAGGATCAAGTAGGTAAAAAGACGAGGGCTAGTAGAAATCCTTGGGTAACAGAAGAAATATTGAATTTAATTGATGAAAGGAGAAAATATAAAAATGCAGTAAGTGAAACAGGCAAAAAGGAATACAAACGTCTCAAAAATGAGATCGACAGGAAGTGCAAAATGGCTAAGCAGGGATGGCTAGAGGACAAATGTAAGGATGTAGAGGCCTATCTCACTAGGGGTAAGATAGATACCGCCTACAGGAAAATTAAAGAGACCTTTGGAGATAAGAGAACGACTTGTATGAATATCAAGAGCTCAGATGGAAACCCAGTTCTAAGCAAAGAAGGGAAAGCAGAAAGGTGGAAGGAGTATATAGAGGGTCTATACAAGGGCGATGTACTTGAGGACAATATTATGGAAATGGAAGAGGATGTAGATGAAGATGAAATGGGAGATAAGATACTGCGTGAAGAGTTTGACAGAGCACTGAAAGACCCGAGTCGAAACAAAGCCCCCGGAGTAGACAATATTCCATTGGAACTACTGACGGCCGTGGGAGAGCCAGTCCTGACAAAACTCTACCATCTGGTGAGCAAGATGTATGAAACAGGCGAAATACCCTCAGACTTCAAGAAGAATATAATAATTCCAATCCCAAAGAAAGCAGGTGTTGACAGATGTGAAAATTACCGAACTATCAGCTTAATAAGTCACAGCTGCAAAATACTAACACGAATTCTTTAGACACGAATGGAAAAACTAGTAGAAGCCAACATCGGGGAAGATCAGTTTGGATTCCGTAGAAACACTGGAACACGTGAGGCAATACTGACCTTACGACTTATCTTAGAAGAAAGATTAAGGAAAGGCAAACCTACGTTTCTAGCATTTGTAGACTTAGAGAAAGCTTTTGACAGTGTTGACTGGAATACTCTCTTTCAAATTCTAAAGGTGGCAGGGGTAAAATACAGGGAGCGAAAGGCTATTTACAATTTGTACAGAAACCAGATGGCAGTTATAAGAGTCGAGGGACATGAAAGGGAAGCAGTGGTTGAGAAGGGAGTGAGACAGGGTTGTAGCCTCTCCCCGATGTTATTCAATCTGTATATTGAGCAAGCAATGAAGGAAACAAAAGAAACATTCGGAGTAGGTATTAAAATCCATGGAGAAGAAATAAAAACTTTGAGGTTCGCCGATGACATTGTAATTCTGTCAGAGACAGCAAAGGACTTGGAAGAGCAGTTGAATGGAATGGACAGTGTCTTGAAAGGAGGATATAAGATGAACATCAACAAAAGCAAAACAAGGATAATGGAATGTAGCCTAATTAAGTCGGGTGATGCTGAGGGAATTAGATTAGGAAATGAGGCACTTAAAGTAGTAAAGGAGTTTTGCTATTTGGGGAGCAAAATAACTGATGATGGTCGAAGTAGAGAGGATATAAAATGTAGGCTGGCAATGGCAAGGAAAGCGTTTCTGAAGAAGAGAAATTTGTTAACATCGAGTATAGATTAAAGTGTCAGGAAGTCATTTCTGAAAGTATTCGTATGGAGTGTAGCCATGTATGGAAGTGAAACATGGACGATAAATAGTTTGGACAAGAAGAGAATAGAAGCTTTCGAAATGTGGTGCTACAGAAGAATGCTGAAGATTAGATGGGTAGATCACATAACTAATGAGGAAGTATTGAATAGGATTGGGGAGAAGAGAAGTTTGTGGCACAACTTGACCAGAAGAAAGGATCGGTTGGTAGGACATGTTCTGAGGCATCAAGGGATCACCAATTTAGTATTGGAGGGCAGCGTGGAGGGTAAAAATCGTAGAGGGAGACCAAGAGATGAATACACTAAGCAGATTCAGAAGGATGTAGGTTGCAGTAGGTACTGGGAGATGAAAAAGCTTGCACAGGATAGAGTAGCATGGAGAGCTGCATCAAACCAGTCTCAGGACTGAAGACCACAACAACAACAACAACAACATTATTCATATTACAAATCATTTAATGTCGCAGACGCTCAAAGACACTAATGCTGGTGTAAGCGTATTTCCACATATGTGCAAGAAGTCTCTGCTGTACCTAAGTACAATTCCAACATATATGATAGAATACGAGTATACCAGCTGCTAGTTTTCCGCGTTCCGTCTGAAAACTGGACAGAAACAGCAGTTAACATACATTAGCTTGGAGTAGTCTTTTTGCGTCTGCTTACTTCTTACCTAACTACAAATTAGCGTTCAGACGCAGTTGTGGATCACTGTTGATCTGTGTGGGATCTGATCTGTACTCAGTGAGTGCACTATAACGCAATATATATTTTAGCACGTTATCTTTCGATGAGTTTAGCAATAACGCCATTTTGTCACTCGAGACAGGAAAAATACACAACGCGAACTGAAAATCAATAATGATACGTCTTTTCGGTCCTTGGACGTACTATGAGTCGTAGGACTTATTTCAGTCACCAAACTCTGTGATGATTCATTTTCTGTCAGTGAAGTGACAATTCTTTTTGACATAGTTCATCAGTAATGAGATACTTTTAACTGCTACGCTACTGTCAACAAACAAATGGTAAGTTGACGCGTACTACACCGGAATAATTCTTTGAGAACATCGCGGAATTCGCTGTGACCTTTCGGAGGACATCGGGAATTGATACAGAAAACAGGAAAGGGAAGAATAAAAGTTCTTGCCAAATCTGCAACTGCTAAACAATCAACAACGCGGAACGCAAACCAATCCATTATGTGAACATCAGTTTTTTTCTAGTTCTTGTAAATACAATGATGGAAAAACCGCATCTCTGAGAAAGAGTTGTGCGACATAAACTAAAGTTGGTAGACGAGTTTTTATATCTGAAAGATGATGTCTATTCAAATTTCACGTCAGTCGCTTAAGAGTAGCGCTAATAACGTTACTACAAGGGTGCAAATCTTGTTTGCTTTAAATAGATTATGTAACTATGTGAGCATTAGTTACCTTTGAGACTGGTCTTGGCGACTTGATGTTAATGAAGAATGCCCTTAAGGTGACAAAAACGTCGTTATCAGCTTCACAGTTAGTTTTAAGGAGTTGGTGTAGTAGGGCTACGACATGCTGGGTGTTCCTTCCGCGATATTGCGGTAACACTTGGCAGGAAAGTAGCCACTGTACATGACTGGTGGCAGCAGTGCTGATGAGAATCTACGGCTGCATGAAGACTGGGCTCCCTACGGACACGTGGCACTACCGAGAGGGAAGACCATCGCGTGCGGCGCATGGCTCTAGCGCATCGCACTGCATCTGAGCACCAGTTGGCACCACACTGACACAACCAACTGTTACCTCAGGAACAGCTCCCATCCAGACGCCTTAGCGTGTATTCCACTAACCCAAACCACCACCATTTGCAACTTCAGTTGTGTGAAGCGAGAGCTCATTGCAGGGCAAGGCAGAGGTGCGTCGTGTTTTCTAATGAAAGCTGGTTCTGCCTCAGTGACAGTGATGGCCGTGTGTTGGTTAGACGGAGGCTAGTTGAGGGTCTGTAACCAACCTGTGCGTGCTAGACATACTGGACCTACACCGGGGGTGCGATTTCGCATGACAGCATCAGCACTCTCGTGGCTATCCCACCCAACGCGGCTGCAAATTTGAATGTCAGCCTCGTGACTCGACCTGTTGTGCTGCCATTCATGAACATCAACAGGATAACGTTCGCCCAGATACCGCTGTTGTAATCCAACATGCGCTACAGAGTGTCGGTATGCTGCCTTGGCGTGCTGGATCACTAGATCTGTCCCCAGTCGCACATGTGTGGGAAATCATCGGACGACAACTCCAGCGTCATCCATTACCAGCATTAACCGTCCCTGTGTCGACCGATCAAGTGCAACAGGTTTGGAACTCCGTCCCTCAGACTGACATCCGGCACCCGTACGACACAACACGTGTATGTTTGCAAACTTGCGTTCAACATTCTGGCAGTTACACCAATTATTAATGAACCAGAATGTCTGATTTGCAATTCATCTCGCTCTTAAATTAACCTGCGATCTTGCAGTTTTTTTTTTATTATTCTCGTGTCAGAAACATACCGGTACATGTACATTCATTTAACGCAGTTATGATTAAATCACTTTTGACCAAAACTTGTCCACTTCCAGTGCATTTTCTGTTGCTTATTGAAGATCATCTTCTGTACAGGAGACTGGGCACAATCAACGCCGAAACTTGTGCCGAACTGTCTGTTCTTCTCCACAGTCACACCGAATATCATTTGGATCAGTGTATCCCCATCTTGTCAAGTTAACGGATCTCGGTCTATTCAGGGACTTCCAAGTTGTCCATTCCCCGCCCTGGCCTGGAGGTAAAGCTTCAGCAACTCTTTTCCAACCAGGGGAAGGTAGGTCGTAGCCTTCCATAGATGTAACCTAGCTTTTTCTGTAGTGATTCTAAGTTCCTCTGATGTCGTGATGAAACTCCTCCTTGACTTCAGTCGTTGCCGATGCGGTTCGTGCCCATACAGAGGATGGGTAATTTCCTCTTCCACTGCCTTTCTTTCCTTGTTCTCCGCTATCTCTCTTCGAACAGGTGGTGGTGCTATTCCTGCGAGGTAGTAAAGCCATTCGACTGGAGTGGACTTCAAGCAACCTGCAGGTTTCATTGAGAGCTTGATCCACCTGTTTGGCATGAGTTGAATTATACCAGACAGGACAGGCATACTCTGCCGCAGAATAGCATAGTACCATTGCAGGTGTTCGGATTGTTTCAAGTTGACTACCCCACTGTGATCCGGCCAGTTTCCGTAGGAGATTGTTCCTGGTGGAAACTTTCGACTTGCATTTCATGCAGTGCTTTTTGAAAGTGAGAGATCTGTCAAGTGTCATTCCTAGGCATTTTGGAGTCTTGTAGTGTTCCAGTTCGATCCCCGTCCATACTATTTTCAACTTGCGAGTGGCTTCCTTGTTTCTTAAATGGAAAACACACACTTGGGTATTTGAAGGGTTTGGTTTAAGCTGGTTTGTGTTGTAGTATCTGGATAGATCTTCAAGGGCATTCATGAGTTTGGTGTCCACTGATTCAAAATCTCTGCTCTGGCGGGCTAGAGCGAGGTCGTCAGCATATAAGTAGCTCCTGGTGTTTGGGGCTATAGGTTGGTCGTTCCTGTATATATTAAACAGAAATGGAGGCAAAACACTTCCTTGCGAGAGGCCATTCTTCTGTAGTCTCCATCGACTACGCTGTCCTTGAAAGTCGACGAAGAACCTGGGATTCTGCAGAAGGGAGATGATGAGTCTGGTTAGACCTAAATCTTTGGTCAGATTGTAGACCTTGACTAGTAGTAGCTGGTGATTAACCGTACCATAAACCGGTGATAAGTTGACAAATGCCACTCCTATCACCTTCCGAGCTTCAAAACTATCTTCTATAAACTGTGTGAAGTTTAGCAATTGTCCAGTACAGCTTTTACCTGGACGAAATCCCCAGCATTCTGTAACGAAATCAAAGTAGTGCAACTGGTCTAAAATTCTTTGGATCATTTCCTTCTTTGCCATGTATCAGCAAAGCAATCAATCGACTCTTCCGCCATATCTTTGGAATTTGGTTTCTGCTTACAGAGTTATCGAAAACTTGGAGGATCCATTTCTTTGTATTTAATCTGGTTCGTATATCATCCAAGCCAGCTGATTTGCGATTTTTACTTTGTTTGATAGCCTTCTGTAGCTATCTCACGCTGAATGATGATGTAAGGTCATTAGTCTCCTCTTGCTCTTCTTTTTACAATTTCGGTATTTGTGACTTGTGTGTTGGCTTCCCGTTCATCAGTAACTGATGTGCTACTTGATCGGCAGGTACCTCGTGCCGGTCGTTCCTGTGAAGACGATGCTAATATTCTGCTGATAGTTCCGCTCTGCCAAAACTACGGTTCCGTGGTTTTGGTACAGTATAAATGACGTAGGTAGTAAATGGTATGATTACTGATAGTATTGGTATCGTTAGTAGGGAAAGAAAGATAAATGAGTGTGTGAAAGAGAAACTTGGAACCCACGACTTCTCTTAATTTTTGTTTGTTTGTTTCTTTTGCACGTAATTAAAAACGTGCATCGTCCATTGTGTATTTTACAACCTTACAAAATACACATTATATTTTATAACTAATAAAAATCAGTTGATCGTGTAACTTCTGCGCTTTCATGTAACCAAAGCGATTACACTCGATGCAAGTACTGTTTATATGCACGAACATAAAGTCTATAATTATTGTTATTGGTTTGTCCTCAATAAAAAGTTCTTCATCATAATCAAAGGCAAAAATTTCCTGTTATTTATTAATGATATGTGCGGAAGTTGTTTATGAATAACAGAAACAAATTGTTCAGATGGCTCTGAGCACTATGGGACTTAACTTCCGAGGTCATCAGTTCCCTAGAACTTAGAAATACGTAAACCTAACTAACCTAAGGACATCACACACATTCATGCCCGAGGCAGGATTCGAACCTGCGACCGTAACGGTCGCGCGGTTCCAGACTGTAGCGCCTAGAACCGCTCGGTCACGCCGGCCGGCTAACAGAAACATTTTTATGTAAGTTCGACGAAGTACTGAAGCGATGTTTGATATGTTTTTGTTTTGCGTCTTCGTTTAATTTTACCCTTTTTTGAGACAATTGCATTTTCTAGAGCTATATGATAAATTTGTATGTTTTTTTTTAATTTTACTACAACATCCCTCTGTTTCACGTTCCAAATCAATAACTTTCGAATAAAACCTGAACTAAAACATTGACAAATTTTGCTATAAATACTGTTTATTTTTAAGCACCAGACATGAAGATAACTATGTAGAACAAAAATGTTACATAGGTTATGCGATCTTTTATATATCCTCACTCAGTTTCTAAACTGTTCACCGCTTCCGGTTTCTGCAGGAATCTAGTAAGATAAACCGCATTTGAAAAACGACTATCAAAATGAGGTAACGTCCGATAAGTATGCACCACATTTATCGTACATCTGGTAAGACACATGTCGCATATGCAGAAAAACTATTGAAGTGAGGTAACGCCCGATAGGTATGCAGCACATCTAACGTACAGGTGACGCTGTTACGGTCGTAACTGACCAAGCCTACTAGGGAAACTACCGTAGTCCGCGCTTACTTACGACAGTCTACGGTAGTTTTACAACTGTACCCGGTTACATTATACTTCCTGTTTTTTATCACTTTATGGAGAAACCGAGTTATCTGACCAGGAGTGTGCGAAGGTACGGGATCACTGGCGACGTGGAAGGTGACGCACACGGGCCTGGCTTGTGGAGCAGGTGTCGGGCGGACAGCATACGGCGCAGGCGGGCACGGTGCGCTAGCTCGCCAGCCACCAGCTGCCTCGTAGCAGCGCGCCGTCGCGTGTGAACCCGCTCCTGCACGCCGTCTTCTTCTTCCTCCTCCTCCTCCTCCTCCTCCTCCACCGCTTCCTGCAACTAGCGAGCCAGGCGGAATTACCGAGGGGAGGATCTTGTTATAAGCGGGCCGGCCGGGGACAGGGCCGCGTTAATAATTTACCCGCGGGTCACTGAAAGGCCGACCCCACCGAGCGCTAACATTTTTCCGGACAAGTCGACGACGTCCAGGGTAGGTGACAACCGGTCCGCCCCCAGGCGACATCGTGCTGTTCCAAATTCCTCGAAAAACTTGAGATTGTGCCGTCATAAAGGGAATTCACTAAAAATGGACTGTCTCTACAATTCACTTTCTATCATCATGGTAAAAAATTTCAGTCTTGCTAAACAGTGACAGCTGAGAAGGCTACATGGTTATATGATATGGATGCTAATGTTTCACATGCCTTTTTACGACACAGGACAGAAATTATAGAAGTGTTACAAGTTTATAATATATGATGCGAGTGTATCCAAAGTAGGTATGTGAGACGATTTAGTTAACGTTATCACGTCTACGTGCATTGGTCTTTTTAGTTGCAGAGTGAAGCTACTGAAAAGACCGCTGACTGATACTTTTATTTTTAAGTTTTCCAGTGATTGAATTTTGCAAATAGTAGCTACTGTGACTGTCATGAAATTTAACATTTCATCTTTCTGTGAAATGCGTGTCCTTCATATTTGACACGTGAAAAGAATAACGACACGAATACTCGTAATGGACAAACAAGAATTTCCGATCTCGGAGTTGTAGATGCAGACTAATGCTGTGACATTAAAAATCAAGCAGTAACACTCACTACACTGTTTTTTTGTCGTTAATTAGACACTCGTTAGATATGAACTACGCATTAAGTTTTGATTTGACCTTTGAGAAGTCTTCCTAGCAATCTGCTGAAATTATGTGGAGGAACTATGGAAAATTAAGTCGAAACTACAGGAACAGAATTTAAAGTAAGCAGTCTCCACCCTTCCCAGGTCACATCGTATAAAGAGCGATTAAAAACAATGTCCCTGAGGGCGTTCTCGCAGCGTATACGCAACGTGGCGCTACTACGTTGCGGGTATATAAGCACCGACATGTAGGCGAGGGCATTCCTGTATGGCGTTCTTGTCTGTCTGACGTGCAGTGGGGGTGCTAAATGCGGAAACGTGAACTATGGTGACGTTATTACCAAATGCATTCAAAGAGGACCAACGTGCTGTTATTCTTTGGTTGGCTGCCGAAGGACAAACACCGGTAGACATCCATCGGAGAACGAAGAATGGGTGTGCGGCAGCATGTCTGTCGAAAACACCCGTTGTGGTGGTGCGCGAAGTTTGACACAAGACGCCGGTCGAGCTGGGAGGCTAGCTTCATCCGTGGCAGACACTCCAACTCCCGCCCTATAGTCCTGACCTCTCGCCACGCGATTATCATGCCATCGGTCGCTTAAAAAAGGCCTCGAAGGGTCGACGACCCCTCTCGGACGAGGACGTGCAGCAGGTAGTTACGGATTTCTTCACGCAGCGGGATACGATGTTTCACGAAAAGAATATCTTCAAACTGGTGCGAAGGTGGGACGATTGCCTCAGTGGTTCAAAATGGTTCAAATGGCTCTGAGCACTATACGACTTAACTTCTGAGGTCATCAGTCGCCTAGAACTTAGAACTAATTAAACCTAACTAACCTAAGGACATCACACACATCCATGTCCGAGGCAGGATTCGAACCTGCGACCGTAGCGGTCACGCGGTTCCAGACTGAAGCGCCTTTAACCGCACGGCCACACCGGCCGGCTTGCCTCAGTGCTGAAAGCAATTTTGCCTGATTGGCGTACCGAGTCGGTCGGGACTGTGCGCCCTTCGAACGAAAACTCCTGCATGGCCCGACATATTTTATCGTTGCTGCATCAGTTCTAACACTTCTTCAGTGAACTAGTAGCTATATCGCCGTCCAGAATTATTCGTCCTCTTTACTTTTAATTACGCGAATTTGTTCGGTTACGAGTTCTGGTCGCATAGCAGTACCGACCAGCGTGTGGTCCTGCTAGCTATGGCGCAACATACGGCCTCAAAACGACTGTTCGACATTCAGCTGCTGCACGTAACACTGAACGCGTGTCAAAACCGAGAAAAGCTGTGTAAAGCGAAGTGGCTCTGCCGCTGACCAAGTGTTTGCAGCAGTGTACACGTTTTGGCGTGTTGTTGTACAGGTGAAGTCAGATCGGTGTTGGAAGTGGAATACGTGACGACGTTACATTTAGTCACCGAGCCACCGTGTACGTAGTAGGCTGCAGTGAGCCCGGGAAGGTCGGCGGCTCGGAGTGACGGTTGCGCAGCACGCGACAGCGGACCGTCCGACGACTGCACAGATAGCCGACCCCCGGCGCGATGCGCGCGCTGATACGGCAGGCCGGCCGCGCGCACAGTGTGAGCAATTACTTACCGCGCCAACGCGCGCAGCCGCGCCGCTCATTAGCCGTGGCCGGCTGCGAACGCAGGCCGCGTGGGGAATTCCTCTCCTGCAGCCTTGGGCCGCGGCACCGGGCGCAGCCTCGCGGAGCGCGCTGGCGCGCCGCCTCGCAGGCGCTGTGCGGCGCCCGGTGGATTCTGTGTGAGCGTGTTTGCGGGCTGAGAGGAGGGCGGCAACGAGTTCAAACAAACACCAAAGGAGGTACGACGGACTTTGGAAACAATATGGCGGCAGAGCTTCGAAAAATATTTTCGGTTCCCGATGGCGGTTCACAGTCTACTGCACCTTTCTAATTTGTACTAAAGAGAAGTACGATATTCGTGGTGAATTTACATAGGCTAACATTAGATTAGGATATTATATGGAGCTAAATTGTAAGAGATAAACTTATTCGGATACTTGGGTTCAAAAAGAAGAAAACGAGAAACAACTCTCGCTTACTCCATTGTTCGAAGGAGGCTTTGTGTCATTTGGGTTATACTGTACTTCAATATATCCCCTAACCAATACACGGGATGGAAAGATATCTTCAGTGGAAACGGCGAGCATGATTCTGCCTATAAAAAGACTCGAAAAAAGAAGGAACATTAGAAACACTTAAAATAAAATCCATCTACTGTCTTTCCAACAGCGTTTTTACTGTGCGAATGTAGATTTCGAAGTCACAACATCATCGTTACGGTTTCAGTTGCCACCTAAGTGCCTCCCTTGCAATGTGAACAGCGGAGAAAAGCGTATCTGCGACGTTTCCTCATGTCTTTTACACTAAGGTAGCAAAAGTCATGGGGTAGCTATACGCACGTGTACAGAGGGCGGTAGCATCACGTGCAAAAGGTACGAAAGAGCAGTCATTTGTACTCAGCGACTCATGTGACATGATTATGGCCGCTCGACGGGAATTACGGCTCTGAGCGCGGAATGTTAGTTGGAGCTAGATGCATGGGACATTCCATTTCGGGTATCGTCGGGGAATTCAGTATTCCGAGATGCACAGTGTCAAGAGTGTGCCGAGAATACCAAATTTCAGGCATTATCTCACACCTCGGACAACCCGGTGGTTGGACGGCCTTTGCTTAGCGACCGAGAGCAGCAGCTTTGCGTTGAGTTGTCAGTCCTAATAGACAAGCAGCACTGCGTGAAAAAACCGCAGAAATCAATCTGGGAATTACAACGAACCTATCCGTTAGGACAGCGCGACGAAATCTGGCGTCAAAGAGCTATGGCGGCAGAGGAGCGACGCGAGTGCCTTTGCTATCAGCACGACACTGCCTGCACTGCCTATCCTGTGCTCGTCACTGTATCGATTGGATCCTAGGCGACTGGAAAACCGCGGCTTGCTCATATGAGTTCCGATTTCAGTTGTAAGGTCTGACGGTAGGATTCGAGCGTGGCGCAGACATCAGGAAGCCATGGACTCAGGTTGCCATCTAGGCACAGTGCGAGCTGGTGGTGTTGGCTCCATAATGGTGTGGGCTGTGTTTACATGGAATGGACTAGGTCTTCTGGTCCAATTGAACCGAACATTGACTGAAAATGGTGATGTTCGGCTACTTGGAGGCCATTTACAGCCATTCCCCGACGTGTACAGGGCCACAATTATTGGCGATTGGTTTGAAGAACGTTCTCGATAGTTCGAGCGAATGATTTGGCCACCAGTATCACCAGATTTCAATCCCATCGAAAATTTAAGTGACATATCGACAGGTCAGTTCGTACACAAAATCCTGCCTCGGTAATTTTGGACGGCTTTAGAGGCAGCACGGCACAGTTTTTCTACAAGGGACTTCCAGCCACTTGTTGAGTCCACGCCACGTCGAGTTGCTGCAAAAGGATGTCCGACACCATATTAGGAACTTTCTCAAGGCTTTTGTCACCAGAGTGTGTATGTGCCTTCACAATGAAGTAACTCGAATGTTGTTTGTACCGTTATATCTACCTATTCAATTTCCCCTCACAATGACATAACGATAGAAGCTCTAATGATCATGATGTGACTTCGGAATGTAAACTGACACAACGAAAGAGGTTCTGGAAAAGCCGTACACGGGTTTTATCATTAAGTTTTCCATTTATTTCACTGTCAGCCAGAGGCTGAAGGGGACCTCTGTGAACACCAACCCATAGTTTCGGTTTTGCCAAGAATATCCCGTAGGACTGTCATTCAGATGGAAGCGTAGGGTTTAATGGCCGGCGACGACGAATTTATGAGAGACGGAGCAGAAGCTATACTGGATTAAGTCGATCACACGATTTCAAACGAACTACCCCTTCCATTTGCCTCGAGCAGTGTAGAGAAATCACGGAAAATCTTCTTCTGGACGGCCGAAAATGGACTCGAACTGTCTTTCTGCCAAATGCGAGGCCACTGTGTTACCACTGTGCCACTTCTCGAATCAGTATACATGTTTAGCAGTAAGGAAGCAACTCCGGGTTCACTTTACATGTTCTGATGGCAGTAGTTTAAGAAAAACAGCAAAATTTTACAGTGGTCCACGGCGTTACAGTCATTTCACATTCCAGTTCACATAACTGAAAAGGAGAAATAAGGATAACGCAGTTTTGCTTGGTGGTCGAATGCTATATTATATAGATTCGAGGAGCGCGAGTCAGATTCACTAGCTTCCTCCTGTCGGTTGCTGGAGAAGCACACTCGGTTGCCGACGGTCTTTGGCAGCACGTCAGCGTTACTCTTTCATTAGAATTTCATTTTCCGATATTATGGATCGGAAGACGGAAGGCAGCGGCCGCTAGGAGCGGCGCGCCGGCGGCAGCTGGCGCGTAGGCGTGGCGCGCGGCCGCGCTGCGCGTCCTTTGTTCGGCGGCCGGCTGCGCCACGCGGCCCTGCGCGGCGCCGCGGCGGGTATTTTCCGCGGGGGACTCGCGAGGGGGGCGGCGGGGGGGGGTGGGGGGTGGAAGGGGGGGGGCGGGCGCCGGCCGGCCGGCCAGCCGCGCCGCGCCGCGCCGGAAGTTGCCGCTAGCAACGCCGGGCCGGCGAGCGCCAGTTTTTGTGGCCGCCGCCGCAGCTCTGCGCCGCGCCGCGCCGCGCCCGGGCCGCGCTACAAAGGCTGGCGCCAGCCCACGCGCGCTCGCGCCCTCCCGCTGGCGCGAGCGACAGAGACAGGAAAAAAGTCGAAGTCGAATTTGGTTATCGACCCGCGCGGGGGCGCAGCTTTCCGGCGGGGCCACCGCCGCTTGCGCGGCCTCAGGGTACCCCTCGCTGTCTTTACGCGTCGGAACGCGGGCAAATGCCGTCTATTATTTCTCATCTGCTTCCGTCGCAGTGTCACGAGGCAACTGCTCAAAAACAAAATCACCGCTCAGAATTCTTCCTATATCTTAGCAAACACGTTACTTGTAGCACGTCCTTCTTCTTCCGCTCCCTAATTTGTTTCGTACGATAGTCAGTTACTCGCAGACTTTACAGATGAAACCGTAAATAAATAATTAGTCCGGCGGCCCTGGTAATATTACCCACGGTTCCCCTCCTGTTAATTCATTCACTGTGCTTCGTAGTTGTCATAATCAAAGACGACTTCCAGGGATGTTGCGCGAATGAAGGTACACTAAAACAAAGAAACAAGGCTGTCAGATGTTAGTCATATTGGCGGCTCCGAGTGTTACCACTTATACTCCAAACTGACAGTTTTACGGGAGATGCAAAAAAGTTTAAATCCAAATTTGTTTCAACGTTATTGCAACTTCACAGATAAACACTTGAAAATGAAGCGGTTTAAACATCATGTTCCAGTGTTCTCCACTTGTCTTCAAAAATGGGCTTTGAGGACTTGACGGTGTTTGTCACTGTAGCTCCTGTAACTTCTGTTCGGCGGTCGGCAGAAACTCGTCAGATGCCCATTCGTGAACGTCGCAGGATGATAGCTGCCTGGTTCTAGATCGCTTCTCGTCTAGCATATGCTTTGCTTCTTCCTGGTAAGTGTACTTCAAGTACACTTCGTACGGTCGTCCTTGTGACACAGCAATTTCCCATACTTTACACCATTTCACCATATTTTTATTGATGTCGTACACCGACTGTTGTTTCTGCTCCACTTTCTTGAAGTCATATATTAAGTTCTGACGCACTTCGTCAGCTGTATATGGCTTGTCATCGACCTTACTCATTCTAATTAAGGTGACCCACTGATGCGTAACGTACACACAGTAGTTCTTCTTTCGAACAGAGCGTGCTCTGAGTCACCTTCAATCTGGGAGTACTCCATTTCTAGAAAGCGATGTATGATTGATATACCAAATTTAACAGATGCAGTGACAAACATAGGGAACAGGTATCAGTTCCTATTCGGTCCTCCCAAGCTATCCAAGTAGAATATGCATATTTTACCACCTTCACCAGCTTGTATCTGTAAGAAATGGTAAACACAGCTGGCTGTTTCGTTTGCGCCACGATGGTCAGTGGCCCCATTCCAGACGTAGCACGTCGTATACTGTCAAACTGAAGGTGGAGTATTCCCGTTTGTAGTAATAATGAAGGCTCTCCTCAGGCTGAGACGGAACCAATACTGCCTGCAGATCGAAACATGCACTCATAATGGGCTTGTCCGAGACTGAAGGGAGGGACTGCCACGAACTACATACTACATATCTTGACTGTTGGGGGCTCAGTATAGGAGTGGGGGTGCGTTTGAAGCTCGCTTTTATATGTTATTCTCGAATAACCCGAGAGCTAACGGCTGTAGGGAAAACGTATCTCAGTACAAAATTTAACTTAATAAAATTCTCTACTAAAAGGTCCTGTTCATTTTTTTTCCTGTAGAATTGATAGTTTGCGCGTAGCGAACGACAGAATATGAAAAATTTGCGCATGGTTCATGAAGGCGAGATATAACATTGCAGGCTGCATGAAGCGACATCCGTGGGGGACAGCTGAAGCACCCTGTATTTGCTGGGCTTGAGCCATTCGTGGGAAATTCTGTGCATCTTTGCAGTGCTCATTCCGGCTTGAGGTACTTGCTGCTTATTTCCTTGTGTAATGTGATTCTGCACAAGGAAAGCTGTTTATGTGCTCTCGCACTGACTCCATTTTTTCAAATTGTATTGAATTCGCCCTTTTGCACTGTTTTCCTATCGTATGGGACTACAAAATTCCATCTGCTCCCAGTTTTTCCGTGTCAGTCCTCACCCACATGTCTGTAATAGAGAGGGTATGCAGAAACATTTTCTGACACACCTTAATGTTATTCCCATCAACTGTTAGAGAGTATAAGTCTTGAAAATTTTTCTTCTTAATTCAGTCACATTTCAGATCTGTGTTTCGCTGACATTTTTCACATGTCGATATTAGAAATTCTCGCCGACTGCTGTGTTCTGCCCTCTGCCAAAACTGTTAAAAATATCCTACCTATGTTCCTGGGTTACTTTATTATGATATTTCAGTCAGCATGAGTTGAGATCACATCCAGGCTTCATTAATCTAGCTTCAGTTTCAGCATTCTTTGGGTCCTCTGTTGAGGGATTCCTTCGCTGTATTTACTACCCATTCTAATGGTTTTCTACTCCTTTTACGCGTCTTCCTTTCATTTCTTGAGCATCGCCGTGCTGTGAGTCTAATGTAGGGCGTACTGCATTATGTTCCACTGTGGAGGTTGATGGTGAAGCAGGGTTGCCCATCACTTTATGAGGAGTTATCTCCTGGAATAAAGATGCATGGTGTTAAAATTAAATGCCTAAACTATACTTTTTTCCCGAAATGCGTGCTCTACAAAAACATTTTAGATCCTTTTTTTAATACAGGGAATATTCTTTCATTCACCTAATCTAGAGTAATAAATTCAATTTAATAGTCTTAGCTCATAAGAAAACACAAACATGCTTTGCTTTTAAATATGTAGTCATTAACGATTATTTAGGGTAGTACTGTCCACACCAGTAACCATAGTAAAAATAATAATAACAACAATAATAATGTAGTTACAACTACTTTAATAATTAAATTACGCTAGCCAACAACATTTTATTTTTTTCCGCAACTGGAATGAAAACCGCTAATCTTTATATTTTCGGGTGTGCCGATAGGGAAAATGTCAATGACAATGGAAGATTAGCTCTCGTTTTGAAGTTATGATAACTTTTTACATTATTGCCTATATAAGCTTATGCATGTATCCCTTGTCGTTATCCCTCGGAGGAAGGTCACTAAAGGCATCCCACTTTGCCTGGTGCTTGTAGTTTTCTGCTGCTGATTCCCTGCTTATTGTCCATCAACAATTGGCTAACATTGGTGCACTCCACTTTCCCTTGTATGTCTTTTCCATATCCGAAACTCGCTGGTGGAAGCGTTCTCCGTGCTCGTCGGTTACAGCACCACAGTTCTCAGGAAAGAAGTGCAAATGGGAATCTAGGAAATGTAACTTTAAGTACACGTTGCACCTCAGTCTGTTCTAGCAGTGCAGAAGATCCTTATAGTTTTCTGTCCTCTTAATTCCTGGAAAGTTTGTTGACACTTGAACAAAGGTATCCCAAACCAACTTTCAATCATCTATCTGTATGGTTTTGAAATGCTCATCTTGTACCCACAAAAATTATCTCGTTTATTTTCGCTTCAGTAAAACGTGGAAATTTCTCGCGCAAATAGAGAAATCCTTCGCCAGTTATGTCCGTGACTGTAACGAAGTTTCTCATTAGGCCCAATTTTATATGAAAGGACGCTTAGACCAATCGTTCTTTTTATAATGAAGTGCTTTGGCGCGCGGCAATCCCAGACGCACCATGTTGTAGCACAAGAAATATGCCTATGACTTTCATATCCCAGAAAATCTGCTATTTAACCTTGTCATAGTTTAACTGCAGTAACAATTATTTCATGTTATCATATGTTTCTTTCATGTAAGGTGCGTACCCAGTCACAATCGATGGTAACACGTTGCAATTATGGAGTAGCACCCAATCGAGGCTTATTTTGGAGGAGTCGATGAACAACCTCTACTGATCACTTTTGTAGCCAATGCCCATTGGTCTCTGTACATCACTACAAAATACGAAGTTCTTTTCACTTTCTAAAAATGGAAGTAATGGTAAATGGCGGTTTACCATCTTATCAAGACAATTACACTGTTGTAGTCTTGACACCAATAGTTCAGCTTTATCTGTCGGCAACTGCAGATCTTTCAACAGGTCATTAAGTTCACACTGTGTTATTTTGTGAATCTCTGTACACTATCGTTACACACAAAATCGGGATTTTTCGAAGAACCGGGTTTAGAAGGTGATGGTGCAGCACTGGTTTCACTACCGCCCTCGTTACCATCACAGTCAGGTGGGACATGAACAGACAGTCCGTCCCCGTGAGGCACTGCTCACATAGCCGACAGTATGCCAAGGAAGACATTTTCTTCTTGGAAATACCATGTGTTATAAAGTTGTCATACAAAAGTAACAATCATTCACATGGTATGATGGTTCTCGCCAGATCATGGGTACAGCTAAACCCGTGGAAGATCTCGTACGATTCAACCAGGAATGAAGACAGAGATAAAAGATTTGCAACATGCATGAGGAGCACGGGGCTTGTCCTGGTCTCCGATTTCATAGCCAAAGTACAGTCTACACCCCTTCCTAATATAAGACTTTATTGGCCCTTTTACGATTTTAGTGAAGCCTGTCCGCAAACGTAGCAGAAGTTGTCAGCACTGTTTACGCATTTGCGAGGCATACTGCATCACAGGAATTAAATGACCACACACACTAAGTCCACTTCTGTAACACATTCTTGCAGCACACGAACAGAACACTGGTTGTGAGGGATTGAAGCTACGCTTAAATGAAACGTGCTCCACTCGTCCCTTTCTCTTCCTCATCCTCTCCCCCTTGTAGCTACGAGCTCGGACTCAAAATAGCGACAAAATACACATGGCTATTGTGCCTGAAACTTCATCACTCTGTCCACCATCAGCGGTATTTCGAAGCCTATGTGGGAAAGGATTGACAGTGAATGCCAATAAAATATGATTGTAATTAAATTCGCCCCCCTCCTTTAACTTGGAAACGAGAGCTAATTTGAGTTATTCATTGCCGTTTTCGTTATCAGCGTGATCGATATAGTTAAGAAACGTTTATTTCATCCCAGCTACTTTTTCACAGTTGGCTAGTGTTGTGATATTGCAAAATTCTTTTCTACCCTTGTGTTTCTTATATATCCATCTGAACCGCGTTCTCTTTTCATCCTTCTCATCACTACCGCTTGATAAACCTTCAGCTGTCGTGACAACGAAATCAGGATCATCGACAGACTCATCACTATTATCCGAACATGAAGAATCAATAATTTTTTTGTCCTCTTTCCCGTTGTCACCTCTTCAGATGTACAAAATCAAAGATTATCTCTGATCGCAGTCGTTTAATGGGCGTTACTCTAGGCAAAACCACTGGTTATACTCGTACTGGTGGCCACGTCTACAATGAGCATAGCTATTATTGGCTACAAGCAACTTTAGATGATAATGTTACAAACTTAATCACGTGGATGATAAACATCGCGCACTTTTAAACAGTAAAGTTTCCTTGTACAAACATCGTACCTGCAGTTACGATTTTAATTGTACTACCATTCTCCCACGAAAAAATAACAACATAACTCGCGATTCTTTTCATCAGAAATGAGTTTCTTAGATGACTTGCTAGATCCTGAAGATTAGTAATGCTGCGCTAGGGATATGAGACTCAGAAAGCTGATAATGCCGGTTAAGTTGCGGCGCTAGAGATATGTTTTTAAGCAGGCGAAGAAGTAAAGCAAAAATTCTGGCGAAAATCGTAACTCGATTCGGCCATTATTGTACTTATAATGTTAATACTTGGAACTGCCGATATAGAATGTATTAACAAATATCATCAAACTGCCACAACTACGTGAGTTTCCACAGACGAAATTTGTCGTCGTAAAATTAGCAGGAAAGCCCCTCTACTTCGACCAAAGAAATCTGTAGCAGGCATCTGAGACTGAACTTGAATGAAATATTTTTTGTGTAATAGGTACTTCAACTATGAAAAATCATCTGAAAACGAAACATTTAGATAAATTCCAAGCAATTAATAAAAGTACATCCACTGCCCTGCCGACGCCGTCTTGAACCCTCCGGTATAAATTTGTTGTCAGTATCCAAAGATTATGTCAGAGTCATTTGAAAGGAAATTGCCTTGAGATGTAAATGACGCAACAGCCAAAAAATATCATTATTTAATAGCAAAAATGATTCGTTACACAACGATCCGTTGTCCTTAATACAAAGCACCGGATGTTCCTGATAGCTACGACAGAATTTATCAAAACAATCCAAAGAAACGTTTTGTTTGTCAACTTGTGTTAATGGACCTGTTTGCATAACGATTTAAACTTCCATAGTTTCACAGACCATTGGTTGTCTCTTGATTTCCGGCTGGAATACAAAAGGTCTTCCTATGAAGCTTTTTTTACGTTCTCACACTGGAGAAAATATAGCAAGGGACCTTAATACAGTCGCAGATCGGTGGGATGTATCAAAGCAAATATATTTTCTCATTCATGACAGTGACGCTAACGTGATAAAAGGTGTTCGAGAGGTTGCGTATGATTTTAGTACGTGTTTCATTCATTCACTTCGGACGGTTCTAACTGAGTCATTATGGGTCCAGTCTGAAGTAGTTGGAATAACTGCTACTGGTAGACGTCTCATAGCGCACTTTACTCCTTCGAACTTAGCTGAAGAAAATCGATTGGCTATTCAAAAGGATCTAAATTTACCGCAGAATCAGTTGCTGCAAGATTTTCGCAGGAGATAGAATTCCACCTTTTGCATGATAGAGTGTCTATTGCAACAGAAAGGGGCCATGTTCCTGTAGGTGACTGATAATGATACACTTAATAATTTGAAGTCTTATCAGTGGTATTTCAAGGAGCAGCGTGTTACGCCTTTGAAACCCTTCCAAGAAACAACAAAAATAAGTTCTGGCCTTCCCTACAAATTACCGGATTGCATCGTTTCCAGACCCAACATTCAACGCAGACTATTTGATGATTGTTGAAGCTGAAAGAGCTCGACACCATATCGTGTAGGAATCCTACTGAAAAAACTTCCACCAATAGCACTTCATCTTCAGTACATGGTAATAGAAATGGAGGAGACGAGACTGAATCAACTGATACTCGCGAAGCTCACGAGGAGTTTAGGGATTGATTAACGAGATCGAAATTGAAAATAACAGCAGTCGATGCAACGGTCGAGAATAAAACGTGACTGCGAGCGAGACTGACTTTTATTTGAAGGTATTTCGAAACGATGGCAATCGCGACCCTTACGTTTGGTGTTCGGCAAATGCGTACACTACCCAATATGAAAAGGTTACCAGAATTCATCTTTTAGTGCGTTGCAGTTGTGTATATGGCGAGAGGCTTTTCTCTTAAGCTGGCTTTGTTCACGAATACAAGCGAAACAGCGTATAATACCCGTTAACTTCTTTGTGTTCATTCACCGTAATTTGCCGGTAGTTGAGTGGGAGCACTATTAGTGTTTTTTTGTTAAAATTAATAATAAACAGTGTTTTCATCTGAAGGTATTGTGGTTTTACATGTGTTTAGAGTATCTTACAAGTGAGTTCGATTTTGTAAAACTTTTACAAGTTATTGAAAATTCAGAATCCGTCAGGAACTGACTTAAATAGCCATCTATACCTGGTATGGACACATACCTTAGAAAAGATAAGGGAGGGGGGAGGGGGATTATGTTGCACATCCAGTGACAGGTTACACACTTGGGCTCCTTGCTTTCCTCATTCCCTCCCCCAGGGGAACCACCGGAAGCTGATCAAGGTCACCCTCACGAAGTCAATTGTGCTACATTGAAGGTCATGTGACATAAAAATTGCGGTAGCCCCCTCCGCTCCCCTGTGGGCCAATGAGGACCATGCACGCCTCCACACCTTCATCTTCTATAACTGAGACGCTTGTGCAGGAGGACTACTTTGGAGCTGGACAGCATGGTGAAAGGAAGTGTCGGTTTGTTAACTTGTTAACAACAAACAACTTCACGTAACGTCAGTTGATTTCTATTACTCAATGACAATATTACATGACACCACCAGAGGCTACACCCAGACAGATATGTAAGTACTCCCACTTTTACGTATTTTTCCATATTTTTCTTAATTTACCCAATTTTACCTATTTTCCACAACTTTTTTTTTCTAACTGGCTGCACTCTGGAGCATAGGGAGGGATTGTCTCTGTTTATAACAAATTATGTCACTCTAGATCTGTATGTTAATAACAGCATTATATGGCATGATGGCTTACCTAGGCACATATGTAAGAACTGTCGATAATTTACACAATTTTACACATTGTACCCAATTACGCGAGTTATGTGTCAACATAGCGGTGCATCGTGTCACGACGTCGCGTCATGACGACGCGTCGGAGTGTCGCATTGAGTCGAGTCGACCTCATGATGATGTCAACTTTGGTCCCGGTTTATGCATCATTGCTAAGCCACCACTCCGTTATTAGTATATGACGTCACAGTGTTAGAAACGAACACGGTGGTAGAAATAGTGACGTCATACAAAATGCTGTAAGCCAAAGATATTGTACAAGAAATACCACAGCGTGTTACTAGATTATGTGACGTCTTAGTAAAATTATGAAGCTTGCAACTACAGATACTATATCGGTAGCACACCTCAAGAGAGAGTCGTCCAGTATCTGCGACAACACAGCGACAGTCATGCTGCCTGCTAGAGGGTGTATCATCCCCCTCAGACTCCGACGTTTGGGTTTGTAGCTCCGAACGACGATGATCGCAGACATAGTACCCAGCAATTGCACATATCTAGATTACGAGGAACTCCCCATCCGTATTCGCCGAGAACGCCGACACGGTATGGAAATCCTGTGCAGTCGTAGCCACCAGGTAGCGAACGTAAGATACCCGTATGTCTAACACCACGCCACGCCACGCCATCTCCACAGACGCGGTAGAGAAATTTACACGACGTATGTGTGATCACCTATGACCTAGTAGCTGTCACAGTTGGTGCTCTGTCATCCATGGAGGGGGCGACCATCCATATCAATAACCTGTCGTAACTTGTCGACGCTTTTGCAGATAAACACTGCTAGCAGTTTAAGCGCCAAGTATTCCCCGTCCCCGCTCCTCTATAATTTCTCTATGGAACACCTAGACAGACCAGTAGTAACTCGTACACATATACATGCTTGCCAGAGGAAATATGTGGGCTCCTTTGCGGATAACCGCTGCTAACAATTTATGAGCCAAGCACATCTCACCCCACCACCCTTTCTTTCTGGTCCAACCAGTAACATATTCCGCTCCTCCTCCTTCCAACCGTCATACATTTGAAACTAGCGCAGCTGACTCCATTTTCAGCTAGGCGGCCTTCCAATTGGAATGAAGACTCGTAACAAAATAAACCCTGCAGGCGTGTGCGACATCACTATAAGCCGCGTATACTATCCACGGGAAAATCTGAGTACGATATGTAAATTCGACTGATCCATAGAATTCCAAAGACAAACGCTCGCACGGTCACCATAGTGATGTATTTGCTACGAAAATTTGTCTGTCCATTAACAATGAGTATTCCTCAATGAGAGCTGGACTGCTGCAACAGATGTATCCCAGGACCACATCGACGGTACGCTAGGTATGCCGGACATGTAAGTCTAGCCATATTACGTTGCTGTAAGACTCGTAAACAGATGTGGAAATAATCTTACACGCCATCAACACACACAAACGAGACAGATAAACGATTAGACGCACAATGATAGATGGAAAACACTGCAATCAGCACCGTATTTATGTGTGTGTGTTCACCCAGGACAACGACTCCTACAGAATACATTGGAATCCTACAGACACATTTGGGAGTAATGATCAATGACCTCCCCGTATATGTGCCCGTCAGTCGCGAGGAAGTGTGATCTCATTGGCTCCAAGTAACCGAGGGAAAAACCATAAGTGAACTGTTGGATGGGAGAAATCATTAACTTGTGTCTAGTGTAATCGTTTGCAACTTGTGCAAACGCCTTTGCCTGGTAACTAACGCCACCTCTTAAAATGAATGCTTCAGCAACCGCTGGTAAGAAACGGGATCTGTGGGTCGCCCACGTGCTCCTTGTATCAGAGGAAGCCGGCGATTGTTAATGATTACACTGAGTACCACCTAGCGAAGATCCATAACATCCAAAGGAATACAGACTCACTATAATAAATTTATGTTACACCCGTACAGGTGCAGCATACTGTCTTATGGCCAAAGAAAGTATAATTTAGTACTAAAAACACTCGTTACAGTAATATTAGCAGATGTTGGACGTTAGGATACTACCCTAAATCCGCCTCTCATATATCGTTAAAGATCCGACAACACATTGTCGTCGATGAAAAATCACAAATCAGGAGCCTACTACTTCTGGGAGGTCCGTTAGCAGAGTCTACCTGCACAGTGAGATTTTCTTAATTTCATCGTACTAGGAGAAAAACTTTTAGAGATAAATATACAGTAACTTGTGTTTTCCATCTTGATGGATTCAGCCCAAAAATATTCCCGGATATATCGCTGGCACGTCTGCCTATTGGATGATACATCGGATCAAATCAGAGCGGATGCACACAGAGCGTAACCCACGAAATCTTTTTGTGTAGATGGATGCAGCCAGCTGACATACCGGCTATATGCACAGATGGATTCGACAACGACATAGCGCATGCCGAATCCACGCCTAAATAATATCCCTGGCCGTTCTATGTTGTGGATCCAGCTTCACCAGTATTCCGCACCTAACACTGGGGGTCCACCATTCGAACACATCTTTGACTCCCTCCGTCGGCGGAGGAGGGGGAAGTGGGAAGCCTAACCGTGAAATAGCGTAACTACGCGTTTGCAGCAGAATAACGTCAACACACTTCCTCCAACAGCAATCCATGGGTTTTGGCGTTACAGTTGGCATTTGAAGGAATAAGTAAATACCACTGGCTGGGTTGGTACACTGTATCAGAGTTGAACTGCATAAAAAAATAACAAGTCAGATCTGGTTATGTAAGCAATAAGAGCATATTTATACTTTTACGTTACATATGGAAAAAATGGATAAATGTTGACAAAATGGGGGAAATGTCAAAAATTCTGTAGAAAATCTTGACATTATATGCTCACATAATATATCTGCATTTATACTTAAGAGTGCAGCTCAGATGTGACATAAGCACTACATCAAAGTGTCTGGGAGAGAAATCTTGGATATTTCCCTAGAAAGCTATGAGTAATGTATTAGAATCACTGCGAAATATGCCTCCTGACTGACTGGATCTGTGCTGAAGGTTGAGATAGCAGTCTCATCATAGACAATTTGGAAAAAAAAATATATGGATTTTGTGATTGCTTATACAGAGGAAGTGACAGAAATGGCATTACATGAAATTATGTACTTAGAAAAAACACAATCATTATACAGATTGGCTAATCTGCCAAGAGGAACTGTGACGAGCAGGTACTATAGTTTTAATAGATTATTCAGTAATGGTAGGATGTAATACTTCGACACTATCTCAAAAAAACAGTCAGGATCCATAATGGTCTCTAAGAAATGTGCTGCATGCCTATAGTTTTAACGTGGAAATCGATTACAAAAAAACAGCTATTCTGGCAGATGAACTCTAGGTCATTCGATCATGACGTATCTTCCTAATGCTTTTTAAAACACAGACACTTATTCCTTATGGTACGAGTGCCATCTGCCACACAAGACCTAGAGAGAGAGGAACGGCTCTGCCTGTAAATGGTCTATTTTCCCTTATATTACGTTGGCTGTGAGTTTGGTTCTCAATAGTGCTTTCGAGTGTGGTGACCGATCTTACCAGTAACAAGTCCAGTTTTACGACACTCATTTTTTGGAGAAGCCCTCGGCTTAGTAAGGAGTGTGTTACACAGACAAAACAGACATTGCAACGAAGTTGAACAGTAACCTTATAAAACACATTGATTGATCATGGTTATTCTTTTCTTCTGCATAGGTAACGGTGTGTGAGTCCGTCGTCTGATATTTTATTCGCAATGTAACACTACGAACGTAGTCTGAACTTTTTTAAAAAGCACAACACAAGTTACTGCATATTTGTCTCGGAACGTTTTTCTCCTAGTACAGTCTAAACTAAACTCCGTCCGAACAGGCCTTCGAAGGCCCAACGGTACCGACCGGCCGCCGTGTCATCCTCAGTCCACAGGCGTCACTGAATGCAGATATGGGGGGGGGGGGGGCATGTGGTCAGCACACCGTTCTCCCGGCCGTATGTCAGTTTACGAGACCGGAGCAGCTACTTCTCAGTCGAGTAGCTCCTCAATTTGTCTCACAAGGGCTGAGTGCACCCCGCTTGCCAGCAGCGCTCGGCAGACCGGATGGTCACCCATCCAAGTGCTAGCCCAGCCCGACAGGGCTTAACTTCGGTGGTTTGACGGGAACTGGTGTTACCACTGCGGCAAGGCTGTTGGCTCCCAGTACAATCAATAAAATCCCACTGTGCAGATATACTTTCTACCGGACCTCTTAGAAGTAGTGGGCTCCTGAATTGTGATTTGTCGTCGACGACAATGTGTTGTCGGAGCTATAACGATGTATGGAGAGGCGGATTTGTGGTTGTATCTTAACGTCCAACGTCTGCTGATATTTTTGTAACGAGTACATGTATGGAGTGTTTTTTGTACTAAATAATGCTTTTTTCGTTAATAAGTCGGTATGCTGCAGCTCACAGGCGTGCGACATAGCCCTCAGAGGCTCAGCATTCGTTTGCTGAGTACGGGCTTGGCGAACCCGGGGTTCCTCAGCCGGGGACTGGTAAGCGCTGCTAGTCGTCTGTCACCGTAAGCTCTGGGCATGCTTCAGCGACCACAATGCGACGCGGCGGTGGAATGTTGTGTTTCTCAGGGAACGCGGATATTGGCTTGGTTGCCCGGATCGCGAGGATGGAATAAACCTCTTTAAAAAACGCCTCAATCTCAAGGTGTGCTGCGTGCTGATGAGATGCATGGCTGTTGAGGTGGAACAGTTGTTAGCGGGCAACCCCTGGGGAACCTACCACACCTCAGTTGCATAAGGCTTACTCAGGCATGTGGGGTCTGTCTGAGTGAACCCTTATTTCCATAGCTGCTCGTGGCACCGAAATGGATCCTCCGAAATTTTCTTTTCCTTCTTCCAGAGGAAAGGGTCAGCCGCTGGTAGGTACCAACACCCAATCAAATGAGCGGGTTCGTGTAGCCATTCCTCCTGACTCATGAGTGAAATCTAAGAGTTTCGGGTCTAGTAACAGGACACATGCTGGCAATCGGAATGTGTTTTCAATCGTCAAAAGGAAAGAGGGCAGCTTCGAGAAAGTTTCGTCTTTCTATATTCAAAAAGGGTTAGAAGTTATTGTTGGCAATTTAAAATCTGTTAAGCAGTTGCGTACTGGGACACTGTTGGTGGAAACCGCTCGTTCCCAACAAGTTAAGAACCTACAGAACGCGCTATGCTTTGGGGAATATGCCGTCGAAACTGATCTGCACATCACCTTGAATTACGGCAAAGGTGTTGTGACGTGCAGGGATCTGGGGGACATTTCCAAGGAGGAACTGAAAGATGATTGGGCTCCAGAAGGAATTGTTGACGTGCAGAATATCATGGATGGGAATCTTGTAAGTCCGACTCCGTTATCCTGACGTTCAATAGCACGAAACTTCCTGAGCGTGTTAAGGCAGGTTTCCTTCGGCTAAGTTTGCTACACTATGTACCAACCCAATGCGGTCTTTCAAATGCCAGTGCTTTGGCATACTACTCTTGGGTGTCACAGAGAAGCTACTTACGGCAGATGCGGTAAGTCTGCGCATGAAGGTATCCGTCATTTGTCTCCTCTGAGGTGTATGAATTGCTCCGGAGCTCACCCAGTGTGGAGTCGGAACTGCAGCGTGTATCTGGAAAAACGGAAGATACAAGAGCTTAAAACTATGAAGCGTATCCAGCTTGAGAAAAATCCGTGGTTACTGACACTGTGTAGCTTCCTGCCCCTTCAAAGGTTTCATCTGGTACGCCGTCCGATGCTGCCACAGCCGCAGTTGTGGCTGCAAATTCTACACAGGGAAAAAAAAATCAAAGACAAAACGTCCACCACAGATGGAATCGGGCACTAAGCAGACCGACGATGCCGATGTCTACCTCTCTGATGTCTCTCTCGACCATTCTTTAGAGACGAAGGAACTTTATGTCAGACTGGGGCAATCATCTCGCCCCAAGAGTGAGCCTCAACCCATTGTGATCTCCTCTCCACAGAAGAAAGCCAGGATGAAAATGTTACCCCCGTGATAGATGGCTCCCATCCTCCAGTGGAATGTCAATGGGTTCAGGACACATGTGGAAGAACTGAAGCTTCTGGCACAGGAACTCCACCTGTGTATGTGTTTTCAGGAAATATATTTTAAAGCACCTGATGCCCCTGTCCTACAGGATTATACACTCTATCGCAAGGACCAAGGGAGTGAATGACGTGTTTGTCAATAATACGCACCACTCCTCTGCTCTCCCCCTGGTTTCCGACTTCAAAGCAGTTGCAGTTGAAATTCATGCATCTCATAGAATTACAGTTTGCGCGCTGTATTTATCTCCGCTAGATGCAATAGACTCTGAGGCTCTCACAGATCGTATGAAAAAACTTCCATGACCATTTCTCCTCCTAATATACTTCAATGCCCATCATGTCCTATGGGCCGGCTTTTGGAAAGCTGCCTGCATGTCAAGAGCTGTGCATACTAAACCGTGGTAATTCCACTCATTTCTGTGCTGGTACTGGGTCATTCTCGGCCCTCGACCTATCTCTCTGCTCTCCAGCCCTTGCCGACTTTGTTCACTGCGAGGTCATTGACGACCTTCACTCCAGTGATCACTTCCCACTCCACATTCACCTAGTGGATAGAGCATTACCTGAAGAGAAGCCACCAACATGGATGGTCAGCAGGGTTGACTGGATGCTGTTCAGCCATCTGGCTGTGTTTGGACATCGTGTCAGTGTCCAGGAATGGGTGGACCACATGACATGAATGATCCATCATGCCGCTGACTTATCCATCCCAAAGTCCTTAGGTCATCTTAGGATGCTACCTGTACCTTGGTGGACAGATGAGTTCTGTTCAGCCATCTCAGACAAGTGTGCAGCTCTTCGATGCCCTGCAGCAGGCAACCTCATAGCCTTTCAAGTTACGAGAGCCAAGGGTCTATGCTTAATTAAGGAGAGCGATAAAAGGTCATGGCAAGTATTCCTGAACTCTATCAACCGTTCCACTTGTTCTATGAATGTATGGGAAGCCATCAGGAGGATTTCTGATAAACGCACTCGTTTACCAATAGCAGCAGTGCTGAAAAAGAGATGTCTCCAAACAACACCCAGTGACATTGCTCAGACTCTGGCAGAGAACGTTGCACAAACTACTGTCAGTGCTAGCCAGGACCCGCCATTTATCGCTACCAGCCGACTGTAGAGAGGGGAAAATTGGACTTCACATGCAACAATTCTGAGACTTACAACTACTCCTTCTCCATGTGGGAGCTGGAATCAGTCCCGTCTGAGACTCGTGATGCTGCACCTGGTCACGACCAAGTCCGCTACAGCATGCTTCGACGTTTGCCAGCAGCATCAAAGGACATCCCCCCCGAATGTTTTAATCTTATATGGCAGACAGGTAACTTCCCAGCTCGTGGAGAGAGGCACTTTTGATACCTCTCCTGAAACCAGGAAAGGACCATACATGTCCAAGTAGTTATTGGAATATCGCCTTAAATAGTTGCGTAGGAATGACCATGGAGTGAATGGTTAACCATAATCTGTTGTGGTCGTTAGAGACCAGGAAACTCCTTAGCCACTCTCAATGTGGATTTCGGAGATTTCCGTCCACAGATCCTAGACAGCTGTTCAGCAGCCTTTCCTACGTAAACATCACTGTATCAGCATGTTCTTCGGTATCAGTAAGCCATACGATACTACTTAGAGACACTGTCTTTTCACACAACTGCATCAATGGGGCTTTTGTGGCCAGATCCCCATCTTCATACGGTCTTTCCTATCTCAGTGGATTTTTAGGACTCAAGTTGGTGACTCGCTATCAGATCGTTTTGAGCAGGAGAATGATGCCCCTCAGGGCAGTGTTTTAAGTGTTACCCTCATTGAAATAGCCATAAACAGTATCACGTCTACAGTAAGGAGTCCTTACAGTGCTCCTTATTTGTGGACGATTTTGCTGTTTTGTGTTCTTTCTCCAGCGTTGCAACAGCGAGCTGTCAGCTGCAACTTACAGTGCGGAGGTTTAGGAGTGGGCTGCAAAGATGGGTCTTCAGTTTTCTGCAGATAAGCGTGTGTGAGTTCCTTTTAATCGTTCTTGTCATATTTTTAATTTACCCATCTTGCATATGAGAGATACCATCCTACATTTTAGAGACTCAGTGGGGTTTGTGGGCTTCATTTTTGACTCCAACTTGTCGTCATTGCCACACCTGAACCAGAATCCTCAAAATCTTAAAGCTCCAAAGCCGCAGGTCTTGAGGTGTGGACAGGGTACATCTGCTCCAGTTTTATAGGGCTTCCGTGCATTCGTGGCTGGACCATGGGTGCAGGGTATATGAATCGGCGAGGCCTTCTGTTTTGAGGATCACTGACACTGTCCACCATGGGAGGATTCGGCTGGCCAGTCCCATACCCAGTCTCTGTGCCGAGGTCAGGTAACCGCCTCTCACCATCCGACGGCACTCCTTATGATGCTGCAGGCATGTAAGTTCCTCGCAAGTCGTACTTCATCGCATACCATACTGTTGATCGTCCGCCTCTGGAATGGCTTTACTCCAACCGTCCACGAGCCACAATGGCGTTTGGCATCTGTGTGCAGTGTGTGCTGGAGGCATTCGGTATAGAGCACTTACGACCTCAATTCCAGGGTATCAACCATCTGTGGCACTGGTTACTGCAGGTGCCTAGCATCATTTTAGATTTAGTGCAGTACGAGAGAGATTGCACTAGAGCTTTTGTTTTTAATGCGATATTTTTTGACTTTTTTATATGAGCACCACAACTATGTAGCTGTCTTTGTTGGGTCTTGCCCACTCTTCTTGTATACGGTCCCTAAGGGATGCTGCGTTATCGAAATCCTATACAACAATTCAAGTAAATAACATTAGTAGTTTTATTTCTATAAAGCAGATTGACAATACTTAACTTTAGACTTAGAACAAGTGTCGCAAACGATGGGCGACAGGCAACATATTTCAGAGTCCTTGGCTGTATGCAGTGTTCCTGCAAGTTTGACACACTTCACTAATAACTGATCTACGAGTGCCAGTCTACAGCTGTGCCTATACTGTCCACTAATGTCAGCCACTGAGCAGTAATGTCCGGCCGAAGCTGGCAGGAGCGGCACTTGTATTCACTTCTTGCAGCTGTCGCTCCTGTCGTGGCGCGGTCCTAATCAGCGCACCATTGGCCGACATCGTTTCACCGCCTTCTCTGGTCTCGCGACCTTCTTCTTCGTTCCGGCGCTCGTGGTTACGCCACAACAGTCTTTACGGATGGGTGAAAGCAGAGGGACTCCGTTCGTTCCTCTGTCTTTTTCCCTGATCGTGACCTCAAGGCCCGACTGCCTCAAGAATTTACTGTCTTTGACGCAGAATTATATGTGATCTTGCGGGCACTGGAGCGGATGAGACTCTCCTCCAGTGCTAAATTTCCTGTGTGTTCCGATTCTGTGAGCGTTCTTCACTCTCTCCAACGTTTGTACCAAGCAGATAAAGTAATCCAGAATATCCAGGATGCCCTTCTCCAGCTACAACGACTGGGAAGGAGGTGTCATTATCCTGGGTACCGGGGCATAAGGATATTGCGGGGAACGAAACGGCCGCTCTAGCAGCCAAGGAGGTGTGTCGTGATCCTCAGTTATTTCAGCGTGCCATCCATCTGCATGCTGTTACCTCGCTGTGGAGGTACAAAGTCATGCGTTGATGGGAAGACGAGTGGCTGGAAGTGACCGACAATAAGCCTACAACTCGAACGTGACGTACTTCCTTCCAGCCACGTCGACTGGACAAGGTCCCTCTTACTCGTTTTCGCATAGGCCACAGTCCTATGTCGCGTGGCCTCTTACTCTGGCGAGAGGCACCTCCAGTGTGTGGTGCTTGTTGCGTGCAGCTCACTCTGCGCCCCATTTTATTGGGCTGTGTTTTATTTTCTGACAAGCGGGCCGCAGCTGATATGCCGACGGATCTGTCACCTATTTTAAGTAGCGATCAAGGAAACGTGGCTCAAGTTTTAAAGTTTTGTGAATTGTCTAAAATTTTTTCCCAAGATTATAGGGACATGGTTTTAACGTGTAAACATGGTGACTGGCTCACCCAAGTTTTTGCAGTCAGTCAGCCACTCACATTTCCGTGCGTTTTTCTTTTAGCTCATATCTGTTTTCTTTCTCTGTCTTTTAATTCCATGTATTGCTCGTTCTAAGTTGTTTTAGCGCATGTGAGAAAGAATCACTGTGTGGGCATTTCGAGTGCCTGAGAGTACAACAATTTTAAAGTTTATCTCCACATTGTTTTTTTTTTTTAATGAGTGTCACCTCGCTGTGGAGGTACAAAGTCATGCTGATGGCGTCGTTATTGAGCGCTCTTAAGGAAAAAAAAACATACACACACACACACACACACAGACAGACGCACACACACGTGAAAGATAAATTAATTTTATTACGTTTTTATTACTCTAGTTGTCATGGGTCTTCGCTAGGTGGTACTCAGTGTAATCATTAACAATCGCCGGCTTCCTCTGATACAAGCAGAGCGTGGCGATCCACAGATCCCGTTTCTTTACAGCGGTTACTGAAGCATTCATTTTAAGAGGTGGCGTTAGTTATCAGGCAAAGGCGTTTGCACAAGTTGCAAACGATTACACTAGACACAAGTTAATGATTTCCCCCATCCAACAGTTCGCTTATGGTTTTTCCCTCGGTCACTTGGAGCCAATGAGATCATACTTCCTCGCGACTGACGGGCACATATACGGGGAGGTCATTGATCATTACTCCCAAATCTGTCTGTAGGATTCCAATGTATTCTGTAGGAGTCGTTGTCCTGGGTGAACACACACATAAATACGGTGCTGATTGCAGTGTTTTCCATCTATCATTGTGCGTCTAATCGTTTATCTGTCTCGTTTGTGTGTGTTGATGGCGTGTAAGATTATTTCCACATCTGTTTACGAGTCTTACAGCAACGTAATATGGCTAGACTTACATGTCCGGCATACCTAGCATACCGTCGATGTGGTCCTGGGATACATCTGTTGCAGCAGTCCAGCTCTCATTGAGGAATACTCATTGTTAATGGACAGACAAATTTTCGTAGCAAATACATCAGTATGCTGACTGTGCGAGCGTTTGTCTTTGGAATTCTATGGATCAGTCGAATTTACATATCGTACTCAGATTTTCCCGTGGATAGTATACGCGGCTTATAGTGATGTCGCATACGCCTGCAGGGTTTATTTTGTTACGAGTCTTCATTCCAATTGGAAGGCCGCCTAGCTGAAAATGGAGTCAGCTGCGCTAGTTTCAAATGTATGACGGTTGGAAGGAGGAGGAGCGGAATATGTTACTGGTTGGCCCAGAAAGAAAGGGTGGTGGGGAGAGATGTGCTTGGCTCATAAATTGCTAGCAGCGGTTATCCGCAAAGGAGCCCACATATTTCCTCTGGCAAGCATGTATATGTGTACGAGTTACTACTGGTCTGTCTAGGTGTTCCATAGAGAAATTATAGAGGAGCGGGGACGGGGAATACTTGGCGCTTAAACTGCTAGCAGTGTTTATCTGCAAAAGCGTCGACAAGTTACGACAGGTTATTGATATGGATGGTCGCCCCCTCCATGGATGACAGAGCACCAACTGTGACAGCTACTAGGTCATAGGTGATCACACATACGTCGTGCAAATTTATCTACCGCGTCTGTGGAGATGGCGTGGCGTGGCGTGGTGTTAGACATACGGGTATCTTACGTTCGCTACCTGGTGGCTACGACTGCACAGGATTTCCATACCGTGTCGGCGTTCTCGGCGAATACGGATGGGGAGTTCCTCGTAATCTAGATATGTGCAATTGCTGGGTACTATGTCTGCGATCATCGTCGTTCGGAGCTACAAACCCAAACGTCGGAGTCTGAGGGGGATGATACACCCTCTAACAGGCAGCATGACTGTCGCTGTGTTGTCGCAGATACTGGACGACTCTCTCTTGAGGTGTGCTACCGATATAGTATCTGTAGTTGCAAGCTTCATAATTTTACTAAGACGTCACATAATCTAGTAACATGCTGTGGTATTTCTTGTACAATATCTTTGGCTTACAGCATTCTGTATGACGTCACTATTTCTACCACCGTGTTCGTTTCTAACACTATGACGTCATATACTAATAACGGAGTGGTGGCTTAGCAATGATGCATAAACCGGGACCAGAGTTGACATCATCATGAGGTCGACTCGACTCAATGCCACACTCCGACGCGTCGTCATGACGCGACGTCGTGACACGATGCACCGCTATGTTGACACATAACTCGCGTAATTGGGTACAATGTGTAAAATTGTGTAAATTATCGACAGTTGTTACATGTGTGCCTAGGTAAGCCATCGTGCCATATAATGCTGTTATTAACATATAGATCTAGAGTGACATAATTTGTTATAAACAGAGACAATCCCTCCCTATGCTCCAGAGTGCAGCCAGTTGGAAAAAAAAGTAGTTGTGGAAAATAGGTAAAACTGGGTAAATTAAGAAAAATATGGAAAAATACGTAAAAGTGGGAGTACTTACATATCTGTCTGGGTGTAGCCTCTGGTGGTGTCATGTAATATTGTCATTGAGTAATAGAAATCAACTGACGTTACGTGAAGTTGTTTGTTGTTAACAAGTTAACAAACCGACACTTCCTCTCACCATGCTGTCCAGCTCCAAAGTAACCCTGCCACAAAAGCGTCTCAGTTATAGAAGATGCAGGTGTGGAGGCGTGCATGGTCCTCATTGGCCCACTGGGGAGTGGAGGGGGTTACATGACCTTCAATGTAGCACAATTGCCTGGGCGATTCCCCTGTGTGACTTTGATCAGTTCCCGATGGTTTCCCTGGGGAGAGGGCGTGGGGGAAGCAAGGACTCCAAGTGTGTACCCCAACACCAGATGTATAACATGATACCCGCCTAATCTTGTCTAAGGTGTGTGCCCATACGAGCAGTAGATAGCTTCTGACCCACGATCCGGTATCTGGCTAGATAGCAAATTTGTGTCAGATAGTTGTCGGATATCCGTTTCATTTCTAATCATGACTGTACTAAAGCCACATATACTTTATCTCTGAGTGCATAGTGTGTGTTTACTACATCCAATTGTGTTTAGCGTATGTGCTTTGTTAATCGGCGCTGGCTAACGCATATTGAGAAAAAGGTCGAAGACTATCTCCCTGTAACATATCACATATGGTCTGGCTGTCATGTTCTAATCCCCAAGGAATTCTTTGAAATCACTCTCAGAGCAAACAAACCATCTTTGCCATTAGTTTTCTATTCTAAAGCAATACCATCGTTTGATACCAACAAATTAAACGTTAACGTTTGCCTATCGATATTAGTCCACGCTGATATCCTACCATTTATGATTCGTATAGTATTTTTATTCAATAATGCGTTACTACTTATCCCTTGGCAGAAAATACTACACAACTTATTTCTTCTGTTTATTTCTTATTACCTTGACACTTATTTTTGCATTAAATTAACAATAACCGTTTTTCATTTCTATTAAAATTCGCCTGTTATATCTGATTCGGTCTACAAAATTATAAGAGTCAATGTATCATCGTATTGACTGTTGAGATACCACTGAAACGGATGCTGTTACTTCATAGAAGGATGGAAATAAAGCATTTATGAGAAGATTTAAAACAGCCCCACATATTCTCGTTTTGGAAGTACAGTGTCACAGGTGCTGGTTTGTTGATTTGGGGGAGGGGACTAAACAGCGAAGTCATCCCATCGGATTAGGGAAGGGAGTCGGCCGTGTCCTTTCAAAGGAACCATACCGGTATTCGCCGGAATTAAGGAAATCACGGTAAACCTAAATCAGGACGGTGGGTTTGTACCGTCGTCCTCTCGATTGCGAGTCCAGTGTGCTAACCACCGCGCCACCTCGCTCGGTGTTACAGCTGCCACCAGGCTGTTAATCATTACCTAAAATCTGCGTAATGACCGGCAAGCAAACACTGAGCCATATATTTCATTTGGGCTAACATACTACCCACCGTGTCCGCTGAGATCGCTTATGCACGCCTGTCTGTTCGACGGTGCTCGACTCGCAGTTTATTATGGATCATGATGACGGTAGAAATTTTCACCTCTAGCATTTGCTGGGAAACCTTGTGGCAAGTCTACGATCAGTGAACGTCGTGCAAATTGCCTGGATTAAATTCCAAACGTCTGGAGTGAGGTTATAATATACCTGAACTATGAATTTGCCTACACAGCAAAAAGAAAAACAAAGTATGTAGACGTGCTGTCTCCTATATTGCTTTTAGTTCAAATGTGTGTGAAATCTTATGGGACTTAAATGCTAAGGTCATCAGTCCCTAAGCTTCCATACTACTGAACCTAAATTATCATAAGGACAAACACACACACCCATGCCCGAGGGGCCGGCCGGCGTGGCCGTGCGGTTCTAAGCGCGTCAGTTTGGAACCGCGTGACCGCTACGGTCGCAGGTTCGAATCCTGCCTCGGGCATGGATGTGTGTGATGTCCTTAGGTTAGTTAGGTTTAAGTAGTTCTAAGTTCTAGGGGACTGATGACCTCAGTAGTTAAGTCCCATAGTGCTCAGAGCCATTTGAACCATGCCCGAGGGAGGACTCGAACCTCCGCCGGGACCAGCAGCACAGTCCATGACTGCAGCGCCTATGATCGCTCGGTTGATCCCGCGCGGCTAGCTTTTAGTGAACGAGTAATTGCTATCATTCGCTAAACACTAAAGTGCATGATTATGCAACACAGTTTCTCTTTTGATTCTCGAATTAAAATCATAATTTTACAACATAGCCATTCTGGGTATTGTAGGCAACATTATTGAACTTTACAACTTGTGTACCAATAGCTGGCCGCTTCTGTTTCCATTAGATTTCAGCATGTTACACGATCCCGCTTGCAAAGCACATTAGACGCCTTGCATTTGACGGCGACGTTTGGTAGAGTAGTTGGATGCACGTTCACGTCCGGACACGTTCTGAGCTGGGTGGAACGTTGGCAGGCCTCTTCATTTACCATCCGTCATCTATATTAATCCGGCGCACAATGAGCTTAGGCAGCGCGGAGGAGCGTAGGGGGTCGTAACTGCATTCTTATTCCCGGCGGCGCCATCAGATCGCTCTGCCGCTTGCAGTTACCGGCCACTGTGCAGAACGCGGCTGCACGTCTAGTTGCAAGGAAAAGGCGTTGTGCTTTGTTGTAGAGGAGTAGACATTTCTTGCATTTGAGCTAGCGCTGCACCAAAGAAGAAACATATGCACAATTAGAGGTCTGATTCTGTTGAGGTCTTCTGCAGCTTCGCGGAGGGAAGAGGGTGAGGGTGGAGGGTGGAAGTGTAGGAAGAAAAGCTTTCCGCTTTCGCTCCATCGTAAAGACATTGGTCCTTTTGTGAAGTCTCTTAGCAACTACACTTGCTCTACACACGTCTCTCAGAGTCATACGACTACAGTTTGTCTTCATCGGCGATATGTACCTCTTAGTTGTTGTGGGACTATTTGGTTTCCTATATTGTACATATTCAACCATTATGACAGAATCAGTGGTAAACAGTGACGAATCGCAAGGAATGCACTGTGCAATATCATTAAGGCGTTCCCTGAAACGAAATGCTCGTGATGGAAATGCTTCTTTTTGCTTGTAATAGTTGTAATCTCACGTAACACTTCCTCAGGTACAAAACACTGCCACATTCAAAAAATTCCATGTAACTAGTGTCATAGCAACACATTGCAATACTCGAGAAAGTGATAATGTTCATAAATCGCAGAAAATTGGTCAGTTTAAAATAGACCTGTTTCTAATGGTTAATGAGATACTCTGATTATACGAAAATAAATGCAACAGCCGTAACGTTCGATAAAATATGAAGCAAAAAAAAGTGAATTCTGTAGTTCTAAACAACTGATTAATCGGAGAAGGGGGCAAATAGCGAACGGAGATAATCATTTGATAAGGGAACAAAACACATACACTGACGGAAAAATTTAGTACACTGTTTTAGAGGTTTCCAATTCACTCAAGATTTCTCGTTGCAACAGTGTATATGGAGCCCATGAAATGATTACATTTACATATCAATAGCACAAGGGATTCTGGGGTACCAGGTATCGACCCATGGTGAAACACTCATATTAGTTCGTGGTGCAGCCTCTACGTGCAGCAGTGCAGGCGCTGACCCTGGAATCCAATCGATCGTACGGCGAATACTGTCCTGGAATACGTTCTGCCATGCCTGCTCGACCTGTTCACGTAGTTCTGTAAGAGTTGTTGTCTGGCAAGTCGCCCGAGCTACTTTTCGTGCCACCATATCCCACACGTGCTCGACTGGACACGAGTTCGAAGATTGTGCTGGCCAGGGAAGTTGTTACACTTCTTGCAGAGCACGTTGAGTTTCACGGGGACTGTGTTTGCGAGCATTATCCAGCTGGAGCAACACATCACCTTTCTGTTGAAAGAGTGGCAAAAGAACAGGTCTACCAACATCCTACACGTACCGAGCGCTGGTCAGCGTCCCCTCCAGAAACACCAAAGTTGAACGAGAGTTGTAGCTTATCGCATCCCACATCATAAGGCCTGGTGTATGACAGTGCGTCTCGGACGAATGCACTCTACGAGACAGCGCTCACCAGGTATACGTCATGAGCGCAAACGACCATCACTCGCGTGCAGGCAGAAACTACTTTCATCGCTGAAGACCACGGCGCGCCATTCTAAGCCATCCTCTAACAGCCCTAGTCAGGCAGTGCACGTCAGTGCTGTGGCGTGAGTAAAAGACGGGCTTAGAGGTGTGAGTGCCCGTAGTTCCACTGCTAATAAGCGGTTAGCGACTGTTCGTGTTGACATGTCTGGGCTCAAAAGCCTCTTATGTGGGCCGTGGTAACTGTACGGTCTATCACTGCTGTCATTGACAATACGACGATCATGGAGGGCGCCTGAACTGCGTGGACGTCCAGAACCTCGTCTACGGGTGTGAGGATGTTCACGTGACCACTGATATTAGCATGGTTGCGCAACTGACGCATCACGTCTCCCTCGACTGGCAATTCTCGAATTTGCACCAAACTGAGCCTCCTGGCTGTGAGAATTCCCTATTAAAGAGTAGATGCAGATGGCGCTATGGCGCTACGCTGTGTGTTAGCTGACGACGTTGAAACCATTATCAGTGTATCTACTATCCCCAGGTGGCATATGCTACCATCAGATCAAAATCGACGTCATCTTTCCAGGTGTACTATTTTTTCCGGCATTGTATGTTATTTTATCCTTCATACATTGTATGTTATTTTATTCTTGATAGATGCCTCGTTATGTCCGTAACTGTTACTGACAAGTGTAAGATAATCAGTAGTAACCAAATCTTTGATAAACAATGTTGCTTATATCCTATAGAAATATGAATAATATCGTAAGAGCAGTTTTTATTTTATTTTATTGGCATTTGGTACACGTAACTTACAACAACTACCTCAGTAACTTGAGCGGTGTGTACTACTAATAAGTCACTTGTGTCTGTATTCCAATTCGCCTGCTACATTTGCTACACTGTTATATTTTCCCCTTTCGTCGGTTGCATTCAGTATCTCCTGAGTTATCCAAGGATTTGTGGCGAGCTATATCTTTTTATCTCTTGTGTTCCTCTGCTGCCTTCTTTATTTGATCTCTCAAAGCTACTCTTTGATTTTCCATTATATTCTTTTCTCCTGTTTCAGTCCAGTATCGACTAATGCTTCCTTTAAAACTCTCAATAACCTCTTTTTCCTTTGACTTATCTGAATCTCATCTCCGTAATTTTCTATCTTTTTGGAGTTCCAGGGTTCACAGGTCTCTTCCATGTACTTGTATATGTAACATTCTTTCAAGAAACTTAAATCAAGTGTTGTTGTTGTTGTGGTCTTCAGTCCTGAGACTGGTTTGATGCAGCTCTCCATGCTACTCTATTCTGTGCAAGCTTCTTCATCTCCCAGTACCTACTGCAACCTACATCCTTCTGAATCTGCTTAGTGTATTCATCCCTTGGTCTCCCTCTACGATTTTTACCCTCCACACTGCCCTCCAATACTAAACTGGTAATCCCTTGATGCCTCAGAACATGTCCTACCAACCGATCCCTTCTTCTAGTCAAGTTGTGCCACAAACTTCTCTTCTCCCCAATCCTATTCAATACCTCCTCATTAGTTACGTGATCTACCCACCTTATCTTCAGCATTCTTCTGTAGCACCACATTTCGAAAGCTTCTATTCTCTTCTTGTCCAAACTGGTTATCGTCCATGTTTCACTTCCATACATGGCTACACACCATACAAATACTTTCAGAAACGACTTCCTGACACTTAAATCTATACTCGATGTTAACAAATTTCTCTTCTTGAGAAACGATTTCCTTGCCATTGCCAGTCTACATTTTATATCCTCTCTACTTCGACCATCATCAGTTATTTCACTCCCTAAATAGCAAAACTCCTTTACTACTTTAAGTGTCTCATTTCCTAATCTAATCCCCTCAGCATCACCCGATTTAATTTGACTACATTCCATTATCCTCGTTTTGCTTTTGTTGATGTTCATCTTATATCCTCCTTTCAAGACACTGTCCATTCCGTTCAACTGCTCTTCCAAGTCCTTTGCTGTCTCTGACAGAATTACAATGTCATCGGCGAACCTCAAAGTTTTTATTTCTCCTCCATGGATTTTAATACCTACTCCGAATTTTTCTTTTGTTTCTTTTACTGCTTGCTCAATATACAGATTGAATAACGTCGGGGAGAGGCTACAACCCTGTCTCACTCCTTTCCCAACCACTGCTTCCCTTTCATGCCCCTCGACTCGTATAACTGCCATCTGGTTTCTGTACAAATTGTAAATAGCCTTTCTCTCCCTGTATTTTACCCCTGTCACCTTCAGAATTTGAAAGAGAGTATTCCAGTTAACGTTGTCAAAAGCTTTCTCTAAGTCTACAAATGCTAGAAACGTAGGTTTGCCTTTTCTTAATCTTTCTTCTAAGATAAGTCGTAAGGTTAGTATTGCTTCACGTGTTCCAACATTTCTACGGAATCCAAACTGATCTTCCCCGAGGTCCGCTTCTACCAGTTTTTCCATTCGTCTGTAAAGAATTCGCGTTAGTATTTTGCAGCTGTGACTTATTAAACTGATAGTTCGGTAATTTTCACATCTGTCAACACCTGCTTTCTTTGGGATTGGAATTATTATATTCTTCTTGAAGTCTGTGGGTATTTCGCCTGTCTCATACATCTTGCTCACCAGATAGTATAGTTTTGTCGTGACTGACTCTCCCAAGGCCATCAGTAGTTCTAATGGAATGTTGTCTACTCCCGGGGCCTTGTTTCGACTCAGGTCTTTCAGTGCTCTGTCAAACTCTTCACGCAGTATCTTATCTCCCATTTTTTTCATCTACATCCTCTTCCATTTCCATAATATTGTCCTCAAGTACATCGCCCTTGTATAAACCCTCTATATACTCCTTCCACCTTTCTGCCTTCCCTTCTTTGTTTAGACCTGGGTTGCCATCTGAGCTCTTGATATTCATACAAGTGGTTCTCTTCTCTCCAAAGGTCCCTTTAATTTTCCTGTAGGCAGTATCTATCTTACCCCTAGTGAGACAAGCCTCTACATCCTTACATTTGTCCTCTAGCCATCCCTGCTTAGCCATTTTGCACTTCCTGTCGATCTCATTTTTGAGACGTTTGTATTCCTTTTTGCCTGCTTCATTTACTGCATTTTTATATTTTCTCCTTTCATCAATTAAATTCAATATTTCTTCTGTTACCCAAGGATTTCTATAAGCCCTCGTCTTTTTACCTACTTGATCCTCTGCTGCCTTCACTACTTCATCCCTCAGAGCTACCCATTCTTCTTCTACTGTATTTCTTTCCCCCATTCCTGTCAATTGTTCCCTTATGCTCTCCCTGAAACTCTGTACAACCTCTGGTTCTTTCAGTTTATCCAGGTCCCATCTCCTTAAATTCTCGCCGTTTTGCAGTTTCTTGAGTTTCAATCTGCAGTTCATAACCAATAGATTGTGGTCAGAATCCACATCTGCCCCTGGAAATGTCTTACAATTTAAAACCTGGTTCCTAAATCTCTGTCTTACCATTATGTAATCTGTCTGATACCTTTTAGTATCTCCAGGATTCTTCCAGGTATACAACATTCTTTCATGATTCTTGAACCAAGTGTTAGCTATGATTAAGTTATGCTCTGTGCAAAATTCTACAAGGCGGCTTCCTCTTTCATTTCTTCCCCCCCCCCCCCCCCAATCCATATTCACCTACTATGTTTCCTTCTCTCCCTTTTCCTACTGACGAATTCCAGTCACCCATGACTATTAAATTTTCATCTCCCTTCACTACCTGAATAATTTCTTTTATCTCGTCATACATTTCATCAATTTCTTCATCATCTGCAGAGCTAGTTGGCATATAAACTTGTACTACTGTAGTAGGCATGGGCTTTTTGTCTATCTTGGCCACAGTAATGCGTTCACTATGCTGTTTGTAGTAGCTAACCCGCACTCCTATATTTTTATTCATTATTAAACCTACTCCTGCGTTACCCTTATTTGATTTTGTATTTATAACCCTGTAATCACCCGACCAAAAGTCTTGTTCCTCCTGCCACCGAACTTCACTAATTCCCACTATATCTAACTTTAACCTATCCATTTCCCTTTTAAAATTTTCTGACCTACCTGCCCGATTAAGGGATCTGACATTCCACGCTCCGATCCGTAGAATGCCAGTTTTCTTTCTCCTGATAACGACGTCCTCTTGAGTAGTCCCCGCCCGGAGATCCGAATGTGGGACTATTTTACCCCCGGAATATTTTACGCAAGAAGACGCCATCATCATTTAATCATACAGTAAAGCTGCATGCCCTCGGGAAAAATTACGGCTGTAGTTTCCCCTTTCTTTCAGCCGTTTGCAGTACCAGCACAGCAAGGCCGTTTTGGTTAATGTTACAAGCCAGATCAGTCCATAATCCAGACTGTTGCCCCTGCAACTACTGAAAAGGCTGCTGCGCCTCTTCAGGAACCACATGTTTGTCTGGCCTCTCAACAGATACCCCTCCGTTGTGGTTGCACCTACGGTACGGCCATCTGTATCGCTGAGGCACGCAAGCCTCCCCACCAACGGCAAGGTCCATGGTTCATGGGGGGGTACCAAGTGTTAGCGTTGATTAAATTACGTTCTGCGCAAAATCTTACCAGGCAGCTTCCCTTTTCATTCCTTTCCCCAGTCCATATTCTTCCAGTATTTTTTCTTCTCTTCCTTTTCCCACTACCTAATTCCAGTCACCTATCAGAATTTAACTTCAATGTCCTCTAACTCCTTTCATCTCCCTTATCTCATCATGGACTGTTTCAGTGTCTTCATCACCTGCGCAGCTTGTTGGCATGCCGCATGAGTACAACGCACATAACCTTCGTAGAGCCATGTGAAACTGTCAAAAAAGCCGATCTTGGGATGTTGTTCAACTCGTGCACCTCATTGGCTTTGATGTCGGTTATGTTGTCAAAGCGTTGGCTCTCGCGTGTTTCTTCTCATTGCCGCTTTGTGGAAGGTTCCTATTGTAAGTCTGGCCACCAGTGGTGATTTTTTTCCAGAAAAGAATTGTCCACTTATACGCCTGAAATAAAATCAGTCTCGAAACTCTTTCGATGGACGGTGTACAAACTTGTACTACTGTAGTGCGTGTTGGCTTTGTCTCTCTTGGCTATGAAAACGCGTTCTCTGTGCTGTTCGTAGTAGCAAATGGAACAGTTGCATCAGATTAACCTCGAAAACTTTTGTAGGGTATTAGTTCCTGCTGAGAGAAGGATAATCACTTGCATAATGCCCATTGTATCTCTGGTGTTCTGACTTCAGTCAGTTGGGCCACGATTTGCAAAAGATCGTTTCGAAGGACAAGTCTCAATAACTTTATTGGCACTTCTCTGTTTCTGCGTAACCTTCGCAGCGTCACACCAGACGAATGACACGTGTATGCATCTTTGCTTTGTTGCAATCGAAGCTCTATAATTTTCTAATGTTGCTAACTTCATGTGCTACAGCTGCAAAGTTGCACTGGCGTTTCAGTGTATACGAAGATTTATGAGGAAGTCCTGGACACTTGCAAGATGCCAGCCCCAGCAATCGACGTCGCTCGAAAATTTGGGCCACCAGTGGTGATTTTTTTCCAGAAAAGAATTGTCCGCTTAGTCTCGAAACTCTTTCGATGGACGGTGCACTACTGTGGTGGGTGTTGGCTTTGTGTCTGTCTTTGCTATGAAAATGCGTTCGTTGTGCTGTTCGTAGTACCTTACCGACATTCCTGATTTCAAATGCGTTATTAGATTTTCCCGTACCTTATCGCTATCTGATTTTGTGTTGATAACCCTTTAGTGACCTGTCCAAAAGTCCTTTCCTTCCTCCCACCGCACGTCACTAATACGTGACCTGTCCAAAAGTCCTTTCCTTCCTCCCACCGCACGTCACTAATTCGCTCTAAGTACAACTTCAACCCATCCACTTGCCTTTTCCAATTCTCTAACCTACCTATTTGATTAAGGGATGTAACCCGACCCTAGAACGCCAGTTTTGTTTCTCCTGGTGATGACATCCTCCTGAGTAACACCCACACGAACATCCGACTGGAGGGCTATTTTACCTCCGGAATATATACCCAAGGAGGCACTGTCAATTGTGACTTTTCCCCCCGAAGGCATGTAGCTCTGCTTCATGGCGTAATGGTGTTGGCCTGTAATAAATGTTTGATTTATTTGTACAGTAACTGCATTATAAAATGTTTCCAGATATGTTACTGTGTGACAGTTTTTTATTTTCTTATTGGTGGGCAAGAAACAACTTTTTGGAACGCAAGGATCATAAGGTCAAAGTACTATGACAGTTAGGCGGGAGGTGAGAAAACTTGGATCTCATAGTCGAGCGGCTGCTCAAAAGCCACACATCACGCCGCTAAATGCCAAACGACGCCTCGCTTGGTGTAAAGAGTGTAAACATTGGATGATTGAACAGTGGAAAAATGTTGTGTCGAGTGACGAATCACGGTACACAATGCGGCGATCGGATTGTAAGTTGTGGGTACGGCCATTGTCGGTGAACGTTATCTGCCAGCGTGTGTAGTGCCAACAGTAAAATTCGGAAGCGGTGGTGTTATGGTGTGGTCGTGTTTTTCATAGAGGGGGCTTGCACGCCTTGTTGTTTTGCATGGGACTATCACAGCACAGGCCTAAACTGATGTTTTAAGTACCTTCTTACTTCCTACTGTTGAAGAGCAATTAGAAGATAACGACAGGATCTTTCAGCACGATCGAGCACCTATTCATAATGCACGGCCTGTGGCGGAGTGGTTACACGACAGTAACATCCCTGTAATGGACTGGTCTGCACAGAGCCCTGACTGAATCCTATAGAATACCTTTGGGATATCTTGGAACGACGACATCGTGCCAGGCCTCACCGACCGACATCAATACCTCTTCTCAGTGCAGCACTCCCTGAAGAACGGGCTGCTATTCCGCAAGAAATCTTCCAGAGCCTGATTGAACGTATGCCTGCGAAAGTGGAGGCTGTCATCAAGGCTAAGGGTGGGCTAGCACCATACTGAATTCCAGCGCTACCGATGGAGGGCACCACCAACTTGTAAGCCATTTTCAGCCAGGTGTCCGGATACTTCTGATCACACAATGTAGTTTCCCTAGTTAACTGTGTCACGCTGCACTACTTCCCACATGGGGTAAATCTTTAGCCCATGCCAGCTCCAGACTCAAATACTTAATTAACAGTAACCTGGAACAGAATATTATTAATATGCAGAAATGATAAATGTTAGTGTCGAAGGAGTTTAGTTACGATAATAACAAACAGCGTCCAGCTTGACAGGAATTACAGAAAAGTCAAACCGTTTAACCTGACTTTCAAAACTAGTTAGCAAATAATACCTCTCAAAAGCAACGCTGACGGAACTCCGCACAGCCCAAGCGGTTTCCAGTGAACTCGCTATAGCTCAGTACTATTCCTCGCAGAATGTCACCAGTATCAGTACTTTTAACACGGTGCGTAGGAAGAGCGCGGCTAGTTCTACATCGTCTACATTCACGCTCCTCCCTCTTATGATCCGCTGGACTAGTGGCCGCTACATCACACAAAGACAACCAGCAGCTCCAGTGTCAACTATCCGACAGTGGCCGTTAGGAGCTGGTGCATTCCTTTGACAAAATGAAGTATATTTTTTCGCTGTGGTCTTCGCTGTGCTCGTAACTCCAACGCCATATTGTGTATCGTGTACAGTTTTGGTGGAAGCGTTAATATGAGTTACAGTATCCACTGCGAAAATTATATGTGTTCTTAACGGAAATAGCACGAAGCAAAATGAACAGTAGTGAAGTAATGAAGAAGAACAAACGTAAACCAGCTCAACTACCTTCTTTGCTAGTACATTATGAGACCACCATAGTATAGCAACTATTTTGAGAAAATGTGTAGTGAGAAGTGACAAAATACACAGAGCATGCAGATTTGGGAAGTTACACACAATTTCTGCATACACTTAAACCTCTTACTAACTTTCATTCTATTATGTCATATGGGATCATACTGTATTTTGGGGCAACTTGTCACATCGAGCAAAAGTTTTTAGATTGCAAAAGCGTATAATAAGACTCATCTGGGGGTAAATTCATGAACATTATGTAGAAACCTGTTCAAGGAACTGGGTATTCTAACCACTGTTTCTCAGAATATTTATTCCTTAGTACAATTTGTTGCGTATAATACTTCTGTATTCCCAATCAGTAGCTCGGTACAATCAATAGTAGGAATAAGAACAATTCAAATAAAGACCTAAAATCCAAAAAGGGGTCCAATATTCAGGATCACACATTTTCAATAAATTGCGACCAACCATCAAAAACTTGGTTTCAGATAAGCACAGTTTACAAACTGCCTATTGGCTTCTGTCTCGGGTTCTTCGGCCGACGTTCATCTAATGATTTTTCTGACGTTTCGCCAGCACGAGTGGCTGGCATTGTCAAAGCTTCACCCTCCCAAGGTTGCTACATAGATCACCCTCCATTGCCGGTGGTGAACTGGAGCCGAGCTCGCGGGCGCAGACTATATGTACCTGGCGCGCCAACGTCCGAGGGCTTCTCCGTGGTCGTTTCCGGTGCGGTTCTCCTCTTGCTACCTGCGACGGCCGTTCGCTGCAGTACGGGAAGCCAGGATCCGTTGACCTTAAGGCTTTCCTCTTTCTTGTTCAAACTGTTCGCGTGTTTTTGTATTTCTACAGCTTATCTGAACAAGCGCGTGTGATAATGCTTCTCTACAGCCAGAACTTCCGTGTCGGCGAATTTTATCACGTGGTCGGTCTCATTCAGTACGTGCTCTGCCACGGCCGATTTCTCCACCTGCCCCAACCTGCAATGTCGCTTATGCTCTTTGATCCTGGTGTTGATGGATCGTCCAGTCATTCCGACATAAACTTTTCCGCATGTGCATGGTATACGGTATATTCCCGACATTGCAAGGGGGTCTCTTTTCTCCTTCGCCGATCTAAGGCACTCTTTGATCTTCCTTGTCGGTTTGAAAATCGTCTTTACGCCATGTTTGCGCAATATACGGCCGATTCTGTCCGTCACTCTGGGAATGTATGGCAGAAAGGCCGTACCCGACATTTCTTTTTCTGGTTCCTTACTTCGCCGAGTGTTTGGCTCTGTTACACTTCTAATATAATTTGTGGAGTACCCATTGCTCCTCAGGACAGTTTCCAGGTGTTGCATTTCTCGTTTGAGGTGTTACGGCTCACATATTCGTCCTGCTCTCGTTACGAGCGTACTAATCATGCCTCTTTTCTGGCTGGGGTGGTGGTTTGATAGTTTGTGCAGGTATCGGTCCGCGTGTGTCGGTTTTCGATACACGCTGTGTCCCAGAGTTTCGCCGTCCCTTGTGACCAGCACATCTAGAAATGGCAGTTTCTTGTCCTTTTCTACTTCCATGGTAAATGTTATGTTGGCATGGAGGCTGTTCAAGTCTCTTAGGAAGTCACCGAGCTGTTCTTCACCATGGCTCCACACCACGAAAGTATCATCGACGTACCTTTACCACACCTTAGGTTTGCAAGTCGCCGAGCCCAGTGCGTGTGCTTCGAATTGTTCCATGAAGAAGTTGGCCACCACTGGACTGAGAGGACTACCCATGGCGACGCCTTCCAGCTGTTCGTAGAAATCGCCATTCCACGTGAAATAGCTCGTGGTGAGACATGCATGGAAGAGCTTTCTAATGTCCTGCGGGAAAATGGAACCGATGTGCTCCAGAGCGTCACTGAGTGGCACTTTCGTAAATAACGAAACAACATCAAAGCTGACCAAGATGTCGTTTGGTGCAAGTTTCAGTTTCTTCAGCTTCTCAATGAAATGTCCTGAGTCCTTAATGTATGTGTCGGTCTTCCCCACGTGTGGCTGGAGCAGAGAGGCCAAGTGTTTTGCCAGTTTATATGTCGGTGATCCAGGAGCGCTGTCAACAAGTGGCCACGAAAGCTTTAACAATTTTGTAAGCACAGTTTAAACAGAGTTTGAAAGTGTTTTTGTAGGCACCTACTTTTACTCCTTAGAGAGGTTGTTAGACCAGCTTAAGGGAAAAAGTCTGTTAGATTTCAGTTTTGACGGCACTTGGTCACAACAGTCAAGATTTGGTACTTTGTGTATGATAAATTTATTAAAGCTGCCTAGCTAAGCTTCATTCTGACACTGTATTAATTCTGTAAACATTAGCAGCTCCACTTTACTGTAACGTTCTCATATATTTTGACAGTCTTCTGGCAAATGATCAGGGAGGTGAATATTATATTCAAATGTTTTATGTTTTTTATGTTACACTTTCCGATATGTTCCACACCCATGAGAATCATCTCATTTTTGGGCCCATGGAACGGAAACTGAATCTAATCAAATCTAATCCAATCAACCAGCAATTCTTTGTCACCATTCTGTAACTCACCCATCCTTCCTCCTTGACACTCTCTGATAAACAATTTGCCTCACCAGCGATATCACGAGTCCAGGAGACCGAAGTACTGACAACCTATGTATGCAGTGTCAGCCCTGGCACGTGACAGTACACAGTTACGGTCTTGTGAAAGTACAGCTTCTGAAAGTCGAGCGCACTGGTCGTTTGTCACTCACTCTGCCCCTCTGCAGCGGCCTAATGCTCGACTGTGAAGTACTGCGAGTAGAGTGAAAGATCAGCCTTCCTATTCACGGGATGTTTTTAAGGGAGGGGAAAAAGAAGGAGGAGCTGGACACATCCGCACAACGTGTTTTGAGATCTTGTTCGAGAACACGAGTTATTCTATGCGATAAATAGTAATATGAGTCCGTGAGATGTCAACCTCATGCACATATGTGTTCAATATTATTTTAACAATGTTCTCTTATTGATACTATTCTGCAGCTATATGTACGCCTCCAAATCAAAATGAATAAACCTAAGCATCTGGAGAATTATTATGAGGCGAAGTCAATGATTTTTGTTTTACAATATGATCATGCCAATGACTTTGCAGAATAGCGCATCTCCTGCTAATGTACTTCACTTTAAGAGTGCCAACTTTAAAATCCAAAGAAAATAATGCACACAGCGATGCTCATAAATAAAGAGCGCCTCGCTACTTCTTTGATGACACTCATTCGTTCCATCCATTTACACTGCATTTGTGAACTGCAACATAAAAATCTTCAAAACAAGAAGATCTATGGCACCAGCTACATGTTAAAAACCGTTTACTTTGACAGAATGAACAAAGCATGTTACCAATTTCAAAACGGTATTTTACGAATATTTTACTCACTCCACTTTATAGTACTTCGCTCTTCGACATTAAGCGACTGCAGTGGAGCGGAGTGAGTGAAATCCGGTGCGCGCGCACGTTTAAAAGCTATAGTTTCAGGAGGTCATAACTGCGTACAGCTATGAGCACCTGTTCATCGTCGGTACCTTGGCACACAACTCTTCTAATGAACAAGTGCTCATAACTTTTAAGGTATGCATTTTAGAGCACGCGTTTACTGGACATTTTTTTCATGTTTTGTCCGTACTACCACTTCCCAAAATATGGAAAGCAAAGAGCTTGCCGTAGAAGAAATTTGTTTCACAATATTGAAAATCAAGAATATCTCATAGCGTTTACGATATGCGTTTTAGAGCCGATGTTTACTTGACACTTGTGCTTCTGTTATCGTGTACTTTCATCTGTGTGAGTTTGCGCCATCCTTTTTGATACACCCTCACCCTGTTTTACAACGAATGATTCATAGCCTCAAATGAAAATTACCAATGTGACCTGTCAGTCAGTACTTAAACGAATGTCAGGAAGCCAGTAATGCAAACGTAGGTGGCAAAATTGTTTCTTATATTTGCCTGTCAAGCAAGGGGGCTGGAGGGAAGGGTTAGGGTGGAGGAATAGGGAGTATAGGGGGCAGACTCACCCTCCCCTCCGCACCCTTCTGTGGCCTTGGCACGTTGTTCCTAGTATGGCCTTGGAGATAAGGAAGTGCTGGTGCTGACCTCAGTGAAATACAACAAGCACACTTGCCTGAGCACTTTACTTGAGAACTCAGCTGTAATACGACCGCACAAGTATAGTGAAGGTTGTCTCGTGTGAATACTGCGCTGCTACTATCATATATGAAGGCAAGAAGAAGCTGGGACATTTCAGCATTACAATTTACTGAACTTGTGTTCGAACTACTCTGAGCTATGTGAGGTGGGTTATTGGGATTCTTGATTTGTCGTACTGTACCTCTTGTATTTCTGACGACTTGTGGGGTACCTTCAGTTGCATAATTTGAGTTTACAGTCTGTAGCAATGTGCTTGTATAGTAATGTGTTGGTTTTTCATTATACTGTGTAGGTATAGCTGTGTTGACTTGAAGTTTTCCTCATGCTTGTTCAAGGTTTTTAGCTGTTTCTCCTTAACGACACTATTTGCAAACTATTTCACTGCACCTTGTATTATTACTGCGTTGTTGGCAGTCATTTCTTACGCCATTTTGACTACTACCGTAGGCTACGAAACTTGTCTGTATTTGGTTGGGATTTATTGGTGCTGGTGTTTGTAGTGCGTATGTGTCTAAGTGGAAAGAGTGAAAATAAGAACCTGTGTGTGTGTGTGTGTGTGTGTGTGTGTGTGTGTGTGTGTGTGTGTGTTTGTGTGTGTGTTTCGTGTGCGCGTGTGCGCTCGCGGCTGTCTGGATACAGTATTGTTTAGTCTCTGATGGTTTTTTTAGCCCTGTATAAAATTCGGTTCTTGAATGTGGTAGCTCACTGGCATATACACTGGAGCACCAAAGAAACTGTTATACGCATTCGTATTCAAATATAGAGGTATGTAAACAGGCAGAATATGGTACTGCGGTCGGCAACGCCTACATAAGACAACAAGAGTCTGGCGCAGTTGTTAGATCGGTTGCTGCTGCCACAATGACAGGTTATCAAGATTTAAGTGAGTTTGAACGTGGTATTATAGTCGGCGCACGAGCGATGGGACACAGCATCTCCGAGGTAGCGATGAAGTGGGGATTTTGCCGCACGACCATTTCACTCGTGTACCGTGAATATCAGGATCCGGTAAAACATCGGATCACCGACGTCACTGCGGTCGGAAAACGATCCTGACTGAACTGGGATAACGACGAATGAAGAGAATCGTTCAGCGTGACAGAAGTACATTTCCGCAAACTGATGTAGATTTCAATGCTGGACCATCAACAAGTGTCAGCGTGCGTCATTAGAGGCGCCATGTCACGAAGTGCGCGGCCTCTCCCGCCGGAGGCTCCAGTCCTCCCTCGGGCATGTGTGTGTGTGTGTGTGTGTGTGTGTGTGTGTGTGTGTGTGTGTATTGTGCTTAGTATAAGTTAGTTTAAGTGCTGTGTAACTCTATGGACCGATAACCTCAGCAGTTTGGTCCCTTAGGAATTCACACACACACACACACACACACACACACACACACACACACATTCAACGAAACATCATCGATACGGGTTTTCGGGGCCGAAGGTCCACTCGTGTGCCCTTATGACTGCACAACACAAAGCTTTACGCCTCGCCTGGGTCCGTCAACTCCGACATTGGATACTTCATGACTGGATACTGTTGCCTGGTCAGACGAGAGCGTGGACATGTACGGGTATGGACAGAACCTCATGAATGCGTGGACCCTGCATGTCAGCAGGGGATTGTCTAAGCTGGTGGAGGCTCTGTAATGGTGTGGGGTGTGTGCAGTTGGAGTGATATGGAGGTACGACACTGACAGGTGACACATACGTAAGCATCCTGTCTGATCACCTGCATCCATTCATGTCCATTGTGCACTCCGACGGACTTGGCCAATTCCAGCAAGACAATGCGACACCCCTCACGTCCAGAATCGCCACAGAGTGGCTCGAGGAACACTCTTCTAAGTTTAAACGCTTCTGCTGGCCACCAAACTCCCCAGACATGAACATTATTGAGCATATCTGGGATGCCTTGCAACGTGATGTTCAGAAGAGATCTACACCCCCTCGTACTCTTGCGGATTTATGGACAGCCCTGCAGGATTCATGGTGTCAGTTCCCTCCAACACTACTTCAGACATTAGTCGAGTCCATGCACGTGGTATTGCGGCACTTGTGCGTGCTCGCGGGGGGCCTACACGATGTTAGGTAGACGTACCAATTTGTTTGGCTCTTCAGTGTATGATCGGACAGCGGATTCCTAGTTCGTTGGTGAAAACAGGATGCATAAGTATCGAATACTTTAATGGATGTCATTATCTTCGTTCACACGAGAGTACTGCCATCACCAACCTACAAGGAGCCTTTTGACATGCGCGATGCATAGTTTTCAACGAAGTCGTTTGCACTGGCATGTACCAGAGTCTATTGCGACTCATTAGTCTATATCGCCTATTTCTACGCGTCCATTCGCTGTGTTCCTGTGTCCATTTTAATTTCGTAGCTTGGTGCAGTGAACAGGGGTACACTTATGAGACGGTTGTTTAAAACTTCGTAGGAAAGGACTGAGCGAGGGGACACCGTGATAAGACAGATGATACGCACTTGGGAAGACAGAGGTTCGAATCTCCGCCAGCACGTTGACACTTGGGATTTCGTGTTTTCCCTAAAACACTTAAGGGTAGTTCTGGGATGGTTCCTGTGGAAAGAACACGACCGCCATCCTCTTCCAGTATGCACTTGTGCCGCTTCTATAGTATCCTACTTGTCGACAGGACATCAGACCCTAATCTTCTTTCCTGTAGAGGGAAAGAAGTTTTGAAGAGTGCGGCCCCTCATTGCTGGCTGTTGTCCAGAACTGAATTGGCGAACGATTTGCTGTGTTGTGGCCAGTGTATTCAGTCCCTAATGCAGCTGACGTCTCAGCAGGACTTGTACTCGGTTCGTGGTGACGCCCTTGACAGAGTAGCATATGAGCAGTTCGATGACTCCACGACCTCTACGATCGTCGGCCAGTGCTGTCGGGCACTAGCGGTATCTGCACAATCAAATGACAAGATACGGTGCGTGTTCGTCATGTGCTCTCCACTGCGAGGCGACGGTCAGCATAAGGTCAGGTGACACGCGTACCTGTGTCATCCTGTGTGTAGCCAGAAGTGCTGCCAGCAGAAACCGATATCTTTAATTATTTACTTTGTAGTTGAGTGGAAACAAGTTGAATCGTTATCAAATCCGCAGACAGGCCGTTAAATAAATCTTAATATTTGCGGACGATGATTGTTAAAGAGGCAAATCGGCGTGTTATGTTATTAAAGTACGTAGGGCTACACTTCATTCGTATCGAATAATCGATGGTGTTTATGTCTATTCCCACGAGAACAGTGGCTATTAATCTCTCGTTAGGAAAGCGTTTACATTTAATCTGAGCCTTAACCGCATTAGGAACTAATGGGCGAATTGTTTAGTGGGAGACGGCGGTGAGTAACAGATAGCGGCATTGTAGCGTTCCTCTCGCTCGCTCGTGCGTGTGCTCCGGCGGGTAATTCGTTTTGATGTGAGTTCCTGCGCAATAACGTCCGTGTCGTGAGGCCGAGTGTGGCGCCAGAATGGTTATACACCTGTTGCCTGCACTCGTGCCTCCCTGCCGACAGGGGGGAGGGGCGGGGGGGGGGGCGGCCCCCACTCGGGCGCGTTATCCCGCTGTGACGTGTGAACACTCCTCTCGATAAACGGCGGGGTAGAGTTACCAGCCGAGGGGGCCCGGGATGAGTGCGTTGTTATCTTGATGGAACGCGTGCGCACGATGTGGCGCTAAACGGGAACTCCGCCGCAGCCGAAACAAAACAATCCCTTTAGATAAATTCGACCCTCCGCGACCGAGAATTGACAAGCGACATCGAAATAACAGTATACTCCAAGTTTTCAGACGGAGACAGAGATCCACTTAAATGATTCTGTGGCTGATTGGTACAAAAACCTAGTGCGCGCCAGTGTGCTGTTAAGCTGTGAAGCGCCACTGATTTGTTCTGGAATTTTCCACATTAGTCTTGTTGCTGGCTACAGTTACTTTGTGGCGGATGAAAATATTTTACTTTCTATTATTTGAGGTCAGCCATCTTACGCCAGATGTGTGCATTCTGTAGATCCACGCGTTATACATTCATACTGAAAAAAGATAAAAAAATAATAGGTATACATAAAAAAGGAAAATCAGGGTTTAACATACCGTCGGCGACGAGGTCAAAAGAACGGACCACAGGATGGGATGGGGGAAGGTTGGATAGCAAATCTTCCATGCCCATTCAATGGGACCATCCCACCACTAGCTTTACGCCATTTAGTGAAACCAGGGGAGCTTTAGCAGCCCTACTTCTGAGTACGATTCCAGTGTCTTACCAGTGTGCCGCATCATTCGGGCGAGACGTCGAATAACCAACTTTATAGAAACCTATACCGAACGAGCGCATTTCAGTCTGGTTGCTCGATTTCTGTCATTACCAAACTGACTGCTCCCTGATGCCTCAAAATGTCTCCGCTCGCTCGTTGCCGGCCGGTGTGGCCGAGCGGTTCTAGGCGCTACAGTCTGGAACCGCGCGACCGCTACGGTCGCAGGTTCGAATCCTGCCTCGGGTATGGATGTGTGTGATGTCCTTAGGTTAGTTAGGTTTAAGTAGTTCTAAGTTCTATGCGACTGATGACCTCAGATGTTAAGTCCCATAGTGCTCAGCGCCATTTGAACCATTTGATCTATTTCTTTTAGTGTCTTTTTCCTCCTAATGTAATTCCCTGAGCATCGATCCTTCTTCTACCATTGTTCAAGTTTATTTTATAATATCTTTTCACGGCATTGTCCAGTAACATTCAACTCCTTTTCCACATCCTTTGCCGTCTCTTACAAAATACTTAATTCATCGGAAAAACTCGAAATTATTGCTTATTCTCCCTGAACTTTAATACTCTTTCCAAATTTCTCCTTGGTTCTTTACTGCTTCACCATTGCACAGATTGAATAATATCGGGGATAGGCTACAACCTTGTCTCACTCATTTGTCAACGACTGCCTCCCTTTCATGCTCCCTCGACTTTTATAACTGCAGTATGAATTCCGTACAATTTGTATTAAAACCGCGCGACTGCTACGGTCGCAGGTTCGAATCCTGCCTCGGGTATGGATGTGTGTGATGTCTTTACGTTAGTTAGGTTTAAGTAGTTCTAAGTTCTAGGGGACTGATGACCACAGATGTTAAGTCCCATAGTGCTCAGAGCCATTTTTTTGTATTAAACCGCCGGCCAGTGTGGCCGAACGGTTCTAGGCGCTACAGTTTGGAACCGCGCAACCGCTACGGTCGCAGGTTCGAATCCTGCCTCGGGCATGGATGTATGTGATGTCCTTAGGTTAGTTAGGTTTAAGTAGTTCTAAGTTCTAGGGGACTGATAACCTCAGAAGTTAAGTCCCATAGTGCTCAGAGCCATTTGAACCATTTTATATTAAACCTTTCGCTTCCTGTGTTTTGTCCTTGCTGTCTTCAGAATTCCAAACAGAGTATTCCAGTCAATACTCAAAAGATTTATTTGAATCTGTAAAATTATTATGTGTAGAATTATGCTGTAAACATACGTTTCCCTTTCTTCAACCTATCTTCTATGATAAGACGTAGGGTAAGTTTTGACTCGCGTTTAGCACCCAGACTGACCTTCCCCGAGGTCGGATGCTATATATTTTTCCTTTATTCTGTAAATAATTCATGTCAACATTTTGCAACCATGATTTATTGATCTGACAGTTCGGCAGTATTCACACCTGTCAACTCTTGCCTTCTGTGAAACTGGTATTATTACATTCGTCTTAAAGGCTGACGGTATTTCCTATGTCTCCCATACCTTACACGCCAGATGGAATAGCTTTGTCATGGCTGATTCTCCCGAGGATCTCAATAATTTTGAGAGAATGCCTCCTTCAGAGAGAATGCCTCCTTCAGAGGCCTTATTTTCACTTGAGTTTTTCAGATTCTTCTCACAATATCATATCCCCCAACATCTTCTCTTGCTTCCTTTTCTCTGTTTATAATATTGGCCAAAATTTACTTCCTTTTTGTAGACCCTGTATTTATTTATTTCGCCTTTGAGCCTCCCTTTCCTTGTTTAGTACTGGCTTGAAATCCGAGCTCTTGATATTCCTAAAGCTGCTTATCTTTTCTCCAAAGGCCTCTTTAATTTTCGTATAACCAGCGTCTATCCTTCCCCTAGCCACCCATGTTTCTACAGTCTCCCATTTGTCCTCTAGTCATTCCTGCTTAGCCATTTTCGGTTTTCTATTACTCTAATCTTTTAAAGGTCTATATTCTGTACATTTGCTGGATGCTGCGTTTTTATGTTTCTTCCTTTAGCCAATTATTTTGTCTTTACCATTTCACCTGTCACAATCGGCCGCGCGGGGTAGCCGAGCGGTCAGGGCCGCCTTGTCACGGTCCGCGCGGGTTCTCCCGTCGGATGTTCGAGTCCTCCCTCGGGCATGGGTGTGTGTGTTGTCCTTTGCGTAAATTAGTTTAAGTTAGACTAAGTAGTGCGTAAGGTTAGGGACCGATGACCTCAGCAGTTTGGCCCCGTAAGACCTTAAAAAAAAAAAAGAAAACCTGTCAAAATCACCCATTGGTTTTTTGTATTGTATTCTTTTCCCCTGTTTCAGTCTAATAATGCGTAATGCTCCCTCTGATACTCTCAACAATCTTTGGTTCTTTCAGTTTATCGAAGTATCGTCTTCTTAAATTCCTGTTATTTTGCAGTTTGTTTAGTTATAGTGTGCAGTTCATGACCAATAAACTATGAGCAGAGCCCTCATCTGCATGACCAATAAATTATCACCAGAGCCCTCATCTGCCCTTGGCAACATATTACAGTTTGAAACCTTTATCTTCCCGTTATAAATAATCAGTCTGAAATCTTTCAGTTCCGCAGGTCTCTTCGACGTACACAACAGTCTTTTATGATTCTTAAACAAAGTGATAGTGATGGTTAATTAATGCTCTATGTGCAATTCTAAACGCAGCTTCCGATTTCAATCCTTCCCCAAGCCCACATTCTTCTATTTTTTTGTTCTTCTCCTTCTTTTCCTAGTATCAAATTCCAGTCATCTATCACAATATTAAATTTTGATTTTCCTGAGCCGCGCGGGATTAGCCGAGCGGTCTAGGGCGCTGCAGTCCCTCGGGCATGGGTGTGTGTGTTTATCCTTAGGATAATGTAGGTTAAGTAGTGTGTAAGCTTAGGGACTGATGACCTTAGCAGTTAAGTCCCATAAGATTTCACACACATTTGAACATTCTGATTTTCCTGAACTATCTGAATAACCTTTCTCTCATCATACATTCTTTCAGTCTCTTCATCACCTACGAATCTAACTGGAATATGAACATTACTAGTATTATGGGTGTTCTGCTCCTTCTGGGCCACTCTGCGTTGTTGCAACCTTTCCGATGACATCATCGATAACCTCATCAATGGTGTCATCATTTGCTGTCGCCATATTTCTCTCCTCTCCCCTACCTCCATCCATATGACATAGGCCATATGCCCTATGTATAAAATGACAGGAGACTAAAAAAACCGATGGAAATAAAAAAAAATCAAGTGTTCTCCCCACTCCTATGATGCCATTTGAAATATAATTTAAGTAATCGATTTTCGATTGTGGGAATAAAGTCAATCGCAACACCTTGCAACAGACTCTTTGATTCTAATCTCTCTTGATATTACATAAAATCTTTATTTGTTATAAGCAAGACATGTTTCTAACATCATCTCAACATTGTGCTGGTTGTTTGCTGATTCCACTGATGCCAAACAAAACTTCTGAAACTGTGTTTCAGACGTGTGAAAGAGATCCGTATTTCGAATGTTGAATCCAGATAAATCCATCATCTCATACTTTGCCACCATAAATCGAGGAACTATGTGAATTGAAGCTCAATATCGTATAATAGGTTTCATGGGGGACCAACTATTTTTAGCTAATTGTGAAATTGTATGATGTAGCAAGGAATCTGCTATGCAATTCCAAAATCCAATTAAACAATGTTTCCAAATATATAACTCGTTCGACTGATGTTATGGAACGAAAGATAATATTTTACACCTACAATAGGAGGTAGTAAACACACCAGGTGAATTAATGTTAACAAAATATTTAACAACTTCATCTGAATATTTTATTATACACATCATTTCAGTGTCTTTCTAAATTTGGTAAAAATCACCCAAGTCCTAAGACCAGTGTTGAAATCAGCACAAGGAATGCTTTAAGAAGAGGCACTTTACGCGTCATTTCACTTTCTTTCTAAATTTCATAAAAATTACATTTATTTTATTTTGTTGAGAGAGTAGGGCGGGACATGGAAGGAATAACTACTTCAATTACTATCGCTACCACATTTGTACATGTCTGAAACCGACTTAATATTAAAGTGACAATCTCTTTTGTGTTAAAAGTATTATAAATTAAAACAGTGCTTGCCACCTGGCAGCTTACTTCAGTTACGAAGTATAAGCACATATTTGTACTTTGTTTCCGTGTCGTGACATCCCTTCTACTGGAGGGAGAGGCAAGTCTTTAAACAGATTTTTGAGAGATGCCAATGGCAGTTCACGGTGAGCTGTCCGTGGGGTAGGTCGTGTGACCTACATTTCGCGTAGTTTTTGTGACTGTCTGCCACAATTAAGATATCATCAATGAAACAACATGGCTGATGTTTTGTTATTGTGGATATCGTGAATTGTGATTGTAGTGAACTGTGTTATCTAATAAACCACATACTGTGAATGTTTCTACTTATTTATTGATATGTGGAGCGAAGCACTTTTAGCAAAAATGAACCCATGGACCAATCTCCCGGAATGGACGGCAACCATTTGAATACACCGATGTTGCCTATGAAAATTCTTTTATGGACTTATGGCTAAATTATCGTATAAGAACTCACATTTGGATAGGTTGTAGACATCCAGGTAACATCACACACTGTGGAAGTAGGATGCTTGTCCTTACTGTAAAGTAGTATGATATTAAAAAATCCAAGATGTACAATTATGCTATTTGTTGAAAATCCAAGATGGACGAACCTCAGATACTGGGTCAGCCAGTATGATGTCACAATCGAAGATGGCGATCTGAGAATACTACGCCAGCTTGTATAGCATCAGAATACAGTACGGCGCCCCTGGGACGCTAGGCCAGCTTGCATGGTTGTCTGATCATTTGTGCACAGTTTAAATACAGTGCAGAATCCCAAGTTTAAAAGGGTGGGAAGTTCAAAAAGTCGTTGGTTTCTCTATGACGTGCAGTTCACTGTCTTGTCCTAAATTTTAGTCCACTTGCGCTATTCTTAAACAGCTGACACCACTGTTGGGATAGGATAAAAACAATTGCATCTTTATTATTGAAGCAAACACGACACCATGTAGAACGGCTGGATCTCTCGTCAAGCCAAGTGCGACAGGCTCACCAGCTCCACTGCCGCTACTGGAGGGTTACACCATAACAGTGTCGAAACCTTCCTTCTACACGCACAACTACGTGTATAATTCTCGAGCCAGCATATGATGCATTGGTGATGATACCTTGTACCACTATAGTCTTTTCCTTTCCTGTTCCATTCGCAAATAGAGCGAGGGAAAAGGACTGTCTACATCCCTCCATCCGAGCTTTAACTTCTCATATCGTATCTTTGCGGTCCTTACATGAAATATACATTGGCGACGGCAGAATTGTTCTGCAGACAGCTTCAAATGCCGGTTCTCAAAATTTTCTCAATAGTGTTTTGCGAAAAGAACATCCTCTCCCTCCAAGGCTTCCCATTTGAATACACGCAGCATTTCCGCATTACTTGCATGCTGATCGAACCTACCAGTAACAAATCTAGCAACAGACCTCTGAATTGCTTTGATGTCGGGTGGGGATCCGAAAAATTTGAACAGCATTCATGAATGGATTGCACTAGTGTTCCATTTGTGGTCTACTTTACAGATGAACCACATTTTCTAAAGTACTCCCAACAGACCAAAGTAGACCGTTTCCCTTTCTTACTTCTGTCCTTACATGCACATTTCATTTCGTTTTACTTTGCAGTATTTTGCCTAGATATTTACTCGACTTGAGTGTGTCAGGAGGCAAACTACTAATGTTGTACACGTACGTTATAGGACAGTTTTTTTTCTCGTCTGCGTTAACTTACATTCTTCTACATGTAGAGTAAGCTGCTGTTCATCACACCAGCTAGAAATTTTGTCATCCTGTGTTCTCCTGCAGTCATTCAACAGTGACACCTTCCCATACCCCACAGCATCACCAGCAAACAGCCATCCATTGCTGCTCGTCATGTGCGTTATATCATTTAAGTTAACAGAGAATAAAAATGGTTCTATTGCACATCCATGTGGCACTCTTGGCGATACGCTTGCCTCTGAAGAACGCCGTCGAGGACAACATAGTGTGTTCTGTTCCTTAAGAAGTCTTCGAGCCACTCACATATGATATGAAAAAAAGAGGAAGCTGGTTTGCGTGAGGGATACTTTCTAAATCCGTTCTGGTCTGTGGATAGAACTTTCTCTTCTCAAGGAAATTTAACATAGCTGAACCCAAAATACGTTCAAGAATCCTGCAGCAAAACGATGTTACTCTTATTGGTATGTATTTTTGTGGGTCTGTTATTTTGTTTTGTTATATATAGAAATCACATGTGCTCTTTTCCAGATGCAAACTGAGTAAGGAGCCAATGCTCTAGAGTACTCTCTATCAAACAGAATTAGGGTTTCGTCTGGATCTGCTGACTTATTTGTGTTCAACTCTGTCAGTGGCTTCTCTACATTACTATCTCCTCCATACCGTAGTGTGTGTGACGATGAAACGATGTATGTTTATATGACCCTCCTGTGTGAATGATTTCTTAAACGCGAGAGACAAAATTCCTTTTGCTATCTTTTTGTTGCTAGCAGCGGAAAAGTGATCGCGTACATGAGTTCAACATGAGGAATGAGTGGAAATGGAACGCAGAGCCATCATCTATTCCGTCACTGTGGCATATGAGTTTAAATGTAGAGGTCGTCAATCACTTTCGGACGGTAGTTTGGAAACTCTCCACAACTCCGCCAAACTGTCCTAGTTTCCTTATGTTGTAAGTGTGTTTTATTTATAAATGATTAATTCTTATGCTAACCCCCGTAAGAATATTATTTACACCCTGCGATGTCTAGTTTTCGATGAGAGGTCGTGGATCAGAGCGCCTTAATGTGATTTTAGAATCTGACACAGACCTCGAAGTCGCGGCGGAAAACGAAATCTTTGGCAGTGTACAAAAGCGTCTTAGAAAACAGTTTGAATCAGGACCAGAGGGAGCGTCTCATACGATAATTCGCTTAGAGTATAGGTGATGAAACTTTAAAGTGGTCTGTGCGGTGTCTGTATATTTAATAGAATCGTGTCATAGACACAGCAGGGGTAGCAGTAGCAGTTTCAGGTGAGAGCCGGTGAGGAAGGGGCTATACCGCTAGGAATGTTTCGACGGCAGCACGCTACGCTATTCTGGGGACGTATTGTGAAATCTTTTATTTGCGCTGGAGGCTGACCGCAGCTAAGTGTCATTGCGCCCGCATCGGTGCCTTGGTGGTGACTTCTAATTTGTATGAACTTTTCTAGTTTGTAATTTTTATCTCTAGGGCTGATTAATTTGAATGGACGTAGATTTGTAGTACTTGTATCTGGTTTGGGGGCGTACCACATTGCGCGCATTTCCACCGAATTGTCAAAACACGGTCCTGTGGCAGTAAAGCAGCTCGATCTGTTTCTACAGAGGATGCAAAAGGTGTTGGATGTGTCTTTCTCCGACTTCTGCTCAGTTCGGACTTAAATTGGAACGAGCACTAGTGGAAAGCTCTAGAAATGGGTGCGACTGCAAGATGTGTAGGGGGCGATTAAAAGGAGGTTGTAATTTTACTGTAGCAGACAGGTTCGAGGAAGGTGACTCGTTTAGAGATACGAGAGTGCATGAAATATGATTGACTTGTGGGTGTGAGCCTATGCAAGTATGTGTTTGAATGGACGTAATTTCTAACATATAGGGTAACGACAGAGATCTGAGAAGTTAGTGTATATTTTCCTTCTTACGACCTCAATCAGCACATCATCTATTCCTACTGTCTGTCATCGCCTATAACTCGGTGGATATATCGCGGAACCTCTGATATGGTCTCGAGACAGAATGCGTTGCAAAAACCAATCAATTATCTACTTGGGTGCGGTGTGATGGAGTCGCAAATAACGCGTACATACCACGTTCCTTAGCCGAATCACTTTCAAAGTTCAGTGTTTTAACCCTACGCTGCATCGTTGGCTGATAATACGTATTCCTACGATCGCCGTCACAGTATTTGTCCGGAAAACACCACCTCATTCAGAGGTAATGTCGTACCTCGATTCGTAAAGCGGTTATAGGTTGTAACATGGATACATGGGTACACCTGTAGAACCAAGAGCGCTTCTGAGATTAACATGCAGTAGTTGTTGTCATCGGGATTTTTTCTTTAACATCTGCTCAATTACGTCTATGACACGGTGGTATGACTCGCAGGAGGAACGCAAGAGACATGCACACGAATCGTTGATTTTCGGTCAGTATTATTTGGTATCGCATGCATCCAGTTATTGACGAGGTAATATTATAATTAGTGCTAGTGCTGGGTGAGTGATATGTTCGCAATTGAGCATCAGGTCTATAAAGTACATGTGTTTGTGTAAAGGAAATGTCTATGTGCTCTTGTAGGGAAAGTAAGGATTTGACTTGGAGTACTGTGATAGCGAAGGGAAGAGTATGTCCAGATGTAAGGACGGTACAGGTATTTCCAGAGCCACAGCGGTCAACAGAGTGTATTTCCGATACTTCGGTCATTGGTACACTCTTACATACAAACACAAAGCAACACACAAGATAGCAAATGTACTAAAGAAACAGGGATTACAAATAGTTTACAGAACAAGAAACACACTGTAATCACATTTACAAACAACAGAAAAACCAGATAAATACCAAGGAACGGGTATATACCAGCTAGAGTACCAAGAATGTAAATTAATATACCTGGGGGTGACAAGCAGGAACTTTAAAACTAGATATAAAGAACATATAAGAAGTTGGAAATATGAAAAAAACCATTATACATTCGCTGAACACCTGATAAAACATGAACATGAACCATCCGACATGGAATGTGACATGACAGATATCAGAGTGAATAATCACAATAAAAAGCTCATGACATTGCAAGAAAGCTTTCACATACAAAGAGCCACTGCAGTGGAAAAGAAGGTACTCAACGACCAAATCCATATAAGCAATTACTCTCTGACCATGCTAGCCACCAAAACAATAACAAACCGAAATGTAACGAGTGCAGCAAGGTGGAGGATCCCTGCTGTTTTGGGGTGGCATTATGTGGGGCCGACGTACGCCGATGGTGGTCATGGAAGGCGCCGTAACGGCTGTGCGATACGTGAATGCCATACTCCGACCGATAGCTCAAGCATATCGGCAGTATATTGGCGAGGCATTCGTCTTCATGGACGACAATTCGCGCCCCCATCGTGCACACCTTGTGAATGACTTCCTTCAGGATAACAACGTCGCTCGACTAGAATGGCCAGCATGTTCTCCAGACATGAACCCTATCGAATACGCCTGGGATAGATTGAAAAGGGCTATTTATGAACGACATGACCATCAACCACTCTGAGGGATCTACGCCGAATCGCCGTTGAGGAGTGGGACAACCGGAACCAACAGTGCCTCGATGAACTTGTGGATAGTATGCCACGGCGAATACAGGCATGCATCAATGCAAGAGGACGAGCTACTGGGTAGTACAGTAATCTGGACCACCACCTCTGAAGGTCTCGCTGTACGGTGGTACAACGTGCAATGTGTGGTTTTCGTGAGCAATAAAAAGCGCTGAAATGATGTTTATGTTGATCTCTGTTCCAGTTTTCTGTACAGGTTCCGGAACTCTCGGAACCGAAGTGATGCAAAACATTTTTAGATGTGTGTATTTTACATCACTATAGAGTCAAATCAAGATATTTGATGGATGTTTGGAATCTCATGTGATCCATCGCCGATGGTATTAGCCGTTAGTGGCAGTCCTCACCTATTTAATTGTTTTATGTTGGTTTGGAATTATTTAGTCATGTGAAAGGCATTGAATTTCTATAATTGTTCCTCAGTTTACAAAAATTCTGAATGGATACAAGTAGCTCTTCTCTCCAAACATCATAGCCTGTGAAAAATTATAACTGTTAAAATCCATTAACTTTGTTGATCTTAACTTTGTTTCAAAATTTGTGGGAAACCTAAAACAATAGACACTGTAATTCTTTATTGCTCACAACACCCAGTAACACACAAATACGCTGCTTTCCATTCTGTGGTACATCATCTTCCATTCTGACCAATGTCGAAACTGGATTCCCATACAGAATTAGACACTATTCAGGGTACTCCATGTGGCAAATGGATATAGCCCTGACCTAGTTGATAACATTCTACACAAGAAATAAGGAAGAAAGATGAAACTTCCTGGCACAATAAAACTGTGTGCCGGACCGAGACTCGAACTCGGGACCTTTGCCTTTCGCGGGCAAGTGCTGTGAGGATGGGGCGTGAGTCGTGCTTGGGTAGCTCAGTTGGTAGAGCACTTGCCCGCGAAAGGCAAAGGTCCCGAGTTCGAGTCTCGGTCCGGCACACAGTTTTATTGTGCCAGGAAGTTTCATATCAGCGCACACTCCGCTGCAGAGTGAAAACCTCATTCAGGAAGAAAGATGTTGACATACCTTTATGCTCTGTCTTTAATAACAGCGTCAACTCAGATCAGCTGATGTACTATCAAAACTTGAATTTATGTAAGAGGTACCTAACCTCATATTATTATTCAGCAGCAAGACTAAAACATATTTACTAATAGCGATGTTTTTAAGATAGCTTGCATTGACTGTAAAAAATCGTGTATTGGTCAAACAGGAGAGCTAGAATAGTTCTACTGACTGAGCATGAACTTAGTTGAAGGGTAAAGTCAGACTTCACTTTTGTTGAACACATACTGAAGGAAGGCCACAGGCACAAAGTCCACGCAGAAGAGCTACATACAGTCTACAAAGGAAGAACACTCAAGCTATTAGAAGCTCTTTAGACAAATAAGCATTTACTTTAAATCCTCGCCTTTTTCAGCTGACCACATTCCCACTATTAAGGTTCACATAATTCAACCAAACAGCTACACACTCCCAGACCTTAATCCCAGTGATCACTTTCATCTCCACAAAGTGGTGCCAGAATGTAACTATCATTATACTGTACGATATGTTTCCTTATATAATCTTTAGCATTATATTTATACAACCTTTATACACTCCTGGAAATTGAAATAAGAACACCGTGAATTCATTGTCCCAGGAAGGGGAAACTTTATTGACACATTCCTGGGGTCAGATACATCACATGATCACACTGACAGAACCACAGGCACATAGACACAGGCAACAGAGCATGCACAATGTCGGCACTAGTACAGTGTATATCCACCTTTCGCAGCAATGCAGGCTGCTATTCTCCCATGGAGACGATCGTAGAGATGCTGGATGTAGTCCTGTGGAACGGCTTGCCATGTCATTTCCACCTGGCGCCTCAGTTGGACCAGCGTTCGTGCTGGACGTGCAGACCGCGTGAGACGACGCTTCATCCAGTCCCAAACATGCTCAATGGGGGACAGATCCGGAGATCTTGCTGGCCAGGGTAGTTGACTTACACCTTCTAGAGCACGTTGGATGGCACGGGTTACATGCGGACGTGCATTGTCCTGTTGGAACAGCAAGTTCCCTTGCCGGTCTAGGAATGGTAGAACGATGGGTTCGATGACGGTTTGGATGTACCGTGCACTATTCAGTATCCCCTCGACGATCACCAGTGGTGTACGGCCAGTGTAGGAGATCGCTCCCCACACCATGATGCCGGGTGTTGGCCCTGTGTGCCTCGGTCGTATGCAGTCCTGATTGTGGCGCTCACCTGCACGGCGCCAAACACGCATACGACCATCATTGGCACCAAGGCAGAAGCGACTCTCATCGCTGAAGACGACACGTCTCCATTCGTCCCTCCATTCACGCCTGTCGCGACACCACTGGAGGCGGGCTGCACGATGTTGGAGCGTGAGCGGAAGACGGCCTAACGGTGTGCGGGACCGTAGCCCAGCTTCATGGAGACGGTTGCGAATGGTCCTCGCCGATACCCCAGGAGCAACAGTGTCCCTAATTTGCTGGGAAGTGGCGGTGCGGTCCCCTACGGCACTGCGTAGGATCCTACGGTCTTGGCGTGCATCCGTGAGTCGCTGCGGTCCGGCCCCAGGTCGACGGGCACATGCACCTTCCGCCGACCACTGGCGACAACATCGATGTACTGTGGAGACCTCACGCCCCACGTGTTGAGCAATTCGGCGGTACGTCCACCCGGCCTCCCGCATGCCCACTATACGCCCTCGCTCAAAGTCCGTCAACTGCACATACGGTTCACGTCCACGCTGTCGCGGCATGCTACCAGTGTTAAAGACTGCGATGGAGCTCCGTATGCCACGGCAAACTGGCTGACACTGACGGCGGCGGTGCACAAATGCTGCGCAGCTAGCGCCATTCGACGACCAACACCGCGGTTCCTGGTGTGTCCGTTGTGCCGTGCGTGTGATCATTGCTTGTACAGCCCTCTCGCAGTGTCCGGAGCAAGTATGGTGGGTCTGACACACCGGTGTCAATGTGTTCTTTTTTCCATTTCCAGGAGTGTATTTTAATATTGTGTGTTTTCGTTATTTGTTGTGTTTAATACCACACATCTTTTAAACTTTAATTTAACACTGTAATGTAATATGTTTGGTGCATAACACAAGAGATGGGCGCTCGACTTGACATTTCTCACCTAATGTCTTGATTCAAAATTCTGCATGCGTTATAATGTATTTGTTTCTGATGCTTTCTCTCTTACATATTAACATCTCTTGTGGATGTTAGTCAATTGTTTCCTTATGCTGGCTGGCCCAGTAAGCCAAAAACCGATCTGAAATAAACAAATACAATGCCTGAAAAAAAAAATGAAGCACCCAGAAGAGCAAAAGGAAACGAAATGCAACTTCACAGGTGATGGGTTGAGAGCATATGTAATGTTATTTCAGTTATTACAAAATCGAGTCAAATTTACAAAGAACTTGGAAGTATTAGCCCAGTTATCAGTATGACAATGCTCCAGTGCTGGCCTGAATGCATGCACTAATTCGGTTGGGAAGGGTGTCATGAAGTCATTGTATCCTCTCCTGAGGCAACAACGGAGACACAAGTATTGTAACTCGTCCTTAATATCTTGGATAAAAAGTTGACGTCCATTTGACGTCCGAGGTGGTAATATACATTTTCGGTTGGGGACAAAGCTGGGAATCTCAGCGGCCATGGAAGTACCTCAACGTCACGCAGACCGTTCATAGAGGTGTATGCCAGGAGTGGACGTGCATTGTCGTGCTGAAAAATGACACCATGATACTGTCGCATAAGTCCTGATAATACTGCCTCACATGAGTACATGGCATTTTCGTGTCCGTCAAAATGATCACACAAATTTGGACGTTGTTCAACCCTCTTATATACCCTACCAGGCTGGGTAACAACACTAAAGACGGACAGCCCTAATTCACTTTGGTGGCTGTTCTACCTGTCACAGAGAACTGCAACTCTAATGATTTGGATACCCATCGATAGTTTGTATGTGTACAAAGTTACACATCATGTCCTACGGGTGTTTCAGGATTTTTTGTTAGACACTGTATCAGCAGAATAAAAACGCACTTTGTTTGTTTTTCAACCTCAAATATGAAAATTGTTCTATCAAGAAGAGACCGAAAAATCCATAGACATGGTTAACTATAAATGTTTTCCTTTTAAGTATTTTCCAGTGCATTTTTCACTGTGCAGCGGAGCGTGCACTGATATGAAACTTTCTGGCAGATTTAAACTGTGTACCAGACCAAGACTCGAACTCAAGACCTTTGCCTGTCGTGGGCAAGTAGTGTACCATCCGACATACCCAAGTACGACTCATGACCTATCCTCACAGCTTTACTTCTGCAAATGCCTCGTCTCCTAAAGCTGTGAGGACAGGTTGTGAGTCGTGCTTTGGTAGCTCAATTGGTATGTCCTGAGCTCGACTCTTGGTCCGGCACACCGACTTAATCCGTCAGGACGAGTTTAGATATATATCGGAGCTGTTTAGTTATATATCGGACGAGAACTTATTCTTGTCTGTGTGTCCTAGCATCGTAAACCACTTACTTCGATAATTATACGATTTTTAGTGTACAGGTCTTTCCTTGCTGACCTACATCCGAAGACTTTTGCAACTGCATACAAGTTCCGTAACATGATAATAAGTTGTAGGTCACGTCACGTTGTAAAATGATGCACCAATATTTCGGACACTATTACAAGCGACCTTCATTAAGTTATGTCGTACACTAGGGCAACGCAACTTCTCGATACTGCCTCAATTCATGAACTTCTTGATTTACTAATATGGCCCATAAAACTCTGTCTGAAATTATAATCAGAACAGAACCTCACCTTCCTTTCTCTCGATTCACGACATCCAGTCAGATGACGAATTTTGTTTATACATCTACGTACATACTCCGTATGGTGCGTGGCGCAGGGGACCTTGTACCATTGTAAATCCTTTCTTTTCCTGTTCCACTCCCAAATAGAGTGAGGGAAAAACGACTGACTTAACGCCTCCGTATGAGTCCTACCCCCCTCCCCCCCGACATGAACCATGGACCTTGCCGTTGGTGGGGAGGCTTGCGTGCCTCAGCGATACAGATGGCCGTACCGTAGGTGCAACCACAACGGAGGGGTATCTGTTGAGGGTTCAGATAAACGTGTGGTTCCTGAAGAGGGGCAGCAACCTTTTCAGTAGTTGCAGGGACAACAGTCTGGATGATTGACTGATCTGGCCCTGTAACACTAACCAAAAAGGCCTTGCTGTTGTGGTACTGCGAACGGCTGAAAGCAAGGGGAAACTACAGCCGTAATTTTTCCCGAGGGCATGCAGCTTTACTGTATGGTTAAATGATGATGGCGTCCTCTTGGGTAAAATATTCCGGGGGTAAAATAGTCCCACATTCGGATCTCCGGGCGGGGACTACTCAGAAGGACGTCGTTATCAGGAGAAAGAAAACTGGCGTTCTACGGATCGGAGCGTGGAATGTCAGATCCCTTAATCGGGCAGGTAGGTTAGAAAATTTAAAAAGGGAAATGGATAGGTTAAAGTTAGATATAGTGGGAATTAGTGAAGTTCGGTGCCAGGAGGAACAAGACTTTTGGTCAGGTGAATACAGGGTTATAAATACAAAATCAAATAGGGGTAATGCAGGAGTAGGTTTAACAATGAATAACAAAATAGGAGTGCGGGTAAGATACTACAAACAGCATAGTGAACGCATTATTGTGGCCAAGATAGACACGAAACCCATGCCTACTACAGTAGTACAAGCTTATATGCCAAGTAACTCTGCAGATGATGAAGAAATTGATGAAATGAATGATGAGATAAAAGAAATTATTCAGGCAGTGAAGGGAGACGAAAATTTAATAGTCGTGGGCGACTGGAATTCGATAGCAGGAAAAGGAACACTTGGTTCAAGAATCGTAAAAGAAGGTTATGTACATGGAAGAAGCCTGGAGATACTAGAAGGTATCAGATAGATTATATAATGGTAAGACTGAGATTTAGGAACCAGGTTTTAAATTGTAAGACACTTCCAGGGGCAGATGTGGACTCTACAGTCTATTGGTTATGAACTGTAGATTAAAACTGAAGAAACTGCAAAAAGGTGGGAATTTAAGGAGATGGGACCTGGATAAACTGAAAGAACCAGAGGTTGTACAGAGTTTCAGGGAGAGCATAAGGGAACAATTGACAGGAATGGGGGAAAGAAATACAGTAGAAGAAGAATGGGTAGGTCTGAGGGATAAAGTAGTGAAGGCAGCAGAGGATCAAGTAGGTAAAAAGACGAGGGCTAGTAGAAATCCTTGGGTAACAGAAGATATATTGAATTTAATTGATGAAAGGAGAAAATATAAAAATGCAGTAAGTGAAACAGGCAAAAAGGAATACAAACGTCTCAAAAATGAGATCGACAGGAAGTGCAAAATGGCTAAGCAGGGATGGCTAGAGGACAAATGTAAGGATGTAGAGGCCTATCTCACTAGGGGTAAGATAGATACTGCCTATAGGATAATTAAAGAGACCTTTGGAGATAAGAGAACGACTTGTATGAATATCAAGAGCTCAGATGGATACGCAGTTCTAAGCAAAGAAGGGAAAGCAGAAAGGTGGAAGGAATATATAGAGGGTCTATACAAGGGCGATGTACTTGAGGACAATATTATGAAAATGGAAGAGGGTGTAGAAGAAGATGAAATGGGAGATACGATACTGCGTGAAGAGTTTGACAGAGCACTGAAAGACCTGAGTCGAAACAAGGCCCCGGGAGTAGACAACATTCCATTAGAACTACTGACGGCCTTGGGAGAGACAGTCCTGACAAAACTCTACCATCTGGTGAGTAAGATGTATGAGACAGGCGAAATACCCTCAGACTTCAAGAAGAATATAATAATTCCAATCCCAAAGAAAGCAGGTGTTGACAGATATGAAAATTACCGAACAATCAGTTTAATAAGTCACGGATGCAAAATACTAACGCGAATTCTTCACAGACGAATGGAAAAACTGGTAGAAGCCGACCTCGGGGAAGATCAATTTGGATTGCGTAGAAATGTTGGAACACGTGAGGCAATACTGACCTTACGACTTATTTTAGAAGAAAGATTAAGAAAAGGCAAACCTACGTTTCTAGCATTTGTAGACTTTGAGAAAGCTTTTGACAATGTTGACTGGAATACTCTCTTTCAAATTCTGGAGGTGGCAGGGGTAAAATACAGGGAGCAAAAGGCTATTTACAATTTGTACAGAAAGCAGATGGCAGTTTTAAGAGTCGAGGGGCATGAAAGGGAAGCAGTGGTTGGGAAGGGAGTGAGACAGGGTTGTAGCCTCTCCCCGATGTTATTCAATCTGTATATTGAGCAAGCGGTAAAGGAAACAAAAGAAAAATTCGGAGTAGGTATTAAAATTCATGGAGAAGAAATAAAAACTTTGAGGTTCGCCGATGACATTGTAATTCTGTCAGAGACAGCAAAGGACTTGGGAGAGCAGTTGAATGGAATGGACAGTGTCTTGAGAGGAGTATATAAGATGAACATCAACAAAAGCAAAACGAGGATAATGGAATGTAGTCGAATTAAGTCGGGTGATGCTGAGGGAATTAGATTAGGAAATGAGTTTTGCTATTTGGGGAGCAAAATAACTGATGATGGTCGAAGTAGAGAAGATATAAAATGTAGACTGTTAATGGCAAGGAAAGCGTTTCTGAAGAAGAGAAATTTGTTAACATCGAGTATAGATTTAAGTGTCAGGGAGTCGTTTCTGGAAGTTTTTGTATAGAGTGTAGCCTTGTATGGAAGTGAAATATGGACGATAAGCAGTTTGGACAAGAAGAGAATAGAAGCTTTCGAAATGTGGTGCTACAGAAGAATGCTGAAGATTAGATGGGTAGATCACATAACTAATGAGGAGGTATTGAATAGAATTGGGGAGAAGAGGAGTTTGTGGCACAACTTGACAAGAAGAAGGGGCCGGTTGGTAGGACACGTTCTGAGGCATCAGGGGATCACAAATTTAGCATTGGAGGGCAGTGTGGAGGGTAAAAATCGTAGAGGGAGACCAAGAGATGAATACACTAAGCAGATCCAGAAGGATGTAGGTTGCAGTAAGTACTGGGAGATGAAGAAGCTTGCACAGGATAGAGTAGCATGGAGAGCTGCATCAAACCAGTCTCAGGACTGAAGACCACCACAACAACAACAACAATGAGCCCTAATTTCTCTTATCTTCGCTGTCCTTACGCGAAATATACGTTGCCGACATTATAATTGTTGTGTAGTCAGCTTCAAAATACGGTTCACTAAATTTCCTGAATAATGTTTAGTGAAAAGGACATCATCTTCTCTTCGGGGATTCCCATTTGAGTAAAGTCAGCATTTCCGTAATACTCGCGTATTGATCGGACGCATCGGTAACAAACCTTTCAGTAATCTTCTGAATTGCTACGGTGTCTTCCTTTAATCCGACGTGGTGGAGACCCCAAACAGCCGAGCAGAACTCAAGAATGGGTCGCACTGCGATCTATACGAGGTCTGCTTCATAGATGAGCTACGCTTTCCTAGAATACTACCAATGAACCAAATTCGAGTATTTGCCTCCACTACCACTGACCTTTCGTGCTCGTTTCATTTGATCTGACTTCTCAATGTTACCCAGACATGTAATCTATGTGACTGCTTCGAGCAGCGCGCTGCTAAAGCTCTGTTCGACGTTTACAGGACTGTTTTTCGTACTCTTCCGTATTAGCTTACGTTTTTTTTTTACATTCAGAGCAAGCTGCCATTCATTACGCCAAATAGAAATTTTGTCTAAGTAGTCCTATAGTGATCCAACGACGACACTTCCGATATATACTTCTTGTCACGAATTTTAAGGGCAGGAATGAAGTTGCGTGGTGCCAGTAGTATTACATAAAATGATGAAGGTCCGTTGTTGCTGTGGCCGAAACGTCGGTACATCATCTACACCCACATACTGTACATACGCTGCACCACTGTGAAGTGCATGAGAGAGGGTACTTAGCATTGTGCCGCGTGTTAGGATTTCGTCTCGTTCCTGTCGCTTATGGAGTGACTGTTTAACTATATGTGGGTGCTGTAGTTGGTCTAATCTTTGTTCTTAATCGCTGTGGGAGCGATGCGCAGGAGGTTGAAGAAAAAATCTCTGCATTGTTTGCTTAGTAATGAATTTTTGACTAAGCTTCCGCGGGGCAGTTGTCTGTGAATTCATTGGTTTCAGGATGTCCGTGGCGCTGTGCACTTGTCACAAAAACGTGTGACTAATTTTTTTTTTTTTTTTTTTTTTTTTTGGTGAGTGATTCATGTTGCAGCTATAGGAAATTATTTTCTGCGCTTTGTGCCGTGCTTGATTTTTCTCAACTTTGGGTTTCAGCGTTTCGTGTGAGAAAAGCTCAAGTTTTGGAAATCGCTGCTGGTCGCATTGGAGGGGGTCATTCTGTTCGAAATATCTCATTATGTTTGGGGTCATAATACGTTTCAAAATTCTACAACAGATGGATGTCAGTGAGATGTGATAACAGTTTTGTGGATGACTTCTGCGAATCTTCTTATAGACGGGTGTGACATTTGCTTTTTTCCAATCACTAGGCACAAGAGGAGCACGATATATTGTGGTAAAGTGGGAACTTAGTCAACTATAGTTTCTGTGCAGAATATGTCAGGCACTCCATAGGGAGTCAGGCAACAGAAGTAGCTCTATGACGTATCTTTGCAACGTCGCGAGAAATAATTCGCGACAGTACCTCTTTTCATCTTCCTTAGTAAAGGAATATTTGAAAATGGGATAGATTGTATGTACTTTTGCCTTGCTTCTCTGTCGTCCCTGAGTGTCTAGACTAGCTCTGGTACCATCGACATCGTTTATTACCAAATATATTCGAGCCTTGTTGCAGATCTTTCGGTAAGATTGTAGTGCGGTTGTGGTGTACTGAGATACCGCACAAGAAGTGTTTGCGACAGTTAGGACCAGAAGTACCCTGGACGTCCGCCCGCAGCACGAACATCACAGGACGCAAACCAACCGCGCTGCCCCCAGAATCGCGCCTCCTAGAGCGACATCGCCACCAGGAAAAGAGACGTGCGGCCAAGTAACCGGGCACGGGCAGAAGTTTTCAGTTGCAAGATGTAAGTCAGTCCGAGTCGTGGTAGAGAGTTCCTGCTGAAACGTCTGCCGTGACTTTAAGTCTTCGAGTGAGGTAGAAACAGTGGGCGATAGGTAGACAGCGGTTACTCTTCAGTAGAGAAACAGAGACCGCCTGCCTAGAGATTTAACTGAGTAATGTTAGTGTGGAACTTTTCTTCAAATAGTACATCAAGACAGAAAATTAGCTTTATTCACACTTTAGTTCAGAGAACATTATTTAGTTTGCATTTATGGAACTGTAGCCACCGCAGGACACATTGGGTAAACCTGCATTTTACAATTGCTGTAACCAATGTTGCGAAAGTTGAGTAACATATTTTACTATTGACTATTCTGTGTTACTTCCATTTGTGTGTGCTGCCCTAGAATCCACGCATCCGTCCTATGAGGTCACATGTGTCAGTGCTTTTCTGCGGCAGCCACTTTTACATCGAAGTGAACACCCCCAGTCCACAATAACGATAGTCATTGTAGAGTTCGTGCGTTACCTTCTTTACAGCCAAACGTGTTTCTTTCAGCTTCTCCGTACCTATCGCCGTATACTTCGTTTTACTCTATAGTGCAGTAGTGGCTGTTTGTTTAGAAGTTTCTTTACAGCCATTGCTTGCCGTTGAAGGTGTCCCCCGACACGAATTATTCAATGAGGTGTATATTCAGTGCTTGGTCAACTATTATTTGAAGCTGGAGTACGATGCGGACGAGATTAATGGGAGTGGCGACGGCAGTTGGAGCCGCAGGCACGGGCAGTGTAGGAGCGCGGCGCGGCGAGCCAGCAGGAAAGTGCCAGCCGCGGACGGCGCCGACGGCGGCGTCGCCCCATTTGGGACGTCCTTGAGGCAAGCCGCGGCGCAGGTAGCGGACTCGCATCATAAGCGCGTTGCGGCCGCTTCCCAGAAGCGCGGACCGACAAAGAGGCGCGGCGGAGGCCCGAGTCCGGGAGGCGCGGCGAGGCGCCCGCAGCCGCCGCGGAGGCGAGACCGGCCGCGGCCGCCGCTTTTTGCCCCGCGGCGCACCCCCCGACAAAGGAACGGCCGGCCGCGCTCGCCTCTCCCCGAGCGGAAATTAATCACTGCCCAGCCCCACCGGCACCCACTCGCTTCTGGATCGCATTAGCCTCAGCCATTTTCTGACTGTTACCGACTGTTGTCATTAAGACGTGACCTAGGCAGTGATTGCTAACCTCCTGAAACTCGGCGTTGCAGCCGTCAGCTGGAGGACGAGTTTCGTACAGATTTCAGCGCTTGCCAGTTCTATCGAGACTTTTCATTACGGCACAGCTACTACGCCTACATCCGTATGTACCTGCTGTTCTATTCACCAAATAAGTCTGGCGCCCAGCATAAAGATAGCTGAATGCGAACCACCTACCGTGGAAAGTAGTTGCAGTACTGACGTGAGGAGTTTGCAGGCAGCAAATTCGACTCCAACAAAAATAATGTTGGCAATGTGACGAGCACCAATTAAGTCATCTATTAAAAGCGTGTAAGCCAACCGGACAAAAAAATTAGTCAGCCCTAGAGAAATCGTACCAAGTATCGCCCAACACAGTATAATTCCACACCTGGGCTTGGTAACCACCTGGATTCGGTTAGGAAGTGACTCCATAAGGTGGTGCAAGTACGTCGCATCCAGGTTAAATCACTCGCTGAGGATCTGATCGGACAGTTCCGCCAAATTGGAGGGATTCTAATGTGGGCGTCTTACCTACCGTTCCAACGAGTCCCACAGATTTTCTGGGGGGTTGAAGTCAGGTCATTTTGCAGGTCATTCGAGATATAATAGGGTGAGGAAGTGTTCACAGACCACTCATATACACTTCCAGCCGATGAGCTCTTTTGTTGTCGTCTTGAAAAATAAGCGTATCAGTACCTTACTTATCTGCAGATGTTGACTGAAAGGCAACACCAGATCATTCACAACATTTAAACGAACATGCAGGGTCGTCTTACAGGCCACCTCAGTGAGCGAGCCCAATTCGTGATAAGAAAAACACAGCCAACACATCGCTGACCCGCCTCCGCCTTGCTCCTGATCTTGAACACATTCGGGATCAGATCTTTCGTTTGCCTTTCGGTGCACTGGACAACGTGCATCATTTCAATATAGGTAAAAATGTGACTCATCAGACCACATTACGTTCCACGAAACAGTCCACCTTCCATTCTTTCTAGCCCATTAAAAACCCACAGCCTTAGGTGCCCGTATGAGCAGTGGCCTCTTGCGAGGTGACCGACTCTAAATGTTCGTCGCATGCGGTTTCCGTCGCAAAATTCTCTCGTCGACAGGTGGGGAACGAAGCTTCATTCACTGCCTGCAGCAGTCTCTCTCGGTTTTGGAAGCGATTTTGATTCACAAGCTGTGAAACGCGTCCCCGGCTACTCTCAGATCTTTTTCCGACCACAGTTGTGAGGTCGTGTTTCGTGGCCACGTATGTTAACACCAGTGCTTGTGGACATGGACGACAGTGCGCTGCGAAACACCAACAAATCCAACTTCACGCACAGTATGCTACCTGCCACTCTTTCATATCCTTACATTTATTTACTCATGTTTATACACAATGTCGGCTCGAAACATAAATATCTCTCTTGTCACTACTTCCTCAAGCTCATGTAGTAATTCTTTGTCTGGTGAGCCTTTATACACTCAAACACTCAGCTTTAGTCTCATGGTGATGATAAGAAGGCGTGCCGCTGAGGCTAAAGTTCTGACTACTAGTCTAAACCTACCTCAGTGAACGATAACTAATTAAACTAATTGTAGTTCCGGCCTGACTCTAATGGCGATGATGTATCTAAATTCCATCTCTGTTAACAACACACACTGCTACACTCGGAAGATTACTTTGACACTGTGTGATGACTGTGCCCTTCAACAGTTCGAAAACTGCTACATAACCGACGCCAATTGTGACAAATGGCTGAGTGAAACAGTGCGTCCACTTTTTTCCCCTTGGCGGATAAATATTCATTGGCGAACTATTTGTCTCAAGTCAGGTGGAAATGAGATGTTGTTCCCGTAACCAGCGCCCTCTGTGGCGTCGTAGCATAACTGTGGGAGATGGATCGGACGATTCGTATGATTTATGGCGCAAGCACAATATTGTCCCTATTGAGTGTGGGCCTCTATGGCAACTGAAGTAGTAGGGCAAAGAAGGTCCTGGTGAATTTCCTTTCTGCTGGTTGCATACATTCAGGGGCAAAGCTATTGTTCTGTTAATTGATTTATGACCCCCTAGAGGTAATCTGTCCTTCTGAGAAATCCTCACATCTCCCCCTCCCACCCCTCAGGGAAATTCACAACCCACCCCCTCTTATTCGCTGATACAAGCATTCTTTTGATATCAGATTAACGGACTAATTACTTAAATTGATCAGTTAATTAAGCCCTTCCACTCTGGGAAGCCCCTAGCTCTCCCCTCCCCTCCACAACTCCCCCCTCCCCCCATCATCTGGAAATTGGCAGGTGAAAGACTCAGTCTGTGCTGGAGAGGAAGGGTCTCATGACGCAAAATTCAAATCACTGTCAATAATTATAATATATTGATGTGTATTCTTTACTTGATCAGTTTGTGGGAGACAGGGATCCCCCTCCCTACTTGGGTAGAGCTCACATCTGCAGTGACTTCCCATGACATAATAACTGTAAGCACCAAGGAATGGAATGACATTTGGGATATTAGCCACCATTTTGTTCACCTGTGCATATGTCAGTCAGCTGAGCATTGGGAACACGTGTCTGCTTGCTGCGGAGAACAAGACCTTACTGAGGCTCTGGTTCCACATACCGCCACCAGATGGCAGCAGCTCTCCAATTAAATTGCTCAATCTATGTTGAGCTGTCAGATGAGAAGGATCGTACTTGGAGTACTCGTGTGATGATGATGGACAAAGAATGTGAGATGTTGTGATATCGTATGCATTTTGCCTGAGCATTTTGCTCGGTTCAGAACTATGTTACTGCAGTGTCTCAGTATGTAGTCTCCTCCTGAGAAAGTACTATCATAATGTGTTCAATTGAGGAGATGTTGGAGTCAGATTCAAATGGCTCTGAGCACTATGGGACTTATCATCTGAGGTCATCAGTCCTCTAGAACTTAGAACTACTTAAACCTAACTAACCTAAGGACATCACACACATCCATGCGCGCAGCAGGATTCGAACCTGCGACTGTAGCGGTCTCGCGGTTCCAGACTGTAGCGCCTAGTACCGCTCGGCCACAGAGGCCGGTTTGGTGTCAGACATAGAGGAGTTTAATGAGTGTGTTACCTGTGGAAGCATACAGCTGACTACTGTGTCCTTAACCTCCTACCTGAGGAATGGAAGGAGGTGGTAATGGATGAGTGTGGAGTGAATACTTTTTAGCAAATAATGGCAGTACAGTGTCACGGGCTGAAGATCATTTCACATTTCATAGAGACTACTCTCTGGAGCTGTTCATGTTTTTTGAAATGGGATGTCAATCCACATTGCAGGAGACAACTTCGCTCTATTTGACTACCTCAGACAGAATAAACTAGGTCTGTTCACCTTGTTGTATAGGCTCGATTGAGGTAGTTCACAATATCACCACCAGAGTATGCTTGAAATGGGTCCCCCCCCCCCCACGTCCCTCAGGGACCAATAGGAATGCAGCATCCTTCCCTCATCCACCTGAAAATTGGCAGGAACCAATAGTAATGTGGGGATACTACATCCAATCACTTGATTGTGATGTCAGGGGATATAAGACAGATGTGGTCTCAGTTGGAGTCAGCTAATTGAAGAACCATCAAACATCAACAGCAGCAGCAGCAGTCGAGATCCTCCAGTGCCTCCCAGTGGAATAGGAAGAATTAGAAAAGTAAGTACTCATTACATATCTTTGCTACTATTACTGCATGTAGCAGCTCTTCCTTTTCTTTTTCAAGTTCAGTTTCTTTGTCCTACTCCATTTCTTTGTCTGTGGATGCTTATTGCTTCCTCTTCCGTGTTCAGTGGCCTGTGACATATCCAGAGCAACAGCGACCTAGAGCATGTCTGGATCAGCAGCAGCCACCATTGGATCATCAGGACCTGCTGCGAACTCCGGCATGTTGGGGCCAACTAGGCAGCAGCACCATGGGATCCTGTAGCACACCTGACTGGCATGTTGGAACGGGACAGTGAGTGTAATGGAGACACCCAGACAGTCCCCGACTCTCTGAAGAACTGTGCTGGGGGCCCTACTTCACATGGTGCTGGTCAGTACTGGCCTGCAGGCCTCCAACAGACACACCATCCCAGAACATTCTGGTGTTACTGTAAAGACAGTAAAGACAGAGTGTTGATGTGGTGGATGAGAAGCTGTGAATTCCTCCCAGTGCTCTACTGCTTTTCTCTTAAACTTATCATTTCACAGCTAATGGTTCAAAGCTCTTAAATATTAGTATAGAACTATCAGTGGGCTATGTTTGTATGTAAACACAGTGCATTTCACGAGTGCACGTCGTAATAGCGAAATGTGCAGCTAAACCTTATAAAACTGAAATATGCACGTGAAAATGATAACAAGTGTGCAACTAAGTGGAAAAACTGTGACCACAGCGTAACTATAATAATGGTGCTACATCTTTATTGATTTCCAGCAATGTAAACATGTACATGAATGTATAAAAACCTCAGAATGGGCACAAGCCCGAAACCGGTCGTGTGACAAATAAATAACCTTTTATTGTGACGGTTAGCGGAAATTTTTCTATAACCTATAACGATCTTCAAATTTATTTAGTTCAATCCAACCTAAAATGTTCAGTTTCAAGGATCAGAAGCGTAGATAAGAACAACTGGAACCAACTCAACATGACAAGCCAAGTAAACTAGAAAGTTGATTGTGATCTTCGCTGCTCTCAAACTCTTCATAAAAGACTTTGCTTATTGCTTAATTTGGACTATAGATGGAATTAGGAAGGAGGCGGGAGATTACAAAATGCACCTTACTGGTAAATAAATGTAAATGCCGTGTGGCTAGGGCCTCCAGTCGGGTAGACTGTTCGCCTGGTGTAAGTCTTTCGAGTTGACGCCACTTCGGCGACTTGGGTGTCGATGGGGATGAAATGATGATGATTAGGACAACACAACACCCATTCCCTCAGCGGAAAAAATCTCCGACCCAGCTGAGAATCGAACCCAGGCCGTTAGGTATGACATCCCTGTCGCGCTGACCACTCAGCTACCAAGGGCGGACACCTTACTGGTGTGGATGATGTAAAAAAAAAAAAAAATTAAACAAAAACTCGCCGCTCTATCACGGGAGCCAGTGTTCTGCCCACGATTCCATGGCGTCTGGTGGCGTCACCGTCAGCATTTTTCTCTGGTCAAGGACCTGCACTGGCTCGCAGAAAATAAGTTCCGCCACCTCCGGAGCGTCCAAAGCGTACTTCCACGGATTCGCAGCCCTGAGGGGTGCGGCGCCAGTATGGCGGGTGTCAGGTGAGGCTATTGTACCGCCTTACCTCCGGCATGGCCGGTTATGCGAAAAGCAGCCTGACCACTCTGCCTTTGCGGTGGGCTGCCACTCGTTAGCAAACTTACAGCCAGCGCAACTCGGATCAGACAAATTACTTCCAGCTAGAAAATTAATTCATGCAAAATGTGCACTAACCACAGACAAATGCATTGTTATTACCCTTCCGTGGGGAGATATTGATTGATTAATAATTGAGCAGAAAAAATGGCCCAAATACAGTCTGAGAAGCAAAATGGAACATACAGTCTGAGAAGTGAAATAGAGGCTGTCTGAAAGAACAGCAGTTTTTCAAGACATACTAATGGCGTAAGTAACTTTTGGCGGCAAGCATTTCTATTTTGCCATTGTGGCAGGAGACGGTGTAGCTGTGTTTGATAACATGATTGGCGTAGAGGAATCTTGCTATATGCAGTCGCTAGGATGAGTTTGAGAGGAACTCCATCTGGAGTAACATTGTTTGAAAGTGGCGATTTTGGAGGAACATCCAGAGTTCTATAAGGAATAATGGATAGGAAAGTTCTTTGCAGGGCACCGGAGAGGAAAGTTCTTTGTGGATCACCAGAGAGGAAAGATCTTTGCGAAACACTGGACAGGAAAGTCCTTCCCCGAACACCAGAGGATAGTTCTTTTCGGAACCCAGGAATAGAGAGTTCATTCGCGAACGACGTGATGTATCCATCAGGGTTAGTTCCAGATCTCCAAGCAGAGGGGCTAATTCAGAGATGGCGTCGTGTGCGCATCGCAGAGTGGGATCCATGCGTGGTGACGAGGCGAAGTCCGATGTTCGAGCCTTAGCATGGGCATCCCGGGCGAGCACTTGCAGATTCTTCGCACCGCTGGGCACATCGTTCACCCTTTTCCACGTTGCTTTACGCCCTCAGTGGCATGTTCTTCCGAATTCTGACAGCAATTAATCAATTACTGCAGTTTCGCGGCTCACAGTCACTGTTATGCGATACAAAGTCAGTCAGATAGCGTTACCGTTGTTACGTAAGGACGAATGCGCCGCGTGGAGAGTTCTGTCCCTTCATGCAACGTAGCCAACCGAGCATTGCTATTGAGTTAACTGTGATCCACATCTGTTTTGTAGGATCTGTTTTCTGTCTTGTTAGCTTTGAACGTCGTATTTCATACATGATTCTACTGTAATAAATTTATCATTTTAATGAATAGCATTTTTTATTTCAACAGAGAATACCCTGTTCATTTAATAATTTTTATTTATTTTTGTAGGACATTACATGTTAGCTCTTGTTTCATCGCAAGTTGCCAACCTAGGTTTCACTATTAGCTTCAGAGACATATGGTAAACGTTCAGATAGACCGATGTACATAACTTCAGTAGTGTTTCTTAAGGTTGGTTCTTCGTTGAGAGTCATTCCGGGGCAGAAATTAATCTCAAGTAATTCCCACACTACTAAGTTCACTGGAATGTTGTAACCATTGATCCCCTCCTACTAACTGAGTTGAGAGACTTGTAGGTCATAGAATACTATGTCACTTTACCCCTAGCGTGAATACACTGAGAAAAGAACCAACCAAGCTTTGTACTGATCGATACATTACTACGGCACCCAGTAAGTTATAATCCAGTGTAAAATAATAAAAATGTAACAAGAGTTTGCCGTACAGCATTTACAGGCATGTAGTAAAATACTTCATCGAATTTTGGATTCGGGCAGATTTTTATGTTTCTGTACATTAAGTGCGTTCCTTGAACACAGCGTTACTATCAGTACAACGGGTATGATTGGCTTGAAAGTCTAAATAGTCATTCATTTTCTTAAGCTGCGCAGAAACTCGTAAAATTAAGGAGTCGATTTTGGATTTTTTTGGAGGATAGAAAGCAGGTTCTTGGCGTCCTGCAGAAAACAAGACGATGGTCTTCGGTAATAGTGCTCCAAATTGTAAAGGACCATGCAGTTCACGCTCAACGAAGACAGAGTAGGGAATGCCCATGTTAGTACACAAATAGCTACAAAATTAAATTGTCCGTCCTTTTTGTTTCTTCGCTAGCAACTATGACTAAGCAGAAGTACGCAAAGTCATACTCGTACGTTAGCGTGGAGAAGACTCGTTTAAAATGATACTGATTGAGGAATTTAGTATTTATTTATTTGCTCATTAAGAACAGCCATTTCACAGCAAATTGGTTTAAGTGTTCAACATGGAGAACGAACATGTCCATCTACAATTACATCATATACCGCAAGCACCTAATAGTGTGTGACGGAGGGTACTACTAGCTGATCCCCCCTACCCCAGTCCACTCGCGAATGGCGCGTGGCAATAAGGGCTGTCGGTAATCTCCGTATTGGTACTGATTTCTCGAATTTTCTCGTCATGGTCATTTATGTGAGGTGTATGCTGTAGCAAGTAATATGTCGTCGGACTCTTCCCGAAAAGTGCTCTCTCGAATTTTCAATAGTAAACCTCTCCGTGATGCACGACACGTCTGCCAATGTATTTTGTTGAGCATCTGTGTAATGCCCTCGTACCGATTAAACGATCCCGTGACGAAACGTGCCGCTCTTCGTTGGATCTGCTCTATCTCTTCTATCAGTCCTACCTGGTAGGGAACCCAAATAGATAAACGATACTCAAGAATCGGTCGAAAAAGCGCCTTATAAGCCACTTCCTTCGTGGACGAGTTACATTTCCTTAACATTCTTTCTACGAAACTGAGTCTGGCATCTGCTTTTCCCACTATTGGTTTTGTATGCTCATTCCACTTAAGGTCGTTCTGGATAGTTACTCCTAGATATTTTACGATAGGCACTGTTTCCAGCAGTTTGTCATCAATAGTGTTGCTGTACAGTAGTGGCTTTCTTTTCATATGTATGCATTATATGTTACATTTAATTACGTTCGAGGCAACTGTCAGAGCCTACACCATTGATCAATCATCCGCATATCATTCTGCAATCGATACTGTCTTCTGGTATTGCTACTTTGTTGTAGACAACCGCATCTTTTGTGCACAGTCTTAAAGAGCATCCGGCGCTTTCTACTAGATCATTTACATACAGTGTAAACAATAATGGCCGTATCACACTTTCTTGGGGTACTCCGGAAATTACCTTTACATCCGTCAACTTTTTCCGTTAAGAGCGACGTGTTGAATTCAGGCGCAAATCTGGTCCGATACACGATAAGCTCGTACTTTTGCCACTAAACGCACGTGCCGGACGGTGTCAGATGTCTTTCTGAAGTCAAGGAACACGGCAGCAAGGTGAGCGCCACTGTCCACTGCGCTGTGGATCCCATGGAGGAACAGCGCGAGCTGAGTTTCGCAAGACGTCGGTGTGCGGAACCCATGTCGATTTTTATGTAGAGGTGACATTCATTCTCCGAAAACGTCGTAATTTTTGAGCGTAAAACATGTTGCATAATTCTACAACAGATTCATCTCAACCATATCCATCCACACAAATTATAGAAAGATGTATATATGTGTGTGTGTGTGTGTGTGTGTGTGTGTTTCATATCTCCTCCTAAACCAGTCTGGACCGATTTCAACCACACTTGGTACACATATACCTTAGTGTCAAACGACAGTCGCTGTCGGAGTAAGAATCACTTACCTATCAAAGGGGTGGGGGTGAAAAAAAAAAAGCGTAGACCGCGACTCGTGAATTCCCCGACTTTATTCTTCCAGTATTTGAGAAAGACAGCACTTCGTGACTTGCAACAAACTTTACACATAAATTCAAACCTGCACGAAATTTTTATCGCTGATAACCATTACAAAGTGATGGAAAAAAAATGTTTATCACTTAAAACTTTTCCACTGTTCCTGCAGTAGAAGAACCGCATGAGGCATGACGTTATAATTTATAACTTATTCTACATCTACATCTACATTTATACTCCGCAAGCCACCCAACGGTGTGTGGCGGAGGGCACTTTACGTGCCACTGTCATTACCTCCCTTTCCTGTTCCAGTCGCGTATGGTTCGCGGGAAGAACGACTGCCGGAAAGCCTTCGTGCGCGCTCGAATCTCTCTAATTTTACATTCCTGATCTCCTCGGGAGGTATAAGTAGGGGTAGCAATATATTCGATACCTCATCCAGAAACGCACCCTCTCGAAACCTGGACAGCAAGCTACACTGCGATGCAGAGCGCCTCTCTTGCAGAGTCTGCCAGTTGAGTTTGCTAAACATCTCCGTAACGCTATCACGCTTACCAAATAACCCTGTGACGAAACGCGCCGCTCTTCTTTGGATCTTCTCTATCTCCTCTGTCAACCCGACCTGGTACGGATCCCACACTGATGAGCAATACTCAAGTATAGGCCGAACGAGCGTTTTGTAAGCCACCTCCTTTTTTGATGGACTCCCAGATATTTTACATAAGTAACTGCTACCAGTGATTGTTCCGGTATCATATAATCATACAATAAAGGATCCTTTTTTCTATGTATTCGCAGTACATTACATTTGTCTATGTTAAGGGTCAGTTGCCACTCTCTGCACCAAGTGCCTATCCGCTGCAGATCTACCTGCATTTCGCTACAATTTTCTAATGCTACAACTTCTCTGTATACTACAGCATCATTCGCGAAAAGCCGCATGGAATTTCCGACACAATCTACTAGGTCATTTATATATCTTGTGAAAAGCAATGGTCCCGTAATATTCCCCTGTGGCACGCCAGAGGTTACTTTAACGTCTGTAGACGTCTCTCCATTGAGAAAAACATGCTGTGTTCTGTTTGCTAAAAACTCTTCAATCCAGCCACACAGCTGGTCTGATATTCCGTAGGCTCTTACTTTGTTTATCAGGCGACAGTGCGGAACTGCATCGAACGCCTTCCGGAAGTCAAGAAAAATAGCATCTACCTGGGAGCCTGTATCTAATATTTTCTGGGTCTCATGAACAAATAAAGCGAGTTGGGTCTCACACGATCGCTGTTTCCGGAATCCATGTTGATTCCTACATAGTAGATTCTGGGTTTCCAAAAACAACATGATACTCGAGCAAAAAACATGTTCTAAAATTCTACAACACATCGACGTCAGAGATATAGGTCTATAGTTTTGCGCATCTGCTCGACGACCCTTCTTGAAGACTGGGATTACCTGTGCTCTTTTCCAATCATTTGGAACCTTCCGTTCCTCTAGAGACTTGCGGTACACGGCTGTTAGAAGGGGGGCAAGTTCTTTCGCGTACTCTGTGTAGAATCGAATTGGTATCCCGTCAGGTCCAGTGGACTTTCCTCTGTTGACTGATTTCAGTTGCTTTTCTATTCCTTGGACATTTATTTTGATGTCAGCCAATTTTTCGTTCGTGTGAGGATTTAGAGAAGGAACTGCAGTGCGGTCTTCCTCTGTGAAACAGCTTTGGAAAAAGGTGTTTAGTATTTCAGCTTTACGCGTGTCATACTCTGTTTCAATGCCATTATCCTCCCAGAGTGTCTGGATATGCTGTTTCGATCCACTTAATGATTTAACGTAAGACCAGAACTTCCTAGGACTTCCTGTCAAGTCGGAACATAGAATTTTACTTTCCAATTCACTGAACGCTTCAATCATAGCCCTCCTTCGCTAACTTTGACATCGTTTAGCTTGTGTTTGTCTGAGAGGTTTTGGTTGCGTTTAAATTTGCAGTGAACCTCTCTTTGCTTGCGCAGTAGTTTCCTAACTTTGTTGTTCAACCACGGTGGGTTTTTCCCGTCCCTCACAATTGTACTCGGCACGTACCTGTCTAAAACGCATTTTTCGATTGCCTTGAACTTTTTCCATGAACACTGAACATTGTCAGTGTCGGAACAGAAATTTTCGTTTTGATCTGTTAGGTAGTCTGAAATCTGTCTCCTATTACTCTTGCTAAACAGATAAACCTTCCTTCCTTTTCTTTTTTTATATTCCTATTTACTTCCATATTCAGGAATGCTGCAACGGCCTTATGATCACTGATTCCCTGTTCTGCGCTTACAGAGTCGAGAAGTTCGGGTCTGTTTCTTATCAGTAGGTCCAAGATATTATCTCCACGAGTCGGTTCTCTGTTTAATTGCTCGAGGTAATTTTCGGATAGTGCACTCATTATAATGTCACTCGATGCTCTGTCCCTACCATCCGTCCTAAACATCTGAGTGTCCCAGTCTATATCTGGTAAATTGAAATCTCCACCTAAGACTGTAACATGCTGAGGAAATTTATGTGAAATGTATTCCAGATTTCCCCTCAGTTATTCTGCAACTAATGCTGCTGAGTCGGGAGGTCGGTGAAAGGAGCCAATTATTAACCTAGCTCGGTTGTTGAGTATAACCTCCACCCATAATAACTCGCAGGGACTATCCACTTCTATTTCACTACAGGGTAAACTACTACTAGCGGCGACAAACACGCCACCACCGGTTGCATGCAATCTATCCTTTCTAAACACTGTCTGTGCCTTTGTAAAAATATCGGCAGAATTTATCTCTGGCTTCAGCCAGCTTTCCGTACCTATAACGATTTCAGCTTTGGTGCTTTCTATCAGCGCTTGAAGTTCCGGTACTTTACCAAGAAGTTCCGGTACTTTACCAACGCTGCTTCGACAGTATACAATTAGAATACCAATTGCAACTTGGTCCCCGCATGTCCTGACTTTGCCCCGCACCCTTTGAGGCTGTTGCCCTTTCTGTACTTCCCCGAGACCACCTAACCTAAAAAACCGCCCAGTCCACGCCACACAACCCCTGCTGCCCGTGTAGCCGTCTGCTGTGGGTAGTGGACTCTTAACGTATCCAGCGGAACCCGAAACCCCACCACCCTATGGCGCAAGTCGAGGAATCTGCAGCCCACACGGTCGCAGAACCGTCTGAGCCTCTGATTCAGACCCTCCACTCAGCTATGTACCAAAGCTCCGCAGTCAGTCCTGTCGACGATGATGCAGTTGGTGAGCTCTGCTTCATCTTGTTATCGAGACTGGCAGTCTTCACCAAATCAGATAGCCGCCGGAAGCCAGAGAGGATTTCTCCAATCCATAGTGACACACATCATTGGTGCCGACATGAGCGACCACCTGCAGATGGGTGCACCCTGTACCCTTCATGGCATCCAGAAGGACCCTTTCCACATCTGGAAGGACTCCCCCCGGTATGCACACGGAGTGCACATTGGCTTTTCTTCCCCTCCCTTGCAGCCATATCCCTAAGGGGCCCCATTACGCACCTGACGTTGGAGCTCCCAACTATCAGTAAGCCAACCCTCTGCGACCGCCAGGATCTTGCAGACTGAGGGGCAACCTCTGGAACAGGACAAGCAGCCATGTCTGGCCAAAGATCGGTATCAGCTGGAGACAGAGCCTGAAACCGGTTCGTCAGACAAACTGGAGAGGCCTTCCGTTCAGCCCTCCGGCATGTCTTTCGCCCCCTGCCACACCTCGAGACGACCTCCCACTCTACCATGGGTGAGGGGGCAGCCTCAATGTGGGCAGTATTCCGGGCAGCCACAGCCGTAGTCCGATCGGGGGATGCGTGGGACGAGCTGGCCGTCCCCGACAAACCTCCGTCTGCACCCATGCCCATTGACAACAGCCTCAAGCTGTGTGACCGAAGCCAACACTGCCTGAAGCTGGGAGCGAAGGGATGGCAACTCAGCCCGCATCCGAACATAGCAGTTGCAGTCCCTATCCATGCTAAATACTGTTGTGCAAAGAACGTCTGAACTAATCTACAGAACACTGGACTCGCATTCGGGAGGACGATGGTTCAATCCCGCGTCCGGCCATCCTGATTTAGGTTTTCCGTGATTTCCCTAAATCGCTCCAGGCAAATGGCGGGATGGTTCCTTTGAAAGGGCACAGCCGACTTCCTTCCCCGTCCTTCCCTAATCCGATGAGACCAATGACCTCGCTGTTTGGTCTCTTCCCCCAAACAACCCAACCCAACAACTAATCTACAGAGAGCACAAACAATTCGACACAAAATTTAAACGGTTATTAAAATACAAGACCGCCTAGTAAACGCAGTAATGCTGCTACTTGCGCACTGCTGACACACTGCTCGGCGGCAGAAGGCTAACTAATAACTATATTCGTACCGCATTTTACGAACAGTGTGCACATATGCCACCGAATTTAAGTGCAAAGTTATATCATTGTATGACACATATTTCAGGAGATACGACGTCATGAACAACGAGATGCGTCGAAAACTGCCGCATCAAGCCAGGCACTTAAATGTGATTTGCAGAGTATCCATGTAGATGTAGGTATTACTTGTGTGCTACAAACTATTCACAATACACCAGTCACCCAGAACATTATGACCACCGAATTACTATCGATATAAACCCATTCAGGCGATAGGCAGCGTCACCTAGCCAGGGATGACTGCTAGTCGGACACACGCACGCTTCAGGTAGTATGAGTAGTGTGCTGGGGAAGGCGCGCGATCTGTCTGTGTGTGACCGAGGGCAGATTGTGGTATCCTGGAAGTTCGGCATGAGCATTTCGAAAACTGGACTTCTTGTTGGGTGTTCGAGGAGTGCTGTTGTGAGTGTCTTCAGCACGTGGTGAAACCACGTCTAGACGTCGTGAGTTTGGGCGGCCACCCCTCATTACAGATGTCGAACGTCATTGGCTGGGTAGACTGGTGAAACGAGACAGGCGACAAACTGTGGTGGAACTAACATTAGACTTCAATGTCTGGGCAGAGTACAAGCATGTCTGAACACATGGTGCACCAAACACGCCTAACGACGGGTCTCCGCAGCCGACGACCCATGCATGTGCCAATGTTAAAACCACGACATCAGAAATTATGGCTGAAATGGGCACGCGACCACTGGCACTGGACGTTGCCGCCGTGGCACAGCTTTGCATGCTCTGATGAATCCATCATATTTATCGTGCTGATGGGAGGGCGCGAATACATCGTTTTCCAGGGTAACAGCTCTTTGATATGTGTACTGCGGCACGAAGACAAGCTGGCGGGAGCTCCATTGTGCTCTGGGGACCTTTCACCTGGGCCTCCGTGGGTCCAGTGGAGGTCGTACAAGGTACCATGATGGCCAAGGAGTATCGTACACTGTTTGCAGATCACGTACACCCCTTCATGACGATCATATTTCCCGATGGCAGTGGCATTTTTCATCAAGATAATACGCCGTGTCACAAGGCCAGGAATGTGATGAAGTGACTCGAGGAACACAGTGACGAGTTCCAATTGATGTTCTGCCCCTAGATCCGAACCCAATCGAACATAAATGGGATGTGATTGATTTTGCGTCAGAGCTCATCACCACCTCCTCGGAATTCACGGGAATTAGATGACTTGTGTGTGCAGATGTGGTGACAACTACCTGCAGCGGCCTACCACGCCCTCATTGCTTCCATGCCACGAAACGTCGTCGCTGTTATCCGTGCCAAGGGTGGACTTATCAGGTATTAGGTAGGTAGTCATAATGTTCTGGCTGATCAATGTAAATTTAGCAGACAGTGTCCTCTACTGGCGGAGATCAGAACCTCTTTCCTTCAGTTCGTACCAGGCAGTTGAATCGACAGTACGCATATGGCATTTCTGTGCATGGAGCTGTCATCAGCGGACAGTAGCGCGGCTCCAGGACCAGTGGGACTCAGTGCTTCTAGCCTGATCTGTCATTTGCCCGCGAAAGGCAAAGGTCCTGAGTTCGAGTCTCGGTCGGGCACACAGTTTTAATCTGCCAGGGGGTTTCATATCAGCGCACACTCCGCTGCAGAGTGAAAATCTCATTCTGGTTTGGGTAATTGTTTTTAACTTCGGTCACCTTGACTTTAACTTGAGTATGCTATGGGTAACATCAGGGGAGAACCTGGTGGCCATCTTGAATTCTGTACTTGATCTCAGTGAGTAATAGCTGGAGGAAAACGTGAAGTGGTTCTTTATGTGGATGAAAGTAGGCCAGCACACTGGTTAGTGCTTGCAGGATGAGAGACATCTCCTTTGTCTAACAGGCAGTGCAGGGGAAACAAACACCCTTTGTTCTAGAACTGGTACCGGGAGAGGGACAAGTTTGGAAGACAATGTCCTTTGTCCCAAAGCTTCAGGCTCTGATTGGTATCTATTATCCTGGTCAGGCATCTTCAATTCCAGCATGACAATGTGCTACCATGGCTTTTTGAATTACCTGCCAGTTTATACTTGATAAACAGTCCTACTTCCACAGTGGCATCACAGGAGTGCGGAAAAACTCTGTAGCACAAATGAACTATTTAAATTTCCTATCAAGTTTTGAATTTGACTCGAGTTTTTGAATTTCCAGCCAATTTTTAAATTTCCCATCATTTTATACATGGGGCAATTGGCCTTTGTCACAAATCTGGCAACAGCACACGATGTCATGGAGGAAAGGGGGAGGGGATTGGGGAGTGGGGAAATCTAGCAACAGTGAAAAGTAGGTCAGAAGTGGCACTACTTGCCTACTGTTAATCATAAAATTAATCTAAAATATTAATTTTAAGAATTTCTGTGAAACGACCGTTCAACGGAGCTTAAAGGATTTGCCCAACAGAAAGCTCATTAATTCAGTCTTGAATTCCACCACATTATCCATAAGACAGCAAACAGCTTGTTGAATACTTGTGTAGCCATATATCTGACTCCTTTTTGTACTAAAGTTAACCCCTTGAAGCCTTTATTGAGATATTAATGTTTTTCGCTATTATTTGACCAAAGAGAAACGTTGGTACCGACAAAGGACATTAATGTATGTATCTATATTGCGAAACAGTAGTCAAAATAAAATTTCCTTTTCTAGGGAAGCTGGCGAAAGATCATTATTTTCATTTGAATCTGATGCTCGAAATGTGTGGGTATTCTCGCAAATTATTTGAATATTGGGTATGCCTAGAGAAAATCCCATCTGTAGTTTGGACTCGAACATAGTTAAACTGTACGTTAGTAGCGTCTACGTTAAAACATTTAAATTTTAATAGTCTTTCATGAAAGCAACATACTGATAATAACATATGGTCCAAAGAGAAAATTAGTGGCATCATGTAGAATATTCGGTGTAACCTGTGAGTCTGAAAACTTTCTAGACTGGATTAAAAAATAAAAAATAAAAAAAAAAAACAGAGAAAAGTTAAGGTGGTGGTTTTACATAGTCTCTCCCCACCCTCGCCCCCCTCCTCCTTCTCCCCCCTCCCCTCCCAGAAAATTGAGTACAGTGCACAGAACGTTCACAAAACCATGCGGAAATGTCAGAAAAGATATTCTTTGAGATGTTGTTCAAACTGTGTTGTCACATTGGTTTGAATGTCAGTTTTGTCATGAAAGTGTTGACCCTTGATGTGAATTTGTGTACTTTGTCTTTTTGTTCAAATGGCTCTGAGCGCTATGCGACTTAACGTCTGAGGTCATCAGTCGCCTAGAACTTAGAACTAATTAAACCGAACTAACATAAGGACATCACACACATCCATGCCCGAGGCAGGATTCGAACCTGCGACCGTAGCGGTCTCGCGATTCCAAACTGTAGCGCTTAGAACCGCACGGCCACTCCGGCCGGCTGTCTTTTTGTGGTAGGTTCGTATTGATAATACCAAGTATCGTAGCGCGTGTAGCTTTTTTCCAAAGAAAAAAAAAATTGTCTGCATTCAGACAGTTCCCGCCAAACGTCGTTGATTTTTTCCGGGAGTCAGGGTGTACATTTGCATCCACTTTTTTCCTCTTCAGAACATTCTCTATACTATCTTGATCAGCTGATTTAGAGACGGTGCTCCCTGTTACGGTTTGTGACACAACAACGTTGACACACTACGGTCGCACGTCCACGGCTTAACACTGCCTGCTCACAACTGACTGGTCGAATGCATATCTGTTGTTAACACTTGTTGATTTAAGCTGCCACTGTGATGACTGCGCTAATGTCGCTTATACTGAGGAATAAAATCAGTCTCGGAATGTTGTGGAGGGACGGCACATAGCCGTGCATAACAGCTAGGCGATCGGACATTTTGTTTATATGTTGGAGTGTCCTACACGCGTGTTTGCCCATTGAAGAATGTACTTCACATACATAAATACAGAAGAAACGTAAACACGTGTATTCACTACATTACGTTGCACAACTTTTAATTGGGAAAATCTTTCCACGGCGTTAACTACGGTGCCTCACTGGCCAAAGTTAAATTTGTGTAATTTTTTCCGTCAGGGTGTCAGTAGTATTAGCCGTACGTGATACCAGCTGGTTCATTAATACAGTTTCGTTTTTCAAGCGTTCATCATTATGTTGTTTATAATACGTCATAGTCTGTGATGCTTCCTTAGCGACAGGTGAATTACTCCAGGTAAACGTGTTGTCTACATATTAACTAATTAATTCAACTCTTGTGCGAATAATTGTTGTAATGCGACTATGTAGCGCAGCTTAAACACCCGCCTGTCCGTCATCCGTGAGCATTGTTCCTGGAGGCTCCAGCGCCACAAGTCTCACGTAGCAGCGGACGTGTGTGGGTGGTATGGACGTGGGCGGTGTTACTGGCGGACGCGTGGGTGGAGCAGTGGTCCCTCCCCTCACCGTAGAGCGAATTTTCCCTTCCGAAACCTTATTTTCCTTCCACTGCACTCAACTGGAAAAAATTTGTCTCGCTTATGTAGATGTTAATGTATACAAATGCGATTTCAACTTTATTTTTGTGAGTAATGTGCTGTGTATTTTCAGCTACAGTTATCGACTAAGTGGATGACATGCTCTGACATAATCAAGATGCTAGATCTGCAGATATGATAACACAACGATAGTAAGCCACAGTAGCCTTTCCGACTCTTTCTGTTTAAGCAGTTAGATGGAAGCCATCGTCGTGAAGTATAGTAACTTTTTGAAATGTAGCTGTAAATAATCATTCACAGAATGATCTTTGAAATAAGTCTGTAACCGCATGAGTGGCAAACGAACCCAGGTTCCTTGGTCTTCTTCAACATCGCTCCATTATCCGAGCCCTCTGAGTACGCTCCTGCTGATATCATCGTTGCAAAATTCTAAGCGGAATTTTTTACGGAAGAATGGAAAGACATAATTGCCGACCTTGGGAAAGTCAGTTTGGGTTCCAGAGGAATGTAGAAACAAGCCGAGCCAATTCTGACTCGATGACTAATTTTAAAAGCTAGGTCTATCGGAAGCGACGAAGGACTTAAAACGGACTGGATAGTGTCTTGAAAATGGGTTATAAGATTAAAGCCAATAAAAGTAAAATAAGGAATGAAATCGAATTAAATCAGGCAATGTTGCTGAAATTACATTAGGAAAAGAAACGGCAGCAAAATGTTTGAAAACGCCAAAGCAGAGAATATAAAATGCAGACTGGCAATTACAAGAAAAGCGTGATCAAAAAATATATTTGTTAACACTGAATGTAAATTTAAGTGTCAGGAAGACTTTATTCAAGCTTTTTTTTTTGGTGTTTAACTTTATGTGAAAATGAAATATGGACGATAAACAATTCAGACAAGAAGAGAATGTAACTGAAATACGGTACTACAAAACAATGCTGAAGATTAAGTGGGATAACTAAGGAGGAGAACTGGGGAGAAAAAAAATTGAGGGCATAATGTGAATAAAAGAACATATCAGATCATAAGACATGTCATGAGACATTAAAAAATAATCAGTTTGGTATTGGCGGAGGGGGGGGGGGGGGGTAGTAGAGGGAGACCAAGGCGTGACTACAGTAAGCGGATTGAAGTGGATGTGACCTACAGTAGTGATCTACATCTACGTCTACACTCTCCAAGCCACCGTACTGTGTGTGGCGGAGGGTACTTTACAGACCACAGTTACTTCCCTGCTTTCTGTTCTAGTCACAAATGGTTTGCGGAAAGAACGATTTTTCATAGGCCTTTCCGTGGGCTGGAACCTCTCTAATTTTATCTTCATCGTGTTCTCGCGAAAGCATCATTTTGGTTCACCTAGATAGGAACGTACGCCCTTGGAACTTCAACAGCAAACCACAACGTAATGCAGAACGGCTCTCTTGCAGCATCTGCCAGCAGGGTTGGCTTTCAGGCTTACTAAATGATTCTGTAACGAAATGCGCTCCTCTTTTTCGGATCGTATCTATTTCCTCTACCAACTCTATCTGGTCAAACAAGAGTTTTGTAAGATACGTTCTTGCCGGGTGAGATGTACTTGCTGATGATTTCTCCAATGAAACGCAGTCATTTCATCTCTTTCGATATAGCAAACTTCTACAGACATACCAGTAGTTGAGACAATTGAAATTATAAAAGACAAGCTCCTTCGATATAGATAGGCAAACCCTGTCAAAACTTACGAAACCATAAAGTTACTACAGCTCACTTTCTCGCAAAACTACTCTGAATTTGATAAGAAAATTTGTCAAAAAAAAATGGTTCAAATGGCTCTGAGCACTATGGGACTTAATATCTTAGGTCATCAGTCCCCTAGAACTTAGAACTACTTAAACCTAACTAACCTAAGCACATCACACACATCCATGACCGAGGCAGGATTCGAACCTGCGACCGTAGCAGTCCCGCGGTTCCGGACTGCAGCGCCTAGAACCGCATGGCCACCGCGGCCGGCAAAATTTGTCAAGAAAATATACTCAGAGAAAGATGGAGTAGCAACGGGAAATTGTATAGCAGGTACTATCGCAGACATGTTTCTCAGTGCACTAGAAGAGACATTTTTCACCTCCAATTTTCCATCCCTTAACGAAATTATCTACTACTACCGGCGTGTAGATGATACATTACTACTAGTGAATGGTGACAATAAGGATATACAAACACTTCACCAGCAATTAAACAGTCTGCATCCGAAAATAAAATTTACTGCAGAAACAGAAACAACAAGTCCATCAATTTCTTAGACTTAAAAATAAGCAATGATAATAACCCACACAAATTTGAAATTTACAGAAAACCTACAACTAGAGAGATCATTAAAAAAAATGCATTCCATCCCAGGTCCCATAAATATGTGTACTTTAAATCAATGATCAATAGAATCTAGAATTTGGAAGAACAATCAATAAAAAATGAAATTACAGCTCTACAGTACCTAGCACAACAAAATAATTACGGCGCAGGTGTACTACCCAGAATCTACCAAGAACATACTGCGAGGGTTGGAACTTAAAATAGTGGCAACTATTTGTTCACAACCGATACAAAGGAGTTACATGTTTGCACCTGTTACTGTCCTTCAAAGTAGTCACCAGCGTTGTGTAGAACTCATTGCCAGCGATGTGGAAGGCGTAGTATGCCGTTAGCAGAGCCTGTTCTGTTGATGGTGCGAATGGAGCGGTTTACTGCCTGTCGAATCTCTGGAACAATTCTGAAGCCAATGCCACGAAATGATTCCTTCATCTTCGGAATCACATCAAAGTCAGAAGGACTTAAGTCCGGGGAATATGGCGGATGGTACAGTACTTCCCAGTCCCATCGACCGAACAGACCAGCCACAGCTTGCGCTGTATGCGCCCGCGCTTTGTCGTGCAGAATGATGGGTGGGTTACGCAGAAGGTGACGCCGCTTCTCTCGCAAAGCTGGTCGCAGGTGACTTAAGTCCTTGTGACTTTGATTTGATTCCGAAGGTGAAGGAACCACTTCGTGGAATTCGCTTCAGAACTGTTCCAGAGATTCGACAGGCAGTAGACCGCTCCATTCGCACCATGAACAGAACAGGCTCTGCTACTGGTATACTACGCCTTCCACATCGCTGGCAACGGGTTCTACACAACGCTGGTGACCACTTTGAAGGACAGTAACAGATGCAAACATGTAACTCCTTTGTATCGGTTGTGAATAAATAGTTGCCACTATTTAAGTTCCAATCTTCGTATATCTAAGGCGGGCATCATACATAAAAAAGCAATAATGGAAAGGGATGACAACACCAAAGCAAAACCGATGTATGCACCAACAACATATATGGGCAACATATCACACAAAAGAACACTTGAAAGTGGCACAAAAGCCGAAAAAAGCTTGTCGTGTACCAATTTATAAACAGGAAGAAATAAACTATTTGCAGCTAATTTTGTAAGAGCATGTAAACGATGTTGTAATAGTAGGTACTTCTGCCTCTTCATTATCAATATGTTACATTAGTTTATGGTGAGAATCAAACGGCAATCACTGCACCTTAGCGTCGATCCTCTGCAAGTCCTCCTGCATTTCGCTAGTTTTCTGGAGCTGCGACTGCTCTGTATGCAACAGCATCATCCGCGAAAAGTCTCATGGAACTTCCAACGGTGTGTATTGGGTTATTTAAACATATTCTGAAAAGTAATGGTCCTATAACACTTCCTTGGATACGCCCGGAGTCACTTTTACGTATGAAGATTTTGAGAATGACACGCTGTGTTGTGTTTGCTAGAACTTTTTAACCCAATCACGCAACTGCTCTAGTATTCTGTAGGCTTGTATTTTGTTCACTAGGTTGCAGAGCGGAATTCTATCGAATGCCTTCCGGAAGTCAAGAACAAGACGTCAATCTGGGCGGCGGCGGCATCTACTGATTTCTGGATCTCGGGGATGAACAGAGTGTGATAGGTTTTACACAATCGTGTTTTCGGAACTCATGTTCATTCATTTTCGGTGTTCAGAAATGTCATAAGACGCGAGAATAAAGCGTGTTGCGAATTTCTACAACAGACCGACGTCAGAGGTACGGTTTTGTGCGTCTGTTCGACGAACCTTCTTGAAAGCGGGAATGACCCTGCACTCTACCGCCAGAAAAGGAGCAAATTCTTTCACTTATACTTTGTAGAATCGTATTTCTATCCTATCTGGTCCACTGGCTTTTCCTCTGTTGAAGGTTTTCAGTTGGCTTTCTGTCCTGTGTGCGCTTATTTCGAGTTTGACGTTTGTGTGACGATTTTAAGGACGAATTACAGTACGATGTTCCTTAGCGAAACAACTTTGGAAAATACGTTTACTATTTTGGTCTTTTCTCTATCATCCTCAGTTTCGATGTCGATGCGGTCGCAGAGATTAATAGACTTGCGCAAGGTAGACTGTCGTGGTGAACCGCATCGCACCAGTCTCGGGTCTACAGACAGCAACGAGTACACAGGTTAGATTTTCTTGCGCCGTGGAATTTATTTCTGACATTCATGCCGACGTGGCGACTATTTGGCCTATAGTGGTGTGATAATAAGATTCAAAAGCTCAGAAAACTTATATTTAGTATCTTCGAAAACTACCGCAGCGAGATAAGGATTTAGTTTCTTTCATTGCACTCCCTCTGTCGGTCTGTACAAGAATCACATTGATGCATGTACATAGTACACTGATACAACTCGTACTAAACCTTTGTTAAGTTGGGAAGAGAGTGGAAATGTGTTGCATATTATGACTGATGCCTGTTTCTAGTCATATGAACTAATGCAGCAGGATTGGGCTATTATCAAGATGGGGTATTATCATGTGTTGATTTTTTTTCGTAGTCATAAACATTTGGCAAAAATCTGTTGTCTTCTATTCATTTATTTGGGGCGAAAAAATTTGACAACCATGTTCCATGTAACACAATGCGTAAGTGAATAAATTCGGAACACGGCTGTACAAAAATAAGGCATGAAGTTTTACATTACTAATGGACTTAATAGTAATGTTCTAGATACAAAACTGATAAAGACACTGTCATATAACCCAAGCTCATATATAGTTAAGAGTGTACAGTTTTTTTTCTATGTGCTTTCTTTTGATGTAAACTACGCAGAGCCTTCAGTTACTAAAATAGCATCCATTTGGGAGGAACCCAAATGATAATGAGGAATATTTATCATTGTGGCACAAAGGGAGTTTCCTCTTGTGTATCACAATCAGTAGTGGGAAAATAGGCGGACTGGGACAGCCTGATGTCACATCATAATTACGTGACGTCATACATCACAAGCTTCCCCAATTGCCCTAAGTTAAAAACAGTTGTGCAACCAGAATGTTCTGTGTTCGATCCCTGCCATTTACAATTTTCACGAATTTCAACACTCTTAATTGCTGCAATAGTCCAATTGTGCTAGCGTTGGAGGCGCAGGTCTCTGGGTTCGGCTCCCGTCATGTTTAAGTTTCTTAAAATTCGTTTGTTTTCCACGAATTTCAACACAATTATTGTTTAAGCAACTGCGAACAAGAAGGGGCCCGTCGTGGGACACACTTAAGGGGATACGGAATCGGATTTTGGGTTAAAAAATCGATTTTTTTTTATTGGCGTATTATATTCTGCCATGTTTCCTCTTTAAAATGACGTATCATACATAGCTCTACTACAATTATAACTATTTTATTTTTATATATTTGTGAGATCGGGTATTGCGCTTTAGTTACACACGTCTCTCGTGGCTGACCATGAACTTTTTGGCAGTACCTTTAAAGTGACATGAATTCAAATATCCCGGTTTCCAGCGACTATTTATACACTAGTTGCCCGAAAATGTTTCTCTCTGGTTTCCTCAAGTTACTCTTTGACTTTGTGGCGGGACTGTTTTGTAAACAGTGTGATATAAGAAAGTAGTTGTTGTTGAGTTATTTCGTATTTAGTGCTTCATTTTTCGCAGTGAAAATGCCTAGAGCTAAAGCAAAAGTGTTTAAAAAGCGTGTGAACTGGCAAAAGAAAAGAAATAATGATTCATTAGCAAAGCAAAGCGGTTCATCATCATCACTGTTGGAAAATGTGAATCCACTTATTACTGATTTGCCGAACGAACTTACACCAAATGAAAACAGTGCTTCTCATAAAAAACTAAGAGATTTGGAAGAGAAATATAATTTACTTGATAGAGGGAATAAAGTTTTTGAACTCGTTGATACGAATATATTGTGTGAAGCTCTTGAAAACAGATTGTGCTGCAAAAAATGTCATGGAAGCGTTTCTCTGAAAGTAGAATCCCATGTTGGCCTGGCTGCCCAGTTTAATTTAATATGCAGTGTTTGTAAATACAGCTGTAAGTTTCCAAGTTCGGTTTCAGTAACTGTAAATAATGGATACAAGAAAACTGAACTTTATAGTGTAAATATTAGGTTAGTTTATGGATTGCGAGCAATTGGTGAGGGCAAAGCAGCTGGTGATATGCTATGTGGTGTTCTAAATCTTCCAAGTGCACCTTCAAAGTTTGAAGCTTACAATTATGTAGCAGGATCTGCAGTTGAAGATGTAGCACAGAAGTCAATGCAGGTTGCTGTGGAAGAAGCAGTGGAAGAAAATGACGGCAGTCGTGACCTCACAGTGGCGTTTGATGGCACGTGGCAGAAAAGGGGCCACACCTCCAACAATGGTGTTGTAACAGCAACTAGTGTTGATACTGGCAAGGTTATTGATGTTGCAATAATGTCTAAATACTGTAGGTGCACAGGCAGGCTGAAAAATGAACACAGTGATGACTGTATTGCTAATTATTATGGTAGTAGTGGTGGCATGGAGGTTGCTGGGGTGAAGAAAATTTTTCATCGCTCTTCACGGTGGTATAATGTTCGCTATGTCAAATATCTGGGAGATGGTGACTCTAAAGCATTCAAAGAAGTTTTGGAAAGCAAACCATATGGGAACAGTGTAAATATAAGCAAACTTGAATGTGTAGGACGTGTGCAGAAGAGAATGGGTGCCAGGCTGAGAAGGTTAAAATCAGTTATGAAAGGGAAAAAACTAGATGATGGGAAAACCTTGGATGGCAGAGGAAGATTGACTGATTCCATAATAGACCACATTCAGAACTGCTATGGCCTTGCAATCAGGCAAAATACAGGCAATCTTGAAGAAATGAGGAGAGCTATATGGGCTTTATATTTCCACACCGCATCCACGGATGAGCATCCACAACATGGTTTGTGCCCCAAAGGTGAAAACAGCTGGTGTAAATACAATAGGGGACTAACAACAGGAGAGAAATACATTCACCACCACAGTCTACCATCAGCCATCATGGCAGAAATAAAGCCCATTTTCAGAGATCTGGCTGACAGAAGTCTTCTGATGAAATGTCTTCACGGAAAAACGCAGAACCCCAACGAGTGCTTGAATAGTGTGATATGGCATCGTCTCCCAAAAACAGTGTTTGTCGGAATTAATACACTACATTTTGGTGTGTATGATGCTGTGGCAACCTTCAATCTTGGAAATATAACTAAATGCCAGGTCCTTCAAAAGTTGGGTATGTGTGTTGGTTCCCGTACGGTACGTGCTATGTTCTTTTTAGATCAGCACAGACTAAGGCATGCTGATAATATAATCAAGACATTAGTGAAAAAAGCAAGACAGGTGCAGAGGGGTGCCAAAAGAAGACTTGAAGATGATTATGAAGACTGTGAAGGGGGTATTAGCTACGGATCAGGAATGTTTTAATCTTCTTTCTCTGTTTCCCGTAAGTTTACTTTTTACTTCATCTAGGAACATTATCTCAGGTACTGGTCAACCTAGAAGTCTGAAATTTTTATGACGTAGTGACATAGGTCCCTATTACATACTGAAACAACGATTTTTTAATTACTTGATTTACAAAAGACTTAGGGGTGATAGTCTAGTAAAAAGCGATGGAAAAAATTTACTTAAAAATAAATGCACAATATCTCTGTAAGAAAATACTTTGACAATAAACTGTTGTTTCAGTATTGTTGTAACATATGAATGCACATACAGTAAAATTTTTACCTCTCTGTCTCCAGTAGTTTGTGAGAAAATGTTCCCTATAATAGGCATATATTAACATTGCGGGGATAGGTGATTCCGTATCCCCTTAATGGCTCTAAACCCTCTCGCCCCCCGCCCCATTCCCGTTTCCGTCTCAACCGCTCCGTGCTGCTGCTGCCGTCACTGCCCCCATTTCTGTCACAACCAGGAATGTTCGGGGCTTGACTCCCATCATGAGTAATTTTCTTTAAATTTGCAAGCTTAATGTTTAAACAATTACCATCTTGTTTACCCCGACACCATTTCAACAATTACACATTTACAAGTAACATTGACGTTAACCCCCACCACTTTAAACACAGACGTTATGTGGGGGTTTGGTCCTTGTGACATGCTTCTATGTTATGGGCTGTTAGGTTCAGTGACGTACATCAGGGCACCAATGTATACTACATCTTAAACAATTTGCAACACATTCAATAGCGCCTGGCTCAATGTATATCATTTAACTTAAGGGCGATGGATGTGTGCATCCCTGAGTGTCGCTGTAGTCTAAGCACCCAACACCACGTGAAAACAGTTAGAACATTACACCAACACTAACAGTAGTGAAACTTGTTTTGGCTTCAAACTGCCATTTACTATGTATACCGATACCACAACAAAAAACGCAATACAAATCTGACAGCCACACGAGAGTTCCTCTCACACCTCCATAAGCATTTTCTTCTACATATTATTAATGCAGTATGTATGCTGACAGGCAACTAATCTAAAGAGAGGCTAAGCAAGTAGGAAACGAATGTTTGTGCTATATTGCAGCAGAGAGCAATGGCTGAAGCTTAGTAAATTCTAGGTTAAGTGTGAAGCATTATGTACACATACTACTAAGTAGAATCTCCCTACAGTGCTTGGCAAAAATGTATGCCACATGACAAATTGCTATAGGTAATGAATACCTTGCTCAGAAAGCCAATATTGACTGGAACATACAAAGTGACCCAAACTCTTGAACAAACATGCAAAGTGTGTTGTGAACAAACCATCAGCTTCATACCACATTTTACACTATACATTAAATTATATTGTCCAAGGATTTAATAAGCAATGTGTGCACAAGCGGTCCAATAAGATTACGCTACAATATAAGAGGCAGATGACACCACACATGTGCTTTAAGACAATGTGTATGTGTACTTTAATAACAATAATATATATAAGAAATTGATAGCAGCAAACTTTTAGGACACCAAAATCATACATTATAAAAATCTGTGTCAATGGATCACAATCTTATAGATAGAAATTGCGGACGTGCTCACATCCAAGTTCAGGATGTAACTTAAAACGATGTTTTCTTTCAAGAAACCCTGTTCAGGTTATTGGTGTCTTGCTGTTACTGACTTAATCCATTTCAGAGATGGTTCACTCATTATTTAACGAAGTAGTCTATCAAAGTAATGACTCAGAAAACATAAGAAAACCATTACTGTAATTAGATTGACTGAAGCAGAGCTTGGAGCCAAGAACACACGCCTGGAAACGGGTGTCAGTCACCACGAGCCATTTTCCCTGCTTGATAAGTACTCCTCAGTAGCAGAGGAAGATGCTTCCGCGCTGCCGTTCCAGGTGTAAGTGCCCAGGTGACAGACTCTGGGCTGCACTGCGACCTACCATCTACTGCAACGCCTGTTAACACCACCGACCACAGAGTACCTCGTGTGGGGTGCAGCTGCCACTGTCGACTTAGTGCCAGAGTACCGACTACTCCAAATCAGCAAGCCACCTTCCCAGTAGCAAGTGTTGACCGCATGCTGCATCCACTTTGCCTGTTGCTACAATGCCGTGATATGGGAGAATGTCAAACTGCACAGACATGAGGGCGCATGTCAATGAATGTCAAAGCTAAATAAATTAATAAAGAAGTATTTTATGTTCACAACTGCCTTGTGTGCAGCGTCCCAACAGATCACTACCGTCTATCAAACCATCCACGAAATCTACAACATCAAGAAGACTAACACATCCTGACGAGCAGAGCTGTTTATGTTTCACTCTTGTTTCTCTGCATTTGCTTCGGACCCACTATATTTTGACAACCAATGGGCAACAACCGCACTTCTGTCCCATTAAACAACAGGCACAATACTATCCCAAATATCAAACTACTTACAGTCTCAAGAAGAACCAGCTCTCACTATACATGCTTTACAGATTTCACACAGTACCACTAGACAAGCGCTTCTAGAATAAGAACCTTGACATAATATATCTTTCATGTTGGTTTCCGTCTCTGTAGGTTGGTGTTCTTATGTAGTCCAGTCTGTGCTTTGATTTTGAGAATACTGTTCACATGGCGATTGCATGTGAACCATGCGAGATCGACCATGATACTGCACAGAAAAATACTAGGAAAAAGACAGACAGTGGCAATAAATACCATTAGTGAAACAGAGCTGGGACATTTTAACAGTGTGTATACACTCTCCTTTTCTAACAGCAAGTGGAATGATCAGGTTGAAATAAAACTATGCAGTTCTCGATTCATGTTCTGAAATAATGTGCCACTACAGTCATTATAGTAATATCCAGTGGGATGCCTGTAAAGACGTGTATTTAATGATGAGTGTAGATGTGTTGCATATATCTTTTTGGGTATCATTAATTCATCGTACTACACAAGTTGAAGATTTATTCCTCTGAGACTGCATTTATTATATATTCTGTCATCTTACAACTAATGTTCACTAATAACATGGCTAATAGTTACAGACAGATCGTTTGGCGCGTATTCACCGGAGAAAAACCTTCTCTCTGCACCCTGTAACCGTACTAATTCTGGCCCACCTCAGTGATCCTTTGTCATCATCAGCTGCAGAAGCATCAGTTACAAAATCTGATGCCTTGTCCTTCTCCATCTATATTTTTCACTCTTGAGTGGTCGCATTTTTTAATCCGATATGCTATTGTAATTACAAGCGGTGATGCTCTTGCGATAGCAGTGTATCTTGTGCCAAGCGCCAGTATTTTAACATGTTCAGTGGTCACAGCTCAGTAGCGTGAAATAATTTAGAGAATCTGAGCCCTGAATTCACGACACCTCAGTCAGTATGATGCCGTACACTGTATACAGCCTGCTTTTGCTCTGTGTGTTTTTGACGTACCATCTGATTTGAGGTTTTAGATCACATCCTTGTTGGAATATGTTTTGTAGTATATACAGTACTCCATAGTTAACCAAGTATTTGTTAAGTATTAGCCGTCGCTATCTACTGGAATGAAACGTAGACGTTCATTTGCAATTGTTTAATCTCTATTTAGATCAGTTACGCATCAGTGTGTACGCTGGATTGATAATACATCAAAGTACATGTTTATGGAGCTGTAGTAGAAACGCTCGTAAGGCTGTGGATTTTGTATGGAGTTTAACTGGTTGTTTTTCATTGTGATATCAGTGTACACAGTCGGAGACAGCTTTCACTCCTTGGTGTCTGGCGTATGTTACCATGCAGCAGTGGGTGCACCGACTAAAGAGATGCTATCAGTCTATCAGCGACACATATATATGGCGCGTCGTAAGGTCTAGCAGCATTTTTCGTTAGCTATCAGGCATACACTTATCATCACCAGGATGTGTTGGACGGTGCTCTGTCACAATGATGTGCCCTCATTTGGTACATGTCTCATTCCATTAACTTTTTTGTGACCTAAAAAGAGGTTTCATCTGAGTAACACAGGTTTACAAACTATATTCACGGATACTGTAATTGTTTTCTAGCTTTGCGAAGTATAGGAATTCTTGCTTGGCGGTGAAGTTTTATAGCGGTGCAATGATAGCAGCTCAGTGTAACCATTCCACCTAAATTGTATGTGCTCTCCTTTTGCTGTTGAGGAGCCGTTCACTGGAAAGATATATAGCTGCTGCTGGAATAAATTTTATAACACTTTGTGTGTAGCCTAAAAACTGGTAAATTGCTTTCTAAGTAGTGACGTATACTTCTTATGTGTGGACTGTCTGTTGTTTAGAACTGTCGAGGTGTGAATTATAATGGTGCACGCAGCAGCTGCGTGACCATTATGTGGGATAATTTTACTTGGTTGCTGTGTACATGTGGTGTGTCTATGCGTTAAACTGTTATGCGTTGTGATTGAATTCCAGAATTGTCACTATGTGAAGTTTTTGTGAGTCATAACCAAATAAAGTGAGAACCCTGTACTATCTGTATTTCAGGTAATATTGCAGTTGTCAGCAACTGTATTTCAGTACAGTAGCCGAATTGCTTAAATGACGGTGGCGGATATGCTGTATAACTCATACACATTTAGACAGGTGCTGTCAAGTGTGTTTCAAATTAATTATGATAAAAGCATATAGTGATCCTCTATAGTACGTCACGAAACCTGATAGTTCATAACATAGCAGCTTGTCACAAGAAGCAAACCCTCACAATGTTTGTGTTTAATTAAAGATGTGGGAGTAATAAATAAAGGGTTTAAATGGTGTTGGGGTCGCTACCACCCAATTGAACTATTGAAAATGACATCAATTGTTGAAACATTAAGTGTGCAAAATTTGATGAATTTTAAGAAAATTACAGATGACGGAGGTTGAACTCTGAACATCAATGGTTGTGACATTGATGGGGGCAGCGACAGCAGAAGCAGCAGTGGGCGGTGGAGGTGATGGAGGGGATGGAGGGGGAGGGAGGATTTCAGAGCTATTAAGTGTCACATTTTCACATAAGAGGCGCCTTCTTGTTTGCAGTTGTTTAAATAATAAGTGGGTTGAAATTTGTGGAAAGCAAAAGAATTTTAAGAAAACTAAACATGACGGGAGCTGAATATAGGACCTTGTGGCTGCAGTGGTAGAATAATTTGACCATTTCCATAATTAATTGTTTTGAAATTTGTGAAAATTATACACGGAAGAGGTCAAGCACGGAACCGTCCGGCTCAAAAACTATTTTTAAATTAGGGCAAACGGGCAGTCTTGTGTCCTAACATGCTGTGACCTTGACCTGGTCCAGCCCACCGATTTCCTCGCTATTACAGTCTAGTGTTTAAACGAAAATGCGAAAGAACATGAGAGAGACAGAATGCATATCCATCCAATACCGATATTCCAGCACAGCCCAAGGAAATAAGGGACTTCAAATTAAAATGTGCCGGAAGTGAATCGACTCAGTAAGAAAAACATATTATAATACAACATTTAAATTCTCGGCAATGGATAGCGCACTGTGTTAATTTTAACGAACTTATGTGTGCATCTAGTGTTGGTTTATAAAACAGGAGATCTGGGTTTGTTAAACTTTTCCCTAAATAGATTTATTGACAAATAAAACTAGATCTTGGTGAACTCAAATGGTTCAAATGACTCTGAGCACTATGGTACTTAACATCTGAGGTCATCAGTCCCCTAGAACTTTGAACTACTTAAACCTAACTAACCTAAGGACATCACACACATCCATGCCCGAGGCAGGATTCGAACCTGCGACCGTAGCGGTCGCGCGGTTCCAGACTGAAGTGCCTAGAACCGCTCGCCCACACCGGCCGGCGGTAAACTCAAAGCATATACACTTGCGAAGATAAATTGACCCCCACTCATGATGAAAATAAAATAGTTATACATAATGCCCCTTCTTGGTATCCATGAATGCTCACTGTACTGTATTGTATTAGGAAAGACTGGAAACTGCACGGGGTAACATATATAGTGACCATGAAAAGAACGATCACATGTATATTTGTTCATTAACAAACGACACTAATGAAAGCTACCATGTACTCAGCAAATACGCGAGGCCCACATCCTGGACAGATGACAAACCACAAAAAGGTACACCAAATTGAAAATTTAGAAAATAGATTAATTTGGTCATACATATAGGAATATGTTTCAAGCAGAAAATTGAGTAATATTCATTAATTAATGAGAATGTAAGCCCATCTACATTTGAGAAGCACTTGGATCTACATACTAAATGTGTGGACAAGAAAACCCACCTATTTCACTACAAAAGAAAGCTTAACTCGGAAATTAAAGTGTATTGTACGCGTGCTGAACGCACAAGCTTTATTACTGATCTAAAAGCGCAAGGCTTAGTTGATACCACTGGCCACGTGAGCACATGGCTGAGCAAAGACACAAACTTCCAAGTTGCCACAAAACCGTTAAAATTAGAAATTTAATACCACGTTATACACGATTATTTTCCCTGAATTTGCTTCATACATTGGCGGTGATTTTACGTTATCGATCACTAAGCAAGGACATTGTTTCTTTGTACTACCGCCTCATATGATAGCAATTCGATCTACACACAAAGTACTTCCCACAGGAATCCTAATTATTGGCACGCATGTAAATGACACCACGAATGACTATCAAAATTTCCTACTCACATCCTGATCTGGTACAAAATTATTAAACACAGTCACAGCTCACTTATAAAACATCGTGTACTAAGGGGCTATACGTTATATCGCAAGGTTGACCTGACTGGGGAAAGGGCCAAAGGCGGAGTCGCCGTGCTTGTCAATAATGGCCACCACTCCTCTGCTCTCCCCCAAGGTACTAACCTGGAAGCTGTTGCAGTTGAAATTCATTCACGTCGGAGGCTTACTGTTTGCTCCCTTTATTTACCTCCTCTGGATGCAGTGGACGTTGAGGCTCTCACAGATCTTATCGAACAACTCCCCCGCCCCATTTCTCCTCCTGGGCGACTTCAATGCCCGTCATGTCCTGTGGGGCTCAACTTCTATTTGCGCTCGGGGTCGAGTTTTGGAGAACCTCCTGACATCTCAAGTATTGTGCATCCTCAACACTGGTACTCTGACTCATTTCTCTACTGCTACTGGGCCATTCTCAGCCATTGACCTATCCTTCTGCTCTCCGACCCTCACCGACTCTGTTCACTGTGATCACTTCCCCATCCACATTCATCTCCTGTATGGTGTATTGCTGGATCAGAAGCCGCCAACATGGATGACTGGCAGGGCTAACTGGCCGCTGTTCAGTCGGTTGGCTGTCTTTGAACGCCGTAACAGCATCCAGGAATGGGTGGATCACATTACACTTGTGGTTCATCATGCTGCTGACCTGCCCATACCAAAGTCTTTTGGCTTCTTAAGCGGCGACCTGTACCTTGGTGGATAGAAGAGTGCCATTCAGCCATCCGGGACTGGCGTGCGGCTCTTTGGCGATTTAAATGCCGCCCAACAGCGGTCAATCTTACCGCCTTTCGAATCGCGAGAGCCAGGGCACGCCGTGTCATTAAACGGAGCAAAAAAAGGTCATGGCAGAGTTCCTGGATTCTATCAACCGTTTCACTTGTTCCACTAAAGTATGGGAAGCTATCCGGAGGATTTCCGGTACACGCAGCCGTTTACCGATTGCAGCAGTGCTGAAACAAGGGTGCCTACAAAAGGCGCCCAGAGACATTGCTCAGACGCTGGCCGAGCATTCAGCGCGGACTACTGCCAATGCAAGCCAGGATCCCGCGTTTTGTCGCTACCGTGCAACTGTAGAGAGGGAAAAGTTGGACCTCAGGTCCAATGGTTCTGAGGCCTACAACTCCCCTTTCTCGATGTGGGAGCTCGAATCGGCACTGGCTGAGACTGCTGCCACTGCTCCCGGTCACGACCACATCCGGTATTGCATGCTTCGTCATTTGCCAGCAGCGTCCCAGGAAATCCTCCTCGACTGTTTTAATCTAATATGGCAGACAGGTAACTTCCCCACCTCGTGGAGGGAGGCAATTCTCATCCCTCTCCTCAAACCAGGAAAGGACCGCACATGTCCCGGTAGTTATCGTAGTATCGCCTTGACAAGCTGTGTCGGAAAGACCCTGGAACGGATGGTTAACCGGCGTCTGGTCTGGCTGTTAGAGACCAGACAGCTCCTTAGCCGCTTTCAGTTTGGATTCCGAAAATTTCGGTCCACGGTCGACAACCTGACCCTCCTAGAGGCGGCTATTCAGCAGGCTTTTCTCCGTCAGCATCACTGTATCGGTATCTTCTTTGATATCAGTAAGGCATATGATACTACTTGGAGACACTGTATTCTTGCACAAATGCATCAATGGGGCTTTCGTGGGCACCTCCCCATTTTCATTCGGTCTTTCCTGTCTCAGCGGTTTTTTCGGGCCCGCGTTGGTAACACACTGTCTGATCGCTTTGAGCAAGAGAACAGTGTCCCCCAGGGCAGTGTTTTAAGCGTTACCCTCTTTGCCATAGCCATCAACAGTATAATGTCTACAGTGAGGAGTCCAGTACAGTGCTCCTTATTTGTGGACGACTTTGCTGTTTTCTGTTCCTCCTCCAGTGTTGCAACCGTGAGCCGTCAGTTGCAGCTAACAGTGCGGCGGTTAGAGGAGTAGGCTGCAGAGACGGGTTTTCGGTTTTCTGCCGATAAGTGTGTTTGTGTTCATTTTAATCGTTGTCGAACTTTTATTTTGCCTGCCTTGCATATAGGGGATACTGTCCTACATTTTAGAGACACAGTGCGCTTTCTGGGCCTAATTTTTGACTCCAGGTTGTCATGACTGCCACACCTACGAGACTTGAAAGCCAGAACCCTGAAGGCACTGAACATCCTCAAGTGCCTCAGCCACAGGTCTTGGGTAACGGACAGGGCGCGTCTCCTCCAGTTTTATCGGGCTTTTGTGCGTTCATACCTGGACTACGGGTGCACAGTGTATGGGTCAGCGAGGCAGTCTTATTTGCGGATCCTTGACGCTGTCCGCCATGCAGGGATTCGATTGGCCACGGGTGCTTATCGGACCAGTCCCATACCCAGCCTCTGTGCTGAGGCCGGGAACAGCCACTTACCATCCGGCGGCAGCTCCTACTGGTGCGTCAGGCTTGTAAATTTCTTGCAGCTCCAACCTCTCCTGCTCACCATATTGTTGCTCATCCGCCTCTGAACCGCCTTTTTTCCCACCGTCCCCGGGCTACGTTGCCGTTTGGGATCCGTGTGCAACGTCTGCTAGAGTCCCTCGGTGTGGAGTCCGTACGACCCCAAATACAGGGTTTTAACCGCCTGTCACCCTGGTTACTGGAGGGGCTCAGAGTGATTTTAGATTTGGTGCGGTACAGGAAAGATAGCACTCCTGCCTCCGTTTTTAATCGGGTCTTTTCTGCCGTTTTATCTGAGCACCAAGACCTAGTAGCTGTTTCTACGGATGGGTCTAAGTAGGGTGACTCTGTTGGTTGCTCTGTCGTCTTCCCGGATCGTGTCCTCAAGGTCAGACTGCCTCCTGAATTTACCATCTTTGACGCAGAAGTATATGCCATCTTGCGGGCACTGGAGCAGATGCGACTTTCTCTCAGTGTTAAATTTCTCGTCTGTTCAGATTCTTTGAGCGCCCTTTACTCTCTCCAGCGTTTGTACCCAGCAGATAAAGCAACCCAGACTATCCACGACGCCCTCCTCCAACTACAGCGACTGGGGAATCAGGTGTCTCTCTGCTGGGTACCAGGGCACACGGGAATTTTGGGGAGTGAATGGGCTGATCGAGCGGCTAAGGAGGCGTGTCGTGACCGTCAGGTCATTCAGTGTGCTATCCCACTGCATGCCCTCATCTCGCTGTTGAGGTATAAAGTCCTGTGTCGATGGGAACATGAGTGGCTAGGAGTGACCGACAACAAGCTCCGTGTGATCAAGCCCACAACTCGGCCGTGGCGTACTTCCTTCCAGCCACGTCGACGGGGCGAGGTCATCCTTACTCGTCTTCGCATCGGCCACAGTCCTATGACGCATGGATTTTTACTCCGGCGAGAGGACCCTCCGATGTGTGGTGCTTGTGGCGTGCAGATCACGGGGCACCACCTTTTATTGGACTGCGCTTTATTTGCTGACCAGCGGATTTGCCGGTGCATCTGCAGTCTATTTTATGCAATGCTCAAATGAATGTGGTTCGGGTTTTTAAGTTCTGTGAATTGTCCTACATTTTTAACAAGATTTTGGGGATTATATTTTTAATGTGTCAACGGGGTGGCTGGCTCACCCAGTTTTTTTCGTGAGTGGTCAGCCAGCCTCATTTCCCTGTGCTGTTCTTTTAGCTCTTTTGTGTTTTGTTTTCCCTATGTTTTAATTTCTTGATTAGCTATCTTGCCTCCTCATTGGTTTTAGTACATGTGAGGGCGCCTGTGCGATAGTCATTGTGTGGTCGTTTCGTCTGCATGCGTGTACGACAGTTTTCGTTCTTATTCACCTTTGTTTGTTTTTTATTCGATGTCAGGGCGCTGATAACCTCGCCGTTGGGCTCCCATACGTTCCCAAACCACACTTATACACTTATAAAACATACCAATACCTGTAGCTGTATCATGACGGAGCGTCTACCAAATCTTGTCTGTCCCTACCTAGTTCCGCTGAAATAATACCGGACAGTGAACAGTGACTAGCGGTCTCGTTTTGCAAAACATGGAGGGGGGGGGGGAATTTCCCAGAGAAGTACGACACTCCTCTCGCGAACTACACTGTATACACCTGACGTACAACCTGTCTTGTCGAGACAAATTTCTCTGCGTTTCTGCTTCCATGCCCAAGCTGGGAAAACCGTAGGAGAATATAGATCCCCATCATCCACGAGAAATACATCTACATCTACACGACTGCTCTCCTGTTCACAGTTAAGCGACTGGCAAAGGGTTCATCCAACCACCTTCAAACTATTTTTCTGCCGCTCCACTCTCGAACAGCGTGAGGGGCAAAACGAACTCTTAAATCTTTCCGTGGAACCTTGTATTTTATAACAATGATCATTTCCCCATACGTAGGTGTCCGCCAACAAAATATTTTCGCATTTGGAGGAGAAAGTTGATGACTGAAATTTCATGAGGAGATCGTGCCGCAACGAAAAACCCCTTTGTTTTAATGATTATCACCCCAACTAACATATCATGTCCGTGACACTCTCTTCTCTGTTTCGCGATAATGCAAAATGAGCCGCCCTTCTGTGAACTTTTGCAATGTCCTTCGTCAATCCTATCTCATGCGGATCGTACACCACACAGCAATACTCGTGAAGAGGTCATCATACGTAGTGTAGCCAGTCTTTAGTAGACCTGTTGCACCTTGTAAGTGTTCTGCCACTAAATCGCTGTCTTTGTTTCGCTTTCTCCGCAATATTATCTACTTGATCGTTCCATTTTAAGTTGTTGGTAATTGTAATCCCTAAGTAGTTAGTTGAATTCACAGCCTTTATATTTGTGTGAATTACCGTGTAACCAAAATTTAGCGGATTCCTTTTACTACTCGTATGGATGACTTCACACTTTTCATTATTTAGAATCAGTTGCCACTTTATGCATCACTCAGATACTTATCTAAATCATTTTGCAGTTGGTTTTGATCATCTGATGATTTTATGAGAGGATAAACTACGGCAAAATCTCAGTGCTATTCATTATAACTAAAGCTACAGTTTCAAATCGCTTTGAAGAAAGAACTACTGCTCAGAATGACATCAAATTTGAACGGAATATTATCGAAGAAGGGGGAAACGTTATGGAAATAAAAGAACTAAAGAAAATATTCCCCACTAGGCGGCATTGTAAGCAAAATAAAAGACATGGGGTACATGGTAGTTCCTCAGTTAGGGTCTGAGTCACTCGGTATAACTATCTCAATGCATGCACTGCTGCTAGAACTGCTTTACAAGAATGGTGATTGTCCGCCAGTAACTCTCCAGAAGTTCTGGACACTCATGGTTATGAAAAACGGCGTTCGTTTGATGTCAGCCGAGCGTCTGGAGAAAATGATTTTGAAATTCGAAAAAACAGGTTCTTTTGAAGTACAGTGTAGCATAGGAAGAAATACAAGTGATCCAACGTCAGCAAAAGACGTGGATACAGCACTGAAGGATGTTTAGAGCGGTGGCATGCAAACATGCAGTCCATGGGTAATTGCCAAAACTTTGGACATTCCTGTGAGCATGGTGCATGAAATTCTATGAAACATCCTGCGTTCCTACCAATACAAAATTATCCATGTCCAGGAGTTGCTTTACGCTTACCTACCAGTAAGATTTGCCCTAGAACTTCATGTTCACATCGAAGTGGACAATGGATGGGCATGGAACAGTCTATGGTCAAATGAACTCCATTTCCATCTCCAGAGATATGCCAATACACAGAATGCAGAATATGGGCAGCAAAAAATCTGCTGGCACATCAACCAGTACTGCTTTATTCTCGCAAAGGTAACTGTGTTGTGTGGGTTGACGGCATCATTTGTCATAGGGCTATATTTTTTCAAGGAGATTGGTCCTGTGAGTCCTGTTACCTGTACCGTCACTGGTGTCATGGTATGAGAGTCTTTTGCACACCAACGTTATTCCAACCCTTCAATAACAGGGATGTATTAATAGGATCTTTTTTATGCAACATGCCACTCCCCCATACGTTGCATAGGCAGTGAAGCGGCTGCTGCAGAGGCATTTGAGAAATGCTAGAATTATCAGTCATCATTTCCCTGGCACATGGCCTTCCAGATCACCTGATATTAACCCGTGTCACTTCTGGCAGTGGGGTTATCTCATAGACACTCTGCTCAATGCTCCAATTACAAACGTAACTAAATTCAGGGCACACGGTGTGCAACACATTCCAACATGACCCCTGAGACACTAGAACTTTAATATTATGTGACTTATACATGCACAACACACAAAAACTGAAATATATGCATTGATGTATGTTACACTCATAGTAATGAAAATTGTAAATTGCATAAGACAACTTGTGTTTTATACAAATTAAAACCCTGACATTAATAATACATTGGAGTCATGACACAAACATTACTGATATTACCTATGAAAACGGAGCACTAGAAATTACAAACGTCTTATGTACTCAGTGATACTATGAGAAACAGGATTAATTGTGTACACAAAATGTGTAGTGAAGGAATAAGACTTGTCGTCTAGTGATACAATAACAAATGCAGTTAAATTGTGGACACATAAATAGACTAATAAAAGGGTAACATATAAAATTAATGACACCCTAGGTCAAATACGAGTATAGTTACTGATTTAGTGACTTGCACAAAATTCAGAAAATGTAGTAGCAACAATGAGCTAATCTGATGCTAATAGAATTTCAATACATTTCAGAGTGGGACTGTTATTAGATAAACGAAAATGAAGGGGTAGATAAATCAGGGTTGTCGTTGGACCACCTCAGATTTTGTTTTAGACATCAATAATATTAATATTTTTATAGAAAATATACTCAACAACTTTGATGAACTGTCTGAAATCTCGTCAGAATGAAATGAATTTTAATTTTTTAAAAATCGTTCATAGGAATGTCCACATTTGTTCATGCATATTATTCATCTTAAGAATGATAACAAAACATAACAGTTATACATAAATAACTATGATCAGCCTTTATCAAATTCCTGAAAAAAATTGAGACACACATTCACTGAATTCTATATGTGGTAATGTTTTCACATGCTGGGAGTTGGGGACATACAGCATTTGTCCATAAAGTAATGAAACTGCATCAGGTAAAAAGAATGTATTTATCCAATACTGGCCTACACAGGCACGATTCACGACCCTTCCTCACAGCTTTGCTTCCACCAATACCTCGTCTTCTACATTCCCAGTTTCAGAGAAGCTCTCCTGCAAACTTGCGGGACTAGCACTCCAAGAACTGATGGAAAGTGCTTCGCTGTTCTAATTATACATCGAAAAAACCAGCACTCATAATCAACAGGTCATAATGCAACACTTGTACTGGGGACTAGGAAAAATCACCATCCCAAGACATTGCACCAGGAGAGAGGGGCGGCAATTGAACGTGCATTCTCCTCAATGTACAGCCACAAACTACAAAACTTAAAGGCACTCTTACCTCCCGTCATCCCTTCCTCTGCCTCCCTCTCTCGATCATAGGTAGGGATAAAGGCTTTTTTAAATAACCAGCTGCTGCTGCTTCCACACACTGCACGCTGGTCTCCATTCTACTGGCCTCCCGCCTGTGGACGGGCGGGCGATCTCTGCCCGCACCTGTCCAGCCACCATGCTCTGCCCTGGGGTGATGGTGACTGCACAGTCTAGGCGGCAGCTCTACACTAACACAGAAGGCCATGATGTCCCCTTAACAAGGTGAGATAAATGATAGGCACCCCAAGTGCAGCTTGCTTGTTCATGTAGTCACACCGTGACCGGAGCACAGCTGCCTCGGGCGACCACACACACACACACACACACACACACACACTGGACCCGCACCCCACCCACAACCACATGTCTTTCTGTGATGGAGAACACTTGTATTTAATGTCAACGCGACTCTTTTTTAAAAGTAAAACACAAGGACAGCAGCTGTAACCGAGTATTTTTTTTTAAAAAGGAAAACACAATCACAGCAATAATAAATGTCCTCTTTCCACAAAAATAGGTGCAGCCCATTTTCTTTTAGTTTTATGAGAAAAATCCGTTTTTATGTTCGACTACAGGATGAAATTCGCGTCTCTCTCTCCCATACCCCGCCTCCCGTTATTTTGCGACGTCAGATGAAGTGAAAAAAAAAAATACACCACAGCACTGCCATTGATTACAGATGACCAAACTGCAGAGGTTGGAATGATTTCTTACAGCTTGAGGGATGAAATTACATGGCTTGATAGTGTCCCTCACTTTCAAAACAGTGTCATTAAATAAATTGTCTGCATGTGTTTATTGCAACTATTTCAGACATGTGAAATAACATTACGGAATACAGCCTTTCACTCCATTTGCTCACACGTGGGAAAAGGCACAATCATTTTATGTTCAACAAGAACAAGCTATAATTCAAGAGGACATTGCTGTTATGTACACTATGGCAGGTCCCGTTTTACCAACGCAATGCTATATTGCACTGGCCTTTATGAAACAAATCATGAGAACATGTCAAGTAACAGAACCCCCCAACATCACCTACTAGAGAACCCTGTAAGATTCCTCTGATACATCAGAAACAAATACCATATGTGTAATGACATCTGACATTTTTTGCTCCATAACTCCCCTCTACCGACCTGTGTGTAAAGTTTCTGTCATCCAGCAGACGATCATTCACAGTGGCAGTAGATTCTTGTTTTGTAGTTTTGTAAGCAATTTGATCATCACAGAACAGCCTGTTTCATGCAATCTACTTACATGTTGGGAAAAACACTATCATTTCTAGGTTCTACAACGAACTACATAATTCAAGCGGAGTCTGCTTTATAATTAGAGATTATGAAGTATGAAATAACACAGGACTTGCGGTAACACCTATTTTTAAACATGCAATCGTCATGATAATGATAAAAACAGTCATGATTCCATGAGAATAGATACAGTCTATTTCTATTAGTTTTATGAGAAAAGTCGGTGTAGTTTGAGATCATTCTGCATGTTCAAATCACAAATTATCATGCGCAAGGGCATTGCAGTCATTTCAGATGTATGAAATAACGATACAGATCAGCATCTGCATGGTCATTTAGTACATTCGAGGGCAATCCTCATCGTTATGTTGTAACACCCAGAGTAGGTAAAAAAACTATGAACTATCTACATCCAAACTTTAACCAGTGATACCACTCCTTGTAATAAAACCTATAAGATTTTACCACATCTCTCTTCTGACATATCAAAAAACAAATATCGTCTGTGTGTTGGCATCGAGCATATTACATACACACGTATCGCTCCATTGGAACAGGTGGCTAGTGGTCAAAGTCGCCTGCACGGACCTGTATAAAGTTTTGTCTCCTGTACTGGAGGAAGACCATAACAAACGGACTGCCAACCACAAGAGGGGGTAATGTGTTGTTCTTTCATAAACAGTTTAATACATTGTTTTTCAGCTGTAACACATCCAAGCAGTGTATGATTACAGCTTTGTACACCGCCATACACTTTGTTTTCCTCCCATGACTTTGACGTCTGTGTCAGGTGATAAATCGACATTGACATGTTTCGATCCACTGACTCCCACAGAAAGCTGAACATCACAGGGTGTAAATTGTGCAGCTCCCGGAGCACACAGGATGGTAGAAATAAAACACATAGGTGATATTTCTCAGTGACAAAAATATGGAAGACTTCGCTACTTATGGAAACTGGAAAAGTTTGTGGCATTGTAGAGCGTTTCCAAACAGTTATCCAAAGGTGATAACATATACAGTTAATCTCATCTTCCACAGTAACAGAGTAGCAGATGTCTTGGTTTTTCATTTTGAAGAGCATTATTTTCTCATTTTGCAGTCATGTACGTGATTAGTGTTCCAGTGTTGACCATGCATGGGGGCTTAATTATTTATTTAGAATGCAAATACTTTTTTAATTTTAGTAGCTGACTGTCCGATTACGAAGTCTCGTAACCGGTTGGCCCTGTCTGGTATAGTACGCAATCTGACTGCATAGAACAACAACAAAGAATGAAAGAAAACTTCCGTTAACACAATTAATTAATTAAGTCCCCAGCAACTATAATACCTACGAAACAACAAAACACAAGTGTAGCTGTTCTGTGTGTGGAAGTGTGATTCAACATACACATCTGGCACGGTTCTTCCTCAATAAGACCAGATATTTTAAACACCATTTATACTGAAGTAATTAAAAGAAACCAGAAATACTATAATTGCACATAGAAACCAGAAATACAGTCTAATACAAGAACACGAGCCAGATGCTTTGTTGACTGAGCCTGTGACCAAGAGGCATTATTGTTTAAGGCATTGAAATAATTAAAAAAAAAGGAATTTTTACCTTCATATATATTGACGAAAAGCACACTCTGATCATTACAGCATCCCCAATCCAACAATATCTGGTGTCTAGCCCATCAAAACAATATGACAACATCTGAACAAGCACTCTCCATGGGAACTTCTCAACAACGACTCACCACTGCTACATCTCAACAAGCACTGCCCACTGCTACTTCACAATAAGCACTCTCCACCACGACTTCTCGACGAGAACTGGCAGTGGAGGCGGCTGAATAAAACTCTTTGGCGCAATCTCTGGCGCTGTGGCTCAGTGTAGCCACCTTTCAACCATCACTGGAAGGTGCTGTTTACAAGACACACAGCCCTGCAGTATTAGGAATACTTCCAAACAACTATCTGAAGGTAGTGTTCTCTATATTTAATCCACAGTGACAAGTAACAGATATTCAGTGTTCTGCCAAGGCTTTCTCCAGCTCAAACAAGTGATCTCAGTCAATTATTGTGTGGTAATCAACAGCATGCCAACTGACAGATGGGATGGGAAAGACCCCCTCGTTATGGGATAATGTCGCAGTTGATAGCGAGGTCAATTTTACTAATTTTATCGTTGTTCCATAATTTCGACGCCAGCCAGTGACACAGTAGAATGTTTCCCAATTTTTGTATCATTGCAGAATCACCCCTCCACTACTTTACAAGTACCATATACTAGATTGCCAATTACACCGAAGTGTAATGAAGATAGAAAACTGTGCAGTACGTCCATTCGGTCATATACACCGAAGAATGCCAGACAGCATCCTATACTCAGGCAGTTTCTAAAACATCGGTCATATTGCAGAATGTGTGATTACGACTGGCCCTCTTTCCCTGCGTGAATGGAAGTCACAGAGTATTCGTGCATTCATGGAATAAAGTCAGATTGATAGAGCCCCCCCCCCCCCCTCCAAGCATAGTCCTTGACCAATCCTCCCTGCAACACAGTCGCCAGTTTAATCTGCAACTCACCAGAAGTATGAGGGTACTATACCCACTACATTGCACATCTTGTGAAGAAACAGAGTGAGCTGTTTCCATAACTGTTGTTCAGCAAAGACTGTTTCACACCAATCTCACCCACGGTATCCATCCAATTCACAAGATCTCTTCAGGTGCGTGCACATTTAGGAGGGTAGCACCCCTCATCAGTGTAAAGCAGTCGTGAGAGTGTTGCGATGATATAACGGACGATTGCGAAGAAACTTGTGGTTTATACATGATGGAGCTCCAGATGGATGGAGTTCGAAACATTCCACGTAAGTCAGCTGTGCTGTCAATTCTGAAGTATTATTCCAGTGTCTGGAGTCAGTACCAAGAAGGTACCGGCACGAGAGGAATGATCATAGAGCATAAACACACAATCCTATGCACCTAAAAATGCTGTATTGTTAAAGCCATATGGTTTCCGAAGAATTAGTTGTGCAGAATGCAACGCTCTTAATACTCTAATGCAGAATATATTTGTCCATCGTCAGACATACAACCACCTGCAAGTATCCTACCCCAATCACTATGGTGACAAACTTTAAAATGATAAAACTTCTTCCTTCTACATTATTCTCGTGTCCTAGGATGTGATCATGCTGTTCCTCACCATGAAGGCCTCATCAGTGTATATATGTCACTCAAGCTGCTTGTAAAGCACCTAGAATGAAGTCAGGAGACTGCTGCTGGTGTCTCTTACGAAATTAATAGATTTTATACATCTTTTAAGTCAGAAACGTATGTATCCTCAGTCACACATCCCACATCAGTCATGCTTATTAGTAGTAGTAGTAGCGATTTTGGCGGATGCTACGAATATTTTCATAGCTGATACACTGAGTTACCATCCACGCCTTGCTGCACGAAAATGCACACGAAGAAGCAGCAACTTCTTATGAGGGAGTGAGCACCATGATCAGTAGCTGGAGGAGATGTAACAGTCTTATTGCTGTTTACAGTAGCATCAGCACGGCTCTGGTAGCATTCCTCTTGCACACAGAGATCCTTGTCCGATGTTAGGTAGGTTTACTCGTGTGTGGGATAATATAGCAATTTCGTCCTAACACCATGTCTCTAGAGTTCACCTTCCTCACACTAATAGTGTGATATATGTGGCATTAATGTACTCTCCTACAGAACACTCTAGGGAATGGCTTAAGTCTGATAAACTTATTGATTCTTCTCCTTAATACTTAAGGAATAGTATTGCTTCTGAGAATCAACTGTAACTCGATAATGTCTATATTTGACTGTATGTGTGAGAACACAGATCTGGATTGGGATACACATGGTTTGCATGCTTTGATATAGAACCTCTGTGTAATACTTATGTCGCCTTTGTTGAAGTATGCGTTATGAAAACCCATGTAGTTTATGGGGGGAGGGGGTGAGTTAAAACTGAATGCAGACACAGCATAATTTTTAAGCTTTTCTCAGTCTTGAGTGTCCGGGTACCCCCAACCCACCTCAGTTTCCCACATTTCATGGTACTTTTTCTCTAATTTTATGTATTCTCAGTAATTTACGTAACTGAGTAAGTTTTTCGCGATTTTACATTTTCGTCGTATTTTTCTAAATTGAACGTATTTCCCATCAATTTTTCGTAATTATACCAGGTTTTTCTCAATTTTTACCGATTTTATGTAATTTTTTCATATTTTTTCGGTAGTTTTCCGTATGTATATGGTCATATTGCTGGCATACCCAAGCATTTTTTGATTTTTTACGAGGATGTTTGCATGTTCTATACATCAACCTACTAAAAGGTCCTATTAATTTCCCCTCTCTCCAATGATCTACAGGCAGGCATGCATTTTGGATAGGAAGATCATGAAAAGTATATTAACACTTGCGTCGTACCTAGATGAGGTTCAATGAGTGGTGCAGTTGGAAAGTCGAAGTCTGGAACCAGTTCCGTGTACTGCTACGACACATCAGAGACTCATGTAGCGATGCACTTGATGGAAGCTTAAAGTCTGGCACAGTTATGCATGTTCATTTGACTTCCACTCTACTGTGTTCAGATCTGCAGCAGGGAGTTGACATGTGTACAAATCGATTTCTGAAGTTGCTCTGATATTTTTCCCTGTTCAGGGCTGTTTCAGTTGAAACTTCTTAAAAATTGATTTTACTTGGACTGGAATAACTGGGAAGGTGAAACATCTATGTTACTTTACTCTGAAATTTCTGAGTGAAATTGAACGCACTGTCTCTTTGCTTGTCTTAATCGTTTCAACACTGACCTACAGAATTTGCCCTGACTAATACAGCTGAAACTTTTCCTATTCATTAATTACTCACAATATTAAACGGTAACGCGATTTGACTGCTTAAAAATGATAACCTGACTTCAAATAGTTAATACAAAAGAATGGCCCTGAATAAGAAGAAAGCGCCAATACAGCTAGCTAAATAAAAGATTCTAACTACTGTAGGCTCTAACTACTAATAGGCATATGGTTAGCAAAGGAAAGATTTTGTTGCAAAGCAAACAATGTATTTTTACCTTAATAATGTGACATCCAGTACAAAAAAATGTATAATCGTCCGTGACATCCAGTTCCAAAAATTATATAATCATGAATAATATTCAATCTCCAAGTCGGACACGTCCAGATTATCCGCTTTCGCTAAAACTTCAAACCTCTAACCTCCATCAATGGTAATTACTCACTTCCGGCCGGCCGAAGTGGCCGAGCGGTTCTAGGCGCTACAGTCTGGAACCGAGCGACCGCTACGGTCGCAAGTTCGAATCCTGCCTCGGGCATGGATGTGTGTGATGTCCCTAGGTTAGTTAGGTTTAAGTAGTTCTAAGTTCTAGGGGACTGATGACCTCAGCAGTTAAGTCCCATAGTGCTCAGAGCCATTTGAACCATTTTTAACTCACTTCCAACTTCCATCACTGCTGGCGATTAACTTCCAACAGCTAGTCCGACCAGCCACAGAGTCTCTTACAGAGTGCTCACAGTGCTGTCAGAGATTTAATACAGAGCGCTACATAGCGCTACCAGCATACAAACACATAAACAGCCTACTTACAAGGTGTTTTAAACGCTAACAAACAGTATTTACGTTGTGATTCTCCGTACTTCCCACCAACGACAACCATGCGGTATCAGTTAACAAGTACCTTGCAGAACAGTTGCTGTATGGTTTTTTTAACAACATTCCCTGTATGTATATTGAGGTAATAGGGACACACGCAACTTGGCTGCTGTCTTTGATGCTTTCCTGGAACGGAGAACCATACACCTCTAAATTGACTTGCATCTGCATTAAAGGATGAAAGAAAGTAGAGGGAGTAATCGTTTGAGATGGGATTGTAACGAGGTATGATTTAATGGTGGACTGTTGATGCATTCTAGAGAGAGAGAGATGCAACTGAACTCGGGCTCGTTTACTACCTATTTTTCACGTGGCTCATCTGCAAAGGGGGTTGGTAGTAAACTGTTGCATTTGCGCCCCTATTATTGAGTCAGATATTGGCTGGCTTTTGAAGAGCAGTGAACTGAACTATACACGTTCAGACTGAAACTTATTTATTCAAAGAAACACTTTAACATTGTGGCCATGCATTTTTAAGTTCACAAATAATAATCGGTGCAATTCGTACACTGTTTGTCTCACACCCACACACTTTCACTTTGTTCCTTCGCATACACTGGCGTCCATGCTTGTGCACTCGCGGCAGTTTGCCGCTCCCAACTCGCCACCACAACAGCCAACGACAAAAGACCCCGATTTTCCCGCTCATATCCACAGTCCTGAGTCGGGTCACATGACACCACACTAGTCAAAATAATCGCTAAACATGGCCACAATTCGTTTACAATATTTTATAATATTTAAATACTTAAATCTAAATACGTTATATAATTTTACAAATTATCACCACACTTTTATGATTCGTTGTAGTTAATAGAAAACCAAAACACTATGCAACGGAACTACAACGCCCATCAAAACACAAAACAAGTATTTTCCGGTCTATTTTGCCCAGCATATTATCTCTGCTGCTGTGCTTTAAATTTTAAATTACTTGAAAGAGTTCCATATTATCCCCTGTTACCTTACAGAGAGATGTTGCTGAAAGTCATTTATCATGCATTTAACGATTTTTTTTCCGTTGATCTCTTGGGATGCATCAGTTGTGTGTTCCGTATGTGACTTAGAGCACTATCTACCTGCGATAGTTAACCACAAATCTCCCCATAACACAGTCATCATAAGACTTCCAACTCATGTGTGATGAAAAATGTCCATCAAAGGACAAGCTATTTCGGTACCCTCCTCTAGACGAACGAATATTTATGTGACACATACCATTCCCCCGCCGCATCTTGCGCGTTAATCGAGTCTCCAATTTAATATACGTATGAAACGACTGTTACTACACTCTTGATGTTCGTCCTATCCAGAATGCATGCATGTGGATCATTGGCAAGAGGGCGAATCTTAGGATTTTTTAGTACGTTGGTGTATGAGATGCGAAAATATTCTCGTAAAAACTCAAACAACACATAGGTATGTCAGCAATATGACCATAAACGTATTGAAAACTGTGGAAAGAGTATGAAAAAATCCTAGGAAAATCTAGTATAATCACGAAAAATTGATACGAAATACGTAAAAATTGCGGGGAATACGATGAAATATATAAAAAAAATGGGGCTCTGAGCACTATGGGACTTACTTCTAAGGTCATCAGTCCCCTAGAACTTAGAGCTACTTAAACCTAACTAACCTAAGGACATCACACACATCCATGCCCGAGGCAGGATTCGAACCTGCAACCATAGCGGCCGCGCGGTTCCAGACTGTAGCGCCTTTAACCGCTTGGCCACCACGGCCGGTGAAATATATAAAATCGCGAAAAATTACGGAAATTGACTGAGAATACATAAAATCGGAGAAAAATACCATGAAATGAGTACTGAGCAAAATTAATACACTCCTGGAAATGGAAAAAAGAACACATTGACACCGGTGTGTCAGACCCACCATACTTGCTCCGGACACTGCGAGAGGGCTGTACAAGCAATGATCACACGCACGGCACAGCGGACACACCAGGAACCGCGGTGTTGGCCGTCGAATGGCGCTAGCTGCGCAGCATTTGTGCACCGCCGCCGTCAGTGTCAGCCAGTTTGCCGTGGCATACGGAGCTCCATCGCAGTCTTTAACACTGGTAGCATGGCGCGACAGCGTGGACGTGAACCGTATGTGCAGTTGACGGACTTTGAGCGAGGGCGTATAGTGGGCATGCGGGAGGCCGGGTGGACGTACCGCCGAATTGCTCAACACGTGGGGCGTGAGGTCTCCACAGTACATCGATGTTGTCGCCAGTGGTCGGCGGAAGGTGCACGTGCCCGTCGACCTGGGACCGGACCGCAGCGACGCACGGATGCACGCCAAGACCGTAGGATCCTACGCAGTGCCGTAGGGGACCGCACCGCCACTTTCCAGCATATTAGGGACACTGTTGCTCCTGGGGTATCGGCGAGGACCATTCGCAACCGTCTCCATGAAGCTGGGCTACGGTCCCGCACACCGTTAGGCCGTCTTCCGATCACGCCCCAACATCGTGCAGCCCGCCTCCAGTGGTGTCGCGACAGGCGTGAATGGAGGGACGAATGGAGACGTGTCGTCTTCAGCGATGAGAGTCGCTTCTGCCTTGGTGCCAATGATGGTCGTATGCGTGTTTGGCGCCGTGCAGGTGAGCGCCACAATCAGGACTGTATACGACCGAGGTACACAGGGCCAACACGCGGCATCATGGTGTGGGGAGCGATCTCCTACACTGGCCGTACACCACTGGTCATCGTCGAGGGGACACTGAATAGTGCACGGTACATCCAAACCGTCATCGAACCCATCGTTCTACCATTCCTAGACCGGCAAGGGAACTTGCTGTTCCAACAGGACAATGCACGTCCGCATGTATCCCGTGCCACCCACCGTGCTCTAGAAGGTGTAAGTCAACTACCCTGGCCAGCAAGATCTCCGGATCTGTCCCCCATTGAGCATGTTTGGGACTGGATGAAGCGTCGTCTCACGCGGTCTGCACGTCCAGGTGGAAATGGCATGGCAAGCCGTTCCACAGGACTACATCCAGCATCTCTACGATCGTCTCCATGGGAGAATAGCAGCCTGCATTGCTGCAAAAGGTGGATATACACTGTACTATTGCCGACATTTTGCATGCTCTGTTGCCTGTGTCTATGTGCCTGTGGTTCTGTCAGTGTGATCATGTGATGTGTGTGACCCCAGGAATGTGTCAATAAAGTTTCCCCTTCCTGGGACAATGAATTCACGGTGTTCTTATTTCAATTTCCAGGAGTGTATAATTGCTTGTTCTGGAGGAGGAGAGTAGGCTAATCCTACATATACACTCATTAATAGTGGGAAAAGGAGGCATTCTAGAGACGTGGCGTCAAGGTGAAACGGCAATATTATCCACCACATGGTCAGTACAACCTAAACATTGGACCATTGCTTCGGTGTGCAAGAGTAAGGTTACCAGGGGTGGTGGTGCACTGTTATAAGACTGTTACATCTCTTCTGGCTACTGATCGTAGTATTTGTATCCTAGTAAGATGTCACTGTTTTTTCGTATGCGTTTTTGGCTGCCGGCGATCATTTTTTAGGACTGTTGTGAACATATCATAATTTCCAAATCGTAATTGGGCTTGAACTTCATAAACTGCAGGCGTCATACACCTCTGGAAACCTATGTAATGTTTGTATTACAAAGAATCGATGTTTTCTTTGCTGTGCAAGGCAGTAAGTAGTAGTCTTATCACTGTGCAGTTTGTCACCATAGTTTATCGTAGAGAGACTTGCAGAGTGAATGTATGTCATGAGCTGGAAATATATTTCGTACATTGGAATACGGACAGCGTTGCATTCCACACTACTAATATGTCGGAAACCACCTGGCTTTAATATAATAGTATGTTTGAGTGCAGAACCGTGTAGCCTTAGGAGTGCATGTTCTACGACCATTTCTCTCTTACCAATACCTTCTTGGCACTGACCCCAGACACTAAAACAATTGTTCAGAATTGATAGCGCAATTGCTTTATGTAAAATGCTTGAAACTCCTTCCGTCTGGAGGTACATCATGTGTAAAACCATTCCTAACCACCTGTTATATCGTCACAACACTCTCGTATTTGCTATACACTGACAAGCGGTGCTAACCTGATTGACATGTGCGCATCTGGAGGGATCTTGTGGCCTTGGATGCGTGCAGTGTGTAAGATTGTTACAGGGCATAATGGACTCAGCTCGCTCTGTTCCCTCACAAAACGTGGAATGTAGTGCATATAGTTGCCTTCTACTTCTGGTCAGCTGCAAATTAAATTGGCGACAGTGTTGCAGGGAGGACTGGCCAAAGACAATGCGGGGACATCTTTCAACCTCTGAATTTATCCGAAGAATGCGAGAATGCCCTGTGTCTCCCATCCAAATACGGAAAGATGGGTAATCGTAACCGTAAATTACGCTCTATGATCGAAGTGCTAGAAATATGTAGATCGGTATACGATGCTTTCTGGTATACTTTGGTACATATATGTTGGAGAATTAAACATAAATGGATGTAGTGCACAGTCATCTATCTACATTTGCAATCTGCTATATGGTATTCGAAAGGTAGTGGTGGGGTGGTTTGGCAATGATGTAGAAATTGGGAAGCATAGTGTCGTGTCATTGATCGGTGTTGAAATTTCGGAAAAATTGGTGAAATTGTTAAAATTGATTGCACTATCAACTGTTGTGTTTATTACAGTACTCATCCCATATCAACGGTGTCTTTCCCTTCCCATCAATCCACTGGAACGCTGTTGATTACCATGTGAATGATTGACTGATGTGTAGCCGCCCTGTTAAATTGTTAAAAGCTTAGTCAGCCTGTGTTGTAATTTTGAAATGAGGGTTCGTATGTATGTCCTGTAATAAATATTTCGCGTGAAGCGCCTTTGCGACAGAGGCAAAGGTCAGCTGTGGAAACTAAGCCACTGAATACTGTAAGGAACGTTGTTAAGGAATGCACCCGACTGGCTGCACAAAATAAGAGGGCACGTGCATTCACGAGTGAGTGGTTCAAAATAAGAATTAATACTGTAAAGGAAATGGGTCATAAGTATAGTTACGTCGGTACACAGTTGTATGCGAATAGAGGCACGTACGTTCTAAGTACTATCATTCCTTGTGGCCTGGGTAAGAAGAATTGTGGTTAAAATGCATTTATTCATCCAAGAAAGAAAATAATCGGATTTCGTAATTAAACGAAAAGAAAGATTGCAGGTTGTGAATGTTGCGGCAAACATGACCTACATATTGAAACTGACATTGGCGGCCACGAAGGGGAAGAGATGAACACAGTGTTGAGCAGCGCGGCCGTGAAGATCGTCGGCTCCATCTAAATTCTCCATACAGAATTAAAATACTAATAACCTTCCAGAGCTACGGGAGCTGGGATCCATGGTACCGTAAATGAGAAAGTCATATTATTTCAGAAGATGCTTTTATTATTTAGCACAATTTCACTGCAAATTACACAGCTTGTACGTCTTCTCACCAGGGCATGAGAACAACGAAAGGTAACTATTACTAAAAGTATTAAATGAAGAACACAAATCTTCTTTTGTCCATCATTTTTAAATACTTTTCAAATTAATCTATGGTATGAGAGTCGAATAATTATCTATACATTTATCAATAAGAAAAAAACTTATTAAGTTCCTTCATAGATGCCACTTGTTTGAGATGAAGAGAGAGAGTCTTGGTGGAAGCAGCACCTTCTGACAAATGGCCAGCACTGAAACAGTCATCGCGTACATGACAGCAATATGAGGAATCAATCGAAATGGAACACCGAGACTTCTGCTACCGCGTCACTGTGAAAGATGAGTTTAAATGTAGAGGTCATCAGTCACCTTTGAACAGCTGTTTGGAAGTGCACCAAAGTGCCGCAAAACTCTTCCAGTTTCCATATATCACAATGCCTTCCACATTTTTTTTTGTCAATAAGAAATGTGTGCATTGTGGGAGCAGCAGCATAATTTACATTGCGCAATATCTAGCTTTTTGTGAGAGCCAATGGATCGATACATGTTAATGTCAGTTTAAAACCGTATACAGACCTCGAAATAATGGTGGAAAAGCAAAATGTATGGCGGTGTACAAAGCTGAGGTCGTACACAGCGGGTGAGTTACAGCAGAAACAACAACACTGGGGACTGGTAGTCTGTGGGTTATGGTCCTCCTACAGTACGGGTGATAAAACTTTGCATTGGTCTGTGCGAGCGACTTCGATCACTGGCCAACTGCTCCAGTGGACCAATACAAACATATTTAATAGTATAACCACATATTCTCGATGCCAGCACACAGACGGTATTTGTTTCCTGATATATCAGAAGAGAGAGATGCTGTAAAAACTTATTAAGTACTCTACTGGGTGTCATTAGTGAAGATTTTATAGGTCGCAGTTTCTCTCTGCTGGATCTCTCTTGGACTACAGTACCTGTATACAGTTTCGAGACACACTGCAACACAGTAGCAGAGTCCTTGTCCTTTTTCCAGTTCCTGTATGATGTAAAGTCTACCTAATTTTCCCGATAAGAAGCACCACCGTAACTGCTTGTACTGCCTTTTCTACTACCTCGTGTCGCAGGATGAAGCTACTCTGTGAAATTTGGAAGGTAGGAACGAGGTACTGGCGGAACTAAAGCTGTGAGGACGGGTCGTGAGTCGTGCTTGGGTAGCTCAGTTGGTATAGCACTTTCCCGCCAAAGGCAAAGGTCCCGAGTTCGAGTCTCGGTCCGGCACACAGTTTTAATCTGGCAGGAAGTTTCATATCAGCGCACACTCCGCTGCAGAGCGAAAATTTCATTCTGGAACGCATTGGGGTGTTTTGCTAGAGTTTCAACTTCCTCTGGAGGATAATCCTGCATCCTTTTCCGGACTGAAACCTGATTGCTCAGAATTATACACATTAGTCTCACCAATCAATACAATTTTCGTTTTCACAGTTCCCACAAATTCCTAAGCTTTTGCCCTCAATTCTTCTTTATTCGCTGTTTGCGCTTGAGTGATGAAGTTATCGATTTTTCACCAAATTGCGGGTCCATATTATTAACGTCGATATGCAGCAGGATTTTGGAACATATATTGTGTTCGAATATTATGAACTACCTCGAAGAGAATGGTATATTGATACATAGTCAACAAGGATTAGAAAAAATTATTCTTGTGAAATACAAGTAGCTCTGTACTCACACTAAGTGTTAAGTGCTAATGACAAGGGATTTCAATTTGATTGTGTATTTCTAGATTTCCAGAAGGTTTTTTATACTGTACCTCTTAAGCGGTTTGTAAAGATATCGTATGCTTGTGGAATATCGCGTCAATTATGCGACTGGATTCATGATTTCCTGTCAGAGAGGTCACAGTTCATAGTAATTGACGGAAAGTCATCGAATAAGACAGAAGTGATTTCTGGCGTTCCTCGACGTAGTGTTATTGGTCCTCTGCTGTTCCTCATCTATATAAATGATTTAGGAGACAATCTGAGCAGTCGTCTTAGGTTGTTTGTAGTTGACGCTGTCATTTATCGACTAGTAAAGTCATCAGAAGATCAAAACGAATTGCAAAACAATTTAGAAAAGATGTCTGTGTGGTGTGAAAATTAACCCTACATAATGAAAATTGTGAGGTCATCGACATGAATGCTAAAAGGAATCCGTTAAACTTCGGTTACACGATAAATCAGTCAAATCTAAAGGCCGTAAATTCAACTAAATACCTAGGTATTACAATTACGAACAACTTAAATTGGAAGGAAGACACAGCAAATGTTGTGCGGAAGGCTGCGTTTTATTGGCGGGACACTACTACAGATCTACCAAAGAGACTGCCTACACTACGCTTGTCCTTCCTCTTTTGGAGTATTGCTGCACAGTGCGAAATCCTTAACTGATAGGATTAGCGGAGAACATCGAGAAAGTTCAAAGAAGAGCAGTACGGTTTGTATATCAATAAATAGGGGAGAGCGTGTCACGGTAATGATACAGGATTTGGAGTAGACATCATTAAGACAAATGCGTTTCTCGTTGCATCTTTCTCCTCCAAATGCAAAAATATTTTGCTGACGCCGACCTACACAGGGAGAAACGATCATTATAATAAAATAAGGGAAATCAGAGATCGCACGGAAAGATAAAGATGCTCGTTTTTTTCCGCGCGCTGTTTAAGATTGAAATAATAGAGAATTTGTGTGAAGGTGGTTCAGTGAACCCCCTGCCAGGCACTTAAATGGGATTTGCAGAGTATCCATGTAGACGAAGATGAAACAGTTCGGTCTCTTAATGGAATGATGAATTCATTTTGAGAAAGCCTTGAAGAAATGTTGTGATAAATTACCATCACACCTCGTTTGTAAAGCGCGCCTATTTATATCCATATCATGTGTCGTGATTGATTTGCCCACAACAACGTGAAATTTATCTAATACATACGTCGAAATACCTAATAACGTGTCATTTCTCGTCCCACATGTAGCAATTGGTGCCTCCCATTTTTACGGATTTTTTTCTCTTTGTAACCTTTCTGTATCTATGTTTTGTAGTTTCGAACCAGTTTTTACCAAAGCGTGAAAGTGTAACGGCTTTTTGTTTATACTCTGGGTCTATGTTGCTTTTTGGCCTTTTTTTTATCCTTTTACTGTTTCTTCATAATATTCTTCAAACAGAACAGGATCTGAAATTGCACTTTCATCTTAAAACCTTTAAGTAGGGTGACTTTTCATAAATATTTCATTACGAATAGCGTCTTTGATCAAATCTTCTAACTGTGGTAGAAAAGTAACCTATTCGCTGGTGATCATAGTTTCCACATCATATTGTTGCTGCTCAAACTTTGTACATAGTGAATGCAAAATATTTATATCTATTCGGAATCTCGAAGACGTGAGCCGAAAAAACAGTAGACTGTGCGTCCATCACTCGGCGTGTCGGTGTTGTCACCGATGCGAACTGGGGGTCCCGGCACGCAGTGTTTCCCTCCCTCTCAGCGCTCGTCGCCATTCCGCTGCCCTTGCGCTCGGATAGGCTTGGCCGGCCGATGGAGAAAGGTGGCGAATCGTTTCTTCCTTCCCGTTCCTGTCATGAAATTACAATTGTCCTATGTACATGGTGCGCAATATAAAAGTGTACTCAGCATTTCTTAACCCAAATAATTTTGCGCTTCCTCGTTATTGTACAGATTAACAACATAATTAGATCTGAGAAGGTTACAATTTGAAAACGAAAGAATACACCAAATGCAAAAATAGAATACAACGACAGCAAAAGATATTTTAGGGGGCAAAAAACAACTGGGGTCATTGCGCCCAAGTCAAAACTATAGAACACAGAGACGAGGGAAACGACTATACGTCAGCCCCAGTGGACAGAATAGGAGACAACTAAAAAAGGCACGTGGAAAAAGAGCTAAAAATACCACCATGCAAAAATGGAGGCCCAAAACTAAAAATTAAATGGCCTTTGCCATATTGCTGCGACGGATAAAAAGTAAAACGCGGTCGGCAGCCCGCGTATCATTCGCTAAAATGGCTGATAAATTAGATGGCAAACCCTAGCTGGAACGTAAATTGGTAAAAAAAAGGGCAATCCATCAGGAAGTGGCAGACACTTAAAATCTGGGCGCAATGCGTATAAAGTGGTGGGGGCAGCGCCTCTGAGCAAATGACGATGGCTAAAAAGGCAGTGCCCAATACGCAGCCGAATTAAAATAATCTCCTCCCGACGAGGGGGGGGGGGGGGGCGAGAGGAGGTCGTCGAAGGCGCCGGGAGAGGCTTAATAAGCCGAAGCTTACTCCCGTGAAGGGAGGACCATTGGCGACGCCAAAGGGACACCACGTCCTGGCAGACGGCAATGCAGATATCATCGGAGGGAAGAGAGGTACGAGGGGGCTGCAGCCTTGGCAGCAGTGTCAGCAGCCTCGTTTCCTGACAGACCGACATGACCAGGGACCCACAGAAACATCACACTGGCTCCACAAAGAGTGAGCAAGTGACAGTTTTCCTTGATCCGCTGCACTAAGGGATGAGCAGTGTACAGCGCACAGAGACTTTGGAGGGCGCTGAGTGAGTCGCAGCAGAGGGCACAATTGGGAAGGCTGTGTCGCCGGATGTACTCCCTGGCGTGACACAAGGCGAAAAGCTCGCCTGTAAATACTGAGGAGTGTGCCGGAAGCCTATATAGAAAGACACGGGTGTCAATGACGAAGGCACACCAGACCCCTCGGTCAGTCCGAGAGCCATCAGTGTATACAAGGTACTATCGCTAAGTTCCATGCGAAGGTCGCGAAACTGAAGGCGATAGACCGAGGCTGGAGTAGTGTCCTTAGGAAGCGAATGAAGGGCAAGGTTAAAATGGGCCGCTTCACGAAGCCAAGGTGGTGAAGGGTTCACACCCACTGGGAAAGTTGCAGTTAGCGTGAAGTTAAGCTACCGTAGCAAGTGCTGAAAGCAGACTCCAGGAGGTAACAGAGAAGAGGGTCGAGCCCCATACTGACGATCTAAGGAATCATCAAAGAAGGAGGCATAGGAGGGGTGGCCACGCATGACAGACAAGCGGCATGGATTCCTGCTGAGGAGAAAGTCACGGTCGTAGGACAGTAGTAGTTCAGCGGCTTCAGCATGCAGACTCTCAACCGGGCTGGTGTAAAAGGCGCCTGTGGCCAAACGGATGCCACGATGATGGATAGTGTTGAGACAGCGTAAAAGGGATGGGCGTGCAGATGCATAAACAAGGCACCCATAGTCGAGTTTCGAACGGACAAGGGACCGGTACAAACGGAGGAGGGTGGTTCGATCGGCACCCCAAGAAGTACCACTGAGGACACGTAGGATATTGAGGGACTGCGTACAGTGGGCTGCCAGGTAAGACACATGGGGGGGACCAAAGGAGTTTCGTATCGAGCATGAACCCCAGGAATTTCGTAGTGTCAACGAACTGAAGGGCAACAGGCCCAAGATGTAGAGATGGTGGGAGAAACCTTTGCGCCGCCAGAAATTCATACAGACGGTTTTGTTAATGGAAAAGCGAAAGCCATTGGCGATGCTCCAGGAGTGAAGACGATCGAGAGAGCGCTGAAGACGCCGCTCAGTGAGACAGGTCTGTGTAGAACTGCAATAGATGGCAAAATCGTCAACAAAAAGCGAGGTGGCGGTGCCTGGCGGGAGACAGGCCATTATAGGGCTACTGGCGATAGCAAAGAGGTCGACGCTCAGGACGGAACCCTGAGGCACACCATTTTCCTGAATAAAGGTGGCCGACAAGGCAGAACCCACACGCACCTTGGAAACTAGGTGTTGTAAAAATGCCCGAAGAAAACAAGGCAGGCGCTCACGGAAGCCCCACGTGCAAAGAGTACAGAGGATACCAGTTCTCCAGCAGGTGTAGTAGGCCTTCTCCAAATCGAAAAACACGCCCACAGTCTGGGATTCCCGCAGGAAAACATTCATGACGTGGGTGAACAAAGTAACGAGATGGTCAACTGCAGAACGCCGCGCTCGGAATCCACACTGTGCATTCGTGAGTAAATGGCGAGACTCGAGCCACCACACCAGCCGGGCATGAATCATACGTTCCATCACCTTGCGAACGCAGCTGGTAAGAGAGATGGGGCGGTAGCTAGAAGGAAGGTTTTTGTCCTTATAGGGCTTAGGTATCGGTATGACGGTGGTTGGTTGGTTGTTTCGGGGAAGGAGACCAGACAGCGAGGTCATCGGTCTCATCGGATTAGGGAAGGACGGGGAAGGAAGTCGGCCGTGCCCTTTGAAAGGAACCATCCCGGCATTTGCTTGGAGCGATTTAGTGAAATCACGGAAAACCTTAATCAGGATGGCCGGACGCGGGATTGAACCGTCGTCCTCCCGAATGCGAGTCCAGTGTCTAACCACTGCGCCACCTCGCTCGGTGGTATGACGGTGGCTTCACGGCACATATAGAAGATATTTATCGGAGAAAGACTTATTAAACAAACCAACATGACAATTGGCATTGGCATTTTTGACAAATCAGTCATTGAAACACCACTTCATCATACATAACTGAATTTCGTATTACCGATGCTACACGTTTTGATATTAATCAAATGTCGAAAAAGGCCAAAATGAAAAACACAATATTGGAGAGGGAGGAGGGATTTTGAAAAAAAGAATGACATTTTGAACAAATCTGGGAGCACCGTTGTAATGTACCGAGCCCCTTGGGTAGGTTTACTTTTAAATACGCTTACTAAACAACATTTTTATTACTGGACACCTGTAATGCTTAATTAAACATTAATATTAAATAGAGATAATTAAATGGTTATTTGAAATCTAACAAGAAAATACTTCATGTTAGAAGTGCCTTTTCTTTGTCGGGATCCATTGTGATTAACCACGTACGTATTAAGCGGAGGTAAAACGCACACCCGTCTATCCATCTAAATAGCGTAGTTAGTCTAAGTGTACGTAATATATCTATGTGAACGCTTTTATTAAAATTTTGTATCGTCGTATAGATTAAAATGTCTGTATACAATGCTGAAATTGACGCCCAGCCGAAAAGACGTGAAACTGGACGCGAAGTGATGCATAAAATCCCGAAGGAGAATGTGAGAGATAAGATTGTATGATCACTAAACATAGCAGTATAAATAAATAAATAAATAAAAATAAAATGAAATAAAGAAACTGCGGTCAATGAGAAAAATACCTGGGATATGTGTAGAGGCAGTACACAATAGTGAATGCATTCAGTGGAGCTGCTTTATTTGTGAAACTTTAGCAGAACGAAAAAATATATAACAGAGATAAAACCATTGACAAATAAACGTCAGGAGATAACGCAGTGTGTAGCGACAGTTAGCAAAGAATATCGGCCCTAAAGAGGTGTACTTTGTCGACAATCCCGCGCCGGCGGGACGTTTTATCGCCGGACAAGCCCTTTCATCAACGTTCCGTGTTATCACGAATAAAGGCAACAAGTGTGCGTTAGCTGTGTAATGAAATGCGATTAGCCTTTGTGGGACGTCTGCGGCGGCTATTTGGCAGCCCGTGTCGCGGGATAATGCACTCCACTCCACTCCACTCCGGCCCTGCCAGTGATCCCGCACTTGTAGCGGAGACTTGTGTGAGTACCGTCGGAACTGCCCTTTTGCCAAGCGCTCACAGAAACTTTCGCCAACTCTGTCGGTGGTGGGGGCGATCGAAGCGGGGGGCGGGGAGTGAAAGGGGGATAAAATCTGAGGTTGTACCACTGAAGCGTGAGGGAAGTGGCCTCTTTCCGCCACTCAAGGGCCCCCGCTCCGTTACGTATGGCTCGTAGCCTTGCCCTCTACACGGAATACCTTGCACCCGGCCGTCTGTAGGCTGCTCGCCACCACCCACTCTTTCACACGTGTACCCCTTCATTTCTGACACCACAACTTTACTAGCGCGTATTAATGTTATTTTAATTCCCGATTTACACGTTCACATCAGTGAGCGACATTACTTTTACTGTAGCAATTGAAAAAAAAAGATAAATATATTTCTCAAGTTTTACTTTACGTAAGTTTTAAAAGATAAATCTTAACTTCTAATTTTGGTATCTATACGTTGGCTCACTATGTCATGTGATGAAAGTGTAGGCTGGCTGATGTACATTGAGATTGTCATGTTATGTATTCTAGCTGCAGGTAATGTGATCTATTACTAAAAGTAACATTTAAAAAATACTATCTGACTATTGGTTACACATATATGAGTCGAAAGACGGCTGAGTTGTCGTCCTCTTTAAATTAATTTGGAGCGCGCGCGCATTCTGATGATTACCAGCACTTACTATGTAGCTACATGTTTAATTTGACATTGATACTACATCAGAATATTTTATGGTATGTATGGCTGATATACATGGCTGTTAATCATGAGCCGGCCGAAGTGGCCGTGCGGTTAAAGGCGCTGCAGTCTGGAACCGCAAGACCGCTACGGTCGCAGGTTCGAATCCTGCCTCGGGCATGGATGTTTGTGATGTCCTTAGGGTAGTTAGGTTTAACTAGTTCTAAGTTCTAGGGGACTAATGACCTCAGCAGTTGAGTCCCATAGTGCTCAGAGCCATTTGAACCATTTGTTAATCATGTAAACACTTTTTAACTTTCTTGTGTAGCACCGGGCCATATACAGATTTAGCGTCAGTTGGTTACACACTGTTTTTGTTTGTAACAATCTGAAGATGGCAGTGGCCGAAACCGGTAATAGTGAAGTGTAAAAGTTTGTGTGGTCAAGGCGGACGTATAAAATAAAGTGCCAAAAATATGATCACAGACTCATTTTCAGGCTTCATGTCTTCAATTGATAGCATATGTATAGAAGTTTTTTGCATCGTTGTCCATAGGCACACAATTGCAATGAAAATGTTTGTTACTTACTCCGATATTTACTCCTCAGTGTAATAGTGCTTTTAAAGAGAATCTGACAAAATGACGAGGCTGTTTATGGGTTTCATACACTCTAATACAAAAAAAGGGAGAATAAACGAGGCACTGCGAAGGAATTATCCGAATGGGACGGAAATCGGTAGATGTGATGTACGTGTACAGACAGACAAAGGATTACAATGTCAGAAAAATTGGATGATTTATTCAAGAGACTTTTTCTCAGTCGATGTACCTTCCCTTTCCTGTGCCGCTCCTCAGCTGAACGCGAGAATAAAATTACTTTGTATACCTCGAAAACCGGCTTCATGCCTCTTTCTTCCCCTCCTTCTCATCCGTGATATATATCTTGGAGCCAATAGAATCGTTTTAGTTTTTTTAGAATATAGCTTTTTTATTTATATATACAATTCACTAACGTCGTTTCGCACCAATAATGACATCCTTCTACCAGTGACTCCCATGTTAGATCCAACAGTTCCTCCATAACACTCTTGTTCTAAGTGAAGTGACCTGCCACTGTTTAGAGGGGGGCCTCTCGATTCCTTCGATCTTCTCTTTCAACCCATGTCGTGATTATCCCATATTGCAATATTTAAAAATGTGTTAGTGTTCATCGCTATTTTAACTCGCCATATTTATAGTGCTTCTCTTACTTCTTTCTTAAGGTTACATGCACGCTCTTTGTCCGCATATTTGAGTATTTCTTGCAACGGTACCAGCCTAACGCTACGTCTCTAGTGTTTTTATATTTCAAAAAGGAATTCTTTCTACAATGTTGACATTGCGGTAGAAAACTAACACGTAAAAGAAATGAAACGAAAGTGAAGCAACATAACCAAATGCAAAGTCTTTGAAATCAGCAAGAAAGCAGTCTTTCTTTTCATTTTTCGCCCGAAGTATTGAAACTAACCGTTGGAGAGTGACGAATTTTGTGATTTGTATGTTACTTATTGTTCTGTTGTCACAAAGATTTGACTGTCTTAATTTTATTCTTCTATCCGTACTCACTCCAGAAGTCCTGCAGTATCTAAACTCACTTTCCCATTTTCCTTTCTCATCGACCTTAACTGAAATGATCGAGCGAGATGGCGCACTGCTTAAGAAAGACTTAACGTAATAGTGAGCTTCTGCCCGCTCGGCTGAGCAGCCGGAAGATCACTGTTAGTCAAATGGTTCAAATGGCTCTGAGCACTATGGGACTTAACATCTGAGGTCATCAGTCCCCTAGAACTTAGAACTACTTAAACCTAACTAACCTAACGACAGCACACAGATCTATGCCCGAGGCAGGATTCGAACCTGCGACTGTAGCAGTCGTGTGGTTCCGGACTGACGCGCCTAGAACCGCTCGGTCACTGCGGCCGGCACTGTTAGTCAATAACGCCGAAAAAACCTGAGAGATCACAGGCTTAAAGCTTTATACCACACAGGTAGCTGATGAATGACCGGTAAAATTGCTCCAGTGCTTAGTATGACGTAGCAGATAAAAACAGCAACTGAGTAATTCTCCCTTTAAAATGTTCAAATGCGTGTGAATTCCTAAGGGACCAAACTGCTGAGGTCATCGGTCCCTAGACTTACACACTACTTAAAACTAACTTATGCTAAGAAGAACACACACATCCATGCCCGAGGGGTGACTCGAACCTCCGGCGGGACCAGCCGCACAGTCCGTGACATGGCGCCTCAATCGACGCGGCCACTGCGCGCGCCAATTCTCCCTTTAAGAGAGCGCTAAAACGGAATCAGTTCTCATCCCTTTTTTCTGTCTCTTTCTTTCCCAAAAGTCAGATATATCCACTATGTTTCCTCTTCCTCTCTTCTGTCTACTTCTTTCCTGTCTTTTTTTTTCTCTCTTTAGGCGTTTGCGCAAATTTATGTTTTCTGATTTTCTTCTCTGCATTTTTTCTTGTCTGTCTTTTGTGGCGACGTTTGGTTTCTTGAGGTGTTCCATGGTTTCTTTTAAGTCGTTGATTTTCAGTGTACTAATGATCACCGCGTTAAAAATTTTTTTGGCCAGTCTGTCTTCGATCATTCTGTGTATGTCCCCGTAGGACTCGGCCCTTCTTTTCCTGATGTTTATAATCTTCGCTATCTGCTCGTACAGCTGTCTCGTCGGTCTCTTTACCCAGATCCCCTCTTTCTGAACCGCCGAGTAGATCTTTGTTAGTGTTTTCCTCTCTTGTGTTTCTATCTCCTTGATTTTCGTTCTTCCCTTGTTTATTGTTGTTTCTGACAGAATTTTTCTATCAACTACGAGTATTTGTCGTTGTAATTATTTGTGGGGGCCCGATTGTTGGTTACTATATAAGATTCGTTTTCAGATCTTATTGTAAGTGGTAATATTTTTCCTGATTTTTGAGGGAATGGTTATGGCTGCTTTCCGCTTGTATATTCCGTCGTTTTCCGAGTTAAACCAGTTTTTATGTTAATCGTGTTTCCTGCACTACAAATATGTTGGTAGTCGATTTAACCATTGCATTTTTCAGCTGTTTCAGTTTGCCTAGTTTCAGAAGTGCGTCTGTCTTCCCGCGTTAAATATTCTCTTAGTCTCAAGGGTTTTTGATAAACACAGATCCTTTTGATCGCCACGAATGCAATGATAAGGTGTATCACCCTGTCTGACTGACTGAAGCCCAGGGTGGTGGGTCTTTTCCTGTCCTCCCCCCCCCCTCTCTCTCTCTCTCTCTCTCTCTCTCACACACACACACACACACACACACACACACACACACACACACTAGTTATTAATCAATTCATCTGTGTCTTCTGACGTCGTCTATGGGAGGTTGAACCCTAATTTTCCTTCTCTTTCTGCTGGTTGCTCGTGTGCTGTTCCGGCCGATCGACATAGGTCGGCCAACTGACTGACACAACAAGCATGTCTGTCGGATAAGACGCCACTTCGGCGACTTGCGTGTCAGTTTCGCTGCTTATTTTGTCAAACTGCTTCTCATCCACCCTTAGGAGGCTGAGTGTATCACGGTGCAGACCTTAACGCCACAGAAAAAATCCAGGAGGCACGGGAATCGAATGCGGCGTCTCTGCGTCAGTGACGAGAGACGCTAATCACTGGATCATGGAGCCAGCCTATAGGTCGGAGAGGCTGAAGCTTCACGTGGTCTGTGAACCGCGGTGCAACTTGACATTTTTCCTTTATGCAAGTGGTTTCATCAGTGGCGGAAGAACTAATCGGGATTGAACTACAAGTTTACGAATTTGTATAGTGACCGTTGTCCCTACACATAACCAGTATTAGAAAATGCCTTATACCATCAATTATTATTTGTTCTTCCTCTTAAGCTGACTGCAGTTACAGAGTATTTTTCAGCAGACGCGTTTCGATTTTAAACCATCTTGCGCGGGATATGGTGAGCATAAGACCGACAAACCAGTAATGATACAGCATAAGAGGTGTTGTGGAAACTGGCTACGCAGAGAAGCGCGTGGGAGCGTGAGAGCGGCGGCGGAGCGCGGAAGCCGCTGTTAGCGCGTCAGCCGGCGGCCAGGTTCGTTGCCCGGCAGCGCGGCCGGCCACTCCCCTGCTGCGAGGCGTGGGCGGCCCTGTCCGCGACACACTGCCGCCGCCTTCCGTCCGCGCCGGGGAACTCCGTCCACGTACATGTTCCACACGTCTGCCTCTGGCCCATTTCGAATATACAGGGTGAACCACCTAAACTTGAACAGGAAATATTGCGGAAATGGAAAGCACTATCGATGTCTGGCTATCACTCACGGCATTGGTAGTCAGTTGCTCGATTTGTTAGCCAATTAACAGATTGTACTAATAATTGAAAAGCGTATTTCTTGTGCAAACATATACTTTTTTAACTGGAACAATGTCTATTGACGCTAACAGACTAAACGTAGGGCAGATCAGAATGTCAGTGGTGTTTGTTGCAGGAATCTAGTGCGAGTTGTTTACGAGGCTTCGTATTTTGAAAATTTCCCACAGTGACACTTGTACAATACCTGTGGTAGCACACACTATAGAACAACACAAGGGCCCACACTGCTTATGTGAATTTGACCAGTAACGAGACAACTGACCACCACAGGCTACGTTCAAAACGGTCACTGGCAGTGACAATACATACAGGCTTCCAGTCTGGTATGGAACGATTACTGCACACATGCTAGCATTTCAGTGGAGAAGTCCAAGCAAGCTGCAGTAATACGTCGTTGCACATCATGGGGTGTGGTTGGTATGTCCTTGTAGACAGCGACTTTCAGCTTTCCCCACAGAAACAAAAAAAAAAAATTATACAGGCGTCACATCCAGGAAACAGGCTCGCCAAGGTAAGGGTCCTCTGCATCCAATCTAACGATTTAGAAACAATTCGTGAAGTCATGCCGTAGTACTTCGTGTACTGGGGTACTGGGGCTGGGTAGTCAGCACGTTGGTATCACAGGTTCCTCCCAGTCTATAGAGGGACGTCTTCTGGTGTCCATAGAAGATGGTCTGTTTGGAGGCTGCGATATTTGTGAGCGTCCATTGTTCTGTCTATTGAAAAACGGGCCCGTGGGCTGATGGTTCACTATCCCACACCAAATGTTTACACTCCATTGACACTGACGTTCTACCAGATGACGCCAGCAGGTATTGTCAACAGACCAATTGTGCATGTATCGGCAGTTTACCTGATCGAAATTGGTACATATGGTTTCATCACTAAACAAGATACAGGATACATCTGGAGCATCCTGTCTTATTGCCCTTCTAAAAACACGATTCTCGCAATCGTTTCCATACAGCGCTTGATGGAGAGAGATGTGACAGAGATGGAACCTACGTCGATTGAGAGTGCGTGGGACACTTGGCAGACTCGTGCCACTTCGTCGTGTGATTGCAAGGCTGCTAACGTGTGGGTCAACTACAGCAACACCAAGAAAATCATTTTCCTCCTCTTCTGTCGTCACTTGCTTTCTTCTCTTACGTTATGTGGGAGTTACATTACCACTTTCACGTAACTGATTAAAAAGAGGTTGATAAATAATTGCTGAGACGTTTGATGTCTATTCGGATGTCTTGCCGCATACACCGTACAAGAACGAACTGCATTCTTCCTACAGTCCCCATACGTCATGAGCATGTCTGTTTTTTTTCTGTACTGATAACTTCTATCACCCACTCACGACCTATTGCTTGGACTTTCACACACTAACTGACTAGCAATTCGCAATGCGCTCAAGGAGCACTAAAGCACACTGCAAGCAAACATAACAACATCGTCAGGAGGAACTACGCAGGTCAAATGGCACGTGTCGGTGTGGAAACCTTTCAAAATATGATGTCTCGTAAATGACTCGCATTAGAATCCTGCAACAAACTCCACTCACATTCTGATGTACCCTACTTTTATTCTGTTAATGACAATAGTCACTGTTCCATTTAAAAAAGTGTATGTTTGCACAAAAAATACACTTTCTAAGTATTATAACAATCTATTTGATGGCTAACAATACGAGCCCCTGACTATCAATCCACTCTACAAAACCGCACATCAGTAGCACTTTCTAATTCCCCAATATACTTGGTGCAAGTTTTAGGTGATTCACCCTCCATATGGCTCAAGGGAGACATCTTTCCACTGCTGATTCCTGCTCCACTCATACTGGGAGATGATCTAATAAACTAAAGGAAGATCCTGGAGTAGATGTTAGGATACTGTTTGGAACTAGAAAGGTCTCACTTTACCTTATCACTTCATGTTTGGTCTTAAGAGTGCAATCTACAATTTTAAAGATTTCTGTTTCGACGCTCAATAAAGCTTGCTTATGTTTGAAAGATGCTTCACTTTTCCTGTCCAATATCATTTATGTCGTTGTTGTTATTCTGGTCTTCAGTCTGGTTTGATACAGCTGTCCATGCTACTCTATCCTATGCAAGCATCTTCATTTATGAATAACAACTGTAACGCACATCCATTTCGGCCTGCATATTGTGTTCACGCCTAAGTCTCCCTCTCAGTTTCTATCCCCCACACTGCCCTAGTTAACAAACTGACTAATCACTGATGTCTCAGAACGTGTCCTATCAACCGATCCCTTGTTTTATTCAAATTGTACCATAAATTTCTTTGTTATCCAATACGATTCAGTACCTCCCTTCAGTACATCCTCATTTTTTATTCCATCTACCCATTTAATCTTCAGCATTCTTCTGTAGCACCACATTTCAAAAGCTTCTGTTCTCTTCTCATCTAAGCTATTTATCGCCCATGTTTCTCTTCTGTATATACCTACACTCCCTTCAAATATCTTCAGGTAAGGCTCCATAACACTTAAATCTGTATTCGATGTTAACAAAGTCCACTCTTCAAAAACGCTTTCCTTGCCATCGCCAGTCTATATTTTATATCCTCTCTCCTTCGACCATCCTCACTTATTTTGCTGCCCAAATAGCAAAACTCATCTACTACTTTAAGTGCCTCTTTTCCTAATCTAATTCCCTCGGCATCACCCGATTTAATTCGACTACATTCCATTATCCTTGTTTCGTTTTTGTTGATGTTCATCTCATATTATTCTTTCAGGACATTGCCATTCCGTTCAACTGCTCTTCCAAGTCTCTTACTGCCTCTGGCAGGATTACAGTGTCATCGGCAAATCTCAAAGTTTTTATTTCTGCTCCCTGAAGTTTAATTCCTACCCCAAATTTTTCTTTGGTTTCCATTATTGCTTGCTTAGCGTAAGATTAGATAACATCGGGGACAGGCTACAATCCTGTCTCAGTCCTTTCTCAACCTCCATTTCCCTTTCATTCCCCTCAACTCTTATAACTGCCGTCTGGTTTCTATACAAGTTGTAAATAGGACTGTCGGTCTCTGTGCTTTACCTCTGCTACCTTCAGAATTTCAAAGAGAATATTCCAGCCAACATTATCAAAAGCTTTCTCTAAGTCTAAAATATTATAAACGTATGTTTGCCTTTGCTTAACCTATCTTCTAAGATAAATTTTAGGGTCAGTATTGCTTCGCGTATTCCTGCATGCCTCCGGAATCCAAATTGATCTTCCCCGAGGTCGGCTTCTATCAGTTTTTCCACTCTTCTGTAACGAATTCCTGTTATTATTTTGCAATGATGACTTATTAAACTGATAGTTCAGTAATATTCTCACCTGGCAGGATCTGCTTTCTTTGAAATTGTAATTATTACATTCTTATTGAAATCTGAGTGTATTTCGCCTGTCTCATATATCTTGCGTACCAGGTGGAATAGTTTTATCATGGCTGGGTCTCCGAGGCATATCAATAGATGTGATGGAATGTGGTATACTCCAAGGGTTGATTCGATTTAGGTCCTTTAGTGCTCCGTCAGATACTTCTCCCAGTATCATATCTCCCATCTCACCTACATTCTCTTCCATTTTATAATGTTACCTTCAAATTCATCTCCCTTGCATAGCCCCTGTATATACTCCTTCCAATTTCAGCTTTCCTTTCTTTGCTTAGGACTTGTTTTCCATCTGAGCTCTTGATATTCATACAGCTGGTTCTCTTTTCTCGAAAGGCCCTTTTCATTTTCCTGTAGGCGGTATCTCTCTTTCACCTAGCCGCGGATGCTTTTACGGCCTCACATTTGTCCTCTAGCCATTTTGTACTTTTCGTCGATCTCACTTTTTAGAGTGCCATATTTTCTTTCTCCTGCTACATTTTTTGAAGTTTTATGTTTTCTCTTTCCGTCAGTTAAATTCCCCTAATATCCTGTGTTATCCACAGATTTGTACCAATACTTTCTTGTACCTATTTGATCTTCTCCTGCCTTCACTATATCATCTCTCTAATACACCCTTTCGTTTTCTGTTGTAATCCATTCCCCTGTTTCAGTCAAGCCTTTCCTAATACCCCTATGAACCTCACAACATCCTCTGCGTCTTTCAATTTATGCAAGTCCCATCTGCTTAATTAGCTACCTCTTTACAAGTTATTCAGTTGTAATCTGAAATTCATAACCAATAAATTACGATCAGAGTCCTTATCTGTCCCTGCAGACGACTTATAATTTAAAATATGGTTTTTAAACCTCTATCTCATCGTTTATTTTCAGCTTGAAACCTTCTAATGTTCCAGATGTCTTCTAAGTGGACAACCTTCCTTCAACATTCTTGAACTAAGTGTTAGCAGTGATTAAATTCCTCTTCTCCAGTCCATGTTCTCCTACTATTATTCCTTCCCTTTCCTATTATCGAATCCTAGTCATCTATCATAATTAAATTTTCGTCTCCCTTAACAATCTGAATAATTTCATTTGCCTTATCATACGTTCTTTCAATCTCTTCATCATACGTGAAGGTAATTGGCATATATACTTGTATTACTATGGTAGATGTTGGCTTCGTGTAAATCTTGGCTATGATAATGCATTCACTATGTTGCTCATAGTAGATTATCCGCATTCCTATTTTCTCATTTATTGTTATACCCTCTCCTTCATTACCCCTATTTTACTTTGTATGTCGTAACCGTGTACTCACCTGACCAGAAGTTCTGTTCATCCTGTACCGAACTTCAATAATTCCCACTATACCTTTTAACTCATCTATTTCGCTTTTCGATTTTTCTAACCCACCTGCCAGATTAAGGGATCTAACATTCCACCCTCTGATACGTAGAACGCCAGTTTTGTTTTTGGTGATCACGACGTCCTCCTGAATAGTCCCCCGCCCGTATGTCTGAATGGGGGACTATTTTACCTCCGGAACATTTTACGCAAGAAAGTGTTATCATCATTTAAACATACAGTAGAGCTGCATGACCTTGGGAAAAATTATGGCTACAGTTTCCCCTTGCTTTCAGCCGTTCGCAGTACCAGCACAGCAAGGCCGTTTTGGATGGTGTTAAGATGATCAGCTCGCGGTGCAACTACTGAAAAGGCCGCTGCCTCTCTTCAGGAACCACACGTTTGTCTGGTCTCTCAACAAACACCCCTCCGTTGTGGTTGCACCTAAGGTACGGCTATCTGTATTGCTGAGGCACAAGCCACAGCATCTCGGAAAGGTCCATAGTTGAGAGGGGAGGGGGGCGGGGCAGCAGCAGGAAGAGGGGGAAGGTACATGTACCCTGACGGCTCTGCATGACGAGGAGTGACGAAATTCTCTGTTCTTATTTTATAGTAACGCATGGTCAAATGCCACTCCCAGACGTCTCAACTTCATTTATTCTGTGATTTGTGTGTTTTAGTATTATGAGAAAATCAAAAGAGTAGGTCGAAATGCTTTCTTTCCATAGTAGATGCCCTTTAAGAAGAGTCACCGTATTATTTTCACAATACGTGAAGCGATGTTTTAAAATTAAGTCCGAGTGAATGATAGTACCGGTAATAAAAGTTGAACTAACGACACGAAATGCTTTCACCTTGTCTGTTGCGTGGTCACTTTACCGGAAATATACAAACGACATAATATTCTGCTGGTGATTACAGCTTGTGGGGAACGGTGCCCACATGTAAGCTGACATGACAGCTTAGAAAGTTTGTGGAGTCTATAGCCACTATCTCACAGCTGAACAGAAATTAAACACATCGTTAGGAAAATTTATTGCTCTAGGTGAACAACAGATTTGCCGCTCATTTGTTGCCCATTTTTCTTTAGGTGTGTTTTGATTTTTTGGTTGAGTTTTTGTAGTATATGGGCGTGGTAACCATTGTTTGTGGCTATGAGTTGCATTGTTTGTAATTGTTTTTCATAGTATTCTTTGCTACATCTACATCTACATTTATACTCCGCAAGCCACCCAACGGTGTGTGGCGGAGGGCACTTTACGTGCCACTGTCATTACATCCCTTTCCTGTTCCAGTCGCGTATGGTTCGCGGGAAGAACGACTGTCTGAAAGCCTCCGTGCGCGCTCTAATCTCTCTAATTTTACATTCGTGATCTCCTTGGGAGGTATAAGTAGGGGGAAGCAATATATTCGATACCTCATCCAGAAACGCACCCTCTCGAAACCTGGCGAGCAAGCTACACCGCGATGCAGAGCGCCTCTCTTGCAGAGTCTGCCACTTGAGTTTATTAAACATCTCCGTAACGCTATCACGGTTACCAAATAACCCTGTGACGAAACGCGCCGCATCTTCTTTGGATCTTCTCTATCTCCTCCGTCAAACCTATCTGGTACGGATCCCACACTGATGAGCAATACTCAAGTATAGGTCGAACAAGTGTTTTGTAAGCCACCTCCTTTGTTGATGGACTACATTTTCTAAGGACTCTCCCAATGAATCTCAACCTGGTACCCGCCTTACCAACAATTAATTTTATATGATCATTCCACTTCAAATCCTTCCGCACGCATACTCCCAGATATTTTACAGAAGTAACTACTACCAGTGTTTGTTCCGCTATCATATAACCATACAATAAAGGATCCTTCTTTCTATGTATTCGCAATACATTACATTTGTCTATGTTAAGGGACAGTTGCCACTCCCTGCACCAAGTGCCTATCCGCTGCAGATCTTCCTGCATTTCGCTACAATTTTGTAATGCTGCAACTTCTCTGTATACTACAGCATCATCCGCGAAAAGCCGCATGGAACTTCCGACACTATCTACTAGGTCATTTATATATATTGTGAAAAGCAATGGTCCCATAACACTCCCCTGTGGCACGCCAGAGGTTACTTTAACGTCTGTAGACGTCTCTCCATTGATAACAACATGCTGTGTTCTGTTTGCTAAAAACTCTTCAATCCAGCCACACAGCTGGTCTGATATTCCGTAGGCTCTTACTTTGTTTATCAGGCGACAGTGCGGAACTGTATCGAACGCCTTCCGGAAGTCAAGAAAAATAGCATCTACCTGGGAGCCTGTTTGTAATATTTTCTGGGTCTCATGAACAAATAAAGCGAGTTGGGTCTCACACGATCGCTGTTTCCGGAATCCATGTTGATTCCTACATAGTAGATTCTGGGTTTCCAAAAACGACATGATACTCGAGCAAAAAACATGTTCTAAAATTCTTCAACAGATCGACGTCAGAGATATAGGTCTATAGTTTTGCGCATCTGCTCGACGACCCTTCTTGAAGACTGGGACTACCTGTGCTCTTTTCCAATCATTTGGAACCCTCCGTTCCTCTAGAGACTTGCGGTACACGGCTGTTAGAAGGGGGGCAAGTTCTTTCGCGTACTCTGTGTAGAATCGAATTGGTATCCCGTCAGGTCCAGTGGACTTTCCTCTATTGAGTGATTCCAGTTCCTTTTCTATTCCTTGGACACTTATTTCGATGTCAGCCATTTTTTCGTTTGTGCGAGGATTTAGAGAAGGAACTGCAGTGCGGTCTTCCTCTGTGAAACAGCTTTGGAAAAAGGTGTTTAGTATTTCAATTTACGCGTGTCATCCTCTGTTTCAATGCCATCATCATCCCGGAGTGTCTGGATATGCTGTTTCGAGCCACTTACTGATTTAACGTAAGACCAGAACTTCCTAGGATTTTCTGTCAAGTCGGTACATAGAATTTTACTTTCGAATTCACTGAACGCTTCACGCATAGCCCTCCTTACGCTAACTTTGACATTGTTTAGCTTCTGTTTGTCTGAGAGGTTTTGGCTGCGTTTAAACTTGGAGTGAAGCTCTCTTTGCTTTCGCAGTAGTTTCCTAACTTCGTTGTAGTACCACGGTGGGTTTTTCCCGTCCCTCACAGTTTTACTCGGCACGTACCTGTCTAAAACTCATTTTACGATTGCCTTGAACTTTTTCCATAAACACTCAACATTGTCAGTGTCGGAACAGAAATTTTCGTTTTGATCTGTTATGTAGTCTGAAATCTGTCTTCTATTACTCTTGCTAAACAGATAAACCTTCCTCCCTTTTTTTATATTCCTATTAACTTCCATATTCAGGGATGCTGCAACGGCCTTATGATCACTGATCCCTGTTCTGCACTTAAAGAGTCGAAAAGTTCGGGTCTGTTTGTTATCAGTAGATCCAAGATGTTATCTCCACGAGTCGGTTCTCTGTTTAATTGCTCGAGGTAATTTTCGGATAGTGCACTCAGTATAATGTCACTCGATGCTCTGTCCCTACCACCCGTCCTAAACATCTGAGTGTCCCAGTCTATATCTGGTAAATTGAAATCTCCACCTAAGACTGGAATGTTATTTAGTCTGTGTAACTTGTGTCGCAAGGCCGCTAATTTTTGATTTTGCGGGTGGTTGGATGAAGCGTTGGTGTTCTGAAGATGTCGAATGTGTGTTTATTGTTCTATCTCTTTATTGTTATATCCAAGAAATGTATTTGCTTTTTTGTTGCTTTTTCCATGGTGAATTGAATATTTTAAGCATATTGTTTGTGTCTGTATGAAGTGTATCAATTTACTCTGTTGATTCACCTACCATACAAATTATGTCATCCATGTATCTGTACCAGTGAACAATTCTGTATCCTTTCTTTGTGCTGACTGTATGAAAAATTGTGTTTTCTGTGTGGTTGGTGAATATGTTTGCCAATGTTCCTGATATGGGGGATCCCATTGGGAGCTCATCTTCTTGTAATAAATAAAATTCCTTTTAAACTGGAAGTAATTTTGGGATGTGATTGCTTTGAGGGGTTAGTTATTTCATTAATATTGTCTGTAGGTCGGCACACACACACAACAAACGAAAATATAAACCACACATCACACAAACAAAAGGCGAGAGATAAACACACAGCGGCAGTTGCCAACTCTATCCACCCAAACCACACACATGTTGAACACAAAATGTATAGTGCAAGTGATGTATACGATGTGTTGAATCAAATGTGGGTGTACGGAACGCCGGAAATGGGCCAAATGGAGCATGGAGACTAATGAACGCATCTCCAGGGCCACGCAGATGGGCTAACAACGCTGGAAACCGTAATTAACAACGAATGATAATTTCACCACACGAAATTTCTGCTACAAAAGTTGATTCTAACCTAAAAAACAATAGAAAAACATGATAAAATGTAACATACCTGCATATTGTAACTACCACATAATACATTTATTATATGTTTTAAAAGAAACATGTATTGCATGTCATTGATGATGCTTCACAAATAAAAGAAACGAAACGTGTATGGCAATAAACAAACTGCCTTCAATTAGTTGCATAGACGGCACATTCCTTCACAATTTTGAAGCAACTAAGGAACAACGGAAAACAGAAAAATGTAATATATTTAGTGCGGGGTTGGTCCTGACATGAACTGCAACATTCACGTAGAAACTCGTTGAGTAACTAACGACTTCTTGCAGGCTTTCTGTATTGGACAAGTACCTTTGCTGAGGACGTATCATCACTAAGGCCCGATTGGTGAGTCATTAGACAGCTTAAAGTACCACCTCCACGCCACATACTCGTGGCCTCCCTCCTACACCCGTGAAGGCTGCCAACAAATTCCTCGATTTCCTGAAATCCAGGCAGCTTAAGGAAACTGGTGCTACAGCAGAACGCAGGCATTTTCGTTGGGCATTTCTTGTCCCTACTAAGACCACTCTTGTGCGAAGTGCCGTTTCCTGCCAGAACTACTTCACATGCACATTTCCAGCAGGTACTGGAAAGCAACTGTCTTTATGGGGAAGCCACTAGCCCTTGGACCACCATAATAGGCAGTGGATAAAGCGCTCAGGTTGATGCGGTGTTCCTTGATTTAAGTAAGGCGTTTGACACTGTCCCACATTGCTGTTTGATGAAAAAAAAACACGAGCTTATGGAGTAGCGGAGCAGACTTGCGACTGGATTCAAGACTTTCTTGCAGATAGAACTCAACACGTCGCTCTTAACGGAACAAAATCGACAGATGTAATATGTGGAGTACCACAGGGAAGGGTAATAGGACCGTTGCTGTTTATAACATATAGTTATAACATATATAAATGATATAGCAGAAAGCGTCGGATACTCTTTAAGGCTAGTCACAGATGATGCAGTTGTCTATACCAAAGTAGCAACGCCAGAAGATAGTATGAATTTGCAGAACGACCTGCAGAGAACTGATGAATGGTGCAGGCTCTGGCAGTTGACTCTGAGCGTAAATAAATGTAACATACTGCGCTTACGTAGGAAAAGAAATCCGCTACCACACAGCTACACTATTGATGACACACAGCTGGAGACAGCGTCTGCCGTCAAATATCTAGGCGTAACTATCGAGAGCGACGTTAAGTGGAATGACCACATAAAAGAGATAGTGGGAAGAGCAGACACTATACTCAGATTCATCGGTAGAATCTTAAGGAAATGTAACTCATCCACGAAAGAAATGGCTCATAAGGCGTTTTTTCGCCCGATTCATGATTATTGTCATCTATCTGGGGTCCTTATCAGGTAGGACCGATAGAGGAGATAGGAAGATGCAACGAAGAGCGGCGCGTTTCGTCACGGTACGTTTAGCTGGCGAGAGAGCGTTACGGAGATGCTAAACAAACTCCACTGGCAGAAGTTACAAGGATTTACTACTGAAGTTTCGGAACAGCACTTTTCAGGAGGACAACATATTACTTCCCCCAACATTCATCTCGCGTATTGACCGCTAGTTGAAAATTCGAGAAATCAGAGCCAACGCAGAGGCTTACCGACAATCATTCTTCCCACGCACTGTTCGCGAGCGGAACAGGGTTGGAGGGATCAGATAGTGCTACCGAAAATACGCTCCGCCGCACACTATTAGGTGGCTTGAGGAGTATGATGTAGATGTAGATGTAGACCTCAAAGCAACGAGATGGATTACAGCAAGACTGAGACGTCATCTTCAGGCTGGAGAACATCCCTTTCACTGCATGCTGGAATGGGGTCTCTCGTCCCGAACAGTCGAGAGGATGACCAGGGCGAGGCCAATAGTGATACGCTACAAACAGTGGTACGTGAAGTCAATTCAGTAGCGACTTAGGGAAGGCAAATAGTTAATTGACGGCACTGGAACACTGTCACATCAGCACCTCTACTTGAATTCCAAGTCCAGTGCAGGACTACAGAAATTTTTTTCGCCATAGCTGCCTCTTTTATCTTCCACTTAACTGCTGCGACAAATCTCCATAACTTGCGGCAGCATTTATGAGCACTCTTACACGCTAGTGACGCCCGTTACGAAGGAGATATCTTACGATTGTGGTTGCAAAATTTGTCTCGCAAGGTATCACATCATAATAATTTAAACAATGTGGATGGCACTGGTCTAGGGTGAATTCACGAGAAAGCTTTCAGCATGTCGGGAAGTGCATTCTCTTTTTGAAGATGGGTCACTACGGCATCTATCATATGTTTTTATACAGATCTTTCTATTGCTATACCACTGACGTTTTAGGGATTACCAGGTTTGGAGTCTGCGGAATACAGAGTTGCACAGCCCTACAGGTATATAAGGCCGTCATTGACGAAACTGTACTTCACTGCTTTCAGTTGAGCAGTAAAGTATGTGTTATTGTGGGTAGTTGTCCGATTACAAGCAATGTAAGAAGCAAAGAAATGTAGTGGCCTGGTCATGAGGTAATATTGTGTGAAAAGGCAATGACCAGAGCCGTGGTAATAGGGATTACGTAAAATGCGGACCTTTCGGTGACTGATCTGGGCTTGATGCTTCGGGAAACTAAAAGTAGTTGGCGGTAGACCAGCTGACGTGGAGGCAACCTGTTAAGGCAGTATATTATCTTCAGTACCTGCGTTGCTAGGTGACAGTGACAGTGATGATAAAGAGCTTCTGTCGTAGCCTGATTGTTTTCTGCGACGATGCGGACCACCTTGGTGTGAGACGCTTGGGAATTGAATACTCATTGAATCTAACGCGCGTGAACATATTCCGCTTAGAGACCTGCCCGCACAACCGAGCGTGCTAAAGCGCCGCTTCAGGGACGGGGAGGTGCGCGGCCCCGAATCGACTCGGCCCGACGGATTATCGACGAACGTCGATGTGCCGGCCAGGTCGGTGTTGTTCTATAGGCGGTTTTCCACATCCGACTACGTGAATACCACGCTGGTACCAAACAGCCTCCTCTATTATTACACGATTAGGTAACATTTAAAAAAACCGTTCGGACTCTTTCTCGTGGATGTCACGGGGGATGTTACTGCCCGCAGACAGTTGAGGCACGCATATTATCTGCCAGTGGTAACGGGGTGGCGGCAGGAAGCGCATCCGGCCGGCCCTTAAATCAACCCTTCGTGGATGCGGGACAAATGCAAAGAAAAAGAAGAAACTAAGAGAATATACTCAGTTAAGACGGAAGTGGAGTGATTTAGTAACGCTGTTTTTGTTTGTGGTGTGAGCAGTGTGAAGCTCAATGCTGACGGAAAACAAATCACAGCAGCAAGAAGGAGTTTGAGACATAATTGTAAACGAAAGTTGGAAGGCGTGTTTCTACATCTGAAAGATAATATCTGTTGGAATTTAGCGGGACTCGCATAAAAGTGGCGCCAGAGCGCCACTACGAGGGTAGAAATCAGGTTTTCTTTAAATACACGCTGTAACGGTTGTGAGCGATAGTTAACTTTGAGATCTGACTGGTGAGTTGATGGCAGTCAAGAATACCTTTAAGGCGGCAAAGACGCCATTATCAACACATCACTTAGTTTGAACGAGGTCATATAAAACGGGTAGGAGAAGATGGATGTTCCTTCTGCGATATTGCAGAAAGATTGGCAGAAATGTAGCCATTGTAGTGAGGACGGCCACGTGGCACTACTGAGAGGGAAGACCATCGTGTTTGGATTAATCTGCATCAGCAATACGAGCAGCAGTTGGCACCACAGCGACACAACCAACTGTTACGAACTGGCTATTTCAAGGACAGGTCCGAGCCAAACACCCTGTAGCGTGCATTCCACTGATCCCAAAGGATCGCCATTTGCGACTTCAATGGTGTTAAGCGAAAGCTCATTGGAGGGCAGTTGGACGTCTGTTGTGTTCTCTGATGAAAACCAGTACTACCTCGGTGCCAATGATGTCTGTGCGTTTGTTAGGAGGTCATTTGAGGGCCTGCACCGACCTGTCTGTGTGCTAGACCAGTGGACCTACACCTGGAGTTATGGTCTGGGACGTGATTTCTTATAACAGGAGGAGCAATCTCGTAGTTATCCCACGCACCCTGACTGCAAAACTGAATGTCAGAGTGGTGATTCGGCCTGCCATTCCCGAGCAGCATTCCTGGGGGTCTCCCAACAGGATAACGCTCGTTGTTGTAACTGAATATGCTCTACAGAGTGTCGACATGCTGCTTTGGCCTACTCGATCGGCCTGCTCGATCGCCAGATCTGTCTCCAATCGAGCACATGTGGGACTTCATCGGACAACTCCAGCGTCATCCACAACCAGCATTAATGACGAAGTGCAACAGGCGTGGAACTCCATATGACAAACTGACACCCGGCATCTCTTCAACGCAATGCATCCACGTTTGCATGCTTGCATTGAACATTCTAGCGGTTACACCTGCTGTTAATGTTCCAACATTTCGTGATTTTGCTATGTTAATGATTTAAATATGTTACGTAGAAAAATGTGTTTCCGAGATTGTATTACCCTGCATTGATTATTTTTTGATCTTGCGAGTTTTTTTTTCAGTCAGCGTAGTAGTGGCTACGTTTTATTAGTAACGGAGTTAGGTTGTTTACCGATCGGAACGACAGTCTGGGAATAAGATATCGGAAAAGTGTGGCAGCATTTGGGGCATTCTTCGGCGGCGTGTTTGTGCAGCTCGCTAGATAGCGGCGCGCGCCTGTGTGCGGGCGGAGGCGCGGCCAGGTCCGCAGCTGCCTCCCACGCGGCGGGGGCGGCGCTGGCGGCGGCCAGGCCGGCGGTCCTTTGTCAGGCGGCGGCGGCAGCGGCTGCCGGGCTGCGCGCGGCTCGCGGCCACCCCGGCCGCCCCCACACCAGGGCCGCCGCCTCGCGCCGGCCGCGCCGCCCCCTCCCCCCGCGAAAGGCCGCTCCGGCAGTCGATATCAGCGCAGGGACAGTCGCTGCCAACAGCCAACACGCCCGCCCGACACCCCGACCGCGCAAACAACGCGCACGCCGCGCTATCGCCTCGTCTCCGCACTTGTATCGCCCACTTTCTTTCGTCTCCGTCGTGGATTTGTCAGAGGGTGACAACTGCGCCCACTCCACCCGCACTCGAAAGTACGCGCACGAAGCAGCTCGAGATCCGGAAGCGCGCGCTGCGTCACTGGCTCGAGCTCCGGCACTGTGTCACGTCACACACGGAGCACTGACCTGCCGGAGTCGGTCCATTGTGAACGGTCACGTTGCGCCCTGTCGGCATTCGCCTGCCAGTTCCATTCCGCACAATGTGGACAGCGCGCCCCGTCCGTATTGTTTCGCCGGCGTCGGCGCCCGAGTGTGTTCCTGCCCCACCTCAACCTCGTGTTTCGCTCACTGGCCTACAACCTGATGTTTGCGGCGTACGCTAGTATTAGACACACGCGAACGAGAGTTAATTTTTATTTATTTCATTTTATTGATCGTTAGCTTCCGTGAGACCATGCGAGTCAAAGCTGTTTGATCTTGGAAGGAGACCGCACAATTCACGAAAATACTTATTACACGATTTGTAAACAAAACAAACCAAAGCATTCACAAAACAAGAAAAAATTATTACACATTAGTAGTAGTTGTTGTTGTGGTCTTCAGCCCGACCACTGCGTCATTGCAGCTCTTTCTCGCTAGTCTATCCTTTGCAAGCCTCTTTATCTCTGCGTAAATGCAGCAACCTGCATCCGTTTGATTTTGACTTCTAAAGCCAGACCTTCGTCTACCTCGACAACATTCAGCTCTCGGTGTTCGCCCCATTATTAATCAGTGCTTCGTGCGTCTAACGCGGCCTATCAACCAATCATTTGTTTTAAACACATTGCGCTATAAATTTCTTTTCTCCTCGATTCCATTTAGTAGCACTTCATTTGTTATCCACCGATCTGCTCGTCTACTTTCAACATTATAATCTAACTCAACACTTCAAAAGCTTCTATTACCTTCTCGTCTAAACTGTTCAGTCTCCACGTTCCACTTCTCTACAAGATTACGCTCCATGCAAATATGAGAAACTCTTTCTTGCTATTACCAGTCTACACTTTACGAGTATATCCTCTCTGCTTCGGCCAACATCACTTATTTTGCTGCACAAATAGCAAAACTTATCTACTATTTTAATATCCGATTTCCTAACCTAAATTCCTCAGCATCGCCCAAACGTCATACCTCCAAGAAAGCTTATTACCTTCATCAGCCTTAAGAAAATAAAATGATCGACTACACCGACGGTTTCACCACCTAAACACAATTAAATTTCGCTTTTACCAGAGTTCTGTGCCAGAAATTGCGTCTTTGTATGCGAGATATATCACACAGGTGAAATACGGTTGTACTTCAAGAATAACGTGATAGTTCCAATTGCTGACAGTCGTCAACAATACTAAATCTGCTGTTTCATAAGTACGGTTGCAAGTTTTTCACACGAATTATTGGAATGCAAAGATGGTAGAAGCTGACCTCGGGGAGGATTAGTATGTATTTCAGTGATATGTAGGAACACACGAGGCAATTCCGCCTCTTCGATTTATCCTAGTATAAAGGTTGAGGAAAAGCAAGCGTTTAATTATAACATTCGTAGATTTACAGAAAGCGTTTAACATTGTTAACTGGAATACAAACAAATAAGCAAACACTGTCCGGACAGGCCATGAAGGTCCAACGGCCACCGTGTCACCCTCAGCCCATAGGTGTCACTGGATTCGGATATGGAGGGGCATGTGGTCAGCACACCGCTCTCCCGAGACCGGAGCCGCTACTTCTCAATCAAGTAGCTGCTCAGTTTGGGTTCCCGGGTTCGATTCCCGGCGGGGTCAGGGATTTTCTCTGCCTCGTGATGACTGGGTGTTGTATGATGTCCTTAGGTTAGTTAGGTGTGAGTAGTTCTAAGTTCTAGGGGGCTGATGACCATAGTGCTCAGAGCCATTTGTCAAAGGACATGAAAGGGAAGCCACACTCGAGGAGGAAGTAAGGGCTGTAGTCTGTTCTCAGCGAATTTCAATCTGTGCATTGAGTGAGCTGTGAATGAAACCACTGAAAGTGTATTAACGTTCAGGAAGAGAAAATAAAAAATTTAAGGTTTGCCAGTGATATTGTTATCCTGTCAGAGACGGCAAAGGACTTAGAAGATCAGTTGAATGGAATGGATAGTGTCTTGAAAAGAAAATTTAAGTTTAATAAAATAAAAATAAAATAAGGCTGATGAAATACAGTAGAATTAAATCAGGAGATGCTGAGGCAATTACATTAGGAAGTGAAAAGCTAAAATAAATAGATCAGGTTTGCTATTTGGGCAGCAAAAAACTGATTATTGCTAAAGTAGAGAGGATATAAAACGTAAGTGGTGGCGACAAGAAAAGCATTTCTAAAGCCGAAAAATTTGGCAACATGGAATGTACATTTTAGTATTACGAAATCCTTCCTGAAGGTATTTGTGCGGAGTGTGGAACAGAACGTGGACGATAAACAGTGTAGACAAGAAGAGAATAGAAGCTTTTGATAAGTGATTCTGCAGAAGAATGCTGAAGATTGGATGCATAGATCTAATAACTATTGACGAGGCTCTAAACTGAATTGGGTTAAAAAGAAATTTGTGTTACAACCTGACTAGAAGAAGTGACCTGTTGATAGGATTCGTCCTAAGGCATCCTGTTATAGTCAATTTGTTGTATAGGGAACTGTGTGGGACAAAAATTGTAGAGGTTTTCCTAGGCATGAATACAGTAAGCGGTTTGAAGTGGCTGGAGGCTTCGCGGACTTTTTGCTGAGTACAGCTTTCTCTGTCGTCGTCATCGGGAAATTAGATTTCGCTAGGGCGTTAGATACGTTAAGTTGGCCGAATTATGTCATGGAGAAGTCACGGAGTCATGCACCTTCCATGTGCTACCAGAGGCAAACGTCAGTGTCTGTGACCGAAGAACAGTGGAAGCGATGCTGCTTTCGTTTGATGGCGGGTGACTCACTTCTCTGTTGCCTTTCAACAACAAGCAATCGTTTCCGTGTGCCACTAAGGATGAAGCAGCTGACCCGACTAGAGTTGTCGTTACACTGCAGTTTTAGCGGCTACTTTGATGGCAGAATCCCAGTAGTTACAGACATCGACTAATCTCTGGTAGCACATGGAAATTCCGTGCCTCCATGAGATAATTTGACGGATTTAAGTACCTAACGGTCTAGTGAAATCTAATCTTCTGACGATAACGAGTAGGAAGTCGTAGAAAGTTCGAGACTGATAAATGTGACGCAGCATGGACTCTGTGCAGCATTTACTCAAGACTGTCGCCGCGAAAAACTACGTTCTCAAACAACAAGAAGTATCAAGAAAAGCAACGAACCCAGAACGCCGGCCGCGGTGGCCGAGCAGTTCTAGGCGCTTCAGTCCGTAACCGCGCGACTGTTATGGTCGCAGGTTCGAATCCTGCCTCGGGCATGGATGTGTGTGATGTCCTTAGGTTAGTTAGGTTTAAGTAGTTCTAAGTTCTAGGAGACTGATGACCTCAGATGTTAAGTCCCATAGCGCTCAGATCCATTTTTTTAACCCAGAACAGAACCCAGTGCCGCCCCCTCTTTCCGCCATTCAGATTCAAAGGTCTTCCCTGTTTGTTGATACTGGAGGACAACTTTATCCTCCCTCTTTCCAGCTATCAAGTACACCGTTGCCGAGCTGATGCAATACGCATAACACGTCAGGTACGGGAGCCGGCGGCAAATTACTTTTGTGTCCATCTTCATCGCAGCTGTGTAGACCATTTGCGTCACGTGCTTTTTGCGTCCATGCTGACTCCCAGTAATGACTAAGCGTCAAAAGCATTAGTAGAATTATCTACGATACACGACACAGTAAGGAAGAAGGGATTCTTTGTAAGTTATCTCAAGCAGAAGCATGTGAGACAGTACTTAATGTCACCAGTGATAATCTGACTTACGGAACCTGTAATGTTTATAGCGAAATAAGAAGCTTCAGTAATGAAGTCCCAAAAGGCTCCACTGTGTTCCCGCTGTCCTTCAACCCGCCATTCTTAGCATACCTAAGAAAATTTGGAAACACTGATGAGTAGACGATAACAGCTCACCACGTGTCCCCAGAAGTCACAGAGGGTAATCTCACTAATGAACTAGCCGTAATGGGAGAGTAATTTCCCAGGAAGAAGCTCCGTGCCAGAAAAACCCAAGGGAGAGGTGTCAGCTCTAGGCGTAGCAATGCTGTTTCATTTACCTGTCCACCCTCATTCCAGATTGTAAATTTCATAATAACTTAAGATAAATCAAAGGGGAGTTATTGTTTCTTGTGTGTGATAATATACTGCTGATATTTATAAGTCCATTGCTGCACTCCTGAATCAGAACAATGGTTTGGTCCAGTTCAGTTAGGTATGGGCCCTACTTAGTTGTAAAGGTAGCGAAAGAGCAAATTTCTGAGGCGAATAGGGGAGCCATGGTTTACGTTGTTCCAAAGTGTCGCGAGGAGGAAGAACCTGGAGAAAAGAGCCGACGCGGACAGGGTGACGTAAGTTGCCATTCTGCATAGAGGTACCAAAATGGCTCCTCGAACAGTCTAAAGGGAAGTAGGACGCAGGTTAAGTGGAGGGAAACCATTTGGGTTGGGAGAAGTGGATTCGTCGTTTCCCTGAAGTGGGGAGGATTCAAAATAGTGCGTCAAAAACTTTAATGTTTGTAGGACAGACAGACATAATACAGTTTTCGTAATGTTGATTCGAGTAATAATAAGCATTAGTTCTATTTTGTACGAGTTACATTGGTCAGATCGTGTTACCTAATATAACTGATAACTGACGCGTATGACATCACACACGGTAGAAAGTTTACTTATGGAGGTACCAGCCTCTAGTTGTAGTAAATCGTGACAGAGGTCGAATTCTCGCCAATGTCATTGTTAAGTGTGGCTATGCTTGTCAGCTTAGTGCGTGATTTTCTTAGTGCTATACAGGTATGGATATAGATGCAACATAAGATAAGGTTAAGGTAGCTAATAAACTGGCGGAAAGTTTGGAAGTGGTAAAGTTTTGCGTCAAGGATTTGGATTGTCATCTGTCCCTTTCGGTTTGGCTCTCGAAAAGGTTATACACGAGTTCAACAAAGGAAACTTTCTGGGTATTCAAATTGACAGAGAGAATATTACCCCCGGAGGATTCAGAATTTTGGTTTGGAAGGTTCTTGACCTAGCTAGAGGTAGGCGTTTCCAAGATAAACACTAAAGCACTAAAACGCAGATAAAATGTTATTTTCCTCATTTAACGCATAACGAATCTTCTCGGGTAGCTTTTTTTGCAAGTTCTTCAATGACTTCAATCGATATACCTTGGTGAATATACACGGTGAAGAAAAAGTCGCTCACTCTGACTTCGCAGCGCTATTCCTCGCATACTAACAATATAAAAATGTCACTCACAGAATGTTGTCCTGCGTGGGCAGTAAATGGACGTTATAGATTGGCAGTTTGGCAACACTGTAATCACATGTACGGTCTCCAACCCTGTCAGCATGTACACGTAGTGCTGTGCTATTGGTGCAGTGGATAGCCTTTTGGGTTAGCATGCAGGAGATCGAGGGTTCGATTCTGGGTCGAGGCTTATTACTTTATATTTGCTAAATGTAGTCTGAGGTATCTGGCGTCTTAATCGTCATGCAGCGATGCAGTGAGACTTCTACAAAACATTTGTAGTTACGTACTACGAACATAGAAACTGAAGTACAATCGTTTTCATTGGTCAGCTTTTAAAGAAATCTTTTTCACGTCGTGGACGGGAATTGCTTCTCGCCACTGCTTCTACTAGATTCCAACTTGTTTCCTGTGTACGCTCCGCTAGTGGTCCCATCGGTTAATACCAACTTTTATTCTCGCCACGTTCAGGTCCATTACGTTTCGTTAGGGCCTTAGTCACCAGTTGGGCTAGCAACGTGCTTTGTGAATAATTTCGATGGAAGTACACAGAAAGCAGGTTTATTTTACGTGTAGTATTCCTTAGCATAATGTGCTTCTGTATTTAGCGATGACTAGAACATCTGGCGGTTCGGTTGCCTGCACTGGGATGTCCAATGGTTTCACAATACGACACGTCGCTTGGAAAATTTCTTCATATTAAGTTTCTCTGAACAGTCCGCTGTTCTTATTACAGTGTCTACCATCTTTCAGGAAAGGCTAAGCTCTAACGCAACACCCTGAAGTTGCCGTGAAAGCGACATAGTAATTTCAGATACAGCGGCGGTTATCGCCAAAGGTAAGACAAAGTTGATATGTTGAATAGAAGTCAAAAGACTTACTCTTTCTGATGACGGAGAAATTCTGTTCATTTGTTCAAGGAACTATACGATAGAGTCAAAGAGCTCTCTGAATTGAAGGAATGCATCATGTGTTTCAAGTCAGCGTGTGTCACTAAGACTTTTGAAACTGAATTCTTTTCGCCTCTGGGTTTTTTTGCAAGCATAGCTCCCTTAATAAGTACCAACTTTTTTGATGACTCGTTTTACAACTCCCATCATACTGCGAACACTAGGCAGGCTTAAGGCCTTCACGGTAGCTAGGTTTAGTTTGTGTTCTGCATAGCGCATATAAGTCGCTAGCGGTTGGAGCTGCTTCATTCGGGACTGTACGCCAGTACACTTTCCAGACATGTTGACATCCTGTTGACGTCTCAGATTCTCAATTTGCTGGCCAACTTAGTTTAATTGTTGAACTATTTTATCAGCTAATGCAGCACCGGTCAGCTGCAGATAGAAAGCGTATAAATCTTCGTGGATTCTGCTCTTTTCAATACCCGAATATCGGATACGTACACTGAAGTGTTCTGTACCTCTGGCGCTGGTTGTTTCATGGCCACGGACTGCATAAATTTCGTTTCTTTGACTTTTTGGAGTACCTTTTTCATTATGATAGGATGACAACAATCAACCTATTTCTTCTGAGTTGTTTCACTCCGAAACGAGTATGTAGCACCTTTCGGCGCTCTCTCTAAATGTTTTTGGAGAGATGAATCATCTGAGCCAATGAGAAACTTTAAAAGTGCTCGGAACTTTCCTTGGTCTATTTCGTCACTCAGTGTACCATCATATCGGTGGTCTCTAAACGACATATATTCTCGACCACATAGTATGATCGTCTGTACTATAAGAGCCAGCCGCTCTCTATTTGATGTATTCATTTTCAGTTTTTCAGTTTCGATTAAAATATTAACAGCTTTTTCAGGTTTTTCATGTGACTTTCGAAATGTGTACTTTTTAACACAACCATTTTGTGGTAACGGAATGGTTTCTGAAGATTTCTAGTGCTTTTTTATATTTGTAAAGTGGACAAATGACTGCAGATCCTAGAGCCACAGAATTTTTGCCCATACTGTCTGGACCAGAAAACTGTACGCAAGGCTACTGTTCTGTTGTTGGCTACAGACTAGAAAAGAGTATTCCTTTAGCCAATCAGATCAAAAATTTAATTTTCTCCACCCTCTGTCTGTTCCGGTTGTTCATAATTCCGGCGTAGTTCTGAAGAATCCGTCAGATGTTTATTCTTTTCCCCACGCCTAGACCAGAGGCCCCTCCTAGCTCTCAGGGAAAGTAAAGTACAGAGTGTAGTCAGGCGTTAGTCTTTCAAGAAATTTATTTAAAAGTCTGCATTATATAGGTTTTTAAGAGGGTCGGAAGAGGAACTCTTATGGCGATTCGTCTTCAAAAATATAAGTACTCCATACGACGAGACCTTGGCGCTCCTTTACAAATCATTTTATGGGCGCCCATGCACTTGTTCCGCCTCTGTAAAAATAGCAACATGTACACGACGTAGACAATAATACATAATCAAATCAACAATGTAACAACAATTAAACTAACTCTTTGGAACTACTCTGCAGTGGTATTTAAAAATGGCCAATAATTCTTCAATGGATTAAAATAATACTCATCAAACAATTGGATCAGCTTATCTTTTGTTATGGGGCCAGCCTCGAAACCACAAACAAAAATCACCTATTCCATAAATAAATTGTCAGTGTATGTTCTGGGCCCCAATTAGTAATAACATGTTTCTTATTTCAAGGTCAGCGGTAAGGATATCCAGTGTCAGGTTACACACTTGGGCTCCTTGGTCACCCACACCCTCCCCCTACCCCCCCTCCTCCCTACCCAGAACCACTGGGAATTAAACAAGGTCACCCAGGGGAGTTACCCTCATGCTCTAGGCAATTGTGCCATTTGTCAACAGTGGTAACGTGATATCAAATTGGCGGCAAACTCCACCCTGTCTCTCTCAGCCAACGGGGCACAATAAAATCGCTGGAAACCCAGTGGACCAACAGGAATCGGGCTCTCCCCTCCCCTCTGTTTATTACGTTATGAACCTATCTGCCCAAGACACCTCATTCGAGGTTTGATCTCCTTAGTGAGAGGATGACGAAGCGCCAGCAGCAGCAGCAGCCAGCGCCCCCAGGCACAAGAGGAACAGGACTTTGCTTCATGGGGTCTGCGGCACACTCGAGCCCTACCATCAGCTCTTACAACTGAAATCAGGTCTCATCTGACTAGCTCACAGTTTTCCAATCGTCTAGGGTCCAACTGGTATGGTGACGAGCCCAGGAGAGGCGATGTTGTGCTGTTAGCTAACGAACTGGCATTGATCGTCTTCTGCCATAGCCCACTAACGCCAAATTTCGACGCTCTGTCCTAACAGATACGTTAGTTATACGTCCCACATTGATTTCAGTGTGATTTCGCGCAGTGTTTCTTTGGCTATTAGCACTGACAACTCTATACAAATTCTACAGCTCTCTACAAATTCTACAGCTCTCGGTCGTTAAGCGAAATCCGTCGGCCACTGTCTTGACCATATTGAGAGGTAATGCCTGAAATTTGGTATTATCGGCACATTCTTCACACTGTGGATCACGGTACACTGAATTCCTAACAATTTCCAAAATGAAACGTTCTACGTGTCTAGCTCCAACTACCGTTCCACATTCAAAGTCTGTTAATTCCTGTCATGCATCGATAATCACATCAGAAACCTTTTCACATGAATCGCCTAAGTACAAATCGCAACTCCGCCAATGCACTGACCTTTTATACCTTGTGTAAGCGAAACTGCTATCATCTGTATATGTGCATATCGCTATCCCATAATTTGTGTCACCTAGTTGTATTTCTACATACATAGGGATACGCTCACACATGTCACAGCAACTCACTCACTCTGTGATGAAATGCGACCTTACAGAGCTGTAGAGATGAAGCACCATCTGTCGACAAGATTATTCTCCGAATACTCAATTATAATTAACCAATCACTATGCGGATACAAATTGCGTACAATACATACACAAGGACTGTTTGAAAAAAAGAATTCTGCTCATACCTGATAACAGTATGATCACCGCCATATTTATGATAAGATGCTGTGCGTCTCTGTTGATGGTGCCACAGCAGTTGACCATGGGAACTGTAGGTGCTGACGTTGACACTGTGAGCCTGCAACCAACCCTAGGAAAGTTAACCAGACCACAGCCATCCAAACACCGCTCTGTATATGCAACTAGTAGCCCTAAGGAAGTCATCAGAAACTCAAAGAGCAGACATTGCCTTATAGCAACTGCGAGAAAACATACACAGACTGAAAATGGGGGGATCACCAACCTGGGATCCGTGTGCGTCTCTTGCAGTCAATGAGATTGTCACTGATGATGAAGCATAAATCAGCTAATATTGGAGTCAAGTTCAGAGCCCAATGCTGCCGAGGTGAGAAGGCTGTGGTAAACGTGACATCTTTGGAAAATCATTGCTTGTGAGCACAGGGTGCAGCCAACTGCAGGTGGTGGCACATGTCGGCACTAATGACGTGTGTCGCTTTGGATCTGAGGAAATTCTCTCTGGATTCCAGCGGCTATCTGATTTGGTGAAGGCTGCCGGTCTTGCTTACGAGATGAAGGCAGAGCTCACCATCTGCAGCATCGTTGACAGAACCGACTGCGGACCTTTGGTGCAGAGCCGGGTGGAGGGTCTGAATCAGATGCTCAGACGGTTTTGCGACCGTGTTGGCTGCAGATTCCTTGACTTGCGCCATAGGGTGGTGGGGTTTCGGGTTCCGCTGAATAGGTCAGGAGTTCACTACACTCAGCTGGTGGCTACACGGGTAGCTGAGGCTGTGTGGCGTGGACTGGGCGGTTTTTTAGGTTAGAAGGCCTCGAGAAAGTATGGGATGGGCTGCAATCTCAAAATGTGCATGGCAAATACAGGACGTGCTTGGATCAAGGAACGGTCGGAATTATAGTTGTAAATTGTTGTAGTTGTGCTGGGAAAGTCCCTGAGCTTCAAGCACTAATAGAAAGCGCAGAAGCTGAAATCGTTATAGGTACAGAAAGCTGGCTAAAGCCTGAAATAAGTTCTGCAGAAATTTTTACGAAGTCTCAGACGGTGTTCAGGAAAGATAGATTAGGCAGAATTGGTGGTGGAGTGTGTGTGTCTGTCAGTAGTGGTTTATCTTGTAGTGAAGTCGAAGTAGATACTCCGTGCGAATTGGTATGGGTGGAGGTTATACTTAACAGCCGAACTAAGTTAATAATTGGCTCCTTCTAGCGACCCCCACACTCCGATGATATAGTTGCTGAACAGTTCAGAGAAAATTTGAGTCTCGTAACAAATAAATACCCCACTCATACGGTTATAGTTGGTGGGAACTTCAACCTTCCCTCGATATGTTGGCAAAAATACTTGTTCGAAACCGGTGGTAGGCAGAAAACATCTTCCGAGATTGTCCTAAATGCTTTCTCCGAAAATTATTTCGAGCAGTTAGTCCACGAACCCACGCGAATTGTAAATGGTTGCGAAAACACGCTTGACCTCTTAGCCACAAACAATCCAGAGCTAATAGAGAGCATCATGACTGATACAGGGATTAGTGATCACAAGGTCGTTGTAGCTAGGCTCAATACCGTTTCTTCCAAATCCACCAGAAACAAACGCAAAATAATTTTATTTAAAAAAGCGGATAAAGTGTCACTAGAAGCCTTCCTAAGAGACACTCTCCATTCCTTCCGAACTGACTATGCAAATGTAGACGAGATATGGCTCAAATTCAAAGATATAGTAGCAACAGCAATTGAGAGATTCATACCTCATAAATTGGTAAGAGATGGAACTGATCCCCCATGGTACACAAAACAGGTACGAACGCTGTTGCAGAGGCAACGGAAAAAGCATGCGAAGTTCAGAAGAACGTGAAATCCTGAAGATTGGCTAAAATTTACAGACGCGCGAAATTTGGCACGGACTTCAATGCGAGATGCCTTTAATAGGTTCCACAACGAAACATTGTATCGAAATTTGGTAGAAAATCCGAAGAAATTCTGGTCGTATGTAAAGTACACAAGCGGCAAGACGCAGTCAATACCTTCGCTGCGCAGTGCCGATGGTACTGTTACCGACGACTGTGCTGCTAAAGCGGAGTTATTGAACGCAGTTTTCCGAAATTCCTTCACCAGGGAGGACGAATGGAATATTCCAGAATTTGAAACACGAACAACTGCTAGCATGAGTTTCTTAGAAGTAGATACCTTAGGGGTTGCGAAGCAACTCAAATCGCTTGATACGGGCAAGTCTTCAGGTTCAGATTGTATACCGATTAGGTTCCCTTCAGATTACGCTGATACAATAGCTCCCTACTTAGCAGTCATATACAACCGCTCGCTTACCGATAGATCTGTACCTACAGATTGGAAAATTGCGCAGGTCGCACCAGTGTTTAAGAAGGGTAGTAGGAGTAATCCATCGAACTACAGACCTATATCATTGACGTCGGTTTGCAGTAGAGTTTTGGAGCATATACTGTATTCAAACATTATGAATCACCTCGAAGGGAACGATCTACTGATACGTAATCAGCATGGTTTCAGAAAACATCGTTCTTGTGCAACGCAGCTAGCTCTTCATTCGCACGAAGTATTGGCCGCTATCGACAGGGGATCTCAAGTTGATTCCGTATTTCCAGATTTCCGGAAAGCTTTTGACACCGTTCCTCACAAGCGACTTCTAATCAAGCTGCGGGCCTATGGGGTACCGTCTCAGTTGTGCGACTGGATTCGTGATTTCCTGTCAGGAAGGTCGCAGTTCGTAGTAATAGACGGCAAATCATCGAGTAAAACTGAAGTGATATCAGGTGTTCCCCAGGGAAGCGTCCTGGGACCTCTGCTGTTCCTGATCTATATAAATGACCTCGGTGACAATCTGAGCACTTCTCTTAGGTTGTTTGCAGATGATGCTGTAATTTACTGTCTAGTCATCCGAAGTCCAGTATCAGTTGCAAAGCGATTTACAAAAGATTGCTGTATGGTGTGGCAGGTGGCAGTTGACGCTAAATAACGAAAAGTGCGAGGTGATCCACATGAGTTCCAAAAGAAATCCGTTGGAATTCGATTACTCGATAAATAGTACAATTCTCAAGGCTGTCAATTCAACTAAGTACCTGGGTGTAAAAATTACGAACAACTTCAGTTGGAAAGACCACATAGATAATATTATGGGGAAGGCGAGCCAAAGGTTGCGTTTCATTGGCAGGACACTTAGAAGATGCAACAAGTCCACTGAAGAGACAGCTTACACTACACTCGTTCGTCCTCTGTTAGAATATTGCTGCGCGGTGTGGGATCCTTACCAGGTGGGATTGACGGAGGACATCGATAGGGTGCAAAAAAGGGCAGCTCGTTTTCGTTTTGTATTATCGCGTAATAGGGGAGAGAGTGTGACAGATATGATACGCGAGTTGGGATAGAAGTCATTAAAGCAAAGACGTTTTACGTCGCGGCGAGATCTATTTACGAAATTTCAGTCACCAACTTTCTCTTCCGAATGCGAAAATATTTTGTTGAGCCCAAACTACATAGGTAGGAATGATCATCAAAATAAAATAAGAGAAATCAGAGCTCGAACAGAAAGGTTTAGGTGTTCGTTTTTCCCGCGCGCTGTTCGGGAGTGGAATGGTAGGGAGATAGTATGATTGTGGTTCGATGAACCCCCTGCCAAGCACTTAAATGTGAATTGCAGAGTAATCATGTAGATGTAGATGAGGTTTTCCTCTTATAGCACTCTGTTGGGTAATTTCTTCAGGGACCATACATTGGAGATAGGTTGCATGATAACTATTTCCCATATCCATTAATCTAACTTGATATGGGTCTCAGATTGATAGGCAAAACCTGCAGTGTGGTTTTATAAGTTTGCTGGTCACAGGTTGTAGCAGTGAATCTTTTGTTGCTTGTGAAAATGCTGTAACATACCCCATATTAAGAACAAAACATCATTACAAAAGAATTCACTGTGTGAGTGTGTGTGTGTGTGTGTGTGTGTGAGTGTGTGTGTGTAATTGATATCTATTATAAAAATAGGCATACAGTGCTTAGTTTTATAACTCATTACACATCCTGATGGTCTTTTTTTTAAGTGGACTGTCCAGGTATGGTATTGCATCCTGCCATTACCTAATAACTAATTAAAAATTCAGTCTTCCACAACATTTGCCATGCAGCTAAAAATATAATACTTATGTGTTCTAATTTTCAGGAGTTGTAGCAAGAAAGACCTCATGATCATGTGATCAACAACATCTAAACTAGTATTGAATATACACAAACTTTAATAGCTACAGGTCTAAGTCATCTCGATGCTCATTTCCTCCTTAACATATATGGAATATTTTTTATATAGCTTTACCAGAAAGATAGTCGTACCCTCTAGAGATGTATGGTGTTCTTAGCATTTTTATATTTACTGTCACTAGAAGTTTACATATTGTTAATGTCTTAGCAGTCCCTTATTGTTAGAGGGCCTGTAGAACCGACACGCAAGATGTGTTGCTAACCCCCTTTCAACAGCGCATAGACAAACATCGCCAGCGGACAGAAACAGTAACAGACTTTCCAAATAAGGATGGAACTACTTCACCTGACAACATGTGAGTGTTCCACCAATTGGAACTTATACGGCTACTGTAGCACTCCACCGATCTGGCTTTATAAGCATGCCAAGATCGTCAGACTGGCCTCCACACCTACAAATCCTTAACCCGTCCCATCCTCCATCCTCTTTTATGCCAGTCCCGCCTGGATATCCACCACCCCCCCCCCCCCCCAAATTCTATAAGCCCCTCCAGAACCTCGACTGCCATGGACTCCGCTCGCCTTCCATATACACCTCCCATCCCCCACGCGGATCCTCTATGACCTGATTCCTTTCCCCCATCTCTCCTTTTCCTCGAATATATCCGCATCCTCTACATCTCCCACCGACTTGATCCCCCTCATCCGCTGGTTGCTCCTCTACTGTCCAACCCCCGCCCTCTGCTGTGCCTTCACCATTGTGTTCCCCCTACCCTCCACCTCCACACACTTCATCTCCTTTCCTAAGGTGGCTTCCATCAACTCCCCCTCCCGGATGATGCCCTCTCTCCCTCCATTTATCCCTCCTATCAACTCTGATCCTCATCTCCCCCTCCCTCCCTCTGTCCTTTTCCTGGGCTCCCTCTTCCCCCTTTCGATCCTGATTTTTCCCCACCTACCCTCTCTCTGATTCCCTTCTCTCCCCCGAGTCCTTTTGCTTGCCCTCTACTGCCTTCCCCAATCATTCTCGCGTCCGCCCTGCCGCCCTTTTTTCTATGCCCTCTCCCTCCATCGGCTCCCCCCTTTTTTCTTTTCCTCGCCTCCCCCCTTTTTCCCCCTCATCAATCCACCCGGGTCCTCCCCCCACCCCCATCTGCCGCCGTGTCGCCTCTGTAGTGCTGTTTAAAGTGTATGTTCAGTGTTGTCCATCCCCTGTCACTGTTGCGAACAGCCACTGTACTGTCACTAGTTGTGTTTTTTATCTCGTGTGAACAGAACCCAGACTGTCGTCGTGTTTTCTTAATTGTGCATGTCTACTTACTGTGTGTCTTCATCCACATCTTAAACGCCGTGTTTTTATATTTTAAATTCCACAACTTTCTGCCATTTTACAGTTGTTTACAATGTCACTGTTTTATCACCTGTTTTTATTGTTTGTTTATATTCTCGTTATGTTTTTTAACTTTTCTGTAGGCTGTAGAGCGGCCTATTACGCAGCAGCCAGCCCATCCCCTCTTTGGGGTGGGGAGGGGGGGGGGAATCGAAATGCAATAAAGATAAAAAAAGTCAGACGGGCAGTGTTTACCAACCGCTAGGAACAGCTCCGGGCAGTACTTATGCCTGCCCTAGCCTTGTATTGGCTCCCCGTAGTCTTGTAGTAACACGTAATTTGTAAAGTAGTTTTGGTCAGTATTTTCTTCGATTGCCTTATTTCCTTATCTGATTTGCTACTACAGAGTTGCGGTTTTTTTTTTTTTTTTTTTTTTTTGTTCTGCGTTTAAAACTTAGTATATGCCAAGAAGGTGTTTTGTCTTTAATTATAATAAAGTGTGTTCAAATTGACTGTTAGTTCTTTCCTGCCGACCCCAGAACACTACACTTAACAATAGGAAACATACCTCTGGGAAAGTATTGTATCCCATACTGATTTGCTTATGACAAATACACAATATTTATTTTAATTTTCTGGACTATTGTGGTTTTGACCCCACATCAGTCTGCCTTAGCATTCGTAAAAGTGTAGGAGAAGCACTGGAATTCTTCTTAGCATGGCAATATGACCACTGACAGCAAACGATTTTTACTAAAGATGATCATTCACTCTAGGAGTGTCATGATGTCAACATTGTGTGTGTATGTGTGTGTGTGTGTTTGTGTAGACACTTAGTGTTGATGTTTTGGAGGAATAAGTGTAGTTTGTTGGGTTGGGCCCCAGTGTCACAGTTGGATGATATAAAAAATAGCAAGCTACAATTAGTTATGCAAGCAGTATGTACTACATGTATATTCACAAATGGAAAAAGTAACGAAAAACGTAAAATGTCCAAAACTCAGTAAAATCTGGCTGCAACATAGTCATACAGGATGTCCATATTTACACTTAAGAAGTCACCACAGTTATTTGTGACATAGAAACTAGATATATGTGCCTGGACATCTCTTGGATACTTTCCTAGAAATCTACAAGGAAGAGAAAGCTATTACAATCATAGCACCGCCTGCTTCAAACTAACTGACAAATCTGCTCTAACTATTTGACAGATACAGAAAATTACATGGATTTTGTTATTTATACAGAGGGAGGGAGAGATATGGCGTCACACAAGTACAGTCCTTAGAATACATGGGTTGCTGTGGTTGTAGAATGTCGACATTATCTTGATGTAAACACACACACACATACACACACACAAACACACACACACACACACACACACACACACACACAGATTGGCGATGGATGGCCGAATTCGCAGACAGGACACATACTGCTTCATAGGTCATCGCCAGATCTGTTGGTTATCTCTCTCATGCAGTCGAATCGTCCAAGGTCGCCGATAGCTCTCTCTATCTGCCAGACTGTGACCTTCAGCCACAACCCTCTGATTTCCTCCACAAGTATGTGTTCTGGGTGACACCATGCACTCAGAAAAAAATTCACGTCCACGTTAACCCCGACGTTGCAGTATTCACATCGCAGCGTACATACAAAAGAGTATAATTACATCTGCACTTAGAGCGTATGACAGAAAGTGCTGCCATCTAGAGTCCATGTTACTTGTAGTTGCTGGACCTTTGTATCACTCCACACTGGTACTGGCATATCTGCATTGCAACACACATGCGCACACGCATGTGTGCACCCACCCACCCACACACACACACACACACACACACACACACACACACACACACACACACAATTGCGCAAATGTATTGCACGTCTAATCACACTTATTTAGAAGGTAAGACCAGAAGATCATGTGGCTGGTAATGTTGGCATCATGACACTACTTTAGTGAAAAGTCATCACTAGTAAAAAGCATTTGCTATCAGTGGTTACACCGTCATTGTAAGATGCATAATACCATTTAGTTGTGTGGCTGGTCATACATTCCATGTGATCAGGATCGATAACTGGTGATAAAGCTCTTTATGTCTGTAGTTTTAATTATTTAGTCTGAAAACTTATTACAAGAGCTACTAAATATTGTCGCTTATAGCTCTACTGTACACCATCCCTGGGAAGATGACTGTCTATTTGTTACAAGCAAATCAGTACTGGATACAATACGTTCTCAGAGTGATTCTTTTGATAGTGTTAAAATGTGCAAAACATCTAGTGACAGTAAATACGAGAATGGCAAGAAGGCCTGAATGTGTTGCTGTCAAACATATAGAACAAATTATACCTCACAGATACAAAAAGAATGCAATGTGTGTTGAACAAACTTAGGCCATTACCTACTAAATTTTTCGGTAAGTATTCCTACAAGCATTCTGAAATTTTATCTACTGGGCTGTAAGACTAGCTTAGATGTTATTGATCGCTTGATCATGATATCTTTCTGGTTATGATTCCTAAAATACTAATACATAAGTGTTTTATTTTTTTAATTGTATGCTTACCTGTTCTGGAAGAGAGTAATTTTAATAGATTATTCGGTAACGGCAGGATGCAATATCATATCTCGATATTCTGCTTAAAAAAAGGACCCATAATTAGTTATGAAACTATACACTATATGCTTATAGTTTTACTGTAGAAACAGATTACAAAGAAGTAATGCTGAGAGTCGTATTTATGGACTTGCCTTTGGCGGAATGCTGCTTAGTTCTGCTAGATGGCTGTCTTTTAGGCGTGTTGTTGTTGTTGTGGTCTTCGGTCCTGAGACTGGTTTGATGCAGCTCTCCATGCTACTCTATCCTGTGCAAGCTTCTTCATCTCCCAGTACTTACTACAACTTACATCCTTCTGAGTCTGCTTAGTGTATTCATCTCTTGGTCTCCCTCTACGATTTTCACCCTCCACGCTGCCCTCCAATGCTAAATTTGTCATCCCTCGATGCCTCAGAACATGCCCTACCAACCGGTCCCTTCTTCTTGTCAAGTTGTGCCACAAACTCCTCTTCTCCCCCATTCTATTCAGTACCTCCTCATTAGTTTCGTGATCTACCCATCTAATCTTCAGCATTCTTCTGTAGCACCACATTTCGAAAGCTTCTATTCTCTTCTTGTCCAAACTATTTATCGTCCATGTTTCACTTCCATACATGGCTACACTCCATACAAATACTTTCAGAAACAACTTCCTGACATTTAAATCTATACTCGATGTTAACAAAGTCCTCTTCTTCAGAAACGCTTTCCTTGCCATTGCCAGTCTACATTTTATATCCTCTCTACTTCGCCCATCATCAGTTATTTTGCTCCCCAAATAGCAAAACTCCTTTACTACTTTAAGTGTCTCATTTCCTAATCTAATTCTCTCAGCATCACCCGACTTAATTCGACTACATGCCATTATCCTCGTTTTGCTTTTGTTGATGTTCACCTTATTACCTCCTTTCAAGACACTGTCCATTCCGTTCGACTGCTCTCCCAAGTCCTTTGCTGTCTCTGACAGAATTACAATGTCATCGGCGAACCTCAAAGTTTTTATTTCTTCTCCATGGATTTTAATACCTACTCCGAATTTTTCTTTTGTTTCCTTTACTGCTTGCTCAATATACAGATTGAATAACATCGGGGATAGGCTACAACCCTGTTTCACTCCCTTCCCAACCACTGCTTCTCTTTCATGCCCCTCGACTCTTATAACTGCCATCTGGTTTCTGTACAAGTTGTAAACAGCCTTTCGGTCCCTGTATTTTACCCCTGCCACCTTCAGAATTTGAAAGAGCGTATTCCAGTCAACATTGTCAAAAGCTTTCTCTAAGTCTACAAATGCTAGAAATGTAGGTTTGCCTTTCCTTAATCTTTCTTCTAAGACACGTCGTAAGGTCAGTATTGCCTCACGTGTTCCAACATTTCTACGGAATCCAAACTGATCTTCCCCGAGGTCGGCTTCTACCAGTTTTTCCATTAGTCTGTAAAGAATTCGAATTAGTATTTTCAGCTGTGACTTATTAAACTGATAGTCCGGTAATTTTCACATCTGTCAACACCTGCTTTCTTTGGGATTGGAATTATTATATTCTTCTTGAAGTCTGAGGTTATTTCGCCTGTCACATACATCTTCCTCACCAGATGGTAGAGTTTTGTCATGACTGGCTCTCTCAAGGCCGTCAGTAGTTCTAATGGAATGTTTTCTACTACCGGGGCCTTGTTTCGACTCAGGTCTTTCAGTGCTCTGTCAAACTATTCACGCAGTATCGTATCTCCCATTTCATCTTCATCTACATCCTCTTCCCTTTCCATAATATTGTCGTCAAGTACATCGCCCTTGTATAGACCCTGCATATACTCCTTCCACCTTTCTGCTTTCCCCTCTTTGCATAGAACTGGGTTTCCATCTGAGCACTTGATATTCATACAAGTGGTTCTCTTTTCTCCAAAGGTCTCTTTAATTTTCCTGTAGGCAGTATCTATCTTACCCCTCGTGAGATAAGCCTCTACAGCCTTACATTTGTCCTCTAGCCATCCCTGCTTAGCAGTTTTGCACTTCCTGTCGATCTCATTTTTGAGACGTTTGTATTCCTTTTTGCCTGCTTCATTTACTGCATTTTTGTATTTTCTCCTTTCATCAATTAAATTCAATATTTCTTCTTTTACCCAAGGATTTCTACTAGCCCTCGTCTTTTTATCTACTTTATGGTCTGCTGCCTTCACTACTTCATCCCTCAAAGCTACCCATTCTTCTTCTACTATATTTCTTTCCCCCATTCCTGTCAATTGTTCCCTTATGCTCTCCCTGAAACTCTCTAGAACCTCTGGTTTAGTCAGTTTATCAAGGTCCCATCTCCTTAAATTCCCACCTTTTTGCAGTTACTTCAGTCTTTTAGTCGTAAGCAAATCATTATGGTGTGCACATGCATTAAAAGAGTGCTGTGTTAATGATGGATATCCTGCTGGCGGAAGATTGTGGCTGTCTATTCGTGCAATCGTTTCGTCAGCCAAGTTAGTGGTGCCAGATATTTGCTACAGGATCAAGACTGAAAAACACGTGTAGAAATATCTTCCAGTCCTTATCCTACATCTACAGGACTACCTTGCTGTTCACACTTAGTGCCAGGCAGATGGATCTTCGAAGCATCTCAGACTACTTCTTTACTTTTTCACTCTCTAAAAGCGTAAGGGAAAAATGAACACTTAAATCTTTGTGTACGAGCTCTGATTTCTCTTATGTTATTATGATGATCGTTTCTCTCTACGTAGATTGGCGACAAAAATTTGTTTTCACATTGAAAGGAAAAATTTGATGACTGAAATTTTGTAAAAACGTCTTTACGTTAATGACTGCGATCTCAACTTGCTTTTCATACTCCTGGAACTCTCTTCCCTGTTTCAAGTTAATACGAAACGAGCTGCCAGTCTTTGAAATTTTTTCAATGTCCACCGTCAGTCCTATCTGGTGAAGATCCCATACAACACAGCAGTACTGTAGCAGAGGACGAACAAGCGTAGTGTAGGCAGTCTCTTTAGTAGACCTGTTGCATCTTCTTAGTGTTCTGCAAAAGAAAGTAGTGTTTAGTTTGCCTTCCCCATAACATTATCTATGTGATCGTTCGAACTTAAGTTGTTCGCAATTGTAATTCGTAGGTATTTGGCCGAATTGATAGCCTTTAAGTTTGTGTTATTTATCGTTTAATCTAAATTTAACTGATTTCTTTTTGTACTCGCGTGGATGACATTACAGATTTCCTTATTAAGAGAGAACTGTTATTTTTCACACCATTAAGATATCGTGTCTAAGTCATTGTGTATTTTTTCTGATCTTCTGATTACTTTACTAGATGGTAAAGGGCAGCATCATCTGCGTGCGTGTCAATAGAAAATGTAATTTGCGGTTACTATGGCTGTCAGACGCACAATGCTCCTCAGAGGGTTTTGTTAGTGTGTTATGAATGTGGAAAATATCTAGTATCAGTAATTCTGATAATACAAAGGCGAGTCCAGGGAATGTTGGTGGTAATGGTATAAAACAAACTATGCCCTCATGATACATAAAGGAGCCGTTGTTTGTCGAGCAGACGTAGACTATTACCTATTAAAATATTTGTATATGTAATCACAATGTCGTTCCTGCAGTTTGTCTACTCGCGAAGTAATAACAGCCACAAATGTTGATCACTTGATCATGAGGTTGTAATGTTGATGCATTAATTTGTTCTGAAAGCGGTGCTGATATTCAAGACAATAAAAGCGGGTTAAAAGCTGTGAGCTGTCTGGGGAAGTTAACCTTGCATTACTGAGCAACTGTTTCACCAGGTATCCAGTCTAGCTTACCAAATTCCCAACCAGAGTAACATGTATTATAATCTTTTAGTAGTCATCTTACGATAACCGGTGATATATATATATATGAAAAGACAATTTAAATAAAAAGAAATAAATCAGTTTATATTTGGACATTTATTTTAACATTAATCATTGTTCCGTTAAAATTTCAGCATATTAAACTTGATTTATAACTAAACTGGTGCCTTATTTAGGTTTGTGAAAATGTGAGTCTGTAATCTTACGGAACACATCAAATATGGAGCCAAGATTGGGAGACTGCCTACAACACTGCATTCATAAAATGACACACGAAGAACGTTGAAACATATGCAAGAGGAAATTAAACACAACCAACCGATTCAATTTCCACCCAAAGAAGTTACGTTCGTAGCGCAATCCTGTCCCTCATGAAATTACCACACACTGGTATACTAAATTCATACTAACTCTCTGTGAAATCTTCCCGAAAAGAATAGCTGAGGGCTACTTTGATGCTTACACCACATGCTTCACGTGGTCAACTTGGTTTACACAAAGAGTGTAACTCCACAATAATTTTGATAATTAAAATAAATTACATCGAAACACAAATTACAAAAGAAAAACCTCGAACTGGTTACTATCGTCTTACTATTAACCTGATGGGTCAAACAATTGTATAAGCACATGGTACTGGTCTCACAAAGTACACCCCACGTGGGTTGAACATAAAGAAAAGTTGCTATATTGAAAAATATTGTCAAGACGAGACGTTACAATCTCACGCACATTCGCATTTAAGAATGATGATCTTAGTTAGAGTTACGGATCATCCACACGTGGTTCCACTTTACTCACAAAGTATTGACAAAGCAACTACTGGAAGATATTCTGAACTTCATACTCGAATTACACTGTGTTGCAATTTTTTGATAACATTAGATATTTTAGAGCTAAACCTGAAATAAGGGTGATTAAATTTTCAGTTAGCCTGAACTTAAGAAATCCATTGTCCTACTGACTTAGTAGAGACGCGCTTAGCCGGAGATCTTACCACTTCAGGCGCTCGCCGCGGACAGACTGCCGTGGTCCCCTACCGAGGGTGCCTCACAGATACAATCGGAAGTGGCCAGAGAGGCAGCTTCCTATACCAACATGACAAGGGACAGACAGGGCCATACTAAGCGTAGCTACCTGTTCTGACGTTGGCCCTACTGTTCTCTAGCAGACAGGCTTGTCTGCTACCCTCAAGCATGCAACTAGAAATACATTTACTCATTCATCCTTTCACACGGAAGGGAAGGGGGATGGCAGTATCTTATCATATATAGTATATAAAAGAAAGTGGATGTAGGTTCCATATGAGACTGTGTGACATGAATTACATGTAAACTGTGTTTTAAAGTGTAGTAGTGTGACAGATCATTGTTGTTTATGTGTAAAAGTAACACGTTCCACTGCTCAGTCTCCTCCCAGATAGTCAGAAACACCACAGTAAATTTAGAAGTGGAATGTATGCTGTAAATGACAACAGTTTTAAAAAATTAACATGAAAGGAATCCAACAGAGACCTTTCAACGTCTTTTCACAGTTATGACTACTAGAATTAGAACACGTGTCATACTTGTTAGCTTCATGCTGTGCAGGAGACACACCGGTACCCTCAACAGACAGCGTCCTGCGATTAGAGGGATCCCTCGTAGTGTGTGGGCACTGCTCTCATCTTGTTTCTTTAATGGTCACAGAACGGCCTCAGTGTGCCGAACGCTCCGATCATGGGCGGAGTGGGAGGAGAGGAAGAATTTCTTGGCCAGTAACCCCTGCGACATACAGAGAGATTTCCCCATTTATCACTCTGCGTAGGACGTTTTCCTGTGCTTGCCATCAGCCAATGTCTGCATTTTGACGTTTTGATGGCTTCTCCCTGGGTGTAGCAGTCGCATATACAAAGACATGTCTGGACAGCTGCAGCCTGGACAGTTTCCCCCAGGGCAGGCTCCAGGCTCCAGTAGTCCTTGTGCGTGTGTCGCTCACAGTTTGAATCCACATGATAGTTCGTTAATTGTGATTGAGTATTTGGAGAATAGTCTTTATCGATAGATGCTGCAGCTCTCTAGGGTCGCATTTTATTATATAGTGGTATAGGTACTGTGACCTTTGTGAGTATATAACTTTGTATGTAGAAATAGTTTACTTTTGCTGCACTGTGGTCATTGCTCAGTCCCGTTTCTGCGTGTTGGAGACGTATACACTTCGGATTATTTCCGCATCTACTTATGAGTCTTACAGTGATGTTGTAGGCTAATATTGTGAGAGTTACATGTCTTTTTATTCTGCCTGGGAGCCCTGGCGGATATCGTCCACAGTCAATGACTTGAAGGATTGTATGCATTAGTTTTGTAGCACCGCCACAAACTAATAATACCGCAGGGTTCATTTGGATAAATATTATGTTCTCGTAGATCAGAAGTAATGGCTAGGCTTTCCACTATTACAGAATACATACATATGATGTCATGTGTTATTAATACACAGATACATTTTTGCACCAATAATTTTTTAAATACTGCAGTGTGCTAGCTGTCCAGCGAGTGTATTTGGGATTCTATATCATTAGACGAAATTATGTTAATAGTGATGGTCGTATGCAGACTTTCCCGTAGCTAATATGCGAGACTTACAGTAACGTCGCATATACCGTTAATATTGCAGGGTTTATTTTGTTTAAATGTCGTAATTATAAATGCATGTCTTCATTCTACCTGAGTGTGCCTCCACACATAAGGGCAAGTTTGAAAAGCATGAGGGTTGTGGGAAGAGTGGGGTCTTGTTTCTTATTGATCCAGAGAGAAAGAGGGGGTGGGAGTTCTTGGTGCTTAAACTGTTAGCGACGTTTAGCTGCAAAAACTTCAGTGAGTTACGACTGGTTTGCTGCGGCGGAATTCCACCAGGCTGGTTGTGTCAGAGAGATTAAATAATGCAAATTTCTGAAGCATACGTGGGGAGACAGTCTGGCGTAGAGCTGGACAGACATGCAGAGTCCTCTCACTCATGGACAGGAATTCGGTGGTGGACGTGGCCAGCCCGCATCTCGTGGTCGTGCGGTAGCGTTCTCGCTTCCCACGCCCGGGTTCCCGGGTTCGATTCCCGGCGGGGTCAGGGATTTTCTCTGCCTCGTGATGGCTGGGTGTTGTGTGCTGTCCTTAGGTTAGTTAGGTTTAAGTAGTTCTAAGTTCTAGGAGACTGATGACCATAGATGTTAAGTCCCATAGTGCTCAGAGCCATTTGAACCATTTTTTTTTGTGGACGTGGCCGCTCAAGGAGTTCCATACCCTAACGCCATCTCACTTGCCTCGTTCACCCAGCATTATCGCAGGAATGCTGGAGGGAGGGGCAGGGAGGGGAGAGTTCGTCGTAAACTAGGTGTGTATTTGGAGCAGTCTTTGGTATTTCCACAGAGTGTTGGGATCTGTTTGCCATTATTACCTTCGCCAGGAGGTCTCTCGGCCAAAACTGATATAATAGTTGTGCTTAATGTGTCGGTCAACGGGCTGGAGATGATCACATCTATAATTATGCTTCTTCTCGGGCGTTGCTGGGTGGGTGGGGTGGGTGGGGGGGACAGTGTTCATGGCTATATACCACGTGCTGGGAGTTCAGGAGGTCGGCTGCCCTGCAGGCGAAATACCTTTCGCCGGGCTGATTACTGGTCGGCTCAATCTCTAGCTTCGTATTTTGTAATGGATGCGTCAAAATTTTACTCTGATGTCGCATAATCTGGTAATACCGTGGTGGTTTAGCAGGGGTTTATTTACCTCAGTGTGGTATCTTGGGCTTATAGAATTTGCTATGATGTCACTAACTGGATGTAATGGAGTGGTGCCTTAGCAGTGACAGGTAAATCAGACGCTTGCTGCATTGTGACTGGCTGAGCTTCATGACGTCGATGTGATGTGGCATTGACATGACTTTGACACAGAAGAGAAGTCATGTAATTCGATGAAATGCGTAAGATTGCGGAAGAATAAGACAGTTTACATACCTCCCTGTGGATGGCCTCTGCTTGTGATTGGAATTGCGAACAAACAGACCTTGAGTGACATGAATTAACCTAATTTGTTGTTAGAAATAGACCCATCCAGGTCCTCTCCCTGTATTCTTTTAATACACTCCTGGAAATTGAAATACGAACACCGTGAATTCATTGTCCCAGGAAGGGGAAACTTTATTGACACATTCCTGGGGTCAGATACATCACATGATCACACTGACAGAACCACAGGCACATAGACACAGGCAACAGAGCATGCACAATGTCGGCACTAGTACAGTGTATATCCACCTTTCGCAGCAATGCAGGCTGCTATTCTCCCATGGAGACGATCGTAGAGATGCTGGATGTAGTCCTTTGGAACGGCTTGCCATGCCATTTCCACCTGGCGCCTCAGTTGGACCAGCGTTCGTGCTGGACGTGCAGACCACGTGAGACGACGCTTCATCCAGTCCCAAACATGCTCAATGGGGGACAGATCCGGAGATCTTGCTGGCCAGGGTAGTTGACTTACACCTTCTAGAGCACGTTGGGTGGCACGGGATACATGCGGACGTGCATTGTCCTGTTGGAACAGCAAGTTCCCTTGCCGGTCTAGGAATGGTAGAACGATGGGTTCGATGACGGTTTGGATGTATCGTGCACTATTCAGTGTCTCCTCGACGATCACCAGTGGTGTACGGCCAGTGTAGGAGATCGCTCCCCACACCATGATGCCGGGTGTTGGCCCTGTGTGCCTCGGTCGTATGCAGCCCTGATTGTGGCGCTCACCTGCACGGCGCCAAACACGCATCATTGGCACCAAGGCAGAAGCGACTCTCATCGCTGAAGACGACACGTCTCCATTCGTCCCTCCATTCACGCCTGTCGCGACACCACTGGAGGCGGGCTGTACGATGTTGGGGCGTGAGCGGAAGACGGCCTAACGGTGTGCGGGACCGTAGCCCAGCTTCATGGAGACGGTTGCGAATGGTCCTCGCCGATACCCCAGGAGCAACAGTGTCCCTAATTTGCTGGGAAGTGGCGGTGCGGTCCCCTACGGCACTGCGTAGGATCCTACGGTCTTGGCGTGCATCCGTGCGTCGCTGCGGTCCGGTCCCAGGTCGACGGGCACGTGCACCTTCCGCCGACCACTGGCGACAACATCGATGTACTGTGGAGACCTCACGCCCCACGTGTTGAGCAATTCGGCGGTACGTCCACCCGGCCTCCCGCATGCCCACTATACGCCCTCGCTCAAAGTCCGTCAACTGCACATACGGTTCACGTCCACGCTGTCGCGGCATGCTACCAGTGTTAAAGACTGCGATGGAGCTCCGTATGCCACGGCAAACTGGCTGACACTGACGGCGGCGGTGCACAAATGCTGCGCAGCTAGCGCCATTCGACGGCCAACACCGCGGTTCCTGGTGTGTCCGCTGTGCCGTGCGTGTGATCATTGCTTGTACAGCCCTCTCGCAGTGTCCGGAGCAAGTATGGTGGGTCTGACACACCGGTGTCAATGTGTTCTTTTTTCCATTTCCAGGAGTGTAGATGGCTTGATAGGACGTCGTAAATAGGGGTCTGTAACTGAAACAGTTCCATAGGAAAGACAATGTGATTTATTCATTTTTTCTTTATAAGTTTCATTGCGCAGTAGCAGCACAAAAGTTTGAAAAAAATTGTCGTCAATAGGCCTTAAACTCGGCTTGTATGGTGATCAAGCCAAAAGGTGGCATTAGCTACGTACGTATCCCCTCTGTGAACTCACCGTCCTCACCCTCTATAGTCTTTAAAGGTTCTACAGTTACACACTATAGCACAGGGGGTATACAGGAATTTATGCACTGCTCCACTTCGTACGTAGTAACACTATTTTTGCTCAAATAGTCTACAGACGCATAGCTAGCAACTCTTACATACGCATCCCAAAATTAAACTCTTTTTGTAGCGATCGATATTGCACAGTACATACTATCTAGTTTCACAATGCTTGAATATTTTAGTTATATGAAGTTAATTCTAACATGGTCCCACCATACATATAAACATTGACACTTTACAGCCAAGCATGTAAATGACAGTTGGTGTATCGGAAAGATCATATTCATCTGTCATCTTATTCCTCATATAACCTATAATATTACACGAATATTCCCACTTGTACCATGAATATTGAACTCTGTTACCGAAACACTGTGTGTTTTAAACTTCAATGGCAAAGTTATTTCTAGTGTTAGACTCACATTTACTCACGTACAGCAGTACAGTATAGCTGAATGACACAAGATCCAGGATGAAATTTTCTCCATGCAGCAGAGCATGCACTGATATGAAACTTCCTTGCAGATTAAAACTGTGTGCCAGACCTAGACATGAACTGGGGACCTTTGCCTTCTGTGGGCAAGTGCTCTTTCGAGTGTGCTGCGCAAGCACGACTCACAACCCATTCTGACAGCCTTTGACACCAGGTCCGATAAATCAGGAAGCCCATCTACAGCTGCTGCTGCGTGTGGTGCTGCAGTGGCAGTGTGGCACGTAGCCTGTGGGTGTCCTCATCCAGCAGTTCCGCTACCACCACTGCTGGAATCATAAGAAACCCCAAGTATTTATAACGTAATAAACAGAGGGGAGGGAAGAGCTCGATTCATGTTGGTCCTCTGGGTTTCCCGCGATTTTATCGCGTCCCGTTGGCTAAGAGAGACAAGGTGGGGTTTGCCGATAATTTGATGTCACGTTACCGCTGTTGATAACTTGCACAATTGCCTAGGGCATGTGGGGAACTCCCCTGAGTGACCTTGATTGCTTGCCGGGGTGGCGGAGCGTTTCTAGGCGCTACAGTCTGGAACCGCGCGACCGCTACGGTCGCAGGTGTTCGAATCCTGCCTCGGGCATGGATGTGTGTCATGTCCTTAGGTTAGTTAGGGTTAAGTAGTTAAGTTCTAGGCGACTGATGACCTCAGAAGTCCCATAGTGCTCAGAGCCATTTGAACCATTTTTTTGACCTTGGTTAATTCCCGGTGGTTCCAGGGAAGAGAGGGGGGGGGGAGAGGGAGGGGGGGGGTGACCAAGGAGCCCAAGTATGTAGCCTGACACTGGATATCCTTATCGCTGACCTTGAAATAAGAAACCTGTTATAACTAATCGGGGCCTAGAACATACACTGATAATCTACTACCCCACAGAGTCCGCAACTTGTGGTCATGCGGTAGCGTTCTCGCTTCCCACGCCCGGGTTCCCGGGTTCGATTCCCGGCGGGGTCAGGGATCGTCTCTGCCTCGTGATGACAGAGTGTTGTGTGATGTCCTTAGGTTAGTTAGGTTTAAGTAGTTCTAGGTTCTAGGGGACTGATGACCATAGATGTAAAGTCCCATAGTGCTCAGAGCCATTTGAACCATTTTTTACCCCACTGAAGTTACATACCTACTATCGTACTCAAGCAAAATGTTTGAAATAGCTGATTTTTTTTTTCGCGATTTCGGAGCTGGTCCTACAGTAAAAGTTGTTCTTACTGGTGGGTGTCTGACCCCTGGAAAGTTTATCATTCGCGTTTTGTTAAATAACTCGATTGGAAACTATGAAAGTCACAGCGGATGTGGGCACGCTAAAGAATCTAATTTAGAAAAAACTGTGGCCCTGAGAAACGTAAGGTACTAAAGCAAATCATCGTCGATTGTGAGACTGTAGCATTTATTCATGCTTGTGGCATGTGTTGACCTTACAATGAGTCAAGTTTATCTGTGCTGTAAACCCACATTGCATATATGAACGCCCAAGAAAAGCTGTCTCACCGGTTTCTCTGTTATTCACTTACATATTGACTCGACGACGGTGTGCTTTAGTCCGTTATAGTTCCCAGTGCCACAGTTCAAAACGGAGCAAACCCGACGTTTGATATCATATTGCATTATGTATGCAAAATATTACTTCACGCTGCCCCTTTTAGGGCGGCCAGAGAGGATTCAGTGCCCAACCGCCCATACTGTACCGACCGATAGATCAATTAACTCAACCGAATAAAGCGTCCGAAGTCGAGTAAACGTGTTTATCAGTCTTTCATTTAAATACTAAGTAATCAGAAGGCTGTACCTGGTGAACTTTGAGTGGACAATGATGAGTCAATGATATTGTTTTGAGGCAATATTGGTTCACTTTCACTTGATTTGGCCTCTTCTTTCTTTCTTTTAAGTAAAGAAAAATGAACATTATCTCCTTGTTTACATTCCGATGTCATTTTTTTTTTTCAAAATCTGACAAAACAAACGAGAACACGCTGGGATAACAAATAAAAAAGTCTTTTGAATAGCGTTTTCTTTTGTGTTCGGCTCGACAAACCACGCGTCAAAGGCCTATGTATAGAGCAGCGGGGCGCGCGCGCGCTTGGAAACCGTCGTCTCAAGTCCGATGCGTGAGCACGGCGTGGCGCGGCCGGGTGGTGGGCCGTGGAGGTAGCAGGGGAGCTTGTCACGTAGGCACCGTCTCATAGAAATTAAAAATTTGAAAACGTACTGCCCTACTTAAAATGGATTAAGTAAGGGTAGTCGATGAAAATTGTAGTGTAGGTAGAATAATGCCAAGAAAGTAGGATAATACAAAGATTAATTTGAGATTTGTCACACGTGGGAGATGCTTCTGGGAAGGGGGGGGAGGGTTTGAGACTCTCAGCCCCCCTCCCCTGGATCCATTCTTGAATTACCTATCTGGCCTATGCATATGACATTACCCTAATAGCATGCACACAAGAAAAACTGAAGGGAAGTAGTCAGAGCGTGGAATTAGCAACACAGAGTTTCAGGCTGCAAATTAGTACTGAAAAGACCTAGTGCATGAGTGTAAGAAGAAAGCTCCATAACGCTCAAGATCTAACAGTGAACTGTACCAGAAATAAGCGTGTTAAACTGTTAAAATATCTCGGACGAATGATTACTGAAGTAACATCGAGTGATGCAGATATTAAGGCAAGATTGCAGGCAGGAATCAGATGCTGTTACTGTATAAATCCTGTATTGACATCTAGAAACATGTGTCAATTAGAATGTTACTATATGGTTATCAAGCGGGAGCACTCTAAAACAAGACCTTAAGCGACAGCTCACATTTGGGGGAAAGGTCCTCAGGAAAATACGTGGACCAGTCTGGGGCCAATGGGGAAGGCACCATACAGGAAACTAACTTGGTCAGAGTGATGAAAAAGGATGCACCGCATTGGACTGGACTTGTGAGAATGGAAGAAACGAGGTAGCCCACAACCGTAATGGACTGGATTCCATCAGGCAGCAGACCTGCGGGAAGAGCTAGGCTAAAATGGATAAACGGAGTAAGACAAGACTTACTGCAGCTGGGAGCCTCGGAGAACCGGAGACAGGTGGCAGAGGACAGAAGCAGATGGGGAGCCCCAGCTGTGACGTCGCGCGGTCCTCTGGGCCTGACTGCGCCGAGTAAAGCTAAGCAATGCTGCCCGTCTGATCGCCAGTGCGACTCTACAATGTAGCACAAGTGGAGAGTCGTGTGTTGATAGAGTGTCGAAGCAATGTTCCAGTACCCTAGCATTTTATGAGTAAAGTACCCTGTAGTAGGAATATTTTAATAGTCGTCTTTACAAGCGAGTACTTCACTTTCGCTTGTGTGCTTAATTTTTCATGGATTTCGCGATCTGTTAGAGAGTACGTTGGAATGACGATTACTCTGATTTAGTGGATCCCGTGAAAGTTTCTTGGGCTGTGGTGTGGTCCATAAATTACTTTGAGCGAGAGGTGAAACTTACGGATATCATCAGCTTAACTGGAGGATACAGGACCTCAACAATACAGTCTGTTTCTGTCAGACTGGTTTGATACTTATTTGCTGGCTAATCGACCTCTTCTCTGCCCTGCCTCTCATCCTGAAGTAAACAGCGTAGCGTCGGATGAGCAGACGGTAGCCAGGCGACCTGTGCAGGTCGCTGACCTCCTGGCCACAGCTGACTGCGAGTCAGAGTGCCAGCCACCCGTGCAGAGGGACCCCTTCGTACAGAAACGATGAAATTGCAGTTCCCCGCAACTTGTAGAACTGATAGCATTACAAGCTATTGCATCTTAGAAAATTGTATGGCTCATAGTTTACAAGCTTTCCATTTTTACAAAAGACTTTAAACACGGAGAGCTGAGCGTCTATTGCGGAAGGACACATCTAAAGCACTGTAGCTTGGGTACCTTAGCATGATGCAGCACAGAACCCCAGTTTCCAAGAAGCATTTATATAGATCAGATGCCAAACTCCGAACTAAAAACAACATCCTGCACAATTTATGTGTCACCTCTTGAAGTTCTTCTGCACCCACTTTACAGTCATCCACCTTGGAACTTGTTCGTTCCACCTCTGAATGCTGTTCTTGTTCTATCTGAAAGTATCATGTTCGTTAGAGCGGAAGCAATCGATTGGCAATAACATTGTCGGAATTCAGGGCTTATATTAACGCTGTGTAGCAGTTCCACGTACCAAGGGTGCCAACATAACCATCTCCCATGCCATATCATCGTCGCCATTTGTGTGGGCACATCTCGCACGATTCTACTGAATCGTAATAAGACTACATATAAATACACCGGAAATTGTGTTACACCTGGCCACGCAATTTGATCAAGTATTCATACCTCAGTCACGACGTTCACGCGCGTAATACAGTCATAACTGTGTGTCTTTGGGACAACAGTGCAGGATGTCGCAAAACTTAAGGACCTAAATTACACAGATGAAACAGGACCCTAAACTGAGTGCTCTGAGATAAGGAAGTAAATTTCGAAAATAAATGTTTAGTAAACAACTTACACATACTATGGTCCGAGTCACAAACGATAGCGGTCTAATTTAGGCTTATTCTGCGCACATACGTCAGAATTTCTCCAGTTGCCAATGAGCATTCAGAAGTGTTTCGAGCGCTCTGCTGTGAATGTCGTAGGAAACACGAGCATGAAACGTGATCGTAGCGAGTTACTTAGCGAACCTTTATTCCATTTGCCGCATTTTGTCGTGGCTCACGATTATGGTAAGCGACAAATTCCACACAAAGAAGTGACAGACATAACTTGCAGGATACACACTTTCTTCAAGCGCAAAGCACACGCGTGCGTGTATCGCAACTATGGCGTGGAACCAGGAACATTGCAATCCCCGTCCGTTTCTCGACCTGCGCGAACTGACATCGTTCGCGAATCGTACTGTAGTAGCAACGTAAGCTTATAGAAAGTGTTAAAAGTGATAACCGGCAGTCTCAATATATGCCTTACATCGGCGCATCAAGTTTTGCTGTGCTCCTCAGATATCCCTGTTGTTTGTTGCACTGTGAGACACGCCAACGACCCTACTGACTGGTACCTCTGCTGACGTTTCATGTAAGAGACATCGTATAATATCAGAAGAGAAAGATCCAGAGGGCTGAGCTCCGTCGATCGCAAATCCAGCGATGAGAATACTTCTTGTTCAATTGGCTACCGCCATTAATATCGAAACTGGATGGTACGCCATCGTGTTGTAACTATACGTTCTCGTGAACAAGAATAGTCCTCTCCAAGTGAAGGAACACATTTCGGACACAGTGTAATGCTCAACATTAAAAGTGGCTGGCAGTAAATAACGTCATTTATTTAACCATGTACAATTCCAAACCGGAAGTCGATTGATAACCGCTGCCGCCGATGTGAGACGAGCACGGCGTGTGGATTTCCGCAGTTGCATTTATGGCTATTAGGGCAGTTGAGAAAACACCATCATCGTTGAACAAGGCCAAATGTGTGAATAGTGCAAACTGTAGGAAGTCGGGCACTGTAGTACAGCACTGCTTCAGAACCATTTGGCCTCACTGCTTGGACTTGTTGTTTATATTAGATGTGTAACTGCTGCTCCCCAGTATATATCCTTGTCCCACACGACCCAACAAAATCACGAAGTCTATCGTGCTAGCTGTTCTTTGTTGAGAGCTTTGGTTTGCTGTCTCTGGCTTGAATGGCATTCCTGTCCTCCCAGTAAGGATGAATGGTACGTCCGGAAGAGCAGACACCACGTGGAATCCGCGACTGTGATGCATTATATATAAACTGTAGGTGGAAAGGGGAGAAAGGAAGGAAAGGGGAGGGATCAGTGGTCACAGCTGCATCGGGACATTATGCGGAATCAGCGGCGACGAGTGACAACGTGTGCCGGACCGGGATTTGAACGGGTGACCTCGTGCTTACTAGCCAGTTGCGTTAACCACTACGCCACTCGGACACAGCGTTTTATCGGAACTGCGCGGACTATCTTAGCACGCCTCACGGCCGACCCACATTCTTACCGAGCGCCACCTACTCGCGGCCCCTGTCCATGTCCTCCACTACTCAGAGCTTCTCGCAGCATGTCAGACGTACTCGTGCATCCGCACTGAAGAAGCCGGATTCGTTGCCCATCGAGGCGAATTAGTTATATATATATATATATATATATATATATATATATATATATATATATATATTGCGTGGTGTATGCTATTTCGGACATGTCCTTAGATAAAGCACGGACAATCTATATCCAGGTGGGCGGACGAAAAGCGTCGTCCACCTGATCAGTAGCTTTCCTCTGCGCCACTTCTGTCAGTTTTTCAAGTCAGGCGCATTTCCATGCTACTTTTTAATAGTGATATGGCAATCAGTTTCATAAATAACCTCCCAATAATTTTTATTTTCTGTATGTTTTGTTCAGTGGTCGCTCTCGTTATTTTCAGTTGTTCAAAGTACAAAAATTCGTCAAGTGGTTCAGTAACGACACAGTTAATCCTCTCCATCTTCTATTCTGCACAATGATTGTACATCGTTTTGGTATTCCAATAATTAATTTTCAGCACTCCTCACATAGCTGGTGTATCGAGTCCGTCTATATTTTGTTCAAATTCTTGTATTTCTAACATATCATATCCTCGCCGTGCCTGTGTGCTGATACTGTTCACTATCGTAGTCGCAAGGGGTAAATTCCCGTTTCAGGAGGAAAAAAAAAATTTATGTGACCTAAATAAGTAGGAGGCAACGGTTCCCGTGAGATTACCGAAGTTAAGCGCTGTCGGGCGTGGCCGGTACTTGGATGGGTGACCATCCGGGCCGCTATGCGCTGTTGCCATTTTTCGGGGTGCACTCAAGCTCGTGATGCCAACCGAGGAGCTACTCGACCGAATAGTAGCGGCTCTGGTCAAAGAAAACCATCGTAACGACCGGGAGTGCGGTGTGCTGACCACACGCCACTCCTATCCGCATCCTCAGTGAGGATGACACGGCGGTCGGATAGTCCCCATGGGCCACTTGTGGCCTGCACACGGAGTGCTGAATACTTAGGGCCTATTACTCACTAGCCCTCCTAAATAGGTGGTGATAATTTTCAAGGGATGGTCGGTGTCTTTGTGTGACTCTTTCCCTAATTGGAGTTGAAATGTACTCTTGTTGTGTTACGTGGAGATTATCTACGGAAGTTGTTAGGAGCCAGTTGGATGCCCTGTAAGGACTGTACACGGTGTACGCATTCCAGTTCACATGTCCGATCCAAGAATATTTCTGAAAATAGTTGGATCGCTACAAGGCTTTGATTTTTATTGACGTGGGACTAATCAGAAGTTTGTGCTTGTCCCGGGGTCAAGGTGCGGCTGGTCCCGCTTTTTCAACTGATTCGATAGTGGAGCAGAGCGCAGAATTAATTTGGGTCCGCCAATAAATGTTTCTTCTGAACGCTCATTGGCTGTTGGAGAAAGCGTGACGTAGGAACGCAGAATAAGCCATCGTTTGTGACTCCTACAATAATATGTGTAAGTTGTTTACTAGACATTTATTTTCGAGGTTTACTTTCTTATCTCGGAGCACTCAATTTAGGGTCCCGTCCCCTCTGTAGCGTAGTTAGTCCAGAGCGCCGCAAATCCCCAAGCGTGCGCGCATTCAGGCAGACTCGGACGAAAGGAACGCTTCCTACCGTCGAAGCGTAGGGTTCAACTGCACTCGCGTATCGAAAATGGTTTAGTGATTTTATATCGTCTTCCAGTATCGTAGAAGATTTTTAGCAAAATGCAATCATCACGCCCTACTCATTTTTCATTCATAAATTTTCCGTTTTTTCGTGTTGACACATTACTCTGGAACCCATTTAACAAACTGATATACGTAAATTCGATTTCCCATTAATCTACGTCTTTCAGCATTTTTTTGTGGAAACAGAATCTAAGAAATTGTCCAAACTATCAATGTGAGACGAAATCACTCCGTACTGGTTCCTTCTTTTCGCATGTGATGAGTCTCAAGGCAATCGAATTTTTGTGATTTTTTTTTTTTATATTTGTGCTACGGGAAATCCAGAAATCACATATTAACTGCGCAAAATAGTTCTCTACAATCCCAAAAATTCTCGAGGAAATCGACTTTGAAGTTTTCCGTTCGTTTTTAACATGCTAAACAAGGTCGATATTTGTGGACAGGCTGTCTGGTGGAATGCTCGCTACCACGTAGAAGATTTAGAGCCCCGGCTGATGCAAATTTTTAAACAGATGTGCATGTTCTACTACCAATTTCGTGAAGTTTAAACTACAGAAAAATGGAAAAAGTATCAGTAGCGCTCGAGACTGGTAAACGCTGCTTTTTAGTATGTTGTTTCTGCCAATATATTTTTATTTTTTTCGTTGAGCTCCATGCCTGCGTCGTTTAAATATAAAATTCATCAAATATATTCTAATTAATAGATATGTAATTGCTATTTTTAGGAAAAATATAGTTCTTCTTATTTCTAATTACATGTCACGCATAAAAATCCAGTTTTCATTGCAAATATAAATTCTTAATAGTTAATTTTTTTATAAAAAGATTATTTAAATTAAAAAACTTCACAAATTATATTCCTTGTCGACCTTATATATTGTACACGGAAAATGCACCTTTGTTTAAAATGTTAGCAGAGCTGAGGATCGAACCTTTTTTTTTTTTGTATCGCATGTAAACGGTTATTGACGAAGTGTAGCAATTACATTTGTTAACAGAAAAATTACTTTTTTGTATCTGTCAAGTAACACGCATAATTCATGATTGGTTTTCAAAGTCTTAGTTTGTATATTGCCCTTTGCATTTTGTCAAATTGTATTGTATTCTTGTTCGTATGGTTCGTTCTACAATTCAGGTTTTGCGAAAATGAAGGTATTTGTGTATTTACATGTTGTTGTTTTATCTCTCGTCACTCGTTATAGATTTTAAATTTAGTGACATGTTAACAGAATCTTCCGTCGGTTGTTGGTAGAACAACATTATAATAAATAAAAAGCACCAGTTTGCTTTTGTTCTACAATATTGTAGAACAAAAGCAAACTGGTGCTTTACATTTATTAGTGACATGTTTTGGGGTGCATTTTCTAGACTTCATAGAGGGGTATTTTTACACACAGCCACACAACATGTCGACCAACGAGGATCTTGCTTTAGTATATTAAGGGTAGTTGGTAAACTTCGAAGTCGATTTTCTCGAGAATTTTTGGAAGTTGATCGAACTGCTTTTGATGATTGATTATTGAGTACCTAACTTCACATAGCATAAATACAGAAAAAATACAAAGATCCAATTACCATGTGGTCCACTTGTGAGAGGATAAAAGGGAAAAACAAACGATGGTTTGAAAAAAAGATGATAAATAGAAATGACAAAAGTAATGTTTAAATATTACCAAAAAAATGGTTCAAATGGCTCTGAGCACTATGGGACTCAACTTCTGAGGTCATTAGTCCCCTAGAACTTAGAACTAGTTAAACCTAACTAACCTAAGGACATCACAAACATCCATGCCCGAGGCAGGATTCGAACCTGCGACCGTAGTGGTCTTGCGGTTCCAGACTGCAGCGCCTTTAACCGCATGGCCACTTCGGCCGGCCTTAAATATTACCAATTGCATTCCCTAATTTCCAAACTAGTCGCTAACTGTCCATGTGAAGAGAGGTAATACATATCGCTTAGCTTGCGGTAATCTCAGCCTGTGATAAAAATAAAAAAATAAAATAAAAAAAATCGGTGCCTATGGTAAATGCGGCGTGATTAGCCACTCAGCGACACGAGTCATCTATTTTGACCAACACAGTTGTACTGTAGGGCGAAAATTAAAACACAGCATAAAACGGTTTGTTACGCTCAGTAACCTGTTCTCTCAACTGCAGATAACTGCCAGCTAGTGCGGACGAGTTGGCTGGCAGAGCGAACGGGAAACTAAGCTGTTTATCGACAGGGAGGAATCCGCGTGCGACCGCAGGAAGTGACTGCGAAAACTCTTGTGGAAGGGCAGTCGTGGGCGGCTCAGCGGCCGAGCCGCACGCAAACTTTGGGGCGGCTACAGCTCGGCCGGCTAATGTTCTAAACAGGCCCTATTGTCCGAATGGGCCGCGGCGCGGTGCTTGTGCCGCGGTGTGCAGCAAAAAACGGCGCTCAGCTCTCTGGGTGCGCGTCAGCCGGCGAAGGCTGAGTCCAGCCGAGCAACGCTGCCGTCGTTCCGCTTTAGTTGTCCAGCACTAGGAACCCCCTCCCTCCCTCCCTTCAACCCCCCCCCTCCCCATTAAAGGATCGAATTCCCGTCTGCATTAAGGTCACCACATACGGCGGCTGCGTCTGGATAAAATACTCCTCCCTGTTGTGTGTTGGGTTATGACTCCGTGCGGGCGGTAACCGGAGATGAGCTAGTAACTGTTCGCATGTATACGAAATCTAACTGCTACAACTAGCAGTTCTTCGCCAGTGGTAGCTGTAAAGGCAAATTCCTCTGCATAAGAACCGCAACCCCTACCCTGCCGTCAATCCTGTATTTTCTTGTAACATCATACAGAGGAAACCTATACCCGAAGGCGGCGTAAACGATGTTCCCGAGAGTCAGCAAATTTTTTTCCCAGCGATTCCTGCTTTGGCACACACCTCGATTGTACAACTCTGCATTTTCGCTGTTCAGTAAACATTCCAAGTGGATGAGCTCCTCGCGTCTTTCTGGAAGTGCTTGCCACACAACGGTTTCTTCATCTGAGGAAAAAGGCGCCTTGTCAGGTCAGGAGGACACAGGAGCCAGATGTTGATGGCCCAAAGCAGCAGCACGCGTGACTGTGGCGTGTGCAGAAAGGGCTGGGGCGGTGTCGCGGACCCTGTGGACCGCTTCGGACGACACATAATCTTTACTGCTTGTCAGGAGATTTCGGCAGTATGCTCCTGTGACAGTAAACCCTTGACAACCCCAATCTCTTAGTACTGCAACATGGCAGTCCGAAAATACACCGAGTATCGCATTCCCCGATGATGGCTGTGATTCGCCATTTCCGACGATGGTGAATCTGAGTGTTTCCAGTGCTTCCTTTGTCTGGGGGTCTTAGTAGGACAACCAGCACTCGGTGGTTAAGCGGTAAAAGAAGTCATCTGGCCTGACCTGCGACAGTGCAGGTACTGCGCCTGTTCGGCAGGTTTTCTGGGTGTACGAGAGCAGTCGCGGAGTCCTGTGGGAGCCGACATTGTCGAGGTCAAAATGTCCTGGACGATGTTGAAACTGATCCGAGACTGATTTTCGCTTTTTCCACTACCGCTTCGGCTGTGATCCGCCCGTCTTCGAGCACCAGAATCTCCACTTTTGTTGCCATTCCTGGTCCTTCGCGGAGAGACGGTCTGATACTACGCTCTTCATCACTCAGACTTGTCTGACCACACTGGAAGCGTCTGTGTCATACAGTATCACGGTGCATCATAGCTGTGCACTCCGTCCAACTCGCCGTTCCTGCTGCAGCACAGTTCCCCTTCAGATGCGTAAAACAAAGTCACACAGTGGCCCGCTTTATCAACTACCTCCTACAGCGGCGGAGGCTCAGTGTGTGCCAGGACTGCCAACGTGTACCAGCAGATGAACAAAAAATTTCACTGCCTAATTTAGTTGTCTCGAGGTGAGAAGTCAAACTATATGACTAATACGTATACATTGTCCACCAAAATGTGTATACACTGTTTGACAGATTGTATCGGAATATCGATGTTGAGAACTGATTGGAATTACGATTATGTTGTAGATTGGTCCGCCAAAAATATGGATACACACTTTAAGGAACAATACTATTTATTACGTGTCTGTTTTACATTTAAATTCGCTTCACACTTCTAGTATTTTCTTCAGTTAAGTGCATGGTTAGATTACGTCAACGGTAGTCAACATTTTTTACCTACCGACCACTTTCATATCTCTGTTAGAAGTAAAATTTTCTAACCGCCCATCGGTTCGACAGTAATGGTAATTTATAAAGCTGGAAAATAATTTTACATAATTTATAAAGCAGAATTACAGCGAGTTACATCATACAATAACACTTACAAACCAAATACTTTATGTCAAAATTTTCGTTACATGTTCACATGGCGCCCTTGGCAACCAGACAAACAGCAAAAAAAATGGCTCTGAGCACTATTAGACTTAACATCTGAGGCCATCAGTCCCCTAGAACTTAGAACTACTTAAACCTAACTAACCTAAGGACATCACACACATCCATGCCCAAGGCAGGATTCGCACCTTGCGACCGTAGCAGCGCGGTTCCGGACTGCGCGCCTAGAACCGCGAGACCACCGCGGCCGGCGACAAACAGCAGTCGCTGTAACTGCATCGGTCAGTATTTCAATGGAGACCGCTGCGGGTGCCGCTGTTATCTCCTGGCGAAGGTCCTGCAACGTGCGCGACTTACGTCGACAGGCTTGATCTTCTACAATTCCCCACAAGCAAAAGTTCAAAACAACGGACTGGCATACACATTTCCAGATCGCTTGTACAATCACAGTATCATCAAAGAAAAAAAGCCCTACTTAGCTCATAGATGATAGTCCACATCACACAAGCACCCCTGGTAGACTGAACGCCTTGTCCGCATGAGGATGTTGATTTTGGGGTGCCCAGTAGAAGCAGTTATGCCACTTCACTGCTCAGTTACGTTTGAACTTAATCTTACCACATTACCGTCGTCACGAATTGTTCATCTACAGTTACCATTTGCTGACACCATTCGCAAAATTGTGTCCGACGATCAGGATAGTCATCATCAATCGCGTGCTGCACTCGTGAGATGTACACTTTCCACTTTAGTTCGTCGTACAGTGTACTGCTACTCCTCATTTCACGTGCAGATGGCATAGCAGACATCTGTGGAGAAGTAATAAATTTGTCTAACACGAGAGCTGACGAAGCAGGACTCGTAGACCACCTGTACGCGGTCTTCTAGACCTTTCTGCGAGCAGTCCCCTTATATTATTTGCAGACGACGCTGTAATTTACCGTCTAGTAAAATCATCAGACGATCAATTCCAAAAATGGTCCAAATGGCTCTGAGCACTATGGGACTTAACTTCTGAGGTCATCAGCCCCTAGAACTTAGAACTACTTAAACCTAACTAACCTAAGGACATCACACACATCCGTGCCCGAGGCAAGATTCTAACCAGTGACCGTTGCGGTCGCGCGGTTCCAGACTGTAGCGCCTAGAACCGCTCGGCCACCCCAGCCGGCGATCAGTTCCAATTACAAAATGGTCTAGAGAGAATTTCTGTATGGTGCGAAAAGTGGCAATTAGCACTAAACAAAGAAAAGTGCGAGGTCATCCACATGGATACTAAAAGAAATCCGATAAATTTTGGGTACACAATAAATCGCACAAATCTAAGGGCTGTCAATTCGACTAAATACCTAGGAATAACAATTACGAACAACTTAAATTGGAAAGACCACATAGATAATATTGTGGGGAAGGCGAAACAAAGACTGCGCTTTGTTGGCAGAACACTTAGGGGATGCGACAAATCCACTAAAGAGACAGCCTACATTACACTTGTCCATACTCTGCTGAAATATTGCTGCGCGCTGTGGGATCCTTACCAGGTAGGATTGACGGAGGACATCGAAAAAGTGCAAAGAAGGGCTGCTCGTTTAGTGTTATCGCGCAATAGGGGTGAGAGTGTCACTGATATGAAACGCGAGTTGGGGTGGCAGTCACTGAAACAAAGGCGGTTTTCTTTGCGGCGAGATCTATTTACGAAATTCCAATCATCAACTTTCTCTTCCGAATGCGAAAATATTTTGTTGACAGCCACCTGCGTAGGGAAAAATGATCATCATAATAAAATAAATCTGACTCGAACGGAAAGATTTAGATGTTCCTTTTTCCCACGCGCCATTCGAGAGTGGAATGGTAGAGAAGTAGTATGAAAATGGTTCGATGAACTCTCTGCCAGGCACTTAAGTGTGAATCGCAGAGTATCCATGTAGATGTAGAATATCACAAATCGTTCATTGCGCCTCAAACTCGCCAACAATGCGTTTAATTGCTAGGCAGGTTGGGTGTTCTGTTTCAGACTCCCATCTCCACTGACGCAGCACTTCAACGTCATTACCAAACTTAATGCACTTTCGCTGCTCGAGGGTTAAGCGTGATGCAGCCATTTTGCTTTCTCACTATCGTGGTCAAACTACCGACATCTGTTGTGCCGAAGACTATGCTACAACATACTCGTAATTCAAATCAAATAGCAACATCGATATCCCGATACAGTCTGACAAAGAAGGTGTACAATTTTTTTTTCTGTGTGTTCACTATTTATTCGTGTGAGGATGGAAGCGATTCAGGATTTGATGCAAAGTCGAGTTGTTCAAATGAAACTTCGCAGTTGTGGAGTGTACTAATATTTGGTTAGAATTCCAGAATTATTTTTTGTGTTAGTGTCCAGGGTCGTTGAAAGTGCAGGCTAGGAAGTTGATAGCCAGCTAAATTTTCTCTGATGGTCTTGTAAAAATTGCGGTTGTTGTTCCCGGTGAAGTCCGCTTCTATTTCATTCAACTTTTTACTATCGTAGTTACTTTTTTCTCGATGGATTATTTTAGAGGCGTTTTTCTGCTTCAATCCTACTTTCGATAGTTGGGTCGCATATGATATTACATCACCTATGTTTGCTCTTGCTCGGGAATTGACCAAACGTTAATGCTTGCTCCAGTTCTTTGCGATTTCAGGCCAGTTTCTGGTATCCAATCAACGGAGTTTTCCAGTCGTTTTCGTCTTTTTGAATGCTAGGTATTTGGAATCGTTTCCGAAAATATGGGTAATTCTTTTTTGTTGGGCTGAAATTTCACCTTGACTTTGAGTAAGTGGTGGTCTGACTAGAAGAATCCTTTCCAGGTTCTGACATCGAGGACTTACTCGGTGTCCCTCCTGGAGATAGCAATGTGGCCAGCCTGGACTCTCGGGGTGGTCTCCATGCCCTTAGTTTCTGTGTGGGTGACTGGAATTGCGCTGACATTATTTTGAGATTAATATTTTGGCAGTAGCTTATGAGGTGTTCACCATTTTTATTCGTCCTGTTGGAAGCAGTGTATGGTCCTGTGATTCTCCTGTGTTTCTTTTCTTCTCCTAATGGTCCATTTAAGTCACGTAGTGGAATCTTGATGTGATGTTCGGGAATATTGTTCGTGATTTCTTCCAGAAATTCCCAAGAGTCTTCTATCGCACGTGGGTATTTTGTCTTGAACTAATATGCTACGTTAATCAGAGTGGACGCCACGCTTCCTCATTTTATTGGCAACACTGAAAGTCTTTAGGTGAGGTAAGGTCGATGACTGAATCTATGACGGACTTGTGAACCGCCTGTGCCAAGTTGTTTCGACCCTTTGTTGATCTGCACTGCAGGTTTTCCTCTATAGACTCAGTAATTCTCAGAGTCCAAGAGAATTTCTTCTGTGATCGAGTTTCTTACAATGCAACAATTTTGATGCCGAATCTGTCAAGCATTTTCGTTAGGTGTTTAAGTTTTTCCTGGTTCCCATAGAGTATTTACGTTGAGTGCACCTGTCGACATGTATTGTTTTGTCCAGTCCTTCTCTGAACCCTTTGACTAGAACGGGAATCTAATCTATTGACTGGGGTTGTGGAATTCTTTCCTGTTCTTCAGCCATAATTGTTTCAAGTTGAAGATGGTTATTTGGTGATCTCCGATGCAGATCACTATATGCTAAGACTTAATCGTTGAGATCACGCCCTATGTATAACAGCTGCTCCAACTAGGTCAGTGGTTGCCAATCTTTCTGAGACCATTAGCCCTGAAAGAGATCAGATGATTTCCAATACCCCGAACAAAGTTTGGGACCTAATTAAACATTAAATTGTAAATAATTAACAGGAGTCTTTCAAAATAACAAACAACAGAACCACATTTGTTCTCTACGTTTTTCACTGCACCAAGAAATATTGTTAATTCATCTCTTCGCTTTTGTTTCCATTACCATCGTAGTCTGGTGTGTGCGTTCACACTTGTATGCTACGGATGGAATCGCTTTTCTTCCAGTAATAACAGCTACTAATCAGCGATCCAATAATAATAGTTACTAATCATCGAACTTTCGTTTGATTGATATCCGTTCGGTTTCAAGGAAATCTGTTTGGAGTGTGTTGCCGTTTTGAGGTGCAAGAAATAGTACTTTCGCACGAAACTCATTGTCTGAAAATATCCCGTCAGTCACAGAGTTTGATCTTAGGGCCCAGATATTTGCTTGCCACATTTCCATATCAGAAAAATAGTTGCTATTAGAATTTATTAGTGACAACGAGTGAGAACTAGTACCACTGGATGGACAGCAAAATAAGTAAACAGAAAAGTTAAAATGCTCTCGAATGCTCATGACTCTTTACAGTGGGCTCTGGCCTTTGAACACGAAAACCATTCAAACTTCGAGGGCTACTCTGTAACGCATGGAGATATGCACTTTGCATGTTACTGAGAGAGACAAGAAAGCAAATAAACGGGTTGAGAAACAGTCTAGAGTCGAAGACGTAATTGTGATAGAGACAGAAAAAGGTGGAATTGGGGTGGACAGCAACCAGGTAGGTGGGTGGTATATAGCCAAAGGAATTTCTCTTACTGATTCCAAGAAACATTCGAAGACAGAAAAACTGACGGAATGTGGATAGATAGATGGCAATATAAAACAATCAGGAGCCGCAGAGATTCGTATCGCTCAAAGTCGTAGTGCACGCAAATACCCAGGGGAGGTTTTTATCCAGCGGTGGGTATCAAATGGCAGACGATGATGATGCTCCGTTACATGTTAGAGTGTACCATAATAGTGATTCCTTTAAAAAAAATCATTTTGATTCGTCAGTAAATCATCAATGAATCCGTTTTGGTTTTCCCCTTCAGAAAGTTTCATTTTGCCCTCAGGGGCTCATAACCCCTAGGTAGAGAACCACTGAATCAGGTAAACAAACACTGACCATCAGCCAGTGGATACCACATCAGACGCTGGCGACTTTCGTGATAGTATTTTTAGTCTGCCCTGGGTATTTCATTTCCCCAGTACCACCCAAATTTAAGAGGCTGTTCCCTTTCCGCCACCAGCGTAGGCACCCGATGAACGATCTAACAACCGCACAGGGATATTTTGTGAATATTTACCGTCACTCTCAGGTATTAACTCAAAAACGACCTCTTAAAGACCAACACCCACACCCATCCCCATGACCGACCCTTCACGAGTTATCAAGGCTATAGACCACAACTGCCATCGACGCTAATGGCCACAAAGGCAGAGAAACTGAAAAAGAAAGTAAGGCAAGCTCACGTCAGGAAGGCAATGTCGCCGCTTATAGCTATGCCGTTTAACTTGGATGTCTAAGAACCGATGAACAGAGTGAGAGAAGCACCTTTATGTCTAGGTGTATTGTCCCGATGATAGATTAGTCGGTGAAGAATTTGTCAAATGGCTCTGAGCACTACGGGACTTAACATCTATGGTCATCAGTCCCCTAGAACTTAGAACTACTTAAACCTAACCAACCTAAGGACAGCACACAACACCCAGCCATCACGAGGCTGAGAAAATCCCTGACCCCGCCGGGAATCGAACCCGGGAACCCGGGAACCCGGGCGTGGGAAGCGAGAACGCTACCGCACGACCACGAGATGCGGGCAAAGAATTTGTCGGTTATTAGTTTGCCATTTGCGAAATAATCTGTAACGAGACTGCATTTTGTGTCCCATAAAACACTGAGCAAACAACTATCGACACATGAAGCTGCTTTCACCTTTTGTGTGAAAGGATAGCGGCGTCCACCAACGGCTTTGATTCCTGTTTGGTTTGCGGCGAGCGTGGTGCACACACATCCTGGTCACAGTGACACATGCACGCACTTTATTGTGTGATTCATTTCAAATGGTCCAAACATTCGTGACAAGTGTGTATCGCACTTGCTTTTGGATAGTATTCAACGAATGTGGCACTCACTTTGCACAAAGCTTCCTCATGGTTGATTTCTATGTAACAAGTGTCGTACTGTTTCATCTGGTACATGTAGAGCCTATACGTATTTACTCGCCGATCGTCCGACACCGTGTAGTGCATTCTCTCGTTGTATTCATCTTGCGGTTGCAGGTGTACCACACTTGTCACGTGTGTTACATATTCGGTACAAAAAAACCAAGTAGACTACTATTATCTGTTTGTGTGGAGGAAATTAAACTACGCGTCGTCGATTTCTGTTTGTTTTAAACATGAAGTGCTCGTTTGCGCTGACATTAGAATGCCTCCAACTTGCTGTGAGTTTTCTTTGAAATCAACATTATTTTCAAGAGAAACAGACAAGTGAAATGTGCGTTAAAGAATGAGTCAAATAATGGAGTTGCAGCGGATTGTCATTAGGCTAGCTTCTTTCTGTCAATATTTTCCAAATTAATCTTTATTTATCTGAAGATCGTCCTTCGTATTCCTGAACACCACAATTAGTTTTTCTAGTTTTAGGTTGCATCCGTACTTGAACCACAATACTTTCAAAATACTGTAACGAGGAGTTGCATATCGTGAAGATTCGTGTCATTAATCAAAAACGTTTCAAGTTTCACGATTTTTCGTAAAACATTTATTTTCTTCTCTTCTGCTCCAATCATTTTGCTGAAGCCAGCAGATCGTAGTTCCTTTCTTGCTTCAGAACTCAGTCTAAACACAACAAGAAAATTCAAAAAGAAAATGTTCATTACTGCGTGAAACTGGAGAAATAAGTTAGTGGCTACTCTGAATTTTTAGCACAGGAAACACAACCGTGGGCTGTTCCGTAGACTACAGGACTTATAAACGGGGACTCAAGAAGCAATGCACGCGAGAGTGCAAAATTAATAGCAGGACACTATCTGATGAGATGTATCCGGATACCAATATGTAACGCAGTGTTGACGAGTTGTGTCACGAGACACCGACCACCCAGTGTACAAGCAGGCGAGTAGAATTATGTTGACAACAGAGAAGCAGAAATAGCAGAATGGGTCGGTCAAGAAAGCTCAGAGCATTGGAACGTACACTAGTCCCTGGATGTCGCCTGGGTATAAAAAAACCATCACGGACATTTCAACCCGTCTAAAGCTGTCGGAGCCGACTGTTGGTGACGCGACTCTCCAGTGAAAACGCGAAGGAACAACCACGGCTAAAGCAAGACCAGGCAGACCTCGTGTGGAGTCGACACATGAGGCGAACTTGCACACCAACAAAACTGTGATCTTTATGACTCTGAAGAATGTTGTCAAAATGCTTCATCAGTTGTGGGTGAACATTCTCCTGCTGAAAAATGGCATTACAGAAAATTGGAATAGAGATCAACGTAAACATTATTTCCACCCTTTTTATTCCTCATGAAAATCACACATTGCACGTTGTATCACCATACAGTGAGACTTTCAGAGGTGGTGGTCCAGATTGCTGTACACACCGGTACCTCTAATACCCAGTAACACGTCCTCTTGCATTGATGCATGCCTATAGTCGTCGTGCCATACTATCCATAAGTTCTTCAAGGCACTGTTGGTCCAGATTGTTCCACTCCTCAACGGCGATTCCCCGTAGAGCAAAAATGGTTCAAATGGCTCTGAGCACTATGGGACTTAACTTCTGAGGTCATCAGTCCCCTAGAACTTAGAACTACTTAAACCTAACTGACCTAAGGACATCACATACATCCATGCCCGAGGCAGGTTTCGAACCTGCGATCGTAGCGGTCGCGCGGTTCCAGACTGTAGTGCCTAGAACCGCTCGGCCACTCCGGCTGGCCTCCGTAGATCCCTCAGAGTGGTTGGTGGATCACGTCTTCCATAAACAGCCGTTTTGAATCTATCCCAGTCATGTTCGATAGGGTTCATGTCTGGAGAACATGCCGGCCACTCTAGTCGAGCGATGTCGTTATCCTGAAGGAAGTCATTCACAAGATGTGCACGATGGGGACGCGAATTGTCGTCCATGAAGACGAATGCCTCGTCAATATGCTCCCAATACGGTTACACTATCGGTCGGAGGATGGCATTCACGTATCGTACAGCCGTTACTGCGCCTTTCATGACCAAGAGTGGCGTACATCGGCCCCACATAATGCCACCCCACCATAGCAGGGAACCTCCACCCTACTGCACTCGCTGGATAGTGTGTCTACGGCGATCAACCTGACGTGGTTGCCTCCAAACACGTCTTCCGACGATATCTGGGTGAAGGCATATGCGACACTCGTCGGTGAAGCGAACGTGACGTCAATCCTGAGCGGTCCAATCGGCATGTTGTTGGGCCCAACTGTACCGCCCTGCATGGTGTTATGGTTGCAAAGATGGACCTCGCCATGGACGTCGGAGTGAAGTTGCGCTCCATACAGCCTATTGCGCACAGTTTGAGTCGTAACACGACGTCCTGTGGCTGCAAGAAAAGCATTATTCAACATGATGGCGTTGCTGTCAGGGTTCCTCCGAGCCATAATCCGTAGGTTGCGGTCATCCGCTGCAGTAGTAGCCCTTGGGCTGCCTGAGCAAGGCATGTCATCGACAGTTCCTGTCTCTCTGTATCTCCTCCATATCTGAACAACATCGCTTCGGTTCATTCCGAGACGCCTGGACACTTTCCTTGTTGAGAGCCCTTCCTGGCACAAAGTAACAATACGGACGCGATCGAACAGCGGTATTGACCGTGTAGGCATGGTTGAACTACAGACAACACGAGCAGTGTACCTCCTTCCTGGTGGAATGACTGGAACTGATCAGCTGTCGGACCTCCTCCGTCTAATAGTTGCTGCTCATGCACGGTTGTTTACAGTTTTGGGCGGGTTTGGTGACATCTCTTAACAGTCAAATGGACTGTGTCTGTGATACAATATCCACAGTCAACGTCTATCTTCAGGAGTTCTGGGAACCGGGTGATACCAAACTTTTTTTGATGTGTGTATAAAGTACTTCACCTGGCATAGTCATGTGAAGCAGATGCAGCGGTCTGTCATTTATTATAAATTGCAGTAGTCTTGAACGCAGTGGAATCCGACATTAACTAGTTTAGTACCTGAAAGATCGGACGTAGTTAATCAACAAAATTACTGGGAATGTCTTGTCAGCAAATCCAGAATCTTACCAGATTATGTCTGTTGGCGTGGAGACCAGTTTCCTTCTGGTTTTACGCGCCACAAGACACGTTCTGATCAGCTTCAAGATATTTGAAGCGGTTTCTTATAGTAATGTTTTACAGTGGCGAACTGCGTCTGATGTTTCAGGTACCAGAGTATTATCTAAAGATGGTTGACTGTCAACGGAAACCAGTTAACTAGTTTCTTTCGGACAGTATTGCGATGAATATTTGTAATGTCCCATACAACATTTATTGCATTTGCTGCAGTGTTTCTTGTACGTGTGTCAGCAGTTTGCGTCTACTGAAACGCCTCACCCTGCCTTAGCTATTATCACTGTAATGTTTATCATGAGAAGAATTGAGATGCGAAGGGCATGTTATGAGATCGAAAGTTAAATATCAATGGATCTCTGTGGACGATCTGTTCTCAGGCTGAAGCTGTGGTTTTGTTAATGGTGATTACAGTGACGACAGTAGTGGTAAAAGGGGTGGTAAATTCGACGTTTAACATCGGCGTTTTACACAGGTAGCGGGAGACGCAGCAGCCGGCTGCACTGTCCAGTGTCGCGGCGTGGCGCAGCGCGGGGTCCCCGGCCGGTCGGCAGCGGACGCGACTGGACCGGACGCTCCCGCGGCTCTATCGATCGATCGAACTTAGCCTGATTAGCTAAGATACGCAGCGGCCAGCCGTGGCCGCCGCCGCCGCCGCCCCCGCTCTTTGTCTCGAGCCGGGCAGCGCCGCCTGGCTGGACACCCCTGCTGCCTTCCGGGCCGCACCACCCCGCCCCGCCCCGCGCAGCGCGCTCCCAGAGGTTTCAGTCTCTGCGCTAATTTCTGGTATTTCCCTGGTACAATCGCACCCTCCGTTTCTGCATCGTCAGTTTTGCGAGTTACTTTTATCGATACGAAGCAGCACAGACGCGTCGGTAATGAGAACTCAAGGCGTTTATGTGCCCCATAACCTGCAACAAAATCTACAGGAACTGAGTCCACCCCGTCCACGTCAATAAATTACTCAAACGACAGAGGCTTGCAAAGCTGCGTCCTGTGCACATGTTGTTGTTGTTGTTGTGGTCTTCAGTCCTGAGACTGGTTTGATGCAGCTCTCCATGCTGCTCTATCCTGTGCAAGCTTCTTCATCTCCCAGTACCTACTGCAACCTACATCCTTCTGAATCTGCTCGGTGTATTCATCTCTTGGTCTCCCTCTACGATTTTTACCCTCCACGCTGCCCTCCAATACTAAATTGGTGATCCCTTAATGCCTCAGAACATGTCCTGCCAACCGATATTGGTGATCCCTTAATGCCTCAGAACATGTCCTGCCAACCGATATTGGTGATCCCTTAATGCCTCAGAACATGTCCTGCCAACCGATATTGGTGATCCCTTAATGCCTCAGAACATGTCCTGCCAACCGATCCCTTTTTCTAGTCAAGTTGTGCCACAAACTTCTCCCCAATCCTATTCAACACCTCCTCATTAGTTATGTGATCTACCCATCTAATCTTCAGCATTCTTCTGTAGCACCACATTTCGAAAGCTTCTATTCTCTTCTTTACTGTGCACATGTATACACCATTATTGTGCTGTAACTCGTAAAATGTATTCGTTCGAAATATTAGCCTCACGATATCGTTTCTTTTCCAAGCGACCAAGTGGGGAGGCTATACTCAGTCATTCTTTCCGCCAGAGTGATTTACTGCTGGTCCCGCAGCGACGATAAAAGGCTGATGAATCGTAATAATAGCCATATAGCTGTTGTGTCGGTAGCTGGGCCGACACCGTGAAGTTGAGATGGCTGAAAAGGCAAGCTAGACTAACGCAGACGGGCGTGATGTACTGGAACAGGATACGTAATTAATGTTAGGAAGAAAAGTACGGAGCAGGATTAATACTTATCTTTAATATCATTATGGTACATCGATCTTGACGATACACAGGAGACTTTAAGTTCAATCACTGTATGGCTAATGGCGCCTTGCTAGTTCGTAGCCATTAACTTAGCTGATGGCTATTCTGTCTCTCGGCTAATGGTCGGTAGCTAGGTTCTCGTACAACTGGGGCGAGTGCTCTCTCGTATCACGAGACCTGCCTTGGTGGTGGCGCTAGGTCTGCGATTACACAGTGGCGACACGCGGGTCCGACATGTACTAAATGGACCGCGGCCGATTTAAGCTACCACCTAGCAAGTGTGGTGTCTGGCGGTGACACCACAATAGCAATGAAAAGGAAATCAAAAGAATTTCTTAATGGCAACTCCTTCCACTCATTAGATGAATTTTTGGATATAGTAAGTGGGTAATTTCTCAACCCGCACAAAAATAAATTAAAAATATTGAGTGTCATGTAATATTTTGTCTAATGTAATATCTTGTATAGACACCTTTTATTAACCTGACACGTTCCACATCATTACGAAGTGTCGTATTCATGATCTATGGAACAAGTACTGATCTAATCTAATATTTAACGTATCCTGAGGCGAACTGTAAAGATACAGGTTTCATCGACTGTGATTATAATTCCATGTTCTGACACCTGATTATTATGTAGCTTAAATCTCTGTACTGCTTGTTATAGTATTCACTCCGAAGACTGCTTTGACGCAGTCCACGAGTCCACGCTTGTCGCTACTGAGCAAGTCTCACGTTCTCTGTATAACTGCAGCGACATATATCCATTCGAAACTGTTTATCTTGTTCACCCCTTGATCACCCTCTATAATTTTTATTCCCCGCACATCTCTCCGGCCACATGTCACACGTCCCCGTTTAACATTTTAAATGTTCGGATAATAAGTTGCCGTCTCTTTAATCTAAGAATAGATGACCAATGCAGCTAGCCGCTATCTCTGTGTAATGTCTTGTCTGTATAGACGTGCATCTGTTGTCTTTAAGATCCCTTCACCTTCACACATAAGTCTATACAGTAAAGTAAGGCCCTCCCAGTTCTTGGCTGATCCGTGATAAGACAGGCGAAAAATTAGAGTAATGGGGGATTGTTAGTATTATCTCTATTTTAATTCGCTCTTTCTCTCCTTTATCTATGTCTACTTTTTAATATAAGATTTCATTACGTGATAAAAAGAATCACCCAAATAGAATCTTTGGTGGAGTCCTTCGTCTTGGTAATCAGCGGCTGGCTTGCTGTAAGAGATCTTTACATTTATTATTACTGTTAAACACTGCAGTCAGTCGGGAGAATCAATCGTTTGGACAATTTGTTCCTTTTACGAAAGATTGCGAATTCCAGATGTGTACAAAGCCTTTTTGGACGATTTAACACAGACTCAGTGATTGCAGGCTCTCTTCGACACAGCCGAAACTTCCCCACTAATTACAGGGCCAACGTGATCAACAAATGATTCACAAAAAACTCATTCGTTCATTCACTCCTGAACAAAAAAGTCACAAACCTTATTTATGGAGGAAATCGTGTGTTAAATCCATCTCCATTGCAGGTCCAGATCTCCGGTGATTCCACGCCTTAATTATTTTCCTTTTACAATCTCTTTCTCTTCAAAACAAACCGCCAACGGCACAAATGTTAATTGGCTCGCTTTAGCGAGAAGAAAAGCAGAATATGTATCTCTCAGAAACACGTCAATCCCTCAACAGATACTCCAGAAGCTGTCCTAGTTACCACTCTAACAACCATGGAGAATGCATATATGCATCTCTGTTATTTCAAAGAATAAACGCATTAGAAAATACTTTGGCGTCGACGAGCTGTCGCCGCATATATTACGAGAAAATCAGATCAGATAACTTTTCCAAAGTGAATGAATGTGGATGGTTTGATTGAAAATGATTAATTGGTGCGTGGTAGAGGGTATTTGCTGTGGGGACATTACACCCGCCCACGAGCAGTACAGACTGCAAAATTACGTAATAAGTTAAGGCAAGGAATAAATGTAGGAGCGAAGGATGGGCATACTGTATACACAATTGTATTCAAACCTAAGGATAAAAGTAACTTCCGAATGATGTGTCACTGACAAGTAACACAGCTCGATCAAACATGGACCATACATAGAAGGAACTGCTGCTGTATAGTAGTTAAGGCAGCTGAAAGTAATATGCAGTCAGTTGAACAGAAATCACAATTTTATTCAAAAGTAACTATTACAGTAAAGTCAAACCGATTCGTGATGGTCCCCTGGACATTCGGAAAGGCGGTTGCTGTTAGGGTGTTTGATGACAATGGGCGGGAGTGCATGCTATGCAGCGTGCTTCCACCCTGCCACAAGGTTGGTAAGGAGCTTCTGTGGTTACGGCGTTCCGTTCCACGGCCACCACTGTTGACAACCGCTGCATGGTCGTAACTGCATTCGAATGTGCTGCAATACGTCACCCCAACGCATCACACACATGCTCCAAGCCAAGGCATTTAACTTAGGGGAACAGGCAAACAAGTCAGTTTGCCGAACATCCTCTTGTTCCAAGAGCTTTCCAGATTAAAGTATGCAGTTTTAAAACTGTTGTATAAGATAGGTGACAGAAAAGACTTAAACAGTTGCCGTCCAACTTCCTTTTTGACATCTTTTGCAAATGTATTGTAAAAAGTAATGTACTCGAGAGTAGTCTCACATTTAAGTAGAAACAATTTACTTAGCACATCACAGTTCGGATTCCAGAAGAGTTATTCGAATGAGAATATTACAATGCTTAAATAATAAAATAGCATCAGCTGGTGATGACCTTTCCAAGGCGATTGATAGTGTAGATCATGTTACACTCTTAGAAACACGACTGATTTGAATCATACGTAACAAAGGCAATGTAAAAAGTTGACCTAAATAATTAAAACTATGTAGCAAAAGTAGAAAATGTTAGTGACTGGGGAGAAATCACAAATGAAGTCCTGCAGGATACAATTTTGGTTCCACTCCTATTCCTGGTATATGTAAATCACCTTCCACTTGACATTTAACAAGCAGACGAGAAGAGATTGTTACCGATGTTCTCCAAAGAATTGTAACGTGGTTCTATGAAAATGGACTTTCCCTTACTGTTTAGAAAACACACTATTCTCAGTTCTGTACAACAAGTAGTCATACCATCAACTGATGCAGCACAACAACAGGAGTCAGTAAATGCAGTAGGATGCTCCAAATTTTTGGTTGTACATGTTGATGAAAACTTGAACTCAAATAACTCTATTACTGAGCTTCTCAAACAATTGTGTTCAGCTACTTTTGCGTTTCATATAATTGCTTGCCTTGGAAACAGACAAATCAATCTCCTGACATATTTTGCATTTTTCTGTTCAATAACGGCTTATGGAATACTTTTCTAGGGTAACTCACCACTTAGACAGTATTGACTGCAGAAAAGCGAGCAGTGAGAATAATATGTAATTTTTACCTACGGACATCATGTAGGCACGGTACCTCTTCAAGGAGCTAGGCATTTTATCTGCGCCAGAACAATACATATATTCCCTAAAGAAATTCATAATAAATAATCCATTGCAATTTGAAAAGAACAATGAGGCCTAAACTTACAATACTAGAGAGAGAATTGATCTTTATTCCCCATTATTAAAGTTTCCAGTGACTCAGAAAGGAGTACAATAAGCAGCAAGAAATATCTTTGATCATTTGCCTGCTGACGTAAACATGTGTGACGGATAGAGAAACAAATTTTCAATCTAACATAAAACCATTTCTCCTGGGCAGTTCCATCTATTCCATGGACGAATTTCTGTTTAAAGACTGGAATCCTGTAGAGAAAAAAAGTTTTTAATTGTTGCTGTATGTACAAGACTAACAAATAATGCGTCATTAATGATAACACTAAATGTCGATACATACACCGGAAACTGACTCATTCCACATCATTTCGATAAAAGAATTCTTCAGCCGATCTATGGAACATGTAACTAACTAACAAGCTCTTCCACCTGTACACTGTAGTTCATAAAAATTTGAAGTCGGGCCCGAATGGACCACTGTAAAGAGACATACGGGGAAGGAGCACAGTGTCACAATAATGTTGACAGGTGAGCGTACCACGTTCAGAGAATTGGAGGTCAGTATGCTCATGCAACATGTCGCCCTACATCATAACAGCTGCACCCCAAAACGATCATGTCTAACAATGATTCTGGGTGCACTACGTGTCCTACAGCTTGCACAAATTTACGTGAGAATATTGACCTCCAGATATCTGAACATCCGTCTTCCTTCCCCATGTTACTACTAGTTACTTATTAAGTAAAGTCACCACAGAGTGCAGCCGCCACATGGATCAATCATGAGGGGGAACGTGATCACCGCTGTCGGAGGCCTGCCAGACGCAGAGACTTCGGATCACCTCGTGCTTGACAGAGCGTTATCAGCAGGCAACAGCGCCGCCGTTTGCGACGAGTTATCAGCATTTCACCCCACGAATATAGTGTGCCTTCCTGATCGATTAGAGAGCCACCAGACTGTGGTAAGCCCTCGTGACAACATGAAAACTCTCGCGTCCATGCAAGCAAGCCAATAAGCTAACAGCCAGCTCTGAACGCGTTACGGTTGTGCCGCTCATGCCCACGACGAAGTAAGTGTAGTCCATCACTGGACATCCATCTGGACAGCCGGCATCATATACTTCCCCAGAATTACCAAGCGCTGCAGAAGATACAGAGATGGGCCACTCACACTCGCAGCGCCAAGTCCAGAAGCTCCTCCAGCTAAAAATCGCTTTCGCTAAATCACAAGAGTCCACTTCAATCAGTAATCAAGTCTGCTACTGGCACAAAAGCTTGCCAATGTGGCAGCTCCTTTTCTTTTAAAATGAAATGGATTCTGATTTATTTCAAAATTAATCAATCTCCTCAGGCCCTGAGCGCTAAACTGCGTAAAAATTCAAGTTATTTTAGCTGGTCTCAGTTGAAACAATGTTCCAATGAGTCTAAAATAAAAATCTTCTGGAAAATTTAAGTTACCAGTAGAAGAATCATAACTGCGGTCTTAGAATTCGTATCTGACTGCATTCACCAATGTTCCGCCACACTGGCCGCCACTAACAAAACCAAAGAATACCAAATGATAGAGTAGAGCGTGGAATGTCAGGTCCCTTACTCAGGCAGGTAGGTTAGAAAATTTAAAAAAGGGAAATGGATAGGTTAAAGTTAGATATAGTGGGAATTAGCGAAGTTCGGTGGCAGTAGGAACAAGACTTCTGGTCCGGTGAATACAGGGTTATAAATACAAAATCAAATAGGGGCAATGCAGGAGTAGGTTTAATAATGAATAGGAAAATAGGAATGCGGGCAAGCTACTACAAACAGCATAGTGCACGCATTATTGTGGCCAAGATAGATACGAAGCCCACGCCTACCACAGTAGTACAAGTTTATATGCCAACTAGCTCTGCAGATGATGAAGAAATTGATGAAATGTGTGATGAGATAAAAGAAATTATTCAGGTAGTGAAGGGAGACGAAAATTTGTCATGGGTGACTGGAACTCGATAGCAGGAAAAGGAAGAGAAGGAAACGTAGTAGGTGAATATGGAATGAGATTAAGGAATGAAAGAGTAAGCCGCCTGGTAGAATTTTGCACGGAGCATAACTTAATCATAGCTAACACTTGGTTCAAGAATCATAAAGAAGGTTGTATACATGGAAGAAGCCTGGAGATACTGGAAGGTCTCAGATAGATTATATAATGGTAAGACAGAGATTGAGGAACCAGGTTTTAAATTGTAAGACATTTCCAGGGGCAGATGTGGACTCTGACCACAACATATTGGTTATGAACGGTAGAGTAAAACTGAAGAAACTGCAAAGAGGTGGGAATTTAAGGGGGTGGGACCTGGATAAACTGATAGAACCAGAGGCTGTAGAGAGCTTCAGAGAGAGCATTAGGGAACGATTGACAGGAACAGGGGAAAGAAATAAGGTAGAAGAAGAATGGGTAGCTTTGAGAGATGAAATAGTAAAGGCAGCAGAGGATCAAGTAGGTAAAAAGACGAGGACTAGTAGAAATCCTTGGGTAACAGAAGATATATTCAATTTAATTGATGAAAGGAGAAAATACAAAAATGCAGTAAATGAAGCAGGCAAAAAGGAATACAAACGTCTCAAAAATGAGATCGACAGGTAGTGCAAAATGGCTAAGCGGGGATGGCTAGAGGGCAAATGTAAGGATGTAGAGGCTTATCTCACTCGGGGTAAGACAGATACTGCCTACAGGAAAATTAAATAGACCTTTGGAGAAAAGAGAACCACTTACATGAATATCAAGAGCTCAGATGGAAACCCAGTTCTAAGCAAAGAAGGGAAAGCAGAAAGGTGGAAATAGTATATAGAGGGTCTGTACAAGGGCGATGTACTTGAGGACAATATTATAGAAATGGAAGAGGATGTAGATGAAGATGAAAGGGGAGATACGATACTGCGTGAAGAGTTTGACAGAGCACTGGAAGACCTAAGTCGGAACTAGGCCCCGGGAGTAGACAACATTCCATTACAACTACTGACGGCCTTGGGAGAGCCAGTCCTGACAAAACTCTACCATCTGGTGAGCAAGATGTATGAGACAGGCGAAATACCATCAGACTTCAAGAAGAATATAATAATTCCAATCCCAAAGAAAGCAGGTGTTGACAGATGTGAAAATTACCAAACTATCAGTTTAATAAGTCACAGCTGTAAAATACTAACGCAAATTCTTTACAGACGAATGGAAAAACTGGTAGAAGCCGACCTCGGGGAAGATCAGTTTGGATTCCTTAGAAATGTTGGAACACGTGAGGCAATACTGACCCTACGACTTATCTTAGAAGAAAAATTAAGGAAAGGCAAACCTACGTTTCTAGCATTTGTAGACTTAGAGAAAGCTTTTGACAATGTTGACTAGAATACTCTCTTTCAAATTCTAAAGATGGCAAGTGTAAAATACAGGGAGCGAAAGGCTATTTACAATTTGTACAGAAACCAGATGGCAGTTATGAGTCGAGGGGCATGAAAGGGAAGCAGTGGTTGGGAAGGGAGTGAGACAGGGTTGTAGCCTATCCCCAGTGTTATTCCATCTGTATATTGAGCAAGCAGTAAAGGAAGCAAAAGAAAAATTCGGAGCAGGAATTAAAATCCAAGGAGAAGAAATAAAAACTTTGAGGTTCGCCGATGACGTTGTAATTTTGTCAGTTACAGCAAAGGACCTGGGAGAGCAGTTGAACGGAATGGACAGTGTATTGAAAGGAGGATATAAGATGAACATCAACAAAAGCAAAACGAGGATATTGGAATGTAGTCGAATTAAATCGGGTGATGCTGAGGTAATTAGACTAGGAAATGAGACGCTTAAAGTAGTAAATGAGTTGTGCTATCTGGGAAGCAAAATAACTGATGATGGTCGAAGTAGAGAGGATATAAAATGTAGACTGTCTCTGGCGAGGAAAGCGTTTCTGAAGAAGAGGACTTTGTTAACATCGAGTATAGATTTAGCTGTCAGGAAGTCCTTTCTGAAAGTATTTGTATGCAGTGTAGCCATGTATGGAAGCAAAACATGGACGATAAATAATTTAGGCAAGAAGAGAATAGAAGCTTTCGAAATGTGGTGCTACAGAAGAATGCTCAAGATTAGATGGGTAGATCACATAACTAATGTGGAGGTATTGAATAGAATTGGGGAGAAGAGAAATTCGTGGCACAACTTGACCGAAAGAAGGGATCTGTTGGTAGGGCACATTCTGAGGTATCAAGGGATCACCAATGTAGAATTGGAGGGCAGCGTGGAGGGTAAAAATATTAGGGGGAGACCATGAGTTAAAAACATTAAGTAGGTTCAGTTGGATGTAGGATGTAGTAGTTACTTGGAGACGAAGAAGCTTGCACAGGATAGAGTAGCATGGAGAGCTGCATCAAACCAGTCTCTGGTCTGAAGAGCACAATAACAGAGTCCCCGCGAGGGGATGACGACTCTTTTGTGAGTACATTACGTGCGTGGCTAGCATGGGGCCTTGAGCTAATTGCAGCACTTCGGCACCTGCTTCCTTTATTGTGCTGCAATCTACCATTTCTGACTATCCTTACTTCTCTATCTTTCTCTTGGTGGCAGCCTTTTATATTGACTCAGCTATTTTCTTAGGCTCTGCTTTCTTTCGTCGACTTCTTCATTCTTTTCCTTCACACCACTTTTTAGGTGAAGTAATTTTGGTCCCCTTCTGGGCTTGACATCCATTTTCAAAATTTTTTCGATAGAGTGGACGAACTGGAGAATAACGTCTTAAATACCGCCTACTGCCTACAGTTTTGATGACCCTATGCACAATAACTGCATAGACTCGTAATCGCACCTAGAAGCAAACGGTAGCTAATTTGATGTCGTGGGGTCATTACCTACCGTTTCAGCAAAGCCCCCTGAAAATACAGTGATCAGACTTGTGATGTCTGAGCTGCTAGCTGCTCACGCATGCTAAGGAGTAGATGCCCATCATCCCAGGGCATCAGGACTCCAGGCAGCGGCGATCATGCTCGATGACTTCTGCAGTAGGTGGGTGGCACCTACGAGGAGAGCCCTTGATCAGAGTTGTTGATAACAGGGCGGACGTTTCGCACATGAAATGTCTTAAACTGAAACAACACAACGGCGATTGTGATTCGGCCGTCTCAACAGATAGGTCTAGATAATTCAACGCAGTCAATTACAATCCTATCGCTTTCCCTACCGTGGCTAACCAATCGGAAGAGGGACAAGCCAGGCGACTGGGAGTTAAAGAATTTACTCACTATCTGGCGTATACTAGGACAAATGGAAATACTTTTACGTTGACGGAATCATTATTCTTTTGTGGAACATATAGAAGACAGTTTTGGACAAGTTAACTCATTGGGAACAATGTGCAGTGGATCACTCTTGATTAAGGTCTCGTCTCCTGCATAGTCTCACGCTCTTGATGCATGTGAACGACAGGGTGATAAACCAGTGGCTATTGCCCCACATAAGTGTTTGAGTATGGTGCATCGAGTTACTTTTCACAGAGACCTTACACTCCATGCAGACAAGGAGCTCCGAGCTAATCTCGAACAGCAAAGTGTACACTTTGCCTGACGTGTACAAAAATATCTCAGGCACTTTCATCTTACCCTTTCAAGGAAATGGCCTCCAGAAAAAGTTAAAGTTACGGTGTGCGGGTGTGAAATGAAATCTTATGTCCCACTGCCCATGAGGCGCTTCCGCTGTATACGGTTTGGTCATGTGCCAACCTGCTGCACGACAGACCCAAAATGCAGACCACAGTTCTGTGCCTCTAACACACACACATCAGCAAAAAAAAAAAAAAAAAAAAAAAATGGTTCAAATGGCTCTGAGCACTATGGGACTTAACTTCTGAGGTCATCAGTCCCGTGGAACTTAGAACTACTTAAACCTAACTAACCTAAGGACATCACACACATCCATGCCCGAGGCAGGATTCGAACCTGCGACCGTAGCGGTCGCGCGGTTCCAGACTGTAGCGCCTAGAACCGCTCGGCCAACAAGGCCGGCACACACATCAGCCTCCGGGATACTGCATTCCCCAGAACTGCAAGCTGGGTGGTTGGGAAGTAAAAATCCTACGTTGCTGGACCATGACAGTATTTAGACGTGGTTAGATAAAGACGGACAACGCTTACGCCGCTCCACTGCGTTATTGCCTCCCCCCCCCCCCCCCTCGCTTATGGTAGGTAGCGCTATGCTAACTACCCTCGGCACTGTATTCTCAGGGGTATTTAGATATCGGCGCTTTGCCTTGTGAACCTGATTGAGTTGGTAAACGTGATAAGAGTGTTGCATCCTTTGGTGAAGGGTGCTAAACGGTATTTGATTAGTTTGTCATTCAGTGAGTGAAGACCCATATTGCAGGATGTTTTGTACAGGCGTCGTTGAATGCTTGTCAGTAACACTCGCCTACGTAATGTGTCACTGGTGTCGCTATTTTGAAGAGAATACATTGGGAAGTCTATCACTGTCAATAAGTGGTTCTCGTTAAGGCTCCTTGAATTCTCATATTACACACGTATCATTTTGATTTGAAATGTGATACTTTAGTATACCATCTTATTTTGAGGACACAGACCCTCAGTAACACAGACTGTTTTTAACAGACGAGTTTGGTATTTATCTTATCTGATCAATAATACCCAGAAATCTTTTGCTGGACATTAATATGGAGTGTGTACACACTCCGTCTTTATAGCAGTTTGACCTCTTTTGGGGACGCTTCCAGTAAGGTGACTGAATGTCTGTGGAGGAATGGCAGCGCATTCTTCCTCAAGAGCCGAAAAACCAGAGGAAGTAATGATGATGAGCACTGGAATCTGGAACACTGTCGACGTTCTTACTCGTCCGAAACGTGTTCCATTGAATTCAAGAGGGGGCCCTGAGTAAGCCAATCCATTTCAGGAATGTTATTGTCCACGAACCATTGTGTTATAAATACTGCTTTATGACAGGATGCACTGCCATGTTGACACATTCACCGTCTCCAAACTGTTCCTCTGCCGTATACATTACAGAATGTAGTAAAATGTTTACTTATTCTTCTGCATTTAGCATTTCCTTCAACGCAATAAGAGTACCACACTTTAATACCGCCCCATCCGTACTTCACAAGATGGCAGGTGACATTCCCCAGGCATCATTCGCCGAACACGTATCCTTTCGTCTGATTGCCACGCCCACTCCTCCTGGGCAGTTCTGCATGGTGCATTCAAGACCAGGATGTGGCCTCACTGCCCGCCTACACATCTTGAGCAATTGTATCACAAAGTTGGCGGAAAAATGAAAATCACCTATCGGCTGTGCAAGTTCTAGCCGGCCAGAGTGGCCGTGCGGTTCTAGGCGCTACAGTCTGGAGCCGAGCGACCGCTACGGTCGCAGCTTCGAATCCTGCCTCGGACATGGATGTGTGTGATGTCCTAAGATTAGTTAGGTTTAATTCGTTCTAAGTTCTAGGCGACTGATGACCTCAGAAGTTAAGTCGCATAGTGCTCAGAGCCATTTGAACCATTTGCAAGTTCTAGCCCAGACAATGATCTAAGGCGAAATCGTCTCCCCCCACCTCAATGATCTCGCACAATAGTATGGTTGGAAACCTCTCCTCCCTTTTCACTCTAGGCCGGTAGAACGCCCTAAAAGAGGCGAAAAACCCCTCCCATCCCCATTTTTCTCTCTCTAGAGACCATAGTGAAAAGATCAGGTTTTTTTCAGTTCTTTTGCAAATAATAACGGGGATCTGTTAAATTAATTTCTGCTTTATTAACAGTAATTATTTTCAAAGTTTATTTGCTATACATGTTTCTTACTATTTTTATTAAAAATATATTTTTCAAAGTTTTGTGCAAGACATTACTTTTGTACTTAAAAGATGTATATGTGTATAAACGTTTTAAAACTAATTCTAGCAGATGCAGAGGTAATGGTTATATGCAGAGGTAGATATAATTTACAGTAATACTACTAAAAAAAAGAATCTATATATTATGTTTCCTAAATCATCCCTTTTCTGATGGGTCATTTACATACTTTTTATGCAATTTAGTTTTTCCTTTACAACAATAAAGACGTCATTCTTTTACGCACTATATATTGTACATGCAGTAATGTCAGCTCCCTTCACATGTCTCTCTGTTCGGGTAAGCATAGCTCGTGATGTGCACCCACACTCAACCTCCCCCCATCAACATTTACGTCTATATCATACTCCGCAAGCGACCTAATGGTGTGTGGCGGAGGGTACTTTCGGCACCACTATCTGATCCCTCCAACCCCGTTCCACTCGTGAATAGTGCGTGGGAAGAATGATTGTCGGTAAGCCTCTGCATTGGCTCTAATTTCTAGAATTTTCTGCCCGTATTCAATACGCGAGATGTATGATGTAATATGTTGTCCGATTCCTCCCCAAATTTCAATAGTAAATCTCTCCGTGATGCACAACTCCTCTCTTGTAACGTCTGCCAGTGGAGTTTGTTTAGCATCTCCGTAACGCTCTCTCGCCAGCTAAATGATTCCGTGACGAAACGCGCCGCTCTTCGTTGCATCTTCTCTGTCGCCTCTATTACTCCTACGTGACAGGGATCCCACATAGATGAATAATACTCAAGAATCGGGCGAACAAGTGCCATATAAGCCACTTCTTTCGTGGATGAGTTACATTTCCTTAAGATCCTTCCGATGAATCTGAGTCTGGTGTCTGGTTTTCCCACTACCTGTTTTATATGGTCATTCCACTTAAGATCGCTCTGGATAGTTACGCCTAGATATTTTACGGCAGATGCTGTCTCCAGCTGTTTGTTAACAATGTTGTTGCTATACGGTATTGGATTTCTTTTCCTATGTACGCGCAATATGTTAAATTTATTTACATTCAGGGTCAACTGCCAGAGTCTGCACCATTCATCAATTCTCTGCAGGTCGTTCTGCAAATTCTTACTATCTTCTGGCGTCGCTACTTTGGTATAGACAACTGCATCATCTGCGAATAACCTTAAAGATCATCCGACGCTTTCTACTAGATCATTTATACACATTGCAAACAGCAACGGTCCTATCACACTTCCCTGTGGTACTCTGGATACTATCTTTACATCTGTCGATTTTGTTCCGTGAAGAGCGACGTGTTGAGTTCTAATTGCAAAAAAGTCTTGAATCCAGTCGCAAGTCTGCTCCCATACTCCATAAGCTCGTGTTTTTTTACATTAAATGGCAATGCGGGACAGTGTCAAATGCCTTACTGAAATCAATCTGAGTGCCGTTGTCCACTGCGCTGTGGATCTCTTGGAGTCAGGCAGCAGTAGCCGACCGAGACAGACGCAGCAACAGATAAGTAACCGCATTTGTCATTTACGAGTTCCTAACCAGGAGCGAATTTTATTATATCATCTGTGTGCTTTAATAGTTTAGTTTCTTGAGTTTGTGCAGTGTAAATTTAACATCTAATAGCTACTGTTCTCGCGTTTTCGTTTGCGTCAGAAAGTAAACCGATTTTGTGACATATTGCAAGTTCCAAATCATGGTCAAATTATTTATTTTCACCTGACTGCTTCGGTAGTTAGGTTTTTGAATCTCTGCGTATTATTACACACAGTTCCTGCGTTTTCGTCAGGGTCTACAGTAGAGTTGTGCAGCACGTGCTGATAGTCCGTTTATCTGTATAGTTTAGTTTTCCACGACCTTTAGTATGGACAGGGACTGCGATTGTTGTGTGCGGATGCGAGCCGAGTTGGTGACACTTCGCTCTCAGCTTCAGGCTGTGATGGCTTCGGTTACACAGCTTGAGGCTGCAGTGGATGGGCACCACTGTTGTGGGCCGGCCGTGGGGATCCGAAGGACGTCCAGGGCGTCAGCGTCCTCCGATCGGTCCTCACCGGTGGCCAACCCAGTTACTGCTCGCACTGAGGCTGACCCCTCACCTGTGGTCGAGTGGGAGGTCGCCTCGGGGCGAAGCAGGTGGCGAAAGACTTCCCAGGCGGCCGCACATAAGGCCTGCCCGGTTTGTCTGACAAACAGGTTCCAGGTGCTGTCTGTGGCTGACACTGTCGCTGAGCCAGATGCTGTCGCCTGTTTCAGAGGAAACCACTCAGCCTGCAAGATCCGGGCAGTCACAGAGGGCGGGATTATTGGTAGTTTAGAGCTCCAACGTTAAGCGCGTTATGGGGCCCCTTGGGGGACTTGGCTGACAAGAAGGGAAAGAAATCCAATGTGCACTCCGGGTGCATACCAGGTGGAGTCATTCCAGATGTGGAAAGGGTCCTCCCGGATGCCATGAAGAGCACAGGGTGCAGCCAACTGCAGGTGGTTGCTCACGTCGGTACCAATGATGTGTGTCGCTTTGGATCAGAAGAGATTCTCTCTGGTTTAGAGCGGCTAACAGAAGTGGTAAAGGCTGCCAGTCTTGCTTACAAGATGAAAGCAGAGCTGACCATTTGCAGCATAGTCGACAGGACCGATTGCGGACCTCTGGTAAAGAGCCGAGTGGAGGGTCTGAATCAGAGGCTCAGACGGTTCTGCGACCGTGTAGGCTGCAGATTCCTCGACTTGCGCCAAAGGGTGGTTGGGTTTCGGGTTCCGCTGAATAGGTCAGGTGTCCACTATACGCAGGAGGCGGCGCAGGAGGTTGCTCCTGGGGTATCGGCGGGGACCATTCGCAACCGTCTCCATGAAGCTGGGCTACGGTCCCGCACACCGTTAGGCCGTCTTCCGCTCACGCCCCAACATCGTGCAGCCCGCCTCCAGTGGTGTCGCGACAGGCGTGAATGGAGGGACGAATGGAGACGTGTCGTCTTCAGCGATGAGAGTCGCTTCTGCCTTGGTGCCAATGATGGTCGTATGCGTGTTTGGCGCCGTGCAGGTGACGCCACAATCAGGACTGCATACGACCGAGGCACAGAGGGCCAACACCCGGCATCATGGTGTGGGGAGCGATCTCCTACACTGGCCGTACACCACTGGTGATCGTCGAGGGGACACTGAATAGTGCACGGTACATCCAAACCGTCATCGAACCCATCGTTCTACCATTCCTAGACCGGCAAGGGAACTTGCTGTTCCAACAGGACAATGCACGTCCGCATGTATCTCGTGCCACCCAACGTGCTCTAGAAGGTGTAAGTCAACTACCCTGGCCAGCAAGATCTCCGGATCTGTCCCCCATTGAGCATGTTTGGGACTGGATGAAGCGTCGTCTCACGCGGTCTGCACGTCCAGCACGAACGCTGGTCCAACTGAGGCGCCAGGTGGAAATGGCATGGCAAGCTGTTCCACAGGACTACATCCAGCATCTCTACGATCGTCTCCATGGGAGAATAGCAGCCTGCATTGCTGCGAAAGGTGGATATACACTGTACTAGTGCCGACATTGTGCATGCTCTGTTGCCTGTGTCTATGTGCCTGTGGTTCTGTCAGTGTGATCATGTGATGTATCTGACCCCAGGAATGTGTCAATAAAGTTTCCCCTTCCTGGGACAATGAATTCACGGTGTTCTTATTTCAATTTCCAGGAGTGTAGTATCGGCAGCAATTGAGAGATTTATACCACATAAATTAACAAACGACGGAGCTGATCCTCTTTGGCACACAAAACGGGTTGGAACACTGTTGCAGAAACAACGAAACAAACATGCCAAATTTAAACAGACGCAGAATTCCAAAGATTGGCGATGTTTTACAGAAGCTCGAAATTTAGCGCGTACTTCAATGCGAGATGCTTATAACAGTTTCGACAACGAAACTTTGTCTCGAAACCTGGCAGAAAATCCAAAGCGATTCTGGTCGTATGTGAAGTATGTTAGCGGCAAGAAACAATCAATGCCTTCTCTGCGCGATAGCAATGGAGATACTATCGAAGACAGTGCTGCCAAAACAGAGTTACTAAACACAGCCTTCCGAAATGCCTTCACAAAAGAAGACGAAGTAAACATCCTCGGAGTATGGAAGCAACTTAAATCACTTAATAAAAGCAAGTCTTCTGGTCCAGACTGTATACCAATTAGGTTCCTTTCGGAGTATGCTGATGCATTAGCTCCAGACTTCACAATCATATACAACCGTTCTCTCGACGAAAGATCCGTACCCAAAGACTGGAAAGTTGCACAGGTCGCACTAATATTCAAGAAAGGCAGTAGGATTAATCCACTAAATTACAGGCCCATATCATTAACGTCGGTATGCAACAGGATTTTAGAACATATATTGTGTTCGAACGTAATGAAATATCTCGAAGAAAACGGTCTATTGACACACAGTCAACACGGGTTTAGAAAACATCGTTCCTGTGAAACACAACTATCTCTTTATTCGCATGAAGTGTTGATTACTATTGACAAGGGATTTCAGATCGATTCCGTATTTCTGGATTTTCGGAAGGCTTTTGACACTGTACCACACGAACGTCTCGTAGTGAAATTGTGTGCGTATGGAGTATCGTCTCAGTTATGTGAGTGGATTTGTGATTTCCTGTCAGAGAGGTCACAAGTCGTTGTAATTGACGGAAAGTCATCGAGTAAAACAGAAGTGATTTCTGGCGTTCCCCAAGGTAGTGTTATAGGCCCTTTGCTGTTCCGATTTTGGAGACAATTTGAGCAGCCGTCTTCGGTTGTTTGCAGATGACGCTGTCGTTTATCGACTAATAAAGCCATCAGAAGATCAAAACAAACTGCAAAACGATTTAGAAGAAACATCGGAATGGTGCGAAAAGTGGCAGTTGACCTTAAATAACGAAAAGTGTGAGGTCATCCACATGAGTGCTAAAAGGAACGCGTTAAACTCCGGTTACACAATAAATCAGTCTAATCTAAAAGCCATAAATTCAACTAAATACCTAGGTATTACAATTACGAACAATTTAAATTGGAAGGAACAGAAAGAAAATGTTGTGGGGAAGGCTAACCAAAGATTGCTTTTCATTGGCAGGACACGTGGAAAATGTAACAGACCTACTAAGGAGACTGCCTAACTCTTTTAGAATACTGTTGCGCGGTGTGCGTTCCAGATAGGACTGACTGAGTACATCGAAAAATTTCAAAGAAAGGCAGCACGTTTCGTATTATCGCGAAATATGGGAGAGAGTGTCACAGAAATGATACAGGATTTGGGACGGACATCATTAAAAGAAAGGCGTTTTTCGTTGCGACGGAATCTTCTCACGAAATTCCAATCACCAACTTTCTCCTCCGAATGCGAAAATATTTTGTTGACACCGACTTACATAGGAAGGAACGACCACAAAGATAAAATAAGGAAAATCAGAGCTCGTACGGAAATATATAGGTGTTCATTCTTCCCGCGTGCTGTACGAGATTGGAATAATAGAGAATTGTGAAGGTGGTTCGATGAACCTTCTGCCAGGCACTTAAATGAGATTTGCAGAGTATCCATGTAGATGTAGATATAGACAGCGAGCTGAGTTTCGCAGGATCTCTGTTAGCGGAATCCATGTTGATTTTTATAGAAGAGATGTTAATTTTCCAAAAACGTCGTAATTCTTGAGCATAAAACATGTTCCATAATTCTACAACAGATTGACGTCAACGATATAGGTCTATAATTGTGTGGATCTGTCTTACGGCCTCTCTTAAAAACGGGAATGACCTGCACTTTTTTCCAGTCGTTAGATGCTTTTCGTTCCTCAAGCGTTCTACGATAAATTACTGCTAGAAGGGGAGCAAGTTCTTTCGCATAATCTTTATAGAACGTTATAGGTATCTCATCTTGTCCTAACGCCTTTCCACTGCTAAGCGATTGTAGCTGTTTTTCAATTCCGCGGTGGAACAACTTCCGAAGACCGAATTCAGTATTTCGGCCTTCTCTCTGTTTTCCGTTTCGGTCCCGGTGTGGTCGCTGAGACAATGAATAGATGATTTTGACCCACTTAGTGATTTTACATACGACCAAAATCTCTTAGGGTTTTTACTCAGGTTGGGTGACAACGCCTTGCTTTCAAAATCATTGAACGCTTCTCTCATTGCTCTCCTTAGCTCATTTTCGCTTCGTTCACCTTTTGTTTGTCAGCTAGGTTTTTACTTCTCTTGAATCTGAGATGAAGTGCTCTTTGTTTACGTAGCGCTTTTCTAACACGCCTATTAAACCAAGGTGGATGTTTCCCATATTATCAAACGACTTACTCAAAGTTAATTAAGAACGGAGTAATCTGAAATCAACATACGAAATTTATGTCCCACTCAAAATCAGTAATGGTACGCAAATTGGAATCATTGTGTGTATTTGAATTTGCGTTTACGTTTCCATTTCGCTGGTTACTGCGCTGTCAAAGGCGGACAGTACTCAGCAGCAACATAATTCTCCCCTCCCTTTTCTGTTGATGAACGCACCGTATGGGCTTGCGTTGATTTCTGGGAATCATGTGTATGCTTTTGCGCGTTATGTAGGCGTGCGTTAGTGTCCAAAAGTTAAGCAAGATCGGGAAAAGAGTATAATGGAAAGTGAACACCTTGTGAAATATAATGGAAAGTGAACACCCTGTGAAATTTAATTGTAAATATTCACCGAGACTTAAACATGAACCAGACTTGTATACCCTGTGTATAGAAAGGAGTACAGTTACATCCATATCTTATTATAATATATTTCTACCATTGTTGTGTCTATGTGGAGTCCCTGATGAAGTAGTTAGCAACGTAGAGCCAGAAGGAAGATACCTGCATTCTGTAACGTAATGTTGTTGTTGTGGTTCTGGTCTTCTGTCCGAGATGCAGCCCTCCACACTACTCTAACCTGTACAAGCCTCATCTTCGAATAACTACTGCAACCTACATGCTTTTGAGTCTGTTTACTGTATTCATCTCTTGGTCTCCGTCTGCGATTGTTACACCTAACACTTCCCTCCAGTGCTAAACTGGTGACCCGTTGACGTATCAGAATGCGTCCTGTCAACCGATCCCTTCTTTTGGTCAAGTTGTGCCACAAATTTCTTTGCTCCCCGATTCTACTCAGTACCTCCTCATTAGTTACCTGATCTATTCATCTAATCTTGAGTATTCTTTTATAGCACCGTATTTCAAAAGCTTATATTCTCTTTTTGTCTAAACTGTTTATCGTCCCTGTTTCACCTCCATACATGGCCACGCTCCAGACAAATACTTTCAGAAAAGACTTCCTAACACTTAAATCTGTGTTAGATGTAAACAAATTTCTCTTCTTCAAAAAACCTTCTTTGCCAGTGCCACTTTACATTTTATATCCTCTCTGCTTCGACCTTCAAGTTCATTAGGCCGTCTGTATATTCCTTTCAAATTTCGGGGTACCCTTCTTTGCCTAGTACTGGTTTTCCACCTCAACTCATGATACTAACACAGCTGCTTTTCTTTCCTCAATTTTCCCATACGTGGTATTCATCTTTGCCTTACTTACATATGTTTCTATAGACTTACATTCGTAATTTAGACATTCCTGCTTAGCCATTTTTCATTTGCTGTCTATCTGATTTTTTAGACTTTTGTATTCCCTTTCGCCTGCTTCATTTGCTGTAGTTTCATATTTTCTCCTTTCATCAGTTAAATGCAGTATCTAAATTGATATCCGAGGATTTCTGCTAGGCCTTGTAATTTCACCTATTTAATGCTCTGCTGCCTTCATTATTTCATATCTCAGAATAGGTCCAGTAAAGGCTTCGAAGGTGGATCCACCATACTAGGCGCTCAGTCTGGAACCGCGCGACTGATGCGGTCGCAGGTTCGAATCCTGCCTCGGGCATGGATGTGTGTGCTGTCCTAAGGTTAGTTAGGTTTAAGTAGTTCTAAGTTCTAGGAGACTGATGACCACAGATGTTAAGTCCCATAGTGCTCAGAGCCATTTTTTGATCCACCATATTTTACGTCAGGGATATTGCGTATTGAACCGGGGACCTAGAAACGACGGAGGGCTTCGTCCCGCCGCAACCCTCAGTGGTTCACAACCCCACAACAGGCCACAGCAGTCCACCCGGCCCACCGCCGCCCCACACCGAACCCAGGCTTATTGTGCGGCTCGGACCCGAGTTAACCCCCCCCCCCCCACCTACCCCACCCTCAGACGAATGTATCCCAAATGTATGCATGGTAGAGTAATTATGGTGTAGGCCGGTCGAATTCGTGCCGGGGACCGGCACGCCTTCCCGCTCGGGAAGCAGTGCGTTAGATGGGTTCAGCATGCTATGATTTTTCCTAATTGTGTATTTGTGATTCTTACGAAGGGTAAAGATATTGTGGATAAAATTAGTCAGAACAGAGATGCAATAAACACCGCAAAGAATGCAGCAAATATTAAACCCCAATCACTCTTCTGAAAGCAGCATCATGACGCTGTGTGACTAGGGAGCTTCCGACAATCCTCACCTGTGTGAAATCTGCTTCCTAGAAGAAATGGGAGTGACATTCCTCCCACGTAGACATTATGCTGCTTACTTTAAATGTGCACCTTCGCTTGCCTCATGCGCTGTATGTCAGATACCTGTTTCAGCTAAAGTAAGAGCTTTTTGACGAAAACAATGATTTTATAGGAGATAAAAATTATTTTATTACATATTTTTTTCAAATTGTTAATATGCATTGTGGAAAATAAAGCGATTTTCTTGTTTTTTCGCACGTCAGTCACGCTTAGCTGTGCTCTAAATATCATATACCGTATATAATCTTAGCACCTTCTTCGAAAAAAGACTCTGCCCTGCAATAAGGAACCGTGATTTTTTTAAATTCCAAAATGTAGAATTGAAGATAATTCCACAGTTTTGTCAATGTATGCAGTCTTCCAAGGGGTTAAAAACTTCTTTTTATCTCCAGCAGAATACCATTGTTAAGACCAGTGCCATGGAGTTCCATCACATGCTGTAACAAGTGCTTTGCGATAGGAAAGGATAGCATTCAAGAGGCGACATGTGCACTCCACCATAGGGCTGTTGATAAAATATTGATATTTTTGCAAAGGTATTCATATATATCGTCGATATCCTCCCTCCCTCCCCCCCCCCGTTATATCGATATCAAAATGGCAATATCGAGTGTAGATATTTTTACTTCATATCATATTTTTTCACAGTGTTCGATAAATATTTGAAGTAGTTCTTTTAAAATTGTAATAGAACATAATTTTACTTTCGCTGTGTGAAGAAGCCTTACTGCTTTTTGAGCTTTCATCACGTCCATTGTGTCTCTTTGTGTGGAGCAAGTATATGTGGCATAAAAGAATAAGTACGACTGCACTGGGGAGTGGCAGTGTGAATGGAATAATAAGATTTCCGATGTGAAGAAATAGCATACCACTTGCGTTAAAAAACAATTTTTAACGCAACTAGTGTGCTACTTCTTCATATCAGCATTCTTCAAAAACAGTTGCAGAAAATGATGAACAAAAATCTAAATGAAGAGACTGGTCTTTGCAGTGGGGAGAGACGAGTTAGGGGAAACGCTGACTTAAGCAGCGCCCTGCGTTACCTACAGAAACTCCAACGTTTAGCTTCACAACGCAGCTTTCACGCTAGAACTGTAATAAATCAGTACTTAAATATACAGCTCTAAAACCGGCAATATATTTACAATGTGCAGCCGATATTTTTACAGGCCGATAAGTTGAGCTCTTCTCGTCGATATATTGGTATATCGACACTTGCTATCGTTTTATCGAGAGCCGACGGCCATATTTCTTAAATATCGATTTATCGGATCTCCGATATATTTAAAAATATCAACAGTGCTACTCCACAAAGCTAGTAGAAACTCGATTTTGTATTATGTTGTATTGCACGAATGATTCTATCGCTCCACAAAATCATACGTAGCCACCAATTATGGACGGCTGCCTACAGCTATGTGTCACATTACTTCAGAAAAAAGCATTATGTAGCAAAAGTAATCAGAACTGGCAGTATAAGGTGTGGGGTTGTTTAAGGTAAGCAGCAGATGAAGGAGAGAAGGATGATGCCACATATCTGCACTTTAATAGGGGGAAGACTAGACATTTTAGAGACATTGTTTTGGAAATTTGTGGTAAGTTCCTATGGGACCAAACAGCTGAGTTCATCGGTCCCTATGCCTACACACTACTTAACATAACTTAGACAAGCGAAGGACAACACAGACCCCCATGCCCGAGGGAGGACTCGAACCTCCGACGGAGGGGAGGGGAAGCCGCACGAACCGTTGCAAGGCGCCCGTTCGGCTTTATACCCTTTCCCATAAACAAGTGTGCAATACTGTAGCATCAAGAGTTCTGTTAGGAGAAATTAGTATGGAGACAGCAGAAATACGAATATAAGATATCCACATAAAGCAGAACTAAAGATGAAAACATAAGGTTCCAAGACAAATCCACACAAAAGTCCAAATCCTTCATCTCAGAAGAAGAGAGGAGAAGAAGATCAGAAAGAATGAAGAAATACTGGGCCCTAAGAAAAGAACAACACACAAAGAAGTGATTGATCCAGCGTACCCCAAAGAGGGTGAAACGGAAGAAGAAGAAGAACTGGCTCACGTTAAAATGGACGATGTGCCTGGACTATTGCAACCACTTTAATAGCTTATGGATTCGGATAAAACGCCAGTTTTTTTGAAATCGGAATGGATATGTGTGACTCTCTAACACTGAGCTGCGGCTTTGTCTCCACGTGTGTATGTGTGTGTGTGTGTGTGTGTGTGTGTGTGTGTGTGCGTGCGCATGCAAGATGAAGAAGACTACCAGGGATATGGTAATATTCTAGACAGTGATAAGTTCTTTTAACGCAAATTTTATGTCTCAAACCACAGGCCTAGGAGTGAACGAAATTTTTGGCAGCGATTTTGTAATGCATCCTAATACGTATCTGTTAGGAACATTTACGTCTTCCTCAGCTAAAAAGATCATGCTTTTAAGCTATGGTTTACACTGAAGAGCCAAAGAAACTGCTAAATCTGCCTAATGTCGTGTAAGGCCCCCACAGGCACGTAGAACTGCTGCAACACAACATGCCATGGCCTCGACTAATGTCTGCAGTAGTGCTGGAGGGACTTGAAACCATGAATACTGGCATGACTGTCCATAAAGTGAAAGAGAACGACGGGGTGGAGATCTCTTCTGAACAGCACGTTGCAAGGCATCCCAAATATGTTCAATAATTTTCATGACCGGGGAGTTTGATGGACAGAGAAGAGTGTTCCTGGAGCCGCTCTGTAGCAATTCTGGACGTGTGGGGTGTCGCATTGTCCTTCTGAAATTGCCCAAGTCCGTAGGAATGCACAATGGACATAAATGGATGCACGTGGTCAGACAGCATTCTTACATGTGTGTCATCTGTCAGAGTCGTATCTAGACGTATCAGGGATCCTGTATCACTCCAACTCCACGCACCCCATATCATTACAGAGCCTCCACCAGTTTGAACAGTCCCCTGCTGACATGCAGGGTCCATGGGCTCATGAGGTTGTCTCTATACCCGTACACGTCAGTGTTGGGGCAACCTGTGTTCTGAGCCACTCTGCATTGTTGCCAGATGCATCCAAGATGGCGGCGATGACGTCATCCAAGAAAGCAGCATGTAGACTTGGCAACAGCGCATTGCGTCATCCAAGATGGCGGCCGTGACGTCATTCAATATGGTGGATTTTGGCAGGAAGATAGGTCAGTTGTGCAACCTCCACTAATCACCCCCCCCTCCCCTCCCCTCCCCCAAGAGATTGGCGGTAAGTTGAAATTCCATCAGGATAATGCAATACAAGGCGTCTACCTAAGAAAATGGTGCGAAAATAGGTCAATTATACTACCCCCACTAACCTAAGTCATCTGAGAAGCCAAGATGGCCGCCGAGTAAGTGACGCCAGAAACCATTTCCAGAAAGTTAAGTGATTTAGACAGGAATATAATTTAGTTTAACGCCGACAACAAATTAAATATGTGCATTAGTGTATCGTTTAGTCTTGCCATTAAAGGTTTGACTTTTCTTTGCGTATTTTTTCAGAAAACACGAAAAGATCGTAACTTCGCGAAGTCGCGCTTAGGCTTAAATTTTGTAAACGTGTTTGTTTCTTGTTTACGGTAATTTAACTAGTTTCTCGGTAACAAATAAGTAAACTACCGTAAATAGCGTATAACTTCATTGTTTTAATACAGATTTCAGAAAAACAGCGTAACTTTATATCAGAAACTTGCCTATATACGTTTGTTTATAGGCCTAATTCTCGTAACGTTTTTGGAGAATCAAAGTTAAAGTATCTCGTTTAATTGTCCTTTTTTTCATTCCATCGAGTGAAATATATAATAAATAGCGTATACCTTCATTGTTTTAATACAGATCTCAGAAAAACAGCGGAATTTTAAATCAGAAACTTGCTTATATACATTTGTGAATAGGCTTAATTCTTGTAACGTCTTTTTTGATTTTCGGTAATTTAATTGATTTATTCCAGCTAAAGTATTATTTTTGCCATGAGTGAGAAGTGCCTGACCTGCCGTAGAATTGTTAGTTCCGGGGTTTGGTGTGATGGATGCAGTAGGGGGGGGGGGGGGGGGGACTGCAGTGGCGTGGGTGTTGGGAAAGTGGATCAGGCTCATCAGTGGTTATGTAGGATTTGCAGCAGAGATAGGAAGATAGTGGAACAGGAGGGGAAAATTGCTGCCCTTCAGGCTGAGCTAGATCAGGCTAGGGAAGATCTGGACAGGTTAAGGAGGGAGAAGGGCAAAGAGAGGTGGGAAGTGGCAACAGGTAGCAGAAGGAACAGGCCTAGAACTAAGTCTGACAGTTTTGTGGTGGATGTCAAAAATAAGTTTGACCTGTTGCTTCAGTTAGAAACTGATGAGCCTCAAGCAGAGGTAGGTGTAGACAGGACACAACAAACTTTCAATAGGAAATTGAAAAAGAATGTAGGAAAGTCATCGAAAAGGAAGAAAGTTTTGTTGTTAGGCAGTTCTCATGCCAGAGGTGTAGGCCAACTTCTGCAGGAGGAATTAGGACCAGAATACCAGGTCACAAATTTTTTCAAACCAAGTGCTAGTCTGGAAGACACCGTGGTTATTGTGGGAGGGCCAGGGAACAGCATCGACAGAGATCCTGGATACAGTATAGAGTGTGACCTGGTAAAGATTGTGTCGGCATCGAGACACACCAATGTTGAATTTGTATCTGTCCTGAGACGCCATGACCGGCCTCATTTGAACTCTTCTGTTGGGAGAGTTAATTTGGAGTTGGAACAGCTGCTTGGTTCGGGTGCGGGGGCTCATATTGGTGTGGTTCCTGTTGATTATCTCAGTAGGTGGGACTATACCAGGCATGGCCTACATCTCAACGGGAAAGGGAAGGGGAAACTGGCTAGGGTAATAGCGGGAAATTTAAGGGGGGGAGGCACTGCCATGAATGGTAAAATACCAGTGGTTACAGGTGTTGGAGCAGCACCTTTATTAGGATAGGTAAGACAGAAAGATGTCAAGTTCTACGAGAGGTCAGTATTGAAACAAATCTTCAGTTTAGGAAAGAAATTAAACAGCACAATTCTAGCACATTTGATCACCAATCACAGCTATCAATTATAAATTTTCACCAATCACCAGAAATTTTATCTCCACCAAGTTGTATCTCAGTCCTAGGTAATTGCGTTGATGAATTAAAGTCACCCAACCCAGTTGACATAATCTGCCTCTCTGAACACCATGTGACCACGGTATAGGAACTAGGCCTAAGCACAATGAGAAACTCAGACAGGAGAGTACTGCAAATGTTAGAATAAGGAAAAGTTCTCACAAAAGTATAATTAAAAATAATGTAAGTATATTTCATCAAAATATTGGGAGTTTAAAGAATAAAGTAGATGAGCTTCTGGTTTGTTTAGAAGATTTAGAAGCTGAGAATGAAATAGATATACTATGCCTGTCTGAGCATCACATTGTTACTGATATGGATAAGGTAAATGTAAGTGGATATAAGCTCTCTGCACATGTAATCAGAGAAAATATGGAGAAAGGTGGAGTTGCCATATATGTCAAAAGTTATCATTGTGCAAAAAGTATAGAAACAAAAAAGTTTTGTGTAGAGAAACATATAGAAGCATGTGCCTGTGAGCTTAAATTAAATAAAGGCACATTTATAATTGTAACTGTATATAGGTCCCCATCAGGAAATTTTCATCTATTTCTGAAAAATTTGGACTTCTTGTTGTGCTATCTGTCAGACAGGGGGAAGCAAATTATTATTTGTGGGGACTTCAATGTAGATTCTCTGAAAGAGGGTAATAGGAAAAATGACCTTGAAGTATTACTCGGTTCTTTCAATTTGACACCCGTTATTGATTTTCCTATTCGGGTGGTAAAGCATAGCAGCTCACTGATAGATAACTTCTTTATAGACCAAGATAAGTTTAACCAGATAAATGCTCAGCCTGTTGAGAATGGTCTTTCTGATCATGGTGCACAGCTAGTTACAATATATGACATAGCTCCATTCAGCAATACTAAACAGTCCTCCAAAGTAGTACGTTCAGTCAACAATTTAACAATTGCAAATTTCAGGGAAAGCCTACAGCAGTTAGACTGGGATGAGGTGTACCGTGAACCTGATGCCAATTTAAAATATAATTTATTTCATGACATTTTTGTAAATGCATTTGAAAACTGCTTCCCCAAGAAAATAGTTAAATATACTCGTAAGAAACCTTGTAACAAACCATGGCTTGCTAAGGGTATAAAAATATCTTGTAACCGGAAAAGGGAAATGTATCAGACAGCAAGAAAGAGTAGTGACCCAGAAACTATCAAAAATTATAAAAACTACTGTGTTATATTAAGAAAGGTTATTAAAAAATCCAGGAGTATGTGTATCATGTCTGAAATCAGCAACTCTGATAATAAAATTAAAACAATTTGGAATATTATTAAAAGAGAAACAGGTCAACCAAGAGCAGAGGAAGACAGTATTACCATCAAATTGAATGAAAACTTTACGAACAAAAAGTCAGAAGTTGAAAATATTTTTAATAATCATTTTCTAAATGTTGTGGATATAGTAGGATCCAGGTGTTCATTAGAAGATGCTAGACTGTTAATGGAAGAGGCCATGCCTATGCAATTTGATACAATTGAAATCTCACCCACTTCTCCCTCTGAAATTAGGAAAATAATAAACTTGCTTAAAAGCAAAAACTCACATGGAATTGATGGCATTTCCAGCAAAATACTAAAAGCTTGTTCTCAACAGATAAGTAAGATTCTCAGCCACCTGTGTAATAGCTCTCTGGAACAGGGCATTTTCCCTGATAGACTGAAATATGCTATTGTTATACCTTTGCATAAAAAGGGGGATAGATCTGATGTCAACAATTACCATCCAATCTCCCTTCTAACAGCTTTATCCAAAATTTTTGAGAAAGTAATGTATTCAAGAGTAGCTTCACATATCTGTAAAAATGAAGTACTAACAAAATGTCAGTTTGGTTTCCAGAAAGGTTTTTCAACAGAAAATGCCATATATGCTTTCACCATTTTTTTTTTTTTTGAATGATCTGAATAACCGAACACCACCCATTGGGATTTTTTGTGATCTCTCAAGGGCTTTTGATTGTGTAAATCATGAAATTCTGCTAGACAAGCTCAAGTATTGTGGCATGAGTGGGACAGTGCACAAATGGTTTAATTCGTACCTAACTGGAAGAGTGCAGAAAGTTGAAATAAGTAGTTCTCGTAACATGCAAAGATCAGCACATTCCTCAAACTGGGGAACTATCAAGAATGGGGTTCCACAAGGGTCAGTCTTGGGTCCTTTGTTGTTCTTATTATATATTAATGACTTGCCATTCTATATTCATGAAGAGGCAAAGTTAGTTCTCTTTGCTGATGATACAAGTATAGTAATCACACCTGACAAACAAGAATTAACAGATGAAATTGTCAATACTGTCTTTCAGAAAATTACTAAGTGGTTCCTTGTAAATGGACTCTCACTGAATTTTGATAAGACACAGTACATACAGTTCCGTACAGGCAATGGTATGACGCCATTAATAAATATAGACCTTAATCAGAAGCATATAGCTAAGGTAGAATATTCCAAATTTTTAGGTGTGTCCATTGATGAGAGATTAAATTGGAAGAAACACATTGAGGATCTGCTGAAACGTTTGAGTTCAGCTACTTATGCAATAAGGGTCATTGCAAATTTTGGTGATAAACATCTTAGTAAATTAGCTTACTACGCCTATTTTCTCTCATTGCTTTCATATGGCATCATATTTTGGGGGAATTCATCACTGAGGAATAAATTATTTATTGCACAAAAGCGTGTAATCAGAATAATAGCTGGAGTCCACCCAAAATCATCCTGCAGACATTTATTTAAGGATCTAGGGATATTCACAGTAGCTTCTCAGTATATATACTCTCTTATGAAATTTGTTATTAACAACCAAACCCAATTCAAAAGTAATAGCAGTGTGCATAACTACAATACTAGGAGAAAGGATGATCTTCACTATTCAAGATTAAATCTAACTTTGGCACAGAAAGGGGTGAATTATACTGGCACTAAAGTCTTTGGTCACTTACCAAATAGTATCAAAAGTCTGACAGATAACAACAAGTAATTAAGAAGAAATTAAAAGAATTTCTGAATGACAACTCCTTCTACTCCATAGAGGAATTTTTAATTATAAATTAAGAAAAAAAGAAAAAAATATTTAAAAAATAAAAAAATAAAAATAAAAAATAAAGAAAAACAAAAAACACAAAAAATAAAGTTGTTATATTAACTTAAGTATGTTGTTAAATTAACCTAATTATGTCATGTATTAGAAAATTTGACTTGTTCCACATCATTACGAAATATTGTATTCATGATCCATGGAACTAGTATTAATCTAATCTAATCTAATCTGACCACCACTCCATCCTATGAACTGGCGCCAAGTTTGAATTTTGGCGGGAAGATAGGCCAATTGGGGTATCTCTATTAACCTAAGAAAATGGCAGGAAAGAAAGGTCACCTCCACTAACCTAATTCACTCTACCGCCACCTCCTCCTAGGGATTTGTGGGAAGTTTGAATTTGGGTGGTAAAGAAAGGTCATTTGTGCTATCTCTACTAATCTAAGAAAATGGCGAGAAAGATAGGGCATTTGGACTACCTCCACTAACCTAAGTCACCTGACCATCACTTCTTCCAGCTGGACTGCTGGAGAGAGGAAGGAATTTCCTTTATTTATTTTGGAACAATTTGTTTAGGGATGAATTTTGAAAGATATTATATTTATCACAGTGATACAGAACACACGTTCTGACATGCCACACAGTCTACACCACTCATAAATAATGCAATGCATTTATATCCAGGGAGCCAAACAACTCGTAAATCATCAAAATAATAATCCATCTAAAAGAGTCTGCAAACATGCTTGCTAACTGTCAACTGTCGAAATCATGCACTAGTCTTTATTTAAACAATTTGAGGCACTACCACCATCCAGTGTGTTCGCCTCAAGGTCCAGAGTCCATCTGACCTAGTACACAGTACCACCACCAGAGGGCACTGTCATCCATTCTGTGACACAATCCAAGATCGTGGCCATGATGTCAGCTGATGACCCAAGTACCATTATCCAAGATGGCAGGAAACAGTGTGTCCACCACAAGGTCTGGACCTAGTACACAGTACTGCCACCAGAAAGCACTGTCATCCGTTCCGTGACGTAACCCAAGATGGTGGGAAAATGGCAGGGAACAGTGTGGTTGCCAAGAGGTCTGGACCTAGTACACAGTACTGTCACCAGAGGGCACTGTCGTCTGTTCTGTGACATAACCCAAGATCACTGTCTGGAAGGGGAAATGGCACAGCCTGCGCTGGGCTGTTGGAGAGAGGAAGGAGTGTACTTTATTTTGGAAGAATTTATTTAGGAACCCATTTGAGATAGTATATTTTCCACACTGATACAAAACATATGCTCTGACATGCTTGGGGTCACACCACACAGCCCACAGACCTGTAAACTTCTAGTAAATAACACTCTGCAGACCGCAACTCCTAAATTACCAAAATAATTTCAGTACAGACATGCAAATGCCTCCTAAATAATGCAGTACACAGATGTGCAGACACGATATCAACTCTTAAATGGTCCAAATAACACATAGCACAGCCTACAGACCTGTGCACAAATTAATGCAACAGACACGCAACCAACGTACGCCGGCACTGCCCACTGCTCCCTGTCCACTGGACCGCACAGGAGGCTAGCTGCAGCCCCTGCGAAGTGATGTGGCTGTCAACTGGCAAGCCATGCACAGGTGTCCATTTGGGTCCCTTAAGCATGAGGTGGCGGCATCCCCTTCATACTTAACACCTGAGGAATTCCTCTCGAAATATGGGATCACCTAGGCGCCATTGACGACGTGACCAGACGTGAGCGAAACACTATTTACAGAGCGCAGATGCTCCAAGGTGGGCTGCGCGCATGTGCTCACTGCTGCTGGTGTGAACCCTCCCTCTACCTGCGCTCCGGTGAAGACCTAATTGCCAAGTGACGCCGCAGAAATCCGTTGCAGAATAGCTCAAGCTGCTTTCTCCCTAGCGATTCTAATGGACCATGCATGAAGTGCGGCTGACGCATCACCCCGTGTAGCTACATACCATCGCAAGTGCATCTAGCAATGTTCTCAATGTCATAATGAAGCCACATGGCTATCTAAAATAATAACCTAGTCGAACTCTAGTAAAATGTATAGTGTCCCAGAAATACTTAATGTGCGCTTTTGTAGGAGTTTTAGTGATGTCTCAGCTTGTATGCACGAAAATTCTTGCCCTAACAGAACCTGTTTACGAAAATAGTGCAGAATAACATCGAATACAGTCTTCCTAGCGGTCCTAACATGATACCCCATCCATCATGTGTTACCCTTCCTGCTTTCAACACACACAAACGTTCCCACCGCTATTTAGAGACTCCTATATCCCCGAACAAAGAATTTCTTGTGAATGAATCGAGCATTATGATTGCTCTTATCGAATTTACCCACCGAATTGCTGATGCCACCAGTATCGAAGTACCATCCACCTTTTCTTTCTTTCTGCAGATGAGACTTTCAGAGGTAAAAACTATTTTACACAGATCGCCATATTGCACCGACAATTAAACCCTGCAAAAGTGCCCCTACATATCGTCAGATACGGAAAGACTCTTACTTAATTACACTGCTCTCCCACCAATGACATGAAACCGACCTGCGACCCATCAATTTATCACTGCGTACCCTACGGAGAGACTCCTACGCAATTACACTGCTCTCTCACCGAGGAAAGGAGCTTGAATATTAGAACGTGAAACTGACCTGCGACCCATCAGTATATCATCGCATACCCTACATATCATCCTGTATAATCATATAGCTTTAGGGGACCTAATAGTTACATCACGAATGGAGCGAGATGGCGCTGTGGTTAGCACACTATACTCTCATTCAGGAGGATGATGGTTGAAATTCGTGTTTGGCCAACAGATTTAGGTTTCCCATGATTCCCCTAAATGGCTAACGGCCAACCGCAGTAGTAACACCGGTTCCCATCAGATCACCAAAGTTAAGCGCTGTCGGTCTGGGCTAGTACTTGTATGGGTGACAATGTGGTCTGCCGAGGGCTGTTGGCAAGTGGTGTGCACTAAGCCCTTGTGAGGCAAACTGAGGAGCTACTTGGTTGAGAAGTGGCAGCTCTCGTCTCGGAAACTGACATACGGCCGGGAAAGCGGGAGGGTGGTGTGCTGACCACATGCCCCTCCATGTCCACATCCAGTGACGCCTATGGGCTGAGCATGACAAGGCAGCCAGTCGGTACCATTGGGCCTTCCAAGGCCTGTTCGGACTGAGTTTAGTTAGTTTAGTTTTGTGATTCCCCTAAATCGCTCCAAGGAAATGCCAGGATGGTTCCTCTGAAAGGGCATGTACGATTTCCTTCCCCATCCTTTCTTAATCTGAGCTTCTGCTCTCTGTAGTGACCTCTGTGTCAATGGGACATTAATTCCTATATTTTCTTCTTTTAGTTACGTCGCACACTAAAAGTGCAGAGGATAAGTTCGTTTAAGCGAATCTTAAGTCTGGCGCATATTTGTTGTTAAATAAAAATAGCGTAATGCTTTAGGTCCACGCAGTTTCTTAAAGGTGATTGATTAGTCCCTACTTACCCGTGTCTTCCTGGAATGTGGAATGCTGGGACACAAATCAGTAAAACCGTACTTAGCAGTCATGTTCTTCCACAAGGTATGTTGCAGATTTTTTTCAAACATTTTCAGTAAAATATTTATGTGTGTCTCCTTGGAAAGTCGATGAAATTACCCCAATACTGTAAATAGCATCATACATTGAGTTGGTTGCAGGACATGTATGGTGGTGATATTTACTAGCTCATATTTATGCATCTTCTTGAAAAAGCAGTAATATTCACAAAATCTAGATTTGCATGCATCTTCTTCAAAAATCAGTAAAATTATGCACTAACCTATAATTTACTTATCTTCTTAAAAATGTGGGAAAGTGGCAAAGAAACACTTATTTACGTGCACCCTCTTAAAAAGTGAGATGATATAGATAAAGCAGCAATCAAACCCATATTTATCTACGTCTTCTTAAAAAACCGATAAATTAGCCAAAAACTGTAATCAGTGTTTTATGTTGCAGAAAATAGCGTTGGGTCCGATATTCTGCTGGAAATGTGCGAATTCACCTGAATTTATTGCTGCTACTTTAATTTCACATATATCAATTTCAAAATTTCACAGCTAACTTCTGGAGAATGTGGCCACAACTTCTTGGTAGATGATTGTTACAGTGTCTATATGGTTATGAGTTACATTTTTTGGTATGGCTTATCAAGCCAATGGCAGCTTGGCATCTGTTGGTGCATTTGTCACAGGTGTATCTAGCTACTGCGGCAGGAGCAGTGATAGGATTGTGAAGTTTTTTCTGCCTTATCTGTCTAACAAGCCATCATCATGCTTCGACATTCCAGATGATTTATCATTTCACCACTCTGGTGTCATGCTAGCTCGTGCCTCCCACCTGTTGTTGTCGATGCCAAAACTCTCCATACCTCATTTACAAGAGTCCTTGAACCTCAATATGGGACATCCTATGGCTCTTTTGGCTGTAGAAACCTCATCACCTCACGTGTAAATCTCCCAGGATCCGTACGGTAGACGTGTCCCAGCCAGCGGAGTCGTCCCTGCTTTTAGATGGTACTGCTTCGTTGGTCACTCGGTCCTTCCACATTACTTCTAGGATGGATCTCAGGCACCACTTGTGGGAAGCACTAAGGTGATGTTCTTGTTTGGCATAGGTAGTCCATGTTTCCCATGCATACAAAAGGATGCTGAGGACACAGGTTTGACATACAAGAATTATGGTGGTCAAAGAGAGTTTGTTGTTTTTCCAAACACGTGTAGAGAGCTTGCCAAAAGTTGTTGCAGCTATTCCACAGCGAGCATCAATCTCCTCGTCAACAGACATGTTTGATTCTATAGTGGATCAAAGATAGCAGAAGAAATGCACGACTTGCTGAGTAGTTCCATCTAATGTTATATTCGGCCGTGTATTAGCACCCTGAACCATAATTACGGTCGTACTGCTGTTTACACTCATTGAGAATAGGTGGCATGCATGACTAAATCGTGATAAGAGTTCTTGCAGCTCTTCTGCAGAGTTCGGAACAATTGCAGCGACATCAGCACATAGTTCACGAGCAATTTTCTCGTAGTGTTTTGTCTTACTTTTCAGAAGACTGACGCTGAAAAGTCTTCCATCTTTCTTAGTATGCAGGTGTACCCCAACATTTCAATGCCCAAAACCAGGTGGAGCAGGAACGAGAAGAAAATTCCGAAAAGTGTAGGTGCCAACACACAGGCTTGTCTTACGCCACAGTGAATGGTTTAGATGTATTTCCATCGAAGATTACAGAGCCATGCATATTGTCATGGAAAGATCTTATTAAGGACAACATAGTTGGTGGACACGCAATTATTTCCGGTATGATGTAGAGTCCTTCCCTGTTTTGTTGAGATCGACGGAAGCCACATATAATGGCACTCTACGTTCGCGGCACTTTTCTTGCAGTTGGCGCAAGGTGAATATCATGTTACTTGGGGATCTGTCAGCTCGAACTTCGCACTGTGAGTCAGGGTAGATGGTAGCAGCCAAAGTTTCCAGTCTTTTCAGGATTATCTTCACATACTCGGAACAATGAAGTACCATGAAAACAAAGAGCTTCGAAAATGGCAAGGAATTCTGCAACTGATATGCTACATTTATCACAAAACACTTTGTAGGTGAAACTTTCTGGCAGATTAAAACTGTATGATGGACTGAGACTCGAACTCCGGACCTTTGCCTTTCGCAAGCAAATGCTTTACCGACTGAATTATCCAAGCACGACTCACGACCCGACCCCAGAGATTTACTTCCGCTAGTATATCGTATCCTATCTTCCAAACTTCCTTCGAGTTCGAGTCTCGGTCCGGCACACAGTTTTAATCTGCTAGGAAGTTTAGTATCAGCGCACACTCCACTGCAGAGTGAATATTTCATCCTGAGCACTTTTTAATTGCTTACATTCTCAGGTGGATGGGCTTGCGACTTGACAGTTAACATTGATGGCAAGGCGAAGACGCATGTTAATGAGCGCGGACATGGGACCGGCAAAACATAGGTAGTGCAGTAAGGGGGTACAGAAGTGGAAGACCTTCCACAAAGAAGAGCAGTGACAGAAAGACTAACGTTCGGAAAGTAGGCTGAAACGACTGAAAGAAACAGCGTTCCTGTGATTTACACAGTCGTGTAGGCACAGTTTGCAGGACAATGCTAAAGGAAATACTGATAACTGCCATTGCAGACTCGATTTTCTGTTTTGTAAATTATAAAGATATCGAAAATAAGAGAGTTCGTCCGCACTGAACTTGTTACATGAATTGCGTCACACGTGTACTTCTCAAATTTTGTGATGCACTATTTTCAAATAATGTTGAAAGCAATGTCGCTAATGTTGACTGAAGTAAACAAAATATTACTGTTACATTAAAATATTTTATGTACAGAGTATTTTACTGTAAGTAATCGATTTATTGCGATTATATTAAACCATATATATATATATATATATATATATATATATATATATATATATATATATATATACACTCCTGGAAATTGAAATAAGAACACCGTGAATTCATTGTCCCAGGAGGGGGAAACTTTATTGACACATTCCTGGGGTCAGATACATCACATGATCACACTAACAGAACCACAGGCACATAGACACAGGCAACAGACCATGCACAATGTCGGCACTAGTACAGTGTATATCCACCTTTCGCAGCAATGCAGGCTGCTATTCTCCCATGGAGACGATCGTAGAGATGCTGGATGTAGTCCTGTGGAACGGCTTGCCATGCCATTTCCACCTGGCGCCTCAGTTGGACCAGCGTTCGTGCTGGACGTGCAGACCGCGTGAGACGACGCTTCATCCAGTCCCAAACATGCTCAATGGGGGACAGATCCGGAGATCTTGCTGGCCAGGGTAGTTGACTTACACCTTCTAGAGCACGTTGGGTGGCACCGGATACATGCGGACGTGCATTGTCCTGTTGGAACAGCAAGTTCCCTTGCCGGTCTAGGAATGGTAGAACGATGGGTTCGATGACGGTTTGGATGTACCGTGCACTATTCAGTGTCCCCTCGACGATCACCAGTGGTGTACGGCCAGTGTAGGAGATCGCTCCCCACACCATGATGCCGGGTGTTGGCCCTGTGTGCCTCGGTCGTATGCAGTCCTGATTGTGGCGCTCACCTGCACGGCGCCAAACACGCATACGACCATCATTGGCACCAAGGCAGAAGCGACTCTCATCGCTGAAGACGACACGCCTCCATTCGTCCCTCCATTCACGCCTGTCGCGACACCACTGGAGGCGGGCTGCACGATGTTGGGGCGTGAGCGGAAGACGGCCTAAAGGTGTGCGGGACCGTAGCCCAGCTTCATGGAGACGGTTGCGAATGGTCCTCGCCGATACCCCAGGAGCAACAGTGTCCCTAATTTGCTGGGAAGTGGCGGTGCGGTCCCCTACGGCACTGCGTAGGATCCTACGGTCTTGGCGTGCATCCGTGCGTCGCTGCGGTCCGGTCCCAGGTCGACGGGCACGTGCACCTTCCGCCGACCACTGGCGACAACATCGATGTACTGTGGAGACCTCACGCCCCACGTGTTGAGCAATTCGGCGGTACGTCCACCCGGCCTCCCGCATGCCCACTATACGCCCTCGCTCAAAGTCCGTCAACTGCACATACGGTTCACGTCCACGCTGTCGCGGCATGCTACCAGTGTTAAAGACTGCGATGGAGCTCCGTATGCCACGGCAAACTGGCTGACACTGACGGCGGCGGTGCACAAATGCTGCGCAGCTAGCGCCATTCGACGGCCAACACCGCGGTTCCTGGTGTGTCCGCTGTGCCGTGCGTGTGATCATTGCTTGTACAGCCCTCTCGCAGTGTCCGGAGCAAGTATGGTGGGTCTGACACACCGGTGTCAATGTGTTCTTTTTTCCATTTCCAGGAGTGTATATACTCCTGCAAATGGTCACGGCAGTTTCTGCGTGGTCGAAAATCCAGCTTGTTCAGATGGTATCACAGAATTAATTTGGTCTTGTATCCGATCTTTCAAATAGTTTGTAAGCGCAACCAAGCAGATATACACTCCTGGAAATGGAAAAAAGAACACATTGACACCGGTGTGTCAGACCCACCATACTTGCTCCGGACACTGCGAGAGGGCTGTACAAGCAATGATCACACGCACGGCACAGCGGACACACCAGGAACCGCGGTGTTGGCCGTCGAATGGCGCTAGCTACGCAGCATTTGTGCACCGCCGCCGTCAGTGTCAGCCAGTTTGCCGTGGCATACGGAGCTCCATCGCAGTCTTTAACACTGGTAGCATGCCGCGACAGCGTGGACGTGAACCGTATGTGCAGTTGACGGACTTTGAGCGAGGGCGTATAGTGGGCATGCGGGAGGCCGGGTGGACGTACCGCCGAATTGCTCAACACGTGGGGCGTGAGGTCTCCACAGTACATCGATGTTGTCGCCAGTGGTCGGCGGAAGGTGCACGTGCCCGTCGACCTGGGGCCGGACAGCAGCGACGCACGGATGCACGCCAAGACCGTAGGATCCTACGCAGTGCCGTAGGGGACCGCACCGCCACTTCCCAGCAAATTATGGACACTGTTGCTCCTGGGGTATCGGCGAGGACCATTCGCAACCGTCTCCATGAAGCTGGGCTATGGTCCCGCACACCGTTAGGCCGTCTTCCGCTCACGCCCCAACATCGTGCAGCCCGCCTCCAGTGGTGTCGCGACAGGCGTGAATGGAGGGACGAATGGAGACGTGTCGTCTTCAGCGATGAGAGTCGCTTCTGCCTTGGTGCCAATGATGGTCGTATGCGTGTTTGGCGCCGTGCAGGTGAGCGCCACAATCAGGACTGCATACGACCGAGGCACACAGGGCCAACACCCGGCATCATGGTGTGGGGAGCGATCTCCTACACTGGCCGTACACCACTGGTGATCGTCGAGGGGACACTGAATAGTGCACGGTACATCCAAACCGTCATCGAACCCATCGTTCTACCATTCCTAGACCGGCAAGGGAACTTGCTGTTCCAACAGGACAATGCACGTCCGCATGTATCCCGTGCCACCCAACGTGCTCTAGAAGGTGTAAGTCAACTACCCTGGCCAGCAAGATCTCCGGATCTGTCCCCCATTGAGCATGTTTGGGACTGGATGAAGCGTCGTCTCACGCGGTCTGCACGTCCAGCACGAACGCTGGTCCAACTGAGGCGCCAGGTGGAAATGGCATGGCAAGCCGTTCCACAGGACTACATCCAGCATCTCTACGATCGTCTCCATGGGAGAATAGCAGCCTGCATTGCTGCGAAAGGTGGATATACACTGTACTAGTGCCGACATTGTGCATGCTCTGTTGCCTGTGTCTATGTGCCTGTGGTTCTGTCAGTGTGATCATGTGATGTATCTGACCCCAGGAATGTGTAAATAAAGTTTCCCCTTCCTGGGACAATGAATTCACGGTGTTCTTATTTCAATTTGCAGGAGTGTATATATATATATATATATATATAGTTATTATTTTTAAAGAACCGAACCCTGATCGACGCCTGTCTGGGTCGTACATCTCTCATGGTTTTCACGATCACCAGATTATAAATTACGTAGCTATTGTGGTCTGTCTTGTAAGACCATTAAAGACAATGGTGTCCTTCAGCTTTTCTAAAGTGAATTCAACAGTTTGTTTGCGAGGAGTAGTTCAAAATTCTTCGAGATGCAAGTGCATCGATCCTTGTTAGGATTCGGAATATTTGTTTTTTTGTGTTGAGTGTGGCTGTTGTAGACGCGGTGTCAGTTGTGTGCCGGCGGTTCTGTTAGTTACATCGCATGCAGCGACTCGGCTGTCCCGCGTCCCAGAGCACCGGGTCGGCTGTCGGCTGCCGGGGGAAAGCGACCTTTTGCAGCGGCGGGAGAGGCGGCGGCGCGCCGCTGATGATGACCGCCGGCGCCGGCTGGCCGACGTCGCAGCCAGCTGCCGCGCCCAGCCGTAGCCCGACAGGCTGCGCCTCCCTCCTCCCGTCCTTCGCTTTGGCCGCGCCGCCTCTCCCCACTGGCCAGATTTCCTGCTGTGTGACTCGCCACATTCTGTTTCTTACTGTAGCCTGGTTCCCAGCATGCCAACGAGAACGAATTTTGCTTGGCAGGAGGTTCGCTTTGCCCGATCAGAGTAACTGAGGAGCTACACGAATATCTTTGTTTATGACCGGAACTGGCCGAGTGCTGGCCACACAACACTACCGGCCAGTGACGCAGTCGGTCGGCACAGCTCTGTGAATTTGTTTAGTTAGTACGTCAGCCACATTTGAAGATTATTGAGGTGCGATTAACGTGCGCCGTATTCTACAGCAATATTTGGTCGCATTAGCGTCAGCGTCAAAATCGCTGTAGTGTGGCTGCAGTAGACGGCAATTTTGGAATATCCTTGGGCAATATTGTTGCGGTTTCAGGCTGCAGCAGATAGGTACCGAGGCGTTGCTGTTATCGACGACCGATGTTGGGCAATATCTATCTCTGTGGTTGTCTATAAATGCTCCCCTCTCACTCTCGCGGTCGTTTCCTACTCGTCTTACTGGCAGTGCGGCACTCACACGTCTGAGCGAAAACAACATCGTTTCGCTTTTGTTCGAAAGTTAGTGCGCTTACGTGTAGCTACACGTTTTGTAGTTCTTACTTGTGAGTTTGTTGCGTACAGCAAGGCAGTGGTGTACAAACGAAACTACTACATTAGAAATGCGACGCTTTCAAAATAGCGTTTATCAGTGTTACATTTGGACATAAAAAAAGCTAGTTAAAGAAGTGCTCAACCCCAAGATATGTTTGAACACCGCAGTGGTACTGGGCATACTGCTGCTGGTGGTGGGGTTCTGTTGCCTATCTCCTGCGTCTGAAGTGATCCAAACGTCCGACACGGTGTTTTTCCCGTCAATAAACCTCAGCAGAGGTGAAACACATAAGTGACAGAGAACATGTAGTAATGTTAGAACCTGCCACCTTTGGGTCCGTAGTCTGGCATTTAACCACGTGCTCTTACATCTACATGGACACGCCCGGGTTCCCGGGTTCGATTCCCGGCGGGGTCAGGGATTTTCTCTGCCTCGTGATGACTGAGTGTTGTGTGCTGTCCTTAGGTTAGTTAGGTTTAACTAGTTCTAAGTTCTAGGGGACTGATGACCATGGATGTTAAGTCCCATAGTGCTCAGAGCCATTTGAACCATTTACATGGGAAAAAACACTACTGTCCAAAATTAAAGCAACAAACCGCTATTTCCGCGTCCTGTGTCTACTTCGTGACATAATCATACAAACTGTCTGCAGATGTCCGCACGATCCTGTTCTGCGCGGAAGATGGCATTCCGGTTCAACGGACAACCATTCCAATGGTGACGTCAGGGCACTTATCAAAGGTGTACAGTTTGCCGGGTAGTCCCACATCCACAGTCGCTGTCTAGACAGTCGCAGGCGGTGCAGTATGGCACAGAGAAGACGCCTACCAGCCTCTCTGCGGTGGGCGGCCGTAGGAAGAATCGAAGCAGTACAGTCGCAAACTGATGTGGTCCGCTCGCTCAACGCGAATCGTTGTTTTGTTTCTCGGATGAGGCGACAGTTTATAGAGACTGAAACTGTATTCCGGACACCAGGACAGGCCTGATCACGTATCACATCAGATAGAGTGGACCGTTTTTGGCTGTAAGGGCACGGCGGCACCGCCTTAGTACTGCATTGCAACTGGCATCTGACCTCGCAGTATCCTCTGGACATGTTGTATTGAGGCAAACAGTGTACAGAAGGCTTCGGTATTGTTGGAGACCTGCTGTCTGTTTACCTTCGGCGTGTCTTCACAGAAGGGAACGTCTAGAGTGGAGCCGTCAACATACCACCTGGAGGGTCGAACGGTAGGCCAGTCTTCTTTTCGCAGATGAGTCCCGATTTGGCGTGGAGAGTAATTCTCGACGGATTCGCATCTGGAGGGCACGTGGAACACTATTTCGGGACCCAAATATAGTGGAAAGAGACAGATATCAAAGAGGATCCCTAATGTGTGGGCAGCGATTATGTTGACCACTGGAACACGTCTTCATGAAAATGTATGGAGACTCAGGAAGATTTAACAGTTGTCACGTATCGTGACGAGATCTTGGGATCTCATGTGCGGTTGTTGCGGGGTGCTGTGGCCCAGACTTCGTATTGATGGACCTCCTAGAGTAAAGATGGTTAATGTTTTTTTTGGAAATGGAAGATATTCCACGAATGGGATGACCTTCTCACCCTCCCGATTTGAATTTCATAGACCATTTGTGGGATGCACTAAGGAGACAGGTTGCATCACGTCAGCATCCACCAACCACTGTCCAAGACATGCGAACAGCTCTGCAGGAAATTTACAACATGTCCCGTTATCATCAGACCTGTATTGCAGCCAGAGGCGGTCACACCCCATACTGACCACATTAACCGGTTGTCAGAATGTGTGTGCAAATGTGTTAAGTCGGAAAAATATGATTTTTTTTGTCTACCTTTATGCATATCGCAGTTGTTTATATTCTGTAGTCCTTACATTGCCCCCTAGTTTACTATCACCAATTTGTACCGTTTTGTGCCAAAATAAACGGAACCTTTCAAAATTTTCGTTTGTTGCTTTAATTTTGGACGCCGGTGTACTTGTCGTGTGGTCCCTACTCTCGCAAGTCTCTCGGCTGATAACCGCAAAGTGCAGGCGAGATCTGTCGCTGGATGGGAGGCTGTAATCAGCTGCACGGTGGCGGTGGGGACGGTGCGAGGCGCCGGCAGCCTGGGAGGCGCGCTACGCGGTTCGGTCGGCGGGCTGTTGCGCCACGGCGCGGTGAAAGCAGCGGGCTCGGTCGGCCCAGTTTGTACAGCGCCCGCCGGCCGCCGCCTCGCCTCGCCTCGGCTCGCGTGTGAGCGGCGGCCGGCCTTTGTGCGCGGCCCGCGGCGGGGCCCGGCGGTAGCCGCGAGCGAGCGGCCGCGGCGCCTTTTATTTTTTACGGCCGCGGCTGTGTAATCTCGTCCTGGGCGGCCGGCCCTGCCTCTACCTGCCGCCGACCGAGGCAGCTGGCTCTGCCCTCGCCTGCACCGACAGTTGTCGCCTTCTCAGTCCTGCTGCACGACGGCGGGCGGCAGAGTTCGCTCCCGGTAACTGGGCTCGTCCGCGTGTTGAGCACAACACTGCACGTGCACACCACCATCGTCACTTCATTTGCTGCCGGCCGAAGTGGCCGTGCGGTTAAAGGCGCTGCAGTCTGGAACCGCAAGACCGCTACGGTCGCAGGTTCGAATCCTGCCTCGGGCATGGATGTTTGTGATGTCCTTAGGTTAGTTAGGTTTAACTAGTTCTAGGTTGAGTCCCATAGTGCTCAGAGCCATTTGAGCCAACTAGTAACTCAAAATATTTCTGCCTTCACCAATATTACAAAAACACATTAGCTCTCACGGCCAAACTATCATGGATACTAAGTGTGTGAGCTGCAGTAGGAAAGTTAGTTCAGGAGTTTTGTGCAGCTGTTGTGACAGGTGGTTTCATTGGGGAAATTGAAGCGGCGTGGGAATTGGGGAAGCAAACGAGACTCTTCCATCCTCTAGCAGGGTTTGCTCAAGAGATAGGATTATAGCTGAACAGGAGGAGAAACTTAGAGCCCTTCAGGCTGATTTGGACAGAGCGAGGGAGGAACTGAAGAGGTTAAGGGGGGGGGGAGGAGGTCAAACAGCGGTGGGAAGTGGTAGCTAGGAACAGGGGCCACAGAAAGTGGACAGTGTCCGACAGTTTCCCAATTCGCACAACCAATAGATTTGCCTTGCTACCACAGTTAAGTAAAGAAGAGGCTCCAGTAGAAGTAGATGTAGTTAAGATGCAACACAATCTCACTAGGAAACCAACTGTTTAAAAAAAAGTAGAAAGTAAGAGGAAAGTTCTGTTGATAAGTAGCAGCCATGTGTGTGGGCCAGATTTTGCAGGAAAAGTTAGGTGACAGGTACCAGGTCACAAACTTTTTCAAGCCAAGAGCAAGTCTTAGCCAGGTGGTAGAGGATATAGGTTCCTTGTGCAAGGGATTCACAAAGCAGGATCATGTGATGATAGTGGGTGGAGTGGGAAACAGTATTGATAGGGACCAGGGCTACAGCATTGAGTGTGACCTGGTGAAAATAGCCTCGGCAATTACCCATACCAATGTTGGGCTGGTGCCTTCTTTCGTGCAGCATGATCAGCCCCAGTTGAACCACTCTGACAGGAGGGTAAATATGGAGTTGGATCAGTTGTGTAGGGCGGCCACTCTGTCAGACTTTGGGTTGGTTCCTGTCGAGGCTATTGATAGGGGGGATTTCACAAGGCATAGCCTACATCTCAATAGGAAAGGGAAGCGTAAACTGGTAGGGTTGTTAGCGAAATCCATAAGGGGGGGACACTAGTACTCATTGCTGTACCTTTTTTTTAGACTAATATTAATGTCCAGTGAGAAGTTCAGGCAGACAGGTGCTAAAGAGGTCCAAAACTCACAAAATTCTCACAACAGGAAAGTAAATAATAATGTTACCATATTTAACCAAAATATTAGTGGATTAAAGAAAAAAGTAGATTCTCACAAAAATAAAGTAAAAAACAGTCTTACCATTTTTCACCAAAATATTCCGGGATTGAAGAATAAAGTAGATGAGCTCCTGGTTAGTTTAGATGACATTGAATCTGATAATGTAATAGATATACTATGCCTGTCTGAGCATCACATTGGCTCTGATATGGAAAAGGTAAATATCAGTGGTTATAAACTAGATGCACATATGAGTTGAGAGAATAAGGTGGGAGGAGGAGTTGCCACATATGTCAAAAGTTATCACAGTGTAGAAAGCTTAGATAAAAAAAAGTTTTGTCTAGAACAACATATAGAAGCATGTGCCAGTCAACTTAAACTGAAGGAGGGCTCTTTTATAACTGTAACAGTATATAGGTCCCCTTCAGGAAACTTTCATTTATTCCTGGAAAACTTGGATGCCTTGTTGTGCTATCTGTCAGATAGGGGAAAGCAAATTATTATTTGTGGGGACTTCAATGTTGATTCGCTAAAATAGTGTAATAGGAAAAATGACCTGGAAGTCTTGCTCGGTTCTTTCAATTTGACATCTGTCATTAATTTTCCTACTCGGGTAGTAAAGGACAGCAGCACATTGATAGATAACACTTTTATAGCCCAAGATAGGTTTAAAAACATAAATCCTTGTCCTGTTGAGAATGGGCTTTCTGATCATGATACTCAGCTAGTTACAGTATATGACATAGCTCCATTGAGTAATTCAAAACTACCCTCCAAAGTTGTGTCTTCAATTAATGACTCAACAATTAGAAATTTCAGAGAAAATCTTCAGCAGTTAGACTGGGATGAGGTGTACAAGGAACCTGATGCTAATTTAAAATATAAGTTATTTAATGATACACTTGTAAGAGAATTTCAAAACTGTTTCCCCAAGAGAGTAGTTAAATCTAATTATAAGAAACTACGCAAAAAAACTTTGGCTTACTAAAGGAATAAAAATATCTTGTAACCACAAAAGGGAACTATATCTAACAACAAGAAAGAGTAATGACCCAGAAACAGCCAAATATTATAAAAACTACTGTGCTACATTAAGAAAGGTTCTTAAAAAGTCCAGAAGCACGTGCATCATGTCTGAGATTAATACCTCTGATAACAAAATCAAAACAATTTGGAATATTATTACAAGGGAGACAGGACAACCAAGGGTACACCATGACGGCATCACCATCAAACCGAATGGAAACTTGATAAACAACAAGCTGGAAGTTGAAAACATTCTGAATAATCATTTTTTAAATGTTGTAGAGAAAATAGGATCTAAATGTTCATTAGAAGAAGCAAGGCAGTTAATGGAAGAGGCCTTACCCACACCATTTGATACAATTGAAATACCACCCACCTCTCCATCTGAAATTAGGAAGATAATAAACTCTCTCAAGAATAAAAGCTCACATGGAATTGAAGGCATTTCCAGCAGGATAATAAAAGCTTGTTCCCAAGAAATAAGTGGGATTCTTAGCCACATATATAATAGCTCTCTGAAGCATGGTATTTCCCCAGATAGACTGAAGTATGTCATTGTTAAACCACTGCATAAAAAGGGGATACGTCTGATGTCAACAACTACTGCCCAGTCTCTCTTCTGACTGCCTTATCCAAAATTCTTGAAAAAGTAATGTATTGTAGAGTAGCTTCACACCTTTGTAAAAATAAAGTTTTAACAAAATGTCAGTTTGGTTTAGAGAAGGGTTTTTCAACGGAAAATGCTATATATACTTTCACTAATGGATTGAGGGTAAGAAATGAATGAGGAAGCCGTCTGTTAGAATTTTGCACAGAGCATAACTTAATCATAGCTAACACTTGGTTCAAGAATCATAAAAGAAGGTTGTATACATGGAAGAAACCTGGAGATGCTAAAAGTTATCAGATAGATTATATAATGGTAAGACAGAGATTTAGGAACCAGGTTTTAAATTGTAAGACATTTCCAGGAGCAGATGTGGACTCTGACCACAATCTATTGGTTATGAACTGCAGATTAAAATTGAAGAAACTGCAAAAAGGTGGGAATTTAAGGAGATGGTACCTGGATAAATTGACTAAACCAGAGGTTTGTGCAGAGTTTCAGGGAGAGCTTAAGGGAACAATTGACAGCAGTGGGGGAAAGAAGTACAGTAGAAGATGAAAGGGTAGCTCTGAGGGATGAAGTAGTGAAGGCAGCAGAGGATCAAGTAGGTAAAAAGACGAGGACTAGTAGAAATCCTTGGGTAACAGAAGATATATTCAATTTAATTGATCAAAGGAGAAAATACAAAAATGCAGTAAATGAAGCAGGCAAAAAGGAATACAAACGTCTCAAAAATGAGATCGACAGGAAGTGCAAAATGGCTAAGCAGGGATGGCTACAGGACAAATGTAAGGATGTAGAGGCTTATCTCACGAGGGGTATGATAGATACTGCCTAAAGGAAAATTAGAGAGACCTTTGGAGAAAAGAGAACCACTTGTATGAATATCAAGAGCTCAGGTGGAAACCCAATCCTAACCAAAGAAGGGAAAGCAGAAAGGTGGAAGGAGTATATAGAGGGTCTATACCAGGGCGATGTACTTGAGGACAATATTATAGAAATGGAAAAGTATGTAGATAAAGATGAAATGGGAGATACGATACTGCGTGAAGAGTTTGACACAGCACTGAAAGACCTGAGCCGGGCCCCGGGAGTAGACAACATTCCATTACAACTACTGTCGGCCTTGGGACAGCCAGTCCTGACAAAACTCTACCATCTGGTAAGCAAGATGTATGAGACAGGCGAAGTACCCTCAGACTTCAAGAAGAATATAATAATTCCAATCCCAAAGAAAGCAGGTGTTGACAGATATGAAAATTACCGAACAATCAGTTTAATAAGTCACGGATGCAAAATACTAACGCGAATTCTTCACAGACGAATGGAAAAACTGGTAGAAGCCGACCTCGGGGAAGATCAGTTTGGATTCCGTAGAAATGTTGGAACACGTGAGGCAATACTGACCTTACGACTTATTTTAGAAGAAAGATTAAGAAAAGGCAAACCTACGTTTCTAGCATTTGTAGACTTTGAGAAAGCTTTTGACAATGTTGACTGGAATACTCTCTTTCAAATTCTGGAGGTGGCAGGGTAAAATACAGGGAGCAAAAGGCTATTTACAATTTGTACAGAAAGCAGATGGCAGTTTTAAGAGTCGAGGGGCATGAAAGGGAAGCAGTGGTTGGGAAGGGAGTGAGACAGGGTTGTAGCCTCTCCCCGATGTTATTCAATCTGTATATTGAGCAAGCAGTAAAGGAAACAAAAGAAAAATTCGGAGTAGGTATTAAAATTCATGGAGAAGAAATAAAAACTTTGAGGTTCGCCGATGACATTGTAATTCTGTCAGAGACAGCAAAGGACTTGGGAGAGCAGTTGAATGGAATGGACAGTGTCTTGAGAGGAGTATATAAGATGAACATCAACAAAAGCAAAACGAGGATAATGGAATGTAGTCGAATTAAGTCGGGTGATGCTGAGGGAATTAGATTAGGAAATTATTATTATTATTATTATTAAGCATTACAATCCATGAAGGCTTTTTGCTGCAGAATGGACAATGTTGAACCACTTTGCTCTGTCTTTACAAGTAATTTGCCACTGTCTGTCATGTCCTAGTTTTCTGAGATCGTCTTGAATATTGTCCAAGTATCTCATGCGTGGGCGTCCAAGAGGTCGTCTTCCGGTGGGAATCTCTTCAGTCACTTTCTTGATGGTCCTGTTTGGTGGTGCTCTGATGACATGCCCTATCCATTTCAGTCTTTTGGCTTTAATTTTGGCCACTATATCGGAGTCTTTATATAATTTGTAAATTTCATTGTTATTTAGCAATCTCCATTCATCACTGTTCCTATCTCTTATGGGTCCAAATATTTTTCTCAAAATTTTTCGTTCAAATACTCTTAATCTGTTTTCCTCTTTTTTTGTGAGAGTCCAGGTTTCAGATCCATAGGTGAGTACTGGTATAATCAATGATTTGTATACTTGTAGTTTGGTGTTCCTAGAAATTAACTTGCTTTTGAAAACTGTCAAGAGACTATAGTAGCATTTGTTAGCCTTCTGAATTCGTGATTCTATTTCAATTTTTATGGAGTTGTCAGAGGTTACTATTGTACCAAGGTAATTAAATTCATTTGTCTTTGTGAAAGCTGTGTTATTAATTTGCAGTACATTATTATTTGATGGATAGCGGGATAAGATAAAGTACATTGTTTTGTCTGTATTCAGCTGGAGGCCTGTGCCATTTGTGGCTTTAATTAATTGTGCTGTAAGAAGCTTCAAATCATTCTCACTGTCAGATAATAATGCAATGTCATCAGCGTATGCTACAATGTTAATTTTGCTTTCCAGTTGTGCTCCAATTTGTAGTAGCTTTACTTTTTGGATTATTCTATTGATTACTATGTTAAAAAGAACTGGTGAGAGTGAATCCCCTTGTTTGACTCCAGTTTTAACCTCAAAGTCTTCAGAAAGTTTGCTAGCTACTTTTATTTTGTATTTTGAGTTTAAAGTGCAAGATTTTATTAAATTTATCAATTTGTTAGGGATGCCAATCTGCCTCATGCACTTCCATAAATATTCCCTGTTGATACTGTCAAAAGCTTTTTTAAAATCAATGAAAAGCATATGTACATTTTGATTGAATTCATATTTCTTTTCACCCAACATCCTTAGGACATATATATTGTCAATAGTCGATCTGTTAGGTCTAAATCCACATTGGGCATCATCTAGGGAGTCTTCAACGTAAGGGCTTATCCTTGCTAACAGTATATTTGTCAGAATTTTATATGTTGTGTTTAGTAACGCAATTCCTCTGTAGTTTGAACAATTTGTTGGGTCCCCCTTCTTGTATATAGGGCACACAACTACTTCTTTCCAATCATGTGGGACCTGTTCCTGCTTCCAGATGTTGGTGATGATTTTGTGTAAGCAGTTTACAAAAGGAAATTTACTGAGCTTCCATATATCTGTGTCTATACCATCACTTCCAGGAGCTTTATGTCTCTTCAGCTTCTTGATGCTTTCTTTAATTTCTGCTAAGCTGGGCTCTTCGTCCGATGGGTCAGCAGTAAGATATTCATTGTCATCTTCCTGAGAGACGCTTATAGTTGGAGCATTTAGTAACTCATTAAAATATTCCTTCCATCTGTTAGCAATGTCACTTCTTTCTGTTAGCAAGGAGCCATCTGGGTCTGTTATGAACTGTCCATAATTTTTTATATTCCCACTTTTAAACATATTTATGCTCTTGAAAAATCCTCTGGAGTCTGTGGTACGGTCATTCTCAGCTCTTTTTAATTTGTAATTCATAAAATCCCTTTTCTTTTTCCTAATGAGTTTCCTGGCAAGTTTCTGTTTCTCTTCAAAAATAAGTTTGTTTTGTGTTATTGGTTTTTGTAGGAATTTTTCCCTTGCTAATTTTCTATCTTCGATAGCGTTCGAGCACTCGGCATCAAACCAGGGGTTCTTAGTTGTAGTAAAATGTCCCAAAACTGAGGTAGTTGCTCGTGTGATATTTTCTTTCAGAGCGTTCCAGGCTTGATTAGTATCATCATTGTTAATTTTACTTTCCACTTCAGGTTTGTGTGTTTCTAATTCTCTAATGTACTGGTTGAGAATGTTTGGGTTTTTCAGTTTCATTGTATTAAACCTAGGAACACCGTTTAATTTAGACCATTTATGTCTTGAGAGTGAGATCTTGAACTTGGCTTTTACAAGAAAGTGATCCGAATCACAGTCTGCTCCCCTTTGACTTCTGATATCATGTATGCATTTATGATGTTGTTTTTCGATTAATACATGATCAATTTGATTTTTTGTGATGCCATCTCTTGAAGCCCATGTTTGTTTATGTATATCTTTATGTGCAAAATATGTACTTTTGATCAACATGTTTTTGGAAGTGGCAAAGCTAATAAGTTTTGTTCCGTTTTCATTACTCTGCTGATGTAGACTATGAGGTCCAATTGTAGGTTTATAATGATTTTCATGTCCTAACTTGGCATTGAAATCTCCTAGAATTATTTTAATTGAATTTTTCGAGAATGTATCATATACCTGTTCCAATTTGTTGTAAAATTCTTCTTTAATATTGTCCTCTTTATCCTCTGTTGGAGCATGGCAATTTATAACATTTAAAGTCTTATATTTGCATTGAATCGTAATGTGAGATATCCTTTCATTCACTGCCTCAAATTTCCTAATAAAAGGTAACAATTTGTTGTTTATTATAAATCCTGTCCCTAGTGCATGTATTTGTGTATCATTTCCCCCATACATTATTGTATACTTATTTTTGTTTATACTTCCATTACCCGTCCATCTGGTTTCTTGTACTGCAACTAAATCCATTTTATACCTTTCAAGTTCCTGTATGACATTTATCAGTGATCCTGATCTATAGAGACTTAATACATTCCATGTTCCCATATTCATAACCTTTAAATTTTGCAAGTTCGTCATCAAGTTTGGTGGCCCAGCATTCTTGTCATTCTGATTCGTAGCAATCCATTTTCTCCTACAGGATCCTGTGATAGGGTCGCTGGCCCTAAGCACAACCCCCAACCTGGAGGACCAGGGTCTTGATTTCGGGGATGCCTACCCCTAGAGCAGTTGCTTTCACTTCAGCTAACGAACTTGCTCTGCCCGGCCTGTTGGTCCGCGGGAGGTATTTGATTTCCCTCCTACCACCCATATCTGGGAGGCGTTCCCCGATCCGCCACCTGGGGACGCGCCCTCTAGGAGTTACAGGCTCTCCCGAGATTAGGAAATGAGACACTTAAAGTAGTAAAGGAGTTTTGCTATTTGGGGAGCAAAATAACTGATGATGGTCGAAGTAGAGAAGATATAAAATGTAGACTGTTAATGGCAAGGAAAGCGTTTCTGAAGAAGAGAAATTTGTTAACATCGAGTATAGATTTAAGTGTCAGGGAGTCGTTTCTGGAAGTTTTTGTATAGAGTGTAGCCATGTATGGAAGTGAAACATGGACAACAAATAGTTTGGACAGGAAGAGAATAGAAGCTTTCGAAATGTGGTGCTACAGAAGAATGCTGAAGATTAGATGGGTAGATCACATAACTAATGATGAAGTATTGAACAGAATTGGGGAGAAGAGGAGTTTATGGCACAACTGACAAGAAGAAGGGACCGGTTGGTAGGGCATGTTCTGAGGCATCGAGGGATGACAAATTTAGCATTGGAGGGCAGCGTGGAGGGTAAAAATCGTAGAGGGAGACCAAGAGATGAATACACTAAGCAGATTCCAAAGAATATAGGTTGCAGTAGGTACTGGGAGATGAAGAAACTTGCACAGGATAGGGTAGCATGGAGAGCTGCATCAAGCCAGTCTCAGGACTGAAGACCACAACAACAACAACAATGAAATATTAAATGCTCTTAGTAACTGGAAGTCACCTGTTGGGATTTTTTGTGATCTATCAAAGGCTTTTGATTGTGTAAATCATGGAATTCTACTAGATAAACTTAAGTACTGTGGTATGAATGGGACAGTGCTCAAATGGTTTAAATCATACCTAACTGGAAGAGTGCAGAATGTTGAAATAAACAGTTCGCATAATATGCAAAAAAGTGGTGATTTCTCAAACTGGGGAACAATCAAGAATGGGGTGCCGCAAGGTTCGGTCTTGGGTCCTCTGCTGTTCTTAATATATATTAATGTCTTGCAATTCTATATTCATGAAGATGCGAAACTGGTACTTTCTGCTGATGATTCAAGTATAGCTATCACACCCGACAGACAAGAATTAACTGGTGAAATTGTAAACGATGTTTTTCAGAAAGTCGTTAAGTGGTTCTCTGCAAATGGGCTCTCATTAAGCTTTGACAAAACACAGTATATACAGTTCCACACAGTAAATGGAATGACACCATTAATAAATATAGACTTAGATTAGAAATCGGTAGCTAAGGTAGAATATTCAAAATTTCTAGGTGTATGCATTGAGGAAGGGTTGAACTGGAAAAAACACACTGAGGATCTGCTGAAACGTTTGAGTTCACCTACTTATGCTATTAGGGTCATTGCAAATTTTGGCGATATACATCTGAGTAAATTAGCTTACCACGCCTATTTTCATTCTCTGCTTTCGTATGGCATCATATTCTGGGGTAACTCATCATTGAGTAAAAGAGTGTTCGTCGCACAAAAGCGTGTAAACAGAATAATTGCTGGAGCTCATGCAAGATCATCCTGCAGACACTTATTTAAAGCGCTAGAAATCTTCACTCTAGCCTCACAATATATATATTCACTTATGAAATTTGTTATTAACAGTCCGAACGAATGCAAAAGTAATAGCAGTGATGATCTTCACTACTCAAGGTTAAATTTAACTTTGGCTCAGAAGGGGGTAAATTATGCTGCCACAAAAGTCTTTAGTCACTTACCTAATAGCATCAAAAGTCTGATAGATAGCCATATAGCATTTAAAAGGAAATTAAAAGAATTTCTTAATGGCAACTCCTTCTACTCATTAGATGAATTTTTGGATATAGTAAGTAGGTTATTTCCCAACCTCCACAAAAAAAATTAAAAATATTGAGTGTCATGTAATATTTTGTCTAACGTAATATCTTGTATAGACACCTTTTATTAACCTGACACGTTGCACATCATTACGAAGTGTCGTATTCATGATCTGTGGAACAAGTACTAATCTAATCTAATTATTTATGATGTTTCGCTAGCATGAGAGGCTGTCATTGTCAAAGCTTTACCCTCCGTTGCTGGTGGGAGAAGCCAACAAGCAGTTTGTCATCAAATGCCTACAGAAACCTTAGCAATGTTGTAATTACTCTTATGCTGTATAGTTGTCTGTGTGTCTTTAATGTGAATTCCCTCCATTAGCATGCATTTTGAGTAACAACGTGCATACAGATAAACAATATAGATAAACAATATTTAGCAGGTATGACGAGAAGATAATGTAACTGGTATTGTTGTGGTTTTTTGATACTAGGGTGGATAATCATCATTAGTGAAGGCTTCTGGTGTTGGTGCTCATATCACCATGCTAAACTGCATACTGGTGTTCGTCTTTCACATTTATGAATACTAACTAGGGGAGGGACTGACATATCGGTCATTGATTTTGATCAAGTTTTGAATGTACATTCTACACTACTGGCCATTAAAATTGCTACACCAAGAAGAAATGCAGATAATAAAGGGGTATTCATTGGACAAATATATTATACTAGAACTGACATGTGATTACATTTTCACGCAGTTTGGGTGCATAGATCCTGGGAAATCAGTACCCAGAACAACCACCTCTGGCCGTAATCACGGCCTTGATACGCCTGGGCATTGAGCCAAACAGAGCTTGGATGGCGTGCACAGGTACAGCTGCCCCTGCAGCTTCAACACGATACCACAGTTTATCAAGAATAGTGACTGGCGTATTGTGGCGAGCCAGTTGCTCGGCCACCATTGACCAGACGTTGTCAGTTGGTGAGAGATCTGGAGAATGTGTTGGCCAGGGCAGCAGTCGAACATTTTCTGTATCCAGAAAGGCCCGTACAGAATCTGCAACATGCGGTCGTGCATTATCCTGCTGAAATGTAGGGTTTCGCAGGGATTCAATGAAGGGTAGAGCCATGGGTCGTAACACATCTGAAATGTAACGTCCACTGTTCAAAGTGCCGTCAATGCGAACAAGAGGTGACCGAGAGGTGTAACCAATGGCACCCCACACCATCACGCCGGTTGATACGCCAGTATGGCGATGACGAATACACGTTTCCAATGTGCGTTCACCGCGATGCCGCCAAACACGGATGCGACCATCATTTTGCTGTAAACAGAACCTGGATTCATCCAAAAAAATGACGTTTTGCCATTCATGCACCCAGGTTCGTCGTTGAGTACACCATCGCAGGCACTCTTGTCTGTGATGCAGCGTCAAGGGTAACCGCAGCCATGGTCTCCGAGCTGATAGTCCATACTGCTGCAAACGTCGTCGAACAGTTCGTGCAGATAGTTGTTGTCTTGCAAACGTCCCCATCAGTTCACTCAGGGATCAAGAGGTGGCTGCACGATCCGTTACAGCCATGCGGATAAGATGCCTGTCATCTCGACTGCTAGTGATACGAGGCCGTTGGGATGCAGCACGGCATTCCTTATTACCCTCCTGAACCCACCGATTCCATTTCCTGCTAACAGTCATTGGATCTCGACCAACGCGAGCAGCAATGTCGAGATACCATAAACCGCAATCGCGATAGGCTCCAATCCGACCTTTATCAAAGTCGGAAACGTGATGGTACGCATTTCTCCTCCTTACACGAGGCATCACAACAACGTTTCACCAGGCAACACCGGTAAACTGCTGTTTGTGTATGAGAAATCGGTTGGAAACTTTCCTCATGTCAGCACGTTGTAGGTGTCGCCACCGGCGCCAACCTTGTGTGAATGCGCTGAAAAGCTAATCATTTGCATATCACAGCATCTTCTTCGTGTCGGTTAAATTTCACGTCTGTAGCACGCCATCTTCGTGGTGTAGCAATTTTGATGGCCAGTAGTGTATATTGATAATAAAGAGATAATTGTTTCAGCTTTTTACTAGACACTCCCTTGTTTTTGGAAAATCGACGTCAAAGTTGGTGATGAGAAATCGTATTTTCAATGCTGTACATCGACATAACGCCTAAAAAGCGTTTATATCAATATAGTATGGGGGTCAAAGTTAATAACATTTCAATTATTAATGTTTGCATGCCATAGGTAGGTATCCATTATTCTATATGTCTAGCACAGTGAGGTCGTTGGTCGAACAGTCAAGGTGTTGGACTACCAAACTGATCGTCCATGTTTGATTCTTCATCATGCCGCTTTTTCATTCGATATTTTTTTCAGTGAATCTGATAATATTCTGTTAACGACAATACCTTTCTTTGCCGTTTTTTTTGAAGTAAAACATCATTAACTATGAATAATAATCCACTAGGTATATATAGTTTATTGACATTTTTTTCAGCATGATACATGATACACTACAATAGGACTTTCCTAGATGATGATGCTCAGCCGACCTGCATCGTGAAAGAAAGTGACACCACCAAAATGTACCTTTCTTTGTCAACCGTAAGGCGTTTACTTGTTCCGACAGGTCAAGAATTTCATCACATGACTTCAAAATCATATACCATCACAGCAGAGCAGAGAATTGAAGGTAGGGTGGATGCAATCAAAATTCACCTGTTGGTCCATAACCAGTTGTCTGCGCCTGTCTTTCAAGATACACATTCAAACTGATATCTGACAGATCTGATTTTAGAAAATGAATTGGATATATTTTCCATGAACGTATCGGAATACATGTCAGTGCAGCAAGAATTCGTTCATGTGTTTTGCATGATGTGAGAAATATTTTTTTCCTATTTCACCCCAGTGTTTGTGCGAACGCTACCAAATATATGATCACTAATGATTAAGCAATAATATTATATAGCTCCGTTTTTGTGCATTGTATCACAATGAAAATAATTGTCAATACATTATATATACTTACTTGAATATTAATCGCACCACCCGACGTTTTGCTTAAAAAAAGGCGTACAAAACTATTCTGATTATCAGAATATTATCTGATACACCGAAAAAATACTGAATGAAAAACCCATGACCAAGAATCGAAACACAGACCAGAAGTTTGGTAGTCTAATGCATTGACTGTTCGACAACCAACCTCACTCTGCTAGACACATAGAAGGAAGGGTACCCTAGCTACAGCATGAAAACACAACTGTAAATAACTCAAACATTATTAACTTTGGACTCTTATTAAGTTCATAAAAAATGTTTCTTTTCAGACTATTTTTCGATGTATAGCTGTGAAAATACTACTTTCTGTCAACAACTTTGACCTAGATTTTTTCAAAGACTAGTGATTGTCTAGCAAAACGCTGAAACAGGTGTCCCTTTATTTTCAATATAGATCATCCTTGCAAAACTTGATCAAAATAAGTGTCCCACATGTCAGACCCTTCCCTTGTAAGACAGATTGTTGTTGGGTCTAAACCAGCATCTTCTGGAGAATTAAAGTAACTATTGTTGACTTGTCTGGTTGTGTGTATATTACAGATAATGAGCATTGATAACTCGTTATAAAACTATGTTCTGTGTATCTATAGTTTTAATTATTTAACCTAGAAATCGATTAAATAAGCCACCAAACAGCAATGTTGATAGTTCTGCTATGGAGTGTCTCTAGATTAGTTGCCTGTCTATTCATCACAAGCAAACAAGTATAGGATACAATACCTTCCGAGAGGTTTTTTGGTAGAAGTAAGATGATGCAAAATTGTAGTGACTGAAAACGAGAATGCAAAGAATGGCCATACACCTCAAGAGGGTGTGACTGTCGTGTAGGCAGAGATATAGAACAAATTGTACCTTCCTTGTACATAAAAGAGGCAATGTATGTCAAGCAGGTTTATATCGTTACTTATTAAAGTTTTTGTATATGTAGTTCTAAAATCGTTCTGCAGTTTCTCTACTGGAGAAATAATAGTAGCTTTGATGTTGTTGATCATGACATGTTCCCTGGTTCTGACTGCTAAAATGCAAATACAAAAGAGTTATATTTTTTAACTGGATCTGTACCTGCTCTGGAAGACTGTAGCTTTAAAGGATCATTCGGTAATGGCAGGATGCAATATCATACCTTGATACAGTATTTTAAAAAAGACATATAATGGGTTATAAAATTATACACTGTATGTCTATAGTTTTAATGTGGATTAATCAGGGTCGATAATTAATTATAAATCTATCTTCTATACATCTCTAGGTTAGTAATTTAACGCGTAAATTGATTATACAAGTTACCAAACAGCATTTCTGACAGTTCTACTATGCACTATCACTAGGTTGACTGACTGACCATTTGTCATAAGCAACCTAGTACCTTGCCACAGATTCTTTTGATAGTGTTAAGAATACGCAAAATTTCTAGTAACTATAAATGACAATGCAATGAATAACTGCATACCTCTAGAGGATCTGACTGTCTTACTGGCAGAGGTATGGAACAAATTATACCTTCCTGATAAATAAAGGAGGCAACACATGTCAAGTAGATTTAGATCGTTACCTATTAAAGTTTTTGTATGTTTAGTCCCAAATCGTTCTGCAGTTTCTCTACTGAGGAAGTAGATGGTGTCGATCATGACATGTTCTCTGGTTATGACTCCTATAATGCGAATACATAAGTCTTATATATTTTAGCTGGATATGTACCTGTTCTGGAAGACTGCTGTTTTAATAGATCATTCGATAATGGCAGAATGCAATATCATACCTCGATATTCTACTTAACAATACAGACTGTCAGGACCTATAATGAGTTATAAAACTATGCACTGTATGCCTGTTGTTTTAGCATGTGTATTGATTACACACAAAGGCACACACACACACACACACACACACACACACACACACATGCGCGCACACATACACACACACACATACATACAAACACATACAAAGAGAGATACTGATAGTTCTTTTTAGAGAAGTCTTCTACTTTTCAATGGGTGTGTGACAGCATTTCCGCAAGCACAAAAGATTCACTGCTATTAAGTGTGGTCAGCTACCCTACAAAACCACATTATGGGATTTGCCCGTCAGTCTGAGATCTATAGCAGGTTGGAGTAATAAACATTGGATATAACTATCACGCACCCTAACTTAAATGTGTGGTTCCTCAACAAATTACCCAGCGCAATGCTATAAGGCGAAGACATCACATGTAGGGATTAGGGGCATTTATGAAGTGAGATGTTGCAGTTAGTGCCTTGTGAGAGAACGAAAGAAAGATGTAGTAAGATTCTATCTGCAGCCTTCTTCTCTCAGTAGCATCATCCTCTGAAATTGACTCTGAAATTAACTGATTTAGTTGTTGTTGTTGTTGTTGATGATGATGATATCTGGTTTGTTGGGTGCTCAACTGTGTGGTTATCAGCGCCCATACAAATTCCCAATCTTTTCACTGTTCATATTCGCCACTTTCCCAAATGATGATGAACTGATTAAGACAACACAAACACCCAGTCCCCGGGCAGAGAAAATCGCCGACCCGGCCAGGTATCAAACCTGGGACCCCGTGATAGAAAAAATGGCTCCAAGCACTATGACTTAACATCTGAGGTCATCAGTCCCCTAGACTTAGAACTACTTAAACCTAACTAACCTAAGGACAACACACACATCCATGCCCGAGGTAGGATTCGAACCTGCGACTGTAGCAGCAGCGCGGTTTCGGACTGAAGCGCCTAGAACCGCTCGGCCACAGCGGCCGGTGACCCCGTGATCCAGAGGCAGCAACGCTAGCCACTAGACCACGAGCTGCGGACTGATTTAGTTGTGCCATCAATGATAATGTCATAGATGGAGTGTTATCAGATCTCTAATGATGTATGTGTACCAGGAGAGATGTGTATTCGTAAGAAAATGTTAACGTCCAACAATTTACAGCTGATGATATTACTGTATCGAGTACACGTAAGCGTGCTTTTGCTACTAAATTATGGGTTGTTGTTAATAATACACTGTACGAGTAAATCCGTCAGCTTACATATGTGTTTAATGACATTCATAAATCGTGTAATAAAAACATTTTAGAGCGTTTTCATTCATATGGTGTCTGCCCGTTGCATTCATATGGTGTCTGTCGGCTGGAGACCACTTTCGGGAGGTGACACACTACAAACCTAATGAGGCACTGGCTTCATATGTTTAGAGATTTCGCTTGCAGTGTATGGCCTCTCTTAAGATCCTGTAACAGCTGCATAGCAGTCTATGGACAGCGCGCATTGGTGGGCAGGAATTACTTGACCATTAATGCTACCAAGACACAGGGATTGGTGACTCTTCCCCTTTATCAATTTTGTATGGGACGTTTTCCTGCTGTTGCCATCAACCAAGGTCCACATTTGGAGGCTGTGGCCCCAAGGACTAGATGTTTCGTTTAGGTGAAGAGTGATGTTCCTATTACACCTGAGCTACGTCGAGCGTTGCAGTGGTCGCTGGAATCGAAAGGAAATGGTTGTATTCTATTGTTATCAGGTATGTGAAGCCCATTTCCTTCAGCAGTCATTGTACATGTGTTGTCTGCAATTTGAATCACTTTGGTGGTAGGTTAAATTACAATTGGTGTTTGGAGAATAGTTTTATTGACAGCGTTCTATCTCTGCAGCTCTCTCTAAGGTCACATTTGATCGTATAGCAAGAGAGGTGCTGTGTTGTATGTGTGTCTATGTCTGTGTATATAGAAACAGCTTATTTTTACGAGTCTTATAGTGATGTTCCACAGTAATATTGTGAGAGTTACATCAGCGCTTTTGCAGGAGTGTATTTACATGCCTTATAGCATTGCCACAACAGATTATATTGCAGGTTCAAAATGGCTCTGAGCAATATGCGACTTAACTTCTGAGGTCATCAGTCGCCTAGAACTTAGAACTAATTAAACCTAACTAACCTAAGGACATCACACACATCTATGCCCGAGGCAGGATTCGAACCTGCGACCGTAGCGGTCGCTCGGTTCCAGACTGTAGCGCCTAGAACCGCACGGCCACTTCGGCCGGCTATATTGCAGGGTTTAGTTGTATAAATATCGTGTTGTAACAGGTTAGTAGTAATGCCGTGGCTTGCATTATTAAATTGTACATATACATGCAGTATCGTTTATTATTAATGCCTAGGTAAGTTATCGTAGGAATATTTTTTTTAATACTGCGTTGTACTAGCTGTCAAGAAGCATGATGGTTAGGGGAGGGAGATCTTGTTTCTCATTGGTCCAGCTAGAAAGGGAGGAGGGGAGAGCTTGGCACTTAAACAGTTAGCAACGTTTGTCTGCAAAGGCATCAGCAGGTTACGACCAGTTCTGTGTGGTGGAACGCTACCAGGCCCGTTGTGTCGGGAACAACTACATATCGTTTAAGAAATGCATTGTCCCACGTATGCAGGGGGACATTCCTCGTAAACTATGTGTGTATTTGTAGCCGTCTTTGAAATTTCCACCGACAGGTTGGGACCCATTTGCCGTTATTACTGTCTGCAGAAGATCCCTCGGGCAAAACTAATACAACAGCAGTGTCATTTGTGTCAGCCACCAGGCCGGAGATGATTACATCAGTAATTACGCTTGTTCTCGGCCATTGCTGGGTATGGGGCAGTGTTTATGGCTATACACCACATGTCGGAGATCGAGGACATGCTTTTCGATAGGGTGGTTGCAGTTGCTAGTCGACTCCGTCTCTACCTGTATATTTTGTTGGGCTATGCCATACTCACAGTATCACTGGTTGGATGCATCAGAATTTTGCTATGATGCCACACAATTTAGTAATGGGTGGTGGTTTAGCAGGGGGTTTATTTACAGAGTGGCACAGAAGTCTGTCAACATTTGAAAATTCAATACTTCATGGAATAATGTAGCTAGAGAGGTGAAAATTGACACACTTGATTGAAATGACATGGGGTTCTTTTGAAACAAAGAAAAAATGCACAAAATGCCCAACAGAAGGCGCTTCATATTATACAAAACGATCATTAGTGTAACACTTCATTTTTAGCAAAGATGATGTTCTTTATAACAAAACTCAGATGTCGGCTGCCATTGTGCAACAGTACCTCTAGTCGAGGGACAATTTTGTGAACAGCACTGTATATCATATCAATAGGTATTCTGATAAATAGCCGTCAGATGTTGTCTTTTAGCATCCATAGTGAGGTCAGACAATCGTTGTTGACTTGTGACTTCAGATAACCCCACAACCAATAATCAAGCGGGATGGAAGTGGTGACTCAGCACGCAATCCTAACAAAGTGATGTGCATAAGTGATCATACGTGCAGCAATATGGAGTGGAGCGCCATCCTGCATACAAGTCGTACCTTCCAGCAGGTGTTTAACACTGGGCTAGTGATGATGCTATTCTATAACATATCAGTGTACATCGCACCCATCATGCTGGCAGTTTTAAAAGCAGCACTCCGCATTTCCTCGGAAAAAAAGGATTCGATCATGATTGATGTGGCGAATCCATACCACACCATGACCTTCTCGTTATGCAGTTTGGTTTCCTCGACAGTTCTTGGTTTTCCAATAGCGCAATTCTGCAGTTGTGGGTGTTGGCAGACACTCAGGTTGCGAAATGGGCTTAGTCAGTCCACAACGCATTAGACAAACAGTCATCATCTTCTCCCATTTCTTTTAAAGTGCTGCCCGCACTGCAGATGCTCTCTGTGTCGCAAAGTCGGTGACTGACACTTCCTGATAACCATTTCTGGAAGGTGACTACCAGCAGCCATCAAGTAATGTGTAAAATGCATGTCTGACCATCAGCTGCTTTTTTATTTAAAAGCCAAATATCGACTGGTTTCAGTCACAGACCATCTTCACGGATTAGGGTTAAAATAGTTCAAGCCACAACATCACATCTGTCATTACTTAAATAATGGCCATGTCTCATATGTATAGCATACCACGAATTCCAGTATAACACACAGAACTTTTAAATGCAAACATACTAACAGCATGTGTAAATAGAGCAGTACTGCTGCATCTGTGGTGGTGGTAAAGTATAGTTGAACAAAGGCAGCTGCTGTGGTAGTGCAGCAGAGCTGAACAACAACAAGTCTGATAAATCTGGAAGCCCTCCCCCCCCCCCCCCCCCCCCCTATGGGCTGTTGCTGCTGTAGCAATGCAGCCAGTAGTACATGTGTGTGGAACAAAGCATATATTCAAATATATATTTGCTACTAACAATAGTAATTATATTATTACTAGACACTTACTTTCATATCTGATTCTCTTATTTCTCTTGTGCCTGGAAGCGCTGGCTTGTCCCTGCTGATGCTGCTGGCAGTTCATCATACCCTACTGTGAAGATCAGACCTCGAATGAGGGACCTCTGGCAGGTGGATTCATAATATAATAAGGGGAGGGGAGAGGCGAGCTCAACTCCTATCGGTCCATTCGTACCATTTTAATGTGCTCTCATTGGCTGGGAGATATATGGAGGGGATTCCCACCAATTTTGTCACGTGACTGCTGTCGATAATGTGCTCAATTGTCTAAGGCTTTTGGGGTTCCCCTGGGTGACCTTGATCAATTCCCGGTGGTTCCCTGGGGGGGGGGGGGGGGGGGTCACCAGGGAGCCCAAGCCTCTGCCGACTGAGGTACCCAAGCACGACTCACGACCTGCCCTCACGGTTTCACTTCTGCCAGTGCCTCATCTCATCTCCCAAATTTCACAGAATCAAAACCTTGCAAGTATGGCACTCAAGGAAGAAAGGATATTGCGGAGACCTGGCTTAGCCACGGCCTGGGGGATGTTTCCAGAATGAAATTTTCACTCTGCAGCAGAATGTGTGCTGATATGAGACATCCTGGCAGACTAAATGTGTGTACCACACCGAGTCTCGAACTTTCCCGGGCAAGTGGTCTTACAGCTCTTCTCATCAGTTCCTGTCTTGTTTCCTCTCGTTGTTCTGTGTGCGACGTTATTTAGGACGCATCTCTTAAATTTCTGCATGTCTCCCTGACAGATAGAATTCTGTCTCATGTGATGACACCATCTGAATTATCTTGTTCAACACATCACACACTATTATATCCCTGACTATGTTATGTTCACTTTTGTACCTCGATATGCATAACTCTTCCTCTGTTACGTATCTGTGCGTTACAAGCCCCATAATGAAATGGTTTGGCGATCCAAGCAGCCTGCTCCTAAATTCCCAGTGTCTCTCTGAAAACTCATTCAACACTGTTCTTACACGCACAACAAAGCATAGTAGGAATCTGTACAGGTCTAGGTTGGGAGAGTGACTCTAATTTCCCAACGCTCCAATGATTACCTTGCGTCACCTCCTTTTTTGACGAGATATCTCAGATTATGTATTCACCCTCATCCAGATCATATCCTTTTATTCCACACTCCCTCCAGAAACCCTTCTACTCCGTGAATCCGTGAATTATATTGTTCCTTTCCGCAGAATGAAACAGAAAATATAATCAAAGAACAAATTTATTTCTAAATATACAAACTGCTTATTCTTATTATTGTGTAAGGAAAGAAACGTGTGCGTGGTTACCAGGTTATTCACTATACCGACCGAAAGTTTGTGTTAATTGGTATTCAGTTTAATACTGATCTCCCTTTGAATAACCTTCATAATTAATCAGTCTTCTTGGGCTAACGTGATTGGTGATTGGCAACAGTGAATCAGACGCCCAAATTACAGCAAACACTTGAATGATAACAGAATGTTTTACTCCGGTCTGGGTAGAAATATCTGACTGAAAGCTGCTATCTGTTAAGTTCCAACGAAGTCAAAGCCAAGCGCCGGTTACCCATTTTTACAGTTCAAGAAAATCTCGGCAGTCACAAATGTTTCTGTATTTTACTTTTCCGGAATTCGAAGAAACATTCTAGAAATTGACAGACATACAGTAGACACAAACAGGAGTTTAAACTTGCGATAAATTACGAATGTTAAACTGATGTAATCAGATCCTCTCTGTAAGGGATCATTACAATGCATCCGCCTTCGTAATCGGGGTATGTGCCGCTCGATCCAGAGGCAGCCCGTTCGAATCCCGGTGGTGATACCCAGTAGTATGCGGCTAAGGAATGGTATTTAGTGACACGAGCTTTCAGATTACCAGACTTTGCGGCGGTGTCCTGGATTAAATTCCAAACGCAACCGCAATGCCTCCTGGAGGGTGACACTGTTACTCGCGACCGTCCGTCGAATGGGGACGTTAAGATAAGCGGCATCTTGCTAGTGTTTGGATCGAACAAGCTGTATGCTGGCTTTGGATTTTCCGCTCTTCCATCTTTCTTTTGTCGCCATCAAGAACACAAATATGACACCAAAATCGACACGCACTCATCGCAGTCAACTTCATTAAACGTACATGCTCAAGATACATGAAAATGAGAAGGTGCCGCTGTGCGCAAAGCGAGAAAACCTTCGTAAATAGGTGGTCTTCCGAGCGACGGTGGCATATCGACTTTTTCTTTCTGCTGAAATTGCATAATTCTGTGCCACGTTCTAGCCTTCTAAAGGTGCTTTTAGGTTATGAGCAGTGCATATTGTCTATATCTCTATTTACTTTAATAGTTGATCGATATTTGCTACACTCATTAAAATATTGGCTAATGAATGTTCATGTAAAGGGCTTGTCATCGTGAATACTCTTGAAGGGCTGCGTCATATCCTGTCTCCATAGCTCTTGTGTGATTCGATATTCAAATTTGAACAAAAGAAGTTGCTGAATAAACTTGGTCATATTACGTAACCATCAGTCATTTTCGTCCATATGTAGATAAAAGTCTTTTCCATAAGAGAGTTTTCTATGTTGCTTCTCAATGTGATGAATTCAGTAAACAATTCTCTTAAGTTGTCTTTCATTAGTTCACTTAACTATGTGCCAATTTCGCAACAGATACCTCGACATCCTCAATTTTAAACTTTCCCTTATCCATTCACATACGAGGTGTGTGAGACAAGTAATGAGGCTGACAACACTGCGAGCGATCTGGCAACGCTGTATTGTTCTGCTTGTGTAGACCGCAGTGGTCATCTCTTTCTGTTGCTCAGTCCGAGTTTCTGCTCCTTATAGCCATCACGTTATTTTTCAGAGCGCCATCAGTGAATTTGTGTTCCTAAAAATGGTTCAAATGGCTCTGAGCACTATGGGACTTTGCATCTGAGGTCATGCCCCCTAGAACGTAGAACTACTTAAACCTAACTAACCTAAGGACATCACACACATCCATGCCCCAGGCAGGGTTCGAACCTGCGACCGTAGCAGTCACGCGGTTCCGGCAAAGTTGTGTTTCTGTTTTGTGCTACGACAGTGGAGCAAAGGCATTTAGAGCAACGTTATGCCACCAAGTTTTGTGTTAAATTTGGGGAACATTCCTTATGAAGAGCACCAGATTTTCGCTGGCACAAAACATTTTTGGAAGGCTTTCAACACGTTCAAGATGAACATCGGTCAGGGTGACCTTCAACGTCAAAAACCGACGAAAACGTCGAACTTACGTGTGCTCTTGTGAGATCAGACCGACTTTTAGCAATAAGGATGATGGGTGACATGTCAAACACCTACACCACAAGTCAAATTCTGAACAAAGTTTTGCACACGGGAAAGGTTCGTGCCAAAATGGTGTCGCAGAACCTCACAACTGAGCATAAGGATAATCGAAGGACCTTATGCCTTGTTCTTCTGAAGAGGATTGCCAATGGCCACGAATGGTTCAGTCGTGTGATCACAGGTGATAATTCCAGGAGTGTCACATTGAGACATCTCCTCGACCAAAAATAGCTGGAATGAGCAAATAAAAGATCAAAACAATGGTGATTTGCGTTTTAACGTGCATAAAGAATTTGTTCCTCTCGGACAATCTTTCAACAAAAGTTGTCCTCGAAAGGCTCGGTAAAAGAGTGAATCGAGTGAGACTCGACATTGCAGACAAGTAGATGCTGCACGATGACAACGCTCCATGTCACACGGCCACTTCCATCACGGAATTTTTGACCGCAAAAGGCGTTCCTGTTGTTTCACAGCCCACCTATACACCGATCTCCGTCTTTGTGACTTTTTTTCTTTTCCCGAAATCGAAAAAGTCTTAAAAGGAAGTCATTTTAGGGCTTTGGACAACATTCAAAAGAATGTGACCGACATATTGAAGGCCCTACTAGTTGAAGCCTTTCAGCGGTGCTACCAAGACTGCACAAGTGAACAGCTGCCGAGGGGAACTGCTTTGAAGAGGACAATAGTGTTGTTTCAAAAAATTAATGCTTTGCTAAATAAAAAATCAATTTCATTACTTTTATCACACACCTCGTATCTTTCTTACCGTTGTCGTTAGTCCCAGCGTGTTTCTTTTATGCCAGTCGGGAAGATCAGTATGTACCGTTGTACGCAACAACTGTCTGTATGCACTGGCCGGCCGCGGTGGTCTAGCGGTTCTAGGCGCTCAGTCCGGAACCGCGCGACTGCTACGGTCGCAGGTTCGAATCCTGCCTCGGGCATGGATGTGTGTGATGTCCTTAGGTTAGTTAGGTTTAAGTAGTTCTAAGTTCTAGGGGACTGATGACCACAGATGTTAAGTCCCATAGTGCTCAGAGCCATTTGAACCATTTTTTTTTTTTTTTTTTTTTTTTTTTTTTTTTTTTTACACTGATTGTTGAATTTTCACTGCAGAGATATTGGGAATGTATTTTAAATGTGGGACACAATTTCCGAAAAGACTCCAATCACTCTTTTCTAAAGTACATGTATTCATCGACAGATTCCGAAAACATATTGTTATTATTCTCATCTTTCTTTCAGTATACTGAGTACACGTCATGCCTGTCCTATTCCACTACTTGCTCTGTTGAATGGATCTGTTCTTAGTTATTGTGCGTGAAGGTAAACAAAATAATGTTGTTTGCAGATTACAGATGGTTGATGTAAGACGCGTCTCTCATCACAGTCCAATGACTTAGAACTTCCGAAGAAAATAGAAATAAGCTTTTGTGGTACAGAATCATCCAGTCCAACTGATTTCAATTCCTACTTTTCCGACATGCAGCTATAACATAATTTTGTCTGATTGTGCTTCCACCTTCCGCAGACTCTGCTTGGTAAATTAATATATGTAGATTAGATTACATTTATTCGAGTACTTCCAGCACAGATTTAATAGAAATAGATCGAGAAATTCGTCTTGAAATCAATACATTCTAGGAGTAGTGGTAGATCGTGTTTATTGCTTTTGCCTGTAACCTTACAGCTATCAATGCTTTCATTCTGTACCTATTTGTAAAACTTTGCTTTTCGACCTGAGATTGTTAATGAGAGTTTTGTTAAAACCCTTACATGACACGTAGTAAGTCGTGTTTATGTTAATGAATTTTGTACTTTATTTCACCATTTTATGTTTTTACTTTGACCCGGTGGTTTGATTTTCTTTATACCTACGATGTTTCTGGCAGTTTCAGTTACCGTTAGTTGTTCTCTGGTGTCTTTTATTTAAGTCACGGTTCCACCTCTTGCAGATTATAAATATTACAGCGTTGTATGAACACCAAGTATTCGGTGTGACCTTTGTACGCCACATTCTCTAAGTTTTACTTCCATCATACTGCCGCTGCTTTTGTACCGTCATTCCCCTTTTTACAAGTGCGCAATGGCTATAATTACATCTCCTAGTAACATTTCAGGATTGCATTCTTTCTTACAAAGTATTGCCGACCGTTTTGTTTCATTAGGTACAGCATAAAGTAGTATAAATTCCTCGAGAATCCCCAGGACCCCAGAATGCTGGCCGATATGTGTTAACGATGACAGAATGCTAAATATTCTCTGATTCGCCCTTCTTAAGACTATGGTGTCTCAAATTTCAAGAACGTTTAATTAGTTTGTTCATCTTGTTTGGCCGGCCGGGGTGGCCGAGCGGTTCTAGGCGCTACAGTCTGGAACCGCGCGACCGCTACGGTCGCAGGTTCGAAACCTGCCTCGAGCATAGATGTGTGTGATGTCCTTAGGTTAGTTAGGTTTAAGTAGTTCTAAGTTCTAGGCGACTGATGACCTCAGAAGTTAAGTCCCATAGTGCTCAGAGCCATTTGAACCATCTTGTTTGATGCCTTACCTCGTTCATACTTACCTGAGTTATACCGGTTTCTTCTTAATGAGCCTACCTCTTCCTAACCTAATGTTGAACTTCATTTTCATACATTTGTGCTAAGTTGCGCTTCACCTTTTACTATGTAGCCTTCCAGATTCTTACAGCCCTAAAATCTAGAAGAGGCGCGACTACAGCTCACACGTGACTATAATTTAAAAAATCAACAATCGTCCATAATGTTTCGGGACGCTTTACTGCATGAAATAATCTTTGCCATGAGAGTTGTGACATTATGAATGTTGTATATAGAAGCTCAATAAATTTTTAATAGGGGCTGTGAGCTATTTACATTATGCATCCAGAAAGTAGAGATTTTCAATAATCAGAGCGAAGTAAAGGCGAAAAACCAGTTTAAGTTGTGGCTTATCATTCGGTTGACTGAATACAGCATCCTAATTTTAAAGCTTACAGCATTGGAAAATAGCATTTTCGATAAGAGACAACAAGTATTTTGGCTGAAATTTTGATTATAGTCCCAGTGACAGTGAGATAATTAGATGGAAGATCAAAGAGGTTAGGTCTTAACGTCCTGGCGACGTCGAGATTAATAGAGACGGAGCAGCAGAACGTAGCAAGTGACTTACGGAAAACACGAAATTCTTCAGAAGGCTGTGAAACTTGCAAAAGCTAGAATGTCGGTCCTAAAGTGGGCACAAATATTAATTCTACATCACCTTTAGGACACGAAGCTAACGCTTTATAATGCATGTGTATTCAGTAGCGCAAGGCTCATGTGAAATGCTACAGTGCGGTGGCCTACAGCCTTTTCACTTGCAAGTGTAGTAATCGTAATTATGTTGAACATATTAATTTTACATGTATAAATTGAACTGTTTAAATATATTTAAATTTTATAGTTAGTAGTTTAACATTGTGAGGAATAATGAAAAAAGGGTGTTGGTAACAGCGGGCATCAAAACCGGGTCCAGAAACTGCCACCTTGTATGTTAAACCACTCATGTCAGCCACGGTGCGGTTACAACAATGGCTCCTCATGCTCTATGCTTGTGCAATATGTTGCACACAGTTTCAAAGGAACATACCAACCTGGAGCTGTGAGCAGTGTGGCACTCGTGTCAGAAGGGATGAAGTCACGTCAGAACATGCGCAGTCGAAACAGACAGCTGCCATCGCCTGTCTGACGGTGAGTTGATGGCAGCACAGCTGACCATCATTCAGCACCCGACACTGGTTTCTGGTCACTGCGGCGGGAACGCTACAGAACGTATTTTCTTTCATCTGTTTTATTTGCACGCCAGCACGCAGTCGAGGTGAAACGGCGTAATCGTAGTGCGATTTCCGGATCGCGTTTTAAGGGAAATGACATAATTTTAGTGCGGTATTTACAGTGTGCGGTACTACATCAGCACATAACTGGCAGCCACCGGCTGTTGTTTTGGGAACTTAGTCTAATAACAAACACAGCATCAGCAGGAATCAATAAATAGGGTAGAATGCACCACATTCTTGGCGGTACCTGTTAATAAAAACTTGAACTGGAAGAAGCATGTTTCTGACCTTGTCAAACAATTAAGTTCAGCAACTGTTGTTCTTCGTACAGTTACTAGCGTTGGAAACAAACGAATTAAGCTACTGACGTATTTTGCATATTTTCACTAAATAATGTCGTATAATTTTTTGAGGCAACTCATCACCTAGAAAGAAAGTATTGATTGTACAAAAACAAGTAGTAAGAATAATACGTGGTGTTCATCCACGGACGTCATGTAGGTAACTCTTCAAGGAGCTAGCCATTTTAACTGCACCGTCAAAATACGTATATTAGCTAAGGAAATTCTCACAAACTATAAATCACAATTTGAGAACAGTGAAGTCCACAGCTACAACACTAGAGGGAAAAATGACCTTTATTACCCGTTCTTACAGCAAGTAAAATCTTTGATCATTTGTCTGGTAACATGAAATGTCGGGACATGTATCAAAGCGAAGTTTACATATAATCTAAACTCATTTCTCCTAGACAACTCGTTATATTCCATGGACGAATTTTAATTTAAAAACTGGTAGCTCGTAAAAAAGACCTAAAAGGACCAAAAAATTAGGCGTTCATTGAAATTAACACCCATCATGTATGCATTTCCTCTACACTTATTCGTTCCACATCACTTCGATAAAAGAATCATTCAAATGATCAAAGGGACATGTAACTAACAACGGTTTTTCAGTTGCATTGCTTTGTTAGTAAAATCACTTGTTCCTTCCTCGGCAACATTCCCAAGTAACGTATGGAAACTTTAACGACGTACACTGAAAAACGAAAAAGTTCGTTTATGTTGCCTTTGACCTTAGTGCGCCATACTGTTGCTGTTTCGTGGTTGCTTAGTGACGTGCCCCCGGGAGTGCGCTGTGTAGGAAACACTTTCCTCCCCCTCCGCCATCCCCCTGGCAGACAGCGCGCTAATTTGTCATTTACGCGGACGGCAAACAGCGCTTCACTTGTTGACGAGAGCCCCTCTGCGCCGCCACTCGACGCGCCGAGCCGGCGGCTGCGCGCCACGCCACGTACTGGTTTTTCATGAATGGGACTATCTCCGTCCTCCTCTGATATTACTACGTCGTTATGACGTCACGGAATTCCGTAGTAGCAGCCATAAAACCGTTCGTGTGTATCTGTGTGTGTGTGTGTGTGTGAGAGAGCGAGAGTGGTAGGGAGGGACAGCGAGAGTGTGCGAGAGGGAGAGCGTGTGGATCACGGCGAAGAGGAGGGAGGGGGAGGGGGTGGGAGGGAGAGGGAAGCCCCTCCCGTACCTCTCCCCAGGGACACTTAACGTGCCCCACGCCGGCACACGGCAGCTATAATACGACTGAGAGCTTCTCTCGAGCTCTCCATCATTTTAATGCAGCGTTTTATCCTCGTGTATCCCCTGTTCTGTTCTCGCTACACAGATTTACAATTACAAATAGACTTCCCTGTACACATCTCCCCACCGTAAGAGATTCCATAAATAAACGGCTGTTTTCCATACAGTGCTTGCTACAGATCATTCCGAACGGCAGAAAACAAACGCGTTACCGCAAATGGCAGTGGAAGGTTTGTAGAACGATTTCATCGCGTAACGTAGCAGCGCTTCGGACATGTCTGACGAAGTTCTGGACGCTACGCAGCAGTTCTGTTTACTCGGAATGAATCAAGCTGAAGCATTTATTGATTCAGACAGTAATTTTTGAAACTGACTTTGAATAACAAATTACCAGGCAGGCTATTACAATACAGGGCACAGGACCTGCCTTCGGGTGACGTACGTTCTGATCCCCGTCTGGCAATTCGGACACAAGTTTTCGCTGCCACTACCAGGATGTGAGTTGAGCGCCACCGGAAAAGCGTGAGTTAGTGACCGCGACTATCAAAGTGGGTTCTTTGTACTACAGATCGTGAACGATAAACAAATGATTAGGCCGCGCGGGATTAGCCGACCGGTCTGGGGCGCTGCAGTCATGGACTGTGCGGTTGATACCGGCGGAGGTTCGAGTCCTCCCTCGGGCATGGATGTGTGTGTTTGTCCTTAGGATACTTTAGGTTAAGTAGTGTGTAAGCTTAGGGACTGATGACCTTAGCAGTTAAGTTCCATAAGATTTCACACACATTTGTACATTTGAACAAATGATTAGGACTACTTAACTGTACATGGTCTCTGACTTCGTGAGCCGGCCGCGGTGGTCTCGCGGTTCTAGGCGCTCAGTCCGGTGCCGCGCGACTGCTACGGTCGCAGGTTTGAATCCTGCCTCGGGCATGGATGTGTGTGTTGTCCTTAGGTTAGTTAGGTTTAAGTAGTTCTAAGTTCTAGGGGACTTATGACCTCAGCAGTTGAGTCCCATAGTGCTCAGAGCCATTTTTTTTGAATTCGTGAATTCAGTACGGTGCGAAACCCCCACGTGCTGCATGTGATCCTGGAGAATCTCTCTCCTAGCAGTTCACGTGTGCAGCTCATTACAGCTTTTCCAGTGATTGCTGGAGGGCCGAGACTAACACTTTGACGACCAATTATATCCTGCACTTGTTCAATGGGTGATTTGTCTGGCCAACGTGCACCGTCGTATCTGGTTGTACTACTGCTTTTCGAAGAAGCATTGCACATTACCGGCACAAATTGTTCCCTAAAATATTATGTAAACGTCAGTCCACGAGACACACAACAATGCAGTCACCAAAGAAGTAGCGTTGCAGGACGTATCTGGGTCAGAGAACGATCTTATGTAAGGTCATTTCCGGCGTCAGGTTACAGCTGAGGCAATTAGTGTTCTTATATTCAGTGTTACCTGAGAAATTCCCCACTCTGCTCACACATCTCGTGCATTCAAGATTAGAATGCAACCTGAAATCTCGCCCAAGCATTTTAGGCAATTGCATGAAATAAAATTGGCGGGGCAATGAAGGCCATCCTCACATTCGACCATTCTCTCCAGACCAATAGGAAGTCAAAAAACACTTTCCCTCCTCCTTTTATTACTAGAGCAATTGCATGAGCCTCGTCACTCGAGGTCTGTTCACCGTAGTGAGGGGATTAGTTTTGTTTGAGTATTAGCATTAATAATAACAACAAATTAATTCCTGGATTATCATCAATAAGTTCATCCTCTTTTTCTGTAGAGCAATTGCATGAGCCTATTCATTTCTATTCTGCAGCCAAAGGTTCAGGCTTTTCTGTAAATATTAAAACTGATGTAACATATGAACTTACGATTATCCCCAATTATTTTCTTTTTCCAATATGTTTTTATTAAAATTTTGTAGTTTATTTATCAGCAATAATTTTTCAGAGTTCTTTACCACCATTTTCTTGAATTTATGAGTTAGTAACAATAATTTTTAAAATTAATTAACAATGAATTATTTTTTGTACTTAAAGATCATCTGTATTTACACATTATTTTAAACTAATACTATCAGGTGTAGAGATACTTGTTAAGTATGGAGAAATTAATGAGTAAAGCAGTCATCTGTCCAAAGATTGGTCTGAATACCATAGTGTCTTGGTCCTGTTGGGGAAGTTATTCTGTTACCTTCCTCTGACCTTTCAACTGACATACCCAGAGATTTATATTGCCAGAGATAAAAGAAGTGATAAGTGACAGATAAGAATCCTAGAATTGACCAGCAATCGAATCGGAGACCTTTGGATCTGTAGTCTGGCTGTCTCTGAGCCACTTAGTCACCTTTGCACTAACACTAGGAAATAAAAAGAACCTGTATGCTAAATTTCCCGTTTAATAATTACTTTCTAATTGGTTTCTATATAATTATTTTTTTCTACAACAACCCTGTTGCACCAGAACTGGAACTCGACCAGGGGCTGCTGTCGGACCAGCCAAGGGTGTCGACAGTGAGTTACCGAAAGCCACGAAAGAAAACAACAGCAATGGCCGGATAATGACACAGCACGACAGAATTACAAGTCCGGAGTGTAAACCAAATGGAGAGCCTAGACGTAGCAAAATCTGGAACCAAGAAACGCCACATACAAGGAATGCGCTGCTAGCTTTATAGAGGAGCCACGGGCGCCGATAGGCTTAGGCTAGCGTCTGGGGCATGACCCCAACCTGGCACTGAGGCGCTATGTCAGGCTTTCGAATGTGTCAGTTTGGGATGCCAAATCTCTGCCCCACAAAATGGGTCCGTAGGGTCTGAAGCGCTCTGGACGATGTATCGGAAGGTGAACAGGTGGCACTGTTGTTGTCCCGACAGAGAAGCCTGCCAGCGGGGGGAAGGAACATGGGACGTCGAGCAATGCGCTGCGGAATGGTGGTGTGGGGGGACGACTGTTGGGTGTATGGAAGCTGCAGTGAGGTCTCAGTCTCCATAGTTGCATCCGCAGGAACTAGCAACGGAGCCCTGTAGTGCAAATTCTACCCGTGTGGTTGAGGGATTTGCAAGGGTGGTTGTTACAACTCCACCTGTCCCACGAGTGGTGGCACAGTCAGTAGACGAAGATGGAGTTGGTGGTGTGGTGATGCTCCAAGCCCCTCTGAGTGTCAACTGTCACAAAGCGCCATCCGTGGGTGGCCACCACTGGAGCCAGCATCAGCCATCTGTGAAGGTTTCGCTCTGTATCAGTGGTTCCCAACCTGTGGGTAGTTACGCCCTGAGGGGTAAAATGAAATTTCTTGAGGGCTAGAAACTAAACGATGCAGTTCTGTTTCAGTCACGAAACTAAATTATTTTCAAAAGATCATTACTATTATCACAAATTTGTAAGACTCTAACAATGATTATATTTTATCAGTAATAACTTTTTCTTAATTGGTAGCATTAATGCGGTGGAAGTTACAGGTTCCTCAGGTAGTCCACTCCCTATACACAAATGTTGAGCTTTGTCCTGTACATTGCTGATGATAAAAGCGAGGCTATAGTAAACAAATGCTAAATATCTCAAGAAAATGTCTTCTCCAAGTTGTAGATAGTACCTGCAGTAGTCCAGAAAATGCTTCATTCCTCGCTTAGAAACAGATAAATGAATTAGTTGACGACATGACACAACAGTAACTACATGAGGGCTACTACAGTACAGCATTATTATTTTTTTATTATTATTGCTGTTATTAACATTAGTAGTTATAGTCAGGCACAGCCTGAAGTCTTCCAATTTCAGCGTTAACAGCCTGAAGTCTTCCTATTCCTGCCAGTTCAGAAGCAAGGAGATCAGCAATCAAGTGATTTACAAACAGTAAATATAGTGCACATATTTTAACTTGGTCGATTTTTAAATGGGGTTGCAGTGCGCAGGTCAAGAAGTGCCACAATGGAAGGAGTAATGCAGGGGAAGTACGTTTTGTAACAAGAGTGTACTGTCATCTGTGGATGTTTAGCTTTCTTATCTGAGAAGGTATTCTGGGTGGTAGCAATTGCAATATACCACGAATTCCCTGGTCATTCATTCTAACACACACACAGACACAAACTAAATATAATTCACTTTTATCAGTTTAAAAAGAAAAGTGTTCCAAGAAAAGTATTTCGTTCTGCAATTTAGTTAGGTGCTAAAGTTGGTAATAATGTGGGGGAGGGGGTGGAGCAGCAGACGGCAGGGGGGAAGGGTGGGGTATTAGCTGATGTCTAATTGCACTCAGCTAATAGTCTGAGAAAAGCTGGGAATCACTGCTCTATATGACTGTGCTCAGACCTCTGGGGGTATTATCCAGCATGTCAGATCTGGGGTTCCAAGGGCTGTGATGCCAGGAAGTGAAGGACAGTATGGGGCTGTTGCCCATGGAGGAGCTCCATCACGCTGTGATCATGGCCAGGGATGGTCCTGTAACAACTCAGGAACAATGTGAGTATTGCTGCAGTGGAGGATGTGCCCACTGTTTTCAACATTTGTTGTTTAAACATTCACACCACCTGCTCTGTTTCGCCTAGGAGGATGGGTGAAAAGGTGGGACAACAGGTGTTTAATGCCACTGGCGTTCCACAACTGATCAAAGCCCATTACCCTGACTTGGGGCCCCTTGTCAGACACAAGGGTGCAAGAAAGCTCTTCGATGGCGAAAACCTGTATAAGTGCATTGAATGTGGCAGCTGTAGTGGTGGACGCCATGCTAACTATGTATAGGTAGTTGGAATAAGGAAGCATCCATGACAATGAACCACTTAGAGCCTGGAAAGGAACAAGCGAAGTCCATGTGAATGCAGTCCCAGGAATGATGTCGAGTGGGCCAGAGTTCGAAGCACTGTAACGGAGCAGCCTGATGCTGGGCACATGCAGAACAGCTGCATGCATGACCTCCACATCTTTGTTCTGTCCTGGACAGTAGGCACATCACCTGGCAAGGGCTCTCATCTACAACATATCCCAAACATATCCAAGACATGAGGGTGTAACGTAGTGGGATGTCCAAACGGTGGGTATCTGCCTCTACATCCAGCAGGTGAACATCAGGGACTAGAAAAACCTATGAGAAAGATGAGCCTAGGCCAGGAGTTCTGGATCTCCAGATTTTGAAAGATAAGTGGGCCACCCAAGTAGCACACAGTGCATGACACACCATAAGATAGGACCATTGTACATGTCTGCAGTGATGTGAATAGCATTAATGGGAAACCCATCCAAGGTTCATTGTTTTTCTGTGTTGAAACTTCCACTTTGAATGTAAAGAAAGACTGTGCTGGTAACTTTTACTTTATTTGATACAGAAACAGCTGAGTAAAACTGAACGCACTCAGACAGTCATCTCTTTACTTATTCTCATCATTTCTAAACTGATACACAATATTTTAGCGCAACGCAATCTGACTTTTAATAATCCCTACAAAAGAATAGCCCTGACTAACAATAACCTATGCCCTTCACGAATCACTTACCTCACAAAACTCTTCGTTACTCGAACTACTGCAATACAGCGAGCGCCAATACTGCCAGCGAAATAAAAGATTCTAACTACTGATAGGCATATAGTTAGCAAATGAAAGATTTTGATAGAGAACAAACAATGTATTTACCTTAATAATGTTCAAATGCCCCATTATATATATATATATATATATATATATATATATATATATATATATATATATATATATATATATATATATTCTTGACATCTATTTTGACAAATTTCCTTTTTCTGACGGACACAAGTCCAGATCGTCCGCTCATATTAACATCTCAAAACTCTGGCATCTCTCTCCCCACATCCACCACTGCTGGCGGCTCACCTCCAACTGCCCAACGCTACGCGCTGTTCACATCCAACTGCCCAACACTACACTAGCGAATAATCCAACAATGAATCCAACCAGCCACAGACTGCACACAGCGCAGTCAGCGATTTTAATTCAGAACGCTACATGGCGTCACCAACATGAAAACCTAAACAGCCTACTTACAATGTCAATATGGAAATGGGATATTTCATGTTGGTCAAATGGCGGGTCTGGTACTGATGGTAGACGAGAGAGTGCATCTGCATTTACTTGTTGTGCTATATGCATGCACTTAATAGTGTAAGAGTAAAAACTAAGGAAAAACAGATCAACAGTGGAACCATTCTGGAAGCCGAGAGTGTAGCCCAAAGAATGCTACCAAGAGTTTGTGGTCAAGACTGAGGGTAAACTTGGTCTCAAAGAGGTATAGTTTCTTTGAGTGGGCATCAGTGTCTTCATTGCATAGATGATGGGCTATTCTGTTTCATTATTGCTATAGTACACCAGCACTGCACCAATGCCATAGGGAAAGCGCCAGCAGCCAAAACAAGGGACTAGCCAGCAGCCAAAACAAGGGACTAGGGGACGTGATGGAGAAAACAGCGTAAGTCATGGCGCCGAGTGTAACAAGTGCTTAAGCTGGGTGAAAGTACACTCACAGGCAGCCAACCATCGGAAATGCCCTTCTTCCACAAATAGTTGCGTTGGTGCATAATGTGTACTGCTTGCGGGAGGAACTTAGAATAATAATTCATTTTACCCAGAAAGGCCTGCAGCTCCCATAGTTGTTGGGGACTTGGGAAAGACTGTAACATTCCTGCCAGTGGGCTGAATCCCATCTTCGTTGAGCAAGTGCCCAAGGAATTCCATAAGCTCTCAAAAAACTGGAATTTGTGTAGGTGGCACTTGAGCCCTGCATTATCACACGTAGGAAAGATGTTGCAGAAGTTACACAGGTGGTCTTGGTGTGTAGCACTCGTAACTGTTAAGTCATCGAGATACAAGTGGGAATGGACATGGTTAATTATTCCAGGTATCTCTGGAATTTTGCTGGAGCGTAAGAGATTCCAACAGACAAATATTTGTTTTTGTACACGTGAAAGGGTACACCAATAACCATAACACATTGCAATTCCTCATCCAGTGTTATCTGTAAGCAAGGTCTATCTTAGAAAAATATTCACCGCTGTCAAGCTTTGCGAGGAGGTCCTCCGTCCATGGTATGGGGTAGGTTTCCGCGTGTGCCTGGGGGGGATCTCCGCAGAGCCAGAGGGAGCCATTTGGTTTCTTAACTGCTACCAGGGATGTGGCCCAAGCACCTGTTTTGACAGGTTATGTTGCCTCAGCAGACGTGCCTGACAGAAATAGCGCGCTGCATCTGGATGTGGAGAAATACGCACCTCTTAAATTAGTGGCACACCCTAGGCCAGGTTCTAACAGAGACTCGAAAGAGACACAAAGGTCGTCAATTTCCTGGAAGGGAACTGCGTCCGATACGACCTGTCTGTGATGGAAAACGCAAACAGTGAGCAGGCATCCAGGCTGAAAATGTTGTTACCAGAGTGACTATTGACAACAAGCTGTGTTATCAGCTGTGTAACCTTTTTGTATGCTGCCGTAGCTGTGAATTGACCTGTGAGAGGAATTGCGCTGTCACCGTATACAGTCAGCTTACGGGATGATTGGGCCAATGCTGAGTAACCCAGATGTGTTGTGAGGTGCACCAGGGAAAACATTGGTCCCATCTTTACTTGGAAACTAACATCCTGATGTGCAGTTGTATGATCAGTAAACAACTTGGTAGCAGGAGGATTACCCTGGTGAGTACTGGCCTGGAGTTTATGCACCACCATTTGAAACAACTCTGGAGAGAAGTTCGATTATCATGGTGTTTTCTGACAGACAGTTCAGAGATGCCCATGTTTTCCACAATGGATGCAGTGAGCCCAGCGATCCAGACAGTCTGCATGTTGGTGCACCGCAAAATTGTCACGACAAGATGGGAGACCACGATGCTTACACCGAAGTGGTGTGATTGGCTGCTCGGTGGCCACTGAAATGTCCGAAAGTGACAAATCACAACAGTGCCGTCAGGAGGAGGACTTAGGAGAATTTCGAGCCCTTGGTAACAGTTTAACTGCTTCCACCCGGGGAAAAACTATAAGGCATTCATTTGCTGCCTGCACGAACTCGAAAGAGTTCGCTATTTGCAGAATATTGTCCAAGAAAGGATTGTCCAATTCGAGGGCTGCCGTGTGTGCTTCCAAATCGAGGGGGCTAATTGTATCACCACATCTCGAATCAAGGAATCCGCATAAGAGGTGTTGCACAAGTTAAATCACAACATCGAATCTATCCTTGCAAATGCGTCCACCAAATGCGATATGACTGATCTGGTTGTTTGTGGTATTGATGGAACTCCAGGCGCGGTGTAACCACATGGAATTGTTACAAATAATAGTTCAACAGCAACGAACACATCCCCTTGGGTGTGAGTGCAACCGAATTTGAGTGGGGAGCCAACTCCTTTACTAAGAAAAACGTCTCCAAGAAAGGAAGAGCGACCGTTGGAGAGCATCCTCACAAACCCGAAAAGCGTCGAAGCGCTGCTTTATTGTCGTTAAACGACGGAAACACTCGCGGGCGAGACTGCCTGGGAAGAGGCCATAGCCTGAATGCAAGCATTCTGGCAAAAGATGAATTCCTGACCTAGCAAGTCGGTTTCCCGCTGCTACTACTGTTGGAACTGCTGTTGCAATTGCAACTGAATGAGCAGCTGTTGCTGTTACTGTTCTACTAGTTTCGTATCCGTAAGACACTGTTAACCTTTTTCCTCGTCGCCAATTATTGAAACCAAAATTGGACACGACCAGGGAATGCTGGCCGATCAGCCGAGGGCGTCGACAATGAGTCGCGCAAAACCAGAAAAGACAGCAACAGCTATGGATGGACAACAAGGCAACATGGCGGAATGGCAAGTCCGGAATGCAAACCAAATTGAGATTCTAGACGCACCAATAAATCAATAAATAAAATAAATAAAATATCTGGAACCAAGCAATGCTAGGTAAAAGGATGATACAAGAGCACAATTGGAACACAGTGAAGTCAGGTGCCCCGCATTTCTAGCTTCGAGGTGCGGCTGCTGGCGCCGACAGGCTGTCATGTGAGGCATGGCCCAAGAGTAGTAGTGAGGCGCTCGCAAATGTTAGGAGCGCCACCTAGCACCAGTCAGCCAGGGCCATGCGTTCTGATGGACTTTCAAGCTCGTCGGACCACGGTACCAGCACTCTTTTTTTCTTTTTACAGCTTTCATTCTGTTATACAATATGTGCAATGCACGGGTAGAGGGGCCAACTGGTACAATTAGCACACACACACACACACACACACAGAAAGAGAGAGAGACCAGACATGTACATAGTACACACAATATACACACAGTTTGCACACAGACATAGTACCCAATCAGTCAACTCAGGCACATACACATACACACACATCTGTGACAAAGAGTTCATACTAGACTCCTACATACACTCATGCACACATAGACAATTTACAAATAAATAATATCATCCTCTTTCAATGATTCAAGTGAATAGTGTGAGAACATCATCACTGATGAACCATTTGTCGTCATTGTGCGACACACCGACATCCAACTGTAATACAGTACGCACCACGTGCAATTGAAAGACTGCTTGTCGCACCATCTGCAGAGGCGAAGATGGAGCACTGCCAACATCATCAAGCAGGTACTCCTTGTAACCACCGATAGTGAGAGCCATTGAGGCTACACTAGGCACACACTGAGTCCACCTTCAGGTGGCACCTATAACTGTACAATATGCATCCGCTTTCGCCATGAGACCCACAAACTTCACACTTTGTGGCCCATTTGCCTCGCCTTTCATAAGGCCGATAACCTTCTTGTATCGAAGTGTTATGGCATAAGGATTATCCGCTGCATATCCAGAAGTGCGGAATGCCTTGAAGGTGGTACATACACTGTGTGATCAAAAGTATCCGGACACCCCCCAAAAGATACGTTTTTCATATTAGGTGCATTGTGCTGCCACCTACTGCCAGGTACTCCGTATCAGCGACCTCAGTAGAGAGAGCAGAATGTGGCGTTCCGCGGAACTCATGGACTTCGGATGTGGTCGGGTGATTCGGTGTCACTTGTGTCATACGTCTGTACGCGAGATTTCCACACTCCTAAACATCCCTAGGTCCACTGTTTCCGATGTGATAGTGAAGTAAAAACGTGAAGAGACACGTACATGTGTAATAGGCAGACATCTATCCAGACCACCACACAGGAATTCCAAGCTGTATCAGGGTCCACTGCAAGTACTATGACAGTTAGGTGGGAGGCGAGAAAACTTGGATTTCATGGTCGAGCGGCTGTTCATAAGCCACACATTACGCCAGTAAATGCCAAATGACGCCTCGCTTGGTGTAAGGAGCGTAGACATTGGACAACTGAACAGTGGAAAAACGTTGTGTGGAGTGACGAATCACGGTACACAGTGTGGCGATCCGACGGCTGGGTGTGGGTATGGCGAATGCCCGGTGAACGTCATCTGCCAGCGTGTGTAATGTCAACAGTAAAATTCGGAGGCGGTGGTGTTATGGCGTGGTCGTGTTTTTCATGGAGGGGGCTTGCACATCTTGTTGTTTTGCATGACGCCATCACAACACAGCATTGATGTTTTAAGCACCTCCTTGCTTCCCACTGTTGAAGAGCATTTCGGCGATGGCGATTGCATCTTTCAGCACGATCGAGCACCTGTTTATAATGCAAGGCTTGTGGCGGAGTGGTTACACGACAATAACATCCCTGCAATGGACTGGCCTGCACAGAGTCCTGACCTGAATCCTATAGAACACCTTTGGGATGTTTTGGAACGCCGATTTCGTGCCAGGCCTCACCGACCGACATCGATACCTCTCCTCAGTGCAGCACTCCGTGAAGAATAGGCTGCCATTCCCCAAGAAACCTTCAAGCACCTGATTCAACGTATACCTGAGAGAGTGAAAGCTGCCATCAGGCTAAGGGTGGACCAATACCTTATTGAATTCCAGCATTACCGATGGAGGGCGCCACGAACTTGTAAGTCATTTTCAGCCAGGCGTCCGGATCATTTTGATCACGTATTGTAGTTACTTCAAATTGATCACAGCTTTTCACCCAGTAGATAAACTGTCTTTAACCATATAAAGTAACTTTGGATCAACACAGTTTCGTTCACAAACTCATTGTGAAACAGTACGTCTGACGTTTGGAAAGGTCGAGTATACACATGCTGACAGAGAGAGGCTTTGTGAACTGTACTGAAACCTTAGCCATCTCCAGAGCGACTTGGTATTTCTTGAAAATAGTGCACCACTTAAAATGTGGCCTGGGAATAGAATCTCTTGCGCCATAACATTTTCCGATGTTTTCCCGAAAACTGAATTAGTCACTAATTTAAAAATATCCTTCGGGAAGCACATATCGCGAGAGCTCTCCTTTCAGTACTGACACTTATATACTCTTTCTGTTAGTGAGACGGTTTGAAGGAATATGACAGATGATACAGTACTTACAAGTTTCATGCCCAAACGGAGACACTGCTGGACGCTCCCCAACTGCCAAGTCGCTGTGCGTGTCATGCAAATCAGTAGGATATGCCAGCTCTGCCTCGATGACACATCTTTCACGATAATCCGCAGCGACATCTTGGATCTTATCCAGTGTGGCGATTTTCTCATTGGACTGTCATCAGACCCCTCCAGTTAACAGAGATTGTTGCGTGGCATGCCTGTGTAAGTTGTTAACATCCATGTATAGGGTGTAATTCAAATTTTCAGATGCCTTGTACACGTCTTTACTCATCCCAGGTCATTTGCCTTGGCATATCCACGCATACACAGCCAAAGTCTCCTGCGAATCTTGCTTCAGACGAGAGCAGCATCTCAACATCAGTCAATAGTTCAGTGTTGAAACGTATCCTTTTTAACTTTGTTTCCCACGAAAACCTGGCTTGGTGTAATAGAAGACAGTATCCAGAGCGTATGTTCCATGCATACACTCCAAAAATTCTGAAAAATGTCCACGAGCAGGGGTGTCTATGTTCGTACGTAATCTAGCACGTTCCTTTTAATTAGGGTTGTCGAAGTCCTGCCAAATATTCACCGCATTCCCATACCCTGCACCAATTATGGAGGTGCCTGTAATTTTACTTGTGAATGTAACTACGCCAAGCAATGTTGTTTCATTGAGTCCCGCCATCAAATCCAGGTATTCGTAAAGAAAGACTCTGTTCCTTGTCACAAGCCGAAACTTTGCATCATCAGGCTACGCAAATCTAGTGATATGCAGGCCTTTCAACAGTGTCAGGTATGTCACTGACCAAGAAAAGGGGCAATTAGTATTCCAAGTTGCTTGCATTGTGTGGTATGCGATGGAAACTCGCTGTTAGATGACAGTGGTTTCTGCGTGGAGTCCTCGCTTTTCTGTCCAATAGTAGCCCATAAATTTGACAGTTAAAGAGTTGCATGAGCATACAACTTAATATGCTGCCATATTTTGGTACATGTCGTTCTTTCAGTTTTGTATGAGAGGCGGTGGGCTCACCTTCACAACGTACCACAGGAGCTAGGAGGCATTGTAACACCACAACTCTGTGGATGATCATACATTTTCTACGTGTTTTGCAAAGTTTGCTTTATTAATTGTGCTGAATATTGTTCTTGTAAATATGTTGTCAAGTTACAAATGCTACTTGTTATTTAAGAAAGAGAATACGCATGGGATGTTAACATTTTGTAAGTAGACGCGCTGGCCTAGTCAGGGAAAAGCTATTGTCAAAGAGGGTAATAAATTGTAAACGCATTATCGCTGGACGTACGAGCGCGCCAAAAAAGTAGCATTTGGGAGTCGCGAGGAGACGGTTGGTGTCGTTGGTTGTATGTATTCGCTGGTGTGGCTACGCACAAGTGCGGAGACAAAAAGTCTGTTTCCGAAGTGCGGAGCAGTGAAAACTGAAATGGTTGTTTCGACGGATGTTTAATATGGGCAAGCTATGTGTATGGCATTTATTGGGCACAGTACAAATGCCGCAAGAGTAATTCACATAACATCAAGAGTACTGTGGGCCCTTGTTATTGGCTATGGTATGGCCAGAAGATCAACCTGTGCCCTATTTGCCGATAAGTGAAGCCATTCGACAAACCAACCGCATCACGAAGTGAAGTAAGATCTAGACTTTTATAACTAGAAGTGTAATAGGCTGACCAGCGTAGTTGGAATTTTATTGTTTTAATAACTTTGTTTTCGTGCATACTGTCACGTAAATAATTTTTCTAACTCATCATCCAAGTAGTGTCCATTCTATCCCTTTTATGAACCGACATAATCAGAAAATGAACTGAAAATGAAGTGAACATGTGGTGTCATCGCCAGACACCACATTTACTAGGTGGTAGCCTTTAAATCGGCCGCGGTCCGTTAGTATACGTCGGATCCGCGTGTCGCCACTGTCAGTGATAGCAGACCGAGCGCCACCACACGGCAGGTTTAGAGAGACGTCCTAGCACTCGCCCCAGTTGTACAGACTACTTTGCTAGCTATTCTACACTGACAAATACGCTCTCATTTGCCGAGACGATAGTTGGCATAGCCTTCAACTACATTTGCTACGACCTAGCAAGGCGCCGTATTCAATTGATAATTAATATTATGAAGCATGTACCGTAACGAGAGATGTTCTACAATTGTGGATTAAAGTTAAGTATTATATCAACTACGTACTTTATTTGCACTTCTCAAGATATTGTCCTGTTCCAGACCTCACGCCAGTCAGCGTGTAATTAAACGCGTGCATTTCGGCCTCCTCTAGAAAAACAGTGTTGGCTTTTCTGCCAACACTACAGAACACATTTATTATATTACCAAAACATAATTTTTACAACTTTTGGACAATTACGTAATAATGAAGTCTTTGATTGTGGTATGAATTGTCAGAAATAGAATAATGCAAAAGCCAGAATTAATTCATTTGCTAAAAACAGAGTAACTTTCATAATAAAAAATCGGTAGTGGAACTTTACGTATCTTGGACACTGAATTTCATTGTCAAAGTACATTTCTAATTTATAGCTTATGGCATAATTTGCAACTTTTATTAAAAAGAAATATCAAAGTAACTGCTAGAGAAATGACAGTCCTTACCAGTGAGTAAATTCAAATAATCTTTCTGCTTGCCACAATTACAATAGTCAGTAATACGATGAGTAACATAACAAAAAGTTTCTGTCCACAGCCAGTAAACAATCTTACTTTTATTGATCTTAGAAAATTAATATGATATGTTGTATGTGTTTGCTATTTTATTATTATCTGACTACTGTGAAATGTGTGGTGTGAAGTACTTGAAAGTGTGCGTTAGGTACTGTTCCTACGTCATGACGCCAATAACTGTTCTTACATAAGATTGCTTACTGTTCCTATAACTATTCTTACATAAGATTGCTTACGAGCATAAAGTTAAGTTTCAATTTAATTATTCTTGTCCCGGTGAGGAACTGGCGACCGTTGGTTATTTCATTAATAGCATACTTTGAAAACCTTTCTTCCAAATTTTCCACTAACTACTGTTAGTTAAAAAATTAGTTTACGTAATTAAAGATGTATAAAGTTAACCGAACTTTGTTTCTAATCGCCATTGCTAAAATACTGAGCAGTAGCGATTCCGTTATAACTTCATCTACTTCTCTTGGTTTTGGATTATTCTTCCAAGTAGATGCCATTTCCCCACAGATTGGGAAGTTTAGGTACACGGTCATATAGAAAAGCCTAATTAACTAGAGAGGTAGGAGGATTATAGCATATCACTAGAGGTCCATATCCTGGTGATATAAAATTTAAGCTTATGGCATACAGTAGAAGGGTCTTTCCTAACGAATGTATGGGTGAAAGGAGACTCAACGAAACCACATTGTCCGGTATAGCCACTTCCACCAGTCAAATTACAGGCATTGCCATAACAGATTCAGAATATAGAAACGCAATGAATATTTGGCAGGAATTTAGCGGACTTTGGTAGATAATACATGAATGTTAATGTGCACCAACTCATGGACATTTTGTGAGAAATTTTATGCATGGACATGTACACTCTGGCTCTAGCCTTCTATTACACTGAGCCAGGGCTGTTGTGGGACGCATCGTTAAAAAGGAAACATGTCAGTTGCAAACTATTGACCAATGTTGACAGGCTACACTTCTTTCAACATAGGATTTGCAGTGGACTTCGCCAGTGTGTGCATAGGTACACCAAGGCAAATAACTCATGGATTATTAAGGAAGAGTATAATGCATCTTTGGATTTGAGTTACATCCCATTCTTGGACGTAAAAAACTTATATGATACCATGCAATAATCTGATGGCTGTCCAACGAGGAAATAGACAGATTGGATAAGCTCCAAGATGCAGTTAGATATTCTGGTGAAGACAGGTAGCAGCTTGACCATGACATTTATTGGAGCCACTCATGTCATTTTCTTAAAAGAACACCACTGATTGAAAGAGTAAATGGATGTAAATGCCGAAAAGATAGCTCTCAGAATGTGTGATTTTAAAAGGAGTTTCATCTACTGGGTGAAAGACTGCAATCCATCTGAAGTAATTAGGTACCATCCTGAAGCGTTTGACATGTCTGGATATGTGACAGATAACCCTTATGGCATAACACCTCAAAACATCAAGGTCATCAGCCTGATGAAATACAAGTCACAGATTATGGAGTTTGTTGGCCTCATATAGAAAATGAATGCATACCATACAATGCAGGTGCCATCATGCACCCTCCCTCACTCTCACTATTGAAGATTAGAAGGAGTGTCTGCTCAATAGTGTTAGTGGTTCTCTGTCTCGACCATCACATATGCTGCACCAAGTACTCTTTCTGTTGCCATCTGGTGCACAATGCATCACACCTGAAAGTCAGTCTGTTATGCAGTGATGACAAATGGTTCATCTGTGAGGAGGTAATTGGAATCCTTCTGTTGTAAAAGAGAAAACTGAAATGAATGAAAACCAATCAGAAAGTAGTAGTTTAATGGGAAATGCAGGATATGAATTCTTCTTCTACACTAATATTAGTGTAAATAGTATCCCTGTATACATAAGTATCTCTGTACCTGCTTGTATTAAAATAACGTACAAACGTATTTAGGTCATCTTTGATCGTTGATTAACTTCGAAAATTATTGTTAGTAAATCATAAATTTAAAAAATGATGGTAAAGAACTTTGAAAAAGTATTGTTAATAAATAAATACAAAATCTTAATAAAAATGACTGGGAATAAACTGTAAGTTCATATGTTATATCAGTGTTAATATTTACAAAAAAGCCTTATCCTTTCACTACAGAGTACAAATGAATAAGTTCATGCAATTGCTCTAGAGAGAAAAGGATGAAAATTATTGATAATAATGCAGGATTAATTTCTTATTATTATTTAATATAAATATTCAAACAAAACTGATGCTCTCACTATGGTGACCAGACCTCAAGTGATGTGGCTTATGCAATGGCTCTAGTAATAAAAGGAGAGGGGGAGGAGTTTTCTGACATTCTATTTGGCCTAGAGAGAAAGAGCGAGGGCTAGAGTGACCTTTGTTTCCGCCCCAATTTTATGTCACACAATTGCCTAAAATGCATGGGCGAGTCATCAGGTTACATTCTAACCAAGGATGTATCACATAAAATTGCTCGAGATGCATGGGCAGGACGAGGGTTTCCTAGATGTCCTTTAAGATAACAAGTCCAATTGCCTCAAGTGTAAACTGACACTAGAAATGACCTAGAGGTAAGATTATTATCTGATACAGAACCCGCTCCATAAGGACACTATCAGGCAGACGCGGTACTCGTCACAAAGCGCTAAATTTGGCTACTGAGGGTGCTGGCGACTACATTCAAGAGCCAGTGTAGTTTTGAGTGTTTGCACTTCGGGAAGAATGGTTGCCGATGCAGTGACAAGCGCACAACCAGCCTGTGCTACAGTGGGCATGGAACTGTCGCCATAGGGAGATGCATGTCCTTTGTAGTACTGCAAAGTTGAGAAAAAGAATATCAGCAAACGATCTAGTAAGTGCGTTACTATCATGTGGACAAGATGGCGAGCTGACTGCACTGTAGCAGCTCATCGTAGGATATGACCGACTTCTGATTACTGATTCCACACACACATCAGTGTCGTGAAAGCAATCTCTTATGACTCAAAATGGTTCCTGGATACCATTAGTGTTCTCTGTCCGAACTCATATGCATAAACTGCTCGATTTGAAGTGCCACTGAGCTTTGCACAAGACTGACCTTTCCATTCACAGAAGAGATTTTGTTTTTACATTGAACCTCTCCACACACATACTTTGTTGATAACAATTCAGAAGTTCTACTATCCCCCTAATATGTTCAGAGTTATCTTGCTACTATAGAATCACAGGATATGGGTACCACTATGTGTGTTATCCTTGGATCTGGGATCATTCATGCATTAATATAGTCCTGTCTAGGAAAATAGGAACACATAAGGACAGACAGAAGAAAAGTGCCACAGTGTTTGCTACAGAAAAAAACAAAAATCTCTGGGAAATTATGGTAGGTTAGTAGGATGAATGGTGGAACAAAAATAATGTGATGTTCGTGACAGTTCATGCTTGGTGTGGAATGTATTTGTCGGTGAATTCTCATAGTCATCGGGCCCTGTGAAGTCTCCTGGACCAATTTCCTCAGGCTGATTGTTTGTGTAGCAACTCAAAGTTATCATCATAGCAGCCAGTTTGTTCATAAAACTTTCCTCTTTGTGTACTAGGTATTTAAAAACTGTTTGTCTGTTATCAGCGTCCCGTGTGGATATCAGCAGAATTTAACTCATGTATGTCAGCAGTACCAATAGGTCCACTATGGATCAACTGTGAGTTGGTGTTTCACTGGGGTGAATGCAGTAGCGAAGTCGATAAAATGTCGGGTGAGGCCCTTCCATGGAATAGTAGATTATGTAGTCGAGACAAATTGTATATTTTGAATTAGATAGGTTGAAGGCGTAAAGAAACAATGGGAGCTGGGAGAAAGTGACAAGTAATCAGCAAACTCTGTAATTCGGATTTTTTCTCGTCAGAGGTGCATACTGCAACAAATCAGGGACACTATATATATATGACTTGACTTAATTCCTTTGGCACCTATGGGGGCATAGGGCATCCAGGAGAACTCGTCATCCGTCTCTGTCTTTGGCCATTTGCCTCAGTGCTGCAAAATCCAAATCCTCCAGACGTTCGTGGATCCCTCATTGGATTCCTCGACTCCTGCCTGCTGTGACTCTTCTCATAACTGAGTCTAAAACAACTATAAGAAGTGTTGGTGATAAAATGCAACCCTACCGGACTCCAGTTGTTACTTTTATGGGCTCTGTCATCTTTCCTTATGGAGTACACAACATTTGTAGCCATCATATAGATCTTTTATGTTGTTTAAGATCTTCTGTGTATACCATACTTCCGCAACACCTGCCAGAGCACTTTATGTTCCCGGAATCGAAGGCCTTTCGAAAATCAGTGAATGCCAGGTACATGGTTGCTTGGAATTCTTTGCTTTGCTCTAAAATGATCTTAAGAATGTTAATAAGATCAACACAACTGCGTTGTGCCCTAAAACAGGCCTGTTCTTTATGCAGTCGATTTTCAAGAGACTCTTTAATTCTGTTTAAAATAATTCTGCTGAGTACTTTGCTGAGCACTGACAACAAAGTAATACCACGCCAGTGGTTACAGTCTGACAAATTTCCCTTTTTTGGGAGCTTTACCACCAGACCATTTTTTCACTCCTTTGGAGATTTCTCTTCAAGCCAAATATGCTTCAGCAAGGGATGGAGCATTTTAAAAGTTCTTTCAGTATCGGCTTTTAAAAGCTCCGGTGCTATGTTATCTAGACATAGAGCCTTTGCATTCTTTAGGGTTTTCAAAGCAATCCTAATTTCGTCCATTGTGGGGCACTGCAGATTTATATCTTGATCTTCTTCGACTTCCTCTGGAACATCTCTTACCTATTCCTCTTGGTTGTCTTCACAACTTAACAGTTCCTTGAAGTGCTCCTCCCATCTCTGTAGCTGTGCCGGTTGAGTTGTAAGCATCACCTCATCCTTGTTCTTAACTGGCCCTTGACGTCTGAAGGTCTTCATTGACAACCGTTTGGCTATATTGTAGAGCTCTTTCCTATTTCCTTGTCTTGCTGCCTCTTCTGCTAACTTTGTTTGCTCATCTACCCATTTCCTTTTATCTCGACGTAGCCATATTTTCACTTTTTTGTTCGCCTCCGTGTATTCTTTATGCGCTTCGCTCTTAAGTTTTAGTTCTTTCCTGTGGCTGATTTCATTCCATATATCATCAGAGATCCATTCCTTCTTTTGATGTACCTTAAATCCTGGGATTTTTTCTCCCACATCTAAATAACTGTCTTTGATTTTTTGCCAACCTATTTCAATTCCCTCTTCCGTAAACTTTTCTTCAGAGGGGACCTAGAATCTGTTTTGTAGTTCAAGGGCAATTGTTTCTTTGATCTGATGGTGCTTTAACCTTGCCACATCTATTTTCTTGCTCCTGTGACTGAGCTTGGTTCTATTTGCCACTATCTTCAGTCTGAATTCCGCCAAAACTATTCGGGGTCGTGATTCCAAGCGTCTGCTCCTCTTCTGTTTCTGACATCTAACAGAGAATGTCGAAACTTGGACTTAAGGTTACGTGGTCTATTTGATTTTCAGTAACGTGGTCTGGAGAAATCCACATTATCTTATGGCAGCTACGATGTGGAAACAAGATAAGGTCATGTTCAGTGCACGTATCTATCAACAGTTCTCCATTTACAGATCTGATCCTCAAGCCATGCACACCCATGATGTGTCCAAGCCCTTCATTTTCTGAACCAGCCTTTGCGTTCAAGTCACCCATTAAAATTTCTATGTCCCTAGAATTTGTTTGTCTAAGGACTTCGTTAAGCTCTGTATGAAATGAATCTTTTAATTCTCCTTTAGCTACTTCAGTAGGTGAATAGCACAGTGACATATCGCACATTTGTTTTAAAGTGTGTGGTTGTTATCCGTTCTGAGACTAGTTTCCACTCCAGTAAGCTCTTCTTGCTGCTTTTAGATAATAAGAGTCCTACACCATTCCATGCATCGCGTCCTCCCGTGTCTGACCTGCATACAGCAGCACTCCACCATTTTTTGTTTGGAATTCCCCTGATTCGGGTCACCATATTTTGCTTAGTCCCAATATACCTAGTCGGTAGTTCTCCGTCTCTTTTCCAACCTCTCTTAGCCTTCCTGCCTCCCTCAACGTCCTTACATTCCAAAAACCAATATGGGTATTCCTTTTCAGGCCAAAGGTCATATCCTTAAGATCCATCCAGCTGTTTCTCCTTTTAGTTTCTGTGATATGTGTTTTTTGGTGGTGCAGGTTATCAGTCCATACCCCTCGAGTGTCCAATTGGGCTGGCACCTCATGGCCTGGACATCTTATCCCTTAGATAGCTTGTCCTCACTGTGACTACAGAATGCTGTCCATCCCTTCGCAGTAAGGCCTATGTGCATCACCATTGTCCTGGTTTCAAAGATCTTCCGCTGTCCACATTAGGGGACTGTGCCTGCTGCCACACAATCGCAGAGAGGAAAAGGAAAGCAAGGGAGAGTATACAATGGAATGGGGTAGGGTAGGATAGGATAGGACAGGACAGGACGCTAGACGGGACGTTGTGAGACACACTTCGTCTGGATCCTCCATGGAGACCTGTCTGGCTTGGGAGGCCCTGCTGGTAGTTACACACCCACTGGTATAGCCCTCCACTTCATTGGATCACACAAACGCCCTCGCCCACACGGACTGTGTTTCATTAAGGCGGTGTCTCTTGAGGGGGTATATTGATTTGCATATTCATCTCCCTAAACAAACTGACAGTTTACGATTAGTGGTCACATGCAGCAAGCTCTCAAAGATTATGTTTCATCAAACTATCAACTCCCTTTGTCTCTTGTACGACTGATGTGTTAATACAAAAGAAATACGTTTAAATGTTTTATCATCATATATGTGACCATTCTCTACATTTTCAGCTTTGTTTACAGGTTAACTACGGTACTTACAGTACAAAATAGTTAGGGGTGACATAGATCTTCATCTGCTTGCATATTATATAACAAATATTGTTCTATATTATGACAGTAATCTAAAAAAAGGAAAAGTTTGGATGTTAAATATTTTGGTATACCGTATTTAATCGGTTATTAAATTGCACTTTTGATTGCCTGTTTATTATTATTATTACTATTATCATGGTATGCATCAATTATATTATTATTACTATTATCATGGTATACATCAATTATAACAACAAAGTTGTTATACATATTTAACCAAAAGTACTCACGTGCAACTATTTACACTATATAATCGTTCAATGCCCCAGACTACACACGAATGTCGGAAGACTCAGTCCAGTGGAACACCTTGTTGGATGCTTCGTGTAGACTCGTGATACCACACTACCGGTGAAAAGTTTGTTAGGACACTGGTTTACGATGTGGCTCATTGTCTGAATATTGCCATACTCACGTGTACTGAAAGTGCTAAAGACCCACTTAGCCCCCTTGGGTGATAAATGCCTGAAACTTGGGTTGGGTTGTGAATAAGTTCGTGGTTCAGAGTTTTCGTGGCCTACCACTCACATTTCCACACAGCTGTACAGTTGAACCCAGTGGACAACATCTGGACTCCTCCATATGCTGGTTTTCTGGATTTCACCTGTTCCCTAGACAGAGAGAGTAATCCTTCGTGTAGCGGGACTGATTCAATTTTATAAACTTGCTGGAAAAAGTTGTAGGCAGACACCTTTTGATGAAGATGAGCGGGACAGATCTATGATATTACTGGTAGCCAGCATGTAGAATTAGGTGTGACTTCGCCACTAATGGTTCTCATAGCTGCACTCAGGTAAACTTCAGCTTCCTTCGCATGAGCACAGCTCTATTCTGTGCAGAGTATACCAACACAGGGGATGTTTCACGGAGAACTGATGCATTTGCTCTCCATGTATGATGTTTATGGCGTCAGCGTTCTGTCTAATGTTACAGAAAGCTGTTTTGGCTTATCGTTGTATTCCGCTATGCCAAAAGGTCCAAACCGTGTGCTGATCATTGCTGATGCTAGACTATTAGATATGTGGAAAAGACATAGTCTTATTTTAGAACCATTGGGTCTAAGTCGTCACGGTTTAAAATATTCATAAAGTTTAGTGAGGCTTTGTGTTAGGTCTTCTTCACATTCAAAAGGATCTTCACTCTGATATGAAACTGCAAGGTCATCTGTATATTGGAATTTCCGGCAGGTCAAGTTTAGCAGGTCTGTTGTGTAGAGATCGAACACCGGCGTACGAACAGCCTTGAGGCAAGCCATTGTTGACTACATGCTATCTGCTCTTCTTTTCACCTTGGTGTACTTTAAACGGCCGATTGCTCAACATGTTGCTTAACAAGATGCGGGTCTTCAAATAACTACGCACCCTCCGACTCAGTGTTGCAATATTAAAAGTTTTGGCTGGTCTCATTGTCTAGGGGCTGGCATACGTAGTTGCCGCATTACAGGCCAAATACTGCTGAGTCGACAGTATACAATATGAATACACACATGAATCGAATGGTCGAAGGTTTCAATCACTCGGCAATTGCGAATTATGAATGTAACATATAAATCCATAAATGAAAGAGTGCAATTAAATAAAATCTGCAGGTACTATCTTAACGACTTTAAATGATGAGTACGATAGTAGAAGTACTTTTGAGAATGCGGTATATTTCTTCAAAGCACTTATTGGTGTCGATGGCTCAGCAATTAAATAAAATATAAGTTGAATAACAGGGAAACAGTAGATTCCTACAGCACGTAAATAGTTATGAACAACACAGCGCTCGAGATATTCACTTCTAAACGCACACTACGTCTTCACTGTAGAAGCCACGGAAATCTCACAAGTGCACAAGTCGGCACATGACCCGCGACCACGCGCAAACCGCTCCACTCTCCGAGTCCCTCCGTGCGTCGGTCGCGTCCAGCCCTTCCCGCGTCCTGTGCCTTACCGCCCAGAACTGCCGCCCTGCCACAACTACCGCCATTCACTTCGGTAGTCGCCTCCCTTAGTAACGAGCGCTGTGATTGGCTAGAGCGCTGTCTCCAGGCAAATGTACACTCACAAGCGTATTGAAACACATTCGAAATACCGGATTTACAATTAAATAACTTGAAATTAAACAAATATTCCTACAGCTGGACCATAGACACGCTCTAACACACTTCATTAAATACATAAACAAATCAAATGAACATACATCAAAGGAATAGCAAGCAAAAGTAGGCCAGGAGCCTAATGTCTCTGTGCTTTCTAAAACACAGTAAATATTTAACCAATTTCTTCATGGATAGTATATATCGGATATAAACAAAGACATAGACGAATAAATATAATTTATAAGCATGGTGCTACCGTTTTTTCGTGTAACTGTGGAGTACTTACGGCCTGACGCGATCGATAGTAATCGGCCACTTTGACCTCAAATAACTCATGTACTGTTCAAGTTACATGCCTGTAATTCATACCAATTTAGGTTTACACTAATAGCTTTCTAAAGACACGATCGACTAAATCGGATGAAGCGTTTACATTTTGGTAATTCGTTACTGGGTGTTACTTGTATAATTTACTATCAGATACTAAACTTTATAAAGATATTGAAAATCTGATTACACCATCAGAATCGTAATGCAAATAATAGGTATCATGATTCATTTGGCTACTATTAATTTCCATACGAACTGCGAAATGTGTGCCATTAAGGTTTCACAAACTCCGCTATCTTTGGCAGTCCCGGCATAGACATCTCCTTCATCGACACAAAGCACGTTCCTCGCCACAGCGGAATTCCCAGCCACGCGGCTGGAGCATGGGCTGGGGCCACCCCTCTCGTCCGGCTAACGTTCGGCACCACGTGTTTGCTGCCGGGCCCCGGCTTTGACGAGCGCCCTGTGCGGCCGCCCCAATTCCGAACATTTTGAGGGCGCCACAATTCGCCCGTTACCTCACAAGGCTAACGTAGAGCCTTACAAGTTATTGTTTTCAGAAATTTCAATATTAGACTATCGCATCACACCATGTTACAAACTGCTGGCTGCACAACGAAAACTAGCCCTGTGTCGAGTTTCTTCTGGCAGCCAGTTTTTATGTAAGTAGTTCAAAAATGGTTCAAATGGGTCTAAGCACTATGGAACTTAACATCTGAGGTCATCAGTCCCCTAGACTTAGAACTACTCAAACCTAACTAACCTAACGATATCACACACATCCATGCCCGAGGCAGGATTCGAACCTGCGACCGTAGCAGCATCGCGGTTCCGAGCTGAAGCGCTAGAACCGCTCGAGCACCGTGGCCGGTTAGATGAGCAGTCGAGGAGAGCAATTGGTCACGGCAGTTTCTGCGTGGTCGAAAATCCAGCTTGTTCAGATGGTATCACAGAATTAATTTGGTCTTGTATCCGATCTTTCAAATAGTTTGTTAGCGCAACCAAGCAGATATACACTCCTGGAAATGGAAAAAAGAACACATTGACACCGGTGTGTCAGACCCACCATACTTGCTCCGGACACTGCGAGAGGGCTGTACAAGCAATGATCACACGCACGGCACAGCGGACACACCAGGAACCGCGGTGTTGGCCGTCGAATGGCGCTAGCTGCACAGCATTTATGCACCGCCGCCGTCAGTGTCAGCCAGTTTACCGTGGCATACGGAGCTCCATCGCAGTCTTTAACACTGGTAGCATGCCGCGACAGCGTGGACGTGAACCGTATGTGCAGTTGACGGACTTTGAGCGAGGGCGTATAGTGGGCATGCGGGAGGCCGGGTGGACGTACCGCCGAATTGCTCAACACGTGGGGCGTGAGGTCTCCACAGTACATCGATGTTGTCGCCAGTGGTCGGCGGAAGGTGCACGTGCCCGTCGACCTGGGACCGGACCGCAGCGACGCACGGATGCACGCCAAGACCGTAGGATCCTACGCAGTGCCGTAGGGGACCGCACCGCCACTTCCCAGCAAATTAGGGACACTGTTGCTCCTGGGGTATCGGCGAGGACCATTCGCAACCGTCTCCATGAAGCTGGGCTACGGTCCCGCACACCGTTAGGCCGTCTTCCGCTCACGCCCCAACATCGTGCAGCCCGCCTCCATTGGTGTCGCGACAGGCGTGAATGGAGGGACGAATGGAGACGTGTCGTCTTCAGCGATGAGAGTCGCTTCTGCCTTGGTGCCAATGATGGTCGTATGCGTGTCTGGCGCCGTGCAGGTGAGCGCCACAATCAGGACTGCATACGACCGAGGCACACAGGGCCAACACCCGGCATCATGGTGTGGGGAGCGATCTCCTACACTGGCCGTACACCACTGGTGATCGTCGAGGGGACACTGAATAGTGCACGGTACATCCAAACCGTCATCGAACCCATCGTTCTACCATTCCTAGACCGGCAAGGGAACTTGCTGTTCCAACAGGACAATGCACGTCCGCATGTATCCCGTGCCACCCAACGTGCTCTAGAAGGTGTAAGTCAACTACCCTGGCCAGCAAGATCTCCGGATCTGTCCCCCATTGAGCATGTTTGGGACTGGATGAAGCGTCGTCTCACGCGGTCTGCACGTCCAGCACGAACGCTGGTCCAACTGAGGCGCCAGGTGGAAATGGCATGGCAAGCCGTTCCACAGGACTACATCCAGCATCTCTACGATCGTCTCCATGGGAGAATAGCAGCCTGCATTGCTGCGAAAGGTGGATATACACTGTACTAGTGCCGACATTGTGCATGCTCTGTTGCCTGTGTCTATGTGCCTGTGGTTCTGTCAGTGTGATCATGTGATGTATCTGACCCCAGGAATGTGTCAATAAAGTTTCCCCTTCCTGGGACAATGAATTCACGGTGTTCTTATTTCAATTTCCAGGAGTGTACTAGGTTAAACTGTTCTACTGTTATTCCTTCTTTCAAAGGATTTCTTAGCTGTAACTGCAGATCTCCGATATTCTGCGGGCAATGTTCCTGTGCGATCATTTCGTTAAAAGGCGAACTAACCATTTCCACGTTGTAGATCCACTGTGCACTAAAAATTCAGGGTACAGCCCATGTGCACGTGCAGATTTTTCACATTTCGTCTGACTGAGGGCTGTCTCCAGTTCAGTAATCGTAAATGGTCAAGAGAACTCTGGGTTAAACTGTAAAGATTTCTTGACCTGGGTAAGTTCTTTCTTTACCTGCGGAACATTTGCTTTATCTGCTGGAACCTTGGAAACACTCACAAAGTGGCTAGCGGTAGCGTCGCATGAGATTGTCAACATCTTCGTACTGTGATAAGGGATGATCTGGTACTGGAAGTTATTTGACCCTAGTCATGTTTGGTGGTTTACAGATTTTTGCTACCTTCATGTTTCCAATCCGAATCACCTGCACCCTCCCGTTTCCCTCATCCGTTTCCTCTTTTCCTTCATCCGTTTTCTCTTCGAGAATAACTGAGGTGTCATTTAAGTCGTTTAAAAACAAATGTGGCAATCCCACATTGAGCGTGGCTAATGCAGGAGACGACCTCGCTTCCACAGAGTTGTGACGTCCACCTTATGCTGAAGTGAAATTGTTTGACTCTAATGCGCTCTTATGTCTGGAGAGTCAACGTTCAGCTGGTAGTAGAGGTTGGGTCTGAAAAGTGCTGTAATATTGTGTGTTCTATGCTGAAATTACGATTGGGGCGCTTTCTGCGAGAGTTAACCCAATTGGATGTGTCCAGACACTCGCCCAGGGAGCGCCGGCAGCAACCAACAAACTTGAAGATACATTCGAGGGCGAACACAGTGGCTGCACGAGTGCAGGTCCACAGCTTGCTTCCCTCCGCTTGTCACAGCTGTTGCCCCAGAGGACTGTTCCCACGCCACGCATACACCGTGAGGCTTGCGCCCTCCCACCTTGCGAGCGCAAAATTATGGGGCCGCTAATTTGTAAACCGACCTGTTGATTAATTTTTGTATGTTTCAGTGGACCAACTGTAATAAAACTTTCCCCAGTACTATCAGTTATTAATAGTAGGTTGCCATTTAACATGTAATTAAGCTGATAATTTTAGTGGTTGCTGAGATTCTTAAAACTCGAAATTTTCAGTGCAGCATGAAGTATAGCTTCATGGTACACTAACATGATGAAAAAAGCTTATTTGTGCCGTCAACTATACAGTTTTACGTTAGTTCTCCTACCTATTTCGGTTCTTATAACCATCTTCACAAGGGACTCAACCATCTCCTGTGAAGGTGGTAATAGGAACCGAAACCGGCACACAAAAAAAACCACAGTTGTGCAGTTGATTAGCTGATGGCACAAATATGCCTTTTTCAAAATATTTCACAGCTGTATACAGTCACCTACGAAAAGTTTTATTAATACTGATATGACATTGTATTCCTATCATAGAGGTAATGAGCTGAACATCTTATCATAGAACTGCTCTCAACCCATTGTACTGTCGTAAATATTTGGGAACATACAGTTTCGTTTCAAGTTGTTTTTAGTCAATGATCTATTTTTGTTAAGCAGAATATTTGGTGTAGTGAAAGAAGAGTGTCCGCGAAGAATTGCGGTTAAGATTCTATGAGTGTGTACACATTGTTGTGCAGTTAAGCTCTGGAATAAATACACTACATAAAAGGAATTTTGGAAAACAGCCTGTATTTATATCGATTGACTAATGTTTTCACTTTTGTTTTTCATGTGTAAAGATGATGAAGTTACTGTTGTTTAAAGTTTATCTGGCTTCTTTGGGCACATAATTTGGCACAATACTAAATTTTATTAAAGGCTCAAGATCGACCGAATAGAGGACTTGGTTAATTACGCGATGGCAGCAACAACGTCATTGGTTTTAAGCTGCCTTCGCCAATCTGAAAAGAACATCGTACTGCGTTCTGGAACCGATAGAGTGACTCCGTGGCCCAATTGTCGCGGAGTCGGAATCTAGTTTCCATAGAGAAAGTACGTGTCTCCTGCTGCTATGAACTGTTGATGTAGTGGTCAGTTATATATTTAGAAGAGGAACAATGTCTTAGAGCAAAGTCTGAAGCAATCATAATGATTCACTGTGTGGCGTACTATGCAGCCTTTCATTTGTGAGAGATACTATCTCGCTGACAAGTAAAGAATTGTATAGTATTTTGACGAGTAAAATTTGATCAACGAATATCGTGTGAACATTTTGACTGCATTCAGATGACTGGTTAGTCCAGTTCCTTTTAGAGTTTGACTGTCTCTTTTTATTTAATTTATTAGGACTACCAGAGCGATGACTGAGTTTCGTTCTTTGTTCTTGCGTTAACACATATCAGTAAGATACTAGAAGTATAGGAGGTCCCATTCGAAAGAGGCCCCACAAACAAATATTTGCTAAAATTACACTTGGAAAGGATTTGCATAAAAAATCAGGAAATGAAATGAAATGAACATGTCATATCCTGTTCATGGGGAAATGAAGGTGAATCACTAAAGGTGCTCGAAGTGACCGCCTCGACTTGTAAACACAATTGAACACGACGCTGCAGATTCTCGAATGTTGCTACCAGAACCTCTGTCGTCACTGCCTGGACCTCACGAATGATGTTCTGTCGTAAATCTTTCAAGTTGTGTGGTTTGTTCCTGCAGACTTTGCGTTTTAGGCCACCCCAGGGGAAAAAGTCAGGTGGCGTTGAATCAGGTGACCTTGGGGGCCATAGTTCTTTCGAAATCACTCTGCCGGCGAAAAATGATTCGATCTCAGCCAGGTCCACTCGAGGCGTGTGACATGTAGCGCTGTCCTCTTGGTACGAGCCGAAGGTAAGTTCTTCATCGTCCAGCTGGTTCACAAATTCCCGAAACATTTAGATGTAAACTTCACTTGTCACATCAGATTAGAAAGAAACTGGTCTGATGACGCGACGCTGTGATATTCAACAGAACACATCAATGTTTTGTGAATGCAGGGGTTGCTCGACCAGTGTACGTGGATATTCCTTCACCACAAACGTGTATTCTGAGAGTTTACATAGCCAGAGAGGTGGAACCACGCCTCATCACTGAACCATGTGTACTGCAGTAGTCCAGGCCTCTGAGCAATAAATTGCTGAAACCAATTTGTCATTGACATTCAGTTCCTGAACAACTGCAAACCTGTATGGATACTCGTCGGCTTTCTTCGCAGCTCTGTGACGTGCTGCGTGACGTTCCACATTCCTGAGAAACACAGACTTGACAGGAGAGGCCAACAATCGTTTCACGTCAGCCTCTTTTTTCTTCCGATAATGGCGTAATGGCGGCCGTCCCTCCCCTCCTCTCCCCCGCCGTGCAGATGCAATACCGTTCCACAGCTCTCCATCTTGTTCACTAACGTTTATACGCAGCATTTCGACGGTATATGCTGGAGCTCCAGCCACAACGACGCGCAGAACACACTGTTGCCTCAAACGAAGTTGCAGAGCGCAGTGTTGCTATGTCAAACATCGCAAATTAACACCCCGCAATTTCAGCGGAATTACTACATATGTTTGTGGGGCCTCTTTCGAGTGGTTCACCGTGTACGTAATGAAGTGTCCGAACTTTTGGGACCCTACGCGCACGGTCCGTTTGAACTTACTCGATCTTTCCGTCTCGGATTATGACTCGTTGTGACTTTTATAATCCTTCTTTTTAGAACTGGGCCAACCACCGTTGATATGCCCAAATTTGTTTATTTAATGTGTCTCTGGTGTTGTGCACAGTCCTCTGACACTGCGCGTAGATATTGCGTCGAATATACGCGTCGCTGCAGCTGCACTCAGAATGTTACGACAGCTTTAACGTGGACACGGCGGCTATGCAGGCAATGTTAACTTCAGAATTTCATAAACAGGGCTATTTCGTGGTGATGTTACAAACTTTCAAGGATGATGCAGAAGGGTAAAAGTATCAGTTTGTGGTAAAGGACCGTGATCCCGACACAACTGAGTCGAAAGTTATAAGCGAAAATCATTCTAGTATCTCTGACAATGGAATACATTTACATATACTGTTGTTGCTAAAACTATAGGGTAGGCAACTTTCAGAGGTATGGACCAAAACAAGGAAAAACGTCCTGTAAGTAAGGGCTCTAAAACGAATACTTGAAGACCTATGAGCGCCTCGTCTTCGATGCTGTTAAGCACATCTTTTCTATTACAAGCTCTTTGGTTTCCATATTTTTGGAGCAGGTAGTACGGACCAAAACAAGAAAAATATGCCCAGTAAATATGGCCTCTAATTGCATACCTTAAGAGCACTTGTTCAGTAGAAGAGAAGTGTTTCATAGTAGGGAAGTAATTCCCAGTCGACTCCGTAATTTCGTTTTGACTTATGCAGGCCGAATACAAGCCAATTGTTGGGTCTAGAACAGTCCACAGTAGCAGTGGCAAGTCTGTTTACTGCAGACAGTATTAGAGGATCTCGAAACGTCCTTTCTATTGGTACTGCATCTTAAAAAGACACTGCGAATGTTGTATATGGGGAAATGTAAGAACACGAAGTTGAGAAAAAAGCGATTTCAGCTTTTTCATTACTTATAATGAGTAGTATGCAAGTGTTTCCTCTGTTGCAGCAGTTTTGTCGCGTAATGATTTGATACGTATTCTAAATGCGGTATTTCTCGTTATATTAATCCTTCTCGGTCTTCCATTACACAGAATTCCCAAGTTTTGGTTTCGAAAACTTGTCTCAAAATCTAGTCTTGTCTCAAAATCTAGTCCCCCAAATAATGAAGAAAGGTGAATTCAGTCCGGAGATCGCCTCGTTGAGTTCTCCAGAGAGAGGAGCCCGAGCGAGCGGTCTAACCTGTGACCCGCTGACGCAGACGTCTTGAGACGAGTTCGCTAAAGAGGTGAGCGACAAAAAGTTTTGGAATGAATTCAGGATAGATCGGGGCAGCCAATTAGCAGTGTTTTGCGTGCGCTAATAGAGGAGCTGCGGAACGAACATGCACAGCAGCTTCGATAATTATCTAGAGCAGCTTTTTGTACAGTCTGCTAGTCCGGTAATCTTTAAATAGAACCACAAAATGAGAACATTTATAGAATTGCGTTTTAGAATGAGGACCACATTAACCTTAGAACACTAAAGGCGGGAAAATGTTACATTGTTAGTAAACCATCGTTAATTTCACCACACCATCTTTTATTCAAAGGAAATCATAATTTATGGTTTATGCATTAGTTAATTACAATTAAAAGGTCTCGGGTTGCATGTCACATATAAAACAAAGAAAAAAATGTACTGTTTTACTGACAACACCAGATTGTCGAGAATTGCGAATTGGTACTAACTGCAGTCGTAAATTTCACGAGGATTTAGTAATCTAGGGTTAAAATTTTTTGCATCAGATAATTGCACATTGGTCTGTGTCATTTCTGGTTAAGGAATAGGACCTGTATGAATGTCATTTTAGGCATACTTTTTCCTGCCCGTTTTCTAATGCCGTATCCACCTCCCATCAAGCTACGCAGGTCTAGTGTTAATCCTGGAATCCAGCAAGGAACTTCGTTGGCGCATTCAACTGACTATATATCCTGCCCATCTCCATTTAATTTTCATTAGTCATAATTAAAGAATACTTTGTTATATTTGAAGGCGAAGTAATTTGACAGTACCCACGGGTAGTAAAGTGAATGAAAAGCGAAACTACACATAATTATAGTAACCAACGACCTTGTGTTTAATGAGCGCAGACAACAAAAACAATGAACTTCAGCGCGCTGAAATAAGTAAATTTCGTCTGTCCTGTTTTCTCCTTTTTAGACCTTATTTCTATTCAAGAACACTTTAAAAATCACTATTTGTTCAACCACTAAATGAAATATTGCAGTAACGTATGTTTATCGTCGTATAAGCGGTCGTCAAACTATAATTGAAACTTTATTACGTGATTCCTTACAGTTTCCATTTTTTTTTAAATTTCCTAATGAGAACACGAAACTTTTTTGCTATTGTCTTAGAGAATTGACTTCCTACGTTCTAGCCTGGTGGACGGGACATTTCGCTTACCATAAGATGTTTTTTGCTTTGTGTAAGTAATTCGCTTAAATGTTTTGTTGCGCCCGGGAACTGAATTTCTGAAGTCATTATTTATGTGACTTCTTCAAAAAAAATTAGTATTTTGACAATTGATTCACAGTATATTTATTCATTTGTCGTTTCTCAAAATTTAGAGGAAAGCGTGAATATAACACTTCGACCAAAAAAACCCTACGAATCTGTAAAAGTACCTTTTCTAAATAAACAATTTTTATCATTCGCAAAAGACGCAAAATAACCTACACTGCACTCGATCTGCTACTGTGAAATGACGTCTGTACTCTTCACCACCACCAGCAATGTAAATGAACAATTTTCCACCTGAAAATAGTGGTGTGAACCATCGAAACGCGTAGTGGCAAAATAAACAAGTGACTGACGCAGGCACTGCTTTATTTGTTATTTTATTTGTAACATTACTACAGAACAGTCACGTGATTGCACGCAAGTATTCCGCTACCTGCCCGAACATATTACATATCTCGAAGGTATAAATGTGGTAGAGTCTATTACTGACATGAAGAAAACTCTGTGACGTACTCCGTGTTTTCTGTTGAACAGTACATTCACAGAAACTTTTAGGATTAATGTTGTAGTTTATTTTATAATTAACGTTGTAATACAACACTCTGTCGTCATGTTATTTCTCTGTAGGGTAGGGCGGGGCTAGTAGAACAATTTTTCACTTGATTGGTTATAGCTCCTCAGCGATAAGTCTTAATGGCTTATATAACTGCGAAGGCTCCCAGCCAGTCAGTCAACATAAAAGTTTTCTGGGTATGGTACCGTGTCTACTCAGTAGACCCTGAAGAAGGCCGCTGCAACCGTGGCCGAAACGTTGGTTTTCTCCAGCAGTAGTTTTATACAATATGACGCGGTACCATACGCAGAAGACTTTTATGTCTTAATGGCTTGTTATGCATACTGATGGGTAAGTAATTTATTCCTTTGCAAAAGTGTCCATAGTAATTTACTTCTAACAAGTCGCATTTAAGAGCTAGAGCTGTTTAAATGCAAACAGTCAAGTACGCTGGACGTACCCCATAGGTGAGGTAAGTTGAGCAAGGGTATGGGGCAAATCGGGCACATAGAAATCTAGTCGAACCAGGGGTTCTATGTTAGATAGATATGAAATAAAATTTCTGTTTGCATTTACATAAAATGTACAATTCTGACTTATTTCCATATCCCGGAGACTCCTCTCCACGGGATCCATGAATTACGAGTAACGTAATGCAAAAATAAATAAATTTATAATGTGAACGAAGTGCGAGTCACGCGACCTACTCTTACAACACGAAGACTGACCGAATTCTGCGCCCCCTCCGAAACTACAGATGCTGAGGCATTCACTTCCGAGAAAGTTTGTGGTTATTTATAGTCGTGTCAGGTAGCAAGAGGCGGGATTCCACAAGTGTCTCCGGGCTGTGCCCTCTTGTGACTTCTGCGAAACAGTCTGCGAGACCGAGACACTGCTATTTAGGTTCAAATGGACAGCAACCTTCACGTTCCAACAGAATATCATTACTGCCACCTGCAGTTTACTTGTCAGTGTGCCTAGGCCGTTCAAGGTGCAAGCTGTAGCACAAAATTTGTGAATATATGAGCGAAGAAGAGCAAAAGCCTTGATTATAGTACGGAAGAGAGTTGCAAAACATTGAAGCTGTGTCTGATATGATCCATTATTGACGCGTCCTCAGGTTGATCATCGATCTTCTCTTGTATACAACAGTGGAAAACCGCTGTAAATTTTTTGAGGGAAGTCATTTTTCTCCGTTGGCTGTTTTATTTTGAAATAACCACATCATTTTGTAATTTAGCGGCTGGATAATTTCGTCCCCTTCGGCATTATCGAGCTAATATCTCAAACGTGGAATTCATGTGCGATCAGCAATAAATGCGACCGTTAAAGGAGGTTTGTCACTGTGCCATCATAAAACACATTAAAATATGTTATTGTAACTATTTAAAATGAAAATACACATAGCATGGTCAGCGTCTTAAAATCAAATGTAGTGGATGGAAGTTCGTTGACATTCCTTTTTACATATGGTTTCCACGTATGAGATAGTAGCTTGATGACGCTGAAGGGGACGAAATTAGCAGTAGCTTGATGACGCTGAAGGGGACGAAATTAGCTAATCATTAAATTATGAAATAAAGTGGTTATTTCAAAGTAACGCAGGAAAATAAATTCTCTCAAGAAACGATTACAAATCTATGAACGACTGCGTTTGGCGTGTATATTTAGGATGGGAACTGAACTTATTGTTTCGTCTGCCTGCAGAAAACGTTGCACGCCCACTTCTTTGACACCAATGTATGCAATACAATCGTGTACGGAATTTGGCCGAGGTCGAAAGATCAGTCTTTATGAGTGTTGTTTGTCGCAGTGCAGATTTGCTGTCACATTGGGCGCAGCGCTAGTGTGCGGCGAAGACGTGTACCGAAGAGCAGGTGCACACGACAGTCACATAAAAGGATGTTTTCGGTTACAATATGTTACTCGGTTTGTTGACTGTCGACAAACAGTCATTACCAGTGAGCATCACTTGAGGTTAACCGATAGTGACGGCAGGTTAGTTTGTGATTCCGTCGGAGTGAACGTCATCTGCCGAGTTTGTTATTGTTTCGATCGTCATCTGCAGAGACTGTTATTATTTCATCCAGGCTTCAAGAACCTTTGACACTCATGAGTAACTTGTGATCGAGTGCCTCGCAATGTATAAGCTATCAACAGCACCGTAGCTTTAGAGACAGATGTGGTGCCTTTCCTTAATCCAGTTCCTGGAAATGGACTATGCTCATCCACAATCTGCCAAGTGCTTTCGAGCCTTTTTCTCTTCATCACAGATAGCACTTTTAGATGACTTGTGGTCCAGTAGCTAGTTCACTTGAACGTTAGAATCGTGTAGGAGCTGAGTGGAATGCCTTACATGAGGGAAACTTCCAGAAATGTGCCTCGCGGGGCTCATTTGCAGCGCGAGTCGCCTTCTCTAAATGTTGATTTTGGACGTGCAATATTGTTTGATTGCTCTATTCTTTTACAGCTTTTTTCACATAGATGTAGGTCATATGCAGACTAAATTTAATTCAGTTCTCGTGACTCATACGCATTACTGAATTGTAGTAAAAGAGTTTCTTCATATTGCCGTAGGTGATATGTAGAATAAATTTCGTTCAGTTCTGGTGATTCTTACACGATCTGACAATTATGAGAGAGACAAGGACGTGGCCGAAGGGAGGAGGTCAGAGGGTCTGGACACCCCCACCCCTCCCCATTACCTAAATGAAATTACACACGATCTATTTGCCGTGCAGTGAAATTTAAAGATATTTTGGTTTTTCATAGTACGACGGAAAAGGGATAAGCGCTAACGATAGTTAACAAGACCGACGATAAATTTCACCTATCTATATATCGATAGCACTATCGGCTATCAGCATCCCTACTTTAACCAAGACCAAGTATTGCACATACAGCACGTTGTTGGCCTTATCCAAACCCATTTACGAGGGTTGGAACTTTAATACTGGCAACTACTTATTTAGAGATCGTATGCTGTTCATTTATGGAACACAACCTACTGTCAGCTTAGAGCCAGAAGTGGACACTTTCTGCAGGATCTGACCATAATTTTGCACGACAGTGCTCAAGCACGTACAGTGCAAGCTGTTACTGATTTGTTTGACTGATGGGGCTGCTAAGTGCTATACCACTTATTGCACTCCCCTGACTTAAGCCCTCGTAAGTTCAACTCGATTTCTAAACTGAGGGAAACACCTCGCCGGCCGGTGTGGACGAGCGGTTGTAGGCGCTATAGTCTGGAACCGCGCGACCGCTACGGTCGCAGGTTCGAATCGTGCCTCGGGCATGAATGTGTGTGATGTCCTTAGGTTACTTAGGTTTAAGTAGTTCTAAACTCTAGGGGACTGATGACCTCAGAAGTTAAGTCCCATAGTGCTCAGAGCCATTTGAACCATTTTGAGGAAACACTTCACGGCATTCGCTTTAGTTCGCTTTAGTTCGTCGGGCAATAGACCGCGCTGCTCGAACTGTCAACATAACTGCCACTGCTAAGAGTGTCCTACGACTTCCACATCGCTGGCAACGGGTTATACACAATGCTGGTGACTACTTTGAAGGTCAGTAAAACTTTGAAACACGCTGTACGAGCTGTAAATAAATAGTTGCCACTATTAACGTTACAACTCTCGTATTATTTTATTATCAGTTCAATTCTTACTTGCAACTGAATTTATTGTAAGTGCTGATGTTTATTGTTTTTGTGCTATGTATCGTTGCGATAGTTTCTAATTAGGGATTATGACAACTTAAAAATATGTAGACACTGCTATAATACCCATATTACCTATCTATAGCAATTTACACTGAGGAGACAAAAGTCGTGGTATACCTCTCAATATCGTGTCGGAACTCCTTTTTGCCCGGCGTAGTGCAGCAACTAAACTTGGCATGGACTGAACAAGTCATTAGAAGTCTCCTGCACAAATATTGAGCCACGATGCCTCTATAGCCGCTAGTAACTGCGAAAATGTTGCCGGTGCAGGATTTTGTTCAAAAACTGACCTCTCCATTATGTCCCACAAATGTTCGATGGAATTCATGTCGGGCGACCTGGGTGGACAAATCGTTCACGTGAATTGTCCAGAATGTCCTTGAAACCAGTTCGGAACAACTGTCGCCCAGTGACATAATGTCGTTGTTTGGGGACATGAACTCCATGAATGGCTGCAAATGGGCTTCAAGTAGCCGAACATTAGCATTTCCTGTCAATGATTGTTTCAGTTGGTCCAGAGGACCCACTCGAATCCAGGTACTCACAGCCCACTCCACCTTGCACAGTGCTTTTTTGACAGCGTGGGTTCAGAGCTTCGTGGGGTCTGCGCCACACTCGAATCCCACCATCAGCTCTTACCAACTGAAATCTGGACTCATCTGACCAGGCCACGGTTTACCATTCGTCTATTGTCCAACCGATCTGGTCACGAGCCCAGGAGCGGCACTGCAAGCAATGTCCCGCTGTTAGGCCGGTATTACACTATCAAATTTCTTTGTCAAAGATTTGATCAAAGATGTGATCCAATAGTCCGTCCAATATATTTGACAAAGATCTTTGACGTAGCGCTACAAGGGGTAGTACACTGTCATCAAATTTTTCGTCAAAGTTCAAGATGGCTGACAACAACTTGTTATTAACCGCAGCAGTTCTACGTACACCAATTGCATTGTGTGCACATGCGGAAAAGAAGTGGGGGGAGAAAACGGAACCATACATACGAGGTTGACAGTCTTAAATTCCTGGGATTACAACTTGATGATAAATTCAGTTGGGAGGAGCACACCACAGAACTGCAGAAAGGCCTTAACAAATCTGTATTTGCAATTCGAGTGTTAGCAGACATAGACAACGTAAAAATAAAAAAAGCTTGCATACTTTCATTCCATAATGTCATATGGGATAATATTTTGGGGTAAATCTTGAAGTCAAACAAAAGTTTTCAAGGTCCAAAAGCGTGTAATACGTATTATTTGTGGAGTAAATTCACGTACCTCCTGCAGAAACCTCTTCAAAGAACTGGGTATACTAACTACTGCCTCTCAGTATATTTGCTTCTTAATGAAATTTGTCGTAAATAATATATCTCTTTTTCCAACAAACAACTCAGTTCATACATACAATACCAGGAACAAAAATGATCTGCACAAGGACTTAAAGCACTTACTTTAGTTCAAAAAGGGGTCCACTACTCAGGAACACTCATCTTCAATAATTTGCCAGGAAACATAAAAAATTTAGTTAGAAATAAAGATCAGTTTAAAAGGAGCCTGAAAGACTTACTACTGGCCAACTCCTTCTACTCCATTGGCGAAATTTTTAATAGAAACAAATGATGTATTGTATTTATTCATACTATTAGTATTGTTATTTCAGCTTAAAAAAAAGTCGACATGTTCCACATCCACGAGGATCTCCTCCGCAGGGATATATGGAACGAAAAACTAATCTAATCTGGGTGAAGCCGTGGGTTTTACGACGACACGATAAAAGCATTCAACAAAACTTGTTACTTGAGCTTACAGTGGAAGGCGTCAAGAATGAATAAGCATACATTTCTGTATGTGCTCACTGAAGTGTATCCTCATATCACAAAGCACAATATTCACTTAAGAGCTGCTACATCTTCAGAAGACAGGCTCACTATAACACTCCGATTCCTTGCTACAGGAGAGGGTTATGTTAGGTTAGGTCAGGTTAGGTCTCCAATCTTCTTAATCTATTTTTGTATTCAGGGTGCCTCACGTTGTAAAGCGCCTCATCAGCTTCAGACATCTCTATTAATTTTGTAGTTGTCGGCACACACCAATTGTATTTACCGGCAATGGTTATAAAAACACTACAGACGACAGAATGCAGCAATGCTAGCGCTCCATGTGGTAACATGTCACATTGCAGTGAACAGAAGACAGGCAATTTCTTTGATCAAATCTACAGCGAGGCCCTAGATTTGATCAAATATTGGACGACATTTGACAAAGTCTCTATTACACTATCAAATATCTTTGACAAAGATATTGGACAAAGAAATTTGATCGTGTAATACCGGCCTTAGCAAAGGTATTGCGATGGTCGTCTGCCGCCGTAGTTCACTAACGCCAGACGTCGCCGCACTGTCCTAACGGATACGTTCGTCGTAAGTCCGACATTGATCTCTGCGGTTATTTCACGCTGTGTTGTTAGTCTGACAATTCTACGCAAACGCTGCTGCTCTCGGTCGTTAAGTGAGAGCCGTACCCACTGCGTTGTCCGTTGTGAGAATTAATGCCTGAAATTCGGTATTCTCGGCATATTCTTGACACTGTTGATTTCGTAGTATTGAATTCCCTAACGTTTTCCTAAAGACACTGTCGCATGCGTCTGGCTCCAACTACCATTCCGCGTTCAGCGTCTGTTAATTCCTGTTCCGGCCATAATCACGTTAAGATGCTTTTCACAAGAATCGCCCGAGTTCAAATGACAGCTCCGTCAATAGACCTTTTTATACCTCGTGTACGCGATACTACCGCCATCTGTGTACGTGCACACGTTATCCTGTGACTTTTGTCACTTCCGTCTAATATTAGCACTGGAGACTGGTAGAACTTTGGGGTTGCAGTATTTCAGTAATTCACAACGCAGCGGATCGGTAAACATCATTACAAATACTTTAAATTAAAATTAGTGCCTAGAAATATACTTCGATTTTTTACTTGAAAGAAGACACCACCATTTGACTGTATATTATTGTATTTCTTTCCTGTACAATCCACATTTCGGCTTTTTCGTCATTATAGAGTAAAAGTCGAAATCTAGATTGTACAGAAGAGAAATACAGTAATACACAATTAAATGACGGTGTATTCTTTCAAAAAGTAGTGTATGACTATGGCTACTTTTTTACACTTGGAATTGTCTGTGTTGCCCAAAAATCACTTTGATCAACAAAAATTTCGCCCAAACGGCGATGGTTGCATTTCCTTAAAAATTCTGTCATTAGTAGACCATGTGTCAAAATCTCGTTCAATCTGATTACACGGGTGGTACTCAATTACGAAAACCAGATTAGACATGGAACGATGGGTCAGTTTTTGTGGAGAGCCAAAGGGTTATGTGATAGTTCGTTCGTTTCTAAAACATTTTTTCGTCAGTCTGCTTGAATTCGTCCGAGCCGACTCCACCCTGCATGACTACTGAAGGCTAACAAACACTGTCTGCCTATCGGTCAGTGTTTCTGCCTCACTCGAAGGCAAACGTTCTGCAGGAACTCTCCAGCAAGACTCAGACTGACTTACAACTGACAAAACATGCCCTGCTCGTGCACGTTTACTTACGCGCACGTCTCTTTTTCCTGGTGGCGCTGCCGCTGCAGGGGGCGTGATTTTTGCGGACAGCGTGGATGGTTTGCACGCAGCGACGTTCCTGCTTCGGACGGACGTCCACGTTACTTCTGGTACCAGCTGTCGCGAACTCGTCTTGTGTGGTATCTCGGTACACCACATTTTGTGGTTTCTCATTTTCAATTTAGGCAAATGCCGAGTATGGTCCCTTTCTTATAGGCCACAGCTAGTTCCTTTCCTTCCTGACACATTGCAATTCCCTTAAAGATGCAGCCTCTCTGCTTAAATGAAAAGAGCTGCATCGAAGGGGAGCCAAAATTCTTTTCAGCGACTCCCGGCACTAAAAGCCACAAAATAAATAAATAATAATCCAAATTTTCTCCTCGGTTAGGCCCATGTCTTTGTCTGCTGCGATGTTCTTTAATGCGGAAAATTACCTTTCTACATTGCAAGATCTGACAGAAGCACACTTTAATGAGGAAATTTGGGAAGTCTATGACCGAATAATTTCAGATCCTTTGCATTTTCGCAACCAAAAATTGCTCCAGCTGCTCAGTCGAACAGAGCTAAGCTTATTCCAACAGCCCTGTCGGTGATTATCACGATGTCTCAAAAAATTCGCGCTCGTCCGTTCCCGATCACTTCGTCAGCTGAAACCCAGATTGAAAGAAGAATATTGTAAAATAACCGTGGAGGTTGAAGGGAGATTGGTGCATGACTGCTTCTTCGTAGTTTGCCAAACTACAACACTCCTAAGTAACGAGATTATATATCGGCTTGGTGATAACTCCGAGATCATTGTCGAATAAAATGGTTTGTCGTTTTTTTATAGAAATTATGAGAATAAATGGAAAACATGAGTCTTCGTAAGATCCTCTTTAAGAAATCGGACCCCCCCCCCCCCCTGTCTACGCCCTTCAGAGAGAGAGAGAGAGAGAGAGAGAGAGAGAGAGCTGAATATCAGTAGTTGTTAAGAATTTTGAGTTTAGGTGTTTCAGCTAGAAAATTACGTACCGGCGCTAATATAAAAGTAACAGCGCCAACAAGATGTAAAAAAAGCTGAGAATTCTGTTCAAGCGCCCATACGCTGCCCAAAGACTATCTGTAGGATTTCTCGAAAACTGAACATTCCGCTTACACGAGTGCAGCACACAATGCAGGAGCAGGCTTGCCACCGTGTACTCCGTCTTGGGAATGGAGGTAGTGTCAGAGGACAGGAACTTCGTGGGTGGGTAACGGCTAACGGTGAATTTATTCCACAAATTTTCTGAGTGTTTAAGAGTGATTAATCGACAGTAAACGTCACACGTCGGCTACTAAAAATCACAACACTAGTACTGACAGCTAATTTCAGCGCCCTTTTTCAATTAACATATTTGACGATGTAATCGATAAGCTGCTTGTTGGTCCAGTTATTGCGGAATACCGTCTTAATGGGGAACATTACTTACGATTTTTTAGGTAACCTGCTACCAAAATAAGTGTATGATTTTTTTGGCAACAAGGGATAGAACGTACTTTCAATATGATAGAGTTCCTGCACTATCCTGTCTCTGTGTCGTCCGCGCCGGTATTGTTGCAACTCACTAAAGACCACTCGACCTTTTCTGCTGTTGATCGTTGTTCGTGTGGATTGTTAAAGACTGAAGCCAATAGACATAAAGTGCGAAAAAGGGAGAAGTTCTTCGCATCGCCTGTTAAATGAGTGTGCGCGTTAAAGAAAAACTATTCTGAGGCGCAATTAGCTACATGTCAGGTGCCTACCGATCTGCAAAATGCGCCCAAGTTTGCTCTGGCAGCTTTGAACACGAGCTGTAAGACGAAGCTGATAGTTGAACGTAACACGTAGCCTTATTTTAGTTTACAGTCACCTATACTGACAGTTCCAAATAGCTTCGTCTCGGAAACCTATACGAGTAGAACACTCGTTGAAACTGTACTTTTGCTGCACGGCAGTCCGCAGCCACTTATTACGGTCGTCAGATTGTCGCCGCCTCGGTCGTTTGACGCACGCATATGCGAGCGTCCGCCGCCATTTGCGCGCCGCAGTCACACAAAGCGCGCGAGAGCGGGCCACGTGGGAGCCTCGGAGTGCGCGGGGCAGGCCCGGCGACCGGAAGACGCTGCACGCACTTCCTGCGAGACGCAGCGCCGCGGCCGTGGCGGCGACACCTGCCACGTCCAAGGCCGGCGGCGCACGTGGCCGGCACTGCTGTTCGACCACACAGCAGCGGTCGCAGTGGCGCTGCCGACTTCGTAGCGTGTCATTTCGGCCAAACATCAGAGGGTGGTGGTGGTGGTGGTTAGTGTTTAACGTCCCGTCGACAACGAGGTCATTAGAGACGGAGCGCAAGCTCGGGTTACGGAAGGATTGGGAAGGAAATCGGCCGTGCCCTGTCAAAGGAACCATCCCGGCATTTGCCTGGAGCGATTTAGCGAAATCACGGAAAACCTAAATCAGGATGGCCGGAGACGGGATTGAACCGTCGTCCTCCCGAATGCGAGTCCAGTGTGCTAACCACTGCGCCACCTCGCTCGGTTCCATCAGAGGGTGTTGCGGCCAATGTCGATACGTCGACCACACATTGGCGCAACGTTGTTTGTTTTGACTGTCGTCTCGAAACACGAGTTTGTTCGTCGCCTGTACTTCCAGGTTGGATTTTTGCGATCGCGATGTCTCAGAAACAGTGGACAAACATGAAAGTTCTGGCGTTGCCTTGAACTATACTAGTAAGATATACGTTTGTGGAATCAAAAAATGGCTCTGAGCACTATGTGACTTAACAGCTGTGGTCATCAGTCCCCTAGAACTTAGAACTACTTAAACCTAACTAACCTAACGACATCACACACATCCATGCCCGAGGCAGGATTCGAACCTGCGACCGTAGCAGTCGCGCGGTTCCGGACTGCGCGCCTAGAACCGCGAGACCACCGCGGCCTTTGTGGAATCGCTACACAGAGAATTTAGTCGTGGTTGCATTAAAGATGATTTTATAGTTCTTGATCTGCGACACTTTTTGCCTGTATTTAAAGGCATCTTAGGCAAAGGAACTTTGGGTAAATAATCATCTCATGAAATGAGGAATCAAACGTATAAAATTACACTTAGGCAAGAATGGGCCGAGTGCATGTATAACGCTAAAATACGGAACAGTGCCGATAGCCGCAATTTGTACTTTGTGATGATTATTGCAGTAGTGTGGTGACACACCACCAGCGAATAATGCTAGTAATGATATTACTATCACATTGTTATTATTATTATTGGCTGTACCAGTGCAGCGAGTTTGAGAATGGAGTGGAATGACTTTTTTTTGTGGAGTCGTGCTTCAACGAACCACAAAAATCTCAGTGTCTATGTCGATCCATGGGAGAACATCCACAAAAATTCAGTGTGGATAGAACTGTAGCAAAAAGAGATTCATTATTTCGGTCTTTCAAGGCGTTAAATACCGCTTTGAAATCTTCAACTTTTATAGTCCTGTCTTCCTCAGTTGCGTGTAATATTACGGTATATTAATAATTTTTACTTATGGACCGTCTGACAGCAACTGAATAAAACACAGTTTTAGTGCCATACGCGTTTCGCCTTTATTTTCTGCAAGGCATCATCAGTGGCCTGGAATATGTACATATGTTAGCTATTTTATTTACATTTTTGTCATTGTGCCTATAGGTTATAAACAGTTCTGGTGGTTGGTATTTCCTATTACGTAGTAATGTTTTGAACTGTACTTACAGGTTGCGTGTACAATTTCCTACATATTATGCTCCTGTTGCATTTTTGGTGTTGTTCTTCTTCTTATGAACGCCAATTTGCGGTTTTTTTCCCCATTCCACAACACTATGCACTGAACGCTTGTTTTAAAGCAATGTTTTGGTTTCTGTTGCCGACTGTCAAATGTTTTTACCAAAGATCGAATGTTATTGCCAAACTTATGAGTGTAACTATTGAAGTATCTGTGGTCTGTTCGTGTATGCATTTGTGTGTGTGTGTGTGTGTGTGTGTGTGTGTGTGTGTGTGTGTGTGTGTGTGTGTTTTGGTGTTATATATATTTTTTTGTGCTGTGTGTGCGTGTGTGTATTTTGGTGTTTATATATTGCTGTGTGTGTGTGTGTCTTCAGATGATGTGGGGAAGAGTTTTTTTTTATGTTATCATTTCCTTTACTAACTGTAGTAGGGAGCCTGTGCTGATGTGTGTTTGTTCACTTATCACATGTTTGTTTTCTGCTATGGCTTTCTGGATGTGGAAGTTTTCTTGCATTTGTATAAGATGTTTGTCATGGTTGCTTAGCCTCATTATTTTCATTTCTTGTTCCATGTTTGTAGGATGATGGTTGTAGTGTTTTAAATGCTCTGCAAATGTGGAATGGTTTGTTTCATACTTCCAACATCTGATATGTTCTTTGTATCTTGTTTGAAAATTCCTGCATGTCATGCCTATGTATACTGCATCACAACTTTGACATTCAAGTTTATATATTCCTGACTGTTGGAATTTGTCTCTCTTGGCAGCTGACTGGCTTAGGTGTGATTGAAGGGTTTGCTCAGGCTTATATGCTATTTTGAAGCCCTGTCACTTTAGGATGTTTGCAACTCTGTGTGTTAGTTTATGTGTGTAGGTCATGGTGTACCATCTGGTTCTTTTCTGTGTGGTGTTGTCATTGTGTGTGTTTGTTGAGTGTGTTTGTAAATTTTCAGCTTGTGAGTTCTTTTGTATTGTGGAACTGTTGTGTTTGTTTTTTATTTGTACAAGGAAAAGAAAAAGACGTTTCGACTATAAATGTCTGTTGGGCCGACACGGAACCGCACTTCCCTTCCGCAACGCGTTTCTGTTGTGGCTGGATGATGGTGGAATGGCTGGTGTTAAGGTGACTGGTGCATCTGTGTGGGCTGTGGCTGGTCTCTTCCCAGGCGGGTGACACTGCTCTGGGTGACGTTGCAGTGCCAATGGCTGCACTGGGGCGCACGCTCTGTGTCCAGGGGGGCCTGCTCTTAGACAGGCTGGTTTGCACTGTTCGATGAACGTTGCTGTGTCTACCACTTTAATGCGGAGCGCGCATGTCCTATCATTTCGTCCCGTAACTGCATTTGGCCCTTGGTGGGGTGATTCCAGTGTTCTGTGGAGTAGGCTACCTTGGAGAAAAACGTTCTCCGTCATTGCCAGGTCTTTGAAAATGAATGTAGCCTTCTTTCCGTGCCCTGTTGTTCCACTCGGTCGTATGGCCTCCATTTCCTTCTGGAATTCCATGAGGAAACCATGAGTTAAATGTGGGGAGCCAGGTTGTTGATTGAAAATCTCTCCTGGGAGATGCAGAGGTTCGCCATTCACCAGCTTTGATGCAGAAGCCAGCTGGTCTTCTATTAATGCACTGCGCAATCCCAACAGCGCTACCGGAAGGGCGTCAATCCACGAGTCCGTCGTGCGTCACATTATAGCTGCCTTCAAGTAACGATGTAGGCGCTCCACAATACCTGTTCACAGCTGCGTGATGTGATGAAGCTGTAAGGCGGCAAGATTTTGCCAGCATAAATTTAATACTCTATAAATTCTTTTCTATATTTATATTAAATCAGTGTTTACGACGCACAATAGGATTATTAATTATTTGATTGGCTGATACTGGCGAGCACCACGTACCAACAATTTTTGTGATACTGCATGTCTCGGAGTTGGATCTGAGCGTTGACAGAAAGTTTGACGTGGGCAATGCGTTCCTCAGAATCCACTGTCGGCAAGGGGCTGATATTTACTGCCCCGAGAGAGAACAGAGCGACGAGGCAGCGGCTTACAACACCGGAGGCTGCATTAACCCTCGTAGCACGGGCAGCGCGGGCGGGAGGTTGCACTCTGGTTGGTCGGAAAAAGAAGGTTTCGAAATACCGCGCCTGTCGGAAGAGCATCGGCTGTGGAACAAGGTGAAAAGACATCCGTTTTAGTGCGAATGAATGCGTGAGGTCACAAATGACGGTCGCGAGCTAACCTCCGAGGCATCGTCTCATGGGAAGCGCTGGGGTATGCTTCCCACCGACTAGCACAGACGCCTGTTTGATTGGCAGTGTGATAAGGATGTAGGAGCGTGAATGGAAGCTTCCATAAAATATTCTGAAAGGAGTTTGAGCTTCAGGCAATTTGCTACCAGATTCGTGACCCATGTAGTGGGAGGTAATGTAGCAGCTGCAGTGCTTCGTCGCGTGAACTAAACGTAGACGTCGCGTAGACACACTTCTGTTCGGGGATCGACCGAAGACACTTATTTCCGGGGACCGAGCTAGCGACTTCGCTGGTGAGATCCACAGTGGAGAATCTGGCTGTGTGATTATGAAAAGTGTTGATTTCGCCACAAGGAGCGCCCGAAGTAGTTTCTCTGTGAACAGAGTCGTTATTCTGTCTACTCGAGTTACCACTATTTAACTGTGTGTAGAGTCTGACGGACATTGCAGAGCTTCTATACGGAAGAACACTTGAGTGGAATCCTATTTCTGACTACTGAGCAAACAGAAATCTGGGCTCGTGTTCTGTCTTGTACTGAGGTAATTTCATCGCTAGGAGTTCGTGGATGGCCCACTGTGCAGGCAGTGATTGCAGGTACGCCATGTCCATTATCCTCACAGCTGCCAACACCCCAGCGAGCAGATCATCGGTGCAGTATAACTGATGTCTTTACTTCAACAGGTGGTATGCGTACTTTGATTCGGCGGGCAGGGAAACGTTCACAGTAAATGTGTTTATTTCGTTTGATTGGCCACGGACCTTGTTCTGAAAGTGCCTGCCACTCACCGCTAATCAGTGTCAGCCAACTTTGTGTAATTTGTTGACTTTTGAAAGCACTGGAAGCTCGTATTTTTTTGAACACGTGTTACTACTTCTTCGTTGAAAACTAGCAGACCGGGTCCACTATATGCATAAGGGCCTAGAAAAATGTAGAGACACTCTTTGATAGTCGATATTAATGGAACAAAATGACATACCGTTAGAATTCCTGCACGGGGGGAAGGTCATTTTTTGTGTTCAAAGTGACCCCCGTTAGCAGCCAAACAACATCGATGTTGCTGAACTGTTGATCAAACTACGGCTGTCAGTGTTGCCGGTGAGATGGCCACGCAAGACGCCTCAATGGCTCTCGTAACTCATTCAGAGTAGCTGGCTTCTGTTGATAAACTTCATTTTTCAAGGTCCTCCATAGGTAAGAGGCAAGAGGTGTAAGGTCTGGAGACTGTGGTGGGTAGTCAAGAGTCCCTCTTCGACCTATCCATCATTCGCGTACATTTCGCCGAAGTAGGCTGTGACATCTCTGTTGTAGTGAGGCAGAGCGCCATCCTGTTGTGGGTAAAATCCTTCATTTCCAAACACCTATTGGAGGGTAGGTATAATCGATGTTTGCAGCATATGAAGATACACCTTACCGCTTACGGTACGTTGAAAGTAGAATGGGCCAATTAAACCGCGCGATGACCGACCAGACCAGACATTAGACTAACATGTTCGTCCAAGTGAACGTGAGGATTTCAGGAGCGCAGTACACGTAGCTGTGGCGGCTTACAGTACCGCTCAGTGTGAATTTCGCCTCGTCCGACCAGATAATCGTCCCTGCAAATCGTTCATCCTAGTGAAGCAGGCCTTCAAACCACTCGCAGCACTCCATCATTCGATCCGGATCATCCTCTTTCATAGCGGATATCGAGCTTGGAATGCACACTTTCCACTTTCAGCCTTCAGAATTCGCCGTACGCTTGGTCGGCTTACCCCTCTTTTACGTGCACCCTGCTTCACAGATTTTTGAGGTGACCTACTAAAATGTTGTTACACACAAGCGCTGGAAGTTGGACTTGATGCTTTCGGTCGGCCAGATTTTTCCATAAGCACATCCTGAACAGTACGGTCAGCTTCAAATGCATCCCTAATTCGATAAATTGTTGTACGTGTTGGTGGCTGAGTTCCGCGCACATTACGGCATTGCTGTTGTACCTCTATCATGTTTCCGGACGTCCAGTACCACTTCAGTTCTTCGTTGCGTTGCTCAAAAAACAATCTTGCTTCATTCATTGCTGCACTGTCGTCTACAGGAGCTCTGTTGAGAAAACAGTGGACTACGGTACCGCGGAAAATTGCAACGATATGTCATTTTGTTCCAAAGATAATAAGTGTCAAAGAGTGTCTACATTTTATTGGATCGCTCTGTATTTAACTGACTTAGTGTAAGTCACAGGAGCGAGCAAGATGGTCGTTGATGTAGCAGAAACAAATCATCTGTCTTCTCTAAGGCCTCGAGAAAGGGTGTATGTCTGCGGGTGGCGGCAAGTGAGAAGGAAGAGAAGAGGAACACGGAAAGGTGTGCGTGTGATGCGTTCATATCGGACAGACCTCTGAGCTAGGAAGGAGCCTCAGCGAAGAGAAAGAGGTGGTGGAAACGGGAAGCGAGAAGCTGTGATAGCCGCAGCACCCTTGACAAGACATAACAATGAGACCTAATTGTTACTAGTGAGAGACGAGAAGGGACAATTGTGCGCAGTCGTAATCAGAGCGAGGTGCTGCATCGGTCTCTCGTCTGGGAGGACTGGGCTTCAAACCTCTGCTCTCCACCCACATTCATGTTTTCCGTAAATCGGTTAAGGAAAGAGTCAGGGTGGTTCATTTGAAATACCCAAGACTTAAATTTCCTTTCCAACGTACTTTTCCTTTTTTCCAGACTGTTGTGAAGCAGTTTTAACGTTGGTCGAGAAATACCCTGTTTTCTCTCACATCATATCCAATGTTTCAAAACATCGTTGAAGATTAAGTTATTAACGGACATTTTGTCTTTGCAGGTGTGTCGTGTCTGTTACGGTTATTACTGCAGTAGTTTATCTGTTTATATGATACGGACAGTTTAGGCCTGATGTGTGTGTTGCAGTTAGTCGCGGCGCACGTTAAATCATTATGGATCAATGATCGAACTCGTCCGTGGTTTCAATGTCAACCGTGCCGCATACGGTTCTCGAAAGCAGATTTCAGTCTTTTACCAGGCGGGTTGTTTCTGTGTGTGTAGCCCTGGGAGCGGCTGCCAATGACAGTGTGAGACCCTAGGGGTCAGGTGCCGTCGATTTCGAGTGCATTCGCTTTGTACGCGGTCGGGAGCCGCCCCAGCTGTTTTATCATTGTCGGAATGGCGCGGCGCGGCTCCCCTGGGCGGCCAGGCCCCCACAAAGAGGGCGGGCGAGCCGGCCGGTCGCCGCAGTATAATAAAACTGGACAGCCGCTGACCCAGTGACTGCGTGGCCGGGCCCGCCTGCCAGCTGTTTGCCGCCGCCTGCCTGTCTGTCTGCTGCCCGGCCGGCGGTGCCGTCCAACTCTGGCTGCACCGCTGCACACTGCTGCCTGACACGCGGTTCATCTGTTCCGAATGGCTGTCATTTGCCTCTGTAAATGCTGTGGCTAGCCATGTCTTCCTAGTTTCTTAAAACTTCGAGTAAGATGCCGGACTACGTTCCTACACTCCACGCGGGCAATTATTTCTTCAACATTTTATAGTAAGTTTTCGCGAAATCATCAGCGACTCGTCTCGAGCGTTAACTAATATATTTACATAATTTTCTAGAATACTCTTAATCAGTTGAACACACCTATGGACAGTAACAAAACAATAGCTCTATTTAGATAAGGATAGGGCAGCAAATAGGTTCTACAGTAGAGCGTCGATTATCGGAACGTCGGTCAACCGAACGACCGCTTAACCGAACTGCGTACTCGCTCGCACCTGTTACTCTCCCACCCTACCGTCCATCGTCCCCCTCACTCCCAAACCAAGTTTCCCACAGTAGTCGCCGCACTGGGCCATTGCTTCTAATGGGACCTTCACAAGGCGCTGCTGACCGGCCAAGTCGCCAGTCTCTGTGTTTCAACAATCAGCACACTTCTGTCGGCTCGGCACTGGCAGTAGAAGTAGCGGCAGTATCAAAGCTGTTCACAGCAACAGCTGCGCCAGCTTAAAGTTTAGGCGTGCCGCTCCGCGCAGTTTGAAGGATTGCGCGCCCAAGAAGATCCGGTGCAAACAGTCACCTTCTGTTCTCTGTTACGACCACTTGTGTGCTGCTGCGTGAAGAAGTGAACTTGACGATACAAAATGCTTAAACGTAAACGTGTTGTCCTTTATATGAGGGACAAGTACGAGATTATTAAAAGGTTAGAAGAAGGTGAATCTGCAGCCACTTTATACAATGAGTACAAGGTGGGGAAGTCGACAATTACGGATATAAAAAAACAAAAGAAGAGCATAGCAAATTTTATAGCTATGCTTGATTTTACTGATGCATCAACAAGCCGTAAAACTATGAAGCTCGCCACTAACACAGATCTAGATGATGCTGTTTACAAGTGGTTTACACAAAAGAGATCGGAAGGAGAACCTATCTCAGGTCCCATTCTGTGTGAGAAGGCAATGCAGTTCAACGAAAAACTTGGAGGGCCTTCGAACTTTAAAGCGAGCACGGGCTGCTTAAAACGCTTCAAGTCAAGACACGGCATTCGTGAGCTTACAATACAGGGAGAAAAACTGTCTGCTGATTCTTCAGGAGCTGATTCTTTCAAAGTCAAACTAAGGGGAGAAGATTATGCTCTCGAAAACGTTTACAATGCTGACGAAACTGGGCTTAACTGGAAAGCTTTACCGAGAAAAACTCTTGTTTCACGTCATGAATTAGCAGTACCTGGTCCTAAAACAAGCAAGGACCGTATTACAGCTTTGGCTTGTGCTAATGCTACTGGAAGTCACCGACTGCCTATGTTCGTCATTGGCAAAAGTAAAAAACCGCGTTGTTTCAAGCACGTTAATATGTCAGCCTTGCGTGTTGTGTACACCTCACAAAAGTGCCTGGATGGATACTTCGATAGTACGATTTTTATGAAGTGGTCTCTGGACGTTTTCGTACCCTCTGTTAAAGCTCATCAGCTAAAGAATGGGAAGAGGGAGAAAACACTACTTCTTCTTGACAATGCACCAACTCATCCGTCATGTGATATTTTAAACGAAAAAGACGAGTTCATAAAGGTAATATTTCTTCCACCTAACGTAATCTCCTTATTACAGCCCATGGATCAAGGCGTTATTGAGACTTTCAAACGATATTACAGGAAAGAATTGTTGCGTAAGTTATTGTTAGAAAGAGAAGAGGATGGAGAAGAAAGTCTCTTAAGAAATAAAAATATTGACTTGAAAGACGCGTCCTACATGATCAGCGCAGCATGGAATAGTGTAAAGGAAGAGAATTTGAAGAAAGCTTGGAATAAAATTTTGGACACAGAAGAAAATTCACAAGGTATGATTGAAAATGACCAACAGAATGATATGTCCGAAATTCTCGGTATGCTAAAAGAAATAGATTGCCGCGAATGTGACGAAGAAGACGTTCATGAATGGATGAATATCGATGATGCAGATCCAGGACACCAAATCATGCAGGACAGTGAGATTGTAAACGTCGTCTCTGATAAAGATGACGCCCGCCAACATCTCATCAATCAGTGCTCCAGAAAGTGAAGATGAAAGTATACCAACAACTTCTGAGGCGTTCACTTGTTTAGATACTGCCTTGCGACGGTTTGAAGCCCAAGATGAAAGTGACCAGTTTCAGATATCTGTAATGAAAAAAGTACGTGACTTAGCTGCTCGTAAGCGTGTAGGCTTGCTTAGACAGACCAAAATAAAGGATTTTTTTAAACGTTAATTTTGTATACTGTGTGTATTGTTCATGGACCTTGCCGTTTGGTGGGGAGGCTTGCGTGCCTCAGCGATACACATGGCCGTACCGTAGGTGCAACCACAACGGAGGGGTATCTGTTGAGAGGCCAGACAAACGTGTGGTTCCTGAAGAGGGGCAGCAGCCTTTTCAGTAGTTGTAGGGGCAACAGTCTGGATGATTGACTGATCTGGCTTTGCAACACTAACCAAAACGGCCTTGCTGTGCTGGTACTGCGAACGGCTGAAAGCAAGGGGAAATTACAGCCGTAATTTTTCCCGAGGGCATGCAGCTTTACTGTATGATTAAATGATGATGGCGTCCTCTTGGGTAAAATATTCCGGAGGTAAAATAGTCCCCCATTCGGATCTCCGGGCGGGGACTACTCAAGAGGACGTCGTTATCACGAGAAAGAAAACTGGCATTCTACGGATCGGAGCGTGGAATGTCCGATCCCTTAATCGGGCAGGTAGGTTAGAAAATTTTAAAAGGGAAATGGATAGGTTAAAGTTAGATATAGTGGGAATTAGTGAAGTTCGGTGGCAGGAGGAAAAAGACTTTTGGTCAGGTGAATACAGGGTTATAAATACAAAATCAAATAGAGGTAATGCAGGAGCAGGTTTAATAATGAATAAAAAAATAGGAGTGCGGGTAAGCTACTACAAACAGCACAGTAAACGCATTATTGTGGCTAAGATAGACACAAAGCCCATGCCTACTACATTAATACAAGTTTATATGCCAACTAGCTCTGCAAAGGATGAAGAAATTGATGAAATGTACGATGAGATAAAAGAAATTATTTAGGTAATGAAGGGAGACGAAAATTTAATAGTCATGGGTGACTGGAATTCGGTAGTAGGAAAAGGGAGAGAAGGAAACATAGTAGGTGAATATGGATTGGGGTTAAGAAATGAAAGAGGAAGCCGTCTTGTAGAATTTTGCACAGAGCATTACTTAATCATAGCTAACACTTGGTTCAAGAATCATGAAAGAAGGTTGTATACATGGAAGAATCCTGGAGATACTAGTAGGTATCAGATAGATTATATAATGGTAAGACAGAGATTTAGGAACCAGGTTTTAAGTTATAAGACATTTCCAGGGGCAGATGTGGACTCTGACCACAATCTATTGGTTATGAACTGTAGATTAAAACTGAAGAAGCTGCAAAAAGGTGGGAATTTAAGGAGATGGGACCGGGATAAACTGAAAGAACGAGAGGTTGTACAGAGTTTCAGGGAGAGCATAAGGGAACAATTGACAGGAATGGGGGAAAGAAATACAGTAGAAGAAGAATGGGTAGCTTTGAGGGATGAAGTACTGAAGGCAGCAGAGGATCAAATAGGTAAAAAGACGAGGGCTAATAGAAATCCTTGGGTAACAGAGGAAATATTGAATTTAATTGAAGAAAGGAGAAAATATAAAAATGCAGTAAATGAAGCAGGCAAAAAGGAATACAAACGTCTCAAAATGAGATTGACAGCAAGCAGGGATGACTAGAGCACAAATGTATGGATGTAGAGGCTTATCTCACTCGGGGCAAGATAGATACGGCCTACAGGAAAATTAGAGAGACCTTAGGAGAAGAGAGACCCATTTGTATGAATATCAACAGCTCAGATGGAAACCCAGTTCTATGCAAAGAGGGGAAAGCTGAAAGGTGGAAGGAGTATATGCAGGGTCTATACAAGGGCGATGTACTTGAGGACAATATTATAGAAATGGAAGAGGATGTAGATGAAGATGAAATGGGAGATACGATACTGCGTGAAGAGTTTGATAGAGCACTGAAAGACCTGAGTCGAAACAAGGCCCCGGGAGTTGACAACATTCCATTACAACTACTGACGGCCTTGGGAGAGACAGTCCTGACAAAACTCTACCATCTGGTGAGCAAGATGTATGAGACAGGCGAAATACCCTCAGACTTCACGAAGAATATAATAATTCCAATCCCAAAGAAAACAGGTGTTGACAGATGTGAAAATTACCGAACTATCAGTTTAATAAGTGACAGCTGCAAAATACTAACGCAAATTCTTTAGAGACGAATGGAAAAACTGGTAGAAGCCGACCTCGATGAAGATCAGTTTGGATTCCGTGGAAATGTTGGAACACGTGAGGCAATACTGACCCTACGACTTATCTTAGAAGAAAGATTAAGGAAAGGCAAACCTACGTTTCTAGCATTTGTAGACTTAGAGAAAGCTTTTGACAATGTGGACTGGAATACGCTCTTTCAAATTCTGAAGGTGGCAGGGGTAAAATACAGGGAGCGAAAGGCTATTTACAATTTGTACAGAAACCAGATGGCAGTTATAAGAGTTGAGGGGCACGAAAGGGAAGCAGTGGTTGGGAAGGGAGTGAGACAGGGTTGTAGCCTCTCCCCGATGTTATTCAATCTGTATATTGAGCAAGCAGTAAAGGAAACAAAAGAAAAATTCGGAGTAGGTATTAAAACCCATGGAGAAGAAATAAAAAGTTTGAGGTTTGCCGATGACATTGTAATTCTCTCAGAGACAGCAAAAGACTTGGAAGAGCAGTTGAACGGAATGGACAGTGTCTTGAAAGGAGGATATAAGATGAACATCAACAAAAGCAAAACGAGGATAATGGAATGTAGTCGAATTAAGTCGGGTGATGCTGAGGGAATTAGATTAGGAAATGAGATGCTTAAAGTAGTAAAGGAGTTTTGCTATTTGGGGAGCAAAATAAATGATGATGGTCGAAGTAGAGAGGATATAAAATGTAGACTGGCAATGGCAAAGAAAGCGTTTCTGAAGAAGAAAAATTTGTTAACATCGAGTATAGATTTAAGAGTCGGGAAGTCGTTTCTGAAAGTAGTTGTATGGAGTGTAGCCATGTATGGAAGTGAAACATGGACGATAACCAGTTTGGACAAGAAGAGAATAGAAGCTTTCGAAATGTGGTGCTACAGAAGAATGCTGAAGATTAGATGGGTAGATCACATAACTAATGAGGAAGTATTGAATAGAATTGGGGAGAAGAGGAGTTTGTGGCACAACTTGACAAGAAGAAGGGGCCGGTTGGTAGGACACGTTCTGAGGCATGAGGGGATCACAAATTTAGCATTGGAGGGCAGTGTGGAGGGTAAAAATCCATGGAGAACTGCATCAAACCAGTCTCAGGACTGAAGACCACAACAACAACAACAACACAACAGTGTATTGTTCATGCAAAATGCGTATGTAATATGTATATATTTTTGTTTAATAAACTGTGCCACATACTATATATTCCTACTGAAGTTGCCTTTGTATGTTACTTTGTAATACTAAAAGAGATGCCCGGTTTTATGAATAAATTTACTGTACAGTACTTCGTTTTGGCAAATAAACATGTATAGTTCGATTATCCGAACAAACTAGTTTTCCGAACACCCATGTCCCCCAATTAACTTCGGATAATCGACACTCTACTGTATCTGTTCAGAGAAACCATCTCCCATACTCCCACGCTATGGTGTAAAGAAACCGCGGTAAACCTCAGGCTGGCGTTTGACATCTAATACAAATTCCACACGACATGAGAAGAATATTTCAACCGCACATTCCTTTCATATGATTATTGCGATCAGCAACTAACTTTGTGCAAGAGATGAAGTAAACTGAAACAACCATTTCCCTTTAATATCGTCGCTATCCTCGCACCAAAAAATGCAAAATTTTACAAACAATCAAAAACTTTTTATAAGCCTGTAACTTACACATACAATTGTCAGCTATTATGTATCTCCATGGCAGATTAAAACTGCCTGCCCAACCAGGATTGGAACAAGGGGCCTATGCCGAGGCAGAGGCCCCAGCTTCGAGCCCCGGTCGGGCACACAGTTTGAGGCAGAGATCCCAGGTTCGAGTCACGATCCAGCACGGTTCTAATATGCCAGAAAGTTTCAAATCAACGCATACTCCGCTGCAGCGACAATTCATACTGGAATGCTGCTTTATACTCTGTCTACTATCAGACACTAATGTAATTAGTGCTGGCCCCGTTCTACGTATACCAAATACCAATAAAATAAATAATTCCATATTACGAAAAAGCGTGTTGCAAGCGCCTTTTTTTTTCCTCATTCGATGCATCCCTTGTACATGGTGCTAATAAACCAACCTCTGCTCTTTGCTTTGCCCGTAGCTGGACTTCACAATGTTCTCGTGACTATTCGTGACCGAACACCTCGACTTACTTTCGAAGTGGCCGGGTTTCAGTTCGACGTCCGTCCCTTATGAGGTTGGCTTTCCCCAGATTTCTTTTTTTCTAGCTGATTTTAGCCCCATATGCTACTACTAAAACTGCGCTTAGTATTTATACAGTGAAGAGCCAAAGGGACTGATACAGCTGTCTAATATCGTGTAGGCCCCCGCGAGCACGTAGAAGTCCCGCAACACGATGTGGCATAGACTCGATTAATGTCTGAAGTAGTGCTGGAGAAATTGACACCATGAATCCTTCAGGGCTGACCATAAATCCGTAACAGTACGAGAGGGTGCAAATCTCTTCTGAACAGCACGTTGCAAGGCATCCCAGATACGCTCAATAATGTTCATGTCTGGGGAGTCTGGTGACCAGCGGAGGTGTTTAAACTCAGAATAATGTTTCTGGAGCCAGTCTGTAGCAATTCTGCACGTGTGGGGTGTCGCACTGTCCTATTGGAATTGCTCAAGTCCATCGGAATGCACAATGGACATGAATGGATGCAGGTGATCTGACAGGATGCTTACGTACGTGTCACCTGTCAGAGTCGTATCTAGATGTATGATGGGTCCCATATCACTCCAACTGCACACGCCCCACACCATTAAAGAGCCTCCACCAGCTTGAGCAGATCCCTGCTGACATGCAGGGTCCATGGAGTCATGAGGTTGTCTCCATACCCGCACACGTCCATCCGCTGCGCTCGATACAGTTTGAAACGAGACTCGTCCGACGAGGCAGCATGTCTCCAGTCATCAACAGTCCAATGCCGGTACTAATGTGCCCAGGGGTGGCGTAAAGCTTTGTCTCGTGCAGTCATCAAGGGTACAGAGCGGGCCTTCGACTCCGAAAGTCCATATCGATGGTGTTTCGTTGAATGGTTCGCGCACGCTGACAGTTGTTGATGGCCCAGCATTGAAATCTGCAGCAACTTACGTAAGGGTTGCACTTCTGTCACTCTGAACGATTCTCTTGTCGTTGGTCCCGTTCTTACAGGATCTCTTTTCGGCCACAGCGGCGTCGGAGATTTGATGTTTTACCGAATTCCTGACATTCACGGTACAGTTGTGAAATGGTCGTACGGGAAAATCCCCACTTCATCGCTACCTTGGAGACGCTGTTCCCATCGCTCATGCGCCCACTATAACGTCACATTCAAACTGACTTAAATGTTGATAACCTGCCATTGTGAGAGCAGTAACCGATCTAGCATCTGCGCCAAACACTTGTACTCTTACATAGGCCGGCCGAAGTGGCCGAGCGGTTCTAGGTGCTTCAGTCTGGAACTGCGCGACCGCTGCGGTCGCAGTTTCGAATCCTGCCTCGGGCATGGATGTGTGTGATGTCCTTAGGTTAGTTAGGTTTAAGTAGTTCTAAGTTCTAGGGGACTGATGACCTCAGATGTTAAGTCCCATAGTGCTCAGAGCCATTTTCTCTTATATAGGCGTTGCCGACCGCAGCGTCGTCTTCAGCCTGTTTACATATTTCTGCATTTGAGTACGCGTGCCTATACCAGTTTTTTTGGCGCTTCAGTGTAATAGCCGTGCGGGGTAGACGTGCGGTGTAAGGCGCCTAGTCACGGTTCGCGCGGCTCCCCCGTCGTTGGTTGGACACCTTCCTCGGGCATGGGTGTATGTGTCGTCCTTAGCGTAAGTTAGTTTAAGTTAGATTAAGTAGTGTGTAAGCTTAGGGATCGATGACCTCAGTAGTTTGGTCCCATAGACCTTACCACAAATTTTGAATTTTTCAGTGTAATAACAATGGAAACATCTGCAGACACTTGATTACACTTATATGAACCACCTTACGACTATTGTCGTCACTTGTGCGTCTCGTCAACTGTTCCCAGTGGAATCGTGTGACATTGTTCATGCAGCACAGCACTAAATCCATAGATGCATGATGCGGGAGGTAACGTGCAGCTGGTCATCTAATTTAAACTTAATCACACATACATGTAAATCTGTATCTCTACATCTTTACTCTACAAACCAACGTGATGTGCATGACAGAGGGTACGCCGCATTGTACAAGTCATTACGGTTTTTTCCCTTTCGATTCATGTGAGCAGCGCGGGCATAATGACTGTAATCTTGTCCTCGTGATCCCTACGAGGGCGTTATGTAGGGGATTGCAGTATATTCCTATTCCTAGAGCCACCACTTAAAGCGTGTTCTTAAAAATCTGTAAGCAGAGTTTCTCAGGATAGGTTCCGTCTGACTTCAAGAGTCTGTCATTTCAATTTCTTCAGCATCTCTGTGATTGCCACAGCTCAAACAAACCTGTGACCATTCGTGCTGCCCTTCTCTGTATACGTTCAATATCCATTGTTAGTCCTATTTGATACGGTTCCGACACACTTGAGCAACATTCTAGAACCAGTTGCACAAGTGATTTGTAAGCAGTCTCCTTTGTAGACTGATTGCACTTCCCCAGTATTCTACCAATAAATTGAAGTCTGTCATCTACTTTACCCATGAATAAGCCAATGTGATAAGTCCATTTCATATCCCTACAGAGTGTTACACCCAGGTATTTCTATGAGTTGGCTAATTCCATCGGTGACTCAGTGATATTACAGGATACTATTTTTTTTTAATTTTATGAATTTCACAGTTTTACATTTCTCAACATCTAAAGCAAGTTGCCAATGTTTGCACCACTTTGAAATCTTATCAAGATCTGACTGAGAATTTATGCAGCTTCTTTCAGGTAGTACTTCATTAAAGACTAGATATGTGCATCATCAGCAAAATGTCTGAAGTTCCTATTAATATTGTCCATAAGGTCATTAGTATAAAACATGAACAGTATTCCAACATACCGGGTGATCAAAAACTCAGTATAAATTTGAAAACTTGGGCGCTTCAAAAGTGGCGGAAGATGTCGATTGGTTGAGTAACGTGTTGTGGACCGACGAAGGGTCTGTCAACGCCCACAACTGCAGAATTTGGGCTACCGAAAATCCTAGAACTGTCGTGAAAACTCCATTGCACGACGAGAAAGTCACGGTATGGGCTGATAAACACCCGCTGGAACGTACGATGTTTATACAGGACGGCGCTCCACCCCGTACTGCTCGACGCGTGAAAGATCTCTTGCGCGCGTCGTTTGGTGATGATCGTGTGCTCAGCCGCCACCTTCGTCATGCTTGGCCTCCCAGATTCCCAGACCTCAGTCCGTGCGATTATTGGCTTCGGGGTTACCTGAAGTCGCAAGTGTATCGTGATCGACCGACATCTCTAGGGATGCTGATAGACAACATCCGACGCCAATGCCTCACCGTAACTCCGGACATGCTTTGCAATGCTGTTCACAACATTATTCTATTGTTGAGGAATGATGGTGCACATATTGAGCATTTCCTGTAAAGAACATCATCTTTGCTTTGTCTTACTTTGTTATGCTAATTACTGCTATTCTGATCAGATGAAGTGCCATCTGTCGGACATTTTTTGAACTTTTGTATTTTTTTGGTTCTAATAAAACCCCATGTCATTCCAAGCATGTGTGTCAATTTGTACCTCTCTATCTACATTATTCCGTGATTTATTCAGTTTTCAAATTTATTCTGACTTTTTGATCACCCGGTCTTCGAAAGGGAGGTAAGAAGGAAATGACAAGTATTTTGGACAGGTCAGGAAAACTGCTGGTGAATCCTGTGAATGCCTTGGGCAGATGGAGGGAATATTTTGAAGAGTTGCTCAATGTAGGTGAAAATACGATCAGTAATGTTTCAGATTTCGAGGTAGAATGGGATAGGAATGATGATGGAAATAGGATCACATTTGAGGAAGTGGAGAAAATGGTCAATAGATTGCAGTGCAATAAAGCAGCTGGGGTGGATGAAATTAAGTCAGAACTCATCAAGTACAGTGGAATGTCAGGTCTTAAATGGCTACACAGGATAATTGAAATGGCCTGGGAGTCGGGACAGGTTCCATCAGACTGGACAAAAGCAGTAATCACACCAATCTTTAAACATGGAAACAGAAAAGATTGTAACAACTACAGAGGTATCTCTTTAATCAGCGTTGTGGGTAAAATCTTCTCAGGTATTGTTGAAAGGAAAGTGCGAGTATTAGTTGAGGAGCAATTGGATGAAAATCAGTGTGGGTTTAGGCCTCTTAGAGGTTGTCAGGATCAGATCTTTAGCTTACGACAAATAATGGAGAAGTGTTATGAGTGCAACAGGGAATTGTATCTATGCTTTATAGATCTAGAAAAGGCATATGACCGGGTTCCTAGGAGGAAGTTATTGTCTGTCCTACAAGATTATCGAATAGGAGGCAAACTTTTGCAAGCAATTAAAGGTCTTTACATGGATAGTCAGGCAGCAGTTAGAGTTGACGGCAAATTGAGTTCATGGTTCAGAGTAGTTTCAGGGGTAAGATAAGGCTGCAACCTGTCTCCACTGTTGTTCATGTTATTTATGGATCATATGTTGAAAACAATAGACTGGCTGGGTGAGATTAAGATATGTGAACACAAAATAAGCAGTCTTGCATATGCGGATGACTTAGTTGTGATGGCAGATTCGATTGAAAGTTTGCAGAGTAATATTTCAGAGCTAGATCAGAAATGTAAGGAATATGGTATGAAGATTAGCATCTCCAAAACGAAAGTAATGTCAGTGGGAAAGAAATATAAACGGATTGAGTGCCAAATAGGAGGAACAAAGTTAGAACAGGTGGACGGTTTCAAGTACTTAGGATGCATATTCTCACAGGATGGCAACATAGTGAAAGAACTGGAAGCGAGGTGTAGGAAGGCTAATGCAGTGAGCGCTCAGCTACGATCTACTCTCTTCTGCAAGAAGGAAGTCAGTACCAAGACTAAGTTATCTGTGCACCGTTCAATCTTTCGACCAACTTTGTTGTATGGGAGCGAAAGCTGGGTGGATTCAGGTTACCTTATCAATAAGGTTGAGGTTACGGATATGAAAGTAGCTAGGATGATTGCAGGTACTAGTAGATGGGAACAATGGCAGGAGGGTGTCCACAATGAGGAAATCAAAGAAAAACTAGGAATGAACTCTATAGATGTAGCAGTCAGGGCGAACAGGCTTAGATGGTGGGGTCATGTTACACGCATGGGAGAAGCAAGGTTACCCAAGAGACTCATGGGTTCAGCAGTAGAGGGTAGGAGGAGTCGGGGCAGACCAAGGAGAAGGTACCTGGATTCGGTTAAGAATGATTTTGAAGTAAAAGGTTTAACATCAGAAGAGGCACCAATGTTAGCACTGAATAGGGGATCATGGAGGAATTTTATAAGGGGGGCTATGCTCCAGACTGAACGCTGAAAGGCATAATCAGTCTTAAATGATGATGATGATGATGATGATTTGATCACCCGGTACTTCCCTGGGGTGTATCCGAAGTTACTCCCACATTTGACGATGCTTCCCCATCCAAAATAACATGTTGCGTCCTCCCTACCAAAAAATCCTCACAAATGTCGCTTGATGCCGCATATGATCATAGTTTTGACAATAAGTTTAGATGTGGTACTGAGTCAAGAGTCAAATGCTTTTCGGTAACCAAAAAATATTGCGTCTACCCAACTGCCTTGATCCAAAACGTTCAATATATCATGTGAGAGAAATGTGAAATTTGTTTCGCATGATCGATGCTTTCGGAATCCATGGTGGATGGCATGGAGGATGTCATTCTGTTTGAGATACCTCATTGTATTTCAGTTTAGATAGATCATTGTCATGCTATTGGACGACAGTTTTGAGAATCATTTCTCCTACCGTTCTTGTGGACGGGTGTGACATGTGCGTTCTTCCAAATACTGGGCACGGTTTTTTGTTCATGGAATCAACGATAGGCTATAGATGAAAGAGCAGCTTACTCTACAGCAAATTCGTTATAGAATCTGATAGGGATTCCATCGGATCCTGGAGCTTTGTTCAGTCTTAACGATTTCGCCACTCACAATAACAGTTATGTTACTCATCTTTTCAGTGGTACCATTAAATAGGGGCAGTTTCCCTGGGTTTTCCTTTGTAAAGGAACATTTGAAAACAAAGGTTTGCTACTCTCAATTTCAGTTCCTATTTGCTCCCTGGATAGCCAAACGCGTTTCATTCAACATCTCTCTATCTAGAGTCCTATGCTTTGTTTTACGCCATTTATGCAGTAGTCTCTGTTTCTTCAGAAGTTTCTTTACAATAATTATTTACAATAACCAGTATATTATAATTAAATATTTACAATAATTATTACAATTAATTATAATAAATAATATACCCAATAATGAACTGTTATTCAGGTTACATATCTGTCCAGTGCATAGTCAACTATTCTTTTAAACTTGAGCTATATTTACTCTATGTGATCCTGTTCTGTGCCAAAAGTTTGAAGTTCCTCTTTAAAATATGACACTATCGCGTTGTCTCTAGTGTACTGAACGTATAAATCTTTCTATTTCTTTTAGTTGCGCTCAGCACTTGGGTAATCATTGTTGCTACAACTGCCTCATAGCCACTGGAACCTATTTCATTGTGAGCATCGCCAAAGAGGTCAGGTCTATTTGTTGCAATCAGAGCACATATACAGTGCGCAACAAAATTAAAGAAACACGTTTTCGAAACGCTATAATTGTCATCCATTCCGATGCATAAGTTTGAAATTTGGTTCGGAGATGGCTACAACCTTCCTCTGTAATGATGCATAACCACTGAGTCCCCGTACGTCACCCTCGGCCTCGGCGTCGCTTCAGAAGGCAAAGTGCAGGAAAGAAAGAGCACAGCTCGAAAGTTCATGTGAACTATAAGGTGGGTTAATGGTGTGACACTGGCAGCAAATTCCAGCACAATTCTGCCCGACGCCACCATGCACGTGTCACACGAAATGAAGGTGTATCCTCCGCGCTGTATTTGTACCTGTCTGAAATTTAACCCAACTTTACCTCTCACTCTGTAAAAGTCTACGTATTACCTAAACTATGTCGCCCCAAACTGTTATCCAGCTTAAACTCGTATGCTAAGCTGGGCCTAAACAGAACCCAATTTGAACTGAACTGTAACTGATCTGAATGCAACTTGCCTTTATATTAAATGCGCAACTGAAGTACAACAATTATCTGGCCCTAACTGAAGTGAAACAATTATCTGGCCCCAATCAAAATTTCCTCTTACCTCGCGTCTCGACAACGTTGTTACAGATTTCTCGACAGCATAACAGCAAACAGCAAGCAGGCAGCGCCGAAGCTAGATTTCTACTTCGAAATGCACATTCAAACTGTTGCAAGTGCTAATGCGAAATGATAAACAGTGGGGTGGGCAGAGCAACTATTCCTATGAAGTGCTAACCCAAGACAACGATTTTAGAATAAAGTATATATTCAAAAAAGGCAGAGTAAAACTTAGCGTGATCTTCACACTTTACATTAGTATGAACAATACTATTCTTAACAAAGTGAACAATGATTTGAAAAGGGTACAATGTTAACAGAGAAAATCTATGAAAACCAAGCAGCTTAATCACTTGATATCTTAATGCATGACTCAGGGAAGTGGGGTGGTCTTCCTCTCAGCTCTGAGCAAGTTAACTAGCTGATAGTAATCATACCTAGTTGCGCAGTGCTACAGTCCTACCTCAAATTTCTTCTCTTCAACAATAATGACATTATTCAAAATATATACTCTCTTCGCTTCCTAATGCATTCATCTCACTCATCCTTGCTGTCCTTTACAGTCAGTCTTTCTTCATCTAACAGACGCCATCACAAGTCAACACAGCATTGCTGCATACGCCCATCAGCTACCACACTTCAACTAAGAATGTATCAGACCGCGCAGAGACAAGACTGTACCAGGACAAGAGCAAAGATTGTTTCACAATAACGTTACTTGCTCTCTCTCCGATGTGCACGTCGATGACATACAAAAATCAAAATGACATGACCATCTTACAAGGTCGTCATACCTTCCTCTTGCTCACATTTCACCCCTTCTTTTTTTTTATGACGCCTCCGCGATGGAGGCTAAAGACGCAACACCCAGCATTGAAATCACGCGACATTCTTGTATGTGGCCGAAGAAAACATTTCAGACACACCGCCCCTTAGAATTGACACGAAAGCGCCCCTGGGGGTAGCATAAAGGGCGTCAATGATACCACCACTTCCCTTGGGGCGCTGATTCCCACACATTACGTGGTCGAAAACGACAGTTTACAGTGCAACGAGCAACAGGACAGCGTTCTTGACAACACTCCACACTGCTGCCGCGCGCTGGGCGTTTCACTCTACTCCAAGGACACAGTGGGCCTGCAATTCCACTGGGCTGATCCGACCCCTTTGGAGTGTAACGGGACCTCAATTTTTGCTCTGCTGTTCAGTTGGGAATCACGGGTGACTGTTAAACACCATTCTACGAAATCTGAGCGTGTTCCGAAGCAGCAAAGAGTTAATATGCTTTTTCGTCCCTCCTTTTTTGCGCCCTCCCATGGCGCGATCATGGGGGTGTGGGGGTAGGGGGAGGTAGTTCAACATCAAGATGTGCGTCATTAAAACAGAAAGGGGTCCTTCTAAGAACACCTTCGGATGCCATCCACGCATCTTAGTTGAGCTCGTTACATATCTACCTGTGAGGAACTGTGACACACATTCAGCCTTGTGGCTGTTCGTATGCCTGAGGGGTACATAACCCCTTCTGTACCTCTCTGATGATGACTGCCTGCCTTCAGGCGCTAGAGAAGTCGCAAGGCCGAATGTGTCGAATATCCTGACAGGCACGTAGGCACGAATGTACAGTGCTGAACTAAGGTGCGTGGGTGGCACCAAGAGTGTTGCCAAGCTGGGGGGGGGGGGGGGGGGGGGGGAGTGTCTTTGCTGTTTTATTCATGCACATCTTAATGATGTACTCCCTTGGCCCCCTCTCCCCCTCCCCAGCTAACACGCCATAGAAATGACCCAAAAAGGAGGAACGGAAAAGCATATGAACCCTTCGCTGCTTCGGATCACGTTCAGATATCGTAGAATGGTGTTTGACGGTCTCCAGTGATTTCACGCTGTACAGTAGAGCAAAAATTGAGGTTGCTCTACGCTCCAAAGGGGTCAGATCACCATTAATGGCGTGGCAGCCACACGATGTGCTTAGAGTTGAAGCGCCCAGGGACTGCCAGCAGTGCCGAATGTTGTCAAGAATCTCATCCTGTTGCACACAGAACTGCGAACTGTCGTTTTAGACAGCGAAATGTGTGAGAACAGATGCCCCATGGGAATGGGTGGTTTCATTGACGATCTTTGTGCCACCCCCTGAGGCATTTTCGTGTCGATTCTAAGCGGCGGTGTGTCTGAAATATTATCGCTGGCCACACATACCAGAACCACGAGTTTCAAGCCCTGGGAATCACGTTTCTAAACTCCATCGCCGAGGCGTCAAAAGAAGGGGTGAAATGTTCAGAAGATGGGGGTGCGATGACCTCCACAGCGTGTGACACGTCCACGGTGGCGCTGGACAGAGTTGTGGTGCCAGTGTGACACCGTTAACCCGCCTGACAGCTCACATCAACTTCCACGCTGTGGTCTTTTTTTGCCTGTGTCGACGAGTTGCTGTTTTAAGCGTCACCGAGCACGAGGGCGACGTTGGTTGGTTGGTTTGAGGAAGGAGACCAGACAGCGAGGTCATCGGTCTCATCGAATTAGGGAAGAACGGGAAAGGAAGCCGGCCGTGCCCTTTGAAAGGAACGATCCCGGCATTTGCCTGGAGCGATTTAGGGAAATCACGGAAAACCTAAATCAGGATGGCCGGACGCGGGATTGAACCGTCGTCCTCCCGAATGCGAGTCCAGTGTGCTAACCACTGCGCCACCTCGCTCGGTATAAGGGCGACGTCTGAGGGCGCTACGTTCAGAGGAGTGTTGTTTGTATCTGTGAACGAAATTGCAAATTTATGCATCGGAATGGGGAACAGTTGTGGGGTTTCGAAAAAGAGATGCTTTAATTTTGTTGCACAGTGTACCTTCGCTATGAGTGGGGATCCGAACTATCTGTTCTAAGTAATTGTCAGAGATGGCATTTAGTAATGTTTCGCAGGATGTCTTGTCACGCCCTCCAGTAAAAAAACTGTACTTTTTCCAGTTGATTGTTGGATGATTAAAGTCTCCACCGATGATTACTGTGTGATTGGGGAACTTATGTACGGGCGGACTGAGGTTTTCTCAAAAAATTTCTAGTTACAGCAGTAATTGAATCTGATGGTCGGCCGAAGAACCCAGTTACAATTTTATCACCACCCGTATACTGAGACTTGCCCAAACAATCGCGCATGCAGCTTCAGTTCCTATCTCGGTCGATTTAAGTTTCTTGACTATTGCGTCAAATACACCATCCCCATTTCCCATTAGCCTATCCTTTCAATACATCCTTAAAATTTCCCCAAAAATGTCACTGCTCCCGACATAGGTTGTAACCAGCTTTCTGTACCTACGTACTATTGTGTGAGGTCCTGTAATTTTTAGGAGCGCTTTAAAGTCTGGCACATTGTTGGGAATGTTTCTGCAGTTAATTGCTAGGATTTTAATTCTCTCGCCCGTGGGGTGGAGGGCATTTCTTTTGGATCTTACACTACTAATACTTCTGGTACTACAGCTATCGTTATTTGGACTGGATGAAGAGTTACCTAATCTAAAAAATGCTTATGTACACTCCACAGACAGTCAGCTTCACTACCGTATTCAGGACGAGTGTTTGGACAGTTAGAGTGATTTACTGGAGTTGATTCGCAGTTCAAATTACGGCTGCACTGAGCAAACGCTGATGGCTAGGACAGTGTCATCACGGAAGACGGCGTACCTTGTTATGTAATATCAGCATTACCGTAGGTCACAGCAGTTTACTTGATACGTCCTTTTCAATCTTGGCTAAATCGAGGATAGTGTTAGAGCAAAGCAACAACGTGAAGGGCTACCCCTCTCCTGAACAGATCCACCTAACGATCGGATATGGGCAGCCCGCCACTGTTGTATACAAGTTGCAGGTTGACTTGTCAGTCCACATAAAGTCTCTTCCAACGTTTTTTCATTGGTTAATGTGACCGTATTTTCTGAAGCAGCAAATGGGACACTTCTCAACTGACCTTTTTTTAAAAAATTTGCGTTAATCTTAGGCCTTTAAATTAATCTGATTACAGAATCTAAAACACCATTCATATATTTATTATTATTAAACAAAACATAATTATCAGAATGCTCAACGTATTCATTATGATAAAGGCAATGTTATTACAATACACAAAACAATATTATGGTTAACATTACTGTTACTTCAAATATAACTACCAAAACAATTATCGTGTCATAAAACTGTTAGTTATTGGACACATTTTTCTGAAGCATGAATTTTCTTCACAAGTTTTTCATTCTGCTTAAAGTAACTGAAAAACTGTGGGCACTATATTTGAAATTTATTTTAATAAGCAACAATGTTTCCAGCAGTTCATCTTTCAATTGCGTTTTTTCTGATTCCCATATTTTCTTCATGCTTGCAAAAACTCTCTCTGCAGATGCATTAGTACCTGGCAGTGACAATCCAAATTCCACTACCTTAGAAAAATTGTTAAATGATAACTTTTAAGAGGAGAAATACTGAAATATTTCTACCCATCTAAAATGAGCTTCTTTTCCAACATTACGCCACTGAAGAATTTTGCTTAACATAAACAAATTCGCTTAAAATGGTTTTACTATTCATATTTATTGATTCACCAGATTCATTTCTAATCATTGGCTTACGCACTTCAACGTCATCCAGTTTTAGGACATTATTAACCAAGATCCATACAAATTTCTGATGCACTTCAAATCTGTCAGTCCAGATTGTTAGATATTCAATACATGAACCATTGAAAGTATATGCTACTGTTTGGAAATCCTCTATTTTCACCTCAGTTTCATCTTCTAATTCATGCAAAGCACTTTTTACAACATGTGGAACAAAATTGTTCTCCTTTTTCTCACTTACATTTTTTCAGCTTGGAAATAGTTGTAAGCTCACATTCTACCTGGAAAACTGCCTGGTGGAAAGTTGTGGCTTGGTTGTGGAGAAAAAGAACCACAACTTTTGCCAACGTGTTTCCAAAAAGGGTTTTATTATCACCGGAGTTTTTCCTGATTAAGGAAATATGACCTCAGTCCTTCGAAGACTGCAAGATCTGCCGGCCGTGGTGACCGAGCGGTTCTAGGCGTTTCAGTCCTGAACCGCGCTGCTGCTACGGTCGCAGGTTCGAATCCTGCCTGGCGCATGGATGTGTGCGATGTCCTTAGGTTAGTTAGGTTTAAGTAGTTCTAAGTATGGGGGACTGATGACCTCAGATGTTATGTCCCATAGTGCTCAGAGCCATTTGAACCATTAAGTGCAAGATCTCTTCCAAGTGCTGGCATTAACGCTAACAATCTACCGTTACTGTAACCTAGTAATTTCCTGTACTCAGTTTCAGCAAAGCGGCAGAAATCCTTCAGTGATTCTTTTCGCACAATGTATGTGTGACAATTATAGTAAATTTTGTGAGTAAGCAGTTCTACATTACTAGGTAAACAATCTGCAGCAGTCTTAACTGTGTTATGTACTACGTGTTCTGCACACCCAACTCCAAGGATTTCACGATTCAAAACTATTTCTACTTTTGTCAAAAATATTTCTTCTTCCTTTACGTTCTGCCCCACCAAAGTTACTATCGGTATTTTGGAAACACATGTCAGATAATTGGTAACAGTATCTGCTTTTTCGCCGGGAAGTTCATCCTACTCCAGAATTCGGACTGGACACCTTGTAGCGGTGTAGTGCCTAATCATAAAACGAAAAATCCTTTTCTCTCCGTGACTGGAGCTATCTGTGAGCATTGTAACATAACTGACTTCCTGAAACTCCTTTTGTAACATTTCACAAGAATGAGGGGCAAATACATTCACAACAATGGTTTCAGTCTTCGTGCGACCGCAAGAGAATTTCTGCTCAAACCAATTTCTTACTAGTTTCGAAGCACAGTCATCTGAGCGAAAACTGATTTTTTTCAACCATATGGTAAGCCCAAGCTCCTTCAATTCCAGCCAAGATCAGCTCACCGTCTGTTGCTGAATTCGACTGGAAAAATGAGGTTACAGTTGTGGATGACGTAGTCGCATTTTCTGCCTTTTTGTGTTTACTTGAATTTAGATGTCCCTCAATAAAGCTCTTGTCTCTACGACACACGCGAAACTATTTGTTACAAATGGTGCAGTGAACATCAGAATCAGATGCGCTTTCATTATGAATGTGCACCTCCGATAGAAAAAGTATAAGTAAAAAAGACTTAGTAGTTGTTGATTTATCCATAATTATAGCGAGTTAATTTAAAATTCTCTATAAACTGCATGTCCTATGCCGGAGGCTAAGATACTTTTCTTTCATCGCAGCAGTCAACACATACTTTCGTTTTGGCATCTTGAATCTCTCACGGAACTGCCGAAACAATGCACATCACACTCCGACTGTCACTGAGTCACTGAGAGAGTGAAATCAAATTGTCGTGAGAAACAAAAAAATGTCGGCAGTATGACCATTTAGATGAAGTTTTTCGTAACGAATTTTCTTTCGTTCTTAGGAATTATGGACATAAGGATTTAAGTATTAAGTAAGCCTACCATAACATAGAGAATAAAAAATAAATGCTACTTTCTAACAAAACGGGACGAAGTGGCGTCGCGACAAAATCTATCGAGCTACAGGGACCGCAGTCTGTAAAACGGTACTGCCCCGTGAAGACCGGGACGTGCAGTCACTTTACGTTGGTTCATGTTGCGTTACCTCAGAACTGTCTCCGTCGTAGTAATCCTTTCTACATGACGGAAAGAAGTGTGAATATTCTACGGAAATAACTGTGATAACAGAAGCATGATTTTGAGATGCAGACTCATTTCTAATGTGGCCTATATTCCGATAGCTCATTAATATTTGTTACAATCGTTTTCATTGTTAGCCGATCCCAGTTACTGACTACTGCTTTACGCTGCTTTCATGGGCGTCCGCGGAAATTTTTCCTAAAGTAAGTGAGATTCAAAACTTAACAATTTTGGTGTAAATGATTCGATAAGTTTGAAAACGTACCGCGTCACAATAACCAAATCTGACGAGACGTACATGAAAATTATAATTTCTCAAAAGATTGATAGTTATCTACTTAGTGTTTTTGAGGTAGAGTACTTTGGTACCTAACGGGTAAGTACATTTTAGTGGTATATGCAACGTACATCTTTTTATGGTATTAAAATAAATATGGATGCCACCTTCTTGATTCAACCCTCTGAAGTTACGTCCACCTATGATTAAATGCGTAGTAGTCATTGAGCTATGAAATAAAACCAGAAAATATTCACAAAAATAATTTATTCATGTTCTTACAAGTTTGGCTGAAACAGGAAAATGATAATTAGGAAAGAAATATCAGAAAGACCGACAAAATCCTGCTGGATATGAACAAAAATGCAACAATAATACCCCTCTAAGTGGAAAACACGCAATAAAATTTAAGAATGAATTGTTATTGTTGTTGTTGCTGTTGTGGTCTTCAGTCCTAAGACTGGTTTGATGCAGCTCTCCATGCTACTCTATCCTGTGCAAGCTTCTTCATCTCCCAGTATCTACTGCAACCTACATCCTTCTGAATCTGCTTAGTGTATTCATCTCTTGGTCTCCCTCTACGATTTCTATCCTCCACGCTTTCTTCCAATACTAAATTGGTAATTACTTGATGCCTCAGAATGTGTCCTACCAACCGATCCCTTCTTTTAGTCAGGCTGTGTCACAAATTCCTCTTCTCCCCAATCCTATTCAATACCTCCTCTTAGTTACATGATCTACCCATCTTACCTTCAGCATTCTTCTATAGCACCACGTTTCGAAAGCTTCTATTCTCTTCTTGTCTAAATTATTTATCGTCCATGTTTCGCTTCCATACATGGCTACACTCCATACAAATACTTTCAGAAAGGACTTCCTGACACTTAAATCTGTACTTGGTGTTAACAAATTTCTCTTCTTCAGAAACGCTTTCCTCGCCAGAACCAGTATAAATTTTATACCCTCTATACTTCGACCAGGCCACTCGTGGCCTGAAGACGGAGTGCTCTACTTCGACCATCATCAGTTATCTTGCTTCGCAGATAGCAAAACTCATTTACTACTTTAAGCGTCTCATTTCATAATCTAATACCCTCAGCATCACCCAATTTAATTCGGCTACATTCCATTATCCTCGTTTTGCTTTTGTTGATGGTCATCTTATATTCTCTTTTCAAGACACTGCCCATTCCGTTCAGCTGCTCTTCCAGGTCCTTTGCTGTCTTTGACAGAATTACAATGTCATCGGCAAACCTCAAAGTTTTTATTTCTTCCCCATGGATTTTAATTCCTAATCCAAATTTTTCTTTTGTTTCCTTTACTGCTTGCTCGATATACAGACCGAATAGCATTGGGGATGAGCTACAACCCTGTCCCCCTCCCTTTTCAAACACTGCTTCCCTTTCGTGCCCCTCGACTCGTTTAACTGCCATCTGATTTCTGTACAAATTGTAAATAGCCTTTCGCTCCCTGTATTTTAGCCCCGTCACCTTCAGAATTTGAAAGAGAGTATTCCAGTCAACATTGTCAAAAGCTTTCTCTAAGTCTACAAATGATAGAAACGTAGGTTTGCCTTTCCTTAATCTATCTTCTCAGATAAACCGTAGGGTCAGTATTGCCTCACGTGTTCCAACATTTCTACGGAATCCAAACTGATCTTCCCCGAGGTCGGATTCTAACTGGTTTTCCATTCGTCTTTGAAGAATTCGTGTTATGTTTTGCAGCCATGATTTATTGAACTGATAGTTCGGTAACTTACACACCTGTCGACATCTGCTTTCTTTGGGATTGGAATTATTATATTTATCTTGAAGTCTGAGAGTGTTTCACCTCTCTCACACATCTAGCTCACCAGATGTTTCAGTTTTGTCATGGATGGCTCTTCTAAGGCTATCAGTAGTTATAATGGAATGTTGTCTATTCCCGGGGCCTTGTTTAGACTCAGGTCTTTCAGTGCTCTGTCAAACTCTTCACGCAGTATCTTATCTCCCATTTCATCTTCATCTACGTCCTGTTCCATTTCAATAATATTGTCCTCAAGTACATCGCCCTTGTATAGACCCTGCATGTACTCCTTCCACCTTTCTGCTTTCCCTTCTTTGCTTAGGACCGGTTTTCCATCTGCGGTCTTGATATTCATACAGGCGGTTTTCTTTTCTCCAAAGGTCTCTTTAATTTTCCTGTAGGCAGTATCTGTCTTACCCGTAGTGATATATGCTTCTACATCCTTACATTTGTCCTCTAGCCATCTTTGCTTAGCCATTTTGCCTTCCTTTCGATCTCATTTTTGAGACGCTTGTGTTCCTTTTCACCTTCTTCATTTACTGCATTTTTATATTTTCTCCTTTCAAAATTAAATTCAATATCTCTTCTATTACCCAAGGATTTCTACTAGCCCTCCTCTTTTTACCTACCTGATGCTCTGCTGCTTTCAGTATTTCATCCCTCAAAGCTACCCATTCTTCTTCTACTTTATTTCTTTCCCCGTTATTTGTCAATGTTTGCCTAATGCTCTCTCTGAAACTCTCTATGGCCTCCGATTCTTTCAGTTTATCTGTGTCCCATCTCCTTAAGTTTCTACCTTTTTGCAGTTTCTTCAGTTTTAGTCTACAGTTCATATCCAATAAATTGTGGTCTGAGTCCACATCGCCCCTGGAAATGTCTTACAATTTAAAACATGGTTCCTAACCAAGTGTTAGCAATGAGCAATGAGCAATGAAGTTATGCTCTGCGCAAAATCGTACCAGGCGGCTTCCTCTTTCATTTCTTACCTCCATTCCATATTCACCTACTACTTTTCCCTCTTCTCCTTTTCCTACTATCGAATTCCAGTCCCTCATGACTATTAAATTTTCGTCTCCTGTAACTATCTGAATAATTACTTTTATCGCGTCATACATTTCTTCAATCTCTTCATCATCTGCGGAGCTAGTTGGCATATAAACTTGTACTACTGTGGTAGGCGTGGGCTTTGTGTCTATCTTGGCTACAATAATGCGTTCACTGTGCTGTTCGTAGCAGCTTATCCGCGCTCCTATATTTTTATTCATTATTAAACCTACTCCTGCATGAGTTATTCAACTTTTATGCCGTCCGTAACTTTGTTCGCTCGTAAAACTTCGTATCGTTCACGTTAATGAATTAAGAACATTACTTTCATGGTTTCTTTTTTTTAGTGTCGACCGTCATATCTAAAGCAGAAAAAAAGTATTTTGAAAGCCACATTTTTTTTTAATTTTTTTTATTTAGTTAGATAAACTGCAGACTAGGACCAATATACCAGTGAATAAGTGATTCTCAACCTCTGCGGCTACTTGCCCACAAAAAGATAAAATAAAAATATTCGATGGGTAAAAACAAAAGGGTCCTAGTGTGTGTCTGTCAAGAAAGTAAATTATTTTATAAATATCTTTAGTATTATCACTGTTTCATAAGACTGTAATACTGATTACTTAAGTTACAGATAATTACATTCTTTTTTCAAATACTAGCATTAAAGCGTGACAGATCACTGTTTCATAAGACTGTAATACTGATTACCTAAGTTACAGATAATTACATTCTTTTTTCAGATACTAGCATTAAAGCGTGACACAATATGGTGGAGGTTACAGTCTGTGAAACGAATGTTTGAACATCTTCCTCTCACAGCCCACCCACTGCACACATATTTTGTACTTTGTATCATGCATCTGTGGCAGTAAAATTGAGTCAAATACGTCACATATGCCATTTCCGAGTTGTAGGTACTTCCCGTAATCAACCAGAAATTGCTTGTAACGGATAAACGAACTGATTGATAGCACAACACAACAGTAATTTTGTAATGGCTCCTACAGTGCTGTAGGACCTACAACGTGTTGTTATTTTTGAGAGATAAAAAGGTGGAGAAGAGAGCCTTTATTTATTCCATTCATTCTGTTTTTATGACGTGGTTGAATTATCTTTGACGTTATTTAAAAAGAACAGTCTAAGTGTTGTTATAATGTTGCTCTGTTACTGCTATGATGATGTACGCAGTTTTTCTCTTCATAAATATGATGTGTGTTGTAAGGTAACAGGGGATAATATGGAGCTCTTTCAAGTAGTTCATAATTTAAATTTAAAGCACAGCAGCAGAGATAATATGATGGGCAAAATAGACCGGAAAATACTTGTTTTACGTTTTGATGGGCGTTGTATTTCCGTTGCATAGTGTTTTGGTTTTCTATTAATTACAACGAATCATAAAAGTGTGGTGATAAATGTGTAAAATTATATAATGTATTTAGATTTAAGTATTTAAATATTATAAAATATTGTAAACGACTTGTGGCCATGTTTAGGGATTATTTTGACTAATGTGGTGTCATGTGACCCGACTCAGGACTGTGGATATGAGCGGGAAAATCGGGTCTTTGGTCGTCGTCCGTTGTGGTGGCAAGTTGGGAGCAGCAAAGTGCCGCGAGTGCAAGCATGGACGCCAGTGTATGTGAAGGAACAACGTGAAAGTGTGTAGGTGCGGGACAAACAGTGTACGAATTGCACTGATTATTATTTGTGAACTTAAAAATGCATGGCCGCAATGTTAAAGTGTTTCTTTTGAATAAAGAAGTTTCAGTCTGAACGTGTATAGTTCAATTCACTGCTCTTCAAAAGCCAGCCAATATCTGACTCAATAATAGGGGCGCAAATGCAACCGCTCACTACCAACCCCCTTTGCAGATGAGCCACGTGAAAAAATAGGTAGTGAACAAGCCCGAGTTCAGTTGCAGTGTGATACGACAGTTTTATTCCACTACAGCAGTGGTTATAGGCCCAGCCGTGCCAACGAAGAAAATAGAAAACTGTGCTAGTGTCAATCAGCCGATCTGAAACTCATCCGCGTGGCCAAGATGAAGCATTAGCCGATATTGGCTGATTATTTTCGTGCGACGCATTTGGAAAACGTTAACTGATTTGTGATAACGTATTTGTGATTCACGGAAAAAAACAGCAATAAAGCGAGTGCGGAAATAAACAGAGATGACGGAGAACAGACACACTATTGAGAAGGTTGTGTTGTTGTTGCTGTGGTCTTCAGTCCTGAGACTGGTTTGATGCAGCTCACCATGCTACTCTGTCCTGTGCAAGCTTCTTCATCTCCCAGTACCAACTGCAGCCTACATCCTTCTGAATCTGCTTAGTGTATTCATCTCTTGGTCTCCCTCTTCGATTTTTACCCTCCACGCTGCCCTCCAATACTAAATTGGTGATCCCTCGATGTCTCAGAACATGTCCTACCAACCGATCCCTTCTTCTAGTCAAGTTGTGCCACTACATGCTCTTCTCCCCAATTCTATTCAATACCTCCTCATTAGTTATGTGATCTACCCACCTTATCTTCAGCATTCTTCTGTAGCACCACATTTAGAAAGGTTCTATTCTCTTCTTGTCTAAACTATTTATCGTCCACGTTTCACTTCCATACATGGCTACACTCAATACACATACTTTCAGAAACGACTTCCTGACATTTAAATCTATACTCGATGTTAACAAATTTCTCTTCTTCAGAAACGCTTTCCTTGCCATTGCCAGTCTACATTTTATATCCTCTCTACTTCAACCATCATCAGTTATTTTGCTCCCCAAATAGCAAAACCCCTTTACTACTTTAAGTGTGTCATTTCCTAATCTAATTCCCTCAGCATCACCAGACTTAATTCGACTACATTCCATTATCCTCATTTTGCTTTTGTTGATGTTCATCTTATACCCTCCTGTCAAGACACTGTCCATTCCGTTCAACTGCTTTTCCAAGTCTTTTGCTGTGTCTGACAGAATTACAATGTCAGCGGCGAGCCTCAAAGTTTTTATTTCTTCTCCATCGATTTTAATACCTACTCCGAACTTTTCTTTTGTTTCCTTTACTGCTTGCTCAATATACAGATTGAATAACATCGGGGATAGGCTACAACCCTGTCTCACTCCATTCCCAACCAATGCTACCCTTTCATAACCCTCGACTCTTATAACTGCCATCTGGTTTCTGTACAAATTGTAAATAGCATTTCGCTTCCTGTATTTTACCCCTGCCACCTTCAGAATTTGAAAGAGAGTATTCCAATCAACAATGTCAAAAGCTTGCTCTAAGTCTACAAATGCTAGAAACGTAGGTTTGTCTTTCCTTAACCTTTCTTGTAAGATAAGTCGTAGGGTCAGTACTGCCTCACGTGTTCCAACGTTTCTACGGAATCCAAACTGATCTTCCCCGAGGTCGGCTCATATCAGTTTTTCCATTCGTCTGTAACTATTTCGCGTTAGTATTTTGCGGCTGTGACTTATTAAACTGATAGTTCGGTAATTTTCACACCTGTCGACACCTGCTTTCTTTGGGATTGGAATTATATTTTTCTTGAAGTCTGAGGGTATTTCACCTGTCTCATACATCTTGCTCACCAGATGGTAGACTTTTGTCAGGACTGGCTCTCCCAAGGCTGTCAGTAGTTCTGATGGAATGTCTACTCCGGGGGCCTTGTTTCGACTCAGGTCTTTCAGTGCTCTGTCAAACTCTTCACGCAGTATTGTATCTCCCATTTCGTCCTCATCTACATTCTCTTCCATTTCCAGAATATTGTCCTCAAGTACGTCGCCCTTGTATAGACCCTCTATGTACTCCTTCCACCTTTCTGATTTCCCTTCTTTGCTTAGAACTGGGTTTCCATCTGAGCTCTTGATATTCATACAAGTGGTTTTCTTTTCTCCAGAGGTCTCTTTAATTTTCCTGTAGGCAGTATCTATCTTACCTCTAGTGAGATAGGCCTCTACATCCTTACATTTGTCCTCTAGCCATCCCTGCTTAGCCATTTTGCTCTTCCTGTCGATCTCATTTTTGAGACGTTTGTATTCCTTTTTGCCTGCTTCATTTACTGCATTTTTATATTTTCTCCTTTCATCAATTAAATTCAATATTTCTTCTGTTACCCAAGGATTTCTACTAGCCCTCATCTTTTTACCTACTTGATCCTCTGCTGCCTTCACTACTTCATCCCTCAAAGCTACCCATTCTTCTTCTACTGTATTTCTTTCCCCCGTTTGTGACAATTGTTCTCTTATGCCGTCCCTGAAACTATGTACAAACCTCTGGTTTAATCAGTTTGTCCAGGTCCCATCTCCTTAAATTCCCACCTTTTTGCAGTTTCTTCAGTTTTAATTTACAGCTCATAATCAATAGATTGTGGTCAGAGTCCACATCTGCCCCTGGAAATGTCTTACAATTTAATACCTGGTTCCTAAATCTCTGTCTTACCATTATATAATCTATCTGATATCTTCTAGTATCTACAGGGTTCTTCCATGTATACAACACCTTCTTTCATGATTCTTGAACCAAGTGTTAGCTATGATTAAGTTATGCTCTGCACAAAATTCTACCAGGCGGCTTCCTCTTTCATTTCTTAGCCCCAATCCATATTCACCTACTATGTTTTCTTCACTCCCTTTTCCTACTCTCGAATTCTAGTCACCCATGACTATTAAATTTTCGTCTCCCTTCACTTTCTTTTATGTCATCATACATTTCATCAATTTCTTCATCATCTGCAGAGCTAGTTGGCATATAAGCTTGTACTACTGTAGTAGGCATGGGCTTCGTGTCTATCTTAGCCACAATAATGCGTTCACTATGCTGTTTGCAGTAGCTTACCCGTATTCCTATTTTTTATTCATTATTAAACCTATTCCTGCATTATCCCTATTTGATTGTGTATTTATAACCCTGTATTCACCTGACCAAAAGTCTTGTTCCTCCTGCCACCGAACTTCACTAATTCCCACTACATCTAACTTTAACCTATCCATTTCCCTTTTTAAATTTTTTAACCTACCTGCCCGATTAAGGGATCTGACATTCCACGCTCCGATCCGTAGAACGCGTTTGCTTTCTCCTGACAACGACGTCCTCTTGAGTAGTCTCCCCCCGGAGATCCGAATGTGGGACTATTTTACCTTCGGAACATTTTACCCAAGAGGACGCCATCATCATTTAATCATACAGTAAAGCTTCATGCCCTCGGGAAAATTTACGGCTGTAGTTTCCCCTTGCTTTCAGCCGTTCGGAGTACCAAAACAGTAAGGCCATTTTGGTTAGTGTTACAAGGCCATATCAGTCAATCATCCAGACTGTTGCCCCTGCAACTACTGAAAAGGCTGCCTTCAGGAACCAAACGTTTGTCTGGCCTCTCTACAGATACACCCCCCCCCCCCCCCCCCCCGTTGTGGTTGCACCTACGGTACGGCTATCTGTATCGTTGAGGAGGTAAGGGCAGTGAATTACGGTTCCCGGTTGTATCAGATGAAAATGATTCTACTGATTCTGATTTTTGGACTATAATTAAGCCTGTTGAGACAGAACATGGGGAAAGTGCATCAGCTGCTGATAAAAAGGCATGTCAAGGTAAGGCGCTAGCAAAAGTTGTACTTTCTATTTGCGATGCCAGCAAATGAATAAACTAAAGTTGTCAGATCCAAAAACAGTATGGGAAGAAGTTCAAAAATTATGCGCCCCAAGAAATAGCAAATTTCGTACTGTGCATCTGAGACGGAAGTTACATTCGCTAAAAATGAAGAACTGTGACTCTATGGAAAATTATCTAGCACTGATGAACAAAACTGTAGCAATCTAGGGAACATTGGTGACAACATTGAAGAGTGAGGTTTAGCAACGGCTATTCTGAGTGGACTTCCAGACGCATGGGATGCAGTGTGTACAGTTTGCCAGATAATGGTTTTAAGTGTGCTAGAATGAAAAGGAGTCTACCTGCTGAAGCTGCTAGACGTCATTAATATAATGAAGATAAACATTCTGCAATGTCCTTGAAAGCTAATACTGGTAATCAAAAGTATCGAAAAACGCCAGATACGGAATGTGACAAAGGACAAGAACAAACGAAGAAAGAAGCAACTCGGAAAGGTAGTTTTGTTTGTTACAACTGTCACAACGACGGGTAACGGATCCAGAAATTGTGCTGAAAAGGGTAAATTTAAAAAGGAACAAAATAAGCTAATCCTGTTAGCATGAGTGCTGCCTATGGTACAATTACATTGAATGGTGGTAATTCGATGCCGGATTCAGGAACACTCATTGCATGGTTCTAAATGAAAATTATTTTTCAGCTGTCGATAAAAATATTTTAGCTGAGATCATATCCTTAGCTGATGGTAGAGAAACAGTAGCCGTGGGGAAAGGTACAGTAAGGCCGAAGATAATTAGCAACGAAGGTTTGCCCAAGGAATTGTAGCTGCCAATACAGTATATGAGCCTGCGATCGACCATGCCATCTTATCTGTGAGGCAGCTCACTGAAAACGATGCAAAGGTTATTTTCGATAAAGAAGCTTGCAAGATCTACGATGAATCTGGACGACTGTTCATTAAAACTCAGCCGAAATGTCGTTTATTTTACATAAATACGAAGCCCTGTGCAGTTGACAGATCAATAAGAATATTGAGAATTATTAATTAACACAAAATCACAAGTCTTATGGAAGTGTCGAATGACGCACGTCAGTAAGCGTACAATAAAAAAGAAAGCAGTGCAGGGGTCAGGCTGTGAAAAAAAAGGGAAATAAACCCGTGTGATGGCTGTTAGGCGGATAAATCGACACTAAAACCGTTTCTGGAAGATGCACCACGAGATTCGAAGGAACGAACAGCTGCTTTAGAACTTGTTCGTAGGGATCTCATGGGACCTATTGATGTTAGAAGTTTTGGAGGCAACAGATATTTAATGAGTATCGTGGAGGATGCAAGCAGATACACATATGTGCATTTCTTAAAAAATATGGATGAATATTTGGAGAATTGAAGAAATTGAAGATCCAGTGGGAAAAACAAACCTAAAAACACTTGAAGAGAATTCACACGGACATTGGCCCAGAATTATCTTCGCACAGATGGTCGTAGTTTTGTGAATCTGAAGGAATTTGGCATGAAATTACGATGACACACACACCACAACAAAAGGGTGTAGCAGAACACCTCAACAGAACGTTAATGAATATGGTAAGGCCACAGTGGCTAGGAAGTAATTTACGGAAGATTTCTTGGGCTGTGCTGATGTACACAGCATCATACGTAATAAATCGTGTAACAAATAGCCACAATAACAAAAAAACGCCTTATGAATTGTGGACAGGTAGAAAACATTGTGTGAAACATTTACATGTGATAGCATGTGATGTTTTCGTTCAGGTACCCAAACAAAAACGTAGTTCTAAATTATCCACAAGGACTGCAAAAGGTGTTCTTGTAGGATATTCTCTATATAGCCGTGGATACAGGATCTGGACGCCAAAAACGAAACAGTCTGTGGAATCCAGGGACTGTATATTCAAGGAATTTTTGAAAAGTTAACGCTCAGTTGCAAATAAGAAACAGAAAGAATCTATTGAATGGTACAGTGACGGAGCATTAGCATTTCCAAGTATTCAAAATGAAATACAAAGTGAAAGAGAAGATTCTAACAGCGAAGAGGAATTTTATGGTTTCTCAGATCAAGAGGAAAATTAGGAAGAAACTGAAGGTAATCCGGAACTTGTGGAACCAGCTGAAACTTCACGAGTAGCAGCAGATCAAGAAAGGATGTAACAAAAGAAACAACAGGTTTAAACAAGTGTCATGCGATGAAACTTCGTCCCAGAGAGAAGGCGTATGCTGAAACAGCACAAATAAACGTCGTGCGAGGAAGGAACAGCGATGAACCATTATTGTATAATGAAGCAGTTAATTCTGATGAGGCATCGGAGCAATGAACGAAGTAATTGACTGCTTGAAGAATCATGATGCTTGGAAACTGAATCAGCTATTATCTGGCATGATTCCTGTAAAGAACAGATGGGTGTTTAGAAAGGTTAACCAAAGAGATAATTGCTGGAATTTTGGGCATACAAATGATAACAATAGTGGTAAGACAGTTGGTGAGAAGCAGATTTTTAAAGCTCGTTTAGTCGCAAAGACATTTAGTCGGATAGAAGGTGTAGACTATAACAAGATTTATGCTCATGTTTCAAATTTCGAAACAAACCGTCTATTGATAGCAGCCACTGTTGAGAAAAATTGGTATAATATCAGTATGATGTGAAGAATGCATTTCTGCATAACAAATTAGAGGAAAATGGATATATTCTCCACCCAGAAGAATTCATCAAGAAGGGTCAAGGAAGTTTGGACTCCAAGCTAAACAAGTCAATATATGGACTGAAACAAAGCTGGAAGACCATTTAAATAACTGAGTAAAAAAACTGTTAGTTATTCGAAATGATATAGATCCATGTGTGTACAAGCTAAGTGCAAAGGAAGGGAAAGCTGTTCTGTGTGTATATGTGGATGATATGCTTATATTTGCACAAAATGAAGAGATGAGGCAACAGGTAAAAACGCTTTTAGAAAGTTGCTTTCAAATGAAGCACATGGACATGGTGTCACACATGTTAGCAGTCAAATTTGAGAACAGCGAAGATGGAAAAATTAGTCTTTCCCAGAAGGAGTATATTAATCAACTACTTGATAGATTTGGACTTCAAAATGCTAAGGGCGCGACGACCCCAATGGAAACGAAACCGAACTTCCTTGAGGAGAGAGATGGTGGAGAAGTTAAAAATCTTCCATATTGTGAGCTTGTTGGTAGACTCCTACTTTTCACAAAGGACTCGACCAGACATAGCTGTCTCAGTGGCAAAGTTGTCACAATATTGTTCAAAATTTAATATGGACCATCGGAACGCAGTAAAAAGGATCCTAAGATGCATGATGGACACAACGTATTGCAAAATCACATATTATCCCATTGGTCAAATACTTGAAGCATTCGCTAATGGCCGGCAGGTGTGGTCGAGCGGTTCTATGCACTTCAGTCTGGAACCGCGCGACCGCTACTGCAGCATGTTCGAATCCTGCTTTGGGAATGGATGTGTGTGATGTCCTTAGGTTAGTTAGGTTTAAGTAGTTTTGAGCTCTAGAGGACTGATGACCCCAGAGGTTAAGTCGCATAGTGCTCAAATCCATTTGAACCATTCGCTGATGAAAATTGGGCTACTTGTATAGATGATCGCAAAAATACTACGGGGTATGTAATATTACTGGCAGTATGAAACAAACTGCAGTTGCACAATGGAAGCAGCCTGCACATTTACTAACATAGCCATCGAATCAGAATATTTATGGACGTCACTATAAGAAAATGCTACGTTCGAAATGATATACGTAGATACTTTTAGATATAATTTTGAGGGGGCAGTGTTAAGAGATAAACAAATGGAGAAGAGATCCTTTATTTATTCCATTCATGCCATTTTCTAGGCGTGATTAAATTGTCATTGACGTTGTTTAAAAAGACAAACAAAGTGTTGTTATAGTATTGCTCTGCTACTGATTTGGTGGTCTATGCAGTTTTTCTCTCAATAAATATCATGTGTGTGATATGACAGTTTTATTCCACTACAGAAGTTATTGTAATTATTATTGTTGTTATTACTAGTGACAGTGGTCAGACACAAAGCACTGACAATCTGAAGACTTCCAATTTCTGCCAGTTCAGAAGTAAGAAGTCCAGCAGTCGAGTGATTTACAAAAAATAAGCATTGAGTACACATTTTAATTTACTTGATTTTAAATTGGGGGAGGAGGGGGGTCACGGAAGAAGGCACATGTCGCTAGAGAGGTGAGTGGTGTAGAGGAAGCGTGTTTTGCAGCAAGTGTCTCCACTCGGTAGGGATAGCTTAGCTTTCTTATCTGAGATGGAGTTGTGGATAGCCCTTCCGATGCAGAGGAAATTGCTTCATCATTCTATAAAAAAGAGGTTGTTAGAAATAAGCGGTAACAGTTGTCTCATTCACTGATTAGTTGATGCTTTAATAGAATGCCTACGAATACTAAATGTCATATATCTTTCGTCATTTTAAAAATGTGTTGAAATAAATTTTAATGAAACAATCAGCCTAGATCGCGAAAAAGATATTTTATTTATGGTGACCGGTTTCATTTTTTAAAGACCGTAGGCAATGGCGACAGGCAACCCCTGTGGACTCTGAACGGATGTGCGGCGTACGCTGGAAGCTGCAGCTGACGACTGTTGTCTTCCGGTACACACTGCTGGTCCGTTCAGCGCCGACAAGGGTCGCCTCTCGTGACTCCCTATGGTCTGAAGGTGGTCTTGAAAAACTGGAACCGGTCACCATAATTAAAACATCTTTTTCGCGATCAAGTCTCATTGTTTTATATAAATTAGATTTAGATCGCTATGTTTTCCAAATATGTAACCAAAAATTGTGTTCTAGTAAAGCTCTTTTTTAGTCCGAAGTTTAGTTAGGCGCTAATGTTGATGACGGTGGAGGGGGGGGGGGGGCGGGGGGACGGCGGGGTACTAGCTAATATCTGATTGCCCTCAGAGGTGACAGCCTCAGAAATGTTGTTAAGCATTTGACTGTAAGAATGGAGGCAACCTCCCAAAACCACCCTCAGATTGGCCGGTAGAATCAACTTCCAGCAGCCTAAGACTGCACAAAGGTGATGCTCGTCGCTCCATTTTGTCACTTTGTTGTGCAACCGTGCCAGCTGGGCATTGTTCGATTTGTGCTTTTACCAGGGGGGGGGGGGGGGGGATGTCTTAGGGGGTTAGTATAATTATATATGTTACTAGCTTGGACCGTGGCGTTACCCATGGTTAAACAGTTATTTATAAATAGATGTTAATGCCGAAACTCACTAATCACGCGTAAGCACTATCAGAAAAGCCCTCCCTTGTTATATCTTTAAAAGTACATCGTAGGTAAAGCTTATTTACAAAATCATCTACATGCAGGTATACGAGGGGAATTCAAAAAGTAAAGGCACATTTCTGAAAAGCTGTACTTATTCTGATGATAGAAAACTGAAACATGCGTTATTTTTCTACGTAACCTCCCTGGACTTCAATGCAGTTTTCCCGACGTTTTGCGAGTTTATTTATTTCATCAGAAAATACGTTTATCGGTTGCATCTGTAACCAATTTTGCACCGCAGCAATGACGTCTTCATCACTTTCAAATCTTCTTCCCTGTACTGCTTCCGTTAAGGGTCCAAACATGTGAAAATTGCTTGGAGCCAGGTCTGGACTGTATGGTGGATGTTGCAGCACCTCGAATCTCAACTGCTTTACTGCGTCGGCTGTCCGTTTGGCAGAATGTAGGCGAGCGTTATCTTGCTACAGGATGACACCTCTTCACTGTTTTCCACGACGTTTGCATTGATTTCAGGTTTTAGTTTCGTACGCAACACATCACATCCACCATACAATACAGACCTGGCTCTAAAGCCTCATTTACGCTGGGGCGACGTCTTGGAACATTGTGGCATGCTACGGAAATGTGGCATGCATCGCCTTGTCGTTTAGTTCTAAATGTTTTGAAATGCTTAACTACTACATAACACTTTTTCAAAATTAATAAGCAAACATATTAATAGTAAATTTTCAGTGTTCGGCTCCACAAATTTAAATTATATGTAAAGTTTTACTCCAGTGCGTGGGAAATAAACATCCCAGGTTGGGATGCATAAACTAAAACCAGAGGAGGGGATGGTCTGACGCAGAGGTGGGGGGGGGAAATCCCCCCACCGACCAACGGTCGCCCAGACGCCGTCGCCAGAGGTCGCCCGACGTCATCGGCCGACTGCTTGGCAACAGTACGTCCGTCAGTTTTTGGCGGGCTCGAGGAGTTAGGTTAGATTATAACCTCGGATGGGATGAACAGCACCACGCTTCTGTGCTTGGAGACGAATGCTGCACTGCGGATTTTGCTATTAAAAAGACGCCGAATGCATGAGGATGAGCTATATGTGTCTCGAAAAGAACCTGGCGAGTACTGTACACTATCCTTCGTTATCGTAATAACAATGATAAGTTTCACGGATATGTGAGATGCAGGGAGAAACGTTCTGTTACATACTCGAGATAATTCGTGTTGACGTTGAAAACCGAGATTACAAATATATTGTTTTGCTGCATGTTTGTGAAGTTGTACGGAAATGCGTTAATTAATCGTCAACGACCGTCATTTGAAAGACAAGCATGAAGTTTAGAATAAGATATTCGGAACACCTAAGGCACTGCAAAGTGAAAAGACATTTGCAGACCACTTCATAACAGAATCACGTGCCTATTGGCATAAAAACGGTAGTAAGCAGTAATAATAATTTGCACACAGCTAATACCCACATACCACAACACCAAAAAGGGTACACTACAGTAACTAGAAGCAAAAGTACTGACTGCACAAACTAAGTTGACATTCGGCACGGCGGCTGATGGGAGCGACCTTAAGTGGGACGTGCCTTTACATTGGCCACATAAGCCATCGTACCGAGTGTCAACTTACTCTGCGCCACCCTTCTCACTTGAGCAAAATTTTTTTTTGAGGTTATAATTTACGCCCAAAATTTCCGATAAAGACTTTGTCTATTCGTGGTTTCCCGTAAACCTGCGATTTCTGTCTATAGATTCCGAACTATATCCCGATTATGATATTTTTCACACTCAGGATACCACAAACTCACGCTTTTTTTGTACTAAAGTTATCAGCTTCTCTCCCATATTCCGTGTGTGAAAACGTCGGTCGATTTGACAGAAGAAAACTGATTTGAATTTCACCCGTCCTCATCCGAGCTCTGTACGTTGGGATGATGAGATCGGCCACAGTGTGACCGCGCACATAGTGGCATACTGATCTGAAGAGATGAGCCGTCTTGGGGCGACGTCGGCCGTTGGCGGAATCCACCGGTATGGGGGCCACTGTGGCCGCAGCCTCGCACTCTCTCCTTGTGCAGCTCGGTGAGGGCTGAACGAAGAGGCGGTAGGAAAAGCCTGAGCTCGGCACGCTTCTGTAAAGTTTCGTATCCATATGGACTGCAAACAAACGCGGAAACAGCACACGGGAATAGGCATAATTTCCTGTGAACAGAGTGACAACTAAGAAAACCCGAGGTACACAGTGACTACTGAAACTACAGTCTTTCTCGATGCGATCGCCAAGATTAGATCTGCACTTTAGTGGTGTCGCTGGCAATGACTGCTACAAAATGGGAGAGAGTTCTGTAATGAATAAGAAGCCTGTACCCTGAGCCAGTAGGGGGCGAGTGTCCTCTCTTCCCTTCCCGCCCACCCCCCTCCCCATTCCCTACAGTGATGCCCACGGCTATGCTCATCTCGCTCCTCGGGCCGTTTGTTTCGTACCACCTTGTTATTATTGTTGTCTGTGCAGAGTGTTTCATAATTAATACTTAAAAATGGTATGGGCGAAAGCGTACGGTAATATACAGTTCAGTGACAGTAAAGTGACCGTCTGTCGAAAGCCTGAACAGCCACCTTTTCCAGCGCGGACCGCTGCGAGGCGTCCAGGAAAGGAGTCAGTGAGCTCCTGGAAGGTACCGACAGGGATGCCGACTCCGGTGCCGCGCCCAGCTGCGCTACGTTTCTCGGCTGAAGATCCCAGGCACAAACAACCCGGTCGAGGGGGTCACATAGATTCTCGATTGGGTTTAAATCCAGGATGTTGGGTGTCCAGGGGAGTACGGTAAACTCACCCTGGTGCCCTTCGTACAGTGCGAGCTGTGTGACACATTGCGTTGTCCTCCTGGTGGGTGCCATCGTGCCGAGGCGAAGCAAACTGCTTGTAAGGGTGGACACGGTCCCCAAGGATAGATGCATACTTCTGTTGATCCATTGTGCCTTCGAGAATAAAGAGACCACCCAGGGGATGCCAAAAAAAGACTTCCCACTCCGTACTCCGGTCTGGACCGTTCCGGTGACAGTTGGAGGGTATTTGCCGTGTGTCTGATGGAGCGTAAAACGTGGTTCATCTCAAAAGACCAGCTGTCACCAATCAGTGGACGTCCAGTTGCGGTGTTCACGTCTGAATTCCAGCCGTCGTCGCCGATCAACAGCAGTCAGCACGAATGCGTGAACCAGGCGCCTACTGCCAAGAAGCGTGGAGGACACAGTTTTGGTAGCCACTCCGCCCATCTGGGCGGGCAGTTGCTCGGCAGGTGGACATCTATCCGTCCGCAGCCGCCGTTCACCCCCGTCGCCGTGGTGCACCACAGTTGGCTCGGCGCCGGTTTTGGATAGCGCTATAGTGCCAATTTGCAATCCACCGTATACTATAAAAAATGAAATGATCGTATGGCATTGGGGCTTTTTTAGTTAACGCCACTTCGGTGACTTGCGAGTCAATGATGATGAAGGACATACAACACCCAGTCCCCTGCCGGGAATCGAACCCGGGCCCCCTGCGTGATAGGCGGTAACGCTACCGCTAACCTATGGAGGCGGACGGTATACTGTAACTAAGGCGGAACGTGAACTTTCTACAAACGTAGCTGTTTCAGAAATGCTTTCACACTTGGCATGAAAGCCAATGGTCGTCCCCTTTTGGACGTCAGGTAAATAGCTCCGTTTTCTCATTACGACAACGACTGCACTGTTTCTCGCGTCCCCCCCCCCCCCCCATCCCCCTCAGACACGCTCAATGTGCCATTCACTGCTAGATGCCACCTGCCGTCTGTGAGTGCGTACTGCACGATGAGATCGATCGTTAGGTGGTGGTCACATTAATATGACTACACCGAAGCAAAGAATTACAGTGAACAAAGGTGTGGAAAGGAGCCGATTGAGAGATGATTGCCACTGTGCTACGAGTCGCCACTGACTGCAATATGAAATATTGCTCTACCTGGAACAGATGTATCTGACATGTAAACTTGCGACAAACACCCCTTTCATTTGGGCTCAGAGTTCACTCGTGACTTACACTAACAAGGAATTCAGTACCACACCGGCGCTTAAAACTTGAGGACGAACGTAAGTTTCGCAAGATGCGTTACTGTCAACTAACATAGCTCGATGGTACATGGGTCATGCATAGAAAGAACTACTGCAATATAGTAAAGAGGGTGACTGAAATAAATACGCAATGAGACGAACAGAAATCACACTTTTATTCGAAGACAGTAATTACACTGAGGTCACCGCGCTCCCATCCGGTCCACAAGGTTCGTAAGGCCTGCCTTAGTGGTAGGGCGTTTCGTCGCTCCTCCGTCAGCGCGGTTGACAGCTGTTGGACGAGAGGTCGGAACACGTAATGCATCCAGCAACATCGTGCAACGTCATCGTTTCGGCGGTCCTAGTGTTGTGGTCTGTTTTATACTGTACTGAGCTATACTATAGCAGTTCTTTCCGTACGTGACCCAAGTTTCATCAAGCTACATTACTTGGCAGTGATACATCATGCGACACTTACTTTCGTCAAGTTTTGCACACAGTTGTATTTCAGCATGTTACCTGTTTGAGGAGGAGTTCCGCATGTCGTCCTCACATTTGGATGCAATACTGCACTCATCTCTGCGGTCACTTACGAATTCTTTCAGACACCCTCGGATCGGTATACTAATAATTTTTACTTTATGGACGTCTGACTACAACTGAATGAAACACAATTTTCGTGCCATACGCGTTTCGCCTTTATTTTCTGCAAGGTATCTTCAGTGGCCTGGAATATGTACATATTTTTGCTATTTAGTTCACATTTTGGTCAATGTACCTATAGGTTATAAACAGTTCTGGTGGTTGGTTTTTGCTTTTATGTAGTAACATTTTGAACTGTACTTACAGGTTGCGTGGATGATTTTCTACATATTACTCTCCTCTTGCATTTTGGTGTTGTTATTCTTCTTATAAATGCCAATTTGCGGTTTTTTTCCACGTTTCACAGCACTAGGAACTGTACACTTGTTTTGATGCTGTGTTTTGGTTTGTGTTGCCGACTGTCAGATGTTATTGCCAAAGACCGAATGTTGTTGCCAAATTTTGAGTGTAATTATTGAAGTATCTGTGATCTGTTTGTGTATGCTTGTTTTTTTTTCGTAAAGCTTGACAAGACCATACAATTCGCCGCTCCAGGCTTTCATCCGTATCAACGGGTGTACTCTTCACTTTTGAAGATGATCCAAGTCAGAGAAATCCATAGGATTGATGGCGGGAGACCTTAGAGGCCAAGGTACAGGCCCTTGCAGGCCATGGGTGGCGTTTGAACCCGATTACATGGGCACTGTGTCGTAGAGGTATACATTTCAAATACATTTCTTTCAACTTGGACAATATTTCGTACTGAAATCTTTGGCGGCTCGTAAACACAAATCCGCAGTCCTTTCGCAAATGGTTCGTTTGTAAACCCATGTTTCTGGAACATTTTTTTCCTTGCCATACTTGTACACATTCTCCATTGTCAGTTTCGGCTATTACCGAATTTGCTAGCATATAAGTCACACTTTTTATTCTTCGAGAATAGGCCCAGACGGCAGATGCGTCTTGTATGCCAGGGAAAGTTAAGGTAGGTAGTTATTGTTATGGCGTAAAGTCAAGCGCCGGCATGCCAGTCGGGAACGACAGGGAAGAAAAGGCTGTGAGAAGAGATCAGCCAATCGCACGCTGACCGGACCACCCTCCAGGACGACAATGCGACAGCAGCGGCCCCTATGTGGAGAGGACATAAGCGCCTCGACCGACTGGTGACGGCCTAGTTCAATAGCAGCTTCAAGATTAGCGACTTGGATAGAAGTGTCAACGCTAGTCACTTCACTTGCACTCTCTATGTAGCACAGACTTGGGATTGTGTATACTGAAGAAGATTGATTATTTTGTATGTCGCCCTTTGATTGCGACACATCTGTGTAATTGCCAAGTTGGGTATTTTACCTTTTCTTTTTGTAATAAAACTCCTTAATACGACTTGTTTGAATGTTTGTCTTGCGAACCGAGTATGCACGCTTCCTAGACGCTACACCTTTTAAGCTACGTTTATTCTAAATTTCTATGTTTCGGCTTGAAGCAATTCATTGTTAGCTCCACTGCGAATTTTGAGCATTCCCGTTGCAAAGAGTTCAATGTGCGCAAATGCGCCATCGTTAACTGTTTTTATATGGTTCGTTCAAGCTTCAGCTATGGATGTGCTTACTGGAGATCCACATGTGTCGTTACTATATTGTGATTTTATATGCAAACTGTGGCTGAAGAACGTCATTGCTATACTACTGCATTTATGGTGCAAGTGATTGCTCTCATTAATAAACGGTCGCAATGCCCATATAGTACTAGGGACAGAAAGTTGGCTGAAACCAGACGTAAACAGTAATGAAATCCTAAACTCAGATTGGAATGTATACCGCAGAGACAGGCTGGACAGTGAAGGGGGAGGCGTGTTTATAGCGATAAGAAGTGCAATAGTATCGAAGGAAATTGACGGAGATCCTAAATGTGAAATAATTTGGGTGAAGGTCACGGTTAAAGCAGGTTCAGACCTGGTAATTGGATGTCTCTAAAGGCCCCCTGGCTCTGCAGCTGTTGTGGCTGAGCACCTGAAGGGTAATTTGGAAAGTATTTCGAGTAGATTTCCCCACCATGTTATAGTTCTGGGTGGAGATTTTAATTTGCCGGATATAGACTGGGAGACTCAAACGTTCATAACGGGTGGCAGGGACAAAGAATCCAGTGAAATTTTTTTAAGTGCTTTATCTGAAAACTATCTTGAGCAGTTAAACAGGGAACCGACTCGTGGCGATAACATATTAGACATTCTGGTGACAAACAGACCCAAACTATTTGAAACAGTTAACGCAGAACAGGGAATCAGCGATCATAAAGCGGTTACTGCATCGATGATTTCAGCCGTAAATAGAAATATTAAAAAAGGTAGGAAGATTTTTCTGTTTAGCAAAAGTGACAAAAAGCAGATTACAGAGTACCTGACGGTCAACGCAAAAGTTTTGTCTCAAGTACAGATAGTGTTGAGGATCAGTGGACAAAGTTCAAAACAATCGTACAATATGCGTTAGATGAGTATGTGCCAAGCAAGATCGTAACAGATGGAAAAGAGTCACCGTGGTACAACAACCGAGTTAGAAAACTGCTGCGGAAGCAAAGGGAACTTCACAACAAACATAAACATAGCCAAAGCCTTGCAGACAAACAAAAATTACGCGAAGCGAAATGTAGTGTGAGGAGGGCTATGCGAGAGGCGTTCAATGAATTCGAAAGTAAAGTTCTGTGTACTGACTTGGCAGAAAATCCTAAGAAATTTTGGTCTAATATCAAAGCGGTAGGTGGATCAGAACAAAATGTCCAGACACTCTGTGACCAAAATGGTACTGAAACAGAGGATGACAGACTAAAGGCCGAAATACTAAATGTCTTTTTCCAAAGCTGTTTCACAGAGGAAGACTGCACTGTAGTTCCTTCTCTAGATAGTCGCACATATGACAAAATGGTAGATATCGAAATAGACGACAGAGGGATAAAGAAACAATTAAAATCGCTCAAAAGAGGAAAGGCCGCTGGACCTGATGGGATACCAGTTCGATTTTACACAGAGTACGCGAAGGAACTTGCCCCCCTTCTTGCAGCGGTGTACCGTAGGTCTCTAGAAGAGTGTAGCGCTCCAAAAGATTGGAAAAGGGCACAGGTCATCTCCGTTTTCAAGAAGGGACGTCGAACAGATGTGCAGAACTATAGACCTATATCTCTAACGTCGATCAGTTGTAGAATTTTGGAGTACGTATTATGTTCGAGTATAATGACTTTTCTGGAGACTAGAAATCTACTCTGTAGGAATCAGCATGAGTTTTGAAAAAGACGATAGTGTGAAACCCAGCTCGCGCTATTTGTTCACGAGACTCAGAGGGCCATAGACATGGGTTCCCAGGTAGATGCCGTGTTTCTCGACTTCCGCAAGGCATTTGATACAGTTCCCCACAGTCGTTAAATGAACAAAGTAAGAGCATATGGACTATCAGACCAATTGTGTGATTGGATTGAAGAGTTCCTAGATAACAGAACGCAGCATGTCATTCTCAATGGAGAGAAGTGTTCCGAAGGAAGAGTGATTTCAGGTGTGCCGCAGGGGAGTGTCGTAGGACCGTTGCTATTCACAATATACATAAATGACCTTGTGGATGACATCGGAAGTTCACTGAGGCTCTTTGCGGATGATGCTGTGGTATATCGAGAGGTTGTAACAATGGAAAATTGTACTGAAATGCAGGAGGATCTGCACCGAATTGACGCATGGTGCAAGGAATGGCAATTGAATCTCAACGTAGACAATTGTAATGTGCTGCGAACACATAGAAAGATAGATCCCTTATCATTTAGCTACAAAATAGCAGGTCAGCAACTGGAAGCAGTTAATTCCATAAATTATCTGGGAGTACGCATTACGAGTGATTTAAAATGGAATGATCATATAAAGTTGATCGTTGGTAAAGCAGATGCCAGACTGAGATTCATTGGAAGAATCCTAAGGAAATGCAATCCGAAAACAAAGGAAGTAGGTTACAGTACACTTGTTCGGCCAGTGCTTGAATACTGCTCACCAGTGTGGGATCCGTACCAGATAGGGTTAATAGAAGAGATAGAGAAGATCCAACGGAGAGCAGCGCGCTTCGTTACAGGATCATTTAGTAATCGCGAAAGCGTTACGGAGATGATAGATAAACTCCAGTGGAAGACTGTGCAGGAGAGACGCTCAGTAGCTCGGTACGGGCTTTTGTTGAAGTTTCGAGAACATACCTTCACCGAAGAGTCAAGCAGTATATTGCTCCCTCCTACGTATATCTCACGAAGAGACCACGAGGATAAAATCAGAGAGATTAGAGCCCACACAGAAGCCTACCGACAATCCTTCTTTCCACGAACAATAAGAGACTGGAATAGAAGGGAAAAGCGATAGAGGTACTCGGGGTACCCTCCGCCACACACCGTCGGGTGGCTTGCGGAGTATGGATGTAGATGTAGATATGCTAAAGAGCATGTAAAAAGGGCTGCAGAAAGGCATTTCAGACCACCTGCAAATGAGAAAATGATAAGAACTTGGCGGAATCAGCAAGATGTTTTAAAGAAAGCACCTCGCATTAAACACTGTCATACGGAACTGTTAAATGGCCATAATTTGAAGCAGAACCCAGTACTTGGATGGTAGAGAATAGGCAAGCGGGAATTTAAGTGTTTACGAAAATGATCATTCATCAAGCGAAAGTAATATCCAACAGTATTATGAGAAGGGAAGTTGCTACTTGCCATATAGCGGAGATGCTGAGTCGCAGAGAGGCACAACAAAAAGAGTCACAATTAAAGCTTTCGGCCATTAAGGCCTTCCTCAACAGTAGACTTACATACGCGCGCGCACACACACACACACACACACACACACACACACACACACGCAACTCACACATACACGACTGTAGTCTCAAACAACTGAAACCACACTGCCTGCTTTCACTTGCCTGAGACTGCAATCGCTTGTGTGAGTTGCATTTGCGCGCACGCGCGCGCGCGCGTGTGTGTGTGGGTGAGTCTACTGTTGACGAAGGCCTTAATGGCCGAAAGCTTTAATTGTGAGAGTCTTTTTGCTGTGCATATGTGCGATTCAGCATCTCAGCATCTCCGAGTAGCAACTTCCCTTCTCATAATATTGTTACATTCCATCCTAGATTTCCCATTGTTTGAAAGTAATATCCACTAACAGAGCGATCGCCGACTTAACTGGATCATCATACTGTTCAAAATTTATGAAGAGGTGTCGGTTTTGTATGAGACCCAATAAAAAAATTTCATAGAAGATGCCATCGGAGTAAGAAGATCAAATTGTTGAATTTATGACAAGGACAGATTACTACTCACCTTATAGAGGAGATGTTGAGTCGCAGACAGGCACAGTAATGACTGCTATGCATATGAGCTTTTGGCCAAATGGCCTCCTCCTAACGTAAAAACACACACATACACACATTCACGCGAGCACAACTCCCACACACTTGATCACTGTCTCTGGCCACCGAGGCAACGTAGCAAACACACACACACATTCACGCAAGCACAGTTCACACAGACATGACTGCTATCTGACTTCCGAGGCCTCGGTGGCTAGAGGCAGTGGTCATGTGTGTGTGAGTTGTGCTTGCGTGAACGTGTGTGTGTGTGTTTTAGTTTAGAAGAAGGCCATTTGGCCAATAGCTCACATTTATAGCAGTCTTTTTGTTGTACCTGTTTTTGACTCAACACTTCCTCTCATAGTCGTCACTTCATTCTGAATTTTCCATTGTTTGATATTGTTGAATGTCGTCGACTTGTCATAAATACAAGGAAAAGAGAAAAGTTTGAACTTCCGCAGTTTGTTAGCATGGACAATACTCCACCGGCCTTTGATGTGCTTTCTAACATAACGTCCAAGGGCACAGAAAGTGTTAATGTTAAAACTTCAGGCAACGAAAAGACTCGTTACAGAGTCGTTTTAAACCGGTACTGATGGGGCAAAATTACCGCCACTATTGATTTATTTGTTAACATCCAGTATTGATTTAAGTGTCAGGAAGTCATTTCTGAAAGTGTTTGTGTGGAGTGTAGCCATGTGTGGAAGTGAAACATAGACGATAAATAGTTTGGACAAGAAGAGAATAGAAGCTTTCGAAACGTGGTCCTACAAAAGAATGCTAAAGATTATATGGATAGATCACATACCTAATGAGGAGGTATTGAGTAGATTTGGGGAGAAGAGGAGTTTGTGGCACAACTTGACTAGAAGAAGGGATCGGTTGGTAGGACATGTTCTGAGGCATCAAGTGATCACCAATTTAGTATTGGAGGGCAGCGTGGAGGGTTAAAATCGTAGAGGGAGACCAAGAGATGAATACACTAAGCAGATTCAGAAGGATGTAGGTTGCAATAGTTACTCAGAGATGAAGAAGCTTGCACGGGATAGAGTAGAATGGAGAGCTGCATCAAACCAGTCTCTGGACTGAGGACTACAACAACAACAACATTGATTTTTAAAGGAAAGAAGCTTCATAAGGAACAACTGCAAAGAAGGAGTATTTGTCGATGTAGACAATAAGGACTGGATGGTTGGAGGAGGAATGAGGTTGTGTATAGATAAAATTTTGTCTACATGACCTAGAGGCCTACTGAAGAAGCCTGCCCCATTAGTATGGGATCAGTTTTGTACTCATAGAAGACGTTAAGAATAGGCTGAAGGAACTGACGACTCGGTTAGCTTTAATTCCAGGAGGGCTAACTAGTTTACTTCAACCATTAGATGTATGAATCAGTAGACAATGTAAGGGACTTTTGAACGGGAAGTGGAACTGATGGACGCAATCTGCAGACTTTGAAATTACACCATGAAGAAGAAGAGACTTAGCATTTCCCAAGTTTTTGAAACAGTGATTAAATCGTTTAAGCAATGTGGAATCAGTAATAACCTGGATGGTACAGAGGATAATTTACTATATGATGATTCAGATTCTGCTACGGTTGCTTCAAGTATTGCTGTCTTCAGCTCTGAAGATGAATTTTGCGAATTTGAGAGCGAAAATTAACTACTTGCTTTGCCTAGATACTAGACGTGCGTGCACATATGTGTTATAATTGTTTTGCAGTAGATGTATAAATGTATTACATAAGCTTTTTTTTCTCGAAAAAAGGTCTTAAGAAATGGGGTGCATCTTACAGGCCGGCAAATACGGTAATTATAATACACCCTGCGCACCTGATTTTTTCGTAGGCTTCCAATCAGTCGATTTAACTAGCGGCGGGCCAAAACTTTGCCCTCACAGAAAGACAGAAGTTTTCTTTTTAACCTGGTTATAGAGGCTGGGCAAAAATATGGAAACGTCTTCGAGAAATGCGTGCTCGAACATAAATGTAGATGCTAGTCAAGTATGCAGGTGGCGCCGTTATGTTTGACACGAACGGCACCTGTGAACATTCCTCAGTACACTTCAAGTGTCAGCCGTGGTCTGAACACTGCTCTCTGTGTAGTTGTTCGCGCATTAGTCGGAGCTTGGGAATTCGGATGTGGGCAAATTGTTGGTGGTCGTGTGGTGACCGCTTCTGTAACTAAGGTAGCCGGAGTGTTGGATGTTACAAGAGGCGCCGTATCGAAGATTTACACCGCACGCAGGAAAACCGGAGAAACACCATCCAGCGTGAACGAACATACGTGTTGTGATATCCTGACAACCAGTCATTGAAAATGATTTTGAAGAAAAATAAGAGAAGAACGACTGCAAAAGCCACTGCAGAACTGAAGGTCGCACTCGCGAACCCTGTCAGCTCCAAAACAACAGGAAGGGAGTTCCCAAAGCACTTAGCAGTGATGCAGATGCCTGTAACAGGAAAACGTGGTGTCGAAGCCATAAACCCCGGACTATGGGGCAATGGAAGAAAGTCAATTGGTAGGATGAATCTTGTTGCACGCTGCTTCTAACTTTTTGCCATTTTACGTCTTGAGAGGGAAATGTGGTGGGGTTCGGCAGCCACATCGTGGCATTCCACGGGCCCCGTGGTTACTCTGCGAGGTCGCATTGCTGCCAAGGACAAGATGACCATTTTCACCGGATCCATCCCGTGGTACAATATTTGTTCCCCAGTGACGATGCTACAGGGCACTTGTTCGCACAGCTCGCATCGTCCAGGACTGGTTTTGTGAGTACGAGGATGAGTTGAGTTGTCGCATCTCCCTGAGCACCACGGTAACCAGATCTCACTAGTGTTGAGACTTTGTGGTCTGCTTTGGAGAGAACGATGCGTCATTGCTATTCATCTCCAGCGTCGTTACTTGACATTGCCACTGTTTCGCAGGAAGACTTGTGTTAGATACCCTTGAAAACCATACAAGACCTGTATTTATCGATTCCGAAACGACTGGAAGCTGTTTTGAGTGCCAACGGACTTCCTACACCGCCGTAAATATGCTAATTAGTATGTTTTTGGTGTTTCCATATTTTTGTCCACCCTCTGTACGTCTGGGTAGGATAAAGAGAGATATTTTCGTGTATAAGTAATTTCGTGATAATTTTTTGCTTGTGCGCAGCAGATATTCCTATGCAAGGAGATGTTGGCCCGTGTTGTGGTAGTTCTGTGCTTCCCACCAGATGGCACCATATGCCTGCTTCTATTAGACCATGCTTGAAGTCAACAATACCAAACTTTTTCTGATTCTTCGTGCCGTTTCGTGAAATACTGTGGTGGTTACTTTGTCGCTTGTGTATTCTTGATGCTGCATGGAAACTGTTGAAGGTACACGATTTATTTTACGGTATGTTATAGTCAGTGATGCAGTGAACGTAAAAATGTATTGCAACTGATCGTGCGGCCTAAGTTGCGCGTGATAATGCTTAAGCGGGACAGTGAATTTCTTAGCAGTAGAATGGTGTCTTCTGCATGCTCTCTTATTTTGCGCAATTGTATGAATTGTAAGCGAGATATCAGCTTAGTGTACTAAAGCAATGTTATTGCTAGTTGTGTGTGTGTTCTACACGTCTGTACTTCTAAATTTATCTTTTGGCATATCACGAAATTATCTACCTAGGGGCCCGGGTACGATTCCTGGCAGGGGACTGGCTGTTATGTGTCCTTAATCATCATTTCATCATCATTGATTCGCAAATCGCCGACGTGACGTCAACTAAAAAGGACTTGCAATACGGCGGCCGAACTCCCCCGAATGAGGCCTCCCGGCCAGCAATGCCATACGATCATTTCCATTTTACCTACCTACATTTACATTATCACGAAATTACCTACGTACATTTATTGCAGGTCACATACAAGATGCCAAGGGAGCGTTCAAAATATCGCAGGTATACTATTCAGCAACTTATAGCCGCTGCTGAATTATTGAAAGTTAATAATGTGTCTATATACCAAGCTTCAAAGCAAATGGATGTTCCGTGGAGCACATTAGAAGACTACCTCAACAGAAATGTGAAAGACACCCGAGAGCCTCATAAATTAGGAAGACCATTTGCTCTAACGCCAGATCTTGATATCATACTTGAGACTATACAACTACATTATAAAGATGCAAGAACTGGCTGTAGGGTTGACAGTCTGAAAGTGGAAAAAATGGCATACGAATTAGCAAAACGAGCTGGTCGTGGACATTTCTTAAAGTCCGAAAAAGGAAGTGACAGCAAATGGTGGTGGTTGAGCTACAAGACGAGGTACAGTCTTACTTTGCGAACTCCTGAGAACCTTGCCGCTTACAGGGCTTCTATGGCAAACGAAGAGGTGATTCGTGATTTCTTTTCCAAATTAAGGAAATTTGTGGAAGATTTAAAAATTCAGAACTTGCATGACCGATTATGGAATTACGACGAAACTCGTTTGTCGTACGCCGTGAAAGCAATGCAAGAGACTTACGCAGATCGTGGAGAGTCGCACACACTTTTAGGTTGTATCTGTGCCAATAGAACATGGATTCCACCTATGATTATATTCAAAGGAGCTCAGTGGAGCGATGTGTTAAAGCATGACAGTCTTCCAAATTTATTAGTAAAACTCTATCCGAAAGGCTGGGTTAACAGTGATTTGTTTTTAGAATGGTTCAATGTTTTTTTGTGGATGCCATCCCTCCTGATCGTCATGTCATCCTCCTCACGCATCACATATTAACCCTGCTTCTCATACCAGTGGCTAATGCCAATCAAATTTTCTTGTTGACATTTCCTGCCCGCACATCGCATCCGCTGCAACCTCTTGAAGTGGGTGTGTGTAAATCACTGAAGGCTTACTGGACCAAAAGACTGGACCAGTACATAAAAGAGAATCTGGCTGATATCGAACAGAAGCAACTTTCATACAATGTTAAATCCAGCATTTATTCAGAGTTTTTGTGCGAACAATATCCAAAACGCCTTCATAAAAACTGGAATTTATCCCTCAAACAGAAATGCTATTTCTGGAGAGGCTGTGGCTCCTTCTCAGTTAACAAATAAGCCTGTTTAACCCACACACAATAGGCCTATGGCACAAGACGAGGAAACCGATCTGTTCACACTGCCAACAGCAACGATAAAATCCAATAGGCCTATTGTGAATCAGAAAAGTATAAAAAAAGATTCAGGAGCGAAGTATCTCAATGAAAAACTGCGACTAAAAGCCTTACATCGAAATCAGAGATCACAAAAACCACATGCAAAAAAGACAAGACAGATGACTGGGTTTGTGGTACATGCCATAAATCTTACTCAAGTGATGTTCGCAAAAAGAATGGAGCTAAATGGATCCAATGCTCGTTTTGCTTAACACCATACCTTGTGCTCTGCCAGCATTCCGGCGCAGAGGAGGAAGTTTATACGTGCGACAACTGTTTGAGGATTCAGACATCGTAAACAACATTGCCTAGAAGTATGTTATAACAATAATGAAGACTATTCTCACCTGCATGACCATTTGTATTGTTAGTTTGTAAGAAAAGAAGTAATCCAATAAATTTGTTGTAAGAGTACCGTAATTACGATTTATGACGAATTTAGATTACTGTTATCACAAAATTACCTACCTGTGTCACGAAATTACTTTTTATCGTTTGGAAGATGCCGCTATATTTATTCAGTAGCACTATTTAAATAAGAAATACAGTCCAAAACTGTTGTATTACGTCCGGTTCCAACCGGGAAAGCCGACCTCTGGTGGCCGAGCGGTTCTGGCGCTACAGTCTGGAACCGCGCGACCGCTACGGTCGCAGGTTCGAATCCTGCCTCGGGCATGGATGTGTGTGTTGTCCTTAGGTTAGTTAGGTTTAAGTAGTTCTAAGTTCTAGGGGACTTATGACCTCAGCAGTTGAGTCCCATAGTGCTCAGAGCCATTTTCCAACCGGGAAAGTATTCATAAAAGATTAATTTCATAAACATCAGAAGCAATTAGCCCACGAAAATATCTCCCTTTACCCTAATTATAAAGATAAAGAATAAGACGCCACATGGACTGCCTTAACTGAAGACGGACGCGATAGTCGCAGCCATCAACGAACGTTGATACGATGCCACAAAGGTTGTGTTCTATTCTGTTGCCATGTTTATCTTCTGTAGTAGACGGCGAGGAAGACTGACTGGTTATATAATTTTTAGATATGTTACCAGCACCCATGTCAGACTGTTTCTTTCTATTCTCTTTCGACACCCCCATTACTCTCAGAAATTTCCTTCTCCATCATTGATGCCTCAACTAGGCCTGTTAGGTGGTAGTTCTCCTCTTTCTTCAGTTTTGCACCTAGTTTAATAGGCTATTCATCCTATAAATTTCCCTTCCCATATCCTTTTATCTCTTTCGCACAATTCTAATTACTTCTGCGTAATAATTCACTTTTGAAAATCTGTTTCCTATTACGATATATATTTCCGAATTTTTATTTTTTTGTGAATCCTAGATGAACGCCTCTGGTGCTAGTAATTTAGATTTTACGGGCTATTTCATAATCTATACTTCTGACCATAAAGTTCTTAAGTATTTTATTCTAAATATTTTTGTTTTGGCGTTGGTTGCCATGCGTTTATCGCAGAAAGCCAATTTAATAAACAAATTGCCGTCTTTCCGTAATTATTTTTGATTTAAACACTTCTTTCCCATTATTTTAATCTTTACCACCAGGATTTTTTCTCTCTTTGGTAGTTGCTGTTGTTCGCATCCATTTTTTCAGTACTAGAGCTGTTTATTCCACAAATTACTACATTTTTACTTTTCCCCGCGTTTATCTTTAGAGCCTAATTTTTATATTCCTTTTCGATTTTATATATCCTGGTTTCCTTATAACTGAAAGCAGGTGGTTCAAATGGTTCAAATGGCTCTGAGCACTATGGGACTTAACAGCTGAGGTCATCAGGCCCCTAGAACTTAGAACTATTTAAATCTAATTAACCTAAGGACATCACACACATCCATGCCCAAGGCAGGATTCGAACCTGCGACCGTAGCTGTCGCGCTGTTCCAGACTGAGGCGCCTAGAACCGCTCGGCCACCCCGGCCGGCAAAGCAGGTGGTCATTTGTGTATTAGAATATGTAGGTATACACAGATACACTATGTTTATCATATATTGGAATGTATATGCTTATTTTACATTTATACTTCCAATTGTGTAGAATTTTTTTCTGTGTCTATTCTGTATTGTGTGGGTGAAATACAACGACCCTCGCACCGTTTTCCTGCGTACTTTGAAATCCAGGTGACAGACATTTACCTATTTTAACTGTTGATACACAAGTTTTTTATTACTTTTGAATATTGCCTTTATTATTGTAGGATTTACTCTCGACGGAATATTTGTAAATAAATAAATAGCTAAATAAATTAAGTGGTAGATATTTGAAATAAGCGCACACAGCTGTTTGGTAATTCACTTGGTGTTTCAGCGTCCTGCATCATGAGTCCCGCCATAACAATAGTTACTTCCAAGGTTTCCATTGAAGCGCAGGTTTAATTGAAAGTTTATCAGTACATTCGTTTAGGATCCCGAAAAGACCAAATATACCTTAGAGGAGGCAAATTACATTGATCTGAGTGATAAAGACGGGAGATAAGCGTCGAGTTTCGTACGTTTATCAGAGAAGGAGACCGTCTCAGTTCCTCGGAGCGAGTCTGTTAACGGAACGGAATAAATCAACAACTTCTATTCATACATGGGGGTCGTGTCCGGGCGAGAGGACTGGTTGTGATTTAACGGTTTGGTGAATAAACACGTGTAACTCAAACAATGAACTACGATAGCTCGATGGATATTTGTTGTAGCCGAATTATCTTTAATAAGATCAATAATTTTCAAAAATTGTGTGATTTTGATTGTTCTTTATTAGTGAATATGTGCTAGTGAAGTAACTCTCTAGTCAAGAGAGGTGTTTCTTGTGCGTCTGAGGTACTACCGGTACATTTAATGACACCGAGAGCCGATGTCGGAACAAATCACGTATGTAGGCCTATGGCGCTCCTTTCGTGTGAGTGGCGTCAAAAATGTCGTTGGCACGAACAGTATTTTCTTACTCTTCGGAAGAATTTAAGCTGCAACCTTTCTCGGACACTTAAGGTATTATTATGGAGCATTTTGCCTTCTTTTCATCTACACAATAATGCACCACAATCATTCGCATTTCGGTAGTATAAGAGGCTTTTCTTTACAACAGGTCTTCTGTTGCTGAAATTCTGTGCTAGAGAATTTGAAGCCCCGCTAGTAAATACTGCTTCCTAATACGGACATCTTTCGTTGTGGAGGCGCCATGGTGCAGAGAAGAATAGCAGCACGTTCACAACTTTTCCGCGTAGATGGCACACGCGACTAGCGCCGGAAACACAGAAAGTGGCGGGCTACGTTGAATCAGTCGGGCAGTTCCCGAGTGAAGCATTGCGCATTCGACGCGCAGCCATCCACAGCATAGTTTTTTCTGAGATTTTGAGCTGACGGCTACATCTTCCGTCGCCTAACATTTTGTTGGCACCAGTGGCTATCGCTGTCAAAGGGTATTTGAGCTACAGCGGTCCTTAGATTTTCCTTTAGCAGACTGTTTGTATTGCTGTGGACGAAGACCGAAGCTGGAAAAAAATCCATAGTTACATTTTGTTGCATTTTCGTTTCATTTACGACGGCGGTTTGATAAGTCTTGTGAATTTCCACGAAGGAATGGAACATTTTTGTTGCGTCTTCGTGGCTGGTAAGTTTGTTTACTCCAAGGAACTTATATTGAATTTCAGCATTGTACAGCATAAGTTAATTGTTGACAGCCATCTGATTTGGTCGAAGTTCACGCCAACTATGCACCACATTCCAGAAAGTTTACTTTTGGATTACCACATCTATGAATAAAAATTCGTGAGATTGCTGAGACCATAGGTATCTCAACTGAGGTAGCGCATAACATCCTGCACGGAGATTAGCTATGAAGAAGCCGTGTCCGAGGTGGGTGCCGCGGTTACTCACAGTCGACCAAATAAAGCGCATTTGGCACAACATTTCAACACAATTTGTGATGTTTAATCGCAATCCGCAATATTTTTTCGGCGATTTGTGACTATTGATGAATCCGGATCCATCATTACATACTAGACTCAAAACGGTAGTCAAAACAGTGGACAAAGGCTTGTGAAAGTGGACTGAAGAAGGCAAAGACCATTCTGTAAGCTGCTCAGGTGATGACCACTGTTTTTTTGGATTCACAAGGCTTAATCCTCATACATTACTTGAAACAAGGCGGAACTATAACTGGACCCTTTTATGCTTCATTGTTGGATCGTTTGAAACTTACGCTGGCTGAAAAAAGATCAATGTTGGCTCGCAAAAATGTGCTCTTTCACCGGGACAATGCACCGTGACACACATCAGCGATAACAATGGCGAAAGTTAATGAACTGAGTTTTGAGTAGGTTCTTCATCCACCCAACTCATCAGACTTAGCCTAAGGTTACTTCTTCCTGTTCCCTAACTTGAAACTTTGGCTTGTTGGGAAGAAACTCTAATCAAATGAGGAAGTGGTCAGGTATTTTACAGTTTGACAGAAGCTATTTTTTCGATGGTATGAAAAATCTGGAGGATTGTTGGACTCAATGTATATCCCTCAGAGGATACTGTGTCGAGAAGCAAGGTGAGTTATTTACGAAACAAACATTTTTTCATGCTCTTTGCAGGCTTATCAAACAACCCTCCTACAAAGGGCGTTCAAAAAGTTTTGCACAGTCGTCTTTTTTTTTTTTTTGCAGGAAGAGAATTTTTTATGAACATACTTGGAACATTTAGCTATACATTGAGCGTACTCAATGTAGCCTCCATCAGCTGTGACGCATCAGGCCCAACGTTCTTTCTACGATGTAAATGCATTTTGGTAAAATTCTGGGGATTGACTTTTACACCATCGCTTGACACAGGAAATAAGGTCTTTCTCACTATCAAATATTTTACCGCGCAGTTGGGCCTTCAGACGACGAAAGAGGTAAAAATCAGATGGAGCCAAGTCCGGACGGTAGGGAGGATGAGGAAGCAATTTTCCAACCCATTTTTCTCCTGCGTGATAAGGGCTGTGTGGGATTTGGCATTGTCATGGTGTAGTCTGATGAACTGACCCTGAAGCTGTGGTCTGTGGGTCTTGATGGCACGTCGCAGCTTGTCCAGTGACAAACAGTAACGGTCCCAGTTAATTGTGGAGCCAGGTTCCAAAAAGTCAATGATTCAAATGGTTCAAATGTCTCTGAGCACTATGGGACTTAACTGCTGTGGTCATCAGTCCCCCAGAACTTAGAACTACTTAAACCTAACTAACCAAAGGACATCACACACATCCATGCCCGAGGCAGGGTTCGAACCCGCGACTGTAGCGGGCGCGCGGTTACAGACTAGAGCCTAGAACCACTCGGCCACTCCGGCCAGCAAAGTCGATGAAAATGACACGATACAGACCCCAGAAGAAGGAGGCCATAGCCTGTTGGCCCGCTGTTCATGAAAGTCTTGGTTTCTTCTGCCGAGGGGAACCCGGATGTCGCCAATCCATGGATTGGGTTTCGCTCTCAGGTTCGGACAAAAAAAAAAAAAAACATGTTTCATCGTGGGTAAAGACGCCATCAAAACACTGTTTCCACTCTTCAGTGTCGCAGCTAATGTTGCTGTGAGTCAAAGTGATGTCTCTCTAGACTCTGGAACTAGTTTCTACCAACAGGATCAGTTGAGGATCATCACAGAAGTGGCCACATAAGAAAAACAACAGGTGTGCAGTACCCACATCTGCGTATAACAGCAAGCAGAAACCCTCAACACAATGCTACACGTCTGTGGTGGCAGTTCCAAGTGATTACAAAAGTGTAGGTGTCAACACAAATGATACAAAATAGGCTTCATGGGCAGGGATTACATGCCAGAAGACCTCTCAAGGCCCCTCTTCTAAATTGTGTTGCATGGGCATGAAACCAATCCTTGTGGATTAGGCAGAAGTGGGACACAACACTCTTTCCTAATGAGACCCGTATCAGTCTCCACTCTGAGAGAACTGATGTTCGTGTATGGAGGCAATGAGGGCACCATTTACACAAATAACTGTGTTGTAGATTGACACTGTTATCAAGACAGTTCAGTCATGTTTTGGGGTGGAATCAGCTTATGGCCACAGGATGCCCCGTGTGACAATATGTGGGAAGATGCCTGGTCTTAAGTATTGGGACGACATCCTTGCACACTTTGTGGCACCATTTGGTGAACATACTGGAGCAGGATTCACATGCTCGCCCACATTGTCATAATCTTGTGAACACCTTTCTAATGGAGCATAGAATCAGTTGGCTGAAATGACCTCTATTTGCTAGATCTCAGCTGCATTGTGAATGGATGTACCATGCTAAGAGGAGGAGTTTGCAGTTATCCTGTCCCACACAAGACCTTACAGGGCATCATAGAGGCCACAGTGGAGAAATGGTACTGTATCTCACAGGCTTATCTGTACAATTTGGTAAGGAGTGTGCCTAAATGCTAAATGATAAGTCTCTTCTATTATTAGGAGGACCAGTTGGTTCATAAACAGTGTGTTATGCTAGATGACAGTGAGAAGAAAATGTAGTGTTTGTGGTGGAATCTCTTGCAAGATTTTGTTTTTGTTTTTCTTGTTTGTGTTTATCAAGTGGAATGTATTGTTTTTCTCTATTTTTGTTTTATTATGACTGTTCAGGATGGCCAGATGCGGGCTTGAACCATTGTCCTCCAGAATGCAAGTTCAGTGTGCTAACCATTGTGCCACTTGCTTGGTTGCAACATTTATTTTGACCCTTTTATATTTGTTATTAAGCTTCCAAGTCATGTACTTAGTGTTTTAACAATTGGATATTAAGTACCATCTGTCCTCTGTTAACAGCTATGTTTGGTGTTGTGAATCACCAATCTGTAGCTCCATTCTGTGACATTTTCTTGTCCAATAACTAAATGTGACTGATACATATAGTACCTTAAACAGTTGGAGAGGTACAACATCCCTTCAGGGCAACCAATCTTACATTTTTTATGTATAACATTTCTCACTTTTACCAAAGACTTAATATTAATGTTATTTATAGGTTTACATAAAATTAAGTGATTCAGTATTAGTCCAGCAATAATGGCCTCCCTGAGGTTTGGTGATGTTTTTAGCTAAGTTACAATAGATCTATGAACTCTAAACCTCCTAGGTATACAGTCATGCCTCTCCTACCAGTTTTGTCAGTGGACAAAAGGAATGTATCTTAGTAATCATTAATCTGGAAAACACTGAAGTGACCATTGTGCCTATTGAGGGATGGCGTAATGACAAGAGTGCCCATTCGATAGTTTGTATGGGAGCGGCCTAGATCAGGGGGTATGGAGTATTTTTAATATTTTGGAAGATGAATGGCAAGTTATAAGTAGCCATAAAAAAGGTCCAATTCTGACCCTTTTAAAAACCTGCATAATATGGACTTTTAAGTTATTTTCCTGAAAAGAAAACTATGACCACACTAAACTTTTTCCTTTCGCTGAGAGCTAGGGGGTGACCGGGGGCCGCCCTTGCCCCGATCTATGGGCTCCCATGCATAATGATCACGTAACTAAAAATGCCTAAAGAAGATGATGAAACCTGTTTTAAATTTGAAAAAGTGTCTTTAGAGAAAAATAATTATTTGTGACACAAATTACATGTTGAGAGTAAAAAGTTTATTGTGTAATGTGATTATTTTTTCCAATGAAAGCATTCATTATTACTATCAGGAGAAGGTAAAATGGTTCAAAACATTTTGGGCACAGTTACATGTAAACAGAAATTTGAATTGTCACCAACACTTGATCACTGTTTGTGGGACCACATTGCACATCCTGTGCACTTAATCCAACATTCATTAGAAATCGATGCTGAAATATTTTCAAAACAATATATGCCTTCTGTATTATCTTTATCATATGAGTCTTCACTCAGCTTTTGGTGAATGTTGCTGAGTCTGGATTTTTTAGCCGTTTGACATGAAATGATCATATTGCATTACTGGTTGGGAGAACCCGCCTAGTGCAAATATTTCTGTTTGGCACAACTCCGATGACCTGTGCATTGATGAGAATGAGAAAAAATGACGAGGACAACACAGTAGAGAGGATCTTCAACCCTATGGGGAATCAAACCCAGTTCTCCAGTATTTATAGGTAACAACATTAACTAACAGACATTGAGTAGCAGACAGATATGTGAAACAGAGGTACAATATTCATCAGGCTAACTTTAAGTGATGACCTTGGTTGTGGATTTTCAGATTCATCTCTTTTATTGGGACTCTTGTTGCAGCGTAGTGTTCATCTTGATGCTTGGTGGCCTGGGTTACAGATCATAAGTTTCTACTAAAATAATAACAGCCTCATTGCTGGATATTGTAGAAGGCATAGGATTGGACAAATGGATGCCAGTTATTTCTCCTACAGCAAAATCTTCTTCAGAGCAAGTGTGTTCACTTAGTGATTCAATGTCACATTTTCTAAGACCATTCACAACATTGTGCAGACCAGCTGCTTTAAAAAAACCTTCTCAGAAAAAATGACTCACCTGGAATCACATCATCAATTGCTCAAGGTTGTTCACTAAGAATCATTCAATAATTTGGACATAGAATGTGTGAGGGGCCCCATGAATCAGATAGCCAAGAGCTGGATTTCATGTGACTGCAATGAGGTTAGTGGAATGCACATCACAGCTACACCATTAGCCCTGAGCATTCAAATTAATTCAATGTTTTTGGTGTGACGGAATGCCTGTCAAAATCGGGAACATCAGATCACTTTCAACAGGTTTTCCCTGTGGGAGAAAATCCTTAAACTACTCAACAAACAGTATACTGTGTACAGTTTGCATCCATCCTGAAGGGTGCCAGATAAGCTCTGTTCGAACAGGAGCTCCATCCTTCAGTTGAGACATCATCCAAACATGTGAAAATATAGTGAATGTGCCCATAGTTGACATAAATTCCTCCAAAGATGATAAAACCCTCTCTCAGTTGATGTAAGAGACCTAACCTTTCAACTACCTCTCAAAGAAAGAATTTTTGAGCTCTTAGACTGGACTGTGGTGATTTCAGTTTCAACTACATTGAAAATGTGATGGGGTGAGTAATTGTTCTTAGCTCTCTCCTCAGTCACAATGACAAAATCGTTTTTGACAACCACCTTGTTAAATCCACCAGCTTTTGCATAAGAAGTGGGTTTAAGTCACTTTGACCTCAGTGTTGGAAAATTTCTGGACACTACTGATCCATCCCTTTCCAGTCATTCTGGTCTCCTTTCTAAAATTGTGAGAAAGATTATTCCTCTCAGCCAATTTTACTGCTCCGCATTGCTGATCTTTGACTGTTGTGCCTAAAAATCTTGTCTCGAACAACAGAAAATGGTGTAAATTTACTGTTTTTTGTTCCTTGGTAAAAATAGACTGAAGCCCTGCAGATACTTTCTTGTTGTAATAGCATATATATTTTTCTATAAAACTTATTTCTTCAGTGCATTCCTTGCAACTCTGTATGTAGTTGCAGCAGGTTTGAAGTCTAAGCTGTTCTTCACTGCCTGCATTACTGGCTCCCATGATTTTCTGTCTCCTTTATGCTTATATGTGTACACCATCTCTATATGGGAAAATTGGCCATCTGTGACTTGGGCTTGATCTCTGAGGGTTCTGTACAAACTTAATTGTGTATATAGACAGTTCATCCTTCCTGGGAATCTAGAATCTCTACAATTTTTGCCTGTTATTGACAGTAATACTGCAAGATATCGGTCCCAAGAATTCCAAGAATGTTTTAATTTTAAGTTTGATGTCAGGTAACAAATGGCAAAAGAAAAGTGTTTTCTGTGTGCTATAATTACAAGTTAGCAATTTTCTGGTTTTAACCTTTCCTTCTATGGTGCTTCTTGCCAAATTTAATGATTCTGGGTCAACAGAAAGTACCCTGTAGGTTTTGATGAGTGGACTTGCAAGTATCAAAATATCAAAATATCTACATCTACTTCTATGCTTTACGAATCACTGTGAAGTGCATGGCAGAGGGTGCGTCATACTGTACCAGTTACTAGAGTTGTTCCTGTTCGATTCACATCTGGAGTGTGGAAAAAATGATTGCTTAAATGCCTCTGTGTGTGCTGTAATTAATCTACTCTAATCCTCACAATTCATATGGGAGCAATATATAGGGCGTTGTAGTATATTTCTAGAGTTATCATTTACAGCGAGTTCTTGAAACTATTAGTTGACTTTCTGTACCAATTCACTTCTTTCAATATGTCAGTGACACTCTCCAATGGATCTAACAAATCTGTGACCTTTTGTGCTGCCGTTTCCTGTGTATGTTAAATATCTCCTGCCAGTCCTATTTGGTACAGGTCCAACACCTTTGAACAGTATTCTAGGATGGTTTGCATGACTAATTTGTAAGCACTCCCTTTTGAAGAATGATTGCATTTCCCTATTATTCTACCAATAAGCCAAAGTCTGATAGCTGCTTTACCCATGACTGAGATTATGTGATCGTTCCACTTCATGTCCCAATTAAGTGTTATCTCAAGGATTTGTATGAGTTTACAGATTCTAACTGTGTATATTCATAGGATATTATGTTTTTGTTTTGTTTTGTGAAATGCACAGGTTTACATATTTGAAAATATGTAGCTAGTTGCCAATCATTGCAATGCTTTTTAAATTTTATCAAGGTCTGACTGAATATTTGCACAGCTTCATTATCTGTGAAAAGTCTGAGGTTACTTCTCCAGAAGATCATTAATGTACAGCATGAATAGCAAGGGACCCAACACGCTTCCGTAAAGTACAGCTGAAGTTACTTCTACATCTGTCAGTGGCTCTCTATTCAAGAAAACTTGCTGTGTCCTCCTAACCAAAAAATCAGTCCAGTCACATCTTTTGTCTGGTACACCACAGGATCATACTTTTGATAATAAGCTTTTTGGAGATAGAGGAAAACTGCAACTATGTGACTGCCTTGATCAATAGCTTTCAGGATGTCATCTGAGAAACGTGCTGTTGGGTTTCACATGATCTATGTTTTTCAAATCCATGCTAGTTGGCATGGAGGAGGTCATTCTGTTCAAGATACATCATTATGTTTGAGCTCAGAAGATGTTCTAAGATTGTAAACAAATGGATGTCAAGGATATTGGATGGTAGTTTTGTGGATCAGTTCTGCTACCCTTTTAGTAGTGAGCTGTGACCTGTGCTTTCTTCCATCTTCTGGACAGAGCTTTTTGTTCCGAGGATCTATGATAGGTTATTTTCAACGAAGGGTCTAACTCGGCTGAAAATTGGATATAGAATTTGATAGGGATTCCATCAGACCCTTGGGCTTTGATCAGTTTCAATAATTTTAGCTGTTTCTCAATGCCACTGGCACTAAACATCTATTTCACTCATCTTTTCAATGGTATGGGAATTAATTTGGGGCAATATTCTTGGGGTTTCTTATGTAAAGGAACATTTGAAAACAGAGTTAACCATTTCTGATTTTACTTTGCAACTTATAACTTCAGTTCCAATCTGATTCAGTAGTGACTGGACACTAACTTTGGTGCCACTGGCAGCCTCTACATATGACAAGAATTTCTTTAGGTTTCATGAAAGATCATTTGACAATATTCTGCTATGGTAGTTAATGAAAGGTTAATGCATTACTCTCTTGACTGCCAAACACATTTCATTCAGCATCTCTCTATCTATAGCCCTATACTTGGTTTTATATCTATTACGCAGTAGTCAATTTTTCTCCAGAAGTTTCGTTACAGTGAGTGTATACCCTAGAGGGTCTCTCCCATTGTGAATTATCCTATTGAGTGTATATCTATCCAGAGCTTGGTCAACTATTCTTTTAAACTTAAGCCATACTTCCTCTGCATGCTCCTGTCCCGAGCTGAAAGTTTCAAGTTCCTCACTGAGGTATGGCACTATTGTGTCTATGTATAGTTTGCTGAACCTAGAAATCTTTCTGCTTGTTAGTTACCCTTTGTATTTTGCTGTACATTGAGACAAGTAGATGTAACTCCTGAATGCACTGACTTAGAAGCTTACATTTATTATAGCACCAAGGAAACACAGACTCAAAGATGTGACATAAATTTCATCCCAATTTGTGTACCTGTTCATGAGCAAAGGACGGACTGGGAAACAGACAGTCAGATAACAAATGACAAATTTTTTTCCATGTGATATAATTACAGATTAACAATTTCTGGATTTTTTCCTTCAGTTATACTGTGAAACCTTGCTTCTTGCCAGATATCATGATTTTAGGTCAAGGGGAAGTAGCGTACAGGTTTTGATGAGTGAGTTTGTGAGAATCAAGAAATGTGACATAAATGGCCATATCTTTTGATTGTGTTGACTCTGAAGCTTCAATTTTTTCCACAAACAAGGGACAGTATTTGACATAAATTTCAACTTGATGTGTACCCGGTCCTGAGAAGAAGTGATTTTAATAGTCGGACAGACACACAGATAGATATATGGACAATGAAGTGATCCTATAAGGGTTCTGTTCTCACTGACTGAGGTACAGAACCCTCAAAATACATTATTTTCGTTTAACAATAATAATAATTTATTATTTTAGGTAGTTATTTCCAGGGGCAGATGTGGACTCTGACCACAATCTATTGGTTATGAACTGTAGATTAAAACTGAAGAAACTGCAAAAAAGGTGGGAATTTAAGGAGATGGGACCTGGATAAACTGACTAAACCTGAGGTTGTACAGAGTTTCAGGGAGAGCATAAGGGAACAATTGACAGGAATGGGGGAAAGAAATACAGTAGAAGAAGAATGGGTAGCTCTGAGGGATGAAGTAGTGAAGGCAGCAGAGGATCAAGTAGGTAAAAAGACGAGGGCTAGTAGAAATCCTTGGGTAACAGAAGAAATATTGAATTTAATTGATGAAAGGAGAAAGTATAAAAATGCAGTAAATGAAGCAGGCAAAAAGGAATACAAACGTCTCAAAAATGAGATCGACAGGAAGTGCAAAATGGCTAAGCAGGGATGGCTAGAGGACAAATGTAAGGATGTAGAGGCTTACCTCACTACGGGCAAGATAGATATTGCCTACAGGAAAATTAAAGAGACCTTTGGAGAAAAGAGAGCCACTTGTATGAATATCAAGAGCTCAGATGGAAACCCAGTTTTAAGCAAAGAAGGGAAAGCAGAAAGGTGGAAGGAGTATATAGGGGGTCTATACAAGGGTGATGTACTTGAGGACAATATTATAGAAATGGAAGAGGATGTAGATGAAGATGAAATGAGAGATATGATACTGCGTGATGAGTTTAACAGAGCATTGAAAGACCTGAGTCGAAACAAGGCCCCAGGAGTAGATAACATTCCATTAGAACTACTGACGGCCTTGGGAGAGCCGGTCCTGACAAAACTCTACCATCTGGTGAGCAAGATATATGAGACAGGCGAAATACCCTCAGACTTCAAGAAGAATGTAATAATTCCAATCCCAAAGAAAGCAGGTGTTGACAGATGCTAAAATTACCGAACTATCAGTTTAATAAGTCACAGCCGCAAAATACTAACGCGAATTCTTTACAGACAAATGGAAAAACTGGTAGAAGCCGACCTCGGGGAAGATCAGTTTGGATTCCGTAGAAATGTTGGAACACGTGAGGTAATACTGAGCTTACGACTTATCTTAGAAGAAAGATTAAGGAAAGGCAAACCTACATTTCTAGCATTTGCAGACTTAGACAAAGCTTTTGACAATGTTGACTGGAATACGCTCTTTCAAATTCTAAAGGTGGCAGGGGTAAAATACAGGGAGCGAAAGGCTATTTACAATTTGTGCAGAAACCAGATGGCAGTTATAAGAGTCGAGGGGCATGAAAGGGAAGCAGTTGTTGGGAAGGGAGTGAGACAGGGTTGTAGCCTCTCCCTGATGCTATTCAATCTGTATATTGAGCAAGCAGTAAAGGAAACAAAAGAAAAGTTTGGAGTAGGCATTAAAATCCATGGAGAAGAAATAAAAACTTTGAGGTTCGCCGATGACATTGTAATTCTGTCAGAGACAGCAAAGGACTTGCAAGAGCAGTTGAATGGAATGGACAGTGTCTTGAAAGGAGGATATAAGATGAACATCAACAAAAGCAAAACGAGGATAATGGAATGTAGTCGAATTAAGTCGGACGATGCTGAGGGAATTAGATTAGGAAATGAGATGCTTAAAGTAGTAAAGGAGTTTTTCTATTTGGGGAGCAAAATAACTGATGATGGTCGAAGTAGAGAGGATATAAAATGTAGACTGGCAATGGCAAGGAAAGCGTTTCTGAAGAAGAGAAATTTGTTAACATCGTGTATAGATTTAAGTGTCAGGAAGTCGTTTCTGAAAGTATTTGTATGGAGTGTAGCCATGTATGGAAGTGAAACATGGACGATAAATAGTTTGGACAAGAAGAGAATAGAAGCTTTTGAAATGTGGTGCTACAGAAGAATGCTGAAGATTAGATGGGTAGATCACATTACTAATGAGGAGGTATTGATTAGAATTGGGGAGAAGAGGAGTTTGTGGCACAACTTGACAAGAAGAAGGGACCGGTTGGTAGGTCATGTTCTGAGGCATCAAGGGATCACAAATTTAGCATTGGAGGGCAGCGTGAAGGGTAAAAATCATAGAGGGAGACCAAGAGATGAATACACTAAGCAGATTCAGAAGGATGTAGGTTGCAGTAAGTACTGGGAGATGAAGAAGCTTGCACAGGATAGAGTAGCATGGAGAGCTGCATCAAACCAGTCTCAGAACAGAAGACCACAACAAGAACAACATCAATCATTAATATTATTATTAGTATTTATTATGAGTCATTGTTTGTTATTACTATGTTCAATATTTGTTCATATAAATAACTGGGAAAAGTGGAAGAAAAGAAATTATCACTTCATGGGGGGTATACTGGCCGTAGTGGCAGGCATATTGGGCACCAGCTGGTCACTGTGCCCACCTAGACGTCATTCCACAAAGTCGTTGTTGACAGCCTTTGTTTAAGCATTCATTGATATGGGAGTGTGTTGTCAAGCAACTACCCCTTCAGCTCAGTGGTCTGAGAAAAACCTAACTAGTTATATAAATTTGTAATAATTACATGTAATGAGGATTATAACAGACATAGTCATATGGTCTCTGAACCATACAAAATGTGACTGCAAGACTATGCAGTGTCCTGGCTCTTTCAATGGCTAAACATAACTGAGGGGATTTTGAGTGAATTTTTCATGCAGTTGGTGTGCAATGGCAACACTGTATGGGCCTATAGATTCCAATGGCTGTTATTCCCGCCTTTCTCCTACCTACACCTGTAAATACTGAGACCTGTTTATGGTACGTTACTATTTGTCATGCAGGTTTACAATGAGCTTTGTAGCAACAGAACTTTTTAATCCATGAATTTAGATATTCGGATAATTTGTAGGAAGAATAGCTGATGAGATATGTTTTCTAATTTTCTCTTGAATTGGTAGGGACTTCCAATACCTTGCTTTGTTGTATGTGATCTTGTTGAATATCTTCCCACCAGAGTAGTGTACTCTGTTGTGAACATTAGACAAGGAGGCAAGGCCTATATAAAAATTATTTTTGTATCTTGTGTTGTTACTGTGTGACTCACAGTTCAACTGTAACTGATTTTTATTAGCAGCAACAAAAAGCATTAAGGAGTAAATAGTTAGTGCAGTAATTCCAAGCACCTTAAAAAGGCTTCTGCAAGATGTATGGTTGTCTAGTATACACCGTTTTCTAACTGTTTCCTGCTGCTGAGCAAGAACTTCACTTACTATAGCTCCACTGCTTCAGAATAATTCCGTAAGGCAACAAGGAGCGAAAATACACAAAATAAGTCAACTTTCTTGCCTTTAGGTTCACACAATGAGAGATTGTTGTAAGGGCATAGCATACTGCACTGAGTTTCCTGACTGGTTTATGAATGTGTTGACTCCAGTTTAACTTGTAATGTAGTTGAACCCAAGGAATTTCACACAGCATGTTTCATTTAGTGTGTGATCAATAACGTCTACTTTAGGTACTAACAGGTCTTTATTGGTGGTTTGAAATTGCAAAATACCAGTCTTTGTGAGATTAAGACTTAAAACTATAACTATAATGGAAATTTCTGGGTGGAGCAGTATGTAAAATAAGGGAAAGGGAACCACTCACCTATAGCAAAATGATGCATGGAGCACAGAAACACTTAACCGAAGACAGTATTTATCCTAGCTTTCGAGGACCAGCTCTTTTTCTAGCAGTAGTACACATATTTGCAAACGCAACTAAACATACGCCCAAATGCACGCTCCAGTAGCCACATCAAAACTCCAAAGTGAGAGGGAATTGACAAGTTCTGCTCAGTTAACTGGGTAAAAATTCTGTCATAGGCCACGTTTTCAAACACTTCTGAAAAAATTGGTGGGAGAGACGCTGGTCTGTAATTAAATGTGATTTGATTTTCTTCAGTTTTGGACAACAGTGTTACTGCAGCTGTCTGTCAGGAAATATGTCCAGACTGATTGATTGATTACAAAGATGCCAGTAGATTAAAGGTAATTTTAGTAACACTGCCAGAGATATGGATCTATCGATATGTGTAATGTTGCCCGCATCTGATGAGGGCACTTGCAGTAGAGCACTTGTGATATTTCTGAACAGTCATGTAAATTCCTATAGCAGGCAAATATAAAGCCAACTGCTGTTATCCAACTCAGCTCCATTTGTGGACTCTGACTGCCACAACTGTTTACTTTGTGTGTAGGGCTGTTAAAATGTAAACTTATGGTTTCCACCATCATGAGGCTTAATGGAACTTTGATTACTAAACACATGCTTATTAGTTAAGTAATGCTTGAGCTTCATTCCACTTAATCAGGAACAATTTAATAGTATTTTCTATTGTGGCTCAGACAGATAAACTGCCAAGAACTATTACTGTTTGGTCTGTAGATTAATAGACAATTTTAATTTGTTGTTACTGAATTTGGTACACATTGTTAGGCCTACATGAGGGTTATAACAGTAATCCTATAATGTCAGCACAAGATTTTAATATTATACTAGGAGCTCTGTCATAGCCAACAGAATTACTACTTTTTAGTGACTTGATAAATTTTGCATTCTGCATAGAGGTTGTATTTTTGAAACTAATATTGTTTGGTGATGCATTTCTTCCAGAGTTATGTTGTGGGTGCTCAGTTTCACTATCTTTATTTGGTTCTTGTTGTATGATGTTCCAAATGATTTTTATCTAATTCTTGCAGTTATTTTTTGAGAGTAGTATATGTGTTTTAATGACAGACTGGTTGATATTACAATACTGGTGGCCGTAGTTTCCCAGGAGTCCTCTGTGCCTTATCTTTGTTTCTGTTCAATTTTGCACTGTTTGTTTTAGGGAAACACAAGAGTCAAAGTGCTATAGGAATATGTTCATGATGACTATCAACCATAAGACACATCATCTTTGAGTTTGACTTGTAGACTCTTTGATTGACAATATTTCATATGTTTGTCTTTGCGTGGTTCCTTTTGTTCCAGTTGTTATTCCCTTTCCAAACAGGTAAAGGAAGATATTTACCACATTAAACAGTTTGGGTTATCACCTACTATCCAGTTGCCCCATTGTTCCACCATGCTTCTGGCTCCCTAGCCCAGGGCTTGTTCAGCTCTACTCCCTTTTGCTCTCTAAGGATCTCTCCTTATCTCCCTCTCAGAGTGCTACAATCTAATGGCTCAATTTACCGCATCACTGCTCGAGCTTTTGCAACACTACAAGCACACAAGACCATGCTCCACCAGCTGATTGGCACAGCATCTGTACAACTACTAGTGCGACCTCATGAGACACTACATCAGCTCTCCGCTGAGAATTCATCATGCTCAGATAACACTTTGGCAACCATTCCTACTCTTTCTTTGGCACCAGCTCCTGCACAGGACTCCAAGGTCAGTGACACTTTGCTCCCCAGTGATTCCTCCTAGTGCGCTCTCCACCCTAGGACCAACTGTCAATTGGGAGAATGGGCGGGTGGGAATATGACTCAAGGCTCACTGCCTCAATCCCAAAAGTACTGTGCCATGCTAAATTAGCTGTTGGTGGACTGCTTGAAGTGAGCATTAAATGCGCATCAGATAGCGGTTGGTCTGCTCCCCTGTACCTCATCCAGAAGAAACCAAATTCTCATGTTCGAGGATGACATCCACAAGACTACTCTAATTATCCCTTTTGGACTATTTGAGTACTGTTCCATGCCATATTATCTCAAAAATGTGGCCCAAGACTTGGCAGGAGTTTATCGATTCTTTATTTTCAACCTCATATTCATATATGTCTGAATGACATCTTGATTTTTCCCCTCTCTCCTGAGGAACACGGACAGCATTTGGCACAAGTCCAGGACACACTCCAGAAAAACTGTCTCTCAACAATGTAACTTTTCTTGGCTATGCAGTATTGGCTGAGGGGATCCATATGGCATCTGACTGCATTGAGTTCATCTGTAACCTCCCTCTAACAACAGACTACTGTGAATTGAGAAGATTCCTAGGCATTATATATTTCTGCCATCATCACCCCATTACACTGCCTCCTTCCAGGCACTGCTCGCCAATCCTCTGATCAGTAAAAACACTTCAGGCATGAGGAAAGTTCCATGTAGGCCTACTGATAACATGATCCAAGAACTGGAGTCCCTCAAGTCTGCCCTCAAACATGCCACCACACTGGCACTGCTGATATGACTGATACAACTGTAGATGCAGTTTTGCAACAGCAAATTCAATTCAGATTTACAGGTAAACAACACACAAATAGGTTCAGTGTAAATAAATAGAAAAAATACATTTTTACAACACTGGCCAAAGTTGAATCACATAATTCTGAAAAGCCAAAAACACATTTCTTCTGAATTCTTTTTCTCCACCTTACCACCAGAAATATAGAGCATTTTTTCAAACACACATTAAAAGTGGGAACTCTTCAGTTTAGATTTACAGGTAAACAGCACCCAAGTAGGTTCAATATAAATAAAAAATCTTATAATGCTGCCCAAAGTGAATCACATAATTCTGGAAACATATTTGCTCAGTCAGGGAAGGCTCTTGGGCATATTCAAGATACCAAATGGAAAAATAATAAAGTACCATTTAACAATTCAGCATTACATCAATATTAAAACTATTACATTAAAAAACTGAACTTCGACAGGGAATCCACGGAAGGGTCAGGAACGGCATGCCAGGTCCAAATAAATGGTTTAGAATAACGGCACTGTTGTTGTGGTTTTCAGTCCAAAGACTGGTTTGATGCAGCTGTCCATGCTACTCTGTACTGTGCAAGCCTCTTCATCTCTGAGTAACAAGCCTCTTCATCTCTGAGTAACTACTGAAACCTATATCCTTCAACATCTGTTTAGTGTACTCATCTTCTGGTCTCCCCGTATGATTTTTACCCTCCATGCTTCCCTCCAATACTAAACTGGTGATCCTGTGATGCCTCAGAATGTGTCCTACCAAGCAATCCCTTCTTCTAGCCAAGTTGTGCCACAAAATCCTCTTCTCCCCAATTCTATTCATTACCTCCCTATTAGTTACGTGATCTACCTGTCTAATCTTCAGCATTCTTCTGTAGCACCACATTCTGAAAGCTTCTGTTCTCTTCTTGTCTAAACTGATTATCATCTATGTTTCACTTCCATATGTGGCTACACTCCATACAAATACTTTCAGAAAAGACTTCGTGACACTTAAATTTATACTCAGTGTTAACAAGTTTCCCATCTTCAGAAATGCTTTCTGTGCCATTGTCAGTCTACAGTTTATTTGCTGTGTACCTTGACCAACATCAGTTATTTTGCTGCCCAAATAGCAAAATCATCTAGTGCTTTAAGCGTATTATTTCTTAACATAATTCCCTCATCATCACCTGATTTAATCGACTACATTCCATTATCCTTGTTATGATTTTGTTGATGTTCATCTTATATCCTCCTTTCAAGACACTATCCATTCCATTCAACTGTTCTTCCGAGTCCTTTGCTGCCTCTGACAGAATTACAATGTCATCAGAAAACCTGTCTCATACATTTTTCTCACCAGGTGGAAGAGTTTTATCGTGGATGGCTCTTCCAAGGCTACCAGTAGTTCTAACGGAATTTTGTCTAATCCTGGGGTCTTGTTTCAGTGGGGACGATGGGGTAAATTATGCCCGATTGCTACAAGATAGAACCTCAACTTATGAGGGATGCTGTAGCAAGCCAGGAGGCTGTAATGCCTCAGTAAGACAGGAAGCGGCATGCCACCAGTGTGCACGTACTACCCGATGCAGACAGGCAAGGTCTGGTGGACCAGCGGATAGCAAATAACACTCCTGAGCAGCGCCTCCAAACACTCCGAACAGTGCAGAAGACCGAGAGAAAACAACACACATATAAATAATGCATAATTATCATGGAACATATGAAAATGCTCAGACCAAGACACGGAGCTCAATGTGAGTGTAACCCCAAGTCCCAACCAAACCTTACGTGTAACAACAAGAATTTTATAATAAGAATTATTAAAAGGATTGACCGGTTAATCTTACACTAAAATATAACAAGTTAATGTAATAATCATGCATCTCTCAGACACATTAACTTAAGTGGCTTACTACCCAAAAGAGGCAAGATTCATTGGACTGCTAGCATTTCCTTACCACAGCCATAAGCAATTTTGTAGTCGCTACATCAGTCAGGGAAGCAGCAACTTCCAGTACAAGTCAGTGCTCACTAACGCACATGGCAGCCAGAACATATGACAATTAATTTCAGGCACAGTTGACAAATAAGCAGACATTGATCAAGTTGTAATTAAAAGAAATTTTAAAACACACAAATGTGGCACTGAAATAATTCCAAACAGAGGCACCAAAGAGTAAATTCAGTTCTTCAAACAGAGTGATGAAGAACCATAGGCAATTTGGCATAGTGGGAGCAACTTCAGCACAGGAGCACGTGCATCAATCAAGTAATGGGTACCTTACTCCCAAGGGCAGAATAGATGACACCAGAAAATGAGCAGCACTCCAACACCCACATCAGCACCTATGCCTCTTTGATGCAGGATAAATCAGCGGCATTGACACTAGGCCCAAGTATTGCCGACCAACCCAACTCTAGTGACACCTGCCGCTTAGACAATCATGCGACTGTAAGCTGCGAGCACAACCGGCCATTCATTACATGTGCCCTGACTGTGACTGACTGACTGCTGATGTGATTAACAAGCTGTCCAAGGAACTACAATTAACTGGTGACCAAAGCACCACCTGGCAATGAGACATAGATGGATCATGCCAGTAGACAAAGATGTAAAAACAGAACAAGCCAACATAGCTTAACCTCCACCACTAAAGACAAAGACACCATCCCCTCTGTGGGTATACAAAATCTGGAGTCATTAGCACTCTTGACTTGGCTGACATGGACCCTCAAAGTTTTTCCAGTCCGGGGGTGACACACCACAAGGTTTACTGGATTAAAAACTCTCAAACCAGTTCAAAGGTCTAGAAATCATTAGAGTCAGCCCCTGGTGAGCCCCCAACAAGGTTAAAATTTTGGCCAAAGATCCTGTCCCCTGATTTAATCTGAAATGGTCTCCTCCCATGATTATAATACTTCTTCAACCAATTATGGGCTAGTTCAATATTCCTCTGTGCCTGCCCCCAATTCTGCTTAATGACATCCAAATTGATACTTTTGGGCAAAAGATCATTGATGTTGCAAAAGCTGGACAAAGGAGAATTAAGAGGGTAGGCAAGCATGAAGGTGGCTGGGACTGCCCCATAGGGGGTTTCTGATGATATGCTTAGATTAAATCTAACACCATAAAATAAGAAGCATCGGGAAACCACGTGAAGGCATTATGAAGGTCAGGAAGTGGCACTGACTCAAACACTACCTTCTTATTGGGGGCACGATAATCAATTGCTGGCCTATAATCATTGTCTTGACCCCTTGAGACCAAAAACACCAGGGAGGCATAGGGCAAAGTAGATGGTTGAATGACGTCCTGGCGAAGCATAAGATTTATCTTCTTGCAAAGGACAACCATCTGTGGTGGTGATAGGCAGTAAGGTCCTGTCATACTGGAATGTCGTCATTAAGCTGGATCTTATATTAAGTCAAGTTAGTAGCACCAAGTCTATATCAGATAGCACGTCAGAAAATTTGTGTAAAACACTTAACAATAGCCGGACTTCATTGTCAACCAGATGGTCAACATCAAATTGAGAATCCTGAAGCTGGACAGAATTTATGCTACCAGCAAAGTGGCATGAACACAGTGTTATTTTCTCGAAGGGAGACAATTTAAAATGGAAGGTGTTATGGCTGAAATCGAGCAGCAGGCCACTCAGCCATATGAAATCTACCCATGAGTTAATGTAACAGACAAACTCCTCATGAGGAAAAAGGTCACTGGCTATGAAAAACCACAAGTAGCTAATTTTCTCTTTGTTTCCCCAAGTGGAGATAATCTTGCCCATTGTCAGTACACCACTGCAAAGGAGAGTGCAAGGGAGGAAATTTACAAATATTCCTGAACTCTAAATACCACCTGTAATTAAGAAGAGAATTGGTGCTACCAGAATCCAACAACGCACAAACAGGTTCTTTGTTCAGACTAATACAAACCAAGGGGAGTGAAGAGTCCTTAGCGGCCATGCTATGGGCACAACTGGCTGGGCCTCTTCGCTGACGGCTCTCCCCCCCCCCCCCCCCCCCCCCCCCTCCCCTGCCCCGCCTTTTCCTGATGTAGTCAGTTACCCGATCAGGGTGGGCATTCAGTGGGACATTCCCACACCAAATGGTTTTTGGATCCGCAGTGAAAACACTGCCTCTGTGAGTGCTCGCCAGATAAAGAAGGATGAGACTCGTTAAGTGAGGGAAGACCTGAAACTCGCTCCCCCTTATTCTGACCTCGCTGTTCATCAGCAAACCTTAAGTCTTCAATTGAACCCACTAAGAGATTTAATTCAGAAAACGCAAAAATTATGCGAGTCTGGTCTTTGGGTCTCATTCCTTCTAAGATGATAGAAACGATCTGCTCTGCAATGGTCACCTGTAGGGCAGCAACTGTTGTGCATACACACTCTATATAGGGACACAAAGTCTCAGTCGGTACCTGGAGGTGCCAATAATGTGTCCATTCTAATTCACTGTGGGCATGCAATGACAATTTCTCTTGGAGACTGCGCTATCTCAGATCAGTTAAACTACCTCAACTCTGAAGAGCCTCAGTCAAAACATCACTAAAGTAGCTGAGGGCTAGTGGGTACAACAAGCTAAGGAAAATGATGTGAGGTATCTAAAAAGCATTATCATGATGTTTGAAACAGACAGTAAACCACAGTACATGCTCAGCCTGATCTAATTGATCAACTGACAATTCTGATACATATTTTAACGAATACATGATGGGGTTAGGCATTTTTGTGAAAGTAGAGACAACATGGGCTACAGTTCCAAGAGAAACCCCAGGTTGAGATGCCTGGTCTAAGTTAGCTGACACTGTACTAGCCCACCACTTATCAGTGAATTCTTCTTTCAGCCCTAAGGTACTAGTTGAGATTAACAATTTCTGAATGTCACCCTGCAATTTATCAACCACCCTCTGCTGTGACTGACTAAGTTGGAGACACCCTAATTCGGCCAGTTCTCCCAATGGCAAAGTTGAGCTTGTATCTTAAGCAATTGTTTACGGGTGGGGTTGCTATTTTTGAGAATGTTCAGGCTTCGATCAAGTTCTTGTAAAGCAGAAGAACAGGTAGAAATTGCACAAATAAGTCTTATAATTCAACTGCCTGGCAAAAACATATTTCTTCTGAATTCTCTTACTCACCACCATAAAAATAGACCATTTTTCAAACATACATTAAAAATGGGAACTCTTCCGTTCAGATTTACAGGTAAACAGCACACAAATAGGTTCAATATAAATCAATAAAAAAATAAACTTCTTATAACACTGGACAAAGTGAATCACATAATTCTGAAAACATATTTGCTCAGTCAGGGAAGGCTCTTGGGCATTGCATCAATATTAAAACTATTTCATTAAAAAAACCAAACTTTAGATAGGGAAACCATGGAAGGTGCAGGTATGGCAGGCCAGGTCTGAATAAGATGGTTTAGATTAAAGGACACTACTGGGTAAATAATGCCTGATTGCTGCAAGACAGAAACTCAATTTATAAGGGATGTTGTAGCAAACCAGGACGCCATAACATCTCAGTGAGACGGGAAGCGGCATGCCACCTGCATGCATGTACACAACTGACGCAGAAAGGCTACACCCGGTGGACCAGCAGATAACAAATAACATGTTGGAGCAGCCCCTCCAAACACTATGAACAGCTGGGAAGGTAGAGAGAAAACAACAAACATAGAAACCGTGCACAATAATCATGGAACATATGAAAATGCTTGGACCAAGACAAGAAGCTCAATGTGAGCATGGCCACATGCCCAAACCAAATTTTACAATCTGGATTACTAAAATTATTAACTGGTTAATCTTACAATAAAATATAACAAGTTAATGTAATAATCATACAGCATTCAGACACATTTACTTAAGTGGCTTGGAAGCTAACACTGAAGCCACTACAAGGGCAAATACTCAACAGAGTCACGGAACTCAATTACCCAAAAGAGCCAAGAGTCAATGGGCTGCTAGCGTTTGCTTACCACAGCTGTAAGCAATTTTATAATTGCTACATCAGTCAGGGAAGCAACAACTTCCAATACAAATCAGACTCAATTTTGACCTCAGTGCTCATTAACATACATGGCAGCCAGAACATATCACAATTAATTTCAGGCACTGTCAAAAAATATATCAGCTCAACCACTTGTTTATAGTGTAAAACACTAAGATTGACGCGTTTCGGAAGTCAAGCTTCCATCATCAGAATAATAAAAAGTAAAAGAACCTGTTAAAACTCGCTAAAATGGAACATGCACGAGGCAGGATACCATCATTTCATGAGGTCCTTGGAACATGTATACGTTATCTGTTTGTATAGACATCTCTGTGACTTCCTTGTTTACTTGCGCGTGAGCTCACTCACGTTTCAGTGTCGTGTTTAGCTACGTGGTGTGTGGTATCAACGAAGACGCATGGGCGGTTTACGACAATAGAAGAGAGAGCCATGTGGTTAGATGTTGAACACCATAGGCGACACCATTTTAGAGTTTTTTATATTTTGACGACTATGTGGAGATGCACCTTGGAAGACACGGCTGCAGCAAGGGAAGGAGCCACGATGTTTTAATTTCATTATCAGTTTTATTGTGCATGGTGCATGTTCCATTTTAGCGAGTTTGAACAGGTTCCTTTACTTTTTATTATTCTGTTGATGGAAGCATGACTTCCGAAACGCATCAATCTTAGTGTTTTACACTATAAACAAGTAGTTGAGCCGATATATTTTTTAACATTGACATTCACAACCGTGACCTCTCATCCAATATGGATAAAATCAAATTTCAGGTACAGCTGACAAATAAGCAGACATTGAATAAGTTGTAATTAAAAAAATTTAAAACACACAAATGTGGCACTGAAATAATTCCAAACAGAGGCACCAAAGGGTAAATTCAGTTCTTCAAACAGAGTGATGAAGAACCACAGGTAAACTAGCATAGTGGGAGCAACTTCAACACAGGAGCACATGCGTCAATCAAGTAATGAGTACCTTACAGCCAAGGGCAGAACAAGTGACACCAGAAAATGAGTAGCACTCCAACACCCACATCAGCACCTATGCCTCCTTGATGCAGGATAAAGTGGCGACATCGACATTAGGCCCAAGTATTGCCGACCAGCAGAACTCTAGCAAGGACTGGCCACTTAGACAATCGTGCGCCCTTAACCTCCTTGCACAGCCTGCATTATGTCACGTGTGCCTCTTATCTCTCTCTCTCTTGCCCTGACTGTGACTGGCTGACTGCTGATGTGGTCAACAAGCTGCCAAGGAACTATAGCCAAAGACTCAATTAACTGGTGACTGAAGTGCCACCCGGTGACTAGACAGAGATGAATCGTGCCAGTAGGCAAAGATGTAAAAACATAGAATGAGCCAACATGGCTCACTCATCTAGGAATGAAGGCCACTACGAAGCTGGTTACCAAATGAGTTGTTGGGCCAGAGGTCAAGAAGAATTGTTGCGATTGGATGTGGGCCTGTCTACCTTGCCAGGAAAGTAAAGTCAGATGACACACACATGCCCCCCTTCAGACAGTGCAGCATCCCCAAAGAGCACCCATGTTATGTAGGCATAGCATCATCAGCCCCGTCCCTCCCACTGAGGGCTTTTGATATATACCCTCAGTCATCAACCGGGTCATGAGGTGGGATGAAGCCACCCCTCTATGTAATGTTATGGCCAGTTCAGTCACTCATGCCTTTGTCAACGCCTGGATTTCTTCTTTCAGTTGTCCTTCATCTATAACCACTGACCAGGGCCACTGACTCAAATCCTTGCTGTTCTCTAAGCTTCTCTAAGCTTTATGAGCTGTGTTGTGTTGACGAGTTCAACACCGCAGCCTACCACCCATAGAACAACTATCTCGTAGAGCATTGGCACCGCCCCCTTAAGACAGCACTGTCATGGCAGTTCCTGGTCAGAAGCACTACACTTACAGTGTCACTTGCAGACATCCTCTATGGTGAACCACTCATCCTCCTGACTGGTTTCATCGAACACTCCCACCTCTCAAATGAGTACAAGCTTCCTGCTTCAGTTGACCGAGTACATGAACATATTTCGCACATCTGTACTCCTGTGCTGAAACTGCATTCCCTACCGTGAGTCCTCATTCATAAAAGTCTCACTGTTATGATGATGACAGATGAGTCATCACCAATGTTGACTGGAGGCCAATGCTGAATAGAAACACATAAATCACAGCAGGTTTGTTAGTAATGTTGATAAGGTGCTGGCTGCATGGTCTGGATATGCAACGACTAAAATAATTAGAATTCATTGGTAAAAAATAATATATATTGTACTTAACTGGTTGTATAGTATTCTTCTTGGCTGCATACATTTAATTATAAACAGATAGCTATTGAGGCCTCCCTTAGCCATACGTTACTAAGCACCTTGTTAGAGGTTGTTTCCTATCAGCTGAAGGCTATACTACTTTACTACTTGACGTCCCGAGCAAGAGTGGATGAGAGCTCGCTGGAGACTTGATACAAGCCGCGGAGTGGCGCTAGTCTCGACTTGCAGGTCCAGCGATACCGGAACGGACTGCGGTCGATGACTGCAACCCCTAACAAGAGTGGTATAGAATGTTGATACCACACTCACATCCTGTGATTATGATGTGCTTTGCGATGATTCCTGTGCCTTCTTGGGCTCTCAGAAAGTCCTTGACGGGGCACAGAACACATTGGACATTCTACTAAATGGCAACTGCCAAACATTCTCAGTAAATAGGGTAAAGCCAGCCTGGTTGTTAAGAGACAAGATACAGCTCTCTGTTCGCACAACTTTGCCAAGTACAGTTGATGCTCCTCCACTAGACACAATGCTTGCTGTGTGTCATGACTTCACCTCACAGTTTGACCACTTCCCTTCCAACTCCTTTGGTGCCTCTTGATACAGTATCTACCATCAACATGTGAGATATCAACCTAGATGACCTCTCCATTGACGTCCTAGCCAGCACAGTGTTCATTTTCCCCATCCGTCCACCAACGCGACACGATGCCTCAATGACTGACGTACAGCTATTGACATCCTTTGAGCTCACACCAGATACTGAGCAGGACCTCATAGCAGCTGGAATCTCAGGTGACGGCATCCTCTCTGTTGTCGTGCCTCTCCACCTACAATTCATGGATCTCTCTCGACTCAACAAACCTCCCTTCTCCCGTGCAGGATAACACCTATGCCCACCTATGTGGCTTCAAGATTTTGTCACGGACAGCATCTCCATTCCTCCCCTGTGCTCTGTACTAGCCGGGGAATGGGGTAGGGGACAAATGTGGTGACTATCGACTACAAGAACATCATCTTCATGCTTGACTTGTAGACTCTTTGACTGAGGATCTTTCACATGTTCGTATTTGTGCAGTTCTTCCCTCGAATGTTCACGCTTTGTATATGTGTGCTACAGTTATTTAATAAAAGTGTTCTTCAAAGTGCATTGTGTTGGTGATCATTATTCCTTCACCATGCAACTAAAGGAAGAGAATTATCACATGTTTAAGTAAGAGTTAAATTTTCCATCAACACTGTGTTGCCTTGTAATCATCAAGAATTCTTCCTGTAATTTTTCTCTAAATGCTTAAGCAAAATATTTTATCCATACAGGACCTTCCAGCTCTAAAACAGCCATTTTTTCTGTGCCTTTTAATTGAGCTAGGCTATAAAATGTGGCTTTACAACATGAGCTACTAGCACTGATTCCTCTATAATTATATTATTTTTTCTGTCGCCTATTCTTCAGTGGAGGAGTGATGAAAACATATGTATGTTCCTTAAACAGTTGACATTTTCCTTTCATGCAGTTATTAAAAATATCACTTAGTGTTTCTTATGCCTGGGTCTGTGACTAACTTATTTATTAGGAATATCTACAGGAGCTTTATTATTTTACATGGGTCTTAATGTTGTCTTCACCTCGGTAATGATTGTGTGTTTTATACTTTTATCAAATGGTTGCATGCTACTTATTTGTTACTTGGCCTCTCATTTGTCTTGTAGCTTGTCCTGGTAGTAACTCCACCATTGTTATGAAATTATGAATTAAAGCTTACATATGACAATTTCCTTGAATGTTTCTCATCTGTGAGAACATTCCATGCATTCTCCTATAACACCCTTCACCTCTTCACATTTCCTGAAGACATAGTTTCTCTTTTGCTTTACTTACTTCTTTCTTAATCTTTTTGTTTTAGTTCAGCACACTTCCCTTTCATAGACTAGGCATACTGTCAAAGGGAATGAACATCTTGCAAACAAAATTATTTTATTGTTGTATCTGTTCAGCTGTACTCTGATGAGATACTACGTAACATAGTCAAGTAAATGAAGATGACTTTCTAAGAAGCTAAAACTAATTACGAAACATCTGTGTGACTCAAGGCTGGAAAAATACAATGAAGGGTTATTTTATATCTCTTTTGACTGCTCTACTGTGGTTTTTCCAGCATGAGCTACTCTTTGGAGTTATCTATTCTTTTAATTATTCAGGTAACCGTTTGTTGGTGCTCATGGATTTATATTTATCTTTTTCTTCAAGGACATCATGAATGCTATTCTTTAGCTAGTCCTTTTTCCTCATTATTGATACTAGATAAAAAAGAGGCACAATAACAAGCAATAATTATTCTAACAGCTAGTGCTAAGGACATATGTGTACATGCAGAGTACATGAAAGGTATGGTCTCAGAGAGAATGGATATTTTCTGATAGAGATTAAACAAGTATGAGGACTCAGGCCACATTCACTGCAATAATAAAATGATAAACCACTGGGCAAACAGTTTCTTCTCTATAGTACTAGAAGAATATGAAAATTTTACAGATGTACAACATTTTAAAAAATCTTCAGATTATGAGATCTGATGAAGACAGATTCACTTGTGGCATTGGAAGTGTGTTGCGCAACTTATTCCTGTTATAAACTAAACACCATAATGGTAAAATGTTCCATTAACTCTAGAATACTGGTACTAGATTACAATAAACAGTGCAAACAGAGCTACATGAAAACATCTACATCTACAGCTACATCAACATCTACATCAGCATCTACATGATTACTCTGCTATTCATAATAAAGTGCATAGCAGAGGGTTCAATGAACCACCCTCAAGCTGTCTCTCTGCCATTCCACTCTCGAATGGTACGTGGGAAAAACAAGCACTTAAATTTTTCTTTGTGAGCCCTGATTTATTTTATTTAATCGTGATGATCATTTCTCCCTATGTAGGTGGGTGCCAACAGATTGGTTTCACAGTTGGATGAGAAAATTGGTGACTGAAATTTCATGAGAAGTTCCCATCGCAACGAAAAACACCTTTGTTTTAATTAATGTATCATCTCTGTGGCACTATCTCCCCTATTTTGTGATAATACAAAATGAGCTGCCCTTATTTGAACTTTTTTGATGTCATCCATCATTCCCACCTGAAGCAGATCCCACACCACACGGCAATACTTCAGAATAGGGTGGACAAGCATGGTGTAAGCAGTCTCTTTAGTAGACCTGTTGCACCTCATAAGTGTTGTGCCAATGAATTGCAGTCTTTGGTTTGCTCTACCCACAACATTATCTATGTGATTGTTCCAACTTAGGTTATTTGAAGTAGTAATCCATAAGTATTTAGTTGAATTTACAGCCTTCAGATTTGTGCGACTTATAGCTTAATCGAAATTTAGCAGATTTCTTTTAGTACTCATGTGAATAATTTCACACTTTTCTTTATTCAGGGTCAATTGCCATTTTTTGCACCATACAGATATCTTATCTAAATCATTTTGCAATTTGTTTTGGTCATCTGATGACTTTACAAGATGGTAAATGACAGCATCATCTGCAAACAATCTAAGAGGGCTTCTCAGATTGTCTCCTATGTTGTTAATATAGATCAGTTACAATAGAGGGCTTATAACAGTTCCTTGGGGAATGCCTATATTACTTCTATTTTACTCAGTGACTTTCCATCTGTTACTATGAACTGTGACGTTCTTGACAGGAAATCACGAATCCAGTAGCACAACTGAGGCGATACTCCGTAGGCACACAGTTTGATTAGAAGAGGCTTGTGAGGAACGGTGTCGAGAGCCTTCTGGAAATATAAAAATTTGGTATCAAGTTGACATCTCCTGTCAGTAGCACTCATTACTTCATGAGTATAAAGAGCTAGTTGTGTTTCACAAGAATGATATTTTCTGAATCCTTGCTGACTATGTGTCAGTAAATCGTTTTCTTCGAGGTAATTTATAATGTTTGAACACAGTATATGTTCCAAAACCATACTGGAAATTAATGTTAGTGATATGGGCCTGTAATTAAGCAGATTACTCCTATTTTCAAATGTCAAACTTATATCGAAAAATAATGACTGTCAGAGTATTTCATATGAACACACTGTATACCTGTGACAACAGCACTAATGGCTGTGGCAGTTCACCATCCTTCAACAATGCTAGCCATTGGTGCCAACAAAAAGTCAGGAGATTGAAAGCATATTCGTCACATGATAATCCTGACTAAAGGGTAGGGTCCGTTAATCATCAAAGTTTGAAAGTACGATGAATAATGATACTCCTGACAGAAATGGTAGCAAGAAGGAACACTGGATACATTCAGTGTCTATCACTAAGAGTTTCATTCAGTATGTTGAAATGGCTGTTCCATGAGTTATTGAGGGAACAGAATGCAACCAACGCATACTGTATTGTGCATTGAAACTAATAAAAAAACAAATCTGTACTGAAGAGACAGACTTAAAGTAAATGGAGTGGTGTATATGATGCAGTAAACAAGAAACTCAAACTAACCTAGGTAGAAATTGAAGCTGCATGCAAGATTCTTTGGACAAGTCTCAGTATGGTGGGTGAGCATAAACTTATAACTGGAGCTTCCTGTCAACCACCAAACTCACCAACAGACATAACTGAAATTTTGAAGAGAACCCCTTGTCGATAGCTTGCATATTCTCAAATCTTACTGTCATCAATTAGTATATAACATTTTTGTAAGTACTGTGTGTGAAAAAACATCCTGTGAAATAATATGAAATGTATTCTCTAAAAACCATCTAGGACAGATAGCTCAAAAGCCCAATCATGATGAAAATGTATTAGATCTGACAGCAACAAATAGATCTGACCTCTTTGAGGATGACCACATTGAATGAGGTGGTTGTAGTAACAATGCTTATCAAAGTTCAAATAACAACTAAAACTAGCAGAAAGATATACATGTTGTGCAAACTAGATAAAGAGGTAGTCAAGTGTTATACCTCAAAGAGGAACTTCAGACCATTAGATCTGGGCAGGAGCCTGTAGAGGCACTGTGGTTGAAGTTTAAAAGAATAGTTGACCAAGCTCAGGACAGATGTGCACCTAGTAAAACTGTTCGTGATGGGAAGGACCCTTCATGGTATGCAGTCTGTGTAAAGAAACTTTTAAAGAAATTGTTATTACTGACTTGTAGATGTAAAGCAAAGCATAGGATTGTAGACAGAGAGTTGTTTGACTGTCAGAAGGGCAATATGTGAAGCCTTCAATGATTAACATTATGGAATCTTATCGAAAGACCTCTCTCAAGACCTAAAAAAATTCTGGTCATTTGTAAAGACTCAGTGGCACCAAAATTAGAGGCCATACCCTCAAGAACAATACAGGAACTGACCTGGAGGATAGGAAAGCAAAAAGAGAAATGTTGATCATGATTTTCTAATATTTCTTTAAAAAGAAAATGCAGGAGTACTTCCCCAGTTTAATTCTCATGTCACTGTAAAGACAAGTGATACTAAGCATCACTGAAATCACTGAAACTGAACAATGTTTTAGGACCTGAAATTGTCATATGTAAGCTTAAACTTGTAATTTCAAAACAATGCTGGAGTTACTATCAGGACAAGTTACAAAACAAATGAAAGGCCAAGGAACAAATAAGCAGCTGGCAACCATTTGATGAAAGTATAAAACGCATGATGGTTACTGAGGTGAAGACAACCTTAAGACCCATGTAAAATAAAAAAGCTCCTTTAGGTATTCCGACTGAATCCCTATCAGATTCTGTACAGAATTTGTGGCAGAGTTAACCCCATTTTAACTTTAGTGTACCATAGATCCATCTAATAAAAAACTGCTCAATCTTTAGATGGAACACTGGTCTGCAAAGCAAGTAATTGGAATCATCAACCAGATTACTGTCCAGTATCTTTGACATCTATCTGTTATAGAATCTTAATTCATATTCTGAGCCCAAATGTAATGATGTATCTCATATAAAAAGACTTTCTGTATGCTGACCAGCATGAATTCTGTAAACATTCCAAAACTTAACCTGTGCTTTTCTCACATGACATCCTGAAAGCTATGGATCAAGGCAGTCAGGCAGATGCCTTATTTCTTGATTGCATTCATTACGTCATATCACATTATGTAGAACACATCAAACAATAAAAGCAATACAAATACAATAAAGTTGAAAAATCAAAGAGCAAATAGCTTTTTCAAAGAGCAATTATTATTCCATGTTTCACATCATATTCTTCACATAAACAAATATTTTGATATTTTGTATTTCATACCTTCTGAAGTAGCCTATGTTCTTTCTCAGGGTTCAGGCTATTTCCATACCAAATTACATTGGAATCAGTCAGCGATTCAGTTGTGGAAATATAATTGACACAGTTACCTCCACATTTAATGCGATTCGCATAAAAGTATAGCTTAAACAAATTGAGGATTATATAAACATTGTATTCAAGCTGTTACCCATAGCTGTGCTTGAATACCAGTAAAATGAAATGAAATGTGTGTGTATGGCTGTATTGTCCAGGAGACCCCTTCGAGATGTTTGGCCACTTTGTGCAAGTCTTTTTATTTGATGCCACTTCGATGACTTGTGCATTGATGGCTATAAAATGGTGATGAGGACAACACACACATCAACCCCGAGACAAAGAAATCTGACATGGCTGAATGACAAATGCAGGACTGTGTGACTGAGTGTTAGCAATGTTAACCTCAAGGCCATGAGCTGTTGATGCATATTTGTTTTATTATGGTGAGTTACAGTAATGGTACTAAAATAATATGTAGACTTTGTAAAATTATTAAATATCAGTAAACAGATAAAGAAAAAAATGAAAGAAAAAATGTACAGTTAGGCGCAGTGCAGTAACACAAGCTGCCCTCATGTATCTACCTGTTACCCTCAGCTGCACTCACATATATAATAATCAAATGCAGCCTTGCTAAAAGCCTCCGAAACTCTAATGTAAAGGCATGGCATATCTCTGTTTATTGTTCAGCATTTAAATGATACTGTCAATGTGGTTCTTCAAGTGTCTCAGAACGTATAAGAGATGCATGATGCTCAGCGGCTAAATATGACACGCTTGTGTCTCATATTAATAAGGAAGTAGGGTTTAAACATGCTGAAGACTGCATAAGCATTGCATTCATTATGCTCAATCACATTGTGTAAAATGTACCAATCAATAAAAGCCATTCCACAACTATGATGAAGTTCAAAAATCAAAGAGCACGTAGCTTTTTCTGAGACTAATTATTGTTCCATATTATGCATTATATTCTTCAAATTGATAATTATTTTGTAATACATACTTCTAAAGTACCTAGCCTATTTTCTTCCCCAGCATTTAAGGTATCTCCATACCACATTCCATGAAAATCTGTACTGCAGTTTAGTCATGAAAGTATAGCAGACAGAACTACTTTTGCATTTACACTACGAGGGTCATTCAATAATTAGATGAATTGGTCTGGAGAAAAAAGTGTTTATTTTAACAAAACAATATTTTTCTACTGTTCAACATAATCCCCCTGAACATTTATGCACTTGTTCCAAAGGGCTACAAGCTTTTTTATTCTGGCTGTAAAGAACTCATTATCTTGATGTTCGAAGCGATTTCTCACAAACTTTTTCACGTCCTCATTGTCCTGGAACCTCTTCCCACGTAATGCCTCCTTCAGTGCACCAAATAAATGGAAATCACTAGGTGCTAAATCAGGACTATAAGGGGGATGAGGTAGTTACAGAGAAGTTACAGAGAAGTTGCAGCATTAGAAAATTGTAGCGAAATGCAGGAAGATCTGCAGCGGATAGGCACTTGGTGCAGGGAGTGGCAACTGACCCTTAACATAGATAAATGTAATGTATTGCGAATACATAGAAAGAAGGATCCTTTATTGTATGATTATATGATAGCGGAACAAACACTGGTAGCAGTTACTTCTGTAAAATATCTGGGAGTATGCGTACGGAACGATTTGAAGTGGAATGATCAAATAAAATTAATTGTTGGTAAGGTGGGTACCAGTTTGAGATTCATTGGGAGAGTCCTTAGAAAATGTAGTCCATCAACAAAGGTGGTGGCTTACAAAACACTCGTTCGACCTATACTTGAGTACTGCTCATCAGTGTGGGATCCGTACCAGATCAGGTTGACAGAGGAGATAGAGAAGATCCAAAGAAGAGCGGCGCGTTTCGTCACAGGGTTATTTGGTAACCGTGATACCATTACGGAGATGTTTAGCAAACTCAAGTGGCAGACTCTGCAAGAGAGGCGCTCTGCATCGCGGTGTAGCTTGTTCGCCAGGTTTCGAGAGGGTGCGTTTCTGGATGAGGTATCGAATATATTGCTTCCCCCTACTTATACCTCCCGAGGAGATCACGAATGTAAAATTAGGGCGATTCGAGTGCGCACAGAGGCTTTCAGACAGTCGTTCTTCCCGCGAATCATAAGCGACTGGAACTGAAAAGGGAGGTAATGACAGTGGCACGTAAAGTGCCCTCCGCCACACACCGTTGGGTGGCTTGCGGAGTATAAATGTAGATGTAGTACTTCCAAGCCCATTTTGTCCATGGTTTCAGAGGTTAGTTGAGAAATATGAGGACGTGAGTTGTCTTGCTGGAGAATCACACATCTCCTCTGAGATCCATGATATCTTTCTCTCATGACTGGCTTCACCTTGTTTAAAAGCAAATCCGAGTAGAATTGGCTATTCATCCCGTGCTGTTCTTCAAGATAATCAGAAAAAACTGGACCTTCAGCATCCCAAAACACCATCAATATGAGTTTTTGTGCTGATGTTTGGGTTTTGAATTTTTTCTTGCCATGTGAATTGGTGTGCTTCCACCCCATGCTTTGTCTTTTTGATTCTGGCTCTTAATAGTGAACCCAAGTTTCATCACAAGTTGAAATATTGTTAAGGAAGTGTTCACCTTCTCTTTCATAACATTCCTTTAGCTCTGCACACTGTCAACATTGTTACCTTGTGTAGCCACATCAACTCCTTTGGGACCCATCTTGCACATGTTTTTCGGTGCTTCAGCTTGTTACAGATAATGTTATACACAGTACCAGTACTAACTCGAACCTTATCAACTATCATTCCCACAGTCACTCAGCGGTCAGCATGAATAATGTCATCAGTTCGACTTTCAAGTGAGGGAGTTGAAACTGGAACTGGTGCCCCAGAATGGTGTTCGTCAGTCTCTGAGTCACAACCATTTTTGAACTACTCTACTCACTTGTAAAAATTTGAATGATTCATATAACCTTCACCATAAACTTTAAACAGTATGCAGTATACATTCACTGGTTTCTCTCCTTCAGCAAGTGAAAAACGAGTAACAGAATGTTGTTCAACTAATGTGGTGTTTCAAGCAGACTCGCCATCTTGAAATGTATTTTTGAGGTTATAAACAAATCAATGTTGATACATCTGCTGATCAGGGCTCACCCCAGCAATGCCAACTTAAAGGCATAAAAGTACCAAACTTGCCCTACTAACAGTTTTTTCCCAGACCAATTTGTCGCTTTAATTATTGAATGACCCTCATATTAGTGTGGATGTGCAACTCATTAAAGCTATATAACTGTATATTTGAATGTCTTTAATCATAATTTATAAAACAGAACATTCAGATGTAAACAGTTTAAGATATCCCATTCCATAAAGGAAACTGCGCAGAACATGTTCCAGTGGACAGATAATACATAAATAAATGAAGTGCGGTGGAATCAGTATTTGTGTAGGTGATATATTACGAGAAAAGTCATAGTATATTTACATAACGTTTTAAGTCAGACATAGATCATTAAAAATAAAGACTCTCTGTCTTGAATCTAGGGAATCAGGCTTTGTCAATCAGATTCCTGCAAAATGTGTTATTTTTAGCATGTTATTTATTCCATTAGATTCTTTGTATGAACCGCTATATGCTTTTTTTTATTTTGAAGGCCATATCCCTTTCCTTCTTTTTTGAAAGCAGATGCATTATCAAATATTAAACAAAAGAATGCAATGAAGAGAAAAAAAAACAAAACATTATGTTGAGATTTGTGTGTAGATATTGTGGTGCCTCGAGAATTTTGGGGTAAATTCTAGAGATAATCGGTCTTCCTCCATCTTGGACACTCGATATTTTAAGTATGAGTGTGGGAGAGTGGAGGTGTGTCTACCATGCCACCAGTTTTTGTGTGTACTGGATGGACGTGTATCGGGAGAATACTGCAATCGTGGCAGTTGATCGGCGCAGACAAGTGTTTGCCACTTGCACCATGGAAGCTGTATGTGACATACAAGGAGCAAGCACGTATTATTCTTTGATGGTGTAATGATTGTAATTGTTATGAAATGTGATTTGACTAGAGACTCTTAATCTTCATTTGTTAGACTTGCTAGTTATGTTAACTTAATGTGTTTCTAACCTGTGGATATGCGAGAAGACTTACTTGACAGTGTTTGTTTATGTTGAGAATGAGATTTGTGAAAGTTTGATGTTTAAATATACATTGTTAAGAGGACCAAAAGAAACTGGGTACGTCTGCTTATTTTTATAACTAGAAAGAGTCTTGAGAAATTCCTATTCCTAGCAAATATACTTCGGTGACAAGGAGAAAAGGAGGTTGCAGCAGCGAGCTAAGGAAAGTCGGCTAACCATCTCAAGTAAGTTGTATCGTTAAGGAAGTGGGAGTTTACACACATACCTCACCATTTTAAGTCATCCAAAGTGTTAGAATATTTTGTGAGTTTCTTTATTGATCTTTTTCAGGAAATTGTATTTGAGAGTGTGAGTTCCAGAAGCGTGTATGGTAAAAAATGATTTCAAAACATTTTGGCTTTTTGTATTTGGCTGGTTGCCTCTTGCTAAAATGTGCCCTGACATGGGAAATTATTAATTAATGGATGGGATATTGTTTACTCAGATGCAGAATAGAACAGAAAGCCAATTATGCCATACCTTTCCCGGGGTTGGCAGAGCATATAGACAAGCTTGTTGGTACCAATCTGAACTTCATAAATTCATGTTTTCAGAAAGAAGAGAGAGAAATTTTAGAAACATTTTCTACAGAAACTAAATATTGATAAAAAACAAAGTAAAATTGGAAAGGTTTTCCATATCCTTCATGCCCACAGGCATCTTTTCTTTGTGAAGTATGAGAACTATGTGCATAATTCCACAGGGCTCCATACTTGGACCCTTGCTCTTTATTGGCTATGTTAATGACTTCTCAAACTATATAGCCTCCAGAAATGTCTTATATGCTGATGATATGACCATGGTCTCCACAGGTGAGTGTATGCAAGAGGTGGTAAACAAAAATAATGAACTTTTTGAAAAATGTAGGGTGTAGTGTATTGCCAATCAATCATATAGACAACACAAAAATGGAGGAAATTTATTTTAGTCTGAAGGTATGGAAAGAAGAGAATCACAGTGTCAAACTATTGGGACTAAAAATAGACCAAAGGCTCTCATGGGATGACCATATAAGCTCTCTGACAGGCAGACTTGCACGTATGATATTCCTGCTGCATAAACTAAGATATTCTGTCAGTGAATGTTTATTGATGCTTTGCTACTATACCTTCTTTCAGTCACAGCTGCAATATGGAATTCTGTTATTGGGTAATTCAACAGGCACAAACTGTGTATTCAAATGGCAATAAAAAGCAATTAGATATGTACAAGGACTGAATCCAAGAGAAACATGTAAGGAGCACTTTAGCCTATTAAACATGATGACCCTTCCAAGTCCCTATATGTATAACTGCTTAATATACATAAAAGAAAATATACAGCAATTTACACAAATGAATTTACATTTGCACAGCACTAGATACAACTGCATGCTTGATATAGGCCTAGTGTATTCTAGGCTGTCACTGACACACAACAGTCATGAACACCAAAGTCTAAAGTTATTACTGCCACAATCAGTTGAAACCCTCATGCTCTTTAAATTTAAGGAGGTTTAAAAATAAAGCATATTACTCAATTAGAAGAATATCTTGGAAGTAATTTGGAGCGAATGTATAAAGAATGAAATAATGTAACTATCATTAACTAAATGTGTAAAACTGTATAATTAATTCTTGAATGAAATAAACAATGAAATAGTGTAACTATCATTAACTAAATGTGTAAAACTGTAATTAATTCTTGAATGTAAACTACATAATGATTGTTACTGAAATCTTCTGATTAGTAAGAAGTTTATGAATCTATGTGTATATGTAAAATGATGATGTGTGTAAAATGTAAAAACTACTAACTACTAATACACACACACACACACACACACACACACACACACACACACACACACATACACAGACACACACACACAGGGTGGTCCAATGATTGTGACAAGGCTAAATATCTCATGAAATAAGCGTCAAACGAAAAAACTACAAAGAACGAAACTTGTCTAGCTTGATGGGGGAAACCAGATGGTACTATGGTTGGCCTGCTAGATGGCACTGCCATAGGTCAAACGGATATAAACTGCGTTTTTTTAAATAGGAACCCCCATTTTTTATTACATATTCATGTATTACATAAATAAATATGAATGTTTTAATTGTACCACTTTTTTTGCTTTGTGATAGATGGCGATGTAATAGTCACAAACATATGGCTCACAATTTTAGACGAACGGTTGGTAACATGTAGGTTTTTTAAATTAAAATATAGAACGTAGGTATGTTTGAACATTTTATTTCGGTTGTTCCAATGTGATACATGTACCTTTGTGAACTTATTATTTCTGAGGATGCAAGCTGTTACAGCGTGATTACCTGTAAATACCACATTAATGCAATAAATGCTCAAAATATGTCCGTCAACCTCAATGCATTTGGCAATACATGTAACGACATTCCTCTCAACAGTAAGTAGTTCGCCTTCTGTAATGTTCTCACGTGCATTGACAATGCGCTGACGCATGTTGCCAGGCGTTGTCGGTGGATAACGATAGCAAATATCCTTCAACTTTCCCTACAGAAAGAAACCCGGGGACGTCAGATCCGGTGAACTTGGGGGCCATGGTATGGTGCTTCGACGACCAATCCACCTGTCATGGAATATGCTATTCAGTACCGCTTCAACCGCACGCGAGCTATGTGCCAGACATCCATCATGTTGGATGTACATCGCCATTCTGTCATGCAGTGAAACATCTTATAGTAACATCGGTAGAACATTACGTAGGAAATCTGTGTACATTGCACCATTTAGATTGCCATCGATAAAATGGGGGTCAATTATCCTTCCTCCCATAATGCCGCACCATACATTAACCCGCCAAGGTCGCTGATGTTCCACTTGTTGCAGCCATTGTCGATTTTCCTTTGCCCAATAGTTCATATTATGCCGGTTTATGTTACCGCTGTTGGTGAATGATGCTTTGTCGCTAAATAGGACATGTGCAAAAAATCTGTCATTGTCCCATAATTTCTCTTGTGCCCAGTGGCAGAACTGTACACGATGTTCAGAGCCGTTGTCATGCAATTCCTGTTGTTGTTGTTGTTGTGGTCTTCAGTCCTGAGACTGGTTTGATGCAGCTCTCCATGCTACTCTATCCTGTGCAAGCTTTTTCATCTCCCAGTACCTACTGCAACCTACATCCTTCTGAATCTGCTTAGTGTATTCATCTCTTGGTCTCCCTCTACGATTTTTACCCTCCACGCTGCACTCCAATACTAAGTTGGTGATCCCTTGATGCCTCAGAACATGTCCTACCAACCGATCCCTTCTTCTGGTCAAATTGTGCCACAAACTTCTCTTCTCCCCAATCCTATTCAATACTTCCTCATTAGTTACGTGATCTACCCACCTTATCTTCAGCATTCTTCTGTAGCACCACATTTCGAAAGCTTCTATTCTCTTCTTGTCCAAACTGGTTATCGTCCATGTTTCACTTCCATACATGGCTACACTCCATACAACTACTTTCAGAAACGACTTCCCGACTCTTAAATCTATACTCGATGTTAACAAATTTTTCTTCTTCAGAAACGCTTTCTTTGCCATTGCCAGTCTACATTTTATATCCTCTCTACTTCGACCATCATCATTTATTTTGCTCCCCAAATAGCAAAACTCCTTTACTACTTTAAGTGCCTCATTTCCTAATCTAATTCCCTCAGCATCACCCGACTTAATTAGACTACATTCCATTATCCTTGTTTTGCTTTTGTTGATGTTCATCTTATATCCTCCTTTCAAGACACTGTCCATTCCATTCAACTTCTCTTCCAAGTCCTTTGCTGTCTCTGACAGAATTACAATGCAATTCCTGGTGCATCGAAATATGGTACGGGTCCAATCGATGTTGATGTAGCATTCTCAACACCAATGTTTTTGAGATTCCCGATTCTCGCGCAGTTTGTATGCTACTGATGTGCAAATTAGCCACAACAGCAGCTAAAGCACCTACTTGGGCATCATCATTTGTTGCAGGTCGTGGTTGACATTTCATATGTGGTTGAACACTTCCTGTTTCTTTAAATAACGTAAATATCTGGCGAACGGTCCGGACACTTGGATGATGTCGTCCAAGATATCGACCAACATACATAGCACATGCCGGTTGGGCATTTTGATGACAATAGCCATACATCAATACGATATCGACATTTTCCACAATTGGTAAAGGGTCCATTTTAACACGGGTAATGTATCACGAAGCAAATACCATCCGCACATGGTACCATGTACTTATATGTTTGTGACTATTACAGCACCATCTATCACAAAGCGAAAAAAGTGGTCCAACTAAAACATTCATATTTCTTTATATGCTACATGAATATGTAATAAAAAATGGGGCTTCCTATTTAAAAAAACGCAGTTGATATCTGTTTGACCTATGGCAGCGCCATCTAGTGGGCCAACCATAGCGCCATCTAGTTTCCCTCTTCAAGCTAGATGAGTTTCGTTCTTTGTAGTTTTTTCGTTTGATGCTTATTTCGTGAGATATTTGGCCTGGTCACTATCAATGGACCACCCTTTAGTAACAACTATACTTTTATGAATATGTAAAAAGCATTTTGACTAAGTCAATTGCATGGTAAACATGCTGAATGACAAATAAATAAACATATTAACATAAGAGCATCTGTTAAATGTTGCTGACTGTATGGGTGTGTGTGAAGTGTGATGTTCATGTTGGAGGTGATGAGAGAAGGAAGAGGGTGAAACTAGATGCTGGCACATAGCCTACACTCCTGGAACATTAAATTTTATACTTAGTGATATCAGATGATATTCATATATTTAAGATGCAGAATGTTCTGCTGCAGGAGGTAAGTTTGTAAATCATGTGAGACAGAAATAGTGACCTAACCAAAATTTGCTTACATTAATGAGAAAATCTCTAAAAATACTGTATTCAGTAGAGTCACGATGTGGGTTCTGTTTATAACTGTAGTATGAGTCCCTTGAAGTGAAAAATTAGTGCACCACAAATAAGTTAATTATTAGTGTTGCTGGAAGTTCCTGTGATTTAGCCGAGTTGATTTCATATGTCCACAGCCAGATCGTTTGCTGTCGCCGACGGCAGTGCTGTTTCGCCAGGCAGGCCACTGCTTTGAGTACAGCACACTGCTGTGTTCGCTGCTCATTGGAACTGGTTATGCTGCCTATGTTGTGTCTGGCTATGCTGCTCGTGAGTTTTGCAATAATGACCAGACGATGGTCACCTGTCCTCGGCTCATTCAGCCACCACCAGTGAGTAAGACTGTGTACATTCCTGCCTGTAAACTTTTTAATGTGGGGAAAATTCACATTGTGTTTTTTGAATGTCGTCATTGGTTTTGAATGACAGAATGCTTTGACACGTATATGATAGTTGCAGATTTTCTTTGCTTGGGTGCAGTTAATTAAAAGTGCAAGTAAATGTAACAGTTTCCATATATTAAAAAAATCACAGAATTACTAAACTGAAAAGTTCTCAGATGTGATTAAAGTTATCCAAAGTGTGGCACATACTAAGACCACACATATGACACCAGGCTGACCCATTTTTGAGTACTTCTCTAGTGTTTGGGATTCACACCAGGTCAGATTGAAGGAAGGCATCGAAGCATTTCAGAGACAGGCTGCTACATTTCTTGCAAGTAGCATTGAACTACGTGTAAGTATTTTGGAGTAGCATCAGGAATCCAAATGGGAATTCCTGGAGGGAGTAGTGTTTTTTTTGTGGAACACTATTGAGGAAATTTAGAGAACCGGCATTTGAAGCTGACTGCAGAACAATTCTGCTACTGCCAACGTACATTTTACATAAGGACAATGAAGATAAGATAAGAGAAATTAGGGCTCATACAGAGGCATGTACACTGTCATTTCTTCCTTGCTCTGTTTGCAATTAGAACAGGAAAGGAATCAATTAGTAGTGGTACAGGATACCCTCTGCCATGCACCATATGGTGGCTTGTGAAGTATGTACGTAGATGTATTGTAGAAAAAGGATACCAAACAGCTATTATTCTTCCTAAAAATTTTAATATTAAGCAACCATTTTCGACACTTCATTAGTGTCATCTGCAGGCCCCTATGCAAAAGACAAATGTAGATATCCAAACATTAGTACAATATGTGTTGAACTGGATACCATGGCTTCCTGTTTACTTGACGTGTATACTCCAAACACATAACAGCTGCCATATTTGACAGTTGTTGTCACGCAGTTGAAGTGTACTTGTCAGATACATAGAAATCCACACTGTCCAGTTCAATATATATGTTACCAATGTTTGGATGTCTCTTCATTTTTTGTTATTCAGTTCAATTAGATGGTACCAACGTTTGAATGTCTCCATTCATTTTTTGTATATGCATCTGAAGATGACACTAATGAAGCATCCAAACTGGTTGCTTGAATAAGAAAACCTCTAGGAAGAATTATGGCTTTTGGTATACTTTATTTCTATGAGTTGTTGATTGGCCACAGTCCTGCATCCATATCTGTATGATGGATCCGCAAAAACTAAATATATAGATGAAGATCTCTATAAGCTTGAGGGGGAAGTTTGGCTCGGTGACACCAAACAACACTCCCATTTTGCAGCAGTTCGTTTATTCACCTAAACACATCAAAGGCTTACAAAGAACTGACATGGCGGAACTGAAAAAAGAGAATGTTTAACTTAGTTCAAAGACAATACTCAGATCAATGCTGGTGTCGACCTCATCGGCGCCACATAGAGAGCGCCCCCCCCCCCCCCCCCTTGCAGTACGGAGTACTCTTGAGAGGCCGGGGGAGGGGGGGGTGACCAAGGCATCGGCAAGGGCAGACCACGGTCAGCTCGACAGGGTCGTCGGGGAGCTGCGTGGGTAGATGTCGTGAAGGAAGGTTCGGCCACCGAACCTGGAAGTTGTTGAAGCGCACCAGGTGTCGTACTGGGCGTTCGGCGACAGGTAGGCCGGCGGTTTGCAGGTGGAAAGGAGCGACGACGACGATGTCTCTGGTGGGCATGGCGAACACACGAAGCATTTCCAGGTCGACGTTGGGCGAGAGGGGAACACATTTCACCAGGTGGCAGGGAATGGCGGAGGTTGTGTCATGAGCACCGGATGAAAGGAAACACATGACGAACAGTATATCATCATGTAGTATTATAGAGATGTCGTGGAGTATGTCCGGGGGAACAGGCACAAACACCTTGAACGAGGGCACGTTCAAGATGGGGGGGTGTGAGAAACCTCGACAGGGCGAGGCAGGTGACGGGGGAGAGGTCGAAGGGACCGGCGAGGGGCCTGGTGGCGAGGGCGTGATCTTAGGTAAGCTCGATGTGGGGAGCATGGGGTCACTCGACGGAGTGCGTGAGACCGGAGTAGCGGGCGAGGTCGGAGGAGAGCTCGACGATTGGGACTGGGAGTCACTCGATTGAGTGTGTAAGTCCGACCTGGAGGGAGTGGTCGGAGCATCGTGACCACGACAGTGAGTGGCGTGATCGTGGCTTGAAGGGGGGTAGGAGAAGGATCGACATGAGCAAGCTTAAGTCTGTTGAGAGAGACTGTGACAGCTGAATCTTTTATCTGGATGTCATAGGTGTTGGCTGAGCGCAGGAGAACTCGGTACGGGGAGGTATGTGGAGGTTGGAGGGGAGCATGGACAGTGTCATCTTGGAGCATGACGTACTCGCAATTGTCCAGAGATTTCGGGACATGAACCTTAGGGCGGGAATGGCTGGCGGGCGCAGAGATGTGTAGGTTGATGAAGTGGCATCTGACGCGGTCCATGAAGGAAGGTAAGTCAGACTGAGGGAGAGAAGCAGGAGGGCTCATGAGTTCGTCAGGGCTATTGTGCCTTTGAGGTCTTCCTTATAGATCGCACGAATGCCGAATAGCACAAGGGGAAGGGCTTCGGTCCATAGAGACTCGTGGCATCGAAGAGCCGCCTTGAATGTGCAGTGCCAGCGCTCAACTAGCCTGTTACTTTGCGGGTGATATGCTGTGGTATGGATGCACTGGATGCTGCAAATGTTACAAATCTCGTTGAACAGGGTCGACTCAAATTGTCTGCCCTGGTCAGTCGTGATGAGAGCTGCACATCTGAAAGGTGATACCCATGACTTGATGAAAGCTCGAGCAACAGTTTCTGCTGTAATATTGGTGAGGGGGACAGCCTCAACCCAGCGAGTTGTTTGGTAGATAGACGAGAGAACATAACGAAAGCCGTTAGAGGAGGGGAGAGAGCCGACAATGTGAATATGAATATGTTGGAAACGCCCAGGAGGGATCGAAAAGGCGCCGAGGGGGTGGGGGGGGTGGGGTGAAGTGTGGTTGTGTACTTTGCAGCATTGGCACGCGACGCAGGAGCGTGCCCATTGCTGGCAGTCCTTGTTGACATTTCTCCACACAAAGCTCTCCACTACGAGGCAGACGGACGCATGAACAACAGGGTGGGCTAAATTATGCAATGCGTTGAAGACAGCTCGATGGAGCATGGTTGGGATGATGGGGCTTAATGTGCCCTTACTGTCGTCGCACCAGATCTTACCAGAAATTCCAGGAAAGGTGGTGCGGACAAAGTGTAGTGAAGAGGTAGAGTCTGAAATCAGGTTTTGTGTCTCCTCATTGGCGGGTTGGAGGTTAGGCAGTTCAGAGAGGTCTAGCAGTGAATGGATGTGGCCCTGCAGAGCTGTCTTGATAGCACAGTTGGAGGTAAACACACGGAGGCTTGATTGCTGGGATTGCAAGCAGATTCAGCGCACTTACTGACTTTGTTGTGCCCTTGCTGTAGTGTCTGTAATTCGTTTGCTGCATCGGAGAGCTGGAGCTGTGTTTCGTGGAGCCGGAGAGAGAGCACGAAGTTTTCCTTGCGTAGGCGAGCGACGTGTTCAAGCTCGACAAGGCACTTATGCATGGTTTCTTTTAATGTCATCGACAGAGACAAGCATGTACGGATGAGATGAGCCCGGACCGATGTGTCAACGGGGGAGGGGGTGGGGGGGGGGCCGGTTGCTCTACAGAGCACAGGGGAAGTGAGTCTTGGACGGATGGTGAAACACGGTGTTTCGCACTAGGTCTGGTGAAAGTTGTGGTGTCGCAAGAAGTCAATGCCTAGTATAGGTTCGTCGATTTCGCACACTAAAAAAGTCCACTCGAGTTTGCAGTTTGTGGAGAGTGAGACGACGTGTGAAGTTGAACCTCAGCATTGTAGTTTAGTTGAATTCACGGCTTGCAGTGAAGTATGATGAGGGCAGATGTTCAACGACGCTAAGGACATGGGCAGCAGTGAAACATCGGCGCCTGTGTCCACTAGGAAAAGGTATCCCGACAAAATGTCTTTAATGTAAAGTCATCCACAATTATCCACTCGTTCCTGGACAGAATGGAGCACTGGGGGGTGCCTGTCATGTTGTGCGCAGGAGGCGGCAACAGGACCTACCTGCGATTGGCATTTGGGAAGTAGCAGGGTGGTCCGCAGTTCCGTGCCGCCTCACCAAACCGTGTGTGGAAGTAACAGTATGGGTAGTGTGGTTGCATTTCCTGCGGAAAGTTCGTTGCCAGTGGCGGTGGCCGAGGTTTGGTGGCCGCAGCAGGTTCGGTTGCAGGAGGGGGCGTGACCGTGGGAATAGCCGGTGATGTCCCAGTTGCTTGGTTACTGCTTTCCGGAGCGAGCGGAACGTTCGGCACAGTACAGCCCCGGCCGTGTCCGGACGCAGAGCGATGAGCCTGAACTTGAGACTTGTCAGGTAGGCAGTGGCTGGCGAAGTGGAGCAGTGATGCATCGTGTAGCTTGTCGGCAATCGTCATTCTTCGCTCGAAAGGTTCAGGAGGCCTTTGAGCCAGAGCAAAGCGGATGTGAGGAGATAGTTTATCTGACCAGATGGTGAGGAGAGCTGTGTCAGAGAATAGATTTGTACTGACCAGGGCATGTAGCCATCTCCAGAGCTGGGAAGGTTTGTTGTTGCCTAGTTGCTCGACATGGAGCACTTGCCATATTGCTGCCTCAGTTGAGCGTGCAAGCCGATGTAGAACTGTCTTTTTGGCTGAGTGTACCGGGTAGATGAATCCGGGGCGTCAACCAGGTCAGCAATCAAGTCCTCCTGGTCTTGCAGGTGGGTGATGAGGCACAGAAACCTGGTTGACTCGTTGAGTTTGTAATGATCGAACACTTCGTCCGCAATTTTTAACCAGGTTGTAGCTCTGTCGGGATTAAATGGCAGCAGCATTGGTAAGTGTTGTAGAATGTTCGGAAGAACAGGTTGAGTTGAGTTTGTCGGGGCACTGCCTGCACCGAGCTGTTGTTGCTGTAGTATTCCAGGAGAGTGTGCCTCCAGGGGATGTGGCAACGACGGCTGTTCGGGAGGCAGTGTGCAGGTGACTCGTTGTGGTTGAGCGCGATCCGTTGCGACGCCGAAGACCGATGCGGGTGAGGCACCATAATGTGTCGATTTCGGTTGTAGAAGCTTAACGTGTTGCGGGTGTGTTCGAATTGACGCGTCGCAGTAGACCGACGCTGATGAGGCACCTAGATGTGCCGAGAATGGTAGCGGGAGCTCGACTGGAGCCGGCGTGTGGGCAACAGGTGAGAAAAAGTTCAAAGTTTGAGAACGCATGTTAGTCCGCAGAAAGCTTGACATATGATAGAACCGGGGCCACCTGTGTTGCAGGAAGGCTGCGGAGTTGCGGGCTGTCTAGAAGCACAGTGTGGGAAATGATGTCGAACGGGGGATGGAATTTGTAGAAGTTCACTGTTCATAGTCACTCCACTCAAAACGGTGTGCGGATAAGGTGAATGTCGCGGCACAAAACACTGAGGCGTAGCAGTGGGATGGAGGTGGAGGTCAGGCACAGATAACAAGTTATTGTTTCTGATGCAGGCCGAGGTATCGAAGTAGGAAGGCAAGTGCTGATGCTGAACTGAGGCAGGCGCGGGCGTGGTCGGATGCTGAGTAGGTTGACCTTTGAACTAAGTAGTTCCAGCCATGTGGCAGGTATCTGCGTGGTACTGCATGGATTGCTGTGTGGCAAATTGTTGTCCTAGCGGTGGTAGGTTGTCCAACGAAGCATTTGCAGAAATCAGCATTGGTCCCGGACTGCACAGAGATCCGTAAGAGGTAACTGTATAGTCGATGAGGGAGGGCACATGTGGAGGGAACAAATGCGATTGATAGCTGGAGGCATGCACACTCCTAACATCACTTATTGTTGCAGGCTCAAAAACGTCCGGTGAAATTGGCTTAATCGTCAAGTGAGAGGCATCGTGTTGCAGTCCTGGTGGGTGTACATCGCCTACAACACGATGCATGTCGATCACAAAATCCGGCGTTAGGCATTGTGTCGCAGTCATTGTTTGAATGCTGTGTTGATGTAATACACGCGAAAATAACTGACGCGGAGGTCACGGACACAGTAAAATGGTGAAAACGGAAGACGTTACAGCTCAGGGTCACCAGTGAGGGGGAAGTTCGGGTTGGTTACACTAAACAACACTCCCATTTTGCAGCAGTTCGTTTATTCACCTAAACACATCAAAGGCTTACAAAGAACTGACATGGTGGAACTGCACAAAGACAATGTTTAGCTTAGTTCAAAGATTATACTCAGATCGATTCTGGTGTCGACCTCATTGGTGCCACAAGCTCTTCTATAGGAAACAAATTCCATTTTTCTTCCAGAGCTGATATCATAGACAAAAAATCTGGATCAAGTGAATAAATGAATGAATGACAGACTGCATCCAGCAACATTATGGCAAAGAGTATAAAAAACTTGCTCTTTAGGGTCTGAGCTAGGATACTGAGCTATTCTGCCACTGAGTTATCTGCTGTTAAAGATATTTGTCCATTGGATGGGACCTGAGTTGTTTAGAATTACTGTCTTATAGGATAAAATAATTACATATGCACTGGTTCAAGGATGTGCATAAGCAGGAAGGATTTCACCTCTAATTAGCCTGGCCTGTCGCAATTACATATGGGGTCACAGAGGTCTGTGTTCACTTATCTGAAATTTGGTGTATGATTACAAGTTTTGGGTTCATGCTAAACTGAAACATGTGTATTGTCAATCTACACCGTAAATAACGCAGTGTATCTGTTCATATGCCCACTGTAAACCCTTCCTCCTCCAAGGAGCAGTGGTCAGCATAATGTGGCTGGTCAGCTTACATTCAAATCTCTTCCCTAAAGCCATCACTGTGCAGTACTTGGAGGTTTTATATTCCTGGCAGCTGCAGCAGTCCATTTTCTACAAATGAATTGATGTGTGTTGTATCCTATCATAGTTGTCAGATGATCATTTTGAGTGCCATATTTGTATAAGTGAGTGTACATGCCTGCAATCTGTGAATGACTCTCAGTAATAGTTTATTTTATTTATTTATTTATTTAGTCCTTCAAATCCTATATGTATAGAATATATACAAGGATATTGGACATGGTTAGGTATTTACAAGATAAAATACAGTTTGTATTGCAATCCTAAGGACTAGATATTGAAGTAATTTAGCACAGATTCATAAATACAACAAACATTACAGGCAACATACAAATTAGAATATTAATAATGCATCTTTATTTTTGTTGTTTGGCTTTTATATATTCTGTCAGACTGTAAAAGCAATGATCAATTAAATATGCCTTTACTTCAGCCTTAAAACCACAGAGTTTACCTATTGATTTAATATGTTTAGGTAGATTATTGAAGATCTTTATCCCAGTATGTAGTGTGCCTTTTTGGCACAATGATGTTCTCACCCGTTTCACATGAAGGTCAGATTTTTGGATTTAATAAGTGATGCATGGATGCCAAGTGGATTGTCTCATTCACTGTCTCTCAGTATCATGACACTATCACCTTATCATCAAATATCAGAATGGCACTTGTGTACAGGTGACACAAGCAAAATTATGGACTCACAGTGCTGATGTATTAGTTTTTTTCTGAGAAATCGTATCTCACTGTTGTTGTTGTTGTTTGTTGTTGTGGTCTTCAGTCCTGAGACTGGTTTGATGCAGCTCTCCATGCTACTCTATCCTGTGCAAGCTTTTTCATCTCCCAGTACCTACTGCAACCTACATCCTTCTGAATCTGCTTAGTGTATTCATTTCTTGGTCTCCCTCTACTATTTTTACCCTCCACGCTGCCCTCCAATGCTAATTTTGTGATCCCTTGATGCCTCAAAACATGTCCTACCAACCGATCCCTTCTTCTAGTCAAGTTGTGCCACAAACTTCTCTTCTCCCCAATCCTATTCAATACCTCTTCATTAGTTACGTGATCTACCCACCTTATCTTCAGCATTCTTCTGTAGCACCACATTTCGAAAGCTTCTATTCTCTTCTTGTCCAAACTGGTTATCGTCCATGTTTCACTTCCATACATGGCTACACTCCATACAAATACTTTCAGAAACGACTTCCTGACACTTAAATCTATACTCGATGTTAACAAATTTCTCTTCTTCAGAAACGATTTCCTGGCCATTGCCAGTCTACATTTTATATCCTCTCTACTTCGACCATCATCAGTTATTTTACTCCCTAAATAGCAAAACTCCTTTACTACTTTAAGTGTCTCATTTTCTAAACTAATTCCCTCAGCATCACTCGATTTAATTTGACTACATTCCATTATCCTCATTTTGCTTTTGTTGATGTTCATCTTATATCCTCCTTTCAAGACACTGTCCATTCCGTTCAACTGCTCTTCCAAGTCCTTTGCTGTCTCTGACAGAATTACAATGTCATCGGCGAACCTCAAAGTTTTTACTTCTTCTCCATGAATTTTAATACCTACTCCGAATTTTTCTTTTGTTTCCTTTACTGCTTGCTCAATACACAGAATGAATAACATCGGGGAGAGGCTACAACCCTGTCTCACTCCTTTCCCAACCACTGCTTCCCTTTCATGCCTCTCGACTCTTATAACTGCCATCTGGTTTCTGTACAAATTGTAAATAGCCTTTCGCTCCCTGTATTTTACCCCTGCCACCTTCGGAATTTGAAAGAGAGTATTCCAGTTAACGTTGTCAAAAGCTTTCTCTAAGTCTACAAATGCTAGAAACATAGGTTTGCCTTTTCTTAATCTTTCTTCTAAGATAAGTCGTAAGGTTAGTATTGCCTCACGTGTTCCAACATTTCTACGGAATCCAAACTGATCTTCCCCGAGGTCCGCTTCTACCAGTTTTTCCATTCGTCTGTAAAGAATTCGCGTTAGTATTTTGCAGCTGTCACTTATTAAACTGATAGTTCGGTAATTTTCACATCTGTCAACACCTGCTTTCTTTGGGATTGGAATTATTGTATTCTTCTTGAAGTCTGTGGGTATTTCGCCTGTCTCATACATCTTGCTCACCAGATGGTAGAGTTTTGTCCTGACTGACTCTCCCAAGGCCATCAGTAGTTCTAATGGAATGCTGTCTACTCCCGGGGCCTTGTTTCGACTCAGGTCTTTCAGTGCTCTGTCAAACTCTTCACGCAGTATCTTATCTCCCATTTCATCTTCATCTACATCCTCTTCCATTTCCATAATACTGTCCTCAAGTACATCGCCCTTGTATAAACCCTCTATATACTCCTTCCACCTTTCTGCTTTCCCTTCTTTGCTTAGAACTGGGTTGCCATCTGAGCTCTTGATATTCATACAAGTTGTTCTCTTCTCTCCAAAGGTCTCTGTAATTTTCCTGTAGGCAGTATCTATCTTACCCCTAGTGAGACAAGCCTCTACATCCTTACATTTGTCCTCTAGCCATCCCTGCTTAGCCATTTTGCACTTTCTGTCGATCTCATTTTTGAGACGTTTGTATTCCCTTTTGCCTGCTTCATTTACTGCATTTTTATATTTTCTCCTTTCATCAATTAAATTCAATATTTCTTCTGTTACCCAAGGATTTCTACTAGCCCTCGTCTTTTTACCTACTTGATCCTCTGCTGCCTTCACTGCTTCATCCCTCAGAGCTACCCATTCTTCTTCTACTGTATTTCTTTCCCCCATTCCTGTCAATTGTTCCCTTATGTTCTCCCTGAAACTCTCTACAACCTCTGGTTCTTTCAGTTTATCCAGGTCCCATCTCCTTAAATTCCCACCTTTTTGCAGCTTCTTCAGTTTCAATCTGCAGTTCATAACCAACAGATTGTGGTCAGAATCCACAACTGCCTCTGGAAATGTCTTACAATTTAAAACCTGGTTCCTAAATCTCTGTCTTACCATTATATAATCTATCTGATACCTTTTAGTATCTCCAGGATTCTTCCAGGTATACAACCTTCTTTTATGATTCTTGAACCAAGTGTTAGCTATGATTAAGTTACGCTCTGTGCAAAATTCTACAAGGCGGCTTCCTCTTTCATTTCTTCCCCCCAATCCATATTCACCTACTATGTTTCCTTCTCTCCCTTTTCCTACTGACAAATTCCAGTCACCCATGACTATTAAATTTTCATCTCCCTTCACAACCTGAATAATTTCTTTTATCTCATCATACATTTCATCAATTTCTTCATCATCTCCAGAGCTAGTTGGCATATAAACTTGTACTACTGTAGTAGGCATGGGCTTTGTGTCTATCTTGGCCACAATAATGCGTTCACTATGCTGTTTGTAGTAGCTAACCCGCACTCCTATTTTTTTATTCATTATTAAACCTACTCCTGCATTACCCCTATTTGATTTTGTATTTATAACCCTGTAATCACCTGACCAAAAGTCTTGTTCCTCCTGCCACCGAACTTCACTAATTCCCAGTATGTCTGACTTTAACCTATCCATTTCCCTTTTTAAATTTTCTAACCTACCTGCCCGATTAAGCGATCTGACATTCCACGCTCCGATCCGTAGAACGCCAGTTTTCTTTCTCCTGATAACGATGTCCTCTTGAGTAGTCCCCGCCCGGAGATCCGAATTGGGGACTATTTTACCTCCAGAATATTTTACCCAAGAGGACTCCATCATCATTTAATCATACAGTAAAGCTGCATGTCCTCGGGAAAAATTACGGCTGTAGTTTCCCCTTGCTTTCAGCTGTTCGCAGTACCAGCACAGCAAGGGCATTTTGGTTAATGTTACAAGGCCAAATCAGTCAGTCATCCAGACTGTTGCCCCTGCAACAACTGAAAAGGCTGCTGCCTCTCTTCAGGAACCATATGTTTGTCTGGCCTCTCAACAGATACCCCTCCGTTGTGGTTGCACCTACGGTACGGCCATCTGTATCGCTGAGGCACGCAAGCCTCCTCACCAACGGCAAGGTCCATGGTTCATGGGGGGATCTCACTGTATTGACCAAAAATAGGATTGCTAGTATTCTTTGCCTACTTCCACTAAGTTATATCATATGGTATATGCTTCTGGGACAATGCCTGCAAGGTCATACAAGAATTTATGTTTCAGCAGTGTGTAGTAAGAATGTTGTGTAAAGTCAATAACTGGATATTTTGCAGAAATCTCTTCACAGCCTTGGTATTCTTACCCTTGGATACCAGTCTATTTAATCTCTAAACTTATTTGTGTTTAACAGCAAGAGTGAAAAAAGAAGAATTTTGAAATTCAAAACCACAGTACTAAAAGTAAAAAGAATTAACATATAGGTTGTGAGTCCCTTTCTATATTTCAGAAAGGAGTTTTATATAAAGCACAAAATGTTTTTACAAGCTAGTAGCAAATGTCAGGCAGGAATTTGGAAATGTACAGATATTCAAAAAATAAAGTAAAAGACTACCTCTTCATCTCAGGGCACGACAAGAATGTGTTGCAGCCCTGGTGGAAAATACGGTTGAGTTGTCTTCAAGGCATAATCCATGTGACTCTAATGAAACAATACAGTTCCAGAGACTTTCTTGAGTCACAAACACCTGTGATGTATATATGCAGACTGGAGCGATGAATGAAAATTTGTACTAAGGCTGGGATTGAACCAGGGTCTCGTGCTCTCTAGGCAGATGCGCTAACCACTATGCCACCCTAGCACAATGGCTTTGCACAACTGCATAGACTACCATAGCACACCTCCTTCCTCAGTCCAGATTCCCATTCGCACATCAGCCAACTTGGTATTCAGCCTAAACTCAAACAGCACTGCAGAGGCTCTGCACCGGTATTGGAATAGCATCTCAGCATCGAATGAATTGGGGGCTCCTACCTGAAATGCAGGCATAGGTGCTTTAATCAAATGAAGCTATACAGTTACAAAGACCTCAAGTCCCAAACATCCATGATGTATATTTATGCAACTGTGCGAAGTTGCTGTGCTAGGGTGGTGTAGTGGTTAGTGAGCAGGAGACCCGAATTTGAATCCCGAGGCTTGCTACAAATTTTCATTTATCACTCCAGTCCGCATATATACATCATAGATGACTGAGACGTAAAAAGATCTCTGGAACTATACAGTTTCATTTGATTAAAGCACCTATGCCTGGGTTTCAGGCAGGACCCCTCATTTCATTCGATGCTGAGGTGCTATTCCAATACAGTTTGGAGAGCCTCTGCAATGCTGGGTTGATTTGTGAATGGGAATTTGGATTGAGGAGGGGGACATGCGAGGGTAGCCCTACAGTTGTGTGAAGCCACTGTGCCAGGGTGTTTTGTGCACCTGCCTAGTGAGATCGAGATCCGACCCAGGTTTGAATCCCAGCCGTGGAACAAATTTGTGTGTGTGTGTGTGTGTGTGTGTGTGTGTGTGTGTGTGTTTGTGTGTGTGTTTGAATTTCCTTAGAATTCCTTAGAATAGAGAAGAGTGAGAGATTCTAGAACATGACCTAAATGACATTGAGAAATACACATGGTGGAAGGTAAGTTCCCTTCTGTTCGTATGTGCAGTTTAAATGGGTTGTGTTCATCCACTGAATGTTGTGTAGCAGATGTGTGGAGACATGTTCTTCTGTTATGCGAGTTTGTGCTAAACAGCATGCTGTTATCAAATTTTCAACCACAGAAGAAGGTGACTCCTAGTGAGATGCATCATTGTTTAAAGGCTGTTTATGGTGACGGTGATGTTGATAGGTCTATTGTAAATCGATGTGTAGTAAAATTTCATGTTTGCAAACCTGGAAAACCCATAATCATTGATGAAACACACAGTAGATGTCCAGTCACTGCCATAGATGATAGACATTGCAAACTTGATGGTAATTTGATTCAAAATGACTGATGTATCACTCAAAAGTGTATCACAGACCATACTGGAATATTCAGGAAACATGTTGGCTTCATTATTGAACAGTTACCAATGGGTAGCACACTGTCTCACAGATGAGAACAAACTGCTGTGATGAAGGAAATGATTTCCTTTTGCATACTGTGATGGGGGATGAGTCACACACATACACATACATGCATACACACACACACACACACACACACACACACACACACACACACACTCACACTCACACATACACACACATACACACACACACACACACACACACACACACACACAAATGCACACATCTTTACACCATTTACTTTGATGATTAGCAAAATCTGCATAAAAATTGCTGTATATGATAAGAAGTAGGTGTAAATGCAACATTAGGTTTATCTCTTAAATTTATTTGTGATCATTTTGTTTTAAATTATGTTCAATTCAAATTAGAAAAAAGTGTTGAGTATTTCAATTGAGTATTAAAAATACATTTGAGGTAGTTTACTAGAAGAAATCATGCAGCTGCAAACTTATAAGGTGTTGAGAAAATAATTAAAATTGTTCACATATTTCATGGAATAATACAGTTGATTCTACATAACAACAGAATAGTTCATGACATTTGGCTCTTAATCTCTATACATTATAAAAATGTATGTATGAGAGTAGGCTGAAAAGTAATGCTCATATGCTGCCAGAACACAACATAAATGATCTTTAGAAATGCCCCAAATGCCATGTGGAAGGTAACTTCTCCTGCTACAAGCATGCACAGTTTTAAATGCATTGCATTCATCCAGTGTATTTTGAGTATGGAAGTATGGAGACTTGTTCTGCTGCTATGCCAACATGAACTAAACAACTTGCTGTTATCAAATTTTAATTGCTGGAGAAGGTGACTCCTAGTGAGATTCGTCATAATTTAAAGGCTGATTATGGTGATGATGCTGTTGATATGTTTACTGTAAATCGATGGGTAGTGAAATTTTGTGGTTGTGAACTGGGAAAATCCTTAACTTTGATGAAACATACAGCAGAAATCCGATCATTGCCACAGACAATAAACATTGCAAACTCAATGACGATTTGATTAAAAATTACCAGTGAATCACTCGAAAGAATATTGCAAACATTATTGGAATATCCTAGGAATGTATCAAACATACCTATAATACTGCCCGAGTGATCACATCCCAGAAGTCTTAACATAATCTCCAATCCTTGCTTAAAGCCAAAGGTCTTTCCCAGAACTTATCTCCCAAATCAATTTTGCTCCTCACCCCTATGACACCCTGCACACCCACATGCTCTCCAAAATCCACAAATCCAGCAGTTCTGAATGCCCCTTTGTAGCTGGTCATTGTGCCCCCACTGAAAGAATTTTGGCCCTCGTTGACCAACACCTCCAACCAGTTGCCCATAATCCATCCTCCCAGGTCAAAGATACCAATCATTTCCTTCACCAACTCTCAACCATCCCCACCCCTTTACTTCCTGGATCCCTACTCCTCATGCTTGATGACACCTCCCTATATGCGAAAAGCCCATGATATCACTTTTGAACACTGCCTTTCCCAATGTCCTTCAGACTCCAAACCTCATTTCTGATATGCCTTAGTAAATTTATCCTATCTCTCAACTACCTCTCCTTTGAAGAGAAGGTATACAAACAAATCTGTGCCACAGCCTTGGCTACTCACATAGCATCCTCCTCTGCCAGCTGGTTTGTGGGCCGTCTAAATGAAACTGTCCTAGTCTACCAAAACTCTAAACCCCTGATCTGGTTCAGGTTTATTGATGGTATCTTCATGATCTGAACTCTGGGCCAGGACACTCTATCCTCATTTCTTCACAACCTGAACACCTTCTTTTGTATCTGCTTCATGTGGTCCTCCTCAATCCAGCATGCATCCTTACTGGATGTTGACCTCTTCTCTGATGGGTCTATCTCCACCTCTATCTGCATTAAACCCACCAACCACCGACAATACCTGCATTTCCACACAAAAGAATCCCTTCCATGAAGCCTGGCCACCTGTGGACAGTGTATCTGCAGTGACAAGAACTCTCTTGTCCGGTATGCTGAAGGTGTCACCAAAGCCTTCACAAACAGGTACTATCCCCCAGACCCAGTCCACAAACAGATCTCCCATGCCATTTTCTCACACACCCCCAATTCTCCCACCACCCCCAAGAACAAACCACAAAGGAGTGCCACCTTCATCACCCAATACTATCCCAGACTGGAACAGGTGAACAACATCCTCTGTCATGACATTGATCTCCTGTCATCATGCCCTGAAATCAAGGACATCCCATTCAAGATCCTGCCCATCCCTCCTAAAGTGGTGTTCTGTCACCCACCAACCTCCACAACATTCTAGTTCATCCCTATGCTACTCCCCATCCCAGCCCCTGGCCACAAGGATCATATCCCTGTGGAAGACCTGGATACAAGACCTGCCCAGTCCACTCACTCAGCATTTTCTATTCCAGACTTGTCTATTCCTGAAACTTGTCACAGGCTTATACTAACCCCTCATAGGCAGGCCACCTGTGAAAGCAGCCATGTAGTATACCAGGTCTGCTCTAATCATTGCATAGCTTTATATATTGGTATGACTACCAACCAGTTGTCCACAAGGGTGAATGGCCACTGTCAAACTGTGGGCAAGAGTAAAGTAAACCATCATGTGGCTCAGCATGCAGCTGAACATAATGTGTTTGAATTCAGTTCCTGCTTCAATACCCAAGCCATCTGAATCACCCCCTCCACCACCAGCTTTTCTGAACTCTGCTGGTGGGAATTATCATTACAACACACTCTCCACTCCCAGAATTATTCCAGTATCTACCTATGGTAACTTACTGTCCCCACAACCTCCAACCAACAGTTTCCACCCCCTCTGTCCTGTCACCTCCTCTTTGTCCTCGTCCCCTCATCCTCTTCGTGTGCTGCCTCCTGCTAACGCCCCTGCCTGTCTTTCCCCTTCCCTCCTGCTATCCTTACTTGCTTCCTGTTTCCTCCCCTCCCCCTTCCCCACAACTTCCTGATGCTGCACCTGTTGCCAGTCCAGTCCCTGCAGACTCCGTCAGACAGCTCTCTTTTCTTGCCCCACCCAAACCCTGCTAACCCTTCCCCTTCCCCATTGCCTCCAGATTTCTGCTTCCATTCTATGTGACAGGTGCATTATGGTCTGAGCTGCCAGAGAAAGTGGTCATGTGTGCATGAAGTTTGCTTGCTTGTGTGAATGAATGTATGTGGGTTTGCTTTTCTGAAGAAGGCTTTGGATGAAAGCTAATGTGTAACTGTCTTTTTTTGTGCCTTTTTGCAACTCAAGCTCTTATCTTTACGGTGAGTAGCAAGCTGTCCTTTCCTTACATTGTTGATATTCCAACCTCGAGTTTTCAAGAAGCATATCAGCTTTGTTACTGAACAATTGCAATTCTACAAAGTCAGTGCCCGATTGATAGCACGCAGTCTGACAGACAAGAACAAACAGTGTTGATTAGAATGCTGTAAGCAACTTTTGCAGTGCTGCCATGATGAATGAGATCACTTCCTTTTGAATACTGTGATGGGGAATGAGTCATGGGTTCATCATTGTGGCACAGAAGACAAAAGACAAAGTGCTGAATATAGGCATCTGTCTTCTCCTCAGGTGAAAAAGTTCAAAACACAACCATCTGTATTTTGGGATGCTCACCAAGTTTATGAGATGGATTGTCTGGTATGAGGAGCAATGGTAAATTCTTCTCAATACACAGAGATGCTAAAACACCTGTGACATCATTTGTTGTGTTAGAGGCAGGCTGGTGCCAATAATCTCGCAACATGACAATGATTTCCCACACAGCTCACACTCAACTCGAAGAGGCTTTGTGAAGCCTGAAGTTTGAATGAAATCCACTCCCTCATTACTCCTTCACTCTTGCGTCTTGCAATTTTTTTTTTTTTTTCTCTACCCAATAGAGACCTCAAGGGTAATCATTACACCTCAGAAGATGGGGTGATGGCGTCTGTCAAGCCCTGGATTTGAGAAAAGTGAGAGGAATTTTTCAGTGATGAAATGAAAAAATTGTTACTTGTTGGGAGAAGTGTGTTGGTCTTAAAAGTGACAATGTTGAAAAATAAATATATGATTTTGAAGCTTAAGAATTGTACTTTAATGTACTTCTTTTCCAATCTTCCTAATTCTTTTTGTTTGTGTTCTACAAATTGTTTTTGTTTGTGTTCTACAAGCATGTGTACATTACTTTTCAGCCTGCCCTCATACATATGCATGTACAGTCCCTGGCCACTTTATTAGATGCTCTACAGTTTTTAAGCATATTTTGATTTATGTTTAATGAAATTTGTTTTTTTAATACTTAAATTGTGATAAAATGATTATGTGTAGTCTACTTCATAACTAAGGTGATATAACAAATAAATAAAATATAGCGTTTCTTGAAAAAATTTTATAATTACAAAAAAAATTAAATATTGTGAAAGTGAAAACATTAGTCTTAATATCTTGTTGAGCCACCTTTTGCAGCTATGAGAGCCTTAATGCAGTAGAACTCCACATCCACAGGGAAGGTAATAGCTGTAGTTTTCCCTGCTTTCATCCGTTTGCAGTACCAGTACAGCAAGGTGATATTGTCTGATGTTACAAGGCCAAATCAGTCAGTCCGTCGGAGTATCGCCCCTGCAACTACTTCAAAGCCTACTGGCCCTTTTCAGGAACTACATGTTTGCCTGGCCTCTCTTCAAATATCCCTCTGTTGTGATTTCTCTTATGGTATGGCTATCTGTATCATTGAAGCATGCAAACCACCCTACCTTGGCAAGGTCTGTGGTTCATTGTGAGAACTTTAAAAGTATGAAGTGCAATTTGTCTGTTATTTTTGCTGCACAGTGTGTCAATCAGGTTGTGTGAATGAGACAATACTTTTGTTAATGTATTTATGGACCAAAGATCATACTGCATGGTTGGTACCACAGATGAATTTGACTTTTTCCCTTGTGTTGCATGGTGTAAAACAACACACATATATTTCTTAAATAGAAATGATTTACATGTATGTGCGTGATGCTATTGGAAAAAAGCTAGTTCAGAACTAAATTAAATTTGGAAAAAAATCAATAAAGACAAAAGAACATGGCAACAAAGCTTTTGATGAAGGCCAGGATGATTGTGAGACTGAAAGATGTCTTGGAGGGATAGTCCACACCTGTGATATAAAGTAAAGCTGATAATTTTATGTAGGCCTATGCATGTTGGGAGGAATTGCAGAGTCCAGGTGACGTGTGTTATGAAGCAATGGTTGCTCAGGTCCTTGGTTGTCAGACTTGCTCTCGACCACAGTTAGTGATGGCTATACAGATATGTGGACACATGGTTACTGATTGTGTCCACATCGAGAGCCAGACAGCAATTGTAGCAGAGTTGATATAGCTGTTTCCACGGGTACACGGGTGACCCATTTCCTGATTGGATAGGGTATATCAGTGACTGGACCAGAATTGGGTATGCTGGGTGAATACACAGGACAAGTCTTGCTTCTGGATCTTTCACATGAATATTATCTATCTGGAAAAGGGTTAGGAGTAGTAGTATTGGAAGGATGAAAAAAGGATATTTTGTATGTTGAATAGGTGATGAACCAAGATGGAAATGATTTTGTAGAGAGAGTATTCTCCATTTCAGGAGGTGAAAAAATGCAGCCAGAGTCCTGGAAGAGGATGGTACAGCTGTACCAATTCAGAATTGTATTATTGCATTATGAGAAGGGGGCTGATTTGTAGCTTGTTAATAGGCCTAGCTGGAGTATTGGGAGCATGAAAGGATATAGCATAGATAGTCTATTTGTATACCAAGTTTGCAGTAATGACTCTCTGAAGGTGTTGGCAAAATGATCATCGTAGTGAGGCAGGGTATCATTGCAGATACACCATCTGTTTGATCTTTGAGCTGCCTTGCTGGAAATTGGTAATGAGAATGACTAAAGTTTGCACCATGTCTAACAAATAGTCACCATGAAAGGCATCATGGTTGGCCGAAGTGTGGCTATAAAGAGTAAACTCATTGATCCACTAAATTTCAGGGATCCAACTGCTATTCTTCACCTGATGTTTCAGCCGTATATGTTTCAGCCATTGTGTGAGTGAGCTGACAGATGGAACCAGTATAGTATGAAATGGATAAGGATGAAAAATCAAATTTGTGCTGAAGATGTAGACTGTGCTAATTTTGTGACCATCATAAGATGAATTGAAGGTGCTTGGTTTAAAATTGTGAAAGCATCTGTAACAAATAAAATACCTCAATCATTATTGATGGGCTTATAAGGCATGGTCTGCTTCATGTTTTCACTGAAGTCATGGGTATTTGTGAACAATATTTTAGCCAGTGTTGTAATAGTGAGTTACGACCAATACCAACTTTAAATGATGGGTGATGGGGAGAGATGAGGCAATTAAGTTGTATATATTTTAATGATGAAGATGAAAAGATGCGAGATATTTAATTACGGAGTTTTTTTTTAATTTGAGCTAGAAACAAATACAACAGAAGGCTAATTACCACTAAACAAAAATGGAAGAAAGAATTTTCAGGCACACAACTGTTGACAAGAATCTTACAACTTCAATTGTGCTCAGACTCACAGGCATGAAATCTTCTTCTGTGCAAGATGCAGGGCATTGTTAACAATCCAGTAGGTGCTTTATGGTCTCTAGTTCTCCACAGTCACAGTTATTGGTGTCCATACAGACATGCCATTTCTTGGGACTACTCCTGGATCTTCAGACTCCAGAACAAAGATAACTGAGTAACCTCCACATGATGCAATTCTGTTCATACCCAGGTTGGAGGATTCCTAAAGGGAGAGGCCAGGTGGATTTATTCTCAAGTCAAGAAATCCAGAATCTTTTTTTCTTGCTGTAGCTGCTGTTGTTTGCAAGAATGAATCAATCCTTAGGAAACTACTTGTGGACCTCAACTTTGGGCCTGCTGAAATGTACCCATGTAGTGGATGGTTTTCTTGATGAGACTGATTTGTTCTCTCTGCTTTGGTGCCTACTTTACGATGAATATCTCATGATGCTATGCCAGTAAGCTGGTAGATTTTTACAAGTGGTGTAGGTTTCAAATAACTTGAATAAGCATACATGTTTCATTTAGCACTTTAGCAGTTATGTTTGCGCCTAGGGATTTGTACCAGACTCGTTGTGCTTACTCTACAGCACTGTAGCACTTACTGGTGCCATAGTTCTCAGGATGTGGTTGAGAGCCCCATATGCTAACAGTAATCTTGTGAAAGATATTATTTCTGGCTTCCACCTTCGTTCTTGTATTCTCAGGGTCCTGCTTGTATGGCAGAGTACAATCCAGAGTGACTTCCAGATATTTTGGACCTGTCATCTATACGAACTGTGTCCCTTGACATGTGATGTTGAGATGTTCAGAAGATTTCCCTTGGTTTGCCAGTGCCAGATCATTGACATTACGGGATATCCTTGTGTTTTCCAGAAGTGGTTGGTCATTGTCGAAAGAACAGTTCCTGGTGGTAAGCCATTTCTTTGACTTCTGGATCATTCACACTGTCCGTGGAAGACCACACAAATTTTCCTGTTTTGGAGTAAACTGTGAGTAAGTTTGGTGAAATCATAATCTTTCATTATTCTGTATTCCTCTGTGACTATGCATGGTGACTGACAGTGTCCTAAGCAGCCATCAGGTCAATAAAAGCTACTCCTGTAATTTTCCAGGTTTCAGAGCTAACTGCAATAAACTATGTGAGATTGAGAATCTGAGATGCACAGTTTTTTCCTGGCCTAAAACCATCTTGTTCTTGTATTATAACTGTCTCTCCAATATGAACCAAACAATTCAGCAATACTTGCTCAAAGATTTTCAGCAAATGGCATAACAAGGATGTAGGCCTGTAGTTTTCTGGCTCAGCTGTTGATCTTACAGTTTTCAAAATAGCAATCACAATTGATTTCTTCTAAATTTTGGCAAAATAAAAGGCTTTTATACAGTTGCCAAAATCCGCTCTCTCATCTGATCACCAAAGTGTTTGATCTGCTCCATTGTGATGTCATCTACCTCTGCCAACCTTACCACTGTTAATGGCTGCATTCAGTTTATCACTTGAAAAATGCTGTAAAAATTTGCTAGTCTCCAGTTTATCTTGGCTGCACGATTTACTGATCTGACCTAATGTATTGGATGAACTGGTTTACCATTATTTGTGAGCTGATGGGAAATTTGGCTAGCTGGTACTTTTGCTTGTCTCTTTCTAGCTCTTTAATTACTGTAGCAGCAGTTCCGTCTTTGTTGTGTAGTGTCTAGTTAATTCTATATAATAAGAACTCTTGTAATATTTAATGAGTGTTGATACTTTTTCTGATGCATGAAGTATTTAGCTGTATTCTTGGTGAAATACTGTGTATATATTTTGCATAGGAGAACTTAATGAATCCAGACCCAGCTCTCATTATATCTACCAGATTCCTGCTGGGTACATCCACAGTGTATACTGCAGCAATGCTGGGAATGTGAGTGTTGTGCTGAGTATTGCCAACAAGTGACTTTCCATATTGATGTGAATAGTTTACGTAAATAACTATGAGAATATGTACAGCAGTATAGAACAATAGGGGTCCAACTAGATAATCATAGAGGTCATGCAAAAGTTGGACACAACGTCAAAAACATTGAAACAAATAGCTTTTGTGGTGATAAGAACCCAGAAGTGTGTTGTTGTGAATTGTTGCTGCAAAAACTTCTCTGATAATTGTAACAGACTAATGATCCCCTCATCTAAACTTTCAGCTATTTATGAGAAATTTAGAGGTGTTATTGAGCTAGCTGTCAAGTAAGAAGAAACAGTTACTAGTTTGTGGAAATTTCAATACAGATTTCTTAAAAGATATGCACAGGAAAAATGATCTAGAATTGTTGTTTGGGCGTTTCAATCTAATTTCAGTAGACAATTTTCTGACTCATGTGCAGCAAAATGGTAGGACATTTTTACAGACTGTGCTCGGGCTGAAACAATTAATGAGTATGCAATTGCAAGTGGACTACTAGATCATGATGCGCAACTAAAGCAAATAAACAGTAAGGCACCATACAACCCTGTGGCAGGTTCATACAAAGCAGTGAGGCTTGTTAATTAGAACAGGATCAAGTGTTTTAAGAGTAAGCTAAAGGGGCTAATGTATAGAAAGAGATGCTAATGTGAAGTCCAACTTATTCCATAGTAAGTTTGGGCCAATATTTGAAAGTTGCTTTCAATAAAAAATTATCCAGAAAAAAACAAGTGAGCTTTGGATGACTAAAGCAATTGAAATGTCATGTGAGAGGAAGAGGAAAATTTATGTAAAGGCCAGAGTAAGTCAAGATCAGACACTGCTTGCATACTACAAAAATACTGTAGTATTTTAAGGAAAGTCATAAAAAATTTCCAGAAGTATACATGTCCTGACAGAAAAAATAACATCACTAATAAAATTAAAACTGTGTGTGACATTGTCAGATGGTAGACAGGGCACCCAAAAGTACAAGACTCCATAACAATTAAATTAAACTGAATGACAATGATGTGACTGATAATTCACAAATGGCAAGAACTTTTAAAAATCACTTTCTAAATGTAGCAGCAAATATAGAATCAAATGGTACAGATGAAGAAGAAACAGAATGTATATAAAAAATGTCATTCCACAAAATGTTAAGCAACTACAGTAGCACCAGCATCCTTCAATGAAATTAATACAATTATAAAAAGTCAATAAAACAAAAGTTCATATGGTATTGATGGAATTTCAAACAGAATTCTGAAAATTTGTTCCAACTTAATAAGTAATGTCCATTGAGATATATAGTGCATCACTTGTGCTAGGAATTTTTCCAGGCAGCTTAAAATATGCAGTTCTTAAACTATTTCATAAGAAAGGCAAAAAGACAGACTTAAACAATTATTGTCCTGTGTCCTTACTGACATCTTTTTCTGAAAAGTAATGTACTCAAGAGTAGTCGCACACTCAAGTGGAAACAATTTACTTAGCATATCACAGTTTGGATTCCAGAAGGGTTGCTCAACTTAGAATGCTATTTATGCATTTGCTCATGAAGTAGTACAAGCCTTAAACAGCCGTATTTCGCATCTGGTTTTTCTGTGATCTTTCTGCGGCATTTGACTGTGTAGATTATTATACTCTCGTAGAAAAACTCAAGTTTTATGGAACTGATGGCTCAACACACGGCTGATTTGTATCATACTTAAGAAACAGAGTGCAAAGAGTTGTGCTGAATAATTCAGACACTGTTGGAAAGATAGAAAATTTTAGTGACTGGAAAAAAAAAAAAAATTACAGAGGGAGTCTGACAGGGTTCAATTTTGGGACCACTCCTATTCCTTATATATCTGAATGACCTAACACTTAATATTCAACAAGAAAAATGGGTACTTTTTGCAGACAGTACTAGTGTTATTGTAACTACCATTAGAGAGAAAGTAACAGAAGAATTCCCGAAAATGGATTCTCCTCAAATTTTGAAAATACACACACGCACACACACACACACACACACACACACACACACACTGCATTCAGTTCTGTACAAGGAGTAAAGTTGTACCAACAACTGATGTAGCCCATGAGCAGGAGTTAGTAGATAGGGTAGAATGCTCCAAATGTTTACCTTCCTCTCTAAAGTCATGCAAACCACCCCATGGATCAGTCATCCAAAATTTTGGGAAAAGGTTAAGGAGCATATGATATTAGGTGCAGATCATATGAGGCATGTTTTATAGATAAGTACCATTTTGCAGTAAAAAGAAAACAGGTTGACTTTTCGTAACAATTTTATTTTTACATGAAAGCCTGTACTTTAATTTGATTTACTACATAATTCCAGCCAATATTAAGGCACTTATTGCATTGTTCAACCAGCTTTTGAATATCATCCTTGTAAAAATCTACTGCCTGATTAGGCAACAATTGCATAATACATCCTTCTTGATGTTTGAGGAAACTCGTCATGTAACACCAAAATCATAAAGTGTCTGTTGTCTAACACTTTTTCATCACCTTTCTGCACCAAATTGTCAGTAATGACTGCAGGTTGTCCTCATTGTGCACATTCGTATGGCCATCTTTAAAATCTCTCACCCCTTTCCATACCACCCCATTGCTCATAATGTTTTTTCCAGTTCACTGATCTGATGGTGAATTTCAGCCACTTTCACACCTTTCGCACTAAGAAAATGAATCACGGTGCATATTTCACAGTTGGTGGGATTCTCAGTCAGAGTAGGCATTTCAGATACTCACAAACAAATGTAAAAACTCTGAATATTGATGGAAATTATGTAGAAAAGTAGATTAAAGTATAGGCTTTCAAGTAAATGTAAAACTGTTAAGAACAGTCTACTTGTTTTATTTTTATTTGAAAATGGCACACACTTAAAGAACAAGCCCCACATCTGCTGCACCTGACATCATACGCCCCATATCCGTTTTGCAAAATTTTGGATGACTGACCCAAGGGGTGGTTTCCATAATTTGAAATGGGAAGGCACCATCCACCTGCAGACGACCTCATAGGGCAATGTTTCCCAACTTGGGGCTAGTTACCCCCTAAGGGGTAAAATGAAATTTTATGAGGGGTAAAAACTAAATTATTCAATTCTGTTTTACTCTTGAAACTAAATACCGTATTTACTCGAATCTAAGCCGCACTTTTTTTCCTGTTTTTGTAATCCAAAAAACCGCCTGCGGCTTAGAATTGAGTGCAAAGCAAGCGGAAGTTCTGAAAAATGTTGGTGGGTCCCACCACAACTAACTTCTGCCGTCAAATATATGTAGCGCTACACAGGCATGCTTTGTAGGCACAAAGATAAATACTGGCACCAAAACCTCTGCGTCAGTAAATAAATTTAAAAGAAAAGGTGGAAGACGAGCTTTTTTTTCTCTGCCCCGAGTTTCGACCACTGCACTTTCATACATTATCCAATGAAGTAAATACAAATTCCCTGTTGTTCATCTTAGAATGTAGCAGAATTTCAATGTACTACGAAAATCCGACTGGCAAGATTGTTTGGTATATTTGTCAATATGGCCAACTCTACGTTCTGAATTTTTTCCTAGCAATGAGAAGAGATGGTTGCTAATAGGAACCTGATGAAATGTGAATCACATGCAGTATTCTCTTCACCATAAGAATAATACGAATATAAACATTTTGCCATGTATTCTTGCGTGTTTGCTGCTATCTCATTTAAATCCTGTCTGCCTAATACACTACGAAACTAGACTGAGACAACAGCAAACGCGGAAGAATATACGTATCATGTCATGTTTATATCCGTATTATTCTTATGCCTAGTAGTGATACAGTCAGAAATGAAGCACAGCAACTGACTAGATTTTTAAATCTAAGATGACTCTAATTTCTATGCAGAATTTGATGTACTAAAGAAGCGGCCGCAAAGATTTTCAAACGGTGAAAAATTTACGCCTAACTCTCGTTCAGAACATGTTCTATCATACGCAGTCTATTATTTGGTTCTTGTTGATCATTATCAAAGAAAGCAGCAGTGTAAGTAACAACAAATAGCAGTCTCTTGCCATTGTTTCGATAATGAGACGATTCCTCTCTCTTTTTTAAAAAAAATTGTAAGCGGCGGTAGCGCGCACAAAAGCAAGCCATGCTGCGAGCGGCGACAGGCCGTAAACACGCACTATCAGAATGCGACAAACAATGGCACAGTATAGTAATGCATTTTCAGCTTAGAGTGAGGTAAACACCTATAACAAAGAAGACGGCACTTGTCAGATCAAAGGAAAATAAGCAATCAATTCAAACCAGACGAAGCACGTGAAAAAGGAAGGGTACCCGTATAAATACGGACGGAGCGCCTGACGCACAGCAATGGCTACCTGGTAAAGCTTAACTGCTAAGCTTACGACTCGAACCAAACTACTGTAGCTGTATCGTCATTCATTCGACCTACATTGTTTCTCATATTACAATGGACCAACTTCGTTTCGATTTGGAGGTGCGGCCTAAAACTTTTCTCTCCCCTTGAATTTCGAGTCTCAAATTTCAGGTGCGGCTTATATTCGGGAATTTTTTTTTTCTTTTATTTCGAGTGCGGCTTAGATTTGAGTAAATACAGTATTTTCAAAAGATCATTACTATTATCACAGTTTTGTAAAATTCTAATATTTGTTATGTAAGTTATCAGTAATTACTTTTTCTCAATTAGTAATGTTAATGTGGTGGAGTTACAGGTTCCTCACATAGTCCACCCTCTACACACATATTTTGTGCTGCACCCTGTACATTGCTGATGATGAAAGTAAGACATATATGCAACAACTGCTAAATATCTCACAAAAATGTCTTCTCCAAGTTGTAGGTAGTACTGCAGTAGTCCAGAAATTGCTTCATTAGTGCTTCAAAAAGGATAAATGAATTAATTGACAGCACAATGCAGCAGTAACTACATAAGGGCTACTGTAGTGCTGTAAGCAGTTTTATTATTGTTATTATTATTATTGTTATTATTATTAGAGTGGTTAGGCACAAAGTGTTACCAGCCTGAAGTTCTCCAATTTCTGCCAGTTCAGAAGTAAGGAGTGCAGCAATGAAGTGAATTATGAACAGTAAGTACAGTGCACACATCTGAAATTGTTTGATTTTAAATGGGGTTGCAGTGTGCAGGTCAAGCAATTGCCACAATAGAGAGGAGTAATGCAGGGGAAGCATGTTTTGTAATAACCATGTACTCATTCTAACACACACACACACACACACACACACACACACACACACACACACACACTAAATATTGTTCATCATTTAAAAAAAAAATAAAAATGTTCCAAGAAAATTCTTTCATTCTACTGTTTAGTTAGGTGCTAAAGTTGGTGATAATGTGGAGGAGGGGGGGGGGGGCAGGGTACCAGCTAACATCATTGCACTACGGGGTAATGGTCTAAGAAAGGTTGGGAATCACTTTCATAGGGTGACAACCCTGTATTCTGTGCAGCGTAGAGTTGTCAGCCATGATCACATACAGCAGTAGAGCATCCTGTTCACTATGGCAACTGTTCACATATTAACTTAGCATTTTTTCTCTGTATTCAATTCATTCTCCCCATAACTTATGGATGCAGTGCACCCATCCTCATCTACTGAATCTGTAAGAGTCAACATAACTACTTCATCACCTCAGACATAAAATTAGTACCCTGATCAGTTATGGTGGTTTTCATGTCCTGAATTTAAAGATCCAGTGATTAACCATTGCCTGAGCTATTGTTTCTGCTTGTTGATTTGGCATAGCAGTCTTAGGTACATAATATGAAAAATGATAAGTGATGGTATAAATAGAAATCGACTCCTTGCCTGTCATTGCAGGAAAAATCCATGAATATCCCTGCTAATCATTTCGAATGGTTAACTGCCCTGTGGTAGTCTCTGCAAAAGAACCTGCTGTTAGCTAAATTCCATTCTTTGCTCACAGGGTACACAATTTTTCACATATTGCTCCACTTTCTGCTTGGATGTGCACCACCAATATATGTCTGTGACACATTGTTCTGTAGTTCAGCGACATCCGCGCCCTGCCAAGGTAGAATTGTAGGCCTCACTCAACTCCTTGGCATGTAAACTTGTTGGTATGACTATATGTCATCCTCAAATGCCCTCTTTAGGTAATATTCTGTCATTAGTGCAGAACTGTGCTTGCATTGTGAACTGCTGAAACTCTCGAGTCAGTGGCCTGTGTATTTTTTCAGTTGTGTGCATAAATGCTATCACACTCCTTTGCATGCACTTTCTAGCTCAGCCCATCATCATTTCCATACATTTTTTTCAGGATGGTGTATCATATCAAAGTCAGATTCTCTAATCTGTAATACCCCTGGGTCAAGCACCTAGTCAGATCTTTCAAGCCTATAAGCCATTTCAATGCTGTGTGATTTGTTACAATTTTGAAGTGCTTGCCATACTTTTACTGTGGTGGAGTGTTTGTCCACCACTTCATTTAGTTGCCTGGAAGCATAGGCTGTTGGGTGCTCCACTGTCTATTTTTTGACTTAATATACACCCGAAATAGTGGGTGTAGGTGTCACAAGACAGTGTGATGTGCTTCTAATAATTCAGAAAAGCGAGGATGGAACCAGTGGTCAGTAAGCCCTTCAACTGCACACATACTTCTTTGCAATGCAGTGTCCAGTGAAACTTTATCCCCTTTTTCAACAGATGAATAATCAGTCTCACTGCTGCCCAAGATTTTGGCACACACTTCTTGTAATAATTAGCTGAAACTAAAAAGGACTGCAGCTCTTTTTTGTACCAGGAGTAAGAAATATCAGAATAGTTTTTACAAACTAGGGGCCTGTCTGCAGCACCATTCTGTCCAATAATATGGCCTAAACAGCGAACTTACTTTAAGATGAAAAGATACTTTTTCATACTTAGTGTTAGCTTTGCTGCTTGTAATTGACCGAACATGTCTCATAAACATACTGCACTCTCTTGGTGGCCTTAGAAAACACTATAATATCAGTCAACTACAGCATTGGTTTGCTTTTAAATCTCGCACTCTCTCTAATGGGCTTTGGAATGTCACTGGTGCATTCTTTAAACTGAATGGCATTTGGTGACACTGGCCATAAAAGTTGTCTCAGGTTGATCCTCTTGTTCTACTCCCAGCTGATGGTTTTCACCTCACAAATCCATAGTTGTAAGAGAACAGCATTGCGCCAGGTTATCTAGATTTTCTATGATGTTCAGTGTTGGACGTGCAACCATGATTTACACTAACTTAAATACTAATAGTCACAACAAAATCTATAAGCCATACTCAGATCAGAGCTTTTCCAAGGCTCACTTACTACTGGGTCCCCAAAGCTTCTGGTACTCTCTCCTATACTCCTGTCATGGAGCTGTTGATTTATATATCCATCAATCACTGATCGAAGGTGATGTAAAACTCAGTACGGCCTCTTGTATGCTTGTGGTTCATTCCCTGTGGAAATCCTATGCTGCATTATTGGAGATTCCGGCTGTAGTTCCGCATATTCCTATAGCAACTTCTCCATCTTCTCCCTATAACTCCCTTGTAAATGTGAGACCTTTTTCCCATAATGCGGCTAAGTTGGGAGATCGTCTTGGCTCTTATTATCCTGCACTGCACAATATAATTAAAGGATCACTTTCTTGAAACCTGGTAATTATTTATCATTGAGACATATAAGTTTGAAATTTCACTCAAAGATGCCCACAACCTTCCTCTGCAATGATGTAAAAGCATGCACCCTGTGATATCACTGTCGGGCTCAATGATGCTTCATACAACAAGATGTCAACACTTGAGAAAAAACGGCTAGAGCTCAGAAGTTCATGTGATGTGTAAGGTAGGTTAATGATGTCACATTGGCACTAAATTTCACCACAGTTCTGCACAGTACCACTGTGGACGTGTCACATGATCGGAAGAGCATCACACCCCATCTTACCAACATTTCATGCCTTCTCTTGACTTGTCTGCAATGGATGTCATAACCATGTCGATCAGCATTGAGAACATTTGATTTTCTCATAGAAAAATATTTCAGATGCATCACCACTTAGAATCGATACAAAAAGGCCTTACAGGATTACATAAAGGGTGTCAATGAAAAACCACTCCTTCCCATGAAGCACTGGTTCCTAAACATTTTGCAGTTGAAAACGGCGGTTCACAATGCGATGAGAAGCAGGGCGACATTCTTCATAATCTTTGACACTGATGACAACCTACAGATGCATCAACCCTTCTCTAAGGACATCATGGGCTAGCAACCCTATTGAACCTGATCACACCTCTTTGGAACACAGTGCAACTCCAAGCTTTGCTGTGGTATACAGTGTGGAACCACAAGGGATCGTTCAAAACCATTCAACAAAATTTGAACATGATTCAAAGGAGCAAAGGATGCTTTTGCTTTTGCAGCTCTTGTGTTTTGCACCTTCCTGTGTCGTGATCATGGAGGGGTGTCACATTAACACTTACATATATAAAATGGCAAAGGGTCCCTCTAAGACTCCCTAGCTTGACAATACAGTCAGTGCCCACATTTGTTGAGCACTTTAAAAACATAGCTGCACAGAGAAAACCCGAGAGAAAGTCTTGGCTACCAAGTAGTAGGCATGCCGGAATGGAAAGGTGTCAATTGGATGCCAGCCTGCAGGCACAGAGGATTCTTGTAATCGGTTTTCTCTCTACAGCTACATTTTAAACTACTCCACAAATGTGGACAGGTGACCCTGAGGGTGTTGCCAAACTGGGGTTCTTAAAGGAACCCTTTAATGTTTTACTTGTCATAATCTCACACCCCTCCATAATCATGCCACAGGAGGGCATCAAACAGGAAGGCTAGAAAACTATAAGCACCCTTTCCTGCTTCAGGTCACGTTCAAATTTTGTCTAATGGCTTGAACAGTCCCCTGTGGTTCCACACTGTACACCAGGGCAGAAATTCCAGTCACACTGCGTTCAGTGGGGTTGCTAGCCCACAATGTCCTTAGAGAAGGGTTGAAGCATGTGTGGGATGTCAGCAGTGTCAAAGGTTGTCAAGAATGTCATCCGGCTGCTCATCGCACTGCAAACTGTCATTTTCAACCACAAAATGCGTGGGAATCAATGCCTCAAGGGAAGGGATGGTTTCATTGATGCACTTTATGCCAGATGCTGAGACCTTTTCATGTCGATTCTGAGTGGTGGTGTGTCTGAAACGTTGCTTTGGCTACACACAAGAAAACCCTGTGATTTCAATGCTGGCCATTATGGTTCTAACCTCCATTGTGGAGGCATCAGAAGAAAGGGTAAAATATAGGTAAGAGGGGGGTGCGATGACCTTCTTATCATGTGACATGTCCACGATGGCATCGGGCAGAATTGTGGTGAAATTTCGTGCCAATGTGACATTATGAACCCAACGTACACCTAAGATGAACTTCTGAGTTCTGGCCTTTTATTTTATTTTCAATTTTTTTTTATGTGTTGACACTTTGCTATCTGAAGCGTTGCAGAGCCTGAAAGTGACATCGCAGGACTTCATGCTTTTGCATCATTATAGAGGAAGGTTGTAGATACTTTTGAGCCAAATTTCAATGGGAAATACTATGGAGTTACGAAAGAGTGATCTCTTAATTGTGTTGCACAGTGTATATTCAAATCCATACCTAACTTTTTGCCTCCAGTACTTCCGGGTTGCCTATCAGTGTACCTTAAAATGTAAGCAGCTTTCACGGCTACATTTCAATTACTTAACTTGCTGATAACTGATGGTTAGATTGACATGAGTAACTCAGGTTTCTTGCAAGTTCTCCACCTAAAACTTCATCTGTGTCCGTTTTTATGTATGTCAAGCAATTTATGATGAGTTGACCAAAAACATAACATAGCTGAAACAGTCATAACACTTTCTAAATATTATTGTGTGCAGAGCATCAAGACACCAGTTCCTGGCATCATTGTAGCAACCTGGGCTGTGGTCATGTTGTTATTATGAGGTTGAGGAAAGGGTGAGGGTGAGGGTGAGTAATCTTGTGGAGCACTAAGGTGCTGATGAGACATAATGCGATTAACAACCATTTATTATGAACGTCTACAATCATTTGGTCTTTTTCCCACCACTGCCTAGCAGTGGCTGTTTGAGCCTGTGCCACCCAAAGATGCAGGGTTGGACGTCTGCACCCGACGAGGAATCTACAGGCCCAGGCACTGTCTGAGGTCAGTGCTGTGGCTCCGTAATGGGAGAGTCACTGTGGACTCATAGCAATGGACTCTGAGGTGGTGGTGGCTACACATGCTTCATTGTATTCACCAAGGCATCCTGCAATTAGAGGAGATGACTTTTCACCAGTATCCGTGATGCAGATGGAATGGCCTAACTCTGAGAGTGAGTGAATGGAAGGCAGGGGTTTTATAGGAGTTGATGACATGGTTCCTCCCTGTATGGGTGACTGAATGTGCTCCCATTTTATGAACTTGGCAGTGCTCTTGTGTGGCCTAATGCTTCACTTCAGAGCTTCGGAGCATGCCTTTATGCAAAGTTTGCATCCTGAAAGGTGTTTTTACGAGATCCGCAGGTGGAGTTATCATGTGCAGCCTTGTTACAGAAGATTAGAGTGTCTGCTCTGCTCTGCTGTTTGAGGGCTGAATCATGTGTTCCTGATGTTCCCACTCACACACTGTGAGACAATAAGATTCCTGTCTGTCTTTACTTCAGCTCCTCTGGGTGTTGAGACATTGGCTGTGCCACCATTGCATAGCCAATAAATGTGTTCCATTTAATGTCGTGTCAGCTGGTTCTGTCAAACTTTTATTTCCAAACTTAATTACCATACTGCTGTGCAACAATATGTTTATTGCATCACAACACAGATAAGATGGACATGGATTCAGTACCCAAAAACTAACCACATACTGACACAATATGGCTACCACCATGGGTGATTATATAGGTTCGAATAACTACAAAGTTAAGATTAAATTAATTTTCCTTTGGTGCTTGGCAGAACATGTTAATAATTCAGGTGAAGATTCCCAGAGAACTGAAAGCCAATTTTTGATCACATAAATATAATTTTGCAGATCATGAAGTGTTATCCTTTTTAATATCACTTATGAAGTTACATTACACATTTTTAAAATTGAAGGTAATTGAATTTGCAGTTGAGATTTTGTTGCTTTGTCAAAACTGGTTATGGAGTTCGGCTTTAGAATTAATTATAATGTTTCTGAAATAGCATGTTGAAATCTTACAGTTTTCACATATAAGTTCCATGGAATGTACATCAGTAACAATGTCTTAATTATTTCTCTTAATTAATTTACAAATACAGTGTTACTTTTGTTCCTTACATAAAAACCGTATCTTAACAGTTGGCTGTATCATAATTACTATAACATTTCTACATATAAATTTCACAAATCATAAACTGACCTTTTGTTTACATAACATTTCACATATGACATCTTGCATTCCATATCTTCTTAGTCAATCTCTCCTCGTCCATCCTCATGATGTGCCCAATGAATTGTAACCTCCTCTTCCATATCTTGCTTGATATGGGTTCAATATTTTCATACAGTTCCTGTCGTGTTCTGTGTATCCAGACACTCCCATATTTTTTGGTGCCCTGTATGTCTCTCAAAATTTTCCACTCCTCCTTCTCCAACTCTATACCAGCTCCCTTGCCGAGTGTTATCATATTTGATGAATATGGAGCAGTATTTCTTCCAGTTGTTGTGATGTTGTTGTTGTGGTCTTCAGTCCTGAGACTGGTTTGATGCAGCTCTCCATGCTACTCTATCCTGTGCAAGCTTCTTCATCTCCCAGTACCTACTGCAACCTACATCCTTCTGAATCTGCTTAGTGTACTGATCTCTTGGTCTCCCTCTACGATTTTTACCCTCCACACTGCCCTCCAATACTAAATTTGTGATCCCTTGATGCCTCAAAACATGTCCTACTAACCGATCCCTTCTTCTAGTCAAGTTGTGCCACAAACTTCTCTTCTCCCCAATCCTGTTCAATACCTCCTCATTAGTTACGTGATCTACCCACCTTATCTTCAGCATTCTTCTGTAGCACCACATTTCGAAAGCTTCTATTCTCTTCTTGTCCAAACTGGTTATCGTCCATGTTTCACTTCCATACATGGCTACACTCCATACAAATACTTTCAGAATCGACTTCCTGACACTTAAATCTATACTCGATGTTAACAAATTTCTCTTCTTCAGAAACGATTTCCTTGCCATTGCCAGTCTACATTTTATATCCTCTCTACTTCGACCATCACCAGTTATTTTACTCCCTAAATAGCAAAACTCCTTTACCACTTTAAGTGTCTCATTTCCTAATCTAATTCACTCAGCATCACTCGATTTAATTTGACTACATTCCATTATCCTCGTTTTGCTTTTGTTGATGTTCATCTTATATCCTCCTTTCAAGACACTGTCCATTCCATTCAACTGCTCTTCCAAGTCCTTTGCTGTCTCTGACAGAATTACAATGTCATTGGCAAACCTCAAAGTTTTTACTTCTTCTCCATGAATTTTAATACCTACTCCGAATTTTTCTTTTGTTTCCTTTACTGCTTGCTCAATATACAGATTGAATAACATCGGGGAGAGGCTACAACCCTGTCTCACTCCCTTCCCAACCACTGCTTCCCTTTCATGCCCCTCGACTCTTATAACTGCCATCTGGTTTCTGCACAAATTGTAAATAGCCTTTCGCTCCCTGTATTTTACCCCTGCCACCTTTAGAATTTGAAAGAGCGTATTCCAGTCAACATTGTCAAAAGCTTTGTCTAAGTCTGCAAATGCTAGAAATGTAGGTTTGCCTTTCCTTAATCTTTCTTCTAAGATAAGTCGTAAGGTTAGTATTGCCTCACGTGTTCCAACATTTCTACGGAATCCAAACTGATCTTCCCCGAGGTCCGCTTCTACCAGTTTTTCCATTCGTCTGTAAAGAATTCGCGTTAGTATTTTGCAGCTGTGACTTATTAAACTGATAGTTCGGTAATTTTCACATCTGTCAACACCTGCTTTCTTTGGGATTGGAATTATTGTATTCTTCTTGAAGTCTGTGGGTATTTCGCCTGTCTCATACATCTTGCTCACCAAATGGTAGAGTTTTGTCATGACTGACTCTCCCAAGGCCATCAGTAGTTCTAATGGAATGTTGTCTACTCCCGGGGCCTTGTTTCGACTCAGGTCTTTCAGTGCTCTGTCAAACTCTTCACGCAGTATCTTATCTCCCATTTCATCTTCATCTACATCCTCTTCCATTTCCATAATACTGTCCTCAAGTACATCGCCCTTGTATAAACCCTCTATATACTCCTTCCACCTTTCTGCCTTCCCTTCTTTGCTTAGAACTGGGTTGCCATTGAGCTCTTGATATTCATACAAGTGGTTCTCTTCTCTCCAAAGGTCTCTGTAATTTTCCTGTAGGCAGTATCTATCTTACCCCTAGTGAGACAAGCCTCTACATCCTTACATTTGTCCTCTAGCCATCCCTGCTTAGCCGTTTTGCACTTTCTGTCGATCTCATTTTTGAGACGTTTGTATTCCCTTTTGCCTGCTTCATTTACTGCATTTTTATATTTTCTCCTTTCATCAATTAAATTCAATATTTCTTCTGTTACCCAAGGATTTCTATTAGCCCTCGCCTTTTTACCTACTTGATCCTCTGCTGCCTTCACTACTTCATCCCTCAGAGCTACCCATTCTTCTTCTACTGTATTTCTTTCCCCCATTCCTGTCAATTGTTCCCTTATGCTCTCCCTGAAACTCTCTACAACCTCTAGTTCTTTCAGTTTATCCAGGTCCCATCTCCTTAAATTCCCACCTTTTTGCAGTTTCTTCAGTTTCAATCTGCAGTTTATAACCAATAGATTGTGGTCAGAATCCACATCTGCCTCTGGAAATGTCTTACAATTTAAAACCTGGTTCCTAAATCTCTGTCTTACCATTATATAATCTATCTGATACCTATTAGTATCTCCAGGATTCTTCCAGGTATACAACCTTCTTTTATGATTCTTGAACCAAGTGTTAGCTATGATTAAGTTATGCTCTGTGCAAAATTCTACAAGGCGGCTTCCTCTTTCATTCCTTCCCCCCAATCCATATTCACCTACTATGTTTCCTTCTCTCCCTTTTCCTACTGACGAATTCCAGTCATCCATGACTATTAAATTTTCGTCTCCCTTCACTACCTGAATAATTTCTTTTATCTCGTCATACATTTCATCAATTTCTTCATCATCTTCAGAGCTAGTTGGCATATAAACTTGTACTACTGTAGTAGGCATGGGCTTTGTGTCTATCTTGGCCACAATAATGCGTTCACTATGCTGTTTGTAGTAGCTAACCCGCACTCCTATTTTTTTATTCATTATTAAACCTACTCCTGCATTACCCCTATTTGATTTTGTATTTATAACCCTGTAATCACCTGACCAAAAGTCTTGCTCCTCCTGCCACCGAACTTCACTAATTCCCACTATATCTGACTTTAACCTATCCATTTCCCTTTTTAAATTTTCTAACCTACCTGCCCGATTAAGGGATCTGACATTCCACGCTCCGATCCGTAGAATGCCAGTTTACTTTCTCCTGATAACGACGTCCTCTTGAGTAGTCCCCGCCCGGAGATCCGAATGGGGGACTATTTTACCTCCGGAATATTTTACCCAAGAGGACGCCATCATCATTTAATCATACAGTAAAGCTGCATGTCCTCGGGAAAAATTACGGCTGTAGTTTCCCCTTGCTTTCAGCCGTTCGCAGTACCAGCACAGCAAGGCCGTTTTGGTTAATGTTACAAGGCCAGATCAGTCAATCACCCAGACTGTTGCCCCTGCAACTACTGAAAAGGCTGCTGCCCCTCTTCAGGAACCACATGTTTGTCTGGCCTCTCAACAGATACCCCTCCGTTGTGGTTGCACCTACAGTACGGCCATCTGTATCGCTGAGGCACGCAAGCCTCCCCACCAACGGCAAGGTCCATGGTTCATGGGGGAAGACAGTTGTTGTGTAATGTCACAATTTGGCATTATGTGACAGATTTTTCTTGCCATAAGTTGTTTTCACCGCATACCAAAGCTTCTGCAAAAGCTGTGCCCTGTCTACTGCACTACTGTTGCTCTGTATGCCGCCAGTTATCTTCTCCCACAAATAACGAAAACTGTTGACTTTCTCAACTGCTTGCCCATCTATCTTCCAGTCAAACTTAGTGTTCAGTGTCTTGGTCTTCTTATATGCAATCTTGAGTATGACCTTTTCTGCTGTTTTGGCTATATTTTTAGTGCTGTCTTTGCTTCTTCTTCTGTCTCATTTAAGAGTGCCATGTCATCTGCAAATGCCAGGCATCCACTGTTGAATTATGTTGACGTTGTACCCTATTTGCACACCTTTGATCTTCATGTTACTATTTAGTTGTCTCCACTCTCTCACTTCTTCATCCAAAACCAGGTTAAATAACAAGGTGTATACGACCCGGGACAACCGGGAGTTCTGGGAAAAACCCGGGAATTTTTTAGAATTTGGGAATTTTTCGTTGTTTTAGTTTTCAGTTAAATTTTTGTAATTTTGACTGGAAAGAACTGATACTCTGACAAAGGATATTACTGTATCCTGCTGCTGCAGAATAATACAGTGGCATTAAAACATGAACGAGAGGAAAAAACAAAAATAAAATTTATATTGCAAAGGAAATGCACCATATAAAATAACACAGTGCACGTACAAGCATCTGCCAACAGCAAAATGTGTCGAAGGCTTTAGGAAGTCTATGCAATGCTTCATAACAACGAATTGCCTCCGATGAGCATGACATCACAACTGTTTACATTAGATTCAATTAAGCAGTTATGAGCGAGCTCATGCACACGCGCAGTTGAGTTACGTATGAGTAATACCTTCTCCCACTTCTGGCTACAGAAATGTGGCTGTTGGCTGTGTAAGCAACAGTAGCAGCAACCACCCTCATGGGGTACCCGGCAAAATTTTACTGGTGTGCCCAAGCTGCCAGATTCACACGTGTGCAGCAGGCATGTCCCCTCTTCTTCCATCATATCTCTCACTCCCTTCCAATCACTTTGAACTACCATTCTCTTTGCATACTCAGCTCTGTGTTTTTTCAGAAGATCTAGGTTGATTCTGTTAGTGTTTATGGTCCTATGTTTCCTTGCTCTGTTGGGTATCCATCTGCATTTTATTTCAACAGGGTAGTGGTCTGATTCCATCCTGCTATTTTTCCTCACATTTGTGTTCATAATATCTCTGTGATTCTTGTCACGGATTGCTACATGGTCTAGCTCTTTTCCCCCAATCCTGTTTCCCGGGCTGACCCACATTGTTTTCTTACTTGTCTTAGCTTTGTAATGGGTGGTCATTATTCTCATTTTGTGTCTTCTACATAGGTCCACTAATCTCTCACCATTCTTGTTTGTTCTCTTGTGGGCTGGATAATCTCCCATAGGATCTCTAAACTTCCTTTCCGTGCCTATTGGCGAGTTAAAATCTCCTTGCAAAATAGTGACACCTCTTTTGTCCACATCTGTCACTACCTTATCCAGAGTGGACCAAAAATTTTTCAGTTCCTGTTTGTTCATCTTAGTTCTTATGATTTGTTGGTGCATGTGCATTTACTGTTGTATAGGTTTTGTTTCCTATTTTCATTGTCAGATATGACCGTGTTTTGTTTACGCCCTTCCACGCAGTGATACTATCCAGCTATCTATAATCTACTACAAACGCTGTACCTATGTAACTTGTGTAAACATCACATGGTAGTATCGCATTCTTCAGTACGTTCAGAATTGTGCATTTCATTAAATATTGTGCCATTCTGCTACATCACAACCACTTGATATCTCTACTTCCATTGAACTGATACGGCCTATGCTGATGACCCTTACCCTGCTTCTGTCAGTCTCTTGCACATGTGACAAATGCAGAACTTCTCCTATGTCTACACAGACTAGTTTCTCTGTATATTTCAGTATTTTACCATGCAAGTTGATACTAAGCAACCGCAATTTAATTGGATTGCGTTGTTCCGAAATGAACCTTATGGCACTTCATTACTGGCAGTAGTGCTTAAATGGAATGACTTATCTTCCAGCTCTATTAAGCATTGTTCCAGGCTATCTTTGGCATCATGTTTACTCAGAAATTCCAGGTCAAGTGTGACATCATAGCTGCTGACAACTTTAGAATGTACTTCCACACATGGCAAAAATTATTTCCCTCCCACTTGGAATTTATTACTGCCAAACCAAGTGAATGAACTGCCAGTTCATCTTCGCCAAAGCAGTTTTAATCCAATTAGTTTGCAGTATCAGTTATCTTTATGACACCAGAACATTCCGGGACTCAGAAATAAAGTTGATGAACTACTCATTTGTATCGATGAAATGAATTCATCTAACCAAATTGGCATAATCTGCCTCTCTGAACATCAAGTGACCAGTGGTATAGATATGTTAGACATTTCAGGATTTAATCTAGCTTCCTACTTCTGCAGAGAAGATATGGATGGAGGAGGAGTTGCCACATTTATTAAAAACTGCCATAAATTCAAGAACATTGACATTAATAAATTCTGTTTAGAGCAGCATCTAGAAGCATGTGCAACAGAAGTAGAGTTCCATAACAGATCTTATATAATTGCAACTATTTACCGAGCACCTGCAGGAAATTATAATCTATTCATAAATCATCTAGAAGCTCTTTTGGGTTATTTAACAGGAAGAAACAAAGAAATTTTGATTGCTGGTGACTTTAATACATATTTTCTAATGCAATCTTTCAGTAAACATTCACTGCAGTTAGTAATGTTGTCTTTCAATCTAACTCACACTGTAAACTTACCAACTAGGATCACTAAATCATCAAGGACAGCCATTGATAACATTTTTATAGACAAATCAAAGGAACAAAATCATATCATAAAACCTGTTATAAATGAACATGCAGCTCCTTGTTTTAGATGTAAATTCTAAGCAGATTATCAAGACTGCTAAATCTGAGTACAGGAAAGTAGTCAATCAACCAAAAATTGAGTGTTTTAGAAAACTGCTCAAAGATATGATCTGGAAAGATGTTTATAGTGCTCATGACATGAATAAAAAACATAACACATTCATGAACAATGTCAGTACCATGTTTGAAAACTGTTTTCCTCTAAAAGTTACTCGAATTAAACAGAAGTCTATAATAAAACCATGGATTACACAAGGAATAAAGATTTCCTGTAAGACAAAAAGGAAAATGATCCATCGACCAAGAATAGTTCCAATGTTGATGATTTAGCTAAATACAAGGAATACTATAAAATATTAAAAAAAGTAATTCAGACATCTAAAAAAATGCACTACGAGAAGAAGATAGCAATGTCAGGGAACAAAATAAAAACAATATGGGATATAGTGAAAGAGGAGACTGGTAGAACCAGAAAGGAACAGGAGCAAATAGCACTAAGGGTAGATGACACATTAGTAACTGATGGGCATAGTATGGCAAATCTATTTAATAAGTACTTTATATCTGTTACTGATAGACTGGGAATGTCAGGATCAGTAAATAATGCCCTTGAATATCGGAAACTAGCCTTTACAAATAGCTTCAGGTACATGAATATGTCACTCACTTCACCAAAAGAAATAACCTCCATAATAAAATCTTTAAAAACAAAGCATTCTAGTGGTTATGATGAAATATCAACAAAGTTAATTAAGGCATATTCTTGTGAATTTAGTACAATTCTGAGTTACTTGTGTAGCCAGTAAATTATAACTGGGACTGGCTAAAAAATGCAGATGTTAAGCCTCTATTCAAGAAAGGGGATAAAGAGATACCATCAAACTACAGACCGATTTCACTTTTGCCAGCATTCTCAAAAATTTTAGATAAAGTAGTGGACAGGCAGCTTCTCAAACATTTGACCACAAGTAACATATTATCAAGAACACAGTTTGGATTTCTGAAGGGTTCTGATATCGAGAAGGGTATTTACACCTACAGTGAAAATGTACTTAATTCATTAAATAACAAGTTACTAGCAGCAGGTATTTTCTGTGATTTGTCAAAGGCATTTGATTGTGTGAACTACAACAACCTTTTAAATAAATTAGAATTCTATGGTGTCATGGGCAGTGCTGCAAAATGGTTCAAGTCATGCCTCGCTAACAGGAAACAAAGGGTGTCAGTGCAACGGACTAGTGAATTAAGTCATCAGTCATCATCAGAATGGGAAGAAATTACATGTGGTGTCCCACAAGGATCCATTTTAGGGCCACTGCTTTTCCTTGTGTACATTAATGATCTCTCATCAGTTACACTGCCAGAAGCAGAGTTCGTTTTGTTAGCAGATCACACAAGTATTGCAATAAATAGTATGTCAAGTGTAGTTTAGAAAGATCTGCTAATGATATTTTCATGTGTATTAACAAATGTTTTAAAGCCAACTCACTGACATTAAACTTGGCAAGGACTCACTACATGCAATCAGAACCTGTAAGAGGTTTCCACCCAGCATATGCATAAAGTATGAAGAAGAGCAGATAGAAGAGGTTGACAGTCTTAAATTTCTGGGATTACAACTTGATAATAAATTCAGTCGGGAGGAGCACACCACAGAACTGCAGAAACGCCTTAACAAATCTGTATTTGCAACTCGAGTGTTAGCAGACATAGGCGACATAAAAATGAAAAAGCTTGCATACTTTGCCTACTTTCATTCCATAATGTCATATGGTATAATATTTTGGGGTAACTCTTCAAGTCACACAAAAGTTTTCAGAGTCCAAAAGCGTGTAATACGTATTATTTGTGGAGTAAATTCACGGATGTCCTGTAGAAACCTCTTCAAAGAACTGGGTATACTAACTACTGCCTCTCAGTATATTTACTCATTAATGAAATTTGTCCTAAATAATATATCTCTTTTTCCAACAAACAGCTCAGTTCATACATACAATACCAGGAACAAAAATGATCTGCACAAGGACTTAAAAGCACTTACTTTAGTTCAAAAAGGGGTCCACTACTCAGGAACACTCATCTTCAATAATTTGCCAGCAAATATAAAAAATTTAGTTACAAATAAAGATCAGTTTAAAAGGATCCTGAAAGACTTACTAGTGGCCAACTCCTTCTACTCCACTGACGAATTTTTTAATAGAAACAAATGATGTATTGTATATATATTCATACTATTAGTATTGTTATTTCAGATTAAAAAAAAAAAAATATTGACATGTTCCACATCCACGAGGATCTCCTCAGCACAGATCTATGGAACGAAAAACTAATCTAATCTAACATCTCCCCCATTGACACCACTGAATGTACAATGAAGGAAGTACAAATTCATTACCCCTGACTTGCCATTGATACCTGCAATCCTGTGTCCAATAGAAACTTAAATACCCTTACTTCTGCACAACATTTCATACAATAATCTGCCAGTGATTCCATATACTGGCTTACTGTGCTCAGATTTACATGGGGCACTGCATGGTGTCACAACATTCCCATTTTTGTTTTGCACCATACTGTGAGCTTCATCCTGCAACCATCTTCCCTGTGTCTGTGGAAACCTATGCTGACAGTCCCACTCCAAGTGCTGACCTCTCTTACACCTCCCATACTGAGATATCCTACAGTTACACCAAATATGACGAGTTTGACTATATTGATAACGTGTTTTTCACATTAAAAACCATCCTGCTTTCCCTGAGTCTGGTCACCACATCTATTTTTGTCAAAGCCATTGTAGTTTTCTATCTTTGTTTAATGGCTTCAGTAATACTACTCACCTCTTACATGAAATTTCACCTGGTAAACTGCACAGGAATGTGTCTGACACTATCTGCTCTGCCTTTTGAAGAATGACTTTGTTAGCATTGTCACTATCTGTCAGTTCATAAGTATTAATATTTTACTTCGTAATTCAGTCTGTAAAGGTTTCCCTGCCCCCTTGCCTCTGTGTAACACTGTTTAGTGGCTCTTGGTAATACCTAGTAGTATTCTTCCTCTGATATAATTTCAACAGCCCTTCCTGCAAGGAAAGAGCTCCTGAAAGGAGCGAGTGTTCAATAGTTTCTCGTGGCACATCACATATGCCCCAGCATCTCCTGTTAATTTCCACCAAGCTATTCTCAACAACTGATAGTCATTCCACCCTCTTAGTTCATGGCAGTGAGTAGAATGTTCACGAAAGTCAAAACATCCTCACCTCATTTACCTAAAACAGTAGTCACTAACTTTGCGGTACTTTCATCGATGACAGATATGATCATACTAGGAGAGGACTTGAGGGCTGTTCCTGTCTCTCCTCCCATAACCTCTCTTGTTCCTATGTAACTATGTTATCTGCTCACATTTAAGCAATCTGATCAAGTAAGTGGCGAATTGCCTCTTGAGCTGATACCTTCTTATCTGATGCCACCCTGCTCATTGTCTGCTACTGCCAAAACCCACCTTACAAGACCATATAGTATTTATAGTCAGCAATTAGTTGTATTCTGCTGAATGTCATTACTGGACTGCCACTGCCATTGTTGCTCCATGTTAATGTCCAACTTCCATTGTAGCCTACATTAGCTCTTCTGACATCAAACACAGGGGCTCGGGTTCTCTAATGGGTAGACAAGGCACTTTTAATCAAGTTCAGCTTAGAGGTATTTGTTTTATAGAGACGAGTTGTGTCCACAACAGCAGACGAAGAGTGGGTATTGAACCCACAGTCCTCGGTGCCTGATGCATAGTCATGAAGATGCCTGCAGATGCTGCACCCAGAGTGCTGCAGTAGGCCATAGTGAGGTGACCTTATGTGACAAGTGCCTCGGTAGCCCAATGGTCAGTGTGAATGGCTGTGGGAGGACTGGAATGGTGTTCCCTCAGCCTCATGATGCCAGCTTAGGGGCTACTTGAGTTCAGTAGTACCACTGGTCATTGACAAGATGGTTGTGCTAGTATACTAAAATTGGCATGGTAATGAAATGCTGCTCTGGCTGATTATGTTAAGCAATGCAATTATGACAATGGGCATTGCAAAGCCAGTTCCAACATGCCCATCACTGCTCTGCCAACTCCATGTGATCTGGGGTTTGCTGCAAGCCCGTGCGTGCAGGATGTGGATGCCTATTTGTCACTGTCAAGGTGTAAATCTCATGTCTAACTGTGAATAAAGAGTTTGGTACAACTGGTTAGTTGCTGTGGCTTCTGTTCCTGTTGTATGGACATTAGCCTCAACTACATTGAAACTGAAATGTCTGAGTGAGTATCAGTCACATCATCATGAGTAACAGGAGAGCAGCTTTCTATCCCCCAGCAGCCTTTAAAAACTGCACCACTACAGTGACTTGAAAAGATGTTTAAGATGAATATCAACAAAAGTAGAACAAACGTAATGCAATGTAGTTGAATTAAATCAGGTGATGCTGAGGGAACTACATTAGGAAATGACACACTAAAAGTACTAGATGAGTTTTGCTATTTGAATAGCAAAACAACTGATGATGACTAAAGTAGTGAGGATAAAAATACAGTCTGGCAACAACAATAAAAGTGTTTCAGAAAAACAATTTTTTAGCATCAGATGTAGATTTAAGACTTAGAAAGTCTTTTCTGAAGGTGTTTGTGTTTAGTACTCCTCTGTTCAGAAGTGATACATGGATAATAAGCAGGTCAGACAAGAAGAGAATGAAAGTTTCTGAAATGTGGTGCTACAGAAGGATGATGAAAATTAGACATGTGGTGCTACAGAAGAATGGTGAAAATTAGGTAGGTAGATTACATAATTAGTGAAGAAATACCTACTCAGGTTGGAAAGAAAAAAAAATAATGGCACAATGTGACTAAAGAAAGGGGTTCTTTAATAGGACATATCCTGAGGCATTAAGCACATGTCAGTATGCTAATGGAGAGAAGTGTGGTGCATAGAAATAGGAGAGGAAGATTAAGGTTGCACTACAGTAGGCAGGTTCGTATAAATTCCCTGACAAAAAAGTAAAACACTCACAAAACTTTGTCAGACATCAGTTTAACTTCATGCATGTACACACCATCGGATGATATGTAAATGATTGGAGCTTTAAATCTCTGTGACTAGTTGAACAGCTAACAGAGTCCATTAGTGTTGTTCATGTTTACTGTTGGTACCAGGCCTCATAAGGTGTATAAGGGGTGTAAGCAGTGTCAGATGTTGTGTCATCTCTGTGGAGACATGCAAATGCCACATACTCATATGAGGAAGCATTGTTGGTACCAAACAGAGTTTGAAAAGGACTTCTTTGTTGGTCTTCATTTGGCCTACTGGTTGAATTGTGCAATATCCAGATATGTATGGCATTTGGATGTGACAACGGCCCAGTGCTCTGCAAGGAAGGTGAAGGTAGGCATACCACTCATCAAGATTCCATTCAACCATGTCTGTTCACCAGAAGACAGATGTACTGTATTGTACACTAGGCACATCAAAACCCATTCGCATTTGTGCCTGCCATTCAAGTACAAGTAATGGACTCCCTGCAATATGCTGTGCCATTACACAACATTGATCAAAAACTAGCAGTAGCTGCACTAGCAAATTACTGTCACATGTGTAGGCTGCCATTACCAACACAACACAAATGGCTACATCTGGAGTGGTGCTGTGACCAGGAACTATGCACAGTTGATGAATGGCATCACATCGTGTATGACTTCAGTTCATGGTCGTTAGGTGACTGAAGGAATTCTGATGGCACAGCAGTATAGACATCTGCTTTATCATGTGTTACCTCACACGTGACTGTATTATGGTGCCATTTTTCAACAGCAAAATGTTCGTCCATACATGGCATGTGCCTCTATGAATGGTCTGTGTGATGTTGAGGTACTCCTAAGGGCAACAAGATTCACATATCTGTTCCTGATACAACATGTCTCAGGATATTGAGGACCAGTTACAACAGTTGTGGGTCAGGTTGCCTCAGGAGAGGGTACAATGGCTCCCTTCCTAATGGAATCAGTGCATGCATCCACTCCAGAGGGAGTGCTACATTTTACTAATAAGTTAGCTTATTCTGCCAAGTTCTTTGTTAATTTGATTAAAGTTTGTAATCACTGAAATAACCCTCAGCTAAGAAAGATTAATTTTGCTCCCCCCGCCCCCACCACTACTCTCAGTTCTTCACTTCTTTTGTCGGGCATGTAGATGTAGGTTGCAGCAGTTATCCAGGGATGAAAAGGCTTACACAGGATAGACCAGTATGGAAAGCTGCATCAAGTCAGTCTTTGGATTGGCAATCACAACAACTGAACATCATTTCACATTTATCTGTGAATCTTATTAAGTACCTTTTTAATGTTTTTGGCTGATGTGAGTTGTTTAGATCATCTTCCATGAAGAAGTGTTCTCAGCAATTTCTACCATCACCACCCTCTCATTGTACCATTCTCTGGCAAACAGAGGATCACTGAATATAAGTGCTTTAATTCAGTATGTATTCTGAAATATCATCAGTTCTCAATCGAATGCTCCACATAATTATTCATTAAATCTCACATTGTTTAGAGTAATCTTTCGCAGTATTCATATTTAAAAATAAAATTGTTTATATACTTATCCACAAAGATGCTTGTTCTTTAAAGTGCTGAATATGTACCCCTTATTGGATCACAAAAGAGGTTTCTCTTGTTAATATTAATCTGACTTACTGATTTTTTGTATTATTCCATTAGTTAACTACACTAATTACAGACTAATTGCAAATTATTATTTTATTATTATTCTAGCCAGAACCAGAGAAACAGGAAACTGTAGTTTCCAAATATCAGGTAGAGCCTCCTCCTGATCTTCGCAGCCAGTTTCTGATAGAAATGGACAGAAGGGAAAAACAACGAGCAGCAGATGATGAGCGAAAGAGACAGGAAGAGAAGCGACGTGCTATTGAGGTATGATATGATATAGTTGTCAGTGTAATGACTCTGTTAAGAATGTGTGACAGAAAGAAGGAAACCATTAGAGTTGGTGTCCTTGCCCAGTTAGACTAAGATGAGGGAAGATATGCTGTGGCCATTGAGCATTGTGGCCATTGTTTTCTACACTTGCCTAATTCAAAATTTCTGGATAATATTTTGTAACCAGCTCTTCCTAAATACGAGTACGGAGTCTTAACTGTCGGTCTGATGTGAGAAATGATATTGTTACATCTATGAAGAGTAATTAACAGTTGACCAGCAGTTTCAGTAGTATCATTAGCACTGGCTAATGTGACTTGTAGAGTTAGTGAGCCGGCCGGTGTGGCCGTGAAGTTCTAGGCGCTTCAGTCTGGAACTGCGTGACTGCTATGGTCACAGGTTCGAATCCTGCCTCGGGCATGGATGTGTGTGATGTCCTTAGGTTAGTTAGGTTTAAGTAGTTCTAAGTTCTAGGGGACTGATTACCACAGATGTTAAGTCCCATAGTGCTCAGAGCCATTTGAACCATTTAGAGTTAATGAAGTAAACATGTGTTTCGTGGATACATCATTGATTTATTTCAAACTCCTGAAAGGTCTCTTTCATTTAAATATGTAATGCACATGATGGGGGCATCCAAATATGTATGGGACATTTAATTCTCTGATACCATCCTTCTGTGACAAATTTGGTGCGTTATAAGAAAGGTTAGTACATTACATTGCCAACATTACAATCAATATTTCTGTTTACTGTGTGTAATTATGAACCATTATGCATGCTTTGTGTGATTTAGAATATAATATTAAAGCTTTTGTGTAAATAATTTAGCAGTAAAGGAGACAACCCACTGAATAGTAGAAGTGCTGTTTTCTCAATAGGCACACAAAAGAGACTTTCCACATCTACGTCTACATCTGCATGATTACTCTGCAATTCACATTTAAGTGCTTGGCAGAGGGTTCATCGAACCAGAATCATACTATCTCCCTACCATTCCACTCCCGAACAGCGCGCGGGAAAAACGAACACCTAAACCTTTCTGTTCAAGCTCTGATTTCTCTTATTTTATTTTGATGATCATTCCTACCTATGTAGGTTGGGCTAAACAAAATGTTCGGAAGAGAAAGTTGGTGACTGAAATTTCGTAAATAGATCTCGCCGCGACGAAAAACGTCTTTGCTTTAATGACTTCCACCTCAACTCGCGTATCATATCTGCCACACTCTCTCCCCTATTGCGTGATAATACAAAACGAGCTGCCCTTTTTTGAACCCTTTCGATGTCCTCCGTCAATCCCACCTGGTAGGGATCCCACACCGTGCAGCAATATTCTGACAGAGGACGAACGAGTATAGTGTAAGCTGTCTCTTTAGTGGACTTGTTGCATCTTCTAAGTGTCCTGCCCATGAGACGCAACCTTTGGCTTGCCTTCCCCACAATATTATCTATGTGGTCTTTCCAACTGAAGTTGTTCGTAATTTTAGCACCCAGGTACTTAGTTGAATTGACAGCCTTGCAAATTGTACTATTTATCGAGTAATCGAATTCCAACGGATTTCTTTTGGAACTCATGTGGATCACCTCACACTTTTCATTATTTAGCATCAACTGCCACCTGCCACACCATACAGCAATCTTTTCTAAATCGCTTTCCAACTGATACTGGTCTTTGGATGACCTTACTAGATGGTAAATTACAGCATAATCTGCGAACAACTAAGAGAACTGCTCAGATTGTCACCCAGGTCATTTATATAGATCAGGAACAGCAGAGGTCCCAGGACGCTTCCCTGGGGAACACCTGATATCACTTCAGTTTTACTCGATGATTTGCCATCTATTACTACGAACTGCGACATTCCTGACAGGAAAACACGAATCCATTTGCACAACTGAGACGATACCCCATAGGCCCGCAGCTTGATTAGAAGTTGCTTGTGAGGAAAGGTGTCAAAAGCTTTCCGGAAATCTAGAAATACGGAATCAACTTGAGATACCCTGACGATAGCGGCCATTACTTTGTGCGAATAAAGAGCTAGCTGCGTTGCACAAGAACGATGTTTTCTGAAATCATGCTGATTACGTATCAATAGATCATTCCCTTCGAGGTGATTCATAATGTTTGAATACAGTATATGCCCCAAAACCCTACTGCAAACCGACGTCAATGAAATAGGTCTGTAGTTCGATGGATTACTCCTACTACCCTTCTTAAACACTGGTGCAACCTGCGCAAATTTCCAATCTGCAGGTACAGATCCATTGGTGAGCAAGCAGTTGTATATGATTGCTAAGTAGGGAGCTATTGTATCAGCGAAATCTGAAGGGAACCTAATCGGTATACAATCTGGACCTGAAGACTTGCCTGTATCAAGCGATTTGAGTTGCTTCGCAACCCCTAAGGTATCTACTTCTAAGAAAGTCATGCTAGCAGCTGTTCGTGTTTCAAATTCTGGAATATTCCATTCGTCTTCCCTGGTGAAGGAATTTCGGAAAACTGCGTTCAATAACTCCGCTTTAGCGGCACAGTCATCGGTAACAGTACCATCGGCACTGTGCAGCGAAGGTATTGACTGCGTCTTGCCGCTTGTGTACTTTACATACGACCATAAATTCTTCGGATTTTCTACCAAATTTCGAGACAATGTTTCGTTGTGGAACCTATTAAAGGCATCTCGCATTGAAGTCTGTGCCAAATTTTGCGCGTCTGTAAATTTTAGCCAATCTTCGGGATTTCGCGTTCTCCTGAACTTCGCATGCTTTTTCCGTTGCCTGTGCAACAGCGTTCGTACCTGTTTTGTGTACCATGGTGGATCAGTTCCATCTCTTACCAATTTATGAGGTGTGAATCTCTCAATTGCTGTTGCTACTATATCTTTGAATTTGAGCCACATCTCGTCTACATTTGCATAGTCAGTTCGGAATGAATGGAGATTGTCTCTTAGGAAGGCTTCTAGTGACACTTTATCCGCTTTTTTAAATAAAATTATTTTGCATTTGTTTCTGGTGGATTTGGAAGAAACGGTATTGAGCCTAGCTACAACAACCTTGTGATCACTAATCCCTGTATCAGTCATGATGCTCTCTATTAGCTCTGGATTGTTTGTGGCTAAGAGGTCAAGTGTGTTTTCACAACCATTTACAATTCGCGTGGGTTCGTGGACTAACTGCTCGAAATAATTTTCGGAGAAAGCATTTAGGACAACCTCGGAAGATGTTTTCTGCCTACCACCGATTTTGAACAAGTATTTTTGCCAACATATCAAGGGAAGGTTGAAGTCCCCACCAACTATAACCGTATGAGTGGGGTATTTATTTGTTATGAGACTCAAATTTTCTCAGAACTGTTCAGCAATCATTGGAGTCTGGGGGTCGATAGAAGGAGCCAATTATTGACTTAGTTCGGGTGTTAAGTATAACCTCCACCCATAGCAATTCGCACGGAGTATCTACTTCGACTTCACTACAAGATAAACCACTACTGACAGACACTAACACTCCACCACCAATTCTGCCTAATCTATCTTTCCTGAACACCATCTGAGACTTTGTAAAAATTTCTGCAGAACTTATTTCAGGCTTTAGCCATCTTTCTGTACCTATAACGATTTCAGCTTCTGTGCTTTCTATTAGCGCTTGAAGCTCAGGGACTTTCCCAGCACAACTACAACAATTTACAACTACAATTCTGACTGTTCCTTGATCCAAGCATGTCCTGTATTTGCCATGCACCCTTTGAGATTGCAGCCCACCCCGTACTTTCCCGAGGCCTTCTAACCTAAAAAACCGCCCAGTCCACGCCACACAGCCTCCGCTACCCATGTAGCCGCCAGCTGAGTGTAGTGAACTCCTGAACTATTCAGCGGAACTCAAAACCCCAACACCCTATGGCGCAAGTCAAGGAATCTGCAGCCAACACGGCCGCAAAACTGTCTGAGCCTCTGATTCAAACCCTCCACCCGGCTCTGCACCAAAGGTCCGCAGTCGGTTCTGTCGACGATGCTGCAGATGGTGAGCTCTGCCTTCATCTCGTAAGCAAGACCGGCAGCCTTCACCAAATCAGATAGCCGCTGGAATCCACAGAGAATTTCCTCAGATCCAAAGCGACACACGTCATTAGTGCCGACATGTGCCACCACCTGCAGCTGGCTGCAACCTGTGCTCTTCATAGCATCCGGAAGGACCCTTTCCACATCAGGAATGACTCCACCCGTAATGCACACAGAGTGCACACTGGATTTCTTCCCCTCCTTAGCCACCATATCCCTAAGGGGCCCCATTACGCGCCTGACATTGGAGCTCTCAACTACCAATAAGCCCACCCTCTGCGATTGCCCGGACCTTGAAGGCTGAGAATCATCCTCTGAAACAGGGCAGGCTGCTGCATCTGGCTCAGCCAGAGACAGCACCTGAAACCTGTTTGTCAGACGCACCGGGGAGGCTTTCTGATCAGCCTCCGGGGACGTCTTTCGCTGCCTGCCATGCCTTGGAACGACCTCCCAATCAACCACAGGCGAGGTTAACTTTTGGATGAGTCCTTTAACAAGCATGCACCCACCTACACCCCCCCCCCCCCCCCCCCCCCCCCACACACACACACACACAGTGCTGAGCACAACGTGCTTGAGTCCAATGGAGTCTTCACATCCCTTGTCATCTGGATCCTCGCCCTGGAACCAGCTTTTCTGAACTACACAGATGGAAGTTATCCTTGTGTAACACCTATTTTTTTTTCTCCCATAATCCTCCTAGACTTGATCTATGCTAGTCCACTTCACCCACAGCCTCTACCCAACAGTCTCCACTTTGTCTTTCTATCACCCCTTCCCAGTCCACTCCTTGACAATTGCATCATTGTGGAGTACACGAACTCATTGACACTGTTCCCCATGTGCCGTATGCACAACTACCTGGCTGTAACACTTTGTGGGGATATGAAACGGAATGATCACATTGGTGCAGTTGTGAGTAAAGCAGGTGGTAGACTTCAGTTTATTGATAGATTACTGGGGAAGTGCAATCATTCTACAAAGGAGATGGCTTACAAATCACTCATGTGGCCAGTTCTAGAATATGGCTCAAGTGTGTGGGACCTGTACCAGATAGGACTAACAAGGGATATTAAACTTATACAGAGAATGGCAGCATGAATGGTCACAGGTTTGTTTAATCCATGGGAGAGTGTCACAGAGATACTGAAGGAACTGAACTGGCAGACTCTTGAAGACAGATGTAAACTATCCTGAAAAAAGTCTATTAACAAAGTTTCAAGAACTGGTTTTAAATGGAGAAGGAGGGGGCGATTAGTGTTTAACGTCCCGTCGATAATGGGGTTTTAAATGATTACTCCAGGAATATTCAGCAAACTCCTACATATCACTCACATAGGAATTGTGAGGATAAGATTATAATAATTACTGCATGCAGAGAGGCATTCAAACAATCATTCTTCCTGTGCTCCATATGTGAATGGAATGCCATGCACTTCATGGTGGTTTGCAGAGTATAGATGTAGATGCATATGTAGATGCATCCCCATATTGTGCACTTGCTGAGTTTCACTCCCTCCAAGCTTTCAGCTACCCTACACCAACCCCATCTCCCACTTCCTGCCTCTTTCTCCCACCCGTCACAACCTCTCTCTCCAGTTTACCTGCCAGACCACAGTCTTGAAATTGTGTGTATGTGCGTGTAAGCCTGTGTACACTCACACACTGGTGTGTGTGTGTGTGTGTGTGTGTGTGTGTGTTTGTGTGTCTCCTGTAACTCATTAAAAGAGTCATCCAAAAGCTAAGAAGTTTTTCATTCTTTCTTGTGTGCCTGTCAGTGACTCAACACTTCCACTATTCGATAAGTTTTCTCCTGTACTCCTAAATTATTTACATTCTGCCAGAACTTCTTTTACCATACTTAAAGGTTTCGTTTATTCAACCAGCATTCACATATTGTGTTCAGTAGCTTCTGTCAGTGACATTATTTTTCAGTAGCGTAAATGAGTCAAGATACACATAAACAAGAAATATACATAAAATAAGGGAAAGGCAACTACTTACCTATAGAGGATTGGTGTGTGGCACACAGAAACATACAGGGCTATTACAAATGATTGAAGCGATTTCATAAATTCACTGTAGCTCCATTCATTGACATATGGTCACGACACACTACAGATACGTAGAAAAACTCATAAAGTTTTGTTCGGCTGAAGCCGCACTTCAGGTTTCTGCTGCCAGAGCGCTCAAGAGCGCAGTGAGACAAAATGGTGACAGGAGCCGAGAAAGCGTATGTCGTGCTTGAAATGCACTCACATCAGTCAGTCATAACAGTGCAACGACACTTCAGGACGAAGTTCAATAAAGATCCACCAACTGCTAACTCCATTCGGCGATGGTATGTGCACTTTAAAGCTTCTGGATGCCTCTGTAAGGAGAAATCAACGGGTCGGCCTGCAATGAGCGAAGAAACGGTTGAACGCGTGCGGGCAAGTTTCACGCGTAGCCCGCGGAAGTCGACGAATAAAGCAAGCAGGGAGCTAAACGTACCACAGCCGATGGTTTGGAAAATCTTACGGAAAAGGCTAAAGCAGAAGCCTTATCGTTTACAATTGCTACAAGCCCTGACACCCGATGACAAAGTCAAATGCTTTGAATTTTCGGCGCAGTTGCAACAGCTCATGGAAGAGGATGCTTTCAGTGCGAAACTTGTTTTCAGTGATGAAGCAACATTTTTTCTTAATGGTGAAGTGAACAGACACAATGTGCGAATCTGGGCGGTAGAGAATCCTCACGCAGTCGTGCAGCAAATTCGCAGTTCACCAAAAGTTAACGTGTTTTGTGCAATCTCACGGTTTAAAGTTTACGGCCCCTTTTTCTTCTGCGAAAAAAACGTTACAGGACACGTGTATCTGGACATGCTGGAAAATTGGCTCATGCCACAACTGGAGACCGACAGCGCCGATTTCATCTTTCAACATGATGGTGCTCCACCGCACTTCCATCATGATGTTCGGCATTTCTTAAACAGGAGACTGGAAAACCGATGGATCGGTTGTGGTGGAGATCATGATCAGCAATTCATGTCATGGCCTCCACGCTCTCCTGACTTAACCCCATGCGATTTCTTTCTGTGGGGTTATGTGAAAGATTCAGTGTTTAAACCTCCTCTACCAAGAAACGTGCCAGAACTGCGAGCTCGCATCAATGATGCTTTCGAACTCATTGATGGGGACATGCTGCGCCGAGTGTGGGAGGAACTTGATTATCGGCTTGATGTCTGCCGAATCACTAAAGGGGCATATATCGAACATTTGTGAATGCCTAAAAAACTTTTTGAGTTTTTGTATGTGTGTGCAAAGCATTGTGAAAATATCTCAAATAATAAAGTTATTGTAGAGCTGTGAAATCGCTTCAATCATTTGTAATAACGCTGTATAATAGAAAACATTGGACATTGGCTTTTGGGCTCTTGCTCTTTTTCTAGTTGGAGTATCTTATCTGTTTGCGTGTATTTTGTGTGTATGTGTGTGTGTGTGTGTGTGTGTGTGTGTGTGTTTTGTGGTACTATTATGAAATGGATAGTTACTACTCACCACACAGTGGAGATGCTGAGACACAGATAGGCAAGATAAAGAGACTATCGGAAAGTGAGCTTTCAGCCAACAAAGCCTTCGTCAAAAATAGACAACACACACACACACACACACACACACACACACAACAAACAAACAAACAAAAAAATACACAAATGCGCGTTCACAAACACAACTCATGATGCACACATGACCACAGTCTCTGGCAGCTGAAGTCAGACTGCAAGCAGCAGTGCATGTTGGGAGAAGCAACTAGGTGGTGGGGTAAGAAGGAGGCTGGGGTGAGGAGGGGGTGAAAAAGTAGGGGTGGAGGAGAGTAAAATATTGCTAGTGAGAGGATGCAGGGAAGAGTTGGAGAGGGGATAGGGTAGCTAGGTGCAGTCAGGAGGTTCGGCGGAGGGCATGGGAGAGAGAGGGGTAGTGGAAAAGATGAGAAGTAAAAGAACTGGGTGCATTAGTGTAATAGAGGGCTGTGTAGTGCTGGAATGGGAACAGGGAAGAGGCTAGATGGGTAAGGACAATGACTAATGAAGGTTTGGGTCAGGAGGGTTACGGGATAGTAGGATATATTGCAAGGAGAGTTCCCACCTGTGAAGTTCAGAGAAGCTGGTGTTAATTGGAAGGATCCAGATAGCACAGGCTGTAAAGCAGTCACTGAAATGAAGAACATTTGGTTGGGCAGCAAGCTCAGCAATGGGGTGGTCCAACTGTTTCTTGGCACAGTTTGTCGGTGGCTGTTCATGCAGAGAGACAGCTTGTTGGTTGTCATACACACGTAGAATGCAGCACAGTGGATGCATCTTAGCTTGTAGATCACATGACCGGTTTTACAGTTTGCCCTGCCTTTGATGGGATAGGTAACATTTCTGACATGGCCCATATCCTGGTAATTGACATAGATGCAAGACCTGTCCCATACAACCTCCCATCACCACCTACTCCAGTCCTGTCACAAGCCTCAACCTTCATTAGTCATTGTCCTTATCCATATGACCCCTTCCCTGTTCCCATTCCAGCACTACACAGGCTTCTAATCCACCAATGCACTCGCAGTCTTCTTACTTCTCACCTTTTCTGCTTCCCTCGCCTCCCTCTCTCTCCTGCTAACCTACTGTCTGCACTTAGCTGCTCTAGCCTCTCTCCACTCGTCCTGGTATGCTCCCACAAGCAACACTTAACCGTGCCACTCTGCTACCCTGCTGCCCCCGCCCCTCCCTGCCCCAACCTCCTCCTTACCCCACTACCTGGTTGTCTCTCCCACGATATGCTGCTGCTTGCAGTCTGGCTTCAGCTGCCAGAGACTGCGGTCGTGTGTATGTGAGTTGCATTTTTTCAATGGAGGCCCTGTTGGCCAAAAACTGACTTTCCGACAGTCTCTTTGTTCAGCCTGCCTGCAACTCAGCATATCCGCTGCATGGTGAGTAGCAACTATTCATTTAATAATATTGCTACATTCCATCCTGAATTTTCCACTGTTTAATCAGGCACTATTATTAGAAAAATACCAAGAGCTTGAAAGCTAGTGTTAACTGTTTTCTATTAAATGTTTCTGTGTGCCATGTACCAAGCTTCTGTAGCTAAGTGATTGTCTTTACCTCATTTTTTGTATGTTTCCAACTAGGAAATAGTAACTTTCAAACTACTTCTGTAGATGAAGTTAACAAGAGCGACATTATCTGATCAAAACTATCTGGACACCTTTTAGTGGATATTAATATGTAGTGTGTCCACCCTTCAGCTCTCGGGCATCTTGAACTCTGCTGGAGTCACTTTCAATGAAGTGTCTGAATGTCTATGGAGGAATGCTAGCCCATTCTTCCTCAAGAGTCGAAACCAGGGAAGGTAGACCATTGCCTCACAGAAACTGCTTTATGACAAAGTGCATTGTCGTGCTGATACAAACAATACTGGTACATTGTAGCGCAACTGTTCCTCTACTGTATGCAGTACACAATGATGTAAAATGTGTTAATATTCTTCCATGTTTAGTGTTTGTGTAATTGTAATAAGGGGAACCAAGCCTAACTACAAAATACACTCCCAGACTGTAACACCGCCTCCTCCATGCATCACTGCTGTCCATAAGCATGATGACAGGTAATTTGCCAAACCCCTAACAGTTCCTTCAGATTACCACAGCGTAAAGCATGATTCATCACTCAAAAACAGTTGCAAGGCTTGATCTCTGGTGTTGTTGTTGTTGTGGTCTTCCCTCCATGCTGCCCTCCAATATTAAATTGGTGATCCCGCGATGGTTCAGAACATGTCCTACCAACCGATTTCTTCTTCTAGTCAAGTTGTGCCACAAATTTCTCTTCTCACCAATTCTATTCCATACCTCCTCATTAGTTATGTGATCTACCCATCTAATCTTCAGCATTCTTCTGTAGCACCACATTTCAAAAGCTTCTATTCTCTTCTTGTCCAAACTGGTTATCGTCCATGTTTCACTTCCATACATGGCTACACTCCATACAAATACTTTCAGAAACGACTTCCTGACACTTAAATCTATACTCGATGTTAACAAATTTCTCTTCTTCAGAAACGATTTCCTTGCCATTGCCAGTCTACATTAGATATCCTCTGTGCTTCAACCATCATCTGTTATTTTGTTTCCCAAATGGCAAAACTCATTTCCCAATCTAATTCCTTCAGCAACACCCGACTGAATTTGACTACATTCCATTATCCTTGTTTTGATTTCGTTGATGTTCATCTTATATACTCCTTTCATGACACTGTCCATTCTGTTCAACTGCTCTTCCAGGTCCTTTGCTGTGTCTGACAGAATTACAGTGTCATTATCAAACCTCAAAGTTTTTATTTCTTCTCCATGGATTCTAATTCCGACTCCAAATTTTTCTTTTGTTTCCTTTAATGCTTGCTCTATATACAGATTGAATAACATCGGGGATAGGTTATAACCGTGTCTCACTCCCTTCTCAACCACTGCTTCCATTTCATGCCCCTTGACTTTTATAACAGCCTTCTGGTTTCTGTATTAATTGTAAATAGCCTTTTGCTCCCTGTATTTTACCCCTTCCACTTTCAGAATTTGAAAGACAGTATCCAGTCAACATTGTCAAAAGCTTTCTCTAAGTTTACAAATGCTATAAACATAGGTTTAAACAATGGAAAATTCAGGATGGAATGTAACAATATGAGAGAAGGAAAGTTGTTACTCACCATATAGCGGAGATGCTGAGTAGCGATAGGCACAATAAAAAGATACACACAATCAAAGCTTTTGGCCATTAAGGCCTTTGTCAGCAGTAGACTCACATACACACAGGCACAAGCTCGTCACTATTGATGCCACCTCCCTGTACACTAACATTCCTAATGCCCATGGCCTTACTGCTATCGAACACTACCTTTCCAGACGCCCTATGGATTCCAAACCAACAACCTCCTTCATAGTCTCCATGACCAACTATATCCTCACCCACAATTACTTCTCTTTTGAAGGCATTACCTACAAACAAATCCGTGGTATGGCTAATGGCACCCGCATGGCACCATCCTTTGCTAAACTATTCATGGGCCATCTAGAGGAATCCTTCCTAAAAACCAAGAATCCTAAACCCCTCACCTGGTTCAGATTCACTGATGACACCTTTGCTGTCTGGATTGAAGGCGAGGACACCTTATTCACATTCCTCCAGAACCTCGACAACTTCTCCCCCATTTGCTTCACCTGGTCCTACTCAACCCAACAAGCCACCTTCCTAGATGTTGAGCTCCACCTCAGAGATGCTACATCAGTGCCTCCATCCATATCAAACCTACTAACCACCAGCAATACCTCCACTTCGACAGCTGGCACCCATTTCATACCAAGAAGTCCCTTCTGTACAGCGTAGCCATCTGTGGTCGTCGCATCTGCAGTGACGAGCAGTCACTCTCTAAATATACTGAGGGTCTCACTGAAGCCTTCACTGACCTTAATTATCCTCCCATCCTTGTACAAAAACAAATCTCCCATGCCTTATCTTTCCAGTCTCCCACAACCTCCCAAAGTCCCATAGTCCGGCCACAGAGGAGCATTCCCCTCGTAACTCAGTACCATCCGGGACTGGAGCAACTGAATTACATTCTCCGCCAGGGTTTTGATTAGCTCTCATCGTGCCCTGAAATGAGAAATGTCCTACTCACTATCCTTCCCACCCCTCCTACCTTGGTATTCCATCGTCCACCGAACTTACACAATATACTTGTCCATCCTTACACAACCCCTGCTCACAATCCTTTACCTCATGGCTCATACCCCTGTAATAGACCTAGGTGCAACACCTGTCCCATACATCCTCCTACCACCTTCTACTCCAGTCTGGTCACTAACATTACCTATCACATCAAAGGCAGGGCTACCTGTGAAACCGGTCATGTGACCTACAAGCTAAGCTGCAACCACTGTGCTGCATTCTATGTAGGCATGACAACCAACAAGCTGTCTGTCTGCATGAACAGCCACTGACAAACTGTGGCCAAAAAACAAGTGGACTACCCTGTAGCTGAACATGCTGCCAAACATGATACCCCTCATCTCAGTGACTGCTTCACAGCCTGAGCCACATGGATCCTTCCCACCAACACCAGCTTTCCTGAACTGCACAGTTGGGAACTTTCCCTGCAATACATCCTATGTTCCTGTAACCCTCCTGGCCTCAACCTTCGTTAGTCACTGTCCTCACCCATCCAGCCCCCTCCCTGTTCCCATTCCAGCACTACACAGCCGTCATTTCACCGCCACACCCAGTCTTTTAATTTCTTTTAGTTTTTATTTTTTTATTTTTATTTCTCTCCTTTCCACTAATTACCCCCTCCCCCCTCCGCACCTTCTCTCCTACCCTCCGTCTAACTGCAACACTTCACTGTCTGCTATTCCCACCATACTATCCCTCCCTCTCCCCTCCCCAGCCTCTTCCTTACCCCCACCCAGTCACCACTCCCATCATGCACTGGTGCTGCTGCTCGCAGTGTAGTTTTAGCTCTCTGAGACTGCAGACGTGTGTGCAAGATGCGCTTGCTTGAGTGTGTGTGTGCTTGTGTGTATGTGTGTCTCCTGCTGACAAAGGCCGTAATGGCCGAAAACTCGGATTGTGTGAATCTTTTTATTGTGCCTATTGCGAGTCAGCATCTCCGCTATATGGTGAGTAGCAACTTTCCTTCTCTTGTATTGATAAACGTAGGTTTAACTTTCATTAACCTAGGTTTAAGATAAGTCGTAGGGTCAGTATTTTCTCGCATGTTCCAACATTTCTACAGAACACAAACTGATCTTCCCTGAGGTCAGCTTATGCTAGTTTTTTGATTCGTTTGTAAAGAATTTGTGTTAGTATTTTGCGGCTATTACTTATTAAACTGATAGTTCAGTAATTTTCACTCCTGTCAATACCTTCTTTCTTTGAGATTGGAATTATTATGCTCTTCTTGAAGTCTGAAGATATTTTGCCTGTCTCATACATCTTGCTCACCAGGTGGAAGAGTTTTGTCATCGCTGGCTCTGCCAAGGTTATCAGTAGCTCTAATGGAATGTTGTCTAGTCCCAGGGACTTGTTTTGACTTAGGTCGTTCAGTACTTTGTCAAATTCTTCATGCAGTATCGCATCTTCATCTACGCCTTCTTCCATTTCTATAATATTGCCCTCAAATACATTGCCCTTGTATAGATCCTTCTAACATTTTGATGACTTAAAGGATGAAAGTAGACACACAAACTGCATGCTTCTATACGAGATGACTTACTTGGGATTTGCAGCCACTCATCTTTTCTGGATAACTGGCTGCTGGAAACTCTCTTGACTTCTTCTCCATCGAATAACGCTAGGTACAGGGACTTCCAAGCCTCTTTCTACTCCTCAAATAATTAGTCATACAAACTTTATTTTTCATTAATCAGTGATGTATTTGACTTTGAAGCAAAATAAAAAATTCTCACTTTCTACAAAATATGTAACTTCCAGCAAGTCTCTCATACAGTCATATGTTGGAAACAAATTGTTTTATATTCAAAAGAAAGTCTGCTTAGCCACCATGACTATCAGAAAAAGAGTATGAAAATATGTCTTGCCTCTAACAAGGCTGAGTCAAGAGTCTACAAGAGTACTTTTTCAACTGTTCTTGTTTCACTTAACAATAGTCAGTGACACAATAAGCACAGAGTTGCATATAGATTCCATGGTTCTTCCTTACACACTCACTAACACATCTATGGATTGCCCGACAAGTACTTGTCGGTGCCGTTCGACCACCGTATCTACTTTCTTCCCACAACTGATTTTAAATCTGCACACACAAACAAGTGATGCACAGTAGGTAGGATCTTACCACCCCACACTCATGTCTAGAATATCATGTGTTCGAGATAGTAGAAGGCTGAGTGGTTCTAGAATTTACACAGAAATTCTCAAATCACTACATACCCCCCCCCCCCCCCCCCCTTTCACATTGAACATTATACATTGTTTTACATAGTTTTTTATATGTATCTCTCCTTTCCATAACAACGATCTTAGTGTTATTGTTTCTCTATTCTTTTCTTATTTTACTTTGTTATTAGTTTTAGTCAGCTTTACTAATATTTAGAAATTGTGAGGAATTTATCTCTTTCTTTATTTTCTTTTTCGATCAAAAACTTCAGGTGTTTATGACACATGAATAATCTATTTTCTGTTCTTTTTGTACTACATTTTTCCTAGTATGTACTATTTTCATTAGCTGTAGCTTGGAGGAACTCTGGGCAAAATAAAAGTGTTCTTTTGACACTCATTTATTTCTACAAAGCATAATAATGCTAGTTTTTCATAGAATTTATACTTTCCAGAACAATTCCTATAAAATTTATGACTTTAGTCATGTTACTGTCCCCTTCTCCTAGGATCAACATCTATTCCTTGCTTGTGGGCTGACCTAGGTACGCCCCTTACAAAACATCTCTATTTTTTAGGTCGCAGATCATCCCAACTCCACGTAGTTAAGTCTGCCCTTTATACTTGGTGAATGCTGGGTACATCCCCCTTATCCTTTCTGAGAAGGCCTCAAGGTCCATTACCCTAATATACATTTTTATGTACACCATAATTAAATATCTTCTGGTAAAGTTATAAATCTGTCTTAATCTCCACATTCATTCTTTAATATATCATTTACTCCCTAGAGTCCTCCTCTATGTATCATTTCTATATTTTCAATAGATATTATGTCTATTTACGTCCTACTATCCTTCAATTCATTAGAGTATTTATTACACTGATGTTGCTCACACCTTTTTCTTAGTTATCCATTACTCATTACTATTTTATAGTTGTTAGTTATGTATGGGCACCTCTCCTTATGTGTATTCGATGTAGAACTGTCATAACTTCCCATATGTGTGCACTTAATTCCCTATGTACACACCTTTTCCCCTACAACACCTGGCAGTTCTCACATCGTGACATGCTTTGTCTTCTACACTACTGGCCATTAAAATTGCTACACCAAGAAGAAATGCAGATGGTAAACGGGTATTCATTGGACAAATATATTATACTAGAACTGACGTGTGATTACATTGTCACGCAACTTGGGTGCATAAATCCTGAGAAATCAGTACCCAGAACAACCACCTCGGGCCGTAATAACGGCCTTGATATGCCTGGGCATTGAGTCAAACAGAGCTTGGATGATATGTACAGGTACAGCTGCTGTCCATGCAGCTTCAACACGATACCACAGTTCATTAAGAGTCGTGACGGGTGTATTGTGACGAACCAGTTGCTCGGCCACCATTGACCAGACGTTTTCAATTGGTGAGAGATCTGGAGAATGTGCTGGCCAGGGCAGCAGTCGAACATTTTCTGTATCCAGAAAGGCCTGTACAGAACCTGCAACATGCGGTCATGCATTGTCCTGCTGAAAAGTAGGGTTTCGCAGGGATCGAATGAAGGGTAGAGCCACCGGTCGTAACACATCTGAAATGTAACATCCACTGTTCAAAGTGCTGTCAATGCGAACAAGAGGTGACGGAGACGTGTAACCAATGGCACCCCATACCATTATGCCGGGTGATACGCCAGTATGGCGATGACGAATACACGCTTCCAATGTGCGTTCACCGTGATGTCGCCAAACACAGATGCAACCATCATGATGCTGTAAACAGAGCCTGGATTCATCCGAAAAAATGATGTTTTGCCATTCATGCACCCAGGTTCATCGTTGAGTACATCATCGCAGGCGCTCCTGTCTGTGATGCAGCGTCGAGGGTAACCGCAGCCATGGTCTCCGAGCTGATAGTCCATGCTGCTGCAAATGTCATCGAACTGTTCGTGCAGATGGTTGTTGTCTTGCAAACGTCCCCATATGTTAACTCAGGTCTCGAGACGTGGCTACACAATCCGTTACAGCCATGCGGATAAGATGCCTGTCATCTCAACTGCCAGTGATATGAGGCCATTGGGATCCAGCATGGTGTTCCGTATTACCCTCCTGAACCCACCGATTCCATATTCTGCTAACAGTCATTGGATCTCGACCAATACGAGCAGCAATGTCGTGATACGATAAACCACAATCGCGATAGGCTACAATCTGACCTTTATCAAAGTTGGTAACGTGATGGTACGCATTTCTCCTCCTTACATGAGGCATTACAACAACATTTCACCAGGCAACACTGGTCAACTACTGTTTGTGTATGAGAAATCGATTGGTAACTTTCCTCATCTCAGCATGTTGTAGGTGTCGCCACCGGCGCCAACCTCGTGTGAATGCTGTGAAATGCAAATCATTTGCATATCACAGCATCTTCTTCCTGTCGGTTAAATTTCGCTTCTGTAGCACGTCATCTTCATGGTGTAGCAATTTTAATGGCCAATAGTGTATAATCTAATGTTTGTGTAGAAGTGTATATTTGTCTATATGTGGATGTGTGTTCATGTAGTCTGATTCTTCGGCCTTCTTATCTAAAGATAAGATGTATGTAATTAGTAACCATGGAAATAAGGAAGGACTTCAGTGATAGAAGTTTATGAATATGGAAAGAGGGAAAAGATCGACAGGTGCTCAAGATAAGAAGTAAGAAAGGAAAAAAATAGATGTAGTTGCTAGGATCAAAGAAGAGAAAGAAGACAGGAAACCCTTCCCACCCCCCTTCCACAGGATCCCTACCTCTCAGGTACTTGAGTGAGATGCCGGAAGAGGTTTGGTGTTAAATTGTCTCCTACAGAATGGAATTGTCCCACCTTCACCCTTTGAGGTCCCTGAAGGAAATCCTAGCAATCCTGTGGAAATGGCAAATGAAGAAGAATCAGGCACACTTGTTTTTGAGGGTTGTTTGAAAGGTGTGATGTGTGTTTTGTGTTAGTCATGATATATCTGTTCTTGTAAGTCATGCTTTTAGCTACAATATCCACCCACTTCAAAATTAATAAAACCCTCCTATCTATATCACATCTCGTAATAAAAGGTATAAAATACTCTATACAAAATAGAAAATCTATACTCTACTGTATAACAATTGTTCGGCTAGTCACATCTTATCATAATTTCCACAAATATAACACTCTGTTCAGTTTATTTAGTTTAGATATCACTTTTTTTCTGTGTTTCTCTTAAGTCGGTCTCTATTTTATGGTCATAGCCAGTTTTTTAATAAGTTTACAGGATAGTTATAGATCTTAAAAGAATTCGGTGCAGGAAACTAAATGGAAAAAACACCAAAAAGAACTCGGAATCCGATGGACATCACACTGCCCGTTAACTCAGAATGTTAACATCCCTGGGGGATAGGTGACAGACTAGTTTAAGATTTTAAAGGAATTCAGTGCAGGAAAAAATTTGGAAAAAAACACCGAAAACAACTTGGGATCTGATGATTGTCACTCTACCCAGTAACTCAGAATGGGTGGTAGGTGACAGAATAGTTTAAGATTTTAAAGAAATTTGGTGCAGGAAACTATTTGGGGGTGGGGGGTGGGGGGTGGGGGGGTGGGGAAATTCGGTATCCGACGGTCATTACTCTGCCTGTTAACTTAGAAAGTTAACGTCCCTGGGGGATAGATGACTCCACCCAGGTCCCATGGATCTGATATTAACTTTCCTTGTGCACTGGCAGACCAATAATTTTCTTTAAATTTCTTTTGAAAATCCTCCCAAGAAGAAAATTTCTCAGTATTTACTGTACCCCATTCTGAGGCTTCCCCTAAAAAGTACCCCACAGCAGATTCGATCTTTTTAGAATCTTCCCAATTTTTTTGTAATACTTGGTTAAACCTTTTTAAGAAATGGGTTGGATCTATATCTCCATCCAGCTTAAATTTAGGGAATTGTCTAGATAACACCGAATTAGCTCTTCATTGTAAACCAGTCACAGCTTCACTAGTTAATACTATATTAGATGAAGATACCCTTTTTTCTACTTTATCTTGGATAAGCTTAAATTCTCTCCACAGGCCTTCTATATCCTTCCTGGTATCATTAAGTTCGGAGAAGGCATAGGTGATATGTTCCCGGATGTGATTCTCTCGGTAACCTTTCGATCTATAATTTCTCCAAATTGTTCCTCCAAACTAATTACCTTTATAATATCAGAGTTGCCTATTTTCTCTTTAAAATTCTGATCTACATTATCTACTCATGCACTGACACCTGTAATTCGCGATTGAATGTTCGGCATTAATTCATTATTCTTCTCTACACTCTCTTTCAAGGTATTCATTCCCTGTCTTACTTCATTATACTTAATCTAGTACACATTTTAAAAGATCCCAACTTTTCAATAAGTTCTGATTCTACATTATTACATTTGTTTTCAGTGCCAAGTTCTAAACTTTTTGACAAATCCTGAACAGTATCATTCTGTTTCTGACTAAGGTCGGTAGACATATGAGTTATATGAGTGGTTAAAGAATTAGTCAACTCATTCTTTAAATCTATTTTTAAATCCTCTACTTTAGTACTTATAGCGTCAAATTCAGTCTTCAAAGCACCTGCTGCACTAGTATTAGTCTTAGCCATAGAAAAGGGGAAGTTTGTTAAAATTCAGTAAAGGCGTGGTTGGGCGATGAAGTCTGGAGCCGCTGGGAATGTGTAGTAATAGTTGGCAGCCAGTAGGCCACCAGAGTAAACAGGGCATGGAGCTGCGATGGCGTTATTGCACGCATGATGTGTTTGGTGTGAAGCAACAGTGAGGCAGGGAACCGAAGCGTCGCTTGAAGTTATTGCGATGTATGAGGCGGGGGCAGTAGGCCAGAGCCGGGAGGGTGATGTGTAAATGGCTGACGTATAGGAATTTATCCCTGCCATAGTTTCTGTCTCTCTTTGACACTACGTCAGAAGCGAGGGGAAAAGCAGTATAAATAGATGAGCAATTTTAACTAGAGACAAGAGTGTGCCAGGTCAGACGAGAGTCGGGTCGGATCTGTGCTGGTCTATGCTTATAGGGGCTAGACTGGTAGAGTTTATGTAAATATTCTGTGTAACCTGTTCTTTATTTCTGACATTATGCATCTCTAAACTGTGTGAATAAAACAATGCTTCTGAATACCACTGTATCACTCTGCACTGCCCCTTGACGCTATCAAACTTGCTCGGCCTCCTGACGAAATACGGCGCGGTGGGTCCCGGCTTCAGCTCGGCCATCCAGAGTCCCGGGTTCGACTATTGATGATTCCGCAACACACCCATGCCTTCACATAGATTACTAAATTCTTTTCTTTGAGAATATACTTTGGTGCTTAACAAACCTAAATTTGATGTCTGAATATTGAGAGTTTCCCTCTGAGCATTTAAAGCCTTACTCTGGGTATTAAATTGTGAATCTAATGAGTTTAACTTAAGACTCTGAGCATTTAATTGAGAATTTACCAAACTGCATCACCATCTTCAATTAAAACAGAAGTATTATCTGCAAACAGAACTAATGGGGAATTGATATTTGTGGCTAAGTCATTTACATAGAATAGGAACAAGATTGGCCCCTTGAGGCACACCTTGTGACACAGTATTTCACTTCGAAAAATAAGTCACCACATTTGAAGTGATAGTTATCTTTTGTTTTCTGTTCTGCAGGTATGATGTACGCCATTTGAGAGTATTCTCCTTAATCCCATATTTATCTAATTTGTTGACAAGCAAGGCATGGTTTACAGAGTTGAAAGCTTTAGTAAGATCACAAAAAATACCAGCAACTTCTCTCCTCTGGTCCAGTGCTTTGCATATCTTTTCAATAAAGTTATTTAATGCATCCAGGGTGTTTTTTCCTCTTTGGAATCCAAATTGGTTATTTATAATAATATCATTTTTACAATAAAATTTTGTATCTGGTTTGCACCTACTTTCTCAAACATTTTCAACAAGATTGGAAGAATAGAAATAGGACGATAGTTTCCCATGTCTTCCCTTGACCCTTTCTTGAACAAAGGTCTGACTTTGGCATACTTCAACACATCAGGAAAACATCCATGTTCAAAAGATTGATTAATTATTTTAGTTAGTGGAGGTATGATTATGTGATACACTGCTTTAATCACTTTAGTCAGTATTCCATCCCACCCAGCTGGGTTTTTTTTAATGATAATATAATATTTTCCACATGCTTTATTGAGACTTTTTTAAAATCTATGAGATACTCAGCTCCTTGCTGGAGTCCAAAGGGGTTTACTTTACTCTGATACTGTACTATATCAACATCTGACTTTGCCACATTTATGAAGAATTCATTTAAACACTGATATTTGAGCTGGGTTTACAATAAGGCTATCATTTACTTTAATCCTAGATATTTCATTTCTATTAATTCTGACACCTAACTCTGATTTGACAACAGACCACACTGCCTTTGTTTGTCTTTTCTGTTGTGAAATGAACTTATTGTTTGCCATTTGTTTGGCTGCTTTCACAACTTTTTTCAAGGTAGTTTTATAATATCTAACATAAGTTCATTATGTAGTTGCGTCTTCCTAGCACTAGAAATTTTTATACCCAGAGTTATCCATTTAACTTTACCAGTGATTTTGTTACATGTGGTTCTAAGTGGAAAAGTTTCATTCATAGCCTACAATAGTGTTTTTTTCAACTGTTCTTGTTATAATTAACAATAGTCAGTGACACCATAAGCACAGAGTGGCATAAAAACTCCATGGTTGTTCCTCTAAAACATCTATGGATTGCTCCACAAGTACTTGTCAGTGCTGTTCGACCACTGCGTCTACTTTCTTCCCGCAACTGATTTTAAACGTGCACACACAAACATGTGACGTGCTGTAGGTAGAATTTTACCATCCCACACTCATATCTAGAATATTGTGTGTTCAAGACAGTAGAAGGCTGAGTGGTTCTGGAATTTACACAGAAATTCTTGAATCACTATATCATCTGAGCTCTTGATATTCATACAGGTGGTTCTCTTTTTTCCAAAGGTCTCCTTAATTTTTCCTGTAGGCAGTATCTATCTTACCCTGAGTGATATATTCATGTACTGCATTTAATTTTTTGTCTTTTCATCAATTAACTTTAATATCTCTTCTGTTACCCAAGAATTGCTATTAACCCTCTTCTTTTTACCTACTTGATCCTCTGCCATCTTCACTATTTTATCTCTCAAAGCTACCAATTCTTCTTCTACTGTATTTCTTTCCCCTGTTCTTGTCAACTGTTCCCTAACACTCGCTCTGAAGCTCCCTACAACCTCTGGTTCTTTCAGTTTATCTAGGTCCCATCTCCTTGAACTCCTACCTTTTTGCAGTTTCTTCAGTTTTAATCTACAGTTTATAACCAACAAATTGTGGTCAGAGTCCGCATTAGCACCTGAAAATGTCTTACAGTTTAAAGTCTGGTTCTTCAATCTCTGTCTTACCAGTACACAATCTATCTGAAACCTTCCAGTGTCTCTAGGCCTGTATACAATCTTATTTTATGATTCTTAAACCAAGTATTAGCTATGATTAAGTTGTGCTCTGTGCAAAAGTCTACCAAGTGGCTTCCTCTTTCATTCCTTACCCCTAGTTCATATTCACCTTCTACTTTTCCTTCTTTTCCTTTTCCTACTATCAAATTCCAGTTCTCCACGACTATTAAATTTTTGTCTCCCTTAACTATCTGAATAATTTCTTTTATCGCATCATACATTTCTTCAATCTCTTCATCATCCCCGGAGCTGGTTGGCATATGAACTTGTACTACTGCGGTAGACATGGGCTTTGTGTCTGTCTTGGCTACAAAAATGTGTTCACTATACTGCTCGTAGTAGCTTATCCGCATTCCTATTTTTTGTTCAATATTAAACCTACTCCTGCATTACCATTATTTGATTTTGTATTTATAACCCTGTAATCACCTGACCAAAAGTCTTGTTCCTGCTACCACCGAACTTCACTAATTCCCATAATATCTAACTTTAACCTATCCATTTCCCTTTTTAAATTTTCTAACCTATCTGCCCGATTAAGGGATCTGACATTCCACGCTCCGATCCGTAGAATGCCAGTTTTGTTTCTCCTGATAATGACTTCCTCCTGAATAGTTCCCACATGTAGATACCAATGGGGGACTATTTTACCTATGGAATAATTTCCCCTTGCTTTCAGCCGTTCACAGTACCAGCATGACAATGCTGTTTTGGTTGATGTTACAAGTCCAGATCAGTCAATCATCCAGACTGTTGCCCCTGCAACTACTGAAAAGGCAGCTGTCCCTCTTCAGGAACCACATATTTGTCTCCTGGCCTCTCAACAGATACCCCTCCTCTGTGGCTGCACATACAGTTTATCGCTGAGCCACCCAAGCCTCCCCCCCCAACAGCAAGGTCCGTGGTTCATTTGGTGAGAGGGGGGGGGGGGGGGGGGGGAGGGCGAGATTTACAATAGCAAAACAAAATGATAAAATTTCAGTTAGTAAGGGTTGCCTGTTAGGTGATGGATGAAAATAAATATAACTTTGAATTTTGAAATCAGAGTTTGTGGCAAATAAGTAATAAAGTCATCTCAGCACAGGAATGGAAAAGTCTTATTGAAACATATGACATTCACATATTCTTACATTGTGCCATCAACCAGGGCTTAACCTCAATTTTACTGTTGCTATATATTTTATTTATTTATTCATTTATATGTTTACTTTATTTTCATTATTCCTTTCATATGCATCTTTCCCCCTCCCCACCTCATTCTCTCTTTGTTCTTTCCCTGTTGCCTTTTCAGTTTTTAACTATACTATTAATTTCATTTCTCAGTTCTCTTCTTCTATGTATCTTTATTTATCACTACAGATATAATCTGTAAACTGTAGCTGGCACAGTATTTACCAATATATTGCCTTTGACCTGCTACTCTCTCTGACACCTCACCATTCATTTTTGTTTCATCTCATCCTCACAACAGGTAGGTTCCTCTCATCATGGGGTCTGAGTTATGTGCCCTTCCTTTTTAACTTAGCCAAGTGCATCTCTCTTTCTTCTATGAGCAAGGAAATAATAGTTCCAAATGCTAGGATTAGTTTTTCCACTTTTAAATGTGTCGACTGGTACTAAAATATGTGTGTGTGTGTTCTGTTAGTCTGTGTTGCAATAAAGGGTCACGTCGCAAGTGCAACTGACAACTTTCACTTGAATCTCTTACTCATTTGCATGTTTTTTTCTTAATAGAATCAATTTATCTTCACAAGATTTTGTGCCACACAAGGTCATATCCCTACTTGATTGCCATAGTATATAGCTCTGAGTTTTGGCTGCAGCTACGTTGTTGGGCCTACTCTGTTTCTCTTCTTCTTCTTCTTCTGCTTTGTTAGGACCCTTCAGGATCATGTGTGTCTTGTTTTGCACATCTTTCTTCCCAATACCTCTTCATTCTCTCGCTTATTCTGTTTCTTTCTTCTTCTGGTAAGACAACTTTGATTTTGGTGTCTGGCTGCCTGTGGCCATCCACCAACCCTTTCTACTTCCCCCTGTTTTGTACTGCTACCTGCAGATTCCTTTCTTTTATTCCTACAGTCTTCCAGTCATCTCTGACTTCCTTCACCCAGTAGTTTCCCATATGACATGTTGCATTCCATATCTTCTTAGTCAACCTCTCCTCGTCCATCCCCATTAGGTGCCCAACAATTTGTAACCTCCTCTTCTGTATCTTGCTCAATATGGGTTCAATATTTTCATAAAGTTTCTGTCATGTTCTGTGTATCCAGATACCTGCCATGTTTTTTGGTGCCCCATATGCCTCTCAAAATTTTCCGCTCCTTGTTTTCCAACTGTATACAAGCTCCATTACCGAGTGTGATTGTTTCTGATGCATACAGAGCAGCATTTCTTACAGTTGCTGTGTAATGTCGCAGTTTGGCATTATGTGACATATTTTTCTTGCCATAAGTGGTTTTCACCACATACCAAAGCTTCTGCAAAAGCTGTGCCCTGTCTACTGCGCTACTGTTGCTCTGTATGCCATCAGTTATCTTCTCCCACAAATAACGAAAACTGCTGACTTTCTCAACCACTTGGCCATCTATCTTCCAGTCAAACTTAGTGTTCAATGTCTTGGTCATCTTATTTGCAATCTTCAGTCTGACCTTTTCTGCTGTTTGCCTCTTCTTCTGTCTCATTTAAGAGTGCCATGTCATCTGCAAATGCCAGGCATCCACTGTTGCATTATGTTTGACGTTGTACCCTATTTGCACACCTTTGATCTTAATGTTACTATTTAGTTGCCTCCACTGTCTCACAGCTTTGTGCAACACTAGGTTAAGTAAAACTGGGACAGTTCATCCCCTTGCCAGACTCCTGTTTTTATTTTGAAACTGTCTGACAGCGTACTGCAATGCTTGATCCTGGCAGTAGAGTCACTTAACGTTTCCTCTATTATTGCATGTGTTGTAGCATACAGTCCTCTATCTTCCCCCACATCAAGCAGAGTACTTCTGTCAACTGAATTGTAGGTCTTTTGGAAGTCCACAAATGTCACTATTGTCTCTTTTCCTTCCCTGTGCCTGTGTTCTATTATACTTTTTATTCCAAATATCTGTTCTGTCCTCCTTTTTGTAAAGGCACACTGGTACTCTCCTATTGTTGGCCCCAGTTGTTCTTCAACTCTGTTCAGCAAGATTCTTGACAAAACCTTGTACTGTATGTTTAAGAGAGATATGCCCCTGTAGTTATCCAGTACTTTCTTGTCCCCTTTCTTGTGCAGTGGTATTATAATGGCTTCTTTCCAGTCTAGAGGTATTTTCTTATTTCTCCAGATTTCCATTATTATATTGTACATACTTGTTTCTATTTCAGGCCCACCCCACTTGATCTCTTCAGCACAGATACCATCATTGCCTGATGCCCTGTTGTTTTTGAGGTATTTAATTGCCTCTGCGACTTCTGTCCTGGTGGGTGAATTGTCTAGACTATCCTGACTTTCGTCTCTACAGCATAAGTGTGTCAGCTTTACTGTCAGTTCTTCTGAATTCAGCAAATCCCTGAAATACCTAGTCATTTCCTCACACACCTCTTTCTCGCAAATTTTTATTGTGCCATCTTGTCATATTATGAAGGGTTCTTTTGCCTTGAAGCCTTAAATTCTGCTCAGCATTTCTCTGAAGACGACTCATGATTTTGTGTTTCTTTGCAGACTGTTTGCTTCTTCTAGTTTCTCATTCCGTCTATTTCTCTTGGCATTTCTTATCATTTTGCTAGCAATTTTTCTCACATTTTGGAAGTTCGATCAGTCTCCTTGGTTTTTACAGGATTGCCATTTTATCCATGGTTTCCTCCTGGTCTCGACTGCATTCTCACATTCATCCGTCCACCACTCATGTTTCCTTTTCTTGTTGTTAGTAGCCAGTTGCACTGCCTCTTCTTCCATCATATCTCTCACTCTCTTCCAATCACTCTGAACTGCCATTCTCTTTGCATACTCTGCTCTGTGTTTTTTCAGAAGATCTGGGTCGATTCTGCTAGTGTTTATGCTCCTACATTTCCTTTCTCTGTTGGGTATCCATCTGCATTTCATTTCAACAAGGTAGTGATCTGATTCTATCCTGCTATTTTTCCTCACTTTTGTGTTCATAATCTCTGTGATTCTTGTCACGGATTGCTACGTGGTCTAGCTGTTTTTCCTCATTTCCAGGACTGACCCACATTGTTTTCTTACTTGTCTTAACTTTGTAATGGGTGGTCATTGTTCTCATCTTGTGTCTCCTACATAGGTCCACTAGTCTCTCACCATTCTTGTTTGTTCTATTGTGTGCTGGATAATCTCCCACAGGATCTCTAAACTTCCTTTCCGTGCCTATTTGCGTGTTAAAATCTCCTAGCAAAATAGTGACACCTCTTTTGTCCACATCTGTCTCTACCTTATCCAGAGTGGACCAAAAATGTTCAGTTCCTGCTTTTTTTTTTAGTTCTTATGATTTGTTGGTGCATGTGCATTTACTACTGTGTAGGTTTTGTTTCCTATTTTCATTGTCAGATATGACCGCATCTCGTTTATACCCTTCCACGCAGTGATACTATCCAGGTATCTATTATCTGCTACAAAGGCTGTGCCAAACATAAAAGGTTGCTTTGGCCCCCCAATACTGGGTTTCCCTTTCAGAATTACTTATCCCTCTGATTACATCGTGCTTTTGTCCTTGAATCTTGTTGCCTGTAGTGCCAGTATGCCAATCCCAAGTTCTCTCATACTTTCAAGAAGTGAGGAGGACTCTGTTTCTGTAGATTTATAATGACTTCAGTTCCTATACTTAATTACCCATATTTCTGAAGTTTTTCAAAGTTACCATTTATTATATGAGTCTGCTATAAGATGTTTTTGGTGATTTATCTTCTAGGAATTTGAGCGTCCGCCACCAGATGAGTTACATGGATTACGTCTGCATAGCTGGATTCTTGTGCTGCCACCAAATAAAGAAGTAACAGAACCATTTTTTATAGAACCACCTACTGGTAATAGGTATCAAGTTGATGACCCACATTACTTGGGAATTGAAAGTATTTGGAATGATACAAATTACTGGGTCAATTTGCAGGACTGTTCAGAAGGTTGCAAGGTACGTGTACAATGTTGTTCTACAAACTCAGTGTTAGCTGGCTAAGTATATTCATAGAAGAGTTCGTATTCTGTACCCAAATCAAGCATGCATTAAATGATGTGCCCAGTTGGAGTTTATATAAAAATTATATTTCCAGTTATGTTTTATGCTTTTATTACACTATGGAATAAGTGCTATTATTGCAGCAGTTCCCTTGCTTTATTAGAAGATTTTCCATTAAGATTTAAACAATGGAAAGTCCAGGTTAATAATAATAATAATAAAAGATTTTATTGTCTTTAGGCCATTACAGCAATTGACAATGTCAAATGAAGTTACAATTTATAGTACAGTGTGATAAGGTATTGACTACTGAAATATTTTAGCTTATATTACAATAAATGTACAGTGGCTCATCTGTTGGATTACTGCATTTTACAGTTGAAGAATTCATTGATATCATAGAACGGGTGGACAATAAACCATTCATGCAGTCTTTCTTTGAATGTATGTTCAGGAAGATCCTGTATAGCATTTGGCAGCTTATTAAATAGTTTGTGCCCTGTGACTTCATAGCTATTGATTGATTTTGATAGTCTGTGGTAAGGCGTGTATATGTGTTTGATGCTTCTTGTGTTGTAACAATGTACATTTTCTCTACGTTTCACATATTGTAGGTTCTTCTTCGTAAAGATTAAGACATTGTATATATAGAGGTTTATTACCGTCATAATTTTTTGTTTAGTAAATAAGGGTTTGCAGTGAGCCTTATGTGAAGAATTTGTAATTATCCTAATGGCTTTCTTCTGCAATAATAGGATGTCATGTATATGACTACAGCTACCCCACAAGATAATGCCATAGGATACTATACTTTGGAAAAATGCAAAATAAGATGATCTGATGTATGTTTCAGGTAGACAACTTCTGAGTTGTCTTAATAAATAAATTACTCTAGATAGCTTACTACTAATATAGTTTACATGTTGGCCCCAGGATAACTTTTTGTCTAAATAAACTCCCAGGAATGTAACAGAACTAGGGTCATCAGATAGTGGTTTGTCTCTTAGAGTGAAGATTATCTGCTGAGTTTTATTTTCATTTAGCAGGAAACCATTTGCTCTGAACCAATACGCTGCGTGGGTGAGTGTATTTTCAGCACAGGTTTTAAGATCATTAAGATTGTTTCCGCTATGAAGAAAAGTCGTATCATCTGCATACAATACAGTGGTGGATCTAATGAACGAGGGGAGGTCATTGATCATTATCAGAAACAGGAAGGGGCCCAGTACAGATCCCTGAGGCACACCTACTTTAACATTTTCTATGTTTGACATTTCCTTACCAACAAAAACTACCTGTTTACGGTTGTTGAGATAAGCTTTTAATAGTCTGAGACTGTTTCCTTTGATGCCGTAGAATTCTAGTTTCTCTAGTAATGGTGTGTGCTCAACACAGTCGAAGGCCTTGTTTAGGTCACAGAATGAGACCTGAGCAAAGCCTTTGTTCTCAAAAACTTTGAGGATGTAACTGACTACCATGTTGATTGCATCAGTGGTCGACAGATTCTTCCTAAACCTGTATTGTGTAGCATTAATTATTCCTAGATTCTCAAAGTGAGATGATAATTGTTGGTACATGATGCATTCTATTACCTTGGAGAATGCGGGTACTATTGAAATAGGCCTGTAACGAGATGGAGAGTCTTTATCTCCCTTTTTGTATACTGGGACGATCCTAGACAGTTTTAACTCATCAGGAAAATACCCCTCAATTAAGCACTTGTTTATGCAGTAGGTTAAATGGTACAGAATGCAATCACACATTTTTTTAGCAGGTTGCATGATATGCCATATATATCTAAGCTATCAGATGGTTTCAGTTGTTTTATGACCCCTTGTACAAATCTAGGCAATACTTCAGAGAAGGTTAGAACGCTTGTATTTAGTGACTGTCTACCCCAATTTTGGGAGAGTAACTCTGATGGACTAATGTCTGGTTTGATAATTGCGTCTCCTATTTCTTTCACTGAATTAATAAAAAACTCATTGAGTGTTTGAGGTGGGATATTAATTTTGTCTTTTTTAGTATCTGTGGCAGCACTGTTAATTACTTTCCAAGCGGTTTTGCATTTATTGATGGAATTACGTATGCTGTTGGCATTGAAGGTTATTTGGCTTGCAGGATGGCTTTTTTGTATTCATTCCTGCATTCCACATAGGCTGCATTGGCATAGTCAGACTTCATACTATTGTATATGTTGTACAGTAACAAAACTTGTTTCTCTAGATCTGTCAGCTGTTTAGTGTACCATATATTTTGTCTGTTTTGAGATCTGGATTTGTGGCTGCTGTCCATTATTTTGATTTTCTTTATGGGAATACTATGGTTAAATAGGGTCAAGAATGCATTAAAAAATCTATCAAATATTATTTTGGCTGGCAGGTCATTACTTGATGTGTAACGTCCATTGACACAACAATGGCCAAACCAGTCTCTGTCAGCAAGGGAATTACGAAATGTGTTAATTTTATCCTCAGTTACAGGTCTGGTAATCACAACTGTTGGGACAGGTCTGCTTGCATTGCCCCTATTGAGGGGAATTTTTCTTGCATAATTTAGAGATACGGAGTCATGCTCAGAGAATGGGAACACTACAACTTCGCATGCGTTTTCAGTGGTCTTGAAGTTTACAAAGATGTTATCTAAACATGCTTTGTTTCTTGTGGGCCTGTTATTAACATGATGTAAATTGTATTGTCTTAGTAAGTTTTCCAGATCTGCAACACTACCCTTACATTTAGTAACATCAAAATCAGCATTCAAATCACCTCCTATTGCAATACCATAGTGTAGCCATTTAATATCACTTAATTCACTCAATAGCATGTCCATTTTTTCTAAAAATATGTTAATGCTTCCCTTTGGTGATCTGTACATGGATACTACTATTAGCTTATGACTATTAATGATGGAAAGACTAGATTACAGCTTACCATAAAGATTACACATTGAGTGACAGTCAGGCACAATGAAAAGACTGTTACACATTAAGCTTTCCTCAGGAAAAAGAAACACACACCATTCACACAAGCAGGCACACCTCACACACACATGACTGCTATCTCTGGCTGCTCAGGCTAGACCATAACTGAAACGTGTCGAAAGGGTGCTACAATCTGTAATGGATTGGGGAAGGGGGAAGGATAGCAGGGTACTGGTGTTCAAAGAAGAAACAGTGCTGCCTGATGGAATGTTCAGGGACACAAACAAGCACACCTCACACGCACACACACACACACACACACACACACACACACACACACACACACACACACATGAGCACTATCTCTGGCTGCTCAGGCTAGACTGAAACTGAAATGCATCAGACGGGAACAGCAATCCATAGTGGCGCGGGGAAGGATAGCAGGGTATAGGTGGTGGGAGAGGAAACAGTGCTGCCTGGCAGAATGTTCAGGGACTAGAGGCGGCAGACAAGGCTACCCGGTGCAGCATCATTAAGCTGTGGGTGAGGGAGGGAAGGGAGTGGAAAGGAAGGGAGAAGGGGAAAAGATAATTGGGTGCACTGCCAGCAAGCTGTGCACAGGGGCAGTGGGGACCTGAGTTGGGTGGAGATGGTAGGGTAGATGGGGGAGGAAACTGTTGGTTGGGGGGTGCAGTAGATTACTGTAAGTTGAGGCCAGATTATTTCGGGAGCAGAGAATGTGTTGTAAGGATAACTCCCATCTGTGCAGTTCAGAAAAGGTGGTGGTGGAGGGGAGCATCCAGATGATCTAGGCTGTGAAGCAACCATCGAGATCAAGAATGTTATTTTCAGCTGTGTGTTGAGCAATAGGGTGCAACACTTTGCTCTTGGTCACAATCTGAGTGTTGCTGTTCATCCTGGTGGATAGCTGATTGTTAGTCATATCAATGTAAGAATCTGATCAATGATTGCTGCAGAGCTGGTATATAACATGGCTGCTTTCATAGGTGGGCTGAGCTCTGATTGGGTAGGACAAGCATGTGACAGGACTGGAATAGGAAGTGCTGGTGGGTGGATTGTGCAGATCTTGCTCCTGGCCTTCCACAGGGATATGATGCTTGTGGCATGGGGTTAGAATTGGGGGTGGCACAGGGATGGGCTAGCATGTTGTGGAGGTCTACATCTACATCTACATCTACATCTACATGATTACTCTGCAGTTCACATTTAAGTGCTTGGCAGAGGGTTCATCGAACGACAATCATACTGTCTCTCTACCATTCCACTCCCGAACAGCGCACAGGAAAAATGAACAACTAAATCTAAATCTTTCTGTTCGAGCTCTGATTTCTCTTATTTTATTTTGATGATCATTCCTACCTATGTAGGTTTGGCTCAACAAAATATTTTCGCATTCAGAAGAGAAAGTTGGAGACAGACATTTCGTAAATAGATTTCGCCGTGACGAAAAACGTTTTTGCTTTAATGACTTCCATCCCAACCCGCGTATCATATCTGCCACACTCTCTCCCCTATTACGTGATAATACAAAACGAGCTGCCCTTTTTTACACCCTTTCGATGTCCTCTGTCAATCCCACCTGGTAAGGATCCCACACCGCGCAGCAATATTCTAACAGAGGACGAACGAGTGTAGTGTAACCTGTCTCTTTAGTGGACTTGTTGCATCTTCTAAGTGTCCTGCCAATTAAACGCAACCTTTGGCTCGCCTTCCCCACAATATTGTCTATGTGGTCTTTCCAGCTGAAGTTGTTCGTGATTTTTACACCCAGGTACTTAGTTGAATTGACAGCCTTGAGAATTGTACTATTTATCGAGTAATCGAATTCCAATGGATTTCTTTTGGAACTCATGTGGATCACCTCACACTTTTCGTTATTTAGCGTCAACTGCCACCTGCCACACCATACAGCAATCTTTTCTAAATCGCTTTCCAACTGATACTGGTCTTTGGATGACCTTACTAGATGGTAAATTACAGCATAATCTGCGAAAAACCTAAGAGAACTGCTCAGATTGTCACCCAGGTCATTTATATAGATCAGGAACAGCAGAGGTCCCAGGACGATTCCCTGGGGAACACCTGATATCGCTTCAGTTTTATTCGATGTTTTGCCGTCTATAACTACGAACTGCGACCTTCCTGACAGGAAATCATGAATCCAGTAGTACAACTGAGATGATACCCCATAGACCCGCAGCTTGATTAGAAGTCGCTTGTGAGGAATGGTGTCAAAAGCTTTCCGGAAATCTAGAAATACGGAATCAACCTGAGATCCCCTGTCGATAGCGGCCATTACTTCGTGCGAATAAAGAGCTAGCTGCGTTGCACAAGAACGATGTTTTCTGAAACCATGCTGATTACGTATCAATAGATCGTTCCCATCGAGGTGATTCATAATGTTTGAATACAGTATATGCTCCAAAACCCTACTGCAAACCGACGCCAATGATATAGGTCTGTAGTTCGATGGATTACTCCTACTACCCTTCTTAAACACTGGTGCGACCTGCGCAATTTTCCAATCTGTAGGTACAGATCTATCGGTGAGCGAGTGGTTGTATATGATTGCTAAGTAGGGAGCTATTGTATCAGTGTAATCTGAAAGGAACCTAATCGGTATACAATCTGGACCCGAAGACTTGCCTGTATCAAGCGATTTGAGTTGCTTCGCAACCCCTAAGTTAACTACTTCTAAGAAACTCATGCTAGCAGCTGTTCATGTTTCAGATTCTGGAATATTCCATTTGTCTTCCCTGGTGAAGGAATTTCGGAAAACTGCGTTCAATAACTCCGCTTTAGCAGCACAGTCGTCGGTAACAGTACCATCGGCACTGTGCAGTGAAGGTATTGACTGCGTCTTGCCACTTGTACTTTACCTACGACCATAACTTCTTCGGATTTTCTACCAAATTTCGAGACAATGTTTCGTTGTGGAACCTAATAAAGGCATCTCGCATTGAAGTTCTTGCCAAATTTTGCACATCTCTAAATTTTAGCCAATCTTCGGGATTTCGCGTTCTTCTGAACTACGCATCCTTTTTCTGTTGCCTGTGCTACAGCGTTCGGACCTGTTTTGTGTACAATGGGGGATCAGTTCCATCTCTTACCAATTTATGAGGTATGAATCTCTCAATTGCTGTTGCTACTATATCTTTGAATTTGAGCCACATCTCGTCGATATTTGCATAGCCAGTTCGAAAGGAATGGAGATTGTCTCTTAGGAAGGCTTCTAGTGACAATTTATCTGCTTTTTTAAATAAAATTATTTTGCGTTTGTTTCTGGTGGATTTGGAAGAAACGGTATTGAGCCTAGCTACAACGACCTTGTGATCACTAATCCCTGTATCAGTCATGATGCTCTCTATTAGCTCTGGATTGTTTGTGGCTAAGAGGTCAAGTGTGTTTTCGCAACCATTTACAATTCGCGTGGGTTCGTGGACTAACTGCTCAAAATAATTTTCGGAGAAAGCATTTAGGACAGTCTCGGGAGATGTTTTCTGCCTACCACTGGTTTTCAACAAGTAATTTTGCCAACATATCGAGAGAAGGTTGAAGTCCCCACCAACTATAACCATATGAGTGGGGTATTTATTTGTTACGAGACTCAAATTTTCTCTGAACTGTTCAGCAACTATATCATCGGAGTCTGGGGGTCAGTAGAAGGAGCCGATTATTAACTTAGTTCGGCTGTTAAGTATAACCTCCAACCATACCAATTCGCACGGAGTATCTACTTCGATTTCACTACAAGATAAACCACTACTGGCAGACACAAACACTCCACCACCAATTCTGCCTAATCTATCTTTCTTGAACACCCTCTGAGACTTCATAAAAATTTCTGCAGAACTTATTTCAGGCTTTAGCCAGATTTCTGTACCTATAACGATGTCAGCTTCTGTGCTTTCTATTAGCGCTTGAAGCTCAGGGACCTTCCCAGCACAACTACAACAATTTACAACTACAATTCTGACTGTTCCTTGATCCAAGCATGTCCTGTATTTGCCATGCACCCTTTGAGATTGCAGCCCACCCCGTACTTTCCCGGGGCCTTCTAATCTAAAAAACCGCCCAGTTCACGCAACACAGCCTCCGCTACCCGTATGGCTGCCAGCTGAGTGTAGTGAACTCCTGATCTATTCAGCGGAACCCGAAACCCCACCACCCTATGGCGCAAGTCAAGGAATCTGCAGGTTGGGTGGGTGGCAGAACACCACTTTAGGATGGGTGGGAAGGAACTTGGGTAGGATGTCTCTCATATCAGAGCATGATAATAGATAATCAAAGCTCGTCAAAGGATGTGGTTCAGTTGTTCCAGTCCAGGGTGGTACTGGGTGACAAAGGGAGAAAGGAGGGGTGGGTGGATTGGGGGGGGGGGGGGGTTGACATACCATGGGAAATCTGTTTGCAGACTAGGTCTGGGGGATAGTGCCTGTTTGTGAAGGCCTGTGTAAGACCTTCAGCATACTGGGTAAGGGAGCTGCCATCACTGTAGGTACACCGTCCCCAGGTGACTAGACTGTATGGGAGGGAGTTTTTGGTGTGGAAGGGATGGGGGAACTGTTGAAATGCAGTTACTATGTTGGTGGTTGGTAATAGGTGTGTGAATAGAGGACTCAAAGAGTAGGAGTTCAATGTCCAGGAAAGTGGCATGCTGGATTGAGAAGGACCAAGTGAAGTGGATGGGAGGGAAGGTGTTGAGGTTGTGAAGGAATGAGGATAGGGTGTTCTGGCCCTGAGTCCAGATCATGAAGATATCATCAATGAACCTGAATTGGATCAAGGGTTTGGAGTTTTGGGAGGCTAGGAAGGTTTCCTCTAAATGGCTCATAAATGGATTGGAATAAGAGGGTGCCATGCGGGCAGGTGCCCACGGCTGTGCTGTGGATTTGTTTGTACACCTTACCTTCAGAGGAGAAGTAGTTGTGTGTAAGGTGTATGTAGAATGAGTTAGTTGATCTACAGTCTGAGGGAAATTGGGAGAGGTAGTGTTCAATAGCAGTAAGACCACGGATATGAGGAATGTTGGTGTATAGGAAAGTGTCTGCCATCTCTAGTCCATGCACATTCTGCCAAGCAACATTGTTTCCTCTTCCCCCATCCATATCCTGCTTGACATGCTACAGATTAATTTAAATAATGAAAAGGAGTGATGCAAGGAGCAACACAATGGCTGTACAGTGGAGGGCTGAGCGAGGTAAATGTACAAGGATAGCAACATACATAGTCACACACACTGCCCTTTACTGATCAGAGTAAATAACATTCAAATCAACTTCAGTTACAAAACTGACTTAGACAAGCAACTCTCATGCAAATCAGTACTTAATAAAACATAGAGAGACCAATGTTTAATAACTTCAGTACTTTTCAATAATCTAATAATAGTAATAATAAAAAAAACAGGTTCCAATTTACAAGGTAATTAACCTTGTTGAGTGACAACACATTACACCAAAATGGCAGTAATAGTAAGATCCAAAACTCTCCCTTTAAGCAGTAGTAATTAACTGTAAAAAATTCTGGGGGACCCAACCAACAAGAATTTAAAAGATATTAAAATAACTGGGCATTTGGGCAGACAACCACCCTGAAAGTGCAGTCAAATACTTTGATAGTACAACAATATGTTGTTATTGCCATATGGTTAAAAAGGCCAGGCAGATACAGCATACATCTACAACACACTAAGGTTGCACATTAACAACCAATAATGGCCAGGATACCACAGCCAATTACACCAATACAATTACACGAAAGATCAGGTTATCACATGAGCTATTTAAGATAAAAAACAAATCAACAAGACAGGGAACGAATTGCAAACAAGCATCATTAATGGTGGCCATGTGGCAGAGAAGCACAGCACAACACAGTGAACACGGCCCCTGAGTCAAACATGTCACCATGCAACAAACAAGAAAAACTAAAGAAACACTCACAGGTGACCAATATTCGTTAACTGCAAACAGAGTGGCCCTGATAAACAATACAGTGGCTACCTAACTTATCTCTGTGTGCAACCAATCCCATCCAAAATAAATTTGGTGCCAAATATGAAGAACTCATTCAAATGATATTAAATAACAGAAAATAATATTACACTTGATTTAAGATGTTGCATAAGTGAATGTAACTTACCCTTGCATGTAACAGTTGAATTAATCACGGGTAAATGCACAAAACTGACATAGGCCATCTAGAAGTTTACTACAATTTACAGTTACTGGACTTTCCAAGGGATCACTGGACATTCAAACCTTACTCTTGTGGCACAAAATAATCAGAAGTTATGTACAAGGCACTGTCACAAAAGACATATTCAATTTAGGTTGAACAGGAGTGGCTGACAAAACACCAAATATTCATACTTGTGGCCCTCTATTCCATTGCCAGACACTTCTGTTAATGTGCAAAATTTCCTGCATTACACTGGACCAAACTTGGTCCATTGCAACCCTCAACATAGTTTGCTTACCCACAGTCAATTGACGGAACCAGCTTCCTGCAGTACCAGGGGAACTGAAACTATCCACTTCCAGCAGTTTGCTCTAACTGCCCTGCTGAAAACACAGAAATGCACCGTGCTTGCTCCCCATGTGACTAGACCACTGAACAAATATGGGAAATTGCTTACACAACAAACGTCCATCTTAGGGCAGTGGGTAAGGTAAACACAAGGCTGCACCTGGAAGAAGGCGAGGTCTGCTCTTGAGCAGTGTCCATTATGAACTCAACTCACCAGCTCCACACCACCTCTCCGCTGTGCAAAAAGACCAGCAGGTGGCATTGCAGATGTGGCAAAGTGTGCAATGAAGACATACCATGAAGCCAAATCGATACATCGTGGGGGAGTCATACAACTCACTGCTTTCCCTCCCTCTTCCATGCTCCACTATGTATTGTCACTCCAATTTGATGTGTTTCAATTTCTGTTGGGGCTAAGCAGCCAGATAGTAGAGTTTGTATCTATACAACTAAATGGTATTTGTAAGAATATTAATCAGCTAGGTTGTTCAGCTGGGTCACCCACAGATCAATAGGGGAATAAGAAGTAGGAGGGGCACAAAAAGGACTAGGATATTGTGACTGAACGTCACTACATGGATTTGGAGTACGACTCTGAGTATGGTATCACTCATTCCATGGCATTATGACAGATATTAAAAGCACAAAATGTTTTCCAAGAATCCAATAAATAAGACTAGTGTGATATAGTAGCCAATTTCCAGTGACTAGAATAAACTGCATAGGATATCTGTTTAAGGACTAGCTGAGCTGGATATTATCTATTCTTAAGATTTGGCAACGCCTGCTTCGTTTGTGGACAAGATATCCATCAGTGCCAAGGTTGTAGTGGAGCTAATATTTGATGTGGCACTGGTACAGCTATCAGAATGTAGGTACTGTATTTCATAAATGTCTTTGATATGGACAGATTTTTTTATGGGGCTGAGAAGGATGAAGTGAAACAAACTTGGGAGTAAGTGTTGGTGTTTCATAACAAAGAACAAAAGAATGTTCTTGCCACAGGATTCATACATGAAGATGTCATTCAGTGAATCTCGAATCTGCTCTGTGTGTGTGTGTGTGTGTGTGTGTGTGTGTGTGTGTGTGAGAGAGAGAGAGAGAGAGAGAGAGAGAGATAGAGAGAGATGGGGAGGGAGAGAGAACTAGTGTTTACCTAATCTACATTTGAGTGACTCCTTGCCCAAACTTCTTGTTTGCTGTTTCCATTTAAGAATTTCTGATATTACTGAAAATATAAAATTGAGATTCAGTTACAGAATTTAATTTGTGTGGATACCACGCCCGTTCATGATTTTCCTGTTTATTTATTAATGTAGATTCTTTTTCCTGGTTTTCTGTATTTCAGATGTTTTGTTCCTTATTATTCTCTATATAAATGTAATTTGTGTTGTCCTAATGAAGAATTTGCAGTTTGAACTGAATGACAATGAATGCTGGGCACATATTTTTGTTGGCGAGCCTTGGTTCACACGGAAAGAAACTGGTGAAACGGAGGGTGATCCTCAACACATCATGCAGGAAAAACATCTAGATATTGCTCCTTCTTGGGTACAGAGGATTGAGATACCTCGTCCAGGTAAAAATTTATCTTGTATTGTCCTTTTACTGGAAGTTTCATTATGATTTATGTTAACTAACTGAAATTGCTGTTTTGAAATATGTTGCCAGGCAAAAAAAAGTGAAGCACTCAGAAGAGGAGTCATAAATGAAATAAAACTTCACAGATTGAAACGTTATGTTATGTTATTCCAATGATAACAAAATCAAGTGAAACTTATAAAGAACTTGGCAGAATGAGCCCTCTTATCACCAATAGGATATTGCACCACATCTAGTCTGGTAGCATACACTGATTCAGTTGTAAAAGGTGACAAAGCCATTGAACCCTCTTCTGAGGCAAGCTGGTCCACAGTTTTTGTAAGTGGTCTTCGATATCTCGGCTAATGACACTTAGATAGAGATGCCGTCTGAGCTGGTCTTTTACATGTTCTATTGGGAACAATCTGTGGATCTTACTGGTCACAAGAGTACCTCAACATCACATAGACCAATCATAGAGACACATGCCAAGTGTGAATGAGCATTGTTCTGTTGCAAAAGGACTCCATTATACTGTCACACGAGGATGCAGGATGTCCGTAATGTATCGTTGTGCCATCAGAGTTCCCTTAGTGAGTATCAGTTGTTACAGAAGTCATACCTGATGACTTCTCACACTGTGATGCCAGGAGTAACACCATTGTGCCTCTCCACAATGTGGGAACAGTTGGACCTTCCCCATTTCACGGCCATATTTGCTGACGATTGTCATCTGTGTTAGTACAGAAGTGTGATTTTTCAATAAACACAACACAGTGCCACTCACCAGCAGTCCTTACTTCCTGATTGGTTGCACCACTACAGGCACATTTGTTTGTGTTGTAGTATTAGTGGCACCATACACATGGATCAGTAGTCCTCTAGTCTAACTTCTGCTAGACTACAAGCAATGGTGTGGTATGACACAAAATGTTGCAAGGAATCTGTTACTTGTTCTCAGATGGCAGATGCAAATGTGAAGGAGCTACGATGTTCTTAGCAAACAATGTGGTCATCCCCTTGTGTGGTGATCAGATGTTTTCATCCAGAACTGTGACAATGCAATCTTAACAGCTGGCCACAGTCACATCCAGATGCCCCACAAATTTGGATATTGCATGACTTGACCTGCTGGCGAAACAGAGGACCACAACAAAGCACTGTCAAGTGCTGATACTGCTGGCCTGCATGAGTACACAGCATCTGTGTGTCCAGTTTTGAACCACTTCACAGAAAACATTTCAGGCTCCTAGACCTTTCTCCTTGGCAACTCATCACACTATTTTATTTTCTCCACAGGACTGCTAAGCCTGATATAATGTGATCATTTTAGTGTGATGTACAGGAGCAGGGAGTGCCTACTCGTAATCAAGTGTGGGTATCCTTAGAGAACATTAAGGGCCAGTTACCAGCCATTTCCAGTGAGGCTAGTGGATGTTCGCATTTGATATGTAACTTTGTCATTTTAAGAGACAGGACTGTAGCATTTGGATGTACAGTGGGGTGGAAGAGCAATTCTTCTAGTTGTCAGTATGGTGTTCAACTCTCAGTCCTCGGCACTGTGGATTGGATGGGTTGGCAAGGGGTACAGGGGTCTGTTGGAGGTGAAGGTGGCTGCAGCAAGACAGGTGAAGTGCATGTAAACTTTTTGTTTGTCCAAAAAGCTATAGCAGTTACAGGGGCATGTCATCACCGAGTGGTGCAACCTGGTGTTGACTTACGATGTCCGTTTTCGATGGCTGCAGTCAGTTGTCAGTCTCACAGCCTGTGGTGGACAGAAGCTGCACTTCGTCACTTTGGCTGGGTGGCAGATTGGTGGCTCATCGCTGCTGATAGGCCGCATGCTGAGTCAGCTGCTGGCAGTCATGGTCCCCACTGAAGTGGCTGATGCTGGCTGGTGAAGCTTTTAGTGCTGGGCAGTGTAGAAGTGGGGTGGCATTGCGCACCAAGCAGAGGATTTCAGCATACAGGTAGTGGGTTGATAGTGACAACAGCTGACCAGCAGATGCTGGAGTGATCCAGCAGCACAGCAGGTACTGGTTACAGTCACCGGCTCGAACCTCTGCCTGATTGTACAGTTGGAATGTATATATAATGCACTGGTGACTATTTATTTGGTTGTCTGCTGGTGAAGCAATGCACCTCTGGTTGGCACAGTGCTTTATCAGCTATTTGTTACAAGATGTTAATGTAACATACAGTGCTTCTGCAGCTTGTGTCTGTTGTTAGTTATATGCCTTGTGGAAGGTAATTGGAAAACTGTGTTCTGAATTTCCTTGGTGACACTGTGTGCCACAGAATACCTCCACTATTTGGAGAAATTTGGTCCCTGAATGTAGCTTGGTGCTGCTCCGGAGAGTCTTAGCTAGAAGAGGCACTCAGATACAATTAGAAATGACAAGTGTTACTATAGTTTGTATAGTTCTAGTCACTGGTTCATTTGGAAAACTATGGGTAAGTCTTTTGACTTGTACAATAGTGTATCTCATATATGTTACTACATTTGACTGTGTGGTTACTTTTGTCCAACAAAACATTCGTGTTCCGGTCCAGTTTTCATAGTCTACTGACTGCTTTCTGCGACATTTTCTATGCTGTCCCACTGAGTCTCTAGTTGACAAAACACCTAACAGTCCATGACATTCACTTGTCAGTTTAGGAGCAATGTTAAACCACTTGTAAAGAGGTTTGAGAGACATCCTATGACATCATAAGTATATGTACCCACTCTTTCTCACTTACTATCGTACTTAACCTTAAAAACATATATCATTTATCTTAAACAAGTGATCACACTTCTCAAAATGATCAACATCAGTGCTTTCCTACCAGACTAAGTTAAACACACTGTGTTTCTACTGCACACATTACACCATCACATGTTACCTGAAAACAGAAATTCCACTTAGAAGTTCCTTTAAAATATTACCTAATTACATGCTTTAACTACAGCAAACTGCCTCCTTTATTGTTCTGTGCAAAATTTTTGTATGAAAGAGTTCTGTGCAGACTTTTTGTATGAATGCAAAACTTTATATAATTCAACTCCTGGCATTGCTAAATGATTTCATACATGTAAGATATAAACACACATGTTGGGAAGAAGTGCTTAACCTGAAATATTCACAAAAAGTAAGTAATTCATGGTAGAGCCACTGCAGCCAAATTATAATGCCTGTAAGAACTGAAGAACTATCATTTAAATCTTAAACGTTGTGTCATCCAGAGAAATCCAGTGTATCATGGTTCAAGAGTGCTGTGGTCCCAGTTATGTATTTAGCCAGAGGCACTTTCCTAGCTGCAGCTAGTGTACCTCAATACCACTCAACACTATAATTCTTCCTCATGATAAATTCCTAATACCTAATACATTTCCCTTACACTGATTCTGAAAGTTATCTTAGGTGAGTTTTCTGCTATCATGTTCACTATATGCAAGAGACGTAGAGTGCTATAGTGAAGACATCATGCCAACAATCACCTTTCCTCTGTGGAATACCAGTGCTATGCTGAGCTGCTTTAAGCCAGTGTCATATGATGTAAAGACAAAAAAGCCTCAACCATGCAATACTGTTGCAACACTGATCTATGTTTCACTTCATTGGCATTGCACCATGGGTTCAACTATCTTCTAGAAAATAGAATAAGCAGCTGGTGTGTGGTACAGAAACAGGAAAAGAAGAGAAAAGCTCTGCTCACAACTCAGGGACTCGTCTCGTATAGGGTGCCTAAAGGATGCTGTGTTCTCAGAATGCTATACAACAATTCAACCAGATAACATTAGTAGTTTTATTTCAATAAAGCAGATTGACAATAGTTAACTTTGTATTTAGAACAAGTGTTGCAAGCAATGGGCGACATGCAAACAGTAATGTTCTTCATTATAGACAAAGTCCAAACAAGCAGTGGATATGGGTAACTAATAACTATTCTCGAAGCACTGTGTGCTAGGCTGTGCATATAGTTTATGAATACTGTCCACTAACGTGTGGCTGAGACTGGCAGGAGCGACGCTTATATTCACTTCTTGCAGAGGTCGCTCATGTCGTGGCATGGTCCTTGTGAGCGGGCTATTGGCTGATGTCGCCTCACCGCCTTCTCTACTTTTTGGTGCTAGTAGTTATGACAAAACATTCCTCCCCCCCTCCCCCCCCCCTCTAAAGTGACAGACTGTTGTTGTGTAGGGAGTTTGACCTTTGAACGTGGTAGGGGATTCAGTAGTGTGGGCTCAACATCAGGCCAGAAGCTGTGGCTGCAGGGGTTGCCAATCTTCCGGGCACACCACACAATCTGGCCTGCGCTCTGGTGGATATTCCCCTGGAAAACGACCAGACTGGTATGCATCCACCTCCTGCTGCCATGAACCAGATAAAGAAGGAGGCAACTGCTTTGGTGTGGGTGGGTCCAGGAGGCAGAGGAAGTGAAAGCTCTGTCTCCTTGGGGTCATCCCACAGTGTCGTCAGAACACCCTCTGGTGGCTGCTGTCGTCACGCTGTCCTCTGGACCCTTGAATCTGGGGGAAGAGAGACTGATAGATCATAGTGTACATGACAGAGGTGAAGATGATTTTGATGGTGGCGCTGCAAGCCATCTGGGTGTGAAAGGAGATACATGCAAGCGCCAAGTCGACAGATGATCTTGCCTCGTGCCTACCATCTGCTGCTGCTAAAAACCCTATAAAAAACAATATCATGTGGTGTGAAGCAATACTTGTGGCCTTCCTCTGGCGCCAGATGCTGAGGAGGGTGGAGCAGGAGGAGCAGTGTGTAATGGCAGCGGCCGTGAAGCAATTCCACCGGCGATGGTCCGTCTCATGTGTGCGAGTGATATGAGGCGAGAAACAGTTGCAAGGCTTGATCCCTGGTGTTGTTGTTGTTGTGGTCTTCCCTCCATGCTGCCCTCCAATACTAAATTGGTGATGCCGCGATGGTTCAGAACATGTCCTACCAACCGATTTCTTCTTCTAGTCAAGTTGTACCACAAATTTCTCTTCTCACCAATTCTATTCCATACCTCCTCAATAGTTATGTGATCTACCCATCTAATCTTCAGCATTCTTCTGTAGTACCACATTTTGAAAGCTTCTATTCTCTTTTTGTCCAAACTATTTATTGTCCATGTTTCATTTCCTTACATGGCTACACTCCATACAAATACTTTCAGAAACGACTTCCTGACACTTAAATCTATACTCGATGTTAACAAATTTCTCTTCTTCAGGAACGCTTTCCTTGCCGTTGCCAGTCTACATTTTATATCCTCTCTACTTTGACCATATTTTGCTCCCCAAATAGCAAAACTCATTTACTGCTTTAAGTGTCTCATTTCCTAATCTAACTCCCTCAGCATCAAATGGCTCTGAGCACCATGGGACTTAACGGCTGTGGTCATCAGTCCCCTAGAACTTAGAACTACTTAAATCTAACTAACCTAAGGAAATCACACACATCCGTGCCCGAGGCAGGATTCGAACCTGCGACCATAGCGGTCGCGCGGTTCCAGACTGTAGCGCCTAGAACTGCTCGGCCACCCCGGCCGGCTCCTCAGCATCACTGGACTTAATTCAACTACATTCCATTATCCTCATTTTGCTTTTGTTGATGTTCATCTTATATCCTCCTTTCAAGACATTGCCCATTCTGTTCAACTGCTCTTCCAAGTCCTTTGCTGTCACGGATAGAATTACAATTTGTGTGATCCCTGGTGTATGCAGAGCTAAGTTTGGCCATCTGATTAGATTAGATTAGTTTTTCGTTCCATAGATCCATGCTGTGGAGATCCTCGTGGATGTGGAACATGTCAATTTTTTTTTTATTTTCTTATAAAAGCTGAAATAACAATACTAATAGTATGAATATATATACAGTACATAATTTGTTTCTATTAAAAAATTCGTCAATGGAGTAGAATAGTATGAATATATATACAATACATCATTTGTGAATGGAGCAGAAGAAGCTGGCCACTAGTAAGTCTTTCAGGATCCTTTTAAACTGATCTTTATTTGTAACTAAATTTTTTATGTTTGCTGGCAAGTTATTGAAGATGAGTATTCCAGAGTAGTGGACCCCTTTTCGAACTAAAGTAAGTGCTTTTAAGTCCTTGTGCAGATAATTTTTGTTCCTGGTATTGTATGTATGATCTGAGCTGTTTGTTGGAAAAAGAGATATATTATTTAGGACAAACTTCATTAAGGATTAAATATACTGAGAGGCAGTAGTTAGTATACCCAGTTCTTTGAAGAGGTTTCTACAGGACGTCTGTGAATTTACTCTACAAATACTCGTAATATGTGTTACACACTTTTGGACTCTGAAAACTTTTGTTTGACTTGAAGAGTTACCCCAAAATATTATACCATATGACATTATGGAATGAAAGTAGGCAAAGTATGCGAGCTTTTTCATTTTTATGTTGCCTATGTCTGCTAACACTCGAATTGCAAATACAGATTTGTTAAGGCATTTTTCTGCAGTTCTGTGGCATGCTACTCGCAACTGAATTTATTATCAAGTTGTAATCCCAGGAATTTAAGGCTGTCAACCTCTTCTATCTGCTCTTCTTCATACTTTATGCATATGCTGGGTGGAAACCTCTTACAGGTTCTGAATTGCATATAGTGAATCCTTGCCAAGTTTAATGTCAGTGAGTTGGCTTTAAACCATTTATTAATACACATGAAAATATCATTAGCAGATCTTTCTAGAACTACTCTTGACATACTATTTATTGCAGTACTTGTGTCATCCGCAAACAAAACGAACTCTGCTTCTGGCAGTGTAACTAATGAGAGATCATTAATGTACACAAGGAAAAGCAGTGGCCCTAAAATGGATCCTTGAGGGACATCACATGTAATTTCTTCCCATTCTGATGATGACTGATGACTTAATTCACTAGTCCCTTGCACTGACACCCTTTGTTTCCTGTTAGCGAGGTATGACTTGAACCATTTTGCAGCACTGCCCGTGACACCATAGAATTCTAATTTACTTAAAAGGATGTAGTGGTTCACACAATCAAATGCCTTTGACAAATCACAGAAAATACCTGCTGCTAGTAACTTGTTATTTAATGAATTAAGTACATTTTCACTGTAGGTGTAAATAGCCTTCTCGATATCAGAACCCTTCTTGATAATATGTTACTTGTGGTCAAATGTTTGAGAAGCTGCCTGAACATTACCTTTTCTAAAATTTTTTGAGAATGCTGGCAAAAGTGAAATCGGTCTGTAGTTTGATGGTATCTCTTTATCCCATTTCTTGAACAGAGGCTTAACATCTGCATATTTTAGCCAGTCAGGAAATGTCCCAGTTATAATTGACTGGTTACACAAGTAACTCAGAATTGTACTAAATTCACAAGTACATGCCTTAATTAACTTTGTTGATATTTCATCATAACCACTAGAATGCTTTGTTTTTAAAGATTTTATTATGGAGGTTATTTCTTTTGGTGAAGTGAGTGACATATTCATGTACCTGAAGCTATTTGTAAAGGCTAGTTTCAGATATTCAAGGGCATTATTTACTGATCCTGACAATCCCATTCTATCAGTATTGGCTATAAAGTACTTGTTAAATAGATTTGCCACACTATGCCATCGGTTACTAATATGTCATCTACCCTTAGTGCTATTTGCTCCTGTTCCTTTCTGGTTCTACCAGTCTCCTCTTTCACTATATCCCATATTGTTTTTATTTTGTTCCCTGACTTTGCTATCTTCTTCTTGCAGTGCATTTGTTTTGATGTCTCAATTACTTTTTTAAATATTTTATAGTATTCCTTGTATTTAGCTAAATCATCAGCATTGGAGCTATTCTTGGTCGACAGATACATTTTCCTTTTTGTCTTACAGGAAATCTTTATTCCTTGTGTAATCCATGGTTTTATTATAGACTTCTGTTTAATTTGAGTAACTTTTAGAGGAAAACAGTTTTCAAACATGGTACTGACATTGCTCATGAATGTGTTATATTTTTCATTCATGTCATGAGCACTATAAACATCTTTCCAGATCATATCTTTGAGCAGTTTTCTAAAACACTCAATTTTTGGTTGATTGACTACTCTCCTGTACTCATATTTAGCAGTCTTGATAATCTGCTTAGAATTTACATCTAAAGCAAGGAGCTGCATGTCATGATCTGATAGTCCATTTATAAAAGGTTTTATGATATGATTTTGTTCCTTTGATTTGTCTATAAAAATGTTATCAATGGCTGTCCTTGAGGATTTAGTGATCCTAGTTGGAAAGTTTACAGTGTGAGTTAGATTGAAAGACAATGTTACTAACTGCAGTAAATGTTTACTGGAAGATTGCATTTGAAAATCTGTATTAAAGTCACCAGCAATCAAAATTTCTTTGTTTGTTCCTGTTAAATAACCCAAAAGAGCTTCTAGATGATTTATGAATAGATTATAATTTCCTGCAGGTGCTCGGTAAATAGTTACTATTATATAGGATCTGTTATGGAACTCTACTTCTGTTGCACATGCTTCTAGATGCTGCTCTAAACAGAATTTATTAGTGTTAATGTTCTTGAATTTATGGCAGTTTTTAATAAATGTGGCAACTCCTCCTCCATCCATATCTACTCTGCAGAAGTAGGAAGCTAGCTTAAATCCTGAAATGTCTAACATATCTATACCAGTGGTCACTTGATGTTCAGAGAGGCAGAATGTGTCAATTTGGTTAGATGAATTCATTTCATCAATACAAATAAGTAGTTCATCAACTTTATTTCTGAGTCCCGGAATGTTCTGGTGTAATAAAGGTAACTGATACTGCATACTAATGGGATTAAAACTGCTTTAGCGAAGATGAAGCGGCAGTTTCTGATTACTTTCTGTTAAACATTGTTTAAATGGAGGCTGTATGCTAAAATCTGACTCCTGTTCATCTGTTTTCTCAAACTGAGTGTGTCTGCCAATCTCTCTTAAAACTCATTTTCTTTCCCCCTTCCCTACCCTAAAAAAGGCACCCCTCTGACACCTGTGACCACTGGTATTTTACCACTTGTGACAGAGTCCCCCCTTAAGTTTTCTGCAATCAACCCAGACAGTTTTCCCTTCCCTTTCCTATTGAGGTGAAGGCCATGCCTAGTGTAGTCCCACCTATCGATAGCATCCACAGGAATCAAACCAATATGGGACCCTATATCCGTCTTAAGCAGCTTGAAGGTCCTGAAAAAGCATTTCACTTCGCTGTTTGACTGTGGGTGGAACTGTGCACTAGTTACATGCTGTATGCCATCCTGTTCACAGAATGTTTCAAATTGATTTGATGTGAACTGAGGGCTGTTGTCTGACACCATTACTTCAGGTAAATCTTCAAGGCAAAAAATCGATGATAACACCTGAATTGTGCTACGTGACTTCATCGAGTTCATTGGCAGAGCAAAAGGAAACTTGCTGTATGAGTCAATCACTATCAGTCAGCAAGTTTTCGAAAAAGGTCCCACAAAGACTGTGTATACGTTGCCATTTTCCACATATGCATGGCACCATGACATCATCTGTTCTATTTGGGTGTCCATACCCTGCCAGGTACATTGTCGATGCGCTAACTGTTTCGTACGAACAATCCTCCTTGTGCCCTTGGTGAAGTAACTGCAACACTTCTTTTTGCAAAGCTTTAGGGATCAACACATGTGACTGTCCACTGTCATTTTGTACAATAATTACACCTTTCTGTACAGCAAGGCTATGCTGATGAGCAAAGTATTGGCACACTACACAGTTCTTTATGCTATCCAAGGAACGAGGCCAAGATGTGCGAATGTATGTTAGCAAAATGTTCAAATCAAGATCAGCTTCCGTGGCCTGTGCAATTTTCTTATAATTCAGCAGAAAAGGCTGAAGCAATTCTGAGCATCGATGGGACAACAAGAGGCAGCAGAAGTGTCAAAGTCTGTGTCAGGGCCAATCGGAAAGCATGAAAGTGCATCCACATTACCATGTTGAGCTGTCAGGCAATACACAATCTCGTACTGGTATTGAGACAACAACAAAACCCATCTTTGCAATTTTTGGGCAGGTTGTACAGGAACCGGTTTCATTGGATGAAACAAGGACTGCAAAGGTGTGTGATCCATTACTAAGTAGAATTTTCTGCCATACAAACAGAGGTGAAATTTGGTGACACCATACATAATAGCCAAAGTCTCTTTCTCAATTTGTGAATAGTTACACAAAGCTTTGGACAACACTTTTGATGCAAAAGTGATAGGCCTCTCTTTATCACCAATTCTGTGTAAAATCACTGCCCTGATTCTGTAACAGGAAGCATCAACTTGCAATACAACTGGCTTCTCAGGATCAAAGTGAACTAAGCATCAATCACTGAGCAATGCATCTTTAAATTTCTGAAAAGCTACTTGGCTCTCATCTGTCCAAACAAAGGGGACATGCAATGCAATGGAGCCATGATTTGTGCAGCATTTGGTGTGAACTGAATATAATAGTTTATTTTCCCTAAAACTGGCTGTAATTCTGTGATACTGCAAGGAACTGACAAATCTCCCATGGCTAACAAATGGGACTGATGAGGTTGTACAGCTTGACTGTTGATGACATGACCAAGATATTGCAACATAGGTTTAAAAAAATCACTCTTGTCCAGCCTACGCTTTAGTCCTGCATCAGACAAAACACAAAACAAAGCACGTAAAATTGTAATTTGTTCTTCAGGTGTATGTCCTGCTACAACAATATCATCCAAGCAGTTTGAACAGTTTGGCAATTCTGCAGTCAGCTGTTCCAAATACCGTTGGAAAATGGAGGGTGTGGAAGCACTGGCAAAAGGCAAACACAAATATTTAAACAAGCCCAAATGATTATTTACTACACACACTTTTTGAGATTCTTCATCGAGCGATATTTGAAGATATGCATCACACAAATCAATTTTTGAAAAGTAGCATCCAGCACCTAATCTGTCCATGAGATCCTCTGGGTGTGGCAATGGATAAATATCAATGACAGTTTGTGGGTTGACTATAGAGTTAAAGTCAACACAGAGACGAATGCGACCTGAAGGTCTGGGAAGCAAAACCAGTGGACTTGCCCATTGGCTAGCTGATATGGGCACAATAACTCCATTATCTTGCAATTCTTTATGTTCAGCAGCGACTTTGTCCCATAATGCAATGGGAACAGCTCTGGTCCAGCAAAATTTTGGCTGAGCATTGTCATTCAGCGTAATATGTGGAACAAAATTGTTGGCTTTGCCTAAACCTTCAGAAAAGAGTTGCAGGAATTCTTTTAGCAAGCTAGCTACACTGTCTTTTGCTTTGACTGCAGACACTGACAACACATTATCCTGGGTGTTAAATCCAAACAAATCAAAAGAATCAAGACCAAATATGTTCTCACACTTCACGTGATTATAACACTGTAAAAGTCACCGTCCGTGTATGTGAGCGATACATGGCAGGCAAAGTACACATCCTGAAAATGGGAATGTTTTGTCCATTATAAACTGAGTTGCATGGTAGTTTTAGGCAGGCATGGGGAGCCTACCAATTCATAGGTGTGATGATTGAACAATGTGACAGAAGCACCCGTGTCTAACTGAAATTTCCCATGTTTCCCACACATAAGTAAATTAACAAAAAGTTTGTTTGACTGGCGTTTCTCTGTAGAAACCTCACACTTGCTAGTTTTGCTCATGCCTGTTGCAGACTGTGAATATACTGCATGAATGACATGGGCCTTGTGACTAGATTTTTATGAGTGGGCCAAATTCTTAAGTTTGTTCCATTGCAAACATACGGACTGCACATGTCCTTTCCTACCACAAGTGTAACACTGAACCTGTCGGGAGGGGTAGTCTTGGCGTTTGTGCTGTGAATAACACCTAGGGCAAGAATTAATTCTGTTCGCCTGTGTAGCCATCTGTTTAGTGGACTGCTTACGTGGCTTGGAAGGTTGTTTACTCAGCATGGCTAGCACACACTGCCAGTGTGGAATTGGGCGATTGCAAGCAAGGGACTCAACCCAACAAACAACAAATAGCTGGCTGCTCAAATGTGTGAGCTGACAAGGCACCGGAATCATACTGATCTAACATTTGCACTACCTGCTGAAATGAGGGATCGGACTGTTTAAAAATTTGTTCTCTGAGTTTGTACACGATGACATCACGCAACATAATATCTGAATATAAAGCACCACAAGCACATTTAAATTTACATTTCCTTTTCATACCCTGCAAATCTGTTACCCACTCACGATAAGTTTGTTCTGACCATTTTTTGCAATTAAAGAATTGATACCTAGCTGCTACCACATTCACTTGTTGGTCATAATAGTTAGTTAGCGAAGCAATAACGTGGTTGTAACTAAGTTCACTCAGAGTGGCATACGAAAGAGTTTTTGAATTAATCTGAACACTGAACTACCTACCGTGGATAATGGATAGGGAAGTTTCACAGTTCCTGCAACACTGTGGGCTATTAAGTGTGCCTCAAATTGGTGTAACCACTCGAGCCATTCTTCTTCTTGTTCACAAAACTGTCGAAAAGGTGGTATAACAGCTGTACTAGATGTTGCTTATTCTGTCGGGCACGCAGCGTTGGCTAGTAGCTCCTGCACCATGTTGAGCAGTGTAGATATTTGCTGCTTCTGAAACTGAAACATCTGCATTAGCTGTGTGGCATCTAATGTTTGCAGTTGCGGCACCTGAGCATGGGGCGGGACAGGTGAGGTGGGCATGTTGGAAGGCACAAATGCAACAAAGTGACTAAGTAAGCAAGTAAAATTAGGACACAAGCAAAAAAAATTTCTGCAATGCTCACCTGAAAACACTTATTTGCAGTAACAACGAGAAACTGTTAAAACAATATGTGTCCCTGCAAAGTAACGACAAGAGAGAATTAAAGCACAAGCAAAAAAGAAATTCCATAGCCATCGGCACAGAGTTTGGTTGGAAGTCCTTGTGGCCAAAATGTGGAGTCTTGCCTACCCATCTCGTTTTGGGGGCTCAAAGGATGCTGCGTTCTCAGAATGCTATCCAACAGTTCAAGCAAATAACATTAGTAGTTTTATTTCAATAAAGCAGACCGACAGTAGTTAACTTTGTATTTAGAACAAGTGTTGCAAGTGATGGATGACATGTAAACAGTAATGTTCTTCCCTATAGACAAAGTCCAAACAAGTAATGGATATTGGTCACTAATAACTATTCTCGTAGCACTCTCTGCCAATACTCTGCAAATACTGTCCACTAATGTCTGGCCGAGGCTGGCAGGAGTGGCGCTTATATTCACTTCCTGCAGGGGTCGCTCCTGTCGTGGCGCGGTCCTTGCCAGGGGCTATCGGCCGGCGTCGCCTCACCGCCTTCTCTGGTCTTGTGTTCTTCCTCTTTGTTCCAATGCTTGTGGTTATGCCAGAACACTGTGGATGTCAAACCATATATCTACTAGCTTAGATCCTTCACAAACTCCTAAGCTTATAACTTACATGAGAACATTAAATTAAATCTGATTTTCTTTTACCATTTATACAACTATGTAGCCCTCTTCTACTTACACTTGCCTATAACTTGCCAAAATACATTTGCCTTCATTCTCAACCTATACTGCACAGAAAGGGGAAAAGAAGAACGGAACCAAATCCAGGAGAAATGGAAACAAAGATCCCATAAGTGGTTATAATAAACATGTCCTACTACTCACTTGCATTGCTTATGTCGTAGCATCCTTTCCAATCCCATTTCTAACTCTGAATGTAGAGGTATGGAGCATGTTAATGTCTGCTGTCGATGGGAGGTACTGTTCTAATACTTGCCAGTATGGCGTACAGCTCTACACCTCTGGTCTTGTGGATTTGACGGACTGGTGAGGACAGGCAACTTGCATGAAAACTCTTTATTACCCCAGCAAGCTACAACAGCTAGAGGGGCATGCTAAACCCCAGTGAGATACATCGATTCACGGTGACTGTGTCTCATGGGTCTCCTCAGGCACAGGTATCGTGCAAAGCGACACTACGCTGTGGCCTGTATCAGGGTGGCAGCATGGTATCTCAGTGGTGTTGAAACACCAGATGCTGATTTGGCTTCCAACGATCGTGGGTGCAGCAGTGCTGCCTGGCACTGGCCAGCAAAGCCTCCAGTGTTAGGCAGAGTAGAGCTCAGGCGGCACAGCACCCAAACTTACGACCTCAGCGTACAAGTGATAGGCTGGTGGTGCTCACTGCTGACCGATGGATGCTGGAGCAGTCCGGCATCACAGCAGCTGCTGGTTACAGTCATTGGCTCAAAGCTCCATCTGGTGCTTCAGTTGATGCATATAAATAACACTCTTGTGACTGTTTGTCTGTAAGGTAGCAAAGGAATGCACTCAAGAGCGTTGCCACATGGCGATGTAACTTTTGACACTTCTGCAGCTCAGCTGTGTTGTCAGTTACATATTTTTGAGATGGTAATTGGAATAGCATGTTCCAAATTTCCTTGGCATGGTGGTTTGGCATAACAGGAAGAAAAAATGTATTACCTAGATTGTTGCAAGAGGGAAGTCTCTAGTTGATGCTTTTTAGCTATGATCAGCGGGCCCCATGTGATACTGTCATGAACCCTCTCTACTGAGCTGGAAAAGTTATCTCCATAAGGACACCATTACGGTGTGGCTAATGGCTGTATAGTACTTTAGTAGAGCTGGCCATGATGTCTCCTTTGTTGATGCTGCTGAGTCTGCATTGTCCATGTGGCTTCTCGTTGTCTACGTGATGATTCCTTTACTGCTCTGGGTCCGAGAAAAGGTGCGGGTTTTTTAATTATCACTGGACTATCAAAATCATGGCGCAGTATTCCACGGTTTATTTGTAACTAAAAACACATATTTATTGCCATAACTAGATAAACAACTACACTCAACCGCGGCCAACACTCAAGTGACCGAAAACCTGTTGTAGACCAA